>NW_027362763.1:308556066-311414383 GCF_046119375.1 Phyllobates terribilis | reverse complement strand
CCAGAAAAGTAATATTAATATTTAGTAGATCCTCCATTTGCAAAAATAACAGCCTCTAGTCGCTTCCTGTAGCTTTTAATGATTTCCTGGATCCTGGATGAAGGTATTTTTGACCATTCCTCTTTACAAAACAATTCCAGTTCAGTTAAGTTTGATGGTTGCCGAGCATGGACAGCCCTCTTTAAATGATCCCACAGATGTTCAATGATATTCAGGTCTGGGGACTGGGATGGCCATTCCAGAACATTGTAATTGTTCCTCTGCATGAAAACCTGAGTAGATTTGGAGCGGTGTTTTGGATCATTGTCTTGCTGAAAGATCCATCCCCTGCTTAACTTCAACTTTGTCACTGATTCTTGAACATTATTGTCAAGAATCTGCTGATACTGAGTGGAATCCATGCGTCCCTCAACTTTAACAAGATTCCCGGTGCCGGCATTGGCCACACAGCCCCAAAGCATGATGGAAGCTCCACCAAATTTTACTGTGGGTAGCAAGTGTTTTTCTTGGAATGCTGTGTTTTTTTGCCGCCATGCATAATGCCTTTTTGTATGACCAAACAACTCAATCTTGGTTTCATCAGTCCACAGGACCTTCTTCCAAAAAGAAATTGGCCTCTCCAAATGTGCTTTTGCATACCTCAGCCGACTCTGTTTGTGGCGTGCTTGCAGAAACGGCTTCTTTCGCATCACTCTCCTATACAGCTTCTCCTTGTGCAAAGTGCGTTGTATAGTTGACCGATGCACAGTAACACCATCTGCAGCAAGTTGATGTTGCAGCTCTCTGGAGGTGGTCTGAGGATTGTCCTTGACTGATCTCACCATTCTTCTTCTCTGCCTTTCTGATGTTCTTCTTGGCCTGCCACTTCTGGCCTTAACAAGAACTGTCCCTGTGTTCTTCCATTTCCTTACTATGTTCCTCAAAGTGGAAACTGACAGGTTAAATCTCTGAGACAGCTTTTTGTATCCTTCCCCTGAACAACTATGTTGAATAATCTTTGTTTTCAGATCATTTGACAGTTGTTTTGAGGAGCCCATGATGCCACTCTTCAGAGGAGATTAAAACAGGAGAACAACTTGCAAGTGGCCACTTTAAGTAGCTTTTCTCATGATTGCATACACCTGGCTATGAAGTTCAAAGCTCAATGAGGTTAAAAAACCAAAAAAGGGGCTTTAGTAAGTCAGTAAAAAGTAGGTAGGAGTATTTAAAACAAGAAAATGATAAGGGTGCCCATACTTATGCACCTGTCAAATTTTGTTTGAATGCAGATTGCACATTTTCTGTTAGTACAATAAACCTCATTTCAAGGCAGAAACATTACTGTGTCCAACAGTTATTACATATATCAAAATGAAATAGCTGTTGCAAAAACACCAATTTTTATAAAACATTAAGCTTAAGATTAATAGGGGTGCCAAAACTTTTTCATATAACTGTATATGCAATACCTATACCCCTTGTATAGTAACTCTTGGTTTGTGGAGCAGTGTACTGCACAAAGAGAGCTCCAACCAGTATGGAAAATATAGTTTCTGTGTGATACTTAACAAGTTGCACATTAGATTAATGTAAACCAAACTAACCCATTTTGTATGATGCTATTCCGTACGTCCACCAATTTTAAGCATCAGGAAAAAGATCAGGCTGTTAGATTTAAACATGCCCAATCCTTTTTTTCTCAGGTGAAATAAGTGTCTGACAGTGGCGTACTCTTCTCTCCCTATTGAGAACACATGAATGGGTAGTCAAGCTGAGCATGCATGTGTTTGAGGGGGTAGGAAGGAAAAGCATTCAGACATACCGTATTTAACCCCTTCACAACCGATGACGTATATATTTACATCATCGAGTATGTCCCATCCTTTGATGTGGGCTCCAGCACTGAGCCCGCATCTTTCTCCACACTTGATGACTGATTTAATTGAAGCATTTGTGAAACGCGCGTCGGCTGTTTGGTGGGTGAGTCATTTGTTAAGTTTATTACATGTGGTTATTGTTGTCATGACTTCAACTGTGGGATATTTCTATATTAATATATATGCATATGATTATTTGTAATGACTGATTATTGAGATCACAGGTTTATACATTGTATTATGCTTATATGATTGTTCAGTATGTATATATTGCCCTATAAGAGGGAAAAATCTGTTCTGGGGTTACTACAGTTACTCCCCCACCAATGTGTCCTTGTATCTGTATTTTGGATTTTATTAATATTTTATAACTTGTACTAAAGAAAATTAGATTTTTTATTCATCAATTGTGATTTCAGTCCTGGCATTTTTTGTTTTTGGGTTTATTCATGTCTTATAGTGCCTTTTGGTACACATTACCCAGATTTTTGATGTCCAGTACACTATATGGTAAAATCAGTATTAAAGTGTCCATGTAATTAAAGTAGTAAAATTATAATTATTTGTAAAGACTAACTCCCATAAAAAGAGGAGGAATTACTCATTAACAATCTTAAAGCTAGGTATCCCCTCATCTGTCACGTTTCCATTCCTGTGGAGTACGCTGACCCTCTAATATGAACTTGTTTTATTTTTTTTTAACTTCAGGACTAGCACTTTATTTTTTTAAGAAAGGAAACAAGTTTATTTGATTAAAAATATATTACAGGTTCAAGAAAACAAATTAAACAGCTCTTAAAAAAAATAATCACTGCAGTACACAAATTTCAGTGCTGAACAATGCACAAGTAACAAGGTACCATGTGTTACAGATAATTCTGTTCTTATGTCTATGAATATCGCTGTGTTAGTAACTTTTATTTAGCATCTGCTATTGTGCAATTCCGAGAGATGAGCAGAAAGATCCTTGGCGGATCAAGTCTGGGTAGAATTTCCTGAAATTGGCGTTTCATTATAAATTCAAAGACTTTGAGATATGATTTGTGATTTGCAAAGTAAAACAACAAAAAAACACTTGCACAGTGCCATTTCTTACATTGCTAGGCTAATATCACTTTGCTTGGCTGCGCTAGCTCCCTGTAATGCCCTGCAGCTGTGACATCTAGCGGATTATCATACCTTGCACACCGGTGGTCGATCAGTGATCAGCGTTCACAGTGGAGCACAGTTGGGCACATGAGTTGCAGTTTCTATGACAGAGCCGGTTTCTATTCTTCAGTCTTTCTCGCGTGATGATATTTGAAGTAGTCATTCAATATTAAAGGGGTTGTCCAGTGTAAAATGACAAGTCTGCAGTCACTCTTTGCAACTGCAGACTTGTGAATCCTCCTAGCGCACGCACTGCGCACTGTGAGGATTTGCCGGTGTTAGTGCCGGGAACTGTGGTCACATGACCACAAGTATGCGATATGCATACTCCCTGTCAGAACCCGACCAGCGCCATCAATACAAGTGTATACAGGTTCTGGGAAGAAGTGCGACACTGACAAATCCTCAAAGCAAGCAGTGCATGCTCTCGGAGGAGTCACAAGTCTGCCGTCACATAGAGTGACGGCAGACTTGTTATTTTAGACTCGACAAACCCTTTATGCTGCAATATAGTGACTTAAGGCTCTCACACACATTAGCTTATCATCGGTAGAACCTGGTGATATCAGTGGGCTTGGAAAAAAGTCTAATGTGTATATGAGCCTCCCGACTGTCCTCTGACAGATTATTTCGGGAGGACTACTAATGTATGCACTACTTGGTTCATAAGTATACAGTATATGTAAGTGAAGTGGAGGACTAGCTATACCAGTGTATACAAAAATATATATACACATGCTAATTATGGCAGAAAACGAAAGGAAAAAATCAGCTCACCCAACTAGAAGATCAACCGCACGGAGCCAGGAGTGCTACCAGACGAACAATGAGGAACCAGGAAGATCCAGCTGAACAAATCTTCTAAAATTGTTCTTCTCCAAGGTGGACTTTTAAAATATTTTTTGTATGACCCAATAAAATATGGATTTTAGAAGATTTGTTCAGCTGGATCTTCCTGGTTCCACATGCTAATTATGGAGCAGATGAGGATGACATGGCTTAAACACTAAAAAATATCTACTCTTCTCTCTTTATAAGATTGTGATCAATGACTGCTCTAAACGCTGTAGACAATGGGCAGTCAGCTTGTAACCTCTTCACCTTTCTCACATTCTCATAGTATTAGATGGGTAATCTGGGGGCAACTGTCACTTCCTCCTTCTAACATGTGTTTATTTTCTATGGACTGTGCCACTGTTTTAAAGACACAGACATCATTTGCTGTTTTTCTTTTTTTTTGTATTGTGGTATTTGTTTTGCAGCAAATTCTTCAAAATGGCACAAATGGTTCATAAATTTTACGCAAAATCAAAATTGCTCTTTATTTTTGTATTTTGCCTTTTTGTACTTTTTTTAGAACCACCCCCAGCCAACAAAACTAAAGCTTCTTCAACACCATCATGGATATTGGACAATAGTATATCCATCCCTATGTCATTCAAATGCTCTCTGCCCCTTCTCAGAAGATCCCCATTACCCCCTTCTTACATCTGGCGAACTGCCATTCCCCGATGGACCTAGAAAATCAGAAACAATTCTAAGAGCATCAAATTCCTTATTAAACTAAACTCCATCCAAACATAACGCCAAAGAGCACCACATCAAGCCTTTCAGAAAATGGCCACAAAACCAAAATCTCCAGCAGTGTCTGTGAACAAATGCAACTCACCATTAGTTTTTTTCCAATTCCTGGCACACCACCTTACTGTAAAAATCACGCAAGAGAACCTGCCAAACCAACAAATCAGGCTTCGAAATTTACGTAGCCCTGATAAATTGCTTTGGCTTAGCAATACAATACCCCTAGTCAACTCAATACTGTAGCAAAATAGAGCAAGAAATGACTATAACTGCTTCAATGTAATTTTTTACAGACTATCCATGCAAGTGTTTCCTCAGGCAACCTGAAAACCTTATCTAGCCTGTCTAATTCTATGCCCAGAAAAGACAATTGTGTTACCAGTCCCTAAATTTTATGTTCAGCTACGGGGACCCCAAAATGAGTCATCACTCCCCCAAAAACTCTCAACGAAAACATAAATTCATCTGAACTTGTCTAATCTACGAACAAAAAGTCATCAAGATAGTAAATAACAGATGGAGAAACCAGGGGAGGAGTCCTGAGGAGATAATTTGCATATTCCCACTGCATTTTGGGGTAAGTGAAGAGTCTCCGCGAGCTCAAAGAACACTGGATTTTGGCTGTTGGAGCTGAAAAGAGGACATCGGTAAACTAGGGGCGGAGTCCTGAGGAGATAATTTGCATATTCCCACTGCATTTTGGGGTAAGTGAAGAGTCTCCGCGAGCTCAAAGAACACTGGATTTTGGCTGTTGGAGCTGAAAAGAGGACATCGGTAAACTAGGGGCGGAGTCCTGAGGAGATAATTTGCATATTCCCACTGCATTTTGGGGTAAGTGAAGAGTCTCCGCGAGCTCAAAGAACACTGGATTTTGGCTGTTGGAGCTGAAAAGAGGACATCGGTAAACTAGGGGCGGAGTCCTGAGGAGATAATTTGCATATTCCCACTGCATTTTTGGGTAAGTGAAGAGTCTCCGCGAGCTCAAAGAACACTGGATTTTGGCTGTTGGAGCTGAAAAGAGGACAACGGTAAACTAGGGGCGGAGGCCTGAGGAGATAATTTGCATATTCCCACTGCATTTTGGGGTAAGTGAAGAGTCTCCGCGAGCTCAAAGAACACTGGTTTTTGGCTGTTGGAGCTGAAAAGAGGACATCGGTAAGCTAGGGGCGGAGTCCTGAGGAGATAATTTGCATATTCCCACTGCATTTTGGGGTAAGTGAAGAGTCTCCGCGAGCTCAAAGAACACTGGATTTTGGCTGTTGGAGCTGAAAGGAGGACATTGGTAAGCTTTTTTCACTGTTTTCAGAACATTAACAGTAAGAACATGGAAGAGTCCAGGAGCCATTTGGTGAGCTGCATATCCTGCTACATGTTCACAGACTTGCCAGTGGAAAAGCCAAACTTCACATGCCAGAAATGCAAGCTTGTGTCCCTGTTGGAGGAAAAGTTGCGAAATCTAGAAGAGAGGTTAACTACCTTGAAAATCATTAAGGAAGGTGAAGAGTTCTTAGACAGAGCAGAATTATCTCTTCATGATTCAGAAAGAGAAGAAATTCGAACTGCACCTGACGAAACAGAGGAATGGAAGCATGTGACCCAGAGAAGCAGGAGGATCGAGAGGCAGTCAGCACCCATACTGCTCAGGAACCAGTACCAGGCTCTCACGCAGGAGAACCATGAAGAAATACAGCAAAATAAGACTTTGCCAGCAATGAATAACCTTGTAAGCCCTCAGAATCCTCCTGGATGGAGAAAGAAGAATGTTGTGAAGAAAAAACGGAGAGTGGTGGTCATGGGGGATTCCCTGTTAAGAGGAACAGAGGCCGCTATCTGCAGACCAGACATAACCTCAAGAGAAATGTGCTGTCTTCCAGGAGCAAAAATTAAACATGTGTCTGACAGGATATCAAGACTCTTCAGACCTACAGATCACTACCCATTCCTGCTAATACATGTGGGGACAAATGACACCGCAAGAAAGGACCTGGAAACCATCTGCAGTGACTTTGAAGACTTAGGCAAGAAAGTGAAAGAATTGGGAGCGCAGGTGGTCTTCTCATCCATCCTCCCAGTGGATGGCCATGGAACAATGAGGTGGAATAAGATTCTACAGGTGAACAACTGGCTACGTCGATGGTGCCGTCAACAAGGATTTGGATTTCTGGATCACGGAATGAATTACCTATACGATGGACTACTTGCTAGAGATGGGGTGCACCTTACAAAGACTGGAAAACATGTATTTGGAAGTCGCCTTGCTACACTCATCAGGAGAGCTTTAAACTAGAACAATGTGGGAAGGGAAGCAAAAGGCCAGAAAAAGCCATACAGCTGACAAATACTTTTGAGATCTCTGCTACTGGAAGTGGAAAGGAAGAACAAAGACAAAACAATTTAAATAATAAAAATATGGGAGGAAGAGAAACCAATCACAAACTAAAATGTTTTTATACAAATGCACAAAGCATGGGCAACAAACAAGGAGAATTGGAACTACTAATGCAGGAAAAGAAATATGATGTCATTGGAATCACTGAAACTTGGTGGGACGATACACATGATTGGAATAAAAGGCTAAAAGGATACAACTTATTTGCAAGAAACAGACTTGATAAACGAGGAGGAGGTGTCGCATTGTATGTTAGAAAAGCGTATATCTGCACAGAGATTGAAGCTTCAGAGACTGGGAGTTCTGTGGAAACTGTTTGGGTAAGAATACAAGGAGAGAACAACGGAAAGGACACCATTGTAGGCATTTACTACAGGCCACCTGGGCAAGCTGAAGATATGGATGAACTCTTTATGTATCAAATGACCAAGTTCTCAAAAAAATATGACGTAGTGGTCATGGGAGATTTCAACTATCCAGACATTTGTTGGGAATCTCTCTCAAGTAAAACTAACAGGTCAAGCAAATTCTTATCCTCTCTTGCTGACAACTTTATCTTCCAAAAGGTAGGGGAGAAAACAAGGGGATCTGCTACTTTGGATCTAATCCTTATAAACAGGGATGAAATGGTTGAGGAGGTAAAGGTGGCTGGGACCCTAGGAGGCAGCGATCATGCTATTATAGAATTTTCGATAACTAGAGGAGGAAGACATGTGAAGACTCAAACTTCAAGGTTAGATTTTAGAAAGGCAGATTTTAAGAGACTCAGAAAGAGAATAGGAGGGATCCAATGGCTGGATGTCCTTAAGGACAAAAATGTCCAGGAAGGATGGGAAATTTTTAAAACTGAGATTCTCAAAGCACAATCGTTAACAATCCCGAAAAGTAGGAAGAATGGGAAGCATTTAAGGAAACCAGGATGGATGAACACAGAACTTAAACACATGCTAAAAAGAAAGAAAGAAATGTTTATTAAATGGAAAGAGGGAGGCATATCTAAAGAAGATTATAATGCAGTCTGCAGATCCTGTAGGGCACGTATCAGGTTAGCTAAAGCTGACAATGAATTAAGGCTTGCAAGAGATGTCAAAAGCAACAAAAAAGGATTTTGGGGGTATGTCAAAAGTAAAAGAAAAGTCAAAGATGCTATAGGATTTTTACAGGATGAAAATGGAGAAATGGTAAGAGAGGATGTTGAGAAGGCCGAACTTTTTAATTCCTATTTTGCATCTGTTTTCTCTCAGAAAGAAAATGTATCATCAACTGATCTTCACTGTCGTTTTAAAGGAATAGAAGAATCCAAGTTATCTGTAAACAGAAAGATTGTGAGGGAATATTTAGCTAACATAAATGAGTTCAAGTCTCCAGGTCCAGATGAATTACACCCCAGAGTACTGAAGGAGATCGTAGAAGAAATTTTAGAACCACTCTCCATAATCTTTGAAAATTCTTGGAGAACAGGAGAAGTCCCAGAAGACTGGAGAAGAGCAAATGTTGTTCCTATCTTCAAAAAGGGGAAGAAGGTGGACCCAGGGAACTATAGGCCGGTGAGTCTGACTTCTATACCAGGAAAGATCTTTGAACAAATTATTAAACAACATGTAGGTAAGTACATGGATAAGAATGAAGTGATTAACCAGAGTCAGCATGGGTTTGTAACTAACAAGTCATGTCAGACAAACTTAATTTCCTTCTATGACAGAATCACTGACTGGGTGGATCAGGGAAATGCTGTAGATATAGTATATCTTGACTTCAGCAAAGCATTTGACAAAGTATCTCACACCATCCTTATTGAAAAAATGACCAAGTATGCAATGGACCAGGCAACTGTTAGGTGGATTCATAACTGGCTTAGTGATCGGACTCAAAGGGTGGTTGTAAATGGCTTCACATCCAGCTGGATGAATGTCTCAAGTGGGGTACCACAGGGCTCCGTCCTGGGACCTGTATTGTTCAACATCTTTATCAATGATTTAGATGAAGGAATTGAGGGTAAACTGATTAAATTTGCTGATGACACAAAGCTAGGAGGGATAGCTAATACTAGAGAAGAGAGAGAGAGGATTAAAAAAGACCTAAATAAACTGGAGCAGTGGGCAGCAACCAACAGAATGGTTTTTAACAGGGAAAAATGCAAAGTACTACATCTGGGCAATAAAAATGAAAAAAGCATATACAGAATGGGAGGAATAGAGCTAAGCAACAGTACATGTGAAAAAGACTTAGGTATACTAATAGATCATAGACTGAACATGAGTCAACAGTGTGATGCAGCAGCAAAAAAGGCAAATACAATTCTGGGATGTATTAACAGAAGCATACAGTCTAGATCACGTGAAGTCATTTTCGGACTTTACTCCTCTTTGGTCAGACCTCATCTGGAATACTGTGTACAGTTTTGGGCACCACATTTTAAAAAAGACATAGACAAACTGGAGCAAGTTCAGAGAAGAGCGACCAGAATGGTGACTGGTCTGCAAACCATGTCCTATGAGGAACGGTTGCAGGATTTGGGAATGTTTAGCTTGCAAAAAAGAAGACTGAGAGGAGACTTAATAGCTGTCTACAAATATGTCAAGGGCTGTCACATTGTAGAAGGATCATCTTTATTCTCATTTGCACAAGGAAAGACTAGAAGCAATGGGATGAAACTAAATGGGAGGAGACACAGATTAGATATTAGAAAAAACTTTTTGACAGTGAGGGTGATCAATGAGTGGAACAGGCTGCCACGAGAGGTGGTGAGTTCCCCTTCAATGGACGTCTTCAAACAGAGGCTGGACAGACATCTGTTTGAGATGATTTAGTGAATCCTGCTTTGAGCAGGGGGTTGGACGAGATGACCCAGGAGGTCCCTTCCAACTCTACATTCTATGATTCTATGATTAACTCAATTCATAATGCACCACCCAATGCAAAAAAGAACTAAATAATTCAAGATAATGACATCAGATGGAACAGCTCATAGGCAAACACATATCCACATAAGTTTTGATGAGTATTTGGTTTGTTTTGATTTCAAAGTGGAAAAACTTCTGTAAAAATCCTGAAGAAATTGACGTGTTGCATTTTTTTAAATGCACCCCAGATCAAAAAGTGCAAGAAAAAAATGGACCATATGGAAATCGTAATCATTTTGATGTTACTGTAAAACAAAACATTTTTGTCTGCAAGAAGATATGTATGGTAAAAAATCGCATAAAAAATACAACATATGAACAAGGACAACCCTTTTAACATCTGAAAGAACTCTAAATGTGAGCTGAGGCACCCAGAATTAGGACTGGTTCCCAAAATGAGGACTTGGGTAAAATTGATTGTCAAGGTTTGAGATTCCCAGTGAATCAGAGTGATTTTTATCTTAGTAAACCAGTGGAGAAGAGAAATAAGAATTAAAGATATCCTTTACTGCTAATGTATTGATCCTAGCCTTGGAATAGGTCACCCACACCTAATTTTGCTGCCCATAGTCACTCTCTCCATTTAGTGATATATGCTCTTCCCTGTCTTCTGAATTCAAGTATCCTTGTACATTTTTATACAAGCTGTCAACGGTCCCAAGTCATACATGAATATTTCCTTACTACTTAACTAGTTTGTTATTTAATGGGTAATTAAGGAGGATTGCTGAAAGGATTGAGAAAAATACACATACAGATCACCTGTAAGGAGAAGATGTGTGCAGCCATGCCTTCATGCAGGTGATATTACACACTAGAGCTGATGCAAACTATTTAAAGGGAATGTGTCACCCCCCTGGGCGATATCAGACCTCTACTACGGCCATACAGGGTATAGAAAAGTAAATCTATGCTTACCTGTATGGCCCATAGCAGAGGTCTGATTGCAGAGAAAAGCACTTTAATCAATTCTTTTTTCCACAGGCTTGACGTCCGGGGGATGTCAAGCAATCCCCTCCTATCTGCTTACTATTCCCTTAAATCCCCGCATCTGTGCTTAATTATCATATCCCCCCTTCAACTGCACATCACAGGGCCCTGTGACATGCACTGTGCTCCCTGACTTCCACGCTTGCGCAAAGCGCCGCTCACCCACTTCATCCCGGCCTCGTCTACCTGTGCTCTGCGCCGCAGGTTTCTATTGTGCAGGCGCCGGGGGGGTAAGTGTCACCTTCCAGCAGAATAGAAACCTGCGGCGCAGTGCACAGGTAGACGGGGCCGGGATGAAGCAAAGCGAGCTCTATGTGAGCAGCGCTTTGCACATGCCCGGGAAGTCAGGGAGCACAGTGCATGTCACAGGGCCTGTCACATGGCCCTGTGACGTGCAGGGGAGGGGGGGATATGTTAATTCAGCAGAGAGGTGGGGATTTAGGGGAATAATAAGCAGATAGACGGGTATTGCTTGGAGTCCCCCGGACGCCAAGCCTGTGGAAAAAAGAATTGATTAAAGTGCTTTTCTCTGCAATCAGACCTCTGCTATGGGCCATACAGATATGTATAGATTTACTTTTCTATCACCTGTATGGCCATAGTAGAGGTCTGATATCGCCCAGGGGGGTGACAGATTCCCTTTAAAGGGATTGTCTCAAGTTCTTTGTTTCAATTTAAAAGTGCTTCTAAAAACAAGTACCATATTTTTCAGACTATAAGACGCACTTTTTTCCTCCAAAATTTTGGAGGAAAGTGGGGGGTGCGTCTTATAGTTTGCTTGCTATATTATTGTATGGCCGCATGGTGGTGGGTGTGGAGGAGCGGCAGCGGGGGATCAGCGGGGGATCAGCGGGGGATCAGCGGGGCACAGGAGGTAGCAATGGGCATGGAGAGCAATGAATATTCATTTCTCTTAATAGCTGGCACACTGTACCGCAGCGCAGCTGCTGCTGCGCTCTGTGGTCAGTGTGCCCGCTATTAAAGCTCATGAATATTCGCTACAACCCACTCCCATGGGTTGTAGTGAATATCCATGGTCTTTAATAGGAGGCTGTTAGAACCTTGCTGTTAGGTTTTTTTTCCTTTGCTGGTCACATGACCTTGTTGGCCTATTTAATCCTGCTCCGCCCTTCTGGCTTTGCTGGACTTCATTGTATATCTACTTTCTAGCTAGCCTGTGCTCTGTATCTAACTCTGTTAGTTTGCTTGGTCTACGGACCTCTATGTTCTTTCTATTTTGTTTGTTCGTCTGTCTGCTACTATTTCTGTTAGGAGGTGTCCCATATTCCTCCCAGTCCTTAGTACTTGTAGGGATTCCCTCCCCACATCTATAGGTCTCCGTACAGACTAGATTAGGACTTTAGCAGGTCTGATCGCAGGATCAGGTTCCCTGTTACATCATAGGGATTCAGCTGAGTCCTATAGTAGGGACAGATCTCCTCTCTTTCCTTAGCTTTGGTAGCAGAACATAACAGTAAGTCCAGCCAGCAAATTCTCTAAGGAAAGATTTTTCTGTTCCATCATGGTGTCGGTTCAGGATTTGGCTCATCGCCTGCAGGGACTCTCTCTGGAGGTGGCCGAGCTCCGTCAGCACGTGAGTAACTGTCCTGGAGCACATTTCTTGGAGCCTAAGGTATGTTTGCCGGATTTATTTTTTGGTGAACACCGAGAATTTTTTTCATTTAAAAATGCTTGCTTATTGTATTTTCGTTTGAGACCTAAGTCCTCTGGGGATGAATCCCAGCGCGTAGGGTTCATAATGTCACTTTTGCGCAAAGAGCCTCAGGAGTGGGCCTTTTCTTTGCAACCTAGTGATTCATGCTTCAGATCAGTGGATAGTTTTTTTTCTGCTTTGGGACTATTATATGATGATCCTGACCGTGTCGCATCAGCTGAGACTGAGTTGAGACGTTTAAAACAAGGATCAGGTAATGTGGAAAAATATTGTACACATTTTCGTCGTTGGTCCACTCAAACAGGGTGGAACGATTCTGCTCTGAAAAGTCTATTTCTTGCTGGGCTCAGTGAAAGGGTTAAAGACCTGCTAATTGCTTATCCTACACCTGAGGATTTGCAACAGGCTATGCAATTAGCTATACGGGTGGATAGAAGACTGCGTGCTAGGGTTAATGAGAGCAAATCCTCTGCTATGTCAGTTTCTGGTTATGATAATGTGTGTACTAACAGTGGTGAACCGATGGAGATTGGATCGGTGGCACCTCGCTCTCAAGAAAAAGACCGTCGTTTTTCGGAAGGCTTGTGTTTCTATTGCGGAAAATCTGGTCATTTGATTAAAGGCTGTGAGCTTCGCATGAAGAAAGAAAAAAAAATGGTCAGTCACGCCCGTATTGCCTGTTTAAATTCCAAGGGTATATTTTTAGCTGCTTCCACGATTGCTCAGGAAAAATTAATGGAATTTCGGGTGTTTGTTGATTGCGGGTCTACACTGAATGTAATTGATGGGGGATTCGTGGAAAAACTCAATTTAAAACCTGAACCTTTATCATCCCCCATTGCTGTGGTTTCTGTGGATGGTTCCCCTTTGAAGAATATTACTCTCAAGGTCAGTGAATTTCCTCTCACTATTAATGGTGTTCACCATGAGAAATTGGATTTGGTAGTGTTGAATAACTTGCCTTCTCCAGTAATATTGGGTTTGCCCTGGTTAAAATTTCACAATCCTGTACTGGATTGGTCTACCAGTGAAATTAAATCCTGGAGCCATAAATGTTATGACAAGTGTTGTAACGGGCGTATTGCAGCTTTGGATAGGGGAGAATTGCCTGTTCCTATTCAGGATTTTTGGAGAGTTTTTTCTGAGAAAGAATCGCAGGTTTTGCCTCCCCATAGAGACTATGATTGTTCTATTGAATTTGTCCCTGGAGCGACTCTTCCTAAGAGTCGTTTATTTAACCTTACTATTCCTGAGAGGAAGGCTTTGGAGGAATACATACAGACAAGCTTGGCCGCCGGTCACATTAGGCCCTCTAAGTCTCCTGTGGCGGTTGGATTTTTTTTTGTAAAAAAAAAGGACGGCGGTTTACGTCCTTGTCTGGATTTTCGTGAGATTAACAAAATTACGGTACGCAATCCTTACCCACTGCCATTGATTCCTGATCTGTTTAACCAGTTATTGGGGGCCAAGTGGTTCTCTAAAATTGACCTTAAGGGGGCATACAATCTGTTGCGCATGAAGGAGGGTGATGAATGGAAGACTGCTTTTAACACTCCTGTGGGTCATTTTGAGAATCTGGTTATGCCTTTTGGTCTTACTAATGCTCCTGCATTTTTTCAGAATCTGATTAATGACATCCTTAGACCTTTGATCGGTAAAAATGTGGTTGTGTATTTGGATGACATTTTGATTTATTCGCCAGATCTGGAGTCTCATTGGCGGAGCGTGCGTGAGGTATTACAGTTATTAATGGACAATTCGCTTTTTGCTAAGCTGGAGAAATGTGAGTTCGCTGTACAGAGAATTAGTTTTTTGGGCTACATTATCTCCAGCAAAGGTTTTGAGATGGATCCGGTTAAGGTTCAGGCTGTGCAGGAATGGCCTAGGCCTATTGGTTTGAAATCGATACAGAGGTTTTTGGGTTTCGCCAATTACTATAGAAAATTCATAAAAAAATTTTCTAGTATTGTCAAACCTCTGACTGATCTCACCAGGAAAGGTGCTGATGCGGTTCAGTGGTCTTCTGAGGCCATTGAAGCTTTTGTGTATCTCAAAGAGAGGTTCACCTCTGCTCCCATCCTTATGCAGCCTGATGTTACTAGGCCGTTTTTGGTTGAGGTTGATGCTTCCTCTGTGGGGGTTGGCGCAGTATTGTCTCAGGATAACGGGGATGGATTACATCCCTGTGCCTTTTTTTCAAAAAAATTTTCGGAGACTGAATTTAATTACGATATTGGTAATCGGGAATTATTGGCTATTAAACTCGCATTTGAACACTGGCGCCACTTCTTGGAAGGTGCGGAATTTCCCGTTCAGGTTCTTACGGATCATAAAAATCTGATATATCTTGATGCTGCCAAGCGCCTGAATGCCCGTCAGGCTAGGTGGGCACTGTTTTTCTCGCGGTTTAATTTCTCCGTTACTTACATCCCTGGTACTAAGAATGTTAAGGCGGATGCCTTGTCTCGCAGTTTTTCTCCCATAGTCGGTGCTGAGAAAGAGGAAAACATTTTACAAGAAGGTGTTGTGATAGCTGCTTTAGACTCCGTTTTGGAAGATGAGATTCTTAAAGCTCAGGAGAATGCCCCATCTAACACTCCTCATGGGAGGTTGTTTGTGCCTGGGACCTTTAGGAGAGATTTGTTTGTTGAGTGTCACGAATCTCGGTTGGCAGGTCATCCCGGAATCTCTGAGACCAAGAGACTGGTGGGTCGCAGTTTTTGGTGGCCTGGATGGCAGAAGGAAGTCATTAAGTGGGTGCGCCAATGTACTATATGTGCTAGATCTAAGTCCTCACATACTCCTGCTGCGGGGTTGCTTTGTCCTTTGGAGGTCCCCAGTGCTCCTTGGACACATTTGGCTATGGACTTTATAACTGACCTTCCCCCCTCTGAGGGTTTTACTGTCATCTGGGTGGTCGTGGACCGTTTTAGTAAGATGTGTCACTTGGTTCCCTTCGTCAAACTGCCCTGCGCTAAAACTCTCGCTAAGGCCTTTGTCAAGGAAATTGTCAGACTTCATGGCGTTCCTACTGACATTGTTTCTGATAGGGGTCCTCAGTTCGTGGCTCGTTTTTGGCGTGCCTTTTGTGACAGGTTGGGAATTCATTTGTCGTTTTCGTCCGGATATCATCCTGAATCTAATGGCCAGACAGAAAGGAAAAACCAGGATGTTGAGCAGTTCTTGCGTTGTTTTGTGGCAGACAATCAAGAGGGGTGGTCTGAGTTTCTGCCACTTGCCGAATTTGCTCTGAACAATCATACATCTTCTTCTGCTGGTTGTTCGCCTTGTTTTTGTTGTTCTGGGAGACATCCGTCGTTTGGGTCGTTCTCCAAGTTGGGATCTGCCGTGCCTGAGGAGGAGAATTTTTCCGGTGATTTGGAAAGAGTTTGGACGGATGTGCGTGGTAATCTTCAGGAGGCCAACAGAAAATCTAAAGACTACTTTGATAGGAAACGACAGGAGGTTTTGTTCGCTGTTGGTGACATGGTTTGGTTGTCCTCTAGGAATCTGCGGTTGAGGATTCCTTCTAAGAAATTGGGTCCCAAGTTTGTAGGGCCCTTTAAGGTGCTTCAGGTTGTCAACCAATCTGCTGTTAGGTTGGAGGTTCCTACCTCCTGGAGAATTAATCCGGTCTTTCATGTCTCTCTGTTAAAAAAAGCTGTTGTGTCGGATGGTGACGCCTCTGCCTCTGTTCCTCCGGTGGTGGAGGACGGGGAATATGAAATTTCTCGCATCCTTGACTCTAGACGGTATAGAGGTAGTTTGCAGTATCTTGTGGCCTGGAAAGGTTTCGGACCCGAGGATAACTCTTGGGTGAGGTCAGATGATGTTTCCGCGTCCAGACTTATCAGAGCGTTTCACAGGAGATTTCCTGATAAGCCTGGTCCTAGGGGATCCGGAGGATCCTCTTAGAAGGGGGGGTACTGTTAGAACCTTGCTGTTAGTTTTTTTTTCCTTTGCTGGTCACATGACCTTGTTGGCCTATTTAATCCTGCTCCGCCCTTCTGGCTTTGCTGGACTTCATTGTATATCTACTTTCTAGCTAGCCTGTGCTCTGTATCTAACTCTGTTAGTTTGCTTGGTCTACGGACCTCTATGTTCTTTCTATTTTGTTTGTTCGTCTGTCTGCTACTATTTCTGTTAGGAGGTGTCCCATATTCCTCCCAGTCCTTAGTACTTGTAGGGATTCCCTCCCCACATCTATAGGTCTCCGTACAGACTAGATTAGGACTTTAGCAGGTCTGATCGCAGGATCAGGTTCCCTGTTACATCGTAGGGATTCAGCTGAGTCCTATAGTAGGGACAGATCTCCTCTCTTTCCTTAGCTTTGGTAGCAGAACATAACAGAGGCACACTGACCACAGAGCAGCAGCAGGAGCCTCGCCGCGGTACAGTGTGCCGGCTATTGAAGAGACTGAATGGTCACTGCTCCCCACACACAGAGTCCCGACGTGGGTAGCAGTGAGTATTCCAGCACAGTGTCTCACACTGTGTGAGGGCGCATGGCAGGGATGTCATGCGCGCCCTGCCATGCGCCACAGTGAGAATGTCGGCAGCAGAGCGGGACAGTGCTGGAGGAGAGAGGAGGTGAGTATGATTGTTCATTTTTTTGTTTTGTAGGCAGCATGATGGGGGCTCAAGGGGTGAGATACATACCAGGATGGGGGCTCAGAGGGTTCCATACATACCAGAATGAGGGCTCAGAGGGTGCCATACATACCAGGATGGGGGCTCAGAGGGTTCCATACATACCAGAATGAGGGCTCAGGGGGTGCCATACATACCAGGATGGGGGCTCAGAGGGTGACATACATACTAGGATGGGGGCTCAGGTGGTGCCATACATACCAGGATGGGGGCTCAGAGGGGTACCATGCATACCAGGATGGGAGCTCAGAGGGTGCCATGCATACCAGGATGGGGGCTCAGAAGGTGCCATACATACCAGGATGGGGGCTCAGAAGGTGCCATATATACCAGGATGGGGGCTCAGAAGGTGCCATACATACCAGGATGGGGGCTCAGAGGGTGCCATGCATACCAGGATGGGTGCTCAGAGGGGTGCCATGCATACCAGGATGGAGGCTCAGAAGATGCCATATATACCAGGATGGGTGCTCAGAAGGTGCCATACATACCAGGATGGGGGCTCAGTGGGTGCCTTGCATACCAGGATGGGGGCTCAGAGGGTGCCATGCATACCAGGATGGGGGGGCTCAAGGGGTGCCATGCATACCAGGATGGGGGCTCAGAGGGTGCCATGCATACCAGGATGGGGGCTCAGAAAGTGCCATACATACCAGGATGAGGGCTCAGAAGGTGCCATACATACCAGGATGGGGGCTCAGTAGGTGCCATACATACCAGGATGGGGGCTCAGAAGGTGCCATACATACCAGGATGGGGGCTCAGAAGGTGCCATATATACCAGAATGGGGGCTCAGAAGGTGCCATACATAGCAGGATAGGGGCTCAGAAGGTGCCATACATACCAGGATGGAGGCTCAGAAGGTGCCATACATACCAGGATGGGGGCTCAGAAGGTGCCATACATACCAGGATGGAGGCTCAGAAGGTGCCATACATACCAGGATGGGGGCTCAGAGGGTGCTATGCATACCAGGATGTTGGCTCAGAGGGGTGCCATGCATACCAGGATGGGGGCTCAGAGGGTGCCATGCATACCAGGATGAGGGCTCAAGGGGTGCCATGCATACCAGGATGGGGGCTCAAGGGGTGACATGCATACCAGGATGGAGTATCAAGGGGTGCCATGCATACCAGGATGGGGGCTCAAGGGGTGCCATGCATACCAGGATGGGGGCTCAGAGGGTACCATGCATACCAGGATGGGGGCTCAAGGGGTGCCATGCATACCAGGATGGGGGGTAAAGGGGTGCTATGCATACCAGGATGGGGGATAAAGGGGTGCCATGCATACCAGGATGGGGGATAAAGGGGTGCCATGCATACCAGGATGGGATGGGGGCCACTTGTACCAGGAAGGAGGGACCATACATACCAGAATTGAGGATATTAACAGAATTGGGGGACATTACCCAGATAACAGTGTCAGCAGCAGACCCCCTCCCCCATAACAGGGCATCATGACCACATTTTTTGCTTACATTTTTTTTTCCTATTTTCCTCCTTTAAAACCTAGGTGCGTCTTATGGTCCGATGCGTCTTATAGTCCGAAAAATACGGTAACTTTGCAATTCACCTTTTAATAAAAATCTGTTTTGTTCTCATGAACATAGGGATTTTTAATTTTACAGTGTACTGTTAGTTGCCAAGATTACCGACCACGCTGCAGTTTCAGAGTGGCCAGTTATCTAGGTAAGGAGTGTGCCACCTGCAGTCTTTATGCTTTAGAGCTCTATTATGCTGATTTGAAACTGACCAGATTGCTGGACCCAACCATCTTCAGTGCCCCTGCACTTTTCCCATATGCAAAAGCAAAGATGCAGGGGCGAACATACCATTGGTGTAACCTGTGCAGTCAAACAGAGAACCAAGTGGTAAGGGGCCCAATTTCACCACCCATGGAGCAAGCACCTTTTGTCATGGACACAATATTGGACTGCAAAGAGACTATATGCAGATCTTGCACAGGTGCCCTCTTCTATGTGTGTACTCCACCGCAAAGATGCCTCTGCCAAAGGCAGAGCACTCAGTTCACGGTCGCCAGCCTGAACTGTCAATATTCTGGGGCAAAATGCGACCTGGGAAGAAAGAAGCCAGGCGCAGGGAGCGGTGCACTACTGAAGAAAAGAAGATGTAATGGCAGCATGTAGTATGTTAAATAAAAACAAAGAAGCACAATATTGAGAAATACAGGAATGTATACTCCATAGTTATTACAATTGCACTGCTTGAAAACTTTGAACACAAAATGTGAATTCTTATTTGTCTTTTCTTATGCTATTATAATGCATTTTATTTAGCATAGTTATATCTGTTTCTTGGAAATTTAAGAAATGTATCTGCCGTTATCACTTTTATATGAGTTGTAAACCTGTCTCCTGAACAGCACATCCACCAGCTATGCAGATGCTGGAGTGGACCATCTTTCCTCTTTACCTACCATTCAGGAGATAAATTCCCTCTAGGAACAGTATGGGTGTGCTCACACAGAACAGTTTTTGAATGATATGTTTACAGATTTTCTTTCAGTCTACAAATCGCCCTAATGATACATCATACATTTTATTATTTGCAGTATATCTCCTAACTATGGTAGATCGGCTCACTCGGCTGCACATACAGATAGACACAGGAACAAAGTCTCTTTTAATCTTAAGCTTGTTTTTTAAAAGTACTAAATAAACCAATGCAATGTTAGCAAAACAAACATGGCCTTCCCGGCCTAACTGGAAAAACAAAACATAATGTATGGCACAGTCCTTGTTGCTACAGGAAATCGCCTGCTTCAGGAACAAACAACACAAGGTTTAGCTTTCCTTCACATGACAACACAGCTCCAGAGCTTTCACCTCCAGGCCCACCCCACACCAAATGCTCTAGAAGGCTGGGTATTTATCCTCTGGACTACTTCTACCAGGGGAGGAGTCCTGAGGAGACAATTTGCATATTCTTACTGCATTTTGGGATAAGTGAAGAGTCTCCGCGAGCTCAAAGAACACTGGATTTTGGCTGTTGGAGCTGAAAGGAGGACATCGGTGAACCAGGGGAGGAGTCCTGAGGAGACAATTTGCATATTCTCACTGCATTTTGGGATAAGTGAAGAGTCTCCGCGAGCTCAAAGAACACTGGATTTTGGCAGTTGGAGCTGAAAGGAGGACATCGGTGAACCAGGGGAGGAGTCCTGAGGAGACAATTTGCATATTCTCACTGCATTTTGGGATAAGTGAAGAGTCTCCGCGAGCTCAAAGAACACTGGATTTTGGCTGTTGGAGCTGAAAGGAGGACATCGGTGAACCAGGGGAGGAGTCCTGAGGACACAATTTGCATATTCTCACTGCATTTTGGGATAAGTGAAGAGTCTCCGCGAGCTCAAAGAACACTGGATTTTGTCCGTTGGAGCTAAAAGGAGGACATCGGTGAACCAGGGGAGGAGTCCTGAGGAGACAATTTGCATATTCTCACTGCATTTTGGGATAAGTGAAGAGTCTCCGCGAGCTCAAAGAACACTGGATTTTGGCCGTTGGAGCTGAAAGGAGCGTTTTTCACTGTTTTCATAACATATCAACAATAAGAACATGGAAGAGTCCAGGAGCCATTTGGTGAGCTGCATATCCTGCTACATGTTCACAGACTGTCCAGTGGAAAAGCCAAACTTCACATGCCAGAAATGCAAGCTTGTGTCCCTGTTGGAGGAAAAGTTGCGAAATCTAGAAGAGAGGTTAACTACCTTGAAAATCATTAAGGAAGGTGAAGAGTTCTTAGACAGAGCAGAATTATCTCTTCATGATACAGAAAGAGAAGAAATTCGAAATGCACCTGACGAAACAGAGGAATGGAAGCATGTGACCCAGAGAAGCAGGAGGATCGAGAGGCAGTCAGCACCTATACTGCTCAGGAACCAGTACCAGGCTCTCACGCAGGAGAACCATGAAGAAATACAGCAAGATAAGACTTTGCCCACAATGAATAACCTTGTAAGCCCTCAGAATCCTCCTGGATGGAGAAAGAAAAATGTTGTGAAGAAAAAACAGAGAGTGTTGGTCATGGGGGATTCCCTGTTGAAAGGAACAGAGGCCGCTATCTGCAGACCAGACATAACCTCAAGAGAAATATGCTGTCTTCCAGGAGCAAAAATTAAAGATGTGTCTGACAGGATATAAAGACTGTTCAGACCTTCAGATCACTACCCATTCCTGCTAATACATGTGGGGACAAATGACACCGCAAGAAAGGACCTGGAAACCATCTGCAGTGACTTTGAAGACTTAGGCAAGAGAGTGAAAGAATTGGGAGCGCAGGTGGTCTTCTCATCCATCCTCCCAGTGGATGGCCATGGAACAATGAGGTGGAATAAGATTCTACAGGTGAACAACTGGCTACGTCGATGGTGCCGTCAACAAGGATTTGGATTTCTGGATCACGGAATGAATTACCTACAGTGCCTACAAGTAGTATTCAACCCCCTGCAGATTTAGCTGGTTTGATAAGATACAAATAAGTTAGAGCCTTCAAACTGCAAACGAGAGTAGATTTTATGAACAGGAGCATAAATCTTACAAACCAAAAAGTTATGTTGCTCAGTTGAATTTTATTAAATTTGAAACATAAAAGTGTGGGTCAATTATTATTCAACCCCTATGTTTAATATTTTGTGGAATAACCCTTGTTTGCAATTACAGCTAATAATCGTCTTTTATAAGACCTGATCAGGCCGGCACAGGTCTGTGGAGTTATCTTGGCCCACTCCTCCATGCAGATCTTCTCCAAGTTATCTAGGTTCTTTGGGTGTCTCATGTGGACTTTATTCTTGAGCTCCTTCCACAAGTTTTCAATTGGGTTAAGGTCAGGAGACTGACTAGGCCACTCCAACACCTTGACTTTTTCCCTCTTGAACCAGGCCTTGGTTTTCTTGGCTGTGTGCTTTGGGTCGTTGTCTTGTTGGAAGATGAAATTACAACCCATCTTAAGATCCTTGATGGAGGAGCGGAGGTTCTTGGCCAAAATCTCCAGGTAGGCCGTGCTATCCATCTTCCCATGGATGCGGACCAGATGGCCAGGCCCCTTGGCTGAGAAACAGCCCCACAGCATGATGCTGCCACCACCATGCTTGACTGTAGGGATGGTATTCTTGGGGTCGTATGCAGTGCCATCCAGTCTCCAAACGTCACGTGTGTGGTTGGCACCAAAGATCTCGATCTTGGTCTCATCAGACCATAGAACCTTGAACCAGTCTGTCTCAGAGTCCTCCAAGTGATCATGAGCAAACTGTAGACGAGCCTTGACATGACGCTTTGAAAGTAAAGGTACCATACAGGCTCGTCTGGAACGGAGACCATTGCGGTGGAGTACGTTACTTATGGTATTGACTGAAACCAATGTCCCCACTACCATGAGATCTTCCCGGAGCTCCTTCCTTGTTGTCCTTGGGTTAGCCTTGACTCTTCGGACAAGCCTGGCCTCGGCACGGGAGGACACTTTCAAAGGCTGTCCAGGCCGTGGAAGGCTAACAGTAGTTCCATAAGCCTTCCACTTACGGATGATGCTCCCAACAGTGGAGACAGGTAGGCCCAACTCCTTGGAAAGGGTTTTGTACCCCTTGCCAGCCTTGTGACCCTCCACGATCTTGTCTCTGATGGCCTTGGAATGCTCCTTTGTCTTTCCCATGTTGACCATGTCTGAGTGCTGTTCACAAGTTTTGGGAGGGTCTTAAATAGTCAGAAAAGGCTGGCAAAAGAGATCTTTAATCCACACATGTGAAGCTCATTATTCTTGGTGCCTGAACTACTTCTTAATACTTTAGGGGGACCAAACAGAATTCTTGTGGTTTGAGGGGTTGAATAATAAATGACACTCTGAATTAACTTTTAACGTTTTTAAAAAAAAAAAAAAAAAAAAATTTGCTGCGGTGCATTTCCCACTTCCTGGCTGATCTACAGTACAAATGTCACAATGCCAAGTTAATTCCGCATGTGTCAACCAGCTAAATCTGCAGGGGGTTGAATACTACTTGTAGGCACTGTATATGATGGACTACTTGCTAGAGATGGGGTGCACCTTACGAAGACTGGAAAACATGTATTTGGAAGTCGACATGCTACACTCATCAGGAAAGCTTTAAACTAGAACAATGTGGGAGGGGAAGCTAAAGACCAGAAAAAGATATACAGCTGACAAATACTATTGAGACCTCTGCTACTGGAAGTGGAAAGGATGAACAAAGACAAAAAAAATTAAATAAGAAAAATATTGGAGGAAGAGAAATCACAAACTAAAATGTTTTTATACAAATGCACAAAGCATGGGCAACAAACAAGGAGAATTGGAACTACTAACGCAGGAAAAGAAATATGATGTCATTGGAATCACTGAAACTTCGTGGGACGATACACATGATTGGAATAGAAGGCTAAAAGGATACAACTTATTTGCAAGAAACAGACTTGATAAACGAGGAGGAGGTGTCGCATTGTATGTTAGAAAAGCGTATATCTGCACAGAGATTGAAGCAGAGACTGGGAGTTCTGTGGAAACTGTTTGGGTAAGAATACAAGGAAAGAACAACGGAAAGGACACCATTGTAGGCATTTACTACAGGCCACCTTGGCAAGCTGAAGATATGGATGAACCTTTTATGTATCAAATGATCAAGTTCTCTAAAAAATATGACGTAGTAGTCATGGGAGATTTCAACTATCCAGACATTTGCTGGGAATCTCTCTCAAGTAAAGCTAACAGGTCAATTAAATTCTTATCCTCTCTTGCTGACAACTTTATCTTCCAAAAGGTAGGGGAGAAAACAAGGGGATCTGCTACTTTGGATCTAATCCTTATAAACAGGGAGGAAATGGTTGAGGAGGTAAAAGTGGCTTGAACCCTAGGAGGCAGCGATCATGCTATTATAGAATTTTGGATAACTAGAGGAGGACATGTGAACACTCAAACTTCAAGGTTAGATTTCAGAAAGGCAGATTTTAAGCGACTCAGAAAGAGAATAGGAGGGATCCAATGGCTGCATGTCCTTAAGGACAAAAAAGTCCAGGAAGGATGGGAAATTTTTAAAAATGAGATTCTCAAACCTCAATCGTTAACAATCCCAAAAAGTAGGAAGAATGGGAAGCATTTAAGGAAACCAAGATGGATGAACACAGAACTTAAACACATGCTAAAAAGAAAGAAAGAAATGTTTATCAAATGGAAAGAGGGAGGCATATCTAAAGAAGATTATAATGCAGTCTGCAGATCCTGCAGGGCACGTATCAGGTTAGCTAAAGCTGACAATGAATTAAGGCTTGCAAGAGATGTCAAAAGCAATAAAAAAGGATTTTGGGGGTATGTCAAAAGTAAAAGAAAAGTCAAAGATGCTATAGGATTTTTACAGGATGAAAATGGTGAAATGGTAAGAAAGGATGTCTTCACAGACCTCAGTATGTCAATTTCTCTTGTGGCTCCACAAGAGAAATTAACATGCTGAGGTCTGTGAATACACGCCGAATGTCCGTCTCTGCGGGTGACAAACAGGAGCACCGTAACACATAGTGGGCATGGGATTTTTATAAAGAAATTCTATAGTGCAATGGATAGGATGTGGTGAAGCCGCATGTGTTCAATGAACACATGTGGCTTCACCTGCGTGCAGCGCTTGGAAGCAGCATAGAGTATGCAGCGTTCCAAGCGCTGCCAGAAAGGATCGTGTGCACATATCCTAACCACTGGGACCTGCACCAATCGGCAGAAGTGGGAACTTTTATCCCTGGTAGAATGGAGTAACAGTGCACATGATCGACCTGCACTCCATTCATTTGCTATGGGGTTGATAAGCGCAGTGCTTGGCTTTTTCTGGCAGACCCACGAGGAATGAATGGAGCATTGGTCAGGCATTTGACCTGCCATGCTTATTTGTAATGGGGATAAAAATTCCCAAGTCTACCATCGGTGAGAGTCCCAATGGTAGGGCATCCTCCGATCAGCAAGTTATCCACTATACTATGGATAGGTGATAACTTCCATTAACTGGAAAACCACTTCAAGGGGGTACACCTTTTAATGCAATTATGTATTAAAAAAAAACTATGTGAATGTGTTCAGTAAGAACAGCCTGATGTGACTGGCCAGGCAACCATATAAATAGTATTTCAGATGACAAAAATAACCCAAAAAATGTTTTTGGTATGTAATACAATAGTTGTAGATTCATGTAAGAAGATCCAAACTGAGTGGTAGGAAGAGTAGGCAGATGATTCGGCACTATTGAGGAAAGTGCAAATTGTGCAATATATCTCTTTGCAGACCAATTTTATGATGCACAATACAAAGTTATATTGTGGTACTGCCAGAAAAATCGATGTAAATACTTTTATGCCCAAAAATGACTCAAGTATTGATAAGGGTATCGCTCCGAGAATGCTTGTGTCATTTTTGGGCATAAAAGTATTTACACAGACCAATTTTAGAGAGATTTGGGAAGAGTGATAGAGGGAAATGGGGGTACATTTGATAAAACAGAACACTAGGGATTAATGAGTAGATGGAGGGGATGGAAAAAAAAGTGTCAATTTAATAAATCATTGCATCGCTAACATCTAATGGCTCTTACTTAAGAACTAAGGTTAGCCACCACTAGGTCTTGTTTTTCCCAGGGAAGTTCTCATAGGAGAAATATGTCATCTCAAGCCACAACTGACAATCTCCAATATCATCATACCCCTTCATTCCCTGTATCAACTATACAACTTATATAATTAAATATCCCTTATTATGCTCTGGAAAAAATGTAAATGTTCCAGCTTCAGGTGCTTGATAAAAAATAAACTTTATTAGGTCATGTAAAATATTGTGAAAGGGTCACAACACCTTAGAAGGGTCTTGTTGTGAACCTTTCACAATTTTTAACATAACCTAATAAAGTTTATTTTTTATGAAGAACCTGAAGCTGGAACATTTACATTTTTTCTGTTTCCATCCCTGCCACACTGCTGGTTCTGTGTCTCAGCCTTCATGTGGGTGAGCTGACTCTCTATCACTTTTTTGTTATTATGCTCTGGGGTATAGAGAGATCAAAGAGTATAAAAGACATAATAAGTAGAGAAAAAAAACAATGATTGCTCATCTCAACTTTGCTGCTCACTGTCCTTTGTACAGTCCTCGGCGCCACATCTTACCAGTGCTGTGTGCTGGTCGGGAATTCTGGCTGTATCTAAGCACAAGACTTGCCTGCTCATGTGCAGGGATGTCCCAGACATGGTTGTCCCATCAGGACCCATCCTAGATTGTGCCTCGTAATGTCACGGCGGATATCTTGACGTAACATTGTTGATGTGACCTTTTAACGTTCAACTGGTCCAGCATGAGGAGGCCCAGGGTTTGAGTGTATGGTGGTGGTAATAACAGGCGGCAAGGATCTTACAGGGGAAATTGTGCAGTTGAGGTGGTCGGGAGGTTAACGGGTAAGGTGAATATTATTATTAGTATTTTTTTTTTAACCTTTTGCCAGCTCTATATGGTTCAGCTAAATTTGCAAGGAGTGAAATCAATAAAATTCCCATTCTGGAGGATATAGATTTTGAACAATTTGAGTAGAATACAATTTTGCTCAAATTAATTTTCCCAGCTCTTTGGGACTATTATGAGTACACCAGCTTTTCAAAGGACAAAAATAACTAAAATATAACTGAACAGATTTTTTTTTTAAAGATAAATCATAAGGGTTATGATAAGACTTTAAGTATTGATTTATGTTTTAAAATAATCTTGCTAACACCAGCTGCTTCCTGAGTACCTGACAGGTTTATGTTGGATAAAGGGAGGCACAGGGCATGTATGGTATTATTGATTAGTGTGGGTGTGTTGTGCTCTATGAATCAGCTTTCAAGTAAGCACTCAATGGAAAATGCTTAAAACCTTACATGTCATAGTTTGTAATTAGTTATGCTGCAACAGAGGTTACATTTGTCATACCTGTCAATGGTCCTGTCTACAATGAGTGCCCTTAAGGAAGTGTGTTGTGCCAAGAATTGGGCATTGTGTGTAGGTATGCCCATAAAAACTTAGCATCAAATGTTCTGTCTTCCGAAATACCAAAGGACGCCGTAGACTATGAACAAAATGTCAATTTAGCCAAGTCATGACACTGGATGGAAATTTAACAATCAGAAATTTTGACTGAACTGGAAGTTGTGCCAAAATTTTGCAACTTTTGGCATTTTCTCTTCAGTTTCGAAATGGATCGAACGGGGGTGTGATGCCACAGCTCATCTAATTTATGATGAGCTGTGGCATTCCATGTGCTAAAAATCTCATTCCAGTCCCTGACTTGAGTGAGATTTCTTCCATAGCACACAGAAGTGTATGCCACCCGTCAGATGCTCAAAATTCATGAAGAGGCATGCACCTCTTCATCAGTCAGGAGTATCTGAGAAAATTCCCGGTCTTGATTAATCGGGGTCTATGATTCTATGAAACATAGTCAGCCCAAAAAACTAGACACTTATTCTACAGGAAACTCCTAATGATTTAATAAACAATATTATAACTGAAATACTTTTGCTAAACATACAACCCTGGAAACAATAAATGTGCATTTTAACAAAAGAAGTGGTGACTGGAATGTCAACCAAAAATATATAACACCTCTGGGCAAAATGGATACATTTAGTTATAAAGTTTATTAAAGGAGGGCTATTGACACTTTCTTGCTACCTGATATCTTACACACCTTTTCAGCAGTTTTGCTTAAGGAAAGGAACTAATGTGATACTCCGTGCACTCCCTTGGCTGTATTCAATGTCTTTCTGCTCTTTTTGACAATAAACTACTGGACATCCGCTTATGTGCCCTTACAATGGGCTTTGTGTAAATCATTGCCATATCCTCATTCACTTTCTGTAAGATTAAACTTGAATGATGGCCAGGTACTCTGCAATAGTTTACGCTGAACCAGGAGGGAGGTGCATGCATACAGGGCTGCAGAAAAAATACTAAACATAGATATGAATGCATGCTGACAAGCAATTCAAGCAGAAGAGAGAAATAATAGCTGTGGAGGTTTCCTTTATGTCTACTACATATATACAATATCATAGTCACTGAGTATTGTACTCAGGTGTAAAATATAAAACTTCCTGTTATTTCAGGTCAGAGACTTATGACAGGCAGTGCGTTCTGTCATATTACTTCAGGCACATGTAAAACATTCTAGATCTACTGTCTAGTCCATATAATTCCTTCCTCTACTGTCAATCTACATACTGTATATAGAGGTTTATCGGAGAGAACCCTGAAATTAGGCCTCCTCCTAAATGTGTGACAGGGACAGGCTGGTGACACAATCTGCCAGGATAATCTAATGGAGAGAAACATACTCATAACATGAGATGTTTAAATAGAATCTATCAGTAGGATCAACCCTCCTAAGCCGTCTATATGGGCATGTACAGTGAAAGAAATAATTATTTGATCCCTTGCTGTTTTTGTAAGTTTGCCCACTGACAAAGACATGAACAGTCTATAATTTTAAGGGCAGGTTAATTTTAACATTGAGAGATAAAATATCCCAAAAAATCAAGAAAATCACATTGTATAAATTAGATAAATTTATTTACATTTTGCAGTGAGAAAAAAGTGTACAAAACATTATGAGTTCTGGCTCCTACAGACCAGTCCTAATCAACTCGTTACCTGCATTAAAGATAGCTCATAGTCACCTGTATAAAAAACTCCTGTCCACAGACTCAATTAATCAGTCAGACTCTAACCTCTACAACATGGGCAAGACCAAAGAGCATCCTAAGGATGTCAGGGACAAGATTATAGACCTCCACAAAGCTGGAATGGGCTACAAAACCATAAGTAAGACGCTGGGTGAGAAGGAGACAACTGATAGTGCAACAGTAAGAAAATGGAAGAAATACAAAATAACTGTCAATCGACATTGATCTGGGGCACCATGCAAAATCTCACCTCGTGGGGCATCCTTGATCATGAGGAAGGTGAGAGATCAGCCTAAAACTACACGGGGGGAACTTGTTAATGATCTCAAGGCAACTGGGACCACAGTCACCAAGAAAACCATTGGTAACACATTATGCCTTAAAGGTTTAAAATCCTGCAGTGCCCGCAAGGTCCCCCTGCTCAAGAAGGCACATGTGCAGGCCCGTCTGACATTTGACAATGAACACCGGGAGGA
This sequence comes from Phyllobates terribilis, assembly GCF_046119375.1. Taxonomy (NCBI): domain Eukaryota; kingdom Metazoa; phylum Chordata; class Amphibia; order Anura; family Dendrobatidae; genus Phyllobates; species Phyllobates terribilis. The sequence goes on along the minus strand of NW_027362763.1, from coordinate 311,385,009 downwards.
TTCTGTGAGTTATTGGGAGAAGGTGCTGTGGTCAGATGAGACAAATATTGAGCTCTTTGGCATTAACTCAACTCACCATGTTTGGAGGAAGAGAAATGCTGTCTATGATCCAAAGAACACCATCCCCACTGTTAAGCATGGAGGTGGAAACATTATGTTTTGGGGGGTGTTTCTCTGATAAGGGCACAGGACTACTTCACCGCATCAATGGGAGGATGGATAGAGCCATGTACCGTAAAATCTTGAGTGACAACCTCCTTCCCTCCGCCAGGACATTAAAAATGTGTCGTGGCTGGGTCTTCCAGCAAGGCAATGACCCAAAACATACAGCCAAGGCAACAAAGGGATGGCTCAAAAAGAAGCACATTAAGGTCATGGTGTGGCCTAGCCAGTCTCCAGACCTTAATCCCATAGAAAAACTTATGGATGGAGTTGAAGCTCCGAGTTACCGAGCGACAGCCTCAAAATCTGAATGATTTAGAGATGATCTGCAAAGAGGAGTGGACCAAAATTTCTCCTGACATGTGCGCAACCCTCATCATCACCTACAAAAAAAGTCTGACTTCTGTGCTTGCCAACAAGGGTTTTGCCACCAAGTATTAAGTGTTGTTTGCCAGAGGAATCAAATACTTATTTCTCACTGCAAAATGCAAATAAATTTATACAATGTGATTTTCTTAATTTTTTTTTTGGATATTCTATCTCTCAATGTTAAAATTAATCTACCCTTAAAAATATAGACTGTTCATGTCTTTGTCAGTGAGCAAACTTACAAAAACAGCAAGGGATCAAATAATTATTTCCTTCACTGTAGGTCATAGAAAGCTTCATAAACTGATACCTTGATAACTGCAATCCGATGTCTTATTCAAGACAAATCCATGTATTTCTTAATATGTAAATGAGCTGTTAGGATCTATGGGCTGAACATAGATCTCCCTGAGAATCTGCCTCCAGAGGTTATTTTAAATGAAAGGGAGCATTACCAGTGTGAGACATGTAGATCAGGAGAGCAGACTGTCAGTCATTCCATGTCTCACACTGGTAATGTACCCCTTTCATTTAAAATAAGCAGTAGATGCAGTTTCTCAAGGAGATCTATGTCCAGCCCAGAGATCTTAACAGCTCATTTGCACTCATTTGGAATTCTGTGGAATAAGACATTGGATCATAGATATCAAGGCGTCATTTTATTCAGCTCCCTATGTCCTAAATGTTCATATAGATCAGTGGTCCCCAACCTTTTTTGCACCAGGGACCGGCTTGAAGCAAGATCATTTTTCCATGGCCCAGCAAGGAGGGGGTGGGGTGGGCGGGGCTTTGGTCATATGGGGGCGGGGTAATGGAGGGATTTGGAGTTTAGTGCATACTTATCATATAGTGTAGACCAGGTCCCCGCCAGGAGCTATGCCAGGAGCCCCACATAATGTGCTGTGCCAGGAGCCGCATCACTGAGGCCCCATCACGCCCTGCAGCAGGACAGGGCAGCTGTCCTGACAGCTGCTGTTCAGCTGCATTTACTTCATCCCAGGGGCGGACACAGACTGTAGTGGGCCCCTGTGCAAGAAATTTTTGGGGGCCCCCCCCGCCCTTCATAAGGCAACAAAGTTATGTAAACATAACCCCCCCATGTGCATCTCTCACCCCCCCATGTGCAGCTCACCCCCGTGCATCTCTCATCCCCCTCCGTGCATCTCTCATCCCCCTCCGTGCATCTCTCATCCACCCCCCGTGCATCTCTCATCCCCTCCGTGCATCTCTCATCCCCCCCGTGCATCTCTCACCCCCCCGTGCATCTCTCATCCACCCCCCGTGCATCTCTCATCCACCCCCCGTGCATCTCTCATCCCCCCCGTGCATCTCTCACCCCCCCGTGCATCTCTCACCCCCCCGTGCATCTCTCATCTCTCCCCTCCCTCCCATGTGCATCTCTCATCTCTCCCCTCCCCCCATGTGCATCTCTCATCTCTCCCCTCCCCCCATGTGCATCTCTCATCTCTCCCCTCCCCCCATGTGGATCTCTCATCTCTCCCCTCCCCCATGTGCATCTCTCATCTCTCCCCTCCCCCCCATGTGGATCTCTCATCTCTCCCCTCCCCCATGTGCATCTCTCATCTCTCCCCTCCCCCCCATGTGGATCTCTCATCTCTCCCCTCCCCCATGTGCATCTCTCATCTCTCCCCTCCCCCCATGTGCATCTCCCATTCCCCCCACTCCTAGTTAATTGTATTTAAAAAAAAATAAAACTTGTTATACTTACCCCCATGCGATCCCTGCAGAATCCTGGCGCTCGTCCAAATCGCTGACACCAGGTTCTCCTGACTTCCGGCCATGTGACGGCGCCGTCACATGACCGGAAGTCAGGGGAATCATGAAGGTGCTGCCGCAGCAGCGCAGCGCTAAGATGTCCCGGACCCGGCGCTTAGCATGCGGCCGGGGGCCCCATGAGGAGAGAGACGCACAAGAGGGGGGCTCCGAGGGGGCTCCTACCGGCCGGGCCCCATACTGGAGTCAGGGCAGTCATGCCCTGATGGCGGCCCTGCTGGAGGCTGGAGGGGCCCCCTCTCCCCGCGGACTGGCTGAAAAACCCCAACGGCCCGGTCCTGGTCCGCGGACCGGCGGTTGGGGACCTCTGATATAGATGACTTAGGAGGGCTGATCCTACTGACACATTCCCTTTAAAGGGAATCTGTCAGCAGATTTCATTATATAATCTGAGAGCAGCATAAGATAGGGCAAGAAAGCTTGATTCCTAGGCTGCTTGGTGTAGTTCTCATAGAATACCTTTTTTTGTCAAATGTCGATGTAGTAAAGCTAAGTCTTCTGCTCTGAGTATAACCACACCCATACCTATGACTGGCAGCTTCCTGTAAACACTGTGCAATGTGAACAAGCTGCTGCTGAGTGGTGGGGGAGGGGTTACACTGATTAGGCTGACTGCTGGTCATGTGAGCTGTAGTCCAGCAGTGTTAATCTCCAGCTGATAAAACACTGATTTGTTGAAATTACAACACACAGCCTAATAAGTGACGCATGCCTAGAATTATGGTCCAGTGCCCTATATTATACTACTTTCCTGCTGACAGATTCCCTTTAAATAGTATTTACTTTTTTTTAAATGAGAGGTAATACTTAATATGTCCTGTAGATTAGTGGGGTCCCGGTCCTGAGACCCCCACTGATTGCTTACAAAAACCACTCTGAAATGAGCAGCTCACCAGACAGAAGTGCTAAACTCTTGCCAGAGCACATATAGAGCAGTGTACGTGTGCCATAGAAATCCAATGAGCCTGTACACAGAGAGGAGTACAGATTCTTATACTTTCTATTGTGCAGGTACACCAGTCTGGCAGGTGTTTAGCACTTTTTGGGTGATTAGTGAGGCGGTCAATACCTGAACACCCACGGATCTACTGCACATATTATGTAGTACCTATCATTTATTAAAAACCTTAAGTGACAAATAAGTAAAGTAGGCATATACATCAAGAACAGGTCAGGTCCATTTTTATTTAAGCTTTTTCAAACATTTTCCACTTAACTAAAAACAACACAAAACAAGACATAAAACAAACATATATATACCCCCACCATCTCAGGAACATGGTCATACACTAGATTTCATGAAATAACATATTTAAATGTCTTGGAAACCCAGAAGTTCTAACCGGTCAGCCAACACTGACAGCTAGACCAGACCCCATTCTGTCGGCTGTACAACATTTGCTAAGACCGGTGTTTCCCATGCCAGTCTAAACAAAATAGTTATAGTCAATTGCGTCAAATTTATTAAAAGGCATACACCATTTAATTATTTTGATATAATTGGGACTAATTTCCCATAAAAAGAAATCTACATCTGCTACTATGAGCTGTCACAGACTTAGGACATAGATCCTCCGCATACAATGATGATCTCGTGTCCGATGGATAGATTTAAGAATTTTTTTAAATAAAAGCCACATTCAAACGCATTTCGCGGACGTCAGTGAGTAGCTGACTGAGGAAGCGGACAGGACATCCGCGAAACGCGTTTATTTAATAAAATTCTTCATCTATCCATGCGGAGGAGCACGGACATTTAGACACCTTTCTTCTTCTACATCGGTTCGTTGATACATTTTGGAAACCCTGCTAGGGTTGGTGTTATCTGCAGCTCTCCACATTAGCTCTTATATGTGTTGTGCATCATCACAACACGACAAGGTGAGCGTCCTTTTTATTATTCAACCATTGTTTCATTGTGTAACAGCACCATTTGCGCCCCTATTCTATTTTGTTTTATCATATTTACAATGATGGTGGTACCTTTGGGCGGAAAATGAGACTTCATTCAATCTTTTCTCTTTCTTGATAACTTTTACTCATTACGAGCTCATTACCAGCGAGCGTTTGTTCCACAAGATCCGCCACTTATTATATACGGTTTCTTACCGACCAGATGCAGGCAACTCACAAGCGGATTAGATTACAAACCAATTTCTGATATTATTGTATAATAACATGACTGGGATTGAAGTTAGCTGTTTAAGGTGACTTTTACTTTGCTGTGAGACCCTCCCATATTCATGATCAATAAATTCACACATTAAATTGAACTATTTTTTGCTATGCAGATATGCATTAAAAAGACTCTAAATGTGAACAGACTATATAAAATACACTATGCATAAACCTAAATAGATATAACCCATTTTAATCAACAGCGTTTTACATGCTGAATGTAGTTTGTCACAGAATAATAATAATAATAATAATAATAATAATAATAAAATAATATACTAATGTACATAGGCGCACAGCAATAACAATATATCAACATTTGCTTCCTATTGATAAATAATTAAGTGAGACTAACCTTTAATGGTAAAATGTGCAGGATCTGTCACTTTTCACTGATCTATAAAATTAAAAAATATATTTATATATTATGTTCATTAAAGTATTTGTTGCATATTATATATAAGTATAGTATGTTCAATTTTATACCATGGAATGATAACATATAATAATGTCAGAGTACAGTATATTTTTTGCTGAGAATACTGTTTTGGGGTTAAGCATAAAGTACGATATTTAGGATAACAAATGAGCAAACACTGATGTTAATTCAATGACTGGCCAGCAGATGGCGCTTCCCTCAGTCACATCTTGAATTCAGGTTGATCATTATTTTTTTTTTCCTGAAAGATATTCATTCTTTCATTCTTTCTATTCTGGCATGAAGACATCTTACAAGTGTATAGGAGATACACTATGCATAGCTTACATGTATAACTACATGGTATATTGTACAATAGAAGATTCAAAGCGGCACTGGGGTTTTTTTTTTGCTTTTATGTGGAAGATCCTATTTTGTCACAGATATTAGTACAGAGGCCTATTTTAAACCATCTGTATGTCTTGTTCCAAATGTGATCCATTTGGCTTCAATGAATCATTGTAACATGTTATACAAGACTGACTGTCACTTCCAATCCGCACAGCCTCAGTATTATATAAGTAGTGTACGTCATTTATTATTTCATGTATTAGTTGTTTTTTAAAACTATGCGCCCAATTAGTCAAAGCTTTTTACACCAGTATTCTGGCATAAAAAGCTTTGAAAATTCGCAATATTTTTGGGGCAACTTGAGGCTGCGATAAAATGTAGAGACTTTTGGCTTTCTCATGCTATTTTTGGCCAGCTCCAAAAAAGTGGGCAGAGCTGGGGTGGGACGGGGGCACGGCGTTCATTACTCTTCAAATTAATGATGAGCGGCGGCACTCGCTACGCCACAAATCTTATTCCAGCAAGGATGAGAGTAAGCTATGTGGCGAGCTGCACATGGAGGCGCACGTCACTTTGTCCCCACGGCTTATTAAGACCGACATGACGTTTGCAGTCTTGATGAATTGGGGGGCTAAATGTAGAAGCTTATTCAACAAAGAGTACAAAAAGATTATTTGCATAACATATCATTTTTTTTAAATAATCATTTATCTCCTTGAGTAATATTTTTTAAATATTAACACAAAAAATATCTGAATATAGAAATTTGTAAAAAAAAAATAAATGAAATAAAACAAAAATAATATAAAATTCGGAGTCTGATTTATTAGTCATTGCCAGTAAGTTTAAAATTATTTGTAACAGGAGACAAACTTTAGGACTTAGTTATTAACTCTTTCTCCTGTTGTTACTGGGTTCTGTGTTTCTGCATATGAGTTTAAGGCTTCCAACAAAATTAATGGGATTTGCAATTTACCTATATACCTCTATGGCAGTCTATTTATGGCTCCTTACAAAACAAAGCCCTAATATGTCTATGTTCATGAGCCCTACCAGTAGAGTTACATTTTCTAAAGTCTCAGTAATTCCTCATATTTCTCTCCCTAATCCAATTAATAAAGGTCCATATTTAATGAGTAACCTGTTACCTACAGTACAGACCAAAAGTTTGGACACACCTTCTCATTTAAAGATTTTTCGGTATTTTCATGACTATGAAAATTGTACATTCACACTGAATGCAACAAAACTATGAATTAACACATGTGGAATTATATACTTATCAAAAAAGTGTGAAACAACTGAAAATATGTCTTATATTCTAGGTTCTTCAAAGTAGCCACCTTTTGCTTTGATGACTTCTTTGCACACTCTTGGTATTCTCTTGATGAGCTTCAAGAGGTAGTCACCGGAAATGGTTTTCACTTCACAGGTGTGCCCTGTCAGGTTTAATAAGTGGGATTTCTTGCCTTATAAATGGGGTTGGGACCATCAGTTGGGTTGTGCAGAAGTCTGGTGGATACACAGCTGATAGTCCTACTGAATAGACTGTTAGAATTTGTATTATGGCAAGAAAAAAGCAGCTAAGTAAAGAAAAACGAGTGGCCATAATTACTTTAAGAAATGAAGGTCAGTCAGTGCGAAAAATTGGGCAAACTTTGAAAGTGTCCCCAAGTGCAGTTGGAAAAACCATCAAGCGCTACAAAGAAACTGGCTCACATGAGGATCACCCCAGGAAAGGAAGACCAAGAGTCACCTCTGCTTCTGAGGATAAGTTTATCCGAGTCACCAGTCTCAGAAATCGCAGGTTAACAGCAGCTCAGATTAGAGACCAGGTCAATGCCACACAGAGTTCTAGCAGCAGACACATCTCTACAACAACTGTTAAGAGGAGACTTTGTGCAGCAGGCCTTCATGGTAAAATAGCTGCTAGGAAACCACTGCTAAGGACAGGCAACAAGCAGAAGAGACTTGTTTGGGCTAAAGAACACAAGGAATGGACATTAGACCAGTGGAAATCTGTGCTTTGGTCTGATGAGTCCAAATTTGAGATCTTTGGTTCCAACCACTGTGTCTTTGTGCGACACCGAAAAGGTGAACGGATGGACTCTACATGCCTGGTTCCCACCGTGAAGCATGGAGGAGGAAGTGTGATGGTGTGGGGGTGCTTTGCTGGTGACACTGTTGGGGATTTATTCAAAATTGAAGGCATACTGAACCAGCATGGCTACCACAGCATCTTGCAGCGGCATGCTATTCCATCCGGTTTGCGTTTAGTTGGACTATCATTTATTTTTCAACAGGACAATGACCCCAAACACACCTCCAGGCTGTGTAAGGGCTATTTGACCAAGATGGAGAGTGATGGGGTGCTACGCCAGATGATCTGGCCTCCACAGTCACCAGACCTGAACCCAATCGAGATGGTTTGGGGTGAGCTGGACCGCAAAGTGAAGGCAAAAAGGTCAAAAAGTGCTAAGCATCTCTGGGAACTCCTTCAAGATTGTTGGAAGACCATTTCTGGTGACTACCTCTTGAAGCTCATCAAGAGAATGCCAAGAGTGTGCAAAGCAGTCATCAAAGCAAAAGGTGGCTACTTTGAAGAACCTAGAATATAAGACATATTTTCAGTTGTTTCACGCTTTTTTGTTAAGTATATAATTCCACATGTGTTAATTCATAGTTTTGATGCCTTCAGTGTGAATGTACAATTTTCATAGTCATGAAAATACAGAAAAATCTTTAAATGAGAAGGTGTGTCCAAACTTTTGGTCTGTACTGTATGTTTTAGCATTCTGTTTTGTTGCACTGTTTTGTCTGGTTTATATGTCCACATTTACACTACAAAGCAGAAATGGGAGATAATTATAATGGATGGTTGTGATGTTATACTGTACACACATTAGGTCTTCTACAGAAGATATTCAAGGAGAATATTCGAGTATCAGCTCAGTTCCATATACACCCTGGTCATTACAACTGGCCGAACAGGGAGGACATATTACTCCTGGGGTGTAAAAGATAAAAAAGCAATTAATGTAGATGTAATTTACCTCCTATTAGCACAACAGTACAGGTCATTTCGAATGTGCATACATGATGAACCCTGGGCTCACAAATTCACTTACCTGGGACTCCAGCTATTAGTGTTGTGTTACTGTATTATGTCCCAGTTTTCCCACAGTGGCTTACAACAGAACTCAGTGGTCTACTTTTACCTATAGCAGCAGCCTAAGGGGCTCCAAACACAATAGACAGCTGATGGCCAGGGAGCGGCTATCTCTCCTGAGTCCTCCATACTCAGGAGCACTCACTCTACTGAGTGTCTGGATTCTCTATGAGAGAGACACTGCCGCACTCCTGACTGTGTGTAGTCTCACTGACAACAAAAGGAATCAGTAGTCTAAAATCGGACATGTCAAATCCTTATTTCCTTTGACTTCATCTGTCATGTGAGAGTTAGGAAGCCTCCATAAGCATTAGACTGGTGGCCAAGCCTGCTGATATTAGCGGGTTCGGCTCGGCGTAAGTGTAATGTGTATGGGAGCCTTAAAGCAACATGTCATCAGGATATTACAATCCTTACTAATGGCAGTAAAGAGCCGTATTACATCACCACCTTGCTTGTAAAATTTTCTTTTGACATCTTAGAGAAATGAAGTGTTGAAGTTTCAGTTGCAAGTGCAAGGGGAGGGTATTGCAGTTCCAGCTCTCCTGCTTCTCTCCTTTGGCTATGCCCGCCGCCAACCTACAGTCTCTGAAGGCCAGGCCATTCTTGTCTCAGCGACCTGACTCCTTCAATTGAGTTTTTGCACAGGCGCCTTCATTGCTTCAGAGACTTAGAGGTGGAGTCAGATCGATAGCCCAGCTCTCGCAAAGCATTAGGAGTTTATTGCACATGCGCCCCCCCCCCCACTGGGGAGACTACCCCAGGGCAATGATGCCGCCTGCACAGAATCTCAGGTGGTGGAGGCAAGTTACTGAGAGTAGCGTGACCTGTCCATTATAGGCCAGCGGGGAGAGGGGAGAGGGGCAGAAGTGCTGAAAGTCAGGTGCACTTGAGACTAAAAGTTCAACATTAGATTTCTTAAAGATGTCAAAATAAAATTTTACAAGCAAAGTGTGGATCTAATAAGAAACTTAGGGACTAATTACTGGGACTCAGAGCAAGACCTAAGTGTTCCATCAAATGGGTTTTCAAATAATCCTGTATTTATCCCACAGGCTTCCCAAGGTAAAAAACATAATGAGCTTTGCTCCCCCACCACTGCTCCAGCACTGCATCTCTGCTGGTGATATCACGACTACCATGGATGTGACTATGGGGATTAGTGCTCTTGTGATGTCTACCTCAGCATCACCAGTGATTGGCTGCAGTAGTTACATACTTTAGCCATGATGTCACCGCTGCAGTACGTCATTAATAACTGGGGACAGCGGCAGAAAGGCAGCAGTGTAGTGGAGGTGCTTGAGTAGTTTTTTTATTACCTTCACAAGCCTATGAAATAAAAAAAAAAATGATGAAACAATTAGGTCTTCATCGCATATCATATATAGATTTTGGCCTTTGTCATGTTTCCACTGCGTAGTACCTTGATCTTATGTTCAAACTGAGTAATTCCCCTCTCCTCGGCCCACTCATCTCTTTTTGCTGAGTGACAGCTATGTGAGCCTTATACTGTTAGGTTGTTACCTTTGTTGCTGACCTGTACTAAGCTTCTAGCTTAGGTTTGATGGCTCGCCATGTCACCCTTTGCACTGATTATACAGCTTATATACCACTATTCTCAGGCCCATGTTTTGGCCTGTTTGCACGTTCTTATGTGTCTATTCTCTTGTATACTGAACCTCTGCTCTTATTGTTCAAACTCAATCAAAAATTGCTGTTAAAACAAAAAATTGTGAATGTCCCCCCCTTCCTGTCGAAGCCAGTTTTATTTTTTGCTCTGTGATATTTCTCTCTCCTTCTTCCAACAGTCATAACTTTTTTATTTTTCCATTGTCACAATCATACGAAGCTTGTTTTTTGTGGGATGACTTGTAGTTTTGAATGGTACCATTAATTTTACCTTACAATGTGCTGAAAAACAGAAAAAGAAAATTCATGTGGAATAAAATGATGGAAAAAATGAAATTGCATCATTGCTTTCTTCTGTTTTTGCAGTAATCATTTTGCAGTAAAATGACTTGATAACTTACGGTAATTTTCTAGGTCATTGTGATCATGACGATCCCAAATTAATCCTCTATAGTTTTTTTACATTTAAGTGGTGAAAAAAAATTAAAACATTTGTAAAACAAAATAAGTTGCTTTTTGTCGACATTTTCAGAGACCCATCACTTTTTGTATTATTGAAGCTGTTTATGGGCTTGGTTTTTGCCAGTCAAGCTAACATTCCTATTGAAATCATTTTTGGTTATATAGAGTGCTTTTTCTGCTTTTTTTTATCCATTTTTTTTAGGGAAGTGCATCATCCAAAAATAACAATCTCGTATTTTTCTTTTTTTTCTTTTTACATTTTCTTTTTATAGATCTGCCTTATACAAAGCGGCTATTACAAATTTACTTTTTGACTTTTAAATGGGGAAAATTGATGATTAAACATTTTATATTTTGTATACTTTTTATGTTTTTGTGCATTTTTTAAGTATTGCAGTATTTAGAGAAAATAAATCTGCCGGTCATTGTGCAGGCTCAGCTCTTGAGTATGCTCCAAACAGGCGCATCTGAGGCAGAACTTACTATTACATGCTACATCAGGAACGGATTAAAATTAGAGGTTATCCCTAATAATATTACTGGGATTTACTATCAAAGGGTAGCACGGTGGCTCAGTGGTTAGCACAGCAGTCTTGAAGTGCTGGGGACCTGGGTTCAAATACCACCAAGGATAACATCTGCTAGGAGTTTGCATGTTCTCCCCGTGTTTGTGTGGGTTTCCTGCTTGCTCTCTGATTTCCTCCCACACTCCAAAGACATACTGATATGGAATGTAGATTATGAGTCCCAATGGGGACAGTGCCCATAATGTCTGTAAAGCGCTGTGGAATTAATGGCGCTATATAAGTGAGTAGAATAAAAACTAAAAAAAAAAGGGGTAGGTACCAATCTTGAAAATACATGTCAGAATGGCTGTATAATCTTAATGCTAAAACAAGCATTTGAGGTGTACTGCTAAAGCTGGACAGAAAAACTTTCAGAAAGGATTATTCAGTCATTCTAACATAGATTTTCTTTGTAAATATGCCAGCCTCATCAGGTCTAAGAAATCTATTTAATAGTTTGTATTGGGAAATCTGTTGACAAATTTGCTTTCATATTAATACAACTAAAACTTAATAAGACTCCTGTATGCAAGTAGAGAAACTTTAGACCTAGTGATGGATCACTTATATACAAAATACAGATCTTAAACAGGTCATAGACAGTAGATGGTTGCCAGACTGCAGGGTTAAATACTAATGCCTTGATGAACATATTTATTTCAGCTATATAAAAAATAAAACTTTGCTACAGAAGGTGTAAAAAAAATGATAGAACTTAGAAATAGATATAAAAGAGGGTTTGAAAATGCAGAGGAAAAAGACACACTTGGACTTGTCGTATAAATGTTCCCTTACAGATTAGGGATATGCTGTCCAATCCAATTTTAGATTAATAAAATCTTCTTTACCTGATTACTGATACAGTTTTGTTGCGTTCTATTTGCTTATGCCAAATAAAAAACCACTCATCCTCAACATATTTCGATTGACTTTTGGTTATTCATGGCTTCATATGATGATACAACTTACGTCTTCTTATTAGCTCGGTATAGTGATTGATTTAAGCATGTTTTCAGAACTAGAAGATATGTACAGTATAGTAACATGTTTGTGCTTCCTTTCTTTGCAATGTTCACCTGTGTTCTAATTCCTTGTCTGCATTTATGTGACATCAGGAATTTACGACGGAATCTTCATAACCTTTCTTCTTGTTCACCTCTAAATGGCAGATAAAAGCAAACAATTGCCTTGTATGGTTTATTGCATCTATTATTTTTATTATTATTTGCTGTATCACTTACACTATCAAGTTGTGAATACATGTATTTATTTCTTGTTGACTTTAAAGCACCAACATATAATATAGGGATTGTCATCAATTGCACAAGTCACTCACTGTCCCTATTAGGATTCACAAATTCCTATCACAGATAATTATACAGGACTTGAATTAATCCCAATTCTTTATATAGTGTGGAAGAAAAGTGCAGCACCCATGCAAACTATGGGAATACAGATAGATGTTTTCCTTGGTGGCTTTTGAACCTCAGGGCAACAAGGCAATAATGTGACGCGCCCCTGGGCCTTCTGTGTCGTGCGGCATCGCGTGCACGGGGGCTTACCCGGAGCCGGATCAGATGGGGGTAGTAGTCTCGTGGCGATGACCCGGTCCGTGCCCAGGGAGTCAGACTAAGTGGCGCTGTATTAGCGGTAGATGTTGTACGACTACGCCACCCGTTGAATGCAGCTATGGAGCTGCCGCTGCAGGACAGTCCGCTGAGGCCGGTGGATGGATGGTGCAGCGTAGATGGTATAACCCCCAACGGGAGGGGTATGGCCTCAGGGCAGCAGATGTGGATGATGGGGGTAGCAGGAACCACTCGGAGACGGTACGGTGTAGTTCAGGGTCTTTACTGGTGACAACGATAGACCCTCCCGGAGTACTGGCTAGCGATTGGGGCCTGGTCAGTCCTTGAGCAGATGGGATCTCCCCTGGCCAGGCGGAGTTGTAGGCCTCCCAAACTAACGATACTCTTCTGGCTACCTTGCTAGAGGCGGGTATAAGTAGCCCACGTCCCTGAGTGTACCATGTGGTGCTCACCCGTATGGCCGGTGACTCGGGGCCTTCTAGTAGCTTCCGCTCCACGACAGCGGTGCTGGTCCCATGCGTGTGACCGTGCCTTCGGGTTTCTTGGCCAGAGGACCTGAAATCCCCTGCCTGACGGATTCTGCTGCTGGGTAGGAGTTAGTCCCCACAGCCTCGGACTCCGGGTCCGGTAAGAAATCTTCTCAGTCAGGGCGAGCTCTGCAGCTGCCAGCCCCTGACTCCTTGTAACACTGCTCCCACAGAGCTCCTGTTGTTTCTTCCCATAGCTGCTTCTCTTCTCTGTCTCTACTTCTGGCATGGCCCAGGAGCTGGGCCCAGCCGGAGCCACAGCTCCCTGTCAGCCCTCCTAGCTGAACTCTCCCTCTGAACTCCCTAACCCTGCCTCAGCCCCAGGTTTATCTAGGGGAAGTTCTTCCCCTCCCAGGACTGGGCAGGAGGTGTGGCATGCATAGGATTCCTGACCAAGAGACCTCCCACCTGCTCTCAGACATAACATTGCTTGTTACTGTGGAAACCAGACCCCTGGGGTGCCACATTCCCCCCTAGTGAAATTTAGTACTCCGGGACTAAACATATTTTTAGAAAAACATAACAAAGTATAAACAATAATAATACAATAAGAAAAACACATAAAGATGGTTACGGCGTGTCCGCAACCGGGTGCAGTCTTTGAAGAAAAGCAAGGTGTCCATTTCACCAAAACAGGGAGACGTAACCAGGTAGGGGTCTGTCCTGCCCCGAGTCCTTATCAGTCTTTAGTCCATTCCTGGGTTACGCTCCAACCATGTACAAAGGATTCCCGGTAAATCCACCAAAGACTCCCATAAATTACTAGAAACACATAATTATTTACAGGATATGGCCGCTCTCAGTCCTCGGCCAGTGGGGATAAGGATTGGCTGCTCACAGTCCTCAGCCTGGTAAGGGATAGGGGATGGCTGCTCACAGTCCTCAGCCTGGTAAGGGATAGGGACACACGGGGAACAATTCACTAATCCCAACGGGGACCATATTTTAATTAGCAGCAGTCCTTGTACCCTTACGGGTAACTATTTACAGCTCTTTATTCACGCTACTTCCCTTCAGTAGCTATGTCCTCTTTGTGCTCCCTCCTGAGGGTAGTCCTCAGACCCGTCCGGGTCCTCTTGGCTTTCCTCGTATTGGTAGTACTGCAGCTCCTCCTCGGTTAGCTGGGTTAGTATCTCTGCGACAGTCCTCCTCCCAGGTGGCCAGGACTTTACCTCCCTTTGGGCTGCCCCGGTTAATTGGGCCACCAGGATGCTCACTTTTTGCTCCTCTGTGAGGGGGTACACCTGGAAGAGGCTATCCAGCTTTTCTCTAAAGTCATGCAAGGTATGTGACTCCCCTGAGTACTGGGGTAGCCAGGCTGCCCCCGGGATATAGGGCATGGTGAAAGGCATGACCGCAACAGCGGTGGCGCTGGCGGGGGTTGAAGCGGTGAAGCTCTCCTCCGTATCCGACATCCTTCTCCCCCCTAGTGGACCGTGGCCTACCTTGCGATGATCCTCTTCCGTAGGCCGCGGCTCCGCAGTGGATCGTCAGGGTTGAGGACCTTCCGTCGCGCTCCTGTGACGTCGGCGTCTGCTGGGCTCCTTCCAGGACCTTACGCAACGTCCGGACGTGAGGCGGGGCTTCAGTTCTCGCACGCTTTCGGAGTCCACGCCCCTCTTCTTCCCGCGCGGCGTCCTCAAGATGGCGTCCAATGGCGGGAAAACTCCACGTATGGCGGGAAGAAGGCCGAAGATGGCGCCGGATGGCGGGAAAACTCCACCGATGGCGGGAAGGAAGCGGAAGATGGCGCCGGATGGCGGGAATCTTCACCACAGGTAAGTTTGAACAGTCTTTTTCAGGCACGCAGTACCCGGTGGTTGCGGGCACGAAATCCTGCCGACTACGCCAAAAATTGACGCGCCCCTGGGCCTTCTGTGTCGTGCGGCATCGCGTGCACGGGGGCTTACCCGGAGCCGGATCAGATGGGGGTAGTAGTCTCGTGGCGGTGACCCGGTCCGTGCCCAGGGAGTCAGACTAAGTGGCGCTGTATTAGCGGTAGATGTTGTACGACTACGCCACCCGTTGAATGCAGCTATGGAGCTGCCGCTGCAGGACAGTCCGCTGAGGCCGGTGGATGGATGGTGCAGCGTAGATGGTATAACCCCCAATGGGAGGGGTATGGCCTCAGGGCAGCAGATGTGGATGATGGGGGTAGCAGGAACCACTCGGAGACGGTACGGTGTAGTTCAGGGTCTTTACTGGTGACAACGATAGACCCTCCCGGAGTACTGGCTAGCGATTGGGGCCTGGTCAGTCCTTGAGCAGATGGGATCTCCCCTGGCCAGGCGGAGTTGTAGGCCTCCCAAACTAACGATACTCTTCTGGCTACCTTGCTAGAGGTGGGTATAAGTAGCCCACGTCCCTGAGTGTACCGTGTGGTGCTCACCCGTATGGCCGGTGACTCGGGGCCTTCTAGTAGCTTCCGCTCCACGACGGCGGTGCTGGTCCCATGCGTGTGACCGTGCCTTCGGGTTTCTTGGCCAGAGGACCTGAAATCCCCTGCCTGACGGATTCTGCTGCTGGGTAGGAGTTAGTCCCCACAGCCTCGGACTCCGGGTCCGGTAAGAAATCTTCTCAGTCAGGGCGAGCTCTGCAGCTGCCAGCCCCTGACTCCTTGTAACACTGCTCCCACAGAGCTCCTGTTGTTTCTTCCCATAGCTGCTTCTCTTCTCTGTCTCTACTTCTGGCATGGCCCAGGAGCTGGGCCCAGCCGGAGCCACAGCTCCCTGTCAGCCCTCCTAGCTGAACTCTCCCTCTGAACTCCCTAACCCTGCCTCAGCCCCAGGTTTATCTAGGGGAAGTTCTTCCCCTCCCAGGACTGGGCAGGAGGTGTGGCATGCATAGGATTCCTGACCAAGAGACCTCCCACCTGCTCTCAGACATAACATTGCTTGTTACTGTGGAAACCAGACCCCTGGGGTGCCACAAATGCATGGCAAATTATATATTTATTATTACTCAGACCAGAGACAGTGATGATTCTTGCACTGGGGCTGGTCAATAAAAAAAATAAAGCGGTTCACAATGCTTTAACAAATGTCATATTTTTTGTATGGAACCCCTGCATTACTTCAAAATCCACTAATCCATAGTTAGAAAATTTAGGTTCTGAAACAGACAATTCCTTTAAGGGCAAGGCCACATTTGCAGTATGAAATCAACAACAAGATAATGGATATAGTGAGGCCGAGGTGAACTTGAAGAATAGGTTAGAAATCTGCTGTGACTGACGGTTCTTTTACCTTTGATGATCATTTAAGAAACTTATGACACAGACAGTCCTCCATAGTATCCTTTGGTGCTGATTATGTATTAGACTCAGTGAGGCATGGATGACACAGAGGGTTTATTTCCGCCTATCAGCTGTTTAACATAGAGGCAATAAAATTGATTTTGCAATACAATAATTGTATTAAGTGTCTATAAAAATAACTATGAACTTTTATTGATTAGTCTGGACATCACGATATACCAGCATACGAGAACAGAACCCCAGAGCAATGACACATTCACACTAGTGTGACTACTCTGTTTCAGCATCCTTCTTTCTTTTTTTATATAAAGAAACAATGGCTTCATTGAGACAACTACTGCCATACCGCTTGAGATTAGTAATAGTACAGTCTGCAATTTCTTCTTGCTCACAAGGATACTTGCATCTTGATGTACCTGTCAGGCTGTGTACCCGCAATGAGTTTTTAGTAAGTTTTTAACCTTAAGGCTATGTGCCCACAATGCAGAAATGCTCCGGATTTTTCCTGAGCGTTTCTGCATCTCCCTGGCAGTAAAAATGCATGCGGATTGTGCATGCATTTTTTCTGCCAGGGACAAGCTTTTTTAGCATGCAATTTTAGCATCACTTGGAAAAGTGCTTGAAAGTTGGTCACACAATATAAATCCATGCAACCGGCATGGATTTATATTGTGTGACCAACATAATATTAAAAAAAAAGAATTAGAACGTAAAAAATAAAAAATACTCACCTTTCCGGCGGCCTCGGTCTGCTCCCGGAGTCGCTGCTGGCTCTGCGGCGGGTACCGGTAATGTAAAAAGGGCCTTCCATGACGTCAGCGGTCAGGTGATGGTCGCGTGACCATCAGCTGACTAAATGATGTCACCGAAGTTCCTTACAGATCACCGCTGGGAGCCGGGGAGAGCGCGTCATCAGGAGGACACCGGGAGGAGACCGGGGGCGCCAGAGAGGTGAGTATGATTATTTCTTTTATTTTTAACTTTATAATTCTTTTTTAATGATCTTACCTGGGTCAGATGAGAGTCTCCTCTTCTCCAGACCCGGGTACCATGCGCGCATTAAATCGCATAAGATTCGCATGACTACATGAAGTCATGCGGATCTTATGCGGTCCAATGCAAGTCAATGGCGGCGATTTCGCAGCGGAATCGCACTAGAATTGGTCTTGCTGTGGTTTTTACTGCAATGCAAATCCGCAGTGGAAATTTCCGCATGATGTGCACAGCATATGCGGATTTGCATTGCAGTACATAGCAGACCTATTACAAGCGATTTTAATGCGTTTTCATGGCGAAAATGCGCCGCAAAAACGCATTGAATCTGCATCGTGTGCACATAGCCTACGACGTATTTTCTTTGTGTCAAAATCGCAGCGTCTTACAGTTCCAGCAAAGTGGATGGGATTTCTAGAAATCTCCTGCCCGCTGTGCTTCTTATTTACTCAGTGTAAACTGACCTGCTGTGCGTTTTTCAAATCCACAACATGTTAATTGCGGGTACGCGGAGTTTTTAAGATTTTCCCATAGACTTGCATTAGATGAAAATCTGTAGGTAAAAAGTCCACATGTGTTTTCAGTGCATTTCCACAGTATAAACACATGAAAAATTGCGAAAATGACTGTATCAATAAAGTTTTGACGAATACAAATGCCAGGAAGTAGCAGAAATAAAGCAGCTTTGTTTAAAATATGACATACCGACAAGAGACAAATAAAGCAGCGTCACCACCGCGGCACTAACAGAGCATATTCCTGAGCCATGTCACCGAGGCTGCACTGGTTACGTAGGACAGCAGGTGTACAGTATGAGCTGTAAGTGATGCAATGGTGAAAAGTAGCTGGCAGGCAGACACACAGTTAGGATTGTAGAATATTTTGCCAGTCTTGACTTGTTAAAAGGAGTCATTAAGTAATAATTCATTAGAAGTTAAAATACAACTGTACTTCTACTACCCGTCTCAAATGTGTGTATGATGACAAGATGTCTCATGACTGTCCGGTCATAAACTAAAAAAAGACCCACCTACTATATACTACACTTTATTTAAACTTTAGTAGAAAGGAGGGTCACAGAGAAGGGGAAATACTGGGCCTTGCCCTACCGTGGTCTCCTATATTATCCCTGCTTTCCAGCGGACGTTGGCACCCTAATATTGCGATGTGGCGCCCCCGCTCCTCGTCAGCCCTATCATGCCCTAAATATATACAACATAAACAAAAAGTGCGTGAAATGAAGTGACAGGACAATAATACTGCAGACAATACAAATATAAAATTACGTCGCAAAAAGGATGAAGACCACCCATAGGATGATTTTGAGCATCAGCCAGAAATATCCGTTTATGTTTGGTCACACTTAAAAAAGATTGGTCCACATTCAGAACATCTGTTCAATTGGTGTAGTGTATTATCCAGTCTCTAGTTGGTGGATTATGAATTATCTTATAACACTCCACTCAATGTGGTATGGTATCTAGTGTCTGATCAATGGACCAAAAATGAAATCACTAAATGAGTTCTTATATAATCAACCAGCAATATATAGATAGTGAGAAATAGACATTCCTGGATCATCAAGTTTAAACAGAAACTCCCATTCAGGGACTACTTAGGTAAGTATGTATATTCATCTAGGGTTAAATCCTGCCCTATTCAGATTATCAGATATGTTTTTGACAAGAAAAAACAATATTAATAAATTGGTGCAAATAATTTTTTTTTTTTGCTACATATCGTTTTTATGTTTTTAAAGTCTCATATACACCATAATTCACACCCATAATTCATCAGGGGAGGGGTTCATCAGGGGAGAGGTTTAAAAGAAGTATACCAAAAGATATTATATATTGCCCAGGCCCCACTGGATAGTAGGTACTTCTGTATATCTCAGAAGTCCTGTAAGCACGCTCACATTGCACCTAATGCTGATGCACAAGTCATGACTGTCCCTAAGGCCACAATTAGGGATGAGTGGACCTTTGGATGTTCAAGTTCGGGTACCAGAACTCTACCTGATCTTGAACCTAAATACCATAGGAGTCAATGGGGACTTGAACTTTGGTGCTGTAAAAGGGGCTGTAAAATGGTCATAGTAATGGTTAGGGGGCTGCCAAAGAAAGCAGAGTACCCCCACAGAATTTCTCTCTCTCTCTCTCAGCATCCAACTCCAAACATTAAAACAGATTACGGTGAGAAGTCCATGTTTGGGATTCATTACCGGTACGAACCCCAAACTTTACAGTTCTGGTTCTCTCATCTCTAGTCTCAATTATACAAAAGAATCAGGCAGATTATGCTAATCACACTCTGATCAAAGTCTGATCAGAGTGTGACCATAGTGTGATCTGATTTTCTTGGATGAAGAGAAGATAGAAAAAAAAAGTCTCCATCTTCTCCATTCTGTCAGTCCGTCAAAATTGGACTGCACTTTGATGTCATCCGAGTGCAGTCTGATTTTTTCACGGACTCAATGACTTGCCTGGCCGATGGCCGAGAGTGATATCCGATGCAAATATATAGCCCCATAGACTAACATTTGTCCGAGAGCAATCCTATGTTCTGTAGGATCGCACTGGGACCAAAAATAAGGTCGTCTGCACGAGCTTAAACAGTCGCGTCTCTTGACTCAATCTGATCTTCCACTGGATTGTCCTTATGCAACCATGGTATATGGTATATCTACACCGATAGTTAGTTTGCATCCATCAGGTTATGTTAAGCAATTGAGAAATGATTTACTATCCACTAATTAAATTACAGGTCAACACATCACTGGCCTCTTCCTTCCAACATCTTTGTTAGAAACAAAAGGAGAAACAAGAGATGAGTGTTAAGAAAGGTGCATTGTCTGTGTTTCCAGATTACAGAGATGAAATATTATTTTATAGTTAAATGAATAATTATATTGTACTAGCAGTAACAATTCAATATTTCTCTAGCCTCGGGGTTACAACACATTTGCACAATAGGGAAGCCTTTCTTTTTATGTCTCAAAACTGTACCACAAACTCTTCCTTATTCATAACACAGAGATCTCCAGCTGCGATAGGCTCTTTTCCTTGCTCTGGATGACAGTTTTCTGTGTTCATTCCAAGCACAGGGGGTTTAATAAACATATCTGGCAATCTTTTGATAGCTGGAGGGCTTTGGATGACACTGTGTGCAAACAATATGTTCTCACTGTTAGGGAAACAAGTTTATTCAATTATTCAATTAATAGATTACAGACAAGATGCATGTTGCCCTCCAATACAACATCGAGGAGAATTTTATGAATCATAAGAAGGGGTAGATTTTTTTTAGCACCTTCATTGACAAGGAATTGTCAGAAGCATTATGCTGGGGCAGATCAGGAAGCTCTTTACATGGAGCAATAAAAGTCAGCATGAGACCCCATAGCCCCTTATTACAGGATGTAACACATTTCTTATCTTCCAGGGTAGAAATCTCCAGGTCACTCATGTAATCTACACACCATCAGTCAGCGCTCAGCTACTGAAGTAGCGGCCCCACTTAGCAGGACATCTGGCCATTCACAGAATATAAATAGTCAGCCTGCTGATACTGCCCTAAGTTCAGGCTTGACTATTTCTCTGGGAATTTGTTTTTAATACATAGTTATTTTCTGAACTTTATACACTGCTATGTCAACTATGCGTAGAGATGACTTACTGGAATAAGTGATTAATTATATAAAAATAATGATTTATAGCTAATGATCTTTTCTGGTACTCCTACTTACATTGGTAGAAATAAAATATTTCCAGTAATGTATTAGTACTAATGTATTTATTTATTAATATTACCCAATATTTAAAGGGAACATGTCAGGTTCAATAATGTGATCAACATGCAGATATAGAGTTAATCTGTTGTTTAATAGTATTATGAAGGTGCCCGGTCGTTTTACTGAATACCCGGGAGAAAATGAACTTATTTCTTCCCGGGAGCCGCCGGCTTTCAGTTATGCAGATGTTAGGGCGGCACTGTTGCTTTGCAGCTCTGGGGTCCTGGATTCAAGTCCCACCAATGACAACATCTGCAAGGAGTTTGCATCTTCTCCCCGTGTTTGTGTTTGTTTCCTCCCACACTCCAAAGACAAACTGATAGGGAATCTAGATTGTGAACCCCAATGGGAATAGGGATTATAATTTCTGTAATGCTCTGTGAAATTAATGGCGCTGTATAAGCATAATAAATAATAACAGTTGTGCCCAGAGCAATTACAGTTACTGCTCATAGCACTGTGAGCGGCGGCTGTAGGCACACTCCAACACTTTGACTGACAACCGGCTCTGTAGTGCATATCAGTGCAAAGTGAGCCATCAATCAATATACCAGGCATTTATTACCACCAATCTCAGAGCTGAGAAGGGTGACTGTAATTACTCCGGACACACCTGGATGACTGAAAGCCGGCGGCTCCCAGAAGGATTTCAGTTCAATTTCTCCCAGGAGCCGCACTTTCATACTGTGGCTGGGTTCCTTCATAATGCTATTAACCTGCAGATTAACCCTGTATCTGAAGGCTAATTATCCAACCTTTAAAGTGCCCAAACATATCTGGCAGTGCTATGCACAGAATGCTCTCAATCTAAACTATAATAGACAAGTGCGCTGTGAACTTTGAGGCCAATTAGCTTATTGTAGGAGACAACTGGAGTGCCTTCAAAGATGTTTTTTTTGGGCTCACTTAATGAAACAACTCTAAGAGCCCATTCTCCATCTGTACAGAACATTTGCACTTTAAATTGCATAACCTTTGTTGTTATCATTGCACAAGCAGGATACTGTACATCATTTTTAAAATGATAAGTTATTTGTCATTTCAAATGCATAAGAAATAGATTCCATTTTTATTTAACTCTTTTAAATAATCAAGAGAGGTCCCAAGATGAAGATTCTCCCCTATGATGTCTATATGCTATTGGTATTGTGAACTGTTAATTAAGGCTGTATTCACACTACAAGATTACTATGAGTGAGCAATACTAGGAATGCTCATTTCCTGACTGATGCTTAAAGTCTAAACAAGCTATCGATCATCCAAAAAAATGAGCAAAATGCTCGTTCGTCTAGTGAAATGATCTTTTCTGCTACAAAAAAGTTCATCGTTCTCAGAAGTTCATCGCCCTGTGTAAACAGGACTCGTGCTGCCAAGAACAATGGATGAATGAATGACCTATTACAGATTATCGAAAAGATTGGTCTGCCTGTGTAAAGGGGCTATGAAACGACCACCGATCAGCAAAAAAAGTTGCTGATTGTCAGTTATTTAGTACCACCTGTCATTTTGTCTAAACGGATTAATTGATTTCCTCTTTGACATGTCCAACCACCTGCAATGTGCCCATGTTTTACTCCTCTGGTGAAGCATTATAAGACATGGCACCCGTGCTCACTATATTTGTTTTTCTAATAGATTTTCAGGCTCATCATTTGACAGATGGAGGAATATTGCTACCATTTCAGCAAGCAGACAAAAGGCAGTTGGAGCTTCTCCACATGATGATACGTGAAGACAGAATATCGCAGGCTTCCGTTGATGATTACACAGCTCTATCCATCTGTCTGCTGCTGGAGGTTGTGAGAGTGAGATACCGCTCGCACCATCTTCATAAACAAAAGCAGACTGTGCTGTCACGAGTCAGACACGCCAACTAATTGGGCCTGTCGACAGACAATATTCTGTGTCAACAGCTCTTGTAACAGTTTGAAACAGCAATAATATGTTGGATGATGGTGAGAATGACACATATGTGTCTAATAGCATCTTGGAAATCTGACATAAATAGAAAAGAATTGCTAGAAAATGTCGTTCCTGGGCCTCACTCTCTCTAAGACTTCATGGCAGCAGAAATAGACAGAACCATCTTTTTTTCATGTGTGTTGTAACACATCTTCCACTGTATCATTACACATGCTGACAGCTTAATTTGAGACTTATAAATGCCCAACTTTAAAATTAATCTAGCTAACGATTTGTTTCAACAAGACACACAGGATTCTGGAAAATTAACAGAAAACTAAATTGCTTTATTTAACTGGCACAGGGCCAACATGAGTATTCTGTATGTTAATGTATCTGTCTCTTTAAGATGAGCTTGCAAAATTAGAACTGTCAGAATTTATTGCCAAGACTCCAGATGCACAACTGAGATAGACAGGAGCATTTTTGGGGGCTTTTTTTTGAAGCAATGTAATAAAAAAAATATTGTATTATAATAAATTTAGATATACCAACAAGACCCAAAGCAGAATATGCCCCTATATAATGACACATAAATATTATAGCATTAATAAAAATAATGTTAGATATGCATTGTTAATAACTGGGTAATTGCTTGCTCTGAATGATCACATATGATCTGAACTTTAGGTGTCAAATTGTCGGCCACTGTAGGAAAATAAATGTGAGTTATGCAGAGTCCATGATCACAACTAGAGAATGAGATAAATGGATCTTTTCAAATTCAAATTCGCTGATTTTTTTAAAATTTTCACCCAAAATTTGATTGGAGGTAAATAAATTCATGTGTATTCCAATACTGTAAAGCTTGTGATTACTTGGAAAAATACACTGGGTGAGTTGGGGGATGAGGAGAGATAAAGCCTTACGGACCCTAAGAGCTTACACTTTACAGGAGAGAGAGGACATTGCTGACCATTAGAGCTTACACTATATAGGAGAGAGAAAGAGGACCACGCTGATAAAAAGAGCTTACACATTACAGAAGAGAGGACCCCATTGATCATAAGAACTTACACTTTTCAGGAACGAGAAAGAGAGAGAGCGGGAGAAAGAGGACACCACTGACCATAAGAGCTTACACTTTATAGAAGAAAGACACTTTGTCAGTGACTCTGGAGATGGATAATGACTCTGCTGTAGAAACTGTTCTCCACTGGGAACCACTGATCATTGATGGTTCAGGTACTGACCACCACTGCACAAGGCATGATAACAAGGGTGTAACACATATTGTGTGACCATTATTAGGCCCGTGCTTGCACCGAAATGTATTGCAGTGCAGAGATCCACCAGCTCCTCACACTGCATTAGCGGTAATGTCGGTGAAGAATAATTATTTATTTTTTTGTGTTTAAATATATTTCAGGAAAGAGTCGGAAGAGGGAAGATTATTAAATATAGGGCCCATGATGGGGGGCATTATTACAGGAAGGGGCCAAGACGGGGGACGTTATTACAGGTTGGGGAGCATTATTACAGGAAGGGGCCAAGACGGGGGATGTTATTACAGGTTGGGGAGCACTATTACAGGAAGGGCCCATGATCGGGGACATTATTACAGGAAAGGGCCAAAATGGGGAACGTTATTACAGGTTGGGGAGCATTATTACAGGAAGGGGCAAAGACGGGGGACATTATGACGAATTGGGGGACATTATTACTTGACAGGAATCAACATAGGGCACATTGTTACAAGACGGGGAGCATTATTAGAGGATGGGGGAAATTTTACATGATAGGTGCCATGAGCGGGGACATTATTACAGGATGGGGGCCAGGACAGGGTACATTATTACAGGATGGGGACATTATTACTAGACTTATTTGAAGGGGCCAGGATGAAGGAGATTATTACAGGGGACTATAGGTCTGATCAACATGCTGGTAGGACTCTAGTTACGCCACAGCCACTAGATATAGGAAGGCCCTTGAAGCAGCACAAAATTATATTAGCCACTCTCTGATGCTTCAGCAATGTGGAAAATGATGCCGAGCAAGTTTTTTTTTCTGCAAACTGCAAATTGAATCTCAAAATGGTTGAATTTGCATGAAACTGGAATTTCAGGGAATTTGACTGAAACTTGATCCTCCATGACAGATCCACTCATCTCTGCTTACAAAAAAAGTTTCTATTTTTTTATGCTAATATTGTCAATGGTCAGTTGGTCATGGAAAGGAACACCCAGTGTACTGCTGAGTGAGTTCCTCTCCTGAGTTCAATGCTAATCCAGCATAAGGAGGTAAGTCCAGTTAATAGTCAAAATGTCCAGTTCTGTCATCTTCAGCTTGTACTAGTTCTGCAGTACGTTGCCTTATAACCAGCATTTTAAATTAACCCCTTTACGACTGATGACATATTTAGATCATCGGCCGTGTCCCTGCCTTTGATGCTGGCTCACACGCTGAGCCCGCATCTTTCCCCACTCTTGATGGCAGATTTAATCATTCATCAAGTGCTTCTAACAGCAGTGGGTAGATCTGAGTGCCACTCGCGGCTGTTAAATGTCACTGTTAATCACTGACAGAGGAATTTAACATGTTAAGACAGGAATCGCGTCATTGATCCCACCCATCGGTGTTCCCCTCATGTGATCGTGGGGTGCTGATGGGTTGTCATGACAGCCGGGGGCCTGCTCAAGACCCCTGTGCCTGTCATCATGACCCTCCTGTGAACACCGACCCATGGTCGGCGTTCATAGGAGATTGTCATTTTTGCTATATATAGTAGTGCTGAAGCATTGATTGTTATGTGTTCCACAGGCGATCGGACGATCACAGTTTCAAGTCTCCTAACGAGACTATTGAAGACAGTTAAAAGTAAATAAAAAGTTTAAAAAAAATAGAAAAATATAAAAAAACACAAAATTTCAAATCACCCCCCTTTTGTCCCATTAAAAATAAAACAGTAAAAAAATACAAATATTTGGTATTGCCGTGTTCAGAAATGTCTAATCTATTAAAACATAAAATAAATTAATCTGATTGGTAAATGGCGTAATGAGAAAAAAACTCGAATTGTCAGAATAACATTTTTTGGAACACTGCAACATTCCAATAAAATGCAGTAAAAGACGATCAAAATATTGTATCTACCCCAAAATGGTATCAGTAAAAACATCAGCTCGGGGTGCAAAAAATAAGACATCACACAGCCACATATCCCAAAAAAATGCAGACGTTACGGGTCTTGGAAATGGCTACAAAAGCAGAAAATTTTGAAGAATTTCTTCATTTTTTTTCACCAATTAAAGTTAAAAAAACCTATACATATTTGTATCTGCGTGCTCGGACTGACCTGGAGAATCATATCTCCTGGCCAGGTTTACCATATATATAACATGGTAAATAAATTAAAAACAACATTGAGTAATTTAACTTATTTGCAATTTCACAGCACTTGGAATTTTTTCCTGTTTTCTAGTACATTATGTGACAGAATGAATGTTGTCATTCAAAAATGCAACACAAAAAACTAGCCCTTTTACGACTGTATGGCTGGAAAAATAAAAAAATTATGGCTCTTGGAAGAAGGAGAGGAAAAAAGAAAACGAAAGATGGAAAGTAGCTCAGGGGTGAAGGGGTTAAAGCTTTCATTAAGTCAAATACGAACATAAGTAGTTAATGGACATATCATAGATTGGCGGAGCTGCTGAGCAATTCAACAGGGCACAGAAAATTACATTTTCAGTAAATATAGTACAGAACTTGTTTGACTCTAAAGCATTTGCTGACACCGGCGAATCCTGACAGCAGACTAACTGCGCACTGTGAGGATTTGCAAATATACAGTTACTTAGAGTGACTGCGGACATGAGCCCCAAGCCTGAACAACCCCTTTAATGTTAATATTTGAGAAAAAAAGAAAAAAACATGATGACTTACATTTATTTGATGTTATTTATAAAGTATTTAGGGAAGCAATACAAGAATAAAATATGCGGTGAAACGATACAAAATGACTATGTGCACAACAGACGTAATGTATGACAGCAAGGGTATGTGCACAAGTTGAGTATTTGCAACAGATTTTTCTGCACCAGAAGCCAATGTTGTCAGGAAAAACACAATTTCTTTTACGTGTTTTTATGTATGCTTTTGTGGCATTTTTACGTGCAGATGCCTATACAGTTGAAAGCAATGATAGAGCGTCATGTGACTCGCCCTGTCCCATCATTTCCCCTCTTCCTCTGACCAGTGGGCGCGATGACTCCATGCTGGGTCAGGCAGTGGAGCTAATGTAACACGCTGAAGAGACCGAAACAGTGGGGAAATGAGGAGCATTAAGAATGTATTTATTTATTTAATGTGGTTGCATTTTGCTCTATGTGGGCTGCACTATACCCTATGGGGGCTGCACTATGCCATAGGGGGGCTGCACTATACCCTATGGGGGCTACATTATGCCCTAGGGGGCTGCACTATGCCCTATGGGGGCTGTACTAAGCCCTATGGGGGCTGCACTATACCCTATAGGGGCTGCATTATATTGTGTGGAGGACCATGGGGGTGCATTATATTGCATGAAGGACCATGGGGGTGCATTATATTGCGTGGGAGGACCGTGAGGGTGCATTATATTGAATGGAGGACCATGGGGATGAATTATATTGCATGGAAGACCATGGGAGGTGCATTATATTATGTGGAGGACCATGGGGGGTGCATTATATTGTGTGGAGGACCATGGGGGTGCATTATATTGCATGGAGGACCATGGGGGTGCATTATTTTGCGTGGAAGACTATGGGGGGTACATTATATTGTGTGGAGGACCATGGGGGGTGCATTATATTGTGTGGAGGACCATGGGGGTGCATTATATTGCATGGAGGACCATGGGGATTGCATTATGTTGCACGGAGGACCATGGGGGTTGCATTATATTGCATTGAAGACCATGGGAGGTGCATTATATTGCATGGAGGACTAGGGGGTGCATTATATTGTGTGGATAACCATGGGGGTGCATTATATTGCATGTAGGACCATCAGTGGTGCATTATATTGCATGGAGGACCATAGGGGAGCATTACATTGAGTGGAGGACCATGGGGGGGTGCATTATATTGTGTGGAGGACCATGGGGGGTGCATTATATTGCATGGATGACCATGGGGGTGCATTATATTGCATGGAGGACTATAGGGGTGCATTATATTACATGGAGGACCATGGGGGTGAATTATATTGCATGGAGGACCATGGGGGGTGCATTATATTGTATGGAGGACTATGGGGGTGCATTATATTACATGGAGGACTAGGGGGTGCATTATATTAGATAGAGGACCATGGGGGGCACATTATATTGCATGGAGGACCATAGGAGGTGTATTATATTGCATGGAGGACCATGGGGGGGACATTATATTGCATGAAGGAAAATGGGGGGCGCATTATACTATATGGAAGGCTATGTGGGGCCATTATAATATTTGAAGGGTTATTTGGGACCATTATACTGTATGCAACCAATTATACAGTGTGAAGATTTGTGTGAGGTCCATCTTACTATTTGGAGGGCTGTGTGTGGGCCATTATACTGTTTGAAGGGCTGTGTGGGGGTCATAGTTGAGGAATAATACTATGTTGGGGTCACCATACTTTGCGTCAGGAGTTGAGGTGTGGTACAGTAGGGTCATTATAGTGTGTATGTGGAGGCCAGTGTGGAGGAATTCACCATGGGGGTATCATACTGTGTTTGGGGGGCACTTTTGTTGGCATCATTCTTTATGGGGGCAATGAAACAGGAATCTAGGACTTCAGCAGCAGGAAAATTACTATGTAAAGGCTGGAAAGTTATGCGATATGCTTTTCTGTGACCCTGAAAATTATAAGAAGAAGTGACAGTGTGGCCCACCCAATCCCATTATGAGGCTATGCTCCAGGACCACCCTATACATGGTTTTCATACTATATACCCCTGGCTTTTCAAGACAAATATCAGATGTTTGCTTATTGTTGAGAATTTGTATATTACCAAAGGCAAGAACATGAAGTTGTTCATCGTGAATGGTAGGTGGATTAATGCATAATGTCACACAAATTAATCATGGAGAAAGTCATGCCCACAATGTTTGCAGTTTCTATATAGTACTGCAAAACCAGCAGATTTTGAAGAAGATTAAACTGTTTAACATTTGCTTTTCATGTTAGTCCATCATCGCACAAAACAACCTCAGGTATGTCAGAGAGACGCGTGTTGTGTAAGAAGCAATTCATAATTTCTGTCACTTTCCCCAGGAATGGTTGATACTATTGTGTGCACTCAACCCTGCCAACATCACAAACAATGCTGGATGCAACTTTCTTTTCATTCATCCATTCATCCCAGAGCCCAGCACACATTTCATGTTCAGACAAAATATGTAGCTTGCAGAGGACTGGCAGCAGCTGATTGGCTGCAGTTGTCATGTGACTCCCCATGCCAGATGGTGATGCCAGAGCAGCAGGGGAAGAAATGCCGAGTGCTCAGAAACAACTATAACTATTTATTTTTATTATTATTTATTAACCGCACTGTAGGGCCCATTAACATTAGCTTTTCAAGTAGAAGCCAACCCTTTATGATTCACAATTTACAATGTACAAATGAATAAATAAGGTAAATTCTCCAAGTTACATCAATTAAACTGTTGCCAAATAAGTTGTGCATTACAAGATACATTGTATTTTCATTATTATATACACTCATGGCCAAAAGTGTTGGCACCCTTGAAGTAGTTCCAGAAAATTAAGTATTTCTTCCAGAAAATTATTGCAATTACACATGTTTTGTTATACGCAAGTTTATTTCCAAAAATGGGCAGGACAAAATTGTTGGTGAATTTAAAAGATTGTGGTTAAATAACTTTGTTTCAAGCATGTGATGCTCATTCAAACTCACCTGTGGCAAGTAACAAGTGTGGGCAATGTGAAAATCACACCTGAAACCAGATAAAAAAGGGAGAAGTTGACTCAATCACTGCATTGTGTTTCTGTATGTGCCAATCTAAGCACGGAAAACAGAAAGAGGAGAAGAAAACTGCCTGAGGACTTGAGAACCAAAATTGTTGAAAAATATCAACAATCTCAAGGTTAAAAGTCCATCTCCAGAGATCTTTATGTTTCATTGTCCACGGTGTGCAACATAATCAAGAAGCTTGCAACCCATGGCACTGTACCTAATCTTCCTGGACGTAGACGGCAGAGACAAAATTGATGAAAGGTTGCAATGCAGGATAGTCCAGATGGTGGATAAGCAGCCTCAATCAAGTTCCAAAGAAATTCAAGCTGTCCTGCAGGCTCAGTGTGCATCAGTGTCAATGCAAACTATCTGTCGACATTTGAATGAAATGAAATGCTATGGCAGGAGACCCAGGAGGACCCCTCTGCTGATACAGAGACATAAAAAAATCTAGACTGAGGTTTTCCAAAATGCACGTGAATAAGCCAAAATCATTCTGGTAAGCATCCTGTGGACAGATGAGACCAAGATAGAGTTTTTTGGTAAAACACATCATTCTACTTTTTACCGAAAATGGAACGAGACCTAGAAAGAATAGAACACAGTACCTACAGTCCAATATGGTAGAAGTTCAAAGGTGTTTTGGGGTTGTTCTGCTGCCTCCGGCACTGGGTTCCTTGACTGTGTGCAAGGCATCATGAAATCTGAAGATTATCAAAGGATTTTGGGTCACAATGTAGTGCCCAGTGTCAGAAAGCTGAATTTGCGCCCATGGGTCTTCCAGCAGAACAATGACCCCAAACATACTTCAAGAAGCACCCAGAAATGGATGGAAATAAAGCACTGATGAGTTCTGAAGTGGCCAGAAATGAGTCCGGATCTAAATCCCATTGATCACCTGTGGAGAGATCTTAAGGCACCCTTCAAATATGAGAGACCTGGAGCAATTTGCAAAAGAAGAGTGGTCCAAAATTGCAGTTGAGAGGTTAAGTTTGTTGATGGTTATAGGATGCGATTGATTGCAGCTATTTATTACAAATAGTGTGCAACCAAATATTCAGCTGAGGGTGCCAACAATTTTCTCTGGCCCATTTTGGGGGTTTTGTATGACATAATTTCTAATTTGCTTTTTTCCTCTATTTTTTGTGTTGTTCCAATACACACAAAGGAAATAAACATTTGTATAACAAATGTGTAATTGCAATGATTTTCTAGAACAATTTCAAGGGTGCCAACACTTTTGGCTATGACTGTATATTTTGATCTCTGTTTCTGTATTTCATTTAAAAAAAAAATCCTGCACAGATTTAATCATAGTAAAAAACATGAAATGAAAATGTTGCACTGCCTTAAGTCCTAAATAGGTGCAAAAAACAGATTTATTTGCCGTAGATGGATATTTGTCATGCAATAATTTCACTACCATTTAATAAAGGTTCTACGTATCTTACAATGAAATTATATTTAGAATATTTGAACCTATTGTGAAAATTATTGGTGGCTGCACATCTTCAATTGCTCTTGGCCAAAACCTATTCCTTTCGCCTCACACATTCACATTTTAGCTCGGTTCATCCGACAATTACCCACTCCCATTTTTTTTCTCAACTGTAAACATGAAAAAGCAAGTCTTACTAATAAATAAAATGTTGTTTTCAGTTTTTTGACCAATGCATGCAGACTGTGAATAGCCTGCAAAGTAACAGATCCTTTGTTAGATTCAGGCATCTGATCCAACAGGGACCCAAGATCCAGCAGAAACCGACCCTTATTTGGAGCTGACTTTGACTCCTTTAAACCCCAACCGTTCGTCAGCAGATGACGAAGGCTCAGGTGTGTCATTCAGCCATCATCTGCCTCTAATAGCCACAAGTGCCACGAGTTCAGTGTAGCTCCGCTTGTGACTGTTAACCTGTTAAGTGCCACTGACATTCTCTGACAGCAGCATTTACAGCATGCATCCTGGGGGGGCGCTCTGTTCTAATCTGATTGGCACCGCCGTGACATAATAGTGTACCACCGATGGGTTACCGTAATGGCCGAAGGTCTGCTGAAGACTCCTGTGCCTGTTATGACAGTACTCCTGTGAATGCCAGCTTCTGACTGATGTTCATATGAGACAGATTTTTACTATATACTGTTGTATTGCTGTATATAGTATTGGCGATCAGACAATAAAAAAGTGGAAAGATGAAGGTTTTAAAAAAATAAAACATACAATTCCAATCTCCCCTTTTCCCTAATTTAAAGTAAAGATCTTAAAAATATGTAACAAATACAAATTTGTGCTATCTTTGTGTCCACAGTAGTCTGATCTATCAAAATGTAAAAAAAATTAACTAGATCGGTAAAAACTGTAAAAAAAAATCAAATGCCAGAATTTTTTGGCGATCTAAACATCGGATCCAACCCAAAATAGTATCAATAAAAACATCAGGTTGCCCTGCAAAAACCAAGCTCTTACACAGCTCCATCAGCTACAAAATTAAAATATTAAGGTCTAAGAAAATGGCAACAAAAGCAACATTTTTTTTTTACCAATTTAAAAAAAAATGTTACTACACAAATAAAGAAAAACCTATGCAAGTTTGGTATTGACGTAAGCATACTGACCAAGAGAATCAGACTTCTAGATTATTTTTACTCCACAATGAATACCATAAAAAACAAAAAAATGAAAAAACAAATGCAGAATTGAGAATTTTCTTGGTAATTTCACCTCACTTGGATTTTTTTTTTCATTTTCTAGTACATTATATGGTAATCTGAACGGTGTCTTTCAAAAGTACAACTCGTTATGCAAAAAAACAAGTGTTCATATGGCTAAGCGGGTGGAAATATAAAAAAGTTATGACTCTTGGACGAAGGAGAGAAAGTAAACGAAAGCGCAAAAACAAAAAATCACCTGGCTAATCACAATCACTTTCGACAAAGGCCAAATAGATGAGAGTTGGACCTCATAATCACTAATGATCACTGGTATTACGACATCTCTCCAGAATCTAACCTTATCAACCCAAAAGAACATTTCTAGCTGTGGGTGTTAATGGCATTTACTGATAGCCATCTAGGTCATGCAAGCTGTGGTCCCATCAAGGTCTGTACCTGCGAGGAAGGAATCGATTGTAACTAATTGGTAATTAATAATATCCTTTATTATATGGATTTTATTATATATGAAATTATCATTATATACCAACTCCTAACTTCTCTTTTTGCATTATACTGCTCTTCAATATGCTGCAATGTGCTGACATCTGCTACCTGTCAGGTTATGGATGAAATCCACTGAACATTTTGCGCCATCCCATAAATTCTAATTACACCCTTGATTGAGGATCTTTAAAAAAATGTCATTACTGTTGAGTGAGTCTGCCATGTTGCACAAGAGGATGAACAACAATGATTAGCTGGATATAATTAATGTCTGCTACATGATGATTTCAATGGGAATGGCCATAAATTACCACAATTTTGTGTAAATTTATTCTCATAAATTTGTTACGTGCGCTAATTGTTGCTTCCGGAAATCTAGTTATGTCATGTTAATTTATTGTAAGGTCTCAACTAAACTCCAAATACATAACTAACTAAATGAATAACTATCTAACTTCTCTTTTTTGTATTAACTTTTTATATTTATATGTGAATGTTGTTTCATTATTTTATAAATCAACATTTTATGTTGTCTGAATGCATAGCCCATTATGAAAGGACATTTCTTCTTGCTCCATATATATGGTGGGATGCAATCCACATTCATATAAATAACATTAGAAAAAGAACCCTTTTATGGTGCCAAGACGTTCATGGTTTTCAGCAAAGTATATAGCACAAACTTTCCTAGCCTGCAAAGTTCCTCAGCTCAAGCTAGGCGATCAGTATTTCTGTTCATTGCTAGGAAGACAAGAATGAGAAGAATTGTGAATTGTGCCTTGACAACCATTCTTGATGCCAAAAAATGACTTTAAGCTTAATTATGGTGGAAACAGCAGCTACATTGTGTGACATGGCATGTACATTGGCCCAAATCAAGGTGCAGATTTTACTGTGTGAATCTGGTTTCACATCCAAATGGCCATCAAGTTTCAATGTTTTGACTTATTAATCTTTCAGAATCACTATGATTTTAATCTTTTGTCACATATTTGGCACAGTGTGATTTCCAAGTGTTTGCCTTTTATTCTGATACATAGGTTCAATTCTTTAAATTTTTATTTCCCATTATTGCCTGTCTAAAGGGTATAATTGTATGATCATGGAAGAGTAAATGTGGAGCTAAATAAGATTTAATAATAAAAAAAAATATAATAAATTCTAGAAATGTTTCCATAGAGTAGGGTGGTAGATAAAAAAATCACTAGACATGAGCGAATCAATTTATAGCATAATCGAATTTGCTACGAATTTCCCAAAAATGTCAACATCTAGTGAATCTAAAGTTTTTAGTATTCAATTTGCACAAATTCATCAAAATGATGACAAGAGATCTGTAATTTTGATGAATTCCTCTGAGTATCATGAAGCGGTTAAAATAAAAATATACACTCTTTGTTTCATTGCAGCATTTGGTAAATTCTACAAAGTTCATATTTTTTTCTCATTGATGTACACTCTGCACCCCATCATAACTGAAAAAAAACAGAAATGTAGAAAAAATTGCAAATTTATTAAAAAGAAAAAGTGAAATATCACATGGTCATAAGTATTCAGACCCTTTGTTCAGACACTCATATTTAAGTCATATGCTGTCCATTTCCTTGTGATCCTCCTTGAGATGGTTCTACTCCTTCATTGGAGTCCAGCTGTGTTTAATTAAACTGATAGGACTTGATTTGGAAAGGCACACACCTGTCTATATAAGACCTCATAGCTGACAGAGCATGTCAGAACAAATGAGAATCATGAGCTCAAAGGAACTGCCCAAGGAGCTCGGAGACAGAATTGTGGCAAGGCACAGATCTGGCCAAGGTTACAAAAGAATTTCTGCATTACTCAAGGTTCCTAAGACCACAGTGGCCTACATAATCCTTAAATGGAAAAAGTTTGGGACCACCAGAAGTCTTCCTAGACCTTGCTGTCCAGCCAAACTCAGCAATTGTGGGAGAAGAACCTCGAGGAGAGAGGTAAAGAAGAACCCCAAGATCACTGTGGCTGAGCTCCAGAGATGCAGTAGGAAGATGGGAGAAAGTTCCACAAAGTCAACTATCACTTCAGCCCTCCAACCAGTCGAGCCTTTATGGCAGAATGGCCCGACGGAAGCCTCTCCTCAGTGCAAGACATATGAAAGCTCGCATAGAGTTAGCTCAAAAACACATGAAGGACTCCCAGATTATGAGAAATAAGATTCTCTGGTCTGATGAGACGAAGGTAGAACTTTTTGGTGATAATTCTAAGTGGTATGTGTGGAGAAAACCAGGCACTGCTCATCACCTGCCCAATACAATCCCAACAGTGATACATGGTGGTTGCGGCATCATGCTATGGGGGTGTTTTTCAACTGCAGGGACAGGACGACTGGTTGCGATTGAAGGAAACATTAATGTGGCCAAATACAGAGATATCCTGGATGAAAACCTCTTCCAGAGTGCTCTGGACCTCAGACTTGGCCGAAGGATCACCTTCCAACACGACAATGACCCTAAGCACACAACTAAAATAACAAAGGAGTGGCTTCAGAACAACTCTGTGACCATCCTTGACTGGCCCAGCCAGAGCACTGACCTAAACTCAATTGAGCATCTCTGGAGAGACCTGAAAATGGCTGTCCACCAACGTTCACCATCCAACCTGACGGAACTGGAGAGGATCTGCAAGGAAGAATAGCAGAGGATGCACCAAATCCAGGTGTGAAAAACTTGTTACATCATTCCCAAGAAGACTCATGGCTGCACTAGCTCAAAAGGGTGCTTCTACTCAATACTGAGCAAAGGGTCTGAATACGTATGACTATGTGATATTTCAGTTTTCTTTTTTAATTGAAAAAAATTCTACATTTCTGTTTTTTTTAGTCAAGATGGGGTGTTGAGTGTACTTTAATGAGAAAAAAAATGAACTTTTTAGAATTTACCAAATGGCTGCAATGAAACAAAGAGTGAAAAATTTAAAGGGGTCTGAATACTTTCCATTCTCACTGTACATTGTACTCACCCTGGTACTCACCTGTCCGTGTGCTTCCTCTGCTGACACCGCAGTTCCCCAATGTTCTCTAGTGGTCTTCGGTTTTTCCGGCATTGAGGCAAGTAATTGACCTCACACCACCACTGTCACACGCTGTCTAGCGCTAAGTATCTGCGGTCTATTCTAGATGCTGCTGTAACTTTAACTGTGTTATTTCCCCTAGTACTGCATGAGTTAATGTGTGAGTCTCCTCCCCCTAGCCTTTAAGTAGCCTCTCCTTCCACCAGGTGGTGCTGCTGATAGAGTTTCACTCTATACCTGAAAGCCTTGCTGTGCTGACCTGTTTGTTTGTGCCGCTGAAGTCCTTTACTTTGAAGTTACTGTACCTTTTCAGTGGAAGGAGATGAGGGGGATTAGCACAGGGCTTGGTGAGGAGTTAGGGCTTAGGGTGGAGACCCGAACCTTCTCACCATCAGAGATACCTTTGGGGGTCATTCAGGGTTCCCAGTCTAGGGACAGACTAGTTTTCCCTGCTCATCCTGCCCGTATCTGCCTTTTCCACACCAGCATTCCCCCTACACCGTGACAACCACATGGAGGGGCAACACACATTATTGATATTAAAGCACCACTCCAGCATTTTTGGAGTGGTGGCACTAATCTAAGTTCCCTGC
This sequence comes from Phyllobates terribilis, assembly GCF_046119375.1. Classification (NCBI taxonomy): domain Eukaryota; kingdom Metazoa; phylum Chordata; class Amphibia; order Anura; family Dendrobatidae; genus Phyllobates; species Phyllobates terribilis. The sequence continues at coordinate 311,348,048 of NW_027362763.1, read as the reverse complement.
ATCTAGTATTATACTCACCAGCCGCCATCTTCATCTTTTATCGACACCGCTGTAGTAAGTGCTCTGTAGTTTGGGATTTACTGGTTCACTCTTGTGTTTGCTCGGCAATCTGGAAGTCACAATTAAATGTAAATCTATGAGAACAAGAACAGGCCAGAACAAGCCTCACATAGACCTACATTGAGAGCTTGGGACTTCCGGTCAGTCAGAATTTACGGTCTCAAGATTGTGGCACAGGACCGGAGCGGTGCTGGGAATAGCAGAAGATGGTGGCTGGTAAGTACAGTGGGGAAAAAAAGTAATTAGTCAGCCACCAATTGTGCAAGTTCGCCCACTTAAAAAGATGAGAGAGGCCTGTAATTGACATCATAGGTAGACCTCAACTATGAGAGACAAAATAAGAAAACAAATCCTGAAAATCACATTGTCTGATTTGGAAAGAATTTTTTTTAAAATTTTGGTGGAAAATAAGTATTTGGTCAATTACAAAAGTTCATCTCAATACTTTGGTACATATCCTTTGTTGGCAATGACAGAGGTCAAATGTTTTCTGTAAGTCTTCACAAGGTTGGCACACACTGTTGCTGGTATGATGGCCCATTCCTCCATGCAGATCTCCTCTAGAGCAGTGATGTTTTGGGGCTGTTGCTGGGCAACACGGACTTTCAACTCCCTCCAAAGGATTTCTATAGGGTTTAGATCTGGAGACTGGCTAGGCCACTCCATGACCTTGAAATGCACATGGCCCCATTCATTCTTTCATGTACACGGATCAGTCGTCCTGGTCCCTTGGCAGAGAAACAGCCCCAAAGCATGATGTTGCCACCCCCATGCTTCACAGTAGGTATGGTATTCTTTGGATGCAACTCAGCATTCTTTCTCCTCCAAACACGACTAGTCGAGTTTCTACCAAACAGTTCTACTTTGGTTTCATCTGACCATATGACATTCTCTCAATACTCTTCTGGATCATCCAAATGCTCTCTAGAAAACTTCAGATGGGCCCTGACATGTAATGGCTTAAGCAGGGGGACACGTCTGGCACTGCAGGATATGAGTCCCTGGCGGTTTATTGTGTTACTGTTGGTAGCCTGTGTAATGTTGGCCCCAGCTCTCTGCAGGTCATTCACTAGGTCCCCCCATGTGGTTATGGGATTTTTGATCACCATTCTTCTATTTGAGGTTGCGGACTGGTGTCTTTTATACTGATAAAAAATTCAAACAGGTGCCAGTACTACAGGTAATGAGTGGAGGACAGAGGAGCCTCTTAAAGAAGAAGTTACAGGTCTGTGAGAGCCAGAAATCTTGCTTGTTTGTAATTGACCAAATACTTATTTTCGGCTATTAAAATGAAAGATGTATAGCCTTCCTCAGGTCTAATGTAAGAGAGTCAATAGTGGTGATTATATAGTCACTACAAAAACCTACCTAATGAAATAATTATCCTAATCACATGTAAATTGGTTTTGGTTAGACCTGAGGAAGGCTATACATCTTTCATTTTAATAGCCGAAACGCGTTGTTTTATATATCAGTTTTATCTATTTATGAACTTGAATAAATCTTTTGAAGAAGTAAATCCTCCTTGGATAATTATTCCTTGTGACCCTGGGAGCGCTCAATCAGCCGGATACACACTCCGAACTTCACTCTTACGGACTCCAGCTGGGAGATCCGTTTAATCCGGACAGAAGCTGCATACCGGTGGGACCACCTATCCACATTAGACCAGAATTGGTCGATAAGCCTTGGTACAAGATCTGCTAAAGCTCTGCGCATGTTTTTTGTTTCTCACCCCACTAGACCTACAGCCTTTGGGTCGAATACATTGGATTTATGCCAATTTTGGCATTTTGAACTCAGAAACGAAATCAAAACTGTTGAGTCAAGTGAATCTGTCCAAAATGAATTTTTGGAAGATTTGATCATTTCTACAACAAACATATTAGACATATATTAGACATATAATACGTTCGCTTCGAAGGCATACAGCTATAGCCAAAGCATCTCAAGCATCTTAGGATGATAGAACTGTGGAGAAAATGGAGGGAAACCTTCAAGAATTTCTGAGAAATTTACAAATGTTTCCAATAATATAAGCTTTTAATTATTTTAGAAACAGTTGTGAATTCCTAGTATTATGTTCAAGATTTCACATTCCTAGGAATCTTTGAGCAGTAATGGTCTGATCGAGTGATACTTGATTTTAAAAAGAGTTTTAGAAAGCAAATAGAAGACTCAAAAAATCTTCCATCCTAGATAATATTTAGTATGTATGATGTGAAAGCCATCGGAATATACTGCACATCTTATAGATCAAAACATTGACCTTGTCTTAATGACAAATCTAACATTGAGCCTCTGTAGCATTGTCTCAATCCTAAATCAAATCACAATCCATATTGTTTTTTTTTCATATCCTGCTATGTACACTCCTAATATTGTCAGCTAGCATATAGATTTACATGTGGATTTCGATTTTTGACTCAAATGATGCCAGTGATAGCAGTCAGAAACACTTAAAACTTGACAATGGGAACAAGAGGAAATAGATCTGTTACAAAAATGAAATGAAAATATATTTATTGATATCACAAAAGACCCCTGAGGAAGCAATGGTGAAACATTTGCTAGTGCAGTGTATATAACTGGTATTCTCATTAATAGAAAATCTCATTAAATAAATTTAACACATCATTTAATAAGTTTAGTAAATGACATTAAAATAAAGATATCAAAATAGTTTTTTTTCGGTATTTCTCCTGTAAATTTATTGAATATAATATGCAAAGATGCAAAAGTTATAAATTACACATTTCTGAAATAAATAAATATGACTGTTGGAATTTGGCAGCTGTCATTTGCGTGTACATGAGGAACAACACTATTTTCCTCCTTTATATGACTTGTAACCTGTATTTTTTCACAGGCTCTATCTCCAATTTTCATCTGTCTCTGAGCTGGTGGATGGACACTAACTGTTATGATGTTTCCTATACACTGCAAACAATAGAGATTGTTTCCTGCTCTTCTTTTCCTGCATCACAAAAACAGAAGAAGCAGCAGCAATAAAGACATTGCATAGCAGTGCCGAACAGTGTAGATGTGAATCCAGCACTGTAATGAGGTTGTTGCTTGAAGCTGCTTGTCTGTTTGTCTTTTCCTATGCTGAGTGTCCCTCTCTTATTCTTTCTCCTTTCCTCTCCATAAAGTATAGTAGGCTCTTTAACTTGACATATCACTGTGTTGGTAGTCCATCTTGCTTTGACCAAGATGGATTTTACCATTCTTTTTCATTGTGGATGGTGGGTTGATAAGGCAGGAGGCACATTTCTTAGATAAGATATATTACAAAGTTAATTATATTTGCCTGTTTTATTTATTACAAAGTTTGCTGAGATACTAGTGACTATTTAAGGCTAAAATCAGCTGTGAACAAATACCCTACTGTAAGCAAATAAATAGCACATATAAATAACATTCGGGTCTTAGTAAACACCATTTTTGATCAAAAAAGTGTAAAAAGTGCATATAAATAACATTGGGTTCCTAGTAAACACCGTTTTTGAGAAAAAAAAAGCATTAAAGCTATCCCACCAACATCAAGGTGTACCCAAGTTTGGGATCGTCCTAATTAGTGATGAGTGAGCACTAAAATGCTCAGGTACTCGTTGTTCGAGTCAAGCAAATTGTAATGCTTGATTGCTTGGTCCGAGTAACGAGCCCAATGTACTTTTATGGGAAACTCAAGCACTTTTCCGGCGTCTCCCCCCGGCGGTCTGCAGAGGACCTAAAAATTGCCCCAATCGATGGGAACAGTACTCAAATGACATGGGAACAGCATGAGGAAGAGACCCCTGGAATGTTGTCAGAGATATTACGCCACTTTTACGGACTCACAATAAAACATACAAAAGCGAAACAAAAATGGATTTTCCTGGGAAATATGTTAAGGAACATCCTTTCCAGGGTAATGACTTGTATATAAGGCAAAATAAATATACAAAAACAAAATTGCTCCTCCACACCTTGGGCTATGTTCACACGTAGCATTTTTGATGCGCTTTTGCACTTTTGCATTGCTTTCAACCAAGACAAATGCATTCACCAGGAAATGTCATTTTAACATTTTACAACTTTATCTGGCCATGTGGTGTGTGACACATCATCAGACACATCCTGTTTCATATATGATGAAAGGACTCTGAAAGTCAGAAAAGCCTATTTTTATAGGGCAATTAGGTGGTCCTTACTATTCTTAAAGGGCCAGCAGTCAGCCCTCGCTATTGTTAGAGAGCCATCAGCCAGCTATGCTTTGTTGTTCCCATTATTAACAAGTGGGTCTCCTATACTGTTATTGCGTATGCAGTGACTGCAAAGGCTGCCAAAACCTTTGTCGTCTCCTTTTCCTGTGGTGGCGATTGATAATACTCCCCTGGAGCATGGAAGCATTCTTCGAAAGGTCACCGGGTTTCCGCTTACTATAAATATGGACCATCAGGAGCAGATTGACTTATTTGTACTTGCTAAGTTGCCTTCCTCGGTCATCCTGGGGTTGCCCTGGTTAAAAGTGCATAATCCTTTGCTGGACTGGTCATCTGGTTCCATAAGATCCTGGGGTCAGGGGTGTTATGGTAAGTGTTATAATATTCACATTGCGGCTGTTGTGAAGGGGGAGTTACCTGAACCTATTCAGGATTTTTGGAGGGTTTTTTCGGAGGTGGAGTCGAAAGCTTTACCACCTCATAGAGATTACGATTGCGCTATTGACTTCATCCCTGATGCTAAGCTCCCTAAGAGCCGGTTGTTTAATCTGACAATTCCCGAGAAGGAGGCTTTGAAGGAGTACCTTCAAACTAGTTTAGCTGCAGGTCACATAAGACCCTCTAAGTCTCCTGTGGCAGTTGGGTTATTTTTTGACAAAAAGAAGGATGGGGGTCTTAAGCCATGTCTGGATTTTCGGGAGATTAATAAGATCATTGTGCTCAATCCTTACCCGTTACCACTTATTCCGGATTTGTTTAACCAATTGACCGGAGCTAAATGGTTTTCTAAGATTGACCTTCGTGGGGCATGTAATTTGCTGCGGGTGAAGGATGGAGATGAATGGAAGACAGCTTTTAACACCCCGGAAGGACATTTTGAGTGTTTGGTGATGTCTTTTGGGCTTACTAACGCCCCTGCATTTTTTCAAAATTTCATCAATGACATTTTGAGACCCTTGATCAGTAGGAGTGTTATTGTTTATCTGGATGACATTTTGATTTATTCATCGGATATTGAGTCTCATTGGCAGAGAGTCTGCGAAGTTCTTCAGATACTGAAAGATAACACACTCTTTGCTAAATTTGAGAAGTGTCAGTTTGCTGTCCAGAAAATTCGTTTTTTGGGTTACTTTGTCTCTTGTGATGGTTTTGAGATGGACCAGGTGAAAGTTCAGGCTGTGCTGGAGTGGCCGAGGCCTGAGGGTTTGAAGTCTGTACAGAGGTTTTTGGGGTTTGCCAATTATTACAGGAAATTCATAAAGAATTTCTCTGTCATCGCTAAACCCATTACTGATCTCACCAAGAAGGGTGCTAATACTGTCTAATGGCCCACTGAGGCTATTGAAGCTTTTGAGTATCTCAAGGAAAGGTTCAGCTCTGCTCCTGTTCTTATCCAGATGGATGAGACCAAGCCTTTTTTGGTTGAGGTGGATGCCTCATCTATAGGCATAGGGGCAGTTCTGTCCCAGGAGGGTGAGGATGGGGTGCATCCCTGTGCTTTCTTTTCAAAAAAATTTTCTGAGACAGAGCTCTACAATGATGTTGGGAATCGTGAGTTGTTGGCTATTAAACTCGCATTCGAGCATTGGCGACATTTTTTGGAGGGGGCTTGACATCCTATACAGGTTTTCACTGATCATAAGAATTTGATTTATCTGGACGCAGCTAAACGTTTGAATGCCCGTCAGGCTAAGTGGGCACTGTTTTTTGCCCGGTTCAATTGTTCCGTAACCTTTGTCCCGGGGACAAAGAATGTTAAGGCTGACACTTTGTCTCATAGTTTCTCTCCAGCGGTGAATGCTGAGAGGGAGGAGTGTATTTTGCAGAAAGGGGTGGTGGTTGCCGCATTGGATTCTGAGTTGGAGAATAGCATCCTAGGAGCTCAGAGTTCAGCACCAACTAAAACTCCGTGTGGTAAATTGTCTGTGCCTAGAGCCTTGAGGAGAGTGTTGTTTGTTGAATGTCATGAGTCTTGGTTGGCGGGTCACCCAGGGATTTCGGAAACTAGGAAGTCTATTGGTCTGAGTTTCTGGTGGCCAGGGTGGCAAAGGGAAGTCATCAAGTGGGCACGTCAGTGTTCTGTGTGCGCTAGGTCGAAGGCCTCTCACGCTCCGGCTGCGGGGTTGCTATGCCCCTTGGAAGTTCCTAGTTCACCATGGACGCACCTTGCCATGGATTTTATCACCGATCTGCCTTTATCGGAGGGTTTATCTGTCATCTGGGTTGTCATTTGTCATTCTCGTCGGGGTATCATCCAGAGTCCAATGGACAGACTGAAAGGAAGAACCAGGATGTCGAACAGTTTTTGAGATGTTTTGTGGCAGACAATCAGGAAATGTGGTCAGAATTTCTACCACTTGCGGAGTTTGCCCTTAATAATCATACTTCTTCCTCGGCTGGTTGTTCTCCTTTTTTTTGCTGTACTGGCAGGTATCCATCTTTTGGTCCATTTTCCAAAGTTGGGGCTGCTGTACCAGAGGAGGACAATTTTTCTGGTGATTTGGAGAGGGTTTGGACCAGTGTAAGCCTGAACCTTAAAGAGGCTAACAGGAGATCAAAAAGGTATTTTGACAAAAAAAGAAAGGAGTCCTTGTTTGCTGTTGGGGATATGGTTTGGTTGTCCTCTAGGAATCTTCGTTTGAAAATTCCTTCTAAAAAACTGGGGCCTACATTTGTGGGTCCTTTCACAGTGGTTCAGATTGTCAACTCGGCAGCTGTGAGGTTGGGCATTCCCTCGTCCTGAAGGATTAATTCTGTGTTTCATGTGTCGTTACTTAAGAAGGCGCACACGCCTGGTAAGCAGGCGAAGCCTACTGTTCCTCCTGTTGATGAGGACGGTGAATTTGAGATTTCTCACATTTTGGATTCCAGGTGGCATAGAGGAAGATTACAGTATCTTGTGTCCTTGAGAGGTTTCGGCCCCGAGGATAATTCCTGGGTGAAGGCCGAGGACGTCTCGGCCTCAAGGCTAATTAAGGCTTTTCACAGGAGATTTCCTGGTAAGGCTCGTCCTAGAGGACCTGGAGGATCCTCGTAAAAGGGGAGGTGCTGTTAGAATCTATGTTGTTTTACTATCGCCCATCTTGTTGTGGTTTGCTGGCTTCTAGTCTTTTCCTCTGGTGCTGGGTTTCTTGGTCACGTGATCTCTGCACTCTTTATTACCCAGCACCTGGCCCCCATTCCCTGCTGGACATCAGTGTTGTATCGCTCATGCTCTGGCTAAGTAGCCTGGTTTAGTTCTTCATGGTTTGGACTATTGTCATCCTGGGACTTCTTGTTCCACCAGTTTTGTTTCCTTTAATTTTCGTTTCTGCAACTAACTTTTCTGTTAGGAGGTCTCCTGCTTTTGCTCCCAGTCCTTAGATCTTTTAGGGACCCCTTTCCTACAGGTCTTCGTTTGAGTTCAGTGCACGAGTTTCGGTGGGGCTATTCATAAGGAATAGGGCACCCACCCCAGAGTAGGGTAAAGCTGAGTCTTAGTGCAGGGACAGCTTTTCTCTTCTATTCCTTAGTTCTAAGTTGCAGAACATAACAGTACCATCCCTGCCCACAAGCACTTGTCCACATGTCCGTGATTAGGTGGACTTTCCCAGTAACTGCATTGCTGAGGGCACGTCTAATGTTGTGGGACACGTGCTAGTGTACCGAGGGACGGCCGCTGCCATCAGGTTGCGGAAAGCTTCTGTCTCCACAAGCCTAAAAGGCAACATCTCGAGCGTAAGCATTCGCAAAATGTGTGAATTTAGTAGTGTGGCCTGTGGGGCGTTGGCTGCTTATTTGCGATTGCTTTCCAAGTACTGGGGTAGGGACAACTGAATGCTGCGCTGGGACATTGATGTGGATGTGCTTGCTGTTGGTGCTAGTTGAGAGTGTTCAATGACAGGTACAGGACGGGAGGCATCTTGGCATGCGCCATGGACAGGGGATTGGCATGCACGAGGATCAGTAGAGGAATATGCAGTCCAGACTCATGGCTACTGAAACTTGACCGTGTAGAAGACAGGGTGGTGGTGGTGGTGGTGGCAAAGTGACTGGAAGCATTATCTGCTATCCAACCAACAGAATTTTGACACTGCTCTGTGTTCAATAGTGGTGTTCTGCGGTCCCCTAGTAATTGGGACAGGAAGGTCGAGCAACAAGATGTGGGTGTTTGTTGTGGCACAATTTCAGCTTGCCCACGGCCACGTCCTCGGTCTTGGCCTCTGCGTGCACCATCACCATCACGTCCATTTCCTCGTCCCTTGCCACGCATATTGCCCATTTTAATGGAGGACAATATTTTCCACATTCACGAGAAATGGCTAATTTTGGATCGCAGTTATATGTAATATGTCTGACAGAGAACCACAAATTTAAATAGCAGGCCTGTAATTTACTAATATTATTCTACACAGCGACCTAGTGTGAATAACTTGACCGACACACTGCAACGGAGTGAAAATGGAAGAAATGTCTGATTTTGGAACAGTCTTATAGGTGTTATGTCTGACAGAGAACCACGGTTTTAAGTAATAGGCCTGTAATTGACTAATACTATTCTTCACAGACACTTTGATAAAAATTCGGCTGTTCGAGGTTATGTTCGATAACTGTTCGTGCACCAAAATCATAACTGGATTTTTTCTCAGTAATGATGAAAATTAATGTTAATACGCAGTTTGAGTGTACAGCGGGGTGGGGGGAGGGGCAGGGGATGGATCTCTGCAGGAACAATGAAGATCTCCATTTTTTTTTCTCTTTCCCGCATTTGCAGTGGGGAGGTGCAATCTGTCAGCCTATCAGCAGCGCACACACGGAGCGAAGTGCTTTTTTTCACACAAGCAAGAGCATGTGTCATTGGCAGTGTATGTCACATGTCCTTGCCCTATAAGACCAAGCCATTTTCCCCGTCGCCACCATTTTCTCACTGCTGCAGCTGCGTGTTAGACGGCACCGCTGTTGCTGTGTGCGCTATACCTTGTTAATTTCAAGCCAATTTTCGCACAAATATACAGATAGCTTGGGAGTAGGGAATAGTTGTGATTGCAGTCCTTTTAAGGACTAGGTTACAGCATTTCCTACGACTTTTATCAGGGAGGTCTGTGCTCTTAAATAGATAGGTTGTGGGAGTAAAGACTAATTGTAATTGGAGTCCTTTTCAGGACTAGGTTACATCAGTTCCTATCAGTTTTTGCCAGGCAGGTCTGTGCCAGTGCTGTGCAAGTTTTTTTTCACAGCATTTGGCTGAATCTAGCAAAGCTAATCCTTTTTGGCCTATTGCAGAGTGTGTTAGTCAGTGGAGTAGCCTATCTGTGTTGCAAGATATACCACCTGTGTATAGAATACCAATTTTTTTACTGCACCTAGTGAAGTAAAATCTTTTGGGCATAGCATCATTCTATTAGTCCATCTATACTGACCTCCATCAGGTTGCAAATTAAAACTAATTTTTATCTGCATCTACAGTACCTCTGAAAAAATATTTGGGCTTCTAGCTGTGTGTGGGACTTGTTGTATTAGTCCATCTATACTGACCTCCATCAGGTTGCAAACTGAATATATTTTTTTCTGCATCTACCTCTGAAATAATATTGGGCTTCTAGCTGTGTGTGGGTCTTGTACTATTAATCCATCTATACTGACCTCCATCAGGTTGCAAACTGAATATAATTTTTTTCTGCATCTAGCTCTGAAAAAATATTTGGCCTTCTAGCAGTGTGTCGGACTTTCTCTATTAGTCCATCTATACTGACCTCCATCAGGTTGCAAATTAAAAATAATTTTTATCTGCATCTACAGTACCTCTGAAAAAATATTTGGGCTTCTAGCTGTGTGTGGGACTTGTTGTATTAGTCCATCTATACTGACCTCCATCAGGTTGCAAACTGAATATATTTTTTTCTGCATCTACCTCTGAAAAAATATTTGGGCTTCTAGCTGTGTGTGGGACTTGTTGTATTAGTCCATCTATACTGACCTCCATCAGGTTGCAAACTGAATATATTTTTTTCTGCATCTACCTCTGAAAAAATATTGGGCTTCTAGCTGTGTGTGGGACTTGTTGTATTAGTCCATCTATACTGACCTCCATCAGGTTGCAAACTGAATATATTTTTTTCTGCATCTACCTCTGAAAAAATATTGGGCTTCTAGCTGTGTGTGGGTCTTGTTCTATTAATCCATCTATACTGACCTCCATCAGGTTGCAAACTGAATATAATTTTTTTCTGCATCTAGCTCTGAAAAAATATTTGGCCTTCTAGCAGTGTGTCGGACTTTCTCTATTAGTCCATCTATACTGACCTCCATCAGGTTGCAAATTAAAACTAATTTTTATCTGCATCTACAGTACCTCTGAAAAAATATTTGGGCTTCTAGCTGTGTGTGGGACTTGTTGTATTAGTCCATCTATACTGACCTCCATCAGGTTGCAAATTAAAAATAATTTTTATCTGCATCTACAGTACCTCTGAAAAAATATTTGGGCTTCTAGCTGTGTGTGGGACTTGTTGTATTAGTCCATCTATACTGACCTCCATCAGGTTGCAAACTGAATATATTTTTTTCTGCATCTAACCCAGCCAATAGTTTTGGCCTAATACCACAGTTTGGCCACTCAGCTCTGCTCGGTTACCATCCATTGTTTTTTTGTGCAAACAACTCCAGAGTTGTGAATTAGTTAACCACCAAAATGAGTGGAAAAAGGCCTGCTGCTGGTGGAAAGGGGAATAGGCGTGTTGGGAAGGGGAAAAAAGGTTGTGTCCGTGGGGTAGGTGTTAAAGCAACAGTAACATCTGCAGAAGAAAGACCATCTTCCAGCCAAACTAAAATGTCTACTTCTTTTAGCGGACAATGTGATAAGATCCCTTTCTTACGGCCACGCCAATCGCTACAAATTCCACATGAGGCACAAAAACAGCAGGTGCTTCAACGGATATCAAGTGCTCCTTTAAGTGGGCTCTCCTCCACATCAACTTCAACATCACAAATACTCCAGTCCTCAAAGGTGTCACCCAAATCGCACTTGCTTCCTCACAGCTCCCAAATCTCCAGCTGCCCGTCTGAGTATGAGGTAGAACAGATGGTTGAGTCTGCAGAGCTGTTTACTCATACTATAGCCTGGGAATCAGAGGTCGACTCCAGCGCTTCTGTGAATCCAGACGAGGAAATGATCTGCACTGATGCCTAGAATCTTTATGAGTCGGATCCAGGACCAGACGCAGAAGGTTCTGACCATAATGTAGACCCTCATTCCCAAACTGTAACTCCTGTTGGTGGAGACAATGAGGAAGACGATGATAAGACTCAAATACCTGATTGGAGCGACAACTTTAGTTTTTTGTCAGGGCAGGAACAGGTTGGCTCTGAGGACGACGGGTGTGATAACACACAGGGTGATGATGATGAGGTTGGAGATCCCACTTACTGTCAACCCACAGTCAGCCAAGAGATGAGGTCAGCAGAGGAGGTGGAGAAAGATGCTAGTGACGACGAGGTCAGGTTGCGCCTTCCTGGACAGAGACGTAGTACTGGAAGCACGTCAACAACTGCATCCTCAAACACAACTCTGCCTCTCACCACAAGTCGTGGTGGCTCTTCAGGTCGCATGGGTGCTAAGCCTTGCATAGCCTGGGCATTTTTTCAGATCGATAAAGATGACCCAACTCGTGTTATCTGTAACATTTGTCAGCAAAAGCTAAGTAGAGGCCAAAAAATACATAGTTTGAGCACTTCATGCATGAACCGGCACATGGACATGAAGCATAAGTTGCAGTGGGAAGCTCAGTGTGCTACAATGCGGCCTAGCCGGCCGGGCCAACCACCGTCTGCCATATCTTGTGCATCCGCGGCCTCTTCATCCTCTGTGACTGGGGGGACAGCAGTCACACCTGCTTTGGGGCGCAGACCTGCCACCTCTTTACCCGCAACAGCCAGCGTGATTGGCAGGTCATCATTTTCTTTGGAGGTGGTAACAGCAGCTGGTGTTGAGCGCTGTCCGACATCGATAGCACCACCTTTGGATCAAGGCAACCTAACATGTCCGCCTGCATCTTCCTCACAGACCGGCAGTTTGCCGGGGACACCCTTATCAACCCCGTCTAAGCACAATAGCCAGCCCTCGGTCCCTCAGATGTGGACAAGTAAAAGACCATTTCCTCCTAGCCATGAGAAAGCTAAGAGGTTGAATTTCACCATCTGCAAGCTCTTGGCTACAGAAATGCTGCCTTTCCGCCTGGTGGACACAGAGGATTTTCGAGACCTTATGTCCGTCGCAGTGCCCCAGTACCAGATGCCCAGTCGGCACTACTTCTCAAAGAAAGGTGTGCCTGCGCTCCACCAGCATGTCGCACACAACATCACCGCTTCTTTGAGAAACTCTGTGTGTGACAGGGTGCATTTCACCACAGACACTTGGACGAGTAGGCATGGACAGGGGCGTTACATGTCGCTGACTAGGCACTGGGTAACTATGGTGACAGCAGGACAAGGGGCTGCTGTCCAAGTCTTGCCGTCCCCACGAGTTGTGCGTCAATCCTCTTTATGTCAAAGTTCCTCCACTGCTTCTGCCTCCTCAACCTCCTCTCGGTCTTCCACCTGCACCCAAAGCCTGTCTGGTCATGCCACAAGCTTTCTAACTGCGCAGAAGGGATCCTGCACACCTCCTTACTATGCTGGCAGTAGGGCTCAACGTCATCAGGCGGTTTTTACATTCAAATGTCTGGGAAATGTGAGTCACACAGCTGAGGAGTTGTGGTCAGCTCTGGAGAACCAATTTCATGAATGGTTGTCTCCACTGGACCTGAAACCAGGGAAGGCCGTGTGCGACAATGCTGCAAACCTGGGTGCGGCCCTTCGCCGGGGCAATGTCACACACGTGCTTTGTATGGCTCACGTGTTGAACCTGGTTGTCCAGCAATTTTTAGCCCACTATCCCAGACTAGATGGCCTTCTGCAGAGGGCACGGTCGCTGTGTGCTCATTTCCGCCGTTCGCATCCCGCAGCTCAGCGACTTACATCTCTACAGAAGTCGTTGGGCCTGCCACTTCACCGGCTAAAATGCGATGTGCCTACCCGGTGGAATTCAACTCTGCACATGTTGCAGCGACTGTGGCAGCACCGACAAGCCCTGGTGCAATACGTTCTGACGTATAGCCTGGGCCAACGAGATTCAGAGGTGGGGCAAATCACGCTGGAGGAGTGGTCTCAGATCAGGGACCTATGCACCCTTCTGCACAGTTTTGAAATGGCGACGAAGATGTTTAGTGCTGACGATGCCATTATCAGCATGACTATTCTGGTGATTTACATGCTGGAGCACATGTTAAACAGAATTCGGAGTCAGGTGGTGGCACAAGAGGAGGTGGAGGAAGTAGAGGAGGAGGAGTTGTATGCGGAAGGGCTAACATCTGCAAGGTCCAGACGGTCGGCAGCACCAAGGCGGCAGGCATGTGAGGGTGGGGGAGATGGTTTTACCAGGGCGCATGGTAGCAGCCAAACTAGTGAGGAAGGTGCAGGAGCCCAGGAAGAAGTGGAGGACGAACTGATGGAAGACTCATCAGATGAGGGAGACCTTGATCACATTTCTGTTGTGCGAGGTTGGGGGGAGAGGACAGAGGAAGGAAGCATGATTGTTACCTCGCCACCAACACAACAGGGACTTGGTGCTCCTGGATGCGCAACACACATGAGTGCCTTCTTGCTGCACTACCTGCAACATGACCCTCGAATTGTGAGAATTAGAAATAATCCTGACTACTGGGTTGCCACACTGTTAGATCCCCGGTACAAAAGTAAATTTGCAGAAATTATTCCTGCCATAGAAAGGGATGCACGCATGCAGGAGTATCAGCAGAGACTGTTGCAGAATCTTACATGTGCTTTTCCACAAAATACCAGTGGTGCACGTAGTGAATCTCACAGTTCCAACTTGCCAACCGTGGGACCGTCAAGTGTTCAGCACTCAAACCGTAACAGAACCACAGTATCTGCTGGTAACATCAATTTTGCGGAATCATTTCACCACTTTTTTAGCCCATCCTTTGCAAGGCCACAGGAGACAAGAAGTCTGACACATAGTCAACGCCTAGAGACGATGGTACAGGAGTATCTCCAAGTAAACATTGAAGCCACGACTGTGTCACTGGACCCTTGCTCTTTTTGGGCTTCCAATCTGGATAAATGGCCGGAGCTAGCCACTTACGCCTTGGAGATCTTGTCATGCCCCGCAGCCAGCGTTCTGTCTGAACGTGTGTTCAGCGCTGCTGGTGGTGTGCTGACAGATAAGCGCACGCGGCTCTCCACTGATAATGTAGACAGACTCACGTTCATAAAGATGAACAAATCATGGATCCGAAACGACTTTTCTACCCCTGTGTCATCCTGGGGAGAGTAAAAGCTTGATGATTGGTTAAAATCACCCTACCAACCGTTTTAAGCTTTCAAATTACTAATCATGTTTATCTGTATCTTGGCTGGAAAATAATTTGGGCTTTGTAGCAGTGTGCAGCACTGATTCTATTAGGCCATCTATAATAAGCTCCACCAGATTTAAAATTAAAAATAATTTTTAGCTGCATCTAGCCCGGAAAATAATTTTGGGGCTCCGAGATGCGCAAGACACATAAGTGCCTTCTTGCTGCACTACCTGCAGCATGACCCTCATATTGTCAGAATTCGAAGTAATCATGACTACTGGGTTGCCACACTCTTAGATCCCCCAAACTTTTCGATCAACCTTTTCATTTTAATAAAGACCAAAAAAATGGTCATTTTTGAAATTATAAGCATTAGCAGGTTGTTAGAAACTGAAATCAAACAGTTTTCAACTCAAAACTTTATTCTAGGTGATGTTACATTTTCACATAGGACCCCTTGTTCGAAAGGAGCTTCTGAACTCTCTCGTCCATTGAATTTGTCAGGTTTTGGATGGTTTCTGCTTCAATTGTTTTGCATGAGGACAGAATACCCTCCCAGAGCTGTTGCTTAGATGTGAACTGCCTCCCGCCATCATAGACACTCCTTTTAATGATGCTCCAAAGGTTCTGAATGGGGTAGAGGTCAGGGGAGCATTGGGGTCACACCATAAGTTTGTCCCCTTTTATGCCCATATCAGCCAGAGATGCAGATGTTTTATGTGCAGCATGAGATGGTGCATTTTCATGCAGAAAAATGATCTTGCTGTGAAATACACGGTTCTTCTTCTTGAACCATGGCAGGAAGCGCTGTTTGAGAAAATCCACATACATTATGGAGTTCATCTTTAGCGCCTTCAGGGATCCTAAAGGGGCCGACAATCTCTCTCCCCATGATTCCAGCCCAAAACATTACTCCACCTCCTACTTGTTGGCGCTGTAGCCGTGTTTGCGTGGGGTGTCCATCAACCAGCCATCCTCCACTCCATCCATCTGGACCATCGAGCGCTGCACGGCACTCATCCGTGAACAAAACAGTTTTGAAATCAGTCTTCATGTAATGTTTGGCCCACTGGAGCCGTTTCTGCTTGTGTGAAGTGGATAGAGGAGGTCGACAGGATGGCGTATGCACAGCTGCAAACCTCTGAAGGACCCTGCATCTTGTTGTTCGGGGGACGTTGGAGGCACAAGCAGCTTCAAAAACTTGTCTGCTGCTATGACAAGGCTTTTTTGCCGCTGCTCTTTCAACCTGACGTAATTGCCTGTAGGAAAGAGTCCTCAATTTGCCCTTATCAGCACGCACACGTGTGTACTGTGAATCAGCTACATACTTCTTGATTGCCAAGACACTTCATCCTGATCATCGCACAATGTTGATTGTAGTCATGCCTTGACCTAAACACTCCACAATTTGTTGCTTCTCAGCAGCCGACACATCCTTTTTCTTTCCCATTTTGGTAGAAAATGTAGGCTGCTGAATAATGTGAGAGAGCCTTCTTAAGTAGTCTTGCCTTTCATTGGACACACCTGCCAAACTAATTAGCACTGGTGTCTGCAATTGCTTACAGTGATATAAAGAGCCCTGACACACATCACCATCAATGAGTTTAACTGACAAACAAATTCTTCCCTTATCACTCCTAAACACTTTTTGCATAATAATTTGGAACACAGTGTACATGTGCTTTTCCACAAAACACCAGTGGTTCACGTAGTGAATCTTACAGTTCTAACTTGCCAACCGTGGTCTGTATGGAGTTGTTCAATAAAGGGCCCAAAATTAAGATAACATAGATGGGAGAGGTCTCTATGAATAGGAATTCCTAAGTATTTGATACCCTGTGAGGGCCAGGCAAAGGGAAAGTTGGACTGGATGGAATCCTATATGGATTTGGGGAGGGAGACATCGAGGGCCTCAGACTTCGCTGCATTGATTTTAAAATTTGACCATGTAACAAAGTGATCTATTTCAGCCATAACAGCATGGATGGATATATGTGATTGAGTGATATATACTAGGACATCATCAGCAAATAGAGAGCACTTGTACTCGGTGCCTCCCACCTCAATCCACCTAATATTGGGGTTATGGCGAATTGATGAGAGCAGGTGCTCCGTCACTAGGATGTATAAGAGAGGGGACAGAGAACATCCCTGCCTTGTCGCATTGGTGATTGTGAAAGGTGATGAAAATGTTCTGACGCGCCCCCTGGGCCTTGGGACACCCGGAGCCGGACCCTTTTTGGTGGATGCTGGTGGTTGTAGTCTCCGTGGCGGCAACCCAGTTCCGTGGCTCAGGGCGGTCAAACCAGTGGCGGAACTATTTATGTGGTTTTGATGTTTAAATGTCCGACTACGCCACCCGTGGATTGCGGTCAGAGTGAACCGCCGCTCCAGGGCAGACCGCTGAGGCTGGTGTTGTGGGTGCAGCAGAGCGTAGCATAACTCCCCACGGGAGGAGTATAGCCTCAGGGCAGTGTATGCGGAGGATGGGGGTGATGGTGCAGGGCAGCAGCAGTAATGACACGGAGTCAGTGATGCAGTCCAGGGCCTTTACTCACAGTTCTTATTATCCAGACCACGTCTGCAGGTAACGGCTGCCCACGTCGTACTGTGCTCACCAGGTGAGGGGCTCAGACAACTCCCAGATAACTTTGGAGCGCTTCACAGGACCCCCTTTGTGTGTCCTTTGTCTGGCCTTTCTTACCAACCCTTCTGTCCGGCTGCCTCGGGCCTCCTCTTGGTAAACTTGGCGCCAGTTTCCCTGACCCTATGTGGTGCCTTCCTAGCGGGTGTAGCGAGGGGCTGCGCCACATAAAATGTCACAGCCTCCTGTTTCTAGCTGAGGGTCGTTTCCTGCCTCCACTAGTTTCGGGGACCGGTCTCCCCCTTTGGCCTGACCCCTCCACGCAGGTGGATTCTGGCGTGCGGTGGCGACTCGCCCGTCCGCACCCCTGAGATCCCTTCGTTCCTCGTTCCTGGAGCCTTCTCCGCTCCTCTTCCTTCCTTCTCCCTCTTCCAGGCCTGGGCCTCTGTTACTAGGCCCGCCTCCGGAGCAGAGCTCATGCAGAGCCCCTGCTCCCTGCCACTTCTGCTCAGACTTCTCTGCACTGAACTAAGATGGTGCCCACCTTTTATACTCCCTTCTCAATGCACCCAGGAACTGCTTCCTCCCTGCTCCTGCACTACAGGGTTCCCCTTCCTCAGTGTTCCCTCCCCCCACTCCAGCCAGGGACAGGGACTGTCGTGCCCATCTCAGGGGCATATTGGTCGCCCTGCCCCACGGCAATGTGGTGTAATGCATGCAGGTGTCGGGTCCTGATCCACACTACATCCTTACCTGAGAGTGAGATATCACACCTCTGGGTGAGGTGCAATACCTCTGTAGCAACCGAGCCCTCAGGGTGCTACAGTTCCATTTATCTTCAGCCTAGGTGACGTATTGCGATACAGGGCCGTGATTTTGGCTATAAAAGGGTCCCCTAGACCCCTACCCCAAGCTTTTTAAGAGAATCATATATGGCGTGCCAGGAGACTCTATGGAATGCTTTCTCAGCATCCAACGAGAGTATCTAATTACAAATTTTTAACTGCATCTAGCCCAGGAAATACTTTGTGCCTAGTAGCAGGGTCTGCTAGTCAGCGGATTATCCCGGCTGTTAAGCAAGCTACACCACCTGTAGTTTGGACACTTCATTTTTTCAAAGGAAATGCTTCGGGACCACGGGATACTCAGTGAAGAGCATCACGAGGCACCCCAAGGCATAGGGGCTGGGACTGGCAGTAGGATGCCTTGCGGTGGACAGCCGAGCTCGATCCTTATAAAAGCTTTTTAACTGCAGCAGCTTTAGTGGACGCTACTGGAGCTGGAATTACCGCGGCTGCTGGCATGAGACTTGCCCTCCAATAGAACCTTGTAAATGGATTTAAAGTGTATTCATTCAAATTAGAGAGACAATTTAAATTAAAAAGCTTAGAGCTGCCTCCACCACAGGGGGGCTCGCTCGACCCACCAGCGGACAGGCACCAGTATTGGGAGAGGGGGGCTGGCCATCAGGGTTCACCGCGGCTCTGGCACAAACCCGGCGACACGGAGGTGGCACGGGCAGGAGCGGACTGGCCGTGTCGGCTTCTCACTTTTTGGATTTTAGAAGGGCAT
Organism: Phyllobates terribilis; assembly: GCF_046119375.1. Lineage (NCBI taxonomy): Eukaryota > Metazoa > Chordata > Amphibia > Anura > Dendrobatidae > Phyllobates > Phyllobates terribilis. The sequence continues at coordinate 311,329,233 of NW_027362763.1, read as the reverse complement.
GACATGCCTATATCTGTGTCTCCCCCTCCTTTTACTCCTCCACCTCTTTTATTTTCGCATGACTATATGTACTTGTCACTTTTCCATGTGTTAGTTATGTCTTCTGAGCAGTTTGTCAGCTTTTGGACACCTTTGAAGGTGTTTTCTATGTGTTTCTATGTGTTTTTGTTTGCCTGCCATTGGTTTTAACGGTGTTCGAAGGTGTTCGACGAACAGTTCGACGAACAGTTCGGCGAACACACGGGTGTTCGACGAACCGAACCGAACTCGAACACTACGGGGGTGGCTCAACACTAGTTAACAGTTGTTGAAGAGATGTGTCTGCTGCTAGAACTCTGTGTGGCATTGACCTGGTCTCTAATCTGAGCTGCTGTTATCCTGCGATTTCTGAGGCTGGTGACTCGGATAAACTTATCCTCAGAAGCAGAGGTGACTCTTGGTCTTCCTTTCCTGGGGCGGTCCTCAAGTGAGCCAGTTTCTTTGTAGCGCTTGATGGTTTTTGCAACTGAACTTGGGGACACTTTCAAAGTTTGCCCAATTTTTCGGACTGACTGACCGTCATTTCTTAAAGTAATGATGGCCACTAGTTTTTCTTCTCTTAGCTGCTTTTTTCTTGCCATAATACAAATTCTAACAGTCTATTCAGTAGGACTATCAGCTGTGTATCCACCATACTTCTGCACAACACAACTGATGGTCCCAACCCCATTTATAAGCCAAGAAATCCCACTTATTAAACCTGACAGTGCACACCTGTGAAGTGAAAACCATTTCCGGTGACTACCTCTGGAAGCTCATCAAGAGAATGCCAAGAGTGTGCAAAGCAGTCATCAAAGCAAAAGGTGGCTAATTTGAAGAACCTAGAATATAAGACATATTTTTCGTTGTTTCACACTTTTTTGTTAAGTATATAATTCCACATGTGTTAATTCATAGTTTTGATGCCTTCAGTGTGAATGTACAATTTTCATAGTCATGAAAATACAGAAAAATCTTTAAATGAGAAGGTGTGTCCAAACTTTTGGTCTGTACTGTATGTTGTGTAATAGCTATACTAACAGGACTTCAATGGATCCTCTTGTGTTGTATCATGCACTGCAGTCTGCCACATACACTGCAGTCTGGCTACAGGTTTGCAGTGCATGGCAGGCAATCCCTGCATGTTCATTGGCTCTCTAAAGAGCGCCAAACATGCAGGGAGGGGACCCGAGCAACCCGGAAATACTCACTGAGCTTGTCGAGCAGCGTGATGCTCGGGGGAGTACCGAGCAGTGGCGAGCACGTTTGCTCATCACTAGTCCTAACCTATGATATTAAAACCTTACCCTGCTTCATAGTGATGTCCTGTGTGAATAAGGGCTGAGCAGGACCGGGTCCCAAACATGGACACACAGCTAGTAGGGAGCTTTTCAAATGTAATATCCAGCTCAAAGGAAGGGAGGCCACAGGTAAGGTTTTAATATTACAGGTTAGGACCATCCCGAACTTGGGTACATCTTGCCGTTTGTGGGATGGCTTTTACGCTCTCTTTGATCAAAAATGGTGTTTATTAAGTACGTTATGTTATTTATATGTACTATTGCTTTTATTTATTTACTTACAACAGGGTATTGTTCATTTGGTTTCTGTCTCGGGTTATGTTTGTTTGATGGCCTGTGTGAACATGCTCCTATTTTGCATGTATACCAACTTGTAGTACAGTTCATTTTTTAAGGTTTAGTTTTAGATTTCTGCATTTAGTGCAGGTAAGGGTATGGCCCAAACTTGAGTACACCTTGACATTGGTGGAATGGCTTTTACGCTTTTCTTGATCAAAACAGTATTTACTTACTACCCAATGTTATTTATATGCACTATTCCTTTTATTTATTTACTTACACAGGGTATCTGTTCATTTTGTTTCTGTCTTTGGTTTGTTTGTTTTTTTGTTTATTTTTTAAGTCAACTGTGCTCAATGGGTTTTAATAGGTAATCATTTGGGATAAACGGAAGTGGGTATACTAATAAAGTAACGATCTTGATCTAAGGCAATGGAAACCATCACAATCTCACCTAATTTCTTACCAATTAACTCAAGTCATAGTGAGATTTATTGCATTGCTTTAAGAAAAATACAGATTAGAATATCCCTTGAGCACCTGGTTTGCTAAAAATAGACAAAGCCCTAAATGATTCATATAAAGAAGTTTGCTATATATATATAAGTAAACAGACACACGCCTACACTTTCAGATTATAAGTGTGTTCCAGTTATTTCCCAACCAAAGCCATGGATTCATAATGGCAAGAGTAAACCCCTGTTGAGTTATTCTCTAAGGATGCTCGTCTTAAGGTACTAGCTTTCCTGGTGGGCACTAAGAGGAAATTTAAGTCACAATGTAAATTAACACATAGTTTAGTGCAAAGATAATCTGGAAGAAACATCTGTTAATCTAGCAATAGTTAAATGTCTGCTTCTAAACATGGATATCAAAACAATGTCATAGTAACATTACCAATGAAGTGAAAAATGAGAACAGAAAATGAAAGATGTCATGAAAGGTCAGGTACTTACTGATTGAAATGGGAGACGTTCAACAAAATCAAAACTTTCATGATATGCCACCTTGTTTGCACAATAATCCATAGTCAAATATCTCCCAGGCCATCTGGGACAAAAATATGCTTTAAAGTATGAATAAAATCCGGAGTTTTATTATCACAACTGGTAAAATGTATACTGTTTTGTAAGAAACTAGATTTTTAAATTTCTACAAAATACACAAATAAACTTATCAATGGATGGATGGACAGATACAGTAGTGTGAAAAAAGTGTTTGCCCCCTTCCTGATTTCTTATTCTTTTGTATGTTTGTCACAAATGTTTCAGATTACAAAACAAATTTAATTATTACACCAAGATAACACAAGTAAGCATAAAATGTTGTTTTGAAATGAAGGTCTTTATTATTAAGGGAAAAAGAAATCCAAACCTACAGGGCCCTGTGTGAAAAAGTGATTTCCCCCTAAACCTAATAACTGGTTGGGCCACCCTTAGCAACAACAATTGCAATCAAGCGTTTGCGATAACTTTCAATGAGTCTTTTACAACACTCTGGAGGAATTTTTGTAATTCAGCCACATTGGACGGTTTCCGAGCATGAACCGCCTTTTTAAGGTCATGCCTTAGCATCTCATTCGGATTAAGGTCAGGACTTTGACTAGGCCACTCCAAAGTGTTAATTTTGTTTTTCTTAAGCCATTCAGAGGTGGACTTGCTGGTGTGTTTTGGATCATTGTCCTGCTGCATAACCAAAGTGCGTTTCAGCTTGAGGTCATGATTGAACAGATGGCCGGACATTCTCCTTCAGGATTTTTTTGATAGACCGCAGAATTCATGGTTCCATTTACCACAGCAAGTCTTCCAGGTCCTGAAGCATCTAAACAGCTCCAGACCATCACACTACCACCACTATATTTTACTGTTGTGTGATGGTCCATTTATGAAATGCTGTGTTACTTTTAAGCCAGCTGTAATGAGACATACACTTTTCAAAAACTTCAACTTTTGTCTCATCCGTCCATACAGTATTCACCCAAAAGTCTTGGTGATCATAAGATGTTTTCTGGCAAAACTGCGACAAGCCTTTATGTTCTTTTTGCTCAGCAGTGGTTTTCGTCTTGAAGCTCTGCCATGCATGCCATTTTTGCCTAGTCTATTTCTTATGGTGAAGTCATGAACACTGACCTTAACTGAGGCAAGTGAGGCCTGCAGCTCTTTGAATGTTGTTGTGGTTTCTTTTGTGACCTCTTGGATGAGTTGAGTCATTGCTATGCTCTTTGAGTCATTTTGGTCAGCTGGTCACTCCTGGGAAGGTTCACCCCTGTTCCATGTTTTCGCAATTTGTGGATAATGGCACTCACTGTGGTTCGATAGAGTCCCAAAGATTTTGAAATGGCTTTATAACCTTTTCCAGAAAGATACATCTCAATTACTTTGTTTCTTATTTGCTTCTGAAATTCTTTGGATCACAGCATGATGTCTAGCTTTTGAGGATCTTTTGGTCTACTTCACTTTGTCAGGCAGTTCTTATTTAAGTGATTTCTCAATTGAGAACAGGTGTGGCAGTAATCAGGCCTATGTGTGGCTACGAAAATTGAACTCAGCTTCCCAAAGATGTGATAAACCACAGTTAATTTATGTTTTAAGGGGGAGGGCAATCATTTTTTCACACAGGGCCCTGTAGGTTTGGATTTCTTTTCCCCTTAATAATAAAGACCTTCATTTAAAAACTGCATTTTGTGATAACTTGTGTTATTTTTGTCTTATATTTAAATTTGTTTTGTGATTTGAAACATTTAAGTGCGACAAACATGCAAAAGAATAAGAAATCAGGAATGGGCAAACACTTTTTCACACCACTGTAGATGAACCATAGATTGATGATTTCCTCCATGCCAAAGAATGCAATGTTTTGACATCATATTATATAGCACTGTGTACTTACAACGGCTCATTTTGCCCATCTACCCAGTTAATTCTTCTCTTTTCCATTAGGAATATGACATCATATGATTAAAAGCTTACTAGCTGAATCCTTCTAAGCTCTATGTAGAAACAGGAATTCTATTTTCCATGTATGACTCATAAGTCACTGCAAAAGTCGCTGGCAGGGGGAGGAGGGAGCAGCTGGGTCAGAAGATGAATAGGGGAATGATAAATGCAGGGACAAGAGACTTCCTGTTTTTATACAGAGCAGAGAAAACAGAAGAATTAACTAGGTAGAAAGGCAAAGTGAGCAATTGTAAGTACACAGTGCTATATAATATGATGAGTGCAATATAATAAGAGGATAAATACTTTGATCAGAGGAGGAGTGCTTCAACACTTTATTACGATTAATGCTGCTTTACTTTGTGAATTTTAGACAAATAGATATACAGTAAATCATAGATAGATGATGATAGATAGATAGATGGAGGGTGTGAATACTTTTGAAATCCACTCTCCCTCCCCCCTGGCTTTTAACCTATTTTGCTACATTACAACCTGTGTTTAAATATTTTGTGATCCGATTTGTGTGTGATGCATCAGCACTAAACAGTCTAAGTTGGTGAAGTAAAGTGAGAATAATATAGGCATAAATTAAATTTATGGGATCAAATAACTAAAAATTGGAATGTGCAAATGTGGCACCCTGCTACCACAGGTACCACAGGACCCAAAAAGGGTGCATGGATGGACTTCTCCACAAGAGGCCCTCACTACAAACAGACACCTCCACCCTTCCACCTCAGACCACCAGAGGGAGCCCTGTTAGGGATATATAAACTGGGGGGTGGAGTCAGTTAGTTAGTTAGTTAGTCAATGAGTCAGAGAGTGTGCTGACACTGAGAGCAGTGAAGACGCAGTACGTCTGCTGCTGTACTGAGGGCCCCGAGTGTGGCCGAGGCAAGGAGAGAGGAGTTAAGGGGGCAGAGGAGCGTCTGAAGCTCACCCCAAGACACAAGCCGGACACCGGGTCCGCGCCTACAGGGTTCTCTACACCCAGTAGGAACAACCGGCATACCAGGAGGCTTCCAGACCCCTGGTCATCCTGAAGCTACCATCAATTACAGGACTAGGAACCACAAAGGCCCCGGCGTCCAGGGATAGTGGTTGCCAGAGAAAAGTCCTACTACAACCCGCTCACTGGGGAGAGTTCTGAAGTGCACCCTTCCTATTAAGTACCCTGGACCCTACCTGCCATTACACCAGTAAAGGTACTGAAGCGTATCCCCTGTGTGCGTGTCCGTAATTCCCCCTGACCCGACCGGGCCACCTCTCACCTGCATCCCTTCCATCAACCCTGCCCCGGGGGCCCGCTCCACCTGTGGGGAGCAGAAACATCCCAGCTGCCATCCCATCACCCCCGGAGGTCTGCAGCAGCGCCGGTATTCATTATCGGGAACCACAGGTGGCGTCACGAGACAGACTGTTAACAAAAAACCCCTTTTAAAGAATGACCCCAGAGGACGCGCCCGGGAGCCGACTGCCGTGGCATCCTACAAAGAAGGTAAAGGCCCAGGTACCGAGTCCCCCATATCCCCCTGGGCGAGTCACATATGTAAGGTATTCACCCCTTTTGCAATGAAGCCCCTAAAAATTTCTAGTGCAAGCAATTACCTTCATAAGTCACATGCTTAGTGACAGGAAGTTCACCTGTGTGCAATCTAAGTGTCACATGGTCTGTCAGTATATACACACCTTTTCTGAACGATCACAGAGGCTGCAACACCATTAAGCAAAAGGCACCACTAACCAAACAACACCATAAAGACCAAGAAGATCTCCAAACAAGTCAGCGACAAAGTTGTTAAGAAGGACAATTCATGGTTGGGTTATAAAAAAATATCCCAATTTCTGATGATCCCCAGAGCGCCATCAAATCCATTAACATCAAATGGAAACAATATGGTGCTACAACAACCCTGCCAAGAGACGGCTGCCCACTAAAACTCTCATCCCGGGTAAGGAGGGCATTATTCAGAGAGGCAGCACAGAGACCAAAGGTAACCCTGAAGGAGCTGCAGAGTTCCCAGGCAGAGACTTGAGTATCTGTCCATACCACCATAAGACGTACAATCCATAGAGGTGGTGTCACAGGTTTACCGTGACAGAGAGGAGCCAGAAGACCACGCCATCTAGTTTCTTCTACTCCTGCATTGACTAGAATCGCTTCACCTTTACATTAAATGGTGCAAGTTTCTTCTAGCGGCGCAGGCGTTAATCTGCTCTGTTGAGAGCTCCTGGAAGCTTACCTGCCTTAAGGCTCTCTGCTGTTGACTGTTGGCCACTCCCCTCTCTTATATATACTGGACTCTGGCAAGCAGGCATTGCCAGAGTTAGCTTCATTGCTGCATTGTTCAGAAGTTGGTGGATTGTTGTTGTTTGAGGAGGCATTTGGTGGATTTATCTAAGACTGTTGCTTGGCTTTGGTTGTGTGCAAATCCTCTCCTACTTTGGTTTTTCCCATCCTTCACTCCCCGATGTTTCCCTCTGTTGTGTGTGTGTGCATATTTGTATGATTGGTATTTTCCTCTATCCCTGTTCATATTACCTTTTTTAGTCTGATTGGTGTATTGCCATACACTACTACTCCCCTTTTCCTGTCTGGGGGTAGGGAACAGACAGAGGGCAGATTCAGGAGCTCAGCAAGGTACGTGACCCTAGCGTCTTCACCATAGGGAGTAATGCAGGGAACAGGGAAGGAGCCCCTTGCCCCGGGATACCTGACAACAGAGTTGTGAAGCGTGGTCTTTATAGAAGAATCGGCGTAAAAAAGTCTTTACTTACACTCAAAAATTGTAAGGCTCATTTTGAATTTTGAGTTTGCCAAAAGACATGTGGGAGACTCCTCAAATGTATGGAGGAAGGTGCTGTGGTCAGATGAGACCAAAATTGAACGTGCCACCAAGGTAAACGCTATGTCTGGCACCAAACCGACACAGCTCATCACCCCAAGAACACCATCCCCACAGTGAAACATTGGGGTGGCAGCATCATGCTGTGGGGATGTTTTTTGAGAGAAGGGACAGGGAAAATGGCCCCAGTTGAGGGGAAGATGGATAGTGCAAAATACAATAATATTCTTGAGCAAAACCTGTTTGAGTCTGTCAGTAATTTGAGACTGGAATGGAGGTTCACCTTCTAACAAGACCCAAAGCATACTGCTAAAGCAACACTCGAGTGGCTTAAGGGGAAAGGTGTAAATGTTTTGGAATGGCCTAGTCAAAGCCCAGACCTTAATCCAATTGAGAATCTGTAGTCAGAGTTGAAGATTGCTGTTCACAAGAGGAAGTCATCTAACTTGAAGGAGCTGGAGCCGTTTTGCCTTGAGGAATGGGCAAGATGTGGAAAGCTCATAGAGACTAATCCAAAGTGACTTGCAGCTTTAATTGCCGCAGAGGGAGGCTCTACAAAGTACTGACTTTAGGGGGGTGAATAGTTATGCACACTGAAGTTTTCAGTTATTCTGTCCTACTTGTTGTTTGCTGTATTTATGATGGGCAGGGTGCACCAAAACATGTGAGAATAGAAAAAATGAACTAATATACATACAAGGGTGCTCTTAGCAACAACCTACCATGGTCTTCCTGTTTATTTCTTGAATATATGTGAGATGGGGCTAACTCCATATCCATTTGGCAGTTCAGCATTTGGAACTTTTTGCACTCTTACAGTACCTGTACATGACCCTTCCTCTCTTTTGCACTTATATTTGCTTATAACTGTTCTGAGATACTTTGCTACTCTTTAAATTCCTTGCTTCCTTATATGGGCAGCCCAAGTAGTATGTACATAGGCTTTATACTTTTTGCATGTTGCACTTTATTAGAGTTAGTAGTACTGGCAACAGAGATGGTGCTTACTTGATGCAGCATAAATATTCACTTTGGGTACATTGTACTTTATAAGGGTCAGCAGTACTGGCAATGAGATGGTTTCTATTCAAATGCAGTATTGGCCATAGCTCATTTACCCCAAGTTTGTATTGTCTAGTTTGTATTCAGAGGTGTTTTGATTATTGTTGTCCATTTTTTGTTTGTGTTTTTAGATGGTTTTATTATGTACGTGTTGTATGTCTCTTTGTGTTTAATAAAGGTGCATTCTTATATATCATTAGGTGTTCACATCACTCATGTACTGGCCTTTTCTTCCTGTTTTTGCACTATTTGTTGTTTGCTTCACAATAAATAGAAAACCAAATGTTCACAGTTGTAGGCATGTTCTTTACATGAACTGATGCAAACCCTCAAAAAAACTGTGAAATTTCAGGTTGAGCGGTTTCAAAACACAAAAAATGCTAAGGAGGTGAATACTTTTGCAAATCATTTTAGATAGATTGATAGATAGGTAGATGCTACCAAAGAAAGATGTGTGTACATTTTCTGAATCTTTTATCCTTTAAAAATATGTTTATTCCACCACCTAAATTAAGACTATGCCGAGTATAAGAAAAGTGGAGAAGAAATGTTTGTCAAATATTTTTAAATGATTGTTTTTCTACTAGATTCAGCAAATTATTTCCATGCTATTCAAGCCGAGACCGAGAAAAATATCACGAAATATCTCTTGCTGTTGTGCAAGTCAGGGCTTTCTATGTGCACAAACATTTGCTTTGGTTTCTGTATGGAGATAACACAGGAACAGATTCAGATTCATCAACACACATGTAAGAGTCAATTTTCGAGGATTATACTAGCACATGACAAACCTATTTAAGCCCCCATTCATTTTTTCACATTATTGGTTGGTGGCACATTACTGTTTTTCTGAGTTTCATGTTCAAATTCACAAACAATTACTGATAAGAGAGAGGACATAATGATGGGGTAGAGTAGCTTGAGCAGACCGCTTGTAGCCTGGAGGGTTCTCAGTGGTACAATTCTATGCTATTGTTGCGATGATGAGAGGAAGTAGTTTAGGGTAGTTAAAACACTGGGCAAGAAAGAAATGCAATATAAAATACTTTCACTTCCTTTCAGATGGGGGAAAAATGTATTGGAGTGGTGTCATCGTTAGAAAGGTGAGAAAAACATACTTTCTGGAAAGCATGTGGCGAATTACCCAGTTAAAAGCTAAGTGCAATGTTCCGTCTGACAAATAGTATGCTGTCAGCAGATAAAATATCTGGCACATCTCACTGGCTTTATCTAGGAAGAGTGAATTTGGTTCTTCTTTTTCAGACTAGCATTTAGAGCTGGGACAATATCTTTGTGTGACATTTTTTTTACCTCCGTTTTGGAAACAACTCCATTTTTGTCCACTTATTTTGGGATTTTTAGGCACAAGGTACACAGTTGGAGATGAGTTTACAAGTTGATTCCCACCGAGAGTAATAATGATACCAAATAAAAGAAATTGGAAAATCATATTTACAATAACAGGCAAATCTCCCAAAACTATCTAGAGAGATAAATAATTCACAGAACTACTAGTAAAACATAACCCTAAATACTGCACTAAAATCTCAGATTATACTCATCATCAAAAAGTACAACTGAAGTTAAGAATGGGAAGGAATAGTGAAAGGGAAAAAGATGCTCACTGTGCTATCTACCTAAGTAACCCAAGAGTACAATGGCCAACCTAAAAATGTCAGTCCCCTAGACTAATACGTCTTTGGTACTACATGACAAAAAAGACCTACCGCCATACTATAATTGAACAAGGAAAAAAATGACAACCTCAAAAATGCATCAACAGCTGTGTGTGACAGTGGATAATGGCAATATTAAAAAGTATACTAGCAACAGAAACACTAACACAAGGATGTCAAACACAAATATACAGTGGGTCAAAATTAAAAACTTAGACAAAGTTGCGGGACAACCTTGATATTTATTAAAAAATGTCTACAATTGAGGATGCTTTTCATCATCATCAATGAAACTTTTTATATTGCTTAAACATTGAATCTGGAACAAGCAAAGCTTAAAGAAAATCTGTCACCAGGTCGCGCCATCTAAAGGTAGCATAATATAAGGGCAAAGACTGATTCCAGCTATGTATCACTTACTGGGCTGCTTCATATAATTTTCATAAAATCACAGTGTACTCTGCTGCAGATCTACCAATTATCTAAATATCTCCATCCACACCACTGATTTTCAGCTTTCTGCCTATGCACAGAAAGCTGCCAACAAAGCTGGGGGTGGGATTATACAGAACCCATGAACATGTTGGACTACCAGGTTACCTGTCCTCTAATGATAATCTCCTGCTGATAACACAGTGATGGGTTATTGAATTAAAATCACAATCCTAATTTGCCATAAATAGATTTGATTATTCAATATTTATGTATAATCTAGCACAACCAAAGATTAAAACAAAATGAACAAATACCCTGTAATAAGTAAATAAATAGTAATAGTACATGTAAATAACATAGGGGACTTAGTTAACATTGTTTTAATCTAAAAATCATAAAAACCATCCCACCACGACAAGGTGTACCCCAATCGGGACGAAATCTAACTTTTGTAGTTCACCTCACTATGTGTCAGCAGACGCTAAAATAGACAAAAGCAGACTAGAATCTGGGTCTTAAATGTTCTGACACATGACTGTGGAAAGCTATATAAACAAATGAACAGCATGAAAAAGGGGAGTCACACCCCTGTTTGAACAGGTACAAAAAAACTAAACCAAAACCAAAAAAATTCATCCATAGCATATGTTGGTATAAGTGCAATGCATAAGTGTGCATTCACTCTGTGGCCATTTAACAATCAGAACCTAAGATAAAAACTAATTGAGCAAACACTCTGCAATAAGTACTGGAATTTTTTGACTATAAGAAGTACTTTTTTATCCCAAATTTTGGAGGAAACTGGGGTGTTTGTGTTATAGTCCGAATGTGGCTGTGGCTATGGATGGTGGGTGATGTGGGGGGAGCGGCAGTGGGGGGAGGAGCAGGGCACAGGAGGCAGGAGCTGCCTCCTGCGGCTAACACTGTGCCCGCTGCTAAAGAAAATTAATATTCACTGCTCCTCACACCCATGGGCATGTGGAGCACTGAATATTCATACTTTGTAATAGCGCGCACAGTGTCAGCAGCAGCCGCCGGCTTCCTGCCGCGGCCAGGCGATCATGTGTGCCCGCTTTTAAACAGCATGAATATTCACTACTCCCATGGGAGTGGGGAGTAGTGAATATTCATGCTATTTAATAGCGGTCATGTTATCGCTGAGCTGCTGCAGGAGCTGTGGCTCCGGCTGACACTGTGCGCACTATTAAGGAGAGTGAATAGTCACTGCTCCCCACGTCCATAGTCCTGGCATGGAGAGCAGTGACTATTCCATCATCTGATAACAGCGCCTGAGGGCGCAACCCAGTGACATCATGTGTGGCTCACACTCTGAGATCAGCTGTGGGCAGCAGAACAGGATGCAGCGCTGGAGCAGAGGGAAGGAAGATAAGTAGAGTTGTCTATTTTTTTGTGTGAATGGTGATGAGGATGGGGGTGCCATGCATACCAGAATAGGGGGTGCTATGCATACCAGGATGGGGATGGGGGTGTCATGCATACTAGGATGATGGGGCCATGAATACCAGGATGAGGATGGGGGTGCCATGTATACCAGGATGGGGATGGGGGTGCCATGCATACCAGGGTGTGGGTGCCATGCAAAAGAGGATGGGGATGAGGGTGCCATGAATACCAGGATGGGGGACCATGTATACCAGGATGGGGATGTGGGCCACATATAACAGGAAGGGGGGGGGGGCATATATACCAGGATGGGGCATATAGATACATAATTGGGGGACATTACCCCTATAACAGTTAACAGTGTCAGCCGCAGACTCCCTCCCTCATAACACTGCATTATGACCACATTTTTTGCTTTCATTTTTTTCTGTTTTCCTCCTCTAAAACCTAGGTGCGTCTTATGGTCTGGGGCGTCTTATAGTCCGAAAAATACGGTAAATATATAGTAATAGTACATGTAAATAACATAAGGTGCTTAGTTAACATTGTTTTGATAAAAAAAAAAATGTAAAAGCCATTCCATTGCGACAAGGTATAGTTCAGATTACATTATTCTTGGCATCATGAATTGACAACACAATCACAATCTTTTATCACTTACCATGATTTCAAGTCATCCCATCTGCTGATAACAGAATTTCTAAACTTATGAAAAATAATAAAATAGGTACCAAGGTTGCCAAGTTGATTTTTTAGTTTTTCTGGCAGCTTCTCAAAAAATCATGCACCGTCAACTTTTTTAACAGACACATTAAATGACCATAGTAAATCATTAGGATTATAAATGATACATGTCTTCAGACCATAAATCCTATAAGTAGACATAGATTGCATTCACTGTGAACTGTAAAAGAGAGATAAATACAGTCATAAAAATCTGTACAAGCCTCTCTAACTTCAAAAAAATCACGGATGCAGACATTTTTCTTAAGGACGGGGAAAAAAGTGAACTATTTGTATGGACTATCCAGAGATTTCTGAACAGTTGTCAACCCTGGTGGGTTCTAATGTATACACATAAAATATTTTCAATGCCACAGCAACCTATTAAAATGTCTGAGGAATTGCCCAAAACACATGCAGTACCCCCATTAGTATTCATAAAAACTGGGGTTACTTGTGCAATATCTTCTCTTCTACCTATTGTAGCCTTCACAACTTCACTGACAGGTGAACACAAGCCAGTTTACAAGAGTAAATGCATTATCTGGCTCAAGAGAGGATGAGACACCGGGCCTTGTGTTCTGCTGGAGTGGCATTGGCACAGCATCAAGTTAGTCATATGACGCGCCCCCTGGGACATATTCCTTTTTGAGGGGAATACCCGGCACCGGATCAGATGGGGGGTTGTAGTCTCCGAGCGGCTGAGACCCGGTCCCGTGCCCAGGGCGTCAAGCTATGTGTTATGTGGCAGTCCTTACTGATGTTATAAGAGTTCTTTTGTGTCGACTACGCCACCCGTTGTAATGCGGTCACTGTGGCCGCCGCTGCAGCAGGGTCCGCTGAGGCTGATGGTGGATGTGCAGCTTGGTGGGATAACCCCCAACGGGAGGGGTATAGCCTCAGAGGGGACAGGCGCAGAGGATGGGGGTTGTGGTGGTGCGGTGCAGCCGGCAATGAAGACAGACTCGGGTTGTGCAGTTAAGGGAGTTTACTTACTGCTGATGTTTCGGTCACTCCAGCTGTTAGTGACCACCCGAGCCGTGCTGCGTCCACCAGGTCCTGGATCCGGCCAACCCCCAAACAAGTCCGGAGCGTGGCCCTGAGCTCTCCCTCTGTCCTTTCTTCAGCCGTCCCCACCAGTGATCCACCTAGGTCCAGCTCCCTCGGGCCTTCTGTTGGGCAACCCTTGGCCTTAGGTTCCCTGACCCTCCATGTGGTATGCCTTCAGGGTGGATGTAGTGGGTGGCCGTGGCAGATGCTGCCCACAGCCTCCGGTCTCTGGCTAGGGATGTTTTTGCCCCCACCAGCTTGGGTTCCGGTACCCTTGTGCTGACTCCTCACCCGGTGCTCTAATTTGGGTTCTTGGGTCCCTTCAGTCTTCCCCCTCTGGGTCTTTCTCTTTCTTTCTCCTCTCTCTCTCTCCAGGGCTGCTGTTTCCTTCTCTCTCCTCTCCAACTGACTTGTTCTCAGCGTCTGACCCTGATCTAAGTTGGTGCCCTCCTTATATATCCCTCTATGTGTGAGCTCAGGTGACCAGCACCCAATGAGCTCCTATCACTACCCAGACTGCTCCCCCTATCTGCCCCTACACTACATGGGATGTACCACCCCCCTCCCACTCCAGCCAGGAACAGGCTCGGTTGTACCTGCACATTTCTAAGTGGGAGTACCGTCGGCCTGCTCCTCTGAAATGGGATGTATGTAGTGCATGCAGTCTATCTGAGCTCAGTTCCACACTCCTTCCTTACCCGGGAGTGGAATATCACACCTCTGGGTTGAGGTGCAATACCCCTGTAGCAGCCGAATCCTCAGGGTGCTACATTCCCCCCTGGTAAATCACAGCACGTCCTCGGGCTGTAAGACATAAAACACCAAAAACATACATATTTTTATAAACATAAACATATAAAACATCATATAAAACTTTCATATAAAACATTCTCGTAGACTTCTCTGGTCTCTGGTTTCAGGTTCCTCCTCCGGACACTGTGCAACGTGTGTCCGGGAAAAGTGCGACAGTCTCTTAGAAAAATCTGGTTTTCTTATAAAACCGGTAGGGGGCGCTTTAGGACGCGCAACTATATACAGGGGAAGTTGGAAGTTGGCCGCTCTCAGTCCTCGGCCAGGTAGAGGGAAGGGAATGGCTGCTCACAGTCCTCAGCCTGTAGGATGAAGGGGTTAACGGGTAAAACAGTTCACTGGTCCCAACGGGGACTATTTTAGCAGCAACAACAGTTTCAGTTCCTTTATACCCTGATTGGGTAACTATTTGCAACACCTGCTCTGCCGCACTCAACGGCGTCTTCCTCCTGCTCTTTGCTTATAGCTGGTTGTTACTTCAGACCCGTCCGGCCATGTGAGCTGGCTGAACAAGTCCTCTCCCAGACGCGGCACCCTTGGTTTTACGGGTGCGGGCGCGGTGGTGGTGGCGCCCGGGTTGCCCAGGCCTTGCGGCCAGGCCTGGGGCTCCTGGAAGGTGAAGGGCACCGTTAATACGGCGGCGCCCTGGGCTACCTGGCCTTGCGACCAGGCCGGAGGCTCCGCGGAGGTAGGGGGCGCTGTTGGTGATGCGGCGCCCGGGGGTACTAGGCCTTGCGACCAGGCTGGTGGTACTTCCTGCTTTGTCACGCTCCGGGTCGGGGCGCGTGACGTCACAGGGGTCGCTGCGGCGGCTTCCGGTCGGGGCCTAGTCCATGGCGGTGACCTGGCGGCTACGGGCACAGCAGGGGGACTTTCGGGCTCTGCGACGGGGAGCTGGGGCAGGTAAGCGGTGTCACGGCTTGGGGTATAGGCGTCCCCTTTACCTGCCTCCATGCGTTCGGCTCCCTCCTCGGCGCCGTCTCCGGCCTTGGGTCCTCCCGCGCCATCCTCAGAGGCGGTCTGCTTCCTCTTCCAGGGTAGCGTGCTCCGTTGACTGGTCTCTGCTTGCTGGGCCATCTCCCGGCTCCACTCCGCCAGTATCTCGCGCTGTACCCGGGCCATCCTCCTTGCGAGGCCCTCCAGGGCAGTTTGTGCACACTCCCGGTCTCGGGGGAGCTGCGCTAGGATCTCCGCTAGACCTAGCGGGGTTGTGGACTCTAGCAGGCTCCTGACCATCGGGTCGGTGCTGCTCTGCTCTGCTTCCGGCAGGCTCCTGGCCAGCGGGCCGGTGCTGCTCTGCCCTCCTTCCTCGGTCTCTAGCAGACTCCTGGCCAGCGGGCCGGTGCTGTTCTGCTCTCTTTCCATCTCCGGGTGAGCTTTTCTGCTGCTCCTTTCTAGGCTTCCTGCCTCCGGGTGCGCTCGCTCCAGACTGCTCCAAGCGACACCCATCTTTGTTCTTCTTTCTCGTCTCCTCCCACTTCGAGGGCGGTCCCGGGGCAACTCGGTGACTGTCAGCTCCAGGGGGAGTTCTTTCACGCTGACAGACACCTCCAGCATCACAGTCTCTGTTGGTGGGGGCGGTTTCCACTTTTGGCGCCATTTTCTGTCCTGGCCCACGATGGGAGGTGGCCTCCTGCCCTCCTTTGGCACGCCCATAATGGCGTCCGCTGCTCTTCCAAGGCGGGAAATCTGCGGTTTTGGCGGGAAGCGTCGCCCAGTGGCGGGAAACTCTGCAGATGGCGGGAACAAGCTGGAAATGGCGGACAATCGGCGGGAAACGACTGGTGATGGAGTCCGATGGCGGGGACCCTCCGGAACCGGCGGGAGACTTCTTTCTGAGGTAAACTTGCACTTTTCTTCAGGCACGCAGTACCCGGGTGTTGCGGGCACGTAATCCTGCCGACTACGCCAAAGTTGACGCGCCCCCTGGGACATATTCCTTTTTGAGGGGAATACCCGGCACCGGATCAGATGGGGGGTTGTAGTCTCCGAGCGGCTGAGACCCGGTCCCGTGCCCAGGGCGTCAAGCTATGTGTTATGTGGCAGTCCTTACTGATGTTATAAGAGTTCTTTTGTGTCGACTACGCCACCCGTTGTAATGCGGTCACTGTGGCCGCCGCTGCAGCAGGGTCCGCTGAGGCTGATGGTGGATGTGCAGCTTGGTGGGATAACCCCCAACGGGAGGGGTATAGCCTCAGAGGGGACAGGCGCAGAGGATGGGGGTTGTGGTGGTGCGGTGCAGCCGGCAATGAAGACAGACTCGGGTTGTGCAGTTAAGGGAGTTTACTTACTGCTGATGTTTCGGTCACTCCAGCTGTTAGTGACCACCCGAGCCGTGCTGCGTCCACCAGGTCCTGGATCCGGCCAACCCCCAAACAAGTCCGGAGCGTGGCCCTGAGCTCTCCCTCTGTCCTTTCTTCAGCCGTCCCCACCAGTGATCCACCTAGGTCCAGCTCCCTCGGGCCTTCTGTTGGGCAACCCTTGGCCTTAGGTTCCCTGACCCTCCATGTGGTATGCCTTCAGGGTGGATGTAGTGGGTGGCCGTGGCAGATGCTGCCCACAGCCTCCGGTCTCTGGCTAGGGATGTTTTTGCCCCCACCAGCTTGGGTTCCGGTACCCTTGTGCTGACTCCTCACCCGGTGCTCTAATTTGGGTTCTTGGGTCCCTTCAGTCTTCCCCCTCTGGGTCTTTCTCTTTCTTTCTCCTCTCTCTCTCTCCAGGGCTGCTGTTTCCTTCTCTCTCCTCTCCAACTGACTTGTTCTCAGCGTCTGACCCTGATCTAAGTTGGTGCCCTCCTTATATATCCCTCTATGTGTGAGCTCAGGTGACCAGCACCCAATGAGCTCCTATCACTACCCAGACTGCTCCCCCTATCTGCCCCTACACTACATGGGATGTACCACCCCCCTCCCACTCCAGCCAGGAACAGGCTCGGTTGTACCTGCACATTTCTAAGTGGGAGTACCGTCGGCCTGCTCCTCTGAAATGGGATGTATGTAGTGCATGCAGTCTATCTGAGCTCAGTTCCACACTCCTTCCTTACCCGGGAGTGGAATATCACACCTCTGGGTTGAGGTGCAATACCCCTGTAGCAGCCGAATCCTCAGGGTGCTACACATACTTAGTGGGCTCTTCTGGCAGCTCTGGTGTGTGCTTCATCCACATCTTGTTCCGATAATCACGGTCTGTGTCATTAACTGTTGCCACTCCTGTGCCTCCTTCCTCCTGTTTATGAAGAAAGTGGTGCTGGATAATTGGATAGGTCATGGCTAGAGAGCAGTGGTCGATCCACGGAGGATCGAGTTTCACGCAAATTCGAACATTTTGAGATTCAATTTGCAGTTCACCTAGCATCATTTCTCACACTGCTGAATAGTGTTGAGCCACCCTCGTAGTGTTCGAGTTCGGTTCGGTTCGTCGAACACCCGTGTGTTCGCCGAACTGTTCGTCGAACTGTTCGTCGAACACCTTCGAACACCGTTAAAACCAATGGCAGGCAAACAAAAACACATAGAAACACATAGAAAACACCTTCAAAGGTGTCCAAAAGCTGACAAACTGCTCAGAAGACACAACTAACACATGGAAAAGTGACAAGTACATATAGTCATGCGAAAAGAAAAGAGGTGGAGGAGTAAAAGGAGGGGGAGACACAGATATAGGCATGTCATGCCCTTCTAAAATCCAAAAAGTGAGAAGCCGACACGTTCAGTCCGCTACTGCCCGTGCCACCTCCGTGTCGCCGGGTTTGTGCCAGAGCCGCGGTGAACCCTGACGGCCAGCCCCCCTCTCCCAATACTGGTGCCTGTCCGCTGGTGGGTCGAGAGAGCCCCCCTGTGGTGGAGGCAGCTCTAAGCTTTTTAATTTAAATTGTCCCTCTAATTTGAATGAATACACTTTAAATCCATTTACAAGGATCTATTGGAGGGCAAGTCTCATGCCAGCAGCCGCGTAATTCCAGCTCCAGTAGCGTCCACTAAAGCTGCTGCAGTTAAAAAGCTTTTATAAGGATCGAGCTCGGCTGTCCACCGCAAGGCATCCTACTGCCAGTCCCAGCCCCTATGCCTTGGGGTGCCTCCTGATGCTCTTCACTGAGTATCCCGTGGTCCCGAAGCATTTCCTTTGAAAAAATTAAGTGTCCAAACTACAGGTGGTGTAGCTTGCTTAACAGCCGGGATAATCCGCTGACTAGCAGACACTGCTACTAGGCACAAAGTATTTCCTGGGCTAGATGCAGTTAAAAATTTGTAAGTAGATACTCTCGTTGGATGCTGAGAAAGCATTCCATAGAGTCTCCTGGCACGCCATATATGATTCTCTTAAAAAGCTTGGGGTAGGGGTCTAGGGGACCCTTTTATAGCCAAAATCACGGCCCTGTATCACAATACGTCACCTAGGCTGAAGATAAATGGAACTGTAGCACCGAGGGCTCGGTTGCTACAGACGTATTGCACCTCACCCAGAGGTGTGATATCTCACTCTCAGATAAGGATGGAGTGTGGATCAGGACCCGACACCTGCATGCATTACACCACATTGCCGTGGGGCAGGGCGACCAATATGCCCCTGAGATGGGCACGACAGTCCCTGTCCCTGGCTGGAGTGGGGGGAGGGAACACTGAGGAAGGGGAACCCTGCAGTGCAGGAGCAGGGAGGAAGCAGTTCCTGGGTGCATTGAGAAGGGAGTATAAAAGGTGGGCACCATCTTAGTTCAGTGCAGAGAAGTCTGAGCAGAAGTGGCAGGGAGCAGGGGCTCTGCATGAGCTCTGCTCCGGAGGCGGGCCTAGTAACAGAGGCCCAGGCCTGCAAGAGGGAGAAGGAAGGAAGAGGAGCGGAGAAGGCTCCAGGAACGAGGAATGAAGGGATCCCAGGGGTGCGGACGGGCGAGTCGCCACCGCACGCCCGAATCCACCTGCGTGGAGGGGTCAGGCCAAAGGGGGAGACCGGTCCCCGAACTAGTGGAGGCAGGAAACGACCCTCAGCTAGAAACCGGAGGCTCTGACATTTTATGTGGCGCAGCCCCTCGCTACACCCGCTAGGAAGGCACCACATAGGGTCAGGGAAACTGGCGCCAAGTTTACCAAGAGGAGGCCCGAGGCAGCCGGACAGAAGTGTTGGTAAGAAAGGCCAGACAAAGGACACACAAAGGGGGTCCTGTGAAGCACTCCAAAGTTATCTGGGAGTTGTCTGAGCCCCTCACCTGGTGAGCACAGTACGACGTGGGCAGCCGTTACCTGCAGACGTGGTCTGGATAATAAGAACTGTGAGTAAAGGCCCTGAACTGCATCACTGACTCCGTGTCGTTACTGCTGCTGCCCTGCACCATCACCCCCATCCTCCGCATACACTGCCCTGAGGCTATACTCCTCCCGTGGGGAGTTATGCTACGCTCTGCTGCACCCACAACACCAGCCTTAGCGGTCTGCCCTGTAGCGGCGGTTCACTCTGACCGCAATCCACGGGTGGCGTAGTCGGACATTTAAACATCAAAACCACATAAATAGTTCCGCCACTGGTTTGACCGCCCTGAGCCACGGAACCGGATCGCCGCCACGAAGACTACAACCACCAGCATCCACCAAAAAGGGTCCGGCTCCGGGTGTCCCAAGGCCCAGGGGGTGCGTCAGAACATTTTCATCACCTTTCACAATCACCAATGGGACAAGGCAGGGATGTCCTCTGTCCCCTCTCTTATACATCCTAGTGACGGAGCACCTGCTCTCATCAATTCGCCATAACCCCAATACTAGGTGGATTGAGGTGGGAGGCACCGAGTACAAGTGCTCTCTATTTGCTGATGATGTCCTAGTATATATCACTCAATCACATATATCCATCCCTGCTGTTATGGCTGAAATAGATCACTTTGTTACATGGTAAAATTTTAAAATCAATGCAGCGAAGTCTGAGGCCCTCGATGTCTCCCTCCCTAAATCCATATAGGATTCCATCCAGTCCAACTTTCCCTTTGCCTGGCCCTCACAGGGTATCAAATACTTAGGAATTCCTATTCATAGAGACCTCTCCCATCTATGTTATCTTAATTTTGGGCTCTTTATTGAACAACGCCATACAGACCACGGTTGGCAAGTTAGAACTGTAAGATTCACTACGTGAACCACTGGTGTTTTGTGGAAAAGCACATGTATACTGCGTTCCAAATTATTATGCAAAAAGTGTTTAGGAGTGATAAGGGAAGAATTTGTTTGTTTGTCAGTTAAACTCATTGATGGTGATGTGTGTCAGGGCTCTTTATATCACTGTAAGCAATTGCAGACACCTGTGCTAATTAGTTTGGCAGGTGTGTCCAATGAAAGGCAAGACTACTTAAGAAGGCTGTCTCACATTATTAAGCAGCCTACATTTTCTGCCAAAATGGGAAAGAAAAAGGATGTGTCGGCTGCTGAGAAGCAACAAATTGTGGAGTGTTTAGGTCAAGGCATGACTACAATCAACATTGTGCGATGATCAGGATGAAGTGTCTTGGCAATCAAGAAGTATGTAGCTGATTCACAGTACACACGTGTGCGTGCTGATAAGGGCAAATTGAGGACTCTTTCCTACAGGCAATTACGTCAGGTTGAAAGAGCAGCGGCAAAAAAGCCTTGTCATAGCAGCAGACAAGTTTTTGAAGCTGCTTGTGCCTCCAACGTCCCCCGAACAACAAGATGCAGGGTCCTTCAGAGGTTTGCAGCTGTGCATACGCCATCCTGTCGACCTCCTCTATCCACTTCACACAAGCAGAAACGGCTCCAGTGGGCCAAACATTACATGAAGACTGATTTCAAAACTGTTTTGTTCACGGATGAGTGCCGTGCAGCGCTCGATGGTCCAGATGGATGGAGTGGAGGATGGCTGGTTGATGGACACCCCACGCAAACACGGCTACAGCGCCAACAAGGAGGAGGTGGAGTAATGTTTTGGGCTGGAATCATGGGGAGAGAGATTGTCGGCCCCTTTAGGATCCCTGAAGGCGCTAAAGATGAACTCCATAATGTATGTGGATTTTCTCAAACAGCACTTCCTGCCATGGTTCAAGAAGAAGAACCGTGTATTTCACAGCAAGATCATTTTTCTGCATGATAATGCACCATCTCATGCTGCACATAAAACATCTGCATCTCTGGCTGATATGGGCATAAAAGGGGACAAACTTATGGTGTGACCCCCATGCTCCCCTGACCTGTACCCCATTCAGAACCTTTGGAGCATCATTAAAAGGAGTGTCTATGATGGCGGGAGGCAGTTCACATCTAAGCAACAGCTCTGGGAGGGTATTCTGTCCTCATGCAAAACAATTGAAGCAGAAACCATCCAAAACCTGACAAATTCAATGGACGAGAGAGTTCAGAAGCTCCTTTCGAACAAGGGGTCCTATGTGAAAATGTAACATCACCTAGAATAAAGTTTTGAGTTGAAAACTGTTTGATTTCAGTTTCTAACAACCTGCTAATGCTTATAATTTCAAAAATGACCATTTTTTTAGTCTTTATTAAAATGAAAAGGTTGATCGAAAAGTTTGGGGGATCTAAGAGTGTGGCAACCCAGTAGTCATGATTACTTCGAATTCTGACAATATGAGGGTCATGCTGCAGGTAGTGCAGCAAGAAGGCACTTATGTGTCTTGCGCATCTCGGAGCCCCAAAATTATTTTCCGGGCTAGATGCAGCTAAAAATTATTATTAATTTTAAATCTGGTGAAGCTTTAGTATAGATGGCCTAATAGGATCAGTGCTGCACACTGCTACAAAGCCCAAATTATTTTCCAGCCAAGATACAGATAAACATGATTAGTAATTTGAAAGCTTAAAACGGTTGGTAGGGTGATTTTAACCAATCATCAAGCTTTTACTCTCCCCAGGATGACACAGGGGTAGAAAAGTCGTTTCGGATCCATGATTTGTTCATCTTTATGAACGTGAGTCTGTCTACATTATCAGTGGAGAGCCGCGTGCACTTATCTGTTAGCACACCACCAGCAGCGCTGAACACACGTTCAGACAGAACGCTGGCTGCGGGGCATGACAAGATCTCCAAGGCGTAAGTGGCTAGCTCCGGCCATTTATCCAGATTGGAAGCCCAAAAAGAGCAAGGGTCCAGTGACACAGTCGTGGCTTCAATGTTTACTTGGAGATACTCCTGTACCATCGTCTCTAGGCGTTGACTATGTGTCAGACTTCTTGTCTCCTGTGGCCTTGCAAAGGATGGGCTAAAAAAGTGGTGAAATGATTCCGCAAAATTGATGTTACCAGCAGATACTGTTTTTCTGTTACGGTTTGAGTGCTGAACACTTGACGGTCCCACGGTTGGCAAGTTGGAACTGTGAGATTCACTACGTGCACCACTGGTATTTTGTGGAAAAGCACATGTAAGATTCTGCAACAGTCTCTGCTGATACTCCTGCATGCGTGCATCCCTTTCTATGGCAGGAATAATTTCTGCAAATTTACTTTTGTACCGGGGATCTAACAGTGTGGCAACCCAGTAGTCAGGATTATTTCTAATTCTCACAATTCGAGGGTCATGTTGCAGGTAGTGCAGCAAGAAGGCACTCATGTGTGTTGCGCATCCAGGAGCACCAAGTCCCTGTTGTGTTGGTGGCGAAGTAACAATCATGCTTCCTTCCTCTGTCCTCTCCCCCCAACCTCGCACAACAGAAATGTGATCAAGGTCTCCCTCATCTGATGAGTCTTCCATCAGTTCGTCCTCCACTTCTTCCTGGGCTCCTGCACCTTCCTCACTAGTTTGGCTGCTACCATGCGCCCTGGTAAAACCATCTCCCCCACCCTCACATGCCTGCCGCCTTGGTGCTGCCGACCGTCTGGACCTTGCAGATGTTAGCCCTTCCGCATACAACTCCTCCTCCTCTACTTCCTCCACCTCCTCTTGTGCCACCACCTGACTCCGAATTCTGTTTAACATGTGCTCCAGCATGTAAATCACCGGAATAGTCATGCTGATAATGGCATCGTCAGCACTAAACATCTTCGTCGCCATTTCAAAACTGTGCAGAAGGGTGCATAGGTCCCTGATCTGAGACCACTCCTCCAGCGTGATTTGCCCCACCTCTGAATCTCGTTGGCCCAGGCTATACGTCAGAACGTATTGCACCAGGGCTTGTCGGTGCTGCCACAGTCGCTGCAACATGTGCAGAGTTGAATTCCACCGGGTAGGCACATCGCATTTTAGCCGGTGAAGTGGCAGGCCCAACGACTTCTGTAGAGATGTAAGTCGCTGAGCTGCGGGATGCGAACGGCGGAAGTGAGCACACAGCGACCGTGCCCTCTGCAGAAGGCCATCTAGTCTGGGATAGTGGGCTAAAAATTGCTGGACAACCAGGTTCAACACGTGAGCCATACAAGGCACGTGTGTGACATTGCCCCGGCGAAGGGCCGCACCCAGGTTTGCAGCATTGTCGCACACGGCCTTCCCTGGTTTCAGGTCCAGTGGAGACAACCATTCATGAAATTGGTTCTCCAGAGCTGACCACAACTCCTCAGCTGTGTGACTCACATTTCCCAGACATTTCAATGTAAAAACCGCCTGATGACGTTGAGCCCTACTGCCAGCATAGTAAGGAGGAGTGCAGGATCCCTTCTGCGCAGTTAGAAAGCTTGTGGCATGACCAGACAGCCTTTGGGTGCAGGTGGAAGACCGATAGGAGGTTGAGGAGGCAGAAGCAGTGGAGGAAAAATGACATAAAGAGGATTGACGCACAACTCGTGGGGACGGCAAGACTTGGACAGCAGCCCCTTGTCCTGCTGTCACCATAGTTACCCAGTGCCCAGTCAGCGACATGTAACGCCCCTGTCCATGCCTACTCGTCCAAGTGTCTGTGGTGAAATGCACCCTGTCACACACAGAGTTTCTCAAAGAAGCGGTGATGTTGTGTGCGACATGCTGGTGGAGCGCAGGCACACCTTTCTTTGAGAAGTAGTGCCGACTGGGCATCTGGTACTGGGGCACTGCGACGGACATAAGGTCTCGAAAATCCTCTGTGTCCACCAGGCGGAAAGGCAGCATTTCTGTAGCCAAGAGCTTGCAGATGGTGAAATTCAACCTCTTAGCTTTCTCATGGCAAGGAGGAAATGGTCTTTTACTTGTCCACATCTGAGGGACCGAGGGCTGGCTATTGTGCTTAGACGGGGTTGATAAGGGTGTCCCCGGCAAACTGCCGGTCTGTGAGGAAGATGCAGGCGGACATGTTAGGTTGCCTTGATCCAAAGGTGGTGCTATCGATGTCGGACAGCGCTCAAGACCAGCTGGTGTTACCACCTCCAAAGAAAATGATGACCTGCCAATCATGCTGGCTGTTGCGGGTAAAGAGGTGGCAGGTCTGCGCCCCAAAACAGGTGTGACTGCTGTCCCCCCAGTCACAGAGGATGAAGAGGCCGCGGATGCACAAGATATGGCAGACGGTGGTTGGCCCGGCCGGCTAGACCGCATTGTAGCACACTGAGCTTCCCACTGCAACTTATGCTTCATGTCCATGTGCCGGTTCATGCATGAAGTACTCAAACTATGTATTTTTTGGCCTCTACTTAGCTTTTGCTGACAAATGTTACAGATAACACGAGTTGGGTCATCTTTATCGATCTGAAAAAATGCCCAGGCTATGCAAGGCTTAGCACCCATGCGACCTGAAGAGCCACCACGACTTGTGGTGAGAGGCAGAGTTGTGTTTGAGGATGCAGTTGTTGACGTGCTTCCAGTACTACGTCTCTGTCCAGGAAGGCGCAACCTGACCTCGTCGTCACTAGCATCTTCCTCCACCTCCTCTGCTGACCTCATCTCTTGGCTGACTGTGGGTTGACAGTAAGTGGGATCTCCGACCTCATCATCATCACCCTGTGCGTTATCACACCCGTCGTCCTCAGAGCCAACCTGTTCCTGCCCTGACAAAAAACTAAAGTTGTCGCTCCAATCAGGTATTTGAGTCTTATCATCGTCTTCCTCATTGTCTTCACCAACAGGAGTTACAGTTTGGGAATGAGGGTCTACATTATGGTCAGAACCTTCTGCGTCTGGTCCTGGATCCGACTCATAAAGATTCTGGGCATCAGTGCAGATCATTTCCTCGTCTGGATTCACAGAAGCGCTGGAGTCGACCTCTGATTCCCAGGCTATAGTATGAGTAAACAGCTCTGCAGACTCAACCATCTGTTCTACCTCATACTCAGACGGGCAGCTGGAGATTTGGGAGCTGTGAGGAAGCAAGTGCGATTTGGGTGACACCTTTGAGGACTGGAGTATTTGTGATGTTGAAGTTGATGTGGAGGAGAGCCCACTTAAAGGAGCACTTGATATCCGTTGAAGCACCTGCTGTTTTTGTGCCTCATCTGGAATTTGTAGCGATTGGCGTGGCCATAAGAAAGGGATCTTATCACATTGTCCGCTAAAAGAAGTAGACATTTTAGTTTGGCTGGAAGATGGTCTTTCTTCTGCAGATGTTACTGTTGCTTTAACACCTACCCCACGGACACAACCTTTTTTCCCCTTCCCAACACGCCTATTCCCCTTTCCACCAGCAGCAGGCCTTTTTCCACTCATTTTGGTGGTTAACTAATTCACAACTCTGGAGTTGTTTGCACAAAAAAACAATGGATGGTAACCGAGCAAAGCTGAGTGGCCAAACTGTGGTATTAGGCCAAAACTATTGGCTGGGTTAGATGCAGAAAAAAATTATTTTTAATTTGCAACCTGATGGAGATCAGTATAGATGGACTAATAGACCAAGTCCCACACACCGCTAGAAGCCCAAATATTTTTTCAGAGCTAGATGCAGAAATTTTTTTTATTCAATTTGCAACCTGATGGAGGTCAGTATAGATGGACTAATAGACCAAGTCCCACACACTGCTAGAAGCCCAAATATTTTTTCAGAGCTAGATGCAGAAAAAAATTATTTTTAATTTGCAACCTGATGGAGGTCAGTATAGATGGACTAATAGACCAAGTCCCACACACCGCTAGAAGCCCAAATATTTTTTCAGAGCTAGATGCAGAAAAAAATTATTTTTAATTTGCAACCTGATGGAGGTCAGTATAGATGGACTAATAGACCAAGTCCCACACACCGCTAGAAGCCCAAATATTTTTTCAGAGCTAGATGCAGAAAAAAATTATATTCAATTTGCAACCTGCTGGAGGTCAGTATAGAAGGACTAATAGAACAAGTCCCACACACTGCTAGAAGCCCAAATATTTTTTCAGAGCTAAATGAAGAAAAAAATTATTTTTAATTTGCAACCTGATGGAGGTCAGTATAGATGGACTAATAGACCAAGTCCCACACACTGCTAGAAGCCCAAATATTTTTTCAGAGCTAGATGCAGAAAAAAATTATTTTTAATTTGCAACCTGATGGAGGTCAGTATAGATGGACTAATAGACCAAGTCCCACACACTGCTAGAAGCCCAAATATTTTTTCAGAGCTAGATGCAGAAAAAAATTATTTTTAATTTGCAACCTGATGGAGGTCAGTATAGATGGACTAATAGACCAAGTCCCACACACCGCTAGAAGCCCAAATATTTTTTCAGAGCTAGATGCAGAAAAAAATTATATTCAATTTGCAACCTGCTGGAGGTCAGTATAGAAGGACTAATAGAACAAGTCCCACACACTGCTAGAAGCCCAAATATTTTTTCAGAGCTAAATGAAGAAAAAAATTATTTTTAATTTGCAACCTGATGGAGGTCAGTATAGATGGACTAATAGACCAAGTCCCACACACTGCTAGAAGCCCAAATATTTTTTCAGAGCTAGATGCAGAAAAAAATTATTTTTAATTTGCAACCTGATGGAGGTCAGTATAGATGGACTAATAGACCAAGTCCCACACACTGCTAGAAGCCCAAATATTTTTTCAGAGCTAGATGCAGAAAAAAATTATTTTTAATTTGCAACCTGATGGAGGTCAGTATAGATGGACTAATAGACCAAGTCCCACACACCGCTAGAAGCCCAAATATTTTTTCAGAGCTAGATGCAGAAAAAAATTATATTCAATTTGCAACCTGCTGGACGTCAGTATGGAAGGACTAATAGAACAAGTCCCACACACTGCTAGAAGCCCAAATATTTTTTCAGAGCTAAATGAAGAAAAAAATTATTTTTAATTTGCAACCTGATGGAGGTCAGTATAGATGGACTAATAGACCAAGTCCCACACACTGCTAGAAGCCCAAATATTTTTTCAGAGCTAGATGCAGAAAAAAATTATTTTTAATTTGCAACCTGATGGAGGTCAGTATAGATGGACTAATAGACCAAGTCCCACACACCGCTAGAAGCCCAAATATTTTTTCAGAGCTAGATGCAGAAATTTTTTTTATTCAATTTGCAACCTGATGGAGGTCAGTATAGATGGACTAATAGACCAAGTCCCACACACTGCTAGAAGGCCAAATATTTTTTCAGAGCTAGATGCAGAAAAAAATTATTTTTAATTTGCAACCTGATGGAGGTCAGTATAGATGGACTAATAGACCAATTCCCACACACCGCTAGAAGCCCAAATATTTTTTCAGAGCTAGATGCAGAAAATTTTTTTATTCAATTTGCAACCTGATGGAGGTCAGTATAGATGGACAAATAGACCAAGTCCCACACACTGCTAGAAGCCCAAATATTTTTTCAGAGCTAGATGCAGAAAAAAATTATTTTTAATTTGCAACCTGATGGAGGTCAGTATAGATGGACTAATAGACCAAGTCCCACACACTGCTAGAAGCCCAAATTTTTTTTCAGAGCTAGATGCAGAAAAAAATTATTTTTAATTTGCAACCTGATGGAGGTCAGTATAGATGGACTAATAGAACAAGTCCCACACGCTGCTAGAAGCCCAAATATTTTTTCAGAGATAAATGAAGAAAAAAATTATTTTTAATTTGCAACCTGATGGAGGTCAGTATAGATGGACTAATAGACCAAGTCCCACACACTGCTAGAAGCCCAAATATTTTTTCAGAGCTAGATGCAGAAAAAAATTATTTTTAATTTGCACCCTGATGGAGGTCAGTATAGATGGACTAATAGACCAAGTCCCACACACTGCTAGAAGCCCAAATATTTTTTCAGAGCTAGATGCAGAAAAAAATTATATTCAGTTTGCAACCTGATGGAGGTCAGTATAGATGGACTAATAGAATGATGCTATGCCCAAAAGATTTTACTTCACTAGGTGCAGTAAAAAAATTGGTATTCTATACACAGGTGGTATATCTTGCAACACAGATAGGCTACTCCACTGACTAACACACTCTGCAATAGGCCAAAAAGGATTAGCTTTGCTAGATTCAGCCAAATGCTGTGAAAAAAACTTGCACAGCACTGGCACAGACCTGCCTGGCAAAAACTGATAGGAACTGATGTAACCTAGTCCTGAAAAGGACTCCAATTACAATTAGTCTTTACTCCCACAATCTATCTATTTAAGAGCACAGACCTGCCTGATAAAAGTCGTAGGAAATGCTGTAACCTAGTCCTTAAAAGGACTGCAATCACAACTATTCCCTACTCCCAAGCTATCTGTATATTTGTGCGAAAATTGGCTTGAAATTAACAAGGTATAGCGCACACAGCAACAGCGGTGCCGTCTAACACGCAGCTGCAGCAGTGAGAAAATGGTGGCGACGGGGAAAATGGCTTGGTCTTATAGGGCAAGGACATGTGACATACACTGCCAATGACACATGCCCTTGCTTGTGTGAAAAAAAGCACTTCGCTCCGTGTGTGCGCTGCTGATAGGCTGACAGATTGCACCTCCCCACTGCAAATGCGGGAAAGAGAAAAAAAAATGGAGATCTTCATTGTTCCTGCAGAGATCCATCCCCTGCCCCTCCCCCCGCCCCGCTGTACACTCAAACTGCGTATTAACATTAATTTTCATCATTACTGAGAAAAAATCCAGTTATGATTTTGGTGCACGAACAGTTATCGAACATAACCTCGAACAGCCGAATTTTTCTCAAATTGTTCGTGTTCGCCGACCGGCTCGAACACCGCCCAAAACAGCTCGAATTTGAGATTGGCGAACAGTTCAAGTAGAACAACGCTCATCTCTACTGCTGAAGCAAAAATTTAATTTTGTGTTGCCACGTGGGCCTCCTATAATTCTCTACATCTATGATATCTAGGGGGAGAGATGACTATGTCGCCTAGATAATGATAACAGCGTCCATAGTATGCAAAAATAGACTTTATTATTTAAAATTACAAGCAGATTAGAGTGGAATAAAACATCAGCAGCAATTGCCATATGAAAAAAGAGAGCACACAGATAGACTAGGTGAAAGTGCATATGGCAACCATAAATATATCTAGAGGATGACAATATCCATTTGATAACACATATGCGTTGGTAACAAGTAATCACAGTCACTGGTATGCTATAACAGGAAAAATAATGTACTTTTGTACATCCCCATTGTTATCTAGAACCAAAACGAGACATGTAAAGTGTTGGTAAGATACCTGTATAGCGATGTGTCAGAAGCCAGACCTGTCAGCTCAACCCCGACGCGCGTTTCGGCGTGGGCCTTTGTCATCGCTATACAGGTATCTTACCAACACTTTACATGTCTCGTTTTGGTTCTAGATAACAATGTGGATGTACAAAAGTACATTATTTTTCCTGCTATAGCATACCAGTGACTGTGATTACTTGTTACCAATGCCTGTGTGTTATCAAATGGATATTGTCATCCTCTAGATATATTTATGGTTGCCATATGCACTTTCACCTAGTCTACCTGTGTGCTCTCTTTTTTCATATGGCAATTGCTGCTGATGTTTTTATTCCACTCTAATCTGCTTGTAAATTTCAATAATAAAGTCTATTTTTGCATACTATGGACGCTGTTATCATTATCTAGGCGACATAGTCGTCTCTCCCCCTATTGTCATGTAAGATGATCCGTCTTGTAGATGGTCCTAAATCTGACAGCCACTAATACTATATACATGAACATCTTTAGTGTTTATCTATACACCTGGCTGATTTCTGTTAGCTCTCTTGATCTATGATATCTAGCAGATTATCATATCTCAAACTCAATCTTGACTTGAGAGCCACATTCAGTTCTGAGGGATGGCCACGAGTCACAACTGGCGCGCACACCACCCCCACCATAGTGTCAATCAGACTCATAATTTCCAGTATAATGACAGCCAAAACTTCCCCACAGAAATCACCTTGTGTCACCCTCCCTTATAGGGAGGATACTTACATCCAGGTGTTCCCACTTTACCCCTATTCAGAATTCTATCAAAAAGCACTCGCACCAAACTATCTCATCCAGCTTCAATACTCTTCTAACTAATAGTATCAACCTGTCTCCAGCTTACCATATGTATCACCTCCCCTCATCCCACCAGTATATGTGCATTCAGATCTGCTCTTCTGTGCGGGCAACTCACCAAAGTCATCATCTGAAGACCTTTTCTTCATAGCTGTTTGTCAGATCTTGCACTAATGCACCAAGTTGTCAGACAGCTCCAGGACACAGATCATGGACCATGAGCTACCTATGCCTCTCGAGCCACAAGTTGGGGACTGCTGCCTTATATATTGGTGGACAGTACCTTGGTCATCACAGATCAACAGTTTCCACATGATAACTGTTTATATGGCAATCATTTTCCATTTCTAGAGTCACTGGGTAAGTTTCTCTCTCCTGTAGTGTGAGCTCTTATGGTCAGTAGGGTCCTCTCTCAGCTGTAGAGTGTAAGCTCTTATAATCAGTGTTGTCCTCTCTCTCGCCTGTAGAGTAACAGGGTCCTCTCCCTTTCCTATAGAGTGTAAGCTCTTATGGTCAGCTGGGTTCTCTCTCCTTCCCCCCCACCACATTCCAATATATTTTCCAATAGATTTCGAGTATTGAAATTTGAGCAAATTTATTTGCCACAAATCAAGTTTTTGGGGAAGAGTCGGCAAAGCCAGTAAATTCGAATTTCAAAGTTCCACTCATCTCTCGTCATGTCCATCAATCTTAGTGTGGCATATTTATCTGATTCTGCTCTGGCAGTGGAGCAGGTATCTTTTCATTTTATTCACATAAAAATGTATATGAGAATACCCCAATATTTTTTCATAAGGACATCTGGGGGCTGGACAGGATTAAAGTGAACTGCACAGTCATAAAGTAACTACAGTAGCAGAGTTTATTCTTTTCCATAATGACACTTGCTGACAGCACAATTAGAAATATAGATACTTTGATCCTTACGTATCACAAAAACATCCATGTCAGGCTGTTTCTAACTTTCTTGGGATTAAAATCTAACTATAAAAAAATACTTGATTTATTTTTTCCTGTTACCTGTTAAAGGTTTTATGACATCATTTAGCAAACACGATTGACATGCAGGGACTTCTCTTATAGTTTGGAGATTATCTAAACCAAACCAGAAAGGCTGCGACTTTATGAGTGATGAGAGTTAGCAATGAGTAAGATTGTCAGCAAGCAATGCCGTCAGTCCAGCGCAATATCAGCCGTTGCTGACATACACAAGGGTGTAGCTATAGTAGCAGGTGTGCTCAGGGCACTGGTTCTTGGTGGCCAGTGGTCCCTTTAACCCATTCCCTCTGTAATCAATTTTCATTTTTTGTGCTTTTGTTTTTTCCTCTCCTTATCCCAGGAGCCTTAACGTTTTTATTTTTCCATCGACTTTACAATGTAAGGCCCTGTTTTCTGCAGAAAAAGTTGTAGTTTTCATTGACATTATTTGAATTAAAATTCAATATACTAAAAAATATGAAAAGAATTCCAAGTGCTGTTAAATTGTGGAAAAAAAAGCAATTTCGCTATGGTTTTCCAAATTTTATTTTTACAGTGTACATTCTGTGGTAAAAATTGTGCTGTAATCATGATTCTCTAGCTTGGTATGACTACAGCGATACTAAACTTGCATAGATTTTTTTTCACTTAAAGGAAATCTGTCACCCCTCTGGGCGATATCAGATCTCTACTATGACCATACAGGGAATAGAAAAGTAAATCTATACTTACCTGTATGGCCCATAGTAGAGGTCTGATTGCAGAGAAATCTGGTTTTATAAAGTCTGTTTTCCAGCGGCTTGGCGTCCGGGGGACGCCAAGCAAACCCCTCCTATCTGCTTACTATTCCCCTAAATCGCCACCTCTGTGCTAAATTATCATATTCCCCCCCTCCCCTGTTCGTCACAGGGCCCTGTGACGTGCCCTGCTGTGCCTCCCCTCCCGCGCATGCGCAAAGCGCCGCTCCCATGGAGCGCGCTTTGCTTCCCTCCGGCCCCGTTTGGCTGCATACTGCGCCGCAGCCTTGTATTGTGCAAGCGACGGTGAGTCACTGAGACTTCTACTCCGCTGGCAGTACGCAGCCAAACGGGGCCGGAGGGTAACAAAGCGCGCTCCATGGGAGCGGCGCTTTGCGCATGCGTGGGAGGGATGGCACAGCAGGGCACGTCACAGGGCCTGTCACAGGGGGAAGGGAGGAGGGAATATGGTAATTTAGCACAGAGACGGCAATTTAGGGTAATAGTAAGCAGACAGGAGAGGTTTGCTTGGCGTTCCCCGGGCGCCAAGCATCTGGAAAACAGACTTTATAAAACCAGATTTCTCTGCAATAACACCTCTGCTATGGGCCATACAGTTATGTATAGATTTACTTTTCTATACCCTGTATGCCCATAGTAGAGGTCAGATATCGCCCAGGGGGGTGACACATTCCCTTTAACCCCTTAACAACATTAGACGTACTAATACGCGTCTGTGCCCTGGGACTTAAGAGCCAGACCCGTATTAGTACGTCATCGCGATCGAGCGTGCACACAGGCTGTGCGGGCGCGATCGCCGCCGGGTGTCAGCTGATTGTCACAGCTGACACCCGATACTATGTGCAGGGAGCGGTCCCGCACCGCTCCCAGCACATTAACCCCCGCAATGCTGCGATCGAAGTCGATCACAGCATTGCGGTGGCAAGGGGAGGTGATCGCAGATACTCACCTCCTCTTCCGGCCTCCAGCGCTGTCTGCCGTGGCTTCCAGGATGTTGCCATGATGACCCGATGTCGTTATGACAACATCCGGGTCACCAGACAACAGGAAGATTGTTTGGACATGCGCAGTGCATCTCCAAACTACCTTCTCCCTGTCCAGCGGTGACAGCCTGCATGGTACAGGGATGGTGCTGCATTCCTGTGCCATGCAGGCGATCAGAATAAAAAAAGTGAAAGTCCCAGAGAGGGACAGAGTAAAAAAGTGTAAAAACTGTCAGAAAGTGAAAAAAAAAAAAAAAAATTGTAAAAATATAAAAAAATAAAATAAAAAAAGAATCCACTAAAAATAAAAATATAATGTACCCATCAATAAATATTATTATAAAAAAAAAAAAACAATAAAAGTACACATATTTGGTATCGCCGCGTCCGGAACAACCTGACCTATAAAACTGTCCCACTAGTTAACCCCTTCAGTGAACACGGTAAAAAAAAAAAAAAAAAGCAAAAAACAATGCTTTATCATCATACTGCCAAACAAAAAATGGAATAACACACGATCAAAAAGACAAATATAAATAACAATGGCACCGCTGAAAACGTCATCTCGTCTCGCAAAAAAACAAATTTGTTGTGCAGTTTCTCCTGAGTAAGCAGATACCCCATAGGTCGGGGAAAACCACTGTTTGGGCGCACGGCAGGGTTCGGAAGGGAAGGAGCGCCATTTGACTTTTTGAATGTAAAATTTGCTTGAATAATTAGCGGACGCCATGTTGCATTTGGGGAGCCCCTGATGTGCCTAAACAGTGGAAACCCCCCACAAGTGATACCATTTTGAAAACTAGACCCATCAGGGAACTTATATAGATGTGTGGTGAGCACCTTGAACCCCCAGGTGCTTCACAGTAGTTTATAACATTGAGCCGTAAAAATAAAATTTTCACATTTTTCTCACAAAAATGTTTTTCAGCCCCCACTTTTGCATTTTCATAAGGGTAACAGGAGAAATTGCACCATGCAGTTTGTTGTGCAATTTCTCCTGAGTAAGCAGATGCCCCATATGTGGGGGAAAACCAGTGTTTGGGCGCACGGCAGGGTTTGGACTTTTTGAGTGTAAAATTTGCTTGAATAATTAGCGGATGTTAACCCTGATGTGCCTAAACAGTGGAAACCCCCCACAAGTGACACCATTTTGGAAACTAGACCCCTCAGGGAACTTATCTAGATGTGTGGTGAGCACCTTGAACCCCCAAATCCTTTACAGAAGTTTATAGCATGGAGCCGTGAAAATAAAAAAATCAAACTTTTTCCACAAAAATTATGTTATAGCCCCAATTTTTTTATTTTCACAAGGGTAAGAGGAGAAAATGGACCCCAAAAACTTTTGTGCAATTTCTCCTGAGTACGCCAATACCCCATATGTGGGGATAATACGGCAGAGTTCAGAATGGAAGGAGCACTGTGTGACTTTTTGAACGCAAAATCGGCTGGAATCGAGAGTGGACGCCATGTCGCGTTTGGAGAGCCCCTGATGTGCCTAAATAGTTGAAACCCCCCACAAGTGACCCCATTTTGGAAACAACACCCCTCAAGGATTTTATCAAGGGGTATCGTGAACATTTTGAACCCAGAGGTACGACACAGAATTTGATGACATTAGGTCATCATATTGAATAAGTTGTCATTAGTCTTGAGCACAAGTGCTCGCTACTTGAGTTTGCATCGGATGCTCAGGTATGCACCATGTATCACGGGTGCTCAAGTGAAATGCTCGAGTCCCCGCCCGCATGTTTCACGGTTATTAGACACCCCAAAAAAAACATGCACGGATCGCTCGTGCATGGCAGGCAGTTTTTTTTCGCCGCGAAGTATATAGGGTGGAGACTCGAGCACCCACAATACTCAATGCATACCCGAGCACCCGATGCAAACTCAAGTAGCGAGCACTTGCGTTCAACACTAGTTGCCATATCGTCATCTTCTTTTTTTTTTTTTTTGAAAAAAAACAACCCTAACCCCAACCCTAACATTAGCACAACCCTAACCCCAACCCCAACCCCAGCCCTAGCGTTTATTTTTTACGCCGTTCCTAGTGCGGTATAAGTGATTAGATGACCTTATTCTTCGGGTCGGTGCGACTACAGAGATACCAGAATGATATCGGGTTTTTATGACTGACAGCTGTCACACACTAAAACACACATATTTTTTAAAATCTAGTTTTTGCATCGCCATATTTTGAGAGCTATAATTTTTCCAGATTTTGGCCGACAGAGTCATGTATGGCTTGTTTTTTGCGGGATGAGTTGACGTTTTTATTGGTGCCATTTTCAGGCACGTGAGATTTTTTGATCGCTTTCTATTCCAGCTTTTGGGAGGCAGAATAAACAAAAACCAACAATTCAGGAATTGCTTTTTTTTTTAGTTTTTTATTCTACTCCGCGTGTGGTAAAATTGATTTATTATTATTATTATTATTTATTTATTATTTATAGCTTTATTCTTCGGGTCAGTACGTTTACAGCGATACCACATTTATATAGTTTTTCTATGTTTTGGCGCTTTTACACAATAAAAGCTATTTTATAGAAAAAAATATTTTTTTGCATCGCTTTATTCTGAGAGCTATAACTTTTTGATTTTTCGGATGATGGAGCTGTATGTAGCTTGTTTTTGATGATAAAGCATTGTTTTTTGCTTCATTTTTTTTTTTTTTTTACCCTGTTCACTGAAGGGGTTAACTAGTGGGACAGTTTTATAGGTCAGGTCGTTACAGACGCGGTGATACTAAATATGTGTACTTTTATTGTTTGTTTGTTTTTTTTCATAATAATATTTATTGATGGGTACATTATATTTTTATTTTTGGTGGATTATTTTTTTTATTTTTTTTTTATATTTTTACAATTTTTTTTTATTGTTTTTTTCACTTTCTGAAAGTTTTTTAGCTTTTTTACTTTTTCCCACTCTGGGACTTTCACTTTTTTATTCTGATCGCCTGCATAGCATAGGGATGGAGCACCATCCCTGTGCCATGCAGGCAGTCTGCGCTGCATAGTGAGAAGATTGTTTGGTCATGCACTGCGCATGACCAAACAATCTTCCTGCTGTCTGGTGATCCGGATGTTGTCATGACGACATTGGGTCGTCATGGCAACACCCGGGAAGCCTCGGTAGACAGCGCTGGAGGCCGGAAGAGGAGGTGAGTATTCCGATCACCTCCCCTTAGCCACCGCAATGCTGCGATCGACTTTGATCGCAGCATTGCGGGGGTTAATGTGCCGGGAGCGGTGCGGCACCGCTCCCTGCACATAGTACCGGGTGTCAGCTGTAACAATCAGCTGACACCCGGCGGCGATCGCACCCGCACAGCCTGTGTGCGCGCGCGATCGTGATGACGTACTAATACAGGTCTGGCTCTTAAGTCCCAGGGCACAGACGCGTATTAGTACGTCGTGGACTTTAGAGGGGTAAAAGGGAATCAGTCAGCAACAGCAATCCCCCTAAACCATTTAAATGGACATGCATGATTTTCACATTATGCAAAAGTATTTAAGTGCTTTACACCGTGTCTGCAAATTGAGATTCTGATTTGGCTTTTATCCCAAGTCATATTACAAAACTCATTAAAGGGTCGATTGCGACTTGTAGGATTGCTACTTCCAACAGTTGGTGCTATAGAGTTCAAGTCCTCTTCCTTTGCAAAGAGTCAATTTGCATATTAAATTTGCCAGAGGAGCATTACACGACAAATAAGCCTCCTTACTTTGGCATGCCAGAGCTGGTATGTCACTCTCCACAAGGAGAAACTTTACCACTTAGACCTCAGTCCAGAGCCTTTCAGCTAGCCAAATCACTTCTCATACTTTACACTGACAAGGGCCAATAGCCTGAAACACCATGTTAGAAAATTGAGATTCTGATTTGACTTTTATCTTAAGTCATATTGCAAGACTCATTAAAGGGTTGATTGTGACTTGTAGGATTGCTGCTTCCAGCAGGTGGCGCTATAGAGTTCAAGTCCTCTTCCTCTCTGAAGAGGCAATTTGCATATTATACACCCTAGAGGATATAATGAAACTCAGCCTCCTGAGGTTTTGGGCCAGCGCTTGATATCAATTGATTTCAGTAGCCACCATCACTCATAAAGATGGAGGCACTAAGGACAGAAGTAAACTTTTTTGCTGAGGCAGTTTCATTTAAAAATCCACATGGCTGATTGATATGGCTGTTGTGATCTTTCAGCAGTATTTTGGCTTCATCACTCTGCCACTCTATTTTGCCTTACCCCGACACACTATTTAAAAAAAAAAAATCAGACTGATACAGTGAAATGTTTCAGATTATTAAAAAACACTTATAACTAGTGTTGAGCGATACCTTCCGATATCGGGAAATATCGGATCGGATTGGATCGGACCGATACCGAAAAAGTATCGGATATCGCCGATTCCGATACCGGAAACCAATGCAAGTCAATGGGACATAAATATCGGAATTAAAATAAACCCTTTCTTTCCTTGTAGGTTATTTCTACATGAAGGAAAACAACTAAGAATAATGTAGAATGTATTGGGGGAGGTGGGGGAGACAATAAAGGCATAGAGGTTTAGCCCAGTCAAATGGAATAGCAGGAATTACTATTTTTTTATTATGTTCTGAGTTACGGAAATATTAACTATGTTAAGTATTTTTATATTTTGTCAGATATTTATGTTTCACTACTTCCATGCTCTTCACCTTCTTTTTTACTTCTCCCACACTTTCTCCTTCATCATCCTCAGCATCTTTTTCATCCACTTCTTCTTCACCTTCTTCTTCTTCACCTTCTTCGTATTATTCTTTTTTTTACATTCTTCATATTCTACTTCTTCATCTTCTTCATATTCTTCTTCTTCATCATATTCTTATTTGTGACAGGCATTCCTGTAGTTGTTATCTATAAAAGGTTGGACATTACACCTTTCGTTCTGCCCGTCACAAAAGATTTACAACAGGATTTGTCCGCGTTCAGTTTGGCCTGCAGCAGCAGGTCTTTTCCAGGGGCACCACGAGGAGGAACGGACTCACCCCCATACACTGCTTAGTCATCTTCTGCTTATAATTTAGATATTATCTTTTGCTCTGATTTTTAGTCTTATGCTTAATGTTCTTCCGTTTTTTGTTCTGCAGCTTCTTGTATTTCTGCTTCTTGGTTTTCTGTCTCTTGTTCTTCTGTATCTTGGTGCTTGTCTTCTCTTCTTTGTCTTCTTGGTCAACTTCTTCACGGTCATCTTCTTGGTCTTCTTCGGGGTGGTCTTCAGGGTCGTCGTCTTCGGGGGTCCTCGTCTTCGGGGTCCTCGTCTTCTTCGGGTTGGTCTTCTGGGTCCTCGTCTTCAGGGTCATTGTCTTCGGGGTCCTCGTCTTCTTAGGGTTGGTCTTCAGGGTCCTCGTCTTCAGGGTCCTCGTCAGGGAGATCCAGAGTGATTACCAAGAACCATTTCAAAAAGCTTGAACTTGGAAATGTAGCAGAAGGTACAAGAAAGCTGAGGAACTACCGAGGACCAGCTGACGGTACTGGAACCCGGATGGGTAGCAGAAGGTACAAGAGCCAATGGAAGTACCGAGGACCAGCTGATGTTACTGGAACTCGGTTACTAAGCAGGAGGTACCTGTGCCAGAAAGCACTACCAAGGACCAGCAGACGTTGGTGGAACTTGGATACCGAGAAGGAGGCACCTAATCCAAAGGCACTGCCGAGAACCAGCTGACGGTACTGGAACCCGGATGGGTAGCAGAAGGTACCCATGTAAAAAAAAGTTCAAGGCCGCGAGCCGGCCGCAGTTACCAAAACCCACAGTCCTACAGGGGGTGCTTGTCCTATTGGCACTATGGAACCAGCCTTCATTGCCAGATCCCGCAGCCCACATAGGAGTCACCTAAACTGCAGGCACCATAGAGTCGGCTAACCCGACCGCAACACGACAGGACAACGCATTGGAGGCAAAGTGACGTTGACACTACCCGGAAACAGCTGGCGTGCTGGAACCAGGCTGGGCAGGAGGGAGTACCCGTGCCAAAGACACTGCCGAGAACCAGCTGACGGTACTGGAACCCGGATGGGTAGCAGAAGATACAAGAGCAAATGGAACTACCGAGGACCAGCTGACGGTACTGGAACCCGGATGGGTAGCAGAAGGTACAAGAGCCAATGGAACTGCCGAGAACCAGCTGGCGGTGCTGGAGCCCAGGGTAAATACTAAAAACAGAGGAGCCAGAGGTGTATTTGGAGGAGGTTTTAAATCCGTAGTACAGTGGATGTGGACAAAGCAGGAGAATTTGCCGGACACACAGCTGGGGATCAGCTGACGTTACTGAACCCCAATAACACTGGAGCAAGCGTTGACTGTGCAGACGGCACTTCTGAGCAGCAACTAGCGGTATTGGAGCCCAGGGTAAATACTAAAAACGGAGGAGCCAGAGGTGTAATTGGAGCAAGTTTTAAATAAGTAGCACAGTGAATATGGACAGAGCAGGAGAAGTTGCCGTGAACACAGCAGGGGAACAGCTGACGTTACCGAACCCCAATAACACCGCAGCAAGTGTTGACTGTGCAGACGGCACTTCCGAGCGCCAACTGGCGGTGCTGGAGCCCAGGGATAAGAATGAAAACAGAGGAGCCAGAGGTGTAATTGGAGCAACTTTAAAATGTGTAGTACAGTGGATGTGGACAAAGCAGGAGAAATTGCCGTCCGTACAGCAGGGGAACAGCTGACGTTACCGAACCCCAATAACACGGCAGCAAGTGTTGACTGTGCAGACAGCACTTCCGAGCGCCAACTGGCGGTGCTGGAGCCCAGGGATAAGAATAAAAATAGAGAGGAGCCAGAGGTGTAATTGGAGCAAGTTTTAAATAAGTAGCACAGTGAATATGGACAGAGCAGGAGAAATTGCCGTGAACACAGCAGGGGAACAGCTGACGTTACCGAACCCCAATAACACCGCAGCAAGTGTTGACTGTGCAGACGGCACTTCCGAGCGACAACTGGCGGTGTTGGAGCCCAGGGATAAGAATGAAAACAGAGGAGCCAGAGGTGTAATTGGAGCAACTTTAAAATGTGTAGTACAGTGGATGTGGACAAAGCAGGAGAAATTGCCGTCCGCACAGCAGGGGAACAGCTGACGTTACTGAACCCCAATAACACGGCAGCAAGTGTTGACTGTGCAGATGGCACTTCCGTGCGCCAACTGGCGGTGTTGGAGCTCAGGGATAATACTGAAAACAGAGGAGCCAGAGGTGTAATTGGAGCAACTTTAAAATCTGTAGTAGTGAGAATGTGGACAGAGCAGGAGAAATTGCCGTCCGCACAGCAGGGGAACAGCTGACGTTACTGAACCCCAATAACATGGTAGCAAGTGTTGACTGTGCAGACGGCACTTCCGAGCGCCAACTGGCGGTGTTGGAGCTCAGGGATAATACTGAAAACAGAGGAGCCAGAGGTGTATTTGGAGGAGGTTTTAAATCAGTAGTACAGTGGATGTGGACAGAGCAGGAGAAATTGCCGTCCGCACAGCAGGGGAACAGCTGACGTTACTGAACCCCAATAACACGGCAGCAAGTGTTGACTGTGCAGACGGCACTTCCGAGCGCCAACTGGCGGTGTTGGAGCCCAGGGATAAGAATGAAAACAGAGGAGCCAGAGGTGTAATTGGAGCAACTTTAAAATGTGTAGTACAGTGGATGTGGACAAAGCAGGAGAAATTGCCGTCCGCACAGCAGGGGAACAGCTGACGTTACTGAACCCCAATAACACGGCAGCAAGTGTTGACTGTGCAGATGGCACTTCCGTGCGCCAACTGGCGGTGTTGGAGCTCAGGGATAATACTGAAAACAGAGGAGCCAGAGGTGTAATTGGAGCAACTTTAAAATCTGTAGTAGTGAGAATGTGGACAGAGCAGGAGAAATTGCCGTCCGCACAGCAGGGGAACAGCTGACGTTACTGAACCCCAATAACATGGTAGCAAGTGTTGACTGTGCAGACGGCACTTCCGAGCGCCAACTGGCGGTGTTGGAGCTCAGGGATAATACTGAAAACAGAGGAGCCAGAGGTGTATTTGGAGGAGGTTTTAAATCAGTAGTACAGTGGATGTGGACAGAGCAGGAGAAATTGCCGTCCGCACAGCAGGGGAACAGCTGACGTTACTGAACCCCAATAACACGGCAGCAAGTGTTGACTGTGCAGACGGCACTTCCGAGCGCCAACTGGCGGTGTTGGAGCTCAGGGATTACAGTTCAGGTGGTAGAAACATGAACAGAACAGGAGACCTGGATACTGTTGCCAACCAATTATTTATTCTGGAAGAGGACTGGCAAATTCATGAGAGATCCAGGCCTTGTTCATTTTGAGAAAAGTAAGCCGGTCAACGTTATCGGAGGATAGTCGCATGCGACGGTCTGTTAGTACACCACCTGCGGCACTAAAGACGCGTTCCGATAATACACTAGCAGCAGGGCAAGCTAGCACCTCCAGTGCATACTGACTAAGCTCTGGCCATGTATCCAGCTTACAGACCCAAAACTTGAAGGGAGAAGAGCCGTCTGGGAGTACACTAAGAGGGCAAGACATGTAGTCTGTCACCATCTGACGGAAACGTTGCCTCCTGCTGACTGGAGCCGTCTGTGATGGTGTAGACATTTGTGGCGGCGGGGACACAAAACTTT
Source organism: Phyllobates terribilis (assembly GCF_046119375.1). Taxonomy (NCBI): domain Eukaryota; kingdom Metazoa; phylum Chordata; class Amphibia; order Anura; family Dendrobatidae; genus Phyllobates; species Phyllobates terribilis. The sequence continues at coordinate 311,287,007 of NW_027362763.1, read as the reverse complement.
GCCACATTTCGGCCATACTGGTCTTGCCTTGTGCTGAGGCGCTGCTTCTGCTCCCTCTTTGTGCAGAGCTTCCTCCACTGCCTCGACGCACTGAGCTGCTTTGTAAAGCACTAGCAGCACTGCTCTCGGTTGGAATGGAGAACATGATGGAATGCACCAGTGCGTCTTGGTACTCCCGCATTTTACGCTCCCGGTTCAACGGTGTTATGAGGCTTTGTAAGTTGTCCCAGTAGCGAGGATCTAGGAGGGTGGACACCCAATAATCAGCCGTGTTGAGAATGTGGGCGATGCGGCGGTCGTTTCTCAGGCACTGCAGCATGAAATCAACCATGTGCTGCAGACTGCCAACTGGCCAAGAAACGCTGTCCCCTGCTTGAGGCGTGATCTCTGCCTGCTCTGCATCACCCCACCCTCGCTCTAGATACTGACTACTAGAGCATTGTGTACCTCCCTCCTCTGGACAGATGTCTTCCTCATCCATTGACTCCTCCTCATCCTCCTCACAAAGTGTCCCCTGCCTAGGCCTTTGTGAGGAACCACGTTGTGCAGACTGTAGAGAAGCAGATGGCATTTGTGACTCCTCATCCTCCACCTCTTCCAAAACCTCATCCCTTAGTGCTTGCAGTGTTTTTTCAAGCAGGCAGATAAGGGGGATAGTCATGCTGACTAGTGCATCATCTGCACTCGCCATCCACGTGGAATAATCGAAGGCACGCAAAACGTGGCAAATGTCCTTCATAGAGGCCCACTCAGTGGTGGTGAAGTGTGAACGGCGCGCACTGCGACTTGTTTGCGCCTGCTGCAGCTGGTACTCCATTACTGCTGCCTGCTGCTCATACAACCTCTCCAACATATGTAACGTTGAATTCCACCTGGTGGGTAGGTCACATATGATGCGATGTTCCGGAAGACATAATCGGCGCTGCAGAGCTGCAATGCGTGATCTTGCATTGCTGGAACGCCGCAAGTGAGCGCACTCTATGCGTACCTTGTGAAGCAGTGCATCAAGATCCGGATAGTCCCTCAAAAAACTCTGCACGACCAAGTTGAGCACATGTGCCAGACATGGGATGTGAGTGAGGTTGCCTAGGCCCAGAGCTGCCACCAGATTTCGGCCATTGTCACACACTACCATGCCTGGCTGGAGATTCGCTGGCACAAACCACACGTCACTCTGCTGCTTGATGGCATTCCAGAGCTCCTGCGCTGTGTGGCTTCGATTCCCCAAAGAAATTAATTTTAATACGGCCTGTTGACGTTTGGCCACGGCTGTGCTCATATCGGTCCTCATAACAGGTAACCGTTCACGGGTCGATGTGGAGGTAGACCGTGACGGCTCCTGCAGCGCTGATTCAGAGGAACTGGAGTATGAGGAGGAGTCAATGTGTACAGACTGGATTCCTGCAATCCTTGGAGTTGGCAGAACACGTACAGCGCCACTGTCAAGATCTGTACCCGGCTCCACAACATTTACCCAATGGGCAGTGAGGGAAAGGTATCGTCCCTGTCCATGCTTACTGGTCCACGCATCAGTGGTCAGGTGGACCTTGCTACTGACGGCGTTTTGTAGCGCATGTTTAATTTTTCTCTCCACATGATGTTGCAGGGCAGGGACGGCTTGCCTGCTGAAATAAAAGCGGCTGGGCACGTTGTATTGTGGGACTGCCAATGCCATAAAGTTACGGAATGTGTCAGTCTCCACCAGCCTGAATGATAGCATTTCAAGGGCCAGTAGTTTAGCAATGCCAGCATTCAGAGCCTGTGCTCGGGGGTGGTTTGCCGAGTATGGGCGCCTTTTCTCCCATGCCTGTGCTAACGATGGCTGTAGACTGGCCTGGGAGTGTGAGGATGACTGGGAAAGTGGTGCTGTGGGTGGAATTACACTGTGTCTCTGTACAACAGTGCCAGAGATTCTTCCATGGCGATCCTGTGAGGAAGCCGAACCAGCTGTGTGTGAGCTGGAGGAAGAGGCTACAACACGAGCTGAAGAGGTGGTAGGTGGCGCTGTAGGTTGGCCTAGGTCTTCAGTGTGTTTGTGTAACTCCACCACGTGCTTGGTCCGCACATATTTCCACATATTTGTGGTATTGAGGTTGCTGACACTTTTCCCTCTTTTCACCTTCTGATTACACAGCTTGCATTTGACAAAGCAAATGTCATCTGCAACTGTGTCAAAAAAGGACCAGGCACTGCAAGTCTTGGGAGCGCCCGCTTTGGATTTTGGAAGAGCCATGCTCCTAATGGGTGCCGAAGTGGAGGCTACAGGCAACCAAGTCTGCCCCCTCCCTCTCCCTCCTTTTTGGGCCGTTCGGGGAATCTCTTCCTCAGAGCTGCTCCCACCACCTTCCTGTCCCTCACGCCATGATGGGTCAAGGACCTCATCATCTACACCACCCTCTTCAAACAACTGCTTCTCCTGGGTAGACTCGACAGCATCAGATGCGTACTGAGGTGTGCTGCTGACCATAGGCACTGGCCCACCCGCCTCTTCAGATTCAGAAAGACAAAACGGTTGCGCATCACTGCATACTACCTCTTCTTCAAATTCTCGAATTCTGCTTGGCTGGCCCCCTCTTTCCAAGCCAAGAGATTCAGAGAACAGAAGTAGAGATGGCTCCTGTCCAGGGCTCTCTGACTGCCTGGGCAATTTGGCAGGTGGTGAAGAGACAGATGGGTGCTCTTCAGTGCTCAGGACCTGAGAGGATCTGGAACTAATTGAAGTCGATGCGTTAGCTGCCATCCATCCGACAACGGCTTCAATTTGGTCCTCGCGCAGCAGTGGGGTACGGCTAGCTCCTACAAAGCTGCGCATAAAGGACTGTTCCCTGGTAAAACTGGCGGATGCTGAGTCACTGGTGCCCGCAGCAGGCACAGAATCCCCACGTCCTCTCCCTGCAGGCACAGAATCCTCACGTCCTCTCCCTGCAGAAACTCCACGCCCACGCCCACGACCACATGCCTTACTCCCTGCCTTCTTCATCTTGGTAGACTGATAAAGATAGGCAGAAAAGTACTAAGGGCTTAGTGTGCTTATTCCTGAACAGCTGCTAACAGGTATAAGAAACACTAATTTTATAAAGTGTGGACTAGACTTTAATATGAGCTAATGTGGCCTACACAACTGTAAAGTGGAGTGTTTGGTGAACTTTATTTAGGTTTTTTTTTGTCACAAAAAGACACTGGATGTGCCTAAAGATGTAATAACGATAGTATCACAAACTTTTTGTAGCTATTACAATGTAGGAAGGTAACCTACAATGCAATAGATGAGGCTGCAAAAAATAGGCTAATACTAATCTGGCTGGGGCTGCAGGGCCCAAGGCTGCAGAAAGGCTCCTCTATCTACTCCTATATAGTGTGTTTGGAATCAATTTAGCTGAATACGGATGGAACCACCACACTAATAGGAGATATCAGGAAAAATTATGAATTGGCAAAAAAGGACAATGTATGAGGCAGTGACACACACTGAGTGCACTACAACCAGACGGGGTTGAAGCACACACTACAGGGTGAGCTGCACTCACACACCAGACCTTGCAGACAGCGGTGAACAGTACAGATGCAGAGCACTGTGCACTAGCGCTGCAAGACGGAAAAAAATTTCTCTATCTACTCCTATATAGTGTGTTTGGAACCAATTTAGCTGAATACAGATGGAACCACCACACTAATAGGAGATATCAGGAAAAATTATGAATTGGCAAAAAACGACAATGTATGAGGCAGTGACACACACTGAGTGCACTACAACCAGACGGGGTTGAAGCACACACTACAGGGTGAGCTGCACTCACACACCAGACCTTGCAGACAGCGGTGAACAGTACAGATGCAGAGCACTGTGCACTAGCGCTGCAAGACCAAAAAAATTTCTCTATCTACTCCTATATAGTGTGTTTGGAACCAATTTAGCTGAATACGGATGGAACCACCACACTAATAGGAGATATCAGGAAAAATTATGAATTGGCAAAAAAGGACAATGTATGAGGCAGTGACACACACTGAGTGCACTACAACCAGACGGGGTTGAAGCACACACTACAGGGTGAGCTGCACTCACACACCAGACCTTGCAGACAGCGGTGAACAGTACAGATGCAGAGCACTGTGCACTAGTGCTGCAAGATGGAAAAAAATGTCTCTATCTACTCCTATATAGTGTGTTTGGAACCAATTTAGCTGAATACAGATGGAACCACCACACTAATAGGAGATATCAGGAAAAATTATGAATTGGCAAAAAAGGACAATGTATGAGGCAGTGACACACACTGAGTGCACTACAACCAGACTTGGCTGAAGCACACACTACAGGGTGAGCTGCACTCACACACACAGACCTTGCAGACAGCGGTGAACAGCACAGGGAACTGTGCACTAGCACTGCAAGGCACAGTGATTTAGAAAGTAGCTTGGGTAAAGCAGTATAGAGCAAATAGGTAGCTAAAACTGTCCCTCAGAACAACAGCGTCCTATCCCTAACTGAATTCACAGCAGAGTGAGCTCAAAATGGCGGCGGTGGCTTTTATAGTGCATCATGACATCATTTCAGCAGCCAATCACAGCCATGCCATTAGTTAAGATGCCTAAATGCCTAACAGGATGTGCCCACACTTCTTAGGATCCTCATTGGCTGAATAAAATGAAAATGTCTCATTGCATTATGGGAACTTCCGATTCCGGTATACGATATTGCAAAAGTATCGGAATTAAGTATCGGAATTCCGATACCGCGAATATCGGCCGATACCCGATATTTCAGTATCGGAATGCTCAACACTACTTATAACTATGAATATAGAAAACAAAGTCTGTAAGACCCCTTAACTAGATGGAGAAAGGTTGCAAAATAACTGGACTGGAAGGTCATAATTTATGTGACACACTAACCATAAATATAAACATACATGGTGCGTCAGCACACTGTGACTAATGAAAACATGAATTCCAATATTGCTGTAAATGTTAAAGAGAACCTGTCAACAGAATTTTAACAAGTAAAGTACAGACAGGGCCAATTTCGTGCCAGCACCATCCTAGCCACTGGCAGTGCGTGTGCAGATTGATCTAATGGTCGTCTTCAATAAAATGGCACCAGCGGCACTGAGCAATATGCGCATGCACAGCCCTTGGCACCATTTTCCTGAAGACTTCCAAGAGCTCAATCTGAGTAAGCGCTGCCCATGGCTAGGACACCGCAGGTGCGAAATTTTTAATAAAGAAGAAGTAGAGACACCCAGACACAGTAGAGGGGATGGAACAAAGCTGAAGACCCTACCCACCATCCCTCCCACAGGCCCGCCCCAATACACGAAGATATGAATACAAGGAAACATGGATTAAAGAGAATCTTCAAAACAGATTTCTTCACCTGAGGTATCACTTTAATCAGTATGACAGCCCCAATATGGCCCTGTCTGTATTTCTTTTAGTAAAATGCTGCTGACAAGTTCTCTTTAAAAACGTAAAGTACTTAGTTACAATTTTTGATCAAAGGACACAAAATCCATCCAGCCATGTCAAGATGTACTTTTTAATATGGATGGTCCCTAACCCATCTTTCCCATTCAAGTTTTTAATTGCGAGCTATGCCTAGTTTCCTTTTCACTCCCCATTCAGATGAGGCCTGGTGTGGCACATGGAGAGGTAGGATATAAGCGATAGGGAACATCCATATTATCGTTTACAGCAATATTAGAATTCATGTATTTCTTAATCGCAGTATATTGGCCACATAACGTACTGTACTTGTGCACTTGTACATTACTTTGACAATAAAGGTGTGCAAGGTCTATTTTTTCTTTTTTGAAGTACAATAATCATAAATGTCATTATGAGTATTACAACGCTGAATTTAGATAAATGTATTTTCTACAAACGTAGCACTACGATATTGTTTTGTGCCATTGATATTGTTAACTCCCTTCTCGAATGTCCTAATCCTCATGCTGTGCTCATCCAGAACATTTCATGGTAGTGTGGATTTTAAGTTTGTTGAACTGATTAAAGTGCTTCTTTACTGTAAATCTGCAAACTTTTTGGAACACCTGACTTTAATGGAGCCAAAATGTGCAATGCAGCAAACATTTGGCAAAGGTGAAGCTCTCAGCCAGTTTACCTTTCTGCTGTATATTAGTGTTGTAACAAGTGAGACTGTTTGCACATGGAAAGGAAATAAGAAAATAAAATAAGGGTTAAAGGTCACACTATTGGACTGAAGAACAAGTAAATGCCAAGTGCATGTTTGCATTCTCCTAGAGTGTAATGCATGAAATACCTTGAAAAGTACCTTTCTCAGTCCGAATGTTTCAAACTAAAATCCTGTCCTATGTTATAAAATAAATGCCATATTATATAACTTCATAATTGATATCCCCTCATTTGGTGCTTAATTTATTTGTAAATCATGTGAAAAACTGCAATTATAGCACAAAATAAAAACATATTAACGCTTTCCTGACCAATCACTGTCTTTAGACAGTGCAGATGGTGCAGGTCTCAAGTCGCTGTTTTAAACTTCTTGCAATCTAGCAGGAGCAAATTGAGTCTTTGGCTGTTGATGTCAGCCAGGGACTTTAAGGAGAAGACAGAAGTGGTTTAGCACCACCTCTGTATCCTCTTTGGCCATCTACACAGTGCCCAATGAGAGCTAGGTAGTGAATTTTAGCATCCTGTTATGCTAGAGTAGGAACTCACTCGGGGTTAAAGGTAAATCTAAATACTGCAACTGACCCTGCCGATTCCTATAAAGACTTGAGAGTGTGAATTACCTGCAAAAGGGAAAGTGTGCTGAATAAAGGAAAGATCCCAGAGTGGGTAAAGCAAACCGAGAAATACAAAACAAACTATAAAGTACAGTGGATACAGAAAGTATTCAGACCCTTTTCAATTTTTCACTCTTTGTTTCATTGCAGCCATTTGGTAAATTCTAAAAAGTTAATTTTTTTATCTCGTTAAAGTACACTCTGCGCCCCATCTTCACTGGAAAAAAAAACAGAAATGTAGAAATTTTTGCAAATTTATTAAAAAAGAAAAACTGAAATATCACATGGTCATAAGTATTCAGACCCTTTGCTCAGTATTGAGTAGAAGCACCCTTTTGAGCTAGTACAGCCATGAGTCTTCTTGGGAATGATGCAACAAGATTTTCACACCTGGATTTGGGGATCCTCTGCCATTCTACCTTGCAGTTCCTCTCCAGTTCTGTCAGGTTGGATGGTGAATATTGGTGGACGGCCATTTTCAGGTCTCTCCAGAGATGCTCAATTGTGTTTAGGTCAGGGTTCTGGCTGGGCCAGTTAATAATGGTCACAGAGTTGTTCTGAAGACACTCCTTTGTTATTTTAGCTGTGTACTTAGGGTCATTGTCTTGTTGGAAGGTGAACCTTCGGCCAAGTCTGAGGTCCAGAGCACTCTGGAAGAGGTTTTCATCCAGGATATCTCTGTACTTGGCCGCATTCATGTTTCCTTCAATTGCAACCAGTCATCCTGTCCCTGCAGCTGAAAAACACCCCTATAGCATGATGCTGCCTCCACCATGTTTCACTGTTGGGATTGTATTGGACAGGTGATGAGCAGTGCCTGGTTTTCTCAACACATACTGCTTAGAATTGTCAATAAAAAGTTCTATCTTCATCTCATCAGACCAGAGAATCGTATTTTTTATAGTCTGGGAGTCCTTCATGTGTTTTTGAGCAAACTCTATGCGGGCTTTCATATGTCTTGCACTGAGGAGAGGCTTCCGTCGGGCCACTCTGCCATAAAGGCCCGACTGGTGGAGGGCTGCAGTGATAGTTGACTTTGTGGAGTTTTCTTCCATCTCCATCCTGCATCTCTGGAGCTCAGCCACAGTGATCTTGGGGTTCTTCTTTACCTCTCTCACAAAGGCTCTTCTCCCACAATTGCTCAGTTTGGCTGGACGGCCAGGTCTAGGAAGACTTCTGTTGGTCCCAAACTTCTTCCATTTAAGGATTATGGAGGCCACTGTGCTCTTAGGAACCTTAAGTAATGCAGAAATTCTTTTGTAACTTTGGCCAGATCTGTGCCCTGCCACAATTCTGTCTCTGAGCTCCTTGGGCAGTTCCTTTTTGAGCTCATGATTCTCATTTGGTCTGACATGCACTGTGAGCTGTGAGGTCTTAAATAGGCAGGTGTGTGCCTTTCCAAATCAAGTCCTATCAGTTTAATTAAACACAGCTGGACTCCAATGAAGGAGTAGAACCATCTCAAGGAGTATCACAAGGAAATGAACAGCATGTGACTTAAATATGAGTGTCTGAGCAAAGGGTCTGAATACTTATGACCGTGTGATATTTCAGGTTTTTTTTTTATAAATTTGCAAAAATGTCTACATTTCTGTTTTTTATCAGTCAAGATAGGGTGCAGAGTGTACTTTAATGAGAAAAAAAATGAACTTTTTAGAATTTACCAAATGGCTACAATGAAACAAAGAGTGAAAAATTTAAAGGGGTCTGAATACTTTAGGTACCCACTGTATGCATGGTTAGAAAATATGCCACCTACTTCCTAAAAAGGAACAGAAGCTAGGTGCTTAGCAAAGAACAGAAACAGCAAAGCGATAAACCCTAGATGGAAATACACTGACTGGTTTTAAACTACAGCAGAATGGCTGAATATCCAAATGAGAATATGACCAGCAGGAAATGCCAGCAGGGGAAAAAATATGAAGCCGCACCCGAAAGGTGATGGGGCAGACAAATGAAACACCTGTGTTATGTTAAACTTATTGCAGCCAGAATAACAGAACCTAAACACCAGGAAAAATATGTGTCTGCTGTGGCTCAGTGGACAGAGAAGCTGACCACAAAATACAGACTCAAAGGTTCAAACCCAGGAGCATGACACATCCGTAATGTCATTGTTTGTTTTTGACCTTGCAATTACATCATCATTGGGTCCTTGCAGGGCATAGAAGAGCTGCAAATTCTTACTTCTTAACTCTGCCAGTGACTTTTGTCACTATAACCAAACATTTTCTCTAAAACCAAAGCTCTTATTGATAAAAATGCATTTTCCCACAAAGATCTTTTATGACCTCTAGGGAGATATAATATGCAACAAATGAAAATATGTATAAAATATCGGGGGAAAAATGTGATAAAAAATAAAAAAAAAATCCCAGGTTATTTAGAGGAAAACCGCACCCTTGTTTACCCATCTATCCCAAACAAGGTTTTAATTACGAGCTATGTCTGGTTTACTTTCAGCTCCCCAGTTCAGATGAGACCAGGCTAAGCATATGGAGAGGAAGGACAATAGTGAGAGGGACTATCCAAAATCAGGTCACCTTGTCGTTGTTTGATACCTTTACGCTTTTTGATAAAAAAAAATGTATCAGTATTAAAAAATCGCTTTCAGAAAACCTTTTTTCCTATATTCTTGCAGAAAAAGAAAATTATGTAATTATAGAATTTATACAGTAATTTATATGAGGCGTCAATCTCATACAGGTACGCCTGTGAAAAAAATGAAAAATTTACTGTTGTTGAAATGCGGAAAGGCAAAAACTTTGTTGATCATTAACACATTTTTAAATAGATATTTGAGCAAACTGTTTGTTAATGCTGTTGAGGGGGCTTATTCTTATTTTCCCAGTTTGTTGCTGCCTGCATATAATTGGTCAGCATTGGAAAGAGGAAGAAATGCACGCCCCTAGTGAATTCTCTCCAGTAATGCCTACTTGGACTGAAAAAAATATTGTTTAGGTGACAAATATTTTGATTGCTATTATCTCCACAAGACAAAATAAAAAAAAAACAAGAGCACAAAAAAACATTATGTTTTCCTCTACAGCGCCTATTACATCGTTTGTCCAGTTCAACATGAAAAGTTTGGTGAAAGGTCCTCTTTAATGAAACCTAGAATGCTATCTGGCAAAGTTGCCACATGACTGGCAACAAGCATAAATCAAGAACGGCAGTTTGGTCATGGAGTGTACAGTACCTAGAGTAGACAATTAAAAAAGACATTCCAAAAATAAAAAGAAACCTTTATTATTAAGTTGAAAAAAAAAAGACCGCAAGCCTTTCCAAAATAGGACGGGACCAAAAAATCTAGGTTGACTCACGTCTTAATAGAAAGCATGTGCAACTGGTTGCATCTAATATTCGACTATTGGAGCAATGAAGTGAGCGCAAAAAATTATTTTAAACAACACCCGCACTTTGGTAGGTAAACACTTGTTTTAAAGATTCATAATTAGAGAGATTTCTCTTTAAAAAAAAATGGCATGCCTTAAAACACAGGCATCGCATGTTCATTTACAAACAAAAATGAGCGTTGAGTTCAAAATTTGATATTTTTTTAATACTACCCTTGCCTGCTGCAGTATTTCACTGTGCTGTTGTGCAGTATATCAGGGATGTATTAATTCACAGTCACACACTGAGTGGTGATGAAGAGGCTGTTACAACTGTTCACTACACTGTATATCACTTGGATTTCTAGTCACAGACTGAAATTATTACGCTTATTTTCAATTTGTTACATAAGCACTGAAGTAGTACATCACATTCGCATTAGGCCTTTTTATATCTCTATGCTGTGTACTCTGAGCTCTGTAAGGCGGCGGTGTTTACACCGTGCAGTAACTGAGGCAGTGACCCAAGCAAGTCCAACATAAGCAGCTTTTATTCAGCAACTCACAGGTAAAATAGAAAGTCCTCCGGTTCACAGCCGGGTTAGCACAAGTCCATAAACAACGGTTGCAGGGGGCAACAGCCGTGCCGGGCCGCTAAGAGCCTGACGGGTGCAGAGCCTTCCCAGGCATGGGTTCAGCTACTCACAGGCCCACCGAGCTTTCCTACTATGCTCCTAGCAGGTCCCAACACTGAACAACACTAACCCTTAGTGCAGGGTTGTTAAGGACCTGGAAAACCCAGGTTGGAGGGAGGAGGCCGCCCCACTGCCTTCCTGTAGCCTCCTCCAAGAAATGAAGGCCCTGCCGGGTTTTACTTAATCTGCCTTAGCCAGATAGCCTGACGAGGTTAATGCTCACCTTCATTTCTGCATTGCAGCAGCAGCTGTGTCTGTGACTGCAATGCACTCCAGCGGGTTTAATAGGTCTCTATACACATTCTGGGGGATATATAATGTCCCTCGTATACGATCCCAGTCACTGCCTCACATATTCCCCCCCCTCTGTTCAAACTTGTGGGGTTGAACATTTGTCACCATACAGGGTGCCCGGGACAGGGCATCCGCATTTGCCTGCGACTTCCCAGCTCGATGTTCTACAGAGAAACTGAAATTTTGCAGTGACAGAAACCACCTGGTGACTCACGCATTCCTCTCCTTGGCGTTCCTCATCCATACCAAGGGTGAGTGGTCCGTCACCAAGTGGAACTGATGCCCGAGCAAATAATAACATAGCGATTCCAGGGCCAACTTAACAGCCAAACAATCCTTCTCTACCACGCTATAGTTTTTATCTGCCGGGGTAAGCTTTCTACTCAAGTAGGTGGCCAGGTGCTTTTCACCATTCACTTTTTGTGACAATACCCCCCATAGACCTACCTCCGAGGCATCTGTCTGTACAATGAAGGTGGGGCTGATGAGGACCGGCTGTCCACACAGGGCCAATTTCATGGACTGAAACGCTTCTTCTGCCTGAAGGTTCCACTGAACCATTACCATTTTTTTTCCTTTCAAGAGATCGGTCAGGGTCGCCGTTCTCCCAGCAAAATTAGGTATAAACCGGTGGTAATACCCAAGGAAGCCAAGGAACGCCCTCACCTGTTTGTACTTGATGGTTTAGGCCAGTTTTTAATGGCCTCAACTTTATTGATTTGGGGCTTGATAACTCCTCGGCCAATCACATACCCCAAATATCGGGCTTCCTCTAGCCCTATCACACATTTTTTGGGGTTTGCCGTTAACCCTGTGGCTTTGAGAGAATCCAGCACCGCTTGTACCTGGGATAGGTGCGTATGCCAGACGGTGCTAAAGATGATGATATCATCTAGATACGCGGACGCGTACTCCTCATGGGGCTTGAGCACTATGTCCATCAGCCTCTGGAATGTAGCCGGGGCCCCATGTAACCCAATAGGTAAGACCACATAGTGATATAGACCCTCCAGAGTTATGAAGGCGGTCTTTTTCTTCGTCGATTTCGTGAGAGGTACCTGCCAGTAACCCTTGGTGAGATCGAGCGTGGTAAAGTACTGGGCCTGCCCCAGTCTCTCAATCAGCTCATGCACCCTGGGCATTGGATAAAGGTCCAACTTCGACACTTCATTTAATTTCCGGAAATCGTTACGGAAGCGTAACGATCCATCTGGTTTCGGGATCAGTACGATGGGGCTAGCCCAATCACTCCATTATTCCTCGATGACGCCTAACTGGAACATTTGTTTTACCACAGCCATGATGGTTTGCCTCCGGGCTTCGGATACCTGGTACGGTCTCATTAGTACCCTTACCCCAGGTTCGGTGACAATGTCATGTTGGAGAACCGTAGTCCTACCTGGTAGCTCTGAGAACACGTCGGTATTCTGCTGCACCAGCAAGCGAGCCTCCCATCGCTGCTGTTTAGTGAGAGCATCACTTATCCTGACCTCTCCCCCGGACGCATCCCTGGCTGAAGGTAGAGAACTCTCTGACGGCATGCTCGAAGTGACGTCTGTAACTAAACATTCTCGATCTTTCCAAGGTTTTAGCAGGTTTACATGATAAATCTTCTCAGATTTCCTATTTCCAGATTTCCGGGCTGATACACCGGGTAATTTACCTCCCCCACCTTTTCTCGAACTTCATATGGCCCTTGCCACTTGGCCATGAGCTTACTCTCGGCTGTGGGTACAAGTACTAACACCCGATCGCCCTTGTTAAAAGACCTGACCGTAGCTCCTTTATTATATGTGCGCCTCTGTGCTGCCTGGGAATCTAACAGATGTTCTTTCACGATGGGCATGACCGCCGCGATCCGGTCCTGCATACTAGCCACGTGTTCAATTATACTCCTATGTGGAGTCGGCTCTTGTTCCCATGTCTCTTTGGCTACGTCCAACAGATCCCTATGGTGTCTGCCATACAATAACTCAAAGGGAGAGAACCCTGTGGAAGCCTGGGGTACCTCACGGATGGCAAACATCAAATAGGGTAGCAACATGTCCCAATCCCTTCCGTCCTTAGAAACCACCTTTTTTAACATGGACTTGAGGGTTTTATTGAACCGTTCTACTAACCCGTCTGTTTGAGAGTAGTACACCGAGGTACGCAATTGTTTTATTTTTAGCAGCTTGCACAGTTCCCTCGTCACTTTGGACATAAAAGGGGTCACCTGATCCATCAGGATCTCCTTAGGTAGCCCAAGGTGACAGAACATGGCAAACAGCTCCCGTGCAATCAGTTTCGCCGAGGTGTGGCGTAGCGGTATAGCCTCCGGGTATCGGGTGGCATAGTCGACGACCACAAGTATATGTTGGTGGTCACGAACGGATTTTACAATGGGCCCTACCAAGTCCATTGCAATCCGTTCAAAAGGTACCTCTATCACTAGCAGAGGTACCAATGGGCTACGGAAACTTGCGGTGGGTGTGGTCAGCTGACATTTGGGGCAGGATTCGCAGTACTTTTGGACCTCCACGTAAATCCCAGGCCAAAAGAACTGCTGCAAGATACGCTCTTGCGTCTTTTTAACCCCTAAGTGTCCACCCAGCAGGTGTGTGTGTGCCATCTGCAGAACCGCCCGATGGTACGACTGAGGTACCACTAACTGTTCCATGATCTCATCCCTGATTTTGTCTACTCACCGTTGATCACCATGTGTGGAAACACAGTATCTGCACTGGGCTGTTGATCTACGCCATTTACCTCTAACACCCTTTCCAGCGCCTGAGTCAGGGAGGGATCCTGTAACTGAGCTGTCCCAAACGTGCCCTGGGACACTTTCAGCTCTGGGATCAATGGGGTCTCCTCGACCTCTCCTGCCAGGGGAGACCTATCGGGGTCACACTCTGTCCCTAGGTTGGACACCCCTACGGCAGGTACCCCTGACTCGGGTTCTTCGGGTACAGAGCCTGTAATAAATTTTACCGTGGGAGAGTGGCTTTTTTTTTCCACAGAGTCCAGAACAGGGGCAAGTCTCTTCCCAACACAGTACCATAGGGAAGAGTTTTCACCACCCCCACCACATGTTTCATGTCGACATATGACGTGGACAAAACTACCTCCACGGTTGGGTACTTTCGGAGGTCCCCATGGATACACACAACCCTGACTGTCCGTCCACTGGGGTTGTCTCCTACCACCAGCGACCCATGTACCAAAGTCACTAGGCTCCCCGAGTCTAGGAGGGCCTCCATGGGGTACCCATTAACCAGTACCTGGCACAGTTGGGGTTCACTGTCTGGGGGGTCGGCACTCGCAGTGCAGATGGTCTGGGCATACATTGAGACCCGGCGGTTATACCCGCAGTCCATGGGCTCTGTAGTCAGGGGGCAGTTAGCAACCACATGTCCCGGCCCCTGACACCACCAGCACCTAATGGTGGAGGTACTGTTAGTTCTTATGACCATTTGGGAGGGAACCGGTCTCCTGACACTCTCACTTCGGGGTACCCCTTCAGCACGGGTGCGGTGCTGACTGTCCTCAGCAGAGGGATGCGACCCCTTTCCTGGTTCCTGGGTTGGCAGGGTCCGGCGTGACAGCCGTGAGGGGGCAGAGTCCCGTAGAAAGTCCTGAGTGGCCAAGTACCGCTCAATCAGGCTGACCACCTGATCATGGGTGCCAGGGTCCCCTTGCCCCACCCAATGTTGGATAGCGGCCGGCAGAGTCCTCACTAGTCGGTCGACCACCACCCTCTCCACCATCTGGGCTGGAGTTAAAGTCTCAGGCTGGAGCCACCTCTTTACCAGCTGCAGAAGTTCAGAAGCCTGAGATTGGGTGGGTCGGGTCTCCACAAATGCCCATGAAAATACGTGCTGAGCCCTCACTTATGTATTGACCCCCAGATAGGCAAGGATTTCACCTTTGAGCCTCTGGTAGTCCTGGGCATCCTCCCGACTGAGGTCGAAGTAGGCCTTCTGGGCATCGCCGACCAAAACGGAGCCACCACTTCCGCCCACTGCCGGCTGGTAGGTTTTCCCACTCTGCTGTGCGCTCATAGATGGTAAGGAAGGCTTCCACGTTGTCCTCCGGTCCCAACTTCCTCAACTCTGAGTGAACCTTGTCCCGGGGCTCTCGACGTTCTGGGGCTGGTGCCGTCGGCGTCTCCCGCAGAGCTGTGAGCTGCTGCATGATCAGCTCATTGGTGTGCTGCTGCTGCTTGAATTGCTCCTGCTGCCGCTGCATGGGAACCAATTGCTTTAACAGCTCCTCCATTTTGTCCACGGGTCTGTTTTTTTTTTTACATTGAAGTCTACTAGAAATGGATCATAAGGATAGTCATCTGATATGTCATCTGATAACTAATCCGTTTTTAGCACAGTGCGTGCCCAGAAGTCTTCAGAGATATGACTAGTAAAAATGGATTCGCTATAAACATGACAAAAACAAATGAAAAATAGAACCCAAAGCGTGCATCCATTTTTGCACAAACTTTAACAGATCTAGTAATATTAGTTCCTTTACAAATGTATGACAACTGGGTATGTTAACAGAAAGAGTGGTAATCTATCTGGGCACCTTTGGGGAAACTGAGTGACGTGTATCCTTACTCATCATGTCAACAGAAGGGACATACATACTTTTTTTATCACTACGAAAAGGAGTGACATCACTAACCATAGGATTTTCTTAGGATGCTTTTTATTTGCTACATGCAGAAATTTCAGAGTGAGTCTAAAAAGAAACAGATACTTTTTTTACTCCACAGAATATAATATATATCACTCAGAAATCTCTTGAAAATGACCCATTAAAGTTTTAATTAATCTATAGAAAAAATCTTGTTTCACAAAAGTCTGGGTGTTTTGCCTGTCTCCTTCATTTACACTTTCAAGCATACCAGTTTGTTGGTATTCCCATTTCATTGTAATTATAATTTAGTGTTATTTAAATAGAATGCTTGGCTTGTTTTGTTTGTCTTTTTCCCCCAGGGTTTGTTTTTTTCCCAGGTTTTTGCTTTTACTGAAGTGAAAAAGTGTCACCAAGTACCATCATGCAACACATTGTATGATGGCAAAATTGGCTGCAGCTATTTTGGTTCCAAGTCAAAATCTGTTTTTTTATTTCTACATTCCTTTTTGCCTATCATGTGCCCCTTAAAAACTAGTGGTGACAACAGAAACAGAATAGATATGATAGTTTTCTAGCATCACTATTTGTTTTAGCAATCAATAAAGGTCAGTTTCTGGATCCCAACAATTAAACATTTATGCTATTAATTAATTGTCTTAAGATCCTATATGTCTTATATTTCCTATAGGAAATATTTATTTTTCAGTTTTAAGAACTTTATAAGCTATGATACTATATGAAACTATGATACTTGAGAACCAGTCGCATATTGGTGGCTTCAGTATACCCTGTATTCACAAACACAGAACACCCCTGGGAAAATACAGCAGGTTCTAACATTTGTGCAGAAAAGTCGATAGATCAGTAGCACTCAATCAGTAGGCTGCCTCACGTTTTACTTACATCAAGAAAATGCCAAGAGTGTGCAAAGCAGTCATCAAAGCAAAAGGTGGCTACTTTGAAGAACCTAGAATATAAGACATATTTTCAGTTGTTTCACACTTTTTTGTTATGTATATAATTCCACATATGTTAATTCATAGTTTTGATGCCTTCGGTGTGAATGTACAATTTTCATAGTCATGAAAATACAGAAAAATCTTTAAATGAGAAGGTGTGTCCAAACTTTTGGTCTGTACTGTATTTCTAAGTAGCCATCACGTTCGGGGCTAGAGAGCCGACGACCAGTTTGAGCACTGCGTTGCGATCCTTGTCTGAGTTATAGGGTTGTATGACTCTTCTTTAAAGATTCCTTATGAAAAAAATGTAATTCTCATAGGCACAAATTTCTTTGACAATATTTAATTTTTTTTTATAAGAGTTGAAGGTTTTTCTTCAGTGGAAATGATGCGTGTGCAGACTGAAAATCTTTCCTCAAAAATTCACTTTTACTTTGGTACTGCGAAAGCAACTTAACATTTCCGAACTGTGAGTTTGCTCACTGGTAATATTGAATGCCTGTGCATTAAATCAAACTAGAGTAGATTTCAGGCTATTTAAATTTGAAGACTCCAGAGAAAATAATGTATTGGTTATCTTCATAGACTCCTGGATACCCTGATTCTTGCTCAGTATATTCAAACTTTACACTGTGTTTTTTAGGGCTACTGTTAGGAATTGTGGTTCTGTGCTCCCACCTGGGAATGGATCAGGTCTGCTGCTACATTACTCCGGTTGCAGGTGTCGCCATTGTCCTGAGCCTGGAAGCGGAGCTACTACGCGTGCAGGGAAACCGTCCCAATCTTATGGAGCATCACATTCTGGTGTTGTAGGATGTGTGAGGATGTGGGACGCTGTGTCTCTCACTGATTTCTTTGCCCAGGGAACATGAGACGCTGTGTTTCCCAGTTGCCAGGCAATGCAGAATACTGCTGTGTCGGGCACTAGGCAGTGGTGGGATTGTGTCCATTCTGCTGTGCAAGCCAGCAGGGAGTGGTTGTCTGGGGATGATTGGGAGGTATTTGTGACTCCTCATGCTCGAAAAAGCCCTTTAGTTTACCCTGGGTGATGCTGGACTCGGAGTCGGGTCCTGTGATGGAGAGATGGGGTGCAGCCGTGGCCCGGACCCGACCAGTGCTCAGGGCCGTCACATTAAAAAGATGGTGTGGGCTCATCCGGGTTGAGTGGCTGATTTACGACTACGCCACCTGTGGTGCCTGGTGAAGGCCACCAGCGCTGCTGCAGTCCGCTGAGGCATGGTGTTATGGCGGCCAGAGTTATTACTACTCCCCACAGGCGGAGCAGGGCCTCAGGGCAGAAGAACAGGAGGATGGAGGTAGTAGTAGAGGGAGACGGGCGCCGCGTCTCGCGGTGTGGTGCAGAATAAACAGTCCGGAGGCCATAGGGGTGAACTTCCAAGGCTTTACTCACTTTAGAGATGGCAGAAGGAAGACGACTCCCTGCTCCCCGCGGAGTTCTGCGGTCACCAGGGACGGGGGTCCGACAACCTCCGAGTAAGTCCAGCTGTTAGAACCTTGCTCTTAGGTCTTTTTTTCCTTTGTTGGTCACATGACCTTGTTGGCCTATTTAATCCTGCTCCGCCCTTCTGGCTTTGCTGGACTTCATTGTATATCTACTTTCTAGCTAGCCTGTGCTCTGTGTCTTGCTCTGTTAGTTTGCTTGGTCTACTGACCTCTATGTTCTATGTATTTTGTTTGTTCGTCTGTCTGCTACTATTTCTGTTAGGAGGTGTCCCATATTCCTCCCAGTCCTTAGTACTTGTAGGGATTCCTTCCCCACATCTATAGGTCTCCGTACAGACTAGCTTAGGACTTTAGCAGGTCTGATCGCAGGATCAGGTCCCCTGTTACATCGTAGGGATTAAGCTGAGTTCTATCGTAGGGACAGATCTCCTCTCTTTCCTTAGCTCTGGTAGCAGAACATAACAGTAAGTCCAGCCAGCAAATTCTCTAAGGAAAGATTTTTCTGTTCCATCATGGTGTCGGTTCAGGATTTGGTTCATCGCCTGCAGGGACTCTCTCTGGAGGTGGCCGAGCTCCGTCAGCACGTGAGTAACTGTCCTGGAGCACATTTCTTGGAGCCTAAGGTATGTTTGCCGGATTTATTTTTTGGTGAACACCGAGAATTTTTTTCATTTAAAAATGCTTGCTTATTGTATTTTCGTTTGAGACCTAAGTCCTCTGGGGATGAATCTCAGCGCGTAGGGTTCATAATGTCACTTTTGCGCAAAGAGCCTCAGGAGTGGGCCTTTTCTTTGCAACCTAGTGATTCATGCTTCAGATCAGTGGATAGTTTTTTTTCTGCTTTGGGACTATTATATGATGATCCTGACCGTGTTGCATCAGCTGAGACTGAGTTGAGACGTTTAAAACAAGGATCAGGTAATGTGGAAAAATATTGTACTCATTTCCGTCGTTGGTCTACTCAAACAGGGTGGAACGATTCTGCTCTGAAAAGTCTATTTCTTGCTGGGCTCAGTGAAAGGGTTAAAGACCTGCTAATTGCTTATCCTACACCTGAAGATTTGCAACAGGCTATGCAATTAGCTATACGGGTGGATAGAAGACTGCGTGCAAGGGTTAATGAGAGCAAATCCTCTGCTATGTCAGTTTCTGGTTATGAGAATGTGTGTACTAACAGTGGTGAACCGATGGAGATTGGATCGGTGGCACCTCGCTCTCAAGAAAAAGATCGTCGATTTTCTGAAGGCTTGTGTTTCTATTGCGGAAAATCTGGTCATTTGATTAAAGGCTGTGAGCTTCGTATGAAGAAAGAAAAAAAAATGGTCAGTCACGCCCGTATTGCCTGTTTAAATTCCAAGGGTATATTTTTAGCTGCTTCCACGATTGCTCAGAAAAAATTAATGGAATTTCGGGTGTTTGTTGATTGCGGGTCTACTCTGAATGTAATTGATGGGGGATTCGTGGAAAGACTCAATTTAAAGCCTGAACCTTTATCATCCCCCATTGCTGTGGTTTCTGTGGATGGTTCCCCTTTGAAGAATATTACTCTCAAGGTCTGTGAATTTCCTCTCACTATTAATGGTGTTCACCATGAGAAATTGGATTTGGTAGTGTTGATTAACTTGCCTTCTCCAGTAATATTGGGATTGCCCTGGTTAAAATTTCACAATCCTGTACTGGATTGGTCTACCAGTGAAATTAAATCCTGGAGCCATAAATGTTATGACAAGTGTTGTAACGGGCGTATTGCAGCTTTGGATAGGGGAGAATTGCCTGTTCCTATTCAGGATTTTTGGAGAGTTTTTTCTGAGAAGGAATCGTAGGTTTTGCCTCCCCATAGATACTATGATTGTTCTATTGAATTTGTCCCTGGAGCGACTCTTCCTAAAAGTCGTTTATTTAACCTTACTATTCCTGAGAGGAAGGCTTTGGAGGAGTACATACAGACAAGTTTGGCCGCCGGTCACATTAGGCCCTCTAAGTCTCCTGTGGCGGTTGGATTTTTTTTTGTAAAAAAAAAGGACGGCGGTTTACGTCCTTGTCTGGATTTTCGTGAGATTAACAAAATTACTGTACGCAATCCTTACCCACTGCCATTGATTCCTGATCTGTTTAACCAGTTAATGGGGGCCAAGTGGTTCTCTAAAATTGACCTTAAGGGGGCATACAATCTGTTGCGCATAAAGGAGGGTGATGAATGGAAGACTGCTTTTAACACTCCTGTGGGTCATTTTGAGAATCTGGTTATGCCTTTTGGTCTTACTAATGCTCCTGCATTTTTTCAGAATCTGATTAATGACATCCTTAGACCTTTGATCGGTAAAAATGTGGTTGTGTATTTGGATGACATTTTGATTTATTCGCCAGATCTGGAGTCTCATTGGCGGAGCGTGCGTGAGGTATTACAGTTATTAATGGACAATTCGCTTTTTGCTTAGCTAGAGAAATGTGAGTTCGCTGTACAGAGAATTAGTTTTTTGGGCTACATTATCTCCAGCAAAGGTTTTGAGATGGATCCGGTTAAGGTTCAGGCTGTGCAGGAATGGCCTAGGCCTATTGGTTTGAAATCGATACAGAGGTTTTTGGGTTTCGCCAATTACTACAGAAAATTCATAAAAAATGTTTCTAGTATTGTCAAACCTCTGACTGATCTCACCAGGAAAGGTGCTGATGCGGTTCAGTGGTCTTCTGAGGCCATTGAAGCTTTTGTGTATCTCAAGGAGAGGTTCACCTCTGCTCCCATCCTTATGCAGCCTGATGTTACTAGGCCGTTTTTGGTTGAGGTTGATGCTTCCTCTGTGGGGGTTGGCGCAGTATTGTCTCAGGATAACGGGGATGGATTACATCCCTGTGCCTTTTTTTCAAAAAAATTTTCGGAGACTGAACTTAATTACGATATTGGTAATCGGGAATTATTGGCTATTAAACTCGCATTTGAACACTGGCGCCACTTCTTGGAAGGTGCGGAATTTCCCGTTCAGGTTCTTACGGATCATAAAAATCTGATATATCTTGATGCTGCCAAGCGCCTGAATGCCCGTCAGGCTAGGTGGGCACTGTTTTTCTCGCGGTTTAATTTCTCCGTTACTTACATCCCTGGTACTAAGAATGTTAAGGCGGATGCCTTGTCTCGCAGTTTTTCTCCCATAGTCGGTGCTGAGAAAGAGGAGAACATTTTACAAGAAGGTGTTGTGATAGCTGCTTTGGACTCCGTTTTGGAAAATGAGATTCTTAAAGCACAGGAGAATGCCCCTTCTAACACTCCTCATGGGAGGTTGTTTGTGCCTGGGACCTTTAGGAGAGATTTGTTTGTTGAGTGTCACGAATCTCGGTTGGCAGGTCATCCCGGAATCTCTGAGACCAAGAGACTGGTGGGTCGCAGTTTTTGGTGGCCTGGATGGCAGAAGGAAGTCATTAAGTGGGTGCGTCAATGTACTATATGTGCTAGATCTAAGTCCTCACATACTCCTGCTGCGGGGTTGCTTTGTCCTTTGGAGGTTCCCAGTGCTCCTTGGACACATTTGGCTATGGACTTTATAACTGACCTTCCCCCCTCTGAGGGTATTACTGTCATCTGGGTGGTCGTGGACCGTTTTAGCAAGATGTGTCACTTGGTTCCTTTCGTCAAACTGCCCTGCGCTAAAACTCTCGCTAAGGCCTTTGTCAAGGAAATTGTCAGACTTCATGGCGTTCCTACTGACATTGTTTCTGATAGGGGTCCTCAGTTCGTGGCTCGTTTTTGGCGTGCGTTTTGTGATAGGTTGGGAGTTCATTTGTCGTTCTCGTCCGGATATCATCCTGAATCTAATGGCCAGACAGAAAGGAAAAACCAGGATGTTGAGCAGTTCTTGCGTTGTTTTGTGGCAGACAATCAAGAGGGGTGGTCTGAGTTTCTGCCACTTGCTGAATTTGCTCTGAACAATCATACATCTTCTTCTGCTGGTTGTTCGCCTTTTTTTTTGTTGTTCTGGGAGACATCCGTTGTTTGGGTCGTTCTCCAAGTTGGGATCTGCCGTGCCTGAGGAGGAGAATTTTTCCGGTGATTTGGAGAGAGTTTGGACGGATGTGCGTGGTAATCTTCAGGAGGCCAACAGAAAATCTAAAGACTACTTTGATAGGAAACGACAGGAGGTTTTGTTCGCTGTTGGTGACATGGTTTGGTTGTCCTCTAGGAATCTGCGGTTGAGGATTCCTTCAAAGAAATTGGGTCCCAAGTTTGTAGGGCCCTTTAAGGTGCTTCAGGTTGTCAACCAATCTGCTGTTAGGTTGGAGGTTCCTACCTCCTGGAGAATTAATCCGGTATTTCATGTCTCTCTGTTGAAAAAAGCTGTTGTATCGGATTGTGACGCCTCTGCCTCTGTTCCTCCGGTGGTGGAGGCCGGGGAATATGAAATTTCTCGCATCCTTAACTCTAGACGGTATAGAGGTAGTTTGCAGTATCTTGTGGCCTGGAAAGGTTTCGGTCCCGAGGATAACTCTTGGGTGAGGTCGGATGATGTTTCCGCGTCCAGACTTATCAGAGCGTTTCACAGGAGATTTCCTGATAAGCCTGGTCCTAGGGGATCCGGAGGATCCTCTTAGAAGGGGGGGTACTGTTAGAACCTTGCTCTTAGGTCTTTTTTCCTTTGCTGGTCACATGACCTTGTTGGCCTATTTAATCCTGCTCCGCCCTTCTGGCTTTGCTGGACTTCATTGTATATCTACTTTCTAGCTAGCCTGTGCTCTGTGTCTTGCTCTGTTAGTTTGCTTGGTCTACTGACCTCTATGTTCTATGTATTTTGCTTGTTCGTCTGTCTGCTACTATTTCTGTTAGGAGGTGTCCCATATTCCTCCCAGTCCTAAGTACTTGTAGGGATTCCTTCCCCACATCTATAGGTCTCCGTACAGACTAGCTTAGGACTTTAGCAGGTCTGATCGCAGGATCAGGTCCCCTGTTACATCGTAGGGATTAAGCTGAGTTCTATCGTAGGGACAGATCTCCTCTCTTTCCTTAGCTCTGGTAGCAGAACATAACACCAGCATTCAGTCGGGACCCTACAGCAGAGTGTTCCTGAACTACAGACCGAATCCTTTCCTGTCCGTGTGTGTGCACATAGGCCGGGACTCCCTCTGAACTCCTCTCAGAACAAGGGCACGGGTGGCAGCTCCGCTAAGTCCGATACCCGGTGGGATCCTCTGGGCCTACCGAGCTTTCCCATCCAGGACATAGAGTAGCAAGGTCGGGTGTCGGGGGCCGGTACCCCTCTTGCAGCCGGAGTCCCTCTGAATATATCAGGATGGCGAGGACAGGTGGCGTACACCGCTCCGTCTGCATCCTGCCTGGGATCCATTTGCTGTGGAAGCACACTCTTGAGCCCCGGGCCTTCTTGGTCCTGGTCATTGGCCGGGTTGAGACATTCCTGGTCTACAACCTGCCCCTCGACCCAAGGCTAAGGTACGAGGGCTGTGTCCCTTGCCGGTGCAGGCCCACACAGGATCTGCGCTCCGGGAGGGAGGTCACAATTCACACAGTATATGACATCACAAAGAACAGCCAAAAGACCTTGACTAACAAGGACCAGCGAAAGACCAAGACCAAAGATGGCTTTTTATTAAATATGAAATTTAAAGTGTAACTAACTTGTAGGTCCTCCACCCTCACCCACTATGGTTCCCCTAACTCTTGGTTCCCCAGTCTCCCTGTAACCAGGGGAGCAGCACCTAGTGCATACTAGCCCCCTCTGGTGGAGAAACGTGGTGTTGGATGCAAAGGTTGGGTCACGACTATCACACTGTTCTTACCTCAGAGGAGGAACACTACACTCCATTAGAGAAGTGCAGCATCCCTGTGGCGGTCGAACCCTCAGGGGCGCCACATATTCAACACCTAATCATTAGGTGGGCTATTTAACCCTGTTCCCTGCTCAGTCCTTTGCTGTTTATTGCAGTTCCTTTGTGCTGTGGTGAGTGGTGCTAGCAGTAGTGTTGCTATCTTTTCAGGGGTTTTCTCATTTTCGCTTCTGGTTACACTTACTGGGGTTCTTGAAGTGAAGAGGTACTCACTTGGTTCTTGACTAAGCACCAGCCGCGTCACCAGATGCCATCTGTCCGGCGACAGTGGGCCTGGGAAGAGATCTGCCAAAGTCCCCTTTCCATTTACTCAGAGCTGGGTAAAGAGTTTTCCCAGCCCTCAAAGGCTCACCTAGCTGAGACGGGCAGCTTGTGCCAAGTGCATCTGTGGCTGCGCCTTTGCTAGTTTGGTGCCAGTCTAGCTGGGTGTCTCTGCTTTAGCGCATAACAGCTACCTTGTTTTTTTCATGGGACCATAACCAGACATATTACCAGAAGAGTGCTTTCTGTCTGTCTTCATGTATTTTCATTATTTTTACAGGACAAAAGTGATATACAATGTTACCCTTCTGCACAAATTGAACTAATGCCTTTGTTGTTTCCGTTGCATGATTATCTTATATAGCTGGAAAACAATAGAAGTGTCAATTAATATTTAAAGGGATTGTCCTGCCATGAAGAAAGATTTGAGAACAACTTAGAAAATGAAATATATTTTTTCAAGTCATACCTTATTTATTCCCTATCACGTAGCAAGACAACACAGGATCAATGGGTAAGTACAGAGACCGGAGTGGGACAAGAAAGTAATGGAGTATTACTTCTGTTTTGTTTCTTAATATTTAAAGATATTTATAAAATAGTTTTATAGCAGGACAACCCCTTTTAGAGGGAATTAACATTGTAATGATCCAAGTTCCATTACAGATGCCTTATATTTACTATTAGTTATAGTACATATTGCCCTTCCTTCCACATACAGGATTATAGGGTTGTTATATCGTAAGCTAAATAAAAACAAATCCCACAGTTACTTTGCATAATATGTGCAGTGCATGACATTTTTTTATTTGTGTATAAAACAGGTGTAAGTTACATTAACATAGATATGGCCATGTTAATATTTAATTCATGAGGGCCAGTAATACAAAGACAGGTCAGATACTGGCAGCTGATTACATTGCAATATGAGAGATTTGACTGTATATACTCCCTGTTCTCAACAGACATAGAAAACAATTATACTCCATTATATTGCAGTTTTCACATACTTAACAATAATATACTACTCTATAGTACATTACAATGTCCTGGTATTTGCCACAGTGACTGCTGTTGACCTGTTTTATATTGTTGATTTCATTCAGCATGTAGCCTGTTTTCTTCTGAGAGGACCAAGCCCAGCGATTATCGCCCCCTCCCAAAAAAAAATTGCCTGGCAGCATTTCACACACTGCTGAAGACTCAGAAAGTTAAATGGGGCGCACTTTGTAATAAATTTGGCATAATTTACTGCATTGCTTTTGACTAGCGCATATAAAGCAAGGTTTGATCAGTCCGCCCCTATGTCTCTTAAGGGGGATGGCCAGTATGAAAATATAGGGTCTGCTTTTTTTCCAAACAAAGCACACCATTGGGCCATGGGCTATGTCTCGTTTTGCAGATTATCCTCATTTAAGAAATTGGATTATTCTACAATAACAACACAGCTTACCATACTGCCCTGGCATTCTTCAACTCCTTATTAAAATTCGTCATCTATTTACAGTGGTTGTGCACACTAATTATATGGAATGGGCTTACTTCTGACATCCATTAACTCTCGTAAAGCAATTGTGGGGTGCCACTGGGTTGTCATTGCAGCCTAGCATGTACTGAAGGCCACTGTAGCCCGGGTGTCTTGTATTTTTACATTAAACTTCAATTCTGCAATATTGCAATGTATTTTAAAACCGAACAAGTGATTGCAGGTTGATGGACCCTCGATGTCTGTTGTGAGCGTTTCTATTTTAGCCAAAATATCGAACAATACCTCAATTTTATTATGCTTCATATTAATCAAATTGCACATTTTTTTCATTTCTATGCAGTTTCCAGCCAGGTATTTTAGTGTTGGCCTTATGAATTAGAGTGCCTGCATCTATATGATGCACTGTTATAGTGCTGGGCAGCCACCTGATCTAATAGTATGGGCGTCACTAATAAGCTGGAAGTCAACCATTGTGCATTACATCTGTGTGACTGACGTGCTTTACAAGCTTTATCCGTTTGCATTTTTAATACTAAGCAACATCACCCTCCATGAATTGGTAGGTTGTGTGAGTTGTTGTTCATCAGTATTTTGCACCGGTGCCACATCCACCTTTATCATGGTGGTCTGCTACATTCTGCAGTGCATTCGTTTTGTGAGCTGTTGTTGATAAATATGGCTCCTCTTTTCTGCTGTTTTTGCAGTCCACTGTATAAAAGTTTTAATCAAGTGTGGGAAAAATGCTGCAAAGGAAGAATACTTTCAAAAATATAATTATTAATAGTTTATTTTTATCAGTTAATAAAATGCAAAGTGAAAGAACAAAAGAGAAATGTAGATCAAATCAATATTTGGTGCGACCAACCCTTGCTTTGAAAACAGAATCAATTCTTCTAGGTACATTTGCACACAAATTTTGAATGACCTCAGCAGGCAGGTTGTTCCAAACAACTTGGAGAACTAACCACAGATCTTCTGTGGATATCGGCTTGTGCAAATTTTTTTGTCTTTTCATGTAATTCCACACAGACTCGATGATGTTGAGATGGATCTGAAGAGACCATATCATCACTTCCACGACTACTTGTTAGTCTTTACACTGAAGATAGTTCATAATGACATTGTCTGTATGTTTGGAGTCATTGTCCTGCTGTAGAATAAATTTGAAGCCAATCAGATGCCTCTTTGGAACAACATCCTAGTTGAATTCCTCCAAAATCTGTGTGAAAGTGTAGCTTGAAGAATTGATGCTATGACGCTGTCTTTAATGCAAAGGGTGGTAACGCCAAATATTGGCTTGATTTAGATTTCTCTTTTATTCACTTAGCATTTTGTTAATTGAAAAAATAAATTATTAACAATATTACAATTAGTCTGGTTGTCATGACATGGACCAGGGACCTGCAAATCTTTTTCTTAACTCTACCTGTTAGGTGAGGGTCCCAGACATGACACCTAAACTTAATGGACATACAGTCATGGCCAAAAGTATTGAGAATGAGACAAATAGTAATTTTTCCAAAGTTTACTGCTTCATTTTTTGTAATGGCAATTTGCATATACTCCTGAATGTCAAAGAGTGATCAGCTTAACAGCAATTACTGTACTTGCAAAGTCAATATTTGCCCAGAAAATGAACTTTAACCTCCAAAACACATTTCAACATCATTGCAGTCCTGCCTTAAAAGGAGCAGCTAACATCGTTTTAGTGATTGATCCATTAACACAGGTGTGGGTGTTGATGAGGACAGGGCTGGCGATCAATCAGTCATGATTAAGTAAGAATGACATCACTGGACACTTTAAAAGGAGGCTGGTTCTTGGTATCATTGTTTCTCTTCAGTTAACCATGGTTATCTCTAAAGAAACATGTGCAGCCATCATTGCACTGCACAAAAATGGCCTAAGAGGGAAGAGTATCGCAGCTACAAAGATTGCACCTCAGTCAACAATCTATCGCATCATCAAGAACTTCAAGGAGAGAGCTTCCATTGTTGTCAAAAAGGCTCCAGGGCGCCCAAGAAAGACCGGCAAGCGCCAGGACCGTATCTTAAAACTGTTTCAGCTGCGGGATCGGACTACCAGCAGTGCCGAGCTTGCTCAGGAATGGAAGCAGGCTGGTGTGAGTGCTTCTGCACGCACTGTGAGGTGGAGACTCTTTGAGCAAGGGCTGGTTTCAAGGAGGGCAGCAAATAAGCCACTTCTCTCCAGAAAAAACATCAGGGACCGACTGATATTCTGCAAAAGGTACAGGGAGTGGACTGCTGAGGACTGGGGCAAAGTCATTTTCTCTGATGAATCCCCTTTTTGATTGTTTGGGACATCTGGAAAACAGCTTATTCGGAGAAGAAGAGGTGAGCACTACCACCAGTCTTGTCTCATGCCAACTGTAAAGCATCCTGAAACCATTCATGTGTGGGGTTGCTTCTCAGCCAAGGAAATCGGCTCACTCACAGTCTTGCCTAAAAACACATCCATGAATAAAGAATGGTACCATAATGTCCTCCAAGAGCAACTTCTCCCAACCGTCCAAGAGCAGTTTGGTGCCCAACAATGCCCTTTCCAGCGTGATGGAGCACCTTGCCATAAAGCAAAGGTGATAACTAAATGGCTCATGGAACAAAACATAGAGATTTTGGGTCCATGGCCTGGAAACTCCCCAGATCTTAATCCCATTGAGAACTTGGGGTCAATCATCAAGAGACGGGTGGACAAACAAAAACCAACAAATTCTGGCAAAATGCAAGCATTGATTATGCAAGAATGGACTGCTATCAGTCAGGATTTGGTCCAAAAGTTGATTGAGAGCATGCCAGGGAGAATTACAGAGGTCTTGAAGAAGAAGGGGCAACACTACAAATATTGACTTGCTGCATTAACTCATTCTAACTGTCAATATAACCTATTGGTACTCATAATATGATTGCAATTATATTTCTGTATGTGATATAAACATCAGACAAACACTAATAAAAACCAGAGGCCAGCAGATCATGTGAAAATATAATTTTGGTGTCATTCTCAAAACTTTTGGCCATGACTGTACAATAGATGCTGACCTAAATCTAATAATTTATTTAATAATTGTGGATTGAGTATCACATATTTTAACATTGCAGTAAAATATTTACCCTTTTTTAAACATTTTGATTTCTACTTCATTTTCTGTACTATGCTAATTATATCCTTTTATTGCATTCCTATACACTGTTTATAAAGAAAATGCATTTGTGAAAGATAAGATGCTAAAAAATCCCCTCTGGCTGCAAAAGAGTTAATTGCAAAGCTAGAAGGTGGCAAGTTTGTAGAGTGCTTCATTTTCAGCCACTATGTCATGGTATCCTTGGTAATTACTGGGGCTTAAGCAACACCACACCTTAGATAAACCTGTAATGCAGGAGTTTTCTACAAACATTTTTCTTTTCTACAAGCTGCAGCTTGCCTCGTATATATATATTTGCACTCTCTACGTTTAGCTCTCTTCTCCCCTGGCTAGTTCGTTCTTGGCTTAACTAACAAATCCCAATTTGTTGACTTAGCTCCATTCCTCTCCAGTGCGTGCGTGAGACAGCTATGCCATTAATGTCGTAGTTAGAACTGCGGGGTCACCTGACTTTATTTTTTCCACCATATATAAATATAGTAGAGCAAAAAAAGGAGAACATGTGAAAGGTTCAGTGAAAGGTGACAATTTAGGGTCACTTTAATAAATCAGCGTACAAACATGCAACATATTTCAGCTTCTTATTTGACATGTGCCGGTATTTCAACCGTTTGACACAAACGGAAAAGTAACCCTAAGAAGTAAATAGTTTAATCACCGTCAATGTGTAGGTGTATGAGCTATATCTGCTTTCCTACTAGGTCTAGTGACTTGTATGTTATGCAAACTCCGGACATTTCCAACCTTACCAAAGAGCCACATAAAAATAAATAGCAAAACAAATATAATAAATCTGTAGCTAAATTGAAAATCCCTTTATTACGGAGAATTACAGCTCAGTGTATAGCAGCTAATTGACTATGAAATATTAAATGCAGGAAGGTTTATAAACAAACCTAAACTGATAATGCCCATTAGATGTTCCTACTAATATTTACTTCACTTATCTTCCCATTCACAAGCTGGCTTATCTCTGTCAGTACTTAGAGTATCACCCAACTGAAAGTATTGTGAACATTTGGTGAAAGGAAATATCAGCTTTGTTTACCAAGATGAAACCAGCCATCTCTGTCTTAAAGCACTTAACATAATAAAACTGCAGGAGAAATTCCATTCAGCTCCTTTCTGCTTTTACCTTCGCTTATGATATATTAGATTCCAGCAGGTCTACAACTTGCAACCTGCACATTGGAGAACGGGCCACAGGATAACTCAAATAGTCCTCTACTGACAAAGAATTTTTTTTTATAAGATTTTCTTTATTGATATGAGACATTTTTATAAGTTTATTTGTTGTTTTTAGAAATAATTGTTTTCATTAACTTTAAGACAAGTTTCACACATCCGACATTCATGATCCGAGTGTGGAATATGCGTATTGACCTACACTCAACTGTTTGTATCTTCCAGCCTATTTATTGTCAGCTCCCCTACTTTCGTAAAATCTTGGATTTCCAATTAAAAAAAAAAAGACAATTCTACAGCACTTTTAAAAAACTGTAGCTTTTCTCTGTTATTTATCCTAAAATTTGTTGAATCAAAACTGGGTGCTACCTTTTACCTTCCAAATGGGCGTCTCACAGACTGACACTGGCCGCAATGATTGGACTATATAGTGGCACACTCCCGAGTGATAAGGCTGGGTGCCCACGTAGCGTTTTTCAAGCGTTTATGCTGCGGAATTTCCGCAGCGGAAACGCTTGTGAAACGCTAGGTAATCCGCACCCCATGGTCCCCAAGGGGATTCCGCATGTTCTATGCACATGCTGCGGATTTTTCCGCAGCGTTTATGCTGCGTACAAAAATCCGCAGCATGTCATTTAATTTTGCGGAAGCGCAGCGGAACTCCCGCCATTGACTTGCATTGAAACGCATAGAAACCGCGACTGTACATTTTTACAAGCGGCTTCTATGCGTCTCTATGTGCGGATGGTACCCAGTTCTGGAGGAGAGGAGACTCTCATCCAGACCTGGGTACCATTGTACCTGTAAAAAAAGAATAAAATAACAAATAAAGTTTATACTCACCTGTCCGAAGGCTTTTCTCTGAATGCCGGCATCGCTTGAGGACCTGCGGTGACGTCACAGTCATGTGACCGCAGGCCCTTCACCGCTCTGTCTCGCGATATGCCGGCGGCAGCCGTAAACCAGACAGGAGCGAGCGCTGCTGCACACACCGGGGCCTCGGGGGTGAGTATAGCTTTATTTGTTTTAATTTTTACGGTTCACGCTGTATAAATCCATGCCGTTTGCATGGATTTATATAGTGTGACCTAGTTGTCAAGCACTTTCCAAGTGATGCTATCGCCTGGAAAGCGCTTGTCAATCTGTATGCGGAAAAGCATGTGAATCCGCATGTGGATCCGCATGTATTCTGCAGGAAAAACGCATGCACAATCTGCATGTGTTTTTTCTGCCAGGGAGATGCAGAAATGCTGCAGAAATTTTCTGCTTCATTTCTGCATCGTGGGCACATAGCCTAAAACACAGCCCTAAATGTATAGATTAGATAATTCCTTAGAGGAATAATAAAGAACTAGTACAAGATTCAGCTCCAAGAAAAGATGATCCAGAACAGTTATTTTATGGATAATTGACCAATTTGGATGATAAAACGTTATTTGGCTGTGCTGCTGTAATTACAAATCCTTAGGGCCAAGATGAGTTGAATGGATTTCTTTTCCACAATGCGTTTCAACTCTGGACTAGTGTCTTTTTCAAGTGAAAAAAAAAATTCACTTTTTTGATTGTTTGAGGCTGTGTGCCCACGTAGCGTTTTACAAGCGTTTATGCTGCGGAATTTCCGCAGCATAAACGCTCCAAAAACGCTTGGTAATCTGCCCCCCATGGTCCTCAATGAGAAGCCGCACTGTCAATGCCCACGCTGCGGTTTTTTCCGCTGCGTTTATGCTCCGCGGAAAAATCCGCAGCATGTCATTTAATTTTGCGGAAGCGCGGCGTAATCGTCGCCATTGACTTGCATTGGGCCGCTTCAAATCCGCAAATATGTAAAAATAATTGCGGAAGTGAAGCGCATTTGCTGCGGTCTTGTACCTCAAAACCGCAGCAAATAGGAAGTGACGTCACAATTGGGCGTTCCATCCATCCATCCCATGAGCATCCCATAATCCAGGAAGACGAGAATCCCATAATATTCCCGTCTCTCAGGATCATGGCTGCTAACGTGGGATGGTACAAGCGGATGAATGTCAACGTGGGATTCATGATTAGTGTGGTAAGTGTCTGTATGTGTCTGTGTGGTGTGTATGTGGTCTGTATGTGTCTGTGTGGTGTGTATGTGGGGTCTGTGTGGGGTCTGTGTGGGGTCTGTGTGCGCGGGTGTCAGCAGGCAGACATAGGCCGATGTGACACTACTACTCCCATCGGCCTATGTCTGTCCCCCGTCCACTCATGCCAGCAGGATCAGCTCGATGGGAGCAGTAGTTCCCATCAGACTGATCCTGCTGTAAAATGTGCCCCAAAATTAAATTTAATAGCCCCCATATGTGCCTCCATATATTATTGACCCTATCCCCCCCCCCCCCCCCCTATTTTTTTTTTTTTTTGGGGGGGGTGCTATCATTATTAAAGTTTTTTGTTTATTGGCCCCAATAATATGTAATCTACTGCCCCCTTTTTTTTCATTGGTGGCCAGTGGTTACCTAAAAAAAAGTTTATACATTACCTGTCCCCGCCGATCGCCACCTAAAATAAAGTAAAAAATAAAAAACTACACCTATACTCACCTAGACACCTAATTCCCCGAAGCCATCGATCTCCTGTAATAAAATATAAAATAATAAACCACAACCTTATCCTTACCCCTCCGTAGTAGTCCACGAGTGTCCCACGAAGATCTCCAGTTCAGAGCAGCCACATAGAATGTGACCGCTCTGAACCGCTGCCGCCGCTAGAATGAACGGGTTCGCCGGAGTTCAGGCAGCGCTGCTCCGGTTAGCTGCTTTACGGCCCCGCTGTATTGTGAGAAATTCCCACGGTACAACAGGGCTGTAAAGGAGGTCACCGGAGCAGCGCTGACTGAATGCACTCCGGTGACCTCAGTCAGGGGCTCATGCTGCTGGGAGCGGACGTGTTCCCGGCAGTGTGAGCTTACAGCAGCCATGACAGCTGTCACATCTCCAGATGTGACAGCTGTGCATGGCAGATCAGCGCAGGAACGTGGACAGGTAACTATTTTTTTTTTTTAGTAAAATTAGAATTAAATAAAATTGTGTTTTATTTCAAATAAATTATTTTTTTCTGGGTGTTTGTCTTTTTTATTTTTAACACTTTGTCGGTTAGTAATGGGGGTGTCTTATAGACGCCCATCATTACTAACCTGGGCTTCATGTCAGCTGGCGCTGACATGAACCCCACCACTATTACCCCCTGTCACCGCACCAGGGCAGCGTGGAAGAGCGAGGCTAAGTGCCAGATTTGGCGCACAAATATGATGCGCCAAATCTGGGGCAGCTGAGGGCTGATATTATAGCCTGGGAGGGGGCCTATAACCATGGCCCCTTTCTAGGCTATTAATATCAGGTCGCAGCTGTCCGCCTAGCCTTTGCTGGCTGCAATTTATAGGGGGACCCCATGTCATTTTTTTTGGGGGGGTCTTCTTATATAGTAGCCAGAAAAGGCAAAGCGGCTAGCCTTTGCTGGCTACAATTTATAGGGGGACCCCATGTCACTTTTTTGGGGGGGGGGTCTTCCTATATAGTAGCCAGAAAAGGCAAAGCGGCTAGCCTTTGCTGGCTACAATTTATAGAGGGACCCCATGTCACTTTTTTGGGGGGGGGCTTCCTATATAGTAGCCAGTAAAGGCAAAGCGGCTAGCCTTTGCTGGCTACA
The DNA here is from genome assembly GCF_046119375.1 of Phyllobates terribilis. Lineage (NCBI taxonomy): Eukaryota > Metazoa > Chordata > Amphibia > Anura > Dendrobatidae > Phyllobates > Phyllobates terribilis. The sequence goes on along the minus strand of NW_027362763.1, from coordinate 311,253,283 downwards.
ATTTATAGGGGGACCCCATGTCACTTTTTTTGGGGGGGGGTCTTCATATATAGTAGCCAGAAAAGGCAAAGTGGCTAGCCTTTGCTGGCTACAATTTATAGGGGGACCCCATGTCACTTTTTTTGGGGGGGGTCTTCATATATAGTAGCCAGAAAAGGCAAAGTGGCTAGCCTTTGCTGGCTACAATTTATAGGGGGACCCCATGTCACTTTTTTTGGGGGGGGTCTTCATATATAGTAGCCAGAAAAGGCAAAGTGGCTAGCCTTTGCTGGCTACAATTTATAGGGGGACCCCATGTCACTTTTTTTGGGGGGGGTCTTCCTATATAGTAGCCAGAAAAGGCAAAGTGGCTAGCCTTTGCTGGCTACAATTTATAGGGGGACCCCATGTCACTTTTTTGGGGGGGGGTCTTCATATATAGTAGCCAGAAAAGGCAAAGTGGCTAGCCTTTGCTGGCTACAATTTATAGGGGGACCCCATGTCACTTTTTTTGGGGGGGGTCTTCATATATAGTAGCCAGAAAAGGCAAAGTGGCTAGCCTTTGCTGGCTACAATTTATAGGGGGACCCCATGTCACTTTTTTGGGGGCGGGTCTTCATATATAGTAGCCAGAAAAGGCAAAGTGGCTAGCCTTTGCTGGCTACAATTTATAGGGGGACCCCATGTCACTTTTTTTTGGGGGGGGTCTTCATATATAGTAGCCAGAAAAGGCAAAGTGGCTAGCCTTTGCTGGCTACAATTTATAGGGGGACCCCATGTCACTTTTTTTGGGGGGGGTCTTCATGTATAGTAGCCAGAAAAGGCAAAGTGGCTAGCCTTTGCTGGCTACAATTTATAGGGGGACCCCATGTCACTTTTTTTGGGGGGGGGGTCTTCATATATAGTAGCCAGAAAAGGCAAAGTGGCTAGCCTTTGCTGACTACAATTTATAGGGGGACCCCATGTCACTTTTTTTGGGGGGGGGCTTCCTATATAGTAGCCAGTAAAGGCTAAGCTAACTGCTGCGGCCTGGTATTAATAGCAAAGGAAGGGTCCATGGTTATTGGCTACTTCACAGACTATAACATCAGCCAACAACCGTCTGCTTTCCCTTTGCTAGTTATTAAAACTATGCGTGAGCCCACTTATTTTTTTTGGTTAAAAGATTTTATTAAAGTGAAAGATTATTGTACAGTGTATGTAGGTTCATTCACTGAAAGCTCCTGCATACGCTGTAAGGTTGATTTCTCACGTCCACATATCCACGTTAGTACAGATAAGTGTGACCGAGCATGCTTTGCAATGGGTCTGTGTGTGGGTCTCCGCTGTGTGTGGAAAATGGCATCAACACTCGTCCCGGAGATTGACGTGTGAAAGAACCGTACAATATAGGTGAGGGGTTAGTGTTGGTGTGTGTGCGTACATATCTCCATATGTTTATTTAATTATTTTTTTGGGGTTAATCTTTTATTCCTCCATTTTGTTTTTAAAATAATATTCACACACGTTATTATTCACTGTAGATTGAAAAATATCCCGAAATATGGGACCGAGCTAGTCCTGATTACAAAGACAAGCAGAAGAAAAAAGACGCCTGGGCCTCTGTGTTGAGCCAAATGTATCCCCAGTGGGTGAATGTGGAACGTGATGCCCAAGAGGAAATTAGTAAGTTTTGATTTTTACATTTATTTTTATATCTATTTATAATTGCACTTTTTGGTGTTAAAGCAGTTCATAAATTGTTTTGGTTTTGTCATTGCAGTGTATGATATTAAAAATCGGTGGAGATCGGTCACCGACCGGCTGGTGAAGTATCACCAGTCGGTGCAAAGTGGCTCATCACCAAAAAAAAGAAAATTTCCTTTTGCGGACGAGCTGGCCTTCATACTAACCAGTAGGAGTTTGCGGAGGTAAATTCCCAAAACATATTAATTGAAATGTTTCCAAAAATGTTGTATTTACATTGGGATTTACCTTTTATTATATACAGAACTGAAGGAAACATCATGGCCCCAACAGCAGAAGAGGACACAAACACAGAGCAAGCAGAGGAGGAATCCGAGGACTTTTTCCAGCTTTCCTCACCGGATCCATCTGCTTCGGCATCTTCAGCATCTGGTTGTCCCTCACATTCTTTGTCCAATCCAGCGGACATCGGGACGGGTTTGGTGACTGATTCTCCTGCTCCTGCTCCAAGTGACGCTGGAAGCTCTGCTGGTGATGTGTTGAGGCCCACTGGGAGGGGGTCTGGTTCTGCTCATCTCGTGGCATCGAGAAGGGCGGGCAAAAAAAAGGCCAAAAGCCACGGGGGTGGGACTATTGTGCTTGAAGCACTCACAAATCAAACCCTCAGCCTTGTGGAAAGGGCATCCCAGGAAGATGCCATCGATAAATTTTGCTCAGCCCAAGCTGCCCGCATCAGATCTCTGCCACGAGATAGGCAGAACATGTACATGACTGCAGCAGGCGCTATGGTCATGGCAATTGAAGAGGCAGCAGTTATGCCCTTGCCCCCAGCCGTAGTATGCGGAATATTTAATTGTTTCAAACCCAGTGTGCCTCCACCACGACCAGCAGCTGCAACCCAGCGTTTTGGGCAGGTTGCTGCAGCATACCGTCCAGAAGATATGCAACCAAGTTATGGTCGCCAAATGGCTCATGGTGCATCATCATTTGTCAGAGGACCATCCCCCAACTCTACTTTTTCTCAAGAAATGTTTCCTGGGTACAGCTTTGAAGAAGACCTTCAAAACAAGTAGTTAAATAATTTTACCCCTCCCTGTCAGCATTTTTGGACCCTAGCAAATACAGACAGCACCTGTAGGTCGATAGATACACAATGTTTTAGAGAATCAGACAATTAACAAAGACCTTTTCTTATGGTCACCTATACCAGGCTTCAGGCGTAGGGGACTGTAAGAAAAGGTGTTTCTTTTTATATAATTAAACAACCTACAGGTGCTGCCCGTATTTTAGGGCCCAAAACTGATTACAGGACAGGTGTGCTGTACACAGTGTGTAATTTCTTCCCAAGTTATGGGCAATGTTTGTCCGATTAAATTTTCTAGAAGTTTGTTGTTTTTTGTTTTTACAAAGTTTTTTACAGTTATTCTATATTACGTATTAAAAAAAATATTTAAACTATCTGTTAATTTTTCTTTTCAAGTGTATATGTGGTTGGATTGGGTTGTAATGAAAAAGTGTTCCCCTGATCTGCGCTCACCATAGCGCAGGTCAGAGGAACTCTACATTTTTTAAATTTGTTCAAACTAATCTACGTATGTGGTCGGCTGTATACAGTCGTTTTTAAATTAGAAATATACTTTGATATTTTGGACCACAACTATTTTTTGGATGAATACTACTCTCAACACTGTTATTTGCTAGTTCTGTTCTTAGCGCAAGCAAATAACAATGGTGAGGGTTGACTTTAGCAGACAGTACTTGTGAAGAGCGCTCTAGGTAGTAATGCCAATTTACAGGCTCTGGTCTTTGTGGGTTGTTCACTTTTGCGTTGACGTATTGTCGGAAAACAAAATGTAGAAGGTTGCAATTCAAGAAATATTTTAGACAAATTTAAGTTTAACCAAAATTTATTTTTTTTAGAAACATTTTTTTTACATTTTTATTTAAAAAAAAAAGGAGGAAGTTCTTCTTTTATTGTTCATCAGATCTTCTCTGCTGGTCAGGCTGCTCAACACCAGCACAGGAGTATTGCCAGTGCACGGCACCTTCAGGACTCATTAAGTAGTCAGCGAAGGTTTCTCGCACCCTGGCACCAGAGTTGGATGGCCTTCCCTGACCGGAGTTGACAACTGGAATTAATTCAGATAGCTGTGACTCCTCATCTTGCTTGGTGCTGTACTCACGAGCATAGTTGTGGAGTACACAGCATGCCTTAATTACAGTGTCAACGGTCTCCGTATCCAACTGGATGGCAGTGTGAAAGATCCTCCACTGACTACACATGATTCCGAAGGTGCATTCCACATATCTGCGTGCACGACTCAGCCGATAATTGAAAATCCTCCGCCGGGCATTCAGTGCCCTTCGTGGGTATGGGCGCAGCAGGTTGGTCTGTAAGGGAAATGCCTCATCCGATACCATCACAAAAGGAACTGGATGTGTGGAACCCGGCAAAGGTCTTGGGGCTGGGAGCGTTACGCCATCTTGATGAATTTGCAGCCCAATCTGTGATGATCTAAACACCCGAGAGTCCCCAGTACTGCCATAAGCACCAACGTCAATGGCAACAAATTTGAAATGTGCATCAGCCACCGCCATCAGGACCACAGAAAAATATTTCTTATAATTAAAGAAGCGTGATCCTGATCGTGGTGGCTGCTGAACTCTCACATGTTTGCCATCGACAGCACCAATGCAGTTTGGGAAATTGGCCACAGTTTGAAAGCCTGCTGCGACCTGCAACCAAGTCTCCTCGGTTGGAGAAGGCATCACGATGGGCTGCAACTTCTGCCAGATGACGGTACATGTGCACCTCACAATTCTGGAAATGGTGGATTTACCAACCCTAAATTGGAGGTGCAGTGATGTATAGCTCTCTCCTGTGGCCAAAAACCTGAAAAGGAAAAATAGATAATTAGAAAAGCCATAAAAAGAAATACAAGCCAACAGTAATTATCCATTATTGATTCATCTTTTAAAAAATTAAGGTCTTTATTACAAAAAACTATTCCAACAATGGGCGCGTTTTTTTGGGGGGGGCTCCACATTTTCAATCTTTTTTGGTCATCTTTTGTTTTCTCTTGAGTTCACACATATCAATTTATAATGTGTTTTGACTTTGTGTCTGTGTTTGCCTACGATGTTTGCTCTAGAGTTTACACATCAGTGACCTTTTCAATCTGATCTCTGTGCATGGTGATCTCATGGTCAAGCCAAAAATATGTACACAACGACAGACACAGTGGAGCCATCACCACAGGGTGGCTAACAAAACCAGGTACACCAGCCATCACCGCAGGGTGACGAACAAAACCAGGTACATATAAATCAACATTCAACTTACCGCAAGGTGATGAGCAGCCTTTCCTCAGCAGAGATGGCCCTTCGCATTACAGTGTCTTGGAAGTCCAGGTCAGGAGACATAAGGCTCAGCAGCCGATCAAATGCAATAATGTTCAGACGGCAGAACTGTTTAAATTTTTCAGGAAAACTATAGTAAACAGAGAAAAAAAAAATATTAAAAGATAATTTTGTAACATAGTATACAAACAAAACCTTAAAAAAACAGCATAGACGGGTGACATTATACTTTCTTCACATATATCTTACCTCCTTAAATCCTGGTAGAGAACATTAAAGTGGCCCTTATCCGTCCGCTCCTGCAAGATAGGGTGCACCCAAATTTTTTTTGGTCGTCTTCTCCTCCTTAAACGCTCCTATAGAACAATAATAGGTTAGTACACACACTACATAAAAATAATGTACCCCAAAAAAACTTAGTTTATATTACCTGCTCAACGTTGTAGAGCAGGAGATTTAAGCAAGTCATTAGCAGAAGGTTTAGGCATGGTCTGCTGACCCGCAGGGGCTGCAATTCCTGTGGCATACTGTCTTTTGCAAAAAACAAAATGGTGACGAGGGGTTGAACTAGGAAATGACATCAGGATTTCCCTCTTTTTTTTTTTTTTTCAATAACTTTATTTGTGCTCAAAAACGCATGAAATAAGCTTACAAAAACGCATGTAAAATCCGCATACAAAAACGCGTCAAAAACGCGACCAAAAAATGCACGTGATTTTCTGGCAAGGGACATGCAGAAATGTTGCAGAAATTTTCTGCTTCATTTCTGCATCGTGGGCACATAGCCTTGAGGCTGTGTGCCCACGTAGCGTTTTTCAAGCATATATGCTGCGGAATTTCCGCAGCGTAAACGCTTGAAAAACGCATGTATATCCGCACCCCATGGTCCCCAATGGCATTCCGCAATGTCAATGCCCATGCTGCGGATTTTTCCGCAGCGTATATGCTGCGGTCAAAAATCCGCAGCATGTTCATTAATTTTGCGGAAGCGCGGCGGAATCAATGTGCGGATGGTACCCAAGTCTGGATGAGAGGAGACTCTCATCCAGACCTGGGTACCAAAGAACCTGTAAAAAAAAGAATAAAATAAAGTTTATACTTATCTTCTGATGTTTTCCCTCCGTCGCGCTGTTGTCTGAAGGACCTGCCACCGCAGGTCCTGCACACAACAACGTGAGCCGCTCAAGCCTCCGGACGGGGCAGAGAATGCATCAGAAGGTGAGTATAAAGTTTATTTTTTTATTTTTTACCATTCTGAACAAGTTGTCAAGCACTTTTCCAAGTGATGCTTGGAGAAGTGCTTGATAACCCACATGCGGAAATGCATGCAAAGACACCTCACAAACGCTTCTACCTGGCGGGAAAACCACATGTAATATCCGCATGCGATTTTCCCGCCAGGGAGAAGCGTAAAAAATATGCTTCAGGTCCGCAACGTGGGCACATAGCCTAAAGATTTATTTTAAACAAAGACAAGTCCATATTGGCCAAAGTAGCATTTTCCTTGTGCTACACATGATACATAAAAGAAGAAATGAGGGAGCCCAACTGGCACCATAGATACATATTCTACAGGATGGGCCATTTACAGTGACTTGTGAAAGTATTTGGCCCCCTTGAACTTTTCTACCTTTTGCCAAATTTCTGGCTTCAAACATAAAGACTAGTGTTGAGCGAGCACTAAAATGCTCGGGTGCTCGAAGCTCGGGCCGAGCTCGCCGTGATACTCGGGTGCTCGACCTGAGCAACGAGCCCAGTGTTAGTCTATGGTAGACTCGAGCATTTTTGCGGTGGCACCCCCGGCAGTCTTTTAAAAGCCTAACAAGTGCCCAAAACGACAGTGACAGTGCTCAAATGACATGGGGACAGCATGGGGATCGCCCCAGGAAGCATTTCTGACCCCCAAGTCACTGCTGTCAACAACGTGGTCAGAGGTATTAAGCCACTTTTACAGGCTCACAATAAAACGTTCAAAAACTAAAGTGAAACTTTTTTCCTGTGAAATATGTTAAGGAACATCCTTTCCAGGGTAAAGACTTGTGTATAGGTTAAAATAAATGACCAAAAACAAAAATACTCCTCCACACCTTCGGCTATGTTCACAAGTAGCATTTTTTATGCGTTTTTGCACTTTTGTATTGCTTTCAACTATGACAAATGCATTCACCGTGAAATCTCATTTTAACATTTTACAACCTTATCTGGCCATGTGCTGTGTGACACAAGCATAAAGTGCTGAAAAGACAAGGGAACAGCATGGGGAAGACCCCTGGAAGCATCTCTGACTCCCAGGTCACTGTCTAAAAGTGTGCCCATCATAAGTGATCCTTACCGCATCAGAAGATGCAGACTAGCAACTATCCCCATGCAAGTTCTAGTCCCAGGGCAGTGTTCAATTGTACCTCCCCCATTCCTTGCAATACAAGCTCAAGTATGGAGCCTGCCACCCACCCACCCCCAGGCTGCAATACCATACTGCTTGCTTGCTTGAACTTGAAATTGGGCCTTTTAGGCATGTGGAGGCGGAATCTGGCCACCACGTCATGGCTGTGTTGGCGGCCTGGAATCCATACTCAGTCCCCAGCCGCCCGGCGGCCGGGTGTCCATACTCGGTCCCCAGCCGCCCCGCGGCCGGGTGTCCACACACGGTCCCCAGCCGCCTGGGGGCAGCCGGGTGTCCATAAACGGTCCCCAGCCGCCCCTATTTCTCCTTGGAACATCCCCCCACACACTTTTCTTAGCCCGGCCTGCTTTAGGCAGCATTGGACGAGCCCACCAGAGAACCAGACTCCTCCGGTGGGCCCTGACTTCTCCATCGGTGGAGTTGAGAGTGCCAAGGTGAGGAGCATGATGATGATGACAGAAGTTAGCATCTGCTATGTTTTCTTTTAATGCAAGTGTAAGTGTGCAGCCTGCCACCCACCCACCCCCAGACTGCAATTCCATACTGCTAGCTAGCACTTGAAATGGGGCCTTTTAGTTTGGAGGAGGCCGAAGCTGGCCACTACCTCATGGCTGCTTCGGCAGCAAGGTATCCATACTCAGTCCCCAGCCGCCCATGTTTGTCCTGGTGTGCCTTATACATAAGATTAAGCGCGTATACCAAAACATTACCTGTGCCCTCCCCAGTGCATTTAGTGGGAAGGAGAGCCTATTCCGCTGTAGTGTGTGCATGCCAAACCCCTGTTCATGGTACATGCGAAGATGCCTCCCACCTTGCACCTGTCATTGCAGACTTGCAACTATCCCCATTCAAGTCCTTGTCCCAGGGCAGTGTTCAATTGTACCTCTCCCATTCCTTGCAATGCAAGCGCAAGTACGCAGCCTGACACCCACCCACCCCCAGGCTGCAATACCATACTGCTTGCTTGCTTGCACTTTAAATTGGGCCTTTTAGGCATGTGGAGGCGGAATCTGGCCACCACGCCATGGCTGTGTCGGCGGCCTAGTATCCATACTCAGTCCCCAGCCGCCTGGTGGCCGGGTGTCCCCGCTTGCTCCCCAGCCTCCAGGGGGTGGCCGGGTGTCCATACTCGGTCCCCAGCCACCCCTATTTGTCCCGGTAACCTTTCCCACACTTTTCTTAGCCTGGCCTGCTTTAGGGCAGCATTAGCCGAGCCCACCGGACTATCAGACTCCTCCGGTGGGCCCTGGCTTCTCCATCAGGGGAGTTGAGAGTGCCAAGGTGAGGAGCATGATGAGGATGATAGAAGTTAGCATCTGCTTTGTTTTGTTGTAATGCAAGCGCATGTATGTAGTGGCGGCTAGGCCTGAGGTGGTCAACGTTTTGGCGCATATCCTACCTCCTCCGAGGATTGCTGGATGTTTTCCTGCTACTATCCAAGTTCTATGACTCCCGTTAAAACAAAGCTTCAGGTGATAAATGATGGATGAGGTAGTGGCAAAGGAGAAAGAGCAGGAGGAACAGGGACCATTCACATCAATATCAGGACAGTCAACCAGATATGTCTTGTAGGATATGTTTCTGTAACAAAAGGAGCGGTTCGGCTACACAGTTATAGGGCATACAATGAGTGCAATGCCTACCAAAAATTTCGAGCCACTCCAATGCCCCTTGGAAATGACATGGAGGTCAGAGGGCGTTAACTAAACCTTTTTTTCCATTTATAGCAACTGGGTCTCCCGTGCACTGTTGGCCTAAGCAGTGAATGGAAGGCTTTCCAAAAATTATGAGGAACTGCAATGCCCCTTACAAGAGCCATGTGTGGCACCCCAGGGGTCTGGTCACCACAGTAATAGAGATATTACGTCGGAGAGCAAGTGGGAGGTTTCCTGGTCAGGATCCCTTAAACATGCAACATCCTCCTGCCCCAATCCTGGGAGGGGAGAATTCTTCCCTTATAAACTGGATCTGGGGCGGGGCTGAGTGAGTCAGAGAACAGTCAGAGTCAGAGTGAGAGCAAGGGAAAGTAACAGCAAGGAGCTCTGTAGGAGCTAGGAGCTAAAGACCAGGGGCTGGAAGCTGAGCAGAGCTCGCCATGGCAGAAGACAATAGGAACCGGACACAGGAGTACGAAGCTGTGAGGACTTATATATCCAGCAGCAGAAACCAGCCGGCAGGGGATTTCAGGTCCTCTGGCCATAGAAGCCCGGAGGCTCAGTCACAAGCAAGGGACCAGCACCGCCGTTGTGGAACGGAGGCTAACAGAAGGCCCCAAGTCACCAGCCATACGGGTGAGCACTACACGGTACACTCAGGGACGTGGGCTACTTCTACCCGCTTACAGCAAGGTAGCCAGGAAGAGTGCAGACAGACGGGGAGGCCTACAACTCCACCTGGTCAGGGGAACTCCTGCTTGCTCACAGACTGACCAGGCCTCTTATGCTAGCCAGTACTCCCGGGAGGGTCTACCTTATAATCATCAGTAAAGACCCTGAACTACACTGCAAAGACTCTGAGTCATTCCTGCTGCGCTCGTGCACCATCACCCCCATCATCCACACTCACTGCCCTGAGGCTATACTCCTCCCGAGGGGAGTTATCCCATTCTATGCTGCGCACACAACACCAGCCTCAGCAGTCTGCCTCGCAGCGGTGGTACTCCCTGACCGCAATCCACGGGTGGCGCAGTCGGACAATTAACCTCAAAACCTAAGAAAGACTGCCACTGGTTTGACCAGCCTGAGCCACGGGACCGGGTCACCGCCACAGAGACTACAGACCCCAGAGACCCGGCACTGGGTATCCCACACACGTGTACACACGGCCCAGGGGGCGCGTCACATGCAGTACAGCATATTACAAACATAAGTCCCATTATTGGGGAGTGGGTGTCCCATGGTATTTGCTTATGCTTTCCAAGCAAAAGCTGCCAAATATTAGGACGGAGCAACTTGCAATGCCCCTTACAAGAGCCATGCAGTACAGCATATTACAAACATAAGTCCCATTATTGGGGAGTGGGTGTCCCATAGTATTTGCTTATGCTTTCCCAGCAAAAGCTGCCAAAAATTAGGATGGAGCAACTTGCAATGCCCCTTACAAGAGCCATGCAGTACAGCATATTACAAACATAAGTCCCATTATTGGGGAGTGGGTGTCCCATAGTATTTGCTTATGCTTTCCAAGCAAAAGCTGCCAAAAATTAGGACGGAGCAACTTGCAATGCCCCTTACAAGAGCCATGCAGTACAGCATATTACAAACATAAGTCCCATTATTGGGGAGTGGGTGTCCCATAGTATTTGCTTATGCTTTCCCAGCAAAAGCTGCCAAAAATTAGGACGGAGCAACTTGCAATGCCCCTTACAAGAGCCATGCAGTACAGCATATTACAAACATAAGTCCCATTATTGGGGAGTGGGTGTCCCATAGTATTTGCTTATGGTTTCCCAGCAAAAGCTGCCAAAAATTAGGATGGAGCAACTTGCAATGCCCCTTACAAGAGCCATGCAGTACAGCATATTACAAACATGAGTCCCATTATTGGGGAGTGGGTGTCCCATAGTATTTGCTTATGCCTTGCAAGCAAAAGCTGCCAAAAATAAGGACGGAGGAACTTGCAATGTTGGCACCCTGGAGGTATAGTGGTGGTGGAGGCTGAGGATAAGGAGAAGAGATTAAACAGCCGAAACGAGGAAGCGTATACCCATGTGCGGGTGTGAAGCGGTGCATGTGAATACACCTCCCGAAATAACACAGTGGATTTGACTTTATGTTACTCTGCTGTCATTTGGTGGTGATGAGTAGTCTGGCCCAATCCAGCCCTTGTTCATTTTGATAAGGGTCAGCTTGTCAACATTGTCAGTTGACAGGCGAGTGCGCTTATCAGTTATAATTCCCCCAGCGGCACTAAAAACACGCTCCGATAACACGCTAGCGGCAGGGCAGGCCAGGACCTCCAAGGCGTACAGAGCGAGTTCATTCCAAGTGTCCAGCTTGGATACCAAATAATTAAAAGGCACAGAGGAATCACGGAGGACGCTGGTACGATCGGCAAGGTACTCCCTCACCATCTTTTGAAACTTTCCACTCCTTGTGAGAGTACCCCGCGCCTCAGGGCCTGTAAGCTGGGCGGGTGTCAGAAAACTGTCACAGAATGTTGACAGTGTTCCCTGCCTCTGCTGGATTGGAGTTGCATCTCTCTCGCCTGTACGCCTTGGTTGGGCAACGAACTGTGACCTCTGCCGCTAGCGTGTTCAGATGGGAATTTTTTTAAGAGTTCTGCAGCAAGGGCCTTCTGGTATTGCCCCATTTTTGTAGACCTCTCCACCTCAGGAATAAGAGAGTGAAAGTTCTCCTTGTAGCGGGGGTCTACAAGTGTCACCAACCAGTAATGACTGTCACCCAACATTTTGACAACGCGAGGGTCACAGTTAAGGCAGCGTAACATAAAGTCAGCCATGCGTGCCAGACTGGTAACGGGCAAGATTTCCGTGTCCTCACCAAGATGACGACTGACCATGCTCTCCTCCTCCTCCTTTTCCTCCTCCCCCCTGTCCTCAGGCCACCCACGCTGAACCGACGGTATGACACTTGTACAGGTACTACCGTCTACAACGCATGATAGCAGCTCCTGTTCTTCCTCCTCCTCCTCCTCCTCCTCTCCCTCATTGTCCCCCAATGCACGTTGGGATGAGATGAGGCTGGGCTGTGTGGAATCGCCCGCTACAGCCTCTTGATCCATCTCATCATACTCTGGCTGCAATGCCTCCTCTTTAATTCTCTGCAGAGAGCGTTGCAAAAGACAGACAAGTGGGATGCTGACACTAATGATGGCGTCATCGCCACTCACCATCTTGGTGGCCTCCTCAAAGTTTGTCAGGATGGTACATATGTCAGACATCCAGGTCAACTCCTGAGGTCTTATGTGTGGAGTCTGACCTGAATATCGACGGCCTTGTTGCAGCTGGTACTTCACAACTGCTCTCTTCTGCTCACAAATCCTTTGCAACATGTGGAGGGTAGAGTTCCAACGTGTGGGGACATCACACACCAGTCGGTGTGCCGGAAGCTGCAAACGCTGCTGCAACACAGCAAGGACGGTGGAAGCTGTAGCCGACTTGCGAAAATGAGCTGACAGGCGGCGTACTTTCACGAGCATATCTGGCAACTCGGGGTACGATTTAAGAAACCGCTGAACCACGAGGTTAAGCACATGAGCCAGGCATGGTACGTGTGTGATCTCACCTCGCCTCAGAGCCGCCACCAGATTACGGCCATTGTCACACACGACCATGACGGGATGTAGGTTCAGCGGTCTCAGCCACAGATCTGCCTGCTCTTTCACAGCTGTCCACAACTCACAAGCAGTGTGAGGTTTATCACCTAAGCTTATGAGTTTCAGCACAGCCTGTTGCCGCTTGGCGGAGGCAGTACTGCAATGCTTCCAGCTTGTAACTGATGTGGTGATATCTGAGATGGAGGCTGAACATGAGGAGGAGGAGGAGGAGGAGGATGCACAGGAGCTGTACACTGTGGGGGCAACTCTGACTGACAAAGGGCCCGCAATCCTCGGTGTGGGGAGGATGTGTTCCGTCCCAAGGTCTGACTGGGTCCCGGCTTCCACTATGTTTACCCAGTGTGCCGTCAGAGAGATATACCGTCCCTGGCCACAAGCACTTGTCCACGTGTCCGTTGTCAGGTGGACTTTCCCAGTAACTGCGTTGTTGAGGGCACGGCAGATGCTTTGGGACACGTGCTTGTGTAGTGCGGGGATGGCACACCGGGCAAAATAGTGTCGGCTGGGGACCGAGTACCGAGGGACGGCCACCGCCATAAGATTGCGGAAGGATTCCGTCTCCACCAGCCTAAAAGGCAGCATTTCCAATGCAAGCAGTCGTGAAATGTGCTAATTTAGGTGTGTGGCCTGTGGGGCGTTAGCTGCAAATTTCCGCTTTCATTCAAAGGTCTGGGATATGGACAATTGAACGCTGCGGTGGGACGTGGACGTTGATGCTGTTTCCTGAGAAACTGCCATAACAAGTGAAGACTGAGAGGAGGGGGCATCTTTACATGCAGTATGGACAGGGGATTGCCTTGCACACACAACAGTGGGTTCTATTGCACGCACAACAGTGGAAGAAGCAGTGGTGACACCCGCTGACACTGGTCGTGGACCCTGGGTTTCGCCCCACAAAGTCGGGTGCTTTGCTGCCATGTGCCTGATCATTCTGGTGGTGGTCAGGCTGGTAGTTTTGTCACCCCTGCTGATGCTGGCATGGCAGGTGGAACATATGGCCTTTTTGGGTTTATCAGCAGAGTCTTTAAAAAAATTCCAGACTCTGGAAGACCTACCGCTTGTACTGGCAACGTCCCTCATGTTGGTGTTACGGGGAACGGTTGCCTGCCTTCTGTCTGCGGCCACCACACTGCTTCTTCCTGCCTGTTGGGGTACTCTGCCTCCTTCCCCCTGTGTGCTGCTGGCCTCACTCTGCGTGTCCTCCTTCCACGTTGGGTCAGTTACTAGATCATCCACCACCACCTCCTCTTCCACTTGCGCACCACGATCCTCCTCCTCACTTCCTGGCAATTGTGTCTCGTCATCGTCCACCTCTTGTGACAGATTGCCAACGTTGACTTCCTGTGGCCGTGGCTGTTCAAATATTTGGGCATCGCAACATGGGATCTCCTCTTCCACCACTTCAAGCATATCAGGCGAGGGGCCCAAATATGGAAATGGACCAGTGAACAGCTCTTCAGAGTGTCCAAGTGTGGGATCACTTGCTGTCTGACGACACTCGGCATGGTGGGAGGAAGGAGCATCAGGGTGAGGAGGAGTATGCGGTCGAGACTCACGGCTACTAAGAGTTGACCGTGTGGAAGACAGACCGGAGGTGGTGGTGCCCAGGTAACTGGAAGTATTATCTGCTATCCAATTAATAACCTGTTCACACTGATCAGTTCTCAATACTGGTGTTGTTCTGTGCTTCCCTAGTAATTCGGTCAAGAAGTGGGAGCGAGAAGATGTGGCTGTTGGTTGTGGCACATTTTCACCTTGGCCACGGCCCCGTCCTCTGCAGGAACCATCACAAGAACGTCCACTTCCACGTCCCTTGCCACTCGCCTTGCCCATTGTAAATGAAGTAAAATAGCTTACACTTGCACTATCAATGGAAAAAGGGTAATAAAGAGTAGATTAGAACCGTGGAAGAGGAAAACCACAGTTATTGTTTACTGGGGTATACCACACTTTTTTAAATAGAGATATTTGCGGCTGAACAGTGAGCGACACACTCAAACTGCTTTTTTTTTAGATACCAAAGGCCCAAAACTGGATAGTACAGCGATTTGACCCGTGGAACTGCGAAACCACACTGGGATGTCGGGCCTACACAAGACTATTTTCAACAGATATATTTTTGTGTCACAACAGTCAGGAGACACTACTGTTTTTCTTTACGGAAAAAAACTACCAAAAGCTGAATAATAGAGATTTTTTACCGTAGGATGGCAAAACCACAGTTATTGTTTACTGGGGTATACCACACTTTTTTAAATAGAGATATTTGCGGCTGAACAGTGAGCGACACACTCAAACTGCTTTTTTTTTTAGATACCAAAGGCCCAAAACTGGATAGTACAGCGATTTGACCCGTGGAGCTGCGAAACCACACTGGGATGTCGGGCCTACACAAGACTATTTTCAACAGATATATTTTTGTGTCACAACAGTCAGGAGACACTACTGTTTTTCTTTACGGAAAAAAACTACCAAAAGCTGAATAATAGAGATTTTTTACCGTGGGATGGCAAAACCACAGTTATTGTTTACTGGGGTATGCCACACTTTTTTAAATAGAGATATTTGCGGCTGAACAGTGAGCGACACACTCAAACTGCTTTTTTTTTTAGATACCAAAGGCCCAAAACTGGATAGTACAGCGATTTGACCCGTGGAACTGCGAAACCACACTGGGATGTCGGGCCTACACAAGACTATTTTCAACAAATATATTTTTGTGTCACAACAGTCAGGAGACACTACTGTTTTTCTTTACGGAAAAAACTACCAAAACCTGAATAATAGAGATTTTTTACCGTGGGATGGCAAAACCACAGTTATTGTTTACTGGGGTATACCACACTTTTTTAAATAGAGATATTTGCGGCTGAACAGTGAGCGACACACTCAAACTGCTTTTTTTTAGATATCAAAGGCCCAAGACTGGATAGTACAGCGATTTGACCCGTGGAACTGCGAAACCACACTGGGATGTCGGGCCTACACAAGACTATTTTCAACAGATATATTTTTGTGTCACAACAGTCAGGAGACACTACTGTTTTTCTTTACGGAAAAAACTACCAAAACCTGAATAATAGAGATTTTTTACCGTGGGATGGCAAAACCACAGTTATTGTTTACTGGGGTATACCACACTTTTTTAAATAGAGATATTTGCGGCTCAACAGTGAGCGACACACTCAAACTGCTTTTTTTTTAGATACCAAAGGCCCAAGACTGGATAGTACAGCGATTTGACCCGTGGAACTGCGAAACCACACTGGGATGTCGGGCCTACACAAGACTATTTTCAACAGATATATTTTTGTGTCACAGCAGTCAGGAGACACTACTGTTTTTCTTTACGGAAAAAACTACCAAAACCTGAATAATAGAGATTTTTTACCGTGGGATGGCAAAACCACAGTTATTGTTTACTGGGGTATACCACACTTTTTTAAATAGAGATATTTGCGGTTGAACAGTGAGCGACACACTCAAACTGTTTTTTTTTAAGATACAAATGGCCCAAAATGGATAATACAGAGGTTTGAACCGTGGAAGTGCAAAACAACACTTCTGTTTCTCTAGCCTACACCAGACTATTTTCAACAGTTATATTTGTGTCTGAAAAATCAGAGACACGCTTTTTTTTTTGGTGGGGGGGGGGGACACCAAAAGGTTAATAAGACGGGTATTTGTACATTGTGAAGGAGGAAAAAAAAAGGAGGATTTAGATGAAAAAAAAGGATTTTTCCTGGCCCCCGACAACTGGTGCTAAGTCCAGCAATTTCAGCAACAGGAGCACACAGGACTGTAAAGCAGCGTTTGCTGGTATAACCACTGTGTCTCCTATACAGCCTGCCTGCCTGGTATCTGGGATGGATATTAGTCCTGAAAAGGACTGTTTGTTTGATCTGGCAGCCTTTACAGACCCTACACTAACTATTTCGCAGTTTATATCTCTCCCTAAATCAGCAGCGCTGTCCCTACACTGTCTAATCCGGAGCGACTGTGTCCAAGATGGCGGCGCCCCGTTTTAAATACTCGAGGTGACGCTGTGCGGCCAGCCAATCACTGTAATGCCCACAACCAACATGGCTGCAGCATTACAGTGACTGGCTGGCAATCCCTGCATGTTCATTGGCTCTGTAAAGAGCGCCAAACATGCAGGGCGGAGACCCGAGCTCCCGCCCGAGTAACCCGGAAATGCTCGGTGCTCGCCGAACATCCCGAATAGCGTGATGCTCGGGCGAGTACCGAGCAGTGTCGAGCATGTTCGCTCAACACTAATAAAGACATAAAATTCTAATTTTTTGGGGGAAGAATCAACAACAAGTGGGACACAATTGTGAAGTGGAACGAAATTTATTGGATATTTTTAGCTTTTTTAAAAAATTAAAAACTGAAAAGTGGGGCGTGCAATATTATTCGGCCCCTTTACTTTCAGTGCAGCAAGCTAACTCCAGAAGTTCAGTGAGGATCTCTGAATGATCCAATGTTGTCCTAAATGACTGGTAATAATAAATAGAATCCACCTGTGTGTAATCAAGTCTCCGTATAAATTCACCTGCTCTGTGATAGTCTCAGGGTTCTGTTTCAAGTGCAGAGAGCATCATGAATAGTGTTGAGCCACCCCCGTAGTGTTCGGGTTCGGTTCGGTTCGTCGAACACCGGGATGTTCGAGGAACTGTTCGTCGAACTGTTCGTCGAACACCTTAGAACACCGTCGAACACCGTTAAAACCAATGGCAGGCAAACAAAAACACATAGAAACACATAGAAAACACCTTCAAAGGTGTCCAAAAGCTGACAAACTGCTCAGAAGACGCTTTCTTTAAAAAAGCCGGCCGGCAATTCAGCAGCGGCATACACCGGTACCCGACAATTTAGACAAGAAGGAATAGAGCCTCACACATAGATTAGATAGATAGAAACATGTCAGTCACATATATATGAAGTACAGTGACAGTGTTGCTTACTGTACTTGTCATTTAGTGTAAAGGATTTATTAAAAAATATAATAGTGTTTTCATGCACTGTCTCTTTAAAAAATCCGGCCGGCAATTCAGCATCTGTACCCGACAATTTATAACAGACAGAATAGAGCTTCACACATAGATTAGATAGATAGAAACATGTCAGTCACATATATATGAAGTACAGTGACAATGTTGCTTACTGTACTTGTCATTTAGTGTAAAGGATTTATTAAAAAAAATAATAGTGTTTTCATGCACAGTCTCTTTAAAAAAGCCGGCTGGCAATTCAGCATCTGTACCCGACAATTTATAACAGACAGAATAGAGCTTCACACATAGATTAGATAGATAGAAACATGTCAGTCACATATATATGAAGTACAGTGATAGTGTTGGTTACTGTACTTGTCATTTAGTATTAAAATAAAGGATTTATTATTAAAAAAAATTGGCGTGGGGTTCCCCTTAATTTTAGTCTCTAGCGGAGGTTAAGCAGACAGCTGGGGCAGATGTTTGAAGCCTGGGAAGGGGGTAATACCCACGGAGCTTCCCAGGCTACTAATATGAGCCCCCAGCTGAATACATAGCCTTTACTAGCTATTAAAATGGGGGACCCCCCAAAAAAAATGACGTGGGGTCCCCCCTAATTTAATAGCTAGCAAAGGCTAGGCAGACAGCTGGGGGCTGATATTAATAGCCCAGGAAGGGAGCCATGAATATTGGCCCCCTCCCAGGCTAGAAACACCAGCCGTCAGCCGCCCCAGAAATGGCGCATTCATAGGATGCGCCAATTCTGGCACTTAGCCTCGCTCTTCCACGCTGCCCTGTAGCGGTGGCAGGGGGTAATAGGGCTAGGGTTGATGTCAGCTTATAATGCCAGCTGACATAAAGCCCAGGTTAGTAATGGAGAGGCGTCTATAAGACACCCCCATTACTAACCTCATAGTCAAAGTTAAAAGAAAACACAAACACCCAGAATAAAGTCCTTTAATTGAAATAAAGACACAATCCTTTATTGTTCTAAATTAAACCATACTTACCATCACACCCATTCCAGCTGAAGCCAACGATCTCCTGCAATAAAAGAAAAATAATAAAGCAACATCATCCTTACCTTTCCATGGTTCCCACGACAGCTTCAGCTCTGCTACATCGAGATGACAGGCTGGACCGCAGCAGAACGCTGCCATCCAGCCTGTCATCCCGCAGACACTGAGAAGCACAGGCATGCTTGCGCTCTGCAGTGTCTGGCTGTGACGGCATAAAGATGAGACGAGTTCATGTCCAATGAACTCGGCGCACCTCATGCACGTCACTGACAGCGTGGGAAAATTCTCACGCTGAAGCGCTGAGTGCAGGAGAATTCTCCCACGCTGTCAGTGACGTGCATGAGGTGAGCCGAGTTCATTGGACATTAACTCGGCTCATCTGGATGCCCTCACAGAGAGACACTGTGGAGCGCAAGCAAGCCTGCGCTTCTCAGTGTCTGCGGGATGACAGGCTGGATGGCAACATTCTGCTGCGGTCCAGCCTGTCATCTCGATGTAGCAGAGCTGAAGCTGTCATGGGAACCATGGAAAGGTAAGGATGATGTTGCTTTATTATTTTTCTTTTATTTCAGGAGATCGTTGGCTTCAGCTGGAATGGGCGTGATGGTAAGTATGGTTTAATTTAGAACAATAAAGAATCGTGTGTTTATTTCAATTAAAGGACTTTTTTCTGGGTGTTGTGTTTTTTTTAAATACTTTACTAGAAATTCATGGTGGTCATGTCTAATATTGGCGTGACCCCATGAATTTTGGGCTTAGGGCCAGCTGATAATGCCAAGCTGGCCCTAACCCCTTTATTACCCAGTGAGCCACCGCATCAGGGCCCTGGATGAGTTGGGTACAGCGCCAGAAGATGGCGCTTCTATGAACGCGCCATTTTCCGGGGTGGCTGCGGACTGCAATTTGCAGCGGGGGTGGCCCAGAAAGCTTGGGCCTCCCTGCGCTGCGGATTCCAGCCCCCAGCTGCATAGTTGTACCTGGCTGGACACAAAAACAGGGCGAAGCCCCACGTCAATTTTCTTTAAATTATTTCATGAAATAATTAAGAAAAAAAGGGCTTCCCTATATTGTTGTGTCCGGCCAGGTACAAATAGGCAGCTGGTGGTTGGGGGCAGCCCGTTCCTGCCTGCTGCACCTGACTGGACACAAATATAGTGCGAAGCCCCACGTCAATTTTTTTTCAATTATTTCATGAATTTCCTGAAATAATTAAAAAAAATTGAAGTGGGGCTTCGCACTATATTTGTGTCCAGCCAGGTACAGCAGGCAGGAACGGGCTGCCCCCAACCACCAGCTGACTATTTGTACCTGGCCGGACACAACAATATAGGGAAGGCCTTTTTTTCTTAATTATTTCATGAATTTCATGAAATAACTAAAAAAAAAATACGTGGGGCTTCGCCCTATTTTTGTGTCCAGCCAGGTACAACTAGGCAGCTGGGGGCTGGAATCTGCAGCGCAGGGAGGCCCAAGCTTTCTGGGCCCCCCCCCGCTGCAAATTGCAGTCCGCAGCCACCCCGGAAAATGGCGCGTTCATAGAAGCGCCATCTTCTGGCGCTGTACCCAACTCATCCAGGGCCCTGGTGCGGTGGCTCACTGGGTAATAAAGGGGTTAGGGCCAGCTTGGTATTATCAGCTGGCCCCAAGCCCAAAATTCATGGGGTCACGCCAGTATTAGACATGACCGCCATGAATTTCTAGTAAAGTATTTAAAAAAAACACAACACCCAGAATAAAGTCCTTTAATTGAAATAAACACACAATTCTTTATTGTTCTAAATTAAACTATACTTACCATCACGCCCATTCCAGCTGAAGCCAACGATCTCCTGCAATAAAAGAAAAATAATAAACCAACCTCATCCTTACCTTTCCATGGTTCCCACGACAGCTTCAGCTCTGCTACATCGAGATGACAGGCTGGACCGCAGCAGAACGCTGCCATCCAGCCTGTCATGCCGCAGACACTGAGAAGAGCAGGCATGCTTGCGCTCCTCAGTGTCTCGCTGTGACGGCATCCAGATGAGCCGAGGTCATGTCCAATGAACTCGGCTCACCTCATGCACGTCACTGACAGCGTGGGAAAATTCTCACGCTGAAGTGCTGAGTGCAGGAGAATTCTCCCACGCTGTCAGTGACGTGCATGAGGTGAGCTCATGTCCAATGAACTCAGCTCACCTCATGCACCTCACTGACAGCGTGGGAAAATTCTCCTGCACTCAGCGCTTCAGCGTGAGAATTCTCCCACGCTGTAAGTGACGTGCATGAGGTGAGCCGAGTTCATTGGACATGACCTCGGCTCATCTTTATGCCGTCACAGAGAGACAATGTGGAGCGCAAGCAAGCCTGCTCTTCTCAGTGTCTGCGGGATGACAGGCTGGATGGCGGCGTTCTGCTGCGGTCCAGCCTGTCATCTCGATGTAGCAGAGCTGAAGCTGTCGTGGGAACCATGGAAAGGTAAGGATGAGGTTGCTTTATTATTTTATTTTTATTACAGGAGATCGTTGGCTTCAGCTGGAATGGGCGTGACGGTAAGTATGGTTTAATTTAGAACAATAAAGAATTGTGTCTTTATTTCAATTAAAGGACTTTATTCTGGGTGTTTGTGTTTTTTTTAACTTTGACTATGGGGTTAGTAATGGGGGTGTCTTATAGACGCCTCTCCATTACTAACCTGGGCTTGATGTCAGCTGGCATTATAAGCTGACATCAACCCCAGCCCTATTACCCCCTGCCACCGCACCAGGGCAGCGTGGAAGAGCGAGGCTAAGTGCCAGAATTGGCGCATCCTATGAATGCGCCATTTCTGGGGCGGCTGACGGCTGGTGTTTCTAGCCTGGGAGGGGGCCAATATTCATGGCTCCCTTCCTGGGCTATTAATATCAGCCCCCAGCTGTCTGCCTAGCCTTTGCTAGCTATTAAATTAGGGGGGACCCCACGTCATTTTTTTGGGGGGGTCCCCCATTTTAATAGCTAGTAAAGGCTATGTATTCAGCTGGGGGCTGATATTAGTAGCCTGGGAAGCTCCGTGGGTATTACCCCCTTCCCAGGCTTCAAACATCTGCCCCAGCTGTCTGCTTAACCTGGGCTAGAGCCTAAAATTAAGGGGAACCCCACGCCAATTTTTTTAATAATAAATCCTTTATTTTAATACTAAATGACAAGTACAGTAACCAACACTATCACTGTACTTCATATATATGTGACTGACATGTTTCTATCTATCTAATCTATGTGTGAAGCTCTATTCTGTCTGTTATAAATTGTCGGGTACAGATGCTGAATTGCCGGCCGGCTTTCTTAAAGAGACGGTGCATGAAAACACTATTATTTTTTTTAATAAATCCTTTACACTAAATGACAAGTACAGTAAGCAACACTGTCACTGTACTTCATATATATGTGACTGACATGTTTCTATCTATCTAATCTATGTGTGATTCTCTATTCCTTCTATTCTAAATTGTTGGGTACAGATGCTGAATTGCCGGCCGGCTTTTTTAAAGAGACGGTGCATGAAAACACTATTATTTTTTTTGATAAATGCTTTACACTAAATGACAAGTACAGTAATCAACACTGTCACTGTACTTCATATATATGTGACTGACATGTTTCTATCTATCTAATCTATGTGTGATTCTCTATTCCTTCTATTCTAAATTGTCGGGTACCGCTGCTGAATTGCCAGCCGGCTTTTTTAAAGAGACGGTGCATGAAAACACTATTATTTTTTTTGATAAATCCTTTACGCTAAATGACAAGTACAGTAAGCAGCACTTTCACTGTACTTCGTATATATGTGGCTGTCATGTTTCATAGAATCATAGAATCATAGAATGGTAGAGTTGGAAGGGACCTCCTGGGTCATCTGGTCCAACCCCCTGCTCAAAGCAGGATTCACTAAATCATCTCAGACAGATGTCTGTCCAGCCTCTGTTTGAAGACGTCCATTGAAGGGGAACTCACCACCTCTCGTGGCAGCCTGTTCCACTCATTAATCACCCTAACTGTCAAAAAGTTTTTTCTAATATCTAATCTGTGTCTCCTCCCATTTAGTTTCATCCCATTGCTTCTAGTCTTTCCTTGTGCAAATGAGAATAAAGATGATCCTTCTACAATGTGACAGCCCTTGACATATTTGTAGACAGCTATTAAGTCTCCTCTCAGTCTTCTTTTTTGCAAGCTAAACATTCCCAAATCCTGCAACCGTTCCTCATAGGACATGGTTTGCAGACCAGTCACCATTCTGGTCGCTCTTCTCTGAACTTGCTCCAGTTTGTCTATGTCTTTTTTAAAATGTGGTGCCCAAAACTGTACACAGTATTCCAGATGAGGTCTGACCAAAGAGGAGTAAAGACCGATAATGACTTCACGTGATCTAGACTGTATGCTTCTGTTAATACATCCCAGAATTGTATTTGCCTTTTTTGCTGCTGCATCACACTGTTGACTCATGTTCAGTCTATGATTTATTAGTATACCTAAGTCTTTTTCACATGTACTGTTGCTTAGCTCTATTCCTCCCATTCTGTATATGCTTTTTTCATTTTTATTGCCCAGATGTAGTACTTTGCATTTTTCCCTGTTAAAAACCATTCTGTTGGTTGCTGCCCACTGCTCCAGTTTATTTAGGTCTTTTTGAATCCTCTCTCTCTCTTCTCTAGTATTAGCTATCCTTCCTAGCTTTGTGTCATCAGCAAATTTAATCAGTTTACCCTCAATTCCTTCATCTAAATCATTGATAAAGATGTTGAACAATACAGGTCCCAGGACGGAGCCCTGTGGTACCCCACTTGAGACATTCATCCAGCTGGATGTGAAGCCATTTACAACCACCCTTTGAGTCCGATCACTAAGCCAGTTATGAATCCACCTAACAGTTGCCTTGTCCATTCCATACTTGGTAATTTTTTCAATAAGGATGGTGTGAGATACTTTGTCAAATGCTTTGCTGAAGTCAAGATATACTATATCTACAGCATTTCCCTGATCCACCCAGTCAGTGATTCTGTCATAGAAGGAAATTAAGTTAGTCTGACATGACTTGTTAGTTACAAACCCATGCTGACTCTGGTTAATCACTTCATTCTTATCCATGTACTTACATACATGTTGTTTAATAATTTGTTCAAAGATCTTTCCTGGCATAGAAGTCAGACTCACCGGCCTATAGTTCCCTGGGTCCACCTTCTTCCCCTTTTTGAAGATAGGAACAACATTTGCTCTTCTCCAGTCTTCTGGGACTTCTCCTGTTCTCCAAGAATTTTCAAAGATTATGGAGAGTGGTTCTAAAATTTCTTCTATGATCTCCTTCAGTACTCTGGGGTGTAATTCATCTGGACCTGGAGACTTGAACTCATTTATGTTAGCTAAATATTCCCTCACAATCTTTCTGTTTACAGATAACTTGGATTCCTCTATTCCTCTAAAAGAACAGTGAAGATCAGTTGATGTTACATTTTCTTTCTGAGAGAAAACAGATGCAAAATAGGAATTAAAAAGTTCGGCCTTCTCAACATCCTCTCTTACCATTTCTCCATTTTCATCCTGTAAAAATCCTATAGCATCTTTGACTTTTCTTTTACTTTTGACATACCCCCAAAATCCTTTTTTATTGCTTTTGACATCTCTTGCAAGCCTTAATTCATTGTCAGCTTTAGCTAACCTGATACGTGCCCTACAGGATCTGCAGACTGCATTATAATCTTCTTTAGATATGCCTCCCTCTTTCCATTTAATAAACATTTCTTTCTTTCTTTTTAGCATGTGTTTAAGTTCTGTGTTCATCCATCCTGGTTTCCTTAAATGCTTCCCATTCTTCCTACTTTTTGGGATTGTTAACGATTGTGCTTTGAGAATCTCATTTTTAAAAATTTCCCATCCTTCCTGGACATTTTTGTCCTTAAGGACATCCAGCCATTGGATCCCTCCTATTCTCTTTCTGAGTCTCTTAAAATCTGCCTTTCTAAAATCTAACCTTGAAGTTTGAGTCTTCACATGTCTTCCTCCTCTAGTTATCCAAAATTCTATAATAGCATGATCGCTGCCTCCTAGCATCCCAGCCACCTTTACCTCCTCAACCATTTAATCCCTGTTTATAAGGATTAGATCCAAAGTATCAGATCCCCTTGTTTTCTCCCCTACCTTTTGGAAGATAAAGTTGTCAGCAAGAGAGGATAAGAATTTGCTTGACCTGTTAGTTTTACTTGAGAGAGATTCCCAACAAATGTCTGGATAGTTGAAATCTCCCATGACCACTACGTCATATTTTTTGGAGAACTTGGTCATTTGATACATAAAGAGTTCATCCATATCTTCAGCTTGCCCAGGTGGCCTGTAGTAAATGCCTACAATGGTGTCCTTTCCGTTGTTCTCTCCTTGTATTCTTACCCAAACAGTTTATATCTATCTAATCTATGTGTGAAGCTCTATTCTTTCGGTTCTAAATTGTCGGGTACCGGTGTATGCCGCTGCTGAATTGCCGGCTTTTCGTGTTTCACTGTGAGCACAGTTCCCATCGATTTGGGCAATCACTGTAATGCCACAACCACCATGGCTGTAGCATTACAGTGAGTGGCAGACAATCCCTGCATGATTGGTGCTCTAAATAGCACCAGACATGCAGGACACGCTTTTGGTGCACGAACAGTTATCGAACATAGCCTCGAACAGCCGAATTTTTTGCAAATCGTTCGGGTTCGTCGAACAACTCGAACACCGCCCAAAACAGCTCGAATTTGAGATTGGCGAACAGTTCTAGTCGAACACCGCTCATCTCTAATCATGAAGACCAAGGAACACACCAGGCAGGTCCGAGATACTGTTGTGGCGAAGTTTAAAGCCAGATTTCAGTGTGGCAAGAAGAAAGCCATTTCTCAAAGATATCCATAAAAAGTTTTGTTTGAAGTTTGCCACAAGCCACCTGGGAGATATATGGAATAAGGTGCTCTGGTCAGATGAAACCAAAATCAAACTTTTTGGCCACAATGCAAGACGATATATTTGGCGTAAAAGCAACACAGCTCATCACCCTCAAAACACCATCCTCACTGTCAAACATGGTGGTGGCAGCATCATGGTTTGGGCCTGCTTTTCTTCAGCAGGGACAGGGAAGATGGTTAAAATTGTTGGGAAGATGGACGGAGCCAAATACAGGACTATTCTGGAAGAAAACCTGTTGGAGTCTGCAAAAGACCTGAGACTGGGATGGAGATTTATCTTCCAACAAGACAATGATCCCAAACATAAAGCAAAATCTACAATGGAATGGTTCAAAAATAAACTTATCAAGATGTTAAAATGACCAAGTCAAAGTCCAGACCTGAATCCAATCGAGAATCTGTGGAAAGAGCTGAAAACTGCTGTCCACAAACGCTCTCCATCCAACCTCACTGAGCTCGAGCTGTTTCGCAAGGAAGAATGGGCAAGAATTTCAGCCTCTCGGTGTGCAAAACTGATAGAGACATACCCCAAGTGACTTGCAGCTGTAATCGCAGCAAAAGGTGGCGCTACAAAGTATTAACTCAAGGGGGCCGAATAATATTGCACGCCCCACTTTTCAGTTTTTAATTTTTTAAAAAGTTTAAAATATCCAATAAATTTCGTTCCACTTCACGATTGTGTCCCACTTGTTGTTGATTCTTAACAAAAATATTAGAATTTTATATCTTTATGTTTGAAGCCAGAAATGTGGCAAAAGGTAGAAGAGTTCAAGGTGGCCAAATACTTTCACAAGGCATCTGAAACAACGGATTCTGGAAGCCTGTGCTAGCATTTCTTCTGCGGTGTTGCTATCAGTGTGTCAAGAGTGGGAGAAGAGGGTTGCATTGACAATCCAACACAATGGACAGCACTTTGAACACATTTTATAAGTGGTCATAAACTTGTAAAAAAATCATGAAAGAATAAAGTTACATTAAAACCCAGCACACCATTGTTTTTCTTATGAAATTCTCAATAAGTTTGAGGTATCACATGACCCTCTTCCCATTGAAAAAAATAAAGTTGGATCCAAAATGGTCAACTTCAAAATGGCCGCCATGGTCACCACCCATCTGGAAAAGTTTCCCCCCTCCCATATACTAATGTGCCACGAACAGGAAGCTGATATCACCAACCATTCCCATTTAATTTAGGTGTATCCATATAAATGGCCCACCCTGTACAGCTAGGGGTTCCTGATTTACAAGTTACTGTACTTATAAATTAAATAATAAAAACATACTAATATATTTATATACAGTACAGACCAAAAGTTTGGACACACTTTCTCATTTAAAGATTTTTCTGTATTTTCATGACTTTGAAAATTGTACATTCACACTGAAGGCATCAAAACTATGAATTAACACATGTGGAATTATATACTTAACAAAAAAGTGTGAAACAACTGAAAATATGTCTTATATTCTAGGTTCTTCAAAGTAGCCACCTTTTGCTTTGATGACTGCTTTGCACACTCTTGGCATTCTCTTGATGAGCTTCAAGAGATAGTCACCGGAAATGGTTTTCACTTCAAAGGTGTGCCTTGTCAGGTTTAATAAGTGGGATTTCTTGCCTTATAAATGGGGTTGGGACCATCAGTTGTGTTGTGCAGAAGTCAGGTGGATACACAGCTAATAGTCCTACTGAATAGACTGTTAGAATTTGTATTATGGCAAGAAAAAAGCAGCTAAGTAAAGAAAAACGAGTGGCCATCATTACTTTAAGAAATGAAGGTCAGTCAGTCCGAAAAAATGGGAAAACTTTGAAAGTGTCCCCAAGTGCAGTTGCAAAAACCATCAAGCGCTACAAAGAAACTGGCTCACATGAGGACAGCCCCAGGAAAGGAAGACCAAGAGTCACCTATGCTTCTGAGGATAAGTTTATCCGAGTCACCAGCCTCAGAAATCGCAGGTTAACAGCAGCTCAGATTAAAGACCAGGTCAATGCCACACAGAGTTCTAGCAGCAGACACATCTGTTCAACAACTGTTAAGAGGAGACTTTGTGCAGCAGGCCTTCATGGTAAAATAGCTGCTAGGAAACCACTGCTAAGGACAGGCAACATAGCTGCTAGGAAACCACTGCTAAGGACAGGCAACAAGCAGAAGAGACTTGTTTGGGCTAAACAACACAAGGAATGGACATTAGACCAGTGGAAATCTGTGCTTTGGTCTGATGAGTCCAAATTTGAGATCTTTGGTTCCAACCACCTTGTCTTTGTGCGACGCAGAAAAGGTGAACGGATGGACTTTGCATGCCTGGTTCCCACCGTGAAGCATGGAGGAGGAGGTGTGATGGTGTGGGGGTGCTTTGCTGGTGACACTGTTGAGGATTTATTCAAAATTAAAGGCATACTGAACCAGCATGGCTACCACAGCATCTTGCAGCGGCATGCTATTCCATCCGGTTTGCATTTAGCTGGACCATCATTTATTTTTCAACAGGACAATGACCCCAAACTCACCTCCAGGCTGTGTAAGGGCTATTTGACCAAGGAGGAGAGTTATGGGGTGCTACGCCAGATGATCTGGCCTCCACAGTCACCAGACCTGAACCCAATCGAGATGGTTTGGGGTGAGCTGGACCGCAGAGTGAAGGCAAAAGGCCCAACAAGTGCTAAGCATCTCTGGGAACTCCTTCAAGATTGTTGGAAGACCATTTCAGGTGACTACCTCTTGAAGCTCATCAAGAGAATGCCAAGAGTGTGCAAAGCAGTCATCAAAGCAAAAGGTGGCTACTTTGAAGAACCTAGAATTTAAGACATATTTTCAGTTATTTCACACTTTTTTGTTAAGTATATAATTCCACATGTGTTAATTCATAGTTTCGATGCCTTCAGTGTGAATGTACAATTTTTATTGTCAAGAAAATACAGAAAAATCTTTAAATGAGAAGGTGTGTCCAAACTTTTGGTCTGTACTGTATATATGTACAATATACATATATATATTGTGACAGAGTCACTGGTGAAGCATGTGAGGGGAGATATTTTTCACTATGGTTATTAGCCTTAGTGAACTAAGCCTACAATATCCTCCAGCATGTTATGTGTTTGGGGTTAAACCACCTTGTTCAGAGGGAGGGTTTTTTTGTGAATCACCATTGTGAAGGGCGGGAAGTCATTCACTATATCTCCACCTCAGGGTGTGGCTGAGCAAAGTTAAATGCTTAGTCACTGTTTTTTTCTCTCTGGTGTGGTCTGGAGAAGGAAGTCTCCAGGCGGTGTGTGTGGAAGCCAGAGAGTTCCACAGAAGGACTTGTGTTTGGTGGAACTTCATTGTGCTACCCGGAGCTGGCAAAACCCAGCTCACCTTTGAGCTTTTCTATACTTTATCTTTTTGTTTTCCGTTATTCCGGAGGGGACATGTTTATGTTGTGGAAGTCTGCTGAGGTTTATGCGATATCTCAATAAACCTCCAGGGAGTTAACCCAAGATGTGTTTTCCTGTGTCTGCCTCTGTGAGAGCTGAGAAAGGTGCTTTACCACTATATATACAGTACAGACCAAAAGTTTGGACACACCTTGTCATTTAAAGATTTTTCTGTATTTTCATGACTACGAAAATTGTACATTCACACTGAAGGCATCAAAACTATGAATTAACACATGTGGAATTATATACTTAACAAAAAAGTGTGAAACAACTGAAAATATGTCTGATATTCTAGGTTCTTCAAAGTAGCCACCTTTTGCTTTGATGACTGCTTTGCACACTCTTGGCATTCTCTTGATGAGCTTCAAGAGGTAGTCACCGGAAATGGTCTTCCAACAATCTTGAAGGAGTTCCCAGAGATGCTTAGCACTTGTTGGCCCTTTTGCCTTCACTCTGCGGTCCAGCTCACCCCAAACCATCTCGATTGGGTTCAGGTCTGGTGACTGTGGAGGCCAGGACATCTGGCGTAGCACCCCATCACTCTCCTTCTTGGTCAAATAGCCCTTACACAGCTTGGAGGTGTGTTTGGGGTCATTGTCCTGTTGAAAAATAAATGATGGTCCAACTAAACGCAAATCGGATGGAATAGCATGCCGCTGCAAGATGCTGTGGTAGCCATGCTGGTTCAGTATGCCTTCAATTTTGAATAAATCCTCAACAGTGTCACCAGCAAAGCACCCCCACACCATCACACCTCCTCCCCCATGCTTCACGGTGGGAACCAGGCATGTAGAGTCCATCCGTTCACCTTTTCTGCGCCGCACAAAGACACGGTGGTTGGAACCAAAGATCTCAAATTTGGACTCATCAGACCAAAGCACAGATTTCCACTGGTCTAATGTCCATTCCTTGTGTTGTTTAGCCCAAACAAGTCTCTTCTGCTTGTTGCCTGTCCTCAGCAGTGGTTTCCTAGCAGCTATTTTACCATGAAGGCCTGCTGCACAAAGTCTCCTCTTAACAGTTGTTGAAGAGATGTGTCTGCTGCTAGAACTCTGTGTGGCATTGACCTGGTCTCTAATCTGAGCAGCTGTTAACCTGCGATTTCTGAGGCTGGTGACTCGGATAAACTTATCCTCAGAAGCAGAGGTGACTCTTGGTCTTCCTTTCCTGGTGCGGTCCTCATGTGAGCCAGTTTCTTTGTAGCGCTTGATGGTTTTTGCAACTGCACTTGGGGACACTTTCAAAGGTTGCCCAATTTTTTGCACTGACTGACGTTCATTTCATAAAGTAAAGATGGCCACTCGTTTTTCTTTACTTAGCTGCTTTTTTCTTGCCATAATACAAATTCTAACAGTCTATTCAGTAGGACTATCAGCTGTGTATCCTCCAGACTTCTACACAACACAACTGATGGTCCCAACCCCATTTATAAGGCAAGAAATCCCACTTATTAAACCTGACAGGGCACACCTGTGAAGTGAAAACCATTTCCGGTGACTACCTCTTGAAGCTCATCAAGAGAATACCAAGAGTGTGCAAAGCAGTCATCAAAGCAAAAGGTGGCTACTTTGAAGAACCTAGAATATAAGACATATTTTCAGTTGTTTCACACTTTTTTGTTAAGCATATAATTCCACATGTGTTAATTCATAGTTTTGAAGCTTTCAGTGTGAATGTACAATTTTCATAGTCATGAAAATGCTGAAAAATCTTTAAATGAGAAGGTGTGTCGAAACTTTTGGTCTGTACTGTATATATATATATATATATATATATATATATACTGTATGTCCTATATCACTGATTAAAACTGGTGAAATCAGGAGTAGAAAAAAAAAATTCACTTGAAAAAGACACTAGTCCAACATTGAAATGCACTAAGGAAATAAAAACGGTTCAACTTGGCCTTAAGGCCTCTTCATTAACGCAGCACAGATTGATATCATTTTATTGTCCAAATTGGTCATCTATCCTGGAGGAGGTCATCCCCCAGGCACAGGGCTTTGCTTTCCCAAAAGGGTTTGACCAGATGGTCTTGTGCACTTTTGTTTCCCTTCAGTCTTTCTGCTATTTTATGGATACTGATGATATAATTATGTACATGAGTGACCAAAAAGATATCCAATGTCCAAGTTGTCCGTCCCAGAATTTTTTATTATCAGCATGTGAAAACAGAATATTTGAACTTTATAATCTCTATCCCAGCAAGTATGGGAACATGAGACCTGGCATGGTACCCAGGATGAAATATTGTCCATGACAGCCATAATTTAAAGCTCCTGGATTGCCCACTGCCAATTTCTATGATTAATGTTTTCTTTATGTGGTAGTCTCTTGAGAGTCCAGGTATGACAGTGATCTCTGCATGGCCTATAGCTACACACCTCTATATTAGCCATCTAAATCAGCTTCTCTTTAATTATTGTTATTATTAGTTTTATGACCTAAGCTTGGGGGTCAGACAAATATTATCAGGAAATATTACAATGACAATCTGAACTATACATATGATAGAGAAGTATTATTCATAATAATACATGATGCTTTAAAATCCTTTCTCTTTTACTTTCCTTTACCATCTACACTTATACTAGGACATTAGTTGATTCACCACTTTACAATATTGTCGATAGAAGTTATATGACACCCCTACTGATCAGTTGCCATTAGATCAGTTAGATCCGACATTGGCTGGATGTAAATACTGAACTAAGCTTCACTGCACATCTCTTATCAATGTGCAGTATCCGTTGCTGGAAATTGTAGGTCGACTATTTACTTGAAGAGGACCTGACTTGCAGTATTCAGCAGCAGATGCTACACATTCAACACAGCATTGTTCAATGTTTATATCTGGCTGCTGTCTGTGCTAATAGCAGCTTATATGAGAAGATACTGTACTTGGGTGTTGATGGGCAACTGATGACTTATCCATAGAATTGATCATAAATGTTATATGACCTGACAACGTCTTTAATGTTTACTTACATTGACAGATTTATGAGCTCATTTTTTACATTTTACGCAATTTTTTAAATTTTTGATGTCGTTGTGAGTGTGGTGTTTTTGTGCCCCATGTATGACAGGATGAGTGAGGTCAGCTCACTTGGAAGTTTTGACAGCAGTGCCAATTGTTGAGTTCACAATTAGGGAATATTGGATAACAAAGTAATTCCCATCTAATATGTGGTCATGACCTCAGTTAACCTGCATGCTCATGATATTTTGACTTTCAAAGTAATTCCAAATAGTATACCAATGCTGAAATAATGATGCACCTTCATTCAGATGTAATGACTCCTTCATTATAGTTGCATGCAAAGAATGTGGGGGAAATCTCATCTGTTTTGTTATGTTTATAAGGGTCAACATCTCTTGGATACAGAGCCCACTATCAGATTATGTGTTATTTTTTACACCTTGATGCAAAAGTGAAACCAAGTACTGACCTTGTCAGCAATGGGTTTTAACTCCTTCTCACTCCAAGACTGTCTTCATCTTTGTGACCAGGAAAAATTGTACAATTCTAACCAGTATCACTTTATGTGTTAATAACTCTGAAACGCTTTACTGAATCCCACTGATTCTAGGATGGTTTTATTGTGACATATTGTACTTAATGATAGTGGTAAAATTTGTTCGATATGACTTGCGTTTATTTGTAAAAATATCGGAAATTTGGTGAAAATTTTGAAAATTTCACAATTTTCAAACTCTTAATTTTTATGCCTCTGAACCAGAGAGCTATGTCACACAAAATGTAATAAATAAAATAATAAATAAAATAATAAATAATAATATATAAATAACTTTTACCACAATTTTCAAAGGATCATTTTTTTTGTTGGAAGTTATAAGGGTTAAAAGCTGATCACCAATTTCTCATTTTTCCAACAAAATTTACGAAACCATTTTTTTAGGGGCCAAATCACGTTTGAAGCCTTTTTGGGGGGCCTATATGACAGAAAATAGCCAAAAGTGACACCATTCTAAAAACTGCAGCCCTCAAAGTCATGAAAGCCACATTCAAGAAGTTTATTAACCCTTCAGCTGCTTCACAGGAATTAATCCACTGTGGAAGGAAAAATAGAACATTTTACTATTTTTCACAAAAATTTTACTTTAGCCCAAAATTTAGCATTTTCTCACGGATAACAGAAGCTGCACCATAAAATTAGTTGTACCATTTTGTAAACTATATCCCTCAAGGAAATCATCTAGATGTGTGGTGAGCACCTTGAACCCCCAGGTGCTTCACAGAATTTTATAACTTTGAGCCGAGAAAATAAAAAATCATAATTTTCCCACAAAAATGTTCTCTAGCCCAAAAAATTTATTTTCACAAAGGTAACAGGAGAAAATGGACCCCAAAATGTGTTTTACAATTTCTCCTGAGTACGCCGATACCCTATATGTGGGGGGAAACCACTGTTTGGGCACACGGCAGGGCTCAGAAGGGAAGGAGCACCATTTGACTTTTGGAGCGCAAAATTGGCTGGAATCATTATCGAACACCATATCGCCTTTGAAGAGCCCCTGATGTGCCTAAACAGTAGAAACCATCCACAAGTGACCCAATTTTTGAACTACACCCCTCAAGGAACTTATCTAGATGTGTGGTGAACACTTTGAACTCACATGTGCCTCACAGAAGTTTATAACATAGAGCTGTGAAAATAAAAAAATCAAATTTTTCCCACAAAAATGTTGTTTTATCCCCAATTTTTTTTATTTCCACAAGGGTAACAAGAGAAAATAGGTCTCAAAATTAGTTTTGAAATTTCTCCTTAGAACATCAATACCCCATATGTGGGGGAAAACTACTATTTGTGCGCACAGCAGGGCTCAAAAAGGAAGGAGTGACATTTTAGAATGCAGACTGTGATTGAATGGTCTGCGGGTGTCTGGTCACATTTGGAGAGCACCTGATGTGCTTAAACAGTAGAAACCCCCACAGGTGACCCCATTTTGGAAACTAGACTTCTCAAGGAATTTATCTAGACATGTGGTTAGCACCTTGAACCCACAGGTGCTTCACAGAATTTTACAAGATTAAACTGTGAAAATGAAAAAATGTTATTTTTCCCACAAAAAGGTTGTTTTAGCACCAATTTTTTTCATTTTCACAAGGATAGCAGGAGAAAATTGACCACAAAATGTGTTGTGCAATTTCTCCTTAGTACATCGATACTCCACATGTGGTCTAATATTATTTTTGAGGCACAGTGCAAAGCTCAGAAGGAAAGAAGCGCCATATTGGAGTTCAGATTGTACTGTAATAGTTTGAGGGTGCCATGATCCACTGGGAAAGCCCCTGAGGTTCCAGAACAGCAGAACCCCCCATAAGTGACCTCATTTTACAAACTACACACCCCCCAATGATTTTATCTAGGGGTGCAGAGAGCACATTGACATCACATGTGCCTCACAGAATTTTATACCATTGGACAGTGAAGAAAGAATAATTACATTTTTACCACTAAAATGTTGTTTTAGCACCAAGTTTTTAATTTTTATAACGGGTAATAGTAAAAAATGGACCTCTCAGTTTGTTGTGCAATTTCTCCTGAGTGCGCCAATACCTTACATGTAATTAGGAACTATTTTTCAGGCAGAGTGCAAAGTTCAGAAGGGAAGGAGCACCATATTATTGTGCAGATTTTACTGTTATGGTTTGCGGGTGCCATGACCCACTGGGAGAGCCCCATTTTACAAACTATACCTCTCAATGAATTAATTTAATGGTGTAGTGATCATATTGACGCCACGGGTGTGTCACAGAATTTTAAACCATTGGGCAGTGAAGAAAAAATAATTACATTTTTACCACAAAAATTTTGTTTTAACCCCAGATTTTACATTGTCACACAATTTCTGCTGCCTGTGGAAATACCTCATATGTGACTGTACAGTACAGCTTAGCCACACGGTGACTCGGGAGGGATGTAGCGTTATTTGACTCCTGGAGCACAGATTATTCTAGAATAGTTTGTGAACTCCATGTAAAGAGCCCCTAAGTGCTAGAAGAGCTGAATCCCCCCTCAGGTGACCCAATTTTGGAAATTATACCCCTTTGGGAATTTATCTACAGGTATAGTGATGATTTTGAATCCATGGATGTTTTCCAGAAACAAGCAGCAGTGGATGTTGCTGAGTAAAAATAGCAAATCTGACACTGTAGTGCCCAGTATGTTGTAGTGCCCAGTACGTTGTAATGCCCAGCTCATGCTTCTGGAAACATGCACCTGTAAATTAAGTGGGCTCTCATTGTTATGGAAATGCCAAACATGTGGATGTTAAATATGGTTTAGGCACACTGGGGCTCAGAAGGGAGAGGGGCATTTGGATTTAGGAGTGCAAAAGTTCCTGAATTTCTTTTGGGGGGCGAGGATTTTGCTTTTCCAAAGCCTTTGTGCTACTAGTAACACGGAAGTCCCCTATATTTACGTTAACAGATGATGAACCTGAGCGTGGGTTTGCTGTTTTTGTGAATTTATTTGAAGCTTTTGTTTGGAACATTTTACATGACATTTTCGATCACATGTATCCTGCACTCTACGCTGGGCACTTCCATCGGGGTTTCCATCTGAATCTCTGAGTGATGTGATTCAGATGAAACCCCTGAGGGATCCATTCACTATAATGAGGGAGCCGAGTTACTCTGGACTCCATCTGGCCTCTGCTCAATGTTGTCCTTCTTTTCAGACTTGGACAAAACTGTGGTCAACTGCACTTTTATGCACACCTAAAAAAACGGACACCACCGGATCATAGGCCAGAAGGTGAACACAGTGTCCCTTCTGCCTCATTATAGGGAATCTTCCTCCCTGGGTTCTGTCTGAATCACACATTTCAGAGATTTACCTGGAAACCCCGGTGTAAGCGCTCAGCATAGAGAGCCAGATAGATGTGAGCCAAGCCTTTGGGAGGCAGAATAAACAAATCAAAAGTAGGTGAAGAATTGGTTTTATTTTTTTTATGCCGTTCCTCTCATGGTATAAGTGATTAGACGACTTTATTCTTTGGGTTGGTGCGATTACAGCAATTCCAGATTTATATTGCTTTTTTCTGTTTGGCTTCTGTCGCTCACTAAAAGATGCTTTTTATTGTTTTATTGCAAAAAAAAGTTTTTGCATCACCATATTTTGAGAGCTATAATTTTCCTATATTTCTGCTGACAGGGTGATGAGAGGGCTTGTTTTTTGTGGGAAGAGTTGATGTTTTTATTGGTACCATTTTCGGTCACATAATATTTTTTGATCGCTTTTTATTCTGATTTTTGGGAGGCAAAATGAACAAAAAACAGCAATTCAGAATTTTTTTTTTTTTTATGCCATTCCATGTGTTGTAAAATTGATAAGGCAGCTTTATTCTTCGGGTCAGTACAATTACAGTGATACCACATTTATCATTATTATTTTTTTATGTTTTGGCGCTTCTACACAATAAAAACTATTTTATAGAAAAAATTATTATTTTTGCTTCGCTTTATTCTGAGAGCCACACAAAAGGAGGACACCAAAGGTTCAATGAGTATTCAATGAATGTTGCTTGCTCAACCCGTCACATACCCTGAAGGCAAGACCAAAGACATACAGCAAGAAAAAGTGGTATGTATAATTAGACTGGCAGCATATGGATAAAAAATATCATGATTTTTATTGAGTGAATACTGAACTAGACACAACATAGAAATTTAAAAGCATTTAAAAAAGCATGATGCTTCAGTAGAAACCACAAAAAAGTATCACATATCAATATGTACCAACAATAGCCAAAAAATTATAATGGTAAAGCCTCCTATCCCAAAGCAAAGATACCATAATTGGGGGTCTGAAACATTAAAGTGCATCTATCAGTGCAAATTAACCCGTGTCAGCCTCTATGCTCTCAAAATAAGCTACCAGTCTATCCTGGTTCTATTAAATTCAATAAAAAAAAACACAGGGGGGAGGTATCTAAAGAAATAAACCCAAAAATAAAGGGAATGTAGATCCCTGGAGTTAGGAATAGATACCTCCAAAAATCCAGCCTGTGGGTTAGAAGTGGGGCTGTCACAGTGTGCAGAGGGTGGAAGGATCAATAGAGGGCCATTACCCCACGCGTATCGCCACTAACGCTGTGGCTTGATCCCCTGATGAGCCGGCACTGCTCCTGGCAGTGAGGTCCGGGTGTCAGCTGTGATGTACGCTGATCACCCGGTGTCGATCGTGCACAAACAGCTCCTGTGCGCGCAAAAGCGGCATGACATATCCATACGTCATAGGTTGGGAAGTCCTCCCTTTCCATGACATATGGATACGTCTAAGGTCATAAAGGGGTTAAGCATGGTGGCTCAGTGATTAGCACTGTTGCTTTGCAGCACTGGGGTCCTGGGGTCAAATCCCACCAAGGGCAACACCTGCAAGAAGTTTGTACATTCTCCTCGTGTTTGAGTGGGTTTTCTCTGGGTTCTCCGATAGTGATGAGCGAGCATGCTCGCCACTGCTCGGTACTAGCTTGGGTCCCCGTCCTGCATGTTTGGCGCTATTTAGAGCACCAATCATGCAGGGATTGTCTGCCACTCACTGTAATGTCACAGCCATGGTGGTTGTGGCATTACAGTGATTGCCCAAATCAATGGGAACAGTGCTCACAGTGAAACATGAAAAGCCGGCAATTCATCAGCGGCATACACCGGTACCGACAATTTAGAACAGAAAGAATAGAGCATCACACATAGATTAGATAGATAGAAACATGTCAGTCACATATATAATAAATACAGTAACAGTGTTGGTTACTGTACTTGTTATTTAGTGTTAAAATAAAGGATTTATTAAAAAAATAAATAATAGTGTTTTCATGCACCCGTCTCTTTAAAAAAGCCGGCCAGCAATTCATCAGTGGCATACATCGGTACCCGACAATTTAGAACAGAAAAAATAGAGCATCACACATAGATTAGATAGATAGGAACATGTCAGTCACATATATAATAAGTACAGTGACAGTGGCTTGCGCTCTGCAGTGTCTCTGAAGGATGACAAGCTGGATGGCAGCATTCTGCTACCATCCAGCCTGCCATCTCAATGCCGTCCCAACGTGGGACGTCATTTGCCGGCACCGCATGCGCAGGAGAATTCTCCCACGCTGTCAGTGACGTGCATGAGGTGAGCTGAGTTCATTGGACATGAACTCGGCTCATCTGGATGCCGTCACAGCCAGACACCGAGGAGCTTCACTGAGGAGCTTCTCAGTGTCTGCAGCATGGCAAGCTGGATGGCAGCGTTCTGCTGCGATCCAACCTGTCATGTCAATGTAGCAGAGATGAAGCCGTCCTGGGAACCATGGAAAGGTAAGGATGAGGTTGGTTTATTATTTTACCTTTATTGCAGGAGATCGTTGGTGTTAGGAGGGCGGTTGCAGATAACTTTAATATAATGGGGTCCGCGATGCAGCCTGGTGGACTGCTGCCGAACACTTTCCGGGTGGAAAGGAAAGCAACCAACTTAAATGTAAAACCCTTCCGTGTTTATGCACACTGGAACGGGTATAGCAATTCGCACTATCTCCGTTAGTTTTTCTCTATCTCTCGTGCAGCTATCTGTAGTCCTGTTACAGCACAGGGACTACAGTGGCGGCGCTAGGATGTGTGTATGACTACGCCAATGGGTACACGTGCCTCCAGCCAGCGTGCTACCGGACTGAAGGGTTCAACTCCACGTGGCTGACAGGCGTTAGCCGTGAACAGGACGCCTGCAGGCAGCTCGGGTGATAGGTGACCCCTTTGACTGAGCCAGACTGCTAGACGAAGCTACCTGCCTCTATGGAGCTAATCTGCCTCTATGGAGCTAACCTGCCTAAGCGACCTGTGCTAATTTGCCGAGTGAACTCTGGCATCGGCAGGTCACGGAATGAACAGCTAGGGAGCACGTGGAACAGAGTTGTCCACACAACAGCATCACTTGCTCAAATGATCAGAGCGCGTCGCCATGTTTGTGGGCGGGCCTTTTAAAGACTAAGCCCTGCCCACCGACGCGCCATTGGTGACGTTACGCGTGGACCAATCAGGCAGTGCCAGGTCACCGGGTCAGGTGGGTGCCAACCCACCAATCATGATCCGCCAGGTCACGGACTTGCTCAGTACGACAAATCCTGGACTTAGATTCCACAAGCCCTGTCTCCCTCTGCAACCCAGGCTTAACATTGCTAGGCACAACTACCTGGAATATAAACAGTGCTCGCGGACCAGCTAGGCGTTGAGGCTGATGGCGATGCTGAGCAGCGTCAGCCCTGGCTGGACCAAAATGGGAGACCACAGAAGGTCCTAGACCCATTTCAAATCCAGCACCAGACCGACGCTTAACATTATTCCCCTCCACTTGATGCTCATTTTCCTCCATGAGCCGGGGGGCAAGGAAGTGGTCCAACGGGTCACAGAGAGGTTTCACGAAACAGTGACCCCTCCGGTGTACAGGTTACCCTCTTTTAGGACGGGAAGCAGGATGGCAAGAAGTGACAACTGGTTCTCTAGGTGTGGGATCCTTCACTGGTGACAGGGAGAAAGGACCCGCCGATCTCTGGTGAAAAGATTTATCTCTTGCACAGACAGGACACGCGAGAACAAAGTCCTTGACGTCCTGGCGCCACCGGGACCACCAATAGGATCGTTGAAGGGACTTAGTGGAACGTTTGACCCCCAGGTGAGGTCCGGTCTTAGGGGCATGAGCCCAGGAGAGCACCATACTCCGTAGATTAGGGGAAACAAGCATCCTCCCCGATGGAACCGGGTTGGAGGACACTGCAGCCACCCTCTCCTCCTGAGAGTTCTTTGCGACATAATCTGACAAGACCCGGGTCCTGGAAACAGACAAGGAATCTGTACCGGATGTCGCAATGATAGGAGGATCAGAGATTACCCTCCGGGTGACTTTGACCAAACGCTGAGATGCACAATTCTCACTCCAGGAAGAAATTCTCCCCGTCTTCCAGTCAATGTGTGGAGTATGACAACGTAACCAGGGGCGACCCAGTAACACCTCGTCTAATCCACCGGGAATAATAAGAAATGAGATGACCTCCCGGTGGCCCTGAGGAAATGACATGGTGAGAGGGATCGACTGATGGGTGATTTGCACATCCAGGAGTGAACCATTGGCAACACTAATGTTTATTGGACTAGAGAGTAGCTCAATAGGGATGGCATGCCTCTGGGCAAACCTAGATGACAAAAAATTGCCCTCAGCACCAGAGTGCACCCACGCCTTGGCAGCAACTGCAGATCTACCAAAGGACAACGTCACTTTATATGATAACTTGGAGGACGAAGTCTCGGAATTTAATACACCTCCTCCAACGGTGGTAAGACCCACTCGTTTTACCGACTGCTTGGAACCCTTATTTACGGGGTGCTCCAAGAGATGTGCAGGTCGGGAACGAGAGGGACCAGACTCAGTCCGGGATATATCCATAGCCTCAGGCTCCGGGTCGAGAGTCTTGGGTTTGGACCTAAAGACGCCTGGTGCCAACAGATACGGAGGTCTGCCAACCTCTAGCTCTAACTTGTGTTCTGCATGACGCAAGTCGATACGGTCAGCGAGAGATATTAACTCCTCCAGAGAGGTTGGAATCTCTCTGATAGATAAAGCATCTTTAATATGCCCAGCCAGACCCCTCCAGAACACCGGGATAAGCGACCGCTCAGACCAATCCAGTTCAGCCGCTAAGGTTCTGAACTGGACGGTATAGTGGCTGGCGGTGGCCGAACCCTGGACCAACGCAAGAAGCTTAAGAGCCGTATCATGCGTGACCTGAGGACCCAGGAAAACACTTTTTAGGGTCTTAAGGAAAAGACCCGCATTTACTACAACTGGGTTGTTCCACTCCCATAGAGGAGTAGCCCACTCCAGAGCCCTGTGAGAAAGCAATGAGATGATATATCCCACTTTGGCTCTTTCGGAGGGGAACCGTGCCTCCATCATCTCCAAATGAATGGAGCATACATTAATAAAACCCCTGCAGAGTTAACTATCCCCAGAAAATTTCTCCAGGAGAGCAAACCGGGGTAATGGGGCACTTGCAGTGGTTGCAGTATTCACCGTAGCCGAGTTAATAATATTAGCTGCTAGAATAGCCGCCTGGGAAGCTACTGCAGTGATATCAGCAACCGGAGCAGCTTGTTCCAGAGACCTAAGTCTGGTCTCCAGTTGCTGTATAAAGCGCTGCAGCTACTGATTGTCGGCCATGTTCGGCAAGACCCTGGGGCTCTGATACTGTTAGGAGGGCAGTTGCAGACAACTTTAATATAATGGAACAACTTTAATATAATGTTTCTGCACACTGGAACGGGTATAGCAATTCGCACTATCTCTATTAGCTGCACGAGAGATAGGCAGAGAAAAACTATCTGCAGTCCTGTTACAGCACAGGGACTACAGTGGCGGTGCTAGGATGCGTGTATGACTACGCAATGGGTACACGTGCCTCCAGCCGGCATGCTACTGGACTGAAGGGTTCAACTCCACGTGGCTGACAGGCGTT
Organism: Phyllobates terribilis; assembly: GCF_046119375.1. NCBI lineage: Eukaryota > Metazoa > Chordata > Amphibia > Anura > Dendrobatidae > Phyllobates > Phyllobates terribilis. The sequence goes on along the minus strand of NW_027362763.1, from coordinate 311,211,659 downwards.
AGCCGTGAACAGGATGCCGGAAGGCTGCTCGGGGTGATAGGTGACCCTTTTGGCTGAGCCAGACTCCTAGACGAAGCTACCTGCCTCTATGGAGCTAACCTGCCTCTATGGAGCTAACCTGCCTAAGCGACCTGTGCTAATTAGCCGAGCTAACTCTGGCATCGGCAGGTCAGGGAGTGAACAGCTAGGGAGCACGTGGAACAGAGTTGTCCACACAACAGCATTACTTGCTCAAATGATCAGAGCGCGTCGCCATGTTTGTGGGCGGGCCTTTTAAAGACTAAGCCCTGCCCACCGACGCGCCATTGGTGACGTTAATCGTGGACCAATCAGGCGGTGCCAGGTCACCGGGTCAGGTGGGTGCCAACCCACCAATCATAATCCGCCAGGTCACGGACATGCTCAGTACGGCAAATCCTGGATTTAGATTCCACAAGCTCTCTCTCCCTCTGCAACCCAGGCTTAACATTGCTAGGCAAAACTACCTGGGAGATAAACAGTGCACGCGGACCAGCTAGGTGTTGAGGCTGATGGTGATGCTGAGCAGCATCAGCCCCTGCTGGACTGAAATGGGAGACCACAGAAGGTCCTGGACCCATTTCAAATCCAGCACCAGACCAATGCCTAACAGTTGGCTTCAGCTGGAATGGGTGTGACGCTATGTAGAGTTTAATTTAGAACATTAAAGAATTGTGTCTTTATTTCAATTAAAGGAATTTATTCTGGGTGTTTGTGTTTTTTTTTTAACTTTCACTACAGCTGACATCAAGCCCAGGTTAGTAATGGAGAGGCGTCTATAAGACACCCCCATTACTAACCTGGGCTTGATGTCAGCTGGCATTATAAGCTGACATCAACCCCAACCCTATTACCCCACTGCCACCGCTACAGGGCAGTGGGAAGAGCGAGGCTAAGTGCCAGAATTGGCGCATCCTATGGATGCGCCATTTCTAGGGCGGCTGACGGCTGGTGTTTCTAGCCCGGGAGGGGGCCAATATTCATGGCACCCTTCCTGGGCTATTAATATCAGCCCCCAGCTGTCTGTCTAGCCTTTGCTAGCTATTAAAATAGGGGGGACCCCACATCATTTTTTTTTTTTGGTCCCCCATTTTAATAGCTAGTAAAGGCTATGTATTGAGCTGGGGGCTGATATTAGTAGCCTGGGAAGCTACGTGAGTATTACCCCCTTCCCAGGCTTCAAACATCTGCTCCAGCCGTCTGCTTAAACTCCGCTAGAGACTAAAATTACGGGGAACCCCACGCCAATTTTTTTTTAATAAATCCTTTATTTTAACACTAAATGACAAGTACAGTACCCAACACTGTCACTGTATTTATTATATATGTGACTGACATGTTTCTATCTATCTAATCTATGTGTGATGCTCTATTCTTTCTGTTCTAAATTCTCGGGTACCGATGTATGCCGCTGATGAATTGCCGGCCGGCATTTTTAAAGAGACAAAAACACTATTATTTTTTTTTAATAAATCCTTTATTTTAACACTAAATAACAAGTACAGTAACCAACACTGTCACTGTACTTATTATATATGTTACTGACATGTTTCTATCTATCTAATCTATGTGTGATGCTCTATTCATTCTCTTCTAAATTGTTGGGTACGGATGTATGCCGCTGATGAATTGCCGGCCGGCTTTTTTAAAGAGAGGGGTGCTGAAAATTGGAGGGCACTAGTGTGTTCCAAGTGCCCTGCTATGTTTTTATGCACCCTCCTATATACCCTGCCTGCCTGTCTGCCATTATATTCAGCCTGCCTGACTTTTAATTGGGGGGGGACCGCCAGAAAAATGCTCGAGATTCCCATAGACTTACATTGGGCTCGTTGCTCGGGTCGAGCACCCGAGTATTCCAGTGTGCTCGACCTGAGCTTCGAGCACCCGAGCATTTTAGTGCTCGCTCATCACTATTCTCCGATTTCCTCCCAAACTCCAAACACATACTGATAGGGAATCTAGATTGTGAGCCCCAATGGGGTCAGTGAAGTGGATGTCTGCAAAAACCTTTGGAATATGATGGCGGTATATAAGCAAGTAAAATAAATAGTATTGTTTATTTTTTTCTTTCATTTTAACTGTTTCGCTTTAAAAATAGGCAAAAGTGATCCTCTTCATTATACTGCATACCTGCACTATAGCTCCTTAAGGTAATATATAAATAGGAGAATAGGAGGGATCCAATGGCTGGATGTCCTTAAGGACAAAAAATGTCCAGGAAGGATGGGAAATTTTTAAAAATGAGATTCTCAAAGCACAATCGTTAACAATCCCGAAAAGTAGGAACAATGGGAAGCATTTAAGGAAACCAGGATGGATGAACACAGAACTTAAACACATGCTAAAAAGAAAGAAAGAAATGTTTATCAAATGGAAAGCGGGAGGCATATCTAAAGAAGATTATAATGCACTCTGCAGATCCTGCAGGGCACGTATTAGGTTAGCTAAAGCTGACAATGAATTAAGGCTTGCAAGAGATGTCAAAAGCAATAAAAAAGGATTTTGGGGGTAGGTCAAAAGTAAAAGAAAAGTCAAAGATGCTATAGGATTTTTACAGGATGAAAATGGTGAAATGGTAAGACAGGATGTTGAGAAGGCTGAACTTTTAAATTCCTATTTTGCATCTGTTTTCTCTCAGAAAGAAAATGTAACATCAACTGATCTTCACTGTCCTATTAAAGGAATAGAAGAATCCAAGTTGTCTGTAAACAGAGAGATTGTGAGGGAATATTTAGCTAACATAAATGAGTTCAAGTCTCCAGGTCCAGATGAATTACACCCCAGAGTACTGAAGGAGATCGTAGAAGAAATTTTAAAACCACTCTCCATAATCTTTGAATATTCTTGGAGAACAGGAGAAGTCCCAGAAGACTGGAGAAGAGCAAATGTTGTTCCTATCTTCAAAAAGGGGAAGAAGGTGGACCCAGGGAACTATAGGCCGGTGAGTCTGACTTCTATACCAGGAATGATCTTTGAACAAATTATTAAACAACATGTATGTAAGTACCTGGATAAGAATGAAGTGATTAACCAGAGTCAGCATGGGTTTGTAACTAACAAGTCATGTCAGACTAACTTAATTTCCTTCTATGACAGAATCACTGACTGGGTGGATCAGGGAAATGCTGTAGATATAGTATATCTTGACTTCAGCAAAGCATTTGACAAAGTATCTCACACCATCCTTATTGAAAAAATTACCAAGTATGGAATGGACAAGGCAACTGTTAGGTGGATTCATAACTGGCTTAGTGATCGGACTCAAACAGTGGTCGTAAATGGCTTCACATCCAGTTGGATGAATGTCACAAGTGGGGTACCACAGGGCTCTGTCCTGGGACCTGTATTGTTCAACATCTTTATCAATGATTTAGATGAAGGAATTGAGGGTAAACTGATTAAATTTGCTGATGACACAAAGCTAGGAGGGATAGCTAATACTAGAGAAGAGAGAGTGGGGATTCAAAAAGACCTAAATAAACTGGAGCAATGGGCAGTAACTAACAGAATGGTTTTTAACAGGGAAAAATGCAAAGTACTACATCTGGGCAATAAAAATGAAAAAAGCATATACAAAATGGGAGGAATAGAGTTAAGCCACAGTACATGTGAAAAAGACTTAGGTATACTAATAGATCATAGACTGAACATGAGTCAACAGTGTGATGCAGCAGCAAAAAAGGCAAATACAATTCTGGGATGTATTAACAGAAGCATACAGTCTAGATCACGTGAAGTCATTATCGGACTTTACTCATCTTTGGTCAGACCTCATCTGGAATACTGCGTCCAGTTTTGGGCACCACATTTTAAAAAAGACATCGACAAACTGGAGCAAGTTCAGAGAAGAGCGACCTGAATGGTGACCATGTCCTATGTCCTTCCTATGTCCTTAGCTTGCAAAAAAGAAGACTGAGAGGAGACTTAATAGCTGTCTACAAATATCTCAAGGGCTGTCACATTGTAGAAGGATCATCTTTATTCTCATTTGCACAAGGAAAGACTAGAAGCAATGGGATGAAACTGAATGGGAGGAGACACAGATTAGATATTAGAAAAAACTTTTTGACAGTTAGGGTGATCAATGAGTGGAACAGGCTGCCACGAGAGGTTGTGAGTTCCCCTTCAATGGACGTCTTCAAACAGAGGCTGGACAGATATCTGTCTGAGATGATTTAGTGAATCCTGCTTTGAGCAGGGGGTTGGACCAGATGACCCAGGAGGTCCCTTCCAACTCTACCATTCTATGATTCTATGAAATGTCTTCTATTATAGGGGTTGTCCAGGTTTGGGATGAAAGTTTGCATGCTATGAGGATTCAGAAGTTTTCAGTCAAATAGAATGACTGCAGACTTTCATCCTAAACCTGGATAACCCATTTAATTTCCCAATCAAAATTAAGAATTCTGATTAACAGTTGTCACAATAAAGCTAAACAGAATTTTCACTAAATCCTAAGATTCTATTGCAAGTAGTCTGGATTTCTTTGTTGGCCCTCAGTGGGAGTAAGGCACCTGTGCTTAAGACTATGTGCACTGATATGCAGTCACACATCATAAGATTTCACATTGGATACATAAGTTTCAGAATTGACTGTAGGATAAAAAAAATAATATAGTGACTTTAAACTTAAATCTTTAATTCAGGAATTTAATGTGGTTTCTTGGTTTCCAGTTTTTTTTTCTATTGTAATTGCAAATGTTGCTTTAAAGAAAACCTGTCAGCTCTGTGGACAAGTCTTTTTATTGTAAATTGTTTTTCAACCGATGAAATACCAACTCTGGCAAATCTTTTGTTATAATTTTGTTTTGTGTTTTTCCATTATTATTCCTTCTTAAAAATGTATGAATAAATTTACAACTAGGTGTTACTAGTTAAGGGGGGACTACATAGTTTGACTTATTCTAGTCAGTACTAACAGTATCTGAGTTGTATATTGACACGTCTTTGACAAGGTGAATGGTATCAATCAGTTGTCCATTTCTACATAAATTTTAGGATAAATAACTAAAGAATAGCTAAATGAAGAGTTATAAGAAAATATTTATTTTACTTATTTATAGCTCCATCATATTCCACAGTGCTTTATAGACATTATCAACATGTCCCAGAATTCAGAAAAAGAAAAAAATAAGGAAATAGCACTCCAAAAGATGTTTTCAGCATAATATATTGTGATCAAAAAGGCAATGTTTCAGTTACATTCCAGTCTTCTTCAAGTATTACAGTTAGAGATGAGCTGATCGATCTGCAGACGATTCAGTGTAAGATAGATCTCCTGAAATTTGTGGTTTCATGTTAATTCGAACATTTTGAGATTTGATTTGTGGTTTGCAAAAAAAATAAAAACTTGCCGGGCAGCATTTCTCACACTGCTGAAACATCAGAGAGCAGGCAGACATAATTTTGCAGTGCCGAGAGGGCCTCCCCATAATGCCCTTCATCTATGACATCTCATGGATTATCATACCTTGTACAGTAGTGGTCAGTACTTTGGAACATCACAGATCAGCGCTTCCCAGTGGTGCACAGTTTATACGGCTGAGTCACTGGGTAAGTCTCTCTCTTCTGTAAAGTTTAAGCTCTTATGGTCAAAGGGATCCTCTCTCCTGTAGAGTGTAAGCTCTTTTGGCCAGAAAAGTTCTCGCTCTTTCTCTCTCTCACACCTATAAAGTGTAACCTCTTATGATCAGTATGGTCCCGTCTCATCTGTAGAGTGTAAGCTCTTATAGTCAGTGGGGTCCTCTATCTCTCTCCTGTAGAATGTAACCTCCTATGGTTAGTGGAGTCCTCTCTTTTTCCTGTAGAGTGTAAGCTCTTATGGTCAATGGGGTCCTCTCTCTCCTATAGAGCAAAAGCTCTTATGGTCAGTGGGGTCCTCTCTTTCTCCTGTAGAGTAAAAGCTCTTACTGTCAGCGGGGTCCTCTATCTTTAATGTAGAGTGAAAATCTTATTGTCAATGGAGTCCTCGCTCTCCTGTAGAGAGAAAGCTCTTATACTCAGTGAGGTCCTCTCTTTCTTTTTTCTTTAGAGTATAAGGACTTATGGTCAATGGGGTCCTCGCTCTCCTGTAGAGTGAAAGCTCTTATGGTCAGTCTGGTCGCGTCTCTCCTATAGAATATAAGTCTTATGGTCAGTGGGGTCCTCTCTCCTGTAGAGTGAAAGCTCTTACAGTCAGCAGGGTCCTCTCTCCTGTAGAGTGAAAGTTCTTACAATCAGCGGGGTCCTCTCTCTTTACTGTAGTGTGTAAGTCTTATGGTCAGCTGGGTCGTCTCTCTCTACTGTAGAGTGTAAGCTCTTATGGTCAGTGTGATCCACTCCTGTCTCTCACCTGTAAAATGTAAACTCTTATGTGATCAGCTGGGTTCTCTTTCTCTCTCCTCTCCCACACATGTATTTTACAAGCAATTACAAGCTTTCCAGCATTGAATTCAAGCAAAATGATTCAACACAAATCTAATTTTTGGGGGAAATTTGGCAAAGTCAGGAAATTTGAATTCCAAAAGATTCTCTCATCTTTAATAACAATCACTGAATCAATGCATATATAAATACCAAGCAGTGACATCAGAGATGTATGACAAAATGTGTCATCATCAAATCGCGTCAAATTCCAAACACCATCAAGACTAATGCAACAGTTTTAGAGGATAGTAAAATTACTGATACAGAAACATATTAATAGCTGAATTTACTATGTAATTCTTACAACATTTCTTTTGAAACTTTTGTACATTATTGATGGAGTTTGGGGTTTGACACAATTTGATGATGTCATGTTTTCACATCTATGATGTTTCTGCTTGGTATTTATATGAGCATTGATCCAGTGATTGCAATGCTTGAGGAAGGCTGGATTGTAGTGGAAATATCGCACCTTGGATCACATTATCTTACATTGAAAATGTCTTTTACAGTGCTACTTCCCATTTTTTTTCTTTTTCTGGAATTATATATCTGGTGGATCTCCGTGACAATAATCCCTCAGGTTTAGTGCACCCAACTGCATTGCATAAGAACTAAGAGCACTGTTCACGTTTTCTGTTTTTGTAAGCCCCAGAATTGTTATTTTATGAGTTATACAAATAATTACTGAAATAAATATGTCAGGAAATCTGTCAATACATTTGAAAAGTGCTGGTCCATCCAGAAAGGCAAAAAAAGTCTAATTTTGCTTTTTCTTTTATATGATCGGTTAGGTTGCTACAATCCAACATATTGGATCCTTAAACTCCTGTCAAGGTAAGTGGGTTTAGATGATCTTTATCAAACTTAAAACTACAGAACTTTAATAATACTTCATTGAATAATAGTAAATTAATATTAATTGTTGTTAATATTATTACTAACCAAATACATTTTAACATTTTTGAAATAATAATAATAAAGAAATATTTTTATTATTGTTCAAAGATCTAAAACATATTTGCCTGATAAATAGTACTTAAAATGATAGAGATGACACCTATAAGACAAAGTGAACCAAGTGGATACATAACCCCTGAGATGTAATTACATTACTTATTCTTAAAATCATTCATCACAAGAAACTGTAGCCTTGTGATGTGGATCTCTGAAGTCGGCTGGTGTCTCGGATAGCAAGGATGTATTACAGTTTGGCAAGATACAAGATGTTTATTATTTCCCCTTTGTACACAAATGCTGGGTCTTAATTTCTCATCTTTCTTAATTACCTGCTTGTTGTTTCCGTGTCCTTTACTCATAAAAAGCAATACCTCTTTGTAAGGAGATTGAACACGAATGATTTGCTTTCCTAAACAAATTGGTGACTTGTCAAGATCATGGATCTACAATACTCTTGGCTGGGGATTGTACAGAGAATGTCTCAGCTTTCAACACTACTATGTCAGCATCCAGAATAGGCAAAATACAGCATGGAGAGATTTAGGAATCCTATTTATTGAAGAAAAAGTTGAATTTAAAAATGGAGTCCAGACTAGCTATTTTCCAGATAATTGTTGTTTGCGACAGTTAATGTTATAATTCAATTTACAATTAAGACAACTGGCAATAGTTGGGCTTCCCAATGAAGAATATCTTATTTATGGGTGTGTTTTTGTTTTAAATCATGCCTAGCCTATAAGTAGCTATAACTATATGACCTTTCACATCTAAAAATAATGAAATGTCATATGTAACACAAGGCCATTGGAATCACAGGTGGGCTGTCCCAACTAGAGGTTTATCAGATGAGTCAAATTCATAAATGTCTTTAACATATCAAACCAACCAAAAATATTGATTATCTGCATTCAGAAATACATGTACACATTTAATTCACTATTTTTGTCTTATTGTTTTTTTAGGCTTTGTTGAAAAGACAGACACCTGTATGGACCTTAGATATATATACATATGCATCTCTAAACAGCTGTGTTTGTATTGGCCTTCAAGGATCTGTTCCAGTACAGTGAGGCTGAACATCTTTATATACATAGCCGAAAATTGAAGCTCTGCTTTTAAACCAGTTTAACTATCACCATATTTTGAAATTAAAATGTGAATAATCTTCTCAGGAGGCAGCTATAGCTAATAATGAAAGATACTTTGGCAGTTAGAAGGGCAGACAGTAGTAGCAATAAATAATAAGTGCACACAGTATGAAGGATATAGCTAATAAGGGCGGACAATGTAGCAGTTATAGCTAACAAGGGAAGAATATCTGTTGGTTATAGCAAGACGGGGAGAAATTGTGGCGGTTATAGCTCATGAGGGTGTACAGTGTTGCAGTTGTTTTTAATAATGGCAGACAGTGTGGCCATTATAGTTAATAAGAGTGGACAGTGTAGTGGTTATAGCTAATGAAGGCAGTCAGTATGGCGAGCAGGTGTAGTTCTATAGAAACTTAAAACTTAACGTTTAATACCATTAGATAAAATATATGCCAAATGCAAGGACCTAAAAACACACAGTTTGACTGCCTGTGATATATAATAACCAAGAGAACTTCCATATATTGTTACTTCCAGAGATATAGATATATGTCATATAAGCATATTGCATCTCTAACACAAACCAAGGAAGGAATGGCAAATAGGAAAAAAGATAATGAAGCCCACAGTACACTATATCAACTTATTGTACCCCAATATGTGGGAACATGAAAGTATTCACCCTGAGATATGGGAACATGAAAACACTCGCCCCATCAATGGTGACCATTTAACTCTGCTATATAGAAATGGAACATCCTCACCAATTTTGATGACTGTCCATGCTCTCGGATCTCAGAGGGGGCTCCATATGGTGGTGGTGAACCGAAATTCATAAGGTCACCAACCAAATACCGCTCCCCAGATGCCGCTCCCGACGCGTTTCTTAGCCTTAGCTATTCATCAGGGGAAAGAAAAAAGAGGACATGCGGTATGCACGCTGCCCAAAGTCGCGCAGCTCATTCACCAGACAGCGCTACTTCATGCTCTATTAGATCCTCTTTTGAATCCTAATCGCGCTCTGTTCATAATCGTGTCACTTCCGGTTCCGGTCACCTGACATCCGGTATGTGGAACGCAGATGCCGGCCGTGACACGCAGACGTCACTTCCGGTATGCGCGTCATAGACAAGGGAAAATCGCACATAACGGAGCGACAGCTAGGGGACACGCAGGATCACCAGCCGGCATCCTGCTTTGGATGTCACCATAAAAGGAGTCTCATCCATGAATATCCCAAGCCATGGAAAGTGTCCAGAACATATAATAACTGGCACTTATCCTGGCAACATACCATATGTACCGCGGTATATATAAAACACGCGTTCATTTTACCCCAGTGGTTAGAAAGCTGGAAATGCTTCATAGGTCCAGAATCGCACAGTGAAGCTACGGCCCAGCCCCAGGAGCGCACTTTAAACCCAAAATAGTGATGAAAGAAAAATGACAAAAACAGAAACAAAAAAATATATATAAAAAAAAAAAATATATATAAATGTATATGTTTCTGTTTTTGTCATTTTTCTTTCATCACTATTTTGGGTTTAAAGTGCGCTCCTGGGGCTGGGCCGTAGCTTCACTGTGCGATTCTGGACCTATGAAGCATTTCCAGCTTTCTAACCACTGGGGTAAAATGAACGCGTGTTTTATATATACCGCGGTACATATGGTATGTTGCCAGGATAAGTGCCAGTTATTATATGTTCTGGACACTTTCCATGGCTTGGGATATTCATGGATGAGACTCCTTTTATGGTGACATCCAAAGCAGGATGCCGGCTGGTGATCCTGCGTGTCCCCTAGCTGTCGCTCCGTTATGTGCGATTTTCCCTTGTCTATGACGCGCATACCGGAAGTGACGTCTGCGTGTCACGGCCGGCATCTGCGTTCCACATACCGGATGTCAGGTGACCGGAACCGGAAGTGACACGATTATGAACAGAGCGCGATTAGGATTCAAAAGAGGATCTAATAGAGCATGAAGTAGCGCTGTCTGGTGAATGAGCTGCGCGACTTTGGGCAGCGTGCATACCGCATGTCCTCTTTTTTCTTTCCCCTGATGAATAGCTAAGGCTAAGAAACGCGTCGGGAGCGGCATCTGGGGAGCGGTATTTGGTTGGTGACCTTATGAATTTCGGTTCACCACCACCATATGGAGCCCCCTCTGAGATCCGAGAGCATGGACAGTCATCAAAATTGGTGAGGATGTTCCATTTCTATATAGCAGAGTTAAATGGTCACCATTGATGGGGCGAGTGTTTTCATGTTCCCATATCTCAGGGTGAATACTTTCATGTTCCCACATATTGGGGTACAATAAGTTGATATAGTGTACTGTGGGCTTCATTATCTTTTTTCCTATTTGCCATTCCTTCCTTGGTTTGTGTTAGAGATGCAATATGCTTATATGACATATATCTATATCTCTGGAAGTAACAATATATGGAAGTTCTCTTGGTTATTATATATCACAGGCAGTCAAACTGTGTGTTTTTAGGTCCTTGCATTTGGCATATATTTTATCTAATGGTATTAAACGTTAAGTTTTAAGTTTCTATAGAACTACACCTGCTGGTATCTATATCTACTTTTGTGTAGTTGTTTCTATTATCCCGGCTGCTGCATTTTTTCAGTCAGTATGGCGGTTATAGCTAATAAGGGTGGACAATGGTTGTTATAGCTAATAAGGGTGGAACGTGTGACTTTTATAGCTATTAAGATCGGATAGCATGGTGGTTATAGCTCATAAGAATGGACAGTGTGATATTTATGGCTAATAAGGATGAAACAGAGGTAGTTATATGTAATAAGGACAGTTTGGTGGTTATTGTTAGAACCCTCATGTTTGTTTTTTCCATCTTGTGTTTTGCGGTCACGTGACCATTTGCCTTTATATTCCAGCTCCGCCCTTTTGGCTGTGCTGGACTTCAGTGCTTGACTGTTTCTCTGACCAGGTGCTTCTGTGCCTTTCTCTGTCAGTTTGTTTTGTCCTTCTGGGACCTCTAGTACTTTTTTGTCTGTTTGTCTTTTTGTGTTCTGCAACAACTTCTCTGTTTAGGAGGTGTCCCATTTTTGTCCCAGTCCTTAGTTCTTTTAGGGACCCCTCCCGTTATGCTATAGGTCTTCGTTCAGACTGAGGACTAAAGCGGGTCTGTTCGCTAGGAACAGGCAGCCCACTACATCATAGGGATTCAGCTTAGTTTTACTTTAGGGACAGTTTTCCCTTATCTTTCCTTAGCACATGTTGTAGATCATAACAGTAAGTCCAGCCCAAAAAAAACTAAAAGGAAAGAAATTCGGGGATCAGTATGGTTTCCGTCTAGGATTTGGCTCAACTCCTGCAGAGATTGTCTCTGGAGGTAGCCAAGTTCCAGCAACACGTGAGCAGCTGTTCTGAAGCGCATTTTGTGGAACCCAAGGTAGGACTGCCTGATGTTTTTATGGTAAGCAGCAATATTTTTTTTCCTTTAAAAATGCTTTTGTTATATTTTTGTTTGAGACCAAGGTCCTCTGGGAATGAATCACAGCGCATTGGTTTTATTATGTCACTTTCGCGCAAAGAACCACAGGGATGGGCCTTTTATCTCCAACCTAACGATCCATGTTTAAGGTCAGTGGAAGAATTTTTTTCTGCTATGGGGCTATTATATGACGATCCTGATCGAATCTAATCTGCCGAGGCAGAACTCAGGCACTTGAATCAGGGGTCAGGGATGTTGAAACTTATTGCGCACACTTCAGAAGATGGGCCTCAGAAGTTAAATGGAATGATCCTGCTCTGAAATGTCTATTTCTTGATGGTCTGAGTGAAAGGGTTAAGGATTTGCTAATTGCATTCCCCGCACCGGAGACTCTGCAGGATGCCATGCAATTAGTTGTTCATGTGGATAGGAGACTGAGATTTAGACAGAATGAGGTAAAGACTCCTGTAATGCCTGGTCCCAGTCCCCAGAAAATCTGCTCTGATGGCGGAGAACCGATGGAGGTTGGGGCGAAGTCGTTGTCCTCTCAGGAAAGAGACCGGAGGTTCGCCGAGAGATTGTGTCTTTATTGTGGTAAAGATGACCATTTGATTAAGTATTGTGAGCTTCGTTTAAGTAAAGAAGAAAAAAAGGTCAGTTACGCCCGTATAGCTTGTTTGCGCTCTGCAGGAGTATTTCTTTCTGGGAGTACTACTTTGCAGGAAAATTTGATTGAATTTCAGGTATTTGTGGATTGTGGTTCAACACTTAATGTGATTGATAAAGGGTTTTTGGAAAACCTTAAATTGAAATCCAAACATTTGTCATCACCTATTTCTGTGATTGCAATTGATAACACTCCCTTGAAATGTATTACTCACAAGGTTGCTGCATTTCCCCTCACTATCAATGGAGTTCATCAAGAAATTTTGGACTTGGTTGTATTAGATAATTTACCCTCTCCGGTCGTTCTAGGATTGCCTTGGTTAAAACTGCACAATCCTTTGCTGGACTGGTCTACTAATGTGATTAAGTCTTGGAGTCCAAAGTGCTATGATAAATGTTGTAATGGTCACATTGCGGCTGTGGAAAAAGGGGAATTACCTGTACCTGTAAAAAAAATTTCAGAAACCGAACTGAATTATGATGTTGGAAATCGGAAGTTGCTGGCTATTAAACTCACGTTTGAACATTGGCGTCATTTTTTGGAAGGCACTAGATTTCCTATTCAGGTTTTCACAGATCATTAGAATTTGATCTATCTGGATGCTGCCAAGCGCTTGAATGCCCGTCAAGCTAGGTGGGCACTTTTTTTTTCTCTGTTTCATTTTTCTGTTACCTATATCCCTGGTACTAAGAATGTTAAAGCTGATGCTTTATCGCGCAGCTTCTCTCCTACGGTCGGTGCTGAGGAGGAGGAGAGCATTTTACAGAAAGGAGTTATGGTGGCGGCATTGGACTCCATTTTGGAGAATGGGATTCTGAAAGCTCAAGATGATGCTCCATTTAACACTCCCCATGGGAGGTTGTTCGTGCCTAAAGCCTTTAGGAGAGATTTGCTTGTGGAGTGTCATGAGTCTCGGTTGGCAGGTCATCCAGGAATTTCGGAGACTAAGAGACTTATCAGTCGCAGTTTTTGGTGGCCTGGATGGCAGAATTAAGTCTTCAAGTGGGTGCGTCAATGTACTGTGTGTGCTAGGTCAAAGGCTTCACATACTCCTGCTGCGGTGCTGCTTTGCCCTCTGGAGGTTCCTAGTGCGCCTTGGACACATCTCACAATGGATTTTATTACTGATCTTCCTGTGTCCGAGGGTTTTACTGTCATCTGGGTGGTCGTGGACCGTTTAAGTAAGATGTGTCATTTGGTTCCATTTATTAAGTTGCCCTGCGCCAAGACACTCGCTAAGGCGTTTGTTAAGGAGATTGTCAAGCTCCATGGCATTCCCACAGATATTGTTTCTGACAGAGGACCTCAGTTTGTGGCTCGCTTTTTGGCCCGCTTTTTGTGACAGGTTGGGAGTCCATTTGTCATTTTCGTCTGGGTATCATCCTGAGTCTAATGGACAGACTGAAAGAAAGAACCAGGATGTTGAACAGTTTTTGCGTTGTTTTGTGGCGGACAATCAAGAGGTGTGGTCTGAGTTTCTACCTCTCGCAGAATTTGCTCTTAACAATCATACATCCTCCTCTGCTGGGTGTTCTCCTTTTTTTTGTTGTACTGGGAGACATTCGTCTTTTGGTTCGTTCTCCAAATTGGGGTCGGCGGTACCGGAGGAGGAGAATTTTTCCGGTGATTTGGAGAGAGTTTGGACTAATGTACATTGCAACCTGCAAGAGGCTAACAAGAAGTCCAAGAAGTATTTTGACAGGAAACGTAAGGAGGTTTTGTTTACTGTGGGTGACATGGTTTGGTTGTCCTCAAAGAACCTGTGGTTGAGGATTCCCTCTAAAAAACTGGGTCCTAAGTTTGTGGGTCCATTTAAAGTGATTCAGGTTGTTATTCCGTCTGCTGTTAGGTAGGATGTCCCTACTTCCTGGAAGATTAATCCTGTGTTTCATGTTTCCTTATTGAAAAAGGCTGATGTATCAGATAGGGATGCCACTGTCTCAGTTCCTCCTGTGGTGGAAGACGCGAATATGAAATTTCTCATATCTTGAATTCTAGATGGCATAGAGGCAGATTACAGTATCTTGTCTCCTGGAAGGGTTTCGTTCCCGAAGACAACTCCTGGGTAAGGACGGATGATGTCTCTGCTCCTAGGCTTGTTAAAGCTTTCCACAAGAGGTTTCTGGATAGGCCTGGGCCTGGAGGATCCAGAGGATCCTCGTAAAAGAGGGGGTACTGTTAGAACCCTCCTGTTTGTTTTTTCCATCTTGTGTTTTGCGGTCATGTGACCATCTGCCTTTATATTCCAGCTCTGCCCTTTTGGCTGTGCTGGACTTCAGTGTTTGACTGTTTCTCTAGCCAGGTGCTTCTGTGCCTTTCTCTGTCAGTTTGTTTTGTCCTTCTGGGACCTCTAGTACATTTTTGTCTGTTTGTCTTTTTGCATTCTGCAGCAACTTCTCTGTTTAGGATGTGTCCCATTTTTGTCCCAGTCCTTAGTTCTTTTAGTGACCCCTCCCCTTATGCTATAGGTCTTCGTTCAGACTAGCCGAGGACTAAGGCGGGTCTGTTCCGCTACATTGTAGGGATGCAGCTTAGTTTTGCTTTAGGGACAGTTTTCCCTTATCTTTCCTTAGTACATGTTGCAGATCATAACAGTTATAGCTCATAAGGGTGGGTAGTGTGGCAATTGTAGTTCATAAGGGTGAAAAGTGTGGTGGTTATAGTTTATAAGGGCAGACATTGTGGCAATTATAGTTCATAAGCGCGGACAGTGTGGTGGTTATAGTTCATAAGGGGCAAACAATGTAGCAGTTTTAGTTCTTAAGGGTAGACAGTGTGGTGATCATAGTTCATCAGGTCAATCAATGTGGTGGTTATAGTTCATAAGGGAGGACAGTGTAACAGTCATAGCTAATAAGGGTGAATAGTAGTGTTTATAGCTAATAAGGGTGTACAATATGGTGGTTATAACTAGTAAGGGTGGACAGTGTGGCAGTTATAGTTTAAGAGAGAGGACAGTGTGGCAGTTGTATTTCATATGTGCAGACAGTGTGGTAGCTATAGTTCATAAGGGCGGATAATGTTGTGATTGTGGTTTAAAAGTGTGTAAAGTGTGCGGATTATAGTTCAAAATGGGACAGTGTGGCAGTTGCTGCTCATAAGGGCGGACAGTGTAGCAGTTTTAGTTCAGAAGGGGAGATTGTTTGGAGGCAATATTTTAAAGGACAGTGTGGAGGTCATGTAGTCTGGGGTCCATATTTTGTGCAGGAAGCACAGAGAGGGGCAATAATTTATTCAGAAGCACAACATGTGCAGATATTTTTATTAAGGGACATTATAATGACACTGTTATTTTCAATGGCACTGTGTTGAATTGTGATGCAGAAGGCCAGAAAAGAAAGAAGTCTTCAGAGATGAGCTGTGGATGTAAAAGGTCATCATGGCATCTGGACCAGATGGAGACAAAAGGGGATGAGAACAACACCAATCAGAGAAGACATCACCTACATCACACCTGGGTGTGAACGTTTATTTGTGATGCCAATTGCGTCTAATAACTACTATAGTTCCTGTATTGTCGACAGTCTGCTGATAGCCGGTAATAACAATGCCCAATATCTCTTTACAACTGTTAAGAACAGACTGGGAGCTGTAGGTCCATGCTATACAAATGTATACGGGGCTAACCTGAAATTGCAATTGATTGCTATACTAAGCTTGGCAATGTATTCATGTTCTGATGATGCCTCTGGATTCATGTGTTCATGGAGGTTCTAGTGATGTGTTCATGTATTGATAATGGTTCTGGTTCTGTAATCATGTACTGATGATGTATCTGGTTTTATATTCATGTACTGATGATGATTCGGGTCCTGCATTCATGTACTGTTGGTTGTGGTGCTGTATTCATGTATTAATGACAGTTTTGGTGATGTATACATATACTGATTGTGGCTATAGTCATTAATTTTGGAACTGATAATGGTTCTGATGCTTTATTCATGTACTGATGGTGGTTCTGGTGCCTAATACATGTACTGCTCTTGAGTCTGGTGCTGTATTTATGTACTGATGGTGGTTCTGGCGCAGTGCTCCTGTAATATTATTGGTTCTGATCCTATACACACATATCAATTCATTATTTGTTAGATAAAATGCTAAATTGTTATGTTAACAAAGAATTGTGCTGTCTGACGTTAAGGATTACTACATTTGTAAGTATGTTATAAGCATTATTTTTTTGTATTTGGTAGGGAAGAAAGAGGGAGTCTAACCTTGCAGTGCTGTATAATCTGTATAGATTCTGTAAACTTGTGAAATATTTGTATAAAACCTATTACATTACCAGTACTCAAGGAGTGTGTATTATTTTTGGTGTTACATGAGACTACAGGAAAATTGCCCTTTAATATTGGATACCATTACTTTTATTTTAAGGTTGAGGAAGAGTCAAGTAACTAAGTGTACTCTGCAGAAAGAGGTATCATCTGAAAAAAAGGCGTGGTCTTTCTCACACAAACACTTAAAGTGCACCTGTCAGCAGTATTGTGTTCAGTAAACTACACACACTGTCAAGTGGGTGACATTACACTGATTAAAATGATACCTTGGTTGATGAAATTTGTCCTGTGGTTCTTGTGTAATCTTTATTTTCAGTTTGGAGATAATGATATGCTCGTGCTTCGGGGCGGACTGTGGGTGGGGGGCTCTATCTGGTGCTCTGCTTACATATTTATCTGTATGCTCTTATGACAGCTCATTGTGCCTTCACTGACCTGCCTCCTATTTTACATAATGCATCTAGTAGTGCGGGGCTAGGTAAAATAAAAAGCAGGTCAGTGAACGATTAGTGAGCTGTCATAAGAGCATACAGATGAATATGTAAGCAGAGCACCAGATAGAGCGCCCCCTACAGGCCACCCAGAAGCACGAGCATATCATTATCTCCAAAGTGAAAGTAAAGAACCACAGGATGGATTTAATCAACCAGGGTATAATTTTAATCAGTGTAATGTCGCCCATCTGACAGTGTATGTAGTTTACTGAGCACAATCCTGCTGACAGGTGCGCTTTAACTTATTTTTAAGTACTTGAATCCCACCTGTGCTACCCCCTGAAACTGCCACCTAAAAGTCAGCTTTAGTAATACCCCAGCGGTGTTTGGAGTGTGTAGCGTTTGCTCAGGAGCTGAGTTCACTTAACACAAAATAGATGCCAGCTATTTAACACATCCAGCATGTCTTTTTTAGCAGTGGCTGGAGCTAAACTCCAAAAACTGCTGTTAACCATTTAGATGCCGCAGTCAATTTCTGACAGCAGCATTTAACTGTAGCTGTCACTGCTGTGTGCATGTGCCAGCTCTATTGGCACCCATGGTAATTGTAATTGCTTTTATTCTTGCTTTTTGTATATAGCAACTGCAGTAATAATCTTCTGAGGCAGGGACAAGGGAGCTTCTGCCAGAATATGTACTGTTGGCAGAGCAGAGAGGAAGGTGGCGGAGTCATAGAGTGACTGACTTTGCAGCCCAGCAGAAATAGGAAATTATCAGAACTGCCCTCCTGCTTGTAAAAAAACGGCCCTGATATGCCCAATTAACCCCTATGTGTGCTGGAGCATGCTTTCACAGTTTTACATCACTGAAGCTACCAACTTCAGCGATACATATCTCCCCTCAAGGACATGTCCAGCAGCCATCTTACATACCCTCCCCTCGGCCCAAAGCCGGGGTCTTGGCACCTTCTGCTAACATACAGTGGACCCTCGACAATGCATTAGCATTGCCATGCAGTTTCCCAGGCATATGATCTACATGGAAGCTAAAGTCCTGGAGGGCTAGGAACCACCTGGTCACTCGGGCATTGTTCCCCTTCTCTCTCATTCACCTTAGTGGGGCATGGTCTGATACCAGCCTGAACTTTCAGCCTAAGAGGTAGTATTTTAGAGTGTCCAATGCCCACTTGATGGCCAAACATTCCTTCTCCACTATGTAGTAATTCTTGTCACAAGATGTCAGCTTCCGGCCTAAATACATTATGGGGTGCTCCTCCCCATTCACCTCTTGTGATAGGAAAGCCCCTAGTCTGACATCTGACGCGTCCATCTGGACCACAAACTCCTTTGAGAAATTCTTTGCCACAAGCACTGGCTGTTTACACAGAGCCTGCTTTAGCTCCTGGAAAGCTGTCTCAACTTCTGGAGACCACTTAGCCATAGCCAACTTTGTCCCTTTAAGGAGGTCTGACAAAGGGGCGACTATCATGGCGAAGTTAGGTATGAACCGGTGGTAGTACCCTACGATGCCCAGGAAGGCTCTGACCTGTGTTTTTGAGAGAGGTTGTGGCCAACCCTGGATCGCTTCAATTTTATTTATTTGGGGCGTTATCACGCCTCTGCCTATGACATAGCTCAAATATCTGGCTTCCTCCATGTCCATGGCACATTTCTTCAGGTTGGTGGAAAACCCCACCTTCCATAGAGCATTGAATATCGCCTGGACTTTGCTCAGATGGCTTCCCCAATCCTGGCTGTAGATCACGATATCATCCAGGTAAGCCACTGCATACTTCTTGTGGGGAGCTAGGATCCGATCCAAGGCTCTCTGGAAGGTAGCTGGAGCTCCTTGCAACCCAAACAGCATCCTGGTATATTGGAAACACCCATCCGGCATTGCAAAAGCCGTCTTCTCCTTGGCCTCTTGGTACATAGGAATTTGCCAATACCCTTTTATAAGGTCTTTCAACTAGTTCATCTACACTTGGCATTGGGTATGCATCAAATTCAGAGACCTCCTTTAGCTTCCTATAGTCATTGCAGAACCGCCATTCTCCATCTGGTGTCGGCACCAAGACTATTAGATTGGACCAGCCACTCTTGGACTCTTCAATGACACCTAGACTCAGCAGGCGCTTCACCTCCTTCGAGGTTATCTCTCGGTGGGCTTCAGGAATCCTATATGTCTTTAGGTTCACTCAGACATGAGGCTCTGTAAGCACCTCATGTTCTACGATCTGAGTACACCCCGGTAGATCTGAGAACAGGTCCTTTTTCCATTGCAGCAACTCTTGGCATTGTTGCTTCTGGGCACGTGACAGCAATTCTGCCACCTTGACGTCTCCCACGTCGGCTTCTGACTTCGCCACCAACCAAGGAGCTTCCACGGGCTCCCTATCTCGCCATGGCTTTATCAGGTTGACGTGTTACACCTGTTAGGGCTTCCTTCTCCCAGGTTGGTGGACCCTATAGTTGACATTGCCAACTTTTTCAACCACTTCATAGGGGCCCTGCCACTTGGCCAGGAATTTGCTCTCCACCGTAGGTACCAGCACCAGTACCCAATCCCCAGGGTTTAAGTGTCTCATCCTTGCTGACCTGTTGTACACCCTTAACTTGTGCTTTGAGGAGGTGTTTTTTCGCAATCGGCATCATCTCTGCAATCCTCTCTAGCATCTGGGCCACATGTTTGATTACACTCCTGTAGGGTGTACACCAGTATTTCGTATGGCCATGACAAGGACACGACTTGAAGTGATCCAAAAAATTTTTGCATTATTGTGATAATGTGCAATATCGTCCCTGAGATGATTCTAACTTTGATCATCTATATAAAATTCCAACACTTCAGCAGAAAATTAGCTTAGGCGTACAACCCACAAAGGGACATCACTATATATAAATCTCTGGTTCATTTCAAATGGAGGCTAAAATTCTGACAATGCCTGTCTAGTAAGAGGGCCAGGTATGGAATTAAACTCTACAAGATGTGCAAGAGTACCTCAAGGTACACCCAGAGATTTAGAGTCTACAAAGGGCAGGACACCCAGATTGACCCCCCTGAATGCCCCCCTGTCCTGGGGGTGAGTGGGAAAATTGTGTGGGAATTGCTGCACCCACTGCTTGATAAGGGTTATCACCTCTGCGTAGATAACTTTTACAACAGCATCCCACTCTTCAAGACCCTCTCTGTCAGAGGTAAAGTTGCATGAAGCACTGTGAGAAAAAATCAGAGAGGCCTCCCTAAGCCGCTAATTGGTTAACTGCTGAGAAAGGGCGAAAGCAGAGCCCAATGCAGTGACAACATGCTGGTGGTCAAGTACAAGAAAAAGAGGGATGTCCTTATCTTGACCATCATACACCGTGACAACAACTCCCTTGTCACTGTCAGAGATACCACAACACAAGTCCCAAAGCCAGATTGTATCCAGGATTATAATAAGTACATGGGGGTGTAGATCTCTCAGATAAGGTTCTCAAGGCATACAATACCATACAAAAAGCTAAAGTATGGTGCAAAAAATTGGCTCTGCACATTGTCCAGATCGCACTGTAAAATGCTTTTGTGCTGTTTCGATCTGCAGACAATACAGGGACTTTCCTTCAGTTTCAGGAGGTAGTTATCAAGGCTCTAATGTTTTGCACTCAGGAAAGTGAGGGTCCCAGTACTTCTGAAACTAATGCTGCCCATATCACACCAGGTCAACATTTTCCCGGAGAGGTTCCCCAAACAGCGAAGAAGGGAAGATCACAATAAAGGTGTAGAGTATGCTCCAAGATGGAATACGAAAAGACACAATATACCATTGTGATACCTGCTGTGAGAAACATGGCCTTTGTATTAAGGATTGCTTCAAAGTGTACCACATGTCCATAAATAAATACAATTAGTTTTTACCCTATTGACATAACACACTTTTATAATTTGATGTACTCCGCACAACTTACACATACCACCATATTACAAATTCATACACCAGTAAAACCAAAAGCATTATAATCATTACTATAAAACTGTGCCTGTAGATAAATTCCTTGAGGGGTGTAGTTTCCAAAATAGGGTCATGTGTGGGGGGTTTCCACTGTTTAGGGACATCAGGAGCTCTCCAAACATGACATGGGCATTCGGACCATTCCATTAAAGTCCAAAACGTTCAAAACGTGCTCCAAAATGTCACTCCTTTCCTTCCAAGCTCTGCCTTGTGCACAAACAGTTGTTTTCCATCATATTTGGGGTATCAGTGTACTTAGGAGAAATTGCTCAACAATTTTTGGAGCCCATTTTCTCTTGTTACCCCTGTGAAAATAAAAAAATTGGGGCTAAAAGAACATTTTTGTGGAAAAAATTTGATTTTTTTGATTTACAAGGCTCAACGTTATAAATTTCTGTGAAGCACCTGGGGGTTCAAGGTGCTCACCACACATCTAGGTAAGTTCCTTGAGGGGTCTAGTTTCCAAAAGAGGGTCACTTGTGAGGTGTTTTCACTGTTTAGGCACATCAGGGGCTCTCCAAATGCCACATGGCGTCTGCTCTCAATTCCTGCCAATTTTGAGTTCAAAAAGTCAAACTGTGCTTCTTCCTTTCCGAGCCCTGCAGTGCACCCAGACAGTAGCTTTCCCCCACATATGGGGTAGCTACGTACTCTGTTGAATTTACAGAACAATTTTTGGTGTCCATTTTCTCTTGCTACCCTTGTGAAAATAAAAAAAATTGGGGCTAAAAGAACATTTTTGAGGAAAAAAGTTGATTTTTTATTTTCACGGCTCAACGTTATAAATTTCTGTGAAGCACCCGGGGGTTCAAGGTGCTCACCACACATCTTGATAAATTCCTTGGAGGATCTAGTTTCCAAAATAAGGTCACATGTAGGGGGTTTCCACTGTTTAGGCACAGCAGGGGCTCTTCAAACGTGACATGGCATGCACAGACCTTTTCATCAAATTCTGCGCTCCAATACGTCACTCCTTCCTTTCTGAGCCCTGCTGTGCACCCAAACAGTAGATTTCCCTCACATATGTGGTATCAGCGTAGTCAGTAGAAATTGCACAGCAAATTTTTGGGGTCCATTTTCTCCTGTTGCCCTTGTGAAAATAAAAAATTTATGGCTTAAAGAACATTTTTTAAAAAAAATTTGATTTTTTATTTTCACGGCTCAACGTTATAAATTTCTGTGAAGAAGAAACACATCTAGAAAAGTTTCTTGGGGGCTCTAGTTTCCAAAATGGGGTCACTTGTGAGGCGTTTTCACTGTTTAGGCACACCAGGAGCTCTCCAAATGCCACATGGCATCTGCTCTTAATTCTTGCATTCAAAAAGTCAAACTATGCTTCATACTTTCTGAGACCTGCCATGCGCCCAAACAGTAGCTTTCCCCCACATACGGGGTATTGTTGTACTCAGTAGAAATTGCACAACAAATTTTGTCATCCATTTGCTCTTGTTACCCTTGTGAAAATAAAAAAATTTGGGCTGAAAAAACATTTTTGTGGAAAAAAATTAATTTTTTTATTTTCACGGCTCAACGCTATAAATTTCTGTGAGCCACCTGGGGGTTCAAGGTGCTCACCACACATTTAGAAAATTCCTTGAGGGGTCTACTTTCTAAAATGGTGTTAATTGTGGGGGATTTTCAATGTTTAGGCACATCAGGGGCTCTCCAAACGCAACATGGCGTCCGCTAATTACTCAAGCAAATTTTTACATTCAAAAAGTCAAATGGTGCTCCTTCCCTTCCGAACCCTGCCGTGTGCCCAAGCAGTGGTTTTCCCCCATATATGGGGTATCTGCTTACTCAGGAGAAATTGTACAACAAGCTGCATGGTGCAATTTCTCCTGTTACCCTTATGAAAATGAAAAATTGGGGGCTAAAAAACATTTTTGTGGGAAAGATGTGAAAATTTTATTTTTAAGGCTCAATGTTATAAACTTCCGTGAGGCACCTGGGGGTTCAAGGTGCTCACCACACATCATTTTTGTGGAAAAAGTTTGATTTTTTTATTTCCACAGCTCCATCTTATAAACTTCTGTAAAGGACTTGGGGGTACAGGGTGTTCACCACACATCTAGATAAGCTCCCTGAGGGGTCTAGTTTCCAAAATGGGGTCACTTGTGGGGGGTTTCCACTATTTAGGCTCATCAGGGGCTCTCCAAATGTGACATTGCGCCCACTCTCGATTCCTGCCAATTTTGAGTTCAAGAAGTCAAACGGTGCTCCTTCCCATCCGAGCCCTGCCGGGTGCCCCAACAGTAGATTTCCCCCACATATGGGGTATCAACATGCTCAGGAGAAATTGCACAACATTTTTTGGCATCCATTTTCTGCTCTTATCCTTGTGAAAATAAAAAATTTGGGACTGAAAGAACATTTTTGTGGAAAAAATTTGATTTTTTATTTTCACGCCACAACGTTATAAATTTCTGTGAAGCACCCGGGGGTTCAAGGTGCTCACCACATATATAGATAAATTCTTTGAGGGGTCTAGTTTGAAATGTGGGGTCACTTGTGTTTTTTTTTCACTGTTTAGGCACATCAGGGGCTCTTCAAACGCGACATGGCGTCCATTCTGGATTCCAGACAATTTTGCATTCTAAAAGTCAAACTGTGCTCCTTCCCTTCTGAGACCTGCCATCTGCTCAAACAGTAGCTTTCCCCCACTCATGGGGTTTCTGTGTACTCAAGAGAAATTGCACAACAATTTTTGGAGTCCATTTTATGCTGTTACCTTTGCGAAAATAAAAAAATTGGGTCTGAAAGAATATTTTCGTGGAAAACATTTTATTTTTTATTTTCTCGGCTCAACATTTTAAATTTTTGTGAAACCTCTGGGGGTTCAAGGTGCTCACCACACATCAACATAAGTTCCTTGAAGGGTCTAGTTTCCAAAATGGGGTAACTTGTGGGGGTTTCCACTGTTTAGGCACATTAGTGGCTCTTTAAATGAGACATGGCGTCCACTCTCAATTCCAGCCAATTTTTGCTTTCAAAAAGTCAAACGGTGCTCCTTCCTTTCTGGGCCCTGTCGTGCACCCGAACTGTAGACTTCCCTAACATATGGGGTATCGGCGTGATCAGCAGAAATTGCACAACAAATTTTGGTGTCAATTTTCTTCTCTTAACCTTGTGAAAATAAAAAAAATTGGGCCTAAAGTAAAATTTTTGTGAAAAAAAATTAAATGTTCGTTTTTTCCTTCCACATTGCTTTCATTTCCTGTGAAGCATCTGAAGCTTAAATAAACTTCTTGAATGTGGTTTTTAGGACCTTGAGGGGTGCAGTTTTTAGAATGGTGTCACTTTTGGGTGTTTTCTGTAATATAGACCCTTCAAAGTCACTTCAAATGTGATGTGGTCCCTAAAAAAAACGGTTTTGGAAATTTTGTTGTAAAAATGAGAAATTGCTGGTCAAATTTTAATCCTTCTAACTTTCAAAGAAAAAAATTATGTTTCAAAAATTGTGCGGATGTAAAGTAGACATGTGGGAAATGTTATTTATTAACTATTTTTTGTGACATAACTCTCTGATTTAAGGGCATAAAAATTTAAAGTTTGAAAATTGCTAAATTTTCAAAATTTTTGTCAAATTTCCGATATTTACACAAATAGTCGCAAGTTGTATCGAACAAATTTTACTAGTATCATGAAGTACAATATGTCAAAAGAAAAAATTATCAGAATCACTAGGATCCATTGAAGCATTCCAGAGTTATTACCTCATATAGTGACACTGGTCAGAATTGAAAAAAATTGTCTTGTCAGGAAGATGAAAACAGGCTTCGAGGTGAAAGGGTTATACTGTTGATATAGTTGGTATTGTCAGTCATTCTTCTTTTTTTTTTTCCAATATCGTGCCACAAAACATTTAAGTTCAACTGTATCAAAAAAATTGAAACATGGCTACCACATGTAAACAAAGCCTTGCAATCAAATAAAAAATGTTTTTCGACTGCACCAAGACAAGATATGACCAGTTCGTTTGTCCTAACCCTGAAGCTGCACAGGGATTAGAATTATTTTATTATTTTCAGGGTGCTGTAAATATTAAACATAGAGTCATTTAAGTAAATAGCATATAGACACACAATAAAAGCAAGTTAGAAACAATCTGGTAAGAGGTCAATACCCCCAAGGGCTTACACACTATGAGTGTAGTGATTCTGATTTTGGTTCTACCCTAAATGGTTAATATTAGGAATGCTTGTTAAAGGGGTTGTTACATTTCAATCAAATATCTCCCATGGCTGCAGTTTGCTATTAAAAAACAAACATTGTTGTACTCACCTTCCCCAGGTCCATTGGTGACTGGGATTAGCTGTGGGGCTGATATCACCATGACTGTGCGCTGTGAATCAGTGAGCTCAGCAGCTCTAATGGGGCATTTGTGGGTAGACAGAATGTCCTGATCAGAGCCACTGAGCTCACTGATTGGCTACTGCGCTGTCAACGTGACGTCAGCTCCACAGCCAATGCCAGGCACTGAGAACAACAGCAAAGACTCACCGGTGGACCTGGAGAAGGTAATTATAGCAAGGTTTGTTTTTTATAGTAAACTGTAGACAGGGGAGAAGTTTAATTGTACTGGAACAACCCCTTTGATGGTGATCATATCAGATAATGTTTTTTATAATTTAACCTGTAAATCCATACCATCCAGGTAGAAGATAAAGCTATTTTTGGCAAGTGGTTTAATAATACCACTATTTATTTGTGGGCATGTAATCATTGATACATCAAATTTTCTTTCCATTTTACCAATAATTAGAAAAAAATCCTTGAGAATAATTGTTTTAATCCTTCCAGATATCTTTATAAGCATTACTGCTCTTGTGTGATAATGACTTGAATGCTATGATGGGAAAAGTAAACCAGTAATGACTGAGTAAATGTGAAAACAAAATATTTTGCTGATGCTTAACCAGTCCTACTGGTATACTCATTGATCCCATCTTCACATACAATAAATGTCCTTTCAGCCAATCATTGGCTCAGGAGGGTCAGATCTGTGGCCAGTAATTCAGTGAGCCAGCATTTCTTGCCATTCCCCTGTGTTTGGGATGGGACTAGGAAGAAGAGACCAGCAAGGACCAGGTAAGCATTAGAATGGGTGGGTATTGTGGGGATGGGTATGACCATTGTTTCTTTTCTTTTTTTACCAAACATGTATAGGTTATTTTTTATTTAGGTGGTAAAAAAAATGGCGCAATTTTTCGAGACCCGTAGCGTCTCCATTTTTTGGATTCTGGGGTCAAGTTAGGGCTTATTTTTTGCATACCGTGCTGACCTTTTTACTAATACCATTTTTATTCATACCAAATGATACTATTTTGGGGTAGATATGATGTTTTGATTGCCCGTTATTGTCCAACATTTTTTTTCGTTGCGCCTTTTACCGATCGGATTCATTTTTTAATATTGATAAATCGGGCGATTCTGATCGCTGCGATACCAAGCATGTGTATATGTGAATTTTTTATTGTTTTATTTTGAATGGGGCGAAAGGGGGGTGATTTAAACTTTTAGATATTTTTTATTTTTTTACATAGTTACATAGTTTATAATTACATAGTTTATAAGGCCGAAAAAAGACAAGCGTCCATCCAGTTCAGCCTATTTCTTGTGCACTGCAGCTATTCCGCAGCGTTGATCCAGGGGAAGGCAAAAAAAAAAAAAACATGCAGTATAGGCCAATTTACATCATTGAGGAAAAATTCACTTCCCGACACCAATCTGGCAGTCAGATTAAATCCCTGGATTAATTAACTAAGGATAAGATTTAATTTTATTGTTCTCAAGAAAGGCGTCCAGGCCTCTCTTGAACTCATTAAGTGAGTTGGACATCACCACTTCCTCTCCCAGAGAGTTCCAGAGTCTCACGGCTCTGACCGTAAAGAATCCCCTTCTATGCTGGTGCAGGAACCTCCTTTCCTCCAGACGCATAGTGTGCCCCCTTGTCTTTGTCTCCATCCTTGGTATAAACAGGTCATGGGAGAGATCTCTCTCTCTCTTTAGTATTTTTAAAAAAAAATTTTTACTTTTGCCATGCTTCAATAGTTTCCATGGGTCACTAGAAGCTGCAATTGTCTGATTGCCTGTACTACACACAGGCGATCATCAGATCGCCTGTGTGTATCAGAAATGGTCACTTGCTATGAGCACC
Source organism: Phyllobates terribilis (assembly GCF_046119375.1). NCBI lineage: Eukaryota > Metazoa > Chordata > Amphibia > Anura > Dendrobatidae > Phyllobates > Phyllobates terribilis. Next base: position 311,184,195 of record NW_027362763.1, on the reverse strand, counting down.
AACCCTGGGTGGCGCTCATAGGAATCTCGCAATGAGAACCACAGGGGTCTTCTGCAGACCCTTGGTTGTCATGCCAACCCATCGGCAACCCACGATCAAGTAACAGGGTCGCCGATGGATAGAGCCAGTGATGCGCTTCCGGGAAGTGCAAGTTAAATGCCACTGTCAGAGATTGACAGCGGCATTTAGCTAGTTAACAGCCACGGGTGGATCGAAATTCCACCCGCGGCTGTTAGGGGCACATGACAGCTGTACAGATTAGCTGTCATGTGCCCGGAAAAGAGCAGGCTCAGTGCCGGACCCCGCACTAAGGTCAGGAACCCGATGTGTGTCACCGTATTACAACACACGTTGTAAAGGGGTAAAAGGGAATCTGTCAGCAGGTTTTTGATACCTCATCTGAGAACAGCATAAGGTAGGCAAAGAGACCCTAAGTCCAACAATGTATCACTTAGTTTACTGGGTGCAGCAGTTATGACACAATCAAAGCTCTTAGAAGTAGAATGTAGTAGAGCTCAGAAAGCCATCCTCGTCCACACCAGGCTCTCTGTGTACATTATTTATTGACAGTTAGCTGCTTATCACAGGAAGAGACTGAGCCAGACCACTTGGCACAGGGCAGCTAGTGTGGGTAATGATAATATCCTAGTGATAAAGTCTTCATTGTAAGTAAAGACCAGCACACAGCCTATTAAGTGACACATTGATGAATTCAGTATTTTAAACCGTACCTCATGCTGTCCTCAGATTACATAGCAAAAACCTGCTGATAGATTCCCTGTAAGCAGTTATGCCACGTAAAACAAAATTAGTGAGGTTTGATTGTTTTAGCCACATAAACATAGCATTAATTGTTTTTATTGCTTTGGATATGGCTGACTTAGTGAAATATTTCCTTTTCTGTTTAGATGAGCCATACATTATAATTCTTGGAAAAGGTAGCGAAAGGGGAAAGGCATAATGTTAATGAACTGTAATTGGATATCTGACTTTTAACTGTTTTGGGAATCATATTTCCTGTGGATCTGTTCTTGTTCTGTGCGACTACACAAAAATAGTATGCGTGTTATTATAGACATAGAAGATCTTCTATACATACATCACTAAATCAAGTCTCTTTGCATTGTCTGCACAGCAAGTCTTTAAAAAGCAAACATGGCTTCATTGTGTTGTGTATTTCCACGGGGTGTAGACTTGTCTGTATCATGCACTTGACTTGAGAGTAAATCTCAGGTGCAGTCAGGGAATACTGTCTGTGTTTGCTTATTCACGTTTCTCAAATATGATGTACATGAATAAAACTTTAAAACCACTTCTAACAAAAATCTTAACAATGCACTATAAATATCCCCTCCCAGCCTTCATTCTGTATACTTTTCCCTTTGAGCTATCTGTAAAAACAAAAATGGAATGCGTGTTTACCAAAAAACATATGGCGCTCAGAGGTAAAGCTCTTGCTGAATTGAAAGGTGAATCCTATTGAACTGTGCGGAAATATGACCTCATAACCAGGCAGGTTAAGACACGGTCATCTACAGAAAACAACCAAGGTATGAGATCAGCCTAACGAGTGACATTTTCTGCCTTTTGTCCTCTGCGTCTGTTTATTTTTTAAAGTTCATATGAAGAACATTAAAGGAAGTAAATTAATAATATCTCAAAATATTCATTGGACGTTGATGATCTGCTAATGTGTTTGGTTTTCTTCTCACAATACAAATATGGAGCAGACAGACCCACCCTGCAGTATCAACATTATACTTAGGACCAATGAGAAGAACTGAGAATTGTTTCTTTATTTGTGATGCGTTGGGTTAAAAGACAAAAGAATGTGTGCCCAACTGGCAGCTCCGCAAAAATGGAAGTTTAGTGTCATAACACAATTTGTGACTAAACTGTATGACTGTTTGCACACTGCTTCCGCTGACGGTTCTGTATTTATTTGATAAAAATGTACAATTAAAACATGTAAAATCAAAAATAACAGAAATAAATAATATGGATGGCTGGAAAAGACCACAATTATTGGAATGCATTCACACTTGTGCTTTTAAAAAAAAATAGTTTTGACAGATCCTATTCATTTCTACAGGATTCACACTTATGCCAGTGTATCAGTCTGTATTAGTGTCCACCAATTCTGTCATGATAAAGTTTTATTTATGACTCCGGTTGATAGGTAACAGAATAATGTCTGTTCATTTTTCCATTTTTTATCAGTCTAAGACCTAATGCACATGGCAGAGCTGCAGGGTCTCCAAACACCACTGTGGGGTGTTTCATGAAATTTGCTTTTCCCAGTGAATTCAATTTGCAATTTGATTCACGTGAATCTTTAAAAAATGCCCACCGCCATATTAAACACTGCAGAAGATTGCTTCAAACAGAGAAAGCTCATATGACCTCAGACGTGGCTACTTTCCTATAATAGCTTCCAGCTAACACATCACAAGATATGGCACAGCCAACCAGAAAGGACTACCATTGCCTGTATAAAAGCAGAGGCAGAGAATGCAGCGTCCATTTAGGATGTGTTACGCTCGCGCCCGGACTGATTAGCGTGAGCGTGATTAGTGATCCCACTCTACCATGAACCGAGGAGTGCCTGGAGGAGCGTAACTAAGTATCAACCCGGTCCGACCAAGGTCACACGGCGGCTCAGTCGACCCCGTGAACCACGGAGGAACCGAGCAGAGGGACCAGGTGCTACTCCAGGTCAGACCCCGGTCACAGCTGTTGACCCACACCGGGGAATGCAGGAACAGACAGGTTAGCTGGTATGCAGACAGGTGGGTACTGGCAGGCACGGCTGGTATGACGGCAGGTGGGTACTTAGCAGGCATGGCTGGTATGTAGGCAGGTGGGTACTGGCAGGCGCGGCTGGTATGCAGACAGGCGGGTGCTGACAGGCACAGCTGGAATGCAGACAGGCAGATACTGGTAGGTATGATCGCAGGCTGGATAGGGACCAGTACAGACTGGGATACAGGAACAGAGCCACAGGTGCGGTGGACTAGCAGAGCAAAACCGCTGGAGCGGTGAACAAGCAGAGTGGAGCAAAACCGCAGGTGCGGTGAACAAGCATAGCGGAGCAAAACCACAGGAGCGGTGAACAAGCAGAGCTGAGCAAAACCGCAGGTGTGGTGAACAAGCAGAGCGGAGCAAAACCTCAGGTGCGGAGAGCAAGCAGAGCGAGAAAAACCGCAGGTGCGGTGAACAAGCAGAGCGGAGCAAAACCGCAGGTGCGGTGAACAAGCATAGCGGAGCAAAACGACAGGAGCGGTGAACAAGCAGAGCTGAGCAAAACCGCAGGTGTGGTGAACAAGCAGAGCGGAGCAAAACCACAGGTGCGGTGGACTAGCAGAGCAAAACTGCAGGAGCGGTGAACAAGCAGAGTGGAGCAAAACCGCAGGTGCGGTGAACAAGCATAGCGGAGCAAAACCACAGGAGCGGTGAACAAGCAGAGCTGAGCAAAACCGCAGGTGTGGTGAACAAGCAGAGCGGAGCAAAACCTCAGGTGCGGAGAGCAAGCAGAGCGAGCAAAACCGCAGGTGCGGTGAACAAGCAGAGCAGAGCAAAACCGCAGGTGCGGTGAGCAAGCAGAGCGGAGCAAGACCGCAGGTGTGGTGAGCAAGCAGAGCGGTGCAAGACCGCAGGTGCGGTGAGCAAGCAGAGCGGAGCAAAACTGCAGGTGCGGAGAGCAAGCAGAGTGGAGCAAAACCACAGGTGCAGTGAACAAGTGAAGCAGAGCAGAGCCGCCGGAGCGGTGAACAAGCAGAGCAGAACAGAACCACAGGTGCGGTGAACAAGAGGAACAGAGCGGAACCGCCAGAGCGGTGAACAAGCAGAGCAGAACAGAGCAGAAGGTGAAGGCAGACAGGACAGGGCTCTGTTCACATGGAACAGACTGGAAAATACAGGAAGATGGTTAGAACACAGGAGGTAGATACGGAGGCAGGGAAAGGGGACAAGCAGAACCAGATACACACAAGGTACTTACAATGAAGTAGCGAGTGGACACAAAACTCACAAACAGAAGTACAGAGACAACGAGTTGGAGTTAGGTGCAGGTTCATACACTGCAGGCAAAGGGAAGGTACGGACATAGAGAGAAACAAGTAATGGGCTAGGACATTGTTCAGACAGGAACTGAACCGGGAACAAGATACAGGAACGAGCCTGGGAACTCGGCCCCCAGGGTGGCGGAAACAGACTAGAAGTCACAGGTACAGGAAAAGGCCCTGGGTACTCAGCCCCCAGGGTGGCGGACAGACTAGAGTCAGGACAGGACCTGGCACCTCAGTTGCAAAAGACAAACTGAGTGAAAGTGTTGCTCAGGCACCTCCCACTGGGTGGAGGGGGTTTAAGTATCCAGTGACTCACATCAATAGGCTGGGGACGCATTAAGACTGCGCACACTGTAGCTTTAAGAATCAGAAAGCAACAGCGTCGACGCCCTAAGCCAGCAGACAAGAGACATACAAACAGCAGGTACTGGAGCAAAAGTGTGCAGACTGGCCTGAAAGGTAAGATTGCGGTCTTGCATGGTGGGAGATAGTAAGCCATGCAAGCACGCCGCCAGGGATGTTACAGGATGATTCAGAAAACTGAGAGAAAGTCAGATATCATAGCTCAGAAACAGAGGTAGTGAGTAGAGATGAGCGGTGTTCGACTAGAACTGTTCGCCAATCTCAAATTCGAGCTGTTTTGGGCGGTGTTCGAGTTGTTCGACGAACCCGAACGATTTGCAAAAAATTCGGCTGTTCGAGTTTATGTTCGATAACTGTTCGTGCACCAAAAGCGTGTCCTGCATGTCTGGCGCTATTTAGAGCACCAATCATGCAGGGATTGTCTGCCACTCACTGTAATGCCACAGCCATGGTGGTTGTGGCATTACAGTGATTGCCCAAATCGATGGGAACAGTGCCAACAGTGAAACATGAAAAGCCGGCAATTCAGCAGCGGCATACACCTGTACCCGACAATTTAGAACCGAAAGAATAGAGCTTCACACATAGATTAGATAGATATAAACATGTCAGCCACATATATACGAAGTACAGTGAAAGTGCTGCTTACTGTACTTGTCATTTAGCGTAAAGGATTTATCAAAAAAAATAATAGTGTTTTCATGCACCGTCTCTTTAAAAAAGCCAGCCGGTAATTCAGCAGCGGTACCCGACAATTTAGAATAGAAGGAATAGAGAATCACACATAGATTAGATAGATAGAAACATGTCAGTCACATATATAAGAAGTGCAGTGACAGTGTTGATTACTGTACTTGTCATTTAGTGTAAAGGATTTATTTAAAAAAATAATAGTGTTTTCATGCACTGTCTCTTTAAAAAAGCCGGCCGGCAATTCAGCAGCGGTACCCGACAATTTATAACAGACAGAATAGAGCATCATACATAGATTAGATAGATAGAAACATGTCAGCCACATATATACGAAGTACAGTGACAGTGTTGCTTACTGTACTTGTCATTTAGCGTAAAGGATTTATCAAAAAAAATAATAGTGTTTTCATGCACCGTCTCTTTAAAAAAGCCGGCCGGCAATTCAGCAGCGGTACCCGACAATTTATAACAGACAGAATAGAGCTTCACACATAGATTAGATAGATAGAAACATGTCAGTCACATATATATGAAGTACAGTGATAGTGTTGGTTACTGTACTTGTCATTTAGTATTAAAATAAAGGATTTATTATTAAAAAAATTGGCGTGGGGTTCCCCTTAATTTTAGGCTCTAGCGGAGGTTAAGCAGACGGCTAGGGCAGATGTTTGAAGCCTGGGAAGGGGGTAATACCCACGGAGCTTCCCAGGCTACTAATATCAGCCCCCAGCTGAATACATAGCCTTTACTAGCTATTAAAATGGGGGACCCCCCAAAAAAAATGACGTGGGGTCCCCCCTAATTTAATAGCTAGCAAAGGCTAGGCAGACAGCTGGGGGCTGATATTAATAGCCCAGGAAGGGAGCCATGAATATTGGCCCCCTCCCAGGCTAGAAACACCAGCCGTCAGCCGTCCCAGAAATGGCGCATTCATAGGATGCGCATATTCTGGCACTTAGCCTCGCTCTTCCACGCTGCCCTGGTGCGGTGGCAGGGGGTAATAGGGTTGGGGTTGATGTCAGCTTATAATGCCAGCTGACATCAAGCCCAGGTTAGTAATGGAGAGGCGTCTATAAGACACCCCCATTACTAACCCCATAGTCAAAGTTAAAAAAAAGCACAAACACCCAGAATAAAGTCCTTTAATTGAAATAAAGACACAATCCTTTATTGTTCTAAATTAAACCATACTTACCGTCACGCCCATTCCAGCTGAAGCCAACGATCTCCTGCAATAAAAGAAAAATAATAAAGCAACCTCATCCTTACCTTTCCATGGTTCCCACGACAGCTTCAGCTCTGCTACATCGAGATCACAGGCTGGACCGCAGCAGAACGCTGCCATCCAGCCTCTCATCTCGCAGACACTGAGAAGCGCAGGCTTGCTTGCGCTGCTCAGCGTCTCTCTGTGACGACATCCAGATGAGCCGAGTTCATGTCCAATGAACTCGGCTCACCTCATGCACGTCACTGACAGCGTGGGAAAATTCTCAAGCTGAAGCGGTGAGTGCAGGAGAATTCTCTCACGCTGTCAGTGACGTGCATAAGGTGAGCTCATGTCCAATGAACTCAGCTCACCTCCTGCACGTCACTGACAGCGTGGGAGAATTCTCCTGCACTCAGCGCTTCAGCGAGAGAGTTCTCCCGCTGAAGCGCTGAGTGCAGGAGAATTTTCCCACGCTGTCAGTGACGTGCATAAGGTGAGCTCATGTCCAATGAACTCAGCTCACCTCCTGCACGTCACTGACAGCGTGGGAGAATTCTCCTGCACTCAGCGCTTCAGTGTGAGAATTCTCCCACGCTGAAGCGCTGAGTGCAGGAGAATTTTCCCACGCTGTCAGTGACGTGCATGAGGTGAGCCGAGTTCATTGGACATTAACTCGGCTCATCTGGATGCCCTCACAGAGAGACACTGTGGAGCGCAAGCAAGCCTGCGCTTCTCAGTGTCTGCGGGATGACAGGCTGGATGGCAGCGTTCTGCTGCGGTCCAGCCTGTCATCTCGATGTAGCAGAGCTGAAGCTGTCATGGGAACCATGGAAAGGTAAGGATGATGTTGCTTTATTATTTTTCTTTTATTTCAGGAGATCGTTGGCTTCAGCTGGAATGGGCGTGATGGTAAGTATGGTTTAATTTAGAACAATAAAGAATTGTGTGTTTATTTCAATTAAAGGACTTTTTTCTGGGTGTTGTGTTTTTTTTAAATACTTTACTAGAAATTCATGGTGGTCATGTCTAATATTGGCGTGACCCCATGAATTTCGGGCTTAGGGCCAGCTGATAATGCCAAGCTGGCCCTAACCCCTTTATTACCCAGTGAGCCACCGCATCAGGGCCCTGGATGAGTTGGGTACAGCGCCAGAAGATGGCGCTTCTATGAACGCGCCATTTTCCGGGGTGGCTGCGGACTGCAATTTGCAGCGGGGGTGGCCCAGAAAGCTTGGGCCTCCCTGCGCTGCGGATTCCAGCCCCCAGCTGCCTAGTTGTACCTGGCTGGACACAAAAACAGGGCGAAGCCCTACGTCAATTTTCTTTAAATTATTTCATGAAATAATTAAGAAAAAAAGGTCTTCCCTATATTGTTGTGTCCGGCCAGGTACAAATAGGCAGCTGGTGGTTGGGGGCAGCCCGTTCCTGCCTGCTGTACCTGGCTGGACACAAATATAGTGCGAAGCCCCACGTCAATTTTTTTTAAATTATTTCATGAATTTCCTGAAATAATTTAAAAAAATTGAAGTGGGGCTTCGCACTATATTTGTGTCCAGCCAGGTACAGCAGGCAGGAACGGGCTGCCCCCATCCACCAGCTGCCTATTTGTACCTGGCCGGACACAACAATATAGGGAAGCCCTTTTTTTCTTAATTATTTCATGAATTTCATGAAATAATTAAAAAAAATTGAAGTGGGGCTTCGCACTATATTTGTGTCCAGCCAGGTACAGCAGGCAGGAACGGGCTGCCCCCATCCACCAGCTGCCTATTTATACCTGGCCGGACACAACAATATAGGGAAGCCCTTTTTTTCTTAATTATTTCATGAATTTCATGAAATAACTAAAAAAAATTGAAGTGGGGCTTCGCACTATATTTGTGTCCAGCCAGGTACAGCAGGCAGGAACGGGCTGCCCCCAACCACCAGCTGCCTATTTGTACCTGGCCGGACACAACAATATAGGGAAGCCCTTTTTTTCTTAATTATTTCATGAATTTCATGAAATAATTAAAAAAAAAGTACGTGGGGCTTCGCCCTATTTTTGTGTCCAGCCAGGTACAACTAGGCAGCTGGGGGCTGGAATCTGCAGCGCAGGGAGGCCCAAGCTTTCTGGGCCCCCCCCGCTACAAATTGCAGTCCGCAGCCACCCCGGAAAATGGCGCGTTCATAGAAGCGCCATCTTCTGGCGCTGTACCCAACTCATCCAGGGCCCTGGTGCGGTGGCTCACTGGGTAATAAAGGGGTTAGGGCCAGCTTGGTATTATCAGCTGGCCCCAAGCCCAAAATTCATGGGGTCACGCCAGTATTAGACATGACCGCCATGAATTTCTAGTAAAGTATTTAAAAAAAACACAACACCCAGAATAAAGTCCTTTAATTGAAATAAAGACACAATTCTTTATTGTTCTAAATTAAACCATACTTACCATCACACCCATTCCAGCTGAAGCCAACGATCTCCTGCAATAAAAGAAAAATAATAAACCAACCTCATCCTTACCTTTCCATGGTTCCCACGACAGCTTCAGCTCTGCTACATCGAGATGACTGGCTGGACCGCAGCAGAACGCTGCCATCCAGTCTGTCATCCCGCAGACACTGAGAAGCGCAGGCATGCTTGCGCTCCTCACTGTCTCGCTGTGACGGCATCCAGATGAGCCGAGGTCATGTCCAATGAACTCGGCTCACCTCATGCACGTCACTGACAGCGTGGGAAAATTCTCACGCTGAAGTGCTGAGTGCAGGAGAATTCTCCCACGCTGTCAGTGATGTGCATGAGGTGAGCTCATGTCCAATGAACTCAGCTCACCTCCTGCACGTCACTGACAGCGTGGGAAAATTCTCCTGCAATCAGCGCTTCAGCGTGAGAATTTTCCCACGCTGTCAGTGACGTGCACGAGGTGAGCCGAGTTCATTGGACATGAACTCGGCTCATCTGGATGTCGTCACAGAGAGACGCTGAGCAGCGCAAGCAAGCCTGCGCTTCTCAGTGTCTGCGGGATGACAGGCTGGATGGCAGCGTTCTGCTGCGGTCCAGCCTGTCATCTCGATGTAGCAGAGCTGAAGCTGTCGTGGGAACCATGGAAAGGTAAGGATGAGGTTGCTTTATTATTTTTCTTTTATTGCAGGAGATCGTTGGCTTCAGCTGGAATGGGCGTGATGGTAAGTATGGTTTAATTTAGAACAATAAAGGATTGTGTCTTTATTTCAATTAAAGGACTTTATTCTGGGTGTTTGTGCTTTTTTTAACTTTGACTATGGGGTTAGTAATGGGGGTGTCTTATAAACGCCTCTCCATTACTAACCTGGGCTTGATGTCAGCTGGCATTATAAGCTGACATCAACCCCAACCCTATTACCCCCTGCCACCGCACCAGGGCAGCGTGGAAGAGCGAGGCTAAGTGCCAGAATTGGCGCATCCTATGAATGCGCCATTTCTGGGGCGGCTGACGGCTGGTGTTTCTAGCCTGGGAGGGGGCCAATATTCATGGCTCCCTTCCTGGGCTATTAATATCAGCCCCCAGCTGTCTGCCTAGCCTTTGCTAGCTATTAAATTAGGGGGGACCCCACGTCATTTTTTTGGGGGGGTCCCCCATTTTAATAGCTAGTAAAGGCTATGTATTCAGCTGGGGGCTGATATTAGTAGCCTGGGTAGCTCCGTGGGTATTACCCCCTTCCCAGGCTTCAAACATCTGCCCCAGCCGTCTGCTTAACCTCCGCTAGAGCCTAAAATTAAGGGGAACCCCACGCCAATTTTTTTAATAATAAATCCTTTATTTTAATACTAAATGACAAGTACAGTAATCAACACTATCACTGTACTTCATATATATGTGACTGACATGTTTCTATCTATCTAATCTATGTGTGATGCTCTATCTTTCTGTTCTAAATTGTCGGGTACCGCTGCTGAATTGCCGGCCGGCTTTTTTAAAGAGACAGTGCATGAAAACACTATTATTTTTTTAAATAAATCCTTTACACTAAATGACAAGTACAGTAATCAACACTGTCACAGTACTTATTATATATGTGACTGACATGTTTCTATCTATCTAATCTATGTGTGAAGCTCTATTCTTTCTGTTCTAAATTGTCGGGTACAGATGCTGAATTGCCGGCCGGCTTTTTTAAAGAGACGGTGCATGAAAACACTAATATTTTTTTAAATAAATCCTTTACACTAAATGACAAGTGCAGTAACCAACACTGTCACTGTGCTTCTTATATGTGTGACTGACATGTTTCTATCTATCTAATCTATGTGTGATGCTCTATTCCTTCTTGTCTAAATTGTCGGGTACTGGTGTATGCCGCTGCTGAATTTGCCGGCCGGCTTTTTTAAAGAGAGTGTCTTCTGAGCAGTTTGTCAGCTTTTGGACACCTTTGCAGGTGTTTTCTATGTGTTTCTATGTGTTTTTGTTTGCCTGCCATTGGTTTTAACGGTGTTCGACGGTGTTCTAAGGTGTTCGACGAACAGTTCGACGAACAGTTCCTCGAACATCCCGGTGTTCGACTAACCGAACCGAACCCGAACACTACGGGGGTGGCTCAACACTAGTAGTGAGAGAAAGTCCTGGCAACATTGCAGAAAGTTTCTTAAACAACCATTTGTATTCTCATTGATACCATGCCATTTCTTGCAAGTATGTGAATTTCTTTGCATGGCGCTCATACTCAATGCTGAGTAAATTGAGATGTTTTGAAAATGTTCCCATTTTTTCACTATTTGTATTTCATTAACATCTCTATTGATCCTGTTTTTCATAAACCAAGACTCACCCCAATGGGACACTGCACAGAATTGAGCCCATGTACAAGGCTTGGTAGAAAAGGCAAGAATTTTAAATAAAAAATTATTGGCAGCCAACCATCCATGACTACTATTTTCTTAACCATCATTCTTATTTTTGGTCAAAATTAGTATTTTATGTGTATTGATGGGTGTGAATTCCACCAGTAAGACACTGGGCACAAAATGCCAAAAACGTTCAAAATAAAAATCATGGGCAGCCAATCATCAGTAACTTATTATTATTATTTGTATTATTCTTATTTATTATTATAGCAACATTTATTCCATAGAGCTTTACATGTGAAAAGGGGTATATACATAATAAAAAACTAGTAACTTCTATTTTCTTTACCATTGACCTCATTTGTAAAACTTAGCATCTTCTGGTAAAAATGTATGACCTTTCATAAGTGCAATTTTCTTTACCATTATCCTCATTTCTAAAAATCTGTATTTTTTGTACAATGACTAAAGTAAATTCCCAGTGTTGGGACCCTGTACAGAGCTGGGCACAAAAAGTTAATTTTTTTTCTGAAAAATAAATCATAGCCTTCTGTGATAACCATAATTTTCCTTTTTTTCTGAAATGAGGATTTTTGGTGCCTTGACTGGGATGACTGGAGAGCAAATCCTGATTTTTTGTTTCCCATTGTCTTGACAGCATGGTATACACTGAAAGAAGACAGACAGTGACATAAGAATGGGTAGTCATCCTCAAGTCCTGGCCCCTCTGTGCACTGCTTATAAAATGCAGGGTCAAACCAGATTTGGCATATACCACAAACCTACGTAGGTGAATTCTTAGTAGGCCCCATGGAAGGAAATTTCAGTAATTCTCCTGGACTTACAGGAAGCATAAGAATGGTCTGCCTGATCTAAAAAGATTGAGAGTAGTGTTGAGCCACCCCCGTTGTGTTCGGGTTCGGTTCGGATCGTCGAACACCGGGATGTTCGTGGAACTGTTCGTCGAACACCTTAGAACACTGTCGAACACCGTTGAACACCGTTAAAACCAATGGCAGGCAAACAAAAACACATAGAAAACACCTTCAAAGGTGTCCAAAAGCTGACAAACTGCTCAGAAGACACTGTCTTTAAAAAAGCCGGCCGGCAATTCAGCAGCAGTACCCGACAATTTAGAACAGAAAGAAAAGAGCATCACACATAGATTAGATAGATAGAAACATGTCAGTCACATATATAAGAAGTACAGTGACAGTGTTGGTTACTGTACTTGTCATTTAGTGTTAAAGGATTTATTAAAAAAAAATAATATTGTTTTCATGCACCCCTCTCTTTAAAAAAGCCGGCCGGCAATTCAGAATTGGTATCCGACAATTTAGAACAGAAAGAATAGAGCATCAAACATAGATTAGATAGATAGAAACATGTCAGTCACATATATAATAAGTACAGTGATAGTGTTGATTACTGTACTTGTCATTTAGTGTTAAAATAAAGGATTTATTAAAAAAAAATTGGCGTGGGGTTCCCCGTAATTTTAGTCTCTAGCGGAGGTTAAGCAAGCAGCTGGGGCAGATGTTTGAAGCCTGGGAAGGGGGTAATACCCACAGAGCTTCCCAGGCTACTAATATCAGCCCCCAGCTGAATACCTAGTTTTTCTAGCTATTAAAATGGGGGACCCCCCAAAAAAATGACGTGGGGTCCCCCTATTTTAATAGCTAGCAAAAGCTAGGCAGATGGCTGGGGGCTGATATTAATAGCCCAGGAAGGGTGCCATGAATTTTGTCCCCCTCCCAGGCTAGAAACACCAGCCCTCAGCCGCCGCAGAAATGGCGCATCCATAGGATGCGCCAATTCTGGCACTTAGCCTCGCTCTTCCCACTGCCCTGTAGCGGTGGCAGTGGGGTAATAGGGCTGGGGTTGATGTCAGCTTACAATGCCAGCTGACATCAAGCCCAGGTTAGTAATGGAGAGGCGTCCATAAGACACCCCCATTACTAACCCCATAGTCAAAGTTAAAAAAAACACAAACACCCAGAATAAAGTCCTTTAATAGAAATAAACACACAATTATTTAATGTTCTAAATTAAACCATACTTACAGTCACGCCCATTCCAGCTGAAGCCAACGATCTCCTGCAATAAAAGTAAAATAATAAACCAACCTCATCCTTACCTTTCCATGGTTCCCAGGACGGCTCCAGCTCTGCTACATTCACATGACAGGCTGGGTCGCAGCCGAAAGCTGCCATCCAGCTTGCCATGCCGCAGACAATGAGAAGCGCAGGCATGTTTTTTTTAAATACTTTACTAGAAATTCATGGCGGTCATGTCTAATATTGGCGTGACCCCATGAATTTCGGGCTTAGGGCCAGCTGATAATAGCAAGCTGGCCCTAACCCCTTTATTACCCAGTGAGCCACCACACCAGGGCCCTGGATGAGTTGGGTACAGCGCCAGAAGATGGCGTTTCTATGAACGTGCCATTTTCTGGGGTGGCTGCGGACTGCAATTTGCAGCGGAGGGGAGCCCAGAAAGCTTGGCCCTCCCTGCGCTGCGGATTCCAGCCCCCAGCTGTTTAGTTGTACCTGACCTCATGCATGTCACTGACAGCGTGGGAGAATTCTCCTGCGCTTGCCGTGAGCGCAGGAGAATTCTCTCACGCTCACCGCATGCGCAGGAGAATTCTCCCACGCTGTCAGTGACGTGCATGAGGTGAGCTGAGTTCATTGGAGATGTCCAATGAACTCAGCTCACCTCATGCACGTCACTGACAGCGTGGAAGAATTCTCCTGCGCTTGCCGTGAGCGCAGGAGAATTCTCTCACGCTCACCGCATGCGCAGGAGAATTCTCCCACGCTGTCAGAGACATGCATGAGGTGAGCTGAGTTCATTGGACATGAACTTGACTCATCTGGATGCCTTCACAGCGAGACACTGAGGAGCGCAAGCATGCCTGCGCTTCTCAGTGTCTGCGGCACGGCATGCTGGATGGCAGCTTTCGGCTGCGATCCAGCTTGTCATGTCAATGTAGCAGAGGTGAAGCTGTCCTGGGAACCATGGAAAGGTAAGGATGAGGTTGGTTCATTATTTTACTTTTATTGCAGGAGATCGTTGGCTTCAGCTGGAATGAGCGTGACGGTAAGTATGGTTTAATTTAGAACATTAAAGAATTGTGTGTTTATTTCAATTAAAGGACTTTATTCTGGGTGTTTGTGTTTTTTTTAACTTTGACTATAGGGTTAGTAATGGGGGTGTCTTATAGACGCCTCTCCATTACTAACCTGGGCTTGATGTCAGCTGGCATTATAAGCTGACATCAACCCCAGCCCTATTACCCCACTGCCACCGCTACAGGGCAGTGGGAAGAGCGAGGCCAAGTGCCAGAATTGGCGCATCCTATGGATGCGCCATTTCTGCAGCGGCTGATGGCTGGTGCTTCTAGCCTGGGAGGGGGCCAATATTCATGGCACCCTTCCTGGGCTATTAATATCAGCCCCCAGCCATCTGCCTAGCCTTTACTAGCTATTAAAATGGGGACCCCACGTCATTTTTTGGGGGGGTCCCCCATTTTAATAGCTAGTAAAGGCTAGTTATTCAGCTGGGGGCTGATATTAGTAGCCTGGGACGCTCCGTGGGTATTACCCCCTTCCCAGGCTTCAAACATCTGCCCCAGCCGTCTGCTTAACCTCCGCTAGTAGAGACTAAAATTACGGGGAACCCCACGCCAATTTTTTTTTTTAATAAATCCTTTATTTTAACACTAAATGACAAGTACAGTAATCAACACTATCACTGTACTTATTATATATGTGACTGACATGTTTCTATCTATCTAATCTATGTGTGATGTTCTATTTTTTCTGTTCTAAATTGTCGGGTACCAATGCTGAATTGCCGGCCGGCTTTTCTAAAGAGATGGTGCATGAAAACACTATTATTTTTTTTTAATAAATCCTTTAACACTAAATGACAAGTACAGTAACCAACACTGTCACTGTACTTATTATATATGTGACTGACATGTTTCTATCTATCTAATCTATGTGTAATGCTCTATTCTTTCTGTTCCAAATTGTCGGGTACCGGTGTATGCCGCTGCTGAATTGCCAGCTTTTCATGTTTCACTGTGAGCACTGTTCCCATCGATTTGGGCAACCACTGTAATGCCACAACCACCATGGCTGTGGCATTACAGTGAGTGGCAGACAATCCCTGAATGATGTGAAAAAATCCAGTTACGCTTTTGGTGCACGAACAGTTATCGAACATAACCTCGAACAGCCAAATTTTTTGCAAATCGTTCGCGTTTGTCGAACGACTCAAACACCGCTCAAAACAGCTCGAATTTGAGATTGGTGAACAGTTCTAGTCGAACACCGCTCATTTCTAATTGAGAAAGATAATTTTTTGACTTTTCTTTGTTTCAAACAGTCTGTCAGTGTGCTGTTTTATTAAACGGGCTGTTGGTTACAATCAGTTACCATCTGTTTCTGCAGTGATGTCACTTTGACATTATTAAGGCTGTATTTGTGTTTAAAGACTTGTAAGGGGTTCTATACAGTCCTAGGAGACCTCAGAGTGTTACATGCATCTTTTAGAGACATTGGAGAATTTACAGTATTTGAAATTCATGGTGAATCAAATTTCCAGAAACATTTGTTGAAGCTGGTGATTTCTAATTGCTAAAGATTCATTAATCTCTAATTGGGACACACATACTTTACACCTACAGAAGCTTTTTGGACACTCTCTTAAAATTCACAGGTATTAATAAGGAGTTGGTCCCCCTTCACAGCTAAAATAGCTCCCATTCTTCTGGGAAGGCTTTCTACAAGATTTTGAGTGTGTCTGTAAGAATGGGCCTGGCTCACAATCTCCATTCTGGTTTATACCAAAGGTGTTCATTGGGGTTGAGGTCAGAGATCTGTGTAGTCCACTCAAGTTCTTCAGCAGCAAATTCACCCAACTTTTCCTTTATGGACCTTGCTTTGTGCATTAAAGCACAGTCATACTGGAACAGAAAAATATCTTGGAATGCTGAAGTATTAAGACTTTCCTTCACTAGAGCTAAAGAACCTAGACGAAACCATGAAAAACAATCCCATAATATTCTATCTGCACCAATTTTTACAGTTGTCACAATGCAGTAAGATATTCACCAAATCCAGACTCGTCTTTCCTACTACAAGACAGAGAAGCAGAACTGGTCAATCTACAGAACACGTCTCCAGTACTACAGAGTACAGTGGTGGTGGCTTGCTTAACACAACTTCTTCTGACGTATGGCATTATGCCTGGTAATGTAAAGATCGCATGCAGATGCTTGGCCATGGAAACTAATGCCATAAAGTTCCCGGCATTCTTCTTCTATTATTTAATAATACCACTTATGATTGATTATGGGACTTTTAGGATAGAAGAAATTTCACAATCTGACTTATTACAAATCAAAACATCCTATTGACATGCCACACTCAAATTCATTAAGAAAAGTAAAAAAAACGTAAAGGCTAACAACATAATTAGGTGATTCATTTTATACACATGTGGCAATTGGACTGATTGTAAAACCTGCATAGAGAATGATTGATGTGTCCCAACTCTTTTGCCCATATGGTGTATGGACAAAAGTAAAATACCTTTGTGCTACTGTATGGCACCCAACACCACAAAAATGAAATTCTTCATGAAATTAAAGGCATATAAAGGTATAGTAATATGCCATTGAAGTCTATAAGTATATTAGAAAGGCAAAAGAATTGGAACCTGATGTTCACAATATAAGTTGGACTTGGGATAAAAATGGCCATCTCATACCAATCACGGATCCTGTAAAAATCAGACCCATGACAGTAGAATAAGCAAAAGCAAAATGTTATACTTCTCATTTATGGAGTACATTTATCTTATACCCATTGAATGCAGCCAATATTTGAATTATTGTCAGGTTAATATTTATTGATGTCTAATTTCTTACATTTTTATAGAAAATTACAATCTTATGTAGTTAATTAACAGAGTTGTAGATCTTGCCAAAAAGGAGTATTTTATTGATGTAGGTTTGGAGTAAGGGATTAGATTGTGCAGCGTTGCCTGTTCAAAAGAGCATTCAATGTATGTGCAATGTAAAGTGAATAACACACTATATAACACATTGCGGTGTCACACAAAACTATGCAAACAGTTCTCCTACATATTGAAAGTCTAAGTGCTCATTTAGACATCAGTTTTTCGAGCTCTATACAAGATTTTCATGGATAAAATTATAGTCTATGGAGCTCTTTATATGTCCATGTATTTTTGAAGGCCACGTGGTCTGCAAAAAAACGGAGACATTTCCAATTTTGATTCGAGTCATGGGTCAGACTTACCAATGAAAGTCTATGGGTCAGTCAAAAAATCAGACAGCACTCAGATGCCATCCATGTGCTGTCCAATTTTTATGATTGTTTGATAGAAAAAGCTGGAAAAAACTTCTTGTATGGAAAAAAAAAACTTGTGAAGCTCTGAAGATAGAAACGGACACAATGACCAAACATTGATGAAATGTGATTCAAAACACTAATGGAAATCGGCCAGTTTTGCACACAAGAAAAATCCCTGAGTCTGGATGAACCCTAAAGGAAATTGTCATAGTGTAGAGATCTGATTTCTTTGCATTAACTATTGACATTTCTAAGGGACACTGAAGGAGGAATGCAGATTTAAAATCCAGCATTAACACATGGAATACAAACTTAAACCGCTGAATATTCTTTGATATTCTTCCACTAGTCCACAATTACAGTTTTCAATACTGTTTTTGAACAAGGTCAGTAGAGGAACCAGAAAAAGGGGGGGAAAGAAACCGACCATAAAGTCCCAAACATCAAATGAAGTGAAAACTTATATATTTATTAATTACAGGTGACAAAAAATGGATAAAGAACAATGTACATGATGATAAAATAAAATATTAAAAACATCTAAAGACAGGGGCGCATATCCGGGTTATGTGTAGAATAATTCATGTTGGAAACAGACAATTAATAAATAGAAAATCCAATCAATAGACCACAAATTATATATATATACATGTGCATACTAGTGACCGTCACATGAAAATATAGGAGGTAAATAAAGTATAATATATAATATATAAAGTGCAAATGCGTATAATATATCACTCTCTCTCCCCAGAAAAGTGTACAGAGTTGTAGTATATATCTCCCTCACTCTCTCCCAGAATGTGCAAAATTGCAAAGTATATATCTCACATTCATACAATGGAGGGAAGGGGGAGGAGAAACCTTGCGACGGCCAAATAACACAGAAAGAGTAGTCAAAAAATCATGTATGGTAAGGTGAGATTCAAGGCAACAATGTGCACAGGGAATGCTCCTTAATCATTGGACCACATAATTAGCATGTATCATGGATATAGGATACTTACAGTAGATTACAAAAAGTTCCCAATCCCAGGCTGCGTCCACCCCAACACGCATTTCAGCAAGCGCCTTCGTCAGGGAGTGGAGACATCAGGTATGCCGGAAGTCTAAAAAGAATCAGAAAGCCAATCAAAAAGAAAGGGTGTGTTGTGGTGGACCAATCAACAAGGAGGGGGCGTGGTGTGACGTGATGCGGACCCCAGTGCCGGGACGCCCCCTGACAACCGCGTCATGTGACCAGCAGCCCCGAGAACACGTGGGACTCACGTGACCCGGAACCGCAGGACACCAGTGAGACGCGGCCAGCACGGAGACATGCAAAAGCGGGAGCGCGCCCGCGTACCGCCATCTCCAAGGTGATATAAGGGGCGTGGTGTGACGCATGCAATGTCATGATGGGCAGAGGGCAGCCGCAACCACCGTTTCATGTGACCCAGCGCCATGATCACGTGGAACCACGCGATCCAGCGCAAGGGACTACATAGAGACGGAGCGGTCACAGGTATCCAAAGGCAGCAGGGCACCCATGCGTGCCGCCTCCTCACAAAGAAGATTAATTAATCAGCACTAAAAATAAGTACTGGAAAATAAAGGGGGGTTTTTGGGGGCGAATCACCAACCCCAAAGAAAACATGTCAAATGTGTTCAATGAGGAATACACCCATTTAATTAAATAAATATATAATAGGGAAATATGATGACAAATAATATATAGATATATAATAAATGATTAAAAATAAAAAAGTAAGGATAATGAAAACCATGAATGAAAATATACATACATAATACGTGTATAAACCTTACATTATATATAGACTAAAAATATATATATATAATAAAGACAATAATGTGGCAAAAACATAATGATGCATAATACTATGTTGTTACACAGATAAGAGATTTGATGATGATAATGAATTGAATATGTGCGTGTATATGTGCGTGAATGTGTGTAACTATGTATCATGTGTAAAAATGGTGTGAAGAAGTGAAATAGTGTAAAAATAAACAAAAATAGTGATAAAAGTGCCTGAATGTATAGTAACACTCTTGGTGGAATGTCTTCCTTCATTTACCAAGGATACGAGTGAATTTTTATAAAAAGTTGATGGATTGCATATAGATGAGGATACTCTACTGGTTACGTATGACATAAAGTCCCTCTACACTAACATTAGGCACGTGGATGGAATCAGGGCCATTAAATTCTTTCTACAAATTTCTAATACATCTACTGCAATGTCTACCTTCATTTTACAACTTTTGAAGTTCACTTTATCGCCTAATTTTTTTGTTTTACCTGCAGCTCCAGGGAACAGCGATGGGCGCAGCTTTTGTGCCATCCTATGCCAACCTGTTCCTGGGGCTGTGGGAGAGAGACCTCTTCCTGTCAGATCAGTTTTCGTCAATGGACCGCTTCCTTTTCTGGACGTGGTACATTGACGATATTTTTCTGATCTGGCAGGGCTCTAGGGATTCCCTTACCAACTTTATATCTATGTTAAACGAGAATGATTACAATATTCATCTCACGTTTGAAGCGGATGCCTCTTCTATTAATTTTTTGGATGTGAACATCAAGCGAGATGAAAAAAATGTCTTACAGACTGATATGAATCGCAAACCTACTTCTGTCAATTCGCTTCTACATCCTTCCTCTGCACATCCGTCCTTTATGATTAATTCCATTCCTTTTGGTCAATTTTTGAGACTTCATAGGATCTGTTCTCTGGACACAGACTCGTTTTCATGAACGTGGCTACAGCCACCGGATGGTCAAAAGGGCTTATCATAGAGCCAAACATACACCACGTCACCAACTTTTGTATTCCTCCATACAATCAGCAGACAATAATCATGTTCATTTTATTACCACATTTAATGCTCAAGCAGATTGCATGAGACAATGTCTCGACAGATCATGGCCTATCTTATTGGCAGATCCTACGCTATCTAAATACCTTCCGGATAAACCGCAAATTACATTCCGGAGATCTAAAAACTTACGTGACCAACTAGTAAGAAGTCATTACCAAGCGGATCCCCTTAAGACATTTTTGGACAGTCACCATCCGGCAGGGGGATGTTCACCCTGTGGTAGATGCGTGGCATGCCCCAATATAGAGCGCTCCAATACCTTTGCTGATACAAAGGGGTTCAAATCGTATAAAATTAATAAAAATATTTCATGTACGACTAAGGCTGTCATTTATTATGCTACATGCCCATGTCCTAAAATATATGTTGGGATTACAACGAGACAACTTAAAGTGCGGGTACGGGAACATGTCCGGGGTATTTTGGCTGCTAAGGATGGAAAGGATGCATCGGTTTTGAAGACAATTCCAAGACATTTTAAAGTTCATCATAATTGTGACAGCACTAGGTTTATGGTCCGTGGTATCGACACTATTTCTTCCACTATTAGAAGTGGTAATATTAGTAGTAATCTTGCCCAGAGGGAAACAACATGGATCTGGACTTGAAAAACAGTCCACCCCTCTGGCCTCAATGAAAATAATAGTTTTGTCCCGTTTCTCTGACTACCTACAGTGGTGGCCAAAAGTATTGGCACCCCTGCAATTCTGTCAGATAATACTCAGTTTCTTTCTGAAAATGATTGCAATCACAAATTCTTTGGTATTATTATCTTCATTTAATTTGTCTTCAATGAAAAAACACAAAAAGAATTGTCCTAAAGCCAAATTGGATACAATTCCACACCAAACCTAAAAAAGGGGGTGGTCAAAAGTATTGGCACTGTTTGAAAAATCATGTGATGCTTCTCTAATTCGTGTAAGTAACAGCACCTGTAACTTACCTGTGGCACCTAACAGGTGTTGGCAATAACTAAATCACACTTGCAGCCAGTTAACATGGATTAAAGTTGACTCAACCTCTGTCCTGTGTCCTTGTGTGTACCACATTGAGCATGGAGAAAAGAAAGAAGACCAAAGAACTGTCTGAGGACTTGAGAAACCAAATTTTGAGGAAGCATGAGCAATCTCAAGGCTACAAGTCCATCTCCAAAGACCTGAATGTTCCTGTGTCTTCCGTGCTCAGTGTCATCAAGAAGTTTAAAGCCCATGGCACTGTGGCTAACCTCCCTAGATGTGGATGGAAAAGAAAAATTGACGAGAGATTTCAACACAAGATTGTGCGGATGGTGGATAAAGAACCTCGACTAACATCCAAACAAGTTCAAGCTGCCCTGCAGTCCGAGGGTACAACAGTGTCAACCCATACTATCCGTCAGCGTCTGAATGAAAAGGAACTGTATGGTAGGATACCCAGGAAGACCCCACTTCTTACCCTGAGACATAAAAAAAACAGGCTGGAGTTTGCCAAAACTTACCTGAGAAAGCCTAAAACATTTTGGAAGAATGTTCTCTGGTCAGATGAGACAAAAGTAGAGCTTTTTGGCAAAAAGCATCAACATAGAGTGTACAGGAAAAAAAAGAGGCATTCAAATAAAAGAACACGGTCCCTACAGTCAAACATGGCGCAGGTTCCCTGATGTTTTGGGGTTGCTTTGCTGCCTCTGGCACTGGACTGCTTGACTGTGTGCATGGCATTATGAAGTCTGAAGACTACCAACAAATTTTGCAGAATAATGTAGGGCCCAGTGTGAGAAAGCAGGGTCTCCCTCAGAGGTCATGGGTCTTCCAGCAGGACAATGACCCAAAACACACTTCCAAAAGCACTATAAAATGGTTTGAGAGAAAGCACTGGAGACTTCTAAGGTGGCCAGCAATGAGTCCAGACCTGAATCCCATAGAACACCTGTGGAGAGATCTCAAAATGGCAGTTTGGAGAAGGCACCCTTCAAATATCAGGGACCTGGAGCAGTTTGCCAAAGAAGAATGGTCTACAATTCCAGCAGAGCATTGTAAGAAACTCATTGATGGTTACCGGAAGCGGTTGTTCGCAGTTATTTTGGCTAAAGGTTGTGCAACCAAGTATTAGGCTGAGGGTGCCAATACTTTTGTCTGGCCCATTTTTGGAGTTTCATTCTCTTTTGTGTTTTTTCCTTGCAAGCAAATTAAATGAAGATAATAATACCAAAGAATTTGTGATTGCAATCATTTTCAGGAAGAAACTGAGTATTATCTGACAGAATTGCAGGGGTGCCAATAATTTTGGCCACCACTGTACATGACATCAGGCTGGTCCTTTCTTCTCGGTTTTTAAGTTTTTATGTTTCTATATTTATTTATATATATTGTATTTATGTGTTTTAGATATGTTTTATTGTTTATAAGGTGTCTTAGATGTGGATATAGGCTATCCGGTATATGGTGGACTAATTACTATGCAATTTTCATATTCTTCTAGTCTTGCCACTTGTGATCCAAGTACATGGGGGACACTACTCTGCGGTGTGTGATTCTTCCGTACACCCGGTGGATATTGGATGGACCTTTATGGACCTCTGTATACCAACATACGAATGATATTCATTTTTAATATATATATTGGGAAATTTTTGTATTTTTTCATTTGATTATCTTTACATGTAATTATTTTTGCTGTGTCATTATATTATTTTTAACTTCACTATTTTATGATTTATATATATAAACTGGATATATGTATTTTTTTGTGAATATATATGTTGATGTATATTTTTCGATGTGTATACTTATGTTGTCTTTTTTCTTATTTTATTATTGTATATATTATTTTACATCATTTCACATATATTATTTTATTTATTTCATTATTATTTATTTATTTATTTATTTTTCTACATATTGTTACTATACATTCAGGCATTTTTATCACTATTTTTGTTTATTTTTACACTATTTCACTTCTTCACACCATTTTTTCACATGGTACATAGTTACACACATTCACGCACTTATACACACACATATTCATTTTATATTTTATTATTTTTTACTTACTTCCATCTTCATTTCCCTGATATACATTATATGTGTTTTTTTGACACGTTTTATTTGTCTGTTTGTTATCTGTGTTGGTCACTATGTATTTACTATTTTTATCACCATTCTCATCTTATTTTTACTTTTTTCACATTTTATCACTCATCACTCTTTCACATTCATTTGTTTCACATAATTATGATTATTCATAGATTCACACTCACACTGTTATATTTCACATACTGTTATTGTAGCGCCCCTGAGGGTTCAGTCGCCACAGAGGTACTGCACTTCACCCAGAGGTGTGGTGTCTCCCTTCTCTCAGGTAAGGTGGGAGTGCTGCACGGAACCCCAAACACCTGCATCCAGCAAAACACTGCTCCAGGCCAGCTGGAGGGGCAACATGCAGAGTGCAGCTGCTGAGCCCTGACCCTGGCTGGAATGGGGAGAACCCAAAGGTAGGGGGGAACCAGTAGTGGGTGTGGGTGGAGGAAGTAGTTAGAGGGAGCACTTAGGTAGGAGTATAAAAATAGGGTGGCAGTTAAGTGGTTAGATAGTTCTGGAGAGCAGTTCAGAAGAACAGCTCGGAACAGTTCAGAAGAACAGTCTGGGAGCAGAGTCTCATTAGGAGATCTGCTCCACAAGTAGGGCCAAGTCAGGAGGCCCAGGAGGGGAGCAGGGAGTAGGCTCCATTCTAAGAAAGGATCCTAGGGGGTACGGCGCGTGCAGGACTGCACCCGTATGCCCCACATCTGTCAGAAGACAGAGGGATCGTAGCCCCATTCTAGTCCCCTGAGGGTCAAGCAAGTCTGTGTAACTCCGACAGACAGGAGGGACTTCAGAGTACCCGAACAGGATTCAGAGTGGGCAGTGCAGGGCAGGAGGGAGAAGGACCCAGTGTGAAGACGGTCAAAATAGGAACACGAGAAAGTGGGGTTCAGCCAGGTATTCCCAAGCTGCCTGAGGAAGGATTGAACCCCTGCCCGGTGAACGCAGCGTGATGCGGGAGGCCTTAACCTGTACAGTGCACCTGTGGACTGCCTTACGAACAGTGAGTAAAATCTCAGATGACTGCACTGTACTGCCTCCGTCCATTCTTTCATCTGCGCCATTGTTCCCCCTGCACTACAACGCCCAGCGCAACCTTCGCTCTTACTTCACTGCCCTGAGCCCTGCTCCACCTGTGGGGAGCCGTTCCATCACAAGCTGCCCTAACATCTGCCTCAGAGGACTGTTGCAGCGCTGGTGATCCTCACCAGACACCACAGGTGGCGTCACGAACTTTCTAAAATATTCCCCCTTTTGCACTGACCGCCCTGGGTCACGGACCGGGCCAGCCACCGTGATAGTCCCCGCCAACGGGCATCTAGAGGCCTAGCTGCCAAGTACCCCACGGCCCTGGGGGCGCGTCAAGATCTGGCGTCACGAACAGGATGCGTGACCAGCCAGTACAGGTGGGTGAAGTGTGCCTAAAGAACTGTGTTATGTTACTGAATGTGGCGCCCGCCCCAGAAGAACGGGCACCATTATGTGCATGCTAAAGGACAACAGTATGGAACCTCCCATCGTGGGCCAGGTCCCGGAATGGCACCAAAAGCCAGCCCTGCCCCTTGCAACAGTGACTGTCCAAATAGATGTGTCCGTCAAGGCAGGGAGGCCGTCACAGGGAGTGACCGACAGCAGATTGCCATGGGACCGCCCCCAAAAGAAGAGAGGAGGCAGAGAGAAAGAATGGAGACAAGGTGTGGCCTTAATCAGTCTGGCCAAACCGCACCCGGCAGCCAGGATGGAAGGATGCGAGGACCAAGCTTCCGCCACTGGCCTGCTGGAATGTTAAGCGACCCCCCTCACCCTGGAGGGAGAAGCTGGGAAATTGTCCCTGGGGGACACAGAGTTCATCCAGAACGAGGTCCTGGAGCTGGGCCAACAAGTGGAGCGGGTCCAGCAGGCAGCCGTCGCAAAGTGGAGGAGTGAGCTGCTGGAAAAATTGGCGGCACGGCAGAAGACGGCACTGGATGTCAGCAACAGCACTCCAGCCCCGGCGGAGCTTGCCGAGTAGCAGGAGGCCGCATACGACACAGGAGCAGGTAGGAAACCATTCCCTGTCCTGGGCGCTGTATGCGCCGACCTGCTCCTGGGCCTCATCCACCATCACTCCCCGTGTGCTGCCGTACCCTGGCTGGAGCAGCTGTGCAGCCCAGAACCTCCACCCCCGGGCGCTGAAGGAGAGGATCCTCCACCGAGTGCCCTCCCGGAACCTCTAACCCCGGGCGCTGAAGACCGGAGCCTTCTGCTCGGTTCCCTACCGGAACCGCCATCCCCGGCACCCGAGTGGGTATACGGCACGACGGTCTTTGATTGGTCCGCCCGGTTTGAGGACCAGCAGCCATGCCCGCTCCTCTTAATACCAGCGCCCCCGGATGCCTGCCCCGGCAGAGAAGAGTTATGCTGGGACAACCGGGGGGGACCTGATGGGGTTCTCACAAGAGACCGAGGCCGCCGCCCTGCAGAGGAAAGAGTTCTGCAGGCGGGAGCTCCGGCAACTGGAGAGGGAGCGACGTGCGCGGCAGGCACACAGTGAGCGCCTGGAGGCCCGTGACAAGGATGCCAAGGTGCAGGTCCGCCAGGCGGAGTCAGCCCACCCTAGCCCTCGCGAGGAAGGTCTCATGGTGAAGTTCAACCTGAAGGCTGGGTGGGGCTTTATCAGGAGTCCCGATTTCGAGAGGGACGTATTTGTAAACCGGCGGGATGTGGAGCCCGAGCTGGAGAAAGGCCATCCCGACTGGAACCTGTATCCGGGGGACGTCACATTCACCCGGCACCATGGTGAACGTGGCTGGTACGCCCTGCATGTGTATCGTGTCAGCGAGGACACACCCCTGCAGGAAACCTCTCATGACCCGGCTGGGTCAGGAAAGAATGAAAAGTACCCCAGGCGGGGTCCCCACTATTGATCCAGCAAGTGGGACTGGACATTGTTTATATAGTTGCCCGTAAGGGTACAGTTGAAATAATGTGTGATTTAAGTGTGTGTTTACTGTTTACTTAAGTACCCACTAGGATAAATAGACTTGTAGGCTGGGAATAGTGAACGGCCAAGAACTTGCATTATAAAATAGTTCAGCACTTCTTAAAGTGCACCCTATTGGTTTTATATTAGTAACCATGACCACATAACAAAAACCCGTTTGGCGTGGTGGAAGCCGTGGTCCAACTCCAGGATCACCCATGCCCTGCAGCCACGCCCAGGGCCTACGTTGAGGGTTTGCGGATGGGCCCCTCATGCTGCTACTTGTTGCACTTATTGAAAAAAAGGAAAATGTTATTTAAGAAAGTTTTATAATGTCTCTGGAAAATGTAACCTGTAACGTTTAAGGAAGATGTGCCTCCCATAAAGGGAAGAGATGTTGAGTTTTACAATCTTATATGCGGATGCATCTAAAAATTTGCATGTCATGCATACCCTGTTTTACTCTGTTCCAGCCCGCGGACGTGCTGTGTTTTACCGGGGGGGAATGTGGCACCCCTGAGGGTTCAGTCGCCACAGAGGTACTGCACCTCACCCAGAGGTGTGGTGTCTCCCTTCTCTCAGGTAAGGTGGGAGCGCTGCACGGAACCCCAAACACCTGCATCCAACACTACACTGCTCCCGGCCAGCTGGAGTGGCAACATGCAGAGCGCAGGTGCTGAGCCCTGACCCTGACTGGAGTGGGGGGAACCCAAAGATAGGGGGGAACCAGTAGTGGGTGTGGGTGGAGGAAGTAGTTAGAGGGAGCACTTAGGTAGGAGTATAAAATAGGGAAGCCATCTTAGGGTGGCAGTTAAGTGGTTAGATAGTTCTGGAGAGCGGTCCAGAAGAACAGCTCAGGACAGTTCAGAAGAACAGTCTGGGAGCAGAGTCTCATTGGGAAATCTGCTCCACAAGTAGGGCCAAGTCAGGAGGCCCAGGAGGGGAGCAGGGAGTAGGCTCCGTTCTAAGAAAGGATCCTAGGGGGTACGGCGCGTGCAGGACAGCACCCGTATGCCCCGCATCTGTTACCACAGGTGGCGTCACAAACTTTCTAAAATATTCCCCCTTTTGCACTGACCGCCCTGGGTCACGGACCGGGCCAGCCACCGTGATAGTCCCCGCCAACCGGCATCCAGAGGCCCGACTGACGAGTACCCCACGGCCCTGGGGGCGCGTCATTATCATAATAGATATACATTCACATTCACGCTATTATGTTTCACATACTGTCGGAATATTTTTATGGTCTATTTTTGTTTAGGGTTATGATTTTATTTTTATTTATTATTTATATTTTCTTTTTATTTTCATTATTCTCTTTATTTTCATCATCATCAAATCTCTTATCTGTATAACAACATAGTATTATGCATCATTATGTTTTTGCCACATTATTGTCTTTACTATATATAATGTAAGGTTTATACACGTATTATGTATGTATATTTTCATTCATGGTTTTCATTATCCTTACTTTTTTATTTTTATTCATTTATTGTATATCTATATATTATTTGTCATCATATTTCCCTATTATATATTTATTTAATTAAATGGGTGTATTCCTCATTGGACGCATTTGGCATGTTTTCTTTGGGGTTGGTGATTCGCCACAAAAAAAACCCTTTATTTTCCAGCACTTATTTTTAGTGCTGATTAATCTTTGGGAGGAGGCGGCACGCATGGGTGCCCTGCTGCCTTTGGATACCTGTGACCGCTGTGTCTCTATGTAGTCCCTTGCGCTGAATCGCATGGTTCCACGTGATCATGGTGCTGGGTCACATGACGTGGTGGTCGCGGCTGCTCTCTGGCATCGTGATGTTGCATGCGTCACATCACGCCCCCTCTATCACCTTGGAGATGGTGGCACGCGGGCACGCTCCCGCGTTTGCATGTCTCCGTGCTGGCCGCGTCTCATTGGTGTCCTGCGGTTCCGGGTCACGTGAGTCCCACGTGATCTCGGGGCTGCTGGTCACTTGATGCGGTTGTCACGGGGCGTCCCGGCGCTGGGGTCTGCATCGCGTCACACCACGCCCCCTCCTTGTTGATTGGTCCACCACAACACACCCTTTCTTTATGATTGGCTTTCTTATTCTTTTTATACTTCCGGCCTACCTGATGTCTCCACCCCCTGACGAAGGCGCTAGCCGAAACGCGCGTCGGGGTGGACGCAGCCCGGGATTGGGAACTTTTTGTAATCTACTGTAAGTATCCTATATCCATGATACATGCTAATTATGTGGTTCAATGATTAAGGAGCATTCCCTGTGCACATTGTTGCCTTGAATCTCACCTTACCATACATGATTTTTTGACTACTCTTTCTGTGTTATTTGGCCGTCACATGGTTTCTCCTCCCACTTCCCTCCATTGTATGAATGTGAGATATATGCTTTGCAATTTTGCACATTCTGGGAGAGAGTGAGGGAGATAAATACTACAACTCTGTACACTTTTCTGGGGAGAGAGAGTGATATATTATACAACATGAATTATTCTACACATAACCCGGATATGTGCCCCTGTTTTTAATATTTTATCATCATGTACATTGTTCGTTATCCATTTTTTGTCACCTGTAATTAATAAATATATAATTTTTCACTTCATTTGATGTCTGGGACTTTATGGTCGGTTTCTTCCCCCCCCCTTTTTCTTGTCTGATTTTTCCGACTGTCCCCTTGGTTTACGTTGGTCCGTAATCATGTTTGGTGAAATATTACCAGTATATACCATTAATGTATGAAAACCCCTTTATCTGTATAACCTCCAGGAATCTACTCTTTTGGGTATCCTTGTATTCTTTTATCAGTAGAGGAACCAGCAGGATGTAGAAGTTTAAGTTACTACTACTTAGTTACTTTATATTTCACAAACAAAACATAAAAATATTGTGTGTGAAAAACTCTCACCCTGTATGTGATTAACTTTGCACTGAAGCATTGATAGAATAACATTACTTTTTTTCTTCTTAGAAGCACAAACCTTTAAATATTTTATTTCAAGAACTATTAACTCATCATGCAATTCTTAATATAAATATCCCGCATGCTGGTCTATCCACGTTCATTCACACTGGCAATAATGTATATTTTTGGAAACAGTGAATTGATCTGATGGGCTAGACTGCAGAAAGCGTTATTTCCGATGTAAAGAGCTGAATGTGCTGCCTAGCCAGGTTTTGGCAGTGACTTGGTGTTGTATATCTGTGTCTGCTCCAGCTGAGAGTGTTCTTATATCTGATGGATTAGCGCTGATCTGTTCTGATTGCTCACACCTGCAATTCAAGCTAACCTCTGTTCTTCTTTGTGCACTCAGCCATGCCTTGTAAGACCATCAGCTCCTAAAATGACATGCCCACCTGACAGGTCTGACCAGCCACCTGTGCGAGAAACAGTGGCAAGCGGGGGAGGCATAGGATAATCACATCTGTGAGAGTTGCTGTAACCCTTGTTTATAAGTAACAAGTGCAATCATTAGAAAAGTGTTATGTAGGCAATAGATCAAATGTATCAGCTGGTAAAGTGGCAATAGGAAGCAATGCGCCTGAATTAGAACTCTAAAAGTTTCACAAGGCCTGGTATTAAGTTGTATCTGGGCTTTACACTAGGGGTCTGCATGTATGGTGGTCAGCCGCAGGGGCATTAAAAAACAACTTGTATAGGCGACAAGGAGCCTCAACCTCCTTGTTTCTTAATTATGCATAAGAAGTGAGCTGTGAGATGTTTTAAGGCAAACGTATATGAACATATATTATTTTTGGCATGCCGAGCTGATGTTTTATTGATACCATTTTGAGGGAGATAAGATGTTTTGATCGCCTGTTATTGCATTTTATGGCAATGTTGCAGTGATCAAAAAAACTTTATTCTGGCATTTTGATTTTCTTTCTGGTTACGCCGTTTGCAGATTGAATTAATTCTTTTTATATATCGAGCGATTCTGAACACGGCAATAGTATTTTTTCTATTGTTTTATTTTGAATGAGGCAAAAGGGAGGTGATTTGAACTTTTATATTTTTTAATTTTTTTCACATTTTTAAAACATTTTTCTTTTACTTTTTACCTGCTTCAATAGTCTCCTTAGGAGACATAGGAGATTTGAAGCTGCAATATTCTTCAGCTATGTGTAACAGAAATAATCATCAGCTGTGAACGCTGGCCACAGGGCGGCGCTGATAGCAGATCTGCAATGACAAGAATGGGGGTCTTCTGCAGACCCTCGGTTGTCATGCCAACTCATCAGCGCCCCGCGATCATGTGACAGGGGTGCCGGCGGGCGGGGTTTGTGACACACATGTTTAATGCCACTGTTAGAAGTTAACAGTGGCATTTAACATGTTAAGATTAAATCAGCTGTCTTGTGCCTGAAAAGATGTGGGCTCAGTTTCGGAACCCGCATCAAATGCCGGGACACAAGCAAAGACATACCTGCATGGCAGAATGGTGGCTCAGTGGTTAGCACTGCAGCCTTGCAGCTCTGGGGTCTGGGGTTCAAATCCCACCAAGGACAACATCTGCAAGGAGTTTGTATGTTCTCCCTGTGTTTGTGTGTGTTTCCTCATTCTAAAGACATACTGATAGGGAATGTATATTGTGAGCCCCAGTGGGGACAGTGATGATTATGTATGGAAGCGCTGCGGAATATGATGGCGCTATATAGGTAAAGCATAATAAATAAAGAATGGATAATGAGATTTCCAGTACTACAAAGTTTTTTTTGCTCACTAAAGTCCAATATAGTATTTAGAATAAGTAAAGTTACTTAATATATTATATAGCATTCTTCTATAGTTCCAGTGTTGTCACGTCATTATGCAGCCTTATGATGCATTCCAGCGGTAGACGATTGAACTGTGCGTCTAGGGGTGATGAGAGGAAGAGATTTCTGTGTTTTCACAAGGCATTGTGTACCTTTATGACTCATGTCTCCTGCTTGTATGATGCACTTACATTGGGTCAGGATAAAAGTTACATTAAAGAGAACAGTGTGTGATTAAAGCCTAAAGTAAAGGTTTACTTGGAATTATTTGATGTATCCCAGTAGATACTGAATATATGAATCAGCAGATGGAAAAAACAATACACAATACAAAAGCCCTGGGTCACACAAGTGTATACTGTCTCCTCCGAAAGAATCGGATCGATTATGTAACTGACAGTTCAATCAAACTCTGATCAGAGTGATCTGAGTGTCAGCTTAGTGCTATCCGAATGTCTCTGATGAGAGAACCATAG
The DNA here is from genome assembly GCF_046119375.1 of Phyllobates terribilis. Classification (NCBI taxonomy): domain Eukaryota; kingdom Metazoa; phylum Chordata; class Amphibia; order Anura; family Dendrobatidae; genus Phyllobates; species Phyllobates terribilis. The sequence continues at coordinate 311,152,533 of NW_027362763.1, read as the reverse complement.
CAGAGGTGAACAAAATTTCTCCATCTTCTCCATTCTGTGAGTCTATGGAAATTAAACTGCACTCCGATGACATCCAAGTGCAGTCCGATGATTTTCATGCACCCATAGTCTTGAATGGGTGAGTAGCATCCGATTTGTGCTGCAAATCATAGCATGCTGCAACTTTTTTCTCATGCCAAATCGTCATGAGAAAAAAAACACAGTTCAGCACTGCATAACACCATAGTGCTGATCATACCACTGAGACAATAGTATAACATAGGTCTGAGTGCTTTCTGATAAAATATCGGATAGCACTTGTCCAGTGTATATACTTGTGTGAGCGAGCCCAAAGGGTTATTAAAAAAATGAAGTTATCACTTATCCATAGGGGATAAGTGGCTCATCGCTGGGGCTCCAAATGCCGAGACTCCCAGCAATTCCAAAATCGGAGCTCTGAAACCCAGAGAAATCGGCTCTACTGTCCCATCATGAATAGAGATGAGCGAATGTTTCAATATTTGATTCAAATTTAGATCGCCAAATTTGGGATATTCGCTGATTTATTTGTCGAATGTTCGTTGAAAGTTACTGAACGCCATAGGATTCAATGGGGGGACAAAAAGAACGCATACGCAACACATTAAAACCAGCCCAAAAGCTGCCAAAACACATCAAATTAGAGGCAGACACCTGGAAAGTGCCATCAATTGATCCGGAGTACAAGTACTATAATTATTATTACTATTACAGCGACATTTATTCCGTGGTGCGTTACATGTCAAAAGGAGTCAACGACTAGTACAAGAGGAGAGAGGACCCTGTCCGCCAGGGCGCACAAACAATCTACAAGGGATGGGTTAGGATACAGTATGTCAGGATACAGCAAGTCTTGCAGCGGTATGCTGGAGCGAGGGTTACCTTAGATAGTACGCTTGTCAGAAGAAGTGGGTCTTCAGCTTCCTTTTCAAGGTTTCCACGGTAGGCGACAGTCTGATGTGTTTCCTTCAGATTTTCTGGTTACCTGCTCAATAAAAAAGCAGCCATACAGGAGTGTTCACAAATCAAAAAATTAGGGCCTGACACCACCATTTCTGTGGCCAATAGAATGGAGATGGTGGATTTCTCTTTTCTCTTAGCTTTGTCATGTGTGGGAGGAAACAATTTTTTACGTGACCACAAATGCAGGACCGAGGGCAGCGATGCTGAGAGAGGGCAGAGTATGATGACACGGACAAACTGCTGGACTGTGAGTGAGGTGCAGGGGGACATGTTACGGTGGATTGAGAAACGTGTGGTGTGCTTGGTGAAACAAACACAGCATGCATGTCCGCTTCCGTTACAGCTGACAGGCTCTCACTCAGCCTGACTGGATCGGGTAGAGAAGCAGAGGTTCTGCAGTGGGAGACCTGCGTGCCAATACTTGGCATGGTAACAGAGGAGGAGGAAGAAGCAGTGGATGTGGTTGATGGGGCAGCTAATGGTTGTTGAGGTCCGCTGGTCCACATTTTATCGCAGTGAGATTGCCAGAGTAGCACATGTTGATTGCGCATGTGAAGTTTCATGCATGTAGTAGTCAAATTATTGCACTTTTTCCCTCTATTGAGTTTTTTATCGCAAAGTTTTCAGATAACGTGAGTTGGCTCATCTTTTGCGGTCTCAAAAAAGGCCCAGGATAGGCAACCCTTGCCGCCCCTGTGCGTTGCAGACCAGTGACCGCTGCTGGTCACTGCCATGGATGTAGTAAGGATGTAATGATGTAGTGCTCCTCGTGCTTGCATCACTCCGTGTCTGCGCCATACGACGCAACGTAACCTCCTCGTCTTCCTCCTCCACCTCCTCAGATGAGCTACTCAGCTGCGTGCCTCTGGGTTCCCCCCAAGTTAGATGTGCAACCTCATCATCATCCAATGTGATATCCCATTCCTCGCCCTCAGAGTCACCCTCCTCTTCTTCTTGCCCTGACAGCACAGTACAGTCGAGGGTCAGGAAGTTGCTCGGAACCAACCTTTTTTTTTTCCCTGGGTGGAGAAGAATATCTGCCCAAACAATTTTAAACTAAGATGCAGTTTGCTTTGTATACCCATGTTGAGTTTATCAGGTCTGTGTACCCCTGTGTGGAGATCAATATCTGCACCAAAAGATTATTTTCACTAGAGTATAACTATTGTAAAGGAGACCAAAACCTCTTCCACTGCAGCCAACCCAGCACATGGAGACCCAATCAGAAGTGTTCACATTTCCCAAATTAGAGCCTAATACCACCGAAGTGGCATCAATTTCAGTACAGTACAAATTGTACAATTAGGAATGACACCTCTTCCCCTACCGCCAACACAGTAGATGGAGACCCGACTGTTCCCATTTGAATACAATTGGGTCTAAAACCATCAAAGTGGCATCAATTTCACTAGAGTATAAGTAGTATAAATGGGGACCGACACCTCTTCCACTACAGCCAACCTAATAGATGGAGACCCAATCAGGATTTCCCACATTTCCAAAAATTACTGGCAGACACCAACAAAGTGGCATCAATTTCAGTACAGTAGAAATTGTACAATTAGGAACGACACCTCTTCCATTACAGCCAACCCAATAGATGGAGACCCAATTAGGATTCCCCACATTTCCAAAAATTACTGGCAGACACCAACAAAGTTGCATCAATTTCAATACAGCAGCAACTGTACAATTAGGAATGACACCTCTTCCCCTACAGCCAACACAGTAGATGGAGACCCAATCAGGACTATTCCCATTTGAAAACATTTGGGCCTAAAATCACCAAAGTGGCATCAATTTCACTAGAGTATAATAAGTAGTATAATGGGGACCGACATCTCTTCCTTTACAGTCAGCACAATAGATGGAGACCCAATTAGGATTCCCTACATTTCCAAAAATTAGGGCCTAAAACCTGCAGCCGCAGCAAGAGCAGGCACGCAAGCCATATCACAGACTGCAATTCCACAAGATCAATGCAGCACACTAAAAACTACAACATCGCCTACTCTGTACAGTCTGCAATTCTGGTGCAAAAGTACTTTGAGATCCATGACTTGTTCATCTTGATGAAAGTTAGGAGGTCAACACTTTCATGGTACAGCCGGGTGCGCTTATCTGTCAGGACACCACCAACAGCGCTGAACACATGTTCTGAGAGAACGCTGGCTGCCGGGCAAGATAAAACCTCCAAGGCGTGACAGGTGAGCTCAGGCCATTCATCCATTTTTGAAGACCAAAATGTAAAAGGGTCAAAATCCTCACTGATGGAATTCGTATTGAGCTCTAGATAGTCCTCCACCATCCTCTCCAGTCATTCTCCACGTGTCAGGCTTGTACTCTGTTGTGCTGGTGCACGAGCTGGTCTAAAAAAAATGTGTGAAAGGACTCACACAAATTGCTTCTGCCACTTTCTCTGCTGCTGCTAATGTTTTGGCGTTGACGAACTGACGTGCCGGAGGTTGAAAGACTACAGCTGTGATGCACACTGTGTGCCTCATCCCTATCTTAGGGAAAAGCTCTATTAAGGTTGCATAAAAGCTTGTTTTGATACTCCAACATTAGGGTGTCCCTTTCCAGGGCGGGAAGCATCTGGCAAAATTTACTCTTATAACGTGGATATAACAGAGTGGCAACCCAGTAGTCAGCATTATTTTGAATACTAACTATACCGAGATCATGTTTCAGAAAGTGCAGCAAGAAGGTACTCATATGTCGGGCTCTTCCAGGTGGTCCAAAGCCAGACTCTATTGTTGGCTGCGTAACACTGATGCATGTTTCCTCTGCCCCCTCCTGCCAACCACGTTCAACAGAGAGGGGATGATTATCCTTTTCGTCTTCTGACTTTCGCTTGCCCATCACCTCTTCCTCCTCCTTTTGTTCCTCTGCTCTTGCACCTTCACTAACAGTATGTCTGGTATCATCAAACCCCCTCGATTGCAGGAAGCCACCATCACTTGGCATCCGCCTGTGTGACGACAGTCTGGAACTTTGAGACATTCTTATCCCTTCCGCATCCTCCTCTTCTTCTGGGACAACCACCTCCTGCCGCACACTATTCAAAGTCTTCTCCAGCATGTAGATGACCGGAATAGTGATGCTGAGGACAGCATTGTCAGCACAAACTAGTTTAGTAGCCATTTCAAAACTGTGCAGAAGGGTGCAGAGGTCCTTAATCTGTTCCCACTCCGTAAACGTGATATGCCCGACGTCCATACTGCGTTGGCTTGGCTATATGACATGACATACTGTATCAGGGCTCATTGCTGCTGCCACAGTCGCTGCAACATGTGCAGAGTGGAATTCCACCGTGTCAGCACATCGCATATCAACCTGTTAACTGGCATGGACAAAGACCTCTGTATCGATGCAAGTCGATGACATGAGGGATGCGAACGGCGGAAGTGAGCACACAGCTCCCATACTTTCTGAAGCAGCTCATTCAGGCCGGGATAGTGGCGGAGAAATCACTGTACCACCAGGTTGAAGATGTGTGCCATGCAAGGCACGTGTGTGAGTTCGCCTCGGCGTAGGGCCACCAACAAGTTTGCACCGTTATCGCACACAGCCTTCCCAGGCTCCAGGTTCAGCAGAAACAGCTATTGCTGAAACTGAGAGTGGAGAGCTGTCCACAACTCTTCAGCTGTATGACTGAGAACTCCAAGGCATATTAATTTGAAGACTGCTTGATTGCCATGAGCCATGGCTGCGCAGTACAGAGGTGGTGTGGATTCACTCTGCACTGTTGGAACGCGTTTCTTGTTAAGGCAGAGGTTAATTGAGCAGGTGGAGCCCATAGAGGAGGTGGAGGACGCAGAAGCAGTGGAGGAAGTGTGAAATACAGAGGTTTCTTCTGCAAGCCTTGGGGATTCCAAGATTTGTGGAGCAGCCCCTTCCCCGCCTGTCCTCACAGCCACCAGAGTCACCCAGTGCCCAGTCAGCGAGATGTAACACCCTTGGCCATGCTTACTCGTCCAGGTGTCTGTGGTGAAATGTGCCCTGGCAGATATAGATTTAGTCAAGGAACAGGTGATGTTGTCTGCGACATGCTTGTTTAGTGCAGGCACCGCTTTCTTGGAGAACCAATGACGACTGGGCAACTGGTACTGGGGGACTGCGACTCCATCAGCTTCAGAAACCGTCTGTATCTACCAGGCAGAAAGGCAGCATTTCTGTGGCCAACAGATTTGAAATGGTGGAGTTCAACCTCTTAGCTTTGTCATGTGTATGATGAAACAATCTTTTACGTGACCACAACTGCGGGACCGAGGGCTGGCTGCAGTGGTGAGAGAGGGCGGAGTATGGTGAAACAGACAAACTGCTGGACTGTGAGTGAGGTGCAGATGTTATGGTGGATTGAGAAATGTGTGGTGTGTTCGGTGAAACAAGCACAGCAGGCATGTCCGCTTCTGTTACAGCTGACGGGCTCTAACAGAGGAGGAGGAAGAAGCAGCGGATACAGTTGATGCGGCAGCTGATGGTTGTTGAGGTCCGCTGGTCTGCATTTTAGCGCAGTGAAATTCTTGTAGGATCTTCAACCTCGTCATCATCCAATATATTATCCCATTCCTCGCCCTCAGAGTGACCCTTCTCCTCTTGTTGCCCTGACAGCACAGTACAGTCCGCAAGAGCCTCAGGTATCTGAGTCTCATCAGGATCACCTCCCTCCCCGGTGGTTAACGTCTGGTGACGAGGATCAGGAACCTGCTCGAATCCTACTCCGTCCTGCCCCGAATCCAACGTAAAAAAAATTTGGGCATCAGTGCAGATGCTTTCCTCCTCTTCTTGACTCTGTGAATGTTTGGAGTACACTTCTGATGCCCATGGTCATGCCCATGCCCATCTGTGGTTTGCTACAGTCAGTTGAGCGCTTGGACAATTGTGACACGGAGGGGAAGAAAGGGTAATTGGGGTGCCACCTCTGTGGACTGTACTGTGTGTGATGTTGAGGTGGAGGAGGAAGAGGAGAGGCCACTTGAAGCAGCGTTTGCCATCCACTGGAGCACCTGCTCTTTCTGGCCCTTATCAACAAGTCGTATCGCTGTGCGTCTGCCAAAGAAAGGGAATGGAGTAGTCCAGTAACAGAAGTTGTCAGTTTTCTTTGGATAGGACATGGCGGTGTTGGTTCACTAGTGCTTTCACTAACATTACCACCTACCCCACGTATACCTTGAACACCAAGCCTATTCCCCCTTCCACCACAACCTCTCTTTTTCCCACTCATGTTGCTCAGATACTGTAGTAGGAGCACGCTATTAGCAAAACAAAAATGGATTTTTTCCTCTGCAACAGCTCTGCACACGCCTGAATTTCAGCTGCACTATAACTGTATAACGATAGGAACCAAAGTATTTTTTTACTGTGGATGAGGCCTGTATAACATAGGAGATATTCTTCAAACTATTTCAAACTGAGATGTCCCTGCTGTATAAAGTTAGGAACCGAACAAAGTATTTTTTAACTGTGGATGACGCCTGTGTAACATAGGAGATATTCTCCAGACTATTTCAAACTCAGATCTAGGCTGCTGTATAACGTTAGAAACAGCAAAAAATAGATTTTTTTGACTCTGCACAAGCTCTGAATACAACTGAATTTCCCCGCCACTAAAAGCACTAGGTGGCTTATAGCAGAGTGTAACACGTCTGCGACACAAAAAAATCTTTGGTGGACTGTGGCTAGCAACAGCAAAAAATGTTTGCTTTACTGTGCATAAAGCTGAAGTTCATCCACCAAGAAAATGGCAAACTGGGCTAACACAGTTTGCACTATCACATTAGCAAATGAAAAAAAAATTTTTTTGTGCTCTGTACTCAGAAGCGCTGCACTGACAAGCTCTGCAAATAGCTGAATTTCAACCCAACAAAAACAAAAAGTGGCCTACAATGGCTTGCTTCCTTGATTTATCACATTAGCAAGTGCAAAAAATAGATTGAAGGTATACCCCTGCATGGAGCACAGTACAATCGATGCACAGCACTGTTCTGAGCCATAGACCCTGCTCTTTCTGTGAGAATCTCAGTAATTGCACAAAAACAAAAAGAAAAGGCTGCAAAGTCGATTGAACAGGCACACAGCACAGGACTTTTCTACACTATCTGACTTACAAACAAGCGCCTATCTATCTAATATCTAGCTAATATCTCTCATTACACTGGACACAGCACACTCAGCAGCATCTATCTCCTTCAGTGACATGCATAAAATGGCGCTGAGGGAACATGGCCGGTTTTTATATGGAGAGGACATGTGATCTCAGCAGCCAATTGCAGAAGCCCTTGTGTCTGGGACACTGTGGATCCTTCCTGCGCTTTGATTGACTAGCTGTGCTTTTCTGATTTAATTTACCATCTACAGGAAGGGAAAAAAAAAACAGCGTGCTGCTGATCTGACCTGTTCTGAGCTATCACCAGCCCCCCCACTCATCTTCCACGTCTCCCCGCTCATCATACGCAAGCACTATGGTAGCAAAACTGTAAAAAACACAGTAGTAACCACGTAAATTCGCCGAACGTTACCGATTTTCCCGAATTTAACAAATTTTGCTCACCTTTCCGATCACGAATCCGATTGTGCCACATTTGTGTCGAACTTAACATTTGAGATCGGATTTCGAACATATTTGCTCATCACTAGTCATGAATAAAGAAGAGGTGCGTATACTCAGTTTTCATTCCATTCGTTGTTAAGCAGACTACGAGAGAAAGCCAAGTACAGCACTCGACTTTCTCTGGCACTTCCATAGAGAATGAATTGAGCGGTGATCGAGCATGTTCACCTCTTCTCCATTCAAAAAAGGGCTGCAGAGACCTGATGTTGAGGTTCGAGTGGCCCAATCTCAGGATCTCTGGGGGGATGGCACCTTTTAATTGCTAACTCAACCTTTTTCTCTGCTTTATCAGCAATAGTAACATAAAAGGACAGGTTATTACACTTGGGATTATTTACTGTGGAAAAACGAAGGCTTAGGGGTGATCTTATTACTATGTACAAGTATATGAGGGGACAGTACAAAGACCTTTCTACTGATCTTTTTACTCTGAGGCCAGAGACGGGGACAAGGGGGCATCTTCTACGTCTGGAGGAAAGAAGGTTTAATCATAATCACAGACGCGGATTCTTTACTGTAAGAGCAGTGAGACTATGGGACTCTCTGCCACATGATGTTGTAATGAGTGATTCACTATTAAAATTTAAGAAGGGCCTGGATGCCTTTCTTGAAAAGTATAATATTACAGGTTATATATACTAGATTCCTTGATAGGGCGTTGATCCAGGGAACTAGTCTGATTGTCGTATGGAGTTAGGAAGGAATTTTTTTCCCCAATGTGGTGTGACACCCCAGGGGTCTGGTTGCCACAGTGATAGAGATATTACGTCTGAGAGCAGGTGGGAGGTCCTTTGGTCAGGGATCCTGTGCATGCCACACCTCCTGCCCAGTCTTGGGAGGGGAAGGACTTCCCCTATATAAACCTGGGGCTGAGGCAGGGTAGGGAGTTCTGAGAGGAGAAGACAGGGAGCAGAGCTGCTCTATGGGCTCTGCTCCACAGGCAGGCCCTGTCCTGGGGCCTGAGCCTGGAGTCAAGGAGAGTAGAGACAAGAAACAGCAGAAGCAATACTACTACGAGTCAGGGGCTGGCAGCTGCAGAGCTCACCCTGACTGAGAAGCTTTCTTACCGGACCCGGCGTCCGAGGCTGTGGGGACTAACTCTTACCCAGCAGCAGAAGCCGACCGGCAGGGGATTTCAGGTCCTCAGGCCCAGAAACCCGAAGGCACGGTCACACGCGTGGGACCAGCACCGCCATCGTGGAGCGGAAGCCATTAGAAGGCCCCGAGTCACCGGCCATACGGGTGAGCACCACACGGTACACTCAGGGACGTGGGCTACTTATATCCGCTTCTAGCAAGGTAGCCAGAAGAGTACAGTCAGTTTGGGAGGCCTACAACTCCGCCTGGCCAGGGGAGATCCCATCTGCTCAAGGACTGACCAGGCCCCGTTCACTAGCAAGTACTCCGGGAGGGTCTATCGTTGTTACCAGTAAAGACCCTGAATTACACCGCACCGTCTCTGAGTGGTTCCTGCTACCCCCATCATCCACATCTGCTGCCCTGAGGCCATACCCCTCCCGTTGGGGGTTATACCATCTACGCTGCACCATCCATCCACCGGCCTCAGCGGACTGTCCTGCAGCGGCAGCTCCATAGCTGCATTCAACGGGTGGCGTAGTCGTCCTACATCTACCGCTGATACATCGCCGCTCAGTTTGACTCCCTGGGCACGGACCGGGTCACCGCCACGAGACTACAACCCTCAAGAGATCCGGCTCCGGGTAAGCTCCCGCGTGCGCAACGCAGCGCGACACAGGCCCAGGGGCGCGTCAGTGGAGCTTAGTGTTTGCCACATGGGTTTTTTTGCCTTCCTCTGGATCAACATGTTAGGCTATGGGTTGAACTAGTTGGACTTAGTCTTCCTTCAACCTTAAAAACTATGTTACTATGTTACTATGTTATCAGGAATAGTAACAGAAAAGGGAGAAGTTTAGCCACTGAAATGAATCTATTTAAATAAAGGAGCTATAGGGAGGACCCAAGCCTAATATCTCTATAACAGCATCTTTCTTAATTAAAGAATTTTAGTAAGTTTCATCTTGTTTCTCTTTGAGACACATTAAAACAATGTTTTAGAGTTTGGATGAGCCTTTTAAGGCAATATTATCCGATTCTATAATTGAATAGGTGTCTATAATCCATGCAAATTATTCACATTAAGGACAGGAGCAGAAAACCGAGTGCAATCTGAAAAAAACATTGGCTCACACCCAAACCAATGCTATGCTATGGGGCCATGTACATGTCACATTTTTTCCTTAGACTGAGCCATTCTGAGGAAAAAATTGCTATATACCTGAGTTTGATGTGATATTTGGATCGCACTTGGCCATGCAAGTCAATGAGTCTGTGGAAACCATCAGGCTGCACTTGAATGACATTGGAGTGCAGTCTGATTTTCACGGACTGGCCCAATTGAGAAGGTGGGAGAATTTTTTTCCTCCATCTCCTCCCCATCCTAGAGAATCGGATCACACTATGATCACACTCTGATCAAACTCTGATCAGAGTTTTACCAGAGTGTCATTTACATAATTGACCCGATTCTCTCCAATGAGAGAATATACTCTCATGTGACCCTAGCCTAACAAGGGCATATAAGGCCACATGCACATGTGGAGTGTTTGGTCAGTTTTTTACCTCACTAAGGAAAAACCAAGAGTGGGAAAAAATACAGAAGTGGTGACGTGATTCTATTATACTTTTTCTCTGATTGTTCATCTCCTGGTTTTGGCTTAGAAATACTGATGTAAAATACTGACCAAATACTGAACGTGTGAATGTGGCCTTACAAAGCTTCTCCCATACACAGTCTTAGACCTCTTTCACACGTGGCTTTTAAGTTCTGCTCTCCTGTTTGTGGAGTATATCCCAGCAGGTAAAGAACTTTCTTCTTTTCCCTATACCTCTAGGCAAATTAGATGGATGAACAGATCTCCTGAGCACTATTGTTAACTATGGTATGTCAGCACAGATTAAAAATAAATTAATTAATATGATCTTCGCTATGCAGGAATTCATTCAATTAATATTTAAGTTGTAAGTGTTCTCTTTGAATCATCTACATGGAAAATGAATGCAGTTGTTTGCATAGAGAGGAAATGTTTTGATTCAGCTAAAAAGTATGAGAATGTTGAAACGTGGCGTATAATAAAGCGGCCGTGTCGCTCGTACAGCTGATTTAATTGTTTTGTCTGAACATAATGTGTGTTTTGATTAGCATGGCTGTGAATAGGGTACGGATTACTTGAGGTGGACGGCTTATATCTTTCTTCACAGACTGCATGGCAGAGAAGGTTAGGTGGTATCTGCTCCAGATATGACTCAGTCCTTCAGTTGACTTGCTGTGTGGTCTGTACCGCACAGGTATCCAGCTGTTCACAGCCAAATGAGGCTCTGCATTTCAGCTGCCTCGGCCTATCAGGAATAATATTGTGAAGTACATACAAGCTTTCTGCCACTGACAACAGGAAGGACAAATTAGACTTTATTCCATTTCTAAGTCTAAGAGATTAAAGCAAACACAGGCTCAAGTCATGATTGAAGCCCACACTGCAGCTAATGAATACGAAGCTCAAACAATCCAAGCCCATTTTATTTCTTCTCCAAAGCACAGCAAATGTTATATTTAATACACGGCGTATTGATGACTCATTATGTAAATACAGAGCTAAGATCGCTCATATTAGCTTAGTTCACACATTAAATACAGATTAAAGGGAAAAAACGGCCCAGGATACATTCTCATTTGAACAAATATGAGATTTAATTTAAAGGGGTTTTCCAGAATAACTTTTATTTAAAATGTGCCTTCTTGCAAACTTTGTAATTTACACGCCATCAATATTGTTTACTGCATCTGAGATTGTCATCCACATCGGGTGATCCCGCTATCTCAACTTCTTTCCTGTATCAGATCTTGTATTGTATAAGGAGACGGACATGCTGCCGACGTTTCCAGCTTGGAGAAACAAGTTAAATGTTATGCAATGTAATGTGAAATGTGATATGTAATCTGATTTGTGATGTGCAGTAAAGGTGTTAGTAATAATGATAGTGTGTGTAGTTTTACAGTAGGCATAGTGAGAGTTAATGTTTGGGACTAGCCCAAAGAGGGAGAGGATGAGTTAAAGAAAAGTGTCAATTTTCTGTTAGGAAGTCAGATAGGGCCTGAAGTGCATAGAAAGAGGATCTGAGGTCCATTGTGAGTAGTGCTGCATTCTGGAATGTCCCTAAAGTGAGAGGAGACCAAAGGAAACAGATGATGAGATCGGGAGCAGAAATGAGTAAGAGACAGAGTGATCAATTGGAGATGCGTCCAGGGAGAGGACACCTAGCAGAAAGGTTCAAAGTTTATAACTCTTGAAGGTAATGGGCCTAGACAGGACTGAGTACGTAAGAAGAGTAGAAAGTCCAGGTTGGGCATTCCAGATGCGGAACTACATGACAAATAAAGGACTCTTGCTAAATAGGACTGTAGAGTCAAGCTGGGTTGAGATGAAATAGTGAGAAACTGTGGAAACAGAGGACAATTAGACAAAGTAAAGAGTAGAGATGAGCGGTGCTCGACTCAAACTGTTCGCCAATCTCAAATTCGAGCTGTTTTGGGCGGTGTTCGAGCCGTTCGGCAAACACAAACAATTTAAAAAAAATCCGGCTGTTCGAGGTTATGTTCGATAACTGTTCGTGCACCAAAATCATAACTGTATTTTTTCTCAGTAATGCTGAAAATTAATGTTAATACGCAGTTTGAGTGTACAGCGGGGTGGGGGGAGGGGCAGGGGATGGATCTCTGCAGAAATAATGAAGATCTCCATTTTTTTTTCTCTTTCCCGCATTTACAGTGGGGAGGTGCAATCTGTCAGCCTATCAGCAGCGCACACACGGAGCGAACTGCTTTTTTACACACAAGCAAGGGCATGTGTCATTGGCAGTGTATGTCACATGTCCTTGCCCTATAAGACCCAGCCATTTTCCACGTAGCCACCATTTTCTCACTGCTGCAGATGCGTGTTGGACGGCACCGCTGTTGCTGTGTGCGCTATATTTTGAGTGTTAATTTCAAGCCAATTTTCACACAAATCTACAGATAGCTTGGGAGTAGGGAATAGTTGTGATTGCAGTCCTTTTGAGGACTAGGTTACATAATTTCCTACGACTTTTATCAGGCAGATCTGTGCTCTTAAATAGATAGGTTGGGACTAAAGACTAATTGTAATTGCAGTCCTTTTGAGGGCTAGGTTACATCAGTTCCTATAATTTCTTGCCAGGCAGGTCAGTGCCAGTGCTGTGCAAGTTTTTTTCACAGCATTTGGCTAAATCTAGCTAAGCAAATCCTTTTTGGCCTCTTGCAGTGTGTGTTAGTCAGTGGAGTAGCCTATCTGTGTTGCAAGCTACAACACCTGTGTATAGAATACAAATTTTTTTACTGCACCTAGCCAAGTAAAACCTTTTGGGCATAGCATCATTCTATTAGTCCATCTATACTAACCTCCACCCGGTTTCAAATTCAAAATAATTTTTATCTGCATCTAGCTCTGAAAAAATATTTGGGCTTGAAGCAGTGTGTGGGACTTGTTCTATTAGTCCATCTATACTAACCTCCACCAGGTTGCAAATTCAAAAAAATTTTATCTGCATCTAGCTCTGAAAAAATATTTGAGCTTGTAGCAGTGTGTGGGACGTGTTCTATTAGTCCATCTATACTAACCTCCACCAGGTTTCAAATTCAAAATAATTTTTATCTGAATCTAGCTCTGAAAAAATATTTGGGCTTGTAGCAGTGTGTGGGACTTGTTCTATTGGTCCATCTATACTAACCTCCACCAGGTTGCAAATTCAAAATAATTTTTATCTGCATCTAGCTCTGAAAAAATATTTGGGCTTGTAGCAGATTGTGGGACTTTTTCTATTAGTCCATCTATACTAACCTCCACCAGGTTTCAAATTCAAAATAATTTTTATCTGCATCTGGCTCGGAAAAAATATTTGGGCTTGTAGCAGTGTGTAGGACTTGCTCTATTAGTCCATCTATACTAACCTCCACCACGCTGCAAATTCAAAATAATTTTTATCTGCATCTAGCTCTGAAAAAATATTTGGGCTTGTAGCAGTGTGTGGGACTTGTTCTATTAGTCCATCTATACTAACCTCCACCAGGTTTCAAATTCAAAATAATTTTTATCTGCATCTATCTCTGAAAAAATATTTGGGCTTGTAGCAGTGTGTGGGACTTGTTCTATTAGTCCATCTATGCTAATCTCCACCAGGTTGCAAATTCAAAATAATTTTTATCTGCATCTAGCTCTGAAAAAATATTTGGGCTTGTAGCAGTGTGTGGGACTTGTTCTATTAGTCCATCTATTCTAACCTCCACCAGGTTTCAAATTCAAAATAATTTTTATCTGCATCTATCTCTGAAAAAAATATTTGGGCTTGTAGCAATGTGTGGGACTTGTTCTATTAGTCCATCTATACTAACCTCCACCACCTGTGTATGTAATAAAATTGTTTTACTGCATCTAACCCAGCCAATAATTTGGGCTAATACCACAGTTTGGCCACTCAGCTCTGCTCGGTTCCCATCCATTGTTTTTTGTGCAAACAACTACCGAGTTGTCAATTAGTTAACCACCAAAATGAGTGGAAAAAGGCCTGCTGCTGGTGGAAAGGGGAATAGGCTTGTTGGGAAGGGAAAAAAAGGTTGTGTCCGTGCGGTAGGTGTTAAAGCAACAGTAACATCTGCAGAAGAAAGACCATCTTCCAGCCAAACTAAGATGTCTACTTCTTTTAGCGGACAATGTGATAAGATCCCTTTCTTATGGCCACGCCAATCGCTACAAATTCCAGATGAGGCACAAAAACAGCAGGTGCTTCAACGGATATCAAGTGCTCCTTTAAGTGGGCTCTCCTCCACCTCAACTTCAACATCACAAATACTTCAGTCCTCCGAGGTGTCACCCCAATCGCACTTGCTTCCTCACAGCTCCCAAGTCTCCAGCTGCCCGTCTGACTATGGGGTAGAACAGATGGTTGAGTCTGCAGAGCTGTTTACTCATACTATAGCTTGGGAATCAGAGGTCAGCTCCTGAGCTTCTGTGAATCCAGACGAAGAAATGATCTGCACTGATGCCTAGAATCTTTATGAGTCGGATCCAGGAACAGACGCAGAAGGTTCTGACCATAATGAAGACCCTCGTTCCCAAACTGTAACTCCTGTTGGTGGAGACAATGAGGAAGATGATGATGAGACTCAAATACCTGATTGGAGCGACAACTTGAGTTTTTTGTCAGGGCAGGAAGAGGTTGGCTCTGAGGACGACGGGTGTGATAACACACAGGGTGATGATGACGAGGTTGGAGATCCCACTTACTGTCAACCCACAGTCAGCCAGTCGATGAGGTCAGCAAAGGAGGTGGAGGAGAATGCTAGTGACGACGAGGTCAGGTTGCACCTTCCTGGACAGAGACGTAGTACTGGAAGCACGTCAACAACTGCATCCTCAAACACTACTCTGCCTCTGACCACAAGTCATGGTGGCTCTTCAGGTCGCATGGGTGCTAAGCCTTGCATAGCCGGGGCATTTTTTCAGATCGATAAGGATAACCCAACTCGTGTTATCTGTAACATTTGTCAGCAGAAGCTAAGTAGAGGCCAAAAAATACATAGTTTGAGTACTTCATGCATGAACCGGCACATGGATATGAAGCATAAGTTGCAGTGGGAAGCTCACTGTGCTACAATGCGGCCTAGCCGGCCGGGCCAACAACCGTCTGCCACATCTTGTGCATCCGCGGCCTCTTCATCCTCTGTGACTGGGGGGACAGCAGTCACACCTGTTTTGAGACGCAGACCTGCCACCTCTTTACCCACAACAGTCAGCATGATTGGCAGGTCATCATTTTCTTTGGAGGTGGAAACACCAGCTGGTGTTCAGCGCTGTCCGACATCGATAACACCACCTTTGGATCAAGGCAACCTAACATGTCTGCCTGCATCTTCCTCACAGACCGGCAGTTTGCCGGGGACACCCTTCTCAACCCCGTCTAAGCACAACAGCCAGCCCTCGGTCCCTCAGATGTGGACAAGTAAAAGACCATTTCCTCCTAGCCATGAGAAAGCTAAGAGGCTGAATTTCACCATCTGCAAGCTCTTGGCTACAGAAATGCTGCCTTTCCGCCTGGTGGACACAGAGGATTTTCGAGACCTTATGTCCGTCGCAGTGCCCCAGTACCAGATGCCCAGTCGACACTACCTCTCAAAGAAAGGTGTGCCTGCGCTCCACCAGCATGTCGCACACAGCATCACCGCTTCTTTGAGAAACTCTGTGTGTGACATGGTGCATTTCACCACAGACACTTGGACGAGTAGGCATTGACAGGGGCGTTACATGTTGCTGACTGGGCACTGGGTAACTATGGTGACAGCAGGACAAGGGGCTGCTGTCCAAGTCTTGCCGTCCCCACGAGTTGTGCGTCAATCCTCTTTATCTCAAAGTTCCTCCACTCCTTCTGCCTCCTCAACCTCCTCTCGGTCCTCCACCTGCACCGAAAGCCTGTCTGGTCATGCCACAAGCTTTCTAACTGCGCTGAAGAGATCCTACACACCTCCTTACTATGCTGGCAGCAGGACTCAACATCATCAGGCGGTTTTTACTTTGAAATGTCTGGGAAATGTGAGTCACACAGCTGAGGAGTTGTGGTCAGCTCTGGAGAACCAGTTTCATGAATGGTTGTCTCCACTGGACCTGAAACCAGGCAAGGCCGTGTGCGACAATGCTGCAAACCTGGGTGCAGCCCTTCGCCGGGGCAATGTCAAACACGTGCCTTGTATGGCTCACGTGTTGAACCTGGTTGTCCAGCAATTTTTAGCCCACTATCCCGGACTATATGGCCTTGTGCAGAGGGCACGGTCGCTGTGTGCTCACTTCCGCCATTCGCATCCCACAGCTCAGCGACTTACATCTCTACAGAAGTCGTTGGGCCTGCCACTTCACCGGCTAAAATGCGATGTGCCTACCTGGTGGAATTCAACTCTGCACATGTTGCAGCGACTGTGGCAGCACCGACAAGCCCCGGTGCAATATGTTCTGACGTATAGCCTGGGCCAACGAGATCCAGAGGTGGGGCAAATCACGCTGGAGGAGTGGTCTCAGATCAGGGACCTATGCACCCTTCTGCACAGTTTTGAAATGGCGACGAAGATGTTTAGTGCTGACGATGCCATTATCAGCATGACTATTCCGGTGATTTACATGCTGGAGCACATGTTAAACAGAATTCGGAGTCAGGTGGTGGCACAAGAGGAGGTGGAGGCAGTAGAGGAGGAGGAGTTGTATGCGGAAGGGCTAACATCTGCAAGGTCCAGATGGTCGGCAGCACCAAGGTGGCAGGCATGTGAGGGTGGGGGAGATGGTTTTACCAGGGCACATGGTAGCAGCCAAACTAGTGAGGAAGGTGCAGGAGCCCAGGAAGAAGTGGAGGACGAACTGATGGAAGACTCATCAGATGAGGGAGACCTTGATCACATTTCTGTTGTGCGAGGTTGGGGGGAGAGGGCAGAGGAAGGAAGCATGATTGTTACCTCGCCACCAACACAACAGGGACTTGGTGCTCCTGGATGCGCAAGACACATGAGTGCCTTCTTGCTGCACTACCTGCAACATGACCCTCGAATTGTGAGAATTAGAAATAATCCTGACTACTGGGTTGCCACACTGTTAGATCCCTGGTACAAATGTAAATTTGCAGAAATTATTCCTGCGCATGCAGGAGTATCAGCAGAGACTGTTGCAGAATCTTACATGTGCTTTTCCACAAAACACCAGTGGTGCACGTAGTGAATCTCACAGTTCCAACAGTTCCAACTTGCCAACCGTGGAACAGTCGAGTGTTCAGCAATCAAAACGTAACAGAAACACAGTATCTGCTGGTAACATCAATTTTGCGGAATCATTTCACCACTTTTTTAGCCCATCCTTTGCAAGGCCACAGGAGACAAGAAGTCTGACACATAGTCAACGCCTAGAGACGATGGTACAGGAGTATCTCCAAGTAAACATTGAAGCCATGACTGTGTCACTGGACCCTTGCTCTTTTTGGGCTTCCAATCTGGATAAATGGCCGGAGCTCGCCACTTATGCCTTGGAGATCTTGTCATGCCCCGCAGCCAGCGCTCTGTCTGAACGTGTGTTCAGTGCTGCTGGTGGTGTGCTCACAGATAAGCGCACGCGGCTCTCCACTGATAATGTAGACAGACTCACGTTCATAAAGATGAACAAATCATGGATCCGAAAGGACTTTTCTACCCCTGTGTCATCCTGGGGAGAGTAAAAGCTTGATGATTTGTTAAAATCACCTCACCAACCGTTTTAAGCTTTCAAATTACTAATCATGTTTATCTGTATCTTGGCTGGAAAATAATTTGGGCCTTGTAGCAGTGTGCAGTACTGATTCTATTAGGCCATCTATACTAAACTCCACCAGATTTAAAATTACTAATCATGTTTATCTGTATCTTGGTATGGAAAATAATTTAGGCCTTGTAGCAGTGTGCAGTACTGATTCTATTAGGCCATCTATACTAAGCTCCACCAGATTTAAAATTACTAATCATGTTTATCTGTATCTTGGCTGGAAAATAATTTGGGCCTTGTAGCAGTTTGCAGTACTGATTCTATTAGGCCATCTATACTAAACTCCACCAGATTTAAAATTACTAATCATGTTTATCTGTATCTTGGCTGGAAAATAATTTGGGCCTTGTAGCAGTTTGCAGTACTGATTCTAATAGGCCATCTATACTAAGCTCCACCAGCTTTCAAATTAATAATAATTTTTAGCTGCATCTAGCCCAGAAAATAATTTTGGGGCTCCTAGATGCGCATGACACATGAGTGCCTTCTTGCTGCACTACCTGCAACATGACCCTCAGATTGTCAGAATTCGAAATAATCCTGACTACTGGGTTGCCACACTCTAAGATCCCCCACACTCTTCGATCAACCTTTTCATTTTAATAAAGAACAAAAAAATTGTCATTTTTGAAATTATAAGCATTAGCAGGTTATTAGAAACTGAAATCAAACAGTTTTCAACTCAAAACTTTATTCTAGGTGATGTTACATTTGCACATAGGACCCCTTGTTCGAAAGGAGCTTCTGAACTCTCTCATCCATTGAATTTGTCAGGTTTTGGATGGTTTCTGCTTCAATTGTTTTGCATGAGGACAGAATACCCTCCCAGAGCTGTTGCTTAGATGTGAACTGCCTCCCGCCATCATAGACACTCCTTTTGATGATGCTCCAGAGGTTCTCAATGGGGTTGAGGTCAGGGGAGCATGGGGGTCACACCATAAGTTTGTCCCCTTTTATGCCCATATCAGCCAGAGATGCAGATGTGTTATGTGCAGCATGAGACGGTGCATTATCATGCATGAAAATGATCTTGCTGCGGAATACACGGTTCTTCTTCTTGAACCATGGCAGGAAGTGCTGTTTGAGAAACTCCACATACATTATGGAGTTCATCTTTACCCCTTCAGGGATCCTAAAGGGGCCGACAATCTCTCTCCCCATGATTCCAGCCCAAAACATTACTCCACCTCCTCCTTGTTGGCGCCGTAGCCGTGTTTGCATGGGGTGTCCATCAACCAGCCATCCTCCACTCCATCCATCTGGACCATCGAGCGTTGCACGGCACTCATCGGTGAACAAAACAGTTTTGAAGTCAGTCTTCATGTATTGTTTGGCCCACTGGAGCCATTTCTGCTTGTGTACAGTGGATAGAGGAGGTCGACAGGATGGCTTACGCACAGCTGCAAACCTCTGAAGGACCCTGCATCTTGTTGTTGGGGAGACGTTGGAGGCACCAGCAGCTTCAAAAACTTGTCTGCTGCTATGACAAGGCTTTTTTGCCGCTGCTCTATTAACCTGACGTAATTACCTGTAGGAAAGAGTCCTCAATTTTCCCTTATCAGCACGCACACGTGTGTACTGTGAATCAGCTACATACTTCTTGATTGTGCGATGATCAGGATGAAGTGTCTTGGCAATGTTGATTGTAGTCATGCCTTGACCTAAACACTCCACAATTTGTTGCTTCTCAGCAGCCGACACATCCTTTTTCTTTCCCATTTTTGCAGAAAATGTAGGCTGCTTAATAATGTGGGACAGCCTTCTTAAGTAGTCTTGCCTTTCATTGGACACACCTGCCAAACTAATTAGCACAGGTGTCTGCAATTGCTTACAGTGATATAAAGAGCCCTGACACCTATCACCATCAATGAGTTTAACAGACAAACAAAAAAATTCTTACCTTATCACTCCTAAACACTTTTTGCATAATAATTTGGAACACAGTGTACATGTGCTTTTCCACAAAACACCAGTGGTTCACGTAGTGAATCTTACAGTTCTAACTTGCCAACCGTGGTCTGTATGGAGTTGTTCAATAAAGGGCCCAAAATTAAGATAACTTAGACGGAAGAGGTCTCTATGAACACGAATTCCTAAGTATTTGATACCCTGTGAGGGCCAGGCAAAGGAAAAGTTGGACTGGCTGGAATCCTGTATTGATTTGGGGAGGGAGACATCGAGGGCCTCAGACTTCGCTGCATTGATTTTAAAATTTGACCATGTAACAAAGTGATCTATTTCAGCCATAACAGCAGGGATGGATATATGTGATTGAGTGATATATACTAGGACATCATCAGCAAATGCAGAGCACTTGTACTCGGTGCCTCCCACGTCAATCCACCTAATATTGGGGTTATGGCGAATTGATGAGAGCAGGTGCTCCGTCACTAGGATGTATAAGAGAGGGGACAAAGGACATCCCTGCCTTGTCCCTTTGGTGATTATGAAAGGTGATGAAAATGTTCCATTTATCTTCAGCCTTGGTGACGTATTGCGATACAGGGCTGTGATTTTGCCTATAAAAGAGTCCCCTAGACCCCTACCCCAAGCATTTTAAGAGAATAATATATGGCGTGCCAGAAGACTCTATGGAATGCTTTCTCAGCATCCAACGAGAGTATCTAGTTACAAATTTTTAACTGCATCTAGCTCAGGAAATACTTTGTGCCTAGTAGCAGTGTCTGCTAGTCAGCGGATTATCCCAGCTGTTAAGCAAGCTACACCACCTGTAGTTTGGACACTTAATTTTTTCAAAGGAAATGGTTCGGGCCCCCGGGACACTCAGTGAAGAGCATCGGGGAGGCACTCCAAGGCACAGGGGCTGGGACTGGCGGTAGGACGCCTTGCGGTGGACCGGCCAGCTCGATCCTTATAAAAACTTTTCAACTGCAGCAGCTTTAGTGGACGCTACTGGAGCTTGAATTACCGCGGCTGCTGGCATGAGACTTGCCCTTCAATAGATCCTTGTAAAAGGATTTAAAGTGTACTCATTCAAATTAGAGAGACAATTTCAATTAAAAAGATTAGACCTGCCTCCACCGCAGGGGGGCTCACTCGACCCACCAGCGGACAGGCACCAGTATTGGGAGAGGGGGGCTGGCCGTCAGGGTCCACCGCGGCTTTGGCACAAATCCGGCGACACGGAGGTCGCACGGGCAGGAACAGACTGGCCGTGTCGGCTTCGTACTTTTTTGGTTTTAGAAGGGCATGACATGCCTATATCTGTGTCTCCCCCTCCTTTTACTCCTCCACCTCTTTTCTTTTCGCATGACTATATGTACTTGTCACTTTTCCATGTGTTATTTGTGTCTTCTGAGCAGTTTGTCAGCTTTTGGACACCTTTGAAGTGTTTTCTATGTGTTTTCTATGGGTTTCTATGTGTTTTTGTTTGCCTGCCATTGGTTTTAACGGTGTTCGACGGTGTTCGACGAACCGAACTCAAACACTACGGGGGTGACTCAACACTAGTAAAGAGGAAGAGTAAAGAAAGGAGAACAATTAAGAAAAGAAGAAGGAGTATCAAAAATGCTTCGAGTTGTAAAGGAAACGTTTATTAGACTGTGTACCCACGATCTATTGTATATATTTCCTACAAATTTCCCACTCAGTAAAATGTTTATTTTTGACTGGTAGTCTCCCTCATTGAACTGTCCAACACCTGGTCCTGGCAAACCAGCAACATCGGTTACATGTGACCTGCATAGGCATGGCACCCTCACAGCACAAACCCACACTCAGCCAGGACCACTACTGTCATGTAACGTGCCTGGGCGAAGAGACGAGGACCTCGCCCACGGTGACCACGTTACAATTGCATGTATATCTTTAAATCATTATTACTCCCACTATTAGGGCAGAGGTATACAAAAGTAGATTCTCTCATCTGAGAGAATGAGGGCGATTATGCAAATGGACATACTGATGAAACTCTGGTCTGAGATTGTTCAGAGTGTCAGCATAGTGTGATCCAATTAACTAGCTGAGAGAATCGGAGCACCCTGTGAGGAGAAATCGGACTGCACTTAGATATCATCCGACAGCAGTCTGATGATTTCCTAGCACTTATTGAGTTGCATGGCCGAGTGCGATCTGATAATTGAATCAAACTCAGACATGCTGAGTTTTTTTCGGTGGACTGGCCCAGTCCAAGGAAAAAATCAGACATGTGAGCGGCTCCATAGAATAACATTGACCGATTGCAATCTGATGTTTTGTCAGATCGCACTTGAATGGAAATTATGGTGATGTGAGCAAGCCCTTAACGTCACATTTATTGCCTGCTTCCTGCCCTGGTTCCTAACAACTCATATTAGTATGTGATGTTGTGACTCAGAGCTAGAGGGAGATAATTCATATGACCAACACTTTCATAGTGGAAGTAATCAAGCAGGCACAACTCACATATGCAATGTACAGCATTAATCTACTTGTCAATTATTCCAGGGTCCTATTTTCTTGTAACTTGCCTTGAAATCTATCAACTCTTCACGCGGTGCCCTGGACACTTGGGCACTTGAACCGCTTAGTTTAACATGCCAGATTTACCATACCAATGAAAATCACTTCTTAGCATCTGAGTGAGAGTGGTTTCTGCACTTATGCTTGGATTTTTACAAGCTTCACTCAGTTGTATGGAGAAGTTAAAAATAATTTGCAACAAATCTGCCATGCTTGAACCCTTAGGGAACTATACGGATGTACATTGGCCAAACACATTAGACAGGATTCACATGATGGTTGAATAAACAACAAATATACGACTAGTGAACGATCATTACACAGATGCAGCCATAGATATTTTAGTCCGTATTGGCCATTACAGTTGTTCAAACTGATTATACAGTGGCATATAAAAGTTTGGGCACCCCTGGTCAAAATTACTGTTATTATGAACAGTTAAGCAAGTTGAAGATGAATGATCTCTAAATGGCTTACAGTTAAAGATGACTCATTTCCTTTATAGAAATTACAAAAAGGAAAATGGGCCTATGCAAAAGTTTGGGCACCCTTGGAGATTTGTGTGCTTAGATAACTTTGAGCAAGGTTTCTGACCTTAATTAGGCTGTTAGTGTTATGGCTTGTTCACTATCATTGTTTGGAAAGGTCAGGTGATGCAAATTTCCCAGCTTTATAAAAACCCAGCCTCCTCTAACCTTGTGCCAAAAAACAGCAGCCATGGGTTCTTCTAAGCAGCTGCCTAGCACTCTGAAAATTAAAAGGCTGGAGGTCAACAAATCAGGAGAAGGCTATAAGAAGATAGAAAAGCGTTTTAAACTTGCCTTTTCCTCAGTTCAAAATGTAATTAAGAAATGACAGTTAACAGGAAAAGTGGAGGTCAAGATAAGGTCTGGAAGACAGACCAAGCAAAATTTCAGTGAGAGCTGCTCGTAGGTTTGCTAGAGAGGCAAATCAGAACCGCTTGACTGCAAAAGACCGTCAGAAAGATTTAGCAGACTCTGGAGTTGTGGTACATTGTTCTACTGTTCAGAGACACCTGCACAAATATGGCCTTCATGAAAGAGTCATCAAAAGAAAACCTCTCCTACATCATCACCATAAAATTCAGCATCAGAAGTATGCAAAGGTATATCTAGACAAGCCTGATGCATTTTGGAAACAAGTCCTGTGTACCTATGAAGTTAAAATAGAACTCTTTGGCCACAATGATCAATGTATGTGTGGAGAAAAAAGGGCACAGAATTTCAGGAAAAGAACATCTCTCCAACCATTAAGCATGGGGGTGGATCAATTATGCTTTGGGGTTGTGTTGCAGGCAATGACACGGTGAACATTTCACGGGTAGAGGGAAGAATGAATTCAATGAAATTTCAACAAATTCTTGATGCAAACTTAACACCATCTGTAAAAAAGCTGAAGTTGAAAAGAGGATGGCTTCTGCAAATGGATAACGATTATAAACACATGTCAAAATCCACAATAGACTACCTCAAAAGGCGCAAGCTGAAGGTTTTACAATGGCCCTCACAGTCCCCTGATTTGAGCATTATTGAAAATCTGTGGCTAGACCTCAACATAGCAGTGCATACAAGACAACTCAGGAATCTCACAGAACTAAAAGAATTTTCCAAGGAAGAATTGATGAGAATGCCTCAAACAAGAATTGAAAGACTCTTGTCTGGCTACAAAAAGCGTTTACAAGCTGTGATACTGTAGTAGTGGCGAAGGAAGTATCCTTCCTTTGGCACTGAAAGAGTTAAAAGAGAATGTTCCCATAGTTAGATCTCTCTGAGCTGCCGTTAGGTCCAGTTAAGGGGTTAGCTATAATGATCCAGCCAGTAGAGTAGAGGGGGAACTTAGTGCCATGATCAAACATAAAATGTGTATAAAGTTGTCCCTGATATATTTCCTTGTGGGGCTGTACTACTCTTAATCGGCCACAAGATGCCACTGTCGGGTGCAGCTGTTACTGAAAGCCTGCTACCATAATGACACTGAGGAATTAACTGCCGCAGGGGGTGGGGCATCCTAGGTAATGTCTGGAGAATTTTCCAGAAAGTGTCAGTTGGTGTCCTGTCAGAGTTCTGACAGGAAGCCTTACGGACAGTCAGAGATATTGGCTGCTAGGGTAAACGGGAGCTCCCTAATCTCAGGCAGTGGATCAACAGTGTAAATATCTCGTCACGCAGGAGTCCCATTAGCCGGCCGGAGAAACTCAACAGAGGTATTGAGGTATTGAGGACCCGGGGCACGTCTAGTCTGTATATACTCCTCTCCCCCAAGTAAAATCCCAGTTATGGTTAAGAACTTTGTGTCCTCTGAATTTATTGCTGCCCTGGGCCAAGAAGAGAAATGCCTGGAGACAGCCGCAATTGGATGGTTTGAAGTAAGTGAAGAAGGTCACATACCCAGCCACACATCAGAGGGAGGACACAAATTGTCTGTAGGGTGTCAAAGTGAGCAGGGGCTACAACTCGCACACGACTACCTCGCTGGTGCACCTTACATTACCTTCAAAAGGAGGTGCTAATAGATACTAACCATGCAGGGTGCCCAAACTTTTGCATCAGCCCATTTTCCTTTTTGTAAATTTTAAAATGTAAAAGATGAAAATATATATATATTTTTTTTATATTTCTTTTGCCTAAAATACAAAGGAAATGTGTCACCTCGTTTCATCTTCAACTTGCTTAACTGTTCACAATAACAATAATTTGGACAAGGGGTGCCCAAACTGTTACATGCCACTGTATATGTTCCATGAAGTAAAGAAGTAAACTAATAATATTTCTGGAAATTTTTATCAAAGAAAGATCACTCTTGAAACTTTAGACTGATTGTCAGACAAAATATCACACATGATCAATTTAATTTTAAACAATAATGGAGTGTGATATTTAGGCTGAAACAATACTTTGTTGTAGTGAGCATTCGTTGTTATAGTTAATTATGCTGACTAGGTCCAGCATCTAGACTGGTCCTCAAAAGTAGTCGAACGAGGCCCTCTTCACTTCTGTGCACGGCATCCTGGAAACCTCTCGCACTCACTAGGCCCCGCAACGTCGTCACACAGTGAAGGCGAAAAACTGTTTGCTCAACTCTGTTCCTTAAGCTTGAAATATCAATTTGCTATCAACTTTAGTCTAATGTATAGTATATGGGGATGTTTAGTATCGTAGTTCCATTACAGTGACAGGTGCTCTCTAATGAGGAAACAAAAAACATAAAATGTATTATAAAACTAAGTAGTAAAGTGATGAAAGTTTGCTAATTTATTACAATTGGTGATAGATTACCTTTAATGCATTTTGGATGGAAAATGTGTCTGATTTTTCCACATCACTTTGTTCTTGCATATCTGGCACTCTACAATAATTTTGGTATACAGTACAGACCAAAAGTTTGGACACACCTTCTTATTTAAAGATTTTCTGTATTTTCTTGACTATGAAAATTGTACATTCACACTGAAGGCATCAAAACTATGAATTAACACATGTGGAATTATATACTTAACAAAAAAGTGTGAAACAACTGAAAATATGTTTTATATTCTAGGTTCTTCAAAGTAGCCACCTTTTGCTTTGATGACTGCTTTGCACACTCTTTGTATTCTCTTGATGAGCTTCAAGAGGTAGTCATCGGAAATGGTCTTCCAACAATCTTGAAGGAGCTCCCAGAGATGCTTAGCACTTGTTGGCCCTTTTGCCTTCACTCTGCGGTCCAGCTCACCCCAAACCATCTCGATTGGGTTCAGGTCTGGCGACTGTGGAGGCCAGGTCATCTGGCGTAGCACCCCATCACTCTCCTTCTTGGTCAAATAGCCCTTACACAGCCTGGAGTTGTGTTTGGGTTCATTTTCCTGTTGAAAAATAAATGATGGTCCAACTAAACGCAAACCGGATGGAATAGTATGCCGCTGCAAGATGCT
Source organism: Phyllobates terribilis (assembly GCF_046119375.1). NCBI lineage: Eukaryota > Metazoa > Chordata > Amphibia > Anura > Dendrobatidae > Phyllobates > Phyllobates terribilis. The sequence continues at coordinate 311,126,132 of NW_027362763.1, read as the reverse complement.
GTGGTAGCCATGCTGGTTCAGTATGCCTTAAATTTTGAATAAATCCCCAACAGTGTCACCAGCAAAGCACCCCCACACCATCACACCTCCTCCTCCATGCTTCACGGTGGGAACCAGGCATGTAGAGTCCATCTGTTCACCTTTTCTGCGTCGCACAAAGACACGGTGGTTGGAACCAAAGATCTCAAATTTGGACTCATCAGACCAAAGCACAGATTTCCACTGGTCTAATGTCCATTCCTTGTGTTCTTTAGCCCAAACTTGTCTCTTCTGCTTGTTGCCTGTCCTTAGCAGTGGTTTCCTAGCAGCTATTTTACCATGAAGGCTTGCTGCACAAAGTCTCCTCTTAACAGTTGTTGAACAGATGTGTCTGCTGCTAGAACTCTGTGTGGCATTGACCTGGTCTCTAATCTGAGCTGCTGTTAACCTGCGATTTCTGAGGCTGGTGACTCAGATAAACTTATCTTCAGAAGCAGAGGTGACTCTTGGTCTTCTTTTCCTGGGGTGGTCGTCATGTGAGCCAGTTTCTTTGTAGCGCTTGATGATTTTTGCAACTGCACTTGGGGACACTTTCAAAGTTTGCCCAATTTTTCGGACTGACTGACCTTCATTTCTTAAAGTAATGATGGCCACTCGTTTTTTTTTACTTAGCTGCTTTTTTCTTGCCATAATATAAATTCTAACAGTCTATTCAGTAGAACTATCAGCTGTGTATCCACCTGACTTCTGCACAACACAACTCATGGTCCCAACCCCATTTATAAGGCAAGAAATCCCACTTATTAAACCTGACAGGGCACACCTGTGAAGTGAAAACCATTTCCGGTGACTATCTCTTGAAGCTCATCAAGAGAATGCCAAGAGTGTGCAAAGCAGTCATCAAAGCAAAAGTTGGCTACTTTGAAGAACCTAGAATATAAGACATATTTTCAGTTGTTTCACACTTTTTTGTTAAGTATATAATTCCACATGTGCTAATTCATAGTTTTGATGCCTTCAGTGTGAATGTACAATTTTCAAAGTCATGAAAATACAGAAAAATCTTTAAATGAGAAGGTGTGTCCAAACTTTTGGTCTGTACTGTACTGTACATGTTTCAAATATTCCTCCAAATAGCCGTGAATGCATGGTGATGCCAGTCATACGATATTAACATTCAGTGAACAGTAATTTGTGCATTCATGGAGCTCAGAGCGTGATTATTCATTCACAAGAAAGATGCTGTAAAAGAAGTTTCACATTGGCACGTTCGGGACAGGTCTGTCTTCATGAAGGGACTGTTATCATGATGAAGTGTCTAGTGAAGATGACTCACTGCAATAATGCATGTTCATGAATCTCACAGATTGCTGCTAGTTGGAGTGTATTTTAACGTATTAGCACAACTATTAGTCAAGCCCACTACCCCCTCTGACTGTGACTTGTCCTATTAAAGGAAAGATTAAGACAATCCATCACTGTTGGATATATAAATTAAAGGTTCTTAGTATCTGACAGCCAAAGAATTCTTTCCTGGTAAGGCAGAGATTTTCTTGAATTAAAGGCCTTAGCATAGCCCACCTACATATTGCCTTAAGACCACACCAGAGCCAGACTGTGCTTTAATTTTGTGGTGTCAGTTACTTAATAACTCATAGTAAAACCTTTTCAGATACAGACACTGATAGAACTAACACAGCTTACACGACTCAAAGAATGTCCTAAAATCATGTATTATTATCACATCGTTAACGAGTTCTGAAAAACTGTATCAAAATTTTCTGAACAAATTCTAGCCTTATATAAAAGTGGAAGGATTTATGGTAAATAATTTGTGGATGTTTTTCAGGCCCCTCTTCTTTCCCCAATGGTGGCCGTGCACTCAGACAGCTGCCAGTCTTCAGCCAACTGCTATGTATTCTGATCCCACCAAGTTATAATATGTATGGCAGTCTTAAGTGTTTGTGCCAAATTAGAAAATGAACCCCTATCATAGATTGAAATTGTCACGATTCCTCCACTCAGTGTGTCTTGGATGCAGTGAGTGACAGCTCAGTTGTCCAATCTAGTGCCGGGGTGTGCAGAGCTGTCATTATTTTGATAGACAGCTCAGTCTTCCAATCTAGTGAAGGAGCGTGCTGAGCTGTCGGTATTTTAGTAGACAGCTCAGCCGTCCAATCTGAGACTGGGAGGTGCTAAGCTACCTTCAGGTGTCCCTGTTCTAAGTGATTTCCCACCTATTTAGCTAAGCTGTCAGTCCCAGATCTCTGCCAGTAGTAGCATTTGCTTGGTGGTACATGTTTGCCTTGTATTGGACCTTGATCTGACCATCTGTTTGCCTAACCCCTTTGCTCTGATCCTCTATCTTCCTGGTATTCTGACCTCTGACCATAACCTGACTAAGCCTTTGCCTTTTACCTTTATTTGACGACATGCTTTCTTTCTATCTGACCCTGGAATTCTTGACTACCCTGCCCCACGGCTTGTCCATGTTTAAGGATGGTGGACTGTGCTTTCGCGTTCTGTCCCTGAAGATAACAATTGCATTGTGGAGCAGTGGAGACAGCGTGCGCAACGCTGGCTATTTATTCTTTTTGAGAATGCTGGAAATAGCCTAGCACAGCGCTCCTGCTGACCCTTAGAGCTTGAATGGAGTGAAATGGACCTGCTCTCCATTGAGTCAGAGCTCTTCAAATTGTTCAGACCCACAGCAATCGAGAAGTTATCCCCTATCCCAGGATTCCCCAACTCCTTTCCTCAAGACCCATCAACAGTGCATGTTTTCAGGATTTCCTTAGTATTGCACAGGTGATAATTACATCACCTGCACAGGCAATAATTCCATCACCTGTGCAATACTAAGGAAATCTTGAAAACATGATCTGTTGGTGGGCCTTGAGGACTGGAGTTGGGGAACACTGCCCTATCCTACAGACCGCAGATAACTTCCTAACTTGGCACAAACCCTTTAAGATCGCCACTAGCTTCACAGATTGGCAAATGTTGCATCTATATCAGACTGTTATATATCAGATTTTTTGAGAGTGTATGACTGTTTAGACCAGTCATACATGTAGCTAGACATCTATTATATAAATAATGTATGTGGTACAGAAAGGATTGAAAGATGTGATTGTTATTAGCTTCTGTGTTTGGACATATACTTGGCATTAATATGACGCATGCCACCAAACATATGTCAAAGGCCTTTTCTATAGTTTTTCGATGCCTAGTTTCCTATGCCATAGACTACAACTGCAAATCCACATATACTAATTTTGTGCAAATATAGGGAGGGAATGAGTTAAAAAAAAATTAAAATCCATGCTCCCTGAACCTCTCACCTATGCCTCCTGCTGCAGCCCTCCACCGATCCTCCACTTGGCTTCGTAGGCCACACTTTGTTCTGGCTCCATTTTCCTTTTCATGCTTCACCAACACTTCTGGCGCTGGCTAAGCCTCGATGCATGTTTTCATGTCATGATGTGTGTTGCCCCATGTGACTGATGTCATATCTTCAGAACTAACTTTGAGGCCAAGTCAGGGCTGGAAGCCCAAGCAGAGAGTGAAAAGGAGACCGGCTTTGGAGCAGAGTAGAGTCCCAGGAAACCAATGGAGGAATGAAAGGGCGCTGCAGTGGCAAGGACAGATGAAGGGCAAGGTAAGTATGAGTTTTTGCTGTTTTTTTAACCTCATTAAGACCCATCCATTTATTATGCTTTGGTGTCGAGAGATATTAGAGTATAAAAAACAGCTTTTTTTAATGGCAATTAGGGCACATATGATTGGCATTGAATAAATTGTAATCACATTCCCAACCAATTTTGAGCAAATCTAGGAGGAGATTCTATAATCTCTAATGTACTGTATGTCATATAGTCAACTACAGTTTACAGTGACGTTAATTTTCAACTAGACGTTGCTGTTACATCCAATATACTTAAAAGCAAACTCAAGTTAGAGGACATTCTGCTTTAAAGAATTTCCTGTAAATGTTCATGATTGGATTGTTACTATTTCTTTTCGTGTCAAGTCACCGGTGCTCCATTCTTTGATTTATAGCAACCTCTTTAAGTCAACTTCATAACTTCTTCTCAATGACATTTTTTGTGCTGTCATTTAGTAATATCACAAATACGTAATAATGAAGAATAACTCAAATTTAAATATTATTGACAGTTAAATTGCATTGGCTTTTTCTTATTTATTTTTGCGAAAAGTAATTTTGTACTACATTAAGTATTTATTTTAGTGACAACTATATTGAAGACAGTTACTAAGCTCAAAAGGTCACTTAATTGTGGCAGTATCTGAAGACACAATAGATGGAGGTATGGGAAATCAAAATAGTCATGGATATAAGATGATTTCTTTCTTTAACCCTTTCACAACATTTTAGGTACTTATACGTCATGGTCGGTAGGGGTTCCCAACCAATTACGTATAGGCACGTCATGGTGATTATGTGTAGCACAGGAGCTATGACAGCACAATCATCACCTGGAGCTCGGCTTACATGATAGCTGAGCCTCAGTTGTCACAGCCAGAAACGGCGCAGGCACCGCCCCCAGTTACTTAACCCTCTAAATGCCATGATCGATATCAATCGTAACATTTAGGAGGCTAGGAGAGGGAGAAGGTTTCCTTTCCTCTTCAATCGGTGCCCCGCAACAACATCGGGAGGGCCCGATTGTCGTCATGACAACCTGAGGTCTGCCAGCAATGATGGTCTGCTAAGACCATGCCAGGAGCATGGTCCAAGAGGCTTCTGTCACTGTAATACTGATATATATAATGCATTGCAATGCTGGTGCACTGCAATGCATTATATGATTGATCAGCGTGATAAAAGTTAAAGTTCCATAGAAGGACTAAGTAAAAAAGTAAAAAAATAAAAGTAACATTTTTTTTAAACATATTTAAAAAAAAGTCCCAAAAAATTATGAAAAAAAAAATACTACAGTATACCCATAAATACGTATCTTTAAGTAAAAACAAAAATAAACAAAAAAGTATGCTTATTTGGTATCACCACGTCCAGAATTATAAAACTGCCTCCAGTGAACACTGTAAAAAAATAAATAAAAACTATGCTTTTTATCATATTGCCAAAAAAGTGGAATAAAACATGATCAAAAAGTCAAATGTAAATAAAAATTATATTTCTGAAAACGTCATCTTGTCCCGCAAAAAACAAGCTGCCATACAGCTCCATCAGTGGAGAAATGAAAAAGCTCTCAGAATAAAGTGATGCAAAGCAATTATCTTTTCTATAAAATAGTTTTTGTTTTATAAAAGCAGCAAAACATAAAAAAAGATATAAATGCAATATTGCTGCAATCGTACTGACCCGAAGAATAAAGCTACCTTATCACATTTATCACATGGTGAACGGCATAAAAAAAAAACAATTCCAGAATTGTTGGTTTTTGCTCATCCTGCCTCCCAAAAAATCAGAATAGAAAGAGATCAAAAATGTTATGTGACCAAAAATGGTACCAATAAAAACATCAACTTGTCCAACAAAAAACAAGCGCTCACATGACTCTGTTGGCAGAAACATTGAAAATTATAGCCCTCAAAACATGGCGATGCAAAAACAGATTCCTGTGAAGCACTTGAAAGGTTAATTAACTTATTCAATGTGGTTTTGAGCACTTTGAGGGTGCATTTTTTTAAATGGTTTCAATTGGGGTATTTTCTGTCACATAGGCCCCTCAAAGTCACTTCAAATGTGATGTGGTCCCTAAAAAATTGGTTTTGTAAATTTTGTCGCAAAAGTTAAAAATTGCTGATAAAATTTTAACCTTTCTAACTTCCTAACAAAAGAAAGTTATGTTTCAAAAATGACACTGATGTAAAGTAGACATATGGGAAATGTTATTTATTAACTATACTCTGTGTTATAACTATCTGGTTTAAGAGCATAAAAATTAAAAGTTTGAAAATTTCAAACTTTCCCAATGTTCTCCAAAATTTTCACAAATAAATGCAAAAAATATCGACCTAAATTAACCACTAACATAAAATATAATATGTCATGAAAAAAACAATCGCAGAATTAATGGGATATGTTGAATCATTCCAGAGTTATTACCTCATAAAGTGACACTGGTCAGAATTGTAAAAATTGGCTTGGTCATGAAGGTGAAAACAGGCTTGTGGGTGAAGGGGTTAAAGGTATAAAGATGAGGAACATGTCCTCCAGCCCTACACCTTTCATCAATACAATCCTGTGAGACTTTTTTTTTTAAAGTGAACCAGTTACCAGGTTTTCCCCATCTATAGTACGGCCAGCACCTGTAAGCCCCATTTTACGGCATTCTAGAATGTTCATGTATGTCCCCAATCTCCTCTGCAGGCACAAAAAAGACCTTTTATCATATCCACAGATGTCGCATGTCTTACACCTGTAGAAGTTGGCATTTTCTTAGGTGGCATTTTTACTCATGTGAAACTGGCCATATATTGGTAAATGAAAAAAGTGACACCCACAAATAAGAAATATAGGTGCTTATTTCTAGAAATATTGACTTTCTCTTATGTTGTAACTTAAAGGAGACTTGTCACTTGCTTGAAAACTTTTCATCTAAATACCTTGTAAAAATCTGTGAGCACACCAGGTTCTGCCTCTATTTTCTGCTGTAGGGCTTGCTCACACCATCGTACAAATGGGACCAGTGCTATCTGATTTTTTTATCGGATAGCACTTGGACCAATGTTATTCATTGACTGTTTTTTTTCTCTGACAGAATCTGTGTGTGAAACAAATCACAGGTTGCTGCTATTTCACTCTGAATTCGGATGGGTGCAAGAAAAAAATTGGGTGCCACAGTTTGGCATCCTATTTTTAGAGATGCATTACAATTCTGTAACATAGGAAACTGTAAATGGTCCTGTAAATGATTATTAGCTGTTGAGAAAGAAACGGATTGTATACAGACTGCAAACGGATGACACATGGATGACCAGTGAAAAAAAAATTGGCCAACTTTTCTGGATCAAAATTTGACCAATTTTTTATACGATCGTGTTACCCAAGCTTAATACTACATTACTTCTTTGCGAAAATGTTTCTTCTGGAGTGCATTATGTGAAATCTCTGGTTGCAGTCCAACCTGACGTCTCTTCAGAGCTTTCTTTGGGCGTTTGCCCTTTCACCCCTCCCTCCCAGACGACACTGACAATCATAATTCAGCAGCTGATCTAGCAGTCTAGTAGTCTCAGATGTGACCAAACTGTGATTGTCAGTGTCTGGGAGGGTGAAAGCACGAAAGTGCACATCCCCAGAGAAAACTGTGACGAAATGCCCAGTTGACTGCAAATTTGAGATTTATAGTGCACTCCAGAAGAAACAAATGTGAATATCTGCAATAGAGTGACGAAGCCCAAAATGGAAAAGAGGGGCAGAATCAGGAAAGTGCAGGGATTCTTAAAAGGTATTTAACCCAGTTTTTTTAAGCAAGTGATAAATCCTCTTTAAAGACAACAGGCATGTTAAAGGAATTGCTTGGTAAATTGTCGCCTCCTGTTGTGACGTTATAAAAATTTCTTCTGAAACATAATAGAATATCACAAAATATCTGGAAATAAAAGAAATATAATTATTCATGAACTTGTTAAATTTTGATTTACTAATATATAGTAATTTGCACATTTTGGGAGGAATTCCTTTTTGCAATGTACTAATTTTCTTACACAGTCAAAATAGATAGTTGTGATATTGGCTTTTGATTTAATGGATGTTCAAATTAGCTTTATATAATAATGTACAAGTCTAAAAATGTATTTGTGCCATGAAATGTTACATAAATATATAAAAGTTAAGCAGATAAAAAATATAGCACATGAATAGTATTCAATTTATCATTAATAGCATTGGATTATACTGGAATAATCATATGTATTTACCTACAAACTAAATAATAATATAAAAAGCCTCAGAGAGTATATGCGGCACCCCAGGGGTCTGGTTTCCACAGTAACAGCAATGTTATGTCTGAGAGCAGGTGGGAGGTCTCTTGGTCAGGAATCCTATGCATGCCACACCTCCTGCCCAGTCCTGGGAGGGGAAGGACTTCCCCTATATAAACCGGGCTGAGGCAGGGTTAGTCAGAAGAGTAGAGAGAAGAAGAGAAGCAGTAATAGGAAAGAAAGATCAGGAGCTCTGTGGGAGTCATGCTAAGAGGAGGTCAGGGCTGGAAGCTGTAGAGCTCACCCTGATTGAAGATTTCTTACCGGACCCGGAGTCCGAGGCTGTGGGGACTAACTCCTACCCAGCAGCAGAAACTGACCGGCAGGGGATTTCAGGTTCTCTGGCCCAGAAACCCGAAGGCTCGGTCACAAGAGTGGGACCAGCACCGCCGTCGTGGAGCGGAAGCTACTAGAAGGCCCCGAGTCACCGGCCATACGGGTGAGCACCACACGGTACAATCAGGGACGTGGGCTACCTTTACCCGCCTCTAGCAAGGTAGCCAGAAGAGTACAATTAGTTGGGGAGGCCTACAACTCCGCCTGGCCAAGGGGGATCCCATCAGCTCAAGGACTGACCAGGCCCCGACCGCTAGCCAGTACTCCGGGAGGGTCTATCTTTGTCACCAGTAAAGACCCTGAACTACACCGCATCGTCTCTGAGTGATTCCTGCTACCCCCATCATCCACGTCGGCTGCCCTGAGGCCATACCCCTCCCATTGGGGGTTATACCATCCACGCTGCACCATCCTTCCACCGGCCTCAGCGGTCTGCCCTGCAGCGGCAGCTCCATAGCTGCATTCAACGGGTGGCGTAGTCGTCCTACATCTACTGCTAATATACCGCCACTTAGTCTGACTCCCTGGGCACGGACCGGGTCACCGCCACGAGACTACTACCCCTATCAGATCCGGCTCCGGGTAGTCCCTGCGTGCGCAACGCTACATCACATAGGCCCAGGGCGCGTCAACTTTTGGTGTAGTCGGCAGGATTTCGTGCCCGCAACCACCGGGTACTGCGTGCCTGAAAAAGACTGTTCAAACTTACCAGTGGTGAAGATTCCCGCCATCCGGCGCCATCTTCAGCCTTCTTCCCGCCATCCGTGAAGATTCCCGCCATCCGGCGCCATCTTCAGCCTTCTTCCCGCCATCTGTGAAGATTCCCGCCATCCGGCGCCATCTTCAGCCTTCTTCCCGCCATCCGTGAAGATTCCCGCCATCCGGCGCCATCTTTTGCCTTCTTCCCGCCATCCGTGGAGTTTTCCCGCCGTTGGACGCCATCTTGAAGACGCCGCGCGGGAAGAAGAGGGGCGTGGACTCCGAAAGCGCGCGAGAACTGAAGCTCCGCCTCACGTCCAGACGTCGCGTAAGGTCCTGGAAGGAACCCAGCAGACGCTGACGTCACAGGAGCGCGACGGAAGGTCCTCAACCCTGACGATCCACTGCGGAGCCGCGGCCTACGGAAGAGGATCATCGCAAGGTAGGCCACGGTCCACTAGGGGGGAGGAAGATGTCGGATACGGAGGAGAGCTTCACTGCCTCAACCCCCGCCAGCGCCACCGCTGCTGCAGTCATGCCTTTCACCATGCCCTATATCCCGGGAGCGGCCTGGCTACCCCAGTACTCAGGGGAGTCACATACTCTGCATGACTTTAGAGAAAAGCTGGATAGCCTCTTCCAGGTGTACCCCCTCACAGAAGAGCAAAAAGTGAGCATCCTGGTGGCCCAATTAACTGGGGCAGCCCAAAGGGAGGTAAAGTCCTGGCCACCTGGGGGGAGGACTGTCGCAGGGATACTAACCCGGCTGAAGGACACCTTTGATACCCGCACCTCAGCCGAGATCAAGCTTAGATTCTACGGGTGCAAGCAGCGAGCACAAGAGAGTATAAGGGACTATGCACTAAACCTACAAGAGGCCCTGAGAGCCATTAAGCAGACTGACCCTGACGGCGTGGGAGACGAGGACCGGCTGTTGACTGAACAATTTATAGAGGGTTTATATTGCAATGCCCACCGAACCCAGTTGCGGGCAATGGCCTTACAGGACCCTCATCTGGGATTTGCACAGTTCAAGGACAGAGCCATCCGGGTGCTCCGAGAACCGGCACCAGGTGGCGTTGTGACCCACAGACGCCCCACTACCACTTACCACCAGGAGGCGGCGCCCTTGTCGGCAGGGCCTGTGGGAGCTGATGCGCAGGCTTTGAACAATGACCCGGCTCCCGACCTGCACCATCAGGTCCAAGAGCTAGCTAAAAGCGTTGCTGCGCTAACCCGAACTGTGCAGTCTTTACAGGTTTCTACTCCAGGGAAGATCCAGCTGGCATCCGGACCGGAGGACATCCCGTGGCGCCGACCAAGGAGGACCCCACCGGCCAGAGGAAGACCCAGCGACCGATACAACGAGGACGGACAACCTATCTGCCGCCGCTGCAATCAACCCGGACATATGGCAAGGTACTGTCCTTTAAACTGGCACAACCTAGGGTAGAGGGCCAACCCCTAGGAAAAAGATCATCAGGCCCATCAAACTGGCGTGACAAATATGTGGGAGGACGTCCAGTCTTGCCTGTGGTACTGGATGGCATTCCTATGAGTGCCCTACTGGACACTGGGTCACAGGTCACCACCATCCCGTACGTGCTCTTCAAGCAGTACTGGAATGACTCGGATATAACCCGCTACCCTGACGACGACTTGAGTATCATCGCCAGCAATGGTCAGCCCGTGCCACAGATCGGATTTAAAGAGGTGACCATTAAAATCGGTAGAGTCGAGCTGGCAGCCCAGGGACTGATCATTGTGGACATTGACAAGCGCGAGAGTCACCCTAAGATAACTCTAGGAACTAATGTAATTGAAAATTGTCTTGCAGAGGTGATTTTTATTTTACAGCAGGTTGCCAAGAACGCCAGCTCCGGCCAGCAGCGAGTGCTCCAAAAAGAGATCCGGGCACTGATGCGACGGCAACAGGTGGAACTCTCCGGCGGTGAGATTGGTAGCGTGAGAATGTGTGACCCTTTTCCTACTGCCATGCCCCCAAAAAGTGAAATGATGATTTGGTGCCGGGCGGCTATTGGTCTGAGGGGTAGAGATTACCAGGCAATGGTAGAACCAGTTTACTCAGACAGTAGGCCCACCATTTTGACAGCACGGGGGGTGGTCAATGTACGCCATGGGAGGGTGCCCGTTCGCATAATAAATATCGGGAAGAGGGAAGTGTACCTGCCCCGGTATGCCACGCTAGCCAAATTGTATACTATCAATCAGAATTCCATACAGTCCGTAGAACCCTTGCCTCCATCTTCTCCGGAGGAAGGTAACGGCTCTAAACAACAAATGGAGGATTGGTGTCAGCAACTACATTTGGGTACTGACTCCACTCCCTCACACCAGAAACAGGGAGTCTATCGGGTGGTTCAAGAGTATGAGAGAGTGTTTAGTAAACACCCGTTAGACTTCGGGCGAGTCAAGGGGGTAGAACACCACATCCCCACGGGAGACCATCCTCCCATAAAAGAGAGGTATCGACCCGTACCCCCTGCACACTACCAACACGCCAAGGGGATGCTTAGAGACATGAAGGAGGCTGGGGTAATCAGAGATAGCTGTAGCCCCTGGGCAGCTCCACTAGTCTTGGTCAAAAAGAAAGACAACACCGTGAGAATGTGTGTAGATTACCGGAAAATCAACCGTATCACACACAAGGATGCGTACCCCTTACCAAGGATAGAGGAGTCTTTGGCTGCTTTAAAATCTGCTAACTTCTTCTCTACCTTGGATCTCACTAGCGGGTACTGGCAGGTTCCTGTAGCAGAGGCGGACCGGGAGAAAACTGCATTCACCACCCCGATGGGACTTAGTGAGTTTACCTGCATGCCGTTCGGGCTCTGTAACGCACCAGGAACCTTCCAACGATTGATGGAATGCTGTCTGGGACACCGAAACTTTGAGACGGTTTTGTTGTACCTGGACGATGTCATCGTATATTCCAAGACTTATGAGGACCACCTGAAACACCTGGCGGAAGTGTTCGAAGCTCTGGCAAGCTACGGCCTAAAGGTGAAACCCTCCAAGTGTCACCTCCTGAAGCCAAAGGTGCAGTACCTGGGACACGTGGTGAGTGCGGACGGAGTGGCTCCCGACCCTGATAAGATCACCGCAATTAAGGAATGGCCAAGCCCCTCCAGCGTAAAGGAAGTGAGGCAGTTCCTCGGGTTGGTAGGCTACTACCGAAGGTTCATTCCCGGTTTCACCAAAAAGGCAGCCCCTATGCAGGACCTCCTGATAGGCCAGTCCAGGAAAGCCAAGAACCAGAAGCCACCCTTCAGATGGGAGAAGCTGGAAGAAGAGTCCTTCCGTCAGCTGAAGATGGCCCTCACGGGGGATGAAATCCTGGCGTACCCTGATTATAGCCAGCCCTTTATCCTCTACACCGACGCCAGTAACATCGGGCTAGGAGCCGTACTGTCCCAGATCCAGCAGGGGAAAGAACGGGTAATTGCTTACGCCAGCCGAAAACTGCGACCCACCGAAAGAAACCCTGAGAATTACAGCTCATTTAAGCTAGAGTTCCTGGCAGTGGTGTGGGCAGTCACCGAACGCTTTAAGCACTACCTCGCTTCTTCCCGGTTCACCGTGTACACGGATAACAACCCGTTGACACACCTGGACACTGCAAGACTCGGTGCCCTAGAGCAGAGATGGATGGCCCGCTTGTCCAACTATGAGTTTACAATCAAATACCGGGCAGGACGCTCCAATACCAACGCGGACGCCCTGTCCAGGATGCCAAACCTACCGGACGAGGGTGAGGATTCAGAAGACTTGGAAGAGGTCGAACTCCCTGCGTTCCACCGTCATGGGACTATCCAGTATTCCCACCGTGTAAGGGGTAAGCAAGCCGCTACGTTCAACCCCTTACCTCACTACAACTGGGCGGAAACGCAAGACAGTGACCCTGCCGTCCAGCTGGTGAAGGAGATGCTGACTCAGCCAGAAGCTCGCCTTGACCCAGACGCTCCGGAGGAGGCCAAGCAACTGTGGGCAGAGAAGAGTCGACTGTTCCTTTACAAGGGGAAGTTGTGCCGCAGAATGGTTAACTCCCGGACGCATGAACTGATCTGGCAAGTAGTGGTGCCAAGAAGGGACGCAGCTATGGTGATGGAGGCATACCACGACGGGGCTGGGCACTTCGGATGGAAGAAGCTGGAGTTCCTGCTGCGCGGGCGGTTCCATTGGGTAGGCATGAGAGGAACCATCGAGAGGTGGTGCAGAGACTGTGGCCCATGCAACCTAAGAAGGAAGGACCGAGCCAGCCAGAAGACCCCCCTTCAGTCCATCGTCACCCGGCAGCCGTTGGAACTGGTCGCCTTGGATCATGTAAAACTGACCCCAAGCAGAAGTGGCTACGTCTACGCATTAACCATCTTGGATCACTACTCCCGGTTCTTGGTTGTCGTCCCCGTCAAGGACTTAACGGCTCAAACAGCAGCTAGAGCCTTCCAGCAGCACTTCTGCCGTCCACACGGCTACCCAGAGCAGGTGCTGACGGACCAGGGACCTGCCTTTGAAGCGGAGGCCTTCCAAGAGTTCTGTACTCTGTATGGCTGCCGGAAGATCAGGACGACACCCTATCATCCGCAAACTAATGGACTTTGTGAGAAAATGAACTAGGTGGTGATAGATCTTCTAAAAACATTGCCCCTGGAAGAACGCAGTCTGTGGCCTGAGAAGCTGCCCGACCTGGTGGACCTATACAACTACATCCCTGTAGGTTCCACCAACTGTACCCCGGCTTACCTAATGAGGGCAAGACCCGGTAAGCTACCTGTTGACCTGGAGATGGGAGTCCTGACACCCGAGGACACTTCACCGGAAGCAGACTGGGACACAGAGAGGCAGCAGCAGTACCGGAAAGTACAGGAGAGCGTGGAGCAAAGTCTCTGTCTAGCTAGGGAAAGACAAGAGAAAACTTACAACCAGTATGCTCCCGCTGTTCCCTTGGTACCCGGAGAGCAGGTCTTGAAGAGGAAAAGACGGCTCCACAAGTTGGACGACCAGTGGGAGAAGGACCCGTACATCGTACTGCCCTCAAGCCACGACAACCCAAAGGTCTGTACCATCAGTAAAGACGGAGGGGAAACCACAACCATTGTATCCCGGGATCACCTGAAGAAGTGTCCCGAACAGCTACGGAACCCTGAAGAGGAACAAGAAGACCCTCGACCCGTAGAGGAAAGGGAAGATGTGGTTAGTACTGTGCTCGGAGACTTCCCTCGGTCCTGGACTCAAGTCAATGGTGCAGTTGTGGTACCCGTCCTCACGTTCCTCCAACCAGCATCCCAAGTACTTACGGAGCAACCGGTAGAGCTGGAAGAACAGCCGGTCCAGGAGGCAGAAGACTCCACACAAGCAGATCAGGAGGATCAACCCTCTGCTTATAGTGAGCCTGCCATACCCCTAGTGAGCCAAAGAGCCCGTAGACAGCTGCCCAGTTTATCCTTGACAGTTCCTACACCCTGTAGTTCAGGGCCAGACAGTCAGCTCCGTAGGTCCACTAGGGCCATTAGAGGCCAGTTACCCGCACGTTGGAGGATTTGAAGTGTTTAAATTGTTTTATTTGTGGTCACCTGTCTGTTACTTGTAAATAATTATGTGTTTCTAGTTATTTTTAGGAGTCCTTGGTGGATTACCGGGAATCCTTGTACAATTGGTTGGAGCGTAACTTAGGAATGGACTAAAGACTGTTAAGGACTCGGGGCAGGACAGACCCCTACCTGGTTACGTCTCCCTGTTTTGGTGAAATGGACACCTTGCTTTTCTTCAAAAACTGCACCCGGTTGCGGACACGCCGTGACCATTCTAATATGTTTTTTTTATTATTGTACCGTTTCTGTTTGTATTGGTTATGTTTTTCTAAAAATATGTTTAGTCCCGGAGTACTAAATTTCACTAGGGGGGAATGTGGCACCCCAGGGGTCTGGTTTCCACAGTAACAGCAATGTTATGTCTGAGAGCAGGTGGGAGGTCTCTTGGTCAGGAATCCTATGCATGCCACACCTCCTGCCCAGTCCTGGGAGGGGAAGGACTTCCCCTATATAAACCTGGGGCTGAGGCAGGGTTAGTCAGAAGAGTAGAGAGAAGAAGAGAAGCAGTAATAGGAAAGAAAGATCAGGAGCTCTGTGGGAGTCGTGCTAAGAGGAGGTCAGGGCTGGAAGCTGTAGAGCTCGCCCTGATTGAAGATTTCTTACCGGACCCGGAGTCCGAGGCTGTGGGGACTAACTCCTACCCAGCAGCAGAAACCGACCGGCAGGGGATTTCAGGTTCTCTGGCCCAGAAACCCGAAGGCTCGGTCACAAGAGTGGGACCAGCACCGCCGTCGTGGAGCGGAAGCTACTAGAAGGCCCCGAGTCACCGGCCATACGGGTGAGCACCACACGGTACACTCAGGGACGTGGGCTACCTTTACCCGCCTCTAGCAAGGTAGCCAGAAGAGTACAATTAGTTGGGGAGGCCTACAACTCTGCCTGGCCAAGGGGGATCCCATCAGCTCAAGGACTGACTAGGCCCCGAAGGCTAGCCAGTACTCCGGGAGGGTCTATCTTTGTCACTAGTAAAGACCCTGAACTACACCGCATCGTCTCTGAGTGATTCCTGCTACCCCCATCATCCACGTCGGCTGCCCTGAGGCCATACCCCTCCCGTTGGGGGTTATACCATCCACGCTGCACCATCCTTCCACCGGCCTCAGCGGTCTGCCCTGCAGCGGCAGCTCCATAGCTGCATTCAACGGGTGGCGTAGTCGTCCTACATCTACTGCTAATATACCGCCACTTAGTCTGACTCCCTGGGCACGGACCGGGTCACCGCCACGAGACTACTACCCCTATCAGATCCGGCTCCGGGTAGTCCCTGCATGCGCAACGCTACATCACATAGGCCCAGGGCGCGTCATATACGTTCAGATTCCTATCAGTCACAGATTAACAAACCTATTTGTTATTAATAGACACATCCTTAACATTGTATTAAATCTAAAGGGGTTTTCCTAGAATCAACACTTATTTCCTATCCACAGGGAGTCACATGCCCCAGAATAAATAGAGTGGATGATGAAGATGGTGCTTCCATTCTTTCTGGGACCAACAGATAGTTGAGCATTGAAGAGTTCTATAGATATGGCTTTGATTTATCAAGACCGGAGATTTTCTTTCCGGTCTTGATGAGGGGACGCGGTGGAGTCATACACTCATCTTCATGGAGCCTCTGGCCAGTGGCATGCGCCTCTGTGCCCCAAGCCAAAAATCTTACTCGTGTAATGAATGCCACTGTTCACCATGAATTAGACGAGGTGTGGCATCAAGCTCCAAACGCACCCTGTCCCACCCCAGTCCCATCCTAGCTCCACCTATTTTGGCAGAGCTGGGAGAAACTGGCTTGAAAACGCAAAAAGTCACAAAATTGTTGTGCAACTCCGAGTTATGTCAACATTTTGTGATTTTCAAAGCAATTTACGCCAGAATTCTTGCTAATTTGCTTTAATAAATCAAGGCCCATGAATGGAATCAGGATAGGTGATTAGATTTCATTATGGCAAACTCCTTTAAATACAGATTAGCAAAGTATGTTCTTAACTCTTTGATATCACACACTTGATATTCATATTCATATCATAGCTGTGTGAACCAAAACTTACACCTTGTGATATATTGTAACAAAATGTTGGGGCAATTGTATACAATTATTGTATACAATTTGACGTCTAACTATAGTAGGTCTTCTACTCAATTTTTCAGCTTTTACAGCACATTTTAATTACATTTGTCACTCGTCTTTTGTGGAACCTATCTGACTCTAATCAATTACAATAAAATGACATTTTGCATCTTCAAGGTTCACTCCCTACAGCTTACCAGATATGTAGCAATAAGGAGTGTAGAGGATCCTTCCCGGGCCCTGATTCCCAAGGGCATGTTCACACTTTGCGTTTTTTCCCAAGTTTTTTCCATGTGTTTTTCCCACAAAAAACAAATCAGCATTTTACTGTCCCAGCAAAGTGAATGAGATTTCTGAAGTCTCATGCACACGTTGCTTATTTTTTACTTACAGATCTGAAGCAGTTTCAAATCTACAGCATGTCAATTCTTTCAGCGTTTTTCATCCGTGCAAAAACACAGCAAAAAAGCATGGTATTTTTATTCAACAGAGAGACATATTTTTTGTTACAGAAATGTCTGCAGAAAATATTTAATGTGTGCACATCCCCTAAGGGGGCCCTCTGCCATACTAGTATTAGAAGGTAAGGCTACCGGCTACAAGTCTTACATTGGAGCCCAGGAGAATAAAGTTACTGTTCATTCCTTCCATTTATCATTACATTACCGAGCTGAGGCGGATTCTAAGTGCGTATTTGACGACTACCATACCACCTGCATTTGTAACCGAGTTTGCCGGATTTCAAAGCAAAGTGTTGGTTGAGAGCAAGGAGTTAAGAAAAAAAGGATAAAGACACTATGGTCACAAAGATGGGAATAGTTCATTATAAGTGGTTTTCCCAGCCTCTTTCTAAACCTATCCACTTTTGTCAGTCTGATGCAGACAGTTGAGAGCAATATTAGAGGAGGTAATTGCTTGTATCATTCAACATCTTTTGTCCCACAGTCACCGAGACTTACAGAAAAATGGGCACAGGAATACACCTCACTGGATTAGAGGAAAAAGATCTTTCTCCAGTTTCTTCCTACTTACCAGCTGTTATTTTCTCTGATGGGGCTGATGCCACGACACTGTCTGAGGCAGAGTGTAAGTTGCCAAAAAGTCCTTTCAGCAGTGTTTAGTGTCTTGCTTTTATCACAAGCTGGATGATAAAGAGGAGATTCTAGCTCCAGACCTGGCAGCGACAGCGATTATTATGCCAGTTATAAATTCAGATTGTGCCTCCCTTACACAGAGCAAACAAAATGCTGGTTTGTAGCCTTCCAGTAAAATGTCTTTTTGTGGGCTTTGATCTAGTTTTAAAGCACTCCATAAATGGCACAGGTAGCCTCTTAAACAAATATTTGGCTAGTACAAGACTGTTATCAGCTGCTTGTTGTAAAAAATACTGCAGTTACTTTATATACATTAGTGGTAGCTACTTTATATCATGAACATATTGCAATACCCTGATACTAATGAATGGACACTTAGTGGCTGTTGCCAACGACTGGGCAAATAAACAAAAGCGCTTAGTTGATTAAATTCACTGAATTATTACAGGCAGTTATTACATAAGTACATAGACAGGTTATAGAAAAGTGAAAAAAGTTCATGTAAATTGTCACTATGGTTTCAACAAATGTTTCAATCAACTATAAGAAGCTTTGCCATATACCTTACCATAGAACTATGAAATCATCATTCACTTTGAAAACGTCTAAAATCTATTCGGCTCAGTAAAATAAATATTTCTCTCACTGCCGTGCTGGATTCACAGCTACACCACTCAGTACTTCTGTATTATGTCCTCCATGATGCTGCTGCTTCTGAGCATGTGCTACATAGAAACAGGAGCACAGGAATCTCTCATGTCTCTGTGTGCAGTGTATGGGAGACATCACTAAAGCTGTTCTCTATCCACCATGTCAGAGTTAACTGAAAATTAGAAATACTGTAGATCATGTAGAGGTAAAAAATGAGGAAAAATGCGAGATATGTAAAAGTCATGTTCTTCCATATGTACATGCATGACAGCTTATTCTAAATTGTCTTTTGAAACCACAGAATGCTTTAACTCAAGCTATTAGCATGAAAAAACAAACTCTTATTTTACTGCTTATAGGGAGGTTTCTTAACCAGAAAAAGTGTTACTCAAATGTCTATGCTTATATACAAAATAAAAGAACAAGGGCGGTTAGGGCCAGCCAATTAGTACATAGAATTAAAGCAGGGTGAACAATATTTTTTGGTCCAAGGGCCACATTTTCATATTGAGTCAATCCCAAGGCCCGAAACAAAAGTTAAAGAGGAACTTACATGCTTTTATCTCCTGAACCACTGTCAATACATGCCTACATTACCAGAATCAAGTTTTGAGACTATGAAGAGGATTTAGAGAGTTTAAGCTTAGTTTCTGTTCCAAAAACTCATTGTGAACACACCCTAACTTTCGCTGAGCTTTGGAAGCAGAAACTGTGAAAACTCTCCAAATCCTCCTCATAATCTTAAAACTCCAAGTTTTGAGATTTAAATGGAATCTTTCAGTAGGTTTTAGCTATATAATCCGAGGACATCATGAAGTAGGGGTTAAAACACAGAATTTAGCAATGTGTTACTTATCAGGCTGTGGGCTGTTGTTTACTTACAATGAAGATTTTATCATCAGGATATTATCATTGTTGTGACTAGCTCTTACTCGCCTGCTCCTGTAATAGAGAACCTGGTATGGACTGGGTTAGCTTACTCAGCTTTACTACATGCTGCATCTAAGAATTCTGATTGTGTCATAACTGCTGTATCCAGTAAACTAAGTGATACATAGTTGGAATCAGGGACTTTTCCTACATTACGCTGCTTTCAGATGAGGGAGCAAAAACCTGGTGACAGATTCCCTTTAACATAGCCATGCAGCTACCATACAGTAACCACAGTACCGATAAGATGCAGTCAATATTACAAATAAATATTTACATACAGTTACCTTATAGATAATAATTTTATTAATCTAGCACCAACATATTCCACAGCACTTACAATTAGGAGGGGACATGTACAGACAATAAAGACAATGCAAAGTAACACATAGTTCAACAGTTACAGGAGTAATGAGGACCCTGCTCGCAAGCTTACAATCTATAAAGAAATATGTGGGGGCACAATAGGTAAAAAGTGCTTGTCATGTATGGTCCAGTCATCAATACAATAAATAGGGCAAAGGGAAAAGATGACATATTTTCTGATTCTGATTGAAGTTGTTCCCATATCTTTTGTCTTTATATAGTACAGACACCATGATGATATATCACACTCACCGCTCATCTCTGAAAACTTCCCTCTTCTCCGGTCATTTTCAGAATTCCCCAACATGGTACCCTCAAAAATAAAAGTATCATCATAATGCCCCATGAATAAAAATATCTCCTATGTTGTACCTCACTCTTCTTCCTGCATAAATGACACTCACACTATCCCCATTATCATACATTGCCTCCACACTGTCTCCCTTATAAATTATAACCATCACACTGTCCTCCCTTATGAACTATAACTAACACGATGCCTCCTTTATAAACTATGGCCACCACACTGTCCTACTTAATGCTGTCTCCATCCTTCACTGTCCTCCCACAATGCTATATCTTCATGCTCCCATCTCTCCATATATCCCCCATCACTGCCCCTCTCCATAAATCCCCACACTGCCCCTCTCCATAATACTTCCCCCACACTGTCACTCTCTGTTTCCCACACTACTCCTCTCCATAATATCCACCACACTGCCCCTCTCCATAATATCCCGTACACCTCCCCTCTCCATAATATTCTTCCCCCCAAACTGCTCTTCTCCATAATATCTTGCATACACTGCCAGTTTCAATAATATCCCCCCACTGCCCCTCTCCATGATTTAATCTCTCCATACTTCCCCTCTTGCACTGCCCCTTTCCATAAATCCCTCACACTGCCCTCCTCCATAATAAACGCCACACTGCCACTCACTTTGATGTTTCCCCCACACTACCCCTTTCAATAATATCCTCCATACTACCCTGCTCCATAATATTTCCCCCTCACTGCCCCTCTCCATAATATCCCCCAAACTTCTCCTCTCCATAATACAGGTGCTTCTCACAAAATTAGAATATCATCAAAAGTTAATTTATTTCAGTTCTTCAATACAAAAAAATTAAAACTCATATATTATATAGAGTCATTACAAACAGAGTGATCTATTTCAAGTGTTTATTTCTGTTAATGTTGATAATTATGGCTTACAGCCAATGAAAACCCAAAAGTCATTATCTCAGTAAATTAGAATACTTTATAGCAACAGCTTGAAAAATGTTTTTAAAATCCGAAATGTTGGCCTACTGAAATGTATGTTCAGTAAATGCACTCAATACTTGGTCGGGGCTCCTTTTACATCAATTCCTACATCAATGCGGCGTGGCATGGAGGCGATCAGCTTGTGGCACTGCTGAGGTGTTGTGGAAGCCCAGGTTGCTTTGATAGCAGCCTTCAGCTCGTCTGCATTGTTGGGTCTGGTGTCTCTCATCTTCCTCTTGACAATTCCCCATAGATTCTCTATGGGGTTAAGGTCAGGCGAGTTTGCTGGCCAACCAAGCACAGTGATACTGTTGCTTTTAAACCAGGTATTGGTACTTTTGGCAGTGTGGACAGGTGCCAAGTCCTGCTGGAGAATGAAATTTCCATCTCCAAAAAGCTTGTCAGCAGAGGAAAGCATGAAGTGCTCTAAAATTTCCTGGTAGATGGCTGCGCTGACTTTGGTCTTGATAAAACACAGTGGACCTACACCAGCAGATAACATGGCTCCCCAAACCATCACTGATTGTGGAAACTTCACACAAGACCTCAAGCAGTTTGGATTGTGGGACCTTGATTTCCAAATGAAAATTGGAGCCCTGGGACCTTGTGGAGTGTGTCAATGACTGCCTTCTGGACATCTGTCTAGTCATCAGTCTTCCCCATGATTGTGGAGCCTACTGAAACACTAAGGGACCTTTTTAAACACTTAAAAAGTCTTTGCAGGTTTTTTTCGTTAATTATTTTAATTTACTGAGATAATGACTTTTGTGTTTTCATTGGCTGTAAGCCATAATCATCAACATTAACAGAAATAAACACGTGAAATAGATCACTCTGTTTGTAATGACTCTATAATATATGAGTTTCACTTTTTGTATTGAAGAACTGAAATAAATTAACTTTTTGATGATATTCTAATTTAGTGAGACGCACCTGTATCTTCCATACACTGACAATTTCAATAATATCCCCCCACTGCCCCTCCCCATGCTCCCATTTCCTCATACTTCTCCCCTGCACTGCCCGTCTCCATAAGTCCTCCATACTGACCCTCTCAATAACATCTCCCACACTGGCCCATTCCATAATATTTCTCCCACACTGCCACTCTCTATGATATTTCCCCTACACTACCCCTCTCCATAATATTCCCCCAAACTGCTCCTCTCTATGATATCTTCTATATACTGCCAATTTCAATAACATCCCCCACTGATCCTCTCCATAAGATCCACTATACACTGTCCCTCTCCATAAAACATACCCCCCATACTGCCACTCTCCATAATGGCTCCCTTGCTCTCTTACAATCCCCACTCCCATTGACTAATATTGTGCTCTTATAGTGACACTCCGCTTCGCTCATCCACAATATTTATTTGGTTCCTATAGGGAGTGCTTACCATTCCCTGCTGTGTCCACCATGCCCTCGCCATCTCTAAGGTGGCAGCAGCAGCGTGATGAGGTCAGCAGCATGATGACCTCATCACGACACTACATGTCACGGCCCCGAGCTCATGAGTGCTCCTCTGACCCTATCGCAGCGCTCAAGTGTAAATGAATACAGGAAGAAGGGAGCGGCAAGATATCCTTTGGGCTGTATGCTGTGCAGGCCTGGGTTAAAAAATGAATCCCTGTTTATAAAAAGAACCATATTTTTCTTTTATTCTGTCCGAAATTCATTGACACATAGAAGGTGAGGGTTAAATGATTTTGACATAGTGCCATTATTATAGAATAACTTGCTTGGGTTTTACAGGTTCCTAATTATTCCATAGACAGGGCAGACATACGGGGTAGTTCTCTGGAAATACCTCTCATATGTAAAATGTTCATTTAATATCCAGAATCTATTCCAAAACTAGTTGTGTCATCTGGATATCAAGGGGTTAGGAGTGAAATAGGACAATGCAGCTCTCCATAAAAATTTCCCATGGCATATTACACGGACGAGCTATCACAGTGGCACACAGTAGCAGCAAAACGTCCAGTCCATCAACTGGTTGTAATTTAGAATTTAGCTTCCCAAATGAGTTAATTTATTAAACACAGTTGAAGGCTCAGGAACAGAGCCAGTAATGTCTGTGGCGGCACTTAACTGCATAGTGACTGGTAATGACTGGAGTGCAGTGACCAATCCTTGATGGAAATTTCCCCTTTAACTCAAATGAAATGACTGAGTTAATAAAGGAATTACTGCTAAATATGTTCACTTGCATAAGAAAACAATTGTTGTCTGGCCATGGTCTATGATTCAAGTTAAATGTCTTCATGCTACTCTTAGATTCCTTATTATGTGGAACGTATAATCATAAAAGACTACATACACATAATATAGCCACTATATGTCCACTATACTAAATCTCAACGAAAGAAAACTCAAATGTAGAAAAGATCAGTCTGAACCGTAAAGTGCACAAAGTCCTTCAGCTGCACCATTAACTTATTGGTATTATTTTTTATATATATTTTATCAATATGGTGCAAAAAAAGAGTAAAAAGAACTTAAAGGGGTTTCCAGAATTTTTGAAAACTGACTTTTGTCTAAAAACAGGGCCATGGATAAGTGTTGCAACAAAGTAGCAATATTTAGAGGAAAAGAAAGCAAACCCTTGGAGGTGGCCAAATTCCTACACAAGAAGCACACAATTGCAAGCTGCTGCACCAGTTTTCTGGAATGCACTATCCCAGAAGTTCTGATTAATACCTAGCCCCTACATATTTTAAGTATATTTTAAAAACACATCTGTTTAGACAAGCCTATCATCTCACTTCACTAGCCTAACTCTTCCCTGTTCCCCCTTCTAATTTTTCCTCACAATCTGGTCCCTCTTATTCATCTGTCTACACATCCTCCAGGCACCCAATACCACTTGGTAACTGCACTTAGCTACTGGCTAATAACCAACTCATGCAGCTTTATATCATAACCTCTATTTATTATGATGACTGGACCATACATGACAAGCACTTTTTACATATTGTGTCCCACCCATCTCCTTATAAATTAGGGGTTAGCAATTCATTTTCCCAAGGGGCCACATTAGAGACTGTGACTGTTGTGGAGGGCCGAACCAATAGGCTGAAATTAATTCTGCTCAATATTAATATTAACATATTAATTGCAATTAAAATTGTAATTTTATATTACCACTTAATATTGAGCAGAAATAAGTATGCTGATATCCCCATATGTATAGCATGAGCCCCCACGCAGCCTCCCTATATACAGCATGAGCCCCCACACCACCTCCCTATATACAGCATGAGCACCCGCGCAACCTCCCTATATACAGCATGAGCCCCCACACAGCCTCCTTATATACAGCATGAGACCCACACAGTCTCCCTATATACAGCATGAGCCCCCACACAGCCTCCTTATATACAGCATGAGACCCACACAGTCTCCCTATATACAGCATGAGCCCCCACACAGCCTCCTTATATGCAGCATGAGACCCACGCAGTCTCCCTATATACAGCATGAACCTCCACTCAGCCTTCCTATATACAGTCATGGCCAAAAGTATTGAGAATGAAACAAATAGTAATTTTTCCAAAGTTTACTGCTTCATTTTTTGGAATGACAATTTGCATATACTCCTGAATGTCAAAGAGTGATCAGCTTAACAGCAATTACTGTACTTGCAAAGTCAATATTTGCCCAGAAAATGAACTTTAACCCCCAAAACACATTTCAACATCATTGCAGTCCTGCCTTAAAAGGAGCAGCTAACATCGTTTTAGTGATTGATCCATTAACACAGGTGTGGGTGTTGATGAGGACAGGGCTGGCGATCAATCAGTCATGATTAAGTAAGAATGACATCACTGGACACTTTAAAAGGAGGCTGGTTTTTGGTATCATTGTTTCTCTTCAGTTAACCATGGTTATCTCTAAAGAAACACGTGCAGCCATCATTGCACGGCACAAAAATGGCCTAACAGGGAAGAGTATCGCAGCTACAAAGATTGCACCTCAGTCAACAATCTATCGCATCATCAAGAACTTCAAGGAGAGAGCTTCCATTGTTGTCAAAAAGGCTCCAGGGCGCCCAAGAAAGACCAGCAAGCGCCAGGACTGTATCTTAAAACTGTTTCAGCTGCGGGATTGGACTACCAGCAGTGCCGAGCTTGCTCAGGAATGGCAGCACGCTGGTGTGAGTGCTTCTGCATGCACTGTGAGGCGGAGACTCTTTGAGCAAGGGCTGGTTTCAAGGAGGGCAGCAAAGAAGCCACTTCTCTCCAGAAAAAACATCAGGGACCGACTGATATTCTGCAAAAGGTACAGGGAGTTGACTGCTGAGGACTGGGGCAAAGTCATTTTCTCTGATGAATCCCCTTTTCGATTGCTTGGGACATCTGGAAAACAGCTTATTCGGAGAAGAAGAGGTGAGCGCTACCACCAGTCTTGTCTCATGCCAACTGTAAAGCATCCTGAAACCATTCATGTGTGGGGTTGCTTCTCAGCCAAGGGAATCGGCTCACTCACAGTCTTGCCTAAAAACACAGCCATGAATAAAGAATGGTACCAGAATGTCCTCCAAGAGCAACTTCTCCCAACCGTCCAAGAGCAGTTTGGCGCCCAACAATGCCTTTTCCAGCATGATGGAGCACCTTGCCATAAAGCAAAGGTGATAACTAAATGGCTCATGGAACAAAACATAGAGATTTTGGGTCCATGGCCTGGAAACTCCCCAGATCTTAATCCCATTGAGAACTTGTGGTCAATCATCAAGAGACGGGTGGACAAACAAAAACCAACAAATTCTGGCAAAATGCAAGCATTGATTATGCAAGAATGGACTGCTATCAGTCAGGATTTGGTCCAAAAGTTGATTGAGAGCATGCCAGGGAGAATTACAGAGGTCTTGAAGAAGAAGGGGCAACACTGCAAATATTGACTTGCTGCATTAACTCATTCTAACTGTCAATATAACCTATTGGTACTCATAATATGATTGCAATTATATTTCTGTATGTGATATAAACATCAGACAAACACTAATAAAAACCAGAGGCCAGCAGATCATGTGAAAATATAATTTTGATGTCATTCTCAAAACTTTTGGCCATGACTGTACAGCATGAGCTCCCACACAGCCTCCCTGTATACAGCACGACCCCCACACATAGCCTCCCTGTATACAGCATGAGCCCCAATACAGCCTACCGATAAACAGCATGAGCCCCCACATAGCCTTAATCATACAGTATGAGCCCCGACACAGCATCCCTATATACAGCATGAGCCCTCACATAGCCCTCTATATACAGGATGAGCCACCACATAGCATCCTACATACAGTTTGAGTCCCCATATAGCCTCCTATATACAGTATTCTCCCCCACATAGCCTCCTATATATAGTATTAGCCCCCGCTTAGCCCCTCATATACAGTATGCCCCCCACATAGCCTTGAATATACAGCATGAGCCCTCACATAGGCTCCTACATAGATGTAAACATCCCATACAGCCGTCTACCTCAAGTCAAGCAGGAAGTTGGGAGACAGAGGAGCAGTGCAAGATCTGCGTCACACATGTGACGCGCCCCTGGGCCTGTGTCGCGCTGCGGTGCGCACGCGGGAGCTTACCCGGAGCCGGATCCGTGGAGGGTTGTAGTCTCGTGGCGGTGACCCGGTCCGTGCCCAGGGAGTCAAACTGGACGGCAGTCTACTAGTAGTAAATAGTTGATGACTACGCCACCCGTTGAGTGCAGCCAGGGAGCTGCTGCTGCGGGGCAGACCGCTGAGGCCGATGGTAGGATTATGCAGCGTGATAGTATAACCCCCAACGGGAGGGGTATGGTCTCAGGGCAGCCGACGTGGATGATGGGGGTAGCAGGAACCACTCAGAGACGGTACGGTGTAGTTCAGGGTCTTTACTGGTAACAACGATAGACCCTCCCGGAGTACTTGCTAGCGAACGGGGCCTGGTCAGTCCTTGAGCAGATGGGATCTCCCCTGGCCAGGCGTAGTTGTAGGCCTCCCAAACTGACTGTACTCTTCTGGCTACCTTGCTAGAAGCTGATGTAAGTAGCCCACGTCCCTGAGTGTACCGTGTGGTGCTCACCCGTATGGCCGGTGACTCGGGGCCTTCTAATGGCTTCCGCTCCACGATGGCGGTGCTGGTCCCACACGTGTGACCGTGCCTTCGGGCTTCTGGGCCAGAGGACCTGAAATCCCCTGCCTGACGGATTCTGCTGCTGGGTAGGAGTTAGTCCCCACAGCCTCGGACTCCGGGTCCGGAAAGAAGTCTTCTTAGTCAGGGCGAGCTCTGCAGCTGCCAGCCCCTGACTCCTTGTAACTCTGCTGTTTCCTATGCTGCTTCTTGTCTCTACTCCACTTGTCTGACTCACCCTGCCTCAGCCCCGGGTTTATACAGGGGAAGTTCTTCCCCTCCCAAGACTGGGCAGGAGGTGTGGCATGCACAGGATCCCTGACCAAAGGACCTCCCACCTGCTCTCAGACATAACATTACATTACTGTGGAAAACCAGACCCCTGGGGTGCCACACATGCATCCAGGAAACTAAAATATGGAGTGCTGATTGGTGAGGTCCTCACAATAAAGAGTGGCTTTAGCTATTTCTTAGCATATCTGTCAATTAGAGGAATTACTGTTGTATTTTTTCTCAGGAGTAGGAGCCAAAACCAGGTGAGGAACAATCAGAGAAAAGGTATAATAGAAACAAGTCACCAATTCTGCATTTATCACCCACTCCTGGTTTTGGCTCCCACTCCTGAGAAAAAATACTGACCGAATACTGACCAAATACTGATAGGTTCATTATGGCACTAAAAAAGAACAAAATAACCTGATGGGTTAATATTTTTTCTTAGATTCTTTATCTGCTTGGATTTTTTATTGCTGTGTTGTATTTATGATTGTACTTGGTGCATGTTTATCTTTCTTATAACATTATCTGTGAATTAGTCATTGTCTGCACTATGAATATTATTAATAGGACTGGGGTTTATTCTCTCTAGAAGGACATTATTGTTACAGTATCTTAACAATAAAAACACAAATCTACAAAAAGCGTTGCTCGCTGTATCATCAGTCTGGGCATAGGTAGGAATTTTTGCTGCTGCTCTCTGCAATAAGATATTTTGCTTCTGTGGTCTGAAAAAAAGAGATTGTATAAGTAATGCTAGTACCGTTCATTTTCTCTTTAGCAATATAAATTTCTGCTTATTGTGTGGGTTATAGTCGTACCGAATTTTTAACTTAAAGGAGTTGTCCCCTTTCAAAAAAATTTTCTCACAAACTTCTTTAAAGGGAACTTGTCATCAGAAAAAAAATTACTAACCTGCATATATGGGGTTAATCTGCAGGTTAATAACGTTACTAACCTGTTCGGCACCTGCACGGAGCCGAACGCTGCGGGGAGAAAATTAACTTTATTCCCCCCAGCAGCATTCCGGTTTCAGTCACAGGGGCAGCGCTGGCGCGGGTTCAGTTACCGCTCTGAGCATAGACAGCCAGCTGTCTGCATTAGCGCCGCTGTCAGTCAGGACCAGGGGGCGCGGTTACAGCCTCCACTCTGTATACTCAGAGCGGTGACTGAACCGGTGCTGTCCCTGTGACTGAAATCAGAATGCTGCCAGGAGAAATAAAGTTAATTTTCTCCCCGCAGCATTCAGCTAAGTACAGGAGCCGGGTAAGATAGTAATGCTATTAACCTGCAGATTAACCCCATATCTGCAGGTTAATAGCGTTTTTTTTAGTGACAGGCTCCATTTAATAATAAAAAAAAAATACTATTTGTGCTTTACCTACCCTGCCCAGAACCAGCACTGAGTCTCGGTGTCTGCTTCCAGTGTCTGTGTGGTAAATAAAACATAATTTGTGGGTTCTCTAAATACTAAAAGAACTTGTAGGAAAAACTTTTCTGAAAGGAGACAACCACTTTAATGCTGACGGCTTAGTTGCATTGTTTAATCGAAGTCTGAATCCATTTACCATTTCAGTACAGGTTCATGATGCAATTTTGGTGTTCTTCTATGCATTAAGCCTCATTTATACTTCCATGTTTAACCCCTGCATGACATTAGACGCATAGATACATCATGGAAGGGAGGGGCTTCCCGACAAATGAGATATATGTATGTCATGGCGATTGCGCGCACACAGGTGCGCCGCCGAGTATTCAGCTAACATGTTAGCTGCCACCTGGCTCTCACTGCCAGGAGTCATGCCCACAACGCTCCCAGCAGTTTAACTCCTTAAATGCTGTGATCCAAATCGATTGCAGCATTTAGAAGGCAGGAAGAGGAGGGCTCCATCTGACCTCCGATCGGTGCCCCGTGACTTCATCGTGAGGGCCCAATTGTTGTCATGGTCCCTTGAGGTTCTCATGACGACATCCAGGTCACCAGGCTATGGCAAGCCATTTAGACCATATGCAGAGCTTAGTCTAAGGAGCTTGTGTCAGAGCAGCATTGCAATGCTTTATAACAGCGATCAGACTGCTAAAAGTGAAAGTCCCAAAGAGGGACAAAAAAAACAAGTAAAATAAAAAGTAAAAAAAAATTGAAAAAATATTCTTTAAAAATCACAAGATAATAAAAATATATATATATTGTATCCATAAATATTTTTATGCAAAAAAATTAAAGTAAACAAAAAAAAAACACTTATTTGATATGGCTAAGTCCGAAATGACCCAACCTATAAAACCGTCACACTAGTTAACCCCTTCAGTGAACGCCATAAAAAATAAATAGAAAAAATAGCAAGCTATGCTTTTTCATCATACCATTGGAAAAAAGTGGAATAAAACGTGATCAAAAAGATGAATGTCAATAAAAATGGTATCACTGAAAATGTCATCTTGTCCCGCAAAAAATCAAGCAACTAAACAGCTCCATCACTAGAAAAATAAAAAAGAATACAGTGATGCAAAAATAATTATTTTTTCTATAAAACAGTTTTTATTATGTAAAAGCGCCAAAACTGTAATCGTACTGACAATAAGAATAAAGCTGCCTTATCAATTTTACCAAACGCGGAATAGCATAAAAAAGAACCCCAAAAATAGTTCCTTAATTGATGGTTTTTGTTCATTCTGCCTCCCAAAAATCGGAATAGAAAGTGATCAAAAAATGTCATGTGACCGAAAATGATACCTATAAAAACGTCAACTCATCCCGCAAAAAATAAGCCCTCACATCACTGTGTCTGCAGAAATATGGAAAAATTATAGCTGTCAAAATATGGCAATGCAAAAACTAGTTATTGCAAAAAAAAGGGTATTTTAGTGTGTGATGGCAGCCAAACAGATAAAACTGTTACAAATCTGGTATCACTGTAATCGCACTGACCCAAAGAATAGAGTCGTCTAATCACTTATGCTTCACGAGGAATGGCGCAAAAAATAAAAAAAAACAATTCTTCACCTGCTGTTGAATTGTTCATTCTGCGTCTCAAAGATCACAGTAAAGCTCAGTTCACATTTATCCTGCGCTCTACACTGAGCGCTTACACTGGGGTTTCTGTGTAAATCTCTGAAATCCGTGATTCAGATGGAACCCCCAATGGAAGATTTTCTATAATACGTTAGATAGAGCCACTTTGGACGTTGTTTGGCCTGTAATCCGGCGATTTCCGTCTTTTTAGGCATGCATAAAAGTGCGGTCCGCAACAGTTTTATGCACTTCTGAAAAAAAGGACACCGCTGAACAGAGGCCAGATGGAGTCGAGAGTAACTCGGATGTAACTCTGCTGTCTCATTATAGTGAATGAATCCCTCTGGGTTTCATCTGAATCAGGTCAATCAGAGATCTAGATGGATACTCCAATGTAAGTGCTCAGCATAGAGCATAGTATAAATGTGATCCTAAATGTTATGTAAAATGTTCACAATAAAAGCTTCAACTCAATCCACAAAAAAAGCCACCACTCAGGTCTGACATCTTTTAATGGAAATATAGGGGGCTTCCACGTTACTGGTAGCCCAAAGGTTCTGGAAAAGCACTATGGTTGCTCGCCCCCAAAAGAAATTTAGCGAATTCTACACTCCGAAATCCAAAAGCCCCCCTCCCTTCTGAGCCCCACAGTGTGCCTAAACCACATTTAGCGTTCACATGTTTGCCATTTTTGTAGCGATGAGAGCCTGCCTAATATACTGGTGCATGTCTCCAGAAAAACGAGCTGGGCATTACAACATACTGGACACTACAATAGCAGATTTGCAATTTTCACTCAGCAACATCCACTGCTGCTTGTTTCTGGAAAACACCCATGGAGTCAAATCATCACTATACCTGTAGGTAAAGTCCCAAAGTGGTATAATTTCCAAAATGGTGTTACTTGAGGGGAGTATTCTGCTCTTCTAGCACTTAGGGGCTCTATACATGGAGTCCGTAAACTATTCTAGGAAAATCTGTACTCCTGGAGGCAAATAGCATTCCGTCCCTCCCGAGTTTCGCCGTGTTTCTACGTTCAGCAGCAATTGTGTGACAAATTTTGGAGCCATTTTTACCCACTTTCCTGTATGAAAATATAAAATCTGGGGCTAAAACAACATTTTTGTGGTAAAAATGTAACTATTCTTTCTTCACTGTCCAATGGTATAAAACTCTGTGACACACCTGTCAACATGCTCACTACACCCCTAGATGAATTTATTGAGAGGTGTAGTTTGTAAAATGGGGTCACTTAATGAGGATCCTGCTGTTCTGGCACCTCAGGGGCTCTCCGAATGTTGTCATGGCACCCGCAAACATAACAGTTAAATGCACTATAATATGGCGCTCTTTCCCTTCTGAGTTTTGCACTGTGCCTGAAAAGTAGTTCCCGATTACATGTAGGGAATTGGCACAATTAGGAGAAATTACACAATAAACTGAGAGGTCCATTTTTTTCCTATTAGCCCTTATAAAAATTAAAGACTTGGATAAAACAAGATTTTAGTAGTAAAAATGTAATTCTTCTTTCTTCACCGCCCAATGGTATAAAATGCTGTGAGGCACATGTGGTGTCAACATGCTCACTGCACCCCTAGATAAATTCGTTAGGGGGTGTAGTTTGTAAAATAAGGTGACTTATGGAGGGTTTCTGCTTTTCTGGTACCTCAGGGACACTGCCAATGTGACATGGCATTCTCAAACCATTCCAGAAAAATCTGAAATGCAAGATGGCGCTTCTTCCCTTCTGAGTTTTGCAGTGTGCCTCAAAAGTAGTTATCGACCACATATGGGGTATCGGCGTAATCCGGAGAAATTTTACAACAAATTTTGGGGTCTATTTTCTCCAACTATCCTTGTGAAATTGAAAAAATTTGGGGCTAAAAGAACATTTTTGTGGAAAAAAAATAGTTTATTATTTTCACGGCTCTATGTTATAAACTTCTGTGAAGTACCTAGGGGTTCAAGATGCTCATCCCACATCTAAATAAATTCCTTGAGGGATCTTGTTTCCAAAATGGGGTCAGTTATGGGGAGTTTCCACTGTTTAGGCACATCAGGGGCTCTCCAAATGCGACATGGCGTCAATTCTCGATTCCAGACATTTTTGAGTTCAAAAAGTCAAACTGTGCTCCTTCCCTTCTGAGCCCTGCCATGCGCCTAAACAGTAGTTTTCCCACACATATGGGATATCAGCATACTCATGTGAAATTGCACAACAAATCGTATGGTGCATTTTCTCCTGTTACCCTTGTGAAAATGCAAAGTTTGGGGCTAAAAGAACACTTTTGTTGGAAAAATTAGATTTTTTTATTTTCACGGCTCTATGTACTAAACTTCTGTGAAGCACCTGGGGGTTTAAGGTGCTCACCACACATCTACTTTCCTTTAGGGGTCTAGTTTCCAAAATGGGGTTGTAACGGGTGTGGGAGGCGGAACCTCTGAGCTACTATACAAGGGGGCGGTCCTTGTAAGGGAGCGGGTGGCCACAGCATGCGACGGCGGAGCCTCCAGGAAGACCAACAGACAGGCGGCAGATGAGCGCTCCCAGGTGAGCGGGCAGAAGTCTCTGGACAGGCGGGTGGTCACAGCACGTGACGGCAGAGCCTCCAGGTAGGCTAGCAGGCAGGTAGCAGATGTGTGCTCCCAGGTGAGCGGGCAAGCTGGTCCATAGACAGACTGACAGGAGTTGGAAGGCAGACCGTCGGACCTCAGGCAAGCAGGCAGGTGGCTGATGTGTGCTCCCAGGTGAGCGGGCAGGCTGGTCCTTAGACAGACTGACAGGAGTAGTAAGGCAGACCGTCGGACCTCAGACTAGCAGGCAGGTAGCAGATAATCAGGCAGGAATCTGGCAGGTAACTGGCAGGTAACTGGCAACGGGACCTGAGGGCTGAAGCAGAGTAGTGAACAGTGCAACAACATTGCTCGGGCACCTCCATTTTGGAGGAGGTGCCTTATATATGGTGAAGTCCTCCGGCCATTGGCCGGGGACTCCTTAGGACGGCGCGCGCGGCCCCTTTAAGAGGGAGGGAGAGCGCGCGCGCGCGCCCTAAGCACAGTGGCCGGGAAGGAGCGCGCGCTGCCAGCAGAGCGGGAGGAGGACGCCGGGCACGGAGCAGAGAGGTGAGGGGAACAGCGTCCCTGCCTAGCAGGAGGCAGGGACGCCGACGCTACAGTACCCCCCCCTTTAGGCCCCCCCTTTTTTAGGCCAGACAGAAATTTAGCTAGGATAAGAGGGGCATGGATGTTCTCCCGGGGCTCCCACGTTCTCTCCTCAGGACCAAACCCCTTCCAATCTACTAGAAAAAAGGTCTTTCCTCTTACCCTTTTGGTGGCAAGAATGTTCTCTACCTCAAACTCGTCCTCAGCAGAAACCGGAGCAGGAGGCGTACCTGTAGACTTGGAAAAAGAGTTAAGTACCACAGGTTTGAGGAGAGATACATGGAAGGAGTTTCAATTTATAGGCCACCGGGTTGATCTGACTGATGACCTCCAGAGGACCGATGAACCGAGGCCCTAACTTGTAAGAAGGTATCTTGAGTCGGACATATTTAGATGAGAGCCAGACTTTATCTCCAGGACGAAATTGTGGAGGATCCAGGCGTTTTTTGTCAGCGTGTCTTTTCATCCGTTCGGACGACTGAAGGAGTGCGGATCGGGTACTCTCCCAAATGGAGGAAACGAGAGATTCCGCAGCCGGGTTGTCCACAGAGGTGGAGACAGGAAAAGGAATCCGAGGATGCTGACCGAAGACTACAAAAAACGGGGATTTGGAGGAGGATTCGCTCTCGTGATTGTTATAGGAGAACTCGGCCTAAGGTAGGAGATCCACCCAGTCAGAATGATGGGCATTAACGAAGTGCCGGAGGTAACTGGTCAGGTTCTGATTGATCCGCTCCACTTGACCATTGGACTGTGGGTGGTAAGCGGAAGAGAAGTCCAGGGTGACGTCTAGCAGTTTACAAGTGGCTCTCCAGAAACGTGAGGTGAACTGTACCCCACGATCCGACACGATGTGGAGGGGCAGGCCATGAAGACGGAAGATGTGGCGGATAAAGTCTTTAGCCAGCTCGGGTGCAGACGGGAGACCTGGCAGGGGAATAAAGTGAGCCATCTTGGAAAAGCGGTCAGCGACCACCCAAATGACCGTACAACCGGCAGAGACAGGGAGATCAGTTATGAAGTCCATAGCAATATGCTGCCAGGGGGCAGCAGGCACAGGAAGCGGAAGAAGGCGACCGGCTGGCAGGTGTCTCGGGACTTTGTTGCGGGCGCAGGACACACAGGCAGAAACAAAGTCTATTACGTCCTTGTGCAGGGTAGGCCACCAGTAGTGCCGGGCAATAAGCTGGAGGGTCTTTTTCTGACCGGCGTGGCCAGCTAGTTTAGACGAGTGACCCCAGTGTAGGATCTTCTCCCGATCAGGTACTGATACGAACGTCTTACCGGGAGGGAGACGATTTAGACTCACGGGAGCCACCTGCATTACTCTGGCGGGATCGATGATATGTTTAGGTTCTTCCTCGAGATCGGACACCAGAAAGGATCGGGACAAGGCATCTGCTTTGACGTTTTTGTCAGCCGGGCGAAAATGAAGAACAAAATCAAAGCGAGCAAAAAACAAGGACCACCGGGCTTGGCGCGGGTTAAGTCTCTGGACATGCTGGAGGTAAGCCAAGTTCTTGTGGTCAGTGTAAATTATTACCGGGTGAAGAGCCCCCTCGAGCAGGTAACGCCACTCCTCCAATGCCAGCTTGATGGCCAATAACTCTCGGTCTCCTATGGAATAGTTGCGCTCAGAAGAGGAGAAGAGTTTGGAGAAGAAGCCACAAGTTACCATTCTCCCGGAAGATGATTTTTGAGTAAGTACCGCTCCGGCTCCAGAGGAGGAGGCGTCAACTTCCAGGAAGAACTGCTTGTTGCCGTCCGGGCGATGCAGCATCGGGGCGGAAGAGAAGGCCTGTTTTAGGGAAAGAAAGGCCTCCTCTGCTTCGGGCGGCCACTCTTTGGGATTAGTACCCTTACGGGTGAGCGCGGAAATTGGGGCAGTCCGGGAAGAGAAGTGTGGTATGAAGAGGCGGTAGTAGTTGGCGAAGCCCAGGAATCGCTGAATGGCCTTCAACCCCTCCGGTCGAGTCCATTTCTCGATGGCAGACAGTTTCTCTGGATCCATTCGTAGGCCGGTCTGAGAAATAATGTAGCCCAAAAACGGAAGCGAGGTCTGCTCAAAGAGGCACTTCTCGTATTTAGCGAAGAGGTGATTCTGCCTGAGCCTGAGCAGGACCTGACGCACGTCCCTCCGGTGAGTCTGGAGATCCGGAGAGAAGACCAAGATGTCATCCAGGTACACCACTACGCAGGAGTAGAGAAGGTCCCGGAAGATGTCATTGACCAACTCTTGAAAGACGGCAGGAGCGTTACAGAGACCAAAGGGCATTACCAGATATTCATAGTGGCCGTCCCGGGTGTTGAATGCCGTCTTCCATTCATCCCCCTGACGGATACGAACCAGGTTGTACGCCCCACGGAGGTCCAGTTTGGTGAAGATTCTAGCCCCCCTCAGACGATCAAATAACTCCGGAATGAGCGGAAGGGGGTACTTATTCTTCACCGTGATCTGGTTAAGGCCTCTATAGTCTATACAGGGACGGAGAGAGCCGTCCTTCTTTTTGACGAAAAAGAAGCCTGCTCCCGCCGGGGAGGTAGATTTCCGGATGAATCCCCTGGCCAGATTCTCCTCAATATATTCGGACATCGACCGGGTCTCAGCAGCGGATAATGGATAAATACGCCCACGGGGAGGAGTAGTACCAGGTAACAGGTCGATAGGGCAGTCGTATGGTCTATGAGGGGGTAGTGTCTCTGCTTCCTTTTTATTAAAGACATCAGCATAAGACCAATAAGGAATCGGAAGTCCAGGTAGATTAGCTGGGGTAGGAGAAGGACGGACGGGATGGACGGGAACCAGACAGGTCTTATGGCAGTCCTGTCCCCAGCGAAGGACTTCTCCGGTCTGCCAGTCAAGCACGGGTGCATGTCTCTGGAGCCAAGGTAGGCCTAGCAAGAGGGCGTCAGAGAGTCCAGGCAGAACATGAAAGGAGATACTCTCAGAATGCAGCATTCCCACCTGCAGAGTAATGGATTCGGTGATGAGTTGGATGGGACGTGGTAAGAGGCCCCCATCCACGGCAGCAACAGACAAGGGTACAGCCAGAGGTTTGGTGGGGATGCGGTATTTCTCTACCAGGGACTGTGAAATAAGATTCCCGGCTGCTCCAGAGTCAAGTTGGGCTAGTTCGAAATAACGGTTCTCCCCGCAGACGATTGAGACTGACAACAGCAGAGATGGAGAGGATTTATTCTTGTCTAGGTCGACCTCTCTGAGCGAACCTAGACACAGGCGTTTCCCGACCTCTCCGGGCAGGCACGGATCTGGTGCTCCTTACTGCCACAGTAGAAGCAGCTCCCCTCAGCACGGCGTAAGTCCTGACGGGTTTTGACCATCTTGGTCTGGTCGACCTGCATAGGCTCAGGAGAGTGTACCTGGGTACAGACGGAGGGAGTGACGGGTTTCTGAAAAGTAGGAGCTAGACGTGGTAACCTCCTCTCACGGGTAACCTCTTTGGCACGCTCCTGGAACCGTAGGTCAATCCGGGTGGCAAGAGTTATTAGGTCATCGAGCGTGGTAGGAATGTCCCGACCGGCAAGTTCATCTTTAATACGGCCGGACAGGCCCTCCCAGAAGACGGATACCAGAGCGTCGTTATCCCAGGCCAGCTCCGAGGCAAGGGTACGGAACCGTATGGCATATTGGCCCACGGTGAGACTTCCCTGACGGAGGCGTAGCAGTGATGATGCGGATGAGGTCTTCCGTCCGGGTTCGTCGAAGACTTTCCGGAAAGCCGTGAGAAAAGCAGGCAAGTTGGACACCAGGGGGTCTCCTCTCTCCCATAGAGGATTTAGCCAGGCCAGGGCCTCCCCGGTGAGATGGGACATGATGAATGCAATTTTGGCCCGGTCGGAGTTAAACTGGTGGGACAATAGTTCAAAGTGCAGGGTGCACTGATTTATGAAGCCCCGAGCCTGGGCGGAGTCGCCTCCGAAGCGAGGAGGTGCAGAAAGCCGGGGTCCAGGGTAGGATACCATGGTATTAGTGGGCAGCGGAGCTGCCGGATTGCGAGGCATGGCACTGGCGGAGGTTGCTGGTGGAGCAGTCAGAGTGTCCAGGCGAGTATTGACATTCCGCAGGTGACCCAGGATGGACTCCTGTTGGGACCTTTGACGGGACAGTTCATGACACAGGTCCGAGAGCGAGGGAGCTTGGGTGCCACCAGGTTCGGTCGGCCCGAGCAAACTGTAACGGGTCTGGGAGGCGGAACCTCTGAGCTACTATACAAGGGGGCGGTCCTTGTAAGGGAGCGGGTGGCCACAGCATGCGACGGCGGAGCCTCCAGGAAGACCAACAGACAGGCGGCAGATGAGCGCTCCCAGGTGAGCGGGCAGAAGTCTCTGGACAGGCGGGTGGTCACAGCACGTGACGGCAGAGCCTCCAGGTAGGCTAGCAGACAGGCAGCAGATGAGCGCTCCCAGGTGAGCGAGCAGAAGTCACTGGACAGGCAGGTGGTCACAGCACGTGACGGCAGAGCCTCCAGGTAGGCTAGCAGGCAGGTAGCAGATGTGTGCTCCCAGGTGAGCGGGCAAGCTGGTCCATAGACAGACTGACAGGAGTTGGAAGGCAGACCGTCGGACCTCAGGCAAGCAGGCAGGTGGCTGATGTGTGCTCCCAGGTGAGCGGGCAGGCTGGTCCTTAGACAGACTGACAGGAGTAGTAAGGCAGACCGTCGGACCTCAGACTAGCAGGCAGGTAGCAGATAATCAGGCAGGAATCTGGCAGGTAACTGGCAGGTAACTGGCAACGGGACCTGAGGGCTGAAGCAGAGTAGTGAACAGTGCAACAACATTGCTCGGGCACCTCCATTTTGGAGGAGGTGCCTTATATATGGTGAAGTCCTCCGGCCATTGGCCGGGGACTCCTTAGGACGGCGCGCGCGGCCCCTTTAAGAGGGAGGGAGAACGCGCGCGCCCTAAGCACAGTGGCTGGGAAGGAGCGCGTGCTGCCAGCAGAGCGGGAGGAGGACGCCGGGCACGGAGCAGAGAGGTGAGGGGAACAGCGTCCCTGCCTAGCAGGAGGCAGGGACGCCGACGCTACAGGGGTCTCTTGTGTTTTTTTGTTTTTTTTACTATTTTGGCACATCAGAGGCTCTCCAAATGAGACATGGCATCCGATAATGATTCCAGCAAATTTTGCATTCAAAGAGTCAAAAGGCGATCCTTCCCGTACGAGCCCTGCCATGCACCCAAACAGTAGTTTTCCTCTACATATTTGGCATTGGCATTGGCGTACTCAGGAGAAATTGCACAACAAATTGGACAGTGCATTTTCTCCTGTTATGGTTGTGAAAATAAATAGCTTGGGGCTAAAGCATAATTTTGTGGAAAAAAGTAAAATGTTAATTTTTTCCTTCTACATTACATTAATTCCTGTACAGCACCTGAAGGGTTAATACACTTCTTGAATGTGGTTTTGAGGTCTTTGAGGGGTGCAATTTTTGGAATGGTGTAATTTTTAGGTATTTTCTGTCATAGATTCCCCAAGTCACTTCAAATGTGATATGGTAAAATTTACTTTTATCTGAAAACAACACCTTGGACCACTGAGTAACAGTCCAGGTCTTTTAGTCTTTGGCCCAGGTAAGACGCTTCTGGAGTTGTCTATTGGTCATCAGTGGCTTCAGACACAAGGAATGTGACACTTGTAGCCCATGTCTTGGATATGTCTGCGTGTGGTGGCTCTTGAAGCAATGACTCCAGCAGTAGTCCACTTCTTGTGAATCTCCCCCAAATGTTTGAATGGCCTTTTCTTAACAATCCTTTCAAGGCTGCGGTTATCCCGGTTGCTTGTGCACCTTTTCCTACCACACTTTTTCCTTCCAGTCAACTTTTCATTAATATGCTTGGATACTGCAGTCTGTGAACAGCCAGCTTCTTTAGCAATGACCTTTTGTGGCTTACCCTCCTTGTGGAGTGTATCAGTGACTGCCTTCTGGACATCCATCAAGTCAGCAGTCTTCCCCATGATTGTGGAGCCTAGTGAAACAGACTAAGGTACCTTTTTAAATGCGTAGGAAGCCTTCGCAGATGTTTTTTGTTAATTATTTTAATTTACTGAGATAATGACTTTTGTGTTTTCATTGGCTGTAAGCCATAATCATCAACATTGCCAGAAATAAATACATTAAAAAGATCACTCTGTTTGTAATGTGAGTTGAGTTTCACATTTTATATTGAAGAACTGAAATAAATTAACTTTTGATGATATTCTAATTTTGTGAGAAGCACCTGTGTATATATATCTCTCAGTCATATGTTATCAGGTAATCTATTGTAAAATAATCTAAAGAGTAAAGATGTGCACTTCTAGCACTTTGATCTAGCACTTTGATAGCTATTATGCCATATTAGATATCCTGCTTATATATGCAACTATATGGCCAGTAAATATATTGCATCTATACCTTACAGTTTCCCTTTGTACATGTCACTTTTTATATCTGCTTCTTCATTGTTTTTATATATTGCGTGCGCTTGTCTCCTACATTGTCACTGCACACTTACTTGTGTTTTCAATAAAGTTTTTGTTTTTTACTATCTTCATATTGCCATTCTTATTATTGACAATTTTTTCGGGTTTTCTTTTGTTGGTCCTGCATATTTAAACTGATTGGTACAAACATCATCCTCAGCAGATATGTTATCTTTAGTCCCACACTATTGTATAATTATATATACAGTACAGACCAAAAGTTTGGACACACCTTCTTATTTAAAGATTTTTCTGCATTTTCATGACTTTGAAAATTGTACATTCACACTGAAGACATCAAAACTACGAATTAACACATGTGGAATTATATACTTAACAAAAAAGTGTGAAACAACTGAAAATATGTCTTATATTCTTGGTTCTTCAAAGTAGCCACCTTTTGCTTTGATGACTGCTTTGCACACTCTTGGCATTCTCTTGATGAGCTTCAAGAGGTAGTCACCGGAAATGGTTTTCACTTCACAGGTGTGCCCTGTCAGGTTTAGTAAGTGGGATTCCTTGCCTTATAAATGGGGTTGGGACCATCAGTTGTGTTGTGCAGAAGTCTGGTGGATGCACAGCTGATAGCCCTACTGAATAGACTGTTAGAATTTGTATTATGGCAATAAAAAAGCAGCTAAGTAAAGAAAAACGAGTGTCCATCATTACTTTAAGAAATGAAGGTCAGTCGCTGCGAAAAATTGGGAAAACTTTGAAAGTTTCCCCAAGTGCAGTTGCAAAAACCATTCATCGCTACAAAGAAACTGGCTCACATGAGGACCGCCCCAGGAAAGGAAGACCAAGAGTCACCTCTGCTTCTGAGGATAAGTTTATCCGAGTCACCAGCCTCAGAAATCGCAGGTTAACAGCAGCTCACATTAGAGACCAGGTCAATGCCACACAGAGTTATAGCAGCAGACACATCTCTTCAACAACTGTTAAGAGGAGACTTTGTGCAGCAGGCCTTCATGGTAAAATAGCTGCTAGGAAACCACTGCTAAGGACAGGCAACAAGCAGAAGAGACTTGTTGGGCTAAAGAACACAAGGAATGGACATTAGACCAGTGGAAATCTGCGCTTTGGTCTGATGAGTCCAAATTTGAGATCTTTGGTTCCAACCACTGTGTCTTTATGTGACGCAGAAAAGGTGAACGGATGGACTCTACATGCCTGGTTCCCACCTTGAGGTTACGCATCGGCGACATCCCCTGTATTCCAGTGTGAACCCACATGGTTAGTATTATACTTTTTGATTGATTCATGTAGCCTCTCTGTTAGATTTTTTTCTGATAGATATGCACTTATTTTTGGGAGGGTATATTCTTCCCTGAGGTTAGAATTCATTATCATAGTGACATTTCTATTCATTATTTAGAGGGCTCATCATAGTAATCTGTTCGCATTGAATCTTATATTATACTATACCTACGTCATACAGATCATCCAGAGGGCTTATTATAGCAGTTTGTTTGTACTACCAGGATCATTGGATCTCACATTATATTTGTGCCATATATTCTCTGATGTATATATCTGTATGCACACTATATTGGATTCACATGTTAGAACTTTCTAGAGGGTTATTTTTGTCCATGCGTTTTTTCTTGTCTTATATGTTTTTTAATTGTACTTTTTAACTAAGTGGTGCTGTATGTCTTTTCTATAATAAAATTTCTACAATGTTTTCAATACACTGCCTTTATATTTGATTATTTACTATGCTTGGTGCCTGCTCTACCCTTTGCTTTTTCTCTCTCATTTGGTTCCCACCTTGAAGCATGGAGGAGGAGGTGTGATGGTGTGGGGGTGCTTTGCTGGTGACACTGTTGGGGATTTATTCAAAATTGAAGGCATACTGAACCAGCATGGCTACCACAGCATCTTGCAGCGGCATGCTATTCCATCCGGTTTGCGTTTAGATGGACCATCATTTATTTTTCAACTGGACAATGACCCCAAACACACCTCCAGGCTGTGAAAGGGCTATTTGACCAAGAAGGAGAGTGATGGGGTGCTACGCCAGATGACCTGGCCTCCACAGTCACCAGACCTGAACCCAATCGAGATGGTTTGGGGTGAGCTGGACCGCAGAGTGAAGGCAAAAGGGCCAACAAGTGCTAAGCATCTCTGGGAACTCCTTCAAGATTGTTGGAAGACCATTTCCGGTGACTACCTCTTGAAGCTCATCAAGAGAATGCCAAGAGTGTGCAAAGCAGTTATGAAAGCAAAAGGTGGCTACTTTGAAGAACCTAGAATATAAGACATATTTTCAGTTGTTTCACACTTTTTTGTTAAGTATATAATTCCACATGTGTTAATTCATAGTTTTGATGCCTTCAGTGTGAATGTACAATTTTCAAAGTCATGAAAATACAGAAAAATCTTTAAATGAGAAGGTGTGTCCAAACTTTTGGTCTGTACTGTATATATATATATATACAGTGCCTACAAGTAGTATTCAACCCCCTGCAGATTTAGCTGGTTGACACATGCGGAATTAACTTGGCATTGTGACATTTGTACTGTAGATCAGCCTGGAAGTGGGAAATGCACTGCAGCAAATTTTGTTTTTGTTTTTGTTTTTTGTTTTTTTTAAAAACGTTAAAAGTTAATTCAGAGTGTCATTTATTATTCAACCCCTCAAACCACAAGAATTCTGTTTGGCCCCCCTAAAGTATTAAGAAGGAGTTCAGGCACCAAGAATAATGAGCTTCACATGTGTGGATTAACCGGTTCAGGACCGCCCACTGTACATAAACGTCGGCGCTGCCTGGGCTCTGTGCAGCGCCGACGTTTAAAAACGGTGGGTGGTCCCGCAGTGCTCAGGACCCCCAGGGTCCTGCTAGCGCTGCGGTACTGGTTCAGAGCGATAGCTCTGACATGTGGCATCATGGGGACCTGATTGGATCAGGTCCCCATGATGTTAACCTGTTCCTATCTTCTAGATGCCGCGATCCATAGCGATCGCGGCATTTAAAAGATAGGGACAGCCGGTGGTCGGCGATCGGGACCCCCCTCATACCTGTCAGCGGCGGGGATCCCGGTGCTGTGACCTCTGACATCATCGAGACCTGATTGGCTCAGGTCTCTATGATGTCAGCGTCACACCAGCCAATCAGAGAGATCACCAGGGAAGTTTGCTTTAGCAACAAACTTTCCCGGGCGATCTGCCTGATAAATGCTGTTTCTCCTCCGATCTCAGTGAGAGAGCAGAGGAGAAACAGTGTGACAAGAGCTGTCAGCCTTGCCACTGTGAAAGTAAAAAAAAAAAAAAGAAAGTAAGAGTTAGGGTTAGTGAGTCTGTCAGATCAGTCAGTCCTGTCAGATCAGTCCAGTCAGATCTGTCAGTCCTGTCAGATCTGTCAGTCAGATCTGTCAGTCCTGTCAGATCTGTCAGTCAGTCAGTCCTGTCAGATCTGTCAGTCAGTCCTGTCAGATCTGTCAGTCAGTCCTGTCAGTCCTGTCAGATCTGTCAGTCAGTCAGATCTGTCAGTCAGTCCTGTCAGATCTGTCAGTCAGTCAGTCCTGTCAGATCTGTCAGTCAGTCAGTCCTGTCAGATCTGTCAGTCAGTCAGTCCTGTCAGATCTGTCAGTCAGTCAGTCCTGTCAGATCTGTCAGTCAGTCAGTCCTGTCAGATCTGTCAGTCAGTCAGTCCTGTCAGATCTGTCAGTCAGTCAGTCCTGTCAGATCTGTCAGTCAGTCAGATCTGTCAGTCAGTCAGTCCTGTCAGATCTGTCAGTCCTGTCAGATCTGTCAGTCAGTCAGTCCTGTCAGATCTGTCAGTCAGTCAGATCTGTCAGTCAGTCCTGTCAGATCTGTCAGTAAGTCAGTCCTGTCAGATCAGTCAGTCAGTCCTGTCACATCAGTCAGTCAGTCCTGTCAGATCAGTCCGGTCAGTCCAGTCCGGTCCCGTCCTTTCAGTCCGGTCCGTTCAGTCCAGTCAAAAAATATAAAAATAAAATGGCCCGTCAGACTTATACCGCAGAGGAGGTGTATGCCTTGCTGTGTTCTGACACTGATGACAGCGCAATCTCAGATGGAGATATGGATTTTGAGGGCTTTAGTAGCGGCGACACTGAGAGCCCAGAAATGAGCAGTGATTCTGTTCCATCCTCAAGCCCAAGGACCAGTACAGCAATAGGGGCAAATAGCGCTACTGGAGAAACATCTCCAAATCAGGGAACACTGCCCAGTACAAGCGCTGTCCCTGCTACTAGTGAATTGGCGCACGCCAGTGTACAAGGGGCGTTGCCACATGATCTAGCATTTCCCAGATGGGAGGCTTCAGATTCGGCTGCTCCATTCAGCCCTGATTTCAACGCCATTCCTGGTATAAATGTGGAGGTGGAAGATTTTGGACCAATTCATT
Organism: Phyllobates terribilis; assembly: GCF_046119375.1. Lineage (NCBI taxonomy): Eukaryota > Metazoa > Chordata > Amphibia > Anura > Dendrobatidae > Phyllobates > Phyllobates terribilis. The sequence continues at coordinate 311,081,728 of NW_027362763.1, read as the reverse complement.
TTTTTAATTTGTTTTTTACAGACAGCTTGCTAGAGCATATTGTCGTGCAAACAAATTTATACGCGTCCCAATTCATAAGCCAGAATCCCCGATCTTACTATGCTAGGGCAAATTTATGGACACCAACTAATGTCCCGGAAATAAAAAAATTTTTAGGACTTACATTTGCCATGGGGCTTGTTAAAAAACCGAGCATTCGATCCTACTGGTCCAACCACCCTGTTCAAGCCACCCCTATGTTTTCAGTCATTCTGCCTAGGACCCGTTATGAAATGCTCATGCGGTTTTGGCATTTTAACGACAATAGTCAATGCCTGCCCAGAAATGCCCCAGAACATGACAAGTTATATAAAATTAGACCCATCATTGAAAATTTGTCAGAAAAATTCTTAAGCCTCTACACCCCAACACAAAATATTTCTATAGACGAGTCCCTTGTAAAATTCAAAGGAAGACTGCACCTCAAGCAATTTATCCCATCTAAAAGGGCAAGGTTTGGAATAAAGCTCTATAAAATGTGCGAAAGTTCAACCGGATACACATCCGCTTTTCGCATATATGAGGGGAAAGATAGCCAACTAAACCCACCAGGATGCCATACTTATCTGGGGACATCTGGAAAAATTGTTTGGGAGCTGATAAGTCCATTTTTTCAAAAAGGCTACAATCTATATGTGGACAATTATTACACCAGCATATCCCTATTTAAAAGTCTGGTTGAACACAACATCGGGGCTTGTGGGACCATCCGTAAAAACCGTCAGGGGTTTCCACAACCATTGGTCAACCAAAAGTTTCAAAAGGGGCAGTCAGGGGCTGTACGCAATGGAGAGCTGCTTGCCCTGAAATATAGGGATATGAGGGATATTTTTGTCCTCAGCTCGATCCACACAGATGCCACAAGGGCCACTGTAGAACTAGGATCCACCACTCCGAAGCAAAAACCTGTGTCAGTCATTGACTACAACAAACACATGGGGGGTGTGGACCTTGCAGACCAGGTTCTACAGCCATACCAGGTATCAAGAAAGTCCTATACCTGGTATAAAAAGTTGGTTATTTATTTGTTTCAGGTGGCCACATACAATTCTTTTGTGTTGTACAAAAAAGCAGGAAATTCAGATCCTTTTCTTGATTATCAAGAAAAGGTAATTGAAAATCTTGTCTTTCAAAGTGTTAGCCCCGCTCATCCATTAGAATCTGAGGATGTGAAAAGACTCACTGAGCGACATTTTATTGCACTTATTCCAGCAACGGAAACAAGAAGGAACCCCCAGAAAAGATGTCGTGTATGTACTAAGAGAGGAATGAGGCGTGATACCCGCTACTATTGCCCACAATGCCCATCATTGCCAGCCTTATGCGTCACTGACTGCTTTAAAATCTTCCACACAGAACCACGTTTTTAAACTGTAAAAATGTATCCCAATTTGTCATTCAAACATTTGGTTCATTTAGTGAATGACACATTCGAGTAGAGCTCACTTAATTTCCAGGGGGGGTTCTCCAGAATCTAAACCTTCCATTGTGTGCTTGTTTCTGGAAATCATCCATTGAGTTAAAATGGTCACTAAACCCATAGATGAATTCCCAGAGGGGTTTCATTTCCAAAATGGGGTCACTTCAGGGGGGATTCTTTAGCTCTGGTACTCTGAAAAGTGCCAGAACAGCATAATCCCCCCTGAAGTGACCCCATTATAGAAATGACACCTCTGTGGGAATTCATCTATGGGTTTAGTGACCATTTACCTATCTACTTATTTTCCCACCACTAGATTAATTTATACAAAGGAGCAGATTGTAAAATTCGGTCACTTGTTGTGGGTTTCCTCTGTTTAGGCACCTCAGGGGCTCTCCAAATGCAACATGGCGTCCGCTATCCATTCCAGTCAAATTTCCATTCCAAAAGTCAAATGGCGCTCCTTACCTTCCAAGCCATGCCGTGCGCCCAAACAGTGGCTTTGCACCACATATGGGGTATCAGCGTGCTCAGGAGAAATTGCACAACACATTTTGGGGTCCATTTTTTCTGGCTGCCCTTGTGAAAATTAAAAATTTGAGGCTAAAGTAGCAGTTTTGTGTTAAAAATGTGTTTTTTTATTTTCACACTTCAACATTATAAAATTCTGTGAAGCCCCTGGGGGTTCAAGGTGCTCACCACACATCTAGATAAGTTCCTTGAGGGGTCTAGTTTCCAAAATGGGGTCACTTGTTGGGGGTTTCCTCTGTTTAGGCACCTCAGGGGCTCTCCAAATGCAACATGGCGTCCGCTATCCATTCCAGTCAAATTTCCATTCCAAAAGTCAAATGGCGCTCCTTACCTTCCAAGCCATGCCGTGCGCCCAAACAGTGGCTTTGCACCACATACGGGGTATCAGCGTGCTCAGGAGAAATTGCACAACACATTTTGGGGTCCATTTTTTCTGGCTGCCCTTGTGAAAATTAAAAATTTGAGGCTAAAGTAGCAGTTTTGTGTTAAAAATGTGTTTTTTTATTTTCACACTTCAACATTATAAAATTCTGTGAAGCCCCTGGGGGTTCAAGGTGCTCACCACACATCTAGATAAGTTCCTTGACGGGTCTAGTTTCCAAAATGGGGTCACTTGTTGGACGTTTCCTCTGTGTCGGCACCTCAAGGGCTCTCCAAATGCAACATGGCGTCCGCTATCCATTCCAGTCAAATTTCCATTCCAAAAGTCAAATGGCGCTCCTTACCTTCCAAGCCATGCCGTGCGCCCAAACAGTGGCTTTGCACCACATATGGGGTATCAGCGTGCTCAGGAGAAATTGCACAACACATTTTGGGGTCCATTTTTTCTGGCTGCCCTTGTGAAAATTAAAAATTTGAGGCTAAAGTAGCAGTTTTGTGTTAAAAATGTGTTTTTTTATTTTCACACTTCAACATTATAAAATTCTGTGAAGCCCCTGGGGGTTCAAGGTGCTCACCACACATCTAGATAAGTTCCTTGAGGGGTCTAGTTTCCAAAATGGGGTCACTTGTTGGGGGTTTCCTCTGTTTAGGCACCTCAGGGGCTCTCCAAATGCAACATGGCGTCCGCTATCCATTCCAGTCAAATTTCCATTCCAAAAGTCAAATGGCGCTCCTTACCTTCCAAGCCATGCCGTGCGCCCAAACAGTGGCTTTGCACCACATATGGGGTATCAGCGTGCTCAGGAGAAATTGCACAACACATTTTGGGGTCCATTTTTTCTGGCTGCCCTTGTGAAAATTAAAAATTTGAGGCTAAAGTAGCAGTTTTGTGTTAAAAATGTGTTTTTTTATTTTCACACTTCAACATTATAAAATTCTGTGAAGCCCCTGGGGGTTCAAGGTGCTCACCACACATCTAGATAAGTTCCTTGAGGGGTCTAGTTTCCAAAATGGGGTCACTTGTTGGGGGTTTCCTCTGTTTAGGCACCTCAGGGGCTCTCCAAATGCAACATGGCGTCCGCTATCCATTCCAGTCAAATTTCCATTCCAAAAGTCAAATGGCGCTCCTTACCTTCCAAGCCATGCCGTGCGCCCAAACAGTGGCTTTGCACCACATATGGGGTATCAGCGTGCTCAGGAGAAATTGCACAACACATTTTGGGGTCCATTTTTTCTGGCTGCCCTTGTGAAAATTAAAAATTTGAGGCTAAAGTAGCAGTTTTGTGTTAAAAATGTGTTTTTTTATTTTCACACTTCAACATTATAAAATTCTGTGAAGCCCCTGGGGGTTCAAGGTGCTCACCACACATCTAGATAAGTTCCTTGAGGGGTCTAATTTCCAAAATGGGGTCACTTGTTGTGGGTTTCCTCTGCTTAGGCACCTCAGGGGCTCTCCAAATGCAACATGGCGTCCGCTATCCATTCCAGTCAAATTTCCATTCCAAAAGTCAAATGGCGCTCCTTACCTTCCAAGCCATGCCGTGCACCCAAACAGTGGCTTTGCACCACATATGGGGTATCAGCGTGCTCAGGAGAAATAACACAACACATTTTGTGGTCCATTTTTTCTGGCTGCCGTTGTGAAAATTAAAAATTTGAGGTTAAAGTAGCAGTTTTGTGAAAAAAAGTTAAATGTTCATTGTTTTCTTCCACATTCCAAAAATTCCTGAGAAGCACCTGAAGGGTTAATAAACTTCTTGAATGTGGTTTTGAGCACCTTGAGGGGTGCAGTTTTTAGAATGGTATCACTTTTGGGTATTTTCTGTCATAAAGGCTCCTCAAAGTCACTTCAAATAAGATGTGGTCCCTAAAAAAAATGTTTTTGTAAATTTTGTTGTAAAAATGAGAAATCGCTGGTCAACTTTTAACCCTTATAGCTTCCTAACAAAAAAAAATTTTGGTTCCAAAATTGTGCTGATGTGAAGTAGACATGTGGGCAATGTTATTTATTAACTATTTTGTGTGATATATCTCTCTGATTAAAGGGCATGAAAATTCAAAGTTTGAAAATTGCAAAATTTTCAAAATTTTCGCCAAATTTCCGATTTTTTCACAATCAAACGCAAGTGATATCAAAGAAATTTTACCACTATCATGAAGTACAATATGTCACAAAAAAACAGTCTCAGAATCAGGGGGATCCGTTGAAGCGTTCCAGAGTAATTACCTCATAAAGTGACAGTGGTCAGAATTGAAAAAATTGGCCCGGTCACGAAGGCAAAAACAGGCTCTGGCGCGAAGTGGTTAAAGATCTCTTTTGCCAGCCTTTTCTGACTATTTAAGACCCTCCCCAAACTTGTGAACAGCACTCAGACATGGTCAACATGGGAAAGACAAAGGAGCATTCCAAGGCCATCAGAGACAAGATCGTGGAGGGTCACAAGGCTGCCAAGGGGTACAAAACCCTTTCCAAGGAGTTGGGCCTACCTGTCTCCACTGTTGGGAGCATCATCTGTAAGTGGAAGGCTTATGGAACTACTGTTAGCCTTCCACGGCCTGGACAGCCTTTGAAAGTGTCCTCCCGTGCCGAGGCCAGGCTTGTCCGAAGAGTCAAGGCTAACCCAAGGACAACAAGGAAGGAGCTCCGGGAAGATCTCATGGCAGTGGGGACATTGGTTTCAGTCAATACCATAAGTAACGTACTCCACCGCAATGGTCTCCGTTCCAGGCGAGCCTGTACGGTAACTTTACTTTCAAAGCGTCATGCCAAGGCTCGTCTACAGTTTGCTCATGATCACTTGGAGGACTCTGAGACAGACTGGTTCAAGGTTCTATGGTCTGATGAAACCAAGATCGAGATCTTTGGTGCCAACCACACACGTGACGTTTGGAGACTGGATGGCACTGCATACGACCCCAAGAATACCATCCCTACAGTCAAGCATGGTGGTGGCAGCATCATGCTGTGGGGCTGTTTCTCAGCCAAGGGGCCTGGCCATCTGGTCCGCATCCATGGGAAGATGGATAGCACGGCCTACATGGAGATTTTGGCCAAGAACCTCCGCTCCTCCATCAAGGATCTTAAGATGGGTCGTAATTTCATCTTCCAACAAGACAATGACCCAAAGCACACAGCCAAGAAAACCAAGGCCTGGTTCAAGAGGGAAAAAGTCAAGGTGTTGGATTGGCCTAGTCAGTCTCCTGACCTTAACCCAATTGAAAACTTGTGGAAGGAGCTCAAGAATAAAGTCCACATGAGACACCCAAAGAACCTAGATAACTTGGAGAAGATCTGCATGGAGGAGTGGGCCAAGATAACTCCACAGACCTGTGCCGGCCTGATCAGGTCTTATAAAAGACGATTATTAGCTGTAATTGCAAACAAGGGTTATTCCACAAAATATTAAACATAGGGGTTGTATAATAATTGACCCACACTTTTATGTTTAAAATTTAATAAAATTCAACTGAGCAACATAACTTTTTGGTTTGTAAGATTTATGCTTCTGTTCATAAAGCCTACTCTCGTTTGCAGGTTGAAGGCTCTAACTTATTTGCATCTTATCAAACCAGCTAAATCTGCAGGGGGTTGAATACTACTTGTAGGCACTGTATATATATATATATATATATATATATATATATATATATATATGTATATATACAGACACACATATATTATCCACTCATTCTTTATCAAATTTGCATATGTTAAAAATGGTACCAGTGTCATCAGTATATCATCAGTGTTTTTTACTGATGTATAAATAAATAAATGACAAAGCTTCTCCTATACTTTGCAATGCTAAACACGGACAGTACGTGGATGGCACATGGATGCCAACCATGTGCTGTACGTGTTTTTCACGGACCAATAGACTTTTATTGTCTATGTGTTTTGCATGGCCACACTGTCTGTGAAAGGCATGGACATGTGAACAGCACCATAGATTATGACGGGTACGTGTTGTATCCGTTAAAAAAAAACCAGATACAACACATACGCGCAACACGGACATCTGAATGAGGCCTAAAACTGCATCTTTGGTTCTCATGTTTAACAAAGCCACAAGAGCAATTCAGTGCATACAGATTTCAGAATAATTTTACTAAGTAAGTGAACTATCAGTAGGAAAATGATTAGGTGACTGCCATACATGTCTGGAGATTTGCTTAAAATTAACGGATTCAGTCATATAGTTCACATAATGCACTATACAGTTTACATTAGAGGGAACGTATGCTCAAAAAATGATTTATTGTTTTAATCATGACAATTGCTGACAATATTTTGTTTTCATATCACAATCTGTATTAAAAAAAATAGAAATCTTGGAATTTTCACATGGACCACTGGAGCTAATCTAGACATGTACAATAGCTGCAGTAGACTGACTTTGACCCTATTCCTTTTTTATGCAAGCATCTAATGAGCGTGTGCATAGGTCATTGTTCCGGGAGGGTGAAGAGGGCTTTGACCTCACCTATTATGAATAATGGATCCTGTGTTATCAGCTGTGTATAGGGGTGTTACATGTATTGTAATACTAGCTGTGATGATAATGAAAAGTTTTCTGTATAGAACAAGAAGTATGAGTCTGAGATAACCCTAGCGGTCAGATTGAAAGTTACTAGATTCCTCATATTTATTAATACAGACTATGATATGAATTTTTTTTTTTCAAAAAATAAATTTAATACAAAACTGTGATTTAACCATAAGGCTATGTGCCCACAATGCAGAAATGCTCCGGATTTTTCCTGAGTGTTTCTGCATCTCCCTGGCAGAAAAAACGCATGCAGATTGTACATGCGTTTTTTTAGTCAGGGACAAGCGTTTGTGAAGCGTTTCGCACATGTGATTTCGCATGCGGGTTGTCAAGCGCTTTCCAAGCAATTTAGCATCACTTGGAAAGCGCTTGACAACTTGGTCACACTATATAAATCCATGCAACCGGCATGGATTTTATATAGTGTGACCAAGTTAGTTAAAAAAAAGAATAAGGGTATGTGCACACGATGCAGAAATGCTCAGGATTTTTTCCTGAGCGTTTCTGCATCTCTCTGGCAGGAAAAAACGCATGCGGATTGTACATGCGGTTTCCTGCCAGGGACATGCGGAAATGAAGCGGTCTTCACTTTCATTTCCGCATGCGGGTTGACAAGCACTTCCCAAGCGATTTTAGCATCACTTGGAAAGTGCTTGTCAACTTCACACTATATAAATCCATGCAGCCGGCATGGATTTATATAGTGTGTGAATGTCAAAAAATAAAAAATAAATCTATACTTTACCATCTGATGGCCCCCGGTGTCCTGCTTCATCGGTCCCGGCTGCCGGCAGTGAAGACTGTAGGACCTTCCGACGTCAGCGTCACGTGACCCGTCACATGACTCTGACGTCAGCGAAGGTCCTTCTTCATTCAACCGCGAAGTACGCGGGAAGCCTGCAGGACGCAGCGCGGGCCGTCAGAAGGTGAGAATATATATATTTTTTATTTTATTCTTTTTTTTTTAATGGTACCTGGGTCTGGATGAGAGTCCTCTCCTCCACACCCGGGTACCATCCGCACATTAGACCGCATGAAAAGCGCATCAACATATACAGTGATGCGGATTCCATGCGGTCTAATGCAAGTCAATGGCGGCAAAAGAGCAGCGTTTCCGCAAAATTAATTGACATGCTGCGGATTTTTGACCGCAGCGTTTACGCTGCGGAAAAATCCGCATCATGGGCACAGCACATGCGGATTTCCATTGGGGAACATTGCTGCCCTTCTACCATGCGTTTTTCATGCGTTTACGCGGCGATTACGCAACTGCAAAAACACCGCGGAAACGCATGAAAAACGCATCGTGTGAACTCAGCCTAAAAATGGTAAAAAATGAAAAAAAAATCATTATACTCACCTTCCGATGGCCCCCGGTCTCCTTCTCCGGTCTCCCCGGTGGCTGGCGGTGGTGTAAAAGGACCTTCCATGACATCATTTAGTCACGTGACAGGTCACGCGACCGCCGACGTCAGCGATCGCGTGACCTGTCACATGACTAAATAACGTCATGGAAGGTCCTTTTACACCATCGCAAGCCACCGGGGAGCCAAAACATACTACATAGAAGACCGCGGGCCACCAGAAGGCGAGTATAATGTTTTTTTTTTATTTTATTCTTTTTTTTTACAGGTACTATGGTACCCGAGTCTGGAGGAGAGTCTCCTCTTCTCCAGACCCGGGTACCATCCGCACATTGAATTGCTTAATATCCGCATGTGCACATGTAGTCATGCGGATATTAAGCTATTCAATGCAAGTCAATGGCGGTGAAAACGCCGCAATTACGCAAAATAATTGGTAGTGTTGCGGATTTTTCCCCAATGATAATCCGCAGCGGAAATTTCCGCAGCATGTGCACAGCACATGCGGATTATCATTGGGGAACATGGCAGACCTTCTACCAAGCATTTTTTAAGCGTTTCTGCAGCGGAATTGCTGCTGCGGAAATGCTTAAAAAACGCATAGTGGGCACACAACCTTAGGTTATTTTCTGATTATACAATTAGTTTAAGTAGGCAATTTAGAATATCTAGGCTCATGATAACACTATAATCTCAGAGTTGACAGATGTACATGAAGAGGCATAAAAGAGTGAACTGAAGAGATGAAACTTTCCTGCATAAAATGCAAATTTCAGGCTCAGGTCTGCAGACTCTTTGTGACAACTTTCCATAACAACTGTATGACATGTAATTAGGGGTTGCCTTTTATTTATTTTTTTGCCTTAAGGTGAAATCATTCTCAAATATGAAATTTACAAGATGCATGCTCACGTTTCCCACTTTTTAAGAGTATCACATCCCTTTGGCTGGCTGGAAGTAGAATCTAATTGAACCAATCAGCTTGGGAGCGGCCATTGATTTCACAATAGGTGAGAAAATCACTTGCTGCTATGGAAACAGTTGGCTGCGCGCTGGATCCTTTAGAATAATGGCTTAGGCTGGCTTCATAGATGATTAATCTTTTCCCTTGTGAACTTTCTTGAATAAATTAACAAAACCATATGATTCATTTGTTTATCCCTAGAAATTCATTAAAAATTACCTGCAATCATATTTGTTATTAGGCTACAGCAAACCACCTCAGCGATATGGTGGGTAATAGACCAGAGGAGACTAAATAAAGCTTGGCTTCAACAGGCTACAAAATTACCATGTGTAAATCATGAAGTCAGAAGTGAATGACAGAAATAAAGCTTTTAATAGTTCATGGGAAAAGTGGGTTGTCTGCACTTATTGCCAAATAATGGTTATGATTTGTCATCTATGAGGGTTTGGTGTCACTAAGATACATCCATTATTACCGGTGCTAGTCACAACTGTTTTTAAAGTCTTAAACTGTGTGATTATAGGGGGAAGGGTGCAGAGGTAACATTTTCACCAATTTATTGCAGCCTTTCTTTAACTTAACTGGTACCTTTGTCACCTCTGCGCCACTGTAACTTAGGACAGAGCTCACAGTTTTTTCCAATATATACATATGTACTGTAAATATACATTTAACTGTAGGTCCTAAAGAACAGCATTAAAGAAGCACTCCAATTAAAGTTTTTATCCTCTTAATATATTGCAGTCATCATATGATATACCACTGTGTACTTACAATTGCTCATTTTGCCTTCCTACCCAGATAATTCTTCTCTTTTCCATTAAGTCTATGGCATCACGTGATTAAAGCGGACTAGCTGAATTCTTCTAAGCTCTATGTAAATACAGGAGGTTAATTTTCCCTGCATGACATATAAGTCGCTGCAAAAGTCCATGGCAGGGGGGAGGAGGGAGCCGCTGGGTCAGGAGTTGAAGGGGGGAATGATAAATGCAGGGACAAGAGACTTCCTGTTTCTACATAGAGCAGAGAAGAGAGAAGAATTCGCTGGGTAGAAAGGCAAAATTAGCAATTGTATCTACACAGTGTTATATAAAATGATGACTGCTACAGTCATGGTCGAAAGCGCTGGAATCCTTAAAATTGTTCCAGAAAATGAAGTAGTTCTCCCAGAAAATTATTGTAATTACACATGTTTTGTTATACACATTTTTATTTGCTTTACGTGTATTGGAACAACACAGAAAAAAAACTGAAAAAAGGCAAATTGGAAATAATTTCACACAAAACCCCAAAAATGAGCCAGACAAAAATGTTGGCTCCTTTCCAAAACTGTGAGTAAATAACTTTGTTTCAAGCCTGCTTGTTCAAACTCACCTGTGGCAAGTAACAGGTGTGGACAATATGAAAATAACACCTGAAACCAGATAAAAAGGGGAGCAGTTGAGTCAATCTTTATATTGTATTTCTGTGTGTGCCACACTAAGCATGGAGAACAGAAAAAGGAGAAAGAACTGACTTGATAACCAAAATTTTTGAAAAATATCAACAATCTCAAGGTTACAATTCCATCTCCAGAGATCTTGATGTTCCTTTGTCCACAGTGCACAACATAATCAAGAAGTTTACAACCCATGGCACTGTAGCTAATCTCCCTGGATGTGGATGGCAGAGAGAACTTGATGAAAGGTTGCAGCACAGGATAGTCTGGATGGTGGATAAGCAGCCCCAATCAAGTACCAAGGAAATTCAAGCTGTCCTGCAGGCTCAAGGTGCACCAGTGTCAGCGCGAACTATCTGTTGAAATTTGAATGAAATGAAACACCATGTTTGGAGACCCAGGAGGATCCCACTGCTGACACAGACATATAAAAGCTAGACTGCAGTTTTCCAAAATGTATGCAGCCAAAATCCTTCTGGGAAAGCATCTTGTGGGCAGATGAGAACAAGATAGAGCTTTTTGGTAAAGCACGTCAGTCTACTATTTACTGAGAACAGAATGAGGCTCACAAAGAAAAGAACACAGTACTTACAGTCAAATATGGTGGAGGTTCAAAGATGTTTTTGGGTTGTTTTGCTGCCTCTTGCACTGGGTGCCCTGACTGTGTGCAATGCATCATTAAATCTGAAGATTACCAAAGGATTTTGGGTCGCAATGTAGTGCCCAGTGTCAGAAAGCTGGGTTTGCATCCTAGGTTATTGATCTTCCAGCAGGACAATGACCACAAACATACTTCAAGAAGCACCCAGAAATGAATGGAAACAAAGTGCTGGAGAGTTCTGAAGTGGCCAGCAATGAGTCTGGATCTAAATCCCACTGAACATCTGTGGAGAGATCTTAAAATTGCTGTTGGGAGGAGGCACTCTTCAAGTACGAGAGACCTGGAGCAATTTGCAAAAGGAGAGTGGTCAAAAATTCCAGTTTATAGTTGTAAGAAACTTGCTGATAGTTATAGGAAGCAATTTATTGCAGTTATTTATTCCAAAGGGTGTGCAACCAAATATTAAGTTGAGAGTGCCAACAATTTTGTCGGGCCCATTTTTGGGGTGTTGTGTGAAATTATGTCCAATATGCCTTTTTTTCTCTTTTTTTTTTTGTGTTGTTCCAATACACACAAAGGAAATAAACATGTGTATAACAAAGCATGTGTAATTGCAATAATTTTCTGGAAGAAACACTTCATTTATTTTCTGGAACAATTTCAAGGGTGCCAACACTGTCAACCATGATTGTATACGATAAGAGGATAAAAACTTTTATGGGAGTGCTTCTTTAAGGTGCATGTACGCTGAAAAATTATTATGAACGAGTGTTGCTAGGAATGATTGTTTCTCGATAATCTAGAAGTTTAAACAGGCTGCCAATCACCCAATGAACAAGCAAAACGCTCGTTCATCAGGAGAAATGAGTTTTATTTAAAAATCATTGCTCTCAGCAGTAGATCTCATTGTGTAAACAAAACTTGCTGACTTGTAAAAAAGCTTTTCTAAGACCGACGATCAGTAGTTGCTCAGTGATGCTGGTTGGTTCGTGTATACAGATTTACACTTGGGCTGGAAAGGATGTAACTCCGTATAAAATACACACACAAAAAAATAAAAGATAAAAAATTTCCGCGTCATTTACAAAATTTAAATTATATATTGTAGAGTTTTTTATATTTTTAGAGCAATTTTAGGTTGTATATTTAGCTTTTTATGCATATGGATACATCCAATTATTAATAGGTAAATCGTACCTTTTTTAACTAAACTATGTAATTTTTAATTGTGTGATTATTTCTGTCATTAACCAAGAGGTTTATCGTTTATTGTAAGGAATGGAAGTTCAGGCACCCTCTTATGGACAATTGATAGTTAATTTGTTACCTGTTACTCAATGGTTACTAATAGTGTTGAGCGAGCATGCTCGACATTGCTCGTTACTCGCCCGAGCATCTTACTACTCGGGATGTTCAGCGAGCACCGAGCATTTCCGGGTTACTCGGGTAGGAGCTCGGGTCTCCGCCCTGTACGTTTGGCGCTCTTTACAGAGCCAATGAACATGCAGGGATTGCCAGCCAGTCACTGTAATGCCGCAGCCATGTTGTTTGTGGGCATTACAGTGATTGGCTGGCCGCACAGCGTCACCTCGAGTATTTAAAACCGGGCGCCGCCATCTTGGACACAGTCGCTCCGGATCAGACAGTGTAGAGAGGGTGCTGCTGAGTTAGGGAGAGATATATAGTGCGAAATAGGTAGTGTAGGGTCTCTAAAGCCTGCCAAATCAAACAAACAGTCCATCCCAGATATCAGGCAGGCAAGCAGGCTGTATAGGAGATGCAGTGGTTATACCAGCAAACGCTGCATTACAGTCCTGTGTGCTCCTGTTGGTCAAATTGCTAGACTTATCCCCTGGTCTCAGGGGCCAGGAAAAATTATTATTTTTTTCATCTAAATCCTGTATTTTTTTTTTCCTCAGTCAGACTGTACAAATACGCGTCTTATTAACCTTTTGGTATTTCCCCCCCCCCCAAAAAAAATTGAGTGTGTCTGTGACTGTTCAGACACCAATATATCTGTTTAAAAGAGTCTGGTGTAGGCCAGAAAAATAGAACTGTGGTTTTGCAGTTCCACGGGTCAAATCTCTGTATTATCCTGCATTTGGCATTTTTTGCCGTAAAAAAAACTGTAATAGTGTCTCCCTGACTGGTCAGACACCAATATATCTGCTTAAAAGATTCTGGTGTATGCCACATAACTATAACTGTGGTTTTGCAGTTCCACGGGTCAAATCTCTGTATTATCCTGCTTTTGGCATTTTTTGCTGTAAAAAAAAACTGTAATAGTGTCTACCTGACTGGTCAGACACCAAGATATCTGATTAAAAGATTCTCGTGTATGCTACATAACTATAACTGTGGTTTTGCAGTTCCACGGGTCAAATCTCTGTATTATCCTGCTTTTGGCATTTTTTGCCTTAAAAAAACTGTAATAGTGTCTCCCTGACTGATCAGACACCAATATATCTGTTTAAAAGATTCTGGTGTACGCCACATAACTATAACTATGGTTTTGCAGTTGCACGGGTCAAATCTCTGTATTATCCTGCTTTTGGCATTTTTTGCCGTAAAAAAACCTTTAATAGTGTCTTCCTGACTGGTCAGACACCAATATATCTGTTTAAAAGAGTCTGGTGCAGGCCAGAGAAATAGAACTGAGGTTTTGCAGTTCCACGGGTAAAATCTCTGTATTATCCTGCTTTTGGCATTTTTTGCTGTAAAAAAAACTGTAATAGTGTCTCCCTGACTGGTCAGACACCAAAATATCTGATTAAAAGATTCTCGTGTACGCCATATAACTATAACTGGTTTTGCAGTTCCACGGGTCAAATCTCTGTATTATCCTGCTTTTGGCATTTTTTGCCGTTAAAAAGAAACAGTAATAGTGTCTCCCTGACTGGTCAGACACCAATATATCTGATTAAAAGAGTCTGGTGCAGGCCAGAGAAATAGAACTGTGGTTTTGCAGTTTCACGGGTCAAATCTCTGTATTATCCTGCTTTTGGCATTTTTTGCCTTAAAAAAAACTGTAATAGTGTCTCCCTGACTGGTCAGACACCAATATATCTGTTTAAAAGAGTCTGGTGTAGGCGAGAGAAATAGAACTGTAGTTTTGCATTTCCACGGGTCAAATCTCTGTATTATCCTGCTTTTGGCATTTTTTGCCGTAAAAAAAACTGTAATAGTGTCTCCCTGACTGTTCAGACACAAATATATCTGTTTAAAAGAGTCTAGTGTAGGCCAGAAAAATCGAACTGTGGTTTTGCAGTTCCACGGGTCAAATCTCTGTATTATCCTGCTTTTGGCATTTTTTGCCGTAAAAAAAAACTGTGAAACAAGAGGGGATTGTAGGGAGAGAAAATATGAAGTGCAAGCTTCTAAGTGTAGTAGTTAGATTCCAAGGGTATATACTCAGTATAAATCCACTCACCTATTTGGTGTCTTGAGGTTCTGCATGTAGATCCAATCAGTGGATCACTCCATTCCTCTTTCCATCCAGTTTGCTGCAGAAATCTGGGAGCTGATGAGAGCACTGGACAGTGCTTTCATGGGCGATACCACTTTGTAAATGTTTTTCCCAGCAATATGCGCTCCTGAAGGATGATGATGGAACTTGATATTCGGATTCAAAGATAATTTTTATTTCAAACTAAAATAATACCGGTTTCGACTTCTTTGAGTCTTCCTCAGGTATAACATCATGCATATAAACAGATCTATCTACACACATTTTATAGCAGATATCCCTGCTTGTCATTTTGGGTGGGGACTGAAAGATCTGTTTTTCAGAAACACACAGATACTCAGATATGCAGGATTTTGCACTCTGAGGAATCTAACAAAACCCATATACTAAATGACTTTCATACTGTTTTTTCCATAAAAAAAATTTTTGCACAACAAATTTTTTTCAAACAGAAAGTATTTTCTTTTCTAAAAACACTATAAATATAATTTTACCATATATAAAATGTCTTTTAAAATGTTATTAAACATACTAAAAGTGTGATTTCATACAGAAATGTAAAATCCTGCAAACATGTACATTATGACAAAATTTAAAACCCTTTCTTTCTTCATATTTCAGCCATTTTCAAATACAATTTTGTAAAAAAATAATAAAAAAAAACAACAAAAAAAAACATAATTAAATAAATAAAAATAAATAAAAAAATAATAAAATAATAAATAAAAATAAATATATATATGTATATATATACCTGTCAACATTTATATGTCAAATACCCTCTATAATATCATTTAATCCATCTGGGTATAATGTACCTAGACGGAAGATCCAATATGATTCTTTCCGGTTTAAATTTTGCACCCTATTAGTACAATTCTCAGGTATTTGCTCCAACGGGGTCACGGAAATATTGAATGTTTTATTATGCTTCAAACATAAGTGGGGAGATAAGCTCTGTTTTAAAAACCCATTTTTGGTATTGTGCCTGTGGCCATTCATACAGGATCGTAGGGACTAGATGGTCCGACCCACGTATTGCAAGCCACAGGCACAGGTAATGACATATATCACAAAATCACTATCACACGTTAATTTTTGTGTGATTGCTATGGTTTCACCCGTACTGTATGATGTAATGTACTGAGTCATATGATTGATGATTTTGCAGGTACAACATTTTCGGGAACCACATCGATGGACCCCCAGTTTGAAAGCATCCGTTTTATTTATCCTAGTTTTTAGAGTCTGGTGTAGGCCAGAGAAATAGAACTGTGGTTTTGCAGTTCCACTGGTAAAATTTCTGTATTATCCTGCTTTTGCCATTTTTTGCCGTAAAAAAACTGTAAGTGTGTCTCCCTGAATGTTTAGACACAAATATATCTGTTTAAAAGAGTCTGGTGTAGGCTAGAGAAATAGAACTGTGGTTTTCCTCTTCCACGGTTCTAATCTCCTTTTTATTACCCTTTTTCCATTGATAGTGCGAGTGTAAGCTATTTTACTACACGTAAAGGGACGTGGAACTGGACGTTCTGGTGATGGTGCTTGTAGAGGACAAGGCCGTAGCCAAGGTGAAAATGTGCCACAACCAACAGCCACATCTTCTCGCTCCCACTTCTTGACCGAATTACTAGGGAAGCAAACTACAACACCAGTATTGCGAACTGATCAATGTGAACAGGTTATTGATTGGATAGCAGATAATACTTCCAGTTACCTGGGCACCACCACCTCCGGTCTGTCTTCCACACGGTCAAGTTTTAGTAGCCATGAGTCTCGACCACATACTCCTCCTCACCCTGATGCTCCTTCCTCCCACCATGCCGAGGGTCATCAGACAGCAACTGATCCCACACTTGGACACTCTGAAGAGCTGTTCACTGGTCCATTTCCATATTTGTGCCCCTTGCCTGCTCCGCTTGAAGTGGTGGAAGAGGAGATCCCATGTAGCGATGCCCAAATATTTGAACAGGCACGGCCAGAGGAAGTTGACGCTGGCAATTTGTCACAAGAGGTGGACCATGACGAGACACAATTGCCACAAAGTGAGGAGGAGGATCGTGGTGCACAAGTGAAAGAGGAGGAGGTGGTGGATGATCTAGTAACTGACCCAACATGGCAGGAGGACACGCAGAGTGAGGCCAGCAGCACACAGGGGGAGGGAGGCAGAGAACCCCAACAGGCAGGAAGAAGCAGTGTGGTGGCCGCACACAGAAGGGGGGCAACAGTTCCACGTAACACCAACACGAGGGACGTTGCCAGTACAACCGCTAGGTCTTCCAGAGTCTGGAATTTTTGTAAAGACTCTGCTGATAACCCCAAAAAGGCCATTTGTACCACCTGCCATGCCAGCATCAGCAGGGGTGACAAAACTACCAGCCTGACTACCACCAGCATGATCAGGCACATGGCAGCAAAGCACCCGACTTTGTGGGGCAAACCCCAGGGTCCACGACCAGTGTCAGCGGGTGTCACCACTGCTTCTTCCGCTGTTGTGCGTGTAATAGAACCCCCTGTTGTCCGTGCAAGGCAATCCCCTGTCCATACTGCATGCAAAGATGCCCCCTCCTCTCAGTCTTCACTTGTTATGGCAGTTTCTCAAGAAACAGCATCAACGTCCACGTCCACGTCCCACCGCAACGTTGAATTGTCCATATCCCAGAGCTTTGAACGAAAGCGCAAATTCGCAGCCAATGCCCCACAGGTCACAGTCCTAAATTCGCACATTTCATGACTGCTTGCGTTGGAAATGCTGCCTTTTAGGCTGGTGGAGACGGAATCATTCCGCAACCTTATGGCGGTGGCCATCCCTCGGTACTCGGTCCCCAGCCGACACTATTTTGCCCGGTGTGCCAACCCCGCACTACACAAGCACGTGTGCCAAAACATCTGCCGTGCCCTCAACAACGCAGTTACTGGGAGAGTCCACCTGACAACGGACACGTGGACAAGTGCTTGTGGCCAGGGACGGTACATCTCCCTGACAGCACACTAGGTAAACATAGTGGAAGCCGGGACCCAGTCGAACCTTGGGATGGAACACATCCTCCCCACACCGAGGATTGCGGGCCCTATGTCATTCAAAGTTGCCCCCACAGTGTACAGCTCCTGCGTATCATCCTCCACCTCCTCCTCCTCATGTTCAGCCTCCATCTCAGATATCACCACATTAGTTACAAGCTGGAAGCACTGCAGTACTGCCTCAGCCAAGCGGCAACAGGCTGTGCTGAAACTCATAAGCTTAGGTGATAAACCTCACACTGCTTGTGAGTTGTGAACAGCTGTGAAAGAGCAGGCAGATCTGTGGCTGAGACCGCTGTACCTACATCCAGGCATGGTCATGTGTAACAATGGCCGTAACCTGGTGGCGGCTCTGAGGCGAGGCGAGATCACACACGCACCATGCCTGGCTCATGTGCTTAACCTCGTGGTTCAGCGGTTTCTTAAATTGTACCCCGAGTTGCCAGATCTGCTCGTCAAAGTACGCCGCCTGTCAGATCATTTTCGTAAGTCGGCTACAGATTCAGCCGCCCTTGCTGTGTTGCAGCAGCGTTTGCAGCTTCTGGCACACCGACTGGTGTGTGATGTCCCCACACGTTGGAACTCTACCCTCCACATGTTGCAAAGGATTTGTGAGCAGATTAGAGCAGTTGTGAATTACCAGCTGCAACAAGGACGTCGATATTCAGGTCAGACTCCACACATAAGACCTCAGAAGAGGACCTGGATGTCTGACATATGTACCATCCTGACAAACTTTGAGGAGTCCACCAAGATGGAGGGTGGTGATGACGCCATCATTAGCTTCAGCATCCCACTTGTCTGTCTTTTGCAACGCTCTCTGCAGAGAATTAAAGAGGAGGCATTGCAGCCAGAGTATGATGAGATGGATCAAGAACCAGTAATGGGCGATTAGACACAGCCCAGCCTCATCTCATCCCAATGTGCATTGGGGGACAATGAGGGAGAGGAGGAGGAGGAGGAAGAACAGGAGCTGATATCATGCGCTGTAGACGGTAGCACCTGTACAACTGTCATACAGTGGGTTCAGCATGGGTAGCCTGAGGACAGGGGGGAGGAGGAGGAGGAGAGCATGGTCAGTCATCATCTTGGTGAGGACACGGAAGTCTTGCCCGTTACCAGTCTGGCACACATGGCTGAGTTTATGTTACGCTGCCTTAACCGTGACCCTCGCATTGTCAAAATGTTGGGTGACACTCATTACTGGTTGGTGAAACTTTTAGACCCCTGCTACAAGGAGAACTTTCACTATTTTATTCCTGAGGTGGAGAGGTCTACAAAAATGGGGCAGTACCAGAAGGTCCTTGCTGCAGAACTGTTAAAAAAATTCCCATCTGAACACGCTAGCGGCAGAGGTCACAGTTCGTTGACCAACCAAGGCATACAGGCGAGAGAGACGCAACTCCAATCCAGCAGAGGCAGGGGAACACTGTCAATATTCTGGGACAGTTTTCTGAGACCCGCCCAGCTTACAGGCCCTGAGGCGCGGGGTACTCTCACAAGGAGTGGAAGGTTTCAAAAGATGGTGAGGGAGTACCTTGCCGACCGTACCAGCGTCCTCCATGATTCCTCTGTGCCTTTTAATTATTGAGTATCCAAGCTGGACACTTGGAATGAACTCGCTCTGTACGCCTTGGAGGTCCTGGCCTGCCCTGCCGCTAGCGTGTTATCGGAGCGTGTTTTTAGTGCCGCTTGGGGAATTATAACTGATAAGCGCACTCGCCTGTCAACTGACAATGCTGACAAGCTGACCCTTATCAAAATGAACAAGGGCTGGATTGGGCCAGACTTCTCATCACCACCAAATGACAGCAGAGTAACATAAAGTCAAATCCACTGTGTTATTTCGGGAGGTGTATTCCCATGCACCGCTTCACACCCACACATGGCTATACGCTTCCTCATTTTGGCTGTATTTTGCTCTTCTCCTTATCCTCAGCCTCCACCATCACTATACCACCAGGGTGACCGTGGTCCGTGTTGCCAACATTGCAAGTTCCTCCGTCCTAATTTTTGGCAGCTTTTGCTTGGAAGGCATAGGCAAAGACTATGGGAGACCCACTCCCCAATAATAGGAATAATATTTTTAATATGCTTTACTGCATGGCTCTTGTAAGGGGCATGAAAACCGTCTTGATAAGCTACTGTGACCTCCACCATTCTTATAGGGGCATTAAAACCGTCTTGTTAAGCTACTGCAACCTCCACGTCTCTTCCAAGGGGTATTAAAACCGTCTTGTTAAGCTACTGCAACCTCCACCACTTTTCAAGGGGCATTGATATTGTCTTTTTATTCCACTGCGACCTCCACCATTCTTCCAAGTGGCATTAAAACCGTCTTGTTAAGCTACTGCGACCTCCACCACTTTTTCAAGGGGCATTGATATTGTCTTTTTATTCCACTGCGACCTCCACCATTCTTCCAAGGGGCAATAAAACCATCTTGATAAGCTACTGCGACCTCCACCACTTTTTTAAGGGGCATTGATATTGTCTTTTTATTCCACTGTGACCTCCACCATCTTCCAAGAGGCATTAAAACCGTCTTGTTAAGCTACTGCGACCTCCACCACTATTTCAAGGGGCACTGATATTGCCTTTTTATTCCACTGTGACCTCCACCATTCTTCCAAGGGGCATTAAAACCGTCTTGTTAAGCTACTGCGACCTCCACCACTTTTTCCAGGGGCATTAAAATCGTCTTGTTAAGCGACTGCGACCTCCACCACTTTTTCCAGGGGCAATGATATTGTCTTTTTATTCCATTGCGACCTCCACGTCTCTTCCAAGGGGCATTAAAATCGTCTTGTTAAGCTACTGCGACTTCCACCACATTTCCCAGGGGCATTAAAACCGTCTTGTTAAGCTACTGCGACCTCCACCACTTTTTCAAGGGGCATTGATATTGTCTTTTTATTGCACTGCGACCTCCACCATTCTTCCAAGGGGCATTAAAACCGTCTTGTTAAGCTACTGCGACCTCCACGTCTCTTCCAAGAGGCAGTAGAACCGTCTTGTTAAGCTACTGCCACCTCCACCACTTTTCCCAGGGGTATTGATATTCTCTTTTTATTCCACTGCGACCTCCACGTCTCTTCCAAGGGGCATTAAAACCATCTTGTTAAGCTACTGCGACCTCCACCACTTTTCCCAGGGGCATTAAAATCGTCTTGTTAAGCTACTGCGACCTCCACCACTTTTTCAAGGGGCATTGATATTGTCATTTTATTCCACTGCGACCTCCACCATTCTTCCAAGTGGCATTAAAACCGTCTTGTTAAGATATTGCGACCTCCACCACTTTTTCAAGGGCCATTGATATTGTCTTTTTATTCCACTGCGACCTCCACCATTCTTCCAAGGGGCAATAAAACCATCTTGATAAGCTACTGCGACCTCCACCACTTTTTTAAGGGGCATTGATATTGTCTTTTTATTCCACTGTGACCTCCACCATCTTCCAAGAGGCATTAAAACCGTCTTGTTAAGCTACTGCGACCTCCACCACTATTTCAAGGGGCATTGATATTGCCTTTTTATTCCACTGTGACCTCCACCATTCTTCCAAGGGGCATTAAAACCGTCTTGTTAAGCTACTGCGACCTCCACCACTTTTTCCAGGGGCATTAAAATCGTCTTGTTAAGCGACTGCGACCTCCACCACTTTTCCCAGGGGCAATGATATTGTCTTTTTATTCCATTGCGACCTCCACGTCTCTTCCAAGGGGCATTAAAATCGTCTTGTTAAGCTACTGCGACTTCCACCACATTTCCCAGGGGCATTAAAACCGTCTTGTTAAGCTACTGCGACCTTCACCACTTTTTCAAGGGGCATTGATATTGTCTTTTTATTGCACTGCGACCTCCACCATTCTTCCAAGGGGCATTAAAACCGTCTTGTTAAGCTACTGTGACCTCCACGTCTCTTCCAAGAGGCAGTAAAACCGTCTTGTTAAGCTACTGCCACCTCCACCACTTTTCCCAGGGGTATTGATATTGTCTTTTTATTCTACTGCGACCTCCACGTCTCTTCCAAGGGGCATTAAAACCATCTTGTTAAGCTACTGCGACCTCCACCACTTTTCCCAGGGGCATTAAAATCGTCTTGTTAAGCTACTGCGACCTCCACCACTTTTTCAAGGGGCATTGATATTGTCATTTTATTCCACTGCGACCTCCACCATTCTTCCAAGTGGCATTAAAACCGTCTTGTTAAGATATTGCGACCTCCACCACTTTTTCAAGGGCCATTGATATTGTCTTTTTATTCCACTGCGACCTCCACCATTCTTCCAAGGGGCATTAAAACCGTCTTGTTAAGCTACTGCGACCTCCACCACTTTTTCAAGGGCCATTGATATTGTCTTTTAATTCCACTGCGACCTCCACCATTCTTCCAAGGGGCATTAAAACCGTCTTGTTAAGCAACTGCGACCTCCACGTCTCTTCCAAGGGGCATTAAATCCGTCTTGTTAAGCTACTGCGACCTCCACCACTTTTCCCAGGGGTATTGATATGGTCTTTTTATTCCACTGCGACCTCCACGCCTCTTCCAAGGGGCATTAAAACCATCTTGTTAAGCTACTTCGACTTCCACCACTTTTTCCAGGGGCATTAAAACCGTCTTCTTAAGCTATTGCGACCTCCACCATTCTTCCAAGTGGCATTAAAACCGTCTTGTTCAGCTACTGCGATCTCCCCGTCTCTTCCAAGGGGCATTAAAACCATCTTGTTAAGCTACTGCGACCTCCACAATTCTCCCAAGGGGCATTAAAACCGTCTTGTTCAGCTACTACGATCTCCCCGTCTCTTCCAAGGGGCATTAAAACCGTCTTGTTAAGCTACTGCGACCTCCACCATTTTTCCCAGGGGCATTGATATTGTCTTTTTATTCCACTGCGACCTCCACGTCTCTTCCAAGGGGCATTAAAACTGTCTTGTTAAGCTACTGCGACCTCCACCACTTTTCCCAGGGGCATTAAAACCGTCTTCTTAAGCTACTGCGACCTCCACCACTTTTCCCAAGGGCATTGATATTGTCCTTTTATTCTACTGCAACCTCCACGTCTCTACCAAGGGGCATTAAAACCGTTTTGTTAAGCTACTGCGACCTCCACCACTTTTCCCAGGGGCATTAAAACCGTCTTGTTAAGCTACTGCGACCTCCACCACTTTTTCAAGGGGCATTGATATTGTCCTTTTATTCCACTGCGACCTCCACCATTCTTCCAAGGGGCATTAAAACAGACTTGTTAAGCTACTGCGACCTCCACCACTTTTTCAAGGACATTGATATTGTCTTTTTATTCCACTGCGATCTCCACCATTCTTCCAAGGGGCATTAAAACCGTCTTGTTAAGCTTCTGCGACCTCCACCATTCTTCCAAAGGGCATTAAAACCGTCTTGTTAAGCTACTGCGACCTCCACGTCTCATCCAAGGGGCATTAAAAAGGACTTGTTAAGCTACTGCGACCTCCACCACTTTTTCAAGGACATTGATATTGTCTTTTTATTCCACTGCGACCTCCACCATTCTTCCAAGGGGCATTAAAACCGTCTTGTTAAGCTTCTGCGACCTCCACCATTCTTACAAAGGGCATTAAAACCGTCTTGTTAAGCTACTGCGACCTCCACGTCTCATCCAAGGGGCATTAAAACCATCTTATTAAGCTACTGCGACCTCCACCACTTTTCCCAGGGGCATTAAAACCATCTTGTTAAGCTACTGCGACCTCCACCACTTTTTCAAGGGGCATTGAAATTGTCTTTTTATTCCACTGCGACCTCCGCCAATCTTCCAAGGGGCATTAAAACCATCTTGTTAAGCCACAGCGACCTACACCATTCTTCAAAGGGGCATTAAAACCGTCTTGTTCAGCTACTGCGACCTCCCCGTCTCTTCCAAGGGGAATTTAAACTGTCTTGTTAAGCTACTGCGACCTCCACCTTTTTTCCCAGGGGCATTGATACTGTCTTTTTATTCCACTGCGACCTCCACGTCTCTTCCAAGGGGCATTAAAACCGTCTTGTTAAGCTACTGCGACCTCCACCACTTTTCCCAGGGGCATTAAACCGTCTTGTTAAGCTACTGCGACCTCCACCACTTTTTCATGGGCCATTGATATTGTCTTTTTATTCCACTGCGACCTCCACGTCTCTTCAAGGGGCATTAAAACCGTTTTGTTAAGCTACTGCGACCTCATGTATCTTCCAAGGGGCATTAAAACTGTCTTGTTAAGCTACTGCGACCTCCATTACTTTTCCCAGGGGCATTGATATTGTCTCTTTATTCCACTGCGACCTCCACGTCCCTTCCAAGGGGCATTAAAACCATCTTGTTAAGCTACTGCGACCTACATGTCTCTTCCAAGGGGCATAAAACCGTCTTGTTAAGCTACTGCGACCTCCACCACTTTTCCTAGCAGCATTAAAACCGTCTTGTTAAGCTACTGCGACCTCCACCACTTTTTCAAGGAGCATTGATATTGTCTTTTTATTCGACTGCGAACTCCACTATTCTTCCAACGGGCATTGCATTTCCTCCTAATTTTAGTCAGCTCTTGCTTTTCAATGCATGGGTGAATACTAAGATAGACCCACTCCCCAATAATGGGTAGAAGGTTTTTAGCATGCTGTAATCCACGTCTGTTTCAAGCGGCATTGCAGTTCCTTATAATTTTTGGAAAGCCTTCCATTCACCGCTTAGGCCAGCAGTGCACAGGAGACCCAGTTGCTATAAATGGAAAAAACAGTTTAGTTAAGGCCCTCTGACCTCCTTGTCACTTTCAAGGGGCATTGGAGTGCCTCAAAATTTTTGGGAGGCATTGCACTCACTGCATGCCCTATAACTGTGTAGCCGAACTGCTCCTTTTGGTACAGAAACATATCCTACAAGACATGTGTGGTTGATTGGCCTGATATTGATGTGAATGCTCCCTGTTCCTCCTGCTCTTTCTCCTTTGCCACCACCTCATCCATCATTCATCACCTGAAGCTTTGTTTTAACAAGAGCCATAGAACTGGGATAGTAGCAGGAAAACATCCAGCAATCCTCGGAGGAGGTAGGATATGCACCAAAACGCTGACCACCTCAGGCCTAGCCGCTACTACATACATGCGCTTGCATTCCAAGAAAACAAAGCAGATGCTAACTTCTATCATCATCATCATGCTCCTCACCTTGACACTCTCAACTCCCCTGATGGAGAAGCCAGGGCCCACTGGAGGAGTCTTGTTCTTTGGTGGGCTCATCCAATGCTGCCCTAAAGCAGGCCGGGCTAAGAAAAGTGTGGGGGGAACTTCCAAGGAGAAATAGAGGCGGCTGGGGACCGTTTATGTACACCGGGCCGCCCCCAGGAGGCTGGGGACCGTGTGCAAGCTAGCAGTATGGTATTGCAGCCTGGGGGTGGGTGGGTGGCAGGCTGCATACTTGCTCTTGCATTGCAAGGAATGGGGGAGGTACAATTGAACACTGCCCTGGGACAAGGACTTGCACTGGATAGTTGCAAGTCTGCATCTTCTGATACGGCAAGGATCACTTCTGATGGGCACACTTTTAGGCTGTAACCTGGGTGTCAGAGATGCTTCCAGGGGTCTTCCCCATGCTGTTCCCATGTCTTTTCAACACTGTATGCATGTGTCACACAGCACATGGCTAGATAAGATTGTAAAATGTTAAAATGACATTTCCCGGTGAATGCATTTGTCACAGTTGAAAGCAATACAAAAGTGCAAAAACGCATAAAAAATGCTACTTGTGAACATAGCCCAAGGTGTGGAGGAGTATTTTTGTTTTTGGTTATTTATTTTACCTTATACACAAGTTTTTACCCTGGAAAGGAAGCTCCTTAACATATTTCACAGGAAAACCGTTTCAGTTTCGTTTTTGAATGTTTTATTGTGAGCCCGTTAAAGTGGCTTAATACCTCTGACCACGTTGTTGACTGCAGTGACCTGGGGGTCAGAAATGCTTCCTGGGGCGATGCCCATGCTGTCCCCATGTCTTTTGAGCACTGTCACTATCGTTTTGGGCACTTTTTAGGCTTTCTACAGACTGCCGAGGGTGCCATCGCAAAAATGCTCGGGTCTCCCATTGACTAACATTGGGCTCGTTGCTCGGGTCAAGCACCCGAGTATCACGGTGAGCTCGGCCCGAGCTTCGAGCACCCGAGCATTTTAGTGCTCGCTCAACACTAGTTACTAATTGTTTTAATTGTTTTCAATGGTATGAGCCTTATAAGAAAAGTTCATACTATACTGTGGCTATCACCTGATGCAGGCGGGGATCCACCGAAACATGTTGTGAGTGCCACATTTGTCAAATAAAGAAGCATTACCAAAAGGATAATTTGTGCCTGGATGCTGGATTCATGCACTACACCAAAAAAACACAAATTTACCACGTTCATCAATCTTATCCTTCTGGGAGCGGTAGGAGCTGCAGCTTACAGTGCCGGAGCACAGAGAGTGAAAGACCTGCGGTGATGTCAACCCCACGTGACCGGTAAAGCCTGAACGCTGTATAATCATGTGGTGTGTGACTATACACCGGAGGCTTATACTGTGGTTGTGCAGAGGTGCACAACCACGAAAGGTGAGTGATCTCACGACCACCCTCCTCCAAAAATCCCCAGCAGACCACCAGGTACTCACAAGGGCGCCTCTCTGTTTGTTTTTATTTTCTATAATGAAATAATTCAAGCTCTCGTGATAATAACAGTAAGGAAAACAAATGAAAAAAAGTGCCAAGAATAATATTCAATGTATAAACTTAATAATAAAACATTATTTTTGCATCAAAAATTCACTTGAACGTGAACATTGAAAGGGTTAATAAAAAGCAATCATTTCTCTTCTTCTTTTCCTCCTTGCTACTTCAAACATTTCAGTATTTGTTAATGATTCACCAACTAAAAGGAGGGCTGGGTAACAGTATTTTCTAAGTGCAAACTACAACTTTCCTTAGATAAAATGGGAATGACCCAGTAGAAGGTTAGACAGCAGCAATGCACCAAGGAAAACATCACAGTTTGTACTATTTTCTGGAGTAAAATTCTTCTCTGCATGAATTTTTTTTCCCTATAACGCTCTCACTGTTCTTAATATTCTTACCATTATTTCACAAAATTCTGGTGTACATATTGACAAGGGGAGAATTGAGGAAACAATTTTAGTATTTCCTTTAGAATTATTGCATTTTGTGAAAATTCTATAAAAGAAAAAAGATAAAATAAAACATTTAAACTTTTTTTGTATGCAGTCTGTGGTCAGCCGGCAAAAAAAGCACACAGCTACTTTGCTCTGATATTTCAACCCAAACACTGATTTAAATGCATGTTACAGAAAAGCTGTGCGTGCAGTTCCCTAAAAATGGATTGGAATATGTAGGTTTCACCATGTCATGATTAGAAAAAAATCTTGATATTTGCTGTTGATTTACTTTGAACTCCATATGCAAGTAATGCTTACAGAAGATAGTAAATAGTTTCACATAGAAGGTGCTTTTGGTGTAAGAGGTCAAGTGGTATTTACAGGTTGCATTCTTTACTGTCATTTTTTAGACAATCCTATTAATCCACTTATTTGTTCCTAACCTATTCACACCATCTTATCTCAGGACAAAAGTCAATCAAAGAAGCTTGAAAAAATAGCTTCCCAATCAAATACTTGTTCATAAGCCAGGCATATAAAAAAATAAAGTTGAAAACAAGAGACAGAGGGAGCTTTTTTGATGAAAGTAGAAAAATATTTATTAAATATTATAATACACCATAAAATTCATAAGGAGTCCATAGAAAAGAGTAACAGGCGATGTGTAAAGCAAAGAGCAGACCCCCCAAAAAAGAGTAGTCAGCCCTGGGTAAATGCTGTAGAATAGAGCAAAAAATGTTTATGGCACGACCAACAGTGAGCACATTTAACACCTGGCCACATAAAGGCTTATAGAGCAAGAAGGGGAAGCAGATAATACTGCTATAGTACATCCACATTACATCAGAGCCAAGGATATGGCAGGTCACAGGTGAGAAAACATGAAAATGCAGTATGCTTAGAAGTGCAATATAAAAGAACATAGTACAACACTCACCCAAAGGCTGAGAACCCCCCCAATGGGGATGTAAGGGTGCAAGGACACCTACCCATTGCGCGTTTGGCGTGGACAATGCATTGCTTTCTCAAGGGATAGTGTAGTGAAGCCCTGCAAGGACCTTTAAGTAACCCTGACAACCGGTCACGTGTGATGTCACGTGACCGGAAACCAACCAATAGCGCTGCGTGTACTGGCGCATGCGCGTCCGGCAGGCCACGCCCCCCTCGCCGCACACCCGGCAGTCAAGCCCTGGAGATGCGCGCACCACCGTCAGTCAGCTGAGCCGGCTGACGGAGCGCGCGCACGGGCATGGAGACGCCGGGGAGCGGCAGGGTGTCACGACCCCAGGAGGCGCATGCGCTCCACAGCGCCACCAATGATGGATACTAGTATATAAAGTATCTATATTAGAAAGGAGGGCCAGTTACAAGCCCCTTTAAAGGGATAAATACACACAAATACAGGGGGAGGCATGAAATACAGCAAATGTAGCATCCCAAGTAGAATTCTTTACATTCAATTCAAATGCGATCCCCTTGAAAGGAAAGATTCATAATAGCCTCAAAACCAATCGTCCATAGATAGAGAAGATTATATGTTGACTGCTGAGTTGTTAGTACGAACCACAGGGTAAACACAAAAAGGATCCTAGATAGAATGTAAATAAATTAGTAACAATAGAAAAGCAATATGTAAAACAGGGCGACCATAGGGAAACCAGGCACCAGTCATACAATAATGAAAACAGAAAATAAAAAAGTGAAATATAAAACCCCCTAAGGGTACATAGAAGGTACACAAAAAAGGAAAAGAGTAAAGGGAAAAAAGGGGGGGAACCAAAACAGAAAAAGAATTAAAAAAAAATATATACATATATATATATATATATATATATGAAGGGGGAAGGGGCAGCACTGAGAAAAAGAGCAAAGTAAAGCGCAAAAAAAGACAATAATAACAAAATATGATAAATGCGATAGGCACATGGGGGAACCACTACAAAAATGAGGCAAAGCTGAGTGACTCATTGAGGCCACAGGGGGCCATGGTACCAAGTGTAACAATCCAACGTGCTTCCCATTGTGCAAGAAGATTTTTAATGTTGCCCCCTCTGGACCCCAAGTGTACCAGATCAATGCCTCTAAACATAAGGGATCGGGGATCACAATTATGGTAGTCCTTAAAATGGCGAGGGATCGTTTTAAGATCCAACGTCTCGGTCACATTCCTAGCTGCAATTATGTCCCTGACATGTTGCCGGATCCTGACTCTGAGCTCTCTGGAGGTGAGTCCCACATAGATGAGGGGACATCCACATGTGGCATAATAAATGACATTACTGCTGCCACACGAGATCCGGTGTAAAATTTTAAAATTCCGGTCACCTCCAGCAGAGTCAAAGGTTTTACAGCGGAGAACATTAGTACATGAAAGGCAGTGGCCACAAGGATAACATCCCAATGTTGGTTTAAATTATGACAGAAATGTACTGTTAGGGGGAACATAGTGACTTTTGACAATAAGGTCACTCAAATTACGGGCCCTCCTGGATGTCATAGAAGGATGTTCACCCAGACTAATGGCCAGTGAAGGTTCTGCCCTGAGAACTGCTCGCATATTTCTCCATTCGCTATTATATGTGGACATAAACCTGATCTTATTATTTCCCGTATCCTCTCTTTTTAGTTGATATAGCAATTTCGATCTTGGAGTAGTTTTGGCCCAAAAATAAAGTTGCCTGCACACATTTTATTTGTTTGACTTTTTTTCCTCAGATACTTTGAGAAGTATTAAAGGTGGAGAGTACCCCGCTGACGATAAGCGCTTACACTCTACAGGAAAGTATGAAAGGGAGGACCCCGCTGACAATAATAATAATAAGCTTTATTTTTATATAGCGCTAACATATTCTGCAGCGCTTTACATTATCATAGCTGTCCCCATCGGGGCTCACAATCTAGATTCCCTATCAGTATGTCTTTGGAGTGTGGGAGGAAACTGGAGAACCTGGAGGAAACCAGTGCAAACACAGGGAGAACATACAAACTCCTTGCAGATGTTGTCCTTGGTGGGATTTGAACCCAGGACCCCAGCGCTGTAAGGCTGCAGTGCTAACCACTGCACCACCGTGCCACCTGATAAGAGCTTACACTCTACCATAGAGAGAGAGGACCCCACTGGCGAGAAGAGCTTGTACTCTACAGGAGAGAGAGGACCCCGCTCACGATAAGAGCTTATACTCTACAGGAGAGATAGGACCTCCATGATCATAAGAGCTTACATTTTACAGGTGAGATAGAGAGAGGACCCCAATGACCATAAGAGCTTACACATTACAAAAGAGAGAGACTTACCCAGTGACTTTGGAGATGGAAAATGACTCTGCCGTACAAACTGTGCTCTGTTGTGAACGGCTGATCTACCCCCCTCTACAAGATATGATAATCCATATGATGTCATAGCTGCAGGGCTCTCTTGCCTGCTCTCTGATGCACCTGCAGTGCCAGGCAAGTTTTTTGTGAACCACAAATCGAATCTTAAAATGTTCAAATTTGCATGAAACCTCAAATTTCAGAAAATTCCGTACAAACTTGATCCTTCACTCATCTCTACTACCCGTTGCCTCTCTCTTCTCAGATATAACATATACTGTACATTGCACCAGCTGAATATGTCTATTAGTGGTATGATCTGGAGCTGAAAGCTGCAAAGTGAAAAACCTTCAGTCAAATACTGTATGCAACAGATAGCTGTGCCAGTCAGATATTAATGGCCTATGATTAGGATAGGTTACTAATAGCAGAGTAGGGTGGCTCCAACACCTACTGCCCACTGATTAGGTGATATCAGCTCTGGCACTCATTGGGTGAAAACTGTGTTTTGGGAGGAAAAGCACAGCTTTGAGCACCATGTATTGGGCATTCTCAGATTCTGCAGTTCACTTCTTATTCAAATCAAAAGGAGTTGAGAGGCAGAATTGCAGCTATATTGTGTAGAGTTATGCTGTTGGAGGATTTAACATCCTCTAACAGCATTGGCTTCCCCATGTGCTTTGGTATTCCCTACCAAGCCTGAAGAAGGACCTAATTGTCCACAATTAGTGTTGAGCCACCCCCGTAGTGTTCGAGTTCGGTTCGGTTCGTCGAACACCCGTGTGTTCGCCGAACTGTTCGTCGAACTGTTCGTCGAACACCTTCGAACACCGTTAAAACCAATGGCAGGCAAACAAAAACACATAGAAACACAGAGAAAACACCTTCAAAGGTGTCCAAAAGCTGACAAACTGCTCAGAAGACATAACTAACACATGGAAAAGTGACAAGTACATATAGTCATGCGAAAATAAAAGAGGTGGAGGAGTAAAAGGAGGGGGAGACACAGATATAGGCATGTCATGCCCTTCTAAAATCCAAAAAGTGAGAAGCCGACACGGCCAGTCCGCTCCTGCCCGTGCCACCTCCGTGTCGCCGGGTTTGTGCCAGAGCAGCGGTGAACCCTGACGGCCAGCCCCCCTCTCCCAATACTGGTGCCTGTCCGCTGGTGGGTCGAGCGAGCCCCCCTGTGGTGGAGGCAGCTCTAAGCTTTTTAATTTAAATTGTCTCTCTAATTTGAATGAATACACTTTAAATCCATTTACAAGGATCTATTGGAGGGCAAGTCTCATGCCAGCAGCCGCGGTAATTCCAGCTCCAGTAGCGTCCACTAAAGCTGCTGCAGTTAAAAAGCTTTTATAAGGATCGAGCTCAGCTGTCCACCGCAAGGCATCCTACTGCCAGTCCCAGCCCCTATGCCTTGGGGTGCCTCCTGATGCTCTTCACTAAGTATCCCATGGTCCCGAAGCATTTCCTTTGAAAAAATTAAGTGTCTAAACTACAGGTGGTGCAGCTTGCTTAACAGCCGGGATAATCCGCTCACTAGCAGACACTGCTACTAGGCACAAAGTATTTCCTGGGCTAGATGCAGTTAAAAATTTGTAATTAGATACTCTCGTTGGATGCTGAGAAAGCATTCCATAGAGTCTCCTGGCACGCCATATATGATTCTCTTAAAAAGCTTGGGGTAGGGGTCTAGGGGACCCTTTTATAGCCAAAATCACGGCCCTGTATCGCAATACGTCACCTAGGCTGAAGATAAATGGAACTGTAGCACCCTGAGGGCTCGGTTGCTAGAGACGTATTGCACCTCACCCAGAGGTGTGATATCTCACTCTCAGGTAAGGATGGAGTGTGGATCAGGACCCGACACCTGCATGCATTACACCACATTGCCGTGGGGCAGGGCGACCAATATGCCCCTGAGATGGGCACGACAGTCCCTGTCCCTGGCTGGAGTGGGGGGAGGGAACACTGAGGAAGGGGAACCCTGTAGTGCAGGAGCAGGGAGGAAGCAGTTCCTGGGTGCATTGAGAAGGGAGTATAAAAGGTGGGCACCATCTTAGTTCAGTGCAGAGAAGTCTGAGCAGAAGTGGCAGGGAGCAGGGGCTCTGCATGAGCTCTGCTCCGGAGGCGGGCCTAGTAACAGAGGCCCAGGCCTGGAAGAGGGAGAAGGAAGGAAGAGGAGCGGAGAAGGCTCCAGGAACGAGGAATGAAGGGATCCCAGGGGTGCGGACGGGCGAGTCGCCACCGCACGCCCGAATCCACCTGCGTGGAGGGGTCAGGCCAAAGGGGGAGACCGGTCCCCGAACTACTGGAGGCAGGAAACGACCCTCAGCTAGAAACCGGAGGCTCTGACATTTTATGTGGCGCAGCCCCTCGCTACACCCGCTAGGAAGGCACCACATAGGGTCAGGGAAACTGGCGCCAAGTTTACCAAGAGGAGGCCCGAGGCAGCCGGACAGAAGTGTTGGTAAGAAAGGCCAGACAAAGGACACACAAAGGGGGTCCTGTGAAGTGCTCCAAAGTTATCTGGGAGTTGTCTGAGCCCCTCACCTGGTGAGCACAGTACGACGTGGGCAGCCGTTACCTGCAGACGTGGTCTGGATAATAAGAACTGTGAGTAAAGGCCCTGAACTGCATCACTGACTCCGTGTCGTTACTGCTGCTGCCCTGCACCATCACCCCCATCCTCCGCATACACTGCCCTGAGGCTATACTCCTCCCGTGGGGAGTTATGCTACGCTCTGCTGCACCCACAACACCAGCCTCAGTGGTCTGCCCTGTAGCGCCGGTTCACTCTGACCGCAATCCACGGGTGGCGTAGTCGGACATTTAAACATGAAAACCACATAAATAGTTCCGCCACTGGTTTGACCGCCCTGAGCCACGGAACTGGGTCGCCGCCATGAAGACTACAACCACCAGCATCCACCAAAAGGGTCCGGCTCCGGGTGTCCCAAGGCCCAGGGGGTGCGTCAGAACATTTTCATCACCTTTCACAATCACCAATGGGACAAGGCAGTGATGTCCTCTTATACATCCTAGTGACGGAGCACCTACTCTCATCAATTCGCCATAACCCCAATATTAGGTGGATTGAGGTGGGAGGCACCGAGTACAAGTGCTCTCTATTTGCTGATGATGTCCTAGTATATATCACTCAATCACATATATCCATCCATGCTGTTATGGCTTAAATAGATCACTTTGTTACATGGTAAAATTTTAAAATCAATGCAGCGAAGTCTGAGGCCCTCGATGTCTCCCTCCCCAAATCCATATAGGATTCCATCCAGTCCAACTTTCCCTTTGCCTGGCCCTCACAGGGTATCAAATACTTAGGAATTCCTATTCATAGAGACCTCTCCCATCTATGTTATCTTAATTTTGGGCCCTTTATTGAACAACTCCATACAGACCACGGTTGGCAAGTTAGAACTGTAAGATTCACTACGTGAACCACTGGTGTTTTGTGGAAAAGCACATGTACACTGCGTTCCAAATTATTATACAAAAAGTGTTTAGGAGTGATAAGGGAAGAATTTGTTTGTTTGTCAGTTAAACTCATTGATGGTGATGTGTGTCAGGGCTCTTTATATCACTGTAAGCAATTGCAGACACCTGTGCTAATTAGTTTGGCAGGTGTGTCCAATGAAAGGCAAGACTACTTAAGAAGGCTCTCTCACATTATTAAGCAGCCTACATTTTCTGCCAAAATGGGAAAGAAAAAGGATGTGTCGGCTGCTGAGAAGCAACAAATTGTGGAGTGTTTAGGTCAAGGCATGACTACAATCAACATTGTGCGATGATCAGGATGAAGTGTCTTGGCAATCAAGAAGTATGTAGCTGATTCACAGTACACACGTGTGCGTGCTGATAAGGGCAAATTGAGGACTCTTTCCTACAGGCAATTACTTCAGGTTGAAAGAGCAGCGGCAAAAAGCCTTGTCATAGCAGCAGACAAGTTTTTGAAGCTGCTTGTGCCTCCAACGTCCCCCGAACAACAAGATGCAGGGTCCTTCAGAGGTTTGCAGCTGTGCATGCGCCATCCTGTCGACCTCCTCTATCCACTTCACACAAGCAGAAACGGCTCCAGTGGGCCAAACATTACATGAAGACTGATTTCAAAACTGTTTTGTTCACGGATGAGTGCCGTGCAGCGCTCGATGGTCCAGATGGATGGAGTGGAGGATGGCTGGTTGATGGACACCCCACGCAAACACGGCTACAGCGCCAACAAGGAGGAGGTGGAGTAATGTTTTGGGCTGGAATCATGGGGAGAGAGATTGTCGGCCCCTTTAGGATCCCTGAAGGCGCTAAAGATGAACTCCATAATGTATGTGGATTTTCTCAAACAGCACTTCCTGCCATGGTTCAAGAAGAAGAACCGTGTATTTCACAGCAAGATCATTTTTCTGCATGATAATGCACCATCTCATGCTGCACATAAAACATCTGCATCTCTGGCTGATATGGGCATAAAAGGGGACAAACTTATGGTGTGACCCCCATGCTCCCCTGACCTCTACCCCATTCAGAACCTTTGGAGCATCATTAAAAGGAGTGTCTATGATGGCGGGAGGCAGTTCACATCTAAGCAACAGCTCTGGGAGGGTATTCTGTCCTCATGCAAAACAATTGAAGCAGAAACCATCCAAAACCTGACAAATTCAATGGACGAGAGAGTTCAGAAGCTCCTTTCGAACAAGGGGTCCTATGTGAAAATGTAACATCACCTAGAATAAAGTTTTGAGTTGAAAACTGTTTGATTTCAGTTTCTAACAACCTGCTAATGCTTATAATTTCAAAAATGACCATTTTTTTGGTCTTTATTAAAATGAAAAGGTTGATCGAAAAGTTTGGGGGATCTAAGAGTGTGGCAACCCAGTAGTCATGATTACTTCGAATTCTGACAATATGAGGGTCATGCTGCAGGTAGTGCAGCAAGAAGGCACTTATGTGTCTTGCGCATCTCGGAGCCCCAAAATTATTTTCCGGGCTAGATGCAGCTAAAAATTATTTTTAATTTTAAATCTGGTGAAGCTTATTATAGATGGCCTAATAGGATCAGTGCTGCACACTGCTACAAAGCCCAAATTATTTTCCAGTCAAGATACAGATAAACATGATTAGTAATTTGAAAGCTTAAAACGGTTGGTAGGGTGATTTTAACCAATCATCAAGCTTTTACTCTCCCCAGGATGACACAGGGGTAGAAAAGTCGTTTCGGATCCATGATTTGTTCATCTTTATGAACGTGAGTCTGTCTACATTATCAGTGGAGAGCCGCGTGCGCTTATCTGTCAGCACACCACCAGCAGCGCTGAACACACGTTCAGACAGAACGCTGGCTGCGGGGCATGACAAGATCTCCAAGGCGTAAGTGGCTAGCTCCGGCCATTTATCCAGATTGGAAGCCCAAAAAGAGCAAGGGTCCAGTGACACAGTCGTGGCTTCAATGTTTACTTGGAGATACTCCTGTACCATCGTCTCTAGGCGTTGACTATGTGTCAGACTTCTTGTCTCCTGTGGCCTTGCAAAGGATGGGCTAAAAAAGTGGTGAAATGATTCCGCAAAATTGATGTTACCAGCAGATACTGTGGTTCTGTTACGGTTTGAGTGCTGAACACTTGACGGTCCCACGGTTGGCAAGTTGGAACTGTGAGATTCACTACGTGCACCACTGGTATTTTGTGGAAAAGCACATGTAAGATTCTGCAACAGTCTCTGCTGATACTCCTGCATGCGTGCATCCCTTTCTATGGCAGGAATAATTTCTGCAAATTTACTTTTGTACCGGGGATCTAACAGTGTGGCAACCCAGTAGTCAGGATTATTTCTAATTCTCACAATTCGAGGGTCATGTTGCAGGTAGTGCAGCAAGAAGGCACTCATGTGTGTTGCGCATCCAGGAGCACCAAGTCCCTGTTGTGTTGGTGGCGAGGTAACAATCATGCTTCCTTCCTCTGTCCTCTCCCCCCAACCTCGCACAACAGAAATGTGATCAAGGTCTCCCTCATCTGATGAGTCTTCCATCAGTTCGTCCTCCACTTCTTCCTGGGCTCCTGCACCTTCCTCACTAGTTTGGCTGCTACCATGCGCCCTGGTAAAACCATCTCCCCCACCCTCACATGCCTGCCGCCTTGGTGCTGCCGACCGTCTGGACCTTGCAGATGTTAGCCCTTCCGCATACAACTCCTCCTCCTCTACTTCCTCCACCTCCTCTTGTGCCACCACCTGACTCCGAATTCTGTTTAACATGTGCTCCAGCATGTAAATCACCGGAATAGTCATGCTGATAATGGCATCGTCAGCACTAAACATCTTCGTCGCCATTTCAAAACTGTGCAGAAGGGTGCATAGGTCCCTGATCTGAGACCACTCCTCCAGCGTGATTTGCCCCACCTCTGAATCTCGTTGGCCCAGGCTATACGTCAGAACGTATTGCACCAGGGCTTGTCGGTGCTGCCACAGTCGCTGCAACATGTGCAGAGTTGAATTCCACCGGGTAGGCACATCGCATTTTAGCCGGTGAAGTGGCAGGCCCAACGACTTCTGTAGAGATGTAAGTCGCTGAGCTGCGGGATGCGAACGGCGGAAGTGAGCACACAGCGACCGTGCCCTCTGCAGAAGGCCATCTAGTCTGGGATAGTGGGCTAAAAATTGCTGGACAACCAGGTTCAACACGTGAGCCATACAAGGCACGTGTGTGACATTGCCCCGGCGAAGGGCCGCACCCAGGTTTGCAGCATTGTCGCACACGGCCTTCCCTGGTTTCAGGTCCAGTGGAGACAACCATTCATGAAATTGGTTCTCCAGAGCTGACCACAACTCCTCAGCTGTGTGACTCACATTTCCCAGACATTTCAATGTAAAAACCGCCTGATGACGTTGAGCCCTACTGCCAGCATAGTAAGGAGGTGTGCAGGATCCCTTCTGCGCAGTTAGAAAGCTTGTGGCATGACCAGACAGGCTTTGGGTGCAGGTGGAAGACCGAGAGGAGGTTGAGGAGGCAGAAGCAGTGGAGGAACTTTGACATAAAGAGGATTGACGCACAACTCGTGGGGACGGCAAGACTTGGACAGCAGCCCCTTGTCCTGCTGTCACCATAGTTACCCAGTGCCCAGTCAGCGACATGTAACGCCCCTGTCCATGCCTACTCGTCCAAGTGTCTGTGGTGAAATGCACCCTGTCACACACAGAGTTTCTCAAAGAAGCGGTGATGTTGTGTGCGACATGCTGGTGGAGCGCAGGCACACCTTTCTTTGAGAAGTAGTGCCGACTGGGCATCTGGTACTGGGGCACTGCGACGGACATAAGGTCTCGAAAATCCTCTGTGTCCACCAGGCGGAAAGGCAGCATTTCTGTAGCCAAGAGCTTGCAGATGGTGAAATTCAGGCCTTTTTCCACTCATTTTGGTGGTTAACTAATTCACAACTCTGGAGTTGTTTGCACAAAACAACAATGGATGGTAACCGAGCAGAGCTGAGTGGCCAAACTGTGGTATTAGGCCAAAACTATTGACTGGGTTAGATGCAGAAAAAAATTATTTTGAATTTTCAACCTGATGGAGGTCAGTATAGATGGACTAATACAAATAGTCCCACACACTGCTAGAAGCCCAAATGTTTTTTCAGAGGTACTGTAGATGCAGATAAAAATTATTTTTAATTTGCAACCTGATGGAGGTCAGTATAGATGGACTAATAGACCAAGTCCCACACACTGCTAGAAGCCCAAATATTTTTTCAGAGCTAGATGCAGAAAAAAATTATTTTTAATTTGCAACCTGATGGAGGTCAGTATAGATGGACTAATAGACCAAGTCCCACACACCGCTAGAAGCCCAACTATTTTTTCAGAGCTAGATGCAGAAAAAAATTATATTCAATTTGCAACCTGATGGAGGTCAGTATAGATGGACTAATAGACCAAGTCCCACACACCGCTAGAAGCCCAAATATTTTTTCAGAGCTAGATGCACAAAAAAATTATTTTTAATTTGCAACCTCATGGAGGTCAGTATAGATGGACTAATAGACCAAGTCCCACACACTGCTAGAAGCCCAAATATTTTTTCAGAGCTAGATGCAGAAAAAAAATATTTTTAATTTGCAACCTGATGGAGGTCAGTATAGATGGACTAATAGACCAAGTCCCACACACCGCTAGAAGCCCAAATATTTTTTCAGAGCTAGATGCAGAAAAAAATTATTTTTAATTTGCAACCTGATGGAGGTCAGTATAGATGGACTAATACACCAAGTCCCACACACTGCTAGAAGCCCAAATATTTTTTCAGAGCTAGATGCAGAAAAAAATTATTTTTAATTTGCAACCTGATGGAGGTCAGTATAGATGGACTAATAGACCAAGTCTCACACACCGCTAGAAGCCCAAATATTTTTTCAGAGCTAGATGCAGAAAAAAATTATTTTTAATTTGCAACCTGATGGAGGTCAGTATAGATGGACTAATAGACCAAGTCCCACACACTGCTAGAAGCCCAAATATTTTTTCAGAGCTAGATGCAGAAAAAAATTATATTCAATTTGCAACCTGATGGAGGTCAGTATAGATGGACTAATAGACCAAGTCCCACACACCGCTAGAAGCCCAAATATTTTTTCAGAGCTAGATGCACAAAAAAATTATTTTTAATTTGCAACCTCATGGAGGTCAGTATAGATGGACTAATAGACCAAGTCCCACACACTGCTAGAAGCCCAAATATTTTTTCAGAGCTAGATGCAGAAAAAAAATATTTTTAATTTGCAACCTGATGGAGGTCAGTATAGATGGACTAATAGACCAAGTCCCACACACCGCTAGAAGCCCAAATATTTTTTCAGAGCTAGATGCAGAAAAAAATTATTTTTAATTTGCAACCTGATGGAGGTCAGTATAGATGGACTAATACACCAAGTCCCACACACTGCTAGAAGCCCAAATATTTTTTCAGAGCTAGATGCAGAAAAAAATTATTTTTAATTTGCAACCTGATGGAGGTCAGTATAGATGGACTAATAGACCAAGTCTCACACACCGCTAGAAGCCCAAATATTTTTTCAGAGCTAGATGCAGAAAAAAATTATTTTTAATTTGCAACCTGATGGAGGTCAGTATAGATGGACTAATAGACCAAGTCCCACACACTGCTAGAAGCCCAAATATTTTTTCAGAGCTAGATGCAGAAAAAAATTATTTTTAATTTGCAACCTGATGGAGGTCAGTATAGATGGACTAATAGACCAAGTCTCACACACCGCTAGAAGCCCAAATATTTTTTCAGAGCTAGATGCAGAAAAAAATTATTTTTAATTTGCAACCTGATGGAGGTCAGTATAGATGGACTAATAGACCAAGTCCCACACACTGCTAGAAGCCCAAATATTTTTTCAGAGCTAGATGCAGAAAAAAATTATTTTTAATTTGCAACCTGATGGAGGTCAGTATAGATGGACTAATAGACCAAGTCCCACACACCGCTAGAAGCCCAAATATTTTTTCAGAGCTAGATGCAGAAAAAAATTATTTTTAATTTGCAACCTGATGGAGGTCAGTATAGATGGACTAATAGACCAAGTCCCACACACTGCTAGAAGCCCAAATATTTTTTCAGAGCTAGATGCAGAAAAAAATTATTTTTAATTTGCAACCTGATGGAGGTCAGTATAGATGGACTAATAGACCAAGTCCCACACACCGCTAGAAGCCCAACTATTTTTTCAGAGCTAGATGCAGAAAAAAATTATATTCAATTTGCAACCTGCTGGAGGTCAGTATAGAAGGATTAATAGAACAAGTCCCACACACTGCTAGAAGCCCAAATATTTTTTCAGAGCTAAATGAAGAAAAAAATTATTTTTAATTTGCAACCTGATGGAGGTCAGTATAGATGGACTAATAGACCAAGTCCCACACACTGCTAGAAGCCCAAATATTTTTTCAGAGCTAGATGCAGAAAAAAATTATATTCAGTTTGCAACCTGATGGAGGTCAGTATAGATGGACTAATAGAATGATGCTATGCCCAAAAGATTTTACTTCACTAGGTGCAGTAAAAAAATTGGTATTCTATACACAGGTGTTATATCTTGCAACACAGATAGGCTACTCCACTGACTAACACACTCTGCAATAGGCCAAAAAGGATTAGCTTTGCTAGATTCAGCCAAATGCTGTGAAAAAAACTTGCACAGCACTGGCACAGACCTGCCTGGCAAAAACTGATAGGAACTGATGTAACCTAGTCCTGAAAAGGACTCCAATTACAATTAGTCTTTACTCCCACAACCTATCTATTTAAGAGCACAGACCTCCCTGATAAAAGTCGTAGGAAATGCTGTAACCTAGTCCTTAAAAGGACTGCAATCACAACTATTCCCTACTCCCAAGCTATCTGTATATTTGTGCGAAAATTGGCTTGAAATTAACAAGGTATAGCGCACACAGCAACAGCGGTGCCGTCTAACACGCAGCTGCAGCAGTGAGAAAATGGTGGCGACGGGGAAAATGGCTTGGTCTTATAGGGCAAGGACATGTGACATACACTGCCAATGACACATGCCCTTGCTTGTGTGAAAAAAAGCACTTCGCTCCGTGTGTGCGCTGCTGATAGGCTGACAGATTGCACCTCCCCACTGCAAATGCGGGAAAGAGAAAAAAAAATGGAGATCTTCATTGTTCCTGCAGAGATCCATCCCCTGCCCCTCCCCCACCCCGCTGTACACTCAAACTGCGTATTAACATTAATTTTCATCATTACTGAGAAAAAATCCAGTTATGATTTTGGTGCACGAACAGTTATCGAACATAACCTCGAACAGCCGAATTTTTCTCAAATTGTTCGTGTTCGCCGAATGGCTCGAACACCGCCCAAAACAGCTCGAATTTGAGATTGGCGAACAGTTCGAGTAGAACAACGCTCATCTCTATCCACAATGTATTGGACATATTACATATATTTACATCACAAAGTCTGAAGTGCTGTTCATTCTCTATGGCATATGTGACATGCAAAAGTAGTGCTATTGCTTAAAAGCATCCAGCAACTAGAGGGGTTCACACAGTAACAGGAGACAGGGAGGGTTTTAGAAGAGCCCCAGGGGGATTGTGGGGAAGTTGTTTAATGTCTGGCTGGAGCCGAAGAGAGAGGTGGTATGTGTGGTCTGTATCTCATAGAAGTGCCCCTGCAAGTGAAAAGAATTCAAGTCAGGAGTGAAGCTAAGCACCACTCAGGTAGAGTTCCTGAACTAGCAGTGCAGAGTATTGTCAGGCTGAAAGATAAGGACTGGAAGAAATGATGCCACAGGGATCATCTCCCTCAGCAACCCCCCCTCCTCCATCTCACTGTGCTGTAAAGAATGCTGTATTCATTAATGTGCCTTTGCATTAGAACTGTGCTGTCCTATACTACTGGGATGACTGGTAACTGCTGTGCTGCTAAGGAAACTGTACTGTTTGTCACTGGAGCCTGTTGCTCATAACACTTAACTTGCACTGGCTGTGTGCCTTCTTATTAAATGCTACTGTTCTACCGTTGATGAGGACTCTTGTCAAGTGTGTCTGGTCAGCAAGTGAAACAACCTACGTGTCTGTGCCTGAGGGTCAATACTCCTGTGTGCTGTAGCACATGGTCTACGGTTGCCCTGAGTAACGGTTCCCCCTGGATTCCAAGGAATTCATGTAATCTGTCTCGCCCCTATCTGAACTTAGCAGTGTGCGTGTAACATTGGTGGCCCGTACGGGGAATCCTGAGCGGGAATTAGCGTGTAGAGGGAGAAGAGGAAAAGTGTCTGGAAAAACACAGCAGCACAGCACTTCAACTCAACTCTGCTACACCAGTTAAAGGGGACCATCTCTAAAGAAAACTCACTAGCATCAATGGATGTGGAAATACAAATGGACAGAATTAGTGAACTGCTTCTTTAGTTAACCTGTGAAGCATTGAGAACAGTAGCAGAACATATAAAGATGTCAAAAGAACAGATTTCTAAAGCACACAACTGTAGTCAATTGTTATCTGCCATTAATGCAAAAATGGATGAGCAGGGGGAGAAAGAAGCTGAAGACCTCTTGGGGACATTCCACCAGGAACTAACACAGTTTCTAACCAGGTTTAAGTTAGAGGATGGAGCGACTGCACCAATTACCAAAAGCGGGAATCTCCATCCACAGACTGAACTACAGGAATTGAAAGAACAATTCAAAGCCCTAACAGCCCTGCAGGAATCAACCAAAACCTCTGAACGGGTGATAGACTCAGACAGGACCTTTAACCTGCTCGGGTTAGATAAATCAGGGAGACAGTCCTGTCCTCTCTGCCACCACAAATCACCATAAGGAAAAAATTCAAGATCCTGGGACAGAATGGAACAGAAAGAGAGACTGTCTTAGACTGTGTGCCCACGATGCGGATTTAATGCGTTTCCGCGGCACATAAAAATCGCTTGTTAAGATGTCTGCCATGTTTCCCAATGATAATTCTGCAGAAATTTCCGCTGCGGATTATCATTGCGAAAGAATCCGCAGCACAACCAAAATCGCAAAATTGAGCCCATTGACTTGCATTGAACTGCGTAAAATCTGCATGTATAGATTTATAAATGCGGATTTTATGCGGTTCAATGCACGGATGGTACCCGGGTCTGGAGAAGAGGAGACTCTCAACCGACCCAGGTACCATTGTACCCGCAAGTTAAAAAAGAATTATAAATTAAAAAATATTCATACTCACCTCTCCGGCGTCCCCCGGTCTCCTCCCGGCGGCGATCCTCTCTCATCGGCGGCCCACGGTGTACTGGCAGGACCTGCAGTGACGTCATTTAATCAGCTGATGGTCACGCGACCATCACCTGACCACTGATGTCAGGGCCGCCGGAGAGGTGAGTATAAGGTTTTTTTTTTTCTTTTTACTTTTTAATTCTTTTTTTTTAGCATAGATGAACCATATGAAAGCAGAACTCTCCTCATAAGTTGGTCACACAATATAAATCCTTACCAGTTGCATGGATTTATATTGTGTGACCAACTTATATTGTCAAGCCCTTTTCCAAATACATTTGAGTGATGCTCAAAATCGCTTGGAAAACCGCTTGAAAAAACGCATGCATAAACGCATGTAAAATCCGCATGCGATTTTTCTGCCAGGGAGAGGAAAAAACACTCAGGAAATTTCTGCTTCAAATCTGCATCATGGGCACATCCCCTAATAGGAACTTGTTGCACCAGATCGATGCAGGTTTACAGAAAGGCTACCAGCCAGATGAGGGGGTGGTGAAAGTGATCAACCCAGTGCTGAACCTCCTTAGTATGCTAGAAATGAAGAGTCAATTGACTTTGCAACAGCTGAAGATGATTTTAAAAGGACACTATAAAGAAGAGAGTACTTCAAAATTGTTCCACCGACTCATTAACCTCTCACAGAAAAATAATGAATCACCCCAAAGTTTCTTGTTCAGAGCAATTGAACTGAAGGATAGACTGTTGTTTGCATCCAGAGATGTAGAAGCGGAAGAGAAGTTTGATGCTGAACTAGTCCAGAAGAAGTTCTTGAGATCATTGGGAACAGGGTTAATCAGCAAAGACATCAAGTTGCAGCTGAAACAGTACCTAGAAGATCCTGGCATTCTGGACGAAGTCCTAATTGAAAAAATGAATGAGGCAGCTAGTTTGGAGTCAGAGAGCAAACAGAAGTTAAAGAAAGGCTCTGCTCCTAAAATCACCAAAATGAGTCAGGTGAGGATGGAGACCCCCAGTGGCCAGTCCAAAGATCATCATAGAGACCCTCCAGTGCCACCTCCGAGAGGTAACCTTAAATTACCAACAAAAGAGAGGACTCCTAGTAAAAGCACTGTGGGACACAGGAGCCCAAGCAAGCCTTTTAAATGAAGAATGGAGAAGGCGCTACGTGCCACACACTTGCTTTCGGTCACTAAAAGAACTCTTTGGACCAGTGGAACTCCACGACAAAGCCGTCAACCTGACCAAAATCCCTTTCATAAGCTGGGTGGAAGTGACTTTCCAACTCAGGGCCACGAAGAACAGTAACACCATTGAGCTTTTGGTACCTATTCTCGTGACCAGTGATCAGAACATGGCAGAGGATCCTATCCTGGGTTATAATGTAATCAGTGAGGTCATCACGAAACACAAGGCAGGGGCGCTGGTGGTGGATGCAATTGCCACATCGCTCGCCATACCCAACGCCGTGGCAGACAATGTGATTCATAGAGTAAAGAAAGAACAGAATACAATGGACCTAAAAGAAGTCAAGGTAGGCTGGC
Source organism: Phyllobates terribilis (assembly GCF_046119375.1). Classification (NCBI taxonomy): domain Eukaryota; kingdom Metazoa; phylum Chordata; class Amphibia; order Anura; family Dendrobatidae; genus Phyllobates; species Phyllobates terribilis. Next base: position 311,037,196 of record NW_027362763.1, on the reverse strand, counting down.
GCCCAACCATCATCACTGCACAAACTAAATGGTGGGGTGAGGTGAGGAGTCCGGGTAGAACGGGGAAGAAAAGTCCAGAAAAGGCTGTTTGTGCCAAAAGACTCCTCCGAACTTCTGGAAGGCCTAGTTCAAGGTGACACTGTGTTTATGATTCCTACTGGTGGGTTTGCTCGAGTGACAGTACAGGTGATGAATACTATGAGACATGAAATTAGACTGGATCCAAGGACCGTGTTAGGTCACATCGAAACCATTAAAATGGTATATCCAGCCAGTGTGAGACCCGCCCAGGGGTCTACAGTGAATTCAGTCTCCCCACCAAGGAACAGGAGTTGCCCAGGGGAAGAAATTGCATGACCCACCTCGGAGTCCTGGGATCCCCCAGTACCCCTGGAACACTTGTGTGCTGAAGATCGAGTGGTAGAAGAGTGTCATGCATTCTCAAAAGATGACTCTGATTAGACTGTATCCCATCATTGCAGTTGAAAATCAATTTGAAAGACACGACCCCAGTAACCAGAAGTTACATGTCTGTGCTGAAACCATTACACCATGAAGTGAAAGAGTATTTACAAGACCTAATCAACAGAAGTTGGGTTCAAAAGTCAAAGTCGTCTTATTCCTCTCCTATTGTTTGTGTTAGGAAGAAGGGTGGTACGTTGAGACTCTGCTGTGATTACCGGGAACTAAACCGAAAGTCAGTACCTGATCGGCACCCGATACCAAAGATCCAATATATGCTGGATAGCCTATCAGGAAGTACCTGGTTCTCTGTCCTCGATCAGGGTAAAGCATACCATCAAGGGTTTGTTGACGAGTCCAGTAGACCTTTGACAGCATTCATCACACCGTGAGGATTATATGAGTGGATCCCCATACCATTTGGGCTCAGTTCAGCTCCAGGAGAATTTCAGAGGAGCATGGAGACATGTTTAAAAGGATGGAGGGATGATATCTGCCAGCCGTACTTGGATGACAATGTGGTACACAGCAAAACCTTCTGGGAGCATGTTGAACACGTGAGGACCGTATTACAATGGTATTAACAACACGGAGTTAAGTTAACCCCAAAGAAGTGTGAACTGTTCAAAATGACAAATCCGATTTCAAGGGAAAATTGTGTCCGGAGAAGGATATACCATGGACCCAGCAGAAATCGCTCTGATACTGGCCTTAAAAGACAAGCGGCCCTCTACCATTGGGAAGTTGAGGCAGATATTAGGATTCCTTTCCTACTATCATACTTACGTTTGGAACTTCTCCAGGATTGCCCCCCCACTATACCTCCTCTTGGGAGGGACGACAGAGGCAACAACCACCATGGAGAAAAAGAAGAACGCGGGAAGGACAGGGCTTAATAGAAACAATGCCGTTTCATCCCAACAGACCATTCTCTGGACAGCAGGTATTGGAAAAACTAGTAGACTACCTGGTAAAACTACCCATCTTGGGATATCCTGATTTCAATTTACCATTTGTTCTTCATTGTGACGCTTTTCAAGTTGGACTGGGAGCTGCCCTGTATCAGCATCAAGATGGAAAATTGAGGGTCATCGGTTACAGTTCTAGAACATTGACAGACGGCGAGAAGAATTACCATCTACATTCTGGAAAATTGGAGTTCCTGGAATTGAAATGGGTTATCTGTGAACGATTTAGAGATTATCTCTACTACAGCAAAGAGTTTGAGGTATACACTGACAACAACCCTTTGACCTTTATCCTTACTACAGCCAAACTGAATGCAACGGGTCAGTGATGGGTCTCTGAACTAGCTGACTTCAATTTCAGCATCAAGTAAAGGCCAGAAAAATGAAATGCGGATGCTGATGGATTGTCAAGAATGCCACTAGAGCCTGAGGAGTTCATGCAAGAATGCTCGGAGGAAGCCAGTCTGGAAGCAATTGAGAGCACTACTCAAGCAGTACAAGCTTATCAGGAGGTAGACATACCACTGTGGTGTTGGTTGATGATGGAAACTACTATAAAAGCGAGAGAACGCAACAACTACCAAAAGGGAAAATCCATAGAGCACAATGGGAAGATCGGATAATTGGTAGAATCCTACTTTATGTGGATGAAAATCGGTTTCCAAGTAAACGAGAGACAGCGAGTCACCAGCAGTATCTGTTTTAATTAAAGAATGGACGAAGCTCTACCTCAGTGAAGACGGTATCCTGTGTTGTAAAGGAGGACAAAACCGGCAGTTGGTACTACCCAGAGTATTCCGAAGGTTGGTCTTCAAAGAACTCAATGAAAATATGGGACACCTGGGAGTGGAAAGGACTACCAACTTGATCCGTGAATGTTTCTTCTGGCCGTACATGCAGAGAGATATTGAGAGGTACGTGACCAGGGAGTGTGGGTGTCTGAAAGATAAATGTCCCAACACATCAACCCGGGCACCTATGGGCAACATACAAACTACGTATCTGTTTGAGATGGTCTCAATAGACTTTTTACATCTCGAGACATGCCAAGTTTGGTACAGATACATCTTGGTGGTGATGGACCATTTCACTCGATTTGCTCAAGCATATACCACCACCAATAAATCGGGTCGAACAGCGGCAGAAAAGATCTTCAATGATTTTGCTTTGAGGTTTGGGTTCCCTATGAGGTTACACCACGACCAAGTAAGAGAATTTGAGAACTAGCTCTTTGTCAAGCTAGGAAAGTGCTGCAGAATTCAGAGATCCCACACAACGCCCTATCACCCAGAGGGTAATGGACAAGTGGAACGTTTTAACGGGACATTATTGTCGATGTTGTGCACTTTAACAGCTGATGAGAAGAAAGACTGGAAGAGTTCCTTGTCAAAAGTGGTACATGCCTATAACTGTACAAAGAGCGTTGCAACTCACCCTTTTTCTTATGGTATGGATGATCGCCAAGACTGCCAATCGACGTCATGTTCGATACTCCGGTCTCAGAGACTTACAGAACGCATCCGGAGTACGTTTGGAAATGGAAGGAACAGATGGCAGAGGCATACAACATAGCGTCCAAAGTGGTTACTCAAGGACAGAGCAAGAGTAAGGAGTACTATGATCGAAAATGTTATGGAGCAAAATTGGCACCGGGAAGCTGGGTGCTAGTCAAAAACGTACGTGAGAAAGGCGGTCCAAGAAAACTTTGTTCATACTGGGAAGACAAGGTGTATGTGGTCGTAAGGAGGAAAGCTGATGACAGCCCAGTGAATGAAATCCAATTGGAAACGGGAGACAAGAAAACCAGAAAAGTCCATCGGAATTTAATACTACCCTGTGATTTTCTCCCACTGCAACAAGACTTCCCAGATATAGACCGACATCATCCGAGATCGACTAAGGGACTACCATAGACTGAAGCTCCGGAGGTGGATAGTGACCTTGAAGGTTCTGATGAAGAAGAGCACACCATTGTATTCCTTGGGCCGGCAAGGAGAGGATGTACCATCCTCAGGAGAGTGAACTAAGTCCCGAGGCTCCAGAGTTTGTACCAAGGAGTACAGATGAAGTCCAATTAAGATCTGATGATTGAACACCGGTCCCTGAAGAGACCGATCAACACTCAGGAGGAGCGGAATTACCTGACCATGTGGAAGCAGGCAATTCAGGAGAAGTACAGGAACTTACAGAGTCAGCTCCAAGAGCATCTGAGGAAGCACGGGAAATGAATGTGGCGGAAGAAACTCCTGTGACCGAAGAATCCGTGGTATCTGAGGAACAACCCACCAGGAGGATGTCGACTTGAGAAGTGAGGAGGCCCGTGATGCTGACGTATGAGACACTTGGTGAACCGAGTCAAGTGCCAAGGACTGTCGACTGGAAACAGGTATCTCTGCCTACGGACTAGGTAAGCCCACTGGAGTGGTATTCACCACCGAGAGGCAGTATGAAAGATGTTGCCTACTGGAAAGACTAGTTTCCATGCTTTGATTTTCCTTAAAAGACTTTGTAGAAACAAAGAACTGTTAAATCCTAGTGAGAGAGAGCTGTTTGAAGACATATGAAAAGCTGCAACTGAAGAGATGCTGATTGTTTTAATTGTGTTAAATGTTTATTTCTTACAGGTGTCCTATAAGAAAAAGGTCATAAGAATAGGTTGTTATCAATGTTTATGAACGTTATATCAATTTGACAATGCCAATCTTTATATGAAGTTATTCAACTTTCACCACTGTCTCAGAATTGGTCAGATTGACCAATTAAGGCGAACATCGAGGACGACATTCAAAAAGGAGGGAAGAGTGTGACATGCAGAAGTAGCGCTGTTGCTTTAAAAGCATCCAGCAATTAGAGGGGTTAACACAGTCACAGGAGACAGGGAGGATTTTAGCAGAGCCCAAGGAGGATTGTGGGGAAGTTGTTTACTGTCTGGCTAGAGCCGAAGAGAAAGGTGGTGTGTGTGGTCTGTATCTCACAGAAGCGCCCCTGCAAGTGAAAAGGATTCAAGTCAGGAGTGAAGCTAAGCACAGGTCAGGTAGAGTTCCTGAACTAGCATTGCAGAGTATTGTCAGGGAGAAAGATAAGGACTGGAAGAAATGGTGCCATTGGGGTAATCATCCCCCTCAGCAAACCCTCCCCACCTCCTCCATCTCACTGTGCTGTAAAGAATGCTGTGTTCAATAATGTGCCTTTGCATTAGAACTGTGCTGTCCTGTACTACTGGGAAGACTGTTAACTGCTGTGCTGCTAAGGAAACTGTACTGTTTGTCACTAGAGCCTGTTGCTCATAAAACTTAACTTGCACTGGCTGTGCAGCTTCTTATTAAATGCTACTGTTCTACCTTTATGAGGACTCTTGTCAAGTGTGTCTGGTCAGAAAGTGAAACAACCTACGTGTCTATGCCTGAGGGTCAATACCCTGTGTGCCTGAGAGAAGCTGCAGCACATGGTCTACTGTCGCCCTGAGTAACGGTTCCGACAAGATTTCAAAGAATTCATGTAACCTATCTCGCCCCTATCTGAACCTAGCGGCGTGCGTGAACATATCTTGACAGGATCCTTGGGCAGAAAGGATCAGAACCTGCATACAGCAAACACATTCTCCACTCCGGTGGATAAGTACATCCATACATGTCTTTGAAATATGATAATGAGAAGTTGAGTCTAGTTCACCTTCTGTGTTCCATATCATTTTATAGATAAATGTATGTGCTCATCATGTGATTTTCATGATTTGCTATAAATACATTTTAGTGTACAGGATTTTCTTTATTATTCTCAAAGCCCATCTGCACCAAAAATAAGCCTGATGGGTCCAATGTAAAGCTTATACAGGATGGCAATTCCCTCTATTTATAGCACTTCTGTATATGTTCTTTACTATGCCCTTTCCAACTGTTGGCATCTCCAAAATGTATGGGTCATCCTAGTCCCTGGTACTATCTTGCACACAGAAACTGCTATTCCTAAGCCTTTATGGCACTTCACCAGGGGCAGGATATATTCCTTTTATGCCCAATGCAGAATATTCAAAGCTCACCCCACCAACCTTGGTCTCTTAATTAGTGTTGAGCCACCCCCGTAGTGTTCGAGTTCGGTTCGGTTCGTCGAACACCCGTGTGTTCACCGAACTGTTCGTCGAACTGTTCGTCGAACACCTTCGAACACCGTTAAAACCAATGGCAGGCAAACAAAAACACATAGAAACACATAGAAAACACCTTCAAAGGTGTCCAAAAGCTGACAAACTGCTCAGAAGACACAACTAACACATGGAAAAGTGACAAGTACATATAGTCATGCGAAAAGAAAAGAGGTGGAGGAGTAAAAGGAGGGGGAGACACAGATATAGGCATGTCATGCCCTTCTAAAATCCAAAAAGTGAGAAGCCGAGACGGCCAGTCCGCTCCTGCCCGTGCCACCTCCGTGTCGCCGGGTTTGTGCAAGAGCCGCGGTGAACCCTGACGGCCAGCCCCCCTCTCCCAATACTGGTGCCTGTCCGCTGGTGGGTCAAGAGAGCCCCCCTGTGGTGGAGGCAGCTCTAAGCTTTTTAATTTAAATTGTCCCTCTAATTTGAATGAATACACTTTAAATCCATTTACAAGGATCTATTGGAGGGCAAGTCTCATGCCAGCAGCCGCGTAATTCCAGCTCCAGTAGCGTCCACTAAAGCTGCTGCAGTTAAAAAGCTTTTATAAGGATCGAGCTCGGCTGTCCACCGCAAGGCATCCTAGTGCCAGTCCCAGCCCCTATGCCTTGGGGTGCCTCCTGATGCTCTTCACTGAGTATCCCGTGGTCCCGAAGCATTTCCTTTGAAAAAATTAAGTGTCCAAACTACAGGTGGTGTAGCTTGCTTAACAGCCGGGATAATCCGCTGACTAGCAGACACTGCTACTAGGCACAAAGTATTTCCTGGGCTAGATGCAGTTAAAAATTTGTAAGTAGATACTCTCGTTGGATGCTGAGAAAGCATTCCATAGAGTCTCCTGGCACGCCATATATGATTCTCTTAAAAAGCTTGGGGTAGGGGTCTAGGGGACCCTTTTATAGCCAAAATCACGGCCCTGTATCACAATACGTCACCTAGGCTGAAGATAAATGGAACTGTAGCACCGAGGGCTCGGTTGCTACAGACGTATTGCACCTCACCCAGAGGTGTGATATCTCACTCTCAGATAAGGATGGAGTGTGGATCAGGACCCGACACCTGCATGCATTACACCACATTGCCGTGGGGCAGGGCGACCAATATGCCCCTGAGATGGGCACGACAGTCCCTGTCCCTGGCTGGAGTGGGGGGAGGGAACACTGAGGAAGGGGAACCCTGCAGTGCAGGAGCAGGGAGGAAGCAGTTCCTGGGTGCATTGAGAAGGGAGTATAAAAGGTGGGCACCATCTTAGTTCAGTGCAGAGAAGTCTGAGCAGAAGTGGCAGGGAGCAGGGGCTCTGCATGAGCTCTGCTCCGGAGGCGGGCCTAGTAGCAGAGGCCCAGGCCTGCAAGAGGGAGAAGGAAGGAAGAGGAGCGGAGAAGGCTCCAGGAACGAGGAATGAAGGGATCCCAGGGGTGCGGACGGGCGAGTCGCCACCGCACGCCCGAATTCACCTGCGTGGAGGGGTCAGGCCAAAGGGGGAGACCGGTCCCCGAACTAGTGGAGGCAGGAAACGACCCTCAGCTAGAAACCGGAGGCTCTGACATTTTATGTGGCGCAGCCCCTTGCTCCACCCGCTAGGAAGGCACCACATAGGGTCAGGGAAACTGGCGCCAAGTTTACCAAGAGGAGGCCCGAGGCAGCCGGACAGAAGTGTTGGTAAGAAAGGCCAGACAAAGGACACACAAAGGGGGTCCTGTGAAGCGCTCCAAAGTTATCTGGGAGTTGTCTGAGCCCCTCACCTGGTGAGCACAGTACGACGCGGGCAGCCGTTACCTGCAGACGTGGTCTGGATAATAAGAACTGTGAGTAAAGGCCCTGAACTGCATCACTGACTCCGTGTCGTTACTGCTGCTGCCCTGCACCATCACCCCCATCCTCCGCATACACTGCCCTGAGGCTATACTCCTCCCGTGGGGAGTTATGCTACGCTCTGCTGCACCCACAACACCAGCCTTAGTGGTCTGCCCTGTAGCGGCGGTTCACTCTGACCGCAATCCACGGGTGGCGTAGTCGGACATTTAAACATCAAAACCACATAAATAGTTCCGCCACTGGTTTGACCGCCCTGAGCCACGGAACCGGATCGCCGCCACGAAGACTACAACCACCAGCATCCACCAAAAAGGGTCCGGCTCCGGGTGTCCCAAGGCCCAGGGGGTGCGTCAGAACATTCTCATCACCTTTCACAATCACCAATGGGACAAGGCAGGGATGTCCTCTGTCCCCTCTCTTATACATCCTAGTGACGGAGCACCTGCTCTCATCAATTTGCCATAACCCCAATATTAGGTGGATTGAGGTGGGAGGCACCGAGTACAAGTGCTCTCTATTTGCTGATGATGTCCTAGTATATATCACTCAATCACATATATCCATCCCTGCTGTTATGGCTGAAATAGATCACTTTGTTACATGGTAAAATTTTAAAATCAATGCAACGAAGTCTGAGGCCCTCGATGTCTCCCTCCCTAAATCCATATAGGATTCCATCCAGTCCAACTTTCCCTTTGCCTGGCCCTCACAGGGTATCAAATACTTAGGAATTCCTATTCATAGAGACCTCTCCCATATATGTTATCTTAATTTTGGGCCCTTTATTGAACAATTCCATACAGACCACGGTTGGCAAGTTAGAACTGTAAGATTCACTACGTGAACCACTGGTGTTTTGTGGAAAAGCACATGTACACCGCGTTCCAAATTATTATGCAAAAAGTGTTTAGGAGTGATAAGGGAAGAATTTGTTTGTTTGTCAGTTAAACTCATTGATGGTGATGTGTGTCAGGGCTCTTTATATCACTGTAAGCAATTGCAGACACCTGTGCTAATTAGTTTGGCAGGTGTGTCCAATGAAAGGCAAGACTACTTAAGAAGGCTCTCTCACATTATTAAGCAGCCTACATTTTCTGCCAAAATGGGAAAGAAAAAGGATGTGTCGGCTGCTGAGAAGCAACAAATTGTGGAGTGTTTAGGTCAAGGCATGACTACAATCAACATTGTGCGATGATCAGGATGAAGTGTCTTGGCAATCAAGAAGTATGTAGCTGATTCACAGTACACACGTGTGCGTGCTGATAAGGGCAAATTGAGGACTCTTTCCTACAGGCAATTACGTCAGGTTGAAAGAGTAGCGGCAAAAAAGCCTTGTCATAGCAGCAGACAAGTTTTTGAAGCTGCTTGTGCCTCCAACGTCCCCCGAACAACAAGATGCAGGGTCCTTCAGAGGTTTGCAGCTGTGCATACGCCATCCTGTCGACCTCCTCTATCCACTTCACACAAGCAGAAACGGCTCCAGTGGGCCAAACATTACATGAAGACTGATTTCAAAACTGTTTTGTTCACGGATGAGTGCCGTGCAGCGCTCGATGGTCCAGATGAATGGAGTGGAGGATGGCTGGTTGATGGACACCCCACGCAAACACGGCTACAGCGCCAACAAGGAGGAGGTGGAGTAATGTTTTGGGCTGGAATCATGGGGAGAGAGATTGTCGGCCCCTTTAGGATCCCTGAAGGCGCTAAAGATGAACTCCATAATGTATGTGGATTTTCTCAAACAGCACTTCCTGCCATGGTTCAAGAAGAAGAACCGTGTATTTCACAGCAAGATCATTTTTCTGCATGATAATGCACCATCTCATGCTGCACATAAAACATCTGCATCTCTGGCTGATATGGGCATAAAAGGGGACAAACTTATGGTGTGACCCCCATGCTCCCCTGACCTCTATCCCATTCAGAACCTTTGGAGCATCATTAAAAGGAGTGTCTATGATGGCGGGAGGCAGTTCACATCTAAGCAACAGCTCTGGGAGGGTATTCTGTCCTCATGCAAAACAATTGAAGCAGAAACCATCCAAAACCTGACAAATTCAATGGACGAGAGAGTTCAGAAGCTCCTTTCGAACAAGGGGTCCTATGTGAAAATGTAACATCACCTAGAATAAAGTTTTGAGTTGAAAACTGTTTGATTTCAGTTTCTAACAACCTGCTAATGCTTATAATTTCAAAAATGACCATTTTTTTGGTCTTTATTAAAATGAAAAGGTTGATCGAAAAGTTTGGGGGATCTAAGAGTGTGGCAACCCAGTAGTCATGATTACTTCGAATTCTGACAATATGAGGGTCATGCTGCAGGTAGTGCAGCAAGAAGGCACTTATGTGTCTTGCGCATCTCGGAGCCCCAAAATTATTTTCCGGGCTAGATGCAGCTAAAAATTATTTTTAATTTTAAATCTGGTGAAGCTTATTATAGATGGCCTAATAGGATCAGTGCTGCACACTGCTACAAAGCCCAAATTATTTTCCAGTCAAGATACAGATAAACATGATTAGTAATTTGAAAGCTTAAAACGGTTGGTAGGGTGATTTTAACCAATCATCAAGCTTTTACTCTCCCCAGGATGACACAGGGGTAGAAAAGTCGTTTCGGATCCATGATTTGTTCATCTTTATGAACGTGAGTCTGTCTACATTATCAGTGGAGAGCCGCGTGCGCTTATCTGTCAGCACACCACCAGCAGCGCTGAACACACGTTCAGACAGAACGCTGGCTGCGGGGCATGACAAGATCTCCAAGGCGTAAGTGGCTAGCTCCGGCCATTTATCCAGATTGGAAGCCCAAAAAGAGTAAGGGTCCAGTGACACAGTCGTGGCTTCAATGTTTACTTGGAGATACTCCTGTACCATCGTCTCTAGGCGTTGACTATGTGTCAGACTTCTTGTCTCCTGTGGCCTTGCAAAGGATGGGCTAAAAAAGTGGTGAAATGATTCCGCAAAATTGATGTTACCAGCAGATACTGTGGTTCTGTTACGGTTTGAGTGCTGAATAGTGTTGAGCCACCCCCGTAGTGTTCGAGTTCGGTTCGGTTCGTCGAACACCCGTGTGTTCGCCGAACTGTTCGTCGAACTGTTCGTCGAACACCTTCGAACACCGTTAAAACCAATGGCAGGCAAACAAAAACACATAGAAACACATAGAAAACACCTTCAAAGGTGTCCAAAAGCTGACAAACTGCTCAGAAGACACAACTAACACATGGAAAAGTGACAAGTACATATAGTCATGTGAAAAGAAAAGAGGTGGAGGAGTAAAAGGAGGGGGAGACACAGATATAGGCATGTCATGCCCTTCTAAAATCCAAAAAGTGAGAAGCCGAGACGGCCAGTCCGCTCCTGCCCGTGCCACCTCCGTGTCGCCGGGTTTGTGCAAGAGCCGCGGTGAACCCTGACGGCCAGCCCCCCTCTCCCAATACTGGTGCCTGTCCGCTGGTGGGTCGAGAGAGCCCCCCTGTGGTGGAGGCAGCTCTAAGCTTTTTAATTTAAATTGTCCCTCTAATTTGAATGAATACACTTTAAATCCATTTACAAGGATCTATTGGAGGGCAAGTCTCATGCCAGCAGCCGCGTAATTCCAGCTCCAGTAGCGTCCACTAAAGCTGCTGCAGTTAAAAAGCTTTTATAAGGATCGAGCTCGGCTGTCCACCGCAAGGCATCCTAGTGCCAGTCCCAGCCCCTATGCCTTGGGGTGCCTCCTGATGCTCTTCACTGAGTATCCCGTGGTCCCGAAGCATTTCCTTTGAAAAAATTAAGTGTCCAAACTACAGGTGGTGTAGCTTGCTTAACAGCCGGGATAATCCGCTGACTAGCAGACACTGCTACTAGGCACAAAGTATTTCCTGGGCTAGATGCAGTTAAAAATTTGTAAGTAGATACTCTCGTTGGATGCTGAGAAAGCATTCCATAGAGTCTCCTGGCACGCCATATATGATTCTCTTAAAAAGCTTGGGGTAGGGGTCTAGGGGACCCTTTTATAGCCAAAATCACGGCCCTGTATCACAATACGTCACCTAGGCTGAAGATAAATGGAACTGTAGCACCGAGGGCTCGGTTGCTACAGACGTATTGCACCTCACCCAGAGGTGTGATATCTCACTCTCAGATAAGGATGGAGTGTGGATCAGGACCCGACACCTGCATGCATTACACCACATTGCCGTGGGGCAGGGCGACCAATATGCCCCTGAGATGGGCACGACAGTCCCTGTCCCTGGCTGGAGTGGGGGGAGGGAACACTGAGGAAGGGGAACCCTGCAGTGCAGGAGCAGGGAGGAAGCAGTTCCTGGGTGCATTGAGAAGGGAGTATAAAAGGTGGGCACCATCTTAGTTCAGTGCAGAGAAGTCTGAGCAGAAGTGGCAGGGAGCAGGGGCTCTGCATGAGCTCTGCTCCGGAGGCGGGCCTAGTAACAGAGGCCCAGGCCTGCAAGAGGGAGAAGGAAGGAAGAGGAGCGGAGAAGGCTCCAGGAACGAGGAATGAAGGGATCCCAGGGGTGCGGACGGGCGAGTCGCCACCGCACGCCCGAATCCACCTGCGTGGAGGGGTCAGGCCAAAGGGGGAGACCGGTCCCCGAACTAGTGGAGGCAGGAAACGACCCTCAGCTAGAAACCGGAGGCTCTGACATTTTATGTGGCGCAGCCCCTTGCTCCACCCGCTAGGAAGGCACCACATAGGGTCAGGGAAACTGGCGCCAAGTTTACCAAGAGGAGGCCCGAGGCAGCCGGACAGAAGTGTTGGTAAGAAAGGCCAGACAAAGGACACACAAAGGGGGTCCTGTGAAGCGCTCCAAAGTTATCTGGGAGTTGTCTGAGCCCCTCACCTGGTGAGCACAGTACGACGTGGGCAGCCGTTACCTGCAGACGTGGTCTGGATAATAAGAACTGTGAGTAAAGGCCCTGAACTGCATCACTGACTCCGTGTCGTTACTGCTGCTGCCCTGCACCATCACCCCCATCCTCCGCATACACTGCCCTGAGGCTATACTCCTCCCGTGGGGAGTTATGCTACGCTCTGCTGCACCCACAACACCAGCCTTAGCGGTCTGCCCTGTAGCGGCGGTTCACTCTGACCGCAATCCACGGGTGGCGTAGTCGGACATTTAAACATCAAAACCACATAAATAGTTCCGCCACTGGTTTGACCGCCCTGAGCCACGGAACCGGATCGCCGCCACGAAGACTACAACCACCAGCATCCACCAAAAAGGGTCCGGCTCCGGGTGTCCCAAGGCCCAGGGGGTGCGTCAGAACATTTTCATCACCTTTCACAATCACCAATGGGACAAGGCAGGGATGTCCTCTGTCCCCTCTCTTATACATCCTAGTGACGGAGCACCTGCTCTCATCAATTCGCCATAACCCCAATATTAGGTGGATTGAGGTGGGAGGCACCGAGTACAAGTGCTCTCTATTTGCTGATGATGTCCTAGTATATATCACTCAATCACATATATCCATCCCTGCTGTTATGGCTGAAATAGATCACTTTGTTACATGGTAAAATTTTAAAATCAATGCAGCGAAGTCTGAGGCCCTCGATGTCTCCCTCCCTAAATCCATATAGGATTCCATCCAGTCCAACTTTCCCTTTGCCTGGCCCTCACAGGGTATCAAATACTTAGGAATTCCTATTCATAGAGACCTCTCCCATCTATGTTATCTTAATTTTGGGCCCTTTATTGAACAATTCCATACAGACCACGGTTGGCAAGTTAGAACTGTAAGAGTCACTACGTGAACAACTGGTGTTTTGTGGAAAAGCACATGTACACCGCGTTCCAAATTATTATGCAAAAAGTGTTTAGGAGTGATAAGGGAAGAATTTGTTTGTTTGTCAGTTAAACTCATTGATGGTGATGTGTGTCAGGGCTCTTTATATCACTGTAAGCAATTGCAGACACCTGTGCTAATTAGTTTGGCAGGTGTGTCCAATGAAAGGCAAGACTACTTAAGAAGGCTCTCTCACATTATTAAGCAGCCTACATTTTCTGCCAAAATGGGAAAGAAAAAGGATGTGTCGGCTGCTGAGAAGCAACAAATTGTGGAGTGTTTAGGTCAAGGCATGACTACAATCAACATTGTGCGATGATCAGGATGAAGTGTCTTGGCAATCAAGAAGTATGTAGCTGATTCACAGTACACACGTGTGAGTGCTGATAAGGGAAAATTGAGGACTCTTTCCTACAGGCAATTACGTCAGGTTGAAAGAGCAGCGGCAAAAAAGCCTTGTCATAGCAGCAGACAAGTTTTTGAAGCTGCTTGTGCCTCCAACGTCCCCCGAACAACAAGATGCAGGGTCCTTCAGAGGTTTGCAGCTGTGCATACGCCATCCTGTCGACCTCCTCTATCCACTTCACACAAGCAGAAACGGCTCCAGTGGGCCAAACATTACATGAAGACTGATTTCAAAACTGTTTTGTTCACGGATGAGTGCCGTGCAGCGCTCGATGGTCCAGATGAATGGAGTGGAGGATGGCTGGTTGATGGACACCCCACGCAAACACGGCTACAGCGCCAACAAGGAGGAGGTGGAGTAATGTTTTGGGCTGGAATCATGGGGAGAGAGATTGTCGGCCCCTTTAGGATCCCTGAAGGCGCTAAAGATGAACTCCATAATGTATGTGGATTTTCTCAAACAGCACTTCCTGCCATGGTTCAAGAAGAAGAACCGTGTATTTCACAGCAAGATCATTTTTCTGCATGATAATGCACCATCTCATGCTGCACATAAAACATCTGCATCTCTGGCTGATATGGGCATAAAAGGGGACAAACTTATGGTGTGACCCCCATGCTCCCCTGACCTCTACCCCATTCAGAACCTTTGGAGCATCATTAAAAGGAGTGTCTATGATGGCGGGAGGCAGTTCACATCTAAGCAACAGCTCTGGGAGGGTATTCTGTCCTCATGCAAAACAATTGAAGCAGAAACCATCCAAAACCTGACAAATTCAATGGACGAGAGAGTTCAGAAGCTCCTTTCGAACAAGGGGTCCTATGTGAAAATGTAACATCACCTAGAATAAAGTTTTGAGTTGAAAACTGTTTGATTTCAGTTTCTAACAACCTGCTAATGCTTATAATTTCAAAAATGACCATTTTTTTGGTCTTTATTAAAATGAAAAGGTTGATCGAAAAGTTTGGGGGATCTAAGAGTGTGGCAACCCAGTAGTCATGATTACTTCGAATTCTGACAATATGAGGGTCATGCTGCAGGTAGTGCAGCAAGAAGGCACTTATGTGTCTTGCGCATCTCGGAGCCCCAAAATTATTTTCCGGGCTAGATGCAGCTAAAAATTATTTTTAATTTTAAATCTGGTGAAGCTTATTATAGATGGCCTAATAGGATCAGTGCTGCACACTGCTACAAAGCCCAAATTATTTTCCAGTCAAGATACAGATAAACATGATTAGTAATTTGAAAGCTTAAAACGGTTGGTAGGGTGATTTTAACCAATCATCAAGCTTTTACTCTCCCCAGGATGACACAGGGGTAGAAAAGTCGTTTCGGATCCATGATTTGTTCATCTTTATGAACGTGAGTCTGTCTACATTATCAGTGGAGAGCCGCGTGCGCTTATCTGTCAGCACACCACCAGCAGCGCTGAACACACGTTCAGACAGAACGCTGGCTGCGGGGCATGACAAGATCTCCAAGGCGTAAGTGGCTAGCTCCGGCCATTTATCCAGATTGGAAGCCCAAAAAGAGCAAGGGTCCAGTGACACAGTCGTGGCTTCAATGTTTACTTGGAGATACTCCTGTACCATCGTCTCTAGGCGTTGACTATGTGTCAGACTTCTTGTCTCCTGTGGCCTTGCAAAGGATGGGCTAAAAAAGTGGTGAAATGATTCCGCAAAATTGATGTTACCAGCAGATACTGTGGTTCTGTTACGGTTTGAGTGCTGAACACTTGACGGTCCCACGGTTGGCAAGTTGGAACTGTGAGATTCACTACGTGCACCACTGGTATTTTGTGGAAAAGCACATGTAAGATTCTGCAACAGTCTCTGCTGATACTCCTGCATGCGTGCATCCCTTTCTATGGCAGGAATAATTTCTGCAAATTTACTTTTGTACCGGGGATCTAACAGTGTGGCAACCCAGTAGTCAGGATTATTTCTAATTCTCACAATTCGAGGGTCATGTTGCAGGTAGTGCAGCAAGAAGGCACTCATGTGTGTTGCGCATCCAGGAGCACCAAGTCCCTGTTGTGTTGGTGGCGAGGTAACAATCATGCTTCCTTCCTCTGTCCTCTCCCCCCAACCTCGCACAACAGAAATGTGATCAAGGTCTCCCTCATCTGATGAGTCTTCCATCAGTTCGTCCTCCACTTCTTCCTGGGCTCCTGCACATTCCTCACTAGTTTGGCTGCTACCATGCGCCCTGGTAAAATCATCTCCCCCACCCTCACATGCCTGCCGCCTTGGTGCTGCCGACCGTCTGGACCTTGCAGATGTTAGCCCTTCCGCATACAACTCCTCCTCCTCTACTTCCTCCACCTCCTCTTGTGCCACCACCTGACTCCGAATTCTGTTTAACATGTGCTCCAGCATGTAAATCACCGGAATAGTCATGCTGATAATGGCATCGTCAGCACTAAACATCTTCGTCGCCATTTCAAAACTGTGCAGAAGGGTGCATAGGTCCCTGATCTGAGACCACTCCTCCAGCGTGATTTGCCCCACCTCTGAATCTCGTTGGCCCAGGCTATACGTCAGAACGTATTGCACCAGGGCTTGTCGGTGCTGCCACAGTCGCTGCAACATGTGCAGAGTTGAATTCCACCGGGTAGGCACATCGCATTTTAGCCGGTGAAGTGGCAGGCCCAACGACTTCTGTAGAGATGTAAATCACTGAGCTGCGGGATGCGAACGGCGGAAGTGAGCACACAGCGACTGTGCCCTCTGCAGAAGGCCATCTAGTCTGGGATAGTGGGCTAAAAATTGCTGGACAACCAGGTTCAACACGTGAGCCATACAAGGCACGTGTGTGACATTGCCCCGGCGAAGGGCCGCACCCAGGTTTGCAGCATTGTCGCACATGGCCTTCCCTGGTTTCAGGTCCAGTGGAGACAACCATTCATGAAATTGGTTCTCCAGAGCTGACCACAACTTCTCAGCTGTGTGACTCACATTTCCCAGACATTTCAATGTAAAAACCGCCTGATGACGTTGAGCCCTACTGCCAGCATAGTAAGGAGGTGTGCAGGATCCCTTCTGCGCAGTTAGAAAGCTTGTGGCATGACCAGACAGGCTTTGGGTGCAGGTGGAAGACCGAGAGGAGGTTGAGGAGGCAGAAGCAGTGGAGGAACTTTGACATAAAGAGGATTGACGCACAACTCGTGGGGACGGCAAGACTTGGACAGCAGCCCCTTGTCCTGCTGTCACCATAGTTACCCAGTGCCCAGTCAGCGACATGTAACGCCCCTGTCCATGCCTACTCGTCCAAGTGTCTGTGGTGAAATGCACCCTGTCACACACAGAGTTTCTCAAAGAAGCGGTGATGTTGTGTGCGACATGCTGGTGGAGCGCAGGCACACCTTTCTTTGAGAAGTAGTGCCGACTGGGCATCTGGTACTGGGGCACTGCGACGGACATAAGGTCTCGAAAATCCTCTGTGTCCACCAGGCGGAAAGGCAGCATTTCTGTAGCCAAGAGCTTGCAGATGGTGAAATTCAACCTCTTAGCTTTCTCATGGCTAGGAGGAAATGGTCTTTTACTTGTCCACATCTGAGGGACCGAGGGCTGGCTATTGTGCTTAGACGGGGTTGATAAGGGTGTCCCCGGCAAACTGCCGGTCTGTGAGGAAGATGCAGGCGGACATGTTAGGTTGCCTTGATCCAAAGGTGGTGCTACGATGTCGGACAGCGCTCAAGACCAGCTGGTGTTACCACCTCCAAAGAAAATGATGACCTGCCAATCACGCTGGCTGTTGCGGGTAAAGAGGTGGCAGGTCTGCGCCCCAAAACAGGTGTGACTGCTGTCCCCCCAGTCACAGAGGATGAAGAGGCCGCGGATGCACAAGATATGGCAGAGGGTGGTTTGCCCGGCCGGCTAGGCCGCATTGTAGCACACTGAGCTTCCCACTGCAACTTATGCTTCATGTCCATGTGGCGGTTCATGCATGAAGTACTCAAACTATGTATTTTTTGGCCTCTACTTAGCTTTTGCTGACAAATGTTACAGATAACACGAGTTGGGTCATCTTTATCGATCTGAAAAAATGCCCAGGCTATGCAAGGCTTAGCACCCATGCGACCTGAAGAGCCACCACGACTTGTGGTGAGAGGCAGAGTTGTGTTTGAGGATGCAGTTGTTGACGTGCTTCCAGTACTACGTCTCTGTCCAGGAAGGCGCAACCTGACCTCGTCGTCACTAGCATCTTCCTCCACCTCCTCTGCTGACCTCATCTCTTGGCTGACTGTGGGTTGACAGTAAGTGGGATCTCCGACCTCATCATCATCACCCTGTGCGTTATCACACCCGTCGTCCTCAGAGCCAACCTGTTCCTGCCCTGACAAAAAACTAAAGTTGTCGCTCCAATCAGGTATTTGAGTCTTATCATCGTCTTCCTCATTGTCTCCACCAACAGGAGTTACAGTTTGGGAATGAGGGTCTACATTATGGTCAGAACCTTCTGTGTCTGGTCCTGGATCCGACTCATAAAGATTCTGGGCATCAGTGCAGATCATTTCCTCGTCTGGATTCACAGAAGCGCTGGAGTCGACCTCTGATTCCCAGGCTATAGTATGAGTAAACAGCTCTGCAGACTCAACCATCTGTTCTACCTCATACTCAGACGGGCAGCTGGAGATTTGGGAGCTGTGAGGAAGCAAGTGCGATTTGGGTGACACCTTTGAGGACTGGAGTATTTGTGATGTTGAAGTTGATGTGGAGGAGAGCCCACTTAAAGGAGCACTTGATATCCGTTGAAGCACCTGCTGTTTTTGTGCCTCATCTGGAATTTGTAGCGATTGGCGTGGCCGTAAGAAAGGGATCTTATCACATTGTCCGCTAAAAGAAGTAGACATTTTAGTTTGGCTGGAAGATGGTCTTTCTTCTGCACCTACCCCACGGACACAACCTTTTTTCCCCTTCCCAACACGCCTATTCCCCTTTCCACCAGCAGCAGGCCTTTTTCCACTCATTTTGGTGGTTAACTAATTCACAACTCTGGAGTTGTTTGCACAAAAAAACAATGGATGGTAACTGAGCAGAGCTGAGTGGCCAAACTGTGGTATTAGGCCAAAACTATTGGCTGGGTTAGATGCAGAAAAAAATTATTTTTAATTTGCAACCTGATGGAGGTCAGTATAGATGGACTAATAGACCAAGTCCCACACACTGCTAGAAGCCCAAATATTTTTTCAGAGCTAGATGCAGAAAAAAATTATTTTTAATTTGCAACCTGATGGAGGTCAGTATAGATGGACTAATAGACCAAGTCCCACACACCGCTAGAAGCCCAAATATTTTTTCAGAGCTAGATGCAGAAAAAAATTATATTCAATTTGCAACCTGCTGGAGGTTAGTATAGAAGGACTAATAGAACAAGTCCCACACACTGCTAGAAGCCCAAATATTTTTTCAGAGCTAAATGAAGAAAAAAATTATTTTTAATTTGCAACCTGATGGAGGTCAGTATAGATGGACTAATAGACCAAGTCCCACACACTGCTAGAAGCCCAAATATTTTTTCAGAGCTAGATGCAGAAAAAAATTATTTTTAATTTGCAACCTGATGGAGGTCAGTATAGATGGACTAATAGACCAAGTCCCACACACCGCTAGAAGCCCAAATATTTTTTCAGAGCTAGATGCAGAAAATTTTTTTATTCAATTTGCAACCTGATGGAGGTCAGTATAGATGGACTAATAGACCAAGTCCCACACACTGCTAGAAGCCCAAATATTTTTTCAGAGCTAGATGCAGAAAAAAATTATTTTTAATTTGCAACCTGATGGAGGTCAGTATAGATGGACTAATAGACCAAGTCCCACACACTGCTAGAAGCCCAAATATTTTTTCAGAGCTAGATGCAGAAAAAAATTATTTTTAATTTGCAACCTGATGGAGGTCAGTATAGATGGACTAATAGAACAAGTCCCACACGCTGCTAGAAGCCCAAATATTTTTTCAGAGATAAATGAAGAAAAAAATTATTTTTAATTTGCAACCTGATGGAGGTCAGTATAGGTGGACTAATAGAACAAGTCCCACACACTGCTAGAAGCCCAAATATTTTTTCAGAGCTAGATGCAGAAAAAAATTATTTTTAATTTGCAACCTGATGGAGGTCAGTATAGATGGACTAATAGAATGATGCTATGCCCAAAAGATTTTACTTCACTAGGTGCAGTAAAAAAATTGGTATTCTATACACAGGTGGTATATCTTGCAACACAGATAGGCTACTCCACTGACTAACACACTCTGCAATAGGCCAAAAAGGATTAGCTTTGCTAGATTCAGCCAAATGCTGTGAAAAAAACTTGCACAGCACTGGCACAGACCTGCCTGGCAAAAACTGATAGGAACTGATGTAACCTAGTCCTGAAAAGGACTCCAATTACAATTAGTCTTTACTCCCACAATCTATCTATTTAAGAGCACAGACCTGCTTGATAAAAGTCGTAGGAAATGTTGTAACCTAGTCCTTAAAAGGACTGCAATCACAACTATTCCCTACTCCCAAGCTATCTGTATATTTGTGCGAAAATTGGCTTGAAATTAACAAGGTATAGCGCACACAGCAACAGCGGTGCCGTCTAACACGCAGCTGCAGCAGTGAGAAAATGGTGGCGACGGGGAAAATGGCTTGGTCTTATAGGGCAAGGACATGTGACATACACTGCCAATCACACATGCCCTTGCTTGTGTGAAAAAAAGCACTTCGCTCCGTGTGTGCGCTGCTGATAGGCTGACAGATTGCACCTCCCCACTGCAAATGCGGGAAAGAGAAAAAAAAATGGAGATCTTCATTGTTCCTGCAGAGATCCATCCCCTGCCCCTCCCCCCGCCCCGCTGTACTCTCAAACTGCGTATTAACATTAATTTTCATCATTACTGAGAAAAAATCCAGTTATGATTTTGGTGCACGAACAGTTATCGAACATAACCTCGAACAGCCGAATTTTTCTCAAATTGTTCGTGTTCGCCGACCGGCTCGAACACCGCCCAAAACAGCTCGAATTTGAGATTGGCGAACAGTTCGAGTAGAACAACGCTCATCTCTACTCTTAATCCCTTTACCACCTTGGAATTTTCAATTTTTGTGTTTTAATTTTTTGCTCCCCTTTTTCCCAGAGCCATAACTTTTTTATTTTTCCATCAATATGGGAGTATGAGGGCGTATTTTTTGTGGGACGAGTTGACCTTTTGAACAACACCATTGATTTTACCATATAGTGTACTGGAAAATGGGAAAAAGCTCCAAGGGCGGTGAAATTGCAAAAAAAAGTGCAATTCCACAATTTTTTTTTTTTTTTTTTTTTAACCATGTTCACTAAATGGTAAAAAAGTGACGTGCCATTATGATTCTCCAGGTCATTATGAGTTCGCAGATACCAAACATGTATAGGTTCTTTTTTATTTAAGTGGAGAGGGCTTATTTTTTGCGCACCGAGGTGACGTTTTTATTGATACCATTTTAGGGTAGGTATGATCTTTTGATTGCCCATTATTGCATTTTATTGCAATGTTGCGGCAACCAAAAAAAACTTAATTCTGGAGTTTTTATTTTTTTTTATGCCATTTATTGATCGGATTAATTATTTTTATATTTTGATAGATCGGGTGTTTCTCAACGCAGCCATACCAAATATATGTATTTTTTCATTGTTTTATTTTGAATGGGCAAAAGGTGGGTGAATTAAACTTTTATATTTTTTTATTTTTTTTATATTTTTAAAAACATTTTTTATACTTTTTACTTGCCTCAACAGTCTCCTTAGGAGACTTGAAGCTGCGATCTTCTGATCGCTTGTGCTACACAAAGCAGGGCTTCAGAAATGATCATCTGCTATAAACGCCATACTCTATATGGTAGTCTAGTCTGCCATTTTACGCATCTTTTGCATGTATATTTGCACCAGCACTTGAAGGACCATAATCCATTTATCTTTTTATCTAAGAAAAGCAACTGGAGGCAGCACACCAAACATTAGTCATCACTCCTGCTGTAATTGTTGCACTATGTATTACTTGGTAATGTCTTTATTGGTTGTACATGTCCCCGTTTAATTGCAAAATGCTGGGGAATATGTTGACGTTATATAAATAAAATGATTATTTATTATTATTATAGATAGAAAAACAAAAAGCTAAATTGATATTTTATTGGCCCATGTGAACAGTTAGTAACTAGTGATGAGCGAACGTGCTCGCCACTACTCGGTACTCGTCCGAGCATCACAGTGCTCGACAAGCTCGGTGCTCGGCAAGTATTTCCGGGTTGCTGGGGCAGAAACTCGGGTCCCTGACCTGCATGTTTGGCGCTCTTAAGAGGGCCAATTAACATGCAGGGATTGCTTGCCACGCACTGTAATGCCTTAGCCATGTTGGTTGTGGGCATTACAGTGATTGGCTGGCCGCATAGCGTCATCAGGTCTATATAAGACCTGGCGCCGCTATGCTAGTCACAGTCTACTCCAGTATCAGACACAGTAGGAAGAGCTGCTGCTGAGTCAGGGATAGATTTGCTTGTTTAGAGTTAGTATAGGTATTCAACAACATATATCTATATCCATCTGAACTAACAGTCCTTTTGAGGACTAATCCAGATGCATATTTTCAGTGGTGAAGGTGATAGCAGGAGATAGGCAGGCAGTGTATGTGGCAGACTGCAGTGAATATAGTGCAAAATGGTCCATAGCATGTTCCTGCTGCTGCTGTTTTTACAGATATTTATGGACATCGCCCCATATATCAGGGGCCAGGGCCATTTTTTTTTTTTATCTTAATCCTGATTATTTGCTTAAAAAGCAATCCAGAGTACACATTATTTTTGCTCCATTTGCATGTTAGCACTGCAGAATACAGCCAGATGTTTTCCATATTACAGTGGTAAAAATCCAGAAATTTGAACTGAACGTGGAAAATATTGGCTTACATTTTCATTTTGTTGCAGTGTGTCGGTCAAGCTATTCACACTAAGTCTCTCAGAAGAATAGTATTACTAAACTACAGGCCTGCTATTTAAAACAGTGGTTCTCTGTCAGAAGTATCTCACATATAACAGCATTCCAAAATCAGCCATTTCTGCCTTCCATTTTGTTGCAGTGTGTCAGTCAAGCTATTCACACTAGGTCTCTGTGAAGAATAGAATTTGTAAATTACAGGCCTGCTATTTATAACCGTGGTTCTTTGTCAGACGTATCACATATAACTGCGTTCCAAAATCAGCCATTTCTAGTGAACGTGGAAAATATTGTCCTGCATTTAAAATGGGCAAGGTGCGTGGCAAGGGACGGGGAAGTGGACGTGATGGTGATGGTGCATGCAGAGGCCGAGGCCGTGGGCAAGCTGAAATTGTGCCACAACAAACACCCTCATCTTGTCGCCTGACCTTCCTGTCCCAATTGCTAGGGGACCGCAGCATACCACTATTGAACCCAGAGCAATGTCAAAAGGTTGTTAGTTGGATAGCAGATAATGCTTCCAGTCACTTTGCCACCACCACTACCACCCTGTCTTCCACACGGTCAAGTCTCAGTAGCCGTGAGTCTAGACCGCATATTCCTCACCCTGATCCTCCTTCCTCCCACCATGCCGAGTGCCCGAAAACAACTGATCTCACACTTGGATACTCAAAAGAGCTGTTCACTTTTCCATTTGTAGATTTGGGCCTCTTGCCCAGCCAGCTTCAAGCGAGTCAAGAGGAGAACGCGTGTAGCAATGCCCAAATATTTGAGCAGCCACGGTCACACGAAGGCAACAGTGGGAAAGTGCAATTACTGTCTCAAGAGGTGGATGATGATGATAATGAGACACAATTGCCAGAAAGTCAGGAGGAGGACCAGGGAGATAAAGTGGAAGATGAGCTGGTGGATGATATAGTAACTGACCCAACTTGGCAGGGGGACATGCAAAGCAAGGACAGCAGCACACAGGGGGTGGGAGGCGTAGCACCACAACAGGCAAGAAGGAGCAGTGTGATGGACTGAGACACAAGGCGGGAAAGCGCTCCTCGTAACGCCAACACGACAGAAGTTGCCAGTACAACTATTGGGTCTTCCCGAGTCTGGTTGCTTTTTAAAGGCGGCAGATAACCCCAAAAAGGCCATTAGCACCACCTGCGAGACCAGCATCAGCAGGAGTAGCAAAAATAGCAGCCCGACCATCACCAGCATGATCAGGCACATGGCAGCAAAGCACCCTACTAAGTGGGCCGAACCCCAGGGTCCAAGAACAGTGCCTGTGGGTGACACCACAGCTTCTTACGCTGTTTTGCATGCACGCCAATGCCCTGTCCATGGCGCATGCGAAGATGCCTTCCGCCCAGCACGTGTTGTTGCATACTCTCAACTAGCACCATCAGCAAGCACGTCCTTGTCCTTGTCCCAGCGCAGCGTTCAGTTGTCCCTACACCAGTCCTTGGAACGCAAGTGCAAATACGCAGCCAATGCCCCACAGGCCACACTACTAAATTCACACATTTTGCGACTGCTTGCACTCAAAATGTTGCCTTTTAGGCTCGTGGAGATGGAAGCTTTCTGCAACCTGATGGCAGTGGCCGTCCCTCGGTACTCGGTCCCCAGCCGCCACTATTTCTCCCGGTGTGACGTCCCCGCATTACATGAACACGTGTCCCACAACATTAGCCCTCAACAACGCAGTTACTGGGAAAGTCCACCTAACCACGGACTCGTGGACAAGTGCTTGTGGGCAGGGACGGTACATCTCGCTGATGGCACACTGAGTTAATATAGTGGAAGCCAGGACCCAGCCAGACCTTAGGACGGAACACGTTCTCCCGACGCCGATGATTGCGGGCCCTGGGTGAATCAAGGTTGCTCCCACATTCTACAGCTCTGGTACCTCCTCCTCCCTCCTCTTCTTCAGCCTCCTTCTCAAAAATGACCACCACAGTCTCAAGCTGAAAGCACTGCAGCACTGCCATGGCCAAGCGGCAACAGGCTGTGCTGAAGCTAATATGCTTAGGTAACAAACTGCACAAAGCTAAAGAGTTGTGTACAGCTCTGAAAGAGCAGGCAGATCTGTGGCTGACATCGCTGACCCCAGAGCCAGGCATGGTCGTATGTGACAATGGCCGGAACCTGGTGGCGGCTCTGGGGAGAGGCGAGCTCACACATGTACCATGCCTGGCCCATGTGCTTAACCTTGTGGTTCAGCAGTTTCTCAAAACCTATCCAGATCTGTCACATCTGCTTGAGAAAGTACGTCGCGTTTATGCCCATTTTAGAAAGTCAGCTACAGCTTCCGCCACCCTTGCAGTCCTTCAGCAGCATTTGCAGCTTCCAGCTCACCGACTGGCGTGCCTTTTCCCCACGCGTTGGAACTCTACATTGTAGATGTTGGGAAGGATTTGTGAGCAGAAGATGGCAGTTGTTGACTACTAGCATCAACACGGCCATCGGTATTCAGGTCAGACTCCACACATAAGACCTCAGGAGTGGACATGGATGTCAGACATCTGTACCATCCTCCAAAACTTTGAGGACTCCACCAAGATAGTGAGTGGTGATGACGTCATAATTAGTATCACCATTCCGCTTCTCTGTCTTCTGAAACGCTCTCTGCTCTCAATTAAAGAGGATGCATTGCAGGCGGAGCACGATGAGCTGGAGCAAAGAACCACACAGGGTGATTCCACACAGCCCAGCCTCATCTCATCCCAATGTGGATTTGGTGACAATGAGGAGGAGGAGGAAGAACAGGAACTAGTTTACTGCACTATAGATGGTACTACCTGCACAACTGTCATACCGTCTGTTCAGCGTGGATAGCCTGAGGACAGACAGGAGGAGGAAGAGGAGGAGGAGGAAGATTAGGAAGAGAGCATGGTCAGTCGTCCTCTTCGTGAGGACACGGAAGTCTTGCTTCTTTGCAGTCTGGCACACATGGTTGAGTTTGTTACGCTGCCTTTCCCGTGACCCTCGTGTTGTCCAAATTTTGGGTGACAGTCATTACTGGTTGGTGAAACTTCTAGACCCACGCTACAAGGAGAACTTTCTGTCTCTTATTCCCAGGCAGGACAGGCCTAATAAAATGGGGCAGTACAAGAAGGCCCTTGTTGCAGAATTATTAAAAAAATTCCCATGTGAAAAAGCTGGTGGCAGAGGTCACAGTTCGTTAGACAACCAAGGAGTACAGGCGAAAGAGATACAAATGCAATCCAGCAGAGGCAAGGGAACACTGTCAAAGATCTGGGACAGTTTTCTCAGACCCTCCAATCACACAGGCCCTGAGGTGCAGAGTAGTGATGAGCGAGCATGCTCGCTACTGCTTGGTGCTCGCCCGAGCATCTCACTGCTCGACATGCTCGGCGCTCTCCGAGTATTTCCGGGGTTGCTCGGAGGGAGCTAGGGTCTCCTCCCTGCATGTTTGGCGCTCTTTAGAGCGCCAATGAACATGCAGGGATTGCCAGCCACTCACTGTAATGCAGTAGCCATGTTGGTTGTGGCATTACAGTGATTGGCTGGCCACACAGCGTCATCAGGTCTATATCAGACCTGACGCCGCCATGCTCGTCACAGTCACTCCGGAATCAGTGTAGGGAGAGCTACTGCTGAGCTAGGGAGAGATTTGCTTGTTTCTAGTTAGTGTAGGTATACCAAACTATATTAGAGACACATATCCCTCTCAACAAACAATCTTTCTGAGGACTAATCCATCAGCAGAGATATCAGGCAGGCAGTGTTTATAGGCAGGCAGGCAGTGTATGTAGCAGACTGCAGTGCACATAGCACAAGAGGCTCCATTCCAGTTCTGTCTGCTGCTGCTGTTACATATTTCCAGAAATACGCCCAGGTCTCAGGGGCGAGGAATAATTATTTTTTTAATCTTAATCCTCATTATTTGCATAAAAAGCAATCCAGGGAACACAGTTTTTCTGCGCCATTTGCTTGTTGGCACTGCAGAATACAGCCAGGTCCTTTCCATATTACAGCGCTAAAAATTCAGCTATTTAAAACTGTGATTTCTCCATCACACGGATCACATATACGTTTTCTGAAATACTGCCATTTCTGACCTCCATTAAAAATTTGTTTCAGTGTGTCAGTGAAACAATTGACATTAGTTTGCTGTTCAAAATAAATAGTTACCTACAGGCCAGGTATGTAAAACTGTGGTTTCTCCATCACACGGATCACATATACGTTTTCAGAAAATACTGCCATTTCTGACCTCCATTAAAAAAATTGTTTCAGTGTGTCAGTGAAGCAATTGACACCAGTTTCCTGTTAAAAATAGTTCCCTAAGGCCAGGTATTTAAAACTGTGGTTTCTCTGTCACACGGATCACATATACGTTTTCAGAAACTACTGCCATTTCTGACCTCCATTAAAAAATTGTTTCAGTGTGTCAGTGAAGCAATTGACACCAGCTTGCTGTTAAAAATAGTTACCTATGGCCAGGCATTTAAAACTGTGGTTTCTCCGTCACACGGCTCACATATACGTTTTCAGAAACTACTGCCATTTCTGACCTCCATTAAAAATTTGTTTCAGTGTGTCAGTGAAGCAATTGACACCAGTTTGCTGTTCAAAATAGTTACCTACAGGCCAGGTATTTAAAACTGTGGTTTCTCCGTCACACGGATCACATATACGTATTCAGAAAATACAGCCATTTCTGACCTCCCTTAAAAATTTGTTTCAGTGTGTCAGTGAAGCAATTGACACCAGTTTGCTGTTCAAAATAGTTACCTACAGGCCAGGCATTAAAAACTGTGGTTTCTCCGTCACACGGATCACACATAAGTTCGCTCCAAACTCAGTCATTTGTAGTGAGCGTGGAAGATATTGTCCTCCATTTAAAATGGGCAAGGCACGTGGCAAGGGATGGGGAACTGGACGTGATTGTGATGATGGTGCATGCAGAGGCCGAGGCCGTGGGCAAGCTGAAATTGTGCCACAGCAAACACCCACATCTTCTCGCTCGACCTTCCTGTCCCAATTAATAGAGGACCGCAGAACACAGAGCAGTGGGAAAAGGTTATTGGTTTGATAGCGGATAATGCTTCCAGTCACTTAGCCACCACCACCACCACCTTGTCTTCCACAAGGTCAAGTCTCAGTAGCTGTGAGTCTGGACCGCATATTCCTCACCCTGATCCTCCTTCCTCCCACCATGCCGAGTGCCCATAGGCAACTGATCCCACACTTGTATACTCCGAAGAACTGTTCACTTTTCCATTTATAGATTCGGGCCTCTTGCCCGGTCCACTTGAAGCGGGGCAAGAGGAGATCGCTTGTAGCGATGCCCAAATATTTGAGCAGCCACGGTCACACGAAGGTGACGGTGGGAAAGTGTCACAAGAGGTGGACGATGATGAGACACAATTTCCAGAAAGTCAGGAGGAGGACCAGAGTGCAGAAGTGGAAGACGAGGTGGTGGATGATATAGTAATTGACCCAACCTGGCACGAGGATATGCAGAGCGAGGACAGCAGCACACAGGGGGAGGGAGGCAGAGCACCCCAACAGGCAGGAAGAAGCAGTGTAGTGTCCGCAGAAAGAAGGCAGACAACCGTTCCCCGTAACACCAACATAACAAGAAGGAAGTTGCCAGTACAACTGTTAGGTCTTTCTTAGTCTGGTTGTTTTTTAAAGACTCTGCCGATAACCCCAAAAAGGCCATTTGCACCTGCCAGGCCAGCATCAGCAGAGGTGGCAAAACGACCAGCCTGACCACCACCAGCATGATCAGGCACATGACAGCAAAGCACCCGACTTTGTGGGCCGAACCCCAGGGTCCAGTAACAGTGTCTGCGGGTGGCACCACTACTTCTTCCACTGTTGTGCATGCAAGCCAATCCCCTGTCCATGGTGCAAGCGAAGATGCCTCCTGCCTTGCACCTGTCATTGCACACTCTCAAGTAGCAGCATCAGGAAGCACGTCCACATCCTTGTCCCAGCGCAGAGTTCAGTTGTCCATACTCCAGTCTTTGGAACGCAAGCGCAAATACGCAGCCAATGCCCCACAGGCCACACTACTAAATTCCCACATTTCACGACTGCTTGCTCCCGAGATGTTGTCTTTTAGGCTCGTGTAGATGGAAGCATTCCGCAACCTGATGGCGGTGGCCGTTCCTCGGTACTCGGTCCCCAGCCGCCGCTATTTTTCCCGGTGTGCCGTCCCCGTATGACACAAGCACGTGTCCCAAAACATTAGCCGTGCCCTCAACAACGCAGTTACCGGAAAAGTCCACTTAACCACGGACACATGGACAAGTGCTTGTGGGCAAGGATGGTACATCTCGCTGACCGCACACTTTGTTAACATACTGGAAGCCGGGACCTAGTCGGACCTTGGGACGGAACACGTCCTCCCGACGCCAAGGATTGCGGGCCCTAGGTCAATCAGGGTTGCCCCCACAGCCTACAGCTCCTGCACCTCATCCTCCTCAGCCTCCCCCTCCTCTTCAGCCTCCAATTCTGAAATGACCACATCAGTCACAAGCTGGAAGCACTGCAGCACTGCCTCAGCCAAGTGGCAAAGCTGTGCTGAAGCTAATATGCTTAGGTGACAAACCGCACAATGTTGAAAGAGCAGGCAGATCTGTGGCTCACACCAATGAACCTACAGCCAGGCATTGTCGTGTGTGACAATGGCCGGAACCTGGTGGTGGCTCTGAGGCGAGGTGAGCTCACACACGTACCATGCCTAGCCCATGTGCTTAACCTTGTGGTTCAGCAGTTTCTCAAATCCTACCCGGAGCTGCCAGATCTGCTTGTTAAAGTACGCCGCCTGTGTGTCCATTTTAGAAATTCACCTACAGCTTCCGCCGCCCTTGCCGAGTTTCTGCAGCGTTTGCAGCTTCCGGCTCACAGACTGGTATGTGATGTCTCCATGCATTGGAACTCTACACTGCAGATGTTGGGAAGGATTTGTGAGCAGAAGAGGGCAGTTGTTGAGTACCAGCATCAACACGGCTGTCGGTATTCAGGTCAGACTCTACACATAAGACCTCAGGAGTGGACATGGATGTCAGACATCTGTACCATCCTCCAAAACTTTGAGGACTCCACCAAGATGGTGAGCGGCGAATGCCATAATTAGCGTCACCATCCCGCTTTTCTGTCTTCTGAAACACTCTCTGCTCACAATCAAAGAGGATGCATTGCAGGCGGAGTACGATGAGATGAAGCCAGGAACCATGCAGGGTGATTACACACAGCCCAGCCTCATCTCATCCCAATGTGGATTGGGTGAAAATGAGGAGGAGGAGGAGGAAGAACAGGAGCTAGTTTCATGCGCTATAGACGGTACTACCTGCACAACTGTCATACCGTCTGTTCAGCGTGGATGGTCAGAGTACAGAGAGGAGGAGAAGAAGGAGGAGAGCATGGTCAGTCATTTTCTTGGTGAGGACACGGAAGTCTTGCCTGTTAGCAGTCTGGCATGCATGGCTGAGTTTATGTTACGCTGCCTTTCCCATTACCCTTGCGTTCTCAAAATTTTGGGTGAGAGTCATTACTGGTTGGTGACACTTCTAGACCCACGCTACAAGGAGAACTTTATATCTCTTATTCCTGAACTGAAAATGCTGACAGGCTGACTCTCATAAAAATGAACAAGGGCTGGATTGGACCAGACTTCTCAACACCACCAAATGATAGTAGTGTAACATAAACTCAAATCCAGTGTCTTCTTTTGGGAGGTCTAACTCTATTCTCATGCACCTCTGTCTTCACACCCATACATGGGTATAAGCTTCCTGATTTTGTCTATTTGCTCTTGTCTTCCTCCTTCTCCTCATCCTCATCCTCCACCACCATATCACCACAATATCTACCATATCACCATATCTATGTCTGTTGCAAGGGACATTGGAGTTCCTCTAAATTTTTGGCAGCCATTGCTTTCATTGCATAGGCAAACAGTATGGGAGACCCACTTCCTAATAATGGGAATATGGTTTCCAGGAGGCCCTCCGACCTCTACGTCTCTTTCAAGGGACATTGGAGTTCCTCTAAATTTTTGGCAGACATTGCTTTCATTGCATAGGCAAACAGTATGGGAGACTCACTTCCTAATAATGGGAATATGGTTTTCAGGAGGCCCTCCGACCTCTATGTCTCCTTCAAGGGACATTGGAGTTCCTCTAAATTTTTTGCAGCCGTTGAATTCACCGCATAGGCAAACAGTATGGGAGACCCACTTCCTAGTAATGGGAATATTGTTTTCAGGAGACCCTCCAACTTATACGTCTCTTGCAAGGGACAGTGGAGTTCCTCCAAATTTTTGCCAGCTTTTGCATTTACTGCATAGGCAAACAGTATGGGAGACCCACTTCCTAATAATGGGAACTTTGTTTTCAGGAGGCCCTCTGACCTCTTCGTCTCTTGCAAGGGACATTGGAGTTCCTCCAAATTTTTTCCAGCTATTGCATTTACTGAATAGGCAAACAGTATGGGAGACCCACTTCCTAATAATGGGAACATTGTTTTAAGGAGTACCTCCGACCTCTATGTCTCTTGCAAGGGACATTGGAGTTCCCCCAAATTTTTGGCAGCTATTGCATTTACTGCATAGACAAACAGTATGGGAGACCCACTTCCTAATAATGGGAACATTGTTTTCAGGAGGCCTTCCAACCTATACGTCTCTTGCAAGGGACAGTGGAGTTCCTCTAAACTTTTGGCAGCTGTTGCATTCACTGCATAGGCAAACAGAATGGGAGACCCACTTCCTAATAATGGTAACATTGTTTTCAGGAGGCCCTCTGACCTCTACATCTCTTGCAAGGGGCATTGGAGTTCCTCCAAATCGTTGGCAGCCATTGCAGTCACTGCGTAAGCAATAACAGTATGGGAGACCCACTCCTTTCTAATGGGAACATGTTGTTGCTGTTGCCCAGCTCTATGTTTCTTTAAATTATTAGTGGGGTATTTCCTAAATGTTGGCATCCACTGGACTCACTGCATAACCTATAACTCTATAGCAGACCCACTCTTTTCTAATGGGAACATGTCGTTACTGTGGCCCAGTTCTATGTGTCTTTAGATTGGTATTGGGGTTTTTCCCAAATTTTAGCAGCCCTTGAAGTCACTGCATGGGCATTAACACTAAAGGAGACCCACTTCTTTATAATGGCAACATTTTTTTTGCTGAGACCCTTCTCTATGTCTCTTCAAGGGGTATTGGGGTGTGTCCAAATTTTTGGCCTCCCTTGCAGACAGTGCATGCGCAATTACAGTATAGGAGACCCACTCTTTAATAATGGGAACAACAAAGCATAGCTAACTGCTGGCCCTTTAAGTATACTAAGGGCCGCCTGATGGCCCTTTAAAAATAGTGTTTGTGACTTTCAGAGTCCCTCCTTCATAAATGAAACAGGATGTGTCTGATGATGTCTCACATACCACATGGCTAGATAAGGTAGTAAAATGTTAAAATGACATTTCCTGGTGAACGCATTTTTCACTGTTGAAAGCAATGCAAAAGTGCAAAAACGCATCAAAAACGCTACGTGTGAGCATAGCCCAAGGTGTGGAGGAGCATTTTTGTTTTTGTACATTTATTTTGCCTTATATATGAGTCATTACCCTGGAAAGGATGTTCCTTAACATTTTTCCGAGGAAAATGCATTTTGGTTTCATTTTTGTATGTTTTATTGTGAGTCTGTAAAAGTGGCGTAATACCTCTGACAACGTTGTTGACAACACTGACCTGTCAGAGATGCTTCCAGGGGTCTTCCCCATGCTGTTCCCATGTCATTTGAGCACAGTTCCCATCGATTTGGGCAATTTTTAGGCCCTCTGCAGACCGCCAGGGGGAGCCGCCGGAAAAATGCTTGAGTTTCCCATAGACTTACATTGGGCTTGTTACTCGGACCGAGCACTCGAGCATTCCAATTTGCTCAACCCGAGCAACAAGTACTCGAGCATTTTAGTGCTCTCTTATCACTATTAGTAACGTTACTTCTCAACCAAACCTTTGTAAAGGTGAGTTGAGCGAATACGTTGCCAGTGCCAATTGTTCACATGGGCCAATAAAATATACATGTTGTTTTTTGGAGTCCAGGATTGAGTGCTGTCTGCTTTTTTGGATTCTTATATTTCATACGTTGTTGGGTTGCAACATGTGGACTGGAACCACATTCATATTCTACTAGCTTGCGCTGCTTCATTTTCTTTTTTCTATTCTTTAGTCTTCATTTTCTTTTTTTCTATTCTCTATAACTATTACATTATAATTATAGACATTACACAATGCATTTAAAAGTATTATTTGGATTTTTATATTTCGTTTATATAGCACCAACATTCTACAGCGCTGTTCAACAGGCAAGCATATTGACAATTGCAATAATGTATGTTTTCTTAATAGTGCATTGACAAGTAACATAATCACACTTTACACACCTTTTGCGTGCTAAACAAGAAAAAAAAAGGATTTCTTAGCAATTACAACAACTCGATTCCATGTTGTGTATTAAATGGTTGCTATGTAATTAAAAAGCAAATCACTTTAAATCTGACAGTCACTGGAGCATTTAAATCTTTAAAATGATCCCATAATTCCGGTTTGTATTCTGATAGGCAGTGAAGCAGAAAGATGCAGGAAATTAAAGCTCGAACCACAAAAAATATTGTATTTACTTTTTGCATATGCTGCTCATATCTTGCTTCACTACTAGTAAAACATTCCAATCATTTATTTTAGGAGTGTTGTAAATCTACAATATAAAATGAGTAATTGTAGTTTATAGTAATTGGTGAGTACTTTCTGGTATTGTACCATTTGTCATACAATACACCATATTTATCACATCATTTTGGTCATGAAATTATGAGGTTATCAAAATAATATCAACCTTAGCAAGAAATAAAAATAAAATTGATCACCTAAATGGAGAGTAATATTTAATTAATTAAATTAAGATACAATACAGCAGGTGAAATAAGTATTGAACACATCACCAAATTTCTAAATAAATGTATTTCTAAAAGATGCTCTTGAAATGAAATTTTACCAGGTTCCATGGGCTCTTTCTATTAACTCTGATCTTTAGCTCCTTTCATACATTTTCTATTGGATTCAGATCAGGTGATTAGCTGGGCCATTCTAGCAGCTTTATTTTCTTTCTCTGAAACCAATTGAGAGTTTCCTTTGCTGTGTGAAATGTCCACCCTCATTTCATCTTCATCATTCAGGTAGATGGCAGCAGAATTTTATCAAGAATGTCTTGGTACATTTGTCTATTCATCCTTCCTTCAATTATATGAAGTTTGCCAGTGCCATATGTTGAAAACAGCCCGCACCATGATGTTCCCACCTCCAAACTTCACTGTTGGTATGGTGTTTTGGGGGTGATACGCAGTGCCTTTTGGCCTCCAAACATGATGTGTATTATGAAATCCAGAGTTAAATTTTGGTCTCATGTGACCAGACTATATTTTCCCAGTATTTCACAGGCTTGTCTAAATGTTGCTGAGCAAACTTTAAGCAGTCTTGAACATGCTTTTTGTTCACCAATAGAGTCTTGCGTGGTGAGCGTGCATACAGGCCATGGAGGTTGATCCATGGTTAAGTGCATTTCTTATACAGTACTTTTCTTGAAACAATTGTACCTGCTGATTCCAGGTCTTTTTTTTGCTGATTCCAGGATTCCACAAAACAAAAGTTGTAAAAACAAAACCCAAAACACTTTGCCAGCATTGATTTTTTTTTCTTATCATTTTACAGCTCATTGCATGGTAAATTAATGCTGTCGCAAAAAATTACAACTCATCCCATAAAAATCAATACCTCATACGACTATGATGACGTAAAAATTAAAAAAAACAATATGGTTCTTGGAAATTAGTGAGTTAAACAAATAAACATGTAAAAATGAAAAATGTCCTGGTCTTAAAGTGGTTAAACTGTGCAAAATCTTGCCTGTAAAATGCCATTTCTCCCAAAGTCCCCAAACACATGACACGGTCCCCTCATTTTGACCTCCAGGCACTATGGCTTGGCTGCCACCTGTGCACCCCTTGCTGCTGAGCCCTTTAGATAGATATACTGTATAAAATTGAATCACGTTAGATGTATTCAAAATGCAACCACTAAACATTTTTCACATCTTACCACGTCAAACAACTGACATCTCTTTAGAATGATCTTTTCTATCTACTCTTTTTGTTTTCAAGAACCTATTACCAAGCTTATGCAAAATTTCGGAACATTCTCTTTTTCATTTCCTATGGACATGGCTAAGTGCTAAAACATTTACAGCTTCCCCTGCATAGATTAGAAAGGACTAGCAAACTTACTCATGTGCTGAGGATACAAGCTCCTTCATGCCACAACTTGGAGCAGCTCTAAGATATCAAACTTCCAGACAGTAAACTATCTTAAGCAAACACCACCAAGAAAATGACAGCCCACACACCTGCAGGACACCTACATTATAGCAATCAACACATGTCAGGGAGGTTTAAGATGGGATGAAATAAATAGGCACATACAAGCAGAGCTATTTAACAAAATACCAAAAATCTGTTTCTTCCTTTCATTTTTTTTGTTTCCTTTAAACAACAAGAACAAGATCTAAGCAAAGGCAAGTTCATAAATGTGCTAAGAGCTTTCCTATGCAATCCACTGACTTGTGTGATAAAGACGATGTCCACATTTACCTCTTGTCACTATTAGGTAATAGAGGCAGACACAAAAGGTGTTATAGGTGTAGTCAGCGATACTGCACTTTAAAGATTATTACTAATGCAGAGTGCTGGGATTCCTTCCCTAATATTCTGCATTTTATTCTACAAACTGATCTACCTCGTATTTTACTACAAGAGTCATTTCCCATATCTATCAGATCATATCAATCGTATTACTAATTAGACTAGTTTTCTTATTTAGACTAGGTTTAGCAAAAATAAAGCTCATTGACTAATTCCAGCACTGGTGTCGCCCATGAAAATATTTTAGTTTAAGAACACTGAAAAGATGTCTATCCGAAGATTATTTATGTGTATAAGACCATGAGTGATCATAGTGATGCTAAACTTAACCCCTTCATGACCTTGGGATTTTCCGCTTTTGCGCTTTCGTCATTTCCTCCCCCTATTCCAAGAGCCATAACTTTTTTATTTTTTCTTTCCACATAGCCGTATGAGGGATTGTTTTTTTGCGAGACAAGTTGTACTTTTGAATGACATCAATCATATTATCATGTGATGCACTGGAAAATGATAAAAAAAATTCCAAGTGTGTTGAAATTGCAAAAAAAAGTACAATTCCACAATTGTTTTTTTGTTTTTTTATTTACTATGTTCACTATATGGTAAAACTGACCTGAAAATATGATTCTCCAGGTCAGTACAAGTACGCAGATACCAAATATATAGTTTTTTTTTTATTTAAGTGGTAAAAAAATTGGAAATTTGTAAAAAAAAAAAATTCACTTCTGTTGCCATTTTCCAAGACCCGTAGCATTTTAATTTTTTGGGATGTGGTGCTATGTGATAGCTTATTTTTTCTGACTTGAGCTGACGTTTATATTGATACCACTTTGGGGTAGATATGATGTTTTGAATGCCTCTTATTGCATACTACTCCAATGTTGCGGCAGCCAAAAAAACTTAATTCTGGCGTTTTGATTTTTTTTTTCTTTATGCTGTTTATCGATCGGATTAATTTTCTTTATATTTTGATAGATCGGACATTTATGAATGCAACAATACCAAATATGTGTATTTTTTGCAATTGTTTTATTTTTAATGAGGTAAAAGGGGGGTGATTTGAACTTTTGTGTATTTTTTTTTCATATTTTTAAAAACTTTTTTTTATTTTCACTCATTATAATAGTCCCCTTAGGATACTTGGAGCTGGGATCGTCCGATTGCTTGTGCTATATATAGCAGTGCTTCATGGCCCGGCGTTCACAGAAGGATCGTAATGACCGGCATGGGGGTCATCAGCAGAACCCTGGCTGTCATAACAGCTCGTTGGTGCCTCACAATCATGTGACAGGGGTGTCGATGGGCGGGATGAATGATGCGCTTTCCGGCTGGCGTGTGTTAAATCCTGTTAAATCCCTGTTTAACTGGTTAACAGCAGCTGGTGGAACACCGCTCCACTGACGACTGTTAAAGGCACATGATGACTGATTAAATCAGTCATTGTGTGTGGGGAAAGATGTGGGTTTGGCACATATCAAAGGCAGGGACTCGACCTTTGCCGTAAAAATACGTCAAAGGTTGTGAAGAGGTTAAAGGGGTTGTCTGGTCCAAATCGATAAATCTGCAGTCATTCTGTGTAACTGCAGACTTATGACTCTGTCCAGTGCACACACTGTGCACTGTATGTTGTGGGGATTCGACGATTTCTGAGCCGAGACCGGAGGGTATGCATGAGTTATTGTTATGATCTGCAACATGTACTAAGGAAAGATAAGGGAAAACTGTCCCTACAGTAAAACTAAGCTGAATCCCTATGATGTAGCGGGATGCCTGTTCCTAGCAAACAGAACCGCCTTAGTCCTCGGCTAGTCTGAACGAAGACCTATAGCATAAGGGGAGGGGTCCCTAAAAGAACTAAGGACTGGGACAAAAATGGGACACCTCCTAAACAGAGAAGTTGTTGCAGAGCCCCAAAAGACAAACAGACAAAAGAGTACTAGAGGTCCCAGAAGGACCAAACAAACTGACAGAGAAAGGCACAGATTCACCTGGCTAGAGAAACAGTCAAACACTGAAGTCCAGCACAGCCAAAAGGGCAGAGCTGGAATATAAAGGCAGATGGTCACGTGACCGCAAAACACAAGATGGAAAAAATAAACTGGAGGGTTCTAACAGTTATACATGCTCCCGGCCAGTGGGTGTGCCCTCGCTTCCATATATTTGAATGGCATGAGGCCATGCCCGCTTGACTGCCACATCACTAGACGGGGTACAGCCTCAATACAAGTGTATGGAGCAAGGTCACGCCCACTAGACGGGCTCTGGCCGGGGGTATGAATAAGTCTTACTTATCCTCAGGTCCCGGAGGAAACTGGAGAATCCCAGCAACGCACAGTGAGTGTGCTAGGGGGATTCATAAGTCTACAGTCACACAGAGTGACTGCAGACATATTGATTTGGACTGGACAACCCCTCTAAGGTCTGAAACACGTAAGCAATCTTTGGTTGTAGATCTACAGGTTTTTTTTACATTATTTGTTTTCATATGATCTACAACTAGTAAGCTAATTAGAAAAAATATTATAAGGTTCTAAGTACTCATTTTAATAAAACTTTATTTTAAGGGCACGTCACTGTATTATTATGCAAAGAACTTTAAGTGACAAGACTGCCACACATCACATGGGGCAATGGATCCAGCCAGAAGCCCAACAGCAGACTTGCTACGAGGCTAAGTCCTCTTTGCTCTGGACCACATTCCCCAACACAATCATAGCACCATAGAGAAAAAGACTATCACATAGTACCGAAAGAACATGATGAAAAATGTTCAAATGCCAATGTGGTCTTAGTCGACAGACTGATTGAAAGTAATATTTCTTTGGAATGCATTCCACCAATTCTGCTTTATAGTTTGGTTACCTCCTTTGTGTCAACTTCAGTTCAGTTATGTCTTTTGTGTTCACAGATTCCCAAAATTGTACCCAATCTTCCATGATTAGATTGATTAGACTGTATAAAGGCAAAACTAGCCTCGGTATGTGCAGCTCTATCTTTGTTGTTACATACTTTGCTTTTCTTGGCTTTGCCAACAGCTGCCTCATTTTGGTTGATAAAGTCAAAATGGTCCTCCTCACTGATCTCAAAATTGAAGACCTATTTTTTTGATAAGCCATAAATATTAGATCAATGTGTAGCGAACTCTAGTGAATTTCCATTCTGATGGCTGTCGCATCCAGACAAAAAGTTAAAGGGACTGTCCAGTGAAAAGATCTTATGATTAACATCACCTATTCTATAGATTAATTATTTGGCATCCAACTCTTGAGACACGCACCAATTATGAGAATGGTGAGCCAATATCCCCATTAGAATGGAGTGGCAGTGCACATGCTCAATTGCTACTCCATTTAATCTCTTTGGGGCTGCTGAGCAATGTGCTTGCCTTTTTCTTACAGCTCCATAGGGAATGAATAGAGCAGCGGTCGGGATAAAAGTGCCTCTTTGAGGGTAAAAATACCCTGATCTGTTAATTGCTGCAGGTCCCATTGGTGGGACACCCACTGATCAACAAGTTATCACCTTCAAGGAGGATAGATGATAACTTGTTTTAACTAAGCAACAACTATAATAGAAAGGTATCCAAACTATTTTTTTTTTACAGTTAGTGTATTTTTTTTTTTATTTTTGTAACATTGATTTTTAATTATCCTAATAAATGTCAACTTTTTATTGAGGAGAAAAAAATGGTAATCAGCTCGCCTTCCAAGGAGGACAATTCATTATGAAAACCACTGGTACACACTTAGGACCCTGATAGACCTTGTTTGGTCAGGGTATGGTACACGGAATGTAAGAACACACCATGCTGAAATCCAGGTAAAAAATGGAAGAAGGACCCATGAGGACTGAGCTCCAGCACCAATGAGAAAATGTTAAAACATAGCTTTTACTGTGCAATTAAAAACATGGTGAAAAACAGCAAGCAGGATAAAAAAATAAGGATCCTTAAGCTTACGCATTTTGGGCTAGCAACCCTTATTCATAGCTTTGCTTATTTTTCAGCATGTTTTTCACTGCACAGTAAAAGTTATGTTTTAACATTTTCTCATTGGTGCTGGGGCTCAGTTTTCATGGACCCTTCTTCCAACTTTTTATTGAACCTTGGGATGAGTACTGGATACATCTTTTTGCCAAACTAGGTTTGACATTGATGACCTTTCAATGTTATGGCTATATTTGCTATGTAATAATACTGCAGAATTGACTAATTAATTAAAAGAGTTGTCCCATAACATCTTCTTTAACCTCAATGATTAGCTGTAGTGGCCCAGAGAAACCATATGTGGTAAGATATTTTAAATGTAGCATTACATAGTGGCCATTCAAATGAAAGGCTTTTCATGACAGACATGGATCAAACAGTTAGTCAGTCTAGGGTAGGGGACACTTACACAGAGTGGTTGTCCATTCTGGAAAATGGAAGAGTAATACACATGGCATGCACTCTACATCATGACCACATGCCTTAAAAGAGCATATGGAAGGTCAATCAACTTCAGTTGGAACAAGTTGTCACCTGTCAGAAACAAACTTTTAGATTGGTGGATTACTGATTGCTAGTTTTCCCATCAGATGAAAGACTGGATCAGTAGTGCATATCTTCAACCCACACTCCATTTATTCCCTATAGGACTGCTGGAGAAAACCAAATACAGTGCTACAGCAGTCCCATGGAGAATGAATGGAGAGACAGTTGAGTGTGCGCACTTTGGCTTTTTTCTAACAAGATTAAAAGTGCACTTTACTAGTAATTGGACCCCGCAGATCCTGTGATTAGATGATAACTTGTTCCAGTCGCAATATCCATTTAATTCCGGTACAACACTAGGGTTTATGCTCTTTAGACCTTATAATTCATATTTAGGCCTCTTATGGCAGCACTGTAAATTTTCCTGAGTTTAACTGTCATCATACAGCACAGACCAAAAGTTTGGACATACCTTCTCATTTAAAGTTTTTTCTGTATTTCACAACTATGAAAATTGTACATTCACACTGAAGGCATCAAAACTATGAATTAACACATGTGGAATTATATACTTAACAAAAAAGTTTGAAACAACTGAAAATATGTCTTATATTCTTGGTTCTTCAAAGTAGCCACCTTTTGCTTTGATGACTGCTTTGCACACTCTTGGCATTCTCTTGATGAGCTTCAAGAGGTAGTCACTGGAAATGGTCTTCCAACAATCTTGAAGGAGTTCCCAGAGATGCTTAGCACTTGTTGGCCCTTTTGCCTTCACTCTGCGGTTCAGCTCACCCCAAACCATCTCGATCGGGTTCAGGTCTGGTGACTGTGGAAGCCAGGTCATCTGGCGTAGCACCCCATCACTCTCCTTCTTGGTCAAATAGCCCTTACACAGCCTGGAGGTGTGTTTGGGGTCATTGTCCTGTTGAAAAATAAATGATGGTCCAACTAAACGCAAACCGGATGTAATAGCATGCCGCTGCAAGATGCTGTGGTAGCCATGCTGGTTCAGTATGCCTTCAATTTCGAATAAATCCCCAACAGTGTCACCAGCAAAGCACCCCCACACCATCACACCTCCTTCTCCATGCTTCACGGTGGGAACCAGACATGTAGAGTCCATCCGTTCACCTTTTCTGTGTCGAACAAAGACACAGTAGTTGGAACCAAAGATCTTAAATTTGGACTCATCAGACCAAAGCACAGATTTCCACTGGTCTAATTTCCATTCCTTGTGTTCTTTAGCCCAAACAAGTGTCTTCTGCTTGTTGCCTGTCCTTAGCAGTGGTTTCCTAGCAGCTATTTTACCATGAAGGTCTGCTGCACTCCTCTCCTCTCCTCTTAACAATTGTTGTAGAAATGTGTCTGCTGCTAGAACTCTGTGTGGCATTGATCTGGTCTCTAATCTGAGCTGCTGTTAACCTGCGATTTCTGAGGCTGGTGACTCGGATAAACTTATCCTCAGAAGCAGAGGTGACTCTTGGTCTTCCTTTCCTGGGGCGGTCCTCATGTGAGCCAGTTTCTTTGTAGCACTTGCTGGTTTTTGCAACTGTACTTGGGGACACTTTCAAAGTTTGCCCAATTTTTCGGACTGACTGACCTTCATTTCTTAAAGTAATGATGGCCACTTGTTTTTTTTACTTAGCTGCTTTTTTTCTTGCCATAATACAAATTCTATTCAGTAGGACTATCAGCTGTGTACCCACCTGACTTCTGCACAACACAACTGATGGTCCCAACCCCATTTATAAGGCAAGAAATCCCACTTATTAAACAGGGCACACCTGTGAAGTGAAAACCATTTCCAGTGACTACCTCTTGAAGCTCATCAAGAGAATGCCAAGAGTGTGCAAAGCAGTCATTAAAGCAAAAGGTGGCTACTTTGAAGAACCTAGAATATAAGACATATTTTCAGTTGTTTCAAACTTTTTTGTTAAGTATATAATTCCACATGTGTTAATTCATAGTTTTGATGCCTTCAGTGTGAATGTACAATTTTCATAGTCATGAAAATACAGAAAAAACTTTAAATGAGAAGGTGTGTCCAAACTTTTGGTCTGTACTGTATATATGATTTTTCTACCTGAGTTTCAAATTTGAGGATAAAATGTCTATACCTTCTCAGAGTGAGTCATGATGGTGGTCTATCTCTAGGCTCTTGGAAACACCTGTCTGATATCTGAGGAGAGTTTAAAGTGTCCAACACCTGGAGGCAAATTAAAGTAGGCCAATAAGACAAGCTAGGTTATCCTGTTGTGGGAAGTGTTTCGTCACAGGTAAGAACCTCTGAAGATTTTCAGCTTTGAGTTTCAAGTTAACAAAATCAGAACTGGTAATAGCAAAGAAATCTTGTAATTACATTAGAACAAGTTCCTTAAGTTGTCTACACATGTCTGTATCAGTGACAGATCTTTTCATGAATTTCTTTTGTAAAATTCTAAATTTAACCATTACATGGTCCTTCACAATCTAAAATTTACAAAATAGTTTTCACAAACTAGAAAGTGTAAGTTTGAATGTGATTGATTATAAAGTGTTTTTAAACATGCATACGCACACATGGAAACACAGGTGAAGGCTATTCACAGTTA
Organism: Phyllobates terribilis; assembly: GCF_046119375.1. Classification (NCBI taxonomy): domain Eukaryota; kingdom Metazoa; phylum Chordata; class Amphibia; order Anura; family Dendrobatidae; genus Phyllobates; species Phyllobates terribilis. The sequence continues at coordinate 310,994,857 of NW_027362763.1, read as the reverse complement.
CTTCAGGATTACCTGTCCTTCTGAAAACCTAGTAATGATCTGAAATCTGAAGCGCTACGTGAACTTTTCTACTAATTCAGTAATTGCTGCTGTGCCTGAAATTGGCCTCTTTCCTGCGATTACTCAATATACACGCTCAGTCAAAGAGGTTAGCACCTGAACCTGGATTCTAATTAACACCTAAGGAAGACTTTTTTGTTTAAAGCTTATTAAAAACAGGGACTTTTCCCAGCATAAAATTTCACCCTTCCTTACACGTAAACACATGTTCTCTTGATCAGCCAATGGATTTGACTGCCCCTAAATGTGACCAGGACAAAGTTCATCTGCAGATCAGGACATATAAGTTACCTCCATTATATTGTAGTTGACAGTTACCAACATTTGCTGAAATGCTAACATTTTGTTAATATGTTGATATGAAGTATAACTTGGACAGTTAGCAGTGATACAATTGTTACATAGCTACATTTAGTGCAGTAGAAAAAAAGAAAATTGTCCAGCAAGGTCAACCAAGTGATGGGAAAGGGCAAAAATGAAGGGAAGGGTATGGGTAACCTTTAATACTTCTATCACCCAAATAATCCAGAGGAAGGTTAAAAAAACCTAAGATGTGAGTCTAAAGGCCCAATGGAGACAATATTCAGAGAATGAGCGATCCAGAGAACTTGCTACTGATTATAGTCATATTTAAACATGTCGGCAATCAACCACCAAACAAGCAAAATGTCTGGTCGTTGGGTGATGATGAGATAATTTATGCTAGCAATAAAACAATTGTTATCAGTTTCAGATAGGGGAATGTGCAGCCAAAAACATGATGCTGTTTGGGATTTTAATGATCTTATTGATGTTCCATTCTGTTCCAATCAGTTTTCACTGATGTAAATCCACCAATAAATGAGTTCTGGTCGACTTCTAAACAGTTGATTGGTACTCAATAACAGGCCAAAATCAGCCTGACTAAAGGGGTCTTCAGTGCCATGAAAAGGATGAATTTTCCTACTGACCAAATGTGGGAATCAGACTGGATCAAAATGCAAATTAATGTAGTGCTAAATTTTATTTTACTGCTTGTAAACCCATGATGAAAATGTACATCATGTCTAGATTAAGCCTCCCCCCAAAAAAAAATATTTATTATTCACTTATTATAAAGTATATGCTCATTTAGTTTTTTTCTTGAGTTTTGTCTGTGAAATGGCCACAGTGTGAATGTGCTATTACACATTCTAATAATGTTAAAAATAATTTTTATTTATATAGCGCCAACATATTCGGCAGCACTTTACAATTAAGTAGGGACATGTACAGACAATAAAAACAATTAATGTATCACATTTCAACAGATACAGGAGGATTGAGGACCCTGCTCGCAAGCTTACATGGAAATAGGGGGACACAATAGGTAGAACATGGTCATCAGCCAGTATCTGTCTAAGTGCAGTTACCGTGTGCTATTGGTTGCATGGAGGATGTGAAGACAGATGAATACGCAGGAGCAGATTAAGATTAACATTTAGGAGGGACCAGGGGAGAGTTAGGTTAGTGAGTTGAGGTGACAGGCTTGTCTAAACAGATGTGTTTAAAAGCACTTTTAATAACATAGGGGCTAGATATTAGTCAGATCGTCAGGGGTAGTGCATTCCATAAAACTGCCGCAGCACGAGAGAAGTCTTGGAGACGGAGGTGTAATGTTCGAAATAAGGAAGATGTCAGTCTTAGATCAGGTACAGAAGGGAGTGCACGGGGAGGGTGATAGACGGAAAAGAGGCATGAGATATAGGGTGGTGCGGAATTGTGGAGAGCTTTGTGGGTGAGAGAGATGAGTTTGTATTGTATTCTGTAGTGTATGGGTAAACAGTGCAATGACTGGCACATGGTAGAGGCATTGGTGAAGTGGCCTGATAGAAATACGACCCTGGCTACTGCATTCAGGATGGATTGGAAAGGAGAGAGATTGTTTACAGGGAGACCAATTAGAAGAGAGTTGCAGTAGTCCAGACGAGAGTGAATAAGAGCAACAGTAAGAGTTTTTGCAGTGTCAAAGGTGAGAAAAGGTCGGATTCTGGAGATGTTTACAAGTATACCAACTTATGCTCAGGCTCATTTTTTTGATCATGTTTAGATTCTAATTCCCGAACTATGAGGTTTGTCATATTTTACACACTGATGGCATCAGCGTAACCATTGCTCTACTGTGCTGCCAGCCTCCAAACACTAATGAATGACTAGCTGCAATCCAATTATGTTAACCCCTCTAACTATATATTTAAAGGGAGGGGCTCTGGCTGTCCCCCAATTTCCTCTAACAATATCTCAGTTTGCTAATGGTTTGGCTTGACAATTGTACTCATGATTAGAGATGAGCGAATGTTTCAATGTTCGGTTCGGATTGCAATCGTCAAATTTGCAATATTCACCGATTTATTTGCTGTATATTCACCGAACATTACTAAACGCCATTGGATTCAATGGGGGCAAAAACAAATACATGCACAACACCTTCAAATGAGCCTAAAAGCTGCCAAAACACAAATTAGTGGCAGACACCAGCAAAGTGCCATAAATTGACCCAGAGTACAGGTAGTATAATTACTATTATTTATTATTATAGCGACATTTATTCCGTGGTGCTTTACATGTGAAAATAAATCACTGACTGGTACAAGAGGAGAGAGGACCCTGCCCATGAGGGAGCACAAACAATCTACAAGGGATGGGTTAGGATACAGTAGGTCAGGGTAAAGCTAGTCGTGCAGCGGTATGCTGGAGCGAGGGTTACCACAGATTGTATGCTTGTCATAAGAAGTGGGTCTTCAGCATCCTTTTCAAGGTTTCCACGGTAGACGAGAGTCTGATGTGTTGGAGTACAGAGTTACACAGTACGGGAGATACACGGTACAAATCTGCTTAGAGCCTAAATGAAGGTAAGCTTCCAGGAGCTCACAACTGAGCAGATTAACCCCTGCACTGCTAAACGAATCCCGCACCAATTAATATGAAAACGAAAGTCTTCTAATGAGTGCAGGAGTGGGAGGAATCATATGCTGCAGTCTTCTGGCTCCTCTCTGTCATGGTAAACCTGTGACACCTTGAAAGCTTCAACACAATGTTCATAAAATACACAGCAGCGGTGGTCGGTCTCCTAGACAATGAGCTAACTCCTTTATGATGATAGAGGCCACCATCTCCTTAGCTTGCAGCTGGCACTTTTCTGTGGGAATGAGCTTGTCTCCAACCAGCCAGGAATATTTACAGTGAATTATGGCAGTGCACCCAGTATTAGAAGCAGAGCCACCCACAATTTCCTTCTCGGGAATTTAATTTGGTAGACTGAGTGGCTTCCCATACATTAGTTTCTCACAAAGGAGCTGAAGACACAGAGTGTCAGTAGGTGCAAGTTTGTCTAGCATGGTGGCTTAGTGGTTAGCACTGCAGCCTTGCAGCGCTGGGGTCCTGGGTTCAAATCCAACCAAGGACAACATCTGCAAGTAGTTTGTATGTTCTCCCCTGGGGTTTCCCCTGGGTTCTCCGGTTTCCGCCTCAGTAAAAAAGCAGCCATACAGTGTCTGGGGACCTTCACACAGACTTTTCTTAGCCAGGGCTGCTTCTCAGCAGGGTTGGACGGGCCCACCAGAGAACCGGAGAAACCTCCGGTGGGCGCTTGCTTCTCCTTCAGGAGAGTTCATAGCGCAAACCTTGCAGTTGATATGGGACTCTTGAGAAGGGGAGAAAGGTGGGCCCTCAGAATCAAATCCTCTGGTGGGCCCAATGTTCTTCAGTCTGACACTGCTTTTCGCTTTTCGGTGAGAGTTGTATTTCACCTCAGCCATATTCTTTAGGTCAGTGAAAGGAGTGGCATAGAAGGAAACTGTATCTACTCTGGCTGTCATTTCTCCCAGGAATTTCTCTAATGCAGCTTGTTCCATAAGCAATGGCAGCCCGTCCAACATCATCTCACACTTCTCGGTGGTGCTTAGTCACACACAAAGATCTTTCTTTACGCCTTGAATTTTATGACTACAGAGTTGGGAAATGGCCTGATCTGCAATATCTGCACCAAATAATTAATTTCACTAAAGTAGAACTACTATAATGAGGACTGACAACTCTTCCACTACAGCCAACCCAGCAGATGGAGACCCAACCAAGAGTGTTCACATTTAAAAAAAATTAGGGCCTCACACCACCATTTCCGTGGCCAACAGATTGGAGATGGGAGTTCAATCTCTTAACTTTGTCATGTATAGGAGGAAATAATCTTTTACGTGACCACAACTACAGGACCGAGGGCAGGCTGCAGTGCTGTGCTGAGAGAGGGCGGAGTACGGTGAACCAGACAAACTGCTTGACCGTGAGTGAGATGCAGGTGGACATGTTACGATGGATTGATAAAGTTGTGGTGTGCTAGATCTCTGAGATCGGTCAAAAACAGCAGGCATGTCTGCTTCCATTACTCCTGACGGGCTCTCACTCAGCCTGACTGGAGCGGGTAAAGAACCAGAGGTTCTGTGGTGGGAGACCTGCGAGACAATAATTGGCAAGGTAACAGAGGAGGAGGAAGAAGCAGCAGATGCAGTTGATGGGGCAGCTGATGGTTGTTGAGGTCCACTGGTCCACATTTTAGCACAGTGAGATTGCCAACGTAATGCATGTTGACTGTGCATGTGAAAGTTCATGCATGTAGTAGTCAAATTATTGCACTTTTTCCCTCTACTGAGTTTTTTTCTTGCAAAGTTTGCAGATAAGTGAGTTGGCTCATCCTTTGCGGTGTCAAACAAGGCCCAGGCTAGGCAACCCTTGCTGCCCCTGCGGGCTGCAGACCTGTGACCGCTGCTGGCTACAGCCACAGTTGTGGCTAAGGATGCAGTGCTCCTCATTCTTGCATCACTCCATGTCTGCGCTGTAGGGCGAAACTTAACCTCCTCATCTTCCTTCTTCTCAGATGAGCTACTCGGCTGCGTGACTCTTGGTTCACACCAAGTAGGATCTTCAACCTCATCATCATACAATGTGTTATCCATTCCTCACCCTGAGAGTGACCCTTCTCCTCTTCTTGCCGTGACAGCACAGTACAGTCCGCATGAGCCTCAGGTATCTGAGTCTCATCAGGATCACCCCCCCCCTTGGTGGTTATCATCTGGTGAAGAGGGTCAGGAACCTGGTCAGACCCTACTTTGTCCTGCCCCAAATCCAACTGAAAAAAAATTTGCACATCAGTGCAGATGCTTTCCTCCTCTTGACTCTATGAATATTTGGAGTACACTTCTGATGCCCATGGTATAGAATGGGTGAACAGTTCTGCAGACTCACCCATCTGTGGTTCCCTACAGTCAGTTGGGCAGTTGGACAGTTGTGATGCGGGGGGAAGTAGGGGTAATTGGGGTGCCACCTCTGTGGACTGTACTGTGTATGATGTTGAGGTGGAGGAAGAAGAGAAGAGGCCACTTGAAGCAGCGCTTGCTATCCACTGGAGCACTTGCTATTTTTGGCCCTTATCAAAAAGGCATATAGCTGTGTGGCTGCCAAAGAAAGGGAGTGGAGTAGCCTGTCCAGTAACAGAAGTTGTCAGTTGTCTTTGGATAGGACGTGACGGTGTTGGTTCACTAGTGCTTTCACCAACATTACCACCTACCCTACATATACCTTGAACACCAAGCTTATTCCCCCTTCCACCACGACCTCTCTTTTTCCAACTCATGTTGCTCAGATAGTGTGGTAGGAGCACGCTATTAGCAAAAAAAAAATTTGATTTTTTTACTCTGCACACAGCTGAATTTCAGCGGCACTAAATGACAAGGTGAGATATGGCTTGTTGTATCCCGTTAGTAACAGAAGAAAGTAATTTTTTAGTGTAGATGATGCTTGTATAACATAGCAGATATCCTACAAACTATTTAAAACTGAAATGTCCCTTGCTGTATAACGTTAGTAACAGAAGAAAGTATTTTTTTTTACTGTGGATGATGCCTGTATAACATAGGAGATATGCTCCAAACTATTTCATACTGAGATGTCCCCTGCTGTATCATGTTAGTAACAGAAGAAATTATTTTTTTTACTGTGGATGACGCCTGTATAACAATCAGAGATATGCTCCAAACTACACTGCTCAAAAATATAAAGGGAACACTTAAACAACAGAATATAACTCCAAGTAAATCAAACTTCTGTGAAATCAAACTGTCCACTTAGGAAGCAACACTGATTGACAATCAATTTCACATGCTGTTGTGCAAATGGAAGAGACAATAGATGGAAATTATAGGCAATTATCAAGACACCCTCAATAAAGGAGTGTTTCTGCAGGTGGTGACCACAGACCACATCTCAGTGCCAATGCTTTCCAGCTGATGTTTTGGTTACTTTTGAATGTTGGTTGTGCTTTCTCACTCGTGGTAGCATGAGACAGACTCTATAACCCAGGTAGTGCAGCTCATCCAGGATGGCAAATCAATGCAAGCTGTGCCAAGAAGGGTTTCTGTGTCTGTCAGCATAGTGTCCAGAGGCTGGAGGCGCTACCAGGAGACAGGCCAGTACACCAGGAGACGTGGAGGGGGCCATAGGAGGGAAACAACCCAGCAGCAGGACCGCTATCTCCGCCTTTGTGCAAGAAAGTACAGGAGGAGCACTGCCAGAGCCCTGGAAAATGACCTCCAGCAGGCCACAAATGTGCATGAGTCTGCACAAATGGTTAGAAACCGACTCCATGAGGGTGATATGAGGGCCCGACGTCCTTAGATGGGGGTTGTGCTCACAGCCCAACACCGTGCAGGATGCTTGGCATTTGCCACAGAACACCAGGATTGGCAAAGTCGCCACTGGCACCCTGTGCTCTTTACAGATGAAAGCAGGTTCACACTGAGCACATGTGACAGACGTGACAGAGCCTGGAGATGCCGTGGAGAGCGATCTGCTGCCTGCAACATTCTTCAACATGACCGGTTTGGCAGTGGGTCAATAATGGTGTGGGGTGGCATTTCTTTGGAGGGCTACACAGCCCTCCATATGCTCGTCAGAGGTAGCCTGACTGCCATTAGGTGCCGAGATGAGATCCTCAGACCCCTTGTGACACCATATGCAGGTGCGGTTGGCCCTGGGTTCCTCCTAATGTAGGACAATACTAGACCTCGTGGCTGGAGTGTGTCAGCAGTTCCTGCAAGATGAAGGCATTGAAGCTATGGACTGGCCCGCCCGTTCCCCAGACCTGAATCCGATTGAGCAAATCTGGTACATCATGTCTCGTTCCATCCACCAACGTCACGTTGCATCACAGACTGTCCAGGAGTTGGCGGATGCTTTAGTCCTGATCTGGGAGGAGATCCCACAGGAGACCATCTGCAACCTCATCAGGAGCATGCCCAGGCATTGTAGGGAGGTCATACAGGCACGTGGAGGCCACACACAATACTGAGACTCATTTTGACTTGTTTTAAGGACATTACATCAAAGTTGGATCAGCCTGTAGTGTGTTTTTCCACTTTAATTTTGCAGGTGACTACAAATCCAGGCCTCCATTGGTTAATAAATTTGATTTACATTTATGATTTTTGTGTGATTTTGTTGTCAGCACATTCAACTTTGTACAGAACAAAGTATTCAATGAGAATATTTCATTCATTCAGATCTAGGATGGGTTATTTGAGTGTTCCCTTTATTTTTTTGAGCAGTGTATTTTAAACTGAGATGTCACCCGCTGTATAACGTTAGTAACAAAAGAAAGTATTTTTTTTACTGTGGATGACGCCTGTATAACATAGCTGATATACTCCAAACTATTTCAAACTGAGATGTCCCCTGCTGTATCACATTAGTAACAGAAGAAAGTATTTTTTTTTCTGTGGATGAGGCCTGTATAACATAGAAGATATACTCCAATATATTTCAAACTCAGATCTAAACTACTGTATCACATTAGTCACAGAAAAAAATAGACTTTTTTATTCTGCATAAGCTCTGCATACAGCTGAATTTCACTGCCACAAAATTACAAGGTGGCTTATGGCAGACTGTAACACGTTTGTCACAGAAAAAAATATTTTTTTTGCTCTGGTTAGCAACAGACAAAATAGATTTTTTTACTCTGAATATAGCTGAATTTCAACGCCACAAAATGACCAAGTGGCTTATGGCGTGCAGTATCACGTTACTCACAGAAAAAAATATATTTTTTACATCTGCATACAGCTTAATTTCACTGTCACAAAAGGCCTAGGTGGCTTATGGCAGACTGTGTCACGTTTGTCACAGAAAAAAATATTTTTTTTACTCTGATTGGCAACAGAAAAAATAGATTTTTTTACTCTGAAAACAGCTGAATTTCAATGCCACAAAAGGACTAGGTGACTTATGGCAGACTGTCTCACGTTTGTCACAGAAAAAAATATTTCCTTACTCTAGTTAGCAACAGAAAAAAAACATTTTTTTACTCCGAATATAGCTGAATTTCAAAGCCACAGAATGACAAGGTGACATATGACGCTCTATATCACGTTTGTCACAGAAAAAATAATTTTTTTACTGTGGTTAGCAACAGAAAAAATAGATTTTTTTACTCTGAAAACAGTTGAATTTCAATGCCATAGAACGAGAAGGTGACATATGACGTACTGTATCACGTTTGTCACAGAAATTTTTTTTTTTTTTACTGTGCATACAGCTGAATTTCACTCCCAAAAAATAACAAGGTGGGCAACTATAGCTTGCGTTGTCACATTAGCAAATTAAAAATAGATTTTTGTACTCTGGACTCAGAAGCTCTGCTTACAGCTGAATTTCAACCCAACAAAATGAAAAGTTGGGCTAGTAGGGCTTGCTTGCTGTATCACATTAGCAAGTGAAAAAATAGATTTTTTAAGGGATACTTGTGCATGGAGCACAATAGAAGCTGTGCACAACTGAGTTCTATGACATGGGCTCTGCTGTTTTTGTGTGAATCTCAGTAATGGCACAAGAAAAAAAAATCTGCTGGAAGGTCGATTTCACAGACACACAGCACACTAGTTATCTAAACTTTCTGACTTATAAGCAACCGCCTATCTATCTAGCTAAAATCTCTCAGTAGGCAGGAGCAGAGTCCAGCAGCGTCTTTGATCGCTTATAAGCAGAAAATGGTACTCACACAACATGTCCGCGCTTTATATAGAGAGAACATTTGATTTCAGCAGCCAATGGCACAAGCCTTTGTGTCTTCACAGTGTGGATGCTTCCTGCGCCCTGATTGGCAAGCCACAATTTCCACACATAAAGTTAGAGAAAAAGAAAAGATTACAAGCACGTTAGCACTAATCCAATTTGTTCATCTTTATGCACAATGTTCAATGAATTTCTCAGAAATATTATCTCCTTCTACTGTTTTGTGTTCATATGAGCTTAGTATGTCCATCATCTGCATGTATGACTCAGACTGGTTGGTATCTGGCAGTATGAAGCAGCTGGCACCTGGAGAAGGTTCTTATGTACCATTTACAATGCAGGGGGCATTAGTAAGGTTACGTTTATGACTCTACTGTTAGCTCAGACATTAAGGGAAAGGAGAGAAAGATCTCATAATTAACAGGTCTGTGACTAACAATGAAAACTATTTACATACATGACAGATAATCATGTAATAAGTAAGTATACATCATCAAAGAAGACTTCTGGCACCAACTCAAATCAAGGTGCCCAAATACAGTTGAATACGTGCAAACTGGCAGATGCTGTCTAAGCCTGAAGGTTGTTAACTTCCCACCCAGAAGCCAAGTAAATCTTTGGATTGAGTTGACAAATTTTAGAATGGGTTCCACAGTTATTAATTTTAGGATATGATCCAGTGCAGAGTGTGATATAGAAAAGAATGCTATAGTGTGTGATGCGATATGGTTTGGTGCATCAAATATCACTATTTATTCAATGTAAAAATCTCTTTTAAGCAAACTCCACTCACCAAAAATAAATGTGACTATACATTTCCAATGTATACCTGGTATCCGCCCTTCTGCTCCCACTTCCTCCCTCTGTGAGATCACAGGTCATTCTCTTATTCTCCAAAATGGCTGCTTCAGGCATGGGTGGCACTGTGGAAAGTCTATAACCTCTGTCTTTTCTCTGCTTTGGGATAGGCATATCACTGTCATCATTGACACTGGTCTATCTCACACCAATGGAAAAGAAAAGAGGGCAAAGTTCACACTTTCTAGAAAGGGCCCAACTTTCTAGAATGGATCAGCATAGACAGAAGCAGTAGCAGCAGAAATGATGACACCAGGTTTGGAAATATACATGGGAAATGTATAGTATCAGTTACATTTGGTGGGTGGATGGTCTCTTGTACATACAATTGCTAATTTTGTCCTTCTACCAAGTTAATTCTTCTCTTTTTTATTAGGTCGATGTCATCATGTGATTAAAAACAGACTATCTGAATCATTCTAAGCTCTATTTAGAATCAATAAGCCTCTTTTCCCTGCATGAGTCATCATTCGAAGTACAATTCTACATCACTGCAGAGTCCCTAGCAGCTCAGCTCTACCACCTTATCAACTCCTGACCCAACTGCTCAGCTCCTCCCCCTGCAAGGAACTTTTTAGTGATATAGAATTGTAGTTCTAATGATGGCTCATGCAGGGAAAAGAGACTTCCTGTTTGTACATAGAGCTTAGACGGATTCAGCTAATCAGTTTTTATCACGTGATGTCATAGCCTTAATGGAAAAGAGAAGAATTAGCTGGGTAGAAGGGCAAAATGAGCAATTGTAAATACACAGTGCAATATCATATGATGACTGCAATATATTAAAAGGATAAAAACTTTGATGGGAGTGTGTTTTTTGTAGCATTTAAAGCTTTTAGTGACTTTTAGTTGTTTGGCATTTATTTTCATATGGAGTTTTCTACTGTGTTTTCCCATAGACTTCTGTTTAGGAATAAGATGCCCGAAGAAAATGCAACATAAAAAGTGTAAACGAAGCCAAAGGATTGTTATTCAACTTTTTATTTAGAGTAAAAATAATAATAACTGAAAATGTTGTAAAACCAAATAAACAGCAACAAAAATTAAACAAACTTTATCAATGTCTCCTTCAACATAGATCCAGAGAGTGGGGGGGCTTTCTTAGTCCTGCTGACAACTAATAAGCCTGACATAGGGAGGGGGCTGCTTCAGTCATCTCAGGGTTCTTCCTCCTTCAATCTTGGAATAGTTATTCTTTGTTATTGCAACATAAGGCCCAACAATGGCACCTTGATCTGCCATAAAAATTTGCATAATTAGCCAAGAAAGAATGCTTCTTTGAGTTGCGAAAAACATTTACAACAGTTAAAGGTGCTTTTCACCAGAAAACTAGGGAAAACACCTTCATGGCATATATGTACCACAGTACCAAAATAAATAACAGTAATAAAAATGTGATACAAGTATATTAACAAAGTTAAAAGATAAATCTCTATTTTGGTTATTATCATACAGTGGAAAAAAAGCAATTATGGAATTGCTATTTTTCATCCTCTTCTCAAAAAATTAAATATAATCAATACATTTTAATCTCCACAAAATCATAAGTACTGAAAAATACAGCTGTATCTACTAAAAAAGAAGACTGTATAGATGGCAAAATAAAAAAGTTATGGCAGTTAAAATGCAACAAATGAAAGCATTACTTGGTTCTTAACATACGAAGCATATTTAGGGGAAAATGTAGAAAAGGGACTTTTACATTTTTGCTTCCCAGCATTCCATAGTAGCATTTATTTGTCTCAATCGTTTTAGAAGAGTGAATGCTTAAATAATGCAAATCCATCATTTATTTTGCATTAATAATTTTTTTGGTCAATCACATAAGAGTTTCTCCAGCACCAATCACTTCCTGTGAGGTGTCACTGATAACATTGTGTCGATGGGGTGCCTGTCAGGACGCGTGCACAGACCCCAGGCATCGTGCACCTTTGGCATGCACCTGAAATTGGGACATCATCAGCGCCACTCACCTCTCGATGCGTAACTGAACAACAACAAAGCAACAATTTAATAACATATTCCACTTTTCAAAAAGGCATATTAGAAAACCTGCTAGTATGTACATTTGCCAGTCTGGACATTGTGAATTCTTTCGTTAACATATAAAGTTATAAAAAAAAACACATTTGTAGTCACACAAATTGACGTATTAGTGGCGAAGTAAAAAAACACAATAAATTGCCTTAATTATTATTGTTATTACTGTATTTAGAAGAAATGCTATCAAGCACATTTTCATCTTTTGGGATCGCCAAATTACTCTGAGCACATTCAGGTCCCATTCTCTCTTTCATGGTCTTATTTAGGTGCGATGATAGTGCACTTTAGCTGACCTTTATTTTATTAATCCAGAAGTGGGATAGTCACATCCAGTAATACAATATGTCGCTCAGCTGCACATTTCTGGGTAATGTTATCATATATCTAGGAATGTTTTACCACCGGTAAAATATAATAAAATAAACGAATGCGTACAGGTTTTAAGCCTGTGAAAAAATATATATTTAGGTAGCAATATCCTAATACCAATTAAGTGTAAATGACAGAACAATTTTATGTTTCATAGAAAGAGACATTAGGCAGCATTGCACAATCTGAACAAGGAGATATTATTTAGATAAGGGGAACTTGCAGAGAAAAGCAGTACACTCCATATAATAATAAAAATAAAGATATTATGATCCATATTTATTACTGCCCTACTGGGACTCAATATATAATAGGTTCATCATATTGCATAACAGGAAAAGAGAGGCCAATGGCCAAAAGAAGATGAACCATGCACAATGTATTAATATAGAAGATACTTTATTATTAAAAACCATACAGGTGAACACCGGAGCATACAGCGGAAATAGTCACTGAATATCTATATAGAGACTGACCACAATCATAATCACTGTTCAATTCGACTATTTGCATAAAGCCACAATATATACTTAAGTGTGTGTGTGTGACAACCAGCGGTCAACCTGAACACATATCACATATAATAATAGTGGTGCCTAATAGCATGAGAAGATTACCTAGAGCGATCAGGAGACCATGGTGCAACTAAAGCTGCCGGAGCTCCAACCCCGACGCGCGTTTCTGCAGAGACGCCATTCTCAAGGGGTGTGAAAACCTGCTAATATGTACATTTTCCAGCCTGGACATTGTGAAATCTTTCGTTAACATATAAAGTTATAAAAAAGACACATTTGTTGTCACACAAATTTACATATTAGTGGCAAAGTAAAAAAACACAATAAATTGCCTTAATTATTATTGTTATTACTGTATTTAGAAGAAATGCTATCAAGCACATTTTCATCTTTTGGGATCGCCGAATTACTCTGAGCACATTCAGGTCCCATTCTCTCTTTCATGGTCTTATTTAGATAAGGGGAACTTGCAGAGAAAAGCAGTACACTCCATATAATAATAAAAATAAAGATATTATGATCCATATTTAGTACTGCCCTACTGGTACTCAATATATAATAGGTTCATCATATTGCATAACAGGAAAAGAGAGGCCAATGGCCAAAAGAAGATGAACCATGCACAATGTATAAATATAGAAGATACTTTATTATTAAAAACCATACAGGTGAGGTAGATTGGGTACACATAAAATGATACACAGGTGGAAAACACCGGAGCATATGTAGCACCCTGAGGATTCGGCTGCTACAGGGGTATTGCACCTCAACCCAGAGGTGTGATATTCCACTCCCGGGTAAGGATGGAGTGTGGAACTGAGCTCAGAAAGCTGCATGCACTACACACATCCCATTTCCGAGGAGCAGACCAACGGTACTCCCACTTAGAAATGTGCAGGTACGACCGAGTCTGTTCCTGGCTGGAGTGGGAGGGGGGTGGTACATCCCAGTAGTGTAGGGGCAGATAGGGGGAGCAGCCTGGGTAAAGATAGGAGCTCATTGGGTGCTGGTCACCTGAGCTCACACATAGAGGGAGTATTTAAGGTGGGCACCATCTAAGATCAGGGTCAGTCTGAGAGAAGTCAGCCTTTTGCAGAGAAGCCAGACGAGGAGAGCAGAAGAGCAGAGCAGCCCCAGAGAGAGAGAGAGGAGAAAGGAAGAAAGACCCAGAGGGGGTGAAAGAAAAGGACTCTGAGAACCCAAAGTCCATCACCGGGTGAAGAGTTGGCAACTGGGTACCGGATCCCAAACTGGTGGGGGCTAAAGCACACCCTAGCCAGAGACCGGAGGCCGTGGGCAGGATCTGCCACGGCCACCCACCACATCCACCCTGAAGGCAAACCACGTGAAGGGTCAGGGAACCCAAGGCCAAGGGTCTCCCAACAGAAGGCCCGAGGGAGCTGGACCTAGGTGGATCCCTGGTGGGGACGGCCAGAAGACAGGACAGGAAGGAGGGCTCAGGGTCACGCTCCGGACTTGCTTGGGGGTTGGCTGAATCCAGGACCTGGTGGACGCAGCACGGCTCGGGTGGTCACTTGAAGCTGGAGTGACCGGAACATCAGCAGTAAGTAAATACCCTAAACTGCACAACCCGACTCTGTCTTTAATTACCATCTATGCTGCACCACCACAACCCCCATCCTCTGCACCTGACCCCCTGAGGCTATACCCCACCCGTTGGGGGTTATACTATCAAAAGCTGCACCAACACCATCAGCCTCAGCGGACCCTGCTGCAGCGGCGGCCGTAGTGACTGCAATACAACGGGTGGCGTAGTCGACATAAAGAACTTTATAACATCTGTAGGACTGCCACATACTCTGAGCTTGACACCCTGGGCACGGACCGGGTCACAGCCACTCGGAAGACTACAACCCCCCATCTGATCCGGCTCCGGGTATTCCCCTAAAGAATATGGCCCAGGGGGTGCGTCAACTTTGGCGTAGTCGGCAGGATAACGTGCCCGCAACACCCGGGTACTGCGTGCCTGAAGAAAAGAACAAGTTTACCTCAAAAAGAAGTCTCCTGCCGGTTCCGGAGGGTCCCCGCCATCGGACTCCATCACAGGTCGATTCCCGCCGGTTGTCCGCCATTAACAGCTTTTTCCCGCCATCTGCAGAGTTTCCCGCCACTGGGAGACGATTCCCGCCATTTCCAAAGGTTTCCCGCCTTGGAAGAGCGGACGCCATTATGGGCGTGCCAGAGGGTGGCAAGAGGCCACCTCCCATCGTGGGCCAGGACCGAAAATGGCGCCAAAAGTGGAAACCGCCCCCACCAACAGAGACTGTGATGCTAGAGGTGTCTGTCAGCGTGAAAGAACTGCCCCTGGAGTTGACAATCACCAAGTGGCCCCGGGACCGCCCTCGAAGTGGGAGGACTGAGAAGAAGAGAACAAAGATGGGTGTCGCCTGGAGCAGTCTGGAGAGAGCGCACCCGGAGACAAGAAGCCTGGAGCAGAGTCCAGAAAGAGCCTACCCGGAGATGGAGGGAGAGCCAGGCAGCACCGACCCAGTGGTCAGGAGCCTGATGCGGGCCGCCACTCCAGGCAGCACCGACCCAGCGGTCAGGAGCCTGTTGTCGGTCGCCACTCCAGAAGACCTGCTGGAAACAGCAGAAGGAGAGCAGAGCAGCACCGACCCGTTGGTCAGGAGCCTGCTAGAAGCAACGCCCCCACTAGGCTTAGTGGAGGTCTTGGCACAGCTCCCCCGAGATCGGGAGTGTGCACAGACTGCGCTGGAGGGCCTCGCACGGAGGATGGCCCGGGTACAGCGAGAGACGTTGGCGGAGTGGAGCCGTGAGATGGCCCAGCAGACAAGAACCCGTCAGCGGAGCACGCCACCCGAGACGAGGAGACAGACCGCCTCTGAGGATGGCGCAGGAGGACTGAAGGCCGGAGACGGCGCCGAGAAGGGAGCCGAACGAAAGGAGGCAGGTAAAGGGGACGTCTCTACCCCAAGCCGGGAAACCGCGTGCCTGCCCCAGCTCCCCGTCGCAGAGCCCGAAGTACCCCCTGCCGTGCCCGTAACCGCAACGTCACCGCCACAGACTAGGCCTCAACCGGAAGCCGCAGCCGCGACCCCTGTGACGTCACACGCCTCGACCCCGAGCGTGACCAAGCAGGAAGTACCACCAGCCTGGTCGCAAGGCCTAGTACCCCCGGGCGCCGCAATACCAACAGCGCCCCCTACCTCCGCGGAGCCACCGGCCTGGTCGCAGGGCCAAGTAGCCCAGGGCGCCGCCGTCCTTACGGTGCCCTTCACTTTCCAGGTGCCCCAGGCCTGGCCGCAAGGCCTGGGCAACCCGGGCGCCGCCACCACCACCGCGCCCATAAAACCAAGAGTGCCGCATCTGGGAGAAGATCTGTTTGCCCAGCATACGTGCCCGGACGGGTCTGAAACTGAAACTGTCCACAAAGAAAGAGCAGGAGGACGTCGTCGTTGAGTACGGCAGAGTAGAAGCTGTATATAGTTACCCGTAGGGGTACCAAAGAAACTGTTGCTTCTATTATAGTCCCCGTTGGGACCAGAGAATTGAACTGTTACCCGTATTTCCCTTAATCCCACTGACCGAGGACTGAGAGCGGTCATCCCTTTCCTAAATACCTGGCCGAGGACTGAGAGCGGCCATATCCCCTTTTGTATATAGTTACGCGTCCTAAAGTGCCCCCTACTGGTTTTATAGGAAAGCCACGAGTTCCAAAGACTGTCGCACTTTACCCGGTCACACGTTGCACAGTGACCGGAGGAGGAGCCAGAGGCGACGAGAATGTTATTAATATGAAAAGTTTTATGATGATGCTGATATATATATGATATTTTATATGTTTTTATTATGTTGTTTATATGAAAAAAAAATGTATGTTTGTGGATGTTTATCTCTTACAGCCCGAGGACGTGCTGTGGTTTACCAGGGGGGAATGTAGCACCCTGAGGATTCGGCTGCTACAGGGGTATTGCACCTCAACCCAGAGGTGTGATATTCCACTCCCGGGTAAGGATGGAGTGTGGAACTGAGCTCAGAAAGCTGCATGCACTACACACATCCCATTTCCGAGGAGCAGACCAACGGTACTCCCACTTAGAAATGTGCAGGTACGACCGAGTCTGTTCCTGGCTGGAGTGGGAGGGGGGTGGTACATCCCAGTAGTGTAGGGGCAGATAGGGGGAGCAGCCTGGGTAAAGATAGGAGCTCATTGGGTGCTGGTCACCTGAGCTCACACATAGAGGGAGTATTTAAGGTGGGCATCATCTAAGATCAGGGTCAGTCTGAGAGAAGTCAGCCTTTTGCAGAGAAGCCAGAGGAGGAGAGAAGAAGAGCAGAGCAGCCCCAGAGAGAGAGAGAGGAGAAAGGAAGAAAGACCCAGAGGGGGTGAAAGAAAAGGACTCTGAGAACCCAAAGTCCATCACCGGGTGAAGAGTTGGCAACTGGGTACCGGATCCCAAACTGGTGGGGGCTAAAGCACACCCTAGCCAGAGACCGGAGGCCGTGGGCAGGATCTGCCACGGCCACCCACCACATCCACCCTGAAGGCAAACCACGTGAAGGGTCAGGGAACCCAAGGCCAAGGGTCTCCCAACAGAAGGCCCGAGGGAGCTGGACCTAGGTGGATCCCTGGTGGGGACGGCCAGAAGACAGGACAGGAAGGAGGGCTCAGGGTCACGCTCCGGACTTGCTTGGGGGTTGGCTGAATCCAGGACCTGGTGGACGCAGCACGGCTCGGGTGGTCACTTGAAGCTGGAGTGACCGGAACATCAGCAGTAAGTAAATACCCTAAACTGCACAACCCGACTCTGTCTTTAATTACCATCTATGCTGCACCACCACAACCCCCATCCTCTGCACCTGACCCCCTGAGGCTATACCCCACCCGTTGGGGGTTATACTATCAAAAGCTGCACCAACACCATCAGCCTCAGCGGACCCTGCTGCAGCGGCGGCCGTAGTGACCGCAATACAACGGGTGGCGTAGTCGACATAAAGAACTTTATAACATCTGTAGGACTGCCACATACTCTGAGCTTGACACCCTGGGCACGGACCGGGTCACAGCCACTCGGAAGACTACAACCCCCCATCTGATCCGGCTCCGGGTATTCCCCTAAAGAATATGGCCCAGGGGGTGCGTCACATACAGCGGAAATAGTCACTGAATATCTATATAGAGACTGACCACAATCATAATCACTGTTCAATTCGACTATTTGCATAAAGCCACAATATATACTTAAGTGTGTGTGTGTGACAACCAGCGGTCAACCTGAACACATATCACATATAATAATAGTGGTGCCTAATAGCATGAGAAGATTACCTAGAGCGATCAGGAGACCATGGTGCAACTAAAGCTGCCGGAGCTCCAACCCCGACGCGCGTTTCTGCAGAGACGCCATTCTCAAGGGGTGTGAAAACCTGCTAGTATGTACATTTTCCAGCCTGGACATTGTGAAATCTTTCGTTAACATATAAAGTTATAAAAAAGACACATTTGTTGTCACACAAATTTACATATTAGTGGCAAAGTAAAAAAACACAATAAATTGCCTTAATTATTATTGTTATTACTGTATTTAGAAGAAATGCTATCAAGCACATTTTCATCTTTTGGGATCGCCGAATTACTCTGAGCACATTCAGGTCCCATTCTCTCTTTCATGGTCTTATTTAGATAAGGGGAACTTGCAGAGAAAAGCAGTACACTCCATATAATAATAAAAATAAAGATATTATGATCCATATTTAGTACTGCCCTACTGGTACTCAATATATAATAGGTTCATCATATTGCATAACAGGAAAAGAGAGGCCAATGGCCAAAAGAAGATGAACCATGCACAATGTATAAATATAGAAGATACTTTATTATTAAAAACCATACAGGTGAGGTAGATTGGGTACACATAAAATGATACACAGGTGGAAAACACCGGAGCATACAGCGGAAATAGTCACTGAATATCTATATAGAGACTGACCACAATCATAATCACTGTTCAATTCGACTATTTGCATAAAGCCACAATATATACTTAAGTGTGTGTGTGTGACAACCAGCGGTCAACCTGAACACATATCACATATAATAATAGTGGTGCCTAATAGCATGAGAAGATTACCTAGAGCGATCAGGAGACCATGGTGCAACTAAAGCTGCCGGAGCTCCAACCCCGACGCGCGTTTCTGCAGAGACGCCATTCTCAAGGGGTGTGAAAACCTGCTAGTATGTACATTTTCCAGCCTGGACATTGTGAAATCTTTCGTTAACATATAAAGTTATAAAAAAGACACATTTGTTGTCACACAAATTTACATATTAGTGGCAAAGTAAAAAAACACAATAAATTGCCTTAATTATTATTGTTATTACTGTATTTAGAAGAAATGCTATCAAGCACATTTTCATCTTTTGGGATCGCCAAATTACTCTGAGCACATTCAGGTCCCATTCTCTCTTTCATGGTCTTATTTAGGTGCGATGATAGTGCACTTTAGCTGACCTTTATTTTATTAATCCAGAAGTGGGATAGTCACATCCAGTAATACAATATGTCGCTCAGCTGCACATTTCTGGGTAATGTTATCATATATCTAGGAATGTTTTACCACCGGTAAAATATAATAAAATAAACGAATGCGTACAGGTTTTAAGCCTGTGAAAAAATATATATTTAGGTAGCAATATCCTAATACCAATTAAGTGTAAATGACAGAACAATTTTATGTTTCATAGAAAGAGACATTAGGCAGCATTGCACAATCTGAACAAGGAGATATTATAACCTAGTGACTGTCTAGCTATGTATAATATATCTTTTAATCCAAAAGGAAAAAAGAGGTATCACTTCACTTTGCTAAAATAAGACCCTACACTCTATTTTCAGCAGGATCAGCCATTAATCTCATTTATATGGGAAGATCCAGACATTCCCCCAATGGTACATGTCTGGGAAAAGAAATATCTGATATGTTGGGTTCTATTGTGCTCAATTTATTGTTTCTACAGGAGTCACAATTCAAATTAAAGAAGCACTCCCATCAAAGTTTTTATCACCTTAATAAATTGCAATCATCATATTATATAGCACTGTGTACTTACAATTGCTCGTTTTGCCGTTCTACCCAGCTAATTCTTCTCTTTTCTCTGCTCTATGCAGAAACCGGAAGTCTCTTGTCCCTGCATTTATCATTCTCCTCTTCAACTCCTCACCCAGCTGATCCCTCCTCCCCTCTGCAGGGTCATTTGCAATGAATCATGACTTGTGCAGAGAAAATTGACCTCCTGTTTGTACATAGAGCTTAGAAGGATTCAGCTAGTCAGTTTTTAATCATTTGATGTCATAGACCTAATGGAAAATAGAAGAATTAGCTGGATAGAAAGGCAAAATGAGCAATTGTAAGTGCCCAATGCTATATAATATGATGACTGCTATATATTATGAGGATAAAAACTTCGATGGGAGTGCTTCTTTAAATGAGAGAGTACAGGATGAAATTGACATAAGTGAAAATGATTGAAGTTACACATGGTTCCTGAATGAGCATCTATCTAAAGCAAACATGCATGGTGCGAATTTAATTGGTAATTTAAAGTTCCTTTTTAACTTTTCACGTACTTTGATTGGTATAACTGCATTTCTAAATCACACTATCCACTTTATTATCCTGATCTAATACTATTCAGGAATGGCTGAACATTATGTGCCTCCGTTTATTATGGTTAATGAGGATGACTTATAAAATGTTTATTGTCTTTCTTTTCATCTCATCAATCATTTTGGGGATTATGATATCTGACGAAACTATCCATGTGCGTTGAAATCTTGTAACTGCATGGAAATTAAAAAATAATTATTTTTAGAAGTCAAATGTTAATTATACAGAATTGAAGATTACATGTGGTTTTGCTATTTGTCTTTTTTTTTTTACAAAACTGCTGTGTCTGACTTTTTCCAGGCAAGTCTGATATCATGTTCTGGATCTTCTGGTAGTATCTAGAGATGAGCGGTGTTCGACTAGAACTGTTCGCCAATCTCAAATTCGAGCTGTTTTGGGCGGTGTTCGAGTTGTTCGACGAACCCGAACGATTTGCAAAAAATTCGGCTGTTCGAGGTTATGTTCGATAACTGTTCGTGCACCAAAAGCGTGTCCTGCATGTCTGGTGCTATTTAGAGCACCAATCATGCAGGGATTGTCTGCCACTCACTGTAATGCCACAGCCATGGTGGTTGTGGCATTACAGTGATTGCCCAAATCGATGGGAACAGTGCCAACAGTGAAACATGAAAAGCCGGCAATTCAGCAGCGGCATACACCGGTACCCGACAATTTAGAACCGAAAGAATAGAGCTTCACACATAGATTAGATAGATAGAAACATGTCAGCCACATATATACGAAGTACAGTGAAAGTGCTGCTTACTGTACTTGTCATTTAGCGTAAAGGATTTATCAAAAAAAATAATAGTGTTTTCATGCACCGTCTCTTTAAAAAAGCCGGCCGGCAATTCAGCAGCGGTACCTGACAATTTAGAATAGAAGGAATAGAGAATCACACATAGATTAGATAGATAGAAACATGTCAGTCACATATATATGAAGTACAGTGACAGTGTTGCTTACTGTACTTGTCATTTAGTGTAAAGGATTTATTAAAAAAAATAATAGTGTTTTCATGCACCGTCTCTTTAAGAAAGCCGGCAATTCAGCATCTGTACCCGACAATTTATAACAGACAGAATAGAGCTTCACACATAGATTAGATAGATAGAAACATGTCAGTCACATATATATGAAGTACAGTGATAGTGTTGGTTACTGTACTTGTCATTTAGTATTAAAATAAAGGATTTATTATTAAAAAAATTGGCGTGGGGTTCCCCTTAATTTTAGGCTCTAGCGGAGGTTAAGCAGACAGCTGGGGCAGATGTTTGAAGCCTGGGAAGGGGGTAATACCCACGGAGCTTCCCAGGCTACTAATATCAGCCCCCAGCTGAATACATAGCCTTTACTAGCTATTAAAATGGGGGACCCCCCCAAAAATATGACGTGGGGTCCCCCCTAATTTAATAGCTAGCAAAGGCTAGGCAGACAGCTGGGGGCTGATATTAATAGCCCAGGAAGGGAGCCATGAATATTGGCCCCCTCCCAGGCTAGAAACACCAGCCGTCAGCCGCCCCAGAAATGGCGCATTCATAGGATGCGCCAATTCTGGCACTTAGCCTCGCTCTTCCACGCTGCCCTGGTGCGGTGGCAGGGGGTAATAGGGCTGGGGTTGATGTCAGCTTATAATGCCAGCTGACATCAAGCCCAGGTTAGTAATGGAGAGGCGTCTATAAGACACCCCCATTACTAACCCCATAATCAAAGTTAAAAAAAACACAAACACCCAGAATAAAGTCCTTTAATTGAAATAAAGACACAATTCTTTATTGTTCTAAATTAAACCATACTTACCTCATCCTTACCTTTCCATGGTTCCCACGACAGCTTCAGCTCTGCTACATCGAGATGACAGGCTGGACCGCAGCAGAAAGCTGCCATCCAGCCTGTCATCCCGCAGACACTGAGAAGCGCAGGCATGCTTGCGCTCTGCAGTGTCTGGCTGTGACGGCATAAAGATGAGACGAGTTCATGTCCAATGAACTCGGCTCACCTCATGCACGTCACTGACAGCGTGGGAAAATTCTCACGCTGAAGCGCTGAGTGCAGGAGAATTCTCCCACGCTGTCAGTGAGGTGCATGAGGTGAGCTGAGTTCATTGGACATGAGCTCACCTCATGCACGTCACTGACAGCGTGGGAGAATTCTCCTGCACTCAGCACTTCAGCGTGAGAATTTTCCCACGCTGTCAGTGACGTGCATGAGGTGAGCCGAGTTCATTGGACATGACCTCGGCTCATCTGGATGCCGTCACAGCGAGACACTGAGGAGCGCAAGCATGCCTGCTCTTCTCAGTGTCTGCGGGATGACAGGCTGGATGGCAGCGTTCTGCTGCGGTCCAGCCTGTCATCTCGATGTAGCAGAGCTGAAGCTGTCGTGGGAACCATGGAAAGGTAAGGATGAGGTTGCTTTATTATTTTTCTTTTATTGCAGGAGATCGTTGGCTTCAGCTGGAATGGGCGTGATGGTAAGTATGCTTTAATTTAGAACAATAAAGGATTGTGTCTTTATTTCAATTAAAGGACTTTATTCTGGGTGTTTGTGTTTTCTTTTAACTTTGACTATGGGGTTAGTAATGGGGGTGTCTTATAGACGCCTCTCCATTACTAACCTGGGCTTGATGTCAGCTGGCATTATAAGCTGACATCAACCCCAGCCCTATTACCCCCTGCCACCGCTACAGGGCAGCGTGGAAGAGCGAGGCTAAGTGCCAGAATTGGCGCATCCTATGAATGCGCCATTTCTGGGGCGGCTGACGGCTGGTGTTTCTAGCCTGGGAGGGGGCCAATATTCATGGCTCCCTTCCTGGGCTATTAATATCAGCCCCCAGCTGTCTGCCTAGCCTTTGCTAGCTATTAAATTAGGGGGGACCCCACGTCATTTTTTTGGGGGGGTCCCCCATTTTAATAGCTAGTAAAGGCTATGTATTCAGCTTGGGGGCTGATATTAGTAGCCTGGGAAGCTCCGTGGGTATTACCGCCTTCCCAGGCTTCAAACATCTGCCCCAGCTGTCTGCTTAACCTCCGCTAGAGACTAAAATTAAGGGGAACCCCACACCAATTTTTTTTAATAATAAATCCTTTATTTTAATACTAAATGACAAGTACAGTAACCAACACTATCACTGTACTTCATATATATGTGACTGACATGTTTCTATCTATCTAATCTATGTGTGAAGCTCTATTCTGTCTGTTATAAATTGTCGGGTACAGATGCTGAATTGCCGGCCGGCTTTTTTAAAGAGACGGTGCATGAAAACACTATTATTTTTTTTAATAAATCCTTTACACTAAATGACAAGTACAGTAAGCAACATTGTCACTGTACTTCATATATATGTGACTGACATGTTTCTATCTATCTAATCTATGTGTGAAGCTCTATTCTGTCTGTTATAAATTGTCGGGTACAGATGCTGAATTGCCGGCCGGCTTTTTTAAAGAGACAGTGCATGAAAACACTATTATATTTTTTAATAAATCCTTTACACTAAATGACAAGTACAGTAAGCAACACTGTCACTGTACTTCATATATATGTGACTGACATGTTTCTATCTATCTAATCTATGTGTGAGGCTCTATTCCTTCTTGTCTAAATTGTCGGGTACCGGTGTATGCCGCTGCTGAATTGCCGGCCGGCTTTTTTAAAGAAAGCGTCTTCTGAGCAGTTTGTCAGCTTTTGGACACCTTTGAAGGTGTTTTCTATGTGTTTCTATGTGTTTTTGTTTGCCTGCCATTGGTTTTAACGGTGTTCGACGGTGTTCTAAGGTGTTCGACGAACAGTTCGACGAACAGTTCCTCGAACATCCCGGTGTTCGACGAACCGAACCGAACCCGAACACTACGGGGGTGGCTCAACACTAGTAGTATCGTCATACCACCCATGTCTGTTCATTGACTTCTCATGATGAGATGAAGACAGTTTTACACGTGTTCTGCAGGAAAAAAAACCTCTGATAAAAATTGCACTAGTACCAAGATTTACGCAGGATTGCTAAAGTTACGTACACAAATCTTCAGATATGAGACAAACATTGAATGTATATTATTATATTAATTAGCATCTATTCTTTATTCATTGAGTTTCATTACTCATGTCTAGTCCTCATCTACTAGAAGATTCAATTTCTTTCAAAATATGGAGCAAAATTTGAAATATTGTAAGAATTATTCTTTATAGTGCATTTCACTGTCAACAAGATCTTATGTTGTGGATTTCACTGTATAAATTTAATATCGGATCTGTCTAGTATTTCCATTTCTTCGTTATTTATCGAATATGAGAGCATCTGTTGTGGTAAAATTGATTTATACTATTGGTCATACCCACTTGGAACACAAAAATGGCTATAATAAGGGTCCATTTTGCCTTTTGTTGCAGCGCACAAGTTCTTTTCTTTTCCAGGTAATACTAATTAAATCATTATTTTGACATTCACCTCCCTCTTGGTTAGTCTATTCTGCCATTGCTTGTAAAAACCCTAAAGAGCATGGCCACAAGTCAGGGAAAATGTATGGCATAGAAGGAGGATGCCTCAGAGGTCATTAAAAGATGTAATTGAGCCGTATCTCTACCCAGATATCTGTCCATTTTGCTTTGTCCCTGAATTTTCCAAAACATTAATATGTGATGAGGAGCAACTTCTCCAACTGAAATTTTGAAAATATACCCTCCTGACAAATAGACTTGCCTTTGTTCCCAATCATCAAACTACTTTTTATATTAGATAATGATAAGACTAGTAAAAGAAAATGCTGTTTCAATTTATGATGTGACATATTGAAGTAAAAATGCTGTTCAGTCTTACCTGGCTCTGTGTGAAAAAGTAATTGTTTTGCTACTAAATTCAGACATTGTGCTCAGTTTCACTAGCCATACCAAGCCATGGGTTGTAAATAAAACTTGTCTGGCAATGTAGAGCCACCTGAAGGTCTCATTAAGAGCACATCTACACATTATAAAGAGATGCAAAGAAAAATGTGAAACAAAGTCATTGATATAGTGTGAAGTGGTGAACCCTTCCAAAATTTCACCAAGCGCACATCTAGGAGATCACAAAAGAACCCAGACAAATTTCTAAAGAACTGCTGGCCTCAGGTGCTTCAGTTAAGGTTGGTGTACACAATAACACAATTAGGACAACCATGGGCAAAGATGACATCCATGTTCCCCAAGGTACTGTCTTTGTCTCTCTAATTGTGGAATTGTGTACATCAATTTTTCCTGAGATAACTGAGGCCAGGCACAATCCATTGCTCAACACCAAAAAAACACAAGGGGTTGTCTTACATTTTCCAACAAAACTTCTCCATTATCCACAAGACTTATGGAAAAATATTTTATGGACTGATGAATCAAAGGTGGCCAAATTAGGTGCTTTTTGGAAGAAGCAGGTCTCAGCTAACACTGAATTCCAATATAAGGATGTCATACCAGCAGTCAAACATAGGGTTTGTAATGTGTGATGGTGTGCGACTACTTTGTTTCTGTAGGTTCTGGATGACTTGTCATAATTGATAGAACCATGAATTCGGCTCTCCATCAGAGATCCTGAAGAAGAATGTCCAACATCAGTTTATGGCCCAAAGTTCAAATGCAGTTGGATTACACAGAATGACAATGATCCAAAGCACACAAGCTAGTCCACCTCTGAATGGCTCAGAAGAAATAGAGTTAAAGGGGTTTTTCCTACTAAAAAAGTACACTTTAATCAATAAATCTTGGAATAAAAGTAAGTTCCACAATTGGATGTGCTAAGATATCTGTGCTGAGATAATTTTATAAATGTGCCCCTGCTGTGTACTGTGTAATGGCTGTGTCTGACTGTGCAGGAACATGGTCTGATCATACCACGTCTCCTGGGCAGGGGAGGAAGTAAA
This sequence comes from Phyllobates terribilis, assembly GCF_046119375.1. Classification (NCBI taxonomy): domain Eukaryota; kingdom Metazoa; phylum Chordata; class Amphibia; order Anura; family Dendrobatidae; genus Phyllobates; species Phyllobates terribilis. Next base: position 310,968,393 of record NW_027362763.1, on the reverse strand, counting down.
AGTGTATACAGACATTACAGCAGAGGATTCTTTCTATGAGGTAAAAGTTTTGCTGCTTGTTTTTAAACAATGTTTTACTTCACATAAAGCAGCAGCTGTGATCCCATGTTTTGCTGTCTGTATACTCTTTTGCTTCCTGCCCAGGAGCTGTGGTATGATCAGACCATGTTCCTACATGGTCAGATACAGCCATTACACAGTACATTGCAGGGGCACATTTATAAGATTATCTCAGCATTATAAAAATAAGAAAAATACAGTGTATAAATTTAAAAACAAAATTTGAATCACATTCTTTTTCCTCCTTTAAAAAAAAACATTAAAACATGAACATGTTTGGTATCTTTACTTCTTTAAAAGTTTGATATATCAAAATATAAAATTATTTAATCCATATGATAATCCCATAAAGCAAAAAAAATTGAAATACTACAATTACAGTTTTATAGTCACCACACCATTGTAAATAAAATACAATAAAAAGTGATCAAAACATTATTTGCATCCCAAAATGGTATCAATAAAAATGTCAGTTCACCATGCAAACAACACGTCTTCACACAGCTTAATCAATGGAAAAATAAAAAGTTACTTGCCTCAAAAAATGGTAACAAATAAAACATTTCAGACTTTTTTCACCATTAAAAGATAAAAACAACTAAGCATGTTCGATATCTTCGTAATCATACTTACCTGAAGAATCATGTTGTCAAGTAATTTTTACCACACAATGCCATAAAAATAAAACCCTAAAACAATGGCAGAACCACAGAAGTCAACATATGATAGTTAACTCTGATTGACAAAATTGGATTTGGTAGAAGTCTGTTGAACACTGCAGACCATAATGCATAGTGCCTTAAATTTAGTGGAAGAGAGTTAAGCTCCCATACACATTGAATTAATGTGGGCTGAACACACTGATATCGACAAGTTCAGCTGACATTCTAATGTTTACGGTGGCGCCAGCCAACTGATCGTTGCGAAATATGTTGATTCAGCATGTCAAATTTCAGACTGCAGATTGCTTTGTTCTTCTGGATATCAACTGATGGCAGAGATGTCTGTCAGCTGCTTTCTAATATAGAACACAGCAACATTTGACTATAAGAGAGATGACCGAGATGGCTGTCAGCTGAATAATTTCCTGAAGCCCTGAAGCATCATTTGGCCTCTTACCATCTAATGTGTATGGCCGGCGTTAAAGGCATGGTGCTGTGGTTTTAAAATTTGAGCCAGAAAACTAATATCCAATGAAGGATACGGTAATGTTGCACTCAAAGTTATTTTAGACAGTAAAATGCATCCAACTATGTGGCAACAGTGTGGTGAAGGTCTTTACTTAACCCAGCATGACTGTGGCCCTGTAGACAAAGCAATGTCCATAAAGACCTAATTTGACAAATTTGTTGTGTAGGAACTTAGCTGCAATTAGCTTTAGAGTGATCTAAAACACCGATTGTGAGCTAAACCTTCTTATCTAAAATCAGTGCCTGATTGAACTCTTGGCCAAATGGGCACAGATTTAAACAAAAATACTCATTTAGAAAGCTTTTCCAAAAAGTATCCTTTGGTTTTGGAATGAGAAGTTCACCAATTTTAAAATTCATATAAAAATAAGGTATGAGGAATCAGGTGTCCACATACGTTTGGCCAAATGGTATGTGCTAGATTGCTTAGGATCCCTCTGCTGGGTCCATAATCAAACACTGGTATAAAAGTCACAAGCTTGTGTGAGCAGAAGGTTATTCCTGCAATGCCACAGATTTGTATGGAGCTGCAGCATTTATTCTCTACCACTATGCCATATAAATTCCTCACCATTTACATACTATTGAGAAGAAATATCAGATTCGACCTCAAGGCTGTGGGGTCTAAAAGATAGGGGGAGGTCGAAAAACAAGCGCAGATCTAAGTGTAGATTTTCTATGTAGGTTAAAAAAGAAATAGGTTTTGGGCTTACCTTTAAATTATCTTGTAATATTGCATGTCGACCTCACGGTCCTATTTCAATATCCAGCTCCTCAGGTATGCCGCTTCGTCACAGGTGTGACAGGAGCTCTCAGCCAGGGATCCATAGGATAGGATTCAGAATAAAGTACCCGATAGGACTAGCGCTTCCAGACTTGCAAGGATTGGAAAATTAACTCTTGGTCTTCAAAAGGTTTATTTCACTCTGTTTTCTCAATATAGTATATATTAAAACAATAAAACATTGCATTTTGGCTATAAAAATAAAAAAGACATAGCCTTCTTCAGGTATGAACATATCTTAGCGTATATGAAAGTTATATAGTCTTCATAATTAACACAGCCAGGTGCAATTGTGAAGACTATATAACTTTCATATACTCTAAGATATGTTCACACCTGAAGAAGGCTATGTGTTTTTTATTTTTATAGATGAAACGCGTTGTTTTATTATTTTAATATATATTATATTGAGAAAACAGAGTGAAATAAACCTTTTGAAGACCAAGAGTTAATTTTCCAATCCTTGCAAGTCTGGGAGCGCTAGTCCTATCGGGTACTTTATATTGAGAAGAAACATGGAACTCATGTTAGTGATTGTTGGGGGTCCCAGAAATGGGGCTTCAGTAATGTTATAATAAACAAGATGAAAAATGGCTGCGACATTAAAAAGGTTAAAAGAAACAAGTATAGCCTGTCTCATTAATACTTATCAGACAAGTAGAGCACTATTCACTTGTTTTACCTGTAAAAAGTATAATATAATATTTCAGATTTGTAAAAAACTGAATGCATGGTATGCACAATAATTGCAATGTAATAATGTTACTTTAAACATGTTGTATTAAAAGGAATCTGTTGGTAGGATCAACCCTCCTAAGCCATCTACATGGGCATACAGGTCATATAAAGCTGAATAAAATGATACCTTAATACCTGCAATCTTATATTTTATTCCCGAGAAATCCACACTTCTCTTAATATGTAAATGAGCTGTTAAGATCTATGAACAGGACATAGATCTACAGGAGAATCTGCCTCCAGAACTTATGTTAAATGAAAGGGGGTGATACCAATGTGAGACATGTAATGACTGACAGCCTGGTCTCCTGGTCTACATAGTTCACACTGGTAACTCCTCCTTTCATTTAAAATAAGCTCTGTGGCCAATTTTTTAGGGAGATCAGTGTCCAGCCCATAGATCAAAACATCTCATTTACATATTAAAAAAAATGCGGATTTCTTTGGAATAAGACATTGGATTGCAGATATCAGGGTATCAATTTATCCATCTTTCTATAACCTACATGCTCATACAGACTGCTTTGGAAGGTGGATCCCACTGACAGATTCCCTTTAACCTGTGATGATTAGGATGTTTTTTGGCTTATTCTACAATCATCATCTTATTTGTCAACGGCAAAAAAGTTTAGGAAGAAACTAAATACTAATTATATATTTTTATAGTGATACAAATAATGTACCATATAAAACCAAAACACACCTTTTGGGAGTACAACTGTTAATTTAGGGCATATTTAAATAATTTGCCAAAATCAGCACAAGCAATAAACAGCATCCTGTGCCAAACTATACGCATATTTGATAAAAAATATATTGCGTTATATCCAGATGAGAAGGGAATAGCGTTAGGACTTTATCCTGAGGGGCTATTGGAGCCAGGACATTACACATTTTCCATTATATGCACTATGATCCATACCCGCCAGCTATTGTTTGAATCTATTGTCCACTGTATGATAAGTAAACAGTCTACATGGCAGAGACTCATCCACACTAACTATTCCGTTCCGTAAAATCGTCAGAAGGTCCTTGTGTATTTATTATAACAGCACTAATTAGTTCTGACATGTTGTAGAAATGCACAGCTTCCTTGTACTAATTATAATCTGGCACAATAATGTCACTATAATTTACATTCTACTTTTGGGTTAAATAATCACTTCATAAATTCCTCTCGTAAGAACGGTTACGGAGGAGAGTGATATTATTCTTGTAACAAAAATAACTTTGGAAGAATCTTGAAATCGTTAAATCCCCTTGAAATATTCACTGCCAAAAATATATGGGGGCTGTGAGGACGGAGTTTGGGAAACACTGATCTACATGGACTCAAAAATGTAACATTTTTATGAAAAATTTATTTTGGTGCAATTTAAGGACAATGGGTAAGAACTTTATAAGAGTTGGCTTTCCCTTCCTCGGGATGAAATGCATGAATTGGACAAACTTGTTCCTATTTTGGCTTTACTGACAATATGTAAAGGTAATTTCCCACTTTGTAATGTTTCCATAAATAAATGTCTTCTACATAGCTTCTATCTCATATACTTAAGCAATGTTGTGGCTTTTAGAAGCTCGTTAATACCTCCAGAAACTATAGGCACGACCAGGACAGAAAAGTGTTTGTTTTTGAGTGAGCAAACCCAAAAGTAGTCATGCAGAATGCACTCTGCACTCTCCATCACATCATGGGAAAAAACTGAGGGACCTTTGTACAATTAAGTAATCAGCTGCTTTTCGTTACCCCTAACAACTCGGCCAGATGAGAAATTACTAAGCAAACAGGCAGCAGCATAAAAAAATCAAAAGCCAATTAGAATAGTGAAAATGCCCACATTCCCAAGGCAGACAGAGACTTTCTATTTTAAGAAGAGGAAGTGGGTTCCTGTTTTTCGGAAAGGCTTTTAGGAAATTTGCACATACACACAAACACATGCAGATATCACCCACACACAGATGCTGCAAGAATCTCGCTGCCTGACAATTTGATCTAAGTGTAACAATAAAACTGAGTTTGAGGAGTAATTACATCCAATTTAATATTAACATCATGATTGCGAAACTAAGTATGAGTCACAGCAAAGCACAGCTAAAAGCTTGCACTTTACAGAGCAGGCAACTGACTTCAAGGGCAGCATGAAATCTTTTCTTCTATTGTTTATTCCAGCGATGTGCCTAAATGAAGGGAAAAAAACATGGCTTGGGGGTCAAAGGTTGAGAAAGAAAATAAAAAGTCTTCTATTTCATCAGAGTTAGAAATATGTTTTAATCAAAATGCAGAATTTAAAGGAGAACTTAATCGCAAAAATAAACATTTTTTTTTACTGAACTCAGGTGACAACATTGTAGTGTTGGTGAAGCCAGGACTAAGAGTGGAGCCTAAATGGAGAACACATATTATCTGAATGCTCTATATATCCCTGATATTTGGGATGCATTCCTTGTTTTTTATATAAAAATAAATGTTTAAAAAATTATTACCAAAATAATTCTTCTGCAAGATCAGGCTAAATGGGTTAGACTTCCATCCACAATGCAAATCAGTGAGCCTTGGGCACCCATGACCCTATCACCGATTCCTTGGTTGGCTCTCCTTAAATTCATTTTGTTGGGTGCTAGCCCCTGTATTCCAAAAACATCCAATGGGAACTGCTGTTTTTATTATTTTTTTACCCAATCATTTAGCTGTCACAAGTTGGTCCTTGTCAAAATCTGTCTTAACTTTGGCTATTTTTCCTACTTCATCCACATCAATTTGGCAGGTGCCATCGTGACAAAATATTTCATATATAAGGAAGCAAGCAAAGATGTCTCCAGCAGGACCAGGGTTGTAAATATCTTGTTAAAACTTCACTTTTAATTTCAAATTGTAAAAGCCAAGGATGAGTTACAAAATGAGCAATATAGCGGCTCTTAGGTACAGCACATTCCAACGCGTTTCGGCTAAACCTTATTCATGGAATAACCCTGACCTAGGGCCCGCAATCCTTGGTGTCGGGAGGATGTGTTCTGTCCAAAGGTCCAACTGGGTCCCGGCTTCCACTATGTTAACCCAGTATGCCGTCAGCGAGATGTACCGTCCCTGCCCACAAGCATTTGTTCACGTGTCCGTGGTTAGGTGGACTTTCCCGGTAACTGCGGAGTCCTTCCGTCTCCACGAGCCTAAAAGGCAACATTTCGAGCGCAAGCAGTCGTGAAATGTGGGAATTTAGTAGTGTGACCTGTAGGGCGTTGGCTGCGTATTTGCGCTTGCGTTCCAAGGAGGTATGGACAACTGAACGCTTGGCTGGGACAAGGGCATGGACGTGCTTCCTGATGCTGCTACATGAGAGCGTACAACAACAGGTGCAGGGCAGGAGGCATCTTCGCATGCACCATGGACAGGGAATTGGCTTGCATGCACAACAGCGAAAGAAGTGGTGCCACACTGATCCTGGACCCTGGGGTTTGGCCCACAAAATCGGGTGTTTGTTGCCATGTGCCTGATCATGCTGGTGGTGGTCAGGCTGCTAGTTTTGCCACCCCTGCTGATGCTGACCGTGGCTGCTCAAATATTTGGGCATCGCTACATGCAATCTCCTCTTGCCCCGCTTCAAGTGGACCGGGCGAGAGGCCCGAATCTATAAATGGAAAAGTGAACAGCTCTTCCCTGTCTCCAAGTGTGGGATCAGTTGTCTCCGGGCACACGGCATGGTGGGAGGAAGGAAGATCAGGGTGAGGAATATGCAGTCCAGACTCATGGCTACTGAGACTTGACCGTGTGGAATACAGGGTGGTGGTGGTGGTGGCAAAGTGACTGGAAGCATTATCCGCTATCCAACCAATAACCTTTGGACACTGCTCTGGGTTCAATAGTGGTGTGCTGTGGTCCCCTAGGAATTGGAACAGGAAGGTCAGGTGAGAAGATGTGGGTGTTTGTTGTGGCACAATTTCAGCTTGCTCACGGCCTCGGCCTCTGCATGCACCATCACCATCACCATCATGTCCAGTTCCCCATCCCTTGCCACACGCCTTGCCCATTTTAAATGGAGGACAATATCTTCCACGCTCACTACAAATGGCTGAATTTGGAGCGAAGTTATATGTAATCCGTGTGATGGAGAAACCACAGTTTTAAATACCTGGCCTGTAGGTAACTATTTTGAACAGCTAACCGGTGTGAAAAACTTTGCTGACACACTGAAAAAAATTTTTAATGGAGGGCAGAAATGGCAGTATTTTCTGAAAATGTATATGTGATCCGTGTGACGGACAAACCACAGTTTTGAATACCTGGCTTGTAGGTAACTATTTTGACCAGCAAACTATTGTCAATTGCTTCACTGACACACTGAAACAAATTTTTAATGGAGGCCAGAAATGACAGTATTTTCTGAAAACGTATATGTGATCCCTGTGATGGAGAAAACACAGTTTTAAATACCTGGCCTGTAGGTAACTATTTTGAACAGCAAACTGGTGTCAATTGCTTCACTGACACACTGAAACAAATTTTTAAGGAAGGCCAGAAATGTCAGTATTTTCTGAAAACGTATATGTGATCCGTGTGACGGAAAAAACACAGTTTTAAATAGCTGGCCTGTAGGTAACTATTTTGAACAGCAAACTGGTTTCAATTGCTTCATTGACACACTGAAACAAATTTTTAATGGAGGCCAGAAATGACAGTATTTTCTGAAAACGTATATGTGATCCGTGTGATTGAGAAAACACAGTTTTAAATAGCTGGCCTGTAGGTAACTATTTTGAACAGCAAACTGGTGTCAATTGCTTCACTGACACACTGAATCTAATTTTTAAGGGAGGCAAGAAATGTCAGTATTTTCTGAAAACGTATATGTGATCCATGTGACGGACAAACCACAGTTTTAAATAGCTGGCCTGTAGTTAACTATTTTGAACAGCAAACTGGTGTCAATTGCTTCACTGATACACTAAACAAATTTCTAATGGATGCCAGAAATGGCAATATTTTCAGCGCAATTATATGTGATCCGTGTGATGGACAAACCACAGTTTTAAATAGCTGGCTTTTTTGCGCTGTAACATGGAAAGGACCTGGCTGTATTCTGCAGTGCCAACAAGCAAATGGTGCAGAACAACAGTGTTCTCTGGATTGCTTTTTAAGGAAATAATGAGGATTAAGATATAGTTTGGTACACCTACACTATCTAGAAACAAGCACATCTCTCCCTAGCTCAGCATCACCTCTCCCTACACTGTCTGATTCCAGAGTGACTGTGACAAGCATGGCGACGCCAGGTCTGATATAGACCTGATGACTGTTGGCATATGCAACAGATTAGGACTTATTATAAGTGAAAGGAGAACTTTATACTAACCAGACAGCAGATGGCGAAAGTGTGTAAAGTTATATGCTTGCTGTAATGTGGGGAGGGAAGCTCTCAATTGTTGGTTGTTTTTTACTTCCTGTATGTGTTATGTCAGCAGCACACGGACTGTGTGACACTGAATTGTATCTCATGTTTATCCAGTATAAAGTAAATACTGTTTACTCAAGATATCTTGCTCATTGAAGCTCTCGTAAGTACAGCGGTGACAGTAAGAAGATGCACTCTGCGACAGGCTATGGGCCCAGACACTACAGGCCCGCACTACAAGCCCAGGCAGCAGGATCCCGGTTTATAACCCCAGATAATGGAGCACACAGATAAGCTCTGTAAACAGAAGGAAATAAATCCAGATACAGAGTGACAAAGGAATTCATGATCCCAGGAGCTGGATATAATTACAAAGAATTCAACACAGGCAGGACATACAGGAACTATCAGCAAGAAAAAAAACAGGAGAATATCTTCAGTACAACTCTCTAAACAAGTAAGACTATATAAAGATGATGAGTAACACAGAACTGAAATTCACAATAGCTAAACTGAATAGTGAAAATTATCAGTTATGGAAATTCAAAGTAGAGATGTTGTTATCTAAGGATGATTTATGGGAAGTAATTGTTACAGAAAGACCAGATCAAGATAATCAGACATGGGATAAGAAGAATAGAAAAGCGAGAGCCACCATTAGCTTATTAGTGGATGATGCTCAATTAATACATATAAGAAATGAAGAAACAGCGAAAGGAATGTGGGAAGAATTAAGAAAACTGTATGAAAGACCAAGCTTGAATCACAAGTTATTTTTATTAAGAAAGCTTTACAGTATGAGATTGAATGCAAATGACGACATGCAGAAGCACATATTCTCAATGATGGAAGTGATATCACAGCTAAGATCTATTGGTGAAGACATTAAAGAAAGTCATGTAGCAGCTATATTATTGTGCAGTTTACCAGATTCGTATACAGCCTTGATAAATGCCCTTGAGACGAGACCAGAAACTGACATTACATTAGATTTTGTGAAAACAAGACTAATAGATGAATATCAGAGAAGAAAAGAACAAAGAAATGATTCTTCTGCTGAAAAGGACAGTGAAAACGCTCTTAAAGCTACAGAATTTAAAAAACTCTATAATAAAGAGACAAGAGAATGCTTCAGATGTAAGAAAAAGGTAATTTAAAGAAAGACTGTACAATATGGAAAGCAGAACAACAAAAATTACAACATAAAAAGCATACACAGAAAGTAAAAAACACAATTTCCGATTCATGTGAGAATAATTGGAATGGCACATTTAAAGTAACAGACAAGAAATCATCACTTGGTTGGTTTATTGATTCAGGAGCAACGAGTCATATGACAAGTGACAAGAATTTCTTTACTGATCTTGATTTAGATAAAAAAAAAGCCATTTATCTTGCAGATGGAAGCAAAATAACCGCAGAAGGTATCTGACAAGGTATGCTAAATTGTTCAAACAAGTTCGGACAAGATTCAAAAATACTTGTACAGGATGTGTTGTATGTTCCAAAATTGGAAGGCGGATTATTATCTGTGAAACGTTTAACAGCAAAAGGACTTACAGTAAAATTCAAAGACAATGAGTGTGCAATTATTGCAGGAAATAAGGTGATAACTAAAGTCAAGGCAGATGAACAATTATATCATTTTGACACACCAAAGGAACAGATGAAGGTATGTACACATGATCACAAAAACTGTATTCACATGTGGAATAGACGTCTAGGACATAGACACCCTGACAGTATAAGGGAACTACAGAGAAAAGAATTGACAAAAGATTTAAAGATATCAGATTGCTCAATTACCGTAAGATATGAATGTTGTATAAAATCCAAAGCCACAAGGATATCTATTCCAAAAGAAGGTGAGCTGAAAAGCGAAAGACCACTTGATTTGGTGCATACTGACGTATGTGGACCGATGAAAGTGACTACATCAGGAGGCAATAGATGCATGCTGACTTTTATAGACCACTACTCAAGATACACAGTCACATACTTAATTAAGAACAAAAGTGAAGTTTTTGATAAACTTGTAGACTATGTAACAAGATCAAGTAACAAATTTCAAAGGAAGCCAATTGTCATCAGAAGTGATAATGGAGGTGAATTTACAGGTTACAGAATAGAAGACTACTTAAGACAAAATGGAATAGAACACCAGAAAACTGTTCCATACACACCTGAACAAAATGGAATAGCAGAAAGGAAAAACAGAACTCTAACAGAAAAATTTGGATTAAAGGATGCAAAAACAGTAAAGTCTCCCATGGAAACTAATTATCTCAAAGAGATGAACAGTGAAAAAAATATGCTACCAAATAATGAAGAATACAGAACAGCAATAGGAAAACTACTGTATCTAGCGACCGTTACAAGACCAGACATCGCAGCAGCAGTAGGAATCCTGAGTAGAAAGGTATCAAAACCAAATAAAGCTGATTGGAATGCCGTGGAGAGAGTAATGCGTTATTTGAAAGGAACTAGCAATGTTAAGCTGAAATTACCCACAAGTGATAATTGCATTTTAACAGGATATGTTGATGCAGATTGGGCTGGAGATCCAACTGACAGAAGATCTACCAGTGGACATATTTTTTTTCTCTCAGGTGGACCAATAAGTTGGACAAGTAAGAAACAGTCAATTGTGACACTGTCTTCAACAGAAGCAGAATATGTTGCCGCAGCACATGCGAGTCAAGAAGTACAGTGGTTAAGACAATTGTTGACAGAATTAGGACAACCACAGTTGGAACCAACAAAACTGAAAGAGGACAATCAAGGATGTCTTGTTTTTGCTCAGATGGAAAGAGTCAATCCAAGAACCAAGCATATTGATGTGAAATATCATTTCTTGAGAGATCATCAGGAACAAGGAGTCTTGAAGTTAGAGTATTTTCCTACTGAAGAAATGACAGCAGACATCTTCACGAAGGCGTTAAATGCTGATAAACACCAGAGAATAATAAAGAAAGTTGGGTTTGATTGAATAAGTCCTTACTGTTGAGAAATGGTGTTGGCATATGCAACAGATTAGGACTTATTGTAAGTGAAAGGAGGACATTATACTAACCAGACAGCAGATGGCGAAAGTGTGTAAAGTTATATGCTTGCTGTAATGTGGGGAGGGAAGCTCTCAATTGTTGGTTGTTTTTTACTTCCTGTATGTGTTATGTCAGCAGCACACGGACTGTGTGACACTGAATTGTATCTCATGTTTATCCAGTATGAAGTAAATACTGTTTACTCAAGATATCTTGCTGATTAAAGCTCTCGTAAGTACAGCTGTGACTGTAAGAAGATGCACTCTGAAACAATGACACTGTGCGACCAGCCAATCACTGTAATGCCACAACCAACATGGCTACGGCATTACAGTGAGTGGCAGGCAATCCCTGCATGTTCATTGGCTCTGTAAAGAGAGCCAAACATGCAGGGGGGAGACCCCATCTCCCGCCGAGCAACCCCGGAAATACCCGGCGAGCGCCGAGCATCTCGAGCAGTGAGATGCTTGGGCGAGCACCGAGCAGTAGCGAGCATACTCGCTCATTACTAATGATAACAAAAAAACTTTTTCTCCACTCATGGTTATTGGTTGGGTGAAGCCATTTATTCTCAAACTACTGTGTTTTCTCTTTTTAAATCTTAATGACAACCAAAAACATCCAAATGATCCTGATCAAAAGTTTACATACCCTGGTGATTTTGGCCTGATAACATGCACAGAACTTGACACAAATGGGTTTGAATTACTACTAAAGGTAACATCCTCACCAGTGACCTGTTTGCTTGTAATCAGTGTGTGTGTGCATAAAAGCTGAGTGAGTTTCTGGGATCCAGACAGACTCTTGCATCTTTCATCCAGCCACTGACGTTTCTGGACTGTGAGTCATGGGAAAAGCAAAATAATTGTCAACTGATCTACGGGAAAAGGTAGTTTAACTGTATAACACAGGAAAGGGATACAAAAAAATATCCATGGAATTGATAATGCCAGTCAGCAGCGTTCAAACTGTGATTAAGAAATGGAAAATCAGGGGCTCTGTAAAAACCAAACCACGGTCAGGTAGACCAACAAACATTTAGGCCACAACTGCCAGGAAAATTGTTTGGGATGCAAAGAAAAACCCAAAAATTATCATCAGCTGAAATTCAGGACTCTCTGAAAACTAGCGGTGTGGCTGTTTCAAGATGCACAATAAGGAGGCACTTGAAGAAAAATGGGCTGCATGGTCGATTTGCCAGAAGAAAGCCATTACTGCGGAAATGGCACAAAGTATCTCTCCTACAATACGCCAAACAGCACAGAGACAAGCCTCAAAACTTCTGGTAATAAGTAATTTGGAGTGATAAGACCAAAATTGAACATTTTGGCCACAACCATAAACGTTACATTTGGAGAGAGGTCAACAAGGCCTATGATGAAAGGAACACCATTCCTGCAGTAAAGCAAGGAGGTGGATCGCTGATGTTTTGGGGATGTGTGAGCTACAAAGGCACAGGAAACTTGGTAAGAATTGAATGAAAGATGAATGCAGCATGTTATCAGCAAATACTGGAGGCAAATTTGCACTCATCAGCCCGGAAGCTGCGCAAGGGACGTACTTGGACGCAGGGCCAGCTTCAGGTTTTTCTGGGCCCCGGGCAAAAGAGTCTTAGTGGGCCCTTTAGCACATACCATGATTCATGATGCACAGATACAGCGGAGCAATATAGGTATAGTACAATGCAAAGATTTCACTTCTTACATTACATGAGTGACATCTATTGTAAATTCCACAATAGCTCAGAAACCGGCGAATCGCTCCACACAGTATACTGGCCCCCATAAAATGCTTCATACAGAATACTGGCCCACATATAACACTCCATACGGACTACTGGCCCCCATATAACGCTCCATACAGAATACTGGCCCCCATAAAATGCTCCGTACAGGATACTGGTCCCCATATAATGCACAGTACAGGATACTGGCCCCCTTATAACGCTCCATACAGGATACTGGCCCCCATATAATGCTCCATGCAGGCTGTTCCCCCCACATAATGCCCTATGCAGGCTGTTCCCCCTTATAATGCCCCATGCAGGTTGTTCCCCCTTATAATGCCCCATGCAGGATGTCACCCCCATATAATGCCCCATGCAGGATGTCAACCCCCAATTAATGCCCCATGCAGGATGTCACCCCCCATATCATGCCCCATGCAGGATGTCACTTCTCCCCCATATAATGCCCCATGAAGGAAGTCACTTCTCTCCCCCATATAATACCCTAAGCAGGATGTCCCTTCTCCCCCATATAATGCCCCATGCAGGATGTCACCCCTCATATAATGCCCCATGCAGGATGTCACCCCTCATATAATGCCCCATGTAGGATGTCACTCCCCCCCATATAATGCCCCATGCGGGATGTCACCCCCCATATAATGCCCCATGCAGGATGTCACCCCCTAGCTCAGGTCCAGACTCCAGTGTTGCCGGCGTCTTCCCGCTAAGCGCTGCCTGTGATGGCTCAGGGGAGGGCACAGTGGAAAGACGTCACCGCACCCTCTGACCTGAGACGTCACAGGGAGCGCATTCAGGAAGACAGCGGATCTGCAGAGGCATGGGGAGAGGTAAGTATCCGGCTGCCGGGGCCCTGAGCAAGCGGGGGAGAAGGGCGGGCGCTGGCACCGCTCTCCTCCGCCCATAGCCCGGCGGGGTGCCCGACCGCAAGTGGGCCACCCACCTGCTCAGGGCCCCGGCACTTGCCCGGGTGCGTCGGGTGCTGACGCCGGCCCTGCTCAGATGTTTCAACATGACAACAATCCAAAATACAAGGCCAAGTTGACCTGTCATTGGTTACAGCAGAACAAAGTGAAGGTTCTGGAGTGGCCATCTCAGTCTCCTGACCTCAATATCATTGAGCCACTCTGGGGAGATCTCTAGCATGCAGTTCATGCTAGACAGCCTAGGAATTTACAGGAACTGGAGGCTTTTTGCCAAGAACAATGGGCAGCTTTACCATCTGAGAAATTAAAGAACCTCATCCACAACTACCACAAAAGACTTCAAGCTGTCATGGATGTTAGATGGGGCGATACTCAGTATTAAGTACTGGGGTATGTGAACTTTTGATCAGGGTCATTTGGATGTTTTTGGTGTCATTAAGATTTAAAAAGATAAAATATTGTAGTTTGACAATAAATGGCTTCACCCAAACAATAACCATGGATGGAGAAAAAGTTTTTTTGTTATCATTCATATTCTCTGAAACAAGGTCAAGAAAGGAAAAATTCTGCTGGGGTATGTAAACTTTTGAGCACAACTGTACATCTAAACATTAGACATGGGATGTGTTTCTACTTCTCAATGATGTTGACTCCTGCACAAGCCAGTATTGGGTCTCCAAAAAGACAGTTATCACACCTGTAATATGACATATCGATAGTTATAATGTAGTTCTCTCTCTGTAAATCAGATCACCACATTTACATTCCATACCATTTTTAGATAAAACATTAGAAAATTTTAAGCAACATAACATTATAGGGGCAGTCTCATCTAATTAAATAAGTAAAATTGCAAAGTGCCCGTAAAAACAAACAACTTTGCAATCTATCTCTTATTAAAAATCCTTTCAGTTCTCAAAAACAAAGGGATTTTTAATTCTGTAGTGTAAAGCTCATTGCCAAGGTTACCATCCGCCTCAGAGGTGGTCAGTCTCCTAGGCAAGGAGGTGGGCTTGTAAGTGCTGCTTTAAAGATGGCTGTATCATTGGATCGGCCAGCCCCATTGAATCTCAATGCTGCTTCTGTTAGTGGCATGGGAGAGCGTGCTGCTAGGGCCAGAGGCTCAGCGGTGTTGCTGGCCCAACCTTTCTATCTTCATGAACGCGCCGCCCCAGTAAGCAGGAAGCAGGGAGGCAGGGGAGTCGTGTACTCCTGAAGACAACATGAGACAACACCTTCGACCTGAACATTGCATTTTGCAGCCCATGTGTGCTGGCACACTAATTCCTGTCATCGCTACAAGCTAATGGAATGTATGGCATATTCGTTCATTATTGTTCTATTCAGAAACAGTTCTGGGATTTAAAATGTGTAAAGCCTCTTAAACATATCAAATGTTAAATGGCAGAGGTGTAACATGGCTAAGTGCTTCCAATTTACTGTAAATTCCCTACATGCTGCTAAGCGGGATCACAGGTTTCATGCATAATGTTACCATGTCAGACAAAGCTGATTTTTCCCTTAAGAAATGGCATGGAAATAACATTGGAGTTGTGCCATGTTGGTTGCTGACATTTTAAATGACAATTTCCATGTTCTATAAGAAGTCATTTGCAAAGCTACTGGTGGTAATTGTGATTGAGTCTGTCACTAACTCCTCAGTAATAAATCCCAGCCAGCGGGCTGCAGTTCTAAACATCTAAATTCTCAAGCTAAATATGCAACATATTGGCTCTTGTAAAGCTTTCAATGCTCAAGTAAGAATGTGCAGAAATCATCCATGTTTCTGGCATAATAGTATACTTATATTTGGTGCTATTTTTATATTTTATATGTACTTACTGCTATTTAAGGGCAACAGTATTCATTTTCAGTGTAGAATAAAGGCCCTCTAACTAGAATGCACAGGCGACATAGCTGTAGAATGACTATTAGGACCCATGCACATGGTAGAGCTGTGTAGAAGGCTCTTGTACAGCATACCATAGCAGAATGAAATATAATTTTATTGGAAAATATTTAGTATAACTTGTACTTATCATTGAAATCCCTGGTTTATTTTGTTTACTCGCTTACATAGTTCCATTAATTCCACAGCGCTTTACAGACATCATCATCACTGTACCCTTTGGGGCTCACAATCTAAATTCCCTATCAGTATGTCTTTAGAATGAGGAAAGAAACTCAGAGGAAACCCACACAAACACAGGGAGAACATACGAACTCCTTGCAGATGTTGTCCTTGGAGGGATTTGAACCCAGGACCCCAGCATTGCAGTGCTAACCACTGATCCACCATGCTTTTGTAAACATATGAATTAAGTTGGTGGTCTTTCTCACTGATTGACCGCTATTTGTATGCACAATCATACAGCGAGGACTGTTAATCCCTTATTTTTACTGAAATTTTTCCCACATAATTGTATATCAATCTGATACGTTTCTCCTCCTCTATTTCATCCTGCCTGCAGGTGAGATCCCATTTCAACATGACATGTTCCCTTTAAGATTTGCACCATGCTCATCCCTCAAGGGAAAGTACCATCTATTCTGTTTACTCCCCAATCCACCCTGAAACACCCCCTTACGGGTGGTGTTTACAGACAGTACAGACCAAAAGTTTGGACACACCTTCTCATTTAAAGATTTTTTTGTATTTTCATGACTATGAAAATTGTACATTCACACCGAAGGCATCAAAACGATGAATTAACACATGTGGAATTATACACTTAACAAAAAAGTGTGAAACAACTGAAAAAATGTCTTATATTCTAGGTTCTTCAAAGTAGCCACCTTTTGCTTTGATGACTGCTTTGCACACTCTTGGCATTCTCTTGATGAGCTTCAAGAGGTAGTCACCGGAAATGGTTTTCACTTCACAGGTGTGCCCTGTCAGGTTTAATAAGTGGGATTTCATGCCTTATAAATGGGGTTGGGACCATCAGTTGTGTTGTGCAGAAGTCTGGTGGATACACAGCTGATAGTCCTACTGAATAGACTGTTAGAATTTGTATTATGGAAAGAAAAAAGCAGCTAAGTAAAGAAAAACGAGTGGCCATCATTACTTTAAGAAATGAAGGTCAGTCAGTCCCAAAAATTGGGCAAACTTTGAAAGTGTCCCCAAGTGCAGTTGCAAAAACCATCAAGCGCTACAAAGAAACTGGCTCACATGAGGACCGCCCCAGGAAAGGAAGACAAAGAGTCACCTCTGCTTCTGAGGATAAGTTTATCCGAGTCACCGGCATCAGAAATCGCAGGTTAACAGCAGCTCAGATTAGAGACCAGGTCAATGCCACTCAGAGTTCTAGCAGCAGACACATTTCTTCAACAACTGTTAAGAGGAGACTTTGTGCAGCAGGCCTTCATGGTAAAATAGTTGCTAGGAAACCACTGCTAAGGACAGGCAACAAGCAGAAGAGACTTGTTTGGGCTAAAGAACACAAGGAATGGCCATTAGACCAGTGGAAATCTGTGCTTTGGTCTGATGAGTCCAAATTTGAGATCTTTGGTTCCAGCCACCATGTCTTTGTGCGACGCAGAAAAAGTGAACGGATGGACTCTACATGCCTGGTTCCCACCGTGAAGCATGGAGGAGGTGTGATGGTGTGGGGGTGCTTTGCTGGTGACACTGTTGGGGATTTATTCAAAATTGAAGGCATACTGAACCAGCATGGCTACCACAGCATCTTGCAGCGGCATGCTATTCCATCCGGTTTGCGTTTAGTTGGACCATCATTTATTTTTCAACAGGACAATGACCCCAAACACACCTCCAGGCTGTGTAAGGGATATTTGACCTAGGAGGAGAGTGATGGGGTGCTACGCCAGATGAACTGGCCTCCACAGTCACCAGACCTGAACCCAATCGAGATGGTTTGGTGTGAGCTGGACCGCAGAGTGAAGGCAAAAGGGCCAACAAGTGCTAAGCATCTCTGGGAACTCCTTCAAGATTGTTGGAAGACCATTTCCGGTGACTACCTCTTGAAGCTCATCAAGAGAATGCCAAAAGTGTGCAAAGCAGTCATCAAAGCAAAAGGTGGCTACTTTGAAGAACCTAGAATATGAGACATATTTTCAGTTGTTTCACACTTTTTTGTTAAGTATATAATTCCACATGTGTTAATTCATAGTTTTGATGCCTTCAGTGTGAATGTACAATTTTCATAGTCATGAAAATACAGAAAAATCTTTAAATGAGTAGGTGTGTCCAAACTTTTGGTCTGTACTGTACGTTTTCTCCTCTTTGTTGCACAAGTCACTGAATGTAAAGGCACTAAATGTACTACGGTATGGTACCTATGTTTTGAAGATTTTGTCCTCTAAAAGTAATACGGTACTTTTAGGCAAAGAAAAGTCTCTGTTTTTTGCATAAAATGAGACAGGTATGTACCTTTGTATGTACTTGTACACACAGAGAATTACCATGGGGAAGCATTCTCCATTATTTGTCAGCTATTTGCTTAACTATGTAGAGTCTCAATTATATTGTATATTATAATATGATTGTGTTTACAACATGAATATGAATTGCATCTGATAAAATACAACTGTCCGTAACCATTATAATGATGGAAATTATCTAATTTTGGAAATGTCAGAAGAGTAGTCCAATTGCTGACACTGTACAATGGATGAATTACAATGGAATTTAGAAAGTACAAATTCCATAGATTTTGAGGTGCACCACTAATCACATTAATGGAAAAAAATCAAGATCTTTGTGACCCACATGATTTCCTGCCATTTTACCTTGGTAGCTGATACTAAAATACAATCTGTATGTTGAGGCCTTCACAATGACATTAGCAGCTGCCCTAGTAAAAACAAACATGGTTGAAAATGATTGATTAGTTATATGTACTTCATTTAATTTGACAGGCATCAGAAACCTCCAGCCACGTAACCTGAGTTAATGAAATCATATTTAACTAAGGGTGTGTATGTAGACTTGATCTTAGTGTGGTGACTTAGCCATTAGTAGGAATTCACTGTTTACTTTTAGAATTCTTATCAGTACTTAGCCAGGGTTTATGTGTGATTTTTCGCCGATTGCTCAATCTTCTTAGTGTTCAACTATCGTTCACCAAGTTAGAACACAGCAAGATCACAGGCAATCCACTCAACATTATCTAATCTACCAAAATTGTACAATTTTTCACTTTTGAGACTGGGCTACATGGCCATTTTGTCCACGAAAAAATAACATGCGGCCAAAAAAATATCTCTATGGAGCTGCAACGTTGCAGAGTAACGCAGGTGAATGTGACCCCCTAGGGTAATGCAACTTTGACAAGCAAGTTGCAAAAAGTTGGAACTAGTTGGAACATTTGCAACTTGCTTGTCGTGGTCAAGGTACACTAGGGATCATAATACAATCCCATACACCTGAAGTATGCTGTAGCATCAGTATAGCGAGATTTTTGGCTGCACAACCGGTATTGCATCCTAAATGTTTGTGTAGTCCCAGCCTTAAGTTTACAACTATGGGGTGATTTTACAATTTCAATAAATACACTGGCATCAATTGCCATAGATTGAGCAAAAGAGGGAAGATGCTATAAAATAATAAAATATCTATTTACATGATAAATCCCCCACCGTTCCAGCATGGCCAATCCCATGCACAAAAATTAGCAGGCAGCACAGATTTTGGTACAGAGGAAAATTTCAGTGATGTACTTCTCATTATTTTGTAGCATTCATCCCCTCACTTGGACAATTTGTTCAACTTAGGAAAACCCCTTTAATAATAGCCGACATTTAACAATATTTATTCCAGACATATATTTGGTCTAGTTTATTTTTGGTTTTCCCAGCTAAATTGGCTAAATGCAGTAAATGCTTTACAATATGTTCACCATGGTCATGTCAAACCAGTGAAGCTGCTCTAGTGATCTCCAATGGTCTACTGCAGCAGTTACATGACATTTTTTATAAGGAGAAAGAGAGAGTCATCATGGCTAGAAAAATGTACATATTTTATTAGAAATAAGTTCATGTAAGAAAACACAATACATCAGAACAAAAGTGCAAAGTGACTAATGACAAAACAGACCAGACCGTCCACAGCCCACAGCCCTCTCTTTCTCCTTATAAAAAATGACTTTAGTGAGTCGGTATAGACGGGTGTCTGGGGAAGTGTGTTTCCCCGCTTACACCTTAATGTTGATGTTTGGGCTTTGTTTCTAATTAGTTACATGATATTTGTAGCTGCTTAAAGTAAGAATAGATGTTACTGTGGCCCTCACAGAGCCCCTCGGGAAAATGAATTGTCCACCCCTCATTTTGACCATGTAAGATTTCAATCTTGCAGCCAACAATACAAAAACACAGCAATGGGCACACAGTTACTCATCCTATACTTTTCTCAAATAAAATAGGGGATAAAGAATTTTGCAGTTGGACAGGTTTATTTTGCAACGCTCTAATAGCTTAGTAAGAATTAATCCCAAAAACGTCATAAAGCCAAAGACCCAATATTTGGCTATTAATCCCCACACAGGGTTGTCCAAAATTGAACAAACTTGAGGCAAAGGCACTTAATTCAATAAAAGAAAAAAGGAAAAAAAGAAATACCTATTGAAGCCCCTGCCGATGCAACGCCTCCCCTACGCTGTTCTGGCTTTTGTTTACAGGGCTGCAGTAGTGATGTCCCGTTGAGATCATATGACTATCAGCCACAGATGGGACCTGTAGAGCTAGAGAAAAAAGAGGAAAATGGATCATAATGAAAATATTGGTGCATTTTTAGCCAGTTGCCCATTGAGAACTGTATGTATGTGTAGGGGAATGGGGTGAAGGGCAAGAGTAGACAAGAGCTTTCATAAACCTGCGTCTTGGGCTTCAAAAAAAGCTTCTCCAACTGCTGCGTTCCTGTTACAAAACTGGCAGTACCATCAGTACCTGGGGAAAACAACGGAGTAATATGTTGGTAATCCTGCAATACAAACTATTCACCATTTCTTCTGAGGTTTTGTTGCATATTTGCTGTTATACAACTCCTATTGAATATAATTATAAGTAATAATTATAACTTGTCTGTCACATAAGAAAGACATATTGCAAATTATAATTCTTTCTGGTGAATTGATAACTTGGGCAAATAAAATGCAAGAAGAAAGACTGCACTAGATGAACTATTTCATGCTTGAAGGTAAGGCGGAATATGACTATTTATTTATTGTATGCTATCAATTGTTATTTCTAGGAACACACTGTCTTCCACTGCACTAATTGAACCAAGGCTGGCTATGAGTAATGCAGAGTATGACAAGCATCTTAATTCCTGCTGATGGGAATGAACCTCTCTTGTACTAAAACACGATTGTGCAGGCAGCGAGTCCTGCCCACTAATCAGGTTCTGCCACCCTGCTGGTGAATTATCCGCAGATTAACTAATGCTAAAGCACGTGGGCAATCTACGCAGTACTGTACAAATCATTTCTCTGTGCTCTAAACTTGGTGAAAAATCTTAAGAATCAATTAACATATTGAAGACCATCAGAATAAAAGAAAAGGTAAATAACAGATTATATGGAACAAAATTAACATATTTAAAGGAATGACAACCTCAATTTATAATATTGTCCTTCATATTTAAAGGGGTTGTCCGGCCTTAGGCTACAAGTCTGCAGTCACTCTATGTGACTGAAGACTTGTGAATCCTCACACAGTGTGCACTGTGCACTGTCAGGACTCTCCAGCGCCAGGAGTGATGGGCGTGTGACCGCAAGTATGCGATTTTCATACATTCGGTCACATGCTGACTAGACATAAGTGACCTCGCTCAATGCAAGTGTATTGAATGAGACCAGAAAGGTCTAGTCGGAATGTGGCCGAAAGTATGCAGATTGAATACTTGTGGTCACATGACCGCTTGCTCCCGGCACCAGTGAATCCTCGCAGAGCGCACGGTGTGAGAATTCACTAGTCTGCAGTCATATTGAGTGACAGCAGACTTGTAGCCTAAGGCCGGACAACCCCAATCCCTTCATACTTCTAGAATATTCAAATGCTTGCCATTGTCTCTATAGAGGTCATTTACTCCACTTAAATGTGGAACAGGGAAGTAGGGCACATAAAATACCAATAGGCAGCTGCACGCACAACAACAAATTAGCCATCACACATAATTTATACTACTGGTCAACTCATATGGGTTAGAGGAATCATCAGTCTTCAGGGTGTGCTCAACTCCCAAAGGTTGAGCCACTGGACCTGAATGCTATTAGTGTGGAGCTCCTTAAACTTACTATAGGGCTTTTAGGCCATCTCATACATAGCACACATACAGTATGAGCACATATGTGGAAATATCAGCCTTCCAACAGAGTGAAAACACTTTTTTGTTTACTGTTATTAATATTTATTCAAGAATTAAGATATACTTAGTACACATGTCTGGCAAACTGTGCATGAGTGTAATACTGTATCTGCCGCTACTACTGCAGTCTTGGTTAACCCATTTGTGAAATCTATAATCTCCCCTTTTTTCACACCTAATCCAGGCTTTTATGATGTTCATTTATTGCCTCATGCACCCAGCAGAACTGTGTGCATAGAGCCAGCGCAGAGGCACATGAGATGCCATCAGTCCTGTACTGTTATGCCATAAGGGGCTCAATATGATGCCAAAATAAGGAGACATTGCAAGGCCTTGATTATGCAGTCAGTTTGGATGGCAACTTTTTGTTTTTATCTTCTTCAAAAAGCCATTACATTTTTATATTTCCAATGGTACAGAGTCTGCGAGCTTGTTTTTCTGCAGGATGTGTTGCTTTTTTATTGGCATTTACAGTACCATCTAATACGTTGGAGTAAAAGCTTTTACAATTTTTGTTTGCTGGTTGGAATGGAAAAGAAAAGAATTCTGCAATTTTTAGGGGGAATTTTTTGTGTTTTTTGTTTTCTCTGTGTAGTTAAAATATGTTCACTTTATTCTAAGTTTTTGTTATGCTGTACAAAATAATAAAAAATAATAGCTGTGGTGCCATATTCTGAGAACAATAACTTTTTATATTTTTCTGTGAGGACTTGTTTTTGAAAAATTACATTTAAATGTTATCAGTACATAATGTACATTTTGTAAAAAATTCAACTTTTTTCAGTTCCGGCAGGGGACCTGAACATGCGATCACTTGTGGAGTATACTGTATTGAAGTATTGTATCAGTCAGTATGGAGTCATTAGTCCTGTATTTGATGAAGCATGGCACAGATGCAACTAGTGGTATTGGATAACCCCATAGAAATCTATAGCTCCTTTACTATGGCTCAGCACATATTAGAGTTTGTATCGAGCTGTATTCTCTTTAGACTATTTTTTTTTCTCCAATTATCTGTCATCTAACATCTACTCTGCTGATAGTGAATGTAATATCTGTTTTTAAAGAATTGTAACGTAGACACTTCCAATGATTTCTAGGAACACAAAACATTCCATCATCAGTTTGCATCACTTCAGTCAAAAATTATTTTTTGTGGATCCAAAAAAATGTATATTGTAACTGTGTCCTAAATATAAAAACCAGTGTAAAAAAAACACAAAATAAACAATGAGACACTGATGCAAGCTAGCATCATTTGAAACCAAGTAGAAACCACTAGTGTGGGTATGCTCTTGTATGTCAGAGTGGGCATCCTCCTTTTAATGTTAGTTTGGGAATGCTCTAATTGATGTCATTGTTGGCATGCTCCTATTTATGTCAGTGTGGGCATGCTCTTATCTATGTCAGAGTGGGCATGCTCTTCTATATTTCAGTATGGGTATGCTCTTATTTATGTCAGAGTGGGCATGCTCGTATTTATGTCAATGTGGACATGCTCTTATCTATGTCAGAGTGGAAACACGAACACTTTTTTATATGTCAAAGTGTGCATACTCTTACTTATATGAGAGTAAGTATGCCCTTTTGTACACTAGATATGTATATATCACTCAAAGTGGGCATATTTTGATCTATGCCAGATTGGACATGCTCTAATCTATGTCAAAGTGGGCATGTTCTTATTTATGTCAATGTGGATATGTTCTTATTTATATCAGAGTGGACATGCTCTTATTTATATCAGAGTGGACATGCTTTTAGATCAGTCAGAGGGGGCAGTTTTCTTTCTGTCAGAGGGGACAATCTCCTATCTATGTCACAGTGGGCACACTGTAATATATGTCAAAGTGGGAATGCTTATTTAAATCTGAGTGGGCAGGCTCTCACCTATGTTAGAGAGCATGCTCTTATCTTTGTCACGGGGCAGGCTCTTATCTACTGTATGTCAGAGTGAGCATGCTCTTATCTTTGTCTCAGGGCAGGCTCTTATCTACTGTATGTCAGAGTGAGCATGCTCTTATCTTTGTCATGGGGCAGGCTCTTATCTACTGTATGTCAGAGTGGGCATGCTCTTATCTTTGTCATGGGGCATGCTCTTATCTACTGTATGTCAGAGTGGGCATGCTCTTATCTTTGTCAGAGGGGGCAGGCTCTTATCTACTGTATGTCAGAGTGAGCATGCTCTTATCTTTGTCATGGGGCAGGCTCTTATCTACTGTATGTCAGAGTGAGCATGCTCTTATCTTTGTCACGGGGCAGGCTCTTATCTACTGTATGTCAGAGTGAGCATGCTCTTATCTTTGTCATGGGGCAGGCTCTTATCTACTGTATGTCAGAGTGGGCATGCTCTTATCTTTGTCAGAGGGGGCAGGCTCTTATCTACTGTATGTCAGAGTGAGCATGCTTTTATCTTTGTCATGGGGCAGGCTCTTATCTACTGTATGTCAGAGTGAGCATGCTTTTATCTTTGTCATGGGGCAGGCTCTTATCTACTGTATGTCAGAGTGAGCATGCTCTTTTCTTTGTCACGGGGCAGGCTCTTATCTACTGTATGTCAGAGTGAGCATGCTCTTATCTTTGTCTCAGGGCAGGCTCTTATCTACTGTATGTCAGAGTGAGCATGCTCTTATCTTTGTCATGGGGCAGGCTCTTATGTACTGTATGTCAGAGTGAGCATGCTCTTATCTTTGTCACGGGGCAGGCTCTTATCTACTGTATGTCAGAGTGGGCATGCTCTTATCTTTGTCAGAGGGGGCAGGCTCTTATCTACTGTATGTCAGAGTGAGCATGCTTTTATCTTTGTCACGGGGCAGGCTCTTATCTACTGTATGTCAGAGTGAGCATGCTTTTATCTTTGTCATGGGGCAGGCTCTTATCTACTGTATGTCAGAGTGAGCATGCTCTTTTCTTTGTCACGGGGCAGGCTCTTATCTACTGTATGTCAGAGTGAGCATGCTCTTATCTTTGTCATGGGGCAGGCTCTTATCTACTGTATGTCAGAGTGAGCATGCTCTTATCTTTGTCATGGGGCAGGCTCTTATGTACTGTATGTCAGAGTGAGCATGCTCTTATCTTTGTCACGGGGCAGGCTCTTATCTACTGTATGTCAGAGTGAGCATGCTCTTATCTTTGTCAGAGGTGGCAGGCTCTTATCTACTGTATGTCAGAGTGAGCATACTCTTATCTTTGTCAGAGGTGGCAGGCTCTTATCTACTGTATGTCAGAGTGAGCATGCTTTTATCTTTGTCATGGGGCAGGCTCTTATCTACTGTATGTCAGAGTGAGCATGCTCTTATCTTTGTCATGGGGCAGGCTCTTATCTACTGTATGTCAGAGTGAGCATGCTCTTATCTTTGTCATGGGGCAGGCTCTTATGTACTGTATGTCAGAGTGAGCATGCTCTTATCTTTGTCACGGGGCAGGCTCTTATCTACTGTATGTCAGAGTGAGCATGCTCTTATCTTTGTCAGAGGTGGCAGGCTCTTATCTACTGTATGTCAGAGTGAGCATGCTCTTATCTTTGTCAGAGGGGGCAGGCTCTTATCTACTGTATGTCAGAGTGAGCATGCTTTTATCTTTGTCATGGGGCAGGCTCTTATCTACTGTATGTCAGAGTGAGCATGCTTTTATCTTTGTCATGGGGCAGGCTCTTATCTACTGTATGTCAGAGTGAGTATGCTCTTTTCTTTGTCACGGGGCAGGCTCTTATCTACTGTATGTCAGAGTGAGCATGCTCTTATCTTTGTCATGGGGCAGGCTCTTATCTACTGTATGTCAGAGTGAGCATGCTCTTATCTTTGTCATGGGGCAGGCTCTTATGTACTGTATGTCAGAGTGAGCATGCTCTTATCTTTGTCACGGGGCAGGCTCTTATCTACTGTATGTCAGAGTGAGCATGCTCTTATCTTTGTCAGAGGTGGCAGGCTCTTATCTACTGTATGTCAGAGTGAGCATGCTCTTATCTTTGTCAGAGGTGGCAGGCTCTTTTCTACTGTATGTCAGAGTGAGCATGCTTTTATCTTTGTCATGGGGCAGGCTCTTAGCTACTTTATGTCAGAGTGAGCATCCTCTTATCTTTGTCATGGGGCAGGCTCTTTTCTACTGTATGTCAGGGTGAGCATGCTCTTATCTTTGTCAGGGAGGGAGGCTCTTATCTATGTCAGAGTTGGCATGCTCGTATTTATGTCAGGCTGGTTATGCTTTCATCCATGTCAGAGTGGGCATGCTCGTATCTTTTTCAGAGTGGTCATGCTCTTATTTATTATCAAAGTGGTCATGCTCTTATCTATGTCACAGTGGGCATGCTCCTATTTAAATCATTTTATATTATTTCAATTAACATAAGTTGCTGATTATTGTGTAATATCAAGCAATACTTTGGTAGATATTGTAGATGTTTTCAACACTTTTGTCTTGGAGCAAACTCAGAGTGAGTAGTGTGATATAATAAATTCAATACGATATTGGTGGTCTAAGATTTTATCTTCCATCAGATTGTAGAGGACTCGCATGCAGGCAATCTTACATGATACATGATGCTACCAGCATCTGCATGTTAGCGACCATGGCATAACAGCTCTAATTACTTTTCCTACATAGTCTATAAATTACACATAAGTGTCATCAAGAGGCAATCCAGTGTGCTAAAATAAACATTTTGTCAAGCTTATTGCGTTATAGCACTGCAAAAGAAAAAAAAATGAGAAGAGGCTTATTACTTAAACCCTAATTCAGAGGTCATTTTATGAAGAACGCGCCGTCCGGCCAAACACTAGCTGCTAGGAATAGCATAATTACTTTCAGTTTGCTTTCAGCTCTGAGGAAAGTTGACAGAGTGATTAAAGGAAAATAAGTGAAAAAAATTGAGATACATTATATGGTCTGTGTGCAGGAGGTTCTGAGGCCTGGACCTAGGGCTTATTTGAGGAAAGATTATCTTGACAAATTGGATAAACATCTTATGCATGACAGGACGCTGATGGAGAGTATGTTCAGCAAGCACACCTGGTGATAGTTTGCTTAGTGTGTGACCAAGGTGTTCGGCAAGCCCTGCTCTCTCCTTGGAGGATTTGTTTACAGTTGAACAGGTAGAGGCAGATCTGAAGTCTGGGCCTTGGTAACGCGTGTTGCCATCTCCGCAGATGTCTTACTATTGTTGGATAAAAAAAAAACCTCCTGGCGAGACTAGCCCACAACAGATTACACTAGACGTTATCAAAGTGTTGCTACTTTAAAAGGCCGACTATCTTATATGCCATAAGCCAATAAAAATGGCAAATAAATGCCCTTAGTTTCTACTCATATCCTGGCAGCTTTCCTAAAGAAGCAGAGAGAAACACTCATGCCAAGAATAATGTTGACTTTAGAAAGAACTGAGACTTCTATCCTAAAATAACCCAAATCGGGACAATTGCTAACATTTTACTGCTCGTTAAACGCTCTACGTGTGTTCCCTTACAATACGTTTGTATGATAGATCAGACGCTTCTATGGAACTGTTGTATTAAAATTGACATATACATTTCGCAGCATGTATTATATTACATACATTGTACATTGAATTGTAAAAAGACTTATTTTTGAAGAGAGATAAAACAGAATCAGGTCTTAAAGTAAATCTGTGACCATATAAAATGGCTAAGAACAACGAGAATAGGTGGATATCTGAACAGGCACTGAACTTTGTCTCACATTCGTTGGTCTCGTCGGGGCTTATGTCTGAACCACACGCAAAATGGGATTCGGGCGTATGCGCCAACGGGTGCACTTGGTATAATGGTGCCGATGGAGCCACTGAGTGCTCTGTCATGCATCATTTTAGTCTGCTACACCTGACTGTCTGCCTCCAGTAGGCAAATATGTCCTAAAATTATGCAAGACAGGGAACACAGTGGCTCCGTCAGCACCATTATAATCAATGGCCCCGTATGCGCATACGCTTGCATCCCATTTTGCGGGGAGATTTGGTCTTAAGCTCCGACAGTACCAACAAACCTGGGACGAAGTGCAGTGTGAACGCACCCTAAGGATGTAATTTTTATCTCTGAACTCACTTTACCTTTCCTGTGAAAGCCCCACCAACAATCCATGCTCAGTATGCCAAAGAAGCATCTAGGAGTCTGCTGTAATATTTCTCTTTACTCAGGAGCACAGTTGTAGTGCAGAGCCTGGGTCATTTGCCAGTTTACTGCAAGGGAGTAAAAGTGAGATTACATTTTTGTAATCTGTGTCTCTCACTTTTTCACACGTCATAGTTAGTTGAGGTGGAAATGGGGTTTCATAGAGACAGTTTCTCAAAAATGTCAACTTCAGCTGCCACATATCCAAGAAAAAAACTGCAATTTTGGAATCATGTTTCATTCATGTTTTGGATAGGTTTTCATCACTGTTTGGTCAGGGTTTCAGTTTTTACCATCATTGTTTCATCAGTGACTTTCTCATAAGCTAAAACCATTGCAAAGCTTCCCCTATACATTACAAAGTTAAAAATGGTCAGCTCCCAGTTTGCAATAGGATAGTATCTGTGTGCAGTCCGTAATTTTGAGACATACATAGGCCCTCATTCATCAAAGTGTTCTCACCAGAAAAGTGATGTAAAACACTTTTATTTGTGTAATTTGGTGTTTTCACACTAATTTCACCTAGATGGATTGGGACAGGGGCAAAATATGGGCGTAACGCCCCAACTCACCTTATTCATGACAAGCTGAGGTGTTTCTTAGTCATACTCCAGTCCCTGACTAGAGTAAGATTTTTGGCGATGCAGTGAGGCTCACGCCACTTTTCAGACGTCCCTGATTCATTAGAAGGTGAAAAACGGATGTCAGATTGAGAGCTTAGCATGAAAAAAATGTCAACAGCTGACAAACATTATAACAATGACATATTTCAAGATCTCTATGGAGTTTGAATAAAATTGATGGAGAAGTTTTAGACCTTTTGCACACATCTGTATTACAGATATAAAATGAATATATTCATAACACATATCTTAGGAGGTAATTGGTTCCTTACAGAAGCACTACATGATAGAAAGTAGAGAATCTACAAGTTCCTTCTAGGAAGCAGACTACAGGTCTGTAATGTATCCATTCAGGACTTCAGATTCAGGATAATAGACATGAGTGGATCTATCTGTGAAAATCTTCCTGAAACTTGCAGTTACATGCAAATTTTAACACTTTACGATTACAACAATTGTAAAAAAAATCAATCATCAACAGCATTTTGGTGAACTTTAAATGGCCAGAAAAAGGTAAAAATATAATCTAATACTCACCTCATCACTCAACTCTCTAGATGCCCTGCTGCTTGCTGCCCAATGTCTGTTCTTCAGGGCCTCTTCTTGCATCCGTCGCGCACCTCATCTGCCTGATCTTTACTATAGGGTGGGATGTCTGGCTTTGACTAGACCTTGGTGGTCACTGCGTGTCGTAGGGTCGTGACGTCATGATCTCACAACATGCGTCTCAACCTTATAATGCGCAGTGCCTATAGTGAAAAACAGGAAGATGAGGCGCAGGGCAGCTGAAAGAAGAGGCCCTGAAGACTACACAACGAGAAGTGAGTGATGAAGATAATATAAGGCTTTTTTGCTTTTTACATCTTGTGTTTATTATGCTCTCTGAGAGACCTGAGAGCATAATAAGAAACATTCAATTCACGGTCCGTTGGAAATTGAATTTCCTGGGAAATTACGCTCATACTGGTCAATTCTAATTTCAAGTGATCTGCTCATCACTTACGGAATATACTAAATAAGTATAAATGTGTGATTAATAAATGTATTTATTTATTTATTTATTGATTCATTCATTAAGTTTGTCTGTTTTATGGGCAAACACAAAAAATCCATGTAGCGTGAGGACCGCAAAAAAGGGAAAGGACATATTCTGCCTACAATGGATTTTAAAACAAGTATCATGCTTCTCTTCGCACTCCTCATGCTCACACTCTGAATGAGTTTTTCATGACATCTTCCTGTGCAGCTGCCCTGTGATTGGTTAATATTTTATAATGCGACATTGGGGTGTCTAAAAAAATTAAAACACCGCGGATGAAAGAACAAGAAGAAGGAGTCCTCCAGCCTGGTAGTCTGCAACCTGGACTACCTAGTCATCCTTTTATTGTCCATGACCAACAGCTACTGTATGTTACGTTCACTGACCCAGAAAAGAAAAAATGTAACCTTTAACTTCGCCATTCTAAATCACCAGGAATAAAACCATAGTCTACCATGGATGTTGTTCATTTTGCAGTGGACATAGAGAACATCCACACGTCTTCCAGTGAGATAACAGCAAAAAATATTAATTATTAATTAATGTAAGTTGCAGCTATTGTAGTTTACGGGGGCCCACATATTGTTTTTCCCATGTTGGGCAACAGTTGTCTGCGCCCACCTCCTGCTGTTTGCTGATAACAATTTTGCATTGAAGGTTGCTGCACATTCCTAGTGGGAACATTGTAATGTCATGAAATTCTACATATTTTATAGATTTAGAATAATGCTGTATTCTATTTCCTTCTGTTCTCTTCCTTAGTTTTGTCTTTCAGATATCAGATATAACTTGCTTTAGTAGACACAAGAACAGAAAGGGTAGACTTTGTATTTGAGCATTGTCTGCTGATTGTACACATAACTGTAAACTTTCACTGGTAAATGACTTCCAGGTATTGGGTCATACTTAATTAAACAAAAGCGTTGGTACATAAATTATCAAATAGTTCAACACTTGGCAGAATTTCACTTCTCACATGTGATTCTCAATAGGTGGTTGTAATTTCTTGAGGCTTTAACTTTTCTTTGTCCCTATATTTGGTCTGATTCATTGAAGTGTGGTGATGAACACATTGTTTATTTGTCATCGTATTGTACTAGCAATTTACAAGCAAAATGGCTCTTTTAGGAAGGTCCACTTTATTCCTGTCCATTTGGGGGTATACTAATCCTCATCTCAGATGGTGAAACTTTGATGGAGCCCGAGGAATAAGGAGGCCCTGAAGACTCCTTATAACCCAGAGAGTAATTTATTTACCAGATGTACTTATGGCAATAATGCAAGACTCTCTGTGGTCAGTATGGAGGCCATTGTGACTGGCATGAGGGGGCTTGTTGATGGCATTGAGGACTTAATGTCTGGCATGGAGGACATTGTGGTTGGCACAGGTGGAAAATTCTGTGGCAGAGCACCATAGATATAAGCAATCGACAGACAACTAATTCTTATTTCTGAATATTTTGTATATGTTTAAGCCTCTCCTGGCTAAACATGGTATGAAGCTATTTGATGGAGTAAAGGGCCACAGTTGAACCCTCAATAACCGAGAGAGTAGGTGCAGGAAAATCAAATTGCTCATCTTGATTTTTCCTGGCACTGTCTGTCAATGAAATAGTCATTTTGAGATGGCAGACAGATGACCACAACAGTCCATCAACTCTATTCAGAAAATATATAAAATAAATAACAAAAGGGAGAGCAGAGATTGAATTTTATCAGCCTATAATAGGATCCATTTTGATATTTTACTTATAGCTTAAAGAAATCATTCAGTCCAGAAACCAAATTTGACACTTTGGGGTGCAAAAAGCAATAATGCAGTGGGCCCTCCTTTTAATAGACTCTGCCACAGATTTGTTGTTTTAGATTTTCTACTTTCTTCCAACATGGCCACCGTGCTTTTCAGAATAGAAGAGAGGACCTTAACGAAGCAGATCGACTGCAACGTGAAGCATAAGATACAAAGTTTAACATGATGGTGTAAAAGGCCTGGAGACCCCTTTTGCTTCACTCTGCAGCTGACCTACCATTTTAGGATCCCTTCTTCTAATTTGGTGGCCATGTTGGCAAAAAGAAATGGAAAACCTAAAACATCATATATGTTGCAAAGCAAAAGTAGGAAACCAGGTAATATTGCTTCTTATACTCCACAGCATATAATATTTGGTCTTTGGAACAAAAGGATCTTTTTCCTCCATTTAAAAAGTTGTTGTATAATTAGCAACTTCTTCCTTTGTTCTTAGTACTATGTGCTATACTATAGTACTACTTGTATTATTCGTTGTTGAAGCTTCAAGACCCAAATGCAAAGTCCCCAACTGAGCCTTAACTGTCATAAGTCTTGATATTATTGGTCTTCTCATATTGGTCATAGGATCAATAGGTCTCTCCCTCCTGCTCCAAAGCCCAGATGCGACTGCAACTCCCCCTATAGTTATGCCCATGCTACTATTCACCCAAAACTCATGGGTTTGTAGAAATGATAATAATAGAGTATAAGGCTGATTACTTTGTTCCTCGTTTTGTCTTTTTTGCATATAAGTGAATCATAACATTCTTAATAGTTTTGCCCTGGGCCATAATATTGCTATTATTCTATAAATATATGATGTAATGGTATTAGTGACCAGGGAGGTAGTTAGCTAAATTTTATAAAGGAGCAATAAATGTAATTCTTTTTGCTGAGTACAGGACAATCAGAATTAAAGGTGTATTCCCATCTCCAAGATCCTATCCCAAGATGTAAAAGGTGTAATAATAATAATATTAGCAAATACCTCCAATTAGAATTGTAGTATAGTATTTTTGATTCTCTATGTCACCTACCTCATGAGCAGGCATTGCAGGACCTTAGGTATCCACGGTTATGACCACTAGCAGCTAGCTAACTAACTGTCACTTTATCAGTGGACGTATCCATGGTTACCTAAGGTCCTGCGATGCCTGCACATAAGGTAAGGGGCATAGAGAATCAAAAATACTATACTACATTTCTAATTTTAGGTATGTGCTAATATTATTATTATTATTACTACATCTACTACATATTGGGATAGGATCTTGGAGATGGGAACATCCCTTTAAGCCTGATAAGCAGTGCACAGGTATAAAGCCGCATGACCACTACGTTTTGCCTCATTTTCTCCATCGTGTTCGATATGTATGAAGCTTTGTACCGTAGAAACATTGCTAAAAGCTCTGTACATAAAGCTTCTGATGGAGCATGCCATAATGAACATAACCAGACAAAAAAATCTCAAAAATCTGCTTTATGAAATCAGTAAAGGAGCCCTATTACTGTTCTATACAAAACCGAGCTATAATACTGTCATGAGCTTGAGGCATTTTGTGAAAAAATATAAATGGTAAAGTCAGTAATGTAAAGTCAGAGGTTTATTTCAAAACTAAGGTCCAATGACCTCTCCATAGTCATCTTCAGTATACTTTCTAGTGAAGTAATGTAGTACACAGAATTCTTTTACAGATCTCTAGTGCAGCCTATTTTGTCTTTACTCCTTTAAAATGAAGGAGAACTAAACAGGACTACACACCTCACCAGTACTCAAGTTCTTGAATGTAGGCATGACGGGCTCCTCTTCTCTCTTTCGTGATGTATCTCTGACTATCTGGCTAAGATTATTCTGGGCAAATCCAATTCTCTTTCCATGCTAATAGCCTTCACTAAGATACTGATATTTTACCACTACCAGGTAAAGTACAATAGAATCACGTCACCACTTCTGTATTTATCACCCACTCCTGGATTTGGCTTACAAATACTTAGGTAAAATACTGACCAAATACTGAACATGTGAACATGGCCTTAGAGTACCATAATTGGATAAAGCCATTGAAATGTGACAATACTGTAAATTGTTTAAAGCACCACTCCAGTGTTTTTTATATTGCAGCGCTGAAGCGGTGCCTCTAATCTAAGTTCCCTGCCCCTAGTATTATACTTACCAGCCGCCATGTTCATCTGTTATTGGTGCCTCTTCGTCCATCTTCTGCAGGTTGCGACTTGCCGGATCGCTTCAGTGTTTGTTGGGTAAGTCGGAAGTCACAACTCAATGTAAGTCTATGAGAGGCAGATTGAAACCAGAACAAGGCCTCATAGACTTACACTGAGCGCTTGTGACCGTTACCTCTGATTTTCAGTCAGTCAGAAGTTGAAGTCACAAAATGGTGCGGGACCGGATTGGCACCTGGAACAGCAACTGATAAGTATAATACTTGGGTCAGGGAATTTAGATTAATAGCACCACTCCAGCACTGAAAGATTAAAAAAAAAAAAAAAAAGCGCTGGAGTGGTGCTTTAAGATTAGTCAAAGAATGGAATCCAAAGGAACCTTGTTTGCTTCTGAGTGTATGAAAATAAATGAGCATATTCCATATGACTGTACAAGAAGAAAATGCCAACTAATCAGCTGATAATAGCACAGACGGCACAGAGGAAATGCATCACAAAAAGGCACAATGCAAGGCTCTGTTCACCTCCCACTCTTTGGCTGTGTAATCCAGACAATTCATTTTGTATCACAGAAATTTATGAATGAGACACATCCACGTTCCAGTAAATGCTATACCAGCTGTTTTATCATAGAGAATAAATTGTATTATATATGAGAGGCTAATGTTATATAAGCCTTGATAATATTAGAAGTGTGTAATATCACTTTAAATGAAAGTTTCTAAGAATATTTTCAATTAACTGTTAAAGACTCTTATGTAGAAAACTCCTGGCAACCATGACATTTATTACAATGCAGTATTAATCTTTTCCCTGGGGAATGTTAAATGGTTTTTGTTATTTCAACAAACTTTTCAGAAATCAATAGCACAAGCAAATATAAGGAACATAATATATATTTTCATAGAAATATGCATCTTTTTTCACTTATGAGCCACTTCTTACCCTCGCCCTGCTCTCATCTGTCTTTGTCATGGCAAGATGACATTCTGTAGCTCAGAGAGAACTGAAAATGAGAGATAGAGCCTGCAGATGGGAAAACTGGAGAAAAATACAGGATTCAAGATATATAATGATTAGGAATAGCTCCCAATCATCCTAGATCCAGCAGGACAGTGCTGATTAGGTGGAGCTATGTCCCAACTTTCACTTATTCTTTGTGTTGTCTCCTGCTGTGCAGGCTTCACTGCCTGTTCCTGATTTCATTGCTCAGGAGGTCCTCTGGAGGAGGAGGAGATGGCATCTCTGTACATACCTACATTCATTTAATTAACTCACTCTTCTCTATTTTTTAAGTCTGATCAAACCCAAGATTTGAACCCACATGGGGCCCTATATAGTGATAATGGAGCAATGGAGGCAGCTGTAAGGCTGTGTGCCCACGTAGCATTTTTCAAGCGTATATGCTGCGGAATTTCCGCAGCGTAAACGCTTGAAAAACGCATGTAGATCCGCACCCCATGGTCCCCAATGGCATTCCGCAATGTCAATGCCCATGCTGCGGATTTTTCCGCAGCGTATATGCTGCAGTCAAAAATCCGCAGCATGTTCATTAATTTTGCGGAAGCGCTGCGGAATCAATGTGCGGATGGTACCCAAGTCTGGAGGAGAGGAGACTCTCATCCAGACCTGGGTACCAAAGAACCTGTAAAAAAAAGAATAAAATAAAGTTTATACTTATCTTCTGATGTTTTCCCTCCGTCGCGCTGTTGTCTGAAGGACCTGCCACGTCATTGAGTCATGTGACCCACCACATGACTCAATGACGTCACCGCAGGTCCTGCACACAGCAGCGTGAGCCGCTCAAGCCTCCGGACGGGGCAGAGAATGCATCAGAAGGTGAGTATAAAGTTTATTTTTTTATTTTTTACCATTCTGAACAAGTTGTCAAGCACTTTTCCAAGTGATGCTTGGAGAAGTGCTTGATAACCCGCATGCGGAAATGCATGCAAAGACGCCTCACAAACGCTTCTACCTGGCGGGAAAACCGCATGTAATATCCGCATGCGATTTTCCCGCCAGGGAGAAGCGTAAAAAATATGCTTCAGGTCCGCAACGTGGGCACATAGCCTAATAGTTATGCACCACAGACTACACTATTAAGTATAGGAGCATTTGCATGTGCAATGTATTCTTTTTGTTTACAGGCACATTGTACTGGTACATAGATCTACAACTCTATATACCAGTGCATTTCTATGTACCTGTATATTAGGGTTCAAATAAAAGTCAAAGATTTTTTTCTTCCTATTAATTTATAATCAAAAACTAAAAATTAATCAAAACAATTACACTAATGACATTTTTAATGCACTTTTAAACAACAAATATTACAAATCAGCAAATAGCAGATATGGTTTGTATCTTTGTAATCGAAGCAACATATATGATACAGTAAACAGATGGCATGATTTCTTTTCTCCATTCAACCCATAAAAATATAATAAAAATGTAATGCCAAAGCTGTGTTTTCACATAGCGCTAATGCTGAATGCTTTAATCTGCTTTTTAGTTTGACACTTCCTGCAGGTGTCCTCTCCAAACTACTAAATCTTCTCTGATTATTGCGTTTTTGTTGCAGTTTTTTTTATGTATTTTCCACTTTATTTGGAGGCACAATATGGGGTATTACTATTGTATAAATGAGGAACATTATTAACATATGGGGCCAGAAATGGGAGCATCATCAATAAATAAGGCCACAAATGGCGTCATTATCAATATATGGGGCCACAAATGATGGACATTACTAATAAATGGGGCTACAAATGCCACACTGTTTTTCTATATGGGGCAACAAATGGGGACATTAAAAAAGGGGGAACACAAAAGGGGACATTATTAATGTATGTGGCTACAAATATTGGGAAAAGTGGGAAGGATGCTCTAGGAGCGATCAGCCATAAATGTCTATTTCATTCTGCAGAGACAAAGACATAGCGATCTGCACCGGAAGAAGAGAAAATTAATTGCTTACTTTAATTAGAGTTGTCACTGGATTTAAATGCTTTGTATACACTTATAGCATCTGTAAATTGGCTGTAAATTATTAGTATCTATCTATCAGTCTATGGTACATTGGGATAATATTGGACATAATACTTTGATTTTGTTATTGATCAGTATGGTGATATTATTCAAGCACCCTTGTACATGCTGATAATATGTGATTTGGTCAAATTGTATCAGTATTTGTCCCTTGTATGAGGTATTACTGTAATATTGGCTATGGTATAGTGGATTGTGTCCAGTAACAGGATGGTGGTAATAGAGGTAATATATCTTTACAAACACTAGCCACACCTCTGGAGCTCAAACATCTGAGTGACTTGCTGGTTGCCGATGTATAGAGTGGTCCCTGGACCAGATCTTTCCTTGGGGACCAAAGAACTGTTGTAATGCTACTACCACTGATTGTTTGTGAATAAGGAGCTTCCACCAGTTTTCAATGGCAGATGTGGAGCATTTCAATATCTTACAAGAAATATGTCACTAGAGGTGCTGTAAAAAAACATAAAAAGGTAGAGTTGGAAGAGACCTCCAGAGTCATCTCGTCCAACCCCCTGCTCAATGCAGGGTTCACGAAACCATCTCAGACAGATGTCCAGCCTGTTTGAAGACTCCCATTGAAGGAGAACTCACCACCTCTTGTGGCAGCCTGTTCCACTCGTTTATCACCCTCACTGTCAAAAATTTTTTTCTAATATCTAATCTGTATCTTCTTTCATTCAGTTTCATCCCATTGCTTCTAGTCTTTCTTTGTGCAAATGACAATAAAGCTGATCTCTCTACACTGTGACAGCCCTTCAGATATTTGTAGACAGCTACTAAGTCTCCTCTCAGTCTTCTCTTTTGCAAGCTAAACATTTCCAAATCCTCTAACCGTTCCTCGTAGGACATTGTTTGCAGACCCGTCACCATCCTGATAGCTCTTCTCTGAACTTGCTCCAGTTTCTTCATGTCTTTTTTTAAAATGTGGTGCCCAGAACTGGACACAGTATTCCAGATGAGGCCTAAGAGGAGTAGAGGGGGATAATTACTTCTCGTGATCTAGACTGTATGCTTCTGTTAATGCAACCCAGAATTGTGTTTGTCTTTTTTGCTGCCGCATCACACTGTTGACTCATGTTCAGTCTGTGATCTATTAGTATACCCAAGTCTTTTTCATTCGTATACCCTATGTATCGATGAATATGCTGCCAGTTGTTTATTTCTGTTGTCATTAACGTATGTAAAATAAAAGACAAATAATTAAGTTAAGCTATGTAAACTTTCTAAAGCCAACACATTTGATTTGGAGCATTAACCCTCAACTGGTGAGGTGGGGTTTTTGTCACGCAACTGGTGATGTGGGGTTTCCTATACCCCAGTGTTTAGAAATCCCTTATTTTTACAGAAAATGCAAAGATCACGTTTGTTTTAATCGTTTTCTTATTGGCGATTGATTACACATGAGTATAACAAATTTTTGACACCCACAAATGGATGGAAGCTAGTGAGACACGTATCCTCATACCAGCATTTTTCAAAGAATGGTGGCCGAACAAAAATCCCCTGGGGTGTGGCAAACCCCACCTCACCAGTTGAGGGTTAAGAAGAATGATCTGAGTTTAGATGGTTTTAGCTGTGTCTCCTTTGACATTCTGTGGGTTAATGACCAGCACCACAAGTAAATTTCCAATCAGAATCTGCATAGACTTTTTTTCAACAGCACATGAATGGAATTTGGAAAAACCTCACTCACAATAATGCTATAGTACTACACTGCAGATTATACACCTGGAAATCACATAGCATATATACTGTCCACCAACATGAATTTACTCTAGAAGTAATATTTGCCTGTAATTTGTAGTTGTTGATAGTTAGATATACTATATAGATGGATACCCCTAGAGTAATTTTATGTACGCCAGTTATTTTGGCACATTTTTTTGCAATATTTTTTGAAATGCATGACTCTTCCTGTTATACAGAAACAGAAAAACAGATCTTACACATAAGCAGACGGATGTCCCTTAGAGAGGTGTTTACATTGGTAGGGTCCTGGTATTTTGAGAGACGCCTTAACGTGGCTACCAGGTACACATGAATTGGCCAATCAGCAGTAATGCGCATACTTAGCGTTACAGTGTGCTGCTTTCTTTGTTATTCTTCCTGTTATACAATCACGCAAAAAATGAAAGACAGAAAAAAGACAATTTTGGGCTTGGTGTATGCACCATTGTGATGAATTTGGCGCAAAGAATGTCACCAAATATTAAAAAAATCCAAATGATGAATCAGGCCACATGTATTTGCCTGACAAAGGCTCTGCTGTACTTGAGCAGAAGGGCATTAAATGTCTCTTTTTGCACTTGACTTCTTCTAAAGCGCTGCACATGTTGTTTTTTGGATAGATAGACAGACAGATAGATAGATAGATAGATAGATAGATAGATAGATAGATAGATAGATAGATAGATAGATAGATAAACTAAAGCAGCACTCCGTTAGGGAATTAGAAAAAGTGTGGTTTAATAGCCCATTAGGGCTTAGCAATGTTTCAGTTCTGTTGAGAACCTTTCTCAAGCCAGAAAGATAGATAACCCAGCATATTTTCCAATTATGTTTTCTTAAAAACATCTTTAGAATTTTCCTGTTCTAGAAAAAGGTTGGTTTTTTTTTGTTGTTTTTTTATATTGTGCAGATATATTTTTAGAGACTTATCAGTAACTGTTCAGAATACGTAAATGTGAGTTTTGTGCAAAGAGAGTATTTATAAGCATTAAACATTATTTTATTCCAAATCCGAATAACGGAAAGCAGTGAGTACACATAAATACTCTAAAATCATAGTAATTAATGACTACATCCTTATACTTTAAGTTGTTTAAAAGCTCATCTTTTAGAAAATTGTTAAAACAAAATT
This sequence comes from Phyllobates terribilis, assembly GCF_046119375.1. Taxonomy (NCBI): domain Eukaryota; kingdom Metazoa; phylum Chordata; class Amphibia; order Anura; family Dendrobatidae; genus Phyllobates; species Phyllobates terribilis. Next base: position 310,928,529 of record NW_027362763.1, on the reverse strand, counting down.
TAAAACAAAAATTCATTATGATCACATTAAGATTATATCTGTATTTTAGAAATTTGTGATAGTCCAGTTTAGATTAAATTTGTTTTTAAACAGTCATTTTACATTATAATAGAAACCAAAGGTCTTTATTACAGGCTGAGGCGATTGTTTGTAGGAGTTCTTGGCACAATGAGTTAAGGTTTTAATGTAAACTGTTCCTAGTAATCCCAAAACAAGTGGAGAAATAATACAAATGAACATTTAGGAGGCAGATATGTGTTATCAGAAGGGGCAGATTTGTCATGCAGAATTAATATTCAGCGGGAAAGAAGACCAATCTTGGATCCATAATGTGATCTTGTAAAGATATCACCTTCTCATTAATTTTCTTAAATTGTTCCCATTGCGTATAGCATTGGTTTAATTGATTTAACCCTTGCTATGTTGACTATGAATCTCTTTAATTAAAATTCTTTGTGCAGAGAATCTTTCTATTGAAATACATTCTAAACTATTTATAACATTTTAGTTATTCATATGACTATTTGTTTGTTAATTGTTTGTTCTATTATTTTGAAGAAGATACATTTCATTTAAATTTGGAATTATCGTAATAAATGTGACTTTAATCTATCAAGCTATTAAATTCATCTAATCTCAAGAGACTTGTGACTAGCAAGGAGTGATGGCCACCGTTTGCTTGGATATAATAACTTTAGATCACGTCTTTATAAATATATTTTTGCATTAACTTAAGAAGTCAGAGGACAAATTCTATTTGATCTTCACAAAACTGAAAAGTGCATTATAATACCATTTTTTACATTTATTCTGTATTTTCAATCAAGAGCTAAAGTTAACTGGACTGATGCTTCTCTGGCGACCATATGATCACAAATGAACCAGCTCCTCTACCATCTTTCCTCCAAGATAAGCTATTACCACTGGGGGAAGCTCCATGTAGATTCAAATCTTCCCTGCAGAAAAATTGAGTGGGCATCCATGTGATATATGGTTGTATTGATTCTGTCAGCTCTTCACTTATCAGAAAACCCTTCAATGACATCCATATGCAGGGAATCCCCACTATATTGTCATCACTGTCCCCATTGGGCTCACAACCTAGATTCCATATCAGTAGGTCTTCGAGGTGTGGGAGGAAACTGGAGTATTCAAATGAAAGTCACCAAACACGGAGAGAACATACAAACTCCTTGTGGATGTTGCCCTTTGGGGTATTTAAACCCAGGACCCCTATACTAATCACTGAGTCACCGAGCTGCTCAACTTGAACCAAGTCTAATTTATTTTAGTTCATTAAAAATATCATTCCTTTCACAATGAAGTATATAAAATAAAATGGTGAAACAATGAGTTTGTAAAATAACAGTAAGCAGATAAATGGTAAGTTAGTCCTGTACAGTGCATATAGGGAACAACCATGCTGCTGCAGATAATCATTAGCCTAAGCAGTCAGATGACCAAAGAATGGAAAATCATAACTTCCTGTACGGAGTAGTCATCTCTGAATCCAAAAATGTTTTTCATTAATCTAAGCAATCAGATGATCAAAGAATGGAAAGTCATAGTTTTCTATTGTACCATCTTAATATATAGCAGTCATCATATTATATAGCACTGTGTACTTACAATTGATTATTTTGCTCTTCTACCCAGCTAATTCTTCTCTTTTCCTCAATTTTCCATTATTTATATGACATCACGTGATTAAAAACAGACTAGCTGAATCCTTCTAAGCCTTGCGTAGGAACATTAGGTCTCTTTTCCCTGCATGAGTCATCAATGGAACTACAATTCTACATCTCTGCAAAGTACCTGGCAGCCCAGTTCCACCCCTCTTCAATCTCTGACCCAGCTACTCCGCTCCTCCCCCATGCCAAGGACAGTGATGTAGAACTGTAGTTCTAATGATGACTCATGCAGGGAAAAGAGACTCCCTGTTTCTAAATAAGGCTCAGAAGGATTCATCCAGTCTGTTTTTAATCACATGATGTCACAGACCTAATGGGAAAGCGAAGAATTAACTGGGTAAAAAGGCAAAATAGGCAATTATAAGTACATAGTGCTGTATAATATAATGACTGCAATAAATTAAGATGATAGAAACTTTGATGGGAGTGCTTCTTTAATCCTTTAAAAATATATTTTTTTAATTCAGCCTAATTTATTGGAAATATCGAACTGGTAAATCAAATTTCTATTGATATGGCAATATGTAGAAATTCTCTTCTCCATTGGCAAATCTCCAAGAAGAGCATCAAACCACAAATCTCTTGGTGAACCCATTCTGCTCTCATGAGCAAATATTTGTTCTTAAACACTTTTACCATATTCATCTGGATGACCTTTACCACTTACTATGGTTGATGTTGTGATTCCACCCAATTCTTAATCTGAATGCGATCTGCTGAAAGCTGGAAAGTTGCTGTCCTCACCTGCTATATTGACCTCTTAATAGAGCCAGCCAAATACTCATTACATTGAGTGCCAAATAAATGATCTAACTCAGTGATGCCAGTCAACAGCTAATCCGAATCTGTAAAGTTGAATGTATATGAATAAATCCCAACTGTGAAATACAACATCACTATGACAACAAGGAAGTGTTCACAGAATATTTTCACAGGCTTGGCTCCGTCTTGGCTCAGCTTCATTTGCAAACTGTACAGAGCACCAAGGTCAGGAGAACACCATGAATTTAGGTTTTAGAGTAGAGCCCCATTATAGTTTACCATTTAATTCTAATACTCATGTATTATTTTGGCAAATTTCACTCTAAAAATAACATTTTACATGGTTACATATTAAGGTTGAAAAAAGATGTTCATCAAGCACCTTCTAAGGAAGGAATCACACTTAGAGACGACATCTTATATCTCAAAAAATCAATCTGTGTCTTAAAGCCACCATCTACTGCCCAATAAAAATATATGCAGAGTACATTGTTGAAATACCTGTTTTTTTTACTCTTTCTGGCACTGTTTCTCTTTTTCACAGTCCACTCTTCTTATACATAAAACTAGCTATTGAGCCTGTTCTACGCCCAAGTGGCGAGCATTTTTATTGGTATATGGTCTCCCATGCTGATATTTGTGCTGCCCCCATCCTGGTATTTGTGCTGCCCCCATCCTGGTATTTGCGCTCCCCAATCCTATTCCCCCATCCTGTTATGTGCTGCCCTCATCCCTATCCTGGTATGCTTGGCACGCCTCATCCCTATCCTGATATGCATGGCATCCCTCACTCCCAATCCTGGTACGCGTGGCACCCTTCACCCTCAATCCTGGTATGCATGGCACCCCTCACCTCCAATCCTGGTATGCATGGCACCTCTCACCACTAATACTGATATGCATAGCACCCCTCATCCCTATCCTGGTATTCATGGCACACCTCATCCCTATCCTGGTATGCATGGCACTCCTCACCTCCAATCATGGTATGCATGGCACTCCTCACCTCCAATCATGGTATGCATGGCACCCCTCACCCCCAATCCTTTATGCATGGCACCCCTCACCCCCAATCCTGTATGCATGGCGCCCCTCACCCCCAATCCTGGTATGCATGGCATCCCTCATCCCCAATCCTGGCCTGCATGGCACCCCTCATCACAATCCTGGCATACATGGTGCCCCTCATCCTGGTATGCATGGCTCCCTCATCCCAATCCTGGTATGCATGGCACCTCATCCCTCATCCTCATATGCACGGTACCCCTCATCCCTATCCTAGTATACATGGTACCCCTTATCCCTATCCTGGTATGCATGGTACCCCTCATCCCTATCCTGGTATGCATGGCACCCCATCCCTCATCCTGATATGCATGGTACCCCTCATCCCTATCCTGGTATGCATGGTCCCTCATCCGAATTCTGGTATGCATGCCCCCCCCCAGATCCCTATCCTGATATGCATGGTACCCCTCATCCCCCAATCCTGGTATGCATGGTACCCCTCATCCCCCAATCCTTGTATGCATGGTACCCCTCACCCCTCAATCCTTGTATGCATGGCACCCCTCATCCCCCAATCCTGGTATGCATGGCACCCCTCATCCCCAATCCTCATATGCATGGCACCCCTCATCCCCAATCCTGGTATCAATGGCATCCCCATCCCCAATCCTGGTATGCATGGCACCCCTCATCCCCAATCCTCATATGCATGACACCCCTCATCCCCAATCCTGGTATGCATGGCACCCTCCATCCCCAATCCTGGTATGCATGGCACCCCTCATTTCAAATCTGGTATACATGGCACCCCTCATTCCAATCCTGGTATGCATGCCACCCCATCTCTCATCCTGCTATGCAATGCACCCTTCACCCCAAATTTGATATACATGGCACCCCTCATCCCAATCCTTGTATGTATGGCACCCCTCATCCCTCAATCCTGGTATGCATGGTACCCAATCTCTCATCCTGGTATGCATGGCACTCCTCAGCCCTCAATCCTGATATGCCTGGTACCCCTCATCCCCCAATCCTGGTATGCATGGTACCCCTCATCCCCCAATCCTGTTATGCATTGCACCCCTCATCCCCCAATCATGATATGCATGGTACCCCTCATCCCCTAATCCTGGTATGTGTGGTCCCTTCACCCCCAATCCTAGTATGCATGGTCCCCTCACCCCCAATCCTGGTTTGCATGGTCCCTTCATCCCCCAATCCTGTTATGCATGGCACCCCTTACCCCCCAATCCTGGTATGCATGGTACCCCTTACCCCTCAATCTTGGTATGTATGGTACCTCTCTTCCCCCAATCCTGGTATGTGTGGCCCCTTCATCTCCCAATCCTGGGATGTGTGGCCCCCTCACCTCCCAATCCTGGTATGCATGGTCCCCTCACCCCCAATCCAGGTTTGTATGGTACCCCTCATTCCCCAATCCTGGTAGGCATGGTCCCCTCACCCCCAATCCTGGTATGCTTGGTCCCCTCATCCACAATCCTGGTATGCATGGTCCCCTCATCCCCAATCCTGGTATGCATGGCACCCCTCATCCCCAATCCTGGTATGCATGGCACCCCTCACCCCCCAATCCTGGTATGCATGGTACCCCTCACCCCTCAATCCTGGTATGTATGGTACCCCTCATCCCCTAATCCTGGTATGTATGGCCCCCTCATCCCCCAATCCTGGTATGTGTGGCCCCCTCACCTCCCAATCCTGGTATGCAAGGTACCCCTCATCCCTTTCACGCTGCACACATACAAAAAAAAACACTTATACTCACCTTTCTTCCCTGTGCTCCAGCGTTGCTGTGTCCTATTCTGCCGGAGGCCGGGGGAGGAGTGCGGCGCCAGAGTACGCGCGTGCCCATACCACGCTGTCCGGTGCCGTAGCCATGTTGGTTGTGGGCATTACAGTGATTGGCTGGCTGCACAGCATCATCAGGTATATACAGTACAGACCAAAAGTTTGGACACACCTTCTCATTTAAAGATTTTTCTGTATTTTCATGACTATGAAAATTGTACATTCACACTGAAGGCATCAAAACTATGACTAACACATGTGGAATTATATACTTACCAAAAAAGTTTAAAACAACTGAGAATATGTCTTATATTCTAGGTTCTTCACAGTAGCCACCTTTTGCTTCGATGACTGCTTTGCACACTCTTGGCATTCTCTTGATGAGCTTCAAGAGGTATTCACCGGACATGGTCTTCCAACAATCTTGAAGGAGTTCCCAGAGATGCTTAGCACTTGTTGGCCCTTTTGCCTTCACTCTTCGGTCCAGCTCACGCCAAACCATCTCGATTGGGTTCAAGTCTGGTGACTGTGGAGGCCAGGTCATCAGGCATAGCACCCCATCACTCTCCTTCTTGGTCAAATAGCCATTACACAGCCTGGAGGAGTGTTTGGGGTCATTGTCCTGTTGAAAAATAAATGATGGTACAACTAAACGCAAACCGGATGGAATAGCATGCCGCTGCAAGTTGCTGTGGTAGCCACGCTGGTTCAGTATGCCTTCAATTTTGAATAAATCCCCAACAGTGTCACCAGCAAAGCATCACCACACCATCACACCTACTCCTCCATGCTTCATGGTGGGAACAAGGCATGTAGAGTCCATCTGTTCACCTTTTCTGCGTCGCACAAAGACACGGTGGTTGGAACCAAAGATCTCAAATTTGGACTCATCAGACAAAAGCACAGATTTCCACTGGTCTAATGTCCATTTCTTGTGTTCTTTAGCCCAAACAAGTCTCCTCTGCTTGTTGCCTGTCCTTAGCAGTGGTTTCCTAGCAGCTATTTTACCATGAAGGCCTACTGCACAAAGTTTCCTCTTAACAGTTGTTGTAGAGTTGTGTCTGCTGCTATAACTCTGTGTGGCATTGACCTGGTCTCTAATCTGAGCTGCTGTTAACCTGCGATTTCTGAGGCTGGTGACTCGGATAAACTTATCCTCAGAATCAGAGGTGACTCTTGGTCTTCCTTTCCTGGGGCGGTCCTCATGTGAGCCAGTTTCTTTGTAGCACTTGATGGTTTTTGTAACTGCTCTTGGGGACACATTCAAAGTTTGCCAAATTTTTCGCACTGACTGACCTTCATTTCTTGAAGTAATGATGGCCACTCGTTTTTCTTTACTTAGCTGCATTTTTCTTGCCATAATTCAAATTCTAAAAGTCTATTCAGTAGGACTATCAGCTGTGTATTCACCTGACTTCTGCACAACACAACTGATGGTCCCAATCCCATTTATAAGGCAAGAAATCCCACTTATTAAACCTGACAGGGCACACCTGTGAAGTGAAAACCATTTCCGGTGACTACCTCTTGAAGCTCATCAAGAGAATGCCAAGTGTGTGCAAAGCAGTCATCAAAGCAAAAGGTGGCTGCTTTGAAGAACCTAGAATATAAGACATATTTTCAGTTGTTTCACTCTTTTTTGGTAAGTATATAATTCCACATGTGTTAATTCATAGTTTTGATGCCTTCAGTGTGAATGTACAATTTTCAAAGTCATGAAAATAAAGAAAAATCTTTAAATGAGAAGGAGTGTCCAAACTTTTGGTCTGTACTGTGTAAGACCAGGCGCCGCCATACTCCGGAATCAGGCAGAGTAGGGAGAGCTGCTGCTGCGTCGGGGAGAGATTTGCTTGTTTATAGTTAGTATAGATATTCCACAACATATATCTATACCCATCTGAACTAACAGTCCTTCTGAGGACTAATCCAGCTGCATATAATCAGTGCTATACAGACAGGCAGTGTATGTGGCAGACTGCAGTGTATAATACAGCACAAGAGGGTCCATTGAACATCCTGTCTGCTGCTGTAATAATTACAGATATTTCTAGACATATAAAGGCAATTTCTTTTTTATGTTAATCCTGGTTATTTGCTTAAAAAGAAATCCAGAGTACACCCCTTTTCTGCTCCATTTGCTTGTTATCACTGCAGAATAAAGCCAGATCTGTTCCATATTTCAGTGATAAAAATCCAGAAATTTGAACTGAACGTGGAAAATATTGGCCCCCTTTTCCATTCTGTTGCAGTGTGTTGGTGAAGCTATTCACACTAGGTCTCTGTGTAGAATAATATTAGTAAATTGCAGGCCTGCTATTTAAAACCATGGTTCTCTGTCAGACATATCACCTATAAGACTGTTCAAAAATCATAAATATCTTCCATTTCCAATCTGTTGCAGTGTGTCGGTGAAGCTATTCACACTAGGTCTCTGTGTAGAATGATATTAGTAAATTACAGGCCTACTATTTAAAACCATGGTTCTCTGTCAGACATATCACCTATAAACTGCATTCCAAAATCAGCCATTTCTCGGGAATGTGGAAAATATTGTCCTTCATTAAAAATGGGCAAGGTGCATGGCAAGGGACGGGGAAGTGGATGTGATGGTGCATGCAGAGGCCGAGGCCAAGGACGTGGCTGTGGGCAAGCTGAAATTGTGCCACAACAAACACCCACATCTTGTTACTCGACCTTCCTGTCCCGATTAATAGGGGACCACAGAACAACACTATTGAATACAGAGCAGTGTCAAAAGGTTATTGGTTGGATAGCAGATAATGCTTCCAGTCACTTTGCCACCACCACTACCACCCTGTCTTCCACACATTCAAGTCTCATTAGCCGTGAGTCTGGACCGCATATTCCTCACCTTGATCCTCCTTCCTCCCACCATGCCGAGTGCCCGGAGACAACTGATCCCACACTTGGACACTCAGAAGAGCTGTTCACTTTTCCATTTGTAGATTCGGGCCTCTGACCTAGCCAGCTTCAAGCGAGTCAAGAGGAGAACGCGTGTAGCGATGCCCAAATATTGGAGCAGCCACAGTCACACGAAGGCGAAGGTGGGAAAGTGCAGTTACTGTCGCAAGAGGTGGATGATGATTATGATGATGAGATACCATTGCCAGAAAGTCAGGAAGAGGACCAGGGAGTGGAAGTGGAAGATGCGATGGTGGATGATATAGTAACTGACCCAACATGGCAGGGGGGCATACAGAGCAAAAACAGCAGCACACAGGGGGAGGGAGGTGTAGCACCACAAACGGCAGGAAGAAGCAGCGTGGTGGCTGCAGACACAAGGTGGACAAGCGTTCCTCGTAACGCCAACACGGCAGAAGTTGCCAGTACAACTGTTAGGTCTTCCCGAGTCTGGTTAATTTTTAAAGACTCTGCCGATAACCCCAAAAAGGCCATTTGCACCACCTTCCAAGCCAGCATCAGCAGGGGTAGCAAATCTAGCAGCCTGACCACCAGCAGCATGATCAAGCACATGACAGCAAAGCACCCGACTAAGTGGGCCGAACCCCAGGGTCCAGCAACAGCGTCTGCGGGTGACACCAGTGCTTCTTCCGCTGTTGTGCGTGCACTCCAATCCCCTGTCCATGGTGCATGCCAAGATGCCTTTCCTTTTAGGCTCGTGGAGACCGAAGCTTTCCGCAGCCTGATGGCGGCCATCCCTCGGTACTCGGTCCCCAGCCGCCACTATTTCTCCTGGTGTGCCGCCTCGCATAACACGAGCATGTGTCCCACAACATTAGACGTGCCCTCAACAACACAGTTACTGGGAAAGTCCACCTAACCGCGGACATATGGACAAGTGCTTCTCGGTATGATACATCTCACTGACGGCACACTGGGTTAATATAGTGGAAGCCGAGACTCAGTTGGACCTTGGGACGGAACACATCCTCCCGACGCCGAGGATTGCGGGCCCTGGGTCAATCAGGGTTGCTCCCACATTCTACAGCTTCTTCTGCATCTCCTCTTCTTCAGCCTCCATCTCCGAAATGACCATATCAGTCGCAAGCTGAAAGCACTGCAGCACTGCTTCTGCCAAGCGGCAACAGGCTGTGCTGAAGGTAGTATGCTTAGGTTACAAGCCACACAATGCTGAACAGTTGTGGACAGCTCCGAAGCAGCAGGCAGATCTGTGGCTGACACCGCTGAACCTGCAGCCAGGCATGGTTGTGTGTGACAATGGCCGGAACCTAGTGGCGGCTCTGAGGCGAGGCGAACTCACATACGTACCATACCTGGCCCATATGCTTAACCTCCTGGTTCAGCAGTTTATCAAAATCTACCCAGATCTGTCGGATCTGCTTTTCAAAGTATGCCGCCTATGTGTCCATTTTAGAAAGTCAGCTACAGCTTCCACTGCCCTTGTCGTGCTTCATCAGCATTTGCAGCTTCCGGCTCACCGACTGATCAGTGATGTCCCCATGCATTGGAACTCTACATTGCTGATGTTGTGAAGGATTTGTGAGCAGAAGAGGGCAGTTGTTCACTACCAGCATCAACAAGGCCATCGGTATTCAGGTCAGACTCCACACATAAGACCTCAGGAGTGGACATTGATGTCAGACATATGTACCATCCTCCAAAACTTTGAGGACCCAACTAAGATGGTGAGCGGCAATGACGCCATAATTAGCGTCACCATCCTTCTTCTCTGTCTTCTGAAACGCTCTCTGCTCACAATTAAAGAGGATGCATTGCAGGTGGAGCACGATGAGATGGAGCAAGGAACCATACAGGGTGATTACACACAGCCCAGCCTCATCTCATCCCAACGTGGATTGGGTGACAATGAGGAAGAGGAGGAAGAAGAACAGGAGCTAGTTTCTTGTGCAATAGTCGGTACTACCTGCACAACTGTCATACCGTCTATTCAGCGTGGATGGTCAGAGGACAGGGAGATGGAGGAGGAGGAAGATGAGGAGAGCATGGTCAGTTGTCCTCTTGGTAAGGACACGGAAGTCTTGCCTGTTAGCAGTCTGGCACACATGGCCCTTGCAGGACAGGCCTAATAAAATGGTAATGTACGAGAAGGCCCTTGTTGCGGAATTATTTAAAAAATTTGAATCTGAAAAAGCTGGTGGCAGAGGTTACAGTTCATTGGACAACCATGAAGTAAAGGTGAGAGAGACACAAATGCAATTGAGCAGAGGCAGAGGAACACTGTCAAAGTTGTGGGACACTTTTCTCAGACCCTCCCATCGGACAAGCCCTGATGCGTGGGGTACTCTCTCAAGGAATGAAAAGTTTTAGAAGATGGTGAGGGAGTACCTAGCCAACCGTACCAACGTCCTCAGTGATTCCTCTGTGCCTTATAATTATTGGGTATCCAAGCTGGACACGTGACATGAACTGGCTCTCTACGCCTTGGAGGTCCTGGCCTGCCCTACCGCTAGCGTTTTGTTAGAGTGGGTTTTTAGTGCCGCCGGTGGAATTAAAACCAATAGGCGCATCCATCTGTCAACTGAAATGCTGAGGCTGACTGTTATAAAAATGAACAAGGGCTGGATTGGGCCAGACTTCTCAACACCACTGAATGATAGCAGCATAACATAAACTCAAATACAGTGTCTTTTTTTGGGAGGTTTAACTCTATTCCCATGCACCTCTGTCTTCACACCCAGACATGGGTATACGCTTCCTGATTTTATCTATTTGCTCTTGTCATCCTCCTTCTCCGGATCCTCATCCTCCACTACCATGATGATGGCTCTCTAACAATAGCGAGGGCCGACTGTTGGCCCTTTAAGAATAGTAAGGGCTGCCTGATGGCCCTATAAAAATAGGCTTTGAGACTTTCAGAGTCCTTCCATCATAAATGAAACATGATGTGTCTGATGATGTGTCACACACCACATGGTCAGATAAGGTTGTAAAATGTTAAAATGACATTTCCTGGTGAATGCATTTGTCTTGTTTGAAAGCAAGGCAAAAGTGCAAAAATGCATCAAAAACGCTACGTAACATAGCCAGAGGTGTGGAGGAGCATTTTTGTGTTTGTATATTTATTTTGCCTTATATACAAGCCACTACCCTGGAAAGGATGTTCCTTAACATATTTCCCAGGAAAATCCATTTTGGTTTTGTTTTTGTATGTTTTCTTGTGAGTCCGTAAAAGTGGCGTAATACCTCTGACAACGTTGTTGACAGCAATGACCTGGGAGTTAGAAATGCTTCCAGGGGCCTTCCCCATGCTGTTCCCATGTCATGTGAGCACTGTTCCCATCAATTTGGGCAATTTTTAGGCCTTTTGCAGACCACCGGGGGTAGCCGCCGGAAAAATGCTAGAATTTCCCATAGACTTACATTGGGCTTGTTACTCGGTCCAAGCACTTGAGCATTCCAATTTGTTTGACTCGAACGAGTACCCGAGCATTTTAGTGCTTGCTCATCACTAATTCTGATGTTTTTAATTTGAGGTGGAGGATTGTTTTAAATTATATTTCCTTAAGTTTCTACAAAACATGCTTCGTTGTCTTACTAGTGTTTCATTTTGACCAACAGACTACTCTCTTTTACATATGCCTGGAACCCCTGTATCTGTACATTTGTACCTGTATACGTGTAAACTGAGGAGGAGCCTGCTAAGACCCTTCTTATTGCCATGATTCAGTTCTTCTGTCCACCCCATGTCCAGTATCCAAGACCCCTAGATCCAACCTGATGTGAATTTTGTTCTTGTACCTTATAACCCAGATCATGACTGTGAAACCCCTGAATCTGCGTTCTTGTATGCTAAGGCCAAGACCCCCATGTTTTCTCAGGACTCGGCTCCACTAGCTCCTTCATATTCATTATCCTGTATTCTAGAACCTGTACCTATATCCAGTACCCTGTTCCTGTCTATGTACAAACTATGCTAAGTCATTAGTAGACTGCATGCTTACCAGGGTTGTCAACCGTCCAGAGATTCCGGGACAGTCCATATGGCACTTTTTTGCCCTGTTCAAATAAAAAATGTAAGGCATCCATGATTTTAAAGCCAAAAGAACTCATACAGATTATTTTATTAGTAATTATCATCATTTTACAGGTCACAGTGAATGCAGCTGACGTCTTCATATCAGAATTATGGGCTGTAGACATGTATCACTTATAATCATAATGATTTATTATGATTTTCCTATGTGTCTATAAAAAAATATTGTCTGTCCATGATTTGTTTATAGGCTGTTCAGAAAAAAAAGTCAAGTTGGCAACACTGATACTTATGTTTCGTCAATGAGCTTTCTGATTTTCTGATTTTGTATGTAATCCAATCCAAAAACTTCACTAGTACCCTGAATTTGGTGTTTGAAGCTTTAATCTGTTTCTGCATCTGAATCTGTTACCACATATAAGGACTCTGTTTAGGCCAATTTATATTTGCTGTCATAAATTACTAGCTCAGCATCTACTGTTACTCCAGACCTTTCTATGGTCGGGCTAAGTTGTTGAGCTAATGCGTAACAGTTAGGGCTCGGTCAGACGAGTGTATAATTTATCCGTGTGCAATCCATATGCAAACCGGAGAGTATACAGACAACACACTGACTAATGCAATGTGGTAGCTATCAAGAACCATGTGTATGTAAAAAATTGGCATCTGTTTTTTATGGATCCATTGCAATTATTATCAAAGAAAACTGTATTTGGCTTTTTATTATTTATTAAATTGTGGATTTAAATGGAATCTATCAGCAGGTTTTTGCTATACAATCTGAGAGCAGCATAACATAGGACAAGAGTTCCTGATTCCAGTGATGTATCACTTACTGGGCTGCTTGGTGTGATTTTGATATAATCCTTGGTTTGTCTGATGTAGATGTAGCAGAGTTAAGACTTCTGGGCTGTGTATAACCCCATTCAGCCTGGCTGCGACCTGGCACAAGTGGCATGATACAAAAGGTGCCGTAAAGGAGTAGAAGAGACGTAGCCATGCTGACGCTGCAGATGAGGAGGAATGAGAAACAAACTTACTCATGTCCTAATTATTTATTTCAATAACAAACGCAAACATTGACATTGAAAAATAATAACTGTAAACAGCCTCTTAATTCTAGTATTTTACAAATATAAATGCATAAATGCATACAAACAAGTTACAGACCCAATATAGCGCTATCAGCTTTGTGTCAGCACATAACATGTTCTATATGTTGACTCATTTTAATAGCTTAGACAGCCCCCTTGGCACTCTTCGTCAGATGTGACAGAGGAAGGGGCTGTCTTAGCTATTGAAATGAGCTAGTCAGCCAAGATTATTGTCATATGCAACACATTCCTGCACTTATGGTCAACATAAACTTCTATTAATATCTTGCATTATCATTCAGAAATTTAGGACCATACTTTTCTGTCTCATTTTCCATTTTAATAATACATATATCCATTGATGTGTGTTGCATTCACATATGAATGTAATTTGCCCATACAGTAGCTTGCAAAAGTGTTCAAACCCTTGGCTTTTTACCTATTTTGTTACATTACAACCTGTGTTTAAATAATTTTGTAATACGATTTGTGTGTGATGCTTCAGCACTAAATAGTCTAAGGTGGTGAAGTGAAGTGAGAAAAATATAGGCATAAATTAAATTCATGGGATCAAATAACTAAAAATTGTCTTGTGCATATATATTCACCCCTTTTGCTATGAGGCTCCTAAAATTTCTAGTGCAAGCAATTACCTTCATAAGTCACATGCTTAGTGAAAAGAAGTCCACCTGTGTGCAATCTAAGTGTCACATGGTCTGTCAGTATATACACACCTTTTCAGCCACAGAGGCTGCAACACCATTAAGCAAGAGGCACCACTAACCAAAAACACCATGAAGACCAAGGAGATCTCCAAACAAGTCAGCGACAAAGTTGTTGAGAAGTACCATTCATGGTTGGATTATAAAAAAAATATGCCAATCTCTGATGATCCCGCAGAACACCATCAAATCCATTATCATCAAATGGAAAGAACATGATACCACAACAAACCTGCCAAGAGACGGCTGCCCACAAAAACTCTCATCCCAGGTAAGGAGGGCATTATTCAGAGAGGCAGCACAGAGACCAAAGGTAACCCTAAAGGAGCTGCAGAGTTCCCAAGCAGAGACTGGAGAATTTGTCCATACGACCACAATAAGCGTAGACTCCATAGAGGTGGCCTTTATGGAAGGGTGGGTAGAAAAAGTTATTTATACCCCAATATTTTAAGGCTTATTTTGAGTTTGGTAAAACTCCCGAAATATATATGAAAATGTAATGTGGTCAGATGAGATCAGAATTAAACTTTTTTAAACACTGTTTCTGGCGCCAAATCAACACAGCTCGTGGCTGTAATTGCGGTGAAAAGAGGCTCTACAAAGTACTGACTTTAGGGGCTGAATAGTTATGCACACTGAAGTTTTCAGTTATTTTGCCCTATTTTTTGTTTGCTTCACAAGAAAAAGAAAACCAAATGTTCACAGTTGTAGGCATGTTCTTTACATGAACTGAGGCAAACTCTAAAAAAAACTGTGAAATTCCAGGTTGTAAGGTAGCAAAACATGAAAAACGACAAGCGGGGTGAATACTTTCCACAGCCACTGTAGGTAGCATCAATATAGGCTACCTACCAATCATGGCATTATGTTTATTTACTTCTGTTTCTTTTATAGCAACATTTTCTATAGTAATAATAATATTAATATTCACCGATCAGCTGAGTTAATTTTATATTTTGATAGATCGTGCTTTCAGATAATGGTGGGAATGACACCCTATGCAGACCTGTGTGCAATGAGAATACTAGGCAGCCACCCCACAGATGTTTGGTGGGTTAGTAAGTGGTTGTTTTCAGTATTTTCCACCTGTGCTGCCCCCGCCTTCATCACGGGGGACCTGCTGCATTCTGTTTGTGCATTTGTGTCTGGACATGTTATTGCAATTATGGTTGTTTTTTCTTTCAGTGTTTTTTTCATAAATATATTAAGCAGCACTTTATAGTTCAGATGTCTATCCAATAGGATGTGTTGTTAGGGCACACTTAAAACTGTGGACATTGGTAATTAACCAGATTGTTTGGGATAGTGCAGTCCAGAGAACTTGGGAAGCATGAGAAAAGTCTTCAAGATGAGGGTGGAAGGTTCGGACATTAGACTTATATCATTAGTAGAATGGAGAGCTCTGGTTGGGTGGTAGACAGAGATGAGAGAGTAGATGTTGGAGATTTGCAGCACTGATGAGAGGTTTATGGTTTAGAGTGTAAGACGTACAGTACAGACCAAAGGTTTCGACATATCTTCTCATTTAAAGATTTTTCTGTATTTTCATGACTATGAAAATTGTACATTCACACTGAAGGCATCAAAACTATGAATTAACATATGTGTAATTATATACAGTTATATGAAAAAGTTTGGGCACCCCTATTAATCTTAAGCTTAATGTTTTATAAAAATTGGTGTTTTTGCAACAGCTATTTCAGTTTGATATATGTAATAACTGTTGGACACAGTAATGTTTCTGCCTTGAAATGAGGTTTATTGTACTAACAGAAAATGTGCAATCTGCATTCAAACTAAATTGTCAGGTTTAATAAGTGGGATTTCTTGCCTTATAAATGGGGTTGGGACCATCAGTTGTGTTGTGCAGAAGTCAGGTGGATACACAGCTGATAGTCCTACTGAATAGACTGTTAGAATTTGTATTATGGCAAGAAAAAAGCAGCTAAGTAAGGAAAAACAAATGGCCATCATTACTTTAAGAAATGAAGGTCAGTCAGTTCGAAAAATTGGGAAAACTTTGAAAGTGTCCCCAAGTGCAGTTGCAAAAACCATCAAGCGCTACAAAGAAACTGGCTCACATGAGGACTGCCCCAGGAAAGGAAGACCAAGAGTCATCTCTGCTTCTGAGGATAAGTTTATCTGAGTCACCAGCCTCAGAAATCGCAGGTTAACAGCAGCTCAGATTAGAGACCAGGTCAATGCCACACAGAGTTCTAGCAGCAGACACACCTCTTCAACAACTGTTAAGAGGAGACTTTGTGCAGCAGGCCTTCATGGTAAAATAGCTGCTAGAAAACCACTGCTAAGGACAGGCAACAAGCAGAAGAGACTTGTTTGGGCTAAAGAACATAAGGAATGGACATTAGACCAGTGGAAATCTGTGCTTTGGTCTCATGAGTCCAAATCTTTGGACTCATGATCTTTGGTTCCAACCACCGTGTCTTTTTGCGACGCAGAAAAGGTGAACGGATGGACTCTACATGCCTTGTTCCCACCGTGAAGCATGGAGGAGGAGGTGTGATGGTGTGGGGGTGCTTTGCTGGTGACACTGTTGGGGATTTATTCAAAAATTGAAGGCATACTGAACCAGCATGGCTACCACAGCATCTTGCAGCGGCATGCTATTCCATCCGGTTTGCGTTTAGTTGGACCATCATTTATTTTTCAACAGGACAATGACCCCAAACACATCTCCAGGCTGTGTAAGGGCTATTTGACCAAGAGGGAGAGTGATGGGGTGCTACGCCAGATGACCTGGCCTCCACAGTCACCAGACCTGAACCCAATCGAGATGGTTTGGGGTGAGCTGGACCGAAGAGTGAAGGCAAAAGGGCCAACAAGTGCTAAGCATCTCTGGGAACTACTTCAATATTGTTGGAAGACCATTTCCGGTGACTACCTCTTGAAGCTCATCAAGAGAATGCCAAGAGTGTGCAAAGCAGTCATCAAAGCAAAAGGTGGCTACTTTGAAGAACCTAGAATATAAGACATATTTTCAGTTGTTTCACACTTTTTTGTTAAGTATATAATTCCACATGTGTTAATTCATAGTTTTGATGCCTTCAGTGGGAATGTACAATTTTCATAGTCATGAAAATAGAGAAAAATCTTTAAATGAGAAGGTGTGTCCAAACTTTTGGTCTGTACTGTATGTGTACATTGTATTCTGTAGCAGATGGGCTACCAGAGCAATGACTGGCACAAAGTAGTGGCATCTGTGTGGTGGCTGGACAGAAATATGAGCTTTGCTGTTGTATTCAGGATGAATTGGAGAAAAGAGAGGTTAGTGAGAGAAAGACGAGAATGAATTAGAGCAACAGTAAGAGTTTTTGCAGCTTCAAAGGTAAGAAAAGGTCAGATTCTGAAGATGTTTTTTGAGGCTAGATGACAAAAGGGAGCAAGTGATTAGAGTGAAGGAAAGATGAGTCAAATATAACACTGAGACAGCGAGCATGTTGCTTGGGAGCTATAGTAGAACCACATAACCACATATGGAAATGGTAATCTTGGGTTTGGGTAGATTTGAAGAGGGAGGAAATACAAGGAGTTCACTTTTGAAAGGAGTCAGAGACAATCGGATAGACACGATGTTAGAGACAGCGGACAGACAATCACTGGTGATGTCAGAAGAAGATGTGCATAATTGTGTCATCATCAGAACAGGGGTGGTGTACAAAGAAAAAAGGAGGAGACCTAGAACTGAACCATGAGGAAGAAGGAAGGAAAGGGAAGGGAAAGAGAAGGGAAAGGAAAGAGGAAGAAGAGCCAGTAAATGATGCACTAAATTATAGTGTACAGAAGTTAATTAAAACTCCTATTTTCAGGTAGTAGAAAATAGAAAACCATTAGTAAATGCATTATTATGTATGGTCAGACTCAAAATTGGGTCCCTGTTGCTGCAAGATTGTAAGTAACAGACTTGGTCCTCATTCAGACATCAGGTTTTTTTCACATATGAAAAAAACTGACTGAGTTTCATCACTGATTTTGGTCAGAGTTACATTTGAGTTTTATGAGAGTTTGGTCCAACTTTCATCAGCTTTTCTCATAAGTGAAAAAAAAATGTTCCTGTATTCTTTTCCTATCTAACAGATTTTGAAAATTGGGCTGCACTCAGATGGCATCCGAGTACTCTTCAATTTTTCCACAGACCCATAGACTTGTATTGCAGATTTTGATCCAACACTTGGATCAAAATCAGATATGTCTATCAATCCACAAAAAATCGCGGACATGTGAATAGCTCCATTAACTACAGGGTGATTCACTTGCTACTTTACCCAGAAAACTTTCTACAAAAATATTCATCAGGCACATGTTTCCAAAGCCAGGTTGGGAACAAAGGTACGCAGTCTCCCCTTTTTTTTTAATTTTAAAGAATCATATTTGAATAAACAGTGAAGTACTCCTATAAACTAATGAAACCCAGAAATGAAACAAATGGAGTAGCCACAAACCAGCAGCAAAATAATTAATACAACATTTTATTCATCGATATTAAAATTACTGTCAAAGAGGTACATACAGGTCTAATAAGGAGGAAATGGTAGGTATAGCATCAATATCCAAGAAAATTCCACATAACAACTAGCAGCATTACCCCCGGGGTGAAAGCCTGAATTTCTGAATGTATTTTCTCTAGGAGTGCCTGTAATGTTTGTGGCTTGTTACTGTGCACCTGACCTTTCAAATGCCCCTAAAGGTGGTGTTAAATCAAGTGATCTTGGTGGCCTCAGTCTCTTGGAGATTAGTCTGTCATCAAAGAAGGCTTCAATACATAGTTTGAACAGTGGATTTCGATCTCCAAACTTCTTTAGAAACTCACTTTGGCACCTCTCTAAAGGGAATGTGTCACCCCCTGGGCGATATCAGACCTCTACTATGGCCATACAGGCTATATAAAAGTAAATCTATACTTACCTGTATGGCCCATAGCAGATGTCTGATTGCAGAGAAATCTGGTTTTATAAAGTCTGTTTTCCAGAGGTTTGGGGTCCGGGGGACACCAAGCAAACCCCTCCTATCTGCTTACTATTCCCCTAAATCGACGCTTCTATGCTAAATTATCATATTCCCCCCCCTCCCCAGCTCGTCACAGGACCCTGTGACGCCCCCTACTGTGCCTCCACTCCCGCGCATGAGCAGAGCGCCGCTCCCATGGAGCGCGCTTTGTTACCCTCCGGTCCCGTTTGGCTGCGTACTGCCAGTGGAGCAGAAGTCTCAGTGACTCACCGTCGTCTGAGCAATACAAGGCTGCGGCGCCTTGTATTCCATTAGTGATAATGGAAAGGTTTCCTACAGTAATGGCACCCACTTGACTAAAAGATTTGCACTGATAAAATCTGTTTATTAAACGCAAAAATCAAATCAGTCTAATTTAACCAAAAATATATAAGTAAAAAAGTGACACATACTATTTCCATACACATACGAAAAGCACAAGATCCATCAGCGTCGTCTACTCATTAGGTTCCAAAAAAATACTTTTTAAGATTCATTCAGCCAATTGAAAACAATTGAACATATCTTCAAAATAACTTCTAGCATAGTATGACATAAATCGAGAAATTTAAGATAAACTCTCTGAGATATTATTTTGCTACTATATACTGTATATGTTTGCTATATTAATAAATCCATAGGAGCACAAAAGCTAAAAGAACAAAATGGTGTCTGGGCAACAAGGAGAAGAAAAATGTACAGCTGCAACTATATTTTTCATACATTTATTGGAAAGGACTTTACAAGGGGTTTAACAACATATAACTCTAAGCGCGAGACACAAAAGGGTGATTTATTATGGTGTCATGAGGGAGTCATATGGCCACACAGACTCTGGATGTCTTCTGTACTTTTTGCATGAAAAGTTTAATACTTGTGAAAATAAAACAGAGTAGGCAATGAGAGACGTTATGACGTTGTGTGTACAGCAGAAGACACATATCCTGAATGCACAGTAGATACTCATATATACTGTATATACCAGTGATGACAGTTGGGAAGTGAAAATAATTGGAAAGCTAGATAAGCTAAAGGTAAATTCATTACCGGTCATACTGGATTTATATACATAGGCACTGCTTAAAAAGGTTAATCTAATATCAGATCAGTGGGGGTCCAGCACGCAGAATCCCACCTCATCAGCTGTTATCCGGCAAAGGATATAAACATTAAACAGAGTGGAACTCCACGGCCCCGTATACCATACAGTGGTTGTTCTCCAGTACTAGAGCTCAGCTTGAGGCACAATTCACACATCCTTGTGACACCTCCTAGTGCTGCCTGTTTTTTTCTCGGACAGAACACTGGCCCATGGAGTTTCATTAAGCCATACACACATCGATTTAAAAAAAAGGATCTGTGTCTCAGCTCCGCAAGACCCAGTGCACGTCCTATTCTTATCACAGTTTGTGGATCATACTTGGTCATTAAAGTCTATGGGGATGCGCGAGACATGGATGAATCTAAAAAGATATACTTTGTAATTCAGAGTTCTAACCGAGTTCTACATGTTTTTAATTGATTCATTATTAAGAGTCAATGAATAAAAAAGTTCAGAAAGACTAGTTCAGGGATAAAAAAGGAAAGAAAAAAAATAATTCAGTTAGGAGGTACTATCATGCAACTAGGATGACATCTGAGAAAAGAAACAGTCAATTTCCCCTGGATAGTAACTTGGACGCCTGATTCTAGCCTAAGGCCATGGCCCTACTATTTGGTCAGTATTTGGTCAGTATTTTTTCTCAGGAGTGGGAGCCAAAACCAGGAGTGGGTGATAAATGCAGAATTGGTGACTTGTTTCTATTATACCTTTTCTCTGATTGTTCCTCACCTGGTTTTGGCTCCCACTCCTGAGAAAAAATACTGACCGAATACTGACCAAATACTGATAGTGGGGCCGTGGCCTTAGTGGAAGAGCTCTTAAAGTTGGCTGTGTACCAGATCAGTGTTCTATGTACTCTTAATATTCCAACCATAGGAATCTATTGGCTCCAACACACCAGCAGAGAAGTGTCAAACTAGAAAGTGGTGTAGTTGCCCATAGCAATCATGCAGATTCATCAGCAATCAATCAGATGAATCAGATAAAACCTCTTTTTTAGTAAACTCTTTGTAATATGAAAGCAGCACCCAAATTGTTTACAATGAGCAACTACTTTTCTTTCCTTTTACTAGTTTAGATAGATCTCACCACTATTTATTGTCATAGAATCACTTGGAATGTGTTTCAGAACTACTGTAGTTTCCCAGAAGCATTACTTCTAAGGGAGAATATTGAGTTTTAGGCCACATTCACATGTTCAGTATTTGGTGAGTTTTTTTACCTCAGTATTTGTAAGCCAAAACCAGGAGTGGGTGAGAAATACAGAAGTGGTGACTTGTTTCTATTATACTTTTCCTCTGATTATTCCGCTACTAATTTTGGCTTACAAATACTGATGCAAAATACTGACCAAATACTGAATGTGTAAATGTGGCCTTACACTAACAATATATGAATGTAAACTTGATCCCTACCAGTCTACAGTCATGGCCAAAAGTTTTGAGAATGACACCAAAATTATATTTTCACATGATCTGCTGGCCTCTGGTTTTTATTACTGTTTGTCTGATGTTTATATCACATACAGAAATATAATTGCAATCATATTATGAGTACCAATAGGTTATATTGACAGTTAGAATGAGTTAATGCAGCAAGTCAATATTTGCAGTGTTGCCCCTTCTTCTTCAAGACCTCTGTAATTCTCCCTGGCATGCTCTCAATCAACTTTTGGACCAAATCCTGACTGATAGCAGTCCATTCTTGCATAATCAATGCTTGCATTTTGCCAGAATTTGTTGGTTTTTGTTTGTCCACCCGTCTCTTGATGATTGACCACAAGTTCTCAATGGGATTAAGATCTGGGGAGTTTCCAGGCCATGGACCCAAAATCTCTATGTTTTGTTCCATGAGCCATTTAGTTATCACCTTTGCTTTATGGCAAGGTGCTCCATCATGCTGGAAAAGGCATTGTTGGGCGCCAAACTGCTCTTGGACGGTTGGGAGAAGTTGCTCTTGGAGGACATTCTGGTACCATTCTTTATTCATGGCTGTGTTTTTAGGCAAGACTGTGAGTGAGCCGATTCCCTTGGCTGAGAAGCAACACCACACATGAATGGTTTCAGGATGCCTTACAGTTGGCATGAGACAAGACTGGTGGTAGCGCTCACCGCTTCTTCTCCGAATAAGCTGTTTTCCAGATGTCCCAAACAATCGAAAAGGGGATTCATCAGAGAAAATGACTTTGCCCCAGTCCTCAGCAGTCCACTCCCTGTACCTTTTGCAGAATATCAGTCAGCCCCTGATGTTTTTTCTGGAGAGAAGTGGCTTCTTGCTGCCCTCCTTGAAACCAGCCCTTGCTCAAAGAGTCTCCGCCTCACAGTGCATGCAGAAGCACTCACACCAGCCTGCTGCCATTCCTGAGCAAGCTCGGCACTGCTGGTAGTCCGATCCCGCAGCTGAAACAGTTTTAAAATACGGACCTGGCGCTTGCTGGTCTTTCTTGGGCACCCTGGAGCCTTTTTGACAACAATGGAAGCTCTCTCCTTGAAGTTTTTGATGATGCGATAGATTGTTGACTGAGGTGCAATCTTTGTAGCTGCGATACTCTTCCCTGTTAGGCCATTTTTGTGCAGTGCAATGATGGCTGCACGTGTTTCTTTAGAGATAACTATGGTTAACTAAAGAGAAACAATGATACCAAGAACCAGCCTCCTTTTAAAGTGTCCAGTGATGTCATTCTTACTTAATCATGACTGATTGATCGCCAGCCCTGTCCTCATCAACACCCACACCTGTGTTAATGGATCAATCACTAAAACGATGTTAGCTGCTCCTTTTAAGGCAGGACTGCAATGATGTTGAAATGTGTTTTGGGGGTTAAAGTTCATTTTCTGGGCAAATATTGACTTTGCAAGTACAGTAATTGCTGTTAAGCTGATCACTCTTTGACATTCAGGAGTATATGCAAATTGACATTACAAAAAATTAAGCAGTAAACTTTGGAAAAATTACTATTTGTCTCATTCTCAATACTTTTGGCCATGACTGTATAGTACAGCTTTGACCTTAAAGCACCTGAATGGTATTTTTTTTATTTCACGCCCAGAGTGGTATCACTAATGCATGTTCCCTGCTTGTAATAGAATACTCACCAGTTGCCATCTTCTGCTGTTCTCAGGCCACTCCGGTCCTTTTCTGCTAGATGTAACTAGCTGGATTGCTCCAGTGCTTGATGGATAGACCAGAAATCACTTCTTCTTATTTTAAAGAAGTTGGCCATAACTTTTTATTATACTCCCAATGTATCCCCCCGGGGCCCATAAGTGTCTTTGTAATTACCTTCTGTTGCAGTTTCTGCCTGTGAGCAGCGCTATCAGTGGCCGCTCACAGGCATCACGTGACCCACCACTGATGTCACATCAGGTGAGGCGTGACATTAGTGACACAGTCCCCACGGTGGATGCTGGGCTGTGGACGGGGTTACCCCACGCATCACACCCAGCATCCACCGCGTGCTTTCCCAATGAATAAGGAGAGGGAGAGTGCGCAGTGGATGCCGGGTGTGATGTGCGGTGTAACCCCGCCCACAACCCAGCAACCATCGGTGGAACGCAGAACACAGAGACCTCCAGCTGCATCCGGAATCATGACGTGACATCAGCGGATGTCAGAGCCGGCTGCAGCCGGGTGTCACGTGATGCCTGTGAGCGGCCAGTGATAGCGCCACTCACAGGCAGTAACTGCAACAGAAGGTAATTACAAAGACACTTATGGGCCCCGGGGGGATACATTGTGGGGGGAATAATAAGTAGTGGACAACCCCTTTAAGTCTGAGACCCAGAACAATGGCAGGGGGAAAACTCTGGCATCTAATCTGGCATCCGCACTAATCCATACCTCCCACTGCCGGGTCCAAGACTTCTCCCGAGCTGCACCTATTCTTTGGAATGCTCTATCTCAAGAAATTAGGATGAACCACAACTTACACAGATTTAAGTGCTCCTTAAAAACACATCTGTTTACGGCGGCCTATCATGTTCCCTAATCAAAGTCCCTTTATATATAGCCCATTCACTAGTTCTCTGAACACAATTCTCCATCAAACTCTCCTGCACCAAAAAGCACTACAAATATTGCCTGGTGACGAGCTCATGTAGTCTTTATCTATCCCCCATGCCCACAAGATGGCTGAACCTTCATTGTAATTAAGCCCCTGTACTTTGTGTCACCCCCACCTCATTGGTGCGAGCGTGAGCCGAGTGTCAGTGCTCTGTGCTCCGATCCTCTCGCATGAGAGAATGGCAGCACAAGTGCGGAGGAGACAGATGGTAATTTCCCCGTCTCCTCTATTGCCTGTCTCTGCGTATATCAGACTGCAGTGAGATGACATCCGAGTGCAGTCCGATGTTTCACACGCACCCATAGACTTGTATGGGTGAGTGTGATCCGATTCTCGGCACGAGAAAATAATCGCTGATCTGAGATGCCCCATAGAATAACACTGGTCCAAAGTGCTATCCAATGTTTTATCGCATAGCATTCGGCCGAGTTATACGCTCGTGTGACACCGGCATTAGATGTATAGTACATAAGTGCTACAGGGTATTAGTCCAGCAATCAAAGTTCAAACTGATCAAAATGTCCCACAGTGGGATTAAGTAAAAAAAATTGTAAAATATATAGAAAACAAAAAATAAACAGCAAATAATCCCAAAAAATTGTTTAGACAATTAAAACGCATTTTTTAAGCAAAAACAAACATAAACAAGAAAAGTATGGAAATCTTCAAACAGAGGCTGGACATTGAGCAGGAGGTTGGACACCTTGACACTGGAGGTCCCTTCCAACTCTAATATTCTATGATTCTAAGTATACATAACTTGGTATCGGCAATTCCTGAACAACCCGATCTATAAAACCATCCCATTATATAGCCCCTACAGTTAGCTGCTAAAAAAAGCAAAAAAAAACCACTGGTTTTGTCATCCTGCCTCTTCACAAAAAGTGAAACAAAACACAATCAAAAAGTCATATGTAAATAATAATTATATCACTAAAAGCGTCATCTTGTCACGGAAGAATCAACCCTCACATGCCTGTGCAAGCAGAAAGACAAAAAGTTTTAGAAAACTTTTTTATAAAATATGATTTTAGCATGCAAAAGTAGGAAAACGTAAAAAAAAACATATAAATGTGGTATCTGTGTAATTGTACTGAGCCAAAGAATAAAGCTGATCTATCACTTTTATCACATGGTGAACGGCATTAAAAAAAAACAAGTTGTGAATTGCTATTTTTTTTCCATTTTGCCTCCCAAAATTTGCAATAGTAACATAGTAACAAAGTTTTAAGGTTGAAGGAAGACTAAGTCCATCTAGTTCAACCCATAGCCTAACATGTTAGCAATTATAAAATGTTATGTACTCAAAAATGGTAACAATAAAAACTACAACTCCTTTTGAAAAAACAATTCCTCATACAACTCTGTTGGTGGAAAAAAAAAAGTTATAACTCTTAAAACATGGCAATGCAATTTTTTTAAAGCATTTTTAATGTGTAAAAGTAATCAAGTAGCAAAACATAAAAAATATATAAATTTGGCATTGCTGTAGTTGTTCTGTCCCAAAGAATAAACATGTCATTACACGTACATTGCATTGTGAACAGCGTTCAGAAAAAAATAATTGAGCTGCTGTTTATTTGTTCATTCTGCCTCGTGTAAATCAATATCAGGCTCTCTTCACATTTATCTTGTGCTCTTCACTGAGCACTCACCTCGGGATTTCTGCTAAATCTCTGAAAAAGAGGATTCAGACCATAACCGCAACAGAATCATTCACGATAATGAGGTAAATGGAGAAACTTTAGATCTCATCTGGCCTCTTTTCTGGCGGTGTCTTGTCTTTTTAGACATGCACAAAAGCGCAGTTCACCACACTTTGGTGCACCTCTAAAAAGACGAAATCCACCAGAACATAAGCTATACAGCGTCCAGAATATCTCTGCATGCCTCATTATAGTAAATGGTTCTGTAAGGGAATATTATTTTGGGGGTATTTAGAAATGCCAACCTTAGTTTTCAGAATAGAACATAGAATAATGGTTCGCGCACACTGGCATATAAATCGGACGAGTGCAATCCAATAACAAAAAATTGGATTGCACTTGGACCAATGTTATTCAATGAGGCAGTGCAATTCTGCATAATTTTTCTCTGTATTCGGCATGAGAAAAAAATTGTAGCATGCTGCGATTTCACTCTGAAATTGAACAGTAAGAGAAAAAAAATCAGATGCCATATGGACCATCAGTACAACATCCAATATTTATGCATACATTACATCTTTGTAGCATAAGAAGCTATAAATGGTCCTGTAAAAGATTAATAGCCGCTTAGTAAAAAAGCGGATTGCATACGAACAGCACAAGCGAGGAAAAAATCATACCACTTTTCTAGATGAGAATGGGACAGATTTTTTATACGCTAGAGTGAGCGAACCCTAAATGTGAACATAGCCTTTATTCAGTGTGCTCACGATGAGTTTTTGATTTTGCAGATTTTTGCTGAGTCAAAAACGCAGCGTCTGAGGCCACGTGCACACATTGAGAATTTGGTGAGTTTTTCATTCAGTATTTGTAAGCCAAAACTAGGAGTGGTGATATGCTTCTATTATACTTTTCCTCTGATTGTTCCATTCCTGGTTTTGGCTTACAAATACTAATGTAAAATACTGACCAAATACTGAACGTGTGCAGGGGTCTTACAGTTTCAGCAAGTAGATGATATTTATAAAATCTCCTGCCCACTGTGCTTTTATTTTACTCATAATCTGACCTGCAGTGCATGTTTCAAATCAAGCAACATGTCAATTTCTCTTGCTGGTACGCTGAGTTTTCTGTGACGATTTTTCTCATAGACTTACATTAGATGTGGAAAATCTGCAGGTAAAAAATGCACTTGCATTTTCACGGTAGAAATACATCAAAAACGCATGTACGCATGTAATCCACCCTTGACTATATCAATAAAGTTTTGTCAAAGTCAAATAATAGGAAATATCAAAAATTAATCAGGTTTGTTTAAAACATGACAATAAAGAAGAGACTAAAAGCGCAGCATCAAAAAACGAGATAAAAACGCATGTTAAAAAAAACATTAAAAAATGCAATGAAAAACACAAGTAACCTAATTTCGGTGCAGAAATGGTGCTGAAAATCTGCAACATGAAAAACTCACCAAAAGCTCATCATGGGAATGTAGGCAAAAAGAGAGATAAAATGTCCTCCATTGGGGGTTTCCACATCACTGACAGAACAAAGGATCTAGAAAAGCAACATGGCCCCTAACTCACCCACACACCCCCTCTCCAAGAAAACGAAAAACAAAAACTGTGAAATCAGCACTCCCAAATAAAAAAGATTGCTTCCCTTCCGAGTGCCACAGTGTGCATCAATCTGCGCTCCAAAAGTTAAATAGCGCTCCTTCCCTCCCGAGCCCTGCCATGTGTCCAAACAGTGGTTTACAACCACATGCTGAATATTGTCTTGTTCAGATTCAATTGTAGAATCCACTTTCACTTATTATCCCTTGAGAAAATGAAAAATCTGGGGGTGAGACAACATTTATGTGGTGAAAATGTAATTTCTTTATTTTCACTGCCCAATTGAAATGCTGGGAAACACATGTATTGTCAACATGCTCACTATATGAATTCAGTGAGGGGTGTAGTTTACAAAAAAAGGTGACATGGCACCCAGAAACAATCCTAACAAAATTTGCACTCCAAATTGGCACTCCTTCCCTTCTGAGATTTGCAGTGTGCCCGAACAGTACTTTCTGACCACAAATTGCGGATTTGCATTCTCAGGAGAAATTGCGTTACAAATTTCAGGGTCCATTTTTTTCCTGTTATCCATTGTGAAAATACAAATTTGGAGCTAAAGCAACATTTTAGAGGAAAAAAATACTTTTTTTATTTTCACCTCCAAATGTTATAAATTCATTGACTTACTTCTGGGTTCAAGATGCTCACTGCAGCCATAGATGAATTATTTTTGGGACGTAGTTTCCAAAATGGGATCACCTGCGGGGGGGTTTGATGTTTTGTTACCTTAGGGGCTCTTAAAATGTGACATAGCAACTCCAATCTATTTGAGTTAAAATTGCACACAATAAACGCTCCTACCCTTCTGAGCACTGCCGTGCGCCCAAACAGCAGTTTCTGAACACAGATGTGGCATCGGCATACTCAGGATAAATTGCTCAACAAACTGGGTGGTCAATTTTTTCCTGTTACCCTTTTGAAAATGAAACATTCAGGGCTAAGACAACATCTTATTGAAAAAAAAAATTCACTTTCACAACCCAGTGTTATAAAATTCTGAAAAAAACTGTGGATTCAAAATGGTTACCACACCCCTAAATAAATTCTTTGAGGGTGTACTTCATAAAATAGGGCCATTTGTGAGGGGGTTTCTGCTGTTTTGGACCCTCAGGTTCTCAGCAAATGTGACATGACTTGTGCAATCTATGCCAACCAAAATTGCACTCCAAAATTAAAATAGTGCTCTTTCTCTTCTAAGCCTTGCCGTGCGCCTAAGCGCCTAAACACTAGCTTCAGACCACTTATGGAGTATGGGCATATACAGGAGAAAGTGCACAACAAATTATGTGGTTCATGCGGTTTTGAATATCTTGAGGAGAGCAGTTTTTTAAATGAGGCCTTGTTTGTGGGCTTTCTGACATGTAGTCCTAAAAAAGTCTCTTCAAATATGAAGTGGTCTCTAAAAAGATAGGGTTTGTAAATTTCATTGGAAAAGTGAAAAATTGCTGCAAAATTTTTAACAAAAATTACATTTTCTAATAAAAAAATTACATTTAAAAAATGATGCTGACATAAAATAGACATGTGGTATATGTTATTTATTATTTTTTTTTGTGGTACGACTATCTGTTTTAAGGGCATAAAAATTAGGATTTTGAAAATTGCGCATTTTTCAAAAATATCAGCAAGTTTCTGATATTTTCATACACACAAATCATAACATCCTAAATTTACCACAAACATAACATACAATGTGTTGCGAACCCAAAATCTCAGAATCATTGCGATATGTAGAAGCGTTTCAGGGTTATTACCACAGATTTGAAAAAAAAAAAATGCAAGTAGCCTAATTTACATGTATATGTGCTGTGACTGTTCACAATTTTTAATTTTCCTAATAGCCTAATAGGTGTAGAAATGCTGCAGAAAATCTGCAACATGAAAAATTCACTAAATACTCATCATGGGAACGTAGTCTTAGAAAAAAAGGGTGCTGCAAATATGGGTGACATATACTGTATAACACTACATTAATATTGCTTAGAAATGAGTAAACCTATAAATTGCAGATTGAGAATTTTAAATCTGACAAATGGATTCTTAAGTGTCTTTGTTAATTTTTCTTCATATATTTTTAACTTTGTATTTCTTAATCAAGAGTTGTGGCCATCAAAGGTAATGATTCAGGAGGAGTGCATGAGAAATAATAATCTATTATGTAATTCCCTAGGAAACAATATGTTGCATGGCAGATTATCTTGCTTCTGTACATGATTCAGCAAGCAAGGAGTATGTGTGATAATGCAGTCTATTACCAGCTCAAATGTTATGTCATTTGCTGATGGACAAGATGTTTACTGTGCCAGCAAAACTCTCGTGGACTGAAGCATGCAGACTATGAAATATTACTCATGGATATTCCTTTCTCCATGCCAGCTAAATTGTTCTGCATACTCGCCTTGAATTATTCACTTAAGTTTCTCTTACACTAAACCCGCTTGTCATGTAAAAGTTTAAAATGTTATCGACTAGAAAACTGATTTAAACTGATGGGAAAAGAGCCCGCTGCCTCTAAGGTTACCATTTGTAAGCCTTTTACTCTGTTCTGTTTGGGGCTATTGTTCTGGCCAAATCATCCATTGAAAATCAAGCCCTCCAGCTCATTACAAATTCTTCATTGGAGGTGACCAAAAGTACTTCCTGCAGCCTGCTTTGGGTGCTAATTACCTTCTCAGGCACCTTGTAAATACCTTTCGGAACAAGTCACATGCCCATGCCACATGCCTAGCTCACCTTTTCAATCTGCACATCCAATATATCCTTTACTCTCATTTTAACTCCTCCTTCCGCATGGGGAGGCTGAGACTGCAAAGACCCCCTGTTCAGATCAGAGCTGTAGAGGTTAATTCAGACAGTTCATGTCCTTTGCTTTTCAGGAGCAACCTGTACATACCCCATCACCCACTGATTAGGTCCCAAATAAATGCTAATAACCAATAAGCTTGGAAAGGAATCAATAGAAATTTCTCCTTCTTGTAATATTTGGATTACAGCGTAATATGTAGGGTGTTTTATAAATGTAATAATTACATGTGAGATAAAAAGAGTATGACGTTTCATTTAAAATCTCCATAGTTTAGAATAAGTTGGTACAAAAATTCCAAATGGTCAGGCAAGATTCCACAATTTGACCTGGAATTGCCTATTAATACAGAATTTTATTGATGCCAAGGTTGCAGGAAGAAGCTAATGAAACTACCTAGATGGTGACAATTGCCATGGACATCAAGTAGACAAAGTTTCAACTGCTTTAGGCTATGTTCACACACAGTTCTCTAAAATCCTCTTCAAAACAGTTTGGAAAACTCTTCCTATTCGTTTTTATGGGATATACACCCATAAGCTCATATGAGGAGTTTTAAAAGGTTTTTTTTTCCTGAAGAATTGTTGAAAAATTACTGGTGGGAAAAAAACGAGTATTTCACTTCTTTAAAGCGGATCCTGATATAAGACGTTCCAAGCTAGGCACCGTCAAAGCAAAACAACCGGAGAGAAAAGTGTGACAGGTACAGCTCTAGGAAACTTTTATGCTACACAACACATCCTTCTTTGAAAATTAGATCTCCGGGATTCCTATGGTGGTGCAATGGCTGAGTATAACGAACTTCACATGAAGTAGGAAAGGGAAAAGCAGCACTCACCAAATCCTTGTAGGTAAAAAAGTCCTTTACTGTATACAGCGGGACATCATTGCGGTGTGCAGGTTAGCAGGGGAAGATATGCGGGGGAGAGTGAGGTGGATGACGGGCGTTTTGCATCATTACGGCGCTTCTACGGGTCCAATCTGAACTATGACATGTCACTACTTCCTTTTCAAGGTAACTAATTAGTGCACGTGAGTGAATATGAACCTATAATTTGTTAAAAACAAATGCATATTTACAAAAATACAGTCATATCTAACTTATCGTTGAAACCTAAGGGGCCCTGGGCGTCTGTATTTAAAATCCACATGGCTGCATGTTTTAACAGCAATCTGTTGTAATTTTCCCCTTGGCTGGGGTGCCGCTTCTCTCTTGTTTTCTTCTGCTGATAATCTGCTCACCGCAATGATGTCCCGCTGTATGCAATAAAGGACATTTTTACCTACAAGGATTCGGTGTTACTTTTCCCTTTGCTACTACATGTGACTGTCAAATCAAAAGACACTTCAGGAAAAGAAAAACTCCTGCAAAAACTCTCCTAAGGTTAAGTGTACATGTTGAGTATTTGAGTGATCCTAAGTATTCCTTAAATAACATAGGAGGAGATCTAAAGCTCTCTAAAAGAAAAGCCCGTAGCAATGAATCACAGCACAGTTTATATTCTGCTCTTGCAAAATGAAAACTGCACTGTGATTGGCCTCTATGGGCAACAAAATCAGTTTCTCCTTAAACAGTATTATACATCACCCACAATTAGTTTATTATTGGATTGAGAAAACATGGAAAACCAGAAAAAGTAGTTATAACATCTCCACTTAGACCCACAAGTGTTGGATTACCAGACTGCAACCATATAACAGTGATGTTCTTGAAATGTGGACAAGGGACGGCCGCAGGACAAGGGGTAAAGCAGCAATCAGGAGACACACACAAAGATTAGAAAATATAATATAAATATTTACTAACCAGTTTATAAAACAAAGGAAAAGATGGTAGGTAAACAGTGTATAAGTAATAAATACAATGACAGGAGTTACTCTAAGTAATACTGACCGAGTGTATACACAGGAACACTTAACAGAATTAACAGTTATATGTGAGCAAAATACAATTCGATTAACCCTTTCTATGCATAAATCCATAAAACGACAGTCCTTTTCTCCTAACTAAACCTCTATAAAGCTATTTATATATGAAGATATATATTTTGATGTAAGATGGTACTGGTACGTCCTGAGACTGAAATACATGGTTCCTTGCTGGGCTGAGTTCTGAATAATCAGAAACGCCATCCTAAAGCTCTTAGAGGATGCCTATCTCTCCTATGCAGGTCTTTCCTAAGTCCTTAGAAATAAGGCCTCACGTGGCCTAGCCCAATATGCTGTGTTCTTGGTTGTCCTCACCGAGTCGGCTCATATCAAGCCAAACAACACATCCCAGTGTCATCAACAACAGAGTCGTACTGCACTATCCAGACTTTTTCCCACGGAACTGCAGCTTCACTTTTCACCCGAACTCTGCTTTGCCTCCCTCTAACAGCTCACCAACCACTCACCAACTGCCAAAAAAACCCTGTGCTCCCACTCAGCCCTCCGCCGCTGCCCTCTACTGGCCAGATCATATATTACATCATAATTCTCCAACAATACAGTAAACTGTGATTAACCCTTACATTCAGCTGCAGTGCAAATAGATTTGCCGGACCATGTTCCAGTGGGCATGCCTATAGTTCATGGCCAATAGACCTGAGCTCTGCAAACCTTCAACTACCTGCATCATTCCAGGTGCCTCTTCTGATTAGTAGGGTCAGCAACATCATTATGTGCACCCCACTACATGCCACCGGCTTTCGCATGTGCCGTGTGACTCCACTAATGTTCCGCCCCATTTGGCCTCCTAATTTGTAGTGAGCACATCTTCGAGGTCATCGGGAGTTTTTTCCAGACGTGCGCCCTCCCAGGGATGTTGGTCATGTGACGGTCACTTCCGGCACGGACCATCGTCACAAGCGCTAACATGCTGGCTACTAATTACATTATGTATAAACGGCAGACAGGACATCATCTGTCTATACCCCTGTGAAAAATGCGAAACGCGCTTCAGGGCTGTCCCCTGGGACTCTGCACTTGCACCTTATTATGGGTAAGATTCATCAACTGTGATTGATTTATGCACCTGCACCTTATTAGTACTATATTATTACTGTCAATTGGCACTAATAGGAGAGTTAGAAAATTAGTGCATCTTGATTTCAGCATTAGCACTTCATTTATTTCTCCTAGACCAATATATATAATCATGGGATTCATATGAGTGATGTGTTAAATCTTTTTGTAGATGTACTTTTCTCCCTCCTCTGTGAATCATCCCTACTGTGCATTGTTATTGATGACTCTTTTTGCCCATTACCCCTGTTCCCAGGGTGGCTCTGCATTCTCTTTTGTTCACCTCATCTATGACCAGTTTTTATGTTTGTAACAAATTTTTGCAGAATTAATAAAGTATTGTAATTGATTATACTGATGAAATCAACACTCCATTTTTTCTTTTTTTATATCAATTAGTAGGAGTGTCTTCCAAAAAAATGCATCCATTATATAAAAACTCGATAGGGTATAATGTTACTAGCATAATGATATTGCTATTAACCTATCTAATGATTAATGTTCCTGTGAACTTCTTAATATGATGTCACGAGAGCCTACTAATCAACAGCGGCACAAGGGATGCTGGCAAGTAGGAGAAAGTTTGCAGTACTCTAGTCCAATGGCAACAGACTATTGACATGACCGCTGGACCAGGGCTCTGGAAATCTTTTTTCTCAACTCTACTCTTGAGTATTATATAAGGCGTAGCTCCCAACCATCCGGGATTCAGCAGGACTGTCCAGTCACATCTGAGCTTTTGTCCTGCTTTCTGATAAGACGTCTTCATCTCTTCGTAGCTCCTCCTCTTCGAGGGTGGGGCCGCTTCTCTCTACTTAGTACCTAAATTAAATTATATATTCACATCTTCTCCCTCCTGTGATCGTGTCTCACCAAGCCTCAAACTCACGTCTCCATGTTTGCAAGATTTAGCTCTACCAATGAGACACAGCTTATAATGATACACAAAGAAGAATTTGGTAATCTTGACCTCTGTTGCAGGCAGTCAACCCAGAAGCAGATTATGCATGTCCATAGAGATACAATGTATATACACACGTGGTGAAAATTGTTGGTACCCCTCGTTTAACCCCTTTCCGACCATGGCAGTAATAGTACGTAGCTGTGCCCCAGGAATTATGGACTAGCTACGTATTATTACGCGCGCTGCGATCGCGCCCGCACACAAGCGGTGCGGGGCGATCGCCGCCGGGTGTCAGTTGATTGCCACAGCTGACACCCGATGCTATGTGCTGGGAGCGTTTCCGCACTGCTCCCGGCACATTAACCCCCGCAATGCTGCGATCGAAGTGGCAAGGGGGAGGTGATCGGTATACTCACCTCTCCTGCCGGCGTCCAGCGATGTCTGCGGCGGCTTCCGGATGTTGCCATGATGACCCGATGTCGTCATGACAACATCCGGGTCACCAGGAGGCAGGACGTTACTTTGGTTATGCGCAGTGCGCGACCAAAGCAATGTCTCCCCTGTGTGCGGCGCTGACAGGCTGCATGACAAAGGGAGCTGCTGCTCTCTCTGCCATGCAGCCGATCAAGCTGCAAAAAGTGAAAGTCCCATAGTGGGACAATGTGTAAAAGTAAAAAAAAAAGTAGAAAAGTGAAAAAAAAATGAAAAAAAATTGTAAAAATATAAAAAAAAAGGAAAAAATAATCCCCAAAAAATGAAAATATATTGAACCCATAATATTTATTTATTATGAAAAAAATAAATAAACCAATAAAAGTACACATATTTGGTATCGCCGCGTCTAGAATGACCTGACCTATAAAACTGTCCCACTAGTTAACCCCTTTAGTGAACACGGTAAAAAATAAAAATAAAAAACGAAGCAAAAAACAATGCTTTATCATCATACCGCCAAACAAAAAATGAAATAACATACGATCAAAAAGACGAATGTAAATAAAAATGGTACCGCTAAAAACGTCATCTTGTCCCGCAAAAAACAAACCACCACACAGCTCCATTGTCCAAAAAAAAAAAAAGTTATAGCTCTCAGAATAAAGCGATACAAAATTTTTTTTTTTAGAAAATCGTTTTTATTGTGGAAAAGCGGTAAAACATAAAAAAAACTATATAAATGCGGTACCGCTGTAAATGCACTGACCCAAAGAATAACACTGCATTATCAATTTTACCACACGCGGAACGGCATAAAAAAAAACGCAAAAAAACAATTCCTGAATTGTTGGTTTTTGTTTATTCTGCCTCCCAAAAATCAGAATAGAAAGCGATCAAAAAATGTCACGTGCCCGAGAATGGTACCAATAAAAACGTCAACTTGTCCCACAAAAAACAAGCCATTACATGACTCTGTCGGCCAAAATATGGAAAAATTATAGCTCTCAATATATGGTGATGCAAAAACTAGTCTTTGCAAAAAAAGCGTCTTTTAGTGTGTGACAGCTGTCAATCATAATAACCCGATATGAATCTGGTATTGTTGTAATCGCACCGACCTGAAGAATAAAGTAGTCTAATCACTTATACCACACGAGGAATGGTGTAAAAAAATAAACTCTAGGGTTACGGTTGTGCTAGGGTTAGGGTTGGGCTAGGGTTAGGGTTGGGGTTGTATTAGGGTTGGGGCTAGGGTTGGGGTTCTTTCAAAAGTAAAGAAAAAAAAAATGATGACAATATGGCGACCAGTGTTGAGCGCAAGTGCTCGCTACTTGAGTTTGCATCGGGTACTTGGGTATGCACTGAGTATCGCGGGTGCTCAAGTGACATGCTCGAGTCTCTGCCCCATATGCTTCGCGGCCAAAAAAAACGTTGCTGGGATCGCCTGCCATGCACGAGCGATCCCCACATGTTTTTTTTTGGGTGTCTAACAACCGTGAAACATGCAGGGCGGGGACTCGCGCATGTCATTCGAGCACCCGCGATACTTGGTGCATACCCGAGTACCCGATGCAAACTCAAGTAGCGTCAAGACTAATGACACCTTATTCAATATGATGACCTAATTTGGCACATCAGGGGCTCCCGAAATGCGACATGGCATCCGCTCTTGATTCCAGGCAATTTTGCGTTCAAAAAGTCACACAGTGCTCCTTCCCTTCTGAACCCTGCCGTGCGCCCAAACAGTGGTTTTCCCAGGGGCGGAACTACCGCCCGTGCAGCCGGTTCATTGAACGGGGGCCCCGAGGGAGAGGGGGCCCCTCCAGCCTCCAGCAGGGCCGCCATCAGGGCATGACTGCCCTGACTCCAGTATGGGGCCCGGCCGGTAGGGGCCCCCTCGGGGGCCCCCCTCTTGTGCGTCTCTCTCCTCATGGGGCCCCCGGCCCCATGCTATGCGCCGGGTCCGGGACATTTCAGCGCTGAGCTGCGCTGTTGCAGCAGCGCCTTCATGATTCCCCTGACTTCCGGTCATGTGACGGTGCCGTCACATGGCCGGAAGTCAGGAGAACCTGCTGTCAGCGATTTGGACGAGCGCCAGGATTCTGCAGGGATCGCATGGGGGTAAGTATAACAAGTTTTATTTTTTTTAAAATACAATTAACTAGGAGTGGAGAGATGGGAGAAGCACATGTGTGTGTGTATGTGTGTGTGGGGGGGGGGAGATGGGAGATGCACATGTGTGTGTGTGGGGGGGGGAGATGGGAGATGCACATGTGTGTGTGTGGGGGGGGAGATGGGAGATGCACATGTGTGTGGGGGGGGAGATGGGAGATGCACATGTGTGTGTGTGGGGGGGGAGATGGGAGATGCACATGTGTGTGTGTGGGGGGGGAGATGGGAGATGCACATGTGTGTGGGGGGGGGAGATGGGAGATGCACGTGTGTGGGGGGGGAGATGGGAGATGCACATGTATGTGGGGGGGGAGATGGGAGATGCACATGTGTGTAGGGGGGGAGATGGGAGATGCACATGTGTGTAGGGGGGGGAGATGGGAGATGCACATGTGTGTAGGGGGGGGGAGATGGGAGATGCACATGTGTGTGTGGGGGGGATGGGAGATGCACATGTGTGTGTGGGGGGGATGGGAGATGCACATGTGTGTGTGGGGGGGATGGGAGATGCACATGTGTGTGTGGGGGGGGGATGGGAGATGCACATGTGTGTGTGGGGGGGGTGGCAGATGCACATGTGGGGGGGGATGGGAGATGCACATGTGGGGGGGAGGATGGGAGATGCACATGTGTGTGGGGGGGGGAGATGGGAGATGCACGTGTGTGGGGGGGGAGATGGGAGATGCACATGTGTGGGGGGGAAATGCACGTGTGTGGGGGGGGAGATGGGAGATGCACATGTGTGGGGGGGAGATGGGAGATGCACATGTGTGGGGGGGGGGAGATGGGAGATGCACATGTGTGGGGGGGAGATGGGAGATGCACATGTGTGGGGGGGGGGAGATGGGAGATGCACATGTGTGTGGGGGGGAGATGGGAGATGCACATGTGTGGGGGGGGGAGATGGGAGATGCACATGTGTGTGGGGGGGAGATGGGAGATGCACATGTGGGGGGAGATGAGAGAGGTGCACATGTGGTGGAGGGGGATGAGAGAGGGGCACATGTGGGGGAGGGGGATGAGAGAGGGGCACATGTGGGGGAGGGGGATGAGAGAGGGGCACATGTGGGGGGGAGGGGGTGAGAGAGGGGCACATGGAGGGGGATGAGAGCTGCACATGGGGGGGTTTGAGAGCTGCACATGGGGGAATTGGGAGTAGGGGGATAATGAGCTGCACATAACGAATGTGGGGTGGGGGAGAGTAAATGATAAATGATGATGGGGTGGTGAGAGCACGGACATGATATAATGAATTGGGGCAGGGGGTGCATGTAAATATTGAATGCGGGGAGCAGGAAGTATAGAGTAGGGGGCGTTGCGGATGCAGGAGTGTGACTGGTAACAAATTGGCGGAAAGAGTAGAGGTTCTAATTAAATTATATATTAAGTGCCTATTTACAGTTAATGGGGGCACAGTGGTGGATTACAATTTATATTTGGAATGGTAGGTTGCCTAATAACTAACCATATATTGATGGTGGATGCACGTCTGTATTCAGCTGCGTAATGTAGAAGTTGGGGAATGTGCTCTAGATAACTGTGTTATTTTATGCAGAGACGAGTCCTGGCTGGAAGACGTGATGGCGGTCTGTGCTGGATGAAGGAGAAAAGCGAAGATGAAGGACTTCACCTAGAGACGTCACCGGTGAGTTAGTCTATTACATGTACACTGTGTATAATGTCACTGGTGATCACTGTATTACCTGTACACTGACACTATATACAGAGCTCCTGTGTATAATGTCACTGGTGATCACTGTATTACCTGTACACTGACACTATATACAGAGCTCCTGTGTATAATTTCACTGGTGATCACTGTATTACCTGTACACTGACACTATATACAGAGCTCCTGTGTATAATGTCACTGGTGATCCCTGTATTACCTGTACACTGACACTATATACAGAGCTCCTGTGTATAATGTCACTGATGATCACTGTATTACCTGTACACTATATACAGAGCTCCTGTGTATAATGTCACTGTATTACCTGTACATTGACACTATATACAGAGCTCCTGTGTATAATTTCACTGGTGATCACTAGATTACCTGGACACTTACGTTATACATACCATGTATAGAGCTCCCGTGTATAATGACACTTATGGTAATATTAGTAATGTGGTGGTAATATTAGTAATGTAGTGGTAATATGTGGTCTGGTCATGGTGTGGCAGTTTTTCTCCCTTCTGTGTGGTATTATTCGGTCACTATGTTGTGGTAATATGTGGTCTGGTCATGGTGTGGCGGTATTCCCTGTATGTGGTATTATTGGTCATTTAAAAAAAAATGTATATGACACATTCCCTTAAAGAAAACTAAATAAAAATATATCTAAAAAGAGTATTGGATATTTTAAGAAAATTTTAATAGGTTAGAGTAGGGCCCGCCCAGAAGAGTCTACCTTATCGTGGTGGCGGCTTTAAAAATCTTTTGGCCAAAACAAAAGCTGATGGCTATGTATGTGGCGCCGTCACATGGCCGAACGTCAGGAGAACCTGGTGGCAGCGACGTGGACGAGCGCCAGGATTCTGCAGGGATTGCATGGGGGTAAGTATAACGAGTTTTATTTTTTTTAAATACAATTAATTAACTAGGAGTGGGGGGAATCAGAGATGCACATGGGGGGGGATGAGAGATGCACATGGGGGGGGATGAGAGATGCACATGGGGGGGGTGAGAGATGCACATGGGGGGGTGAGAGATGCACATGGGGGGGTGAGAGATGCACATGGGGGGGTGAGAGATGCGCATGGGGGGGTGAGAGATGCACATGGGGGGGATGAGAGATGCACATGGGGGGGATGAGAGATGCACATGGGGGGGATGAGAGATGCACATGGGGGGGGTGAGAGATGCACATGGGGGGGATGAGAGATGCACATGGGGGGATGAGAGATGCACATGGGGGGGATGAGAGATGCACATGGGGGGGATGAGAGATGCACATGGGGGGATGAGAGATGCACATGGGGGGGATGAGAGATGCACATGGGGGGGATGAGAGATGCACATGGGGGGGATGAGAGCTGCACATGGGGGGGTGAGAGATGCACATGGGGGGTTATGTTTACATAACTTTGTTGCCTTATGAAGGGCAGGGGGGGCCCCCCAAAATTTCTTGCACAGGGGCCCACTACAGTCTGTGTCCGCCCCTGGGTTTTCCCCCACATATGGGGTATCGGCTTACTCAGGAGAGATTGCACAACAAGTTGCATTGTACAATTTCTCCTGTTACCCTTAAGAAAATGCAAAACTGGGGGCTGAAAAACATTTTTGTGGGAAAAATGTGAAAATGTTATTTTCATGGCTCCATGTTATAAACTTCTGTGAAGCACCTGGGAGTTCAAGATGCTCACCACACATCTAGATAAGTTCCCTGAGGGGTCTAGTTTCCAAAATGGTGTCACTTGTGGGGGGTTTCCACTGTTTAGGCACATCAGGGGCTCTCCAAACGCAACATGGTGTCCGTTAATTATTCAAGCAAATTTTACATTCAAAAAGTCAAATGGCGCTCCTTCCCTTCTGAAGCCTGCCGTGCGCCCAAACAGTGGTCTTCCCCCACATATGAGGTATCAGCTTACTCAGGAGAGATTGCACAAGTTGCATGGTGCAATTTCACCTGTTACCCTTATGAAAATGCAAAACTGGGGGCTGAAAAACA
Organism: Phyllobates terribilis; assembly: GCF_046119375.1. Classification (NCBI taxonomy): domain Eukaryota; kingdom Metazoa; phylum Chordata; class Amphibia; order Anura; family Dendrobatidae; genus Phyllobates; species Phyllobates terribilis. Next base: position 310,888,075 of record NW_027362763.1, on the reverse strand, counting down.
TTTTTGTGGGAAAAATGTGAAAATGTTATTTTCATGGCTCCATGTTATAAACTTCTGTGACGCACCTGGGGGTTCAAGATGCTCACCACACATCTAGATAAGTTCCCTGAGGGGTCTAGTTTCCAAAATGGTGTCACTTGTGGGGGGTTTCCACTGTTTAGGCACATCAGGGGCTCTCCAAATGCAACATGGCGTCCGCTAATTATTCAAGCAAATTTTACATTCAAAAAGTCAAATGGCGCTCCTTCCCTTCTGAGCCCTGCTGTGCGCCCAAACAGTGTTTTTTCCCCTCGTATGGGGTATCTGCGTACTCAGGGGAAATTGCACAACAAATTTTGGGGTCCATTTTTTTCCTGTTACCCCTGCAAAAATAAAAAATTGGGGTCTAAAGTAACATTTTTGTGAAAAAAGTTAAATGTTCATTTTTTTCTTCCCCATTCCAAAAATTCCTGTGAAGCACGTGAAGGATTAATAAACTTCTTGAATGTGGTTTTGAGCACCTTGAGGGGTGCAGTTTTTAGAATCGTGTCACTTTTTGGTTATTTCTGTCATAAAGGCCCCTCAAAGTCACTTCAAATGTAATGTGGTCCCTAAAAAAATGGTTCTGTAAATTTTGTTGGAAAAATGAGAAATCGCTGATCAACTTTTAATCCTTATAGCATACTAATAAAAAAAATTTGGGTTCCAAAATTGTGCTGATGTAAAGTAGACATGTGGGAAATGTTATTTATTAACTATTTTGTGTAACATATCTCTCTGATTTAACGGAATAAAAATTCAAATTTTGAAAATTGTGAAATTTTCAAAATTTTCGCCAAATTTCCAATTTTTTCACAAATAAATGCAAGTGATATCGAAGAAATTTTACCACTATCATGAAGTACAATATGTCTCAAATAAACAATCTCAGAATCAGAGGGATCAGTTGAAGCGTTTCAGAGTAATTACCTCATAAAGTGACAGTGGTCAGTATTGTAAAAATTGGCCTGGTCATTAACGTGCAAACCACCCTCGGGGGTAAAGGGGTTAATGAAAGAAAAACCCACAATGGTCACAGAAATAACTTGAATCTGACAAAAGTAATAATAAATTAAAAATCTATGAAAATGAACAAATGAAAGTCAGTCATTGCTTTTCAACCCTGCTTCCACAGAATTTTTTTAAAAAATTTAACTCATGAAATAGACCTGGACAGAAATGATGGTACTCTTAACTTAATATTTTGTTGAACAACATTTTGAGGCAATCACTGCAATCAAACGATTCCTGTAACTGTCAATGAGACTTCTGCACCTCTCGACAGGTATTTTGGCCCACTCCTCATGAGCAAACTGCTCCAGTTGTCTCGTGTTTGAAGTTTTCTTTTTCCAGACGGCATGTTTCAGCTCTTTCCAAAGATGCTCAATAGGATTTAGGTCAGGGCTCATAGAAGGCCACTTCAGAATAGTCCAATGTTTTCCTCTTAGCCATTCTTGGGTGTTTTTAGCTGTGTGTTTTGGGTCATTATCCTGTTGCAAGACCCATGACCTGCGACTGAGACCAAGCTTTCTGACACTGGGCAGCACATTTCTCTCTAGAATCCCTTGATAGTCTTGAGATTTCATTGTACCCTGCACAGATTCAAGACACCCTGTGCCAGATGCAGCAAAGCAGCCCCAGAACATAACAGAGCTTCCTCCATGTTTCACAGTAGGGACAGTGTTCTTTTCCTGATATGCTTCATTTTTCCATCTGTGAACATAGAGCTTATGTGCCTTGCCAAAAACTTCCATTTTTGTCTCATCTGTCCATAAGACATTCTCCCAGAAGCTTTGTGGCTTGTCAACATGTAGTTTGGCAAATTCCAGTCTGGCTTTTTATGGGGTTTTTTCAACAATGGTGTTCTTCTTGGTTGTCTCCCATGAAGTCCACTTTGGATCAAACAACGACGGATGGTGCGATCTGACACTGATGTTCCTTGAGCTTGAAGTTCACCTTTAATCTCTTTAGAAGTTATCATGGGCTCTTTTGTTACCATTGGTATTATCTGACGGTTTGATTTGTCATCAATTTTCCTCCTGAGGCCACGTCCAGGGAGGTTGGCTACAGTCCCATGGATCTTAAATTTCTGAATAATATGTGCAACTGTAGTCACAGGAATATCAAGCTACTTGGAGATGGTCTTATAACCTTTACCTTTAACATGCTTGTCTATAATTTTCTTTCTAATCTCCTGAGACAACTCTTTCCTTTGCTTCCTCTGGTCCATGTTGAGTGTGGTACACACCATGCCACCAAAAAGCACAGTGAGTATCTGTAGCCCTATATACAGGCCCACTGACTGATTACAAGATTGTAGACACCTGTGATGCTAATTAGTGGACACAACTTGATTTAACATATCCCTTTTGTCATATTATTTTCAGGGGTACCATCATTCTTCAACTTCGGGTTCAAACCAACCATGCACATAAAAGCCTCTGTCAGGACTGCACACATTCTGGCTGGCGACCAGTCCATGTATTATTATTTATCCTATTCAGTATATCAAGGCTGCATTATACAATATATGTACTTTTTACCTTTTGTGTCTCCCCCACTTCCTCATAGACTGTAAGCTTGCGAGCAGGGCCCTCACTCCGTTCGATATGAGATATGCTTATTCTGTATTGTCTGTATAAGTCCCCCCTAAAATTTGTAAAGTGCTGCGGAATATGTTGGCGCTATAAAAATAAACTATTATTATTATTATTATTATTATTATTTCTGTCCAGGCCTATTTCATGAGTTTAATTTTTTTTTTAATTCTGTGGAAGCAGGGTTGAAAAGCAATGACTGACTTTCATTTGTTCATTTTTATAGATTTTTAATTTATCATTACTTTTGTCAGATTCAAGTTATTTCTGTGACCATTGTGGGTTTTTCTTTCATTAAACGAGGGGTACCAACAATTTTGACCACGTGTGTATAACAATGTATTTCTATGGTCCCTGTATACTGATGTGAAGAAAAATATTTTTTTTGTTCCTATGAAAGTAGCAAAAATAATAAGAACAAATTACAAAAATATAATTTTCGGTATGTCTCCCCACAAACTTAACATTGCAGGAAGGAGCCTAAGCCACTGAGCCACAAGCTCTAGTGATGTAATGAGGAGAATTTAGTGTACTTGATCTGTACTGCAGGCTGTGATTCCACAGACAGATTATTCTGATACAGTGTACACAGCAGTGCATTTCTATGTATTTTTATTCTAGAGGGAGAATAAGAGACTTCTTTATCCTATAAAATGGCTAAATAATAATAATGAAAAACATCTGATAATTAAAAAAATTCATTTTTAATACCTTTTTTTAAAAAAAAATAATAAACATCACAAATCAGCAAATAACATGGACATATTTGGTGTCTCTGTAATTGTAATGACCCGCACAACTCAGCGATCAGATTATTTACGGGGATTGGAAAATGGCGTAAAAAAAATGGCATGATTGATATTTTTTCTAAATTAAACCCATAAAAAATGTAATAAAACTGTAATGCTGAGGCCTTGTTCACACGTATGAAGCAGAGTTTTTAACGCTTTTTTAATAGTACAGAAAAGCTTTGATTCTGCTTTTAAAATGAACGGGAGGTTTTTTTTTCATGCATTTTTTTTCAGAAGAAGCCTTGTGAAAAAAAATGCACCAAAACCGCAGAGTTCAGCAGCATCTTTATTTGCACCGAGGACAGAGATTTCATGAAATCACATTTGCTTAAAAATTTAGACCTTGTTCTCATGTAGCGTAAATGTTGCATATTTTCTGATGCTTTTCTTTGCACAGAAGTTCTGCTGTTTAACTGTCCAAACAAAGTGGATGTGATTTCATGAGAACTGCGCCCCAAGTGGTCTAAAGACGCCACTGAACTGTGCGGTTTTGGAGATTTTTTTCTCTCTTGTTTTCTATGTGGAGCTTAAAAAAACACATGTAAAAAACTGCAGATACTCTTTTCAGTGCAGAATCAAAAATTTTCTGTACTATAAAAAGCACATTAAAAATAAGGCTTTAAATCTGCACCAGAAATGCATCAAATAAGGGGGAAAAGATGGTTGTATAGTGAAGCTACATAAAGATGAGAAGGTTCTGGCAGCTCTGACTGTGAATGAATGAACAAAAAATAAATCCACAGGTCTCAACTCAGATGAGCAGGACGCACAGATGATGTTGCTGGAAGGTAAGAGATTCCGAGGCTTCCCGTCCAGCTGTCAGGTAGCATTGACCTGGACACTGGACCGGAGCCCCTGGGATACAGCGGACAGTCCCAAAATTGGTTCTACGCCCTGCAGTCTCGGGCGTCTGCTGAATGTCCCTCACTACCACCACCCCTCTGATATCTCCTCCTGCCATGAGAAAGAAATGGTAGATGGGCGTGGATTGGTGGTGTGGCCAGGGGTGTAACCAAAATCAGCAGCGGCGCGTGTAGTGCATAATTTGTCCCCCTTCTGTTACTCAAAAGTTGGGAGGTATGTATAAGGTTGCACTTGCTACCAATTGAAGAGCTTAAAAAAACATCTGTCAGCAGGATAAACCTCCTTAATCCGTCTATATGGGCATGCAGGTCATAGAAAGGTGAATAAAATATTTCCAATCCGATGTCTTGTTCAAGAGTAATCCACATATTTCTTAATATGTAAATGAGCTGTTAAGATCCATCTTCCTGAGAATCTGCCTCCAGAGCTTATTTTAAATAAAAGGGGACATTTAACAGTTTGAGACAAGTAATGACTGGCAGTCTGCTCTCTTGTCGCACTTGTCGCACATTGGTAACTCCCTTTTCATTAAAAATAAGCTACGGAGGCAGATTCTCAAGGAGATCAGTGTTCGGCCCATAGATCTTAACAGATTATTTACATATAAGAAAAATATGGATTTCTCTGGAATAAAACATCGGATCGCAGGTATTAAGGTATCATTTTATTCAGCTTTCTATGACCTAAATGCCCATATCAGTGGCTTAAGAGGGTTGATCTTAAGGTGTAGAAATGGTGCAGAAAATCTACAACATCAAAAACTCACCAAAAGCTCAACGTGGGAACCTAGCCTTTTAAAAGAATTGAAAGTATAATAGAATCCATGAGGTTATTTTCCCACGCAGCATAAACACTGTTTTTCTGTATAGAAAATTTGCTGCATTTAAAAGTTCAAGCAAGGTGAATGAGATTTCATGAAAGCTGATGTCCACTGTGCGTTTAACATCCGCAGAAATGTGCGTTTTCTAATGTGTCTTTCCACAGAGACATCTATGGGAAGCCTGAAGAAATGCATGTAAAATTACACATGCATCTTCCAAATTTTGTGGAATTGCAGTGTTTCTGCGCTAAAAAAATATAAAATAGAAATAAAAAACTGTCAAGAAAAACGCATCAAAAAAAGTGGAAAAGCACCAAAAAAAAAAGAGCGAGCAGATTGCTATGATGTATTTTGATGTGGACTCCTGAAGAAAACATGTAGAAAACAAATGCAGCAAAAAAAGAAAACCAGGGTTTCTGCGTGTGGCCTAAAGGAAATAGTGATATGAAGAAAAGACTGCAAAAATGAAGACAAAACACACTTGAAAAGTTTTTCTAGCTCCCTGAACTATATGCTGTAGAACCAATTCCTTTGGGACATTAAGGGTTAATATAACTTCACCAATGGATGTAATTGATCAAGAAGTGGAAAACCCAATGGAGCATGAAAAAAAAACTTTGCACTGAGAAAACTATCTTCTTTCAAGCCATGGTAAGTAAAGAAAGCAGCAGCTGGGTGATTTGCAAGCATGTAATCAGCTTTTGTCAAGGTCTATTTTTCCTGCCTTAAGGGTATAGAGATCTTGCTTTAAAGGTCTCTGTATTTCACACCTCGGTTAAAAAGGGAAGTGAGGCCTGGTCCTCTGAAACTACTGTAAGTTACTGCCCAGAGCCTATCTGTCCTGTGTCTGAACCAGAATGGACTTTTATAGACTGCTGCCACATATAGTGTACAGTAAAAGCAATAATGGTGTAGCTGAAATCCCAGAATGTGAGCTGATGTATTAGCAAAGTGCGTATACTTTATGCGTCTAATACATTGCTATTATGAGGAGTGCTCTCCGTATAAAAAGAATTGATTTCATAGTGAAGTTAAGCTGATTTCTGCTCATAAGTAGCGCTGATCGACAACATAACAAGTCTATTACCGTTCATTCAAGATCAATTTAAGTTCGGGCTACATAGCGTATCGCACGACAGAAATTCTCAGACAACTCGCGTGACCAAATCCATCTTCTGCAAATCACGTGGCTATTTTAAATCTGCAATTTTGTTGTAAAAAATAAACTGCCAAATTGCAGAAAAATGCATGCAACAGCAACAGAAAATTGAATACTGGAAACACTTGCGACCATCACAGGTCACAATGCAGCACCATAGGATATCATTAGATGTGATTTAAATTTCCTATTTCCCTGGTCTTACAGCCCAGTGCGTCTTAGGGCTCTTTCACACATGTACTTCCTGTACGTGTGGTGACAGTTTCCACATGTACCGGAGACACTGACACATGTAGACCCATTCAAATTAATGGGTCTGTGCACATCTCAGTGTATTTCCACGGACCGTGTGTCCGTGTGCTCCACACGCTGACCTGTCTGTTTTTGGCCGGCAGCACGGATCACACGGACTCATTCAAGTCAATGGGTCTGAGTAAACACTTACCACACAGGGATGCCATCCATGTGACACATACCAGCACTTGGGAATCAGCGGTACAGTTAGAGCTGTTCCCAAGAGCCGGGTGCTGAATGCTGCCCTCATCTTTGTCCCCTGCCGGCGCTGTGATCAGCACCAGCAGGGGTTAATGATGAGAGTAGTATTCTGCTCCCAGTGTCTCCACTTGTAAAAATAAGAATAAAATAAAAAAATCCACATACTCACCTGTCCTATGTATCCTCCGCTGTAATCCATGCGACTGCTCAGCAGAGGAGCCGGGGAGAATGACTCCTGCAGCGAGCGAGCCCTGGAGCTGTGCTGGGCTCACTGAGTGACAGGACACCGCTTACTGAGTGCAGCTCCGGGGCTCGCTCGCTGAAGAAGTCATTCTCCCCGGCTACTCAGCGTGAGGATTACATGCAAGTTTGTTTTCATCATACAGTGTGTTTCCGCAAGTATGGAAGATAGGTAACTGTCTGTTTTGTTAGTTTCCTAGCTCAAGTGCCTCTCCATCCTCAGTGCATCACGAGACGGAGTATCGACTACAACAGCTACAGCGAGGTGCTTGCAATTAATAATGTAAGTATTTTGGAGTGACTAATTGAAGGTTAAGCATGACATTTATTGAAATGTAAAGGGCACAGTACAAGAAAGTATATCTTATTCTGGTACTACAAGGTGACTTTGACCACAACATGGCCAAGGATCGTTATGTGTAACTGTTACGTCACAGCACAATACAAGTGAATGCGGTTCCTTATACAGTTGAAACTAGTACTTTACATGCACTATATAAAAAGACACATATGCATGTTTTTCTCGATATCTGACATGAAATCAGAATAAACCTTTCCCGTTTTAGGTCAATTAGGATTACCATCATTTTTAATATTTGCCAAATATCAGAATAATGAGAGAGAGAAAATGTTTTAAGGCATTTTTATTACTTACTACAAAGTCAAACGTTTACATACATTTCATTAGTATTTGGTACCATTGGGTCAAACGTTTGTAATATCCTTCCACAAGCTTCTCACAATAGTTGGTCAGAATTTGGGCCCATTCCACCTGACAAAACTGGTGTAACTGATCCAGGTTTGTAGGTCGCCTTGCTTGCACCTGACTTTTCAGCTTTGCCCATAAATTTTCAATAGGATTGAGATCAGGGCTTTGTGATAGCCACTCCAAAACATTGACTTTGCTCATGTCTGTGTTTTTACACCGACTGTGTGTCCATGCAAAACACTTGGAGACATGTCCACTTTTTTTCAGGTAGCACGGATGACAAGGGTCAATGCAAGTCTACGGGTCCGTGAAAAACACGTACAGCTCAGGGATGCACATTGTGAAGAATAGGAGAAGTTTGTAATTTGTTTTTCTCTTTATCCATACTGGAAAAAATACTGATGACACCGATGCTGTTTTTTCATGTATGTGTTTGATATGGATGTGTGAAAAAGGCTTTAAAAAGTATGCTCAGTTATAAAGAATATTTTATGCCAGGTCCTGGAGCAGATCACGTCATCACTATGTGCACATTGTAAGTCATTGCAATCCAGTATCATAATGGTTGAGTAATTTTCTGTGTGCAGTCCACTGTGCGTTGACGTACGCTTTTCCTGCAGTGATGGTCCATGCATGTCACTCACATAGACAATGAAGCCATGCATACATGGTAGGTGTCACATTCTAGACTAGAATGGGATCTGCACTATAAGGGATCTTTCACACCTGCAGGAATTCCAGAACCCCTGGAATTTTTTCCACTCCAGTAAATCCGACCATTCTGACATTCAGATTTTCAGGAAGAAAGGATCCTGGAATCTACAGTATTTTATCCCATTAAAGTGTGACAGTGGGGTGCTGACAGCCAGTGCAAGTGCGGCAGCGGCACTACAATGCTCTGCACCTGTTTCCATTTTAGAAAGTAGCTAATTAAAACAGATGGCCAATCACAAAATTCTTGTTCTGTTACCAAAGTGATATCTAACTAGTTAACATTCACGGTGACGCACAGGACAGTCCAGAATGGACCCTAATGAGCTTCTTCCTGTGAATATTGTTCTAGATTAACTTAAATTGCATAGCTCAATGTGTCCTTCATTATAAAACTTGTTTGGATTACATATTTTTAATATTGTATTTTGATATGTGGAGACCTTGTTTCTGTTATATCTTACTGTGAATGTTCACAACTCTTCACTGTCTTTTGATTCCTATATATCAATCACTTGTTCAGCTTTTATACTTTTTTAAAGCTTTTTAGGTCAAGATAATCCTAAAAAAAAATCAATTGCTACCACTATGAGCTTGACTGTGAAAATTATACCAATTATAGTCACATTCAAAGATGTCTGTAATTTTTCTCATACGTTAAAACATGGACCATTGTTCATCAGTGTTTAGTCAGTGTCAGTTTTAGGCCACGTTCACACGTTCAGTATATTGTCAGTATTTTTACATCAGTACCAGGAGTGGAACAATCAGAGGAAAAGTATAATAGAAACACATGCACCACTTCTGTATTTATCACCCACTCCTGGTTTTGGCTTACAAATACTGATGTAAACTACTGACCTAATACTGATCGTGTGAATGTGGCGTTACCATCAGTGTTTTAGCAGAGATTTTTCACATAAGAGAAAAAAATAAACTGCAAAGCTTCTCCTACCAATTTCAAGAGATTGACCACTACGGGACAACCCCAACTTAATCAATTCAGGCGCCTAATTACAAACGCACTAAGGCTGCGGTCGGACTATCAGTATTTGGTCAGTATTTTACATCAGTATTTGTAAGCCAAAACCAGGAGTAGGTCAAAAATGCAAAATTGGTGTACATGTTTCGATTATACTTTTTCTCTGATTGTTCCACTCCTGGTTTTGGCTACAAGCACTGCTGTAAAATACTGACCAAATACTGATACTGTGACCATAGCCTAACTTGTACACTCACCTATTTCAGCGGTGCTATTCCATCAATGTTGGCGGCACTGTCCCCGGAGAGCGGTGCCACATTGTTGCGTCATGTACCGTCTGAAGCCAGTAAGCAGCCGATCATCAGCTGCAACCTTCTGTCCAGATGGAGTATTGGTGAGCGGCCACAAAGCCATTTTGTTATAAACTTTACAGATTTGTGTTCTACTGCTCTTGATATTGTGCAATGTCCACAATTTTCCACCATACTTTATATGTAGCAGCATGAGCCTCTCACTGTGAGAGCTATATTTTATGTTTTATTTTTTTATTTTTTATGCATTGTGTTTGCATCATCTTTTATTTAGTACAAAAGATTCATAATCTAAGACCATGGCCCCACTATCAGTATTCGGTCAGTGTTTTTTCTCAGGAGTGGGAGCCAAAACCAGGAGTGAATGATAAATGCAGAATTGGTGACTTGTTTCTATTCTACCTTTTCTCTGATTGCTCCTCACCTGGTTTTGGCTCCCACTCCTAAGAAAAAATACTGACCGAACACTGACCAAATACTGATAGGAGGGCTGTGGCCTAACACAAAATATTGTACTGATTATTGATTTTATTTTAATGCCTATACAGATAGCCTGCTAACTAAAGCATTTACCATCTACATGAAAGAGTTCACACTAATAAGAGATTTAAGCATATTTCTAGATTTTCAGGAAATGTAAACTACTGTATACTCTGTTATTCATATGTATGGATTCTTTTAAAGGAAATCTGTTACCAGGTTTTTGTTACCTGATATGAGAGCAGTATAATGTAGAGACAGAGACCCTGATTACAACGATGTATCACTTACCCGTCTGTTTGATGTAGTTTTGATAACATCATTGTTTAATCAGCTGATTATCACTAAAGGACTAGTAAACTTGCTGCCATGTAGTTCCCATATTCATGGGCTTTGTATATTCTCTCCTCCGCCACTGATTGGCAGCTTTCTGCCTATGCACAGAGTACACAGAAAGCTGCCAATCAGTGGTGTGGGCGGGGTTATACACAGCTCAGCATTCAGAGAACTGGGAGATTTTCAGTAGATAAGATAGTTTTTAGTCAAACCTGCAGCAATCAGCAAAATAAGTAATACATTGCTGGAATCAGGTCTCTGCCCCTACGCCATGCTGTTCTCAGGTGGCATAGCAACAACCTGCTGACAGATTCCCTTTAAGTTGTTTCGAGGGCAGCGTTTAGACCTTGCATTTCACTTGGCATTCATATATTTTTTCATATTGCCAATTCAGTGAAACATTGATGTCCTTGCTACAACAGAGATACAATTAAACGTCTCCAATAGACCGCCTCTCTGAGACCACCCCTTATCCAGATTAGATTTATTGTGATAGATTTTCAGTTCCACCATGTTATGCGTGCTGGCCATCTTCTTTTAGGAGATCCCTCCACTTTTTAATGCAAGTGACTTTAATCGAGGATACAAATTTCCTGTAAAGTGCCTGGGCGACATAGAGCAGCAACTCGCCCACAACTGCTGCACTCTGGCACCTTACACTTCTGCTGCTGGGGTGTCTGACAATCATACGTGTGGTGTTTTTTTTATTTCTTTTACACTACCCCTTTCTTTGATTCCTTACATATTGTATGATATTATTAACCCTTGACAACCTTTTCAACCACAATTCTTCATCCCTTGCCAAACAGTATGTATCAAGAAATGGTAAGTAGGAAGGTACATATACAGGAAGCAAAATGTGGCAGCAGGCCCTAAAATAAGTGTGGCAGCAGGCCGCAGTAGAGGTGTGGCATGTACAGTTGTTAAATTAGACTAGTAAAGCAGTCATGCACAAGGTCTACATTTTTTTTTCCTCTTAACAAAATTCAACCGCCTTCCCAAAAATGACATAATAAAAATTGCTAAATAGTTACACGACCAAAAGGCCAGTACATGCAATAGGGTGCTGTATTTTGTATGGTGTGTATGGATGTGAAATTTACTGTATTTTTGTTTTAAAACGCGCAGGTCTGTCCTTGGCTTGGTGCGGCTGTAAGTTCTGGCCTAGCGCAAAGATGCCCAGGTTTCAGCCCACAGAAGAAGTAAAAAGAGGCGCCAAGGATTGTACATGAGACAATGAGCAGTGAGGTGAGTGTTTTCCTTTTTAGTTTTGTTTTCTATATATCTTACGTTTATAATGCCCTGGACGCATAGTAAGAGACATTATATTAGCGGAGAATAAATTTGTTGCAAATCGAATTTCCCGGTAAAATTCCCATTGATTTGATAAATTTGAATCTCATCAGATCCACTCATCTCTAGTCCCAGATGTTAGTAGTATAGTTGATACAGGAAATGAAAGGGCTCTCTAGATAGCATAAACTCCTTTACTACTGCTTAGACATTACTGGAAATAGGATAATTAAAGGTAATTGCATGATGATATAAGAGATTGTCAATGGTGGTTTGAGATCACATATTTCTCCAATGAGAATCTCCTTAGGAAAGACAAACTTTAGTGTTGTCCAAAATACTAGCACACAACCACCTTTGGTTCTGAAGTTTCAGACATTAGATGTTAGATAGATAATCACTTATTGTATTGCCCCTTTTGCCATCCCCGCCGCTCATTAATCCCTAGTGTCCTCTTCTATTAAATGTACGGTACTCCCAATTTCCCTCTACCATTTCTCCTCTCACAAGTCTTCAAAGTTGTTTGTGCCATCAGATATATTGCATAAATTGTACTTTTCTCAATAACGTCCCAGCTATCTGCCTTCTCTTCCTGCACCTCAGTCAGGATCTTCTGGCATGAATCTATAACTATTATATAACATACCAAAAATTTATTTTTTGTAATTTGTCATCTGAAATACTATGTTTATGTGGTTGTCTGGACATTAACATCGCACTGTGCCTATTTTACCTTACACATGCACATCATGTTTTTAGGTCTGAAAAGGTTTCGCCTTAAAGTAGTTGTCCAGTTAATACAAATTATCAACTATCCTATTATTTTGTTGATAGGTAGGAGACCCACACTGATCAGCAGCAGATTGGAGATTTTTCATCCCCATTTGGGAACTTTTATACCTTTCACAAAATAGTATAGCAGGTCAGATACGTCATCAACTCTCCGATCATTCCCTGTGGGTCTGCCAGAACTCAAATCTCCTCGGATCTGCTCATCTTTAGCTACAAGTTATTATGGTTGTGAGGTAGTACTCTGTGGCTGATGCAATCTTCTGAAATGCTAGAATTTTTTTTTTCAATTTGGATTAGTTAAACTGCAAATTGTTCAAATTTGGTCTGCAAATGTCATGAAATTTGACAAAAAATTCTATTTCCATCAAACTGATTCCCTCATCTCTAATGAAAAATATACCAAATTTTGTATGCAAGCAGAATCCCACTAGAAATTATTAAAAAGATTTTCCGGGCCTTAGTCCAAGGTCACAATAGTAGACCGTGGTCACCAGACAGAGCCCATTGAATCTTTTCCTACCTGCATCCTCGGCGCTTCTCATTAGTAGGCTTGGCGTTACACCATGCATCTGGCCAACAAATCAGAAGTTAGGCCGGAGGATTCCAGGAGATAGGAGGAGGCAAACAGTCCACTGATCTGCGGCCATGGACAACTGATGTGGCCGCTGGACCAGAGTCCTGTGAAACTTTTTGATAGTCTCTAGTTCTCATCCCGGTACCATTCTCTGTGGCCTTACCCATTAACAAAGCTGCTGTATTAGGTAGGATATCTGACCACATTAATTTTTCCAAGGACAACCATGGTTTTAAACACAACTATGAGTTTAACTAGATGAATATGAATAAAATAAACTCTAAAATTTGCACAGCTGCTAAACATTTATATGCAATTCAACTATGTGCTTTAGTTATAATCAGATCTTTATAAATGAGTGCATCTCAATAAGTCTTGAGTAAAAACACAATACACATCGAGCCAGTTATCCAGTGCTACTATGGAGCTGTCCCTACAGTCCCTTTCTAGTAAATACAGCTCTAAGGCTCATTTAAAAGGAGGTCTTATTCGCAGACACTGCTTCCAGTGTTTAATGTTTAGTTTCTCATGAAAGAAAAGTTCTGCAGTATAAGTATTGTATTGTATCCCACGTGTTTAGCACAACCCGGCCATGAAGATTTCAGTGGTCAATGGCAAATACAGTGTTAACAGAAAGAATTTAACTGTAGTAAGCTGCCCAGCAGCAAATTAGGAAGTTTGGCCTCCTAAGAATGAGTTGCGTTGTTTGTTCTTCCAAACTGCAGCTGTCCCTCTTTTTGGTGGCTTATTACACATGGAGCCTTAATGAATAGGAGTCGCTGTTATACTGTACGCCACACTTACAGGATCTATCTCAGAGCCCACCACAATCTCACTGATCAGCAGAAGGCCAGCAACATCATAATTCTTTCTACAAACAGGAGAGGATAAAGAAGGGTTTTTGTTGGAGCTTGGCTGAGTATGCCGGGTGTCCTGCCTTCAGGGTGCACCGACCGTGCCATCTCTAGCTGATATGGTCTTTGGCTTAGTAAGGTAACAAGCAAATATTGTTCACTCTCTGTAAAACTTTCTTGGACTAGGGCGACATTCGGATAATTGGGGTGGATAAACCTTCTGTGCACAGATATATAATATAAAACATTGAGAGATTATAAAATGGGATATTCAGAAACCAATAGTCACAAGCTGTCAAACAATGGCCATACTTACCCTAACACTCCTTGTTTTCCATACTTTCTGTTACTGAATATTTGTATAATAATATACAGATAGATAGATAAACAGATATTGTACATAAAGGATACTCTATACCCTACATCTTGTTTTATGAAGATTTATGCAACTTTCTTATTGATTTCGCTTCAGATCCTCAGCTTTTTTTTTTTAAATATCTTCTTGGTATCAGTAAACTGAAAGATTTTTGTTAACATCCAGTGGCTAAAAATTGGAAGGGGCCACTGGACAATTAGCTCATTTTGCTCGGTGAAGCCAACTCTACACAGGGTAAAAAGAAAAGTCTGAATGCCCTGCCAATGTATTTGTACTTTATAGATAATTAATTTATATTAAGTCTATGGAATATAATTACTAGACTCTCTTAAAAAGATCACATTTAATATCAGGTGAGCCAGCAAAACCAGAGTTGGCATAATGCTACATTTTTATGTGTATGAGCGGTCATACTTTTTTTTTTGAAGAGCTAGTGCTTGGTCATCTTCCTGTTGACCAGTTGCAGACACATATGACACCAGAAATCATTTGGTATTGCCTATATTCAGATACCCCAGTGACCTCACATTAGTGATAGAAGCCACAGTCGGTTTACCCTACATCCATGTCTGCTTCCAACCTTACCCTGTAGGATAGTATGAGGGAAAATAAGTTATTCTAGGTGGGAGTAAATCCTAAGATGAGGAAGTTGTGAACCCTGCTGATGTGCTGACCCAGCTTGTCCTAGGACCTGCTCTGATTGCAATGGTAAGGAAGTTATGGAAACCTACGTATTCTCTCCACTGGAAGCAATTACTGGATCTCACTTGTTCAGCACATCAACGGGGTCTGAGCTCCTGAACACCAACAAATGTGTCCTTTTAGAATTGCAAAACAAATTGAATGGTTTACTGAATAAAGGCTCCCACACACACTAAAGCATATTCAGCCGATCCTGATGTATTCTGCTTGACTAGTAGACCATCTAAAATGTATGGGAGTCTCCAGATCCTCCCCTGGCAGATAATATAATGGAATATAATCCAGAACACTCATCTGAGTCAAAAGTGCATGTGTATAGAGGGAGAGATGGCAGCTGGAAAAGCGTTGGACACAAAGTTTTATAAGGAGTATGGGCACCTTAAATTATTCAAAAGTGTAAAAATGGAAATTTGAGAAGTTGAGAAACGGTAGTTACACAAGGGAGCTTATTTGTGAAACATGTAATCTACCTAAAAATTAGTTTATTCATTAAATACCATTAATGAAGTAAACCTATCATGAATTCCAGTAGTGTTAAGAAAAGAGTAAGTTAAAGAGGCAGAGTCTCTCAGAAGCAAAGATGGTCAGAGGTTCACCAATCTGTGAACAGCTGCATCTAAAAATTGTAGAGCAATTTCAGAAAAATATTCCTCAATGTAACATTGCAAAGACTTATAATTTTCCACCATCTATGATACATGATATCATCAAAAAATTCAAAGATGCTATAGAAATCCATGTGCTTAACAGACACGGCCAGCAGTTAATACTGGATGCTCGTCATCTATGGGTCCTAATGCACTGCATTAAAAACAGGCATGGTTTGGTTGTGCAACTCACTATTTAGGCTCAAGAATACTTCCAGAAGTCATTGTGAACACAGTTCATCGTGCAATCCACGAATCCAAGTCAAAGCTCTATCATGCAGAAAAGAAGCCATATATCAACACAATCCAGAAATACTGTCATCTTCTCTGGGCCAAAGCTCATAGACTGCGGCAAAATGAAAAACTGTTTTCTGGTCAGATGCATCAAAATTAGAATTTTTTTATGTAACCACAGACTTCATGTCCTGTAAACTCAAGAGGAGAGGAGCCATCCAACTTGTTGTCAGTGCACAGTTAAAAAGATGGTATCAGGCTGCATTAGTGTCTATGGCATGGGCAGCATACACATCTTGAAAGGCACTATCAATGCTGGGCTTTATATAGAGGTTTTAAAACAACATATGCTCTCAGACAACGTCTATTTCAGGGAAGGATTTACATATTTCACCCCCAGACATTACTAAACCACATACTGTATGCATCACAACAGCATGGTTTCGAAGAACAGTTTGAGTAATGAACTCGCCTCTTGCAGTCCAGACCTTTCACTAATGGAAAACATTTGGTGTATTATGAAAAAAAAATAGGCAAAGAAGAAACAGGACTGTTGAGCAGCTAAAATCTGACATCAGACAAGTATAGGGCAACATTCCTCTCCCAAAGCTCCATCAATGGATCTACTCACTTAGGGTATGCTCACACTGGCGTACATTCTCTCATGCGAGAGAATCGGGCCGATTATCTTAATGACACTCGGCTCAAACTCTGTCAGAATTTGATTCAAGTGTTATCTGAGTGTGATCCAATTCTCTTGCATGAGAGAATTGCATTGCAGGTGCAGAGAAGATAGAGAACGTCATTTCTCCATCTTCCCCATTGTCTTTATGAGCGTACATCAGACTGCACTCGGATGACATCCAAGTGAACTAACAAATAAAGTAGCACTCTGTAACGCTAAGAATACAAACATGAAATATATGAAATTTGAATAGCATTACTGCTCAAGAAAATTGAAATAATTGAGAAATCCTAGCGCATAAATAAATAAATAAATTCATGTATACCTGGTAGCCACGGTAAAGCATTTCTCGTTGCCAGAAACCTACTAATGTTAATTACAGCAGGTTCTTACCTTCCCATACACATGCAGACTTTAGTCTCTAAGAGAGGATTCACATTGGTAGGTTCCTGGCAACTAGAAACGCCTTACCGTGGCTGGCAGGTACACATGAATTGGCCAATTTATGCGCTAAGATTTCTCAATTATTTCTATTTTCTAGAGCAGTAATGCTATTCAAATTTCATATATTTCATGTTTGCATGCTCAGTGTTGCAGAGTGATACTTTATTTGTTAGTAATAGTTATCTATGGAGATGGCTACTCTTAGTAAGCACCTGTACACACCAGTTTTCTGTTTTGGAAGTGACGGTCAGTCTTTTTCGTTGACATCCAAGGGCAGTCCGATGTGTCACATACACATATAGCCTTGTATAGGTGCGCGTTATCCAAATATCTAAGCCACTCGCAGCATGCTCCGATTGATTTCTCATGCCGAAACAACACTCCCATATACTGTAGTATAACATTGGTCCAGGTGCTATCTAATAAAACATCGGATAGCACTTGGCCGTGTATCACGCCAGTGTGAGCGGTACCTAAAAAGAAGAGTGGATACTACACAATGGTAGACATGGCTCTGTCCCAACATTTTTGAGATGTGTTGCTGCCATCAATTTCTAAATGAGTTAATTTTTTAAATGAAGTGGAAAAATGTCTAAGTTTAAACCTGATCTGTGTTCAAAGTTTTATTGTGAATAAAATATGACTATATTAGATTTCCAAATGATTGTTTTCTTTACATTTTGCGGAGTGGTTGCAATTTAAAATAAAAATGTGGAAAAATAAGTAACTAGATACATGTTCACATTAAATTTACAATCTGCATTATTGACAGTTAAACTATCATAATGTCCATCACATGTATTACTGCTAACCATGGGGTGATAAAATTCTGTGCAAAAAAGTCTACTATGAAGCAATCTAGCAGAGTCTCAGTGACGAAGATGTAGTAAAAGTTTGTGTAACTGAAACTAACAATGAAAAGGCCACTTTCCAGGCGTAGATGGTATGGCATTTACAGCTTTACACTGCACAGTATTTTTGTTCTAGTCGTAAGGGAAGCCTTGTTCAGCCTATTTTGGGGCCTCATGACATGCTGCCAGCACTACTGAAATTAGCATTGGTCTTTTGTTTCTCTGCATGCGCACATCATACACTGCTGATCTGATAAACCCTTTTTTTCCAAACACCAGCATTTTTAAACAAAACTAGCATGGGACTGATGAGTAATGTGAATGTGTCAAAAAAAAAACTTCCCAGCCACTGCTACAAAATCCCAGATTTAGAAAATTAAGGAAAAGATAATCACTTAAATAATCTCATAGATGGCACATTTCTAAAAAAAAAAAAGTAAATGGCAGATAATCTGTATGCTAAGTAAAAGGAAATTAAGTTATACACACAAGTACTGTATAATATGGCACTAATGTGACAAAGTATTTTTCATCACAAAAAATAGGAGGATTTAAACAGCATTGTCCCTGACAATTAAAAGTGACTCAAAATCATATTCCTCTGAGCTGCCTTCCTGTATACATTTTTTTAAATTTGTTTATAATCAAATGATCTTTTTTTTTACTTCTTCTCATATACAGATGACAGATGTAAGGATTTCAAAGCAGACAAACCTAGTTATGATCATAAGTGATGTCATCCAGCTTTTCATTGACTCTGATTGTCATATAACACTACGGCGTTGTGCAGCCAAACTACAAAACAGCAAAACTTACATAAACTCTTTCCTACTGCTGTTAGTTTAAGGTCTGGAATTACTCCAAACTCATGAATATTCTCATGCTGTATCTCATATTATTCATGAATCAGGATGAGGATTAGCATGTTACAGTCAGGTCTGTATTTGCCCCTAGGCACTAGGGCGGTGGATTGCAGGGGGCAACGCCAGGATCAAGATTTGAAGAAAGAAAAGGAAAGTGGAAGCAGGGTCCTTGCACTCATTTGTATTCATATCTTTAAGATACAACTATAAATGAAACTGAGCGTGCTGGCACCTACGGGGTCAGAGAAGCTCCAATCAGCACCCTACTGTGTTTTGCAGCGGTAAGCTCAGGCTGCGGATGTCGTGGCAGCGCGATGAGGTCACCTCATCACTCTGCACACATCCTTCAAAGTGCTGTAGAGTAGGAGAAGATGACGTCTTAGCCAATAGCAGTTAAGCTCTCATACAGCCAAAGATTCAGGGTGGCTTTTACTATAGATTGGTGATTAGGAAGGCTTACAGAGTGCATTATAGTGCAAGGGACAGTATGGTATGGAAGGAGGACAGTGTGAGGGACTCAGTATGGCAAGGGTAGCATGGCGGCTCAGTATGGAGAGTTGGGAGCATAATGGGCTAAGTATGGATATGGATCAGCATGGGATAGGCTCAGTATGGAGAAGAGCAAGCATGGGGGCTCATTATGGAGAGGCTGGCAGCATAAGGGGCTCAGTATGGAAAAGGGGCAGCATTGGGTGGCTCAGCATGGAGAAAGAGCAGCATGAAGGCTTAGTATCGAGACAGGACAAAATGACTAGCTTAGCTTAGTATGGAGAAGAAACAGCATGGGGTGGGCTCAATATGGAGAAGAGGCAATATGAGGTAAGCTCAGTATGGTGAAGCAGCAGCATTGCATGGGCTCAGTATGGAGAGGAGGAAGCATGGGGGGCCCAGTATGGAAATGGATATCACGGGAATCAGTATGGAAAAGGGGCAGCATGGGGCTGTGTATGGGGAAAGGTCAGCATGTGGGCCTTAGTATGGAGAAGAGGCAGCATGGGGTAAGAGCTATAATGAAAAGAGATATCATGGGGTGCATTCAGTATGGAGAAGGGGCAGCATGGGATGTGCTCAGTATAGTGAAAACATGGGTGTCTTAGTATGGAGAGAAAGCAGCATATGGGCTCAGTATGGAAAAGGTTAGCATGGGGGCTCAGTAAGGAGAGAGGGCTACATAGGTAGTTCCATACGTAAAGGCACACCGTGGTGTGGACAGTGTGAAGAGGAGGCTCAGTATGGAGTGGGGGCAATATGATGGAGTGTAGACAGCATGAGGGAACAGTGTGAAGAGTGGGCAGAATGGGGTGGGGACAGTGTGAAGATCATAGTTCATAATTGAGGAAGGTGTATAATCCCTCATTAGGGAGGACAGCATGGTGGTTTTAGTTTATAAGGAGGTGGTGTGGTGGTCATAGTTCAAAACGCTGAACAGTGTAGTGGTCCTAGTATATTGGGGAGAAGGTGTGGTGTGAATATTTCATAAGATCATAGTGAGGAGCAATAATTTACCTAGGCACTTATTTAGGGCACAGCATGGATGGTTATTTTATTCAAGCGGCAGGTACTGATATCTAACGGTGCATTTACATTGGCTAAACACAACTTTTAAATGGCCACTGGTCAGATATATGAAACTGATTGACAGTTGTTTAATAGCCTGTTTAGAAATGACCGCACTCTAAGATATGATAGCACTTTCATGTGCACAGAACGATAGTTAAAATGATAAATCTGTTCGCATAGAACAGCATTGTTCTAGCAGCACATTTGTTTACGGGACAAATTGCTCCAAAGAACAATAATATTTAAAGGGATTGTCCGAAGGACAAATGATATTTTAATCAGTAGATGTGGCCAGGGGATGTGGTATGTGTAGACCATGTACCAGCATGGTGTCAGACACAGTCATTAAATAGAGGCAAGCAAACAGAGTCCAGTCCAGGGCGATGCATTTCAAAAATTTAAGTTTATTCCGCCATCATACACATCAACTTTTGAAATGACTCACCTTGGACTGGATGCTGTTTGCTTGCCTCTATGCTGTTAATCCTCCAAGTGGGTTCCTTGAAACTTTGAACGAGCATCCATCTTAGTGAGTGCTGTCAAGTTTATCTCAACACAGGAACATTTTATTAACACATTCAATTGTGTAACTTATTTTTATTCTAAGATCAAGATCTATTGATTAAAATGAGTTTTGTTCTTGGGGCAACTCCTTTAAACCCTTCATGACATTTGATGTACCCAGACGTCATGGTCAGATGGAGGATCCCGACCTTTGACGTATGGGTACTTCATGGCAATCATGTGAGGCACAGGAGCTTAGCTTAAGTTAAAGCTGAGACCCGGCTGTCATTGGCAGGAGCAGTGCCCGCACCGCCCCATGCCATTTAACACCCGAAATCCCGCAATCGATACTGATTACATCATTTAAAAGGCTGGGAAAGAGAGTAGGCTCCCTATCCCTTTCGATGGGTGCCCTCTATAATATCCTTGCGAGGGCTTGATCGTTGCCATGGCAACTCGAGGTTGTTAAGACGACCTCCGGGTCTGCCAGTTACAGCAGTGCTAGTGCATTGCAAAGCATTATACTAGCAATCAGATTAAAAAAAGCTAAAGTCCCATAGAGGGACTAAGTGAAAAAGTTTAAAAAAAAGTTAAAAGAACTTGTAAAAATATTTTTAAAAAATCACAAAATAAAGAAAAAAAGCTAAAAAAAAATAAACCAATAAATATGCATATTTACGTTAAAAAAAATAAACAAAAAAAGTACACATATTTGGTATCGCTGCATCTAAAATGACCTGATCTATAAAACTGGCACACTAGTTAACCCCTTCAGTGAACACCACTAAAAAAAACAGTGGCAAAAAACTATGCTTTTTCATCATACCGCCAAACAAAACGTTGCATAAAACGCGATCAAAAAGTCTAATGGAAATAAAAATGATATCGCTGTAATCGTACTGACCCAAAGAATAAAGTTGTCTTATCATAATTAACTACACGGTGAATGGCATGAAAAAAGCAGATCCTGAGTTGCTGGATTTTGTTTATTCTGCCTTCCAAAAATCGGTATAGAAAGCGATCAAAAAAGTTACGTGCCCGAAAATAGTACCAATAAAAACGTCAGCTCTTCCCACAGAAATCAAAGACCTCACATGACTCTGTCGGCAGATATATAGATCCTGTGCTCTACACTACGTGCTTACATTAGGGTTTCCGTGTAAATCTCTGAAATACCTGATTTAGACGGAACCCTCTGTGAGGAGCTGCCCACTTACTAAAGACTATGATACTTTTCCAGCAACGGACCACCATTTTTGTCAATATTATTATTGTGTTTTATTAGTGATTTTCTTGTTATGTTTTATATAGTTCTGCTAACTTGTCAGTATGTGCACTAGATTCACTTGTAAAATGTCCAGCATTGCACTAATCTGTATCTCAGAATATCTGTACCTCAAGAGTATCCAACCATTGTTCCAACAGTCAATAATCTCATTATGTGTGTGTAGATTGTAGACATAGTGGAGCCGTCACCACAAGGGGTCTTACATGCAGTCTCAGATGAAGGCTTCTAGAATATTCTTCATTGTTTTAGCGAACAGTGAATGTTTAAGGGGGAGGGTGTGATCACTTCTGACCTGGGAGGGGACTGATCTCAGTGGAAGAAAGGAGAGACATGTTCTATAAAGAGTTGAGTGGAAGGATTGAAGGAAGAGGATGGAGACCGTGGACTTGGAAGGATGGGTGGATAAACATGTTACCATTATGGATTATGTCGGTTGGATTTAAACTTTCTTAAAAGAACTGTTGCTACTGGATAGAGGATCATGGACTGTGGCTATAGACTATACTGGCTGGAGATATGAAATCTGTGGGCCAACCAAAAGTTGGGAGACAGTGAGTATGGCCTTATACAAAGCCAGTGGAACTTCTGAACCCAGATTGGGAACTTAAGGACTGAGAGAACTGTATTTGGGCCATTTACCTGGAATTGCTTTATTACCATTACCATGGCTGTGATCAATAAAATATTGTTGCATCGTTAACCTGCCTAGGCAATTACTTACAACCCACAACCTCAGATCTTTACACCCTCGACGGAAGATTCCCTATAATGAGGAAGATGGAGAATTTGTGGACTTTGTACGTTTTTTTAGGAGTGCATAAAAGCGCGGTCGACCACAGTTTTGTGCACCTCTGAAAAGGAGACCGCTAAACAGAGGCCAGCAGAGTCCAGAGTAACTCTCTTGACTAATTATAGTGATTGAATCTGTCAGGGGTGTCCTCTGAATATTGTCATTTGAAGAGCACAGGATCCAAAATGTTATGTAAAATGTTCCCAACAAAAGCTTCAACTCAATCCACAAAAAAAGCAAGTACCCACTCAGGTCCGTCATCTGTCAACAGAAATATAGGGGGCTTCCACGTTACTGGTAGTACAAAGCCTCTGGAAAAGTGTTTCGGCTCTTCAACCCCAAAAGAAATCCAGCAAATTCTGTGCTCCCAAATCCAAATGCCCCTCTCCTTTCAGAGCTCCATAATGTGCCTAAACCATATTTAGTGTGTACATGTTTGCATTTCTGTAGTGATGAGAACCTGCTTAATTGAAGGGGTCCATGTCTCCAGAAGCACGAGCTGGGCACAATGTATGGGCACTACAATGTGCTGGACACTACAATGTACTGGGCACTACAATGTACTGGGCACTGCAACATACTGGGCACTGCAGTGTATGAGCACTACAATGGCAGATTTGCAATTTTCACTTGGTAACATCCACTGCTGCTTGTTTCTGGAAAACACACATGGAGTCAAATTTGTCACTATACCTGTAGATAAATTTTAGAGGGGTGTAATTTCCAATATGGAGTCACTTGAGGGGAAATTCTGCTATTCTGGCATTTAGACACTCTGTATATGGAGTTTGCAAACCATTCTATGATAATTTGCTCTCCAAGAGTCAAATAACGCTCCTTCCCTCCCGAGTCTCGCCATGTGGCTAAGCAGTACTGTACAGCCACATATGGGGTATTGCCACGTTCAACAGAAATTGTGTGACATTCTTTGTTGCCAGTTCTACTAATTTTCCCACGTGAAAATGTAAAATCTGGGACTAAAACAAAACTTTTGTGGTAAAAATATAAACATTTTTTCTTCACAGCCCAATGGCATGAAATTCTGTGACACACACCTGTTGTGTCAATGTGATCACTGCACCCTTAGAGGAATTCATTGAGATGTGTAATTTGTAACATGGGGTCACTTATATGGCGTTCTGCTGTGCTGGCACTTCAGGGGCTCTTCCAGTTGATCATGGCACCCTCAAAACATAAGAGCCAAATCTGAGCTCCTCCCCCGAGCTTTCCACTGCGCCTGCCACTGCGCCTGAAAAGTAGCTCCCGATTACATGCAGGATATTGGCTTACTCAGGATAAATTGAACAACAAACTGTGAGGTCCATTTTTTCCTACAAGAAAAAAGATAAATGTCAGCTCAGCCATGTTGGAGAATATTGATTGCACGGACACTCACTGTGCAGCAAGGGAAATTCAGAAGACAATTCAAGTCCAGAATCCAAAAACTCCTTTAAAAGTCCATGTTTATTTCAAAAGTTTAAAATTATTATATCCATGCTGGCGTCATATAAAACATGAGTAAAATTAGAACAAACAAACAGACGTGTTTCGATCTATACGCTCTTAACCATCGTTAGAAGTAAGGGGAAAGATTTTGCCATTTTTCCTATTAACTTTTATAAAAATTTAAACCTTGGGGCTAAAACAATATTTTAGTAGTAAAAATGTAATTATTCTTTCTTCACCGCCCAATGGTATAAATTCTGAGGCACATATGGTGTCAATATGCTCATTGCACTCCTAGATGAATTCATTGAAAGGTGTAGTTTATAAAAAGGGGTCGCTTATGGGGTGTTCTGCTGTTCTGGCACCTCAGAGTCTCTGTCAATGTGACATGGCAACCTCAAACCATTCTAGCAAAATCTGAACTCCAATATGGCGCTCCTTCCCTTCTGAGCTTTCTACTGTCCCTCAAGAGTAGTTTTCAACCACATATGGGGTATCAGGAAAAATTGTGTAACAAATTGTATGGTCCATTTTCTCTTATTATCCCTTTTGAAAATGAAAAACTTATGGCTTAACAGACATTTGAGTGGAAAAGCTGGTAATTTTCAATTGACTCAGCCCAATGTTATACATTTCTGTGAATTTCCTGGGGTTAAAAATGCTCACTACTCCCCTAGATGAATTACTCAAGAGGTGTAGTTTCCAAATGGGGTAACTTGTGGGGGTTGCTACTGTTTTGGCAAGTCAGGGGTTCTTCAAATGTGACATGGCATCCGCAATCTATTCCAGCCAAAATTGTGCTTCAGAATTCAATTAACACTCCTTCCCTTCCAAGCCCTGCCGTGTGCCCAAACAGTCGTTTTCCATCACATGTAGGGTAATGGCATACCCAGGAGAAATCGCAAAACGTATTTTTGGGTCCATTTTCTCCTGCAAGCCTTGTTAAAAGGAAAAATCTGGGGTAAAGCAACATTTTTGCAGGAAAAATGTATTTTTTAACTTTGACAGCTTAATATTATAAAATTCTGTGAAGCATCTATGGGTTCAAGGTGATCACCACACCTCTAGATAACTTTCTTGAGGTGTGTAATTTCTAAAATGGGGTCACTTGTGGGGGATTCCCACTGTTTAGGCCCTCAGGGGCTTTGCAAACAAGACATGGTGTCTGCTATCCCAGCCAATTTCGGGCTCCAAAACTGGTGCGCCTTCCCTTCCAAGCCTTGTCGTGCGCCCAAACAGTAGTTTTCCACCACAAATGGGATATCAGTGTACTTATGAGAAGTTGCATAACAAATTTTGTGGCCTATTTGCCCCCATTACCCTTGTGAAAATGAAAAATTTGGGGCTGAAGCAACATTTTTTCAGAAAAATATATTTTTTTTATTTTCACGGCTCAACGGTATCAAATTCTGTGAAACACTTGTGGATTCAACACACCTTTTAGATAAGTTCCTTGAGGGTGTAGCTTCCAAAATGGGGTCACTGAGGAGAAACAGCGCAATAAATTGTATGGTCCATTTTCTCTTGTTAAACTCTTGGAAAAGCTAAATTTGGAGTTAAATCAATATTTTGGTGGGAAAAAGTAAAATGTTCACTTTTTTCTTCCACATTGCTTTGATTTTGGTGAAGCCCCTAAAGGGTTAATAAACTTCTTGAATTTTATTTTGAGCACTAATTTTATTGTGAGCACTAATTTTAAAATGGTGTCACTTTTGGGGTATTTTCTGTCACATAGGGCCCTCATAGTTACTTTAAAAAGGGATGTGGTCCTTAAAAAAAGGTTTTGTAAATTTTGTTGGAAAAATGAGAAATTGCTGATAAATTTTAACCCTTCTAACTTTATAAAAAAATATATACAGTACAGACCAAAAGTTTGGACACACCTTCTCATTTAAAGACTTTTCTGTATTTTCATGACTTTGAAAATTGTACATTCACACTGAAGGCATCAAAACTATGAATTAACACATGTGGAATTATATACTTAACAAAAAAGTGTGAAACAACTGAAAATATGTCTTATATTCTAAGTTTTTCAAAGTAGCCACCTTTTGCTTTGATGACTGCTTTGCACACTCTTGGGTTCAAGTCCCATCAGCGAATAGTTACTTTTTTTATTATTATTACAGTTGTAAAAGTCACTCGTCAGAATCACTCGTCAGATTCACTCGTCAAAATCATTTGTCAAAATCACTCGTCAAAATCACTCGTCAGAATCACTCGTCAAAATCACTCGTCAGAATCATTCGTCAGAATCACTCGTCAGAATCACTCATCAGAATCATTCATCAGAATCACTAGTCTAAATCATTCGTCAAAATCATTCGTCAGAATCATTCGTCAGAATCACTTGTCAAAATCACTCGTCAGAATCACTTGTCAGAATCACTCGTCAAAATCATTCGTCAGAATCATTCGTCAGAATCATTCGTCAGAATCACTTGTCAGAATCATTCGTCAGAATCACTCGTCAGAATCATTTGTCAGAATCACTTGTCAAAATCACTCGTCAGAATCACTCGTCAGAATCACTCGTCAAAATCACTCGTCAAAATCATTCGTCAGAATCACTCGTCAGAATCACTCGTCAGAATCATTCATCAGAATCATTCGTCAGAATCACTCGTCAGAATCATTCGTCAGAATCACTCGTCAGAATCACTCGTCAAAATCACTCATCAGAATCACTCGTCAGAATCACTCGTCAAAATCATTCGTCAGAATCATTCGTCAGAATCATTCATCAGAATCACTTGTCAGAATCATTCGTCAGAATCACTCATCAGAATCACTCGTCAAAATCACTCGTCAGAATCACTCGTGAAAATCACTCGTCAAAATCATTCGTCAGAATCACTCGTCAGAATCACTCGTCAGAATCACTCGTCAAAATCATTCATCAGAATCACTCGTCAGAATCATTCGTTAGAATCACTCGTTAGAATCACTCGTCAGAATCACTCGTCAGAATCACTCATCAGAATCACTTGTCAGAATCACTTGTCAGAATGACTCATCAAAATTACTCGTCAAAATCACTTGTCAGAATCAGTTCTCAGACAGGGTATTTAGCCTCAAACTGACATCATTCTGATGTTTGATTTTGATATCTGATCATGTCCTAAAATGGACACTGTACACTCGCTACACTTTCGAGTGCATTGAAGTGTAACCACAGACAGGCAGAACATGCCCATGGACACATTGTGTGAAAACCCACACTGGCTCTTGCAACGCGCCACAGACACACAAACCAATTTTATATAACACTAGCTCTTACCAATGGACCACTGTCAATCAGGATAGGGACTAGCTTTTATATGCAAATATTGGGGCATAACAGTGCATAAAGGCATAGACCACACAAAGGGTGCATTTTGGTGCCTCCATTTGCATATCACATAAAATCAGCTGTTTCAGCAGATATTTAGTTAAACTGTATAAGCCTGGAATGATTTTTTGAGGGGGGAATGAAATAAAACAGCAATTCTGCCATTGTCATTTGTGTTTTTTTTAGACATTCACTATGTGGTATAATTAATGACTTACGCTTACTGTATGGGTAATAATTATTGCAACAGTAGCAAAGTTTATTTTTCTTTGTAAAATAGAAAAGAAATAGTGAAAAAGGTTTTTCATTCATGAGGAAAATATTGCTTTCAGTGTTAACTTCTGCAATGACTCAATAGCATACTTTCCAACTGTTCCAGAATAGAAAAAGGGGCAAATCTAACCACACCAATAAACCATTTCTTTCTACCCTGGCTGGAGAAAATGTCAAAGGGGGCAATGATTATTGCACTTCAACTGCATTTTTTATGCCTTTTTCCCCTTCTTTGATGCTTTTTCGGTTCAGATTTGAAGCAGCTTTTGTAATATGGTTTTTATATTACAGAAAAGCTTTGATTCTGCACCTAAAAAAGTAACTGCAGTTTTTTACATGCGTTTTATTTAAAAAAAAGCACCAAAACTGCACAGTTCAGCAACGTTTTTAGGGGAGAGTAAGGCTGAGTGCACACTGTGCATTTTTGCGGCGTTTTTTTCCAGTCGGAATTGGCACAAAATCGCTAGGGAATCCTTATGCCAGCAAAGTCAATGACAATTCTGAAGTGTTGTGCCCATGACCAATATTTTTACTTTCAGTATTTGCCGTGCTTTTAAGTCCACAGGATGTCAATTCTTTGTGCGTTTTTGCCTCGTTCTTCCTCCATTGATTTCAATTGAGTCAGTCAAACATGCAGCAAAAAAGGCAGGTAAAATGTTTGCAGATTTGCTGTGGATTTTTTCTGCATATTTGACCAACTCAATTGAAGTCAGTGGGTCAAAAATGCGGCAAAAACGCACAAAGAATTGACCGCGGATCACAGGCGTTGGCTGATGAGAGACTACTACTCCCCTCAGCCTACGTCTGCTGTAGCTGATAACAGGCACCGCTGATGGGAGTTGTCATCAGCCAGTGCCTGTGCTCACAGTAAAGAAAAGAAAAAAAAGTTAAAATAAATAAATATGGAAATACAATTAAAAAACACATTATACTCACCTAACACCAAATCCCTGAAGCCCTTGTCCCCTGTAAAAATAAAAAATAAAAAAACACAATATACTCATCTAACACCTAATCCCTGATATCCAAGTCACCTGTAAAAAAAGAAAATATAATAAACCCTCACCTATCCGCAGTAATCCACGTAATCCAGAGTGTCCCACGGCGATCGGATCATTTGTAGAAAAGTAACATCAGCAGATGTGACTGTTCTACCCAGCAGCCGGCTACACAATCACAGTAGCATTATAGCTCACAGTGTATAGCGCTGAGCTGCCATGAGAGAGGTCACAGGAGTTCATCATTTACGTGAGGAAATTTGTGTCTTTATTTAAAAACTTTTACTATGGGGTTAATAATGGGAGCATCTTATAGATTCCTCTCCATTACTAACCCCTGGACTTCATGTCAGCTGCCAATACAATCCTGACATGAACCCCAACCCTACTACCCCACTTGCCACCGCACCAGGGCAAGTGGGAAGAGCAAGGCTAAGCGCCAGTTTTGGTGCATATTATTGATGCACCATAGCTGGGGCCCCTTCCCTGGCTATTAATATCAGCTCATAGCTGTCTGGTTTGCCTTTGATGGTTAGATTTTATAGGGCCTACGTCAATTTTTTTTCTGGGGTCCCCTTGTAAACTAGCCACTAAAGGCTAACCAAACAGCTGTGAGCTGTTATTAATAGCCAGGGAACATGTTGGCCTAATGGCCCCTTCCTAGGCTAAAAATACCAGCCCTCGGCTACTCCAGAAATGGCACTTCATATTTGAATGGGATTAGGGGTAATGGGATTAGGGATTGGTGTCAGCAGCAGTCGCTGACACCAAGCCCCAGGTTTAGTAATGAAGAGGTGTCAGCCAGACACCCTCATTACTAAACCTGTAAGTAAACAGTTAAATAAACACACACATTGAGAATAAAACAACTTTATTTGAAATAAAACAGACACAAAACGAGCCTTTTTTCCCATTTTTGTTGCCAACAAATTCCTAGAGATGCAGAATCAAATACTTAACATGTGCACATTCCCTAAGACGGCGGTATAACTCAGACGAGGATCGCAAACGCAATACTAGGACAGGCCGTCAGTTCTCCCGACCCGAACGTGACAGCTGCAAAGAAATACATGCTGTCACACTCCTGTCGGGAGAGCTGACAGCCAGTCTGAGCCATGCAATCCTTGTTCGAGTTATATGGCCTTATAATTCTCCCCTTAGACACACAGAGGGCGCAGTTTTCTTGAAATCACATCCACTTTACTTGGACAGTTAAAAATAGCAGAATTTATGTGCAAAAATGCAGCAAAAAGATGCAACATTTACTTTACATGTGAACATGACCTCAATGTTTAGGCAAAGGGGATGTGGTTTCTTGAAAATTCCACCCTCGGTGCATCTAAAGATGCTGTTGTACTGTGCAGTATTGATGCATTTTTTTCTATAGGCTTCTATGTGGAGAATAAAAAAAATGCATGTAAAATGTATCTTGAAAAATAAGGGTCAATGCTGTAAAGATTGAGGTTTTTGCATAAGCTTAATGTATATGTCAATAAAAGTTTAAAAACTTATAAATTGCTGATAATTGTACTTCAGTAACTATAGAAACATCTGACTAAAAGAGCTAAAAACACTGAAGCAGCAAAACTTTATGAAAACTAAAATTTGTGTCAATCTCGACATTTTTGACAATGATTGTACACATATATACACATACTTCAGTATTTAACACAGATTCATAATATAACACACACACACGCACATCAGTATATAACACTAACATCAGTATATAGAGAACACATCAATATATTACACATAAACATTAGTTTTTAGAACATACATCAGTATATAACATACATCAGTATACAATACAAATCTGTATGTAACACACATCAATATATAACACACATCAGTATAAAAGACATCACTATATAATACAGACATCAATATATAACAACACACACATCAGTATACTGTACATATAAAATACAAGTCAGTATTAAACAAACACATCACAGTATAACACACACAACAGTATATCACAGACACAACATCAATTTATGACACACACATCAATATACACTGCTCAAAAAAATAAAGGGAACACTTAAACAACAGAATATAACTCCAAGTAAATCAAACTTCTGTGAAATCAAACTGTCCACTTAGGAAGCAACACTGATTGACAATCAATTTCACATGCTCTTGTGCAAATGGAATAGACAATAGATGGAAATTATTGGCCATTATCAAGACACACTCAATAAAGGAGTGGTTCTGCAGGTGGGGACCACAGACCACATCTCAGTACCAATGCTTTCTGGCTGATGTTTTGGTCACTTTTGAATGTTGGTTGTGCTTTCACACTTGTGGTAGCATGAGAAGGACTCTAAAACCAACAGAAGTTGCTCAGGTAGTGCAGCTCATCCACGATGGCACATCAATGCGAGCTGTGGCAAGAAGGTTTGCTGTGTCTGTCAGGGTAGTGTCCAGAGGCTGGAGGCGCTACCAGGAGACAGGCCGGTACACCAGGAGACGTGGAGAGGGCCGTAGGAGGGCAACAACCCAGCAGCAGGACTGCTACCTCCACCTTTGTGCAAGGAAGAACAGGAGGAGCACTGCCAGAGCCCTGGAAAATGACCTCCAGCAGACCACAAAAGGGCATGTGTCTGCACAATCGGTTAGAAACCGACTCCATGAGGGTGGTACCGACGTCCACAGATGGGGGTTGTGTTCACAGCCCAACACCGTGCAGGACCCTTGGCATTTGCCACAGAACACCAGGTTTGGCAAGGGTGCCACTGGCACCCTGTGCTCTTCACAGATGAAAGCAGGTTTACACTGAGCACATGTGACAGACGTGACAGAGTCTGGAGACGCCGTGGAGAGCGATCTGCTGCCTGCAACATTCTTCAGCATGACCGGTTTGGCAGTGGGTCAGTAATGGTGTGGGGTGGCATTTCTTTGGAGGGCCGCACAGCCCTCCATGTGATCGCCAGAGGTAGCCTGACTGCCATTAGGTACCGAGATGAGATCCTGAGACCCCTTGTGAGACCATATGCTGGTGCAGTTGGCCCTAGGTTCCTCCTAATGCAGGACAATACCAGACCTCATGTGGCTGGAGTGTGTCAGCAGTTCCTGCAAGATGAAGGCATTGAAGCTATGGACTGGCCCGCCCATTCCCCATACCTGAATCCGATTGAGCACATCTGGGACATCATGTCTTGCTCAATCCACCAACGTCACGTTGCACCACAGACTGTCCAGGAGTTGGCGGATGCTTTAGTCCAGGTCTGGGAGGAGATCCCACAGGAGACCATCCGCAACCTCATCAGGAGCATGCCCAGGCATTGTAGGGAGGTCATACAGGCACGTGGAGGCCGCACACAATACTGAGACTTTTGACTTGTTTTAAGGACATTACATCAAAGTTGGATCAGCCTGTAGTGTGTTTTTCCACTTTAATTTTGGGGGTGACTCCAAATCCAGGCCTCCATTGGTTAATAAATTTGATTTCCATTGATGATTTTTGTGTGATTTTGTTGTCAGCACATTCAACTTTGTACAGAACAAAGTATTCAATGAGAATATTTCATTCATTCAGATCTAGGATGTGTTATTTGAGTGTTCCCTTTATTTTTTTGAGCAGTGCACTTGACTCACTATGTACAGACAAAAGCAGCATCTTATTAATTTAAAAATCTACCCAGTTCATTGCTATATAAATTTGTGATTAAGGATAATGTCACATTTGCATGTAGTTGAAAAGTGGGGCCCTGGAGATGGCTACTGGTGGGTCCCTGAAACCCCAGTCTGACACTGCTCGCACGTGTATGTTATATACACATACGCTGCATATTACACAGACTTCATGTTACAGATACACTGAATGTTACAGATACTGTATGTTACACACATACAGTACAGACCAAAAGTTTGGACACACCTTCTCATTTAAAGATTTTTCTGTATTTTCATGACTATGAAAATTGTACATTCACACTGAAGGCATCAAAACTATGAATTAACACATGTGGAATTATATACTTAACAAAAAAGTGTGAAACAACTGAAAATATGTCTTATATTCTAGGTTCTTCAAAGTAGCCACCTTTTGCTTTGATGACTGCTTTGCACACTCTTGGCATTCTCTTGATGAGCTTCAAGAGGTAGTCACCGGAAATGATTTTCACTTCACAGGTGTGCCCTGTCAGGTTTAATAAGTGGGATTTCTTGCCTTATAAATGGGGTTGGGACCATCAGTTGTGTTGTGCTGAAGTCTGGTTGATACACAGCTGATAGTCCTACTGAATAGACTGTTAGAATTTGTATTATGGCAAGAAAAAAGCAGCTAAGTAAAGAAAAACGAGCAGCCATCATTACTTTAAGAAATGAAGGTCAGTCAGTGCTCAAAATTGGGAAAACTTTGAAATTGTCCCCAAGTGCAGTTGCAAAAGTCATCAAGTGCTACAAAGAAACTGGCTCACATGAGGACCGCCCCAGGAAAGGAAGACCAAGAGTCACCTCTGCTTCTGAGGATAAGTTTATCTGAGTCACCAGCCTCAGAAATCGCAGGTTAACAGCAGCTCAGATTAGAGACGAGGTCAATGCCACACAGAGTTCTAGCAGCAGACACATCTCTTCAACAACTGTTAAGAGGAGACTTTGTGCAGCAGGCCTTCATGGTAAAATAGCTGCTAGGAAACCACTGCTAAGGACAGGCAACAAGCAGAAGAGACTTGTTTGGGCTAAAGAATACAAGGAATGGACATTAGACCAGTGGAAATCTGTGCTTTGGTCTGATGAGTCCAAATTTGAGATCTTTGGTTCCAACCACCGTGTCTTTGTGCAATGCAGAAAAGGTGAACGGATAGACTCTACATGCCTGGTTCCCACCGTGAAGCATGGAGGAGGAGGTGTGATAGTGTGGGGGTGCTTTGCTGGTGACACTGTTGGGGATTTATTCAAAATTGAAGGCATACTGAACCAGCATGGCTACCACAGCATCTTGCAGCGGCATGCTATTCCATCTGGTTTGCGTTTAGTTGGACCATCATTTATTTTTCAACATGACAATGACCCCAAACACACCTCCAGGCTGTGTAAGGGCTATTTGACCAAGAAGGAGAGTGATGGGGTGCTACGCCAGATGACCTGGCCTCCACAGTTACCAGACCTGATGGTTTGGGGTGAGCTGGTCTTCAGAGTGAAGGCAAAAGGGCCAACAAGTGCTAAGCATCTCTGGGAACTCCTTCAAGATTGTTGGAAGACCATTTCCGGTGACTACCTCTTGAAGCTCTTCAAGGGAATGGCAAGAGTGTGCAAAGCAGTCATCAAAGCAAAAGGTGGCTACTTTGAAGAACCTAGAATATAAGACATATTTTCAGTTGTTTCACACTTTTTTGTTAAGTATATAATTCCACATGTGTTAATTCATAGTTTTGATGCCTTCAGTGTGAATGTACAATTTTCATAGTCTTGAAAAGACAGAAAAATTTTTAAATGAGAAGGTGTGTCCAAACTTTTGGTCTGTACTGTATATATACAAATGTATGTTACATATACATATACTGCATGCTGCACACATTCCATATGACACACACGGCATGCGGCGCACAAACTGTGTGTTGCACACGCATGAACAAACTACATGTTACACATATATGTACACACATAAGTTTATAACACATCAGTATATTACTCATACATCAATATAGAACAAACACATCAGTATATCACACACATCAGTATATAACACACACCAGTATATAACACACACATCAGTATACAGCACACATTAGTATATAACACACACCAGTATATAACACATACATCAGTATATAACACACACCAGTATATAACACACACCAGTATATAACACATACATCAGTATATGACACATACCAGTATATAACACATACATCAGTATATAACACACGCTAGTATATAACACATACATCAGTATATAACACACACATCAGTATATAACACACATTAGTATATAACACACATCAGTATATAACACACACTCATCTGTATATTACACACATCAATATATAACACACACCGGTATATATACATACATCAGTATATAACACACTCATCTGTATATAACACACACTAGTATATAACACACATCAGTATATAACACACACATCAATGTAGCACACACAACAGTATATAACACACACAACATTATATAACACACATATCAGTATATAACACACACACAGACATCAATGTAACACACACAACAGTATATAACACACACAGCAGTATATAACACACACAACATTATATAACACACACAACATTATATAACACACATATCAGTATATAACACACACACAAACATCAATGTAACACACACAACAGTATATAACACACACAGCAGTATATAACACACATATCAGTATATAACACACACCCGTATATAACACACACTAATTTGTATATTACACACACAATCAGTATATAGCACACACGCCTCAGTATATAACACACACAACATTATATAACACATACAACATTATATAACACATACAACATTATATCACATATCAGTATATAACACATACACAGACATCAATGTAACACACACAACAGTATATAACACACACAGCAGTATATAACACACACAACATTATATAACACACATATCAGTATATAACACACACCAGTAGATAACACACACTCATTTGTATATTACACACGCCTCAGTATATAACACATAAATTAGAATATAACACACACAGCAGTATATATTACACACACATCAGTATATACCATGCATTACATACATTATTATATAAACCACCCACATCAGTATTTAATATAAAACAATAAATAACTCTCAAACATCACTATAAAACACCATACTCCCACATCAATATACAATACATACTTCAATGTATTACACACATATGGTATATAATACACATATCAGTATGTAACACATGCACACACCAGTATATAACATACATACAGTGTAGTGGATTTACTAGGCTTTCTCCTCTTTAGTCCATCCTTACTCTCAGGGTGAAACACCTTTGTCACATGATGGTCACATGACTATGTTGTCACCAATGGTTCTTCTGTACTTTTAATCTTGGAAATGACACTGATAATGTAAAACTGCTGTTATCAATACAGTTTCTGACTTGAAAAGGCTGGGGGCTTTTTTTTGAGGATGGGGCCCTGAGCATTCTCCGAGTTTTCCCTCCTCTAACAACAGCCCTAGATATGTCCACTCCGGATCTGTTGCTTTGATCATCAACCTTGTGAATTGACAGGTAATATTTCTGAAAAGAAACAATGGGACATATTTGCGAGTGTGCCAGAATTATGGCTTAAAGGGAATCTGTCACCCACTGGGACTTTTCAGACCACTAATATAGGCATATAGGTGATAGAAATGTGAATCTATACTTACCTGTATGGCCCATATTAGCGGTCTGGTTTCTGTGTAATCACATTTTTATTAAATGATTTCTGGTAAGTTTGGCGTCCCAAAGCTTGCATGGTTTATCGGGAAAGGAATGTGGCTTAACGTGTGCCAGAATGCGCCAAAGAATGTACCAAAATTGTGGTGCACATTTCTGGCATAAAGTAAGCCAACTAATAGATGATGTAAACTTAGATTACAAACTCTTAAAATTAAACAGATCAAATAATATGAACCACTATGATAAATCTTGAGCATTTTAAGGCTGTGTTCACATGTTGCATTTTTGCTGCAATTTTTTTCTGCAGCCAAAAACTGATCTATTGGTAGTAAAAAAAGCTGCAGGTTTTTTTGAGTCTTTGCTGCTTTTTAGCTGCTTTTTTTGCTGCATTTTTAAGGATCCCAAAGTTCAGCCTTGCTTCCACCAAGCAAGCATAAACAATACAAGGTGCATGACAGCTTCATATATTTCTAAGGGGCTGTCACACTTGGTTCGGGAGATGCGCATGCTCATGCGAATGCTTATGTAATAATACCAAAGACATATTATTGTTTATACTTGGGAAAATCTCAAAGTAAAGGGGTTTCACATCCTGTTGTATCTGCGTTTTTTTCACCAAAAATGCTGCAAAAACTGATAATAGCATTATTTGTTGCATTTTTGCATTTTCTCATAGCTGGAAAGCGTTAAGTGCAAAAATGCAGCAAAAACGTAACAAAAATGTGGGTGAAAGCAAAAACATACAGTACAGACCAAAAGTTTGGACACACCTTCTCATTTAAAGATTTTTCTGTATTTTCATGACTATGAAAATTGTACATTCACACTGAAGGCATCAAAACTATGAAATTAATACATGTGGAATTATATACTTAACAAAAAAGTGTGAAACAACTGAAAAAATGTCTTATATTCTAGGTTCTTCAAAGTAGCCACCTTTTGCTTTGATGACTGCTTTTCAGTCTCTTAGCTTTTGCTTTTACTGTAAAAAGCAGCTTTTAGGGTGCATTCCCACGTTCAGGATTTGCTGCGGTTTTGACTCTGCGTATTTATGCAGCGTCAAAACCACAGCGGCCAGATGTTACAGCATGGTGGATGGGATTTCTAGAAATTCCATGTTCACTATGCCTCTCTGTGCACCTATGGATCACCAGCAGAAACTGACATGTGGTGCGTCTTTCAGATCCGTAGCATGTCAATTTCTCTTGCGGGTATGCATGTAGATTTTCCCCATGTACTTGCTTAGATGGGGAAAATCTACATGTGTAAAAAAAAATCCACCAATTTGCATAAAATAGTACGGACGTGGTGCGGAAGTTCTGCATTGTCGGGGCCGCGGCGGGTCCTGAACATGGGAATGAAGCCTTAGGGTATGGTCACATGGTGAGTATTTGATTGCAGAAATTTCAGCATAGTTTTTTCATCTCTTGGCAGCAAAAACACTGTGAAAAAAAGGCGTATTTTGGTGTTTTTTGCATGCATTTTTGCATGCATTTTTTAAGCGTTTTTGTACAGAAATTAATTTTTTTTTTAGCTAAATAAAGATATTTGAAAAAAGAAACGTGGGACATTGCTTTAATCCTTGGATTACCATCGGATCTGTGGTGAGTATATTGGGTTAATTTAAATTATTAAAGAATGTGTCTGTTTTATTTCAAATAAAGTTGATTAATTCTCAATGTGAGTGTTCATTTAACTCTTTACTTACAGGTTTAGTAATGAGGGTGTCTGGCTGACACCATTTCATTACTAAACCTAGGGCTTGGTGTCAGGGTCACCTAATCCCATTACCTAATCTCATTACCCCTAAACAACTGCACTAGAGCATAGGGAAGAGCCTGGGGCTATTTGCCAGAGTTGGCACTTCAAATATGAAGTGCTTTTTCTGGGGCAGCTGAGGGCTGGTATTTTTAGCCTAGGAAGGGGCTATTAGGCCAACATGTTCCCTGGCTATTAATAACAGCTCACAGCTCTTTGGTTAGCCTTAAGAGTACATCCCCACGATCAGGAACCAGCAGCGCTTTGGATGCAACGTATTTTCACTGCGTTCAAAATGCTGTGTTCTAATGCCACATTTGATTTGTCAGTACATGCGGATCTACTGCATGTAATAACATTTCAATCTGTCAAAATCTGCAGTGAAGACTAGTGTCTCCGCTATAGAAATTGACATGCTGCAGCTCGTAAACCCGCACCGCTGGTGAGTTTGCGCAGTGTCAAAAACAAGCACAGTGGGCATGGGATTTCTATAAATTCTATTCACTTTGCTTGTACTGTAGGATGCAGCACAGGTGAGCTGCGTCCAAAACGCTGCTATTGCTGATCATGGGCACTGGCTAGACTACAGGGGGACCCCAGAAGAAAAATGACGTAGGGTCCCCCTATAAAATCTAACCAGCAAAGACTAAACAGACAGCTGCAGACTGATATTAATAGCCTAGAAAGGGGCCATTACTCCCAAATATTACCTGCCTATTAATAACAGCTCACAGCTGTTTGCTTAGCTTTTACTGGCTTGATTACAGGGGGACCCCAGAAAAAAAATGACGTAGGATTCCCTTATAAAATCGAACCCGCAAAGAGCTGTGGGCTGATAGTAATAGCCAGGAAAGGGGCCATGGATCCTGGCCCCTATCTGAGGCTAATAACATCAGCCCTCAGCCGCCCCAGAAATGGCGCATCAATAAGATGCCCCAAATCTGGCACTTAGCCTCGCTCTTCCCATTAGCCATGGTGTGATGGCAAGTGGTGTAATAGTGTTGGGACATGAAGCCCAGGGCAGCTGACATGAAGCCCAGGTTAGTAATGGAGAGGCGTCTATAAAACACCCCCATTACTAACCCCATAGTAAAAGTTTTTAAATAAAGACACAGCAAGAATAAAATCCTTTGCTTTAAATATAAGTCCACACCATTTTTTACACATTTATTTAAAAAACACTGTTATACTCACCTAACACTTAATCCTCTGATGCCATTGTCCCCAGAAAATCAAAAAGCAAATTTATACTCACCTAACACCCAGTCCATTTGTACAATGTCCATTTTAGGACATGATCAGATATCAAAATCAAACATCAGAATGATGTCAGTTTGAGGCTAAATACCATGTCTGAGAACTGATTTTGATAAGTGATTCTGACAAGTGATTTTGACGAGTGATTTTGATGAGTGATTCTGACAAGTGATTCTGACAAGTGATTTTGATGAGTGATTCTGACAAGTGATTCTGACAAGTGATTCTGACAAGTGATTTTGACGAGTGATTTTGACAAGTGATTTTGACGAGTGATTTTGATGAGTGATTTTGACAAGTGATTTTGATAAGTGATTTTGATGAGTGATTCTGACAAGTGATTTTGACAAATGATGTGGACGAGTGATTTTGATGAGCGATTTTGATGAGCGATTCTGACAAGTGATTTTGACAAATGATTCTGACGAGTGATTCTGACGAGTGATTTTGACGAGTGATTTTGACGAGTGATTCTGACGAGTGATTCTGACAAGTGATTCTGACAAGTGACTTTGACAAGTGACTTTTACAACTGTAATAATAATAATAATTAAAAAAAAGTAGCTGTTCGCTGATGGGACTTGAAATTCTGTGTCCCAAAGCCAGAGCACTAACCACTGAGCTATAAACTCAGTTGTAAAAACCTAAGAGCTCTATTTGGTTATATGATTTTCAGTGCAAACTTGTCTAAAACTCATTGGGATTTAATTTGGCAAGCAAGCCGAATTCAAATGATGTTTGATTTGATGTGTGAGTCTGATGTGTGACTTTCTTCAAACATCAGAATCAGAATCACAATGACTTTTAGTTAGTCACCCTGAGTATTTTCATGGTTGAAAGCACTGGCTTTGGGATACAGAATTTGGGGTTCAAGTTCCATCAGCAAACTTTTTTTTTTTTTTTTTTATATTACACTTGTAAAAGTCACTTGTCAAAGTCACTTGTCAGAATCACTTGTCAAAATCACTTGTCAGAATCACTTGTCAGAATCACTCGTCAAAATCACTTATCAAAATCACTTATCAAAATCACTTGTCAGAATCATTTGTCAGAATCACTTGTCAGAATCATTTGTCAAAATCACTTGTCAGAATCACTCATCAAAATCACTTGTCAGAATCACTTGTCAGAATCACTCATCAAAATCACTCGTCAAAATCACTCATCAAAATCACTTGTCAAATTCACTTGTCAGAATCACTTGTCAGAATCACTTATCAGAATCAGTTCTCAGACAGGGTATTTAGCCTCAAACTGACATCATTCTGATGTTTGATTTTGATATCTGATCATGTCCTAAAATGGACACTGTACATTTGATATAGTTCTACTACTTTGTATATTTTCTATTATCTGGGTTTGAATTTTATGTACCTTCCTTACATGGCAGAAATAAAGATTAGATTAACTACAGCACTCCATCTTTCTCATTGACCTATTGAACTTGTTACATTGTTTTTCCCTGCACTTAATATTATAATATAATAGCTTGTTGGTAGTAAACTTTTAACAGAGAAATTTTTCATTTCTAGCGAACATACACTGTGTGCAGAATTATTAGGCAAGTTGTATTTTAGAGGATTATTTTTATTATTGATCAACAACTATGTTCTCAATCAACCGAAAAGACTCATAAATATCCAAGCTTAATATTTTTGGAAGTTGGAGTGGGGTTTTTTTTAGATTTGGCTATCTTAGCAGGATATCTGTTTGTGCAGGTAACTATTACTGTGCAGAATTATTAGGCAACTTAATAAAAAACAAATATAATCCCATCTCACTTGTTTATTTTCACCAGGTAAACCAATATCAGTGCACAAAATTTAGAAATAAACATTTCTGACATGCAAAAACAAAAAACAAAAAAATTTGTGATCAATATAGCCACCTTTCTTTATGATGACACTCAACAGCCTTCCATCCATAGATTCTGTCTGTTGCTTGATCTGTTTTCGATCAACATTGCGTGCAGCAGTCACCACAGCCTCCCAGACACTGTTCCGAGAGATGTACTGTTTTCCCTCCCTGTAGATCTCACATTTTATGATGGACCACAGGTTCTCTATGGGGTTCAGATCAGGTGGACAAGGGGGCCATGTCATTATTTTTTCTTCTTTTAGACCTTTATTGGCCAGCCACACTGTGGAGTAGTTGGATGCATGTGATGGAGCATTGTCCTGCATGAAAATCATGATTTTCTTGAACGATACCAACTTCTTCCTGTACCACTGCTTGAAGAAGTTGTCTTCCAGAAACTGGCAGTAGGTCTGGGAGTTGAGCTTCACTCCATCCTCAATCCGAAAAGGTCCCACAAGTTCATCTTTGATGATACCAGGCCATACCAGTGCCCTTTATTGATCCAGCCTCTAGCCCATCCATCTGGCCCATCAAGAGTCACTCTTATTTCATCAGTCCATAAAACCTTTGAAAAATCAGTCTTAAGATATTTCTTGACCCATTCTTGACGTTTTATCTAATGTTTCTTGTTTAAAGGTGGTCGTTTTTCAGCCTTCCTTACCTTGGCTATGTCCCTGAGTATCGCACACCTTGTGCTTTTTGATACTCCAGTAACGTTGCAGCTCTGAAATATGGCAAAACTGGTGGCGAATGGCATCTTGGCAGCTTCACGCTTGATTTTCCTCAATTCATGGGCAGTTATTTTGCGCCTTTTTTGTCCAACACGCTTCTTGCGACTCTGTTGGCTATTTGCCATGAAACGCTTGATTGCTCGGTGATCACGCTTCAAAAGTTTGGAAATTTCAAGACTGCTGCATCCCTCTGCAAGACATCTCACAATTTTGGACTTTTCAGAGCCCGTCAAATCTCTCTTCTGACCCATTTTGCCAAAGGAAAGGAAGTTGCCTAATAATTAAGCACACCTTATATAGGGTGTTGATGTCATTAGTCAACACCCCTCCTCATTACAGAGATGCACATCACCAGATTTACTTAATTGGTAGTTGGCTCTCAAGCCTATGCAGCTTGGAGTAGGACAACATGTAGAAAAAGTATCAAAGTGATCAAAATACGCATTTGCCTAATAATTCTGCACGCTGTGTATTGAAAGGATGGGGTCATAAGAGAGTGAATTAGTCATAAATGTCTATAAATTCCATGTTATGTAGAGTAACTGATATACCCACTAATTTCTTTTATATATAGGCTACATCAAGACAGGAAATAAACAATCTACCTGCAAATAATCTGTATAAGAATATAATTAATATACGTACAGTCAAAATGCATTAATAACATACTATTGTTGTCACAAATTAACCCTAGAACGCATGACCATAAAAATCGACATTTTCACATACCTGGGGCCTTTTAGGCCCGTGTGCAAATAACATGGAATAACTCAAACAAAAATGACAAACAACTATATACCTGAGGAATACCTAGAGTTTCAAAATTCTAACTAAAGTAATCTTGCAGAAAATAGAAAACAATTAACAGGGCGGGCCTGCGAGGCCCCAGGTATGCGTTCTAGGGTTAAAGAAGCACTCCCATCAAAGTTTTTATCCTCTTAATATTTGAAATCATCATATTATATAGCATTGTGTACTTACAATTGCTCATTTTGTCTTTCTTACCCAGCTAATTGTCCTGTTTTCCTTTAGGTCTTTGACATCAAATGATTAAAAACGGACTACCTGAATCCTTCTAAGCTGTATAGTATGTAGAAATAGGAGGTCAATTTTCTCTACACAAGTCATGCGTCACTGCAAAAGTCTATGGCAGGGGGGAGGAGGGAGCAGCTGGGTCAGGAGTTGAAGAGGAGAATGATAAACAAAGGAACAAGAGACTTCGGTTAAGTGCACACTGTGCGTTTTTGATGCATTTTCGCCGTGTTTTTTCCGCTTGGAAATGCATCAAAAACGCTATGTAATCTGTCTGCCAGCTAATGCAATGACAATCCTGATGTGCTGTGCACATGATGCGGAATTTTCCACTTAGAATTGTCATTGTCATTTAAATACACAGCATGTCAATTCTGTGTAGTGTTTCAGCAGCGTTTCCCGCCCATTGACTTTAATTGAACCGCAGCAAACCTGTATGTATAAATATATTTGCGGATTTGCTGCGGTTGTTTGCTGCGTATTTGACTAGTCAATTTGGTCAAATACGTTGCAAAAACGAACATGGAATGGTACCCGGGTCGGCTGGGATGACTACTTTTTTCTGGGGTCCCCCTGTAATCTAGCCATTAAAGGCTAAGCAAACAGCTGTGGGCTGTTATTAATAGCCAGGGAACATTTTTGGCTAACGGCCCCTTGCCTGTCTACTAATATCAGCTCTCAGCAGTCGGATTTCTCTCTTCTGGTTATAAAAATAATGCGGGAACCCACACCCATTTTTAAAAAAAAATGTTTAGGCTATGTGCCCACGATCCGGATGTAGCAGCGCTTTGAATACTGCATATTTTTTCTGCGTCCAAAATGCTGCGTTCTATTGAACGCAGGTAAATCTGCATGTGTTTACTGAACCTTGCGGATTTGCCACATTCAATACATTCTAGTGGTCATATTTCTGTTGCGGAGACTAGCGACTCCGCAAGAGAATTTGACGTCCTGCGGTCCTGAAAGACGTGCCACATGTCAGTGTCTGCGGTTAATCTGCAGCTTCAGATGCATGCATAGTGGACATGGGATTTCTAGAAATCCCATCCACTATGCTGTAACATCTGGACACTGTGGATTTGACGCTGCATAAATACACAGCTTCAAATCTGCAG
Source organism: Phyllobates terribilis (assembly GCF_046119375.1). Lineage (NCBI taxonomy): Eukaryota > Metazoa > Chordata > Amphibia > Anura > Dendrobatidae > Phyllobates > Phyllobates terribilis. The sequence goes on along the minus strand of NW_027362763.1, from coordinate 310,843,922 downwards.
TGGCTTCTGACCATGGCCACGTACCCAAACTCAGCATGTCAATTTCTGTAGCGGAGACGCCAGTTTCCTCTGCAGATTTTGACCGATTGAAGTGTCATTATATGCGGTGAATCTGCAAGTATTGACAACAAAAGTATGGCATTAGAACACAGCGTTTTGGATGCAGCAAAATATGCTGCGTCCAAAGCGCTGCTGAGTGCTGGTCGGGGGGACGTAGCGGCTAATGAAATAGCTGTGAGCTGTTACTACTAGCCAGGGAAAATGTTTGTCTAATGGCAGCTTCCTAGGCTAAAAATAGCAGCTCTCAGCTGTCCCAGAAATTACATGAATGGAAATGCTAATGAAGATTGGGTTTATGGGATTAGCTGGCACCTAGTCCTTTTGTGTGGTGATGACAAGGTGTCAATCATTACTACACCTAATTAAAGTAAAGTAAAGAGTTAAATAAACACACAGACACAGAGTAAACACTTTATTTGAAATACAACAGACACATTCTTTAATCATTTAAATTAACCAATATACTCACCCTAGGTCTGAAGGTAATCCAAGGTTTAAAGCAATGTCCCACGTTTTTTTTTTCCAAATAACTTTATTTAGCTCCAAAAAGCATTCATTAATGTACAAAAACGCTTTAAAAAACGCATTGAAAACCGCATAAAAACTCATCAAAATCGTGGCAAAATGCACATTTTATTGCAGCGTTTTTCCTGCCAAGATGATGCAGAAATGCTGCAGAAATTTCTGCTTCAAATCCTGAACGTGCGCACATAGACGTCCTGTTTCAACATAGAGCAGAAAAAAACATAATCATTAACTGGGTAGAAAGGCAAAATAAGCAATTGTAAGTACACAGTGCTATATAAAATGATAATTGCAATATATTAAGAGGATAAAAACTTTGATGAGAGTGTTTCTTTAAGTACCTGTTTTTTGTACTCCAGAGTGACATAGTTAAAGAATGAAACTCAAAGAAGACCTTTCATCACTTTGTATGTTGAACTGGCTACCTGGCTACCTTATGAAAAAGGGGCTGAAGGGGTAAATAAAACATTGTTTTTTATTTCTCCTCATTGTTTCAGAGATATTTGGCTTCTAAACTTTAGGGCACCTAATCTGTTTATATCCCATTCAACCAATGGGATATTAACATAAACTCATCTCCAAGGCATTTATTTTTTCTCTTGAATGACACTGTCCAATAATAAGATGGTAGCATAATACAGGGGGAAAAAAGAAAACATCCTCAGGTAATAACTGTCTTTTTCAGTGTGATGTGGTAAGACTGATGTGTCTAATCCTGATCACACTGAGATCTCCTCACTCCCTGTGCTTACTGTCATTATAAGTGCTGGGAGAGGAGTGCGCTTTAACGTCATACATATAATGCTCTGCATCTATCTCAGGTATCGGGGAATAATGCGCCAATCCCAGGGATAAGTCCAGAGCGCTGGATGTGACAAATGCTGCTCACACGCTGCAGTTCTCCTATTCCAGTGCTGTTGTGTCATTCAGGATGTAATGATAGCAAGCATTGCAAGTGAGATCTTAGTGTGGTGAGGTTAGACATATCAGTGTTACCAAATTACAGTGAAAAAGCCTGTTTGACCTTCTCTGGGGGTGTTTTCTCTTTTTCACTGTACGATGCTGCCATCTTATGATTGGGCAGTGTCATACCAAGGAAAAAGTAAACACCCCCAGAGAAGTATCTCTGCTAATGGAATAGCAGTAACAGATTAACCAAAAATAATTTTGGTGCAAATCAAGGCTGTGCTAAAATTGTGCGACTGTTGGTGCTCTCTCGCCATTTTTACCTAGCTCTGACAAAGTGGCAGAGCTGGGGCAGGGGTGTCAAATTCATGACAAGCAATGGCATTCATTACCCCAAAAATGTTACTCCAGCAGGGACTGCAGTAGGATTTGGGGTTTGGTGCACACAGAGATTGTCCGACATTCCTGATTCATGAAGAGGAGTAGATGGATCTTGATAATTTGCATGTTCAAGTGCATTCAGAGTGGCAGAACATTCCTCAGGCTACCATTAATGACCTCATTGATAGCAGTCAAGGCATGTAAGAGCATTAATTTCTGTGCATGGTACTCATACTCAATGCAGAAAAAATCAAGATGTTTTCAAAAATGTTGTTTCCATTTTTCATCATTTGCAGATCATTTACCTGTCTATTGGTCTGTAATTTCCATAATTCCATGACTTTTCCTTCTTGGTGTTGCAATTACAATGTTAAGGAGTCTAAATGCACTAGATTTTTCTGCTAAGCTTTTGCTTCAGGAATAAACCGAACATGGAAAGTGCTCCTTTGTCTAATGTAGTGATGCAACTGAAAAAAACACACTTACTGCAACCTTCATCTAGTGCACACTCATCCCAGGAAGTCTGTGTGTCATAAGCAATACTCTTACACTACATTTGCTATTTACAACAATTGAGAACCCATTTGGAATCCTTCAAATTAATGCATGTGTTAACCTTTGGGTTAGAGAGGGCTGTTTGGAAATATACAGTGTTTCTCACGCAAACCCCAGTGAAGAGTTTGTTACATTAGTCACACAACTAAACTTTTCAATTGAACTCTGGATCTGTATGCGGAAGAGTAAGTCAAGTTCAAGTAATGGGAAGGGACAGAGCCACCCAGGATCCCAGTGATTCACTTGCTGACAAGCTTAGAGTACTTTGTTACACACACGTTTCAGCATTAATTATGTCCCCACAATGCAGTTTCAATTATATCAAAATATTAGTGGTTCATCGGCAGTGTTATAAAACCCCTTGTGTGTGCAATCCAAGTAAGTTTGCCATATGTGATAGATTATAAAACTAAATAATGAAAAAAAAATCCCACTGTTTAACATCTGATATTTTAGAATATTTAAGTCTTATCTTAAAACCTTGATGAGGGGGGATGGTAAAAAGACAACTTGTTGGTGGTCAATACAATGTCATGTCCATTTTGCTATTCCTACATCCTTGGGTTCAGAAATGGTTGGCGCTATCCTTAATAAAACTAAGCAGAAAGCTGTCATGCTTGTGTAAACCTTCTCCTAGGTTGGATGCTATTCCTCTGTTAGACAAGGCCAAAAGGTCACGATCGATTTTAGAGGCCACCTGGTGGGTGTAGGCCATGAACTGACTCAAAAAAATTATATCAGAGCTGGATTAGCTGACCTTGCAGGTCTAGACCTGGACTTAGACTAACTACAGACTGCGGCCTGGCAGGCCTGGCTGAGGGAGAGGCCAGAGTGGATGACCTGGTTAGCTGACCTCTTCAAGCATCAGGAGCATTTTTCTGGCAGTTACCACGGAGATTGGGCAGCCCAAGCCTCTCTTACGCGAAATCCTACCTTGCAGAAATGTCTATTAAAATCATGCCATAGTGATCCTTTCTGTACATACTACACAGACCATTATTTTTGACAGAATTGACCTATATGATACACTAAAATCATGCAACATTTGATGTCAGATGTGATCATTTAATAAGATTAAAAAGTTTACTTTAATTTTCCCTAGCAGATAATCTAAGATAGATGTTCTTCAGAAGATTAAGGCTAGTAATACTTTCTGGAAAAGACGGTAATTAGACTATAGTAGATACAGCAAAAAGAATGAAAAGTATGGAATAATGGGTTCACACACCGTATACAGTATATAGAAAATATCTATCTATCTGTTTATCTATCTATCTCACTTGTTTGAGAATGGTCCACACCATGAACCGAAATGGGCAATTAAAGTCCTAGAATTTGTACTATTTTTGGAGATCTGCTCCCATTTTTTGTTTCTACTACTCATGTCAGGCTTATGCCTAGGAAGCCTTGCACCCCTATGTGCTCTTCTTAGATACATAAATGGTGCTACTTTTTTCCTTATCTATTTATCTATCTATCTATCTGTTAAGGTATATTCACAAAGAGCGGTAATGGTTGTGTGGTGCCCCTGCAGGTCCAGTTGCCACAGAGGTACTGCATCTCACCCAGAGGTGTGGTACCCCACTCTCAGGTAAGGAGGGAGCACTACACGGGACTCACACACTCACATCCAACACACACCACTCCTGAGGGAAGGGTGAGGGAGAGCACAGTCCCTGTCCCTGTCAGGAGGATGGAACCAAGTAGTGGGTATGGGTGGAGGAAGAAGTTCAGTGGAGCACAGAGGGTAGGAGTATAAAAAGAAGGGTAGAAAGTTCTAGAGGGAGTCAGTTGGGAGTTGGGAGCTCAGGAGGAGCTCTGCCCAGGAGAGCAAGGAAGGAGAGAAGAGTCGGGCCCAGTCAGAGAGGCCCAGGAGGAGGAAAGTGAGGAGAGAAGACAGTAGGAGTGAGAAAGGCTCCAGAAAGACAGAAGGGATCCCAGGGGTACAGCGAGTGCGGAGACCACCCATGCGCCCGAATTCACGCTGACGTGAAGGGATCAGGCCGCAGTAGGGGACAAGCCCCAGCCTACTGGAGTACTTTAGGTCTCAGCTAGCAAACCGGAGGTTGCAGCATTTCAGGTGCAGCAGCCACACTCCGCACTTAATCGCCAAAAAGGTGGCCATAGAGGACCAAGGGGACAAAGAGGACGTCGCCCGACAAGGCCCGCGGCCACTGGCATGGGACACTGGGTGTGAGGTGCAGGGCAGGAGGGCAAGAGCCAGCACAGAGAGATGACCTGGAGAGGTACACTGAACGGGGTCCTGTCCAAGTGCTCCTGAGATACTTGAGAGTTTGCTGGATCACTACCCCGGAGGACACAGAACGACGTGGGCGGTTATAACCGGCTGCAGCGTTAACCTGGAACAGCCTAGAACTGTGAGTAAAGCCTGAAGACTGCACCCCACTGTGTCCTTGACTCATTACTGCGTCACCAGCCCTGCACTACACTGCACCAACAAATTATACCTCTTAAAATCATCTACACTGCCCTGGAGCTTAGCTCTGCACGTGGAGAGCTGAACCAACTCTGCTGCGTCACCATCAGCCCCAGTGGATCTGCACCGCAGCGGCGGCCCCATATAGCCGCATACCACGGGTGGCGTCACGAACATTACCCCAAAAACTTTATTCCCCTTTTCTTTAATTATTTGACCGCCCAGGGCCACGGACCAGGTCACTGCCATCGTGACTACCCCAATAGAGGACCGGCCCAGCTACCGAGTACCCCACGACCCCAGGGGGCGCGTCAGTTGTACCATTACCACACCATTACAATACCATATATGCAAAGATTCCATAGATAACCACAACACTTACAAGAATTTTCATGTAGCTTAGCCTCATTGTGGTCATTTTTTAAGACATATAGTTAATTACACAAGCATTGTGTATCCACTGGAAATATTAAAAATAAAAATATGATACACAACTAAGGAAGTTATAATCAAATATTAATTTTATTATTACAATATACAGAATAAGATTAAAAACAGAAAGGGAAAGTATCCACAAATGGACTAAAACATTGTGGTAATGTTGCACCATTATTGCCTCGTGTCGTGTGCAGGTAAATTTACAGTTCCCACGTAGTTTGTGCTTTCTCTTAAATAATAAACCTACCTCGTTCTACAATTATATCACATTTACACTCATGTGCTGCATATCCAGAGAAATTTTGCATTTTCAACTTTGATTTCAGGCAGGTACAGTAAACCTGCAGTTTATTCCATAAGCCAAAAAGAGAAATGCCAGTGGCACTCACCTAAGTTTTTTGGGAATGGTACAGCACTCCTATAATCTGTGGACAATAAGGGCAATACATTTTGGTGAGTTTCCAAAATTGTTTAAGTGCCCCTATCTATCTATTTATCCATACACATTAAATAGTTGTAAGCCAAGCAATCGTTTGCCTGAAAGCTATCTCTCTCGACACCCCCACACATCCATGAACTGAAACAGATTCCAATGTCTTTGAAAGAGCCCTTGAAAGATCGTCCATTGAAATTACAATTGAAATCAAAATAAGTAGGCACACATATATATGAGATAAGAAATGTATTTGCATTCCAAAAGTGAGTGTACAACGTTTCTGTTATTGACTCTGATCTTCATCAGGTACACAGATGGTTTATGCAGTGAGATGTGTATCAAGTTGTTGTAAAGGAGAAAACAGGATGCCTGGAGTAGTGAGAGCTTTTAGATTGCAAATAAATTTTCTGTCATATCTACGAGTGTCTCGTTCTTTGGATTTACAGTATACTAAGGCTGGGCCCCTACTAGTGCACCATCCCGTCTGAAGTGGTCACTTGCTTCTCTTCAAGAGTCGGGAGGCTCCCATACACATTATATGGTCAATCAATCCTTCCAATATTGTGGGTTTGGCCAACTTTTATCTGATGTTTATGGCTGACAGCTACATATATATATATATGTAACTAAGTTTGTCCAAGTGACCATGTGTTTTCAATTGGGAAAGAAGAGCAAGTCACTACCAAACATCTATGACAATCTGACAATGAGACAAAGGTTTGGGCTTTGAATTCAACATGCCCTGGGTATTATTTCCCCCAAAATCATCTGGTAGACAGAGTATGGAGGCCCCTATACACAATACTGTGTTCACTGGTCTAGCCAAAAGCTTTCCTATGGAGGCGTTCTTATTCTCCAGATGATAAACCAGGGAAAGAAGGATTGCACGTGTTGAATTTTAAAGCTGATATGTTCTGTACTGATCAGTTATATGGCACCCACAGACATCAATGGAGCATGCCATAATATAGAGGTGGATTATTGTGCCAGGTGAAGCCACAATAGGAAGTATAATGAGTGCCTATGACACCTTGATATTAAGAACTCTATGTATGTGTTAAACTCTTGATTAAATGAAAAAAATAACAATGTTAAACACTGTGGCCTGTCATTCCCAATATAAGTAAAGCATTTTTGGTGACACTGGCAATATTGTTCAAGAAGGCCAAGGTAATCATTATACATTAAATTCGTGGCCCAATGCTAATTTCACTCTGGTGACATCTTTAAGGATATACCGTATCGTTTAAAATGAACGACATTCTAAATCCAAGTGGATATATAGTGAGGAATAATATATATAGTACTGGGCAAAAAAATTAAATAGAAATGTTAATAGTTTATCTTTTACAATTAAGAAAATGCAAAGTGAATGAACCCAAGATATATCTAAATCAAATCAATATTTGTTGTGACCTCCCCTTGCCTTCAAAACAACATCAAAGCTTCAATTATTTTAGGTAAGTTTACACTACATTTTTGAAAGAACCAGTAGGAAAGTTGTTCCAGACATCTTGGCAAACTAACCACAAATCTTCTGTGCATGTATGCTTCTGTAAATCCTTCTGTCTCTTCAAGTAATCCCAGACTCGATGATCTTGAAATCAGGGGCTCTGTGGTGATCTGATTAACACTTCCAAGATCCCTTGCTATCTTTTACACTGAAGATAGCTCTTAATGACATTGGCAGTATGTTTAGGTCATTGTCCTGCTGTACAGGGTGGGTCATTTATATGGATACACCTAAATAAAATGGGAATGGTTGGTGATATCAATTTCCTGTTTGTGGCATATTAGTATATGGGGGGGGGGATTTTACAGATGGGTGGTGACCATGGCGGCCATTATGAAGTCGGCCATTTTGGATCCAACTTTATTTTTTTCAATGGGAAGAGGGTCATGTGACACATCAAACTCATTGAGAGTTTCATAAGAAAAACAATGATGTGCTTGGTTTTAACATAACTTTATTCCTTCATGAGTTATTTACAAGTTTATGACCACTTATAAAATGTGTTCAAAGTGCTGCCCATTGTGTTGGATTGTCAATGCAACCCTCTTCTCCCACTCTTGACACACTGATAGCAACACCGCAGAAGAAATGCTAGCACGGGATTCCAGTATCCGTTGTTTCAGATGCTGCATATCTCATATCTTCACAGTATAGACAATTGCCTTCAGATGACCCCAAAGATAAAAGTCTAAGGGGGTCAGATCGGGAGACCTTGGTGGCCATTCAACTGGCCTACGACGACCAATCCACTTTCCAGGAAACTGTTCATGTAGGAATGCTCGGACCTGACACCCATAACGTGGTGATGCACCATCTTGTTGGAAAAACTCAGGGAACGTGCCATCTTCAGTGCATAAAGAGGGCAACACATCATCATGTAGCAATTTCAGAAATCCAGTGGCATTGAGGTTTCCATTGATGAAGAATGGCCCCACTATTGATTAATGTATTGCTCTGTAGCCCTTGGTGAACAAACTGCCTTCTGTTACAGACAAATATTTTACATCTTGTATTTTCAGTCCAGAACACCTGCTGCTATTGTTCTGCATCACAGCTCCTATATATTTGTGCATAGTTGAATCACTTGGCCTCATTTCCATGAATATATGGGGTTTTAGCTGCAATTCTTACATGAAGACCACTTTTGGGACAAAGCTACACCCCTGAGCAGATGGGTGTTGCTGGATTCCACTAGTTGCTGTCAGTTCTGAGGTTATTACATTTCTGGACATCTTCTGATTTCAAAGTTAAGTAAACATGATGTGTCTTTTATTTGCTGCACTAAACTTCCTTTGTCGACCACTGTGTCTACTGTCCTGAATGCTGCCATTTCTTGGTGTCCTCGATGTTGAGAAATACAGGCAGATACTTATCCATCATGCTATATCATCAGTGAGTCGTCTGATTAGTTTAAAAATTAATGTGCAGCATTACAATTGCTGCACACTTACAGCCAATGTCATTATCTGAACTGCCTTCAGTGTAAAGAAGAACAAGGAGTCCTGGAAGTGACTCAATTTCATCGACTCTGTCTGGGATTGCATGAAGAGACAAGTCTACATCCACAGAAGATATGTGGTTAGTTCTGCAAGATGTTTGCAGCATCCTCCTTGTCGATCTCCTTCAAAACGTGTGTGGAAGTGTACCTATAAGAATTGAAGCTTTCAAAAATGATAGCTTTTTTATTATATGGTGCCCCTTTCTCTTCGTTGATATTCTTAATTATCCTCATCAACTGACATAATCCATTTCAATTTAGTTTAAGACCTCATTCAGACCTCCGTAAGTCATGTACATGTTCAATCTGGTTTTTATTTTCACAGCTCATGTACCCATTATAGTATATGGTGTTTTTCACATGCCCGTGCTTTTTTGTAGACCAAGAGGTGAACAAAAGATCACAGCTACATGTCCTATTTTTATCTGACTCACGGATCAAAATCATCCATAGATGTCTACAGATCTGTGAAAATCGTAGACAGCATATGCATGGGCGTACATAGAAATCATGAGGCCCCATAGCAGAAGTCTTAATTGGGCCCTCCCCAACAAAAATAAATAATATTCGGCGGAGAGCACATCTCACAACTTTGCAGCCTTTACAAAGTAGTTTTCCTCCTACTGAAGCTCTAAATTCCCCTTTCATTGCACTCGGAAAGTATTATGCCAACAAAATTACCACACGAAAACAGTATGATACCCCCACAGTGAATTCCTCCACAGTACCCTCCACATGCAAAGTATGATGACCCTACTGTACGACCCTCAACTCCCCTGGCAAAATATGGTGACCCCAACACAATATGATCCACCAATTGTAACACCCACACAGCCCTCCATGCAGTGTAATGGCCTACATACAGTATAATGGCCACCACACCTCTGCACGCTGTATAATGGGCCCCACTAGCCCTCCAAACAGTACAATAGCCCCCACACAGCCCTTCACACAGCATGATGAACCCCACACAAACCTTCACACTGTATAATTGCTTGCATACAGTATAATGGCACCCACATAGCCCACCATAAAGTATAAAGGCTCCTACATAGCCTTCTGAATATTATAATGAGCCCCACATAGCCCTCCAAATATTATAATGACCCCCACATAGCCCTCCAAATATTATAAAAGTCCCCACATAGCCCTCCATATAGTATAATGGGCCCCATAGTCCTCCATATAGTATAATGCATCCCATAGTCTTCAATATAATATACTGTACTTCATAGTCCTCCTACAGTATAATGCACTCCCCATAGTCTTCCATATAGTATAATGCACTCTATAGTTCTTCATGTAGTATAATGTACCCCATAGTCCTCTATATAGTATAATGCACTCCACATAGTTCTCCATATAGTATAATGCACTCCCCATAGTCCTCCATGCAGTAGAATTCACCTCATAGTCCTCCATATAGTATACTGTACTCCCCGTAGTCCTCCATATAGTATGATGCACCCCCATATTCCTCCATATAGTATAATACACCCCATAGTCCTCCATATATTAGAATGCACCCCATAGTTCTCCATTTAGTATAATGCACTCCCCATAGTCCTCCATACAGTAAAATGCACTCCCCATACTGTATAATCCACCCTATAGTCCTCCATATAGTATAATGCACTCCCCATAGTCCTCTATACAGTATAATGCACTCCCCATAGTCCTCCATGGAGTATAATGCACTTCCCATAGTCCTCCATACAGTATAATGCACACCAAAGTTCTCCATATAGTATTATGGCCACCACAATGTACTCACTGATTAAAAAATAAATAAAATAATTAACAATACTGACCTCTCCTCCTTGTTCCCCCACTGCTCCAGTCTCTGCAGATAGCATTCTGAAGTGCCGCAAATCTCAGCACAGCGGGTGCCACGTAGTAATGTCATCAGGATCACTGCTCTGAGATGTCAGACGCCGGGGGAGAATGATGGAGGAGGAGGCATCAGATGACTGTTCTTTCTCTTTTATCATTACTTTAAACTGTATTGGCATCCAAGATGCCAATCCAGTTGAACGGGAGATGACGGGCGGGAGGCCCGGTGCCGGCGCTGACATCAGGCCCCCCCCAACTCAAGGGTCCCATAGCAGCCGCATGGCCTGTCATCATGGGCGGTACGCCACTGAGCATATGGATGGCCTCAGCGTACAATTAAAGTGCTGTCCATGATTAGCATTGCAATGAATAGTAGAAGCTTTACAATTTTTTTTTTCTTTCATACGTGAAATCATCAATAAAACACCGATGGTAAAAACTGATACACTGACCATGCAATGATGAAATGTGCATCCAAAACTCTGATGATCAACGGTCCATATTTTTACGTAAGGAGAAAATCATGGATCTTTGAATGATGCTTTACAGGTAATAGAAGTAATATTGGTAGTATTAGTAGTAGTAGCTGTAGTAGTAGTAATATTTACTAGGTTTTATCTCTGAGGAAACAGATGAATCTTGAACGAGTGCAATCAATGTGAAAAGTGTATTTTTCTGCTTTGCTTAATTGCAAGTAAACTGAAATGGCTGAAAGTGCTGAAAATAGCAGGCAAACATGGCAATTAGCACATTGGGTAGAAAAATCTGAAAATACATTGAAAATATTGCATGCAGAAATGCAACAAGCATCAGTGAGAAGAAAGCAAAGAACGTGTCATAGTGAAGACCATAAGCTAGATGGATGTTTGGTTCTGTTGTTCTTGAATTGCGCTAACTAGTAAAGGTAAATATTCGTGTATTTGCCTTTTGCTTCTTTGAAGTTTTACACTGACAGTATTATAAATGATGACAGATTAGTAATGCGAGTGTGGCTTCATCGGTAGTGGCATTCACATGAACAGAACAAAGACAACCGATACATCTTAAGTTTTTGCAAATTTAGAAATGTCCTTCCTTGTTTTGCCAACGGTGAGTGAAAGGAACTATTCATTGTCATCTTTCCTACATATATTTTCCAATTCATTTCTAGTCTTATAATTTTCTTCCTGTTATGTTAATATAAACATTTTCCAACTACATACCAGGATTTATGTGAATTTCTACATATAACGCAATAGTGCAGTTGCATTATCAGAGCAAAGCAACCAGCACTTCAGCTGCACAGAGCCCCAACATAAAGCAAAGGAATATTTTCCAAAATCTTGTGTCTAAAAAGTAGTAAACATTTCACCAGCAACTTTTTGTATGACAAGTTAACAAGTAGAACATTCATAGCATAACATTCATTGTTTTTAATGTAGGTTATATTTGTTTGTTAATGGCTACTGTGTGAATATGCACCTACACATAACATGTACAGTATACCAAAATGTGTGCAGGCCCATGTCTTCAGTTTTGTTTAGTTCTTCATACTTTGTACATTTGAGGAAATGCCTTCCCCCATTTCGGGCTATGCACCTTGTCTATTTAGCATTCGATAGGCAGATGTAAAAGTCAGGCCCAGGTCCTGCTCTGCCCCCGTCTATTTTGAAGTCTGCTGGCACATAGTGAGGTGAGATACTAGATTGAGGACCATCCTGATTGGGTACACCTTTTCACGGTGGCTTTTATGCTTTTTTGATAAAAAAAATGTTAACTATGTACACTTTCTTTTTTACCTATCTTATTATATACTTATTGTAAAATTTCTATGCTTTGTGTATATTCTAGGTTATATTTGTCTGGTAATGGCCACAGTGTGAATGTGCACCTACAGCCCATGTTTTCAGTTTTGTTCTAGTTCTTTGTACTTTGTACATTTTGGGATATGCCACCCCCTTTTTCAGGCTGTGCACCTCGTCTATTTAACTTTCAATAGGCAGGTGTAAAACAGTCAGGTCCAGGTCCTGCACTGCCCCCATCTATCTGGCACATAGCAATGTGAGATACTAGAGTTAGAGACCCTTATGATTAGGTACACCTTGTCACGGTGGTATGGCTTTTACACTTTTTATCAAAATTTTTTTATCAAAAAATATCAACTAACTATGTTATTTACATGTACTACTACAGTTTATGTACTTACTGCAGGGTATACATTTTTTGGTTTTATTCTAGGATATATCAGTAAAAATAACTTGGCACTTTTCTTGAATAGCAAAGTATACTTGTACTGTGTATTGTTAGGTATTCCAAAGATGTAAAGTTTCGGTCAGATTTACATGACCTTTCTCAAACATAGGATTGCAAGAGCTAATCAAGATGCAAAAAAAAAGAAAACACTGCACAGCGAGTGTGACAACTCGGGTGAGAGGCGGTATGAGCTCGGACTGTTAAATATGCAGTCAGGCCAGGACACCCATCCATAATATGGACATAAACATGTGACTGTGTTATGCTTGTATGAATGTCACGGGTGTGTCAGAGGTGAAAGACAGTCGCCCTGCAGTTGGTTGCAGGAGATCTCTACGTTTGGCATTACAGACATCTTCTTAGATGAGAGGCTGTCTTTAGGACCCAGCGGCTACCTCCCTCTGGCTAATTAGCTCTCTGGCTTGGGTGTATAAATACCTGGTATGTCTGAGAGGGAGGTGCCGGCTAGATTCATTTCTACTTGTGATGCTGAGCAAGAGCAGTACTTCGTCCTCTCTGGACCTTGAGGCCGTATGCACATTTGGAGTCGTCTAAAGCTAAGCAATTTCCCCCTGTTTGCCTACCCTTGTTGTCTATAGAGTTTAGTGGAGATTGACTAGTGCTCATATCCTCCCATCCCTAGCCTTAGGAGAAAAACAGGGCGAGACACACGTGTGGCAATTGCTGAAGAGGCAATATAGGGACGATAGTTGAGACAGAATGACACTACACCAGACTAGGAGGTCTCCACTTCCCCCCTTCCCCTAGTGTCTGGGCTCCCTTTCCCTCTTCCCTCTGTGTTGCACTAAGTCTTTCCCACACCTATTGTGACATTATAACTGGCTGAGCACATTTTTGAAAAGGCAAAAAAAAAGGAAACTGACATTTTGGGTTTTTTTTTCCTTTGTGTGTTTTTGGGCATGCACCTTTTTTTTCCCTTTCTCCCTTGGTATGGGTTCAGTTGCAGAGTTCCACCATCTGTCTCTGGAGGTGAATGACCTCCACTGTGAAGTTCAGCAGTAGCATCAGCGGTTACAGGTCGCCAGTGTGGGGGTCTCTGCAGGTAGGCCTGTCCAGCCTGAACCCAAGGTTGCCTTCCCGGAAAGGTTTTCAAGAGGTAGGGACAAGTTTTTTGTATTTAAGGAGGCATGTAAATTGTATTTCAAACCTCGTCCTTACTCTTCCGGTAATGAGGAGCAACGGGTTGGTATGGTGATCTCTCTATTTCAGGGAGATCCTCAGTCATGGCGTTTTCGTTACCGCAGGAATCGGTTTGCCTCCAGTCTGTGAAGGGGTTTTTTGGAGCTCTGACCCTCATCTATGATGACCCTGACCGAGTCGCCTTGGCTGAGTCTAGGCTACGTCATAGGGTGCCCCCATGCGTTTATCTTACAGCTCTATTTCAGGTAAAGTGATTGTCATTTCTATTGTAATGTGAGTCACAGTGGGTTCTCATTGAACATTGCTCTGTCTAACTTTAATCCAATGAGATACATGCAATTGATATAGGCTATGTCTATGGTATGATGAGCTAATAGCTTTATTTTAGGCATAGTTATTGTCATTTTTTGAATGTGAGTCACAGTGGGTTCCCATTGGGTATTGCTTGGTCTAACTTTAATTAATGGGATACACATATTTGATATAGGCTATGTCTATGGGATGATGAACCTATCTGTTTCTTTGCATGTTGTGCTCTTACCTGTATGTTTATATATTATTTAATATTATATTACGCTTGGAGTTGCTCCCTAATTTTCTGAAGTAGGGGGGTTTTTTTTGTTTTTTGTTTTTTTTTTTTTCTTATTTTGTTTTAATTTTTCTATGAATAAAAATTTATATTTTATCCTTAATACTCTTTGTTTTTGTGTGTGGATGGATTATCCTCTATACAAAATTTTGGGCATATATCATTCTAGAGTTGGATGTGATAGTCTTAAACCCATGGATACCATTGGGACTTTTTGTAGTGTGAAGTTCAGCAGTAGCATCAGCGGTTACAGGTCGCCAGTGTGGGGGTCTCTGCAGGTAGGCCTGTCCAGCCTGAACCCAAGGTTGCCTTCCCGGAAAGGTTTTCAAGAGGTAGGGACAAGTTTTTTGTATTTAAGGAGGCATGTAAATTGTATTTCAAACCTCGTCCTTACTCTTCCGGTAATGAGGAGCAACGGGTTGGTATGGTGATCTCTCTATTTCAGGGAGATCCTCAGTCATGGCGTTTTCGTTACCGCAGGACTCGGTTTGCCTCCAGTCTGTGAAGGGGTTTTTTGGAGCTCTGACCCTCATCTATGATGACCCTGACCGAGTCGCCTTGGCTGAGTCTAGGCTATGTCACCTTCAGCAGGGAAATTGGTCAGTGGAAACGTACAGTTTGGAATTCCGTAGATGGGCCACGGATTCCAAATGGAATGATTCAGCCCTTAGAAGTCAATTTTGTGAGGGGCTTACTGAAATGTTTAAAGATGCCTTGGCAGTATATGAAACCCCTCAGTCATTGGAAGCTGTGTACCTCTGCCAGGGGAGCGGTCTGGGGGTGAACCAGTACTGGGGGAGGTGAAGGAACCCATGCAGTTAGGGGGTGTCACTACATCATACATCTCCCCAGAGATTCGCAAGAAAAAAGTTTTTTTTATGGGAAAAAGGGACATTTTGTTGGGACCTGTCCTTCAATTTCTAAACAAAAGGAGACTCGATTAATTCTTGGTAGTCTGGAGTTGGATAAACAAGGGGTGCATTTGTGGCCAAACTGCAGTTCCCGCTTTGTCCTGACAGCAGAGGTGGTGCTAGAGAGCAAAACCGAGAAAATTTCTGTGTCTGTTGACAGTGGAGCAGGAGTCAGCATGGTTGATGCTGAGTTTGTGAAAACTAATGCTCTTGCTTGCTGTGCTTTAGCTGAACCTATTTCCATCTTTACCATTGACTCGGTGCCACTTGCACAGAAAGCATTTACTCAGATTGAACATAATGTAAAACTGAGGGCGGGGTCAGTTCATTGTGAAATAATCCCTTGCTATGTTCTGGACAATCTTCCCACACTGATTGTCTTGGGTATTCCTTGGCTTGCTAAACATAATCTGTTGGTGGATTGGTAAACCAGGGAGATTATTGAATGGGGAGATTACTGCCGTGAGAACTGTTTAGATATTTCCCTTGCTACTGTCTCTATGGAAATTTTACCTGCTTTTCTGTCTGGTTTTGAGGACATTTTTTCTGAGAGGGGGTGACAGGATTTGACTCCTCATCGTGTTTATGACTGTCCTATTACTCTGACCCCCGGAGCTAAACTACCGAAGTCCAGACTGTATAATCTTTCTGGCCTTGAGAGACAAGCTATGAAGGATTTCATTGTGGAAAGTGTGGAGAAGGAACATATCAGACCTTCATCATCGCACGTGGCGGCAGGGTTCTTCTTTGAGAAGAAAAAAGATGGCGGTCTACGTCCCTGTTTAGATTTCCGGGAATTAAATCAAATTATCATCTGTGATCCATACCCTCTTCCTCTGATTCCTGATTTGTTCAGCCAGTTTGTGGGAGCTAAGGTATTCTCCAAGTTGGATTTAAGGGGAGCCTACAACCTGGTTAGAATCAGAGAAGGGGACGAATGGAAAACCGCATTCAATACCCCAGAAGGACATTTTGAGAGTCTGGTTATGCCTTTTGGTTTGACCAATGCACCTGCGGTATTCCAGCTTTTCATAGATGATATCTTCCATCATTTGGTGGGGAGGTTTGTGGTGGTGTATCTGGATGATATTTTGGTTTACTCACCTGATTTTGAGACTCATCGGGGGCATGTTAAGCAGGTGCTCCAGATATTAAGGGATAACAAACTTTATGTCAAACTAGAAAAATGTGTTTTCTCTGTTCAGGAGGTGCAGTTTTTGGGGTACTTGTTGTCATCTTCAGGTTTTCGGATGGATCCGGAGCAGATCCGTGCTGTCCTTGACTGGCAACGTCCCAAGAACCTGAAGGCTCTACAACGATTTCTGGGCCTTACTAATTTTTACCGGAAATTCATCCAAAATTACTCTGTTATTGTGAAACCCCTTACTGGCATGACTAAGACGGGGTCTGATTTTTCCAAATGGTCGGATGCTTCCCTCCAGGCTTTTTCCTCCTCAAAGAATCATTTTGCAACTGCACCTATACTCAGTCAACCTGATGTTTCTCAACCCATTATTGTGGAGGTTGATGCATCGGATGTTGGGGTTGGGGCTGTGTTGTCTCAGGGTTCGTACCCTGGTAAATGGCATCCATGCGCCTTCTTTTCTAAAAAAATTGTCTTTGGCTGATAGAAATTATGACGTGGGTAATAGGGAACTTTTGGCAATCAAATTGGCGTTCGGGGAATGGCGACATTGGTTGGAGGGGGCTGTCCATCCTATTACTGTTATTACTGACCATAAGAACCTGTCATATCTCCAGTCAGCAAAACGTCTCAACCCCTGGCAAGCCAGATGGTCCCTGTTTTTTACTAGGTTCAATTTTGTTGTCACTTTTCGTCCAGGGGTCAAAAATGTCAAGGCTGATACTTTGACCCAGAGCTTCCCTGGTGGTGGTGACCATGAAAATCCTGCCCCGATATTACAGAAAGGGGTAGTCATTTCGGCACTGTATCCTGAACTGGAGGGTTAAGTATTAGATGCACAGGACGCTCCTGCCTCTTGGCCTTCAGGAAAGTTATTTGTACCATCTGATCTGCGCCGCAAAGTAATTAAGGAAGCCACATGTTCAATCACATCCCGTTGCAACCTCGGCAACCGCGACCTCCTCTCTCCTCATTTTTGGTGGCCGAGGTTGCATTGGGATGTGATTGAACACATGGCTGCTTGTAGTATTTGAGTGCGTTCTAAGGTTTCGCATACCCGTCTGTCTGGTACTCTTGCTCCGCTACCTATCCCTAGTAGGCCATGGACACACTTGTCCATGGATTTTATTACTGACCTACCGGTTTCTGTAGGCAAAAAGGTGGTTTTGGTGGTAGTAGATAGGTTCAGTAAAATGGTTCACTTTCTCACATTGCCTGCACTTCCAAATGCCAAGACACTTGCTCAGGTGTTCATAAATGAAATTGTGAAGCTTCACGGGGTTTCTTCTGATGTGGTGTCAGATCAGGGGACCCAGTTTGTTTCCAAGTTCTGGAAGGCATTCTGTTCTCGACTGGGGGCGCAGCTGTCCTTTTCCTCTGCCTTCCACCCTCAGTTGAATGGTCAGACCGAGCGTGTCAATCAGAACTTGGAGACCTACCTCAGATGTTTTGTCTCCGAAAATCAGGAGGATTGGGCATCCTACTTACCGCTGGCAGAATTTTCCATTAATAATCATCGGCAAGAATCCACTCGTTCTTCAGTGCATACGGTTATCACCCACAGTTTGGTACCTTTAGTGTGGGTGGAACTTCATGCCCTCCCCTGCCCCCCGTCCATCTGCCGCCGCCACCCATGCCACCATTATCTGCATCCTCGGGACAACGGCGAATACATTGGTGGAGGATGGGGTCGCCGGCTCCATCTTCTACCAATCATTGTGTGAGACAGCAGACGAAATGATATCATTTCATTGTGCTGCTGAGACTCCGTGCACAGGGCACAGGAGCATAGCACCGGGGAATGGGAAGGAGGTGAGTATGTGTTGAGTATGTGTTGTTGTTTTTCTTTTCATGTGTATGGGATATTTGTATGTCTATAGGAGGCTACGTGGGGGTCACACTGTATATATGGAGTCTATTTGGGGTTTACACTGTATATATGGAGTCTATGTGGCGTTTACACTGAATATATGGAGGTTATGTGGGGTTTACACTGTATATATGGAGGCTGTGTGGGGCTCACACTGTATATATGGAGGCTATGTGAGACTGACACTGTATATATGGAGGCTATGTGGGCTCACACAGTATAAATGGAGGCTATGTGGGAGGATCATACTATATAAAGGAGGCTATGTGGGAGCTTATACTGTATATAGTGAGCAACTTTTCCACTAGTTATTGTGCTAATTATTACCAAATTATAATTATTAAAAAAGGAATTTAAATTTACCTATTTTACATACAGAAAATTTTAAAAAATATTTTGGAAAAAGACTGCAAGTTTGTGTCTAAACGAGGCATCACTATTGGCAACCGTGTCTCTCCCAGAGACCATACAAATATGGGAACAGGTGAAGCAACGGAAAATTGGCTTTCAACTAGCAGATCTGTCACGCAAGGTGTAGGAAAGACTAAGTGCAACACAAAGGGAAGGGGCAAAAGGGGAGCCAGACTCTAGGGGAAGGGGGGAGTGGAGACCTCCTAGGCTGACCTTATATCACCCTGTCTCCCCTAACGTCCCTATATTGGTTCCTCACCAATCGCCGCACATGAACCTCGCCCTGTCTTTCCCTGGCGTTTAGCCCTGGCTAGGGAAGGGAGAGGATGAGTGCTAGTCAATCCCCAATGACAACTAAAGACAACAAGGGGGAACAAACAAGGGAAGATAGCTTAGGTTTAGTCGACTTCAGAGAGATGAACACATATCATCTTAGTTCTAGACAGGAAGAAGTATTGCTCTTGCTCAAGCCTTCACAAGGGGACATGTGAATATCGCTGGCACCTTCCTTTAGCAAACAGCAGATATTTATACACCCAGGCCAGGGTGTTAATTAGCAAGAGGAAGGTAGCCGCTGGGTCCTAGAGAGACAGCTTCTAAGAAGGTGTCTGTAATGCCAAATGAAGAGATCTCCTGCAACCAACTGCAGGGTGACTGTCTGTCACTTCTGACACACCTGTGACAGGATCACACAAATATGGTCAATGAGTGTGTGAATTGTGCCCATGCATGTACAACACAAAAAAAAATTCTGTTATATACTGTAAAAAATATATGATTAATAATTTTGTAACACGGGTACTTTAGATGCAGCGACACAGGAACACAGAGCAGCCAATACAGGGTTAATAAACAGGGGAAGTTTATAATAACAGGGTCAATCTCCACGCAGGGAGTAACAGGGGAAAATATGGGGGAAAACAAGGGAAGTAGCAGGTAAAAGTCTTTAACTGACAGTTCACAGTTTAACTAGATATAGCAGAGTCAAACCGGTTGTAAACGACAGTTTTTACACTTAGCTGACTCTTTCCCTCCACAAGGCAGTTGCCAGCTGAGGCCGGTGTTGATTTCTTCAGGCTTCCCCGCCCAAACAATGCTCCATCTTCTGGCGGCAGCGGGCGGTCTCCAGTTTTACCTGCTGAGCCCCTAGTCCATAACACGGCACCTCACGTGCTCGGCTCCACAGACCCTGCATCTCTTCTCTAGTTGGCTTGACTCCTTCGGTCCACTACACTCGGCTCTTGCTCCCAGTACTGGAGCCAGAAGCCTGGACCCTCTCACACTGCTCTGCTGAGCAGGACCCAGCCCCGCTTTCCCGTGCAAATGACGCGCCCCCTGGGCCAGTGCTGTTTGGGGATTACCCGGAGCCGGATCTGATGGGGGTTGTAGTCTCCGAGTGGCGGCGACCCGGTCCGTGCCCAGGGTGTCAAACTCAGTGTGTGGCAGTCTTTACAGATGTTATTAGTTGTTCTTAGTGTCGACTACGCCACCCGTTGATTTGCGGTCAAAAGCCCGCCGCTGCAGCAGGGTCCGCTGAGGCTGGTGGTATATGTGCAGCTGTGGTAGTATAACCCCCAACGGGAGGGGTATAGCCTCAGGGGGTCAGGTGTAGAGGATGGTGGTAGTGGTGGTGCAGTGTGGATGGTAAGAAGACTCAGAGTCGGGCTGTGCAGTTCAGGGTTTTTACTTACTGCTGTTCTGTTGGTCACTCTGGCCTTGAGTGACCGCCCGAGCCGTGCTGCGTCCACCAGGTCCTGGACTCGGCCAACCCCCAAGCAATTCTGGAGCGTGGTCCTGAGCTCCCTTTCTGACTGTCCTCTCTACTGGCCGTTCCCACCAGGGGTCCACTTATGTCCGGCTCCCTCGGGTCTCCTGTTGGGTGAACCTTCTTTGGCTTCCCTGACCCTATGCTCGGTGTGCCTTCTTAGTGGACTTGGTGAGGGGCTGCTCCACATGTAATGTCGCAGCCTCCGGTTCTTAGTTGAGGGTAGTTTCTCTCCTCCACTAATTTGGGATCCGGTTCCCTTGCGTGCCAACCCTTCACCCTTCTGGTTGTATACTGGGTTCTTGGGGTTCCTTCTTCTCCCCCTCTGGGTCCTTCTCTTCTCCTCTCTCTCTTCTCTCTGCAGGCGCTCCTGGACCTCTCTCAGGACTGACTGACCCTCTACAGAAGACTGACCCTGATCTAAGATGGTGCCCACCTTATATACTCCCTCTATGTGTGAGCTCAGGTGACCAGCACCCAATGAGCTCCTAGCCTTACCCAAACTGCTCCCCCTATCTGCCCCTACACTACTGGGATGTTCCACCCCCCTCCCACTCCAGCCAGGGACAGACACTGTCGTACCTGCACATATACTGGTGGGAGTACCGTCGGTCTGTCCCCCGGAAATGGGATGTATGTAGTGTATGCAGCTATCTGAGCTCAGTCCCACACTCCATCCTTACCCGGGAGTGGAATACCACACCTCTGGCTTGAGGTGTAATACCCCTGTAGCAGCCGAGTCCTCAGGGTGCTACATTCCCCCCTGGTAAATCACAGCACGTCCTCGGGCTGTAAGAGAATAAAACATCCATAAACATACAATTTTTTTTTTTCATAACAACATAAACATATAAAACATTATATATATATTTCTGCAGCATAAAACTTTTTCATAAGAAACATTCTTGTAAACTTTCTTGTTCCTCCGGCCACGGTGCAACTTGTGACCGGGTAAAGTGCGACAGTCTCTTGTAGAATAACACAGCTTTCCTATAAAACCAGTAGGGGGCGCCTTAGAAAGCGCAACTATATACAAGGGGAAATATGGCCGCTCTCAGTCCTCGGCCAGGTATTAGGAAAGGAATGACCGCTCTCAGTCCTCGGTCAGTGGGAATAGGGACACACGGGTTTCAGTTCAATTTGCTGGTCCCAACGGGGACTATATTTTAACTAGCAGCAGTAACAGTTCTTATACCCTGACGGGTAACTATGTACAGTCTCTTTACCGTACTTTAATGACGGCGTACTCCTGCTCCTCCTTCAGACCGTAGCTCCTCCTCCGTCAGTCGGTGTACATGGAGGGCGTAGGGTCCTTTGGCACACTTGTGCCGGGTGAACGTGACCTCGTCCCCTACATATAGGTCACGACCTCTGTGTCCCTCCGGCAGATGGGACTCCACGTCTCTTCTGGTCACAAAGACGTCGCCGGGGGTGTGGTGATCCCTGATGAAGCCCCACCCGTGCTGCAATTGCAACTTAATCACAGTCCCGGTGGTACGGGGACCATGAGCTGCACGGGGGTCTCTCCTGGTCCTGCTCTTCTGCCCTGCGCTCTGTTCCTGCAGCCGCTGCTCACGGACCCGCCTCTCTCTCCGTTCTTGCTCGAAGACTGCCAACTGCTGGCGGCAGCACTCCACACGCTCCTCTGCGGCTGCCTGAGTTTCCTGAGTGAACCCCATGAGGTCTCCTCCGGTGGGGTCCCACTCGAACTGCGCTTCTTCCAGCGGGAGCGGGGTCCTCTTAACGGGCTTCGGAGCCGGAATCAGGGGCTCGCACAGGGGCCTTGCTTTTTGGAGTTCCAGTTGGTAGTACTCCGGTGGCCATATAAAGGGCTGCCCATCCGGGCAAGTGTGCTGGGCAAACAAGTCTTCACCCAGGTGCGGCACTCTAGATGTTGAGGGCGCGGTGGTGGAAGCGGCGCCCGGGTTCGCCAGGCCTTGCGACCAGGCCTGGGGTACCCTGAACGTAAAGGGCACCATGAAGACGGCGGCGCCTGGGGTTACTTGGCCCAGCGACCAGGCCGGTGGCTCAGTGGAGGTAGAGGGCGCTGTTGGTACTGCGGCGCCCGGGGGTACTAGACCTTGCGACCAGGCCGGTGGTGTTTCCTGCTTTGCCGCGCTCAGGGTTGAGGCGCGTGACGTCACAGGGGTCGCGGCCGCGGCTTCTGCTTGAGGCCTTGTCTGGAGCGGTGACGATGCAGCGACGGGCACGGCAGGGGGAATTTCGGGCTCTGCGACGGGGAGCTGGGGCAGGCACGCGGTTTCTCGGCTCGGGGTAGTGACGTCCCCTTTACCTGCCTCCATCTGTTCAGCTCCCTCTTCGGCGCCGTCTCCGGCCTTCACTCCTCCTGCACCATCCTCAGAGGCGGTCTGTCTCCTCGTCTCGGGTGGCGTGCTTCGCTGGCGGGTTCCAGCCTGCTGGGCCATCTCTCTGCTCCATGCGGCCAGTACGTCGCGCTGCACTCGGGCCATCCTCTGAGCCAAGCCCTCCAGTGCGGTCTGTGCACGCTCCCGGTCTCGGGGGAGCTGTGCCAGGATCTCCACCAGGCCTTCTGGGGTTGTCGCTTGCAACAGGCTCCTGACCACTGGGTCGGTGCTGCCTGCCTCTCCCTCCATCTCCGGGTACGGCTCCTCCAGACTCCTCCAGGCTGCACCCATCTTCTCTGTTTTGTTCTGTCTCCGCTCACATTGAAGGTGGTCCCGGGGCAACTTTGTGATTGTCAGTTCCAGGGGCAGTTCTCTCACGCTGATGGACATCTCTAGCATCACAGTCTCCGTTGGTGGGGGCGGTTTCCGCTTTTGGCGCCATTCCTTGACCTGGCCCACGATGGAAGGTGACCTCTTGCCACCCTCTGGCACGCCCATAATGGCGTCTGCCCTTCCAAGGCGGGAAATCTTCTGGAAATGGCGGGAATCGTCTCCCAGTGGCGGGAAACTCCGTGGATGGCGGGAAAAAGCTGCAGATGGCGGGCAACCGGCGGGAAACGATCCGTGATGGCGTCCCATGGCGGGGACCCTCTGGAACCGGCGGGAGACTTCTTCTTGAGGTAAATTTGAACTTTTCTTCAGGCACGCAGTACCCGGTGGTTGCAGGCACGAAATCCTGCCGACTACGCCAAAGTTGACGCGCCCCCTGGGCCAGTGCTGTTTGGGGATTACCCAGAGCCGGATCTGATGGGGGTTGTAGTCTCCGAGTGGCGGCGACCCGGTCCGTGCCCAGGGTGTCAAACTCAGTGTGTGGCAGTCTTTACAGATGTTATTAGTTGTTCTTAGTGTCGACTACGCCACCCGTTGATTTGCGGTCAAAAGGCTGCCGCTGCAGCAGGGTCCGCTGAGGCTGGTGGTATATTTGCAGCTGTGGTAGTATAACCCCCAACGGGAGGGGTATAGCCTCAGGGGGTCAGGTGTAGAGGATGGTGGTAGTGGTGGTGCAGTGTGGATGGTAAGAAGACTCAGAGTCGGGCTGTGCAGTTCAGGGTTTTTACTTACTGCTGTTCTGTTGGTCACTCTGGCCTTGAGTGACCGCCCGAGCCGTGCTGCGTCCACCAGGTCCTGGACTCGGCCAACCCCCAAGCAATTCTGGAGCGTGGTCCTGAGCTCCCTTTCTAACTGTCCTCTCTACTGGCCGTTCCCACCAGGGGTCCACTTATGTCCGGCTCCCTCGGGTC
The DNA here is from genome assembly GCF_046119375.1 of Phyllobates terribilis. NCBI lineage: Eukaryota > Metazoa > Chordata > Amphibia > Anura > Dendrobatidae > Phyllobates > Phyllobates terribilis. Next base: position 310,819,590 of record NW_027362763.1, on the reverse strand, counting down.
TCCTGTTGGGTGAACCTTCTTTGGCTTCCCTGACCCTATGCTCGGTGTGCCTTCTTAGTGGACTTGGTGAGGGGCTGCTCCACATGTAATGTCGCAGCCTCCGGTTCTTAGTTGAGGGTAGTTTCTCTCCTCCACTAATTTGGGATCCGGTTCCCTTGCGTGCCAACCCTTCACCCTTCTGGTTGTATACTGGGTTCTTGGGGTTCCTTCTTCTCCCCCTCTGGGTCCTTCTCTTCTCCTCTCTCTCTTCTCTCTGCAGGCGCTCCTGGACCTCTTTCAGGACTGACTGACCCTCTACAGAAGACTGACCCTGATCTAAGATGGTGCCCACCTTATATACTCCCTCTATGTGTGAGCTCAGGTGACCAGCACCCAATGAGCTCCTAGCCTTACCCAAACTGCTCCCCCTATCTGCCCCTACACTACTGGGATGTTCCACCCCCCTCCCACTCCAGCCAGGGACAGACACTGTCGTACCTGCACATATACTGGTGGGAGTACCGTCGGTCTGTCCCCCGGAAATGGGATGTATGTAGTGTATGCAGCTATCTGAGCTCAGTCCCACACTCCATCCTTACCCGGGAGTGGAATACCACACCTCTGGCTTGAGGTGTAATACTCCTGTAGCAGCCGAGTCCTCAGGGTGCTACACAAACGTCCTCGTTTTTTCCTCTCTCTACCCACGCCACCAGTTTCCTGATCACCTGACCTCCCAGCTCTGACTCTGGACACGCCCCCAGCTTTCCAGTCACCTGACTCCTGTGCTCGCAGTCTGTCTTCCCCCTGCAACCAGAGGCACGGCCCCAGCAGTTCCGGATTCCTTGCTCTGAAAGTACTTACACCCCGGTCTTCAACCTTACAATTTCATAAGCTGTAGTAGTACCCATATGATATATGTTATCACTTGTGAAAAATGAAAACTGCAATACATAGGTTCTACTACCAGAACATTGAGGAAATGCATCTCTGAACACATACAGTACAGACCAAAAGTTTGGACACACCTTCTCATTTAAAGATTTTTCTGTATTTTCATGACTATGAAAATTGTACATTCACACTGAAGGCATCAAAACTATGAATTAACATATGTGGAATTATATACTTAACAAAAAAGTGTGAAACAACTGAAAATATGTCTTATATTCTAGGTTCTTCAAAGTAGCCACTTTTGCTTTGATGACTGCTTTGCACACTCTTGGCATTCTCTTGATGAGCTTCAAGAGGTAGTCACCAGAAATGGTCTTCCAACAATCTTGAAGGAGTTCCCAGAGATGCTTAGCACTTGTTGGCCCTTTTGCTTTCACTCTGTGGTCCAGCTCACCCCAAACCATCTCGATTGGGTTCAGGTCTGGTGACTGTGGAGGCCAGGTCATCTGGCGTAGCACCCCATCACTCTTCCTCTTGGTCAAATAGCCCTTACACAGCCTGGAGGTGTGTTTGGGGTTATTGTCCTGTTGAAAAATAAATGATGGTCCAACTAAACGCAAACCGGATGGAATAGCATGCCGCTGCAAGATGCTGTGGTAGCCATGCTGGTTCAGTATGCCTTCAATTTTGAATAAATCCCCAACAGTGTCACCAGCAAAGCACCCCCACACCATCACACCTCCTCCTCCATGCTTCACGGTGGGAACCAGGCATGTAGAGTCCATCCGTTCACCTTTTCTGCGTCGCACAAAGACACGGTGGTTGGAACCAAAGATCTCAAATTTGGACTCATCAGACCAAAGCACAGATTTCCACTGGTCTAATGTCCATTCCTTGTGTTCTTTAGCCCAAACAAGTCTCTTCTGCTTGTTTCCTGTCCTTAGCAGTGGTTTCCAAGCAGCTATTTTACCATGAAGGCCTGCTGCACAAAGTCTCCTCTTAACAGTTGTTGAAGAGATGTGTCTGCTGCTAGAACTCTCTGTGGCATTGACCTGGTCTCTAATCTGACCAGCGATTTCTGAGGCTGGTGACTCAGATAAACTTATCCTCAGAAGCAGAGGTGACTCTTGGTCTTCCTTTCCTGGGGAGGTCCTCATGTGAGCCAGTTTCTTTGTAGCACTTGATGGTTTTTGCAACTGCACTTGGGGACACATTCAGAGTTTTCCCAATTTTTCAGACTGACTGACCTTCATTTCTTAAAGTAATGATGGCCACTCGTTTTTCTTTACTTAGCTGCTTTTTTCTTGCCATAATACAAATTCTAACAGTCTATTCAGTAGGACTATCAGCTGTGTATCCACCTGACTTCTGCACAACACAACTGATGGTCCCAACCCCATTTTTAAGGCAAGAAATCCCACTTATTAAACCTGACAGCACACACCTGTGAAGTGAAAACCATTTCCGGTGACTACCTCTTGAAGCTCATCAAGAGAATGCCAAGAGTGTGCAAAGCAGTCATCAAAGCAAAAGGTGGCTACTTTGAAGAACCTAGAATATAAGACATATTTTCAGTTGTTTCACACTTTTTTGTTAAGTATATAATTCCACATGTGTTAATTCATAGTTTTGATGTATTCAGTGTGAATGTACAATTTTCAAAGTCATGAAAATACAGAAAAATCTTTAAATGAGAAGGTGTGTCCAAACTTTTGGTCTGTACTGTATATGATGCACAAAATAAAACGACACGCAGCCGTCCTAGAGCATCTCAGCATTTTCTTTATCAGCACAATAGTGATATTAGTCACCTTAGAGTTAATGCTGTTGAAAAGGTTCCTCCACCCAAGAGAGGAGGGGACAGATCACAGAGTTTAAAATATAGAGAAGCTGTATGGATTCTTAAGTTAAATAGCAGAATACCTAATGGTATGAATATTAGAACTGATCTATTGTACATTTATTAAAAGAATGATAATGAGAAAAATATAAATGAATATAATTTTTTTTTGTACTTGAAAACACATGATCTGTCTATGTCATATCCTCTCTCTTTACTATTTAAACAATGTCTAGCGTGAGAGAAATATGCCACACTATGAATAAGAACACATAGTTTGAAATACGTCAGTTGTGCATGCCTCTGATAAGCGCTTTTTTAGACCATTAATTTTTAATATTTTTTCAATAAAGTGTTTTTTTTAATATAAAAAAAAATTTCCCCCGATTTTGTGCTAGATGCACTTTACCTTTTTGCTTCTATGCTCCTTGCTGCCGACACAAGCCTCAAGTCTGTGTACTATTCACAACCGGTGGATGAGCTGGATAAAAACTTTTTTCTTCCTTTATTTTGTATATAGTGAGGCTATGTGGCGCACATGCTGTATATAAGAGGCTATGTAGACCACATGCTGTATATCAGAGGCTATGTGGGGCACATTCTCTATATATGAGGCTATGTGAGGCTCACCCTCTATGAAGGTGTCTATGTTGGGGCTCATACTGTACACAGAAGGCTATCTGGGACCTCATACTGAATGTAAGAGGCTATGTTGGGGCTCATACTGAATGTAAGAGGCTATGTTGGGGATCACACTGAATGTAAGAGGCTATGTTGGGGCTCATACTGTACATAGAAGGCTATGTGGGACCTCATACTGAATGTAAGAGGCTATGTGGGGCACATTCTCTATATATGAGGCTATGTGGGGCTCACGCTGTATGTAGGTGTCTATGTTGGGGCTCATACTGTACATAGAAGGCTATGTGGGACCTCATACTGAATGTAAGAGGCTATGTTGGGGCTCATACTGAATGTAAGAGGCTATGTTGGGGATCATATTGTATGTACAAGGCTATATGGTGGCTCATATTGTATATAGGAGGCTATGTGGGGATCATAACATATATAAGGGGCTGTATGTGGGCTCTTATGGTATATAGGGGGCTGTGTTTGACTCATAGAGTATATAGGGGGTTGTGTGCGGGCTCATACGTTATATAGGGGGATGTCAGCATACTTAATTCTACATAATACAATTAATATTAATATAAATAATTAGAATTAATATGTTAATATTAATATTGAGCAGAATTAATTTTAGCCTATTGGTTCGGCCCTCTACAACAGTCACGGTCTCTCATGTGGCCCCTCAGGAAAATGAATTGCCCACCACTGGTATAAAGTACAGTTATATGAAAAAGTTTGGGCACCCCTATTAATCTTAAGCTTAATGTTTTATAAAAATTTGTGTTTATGCAACAGCTATTTCAGTTTGATATATGTAATAACTGTTGGACACAGTAATGGTTCTGCCTTGAAATGAGGTTTATTGTACTAACAGAAAATGTGTAATCTGCATTCAAACAAAATTTGACAGGTGCATAAATATGGGCACCCTTATCATTTTCTTGTTTTAAATACTCCTACCTACTTTTTACTGACTTACTAAAGCACTTTTTTTAGTTTTGTAACCTCATTGAGCTTTGAACTTCATAGCCAGGTGTATGCAATCATGAGAAAAGCTACTTAAAGTGGCCACTTGCAAGTTGTTCTCTTGTTTGAATCTCCTCTGAAGAGTGGCATCATGGGCTCCTCAAAACAACTGTCAAATGATCTGAAAACAAAGATTATTCAACATAGTTGTTCAGGGGAAGGATACAAAAAGCTGTCTCAGAGATTTAACCTGTCAGTTTCCACTGTGAGGAACATAGTAAGGAAATGGAAGAACACAGGGACAGTTCTTGTTAAGGCCAGAAGTGGCAGGCCAAGAAAAACATCAGAAAGGCAGAGAAGAAGAATGGTGAGATCAGTCAAGGACAATCCTCAGACCACCTCCAGAGAGCTGCAGCATCAACTTGCTGCAGACGGTGTCACTGTGCATCGGTCAACTATACAATGCACTTTGCACAAGGAGAAGCTGTATGGGAGAGTGATGCGAAAGAAGCCGTTTCTGCAAGCACGCCACAAACCGAGTCGGCTGAGATATGCAAAAGCACATTTGGAGAAGCCAATTTCTTTTTGGAAGAAGGTCCTGTGGACTGATGAAACCAAGATTGAGTTGTTTGGTCATACAAAAAGGCGTTATGCATGGTGGCAAAAAACACAGCATTCCAAGAAAAACACTTGCTACCTACAGTAAAATGTGGTGGAGGTTCCATCATGCTTTGGGGCTGTGTGGCCAATGCCAGCACCGGGAATCTTGTTAAAGTTGAGGGACGCATGGATTCCACTCAGTATCAGCAGATTCCTGACAATAATGTTCAAGAATCAGTGACAAAGTTGAAGTTACGCAGGGGATGGATCTTTCAGCAAGACAATGATCCAAAACACCGCTCCAAATCTACTCAGGCATTCATGCAGAGGAACAATTACAATGTTCTGGAATGGCCATCCCAGTCCCCAGACCTGAATATCATTGAACATCTGTGGGATCATTTGAAGAGGGCTGTCCATGCTCGGCGACCATCAAACTTAACTGAACTGGAATTGTTTTGTAAAGAGGAATGGTCAAAAATACCTTCATCCAGGATCCAGGAAATCATTAAAAGCTACAGGAAGCGACTAGAGGCTGTTATTTTTGCAAAAGGAGGATCTTCTAAATATTAAAGTCACTTTTCTGGTGAGGTGCCCATATTTATGCACCTTTTCTGTTAGTACAATAAACCTCATTTCAAGGCAGAAACATTACTGTGTCCAACAGATATTACATATATCAAACTGAAATAGCTGTTGCAAAAACACCAATTTTTATAAAACATTAAGCTTAAGATTAATAGGGGTGCCCAAACTTTTTCATATAACTGTATAATGTCCTCCCTTTAGGAGCAAGAAGTCTGACAAACTAACAAAATGGGGTAACATATCTAATTAGTAGACTGCTATGGATTGAACACTTCTAGAAACGCACTTGGTTTTTCACAAACCTCCCAAGACTGATCTAAAAATAATTGTGTTCTGCATTTACTGGAGAATATGAGTCAACAGCATTATGGTTTTAGGTTGGTATTTATGCCAGGATAAATATATCAATCAGTGTGGACTTTGTGTGCCAGGGCACAAAGTTTTTCTTAATGATTACTTTTAATTGACAAAAAAATGTTTCTATTAGTGTCTTTCCACAAATATAAAATCATCTCATTTATTTACTATAGGTAAGTATCTGAGAGAACAGAGACAGCGAGCACATAATAAGTGACCTCATGTCTCTAATGATCAGAAAGGAGGGCATCTTGTATTGATTGGGCAGAAAGTGCTGCAGGGTAAATCTGGGCGGCTTCATACAACTTCAGTCTTACTTGTGGAGAAGCACCAAAGAATAGCAGCACAATTATTAGCGGTGAATACATCCTGATCTAAAGCTTGCACGCCCATGAGATAAACTTGAGGCGAACATGAAGTTCATCACTAATATAGGATGACAGAGGATCAATAAGTGCACAGCTTTCTGCTTGCCATTTTTCGCCAAAGAAATCTCCTACACAATGAAATTCCCCTTAAAGAACAAGACTGGATGATAAATCAGAGCAAATTATATAATTGACCCTCATACAATGCAACAGACCTTACAATTTAATGTTCTGGAGCAAGTTCATGTATGCTGAACCACAGAATTCATATTATTAAGAATCTAATATATAGTTTGTAAACGTCGTATAGATTTTATTTGACCCCTTCACGCCATGGCCATACGTTTTTTTTTTCATTTTTGTTCTTTTCTTCCCCTTTTTCTAAGAGCCATAACTTTTTTTATTTTTCCGTCAATGCAGCCGTATGAAGGCTTGCTTTTGCGGGACAAGATGTAATTTTGAATTACACTATTCATTGTACCACGTAGTGTACTGGAAAATAGGAAAAAAATTCCAAGTGCACTGAAATTGCAAAAAAAAGTGCAATTTCATAATTGTCTTTTGGGTTTTTATTCACCATGTTCACTATATGGTAGAACTGACCTGTTAATATAATTCTTCAGGTCAGTATGAGTATGCAGATACCAAACATGCATCATTCTTTTTTTAAGTGGTGAAAAGAAATTTGGAAACTTGTAAGAAAAAAAGTTTTGCTTGTGTTGCTATTTTCTGAGACCCGTAACGTTTTAATTTTTCAAGATATAGCAGACGTTTTTACTGATAGAATTTAGGGGTAGATACGATGTTTTCATTGCCTCTCATTGCATTTAATTGCAATGTTGCGGTGGCCAAAAAACATAATTCTGGCGTTTTGATTTTTTTTTGTTATGCAGTATACCGTTTGGATTAATTTATTTTGTGCTTTTATAGTTTTGTTTTATTTTTAATGGGGCAAAGGGGAGAGTGATTTGAACTTTTGTGGTTTTTTTTTACTTTTTTCATATTTTTAAAAACTTCTTTTTCACTTTTTACTGGATTTAATAGTCCCATTAGGGGACTTGAAGCTGCGATCATCCAATTGCTTGTGCTATACATGACAGTGCATCAGTACTGCTATGTATAGTGAAAATCATGATGGGCTGGCTTTCACAGGAGGATTGCAGTGACAGGCACAGGGGCCTTCAGCTGTCATGGCAACTCATTGGCGCCCCGTGATCGCATTGGGCACGTTGATGGGAGCGTGGAATAACGCGACCCCCCTGATGGCGTGTGTTAAATGCTACTGTCAGAGATTGACAGTGGGATTTAACAGTTTAAGGCTGTGTGCCCATGATGCGTTTTTTAAGCGTTTCCGCAGCGGCAATTCCGCTGCAGAAACGCTTACAAAATGCTTGGCAGAAGGTCTGCAATGTTCCCCAATGATAATCCGCATGTGCTGTGCACATTCTGCGGAAATTTCCGCTGCGGATTATCATTACGGAAAGAAACACAGCACTACCAATTATTTTGCGGAAGCGCTGCGTTTTCGCCGCCATTGATTTGCATTGGAACGCATGGATTACGCATCACTGCATCTGTACATGCGGAATCCATGCGTTTCAATGTGCGGATGGTACCCGGGTCTAGAGGAGAGGAGACTCTCCTCCAGACCCGGGTACCATAGAAACTGTAAATAAAAGAATAAAATAAAAAATAAATACTATTTTTGGCCCCCGGTGTGCTTGTCTTCCCTTGCCGGCAGCTCGTGGTGGACTGAAGGACCTGTGCTGACGTCATTTAGTCATGTGACTGCAGGTCCTTCAGTGTACCGCGAGCTGCCAGCAAGCCAGGACGGATCGAATAAAGACTCCGGGGGCCATCAGAAGGTAAGTATATATTTATTTTTTTATTTTTTACCATTCTTTAGGTCACACTATATAAATCCATGCCGTTTGCATGGATTTATATAGTGTGACCGAGTAGTCAAGCACTTTCCAAGTGATGCTAAAATCGCTTGGAAAGAGATTGTCAACCTGCATGCGGAAATGCATGTGAAGAACACTTCACATCTGCTTGTCCCTGGGAGGAAAAACGCATGTACAATCCGCATGTAAAATACGCATGAGTTTTTTCTGCCAGGGGAGATGCAGAAACGCTCAAGAAAAATCCGGAGCATTTCTGCATCGTGGGCACATAGCCTAACAGCCGTAGGCGGAGCTTCACTTCACCCAACACTATTAGAGGTACATGATTAAATCAGCCGCCATGTGCAGGGAAAGATGCAGGCTCGGCGTGTGAGCCTGCATCAAAGTCAAGCAGCTTCCATATGACGTACCAGTACGTCATATGTTGGTAGGGGGTTAAAGGCATTATCTGCGACTTTGCTTTTTTTGTATGAGGCTAAGAACTTACCAGCTGTTAACTACCTGCCTGTTCTGCCCAGCGACAATCTCTGTCAACTCGAAATGATCACAAATCGTTCCTGACGATGATGCTCTTGCTTCCGGTGGCATCAGCAGCTTTTCCTCTTCTTCTCTGCTCTGTCAATGGGTCATCGTTGCTGATGTCATGCTGATTGACAGTATTCCATTGGCAGTGACACCCCATCGGTAGAGCAGACCAGAACAGAAACAGCTGCTCTGTTCACATGAGGTCAAAGGAAGCAGGAGAATCGCCGCCTGAGCTGCCAAAGATCTTCACCAGGCAGGCAGGTAGTTAGCAACTACTTGCCGGTAAGTTCTTAGCCACTTACGAAAAAATGACCAAAGTCCTGGATAATACCTTAAAAGATCTGTCGATCTCTGTATTACCTGGTAAAATTATTCATAAGGTTTTGGCTTCTAAAAACAATGAACGTACTTGCCTGAACTTTCTCATAATGTATAGGGCTGGTTAAGAGAATCTATGGATAATTAAAGGGTTTACACTAGCTGGTGGTGGCCATTAAATGACCACTGATTGGATACATCCCATAATAGATTGTTCTGTAGACCCAGATTGTCATTGTTCTCGGCAGCACAGGTCCTGTTCACATAGGACATTGTGCTGCAAAGAATGATGATTTTTAAAACAGCTTAAAAATCATTTCTCTTGATGAATGACTGTTTTGTTCTCTAGTTAGGTTTTCGGCAGATTGTTTATATTGACAGTACCTAGGTGCGTTCTTGGTTTTACTAACCTGATTGGTTAAAAGGAATAAATGACCCTAATGTATCCCTAATGTGTATTTAGTATATAAGTGCCTACCCACAGTAGTTGTGACCTCTGGCAAGGCTACTAAGTGTCTCTTTTTTCATACATCTCCATGAATAGTTCTGCACTTTATTCTGTATCATTTAATGCCGTTCTAAACAGTAATCATTAAATATAGAGAAGTAGTCAAGGCACATTCTGGATGAAAACAGCCATTACCTTGCAGCATGGATACTGTATAATTTATCTATATACTGACTTCACATAGAAATGGTGTTGTACTAATGTGTGAGCACAGTATGGAGCTGGCACATATGGTTATTAGTCAAAAGATTTGAGCTGTGTACACAGGTGATGGCTACACTCCCAATGTGAGCGAACAGGAGCACAAGGTGGGTGAGAGGGATTCCCCGCGTCTCAGTTATTAGGTGCAGTTTTCTCCACTCTATCCAGATAAATAGGAATGCCACATAATCGATAAGAAACCCACAGCTGTCACTTATCCTAAGCTTGATCCTCATATACAAATAGCTGCAACTGTCACTTCAAAGTGGATTTCCCTTTGTGTTAGTGACAGTTTTCAGCCATAGCAGAGTGTATTAACCCCTTTATTGCCACAGGCAGCACAGAGCATTAGATACATTCATCTGAAAATGTGAAGATGCAAGAAATTAATATTAATATTATCTAAATTGAATGTAATTTAGTTGTGACATTGATGGCTATAAAGATAGATAGATAGATAGATAGATAGATAGATAGATAGATAGATAGATAGATAGATAGATAGATATCAACAAGATACATAAATGCAGAAGAAAGCAAGAAAGAAAGAAAGAAAGGTAACTGGCGTTCCATATTCTGGTAACATCTTCCTAATACCCCTGTGTGTGGCCTTAAAGTGATCAATATTGAGCTAACATACAGGTGCATCTCACTAAATTAGAATATCATCAAAAAGTTTATTTATTTCAGTTCTTCATTACAAAAAGTGAAACTCATATAATATATAGAGTCATTACAGAGTGATCTATTTCAAGTGTTTATTTCTATTAATGTTGATGATTATGGCTTACAGCCAATGAAAACACAAGTCATTATCTCAGTAAATTAGAATACTTTATAACAGCTTGAAATTTTTTTTTAAAATCCGAAATGTTGTCCTACTGAAATGTATGTTCAGTAAATGCACTCAATACTTGAGTGGCTCCTTTTGCATCAATTACTGCATCAATGCGGCGTGGCATGGAGGCGATCAGCCTGTGATACTGCTGAGGTGTTATGGAAGCCCAGGTTGCTTTGATAGCAGCCTTCAGCTCGTCTGCATTGTTGGGTCTGGTGTCTCTCATCTTCCTCTTGACAATACCCCATGGATTCTCTATGGGGTTAAGGTCAGGCGAGTTTGCTGGCCAATCAAGCACAGTGTTAATGTTGTTTTTAAACCTCGTATTGGTACTTTTGGCAGTGTGGACAGGTGCCAAGTGGAAAATGACTTGGTCTTGATAAAACACAGTGGACCTACACCAGCAGATGACATGGCTCCCCAAACCATCACTGATTGTGGAAACTTCACACTAGACCTCAAGCAGCTTGGATTGTGTGCCTCTCCACGCTTCCTCCAGACTCAGGGACCTTGATTTCCAAATGAAAATTGGAACTCTGGGACCTTGTGGAGTGTGTCAATGACTGCCTTCTGGACATCTGTCAAGTCAGCAGTCTTCCACATGATTGTGGAGCCTACTGAAACAGACTAAGGGGCCTTTTTAAACGCTTAGGAAGCCTTTGCAGGTGTTTTTGTTAATTATTCCAATTTACTGAGATAATAACTTTTTTATTTTCATTGGCTGTAAGACATAATCATCAACATTAACAGAAATAAGCACCTGAAATAGATCACTCTGTTTGGAATGACTCTATATAATATGAGTTTCACTTTTTGAATTGAAGAACTGAAATAAATTAACTTTTGATGATATTCTAATTTAGTGAGATGCACCTGTACGTACCTAGAAATCTATAAACGGTCAACTGCCATGTGATGATCAATTCCAGCAATTTGTACATTTTTATGTTTTCACTCTTCATAAAATTGGTTGAAAAAGTGATGCTATAATGAGTACAACATAAGTCCGGCACTGGGGCCCTGGTTCACTCCTACCAATGACAATTTCTGCAAGGAGTTTGTATCTTCTCCCCGTGTTTGTGTGGGTTTCCTCCGGGTTCTCCGGTTTCCTCCCACACTCCAAAGACATACTGAATTAGATTGTGAGCCCCATTGGGGACAGAGATGATGATGTCTGTAAAGTGCTGTTAAATTAATAGAGCTATTTAAGTAAATAAAACATTTTTCTTCTCAGCAGTCAATAAGGCAGTAGTATTTCACACTTTTCTTGTTGACATGTCATCAAAACCGGAATAATAGGAATGGGGGACTGGTCAATTGCCCAGGGCCCCCATCTCAATCAGTGTCCACAGCAATTCCAAGCAGGAACTGCACTGATAATACCAGTGCTGTACAGTTACCGATGTTAAAAGTGCAGCAGGACTTCTGATGACATCACTGTCATGTGACCATCATGTGACCAAAGGAAATGATCAGAACAGGAAGAGACAGGCTGGGGTGTGTGTGTATGTGTGTGCATGTGTGTATATACATATGTGTATGCACTCTGTGTATATATATGTGAGTGTATGTTGTGCACCGTGTATACATGTGTGTGTATGTGTGCTGTGTATACATACTGTATTTGTGTATGTGCTCTCGTTATATACAGTCATGGCAAAAAGTGTTGGCACCCTTCAAATTGTTCCAGAAAATGAAGTATTTCTCCCAGAAAATGAGATATGAGAGTCATCTTTTCATCTACCATTGATATTTACTTATATATCCCCCTATGTATGCCCCCTCTTTGGATTTTTTTCTCCCCCTTTCTCCCTTATCCTCGTATCATGTTTTTAATTTTATGATCTAATAAATTTTGAGATTTTATGACCCTTTCATGAATTTGATGTGTCCTTTTCTAGGTTTTTGAATTTTGAATGACACACAAATACTATTGATCTGCTATTTCAGCTAACTTTTGTGGTGATTACCTTTCCAAAATTGCTGGTAAACAACTTTGTTTCAAGCATGTGATGCTCGTTCAAACTCACCTGTGGTAAGTAATAGGTGTGGGCAATATGAAAATCACACCTGAAACCAGATAAAAAGGGAGAAGTTGACTCTCTCTTTGCATTTTGCATCTGTGTGTGTGTCACACTAACGCCATGACCTCACTCTCATTATGTGGTCAGTAAGCGGTCAATATTTTTTCTCAGGAGTAGGAGCCAAAACCAGGAGTGGGTGATAAATTCAGAATTGGTGCACTTGTTTCTATTATACCTTTTCTCTGATTGTTCCTCACCTGGTTTTGGCTACCACTTCTGAGAAAAAATACTGCCCGAATACTGACCAAATACTGATAGTGGGGCCGTGACCTAAGCATGGAGAACAGAAAGCGCAATAGAGAACTGTCTGAGGACTTGTGAATCAAAATTGTTGAAAAATATCAACAACTGCAAGGTTACAAGTTCATCTGCAGAGATCTTGATGTTCCTTTGTCCACGGTGCATAACATGAAGTTTACAACCCATGGCACTGTAGCTAATCTCACTGGACGTGGACTGCAGAGAAAAATTGCTGATAGATTGCGAAGCAGGATAGTCCAGATGGGGAATAAGCAGCCCTAATCAAATTCCAAAGAAATTTAAGATGTCCTGCAGGCTCAGGGTGCATCAGTGTCAGCGCAAACTATCCGTCGACATTTAAATGAAAAGAAACGCTATGGCAGGAGACCCAGGAGGATCCCACTGCTAGCACAGAAAAATAAAAAAGCAAGACTGCAGATTTCTAAAATGTACGTGAGTAAGCAAAAATCCTTCTGGGAAAGTGTCTTGTGGACAGATGAGACCAAGATAGAGCTTTTTGGTTAAGCACATGACTCTACTGTTTACCGAAAATGGAATGAGGCCTACAAAGAAAAGAATACAGTACCTATAGTCAAATATGGTGGAGGTTCAAAGATGTTTTGGGGTTGTTCTCCTGCCTTTGGCACAGTTCCTTCACTGTGTGCAATGTATCATGAAATCTGAAGATTACCAAAGGATTTTGGGTTACAATGTAGAGCCCAGTGTCATAAAGCGGGGTTTGCGTCCTAGGTCAATGGCCCCAAACATTCTTCAATAAGCACCCACAAACTAATAGAAACAAAACTCTGGATAGTTCTGAAGTGGCCAGCAATGAATCCGGATCTTAATCCCATTGAACACCTGTAGAAAGATATTGAAATTGCTGTTGGGAGAAGGCACCTTTCAATTATGAGAGACCTGGAACAGTTTGCAAAAGAAGAGTGGTCCAAAATTCAAGTTGAGAGGTGTAAGAAGCTTGTTGATTGTTATAGGAAGTTATTGATTGCAGTTATTTATTTCAAAGGGTGTGCAATCAAAAATGAAGTTGAGGGTGTGAACAATTTTGTTCAGCCCATTTTTGGAGTTTTGTGTGAAATTATATCCAAATGGCCTTTTTTTCTCAGTATTTTTGTGTTGTTCCAAAACACAGAAAGGAAATAAACATGTGAATAACAAAACGTGTGTAATTGCATTAATTTTTTGAGAGAAATACTTCATTTTCTGGAACAATTTCAAGGGTGTCAACACTTTCGGCCATGACTGTATTTAAAGATTTTTCTGTATTTTCATGACTATGAAAATTGTACATTCACACTGAAGGCATCAAAACTATGAATTAACACATGTGGAATTATATACTTAACAAAAAAGTGTGAAACAACTGAAAATATGTCTTATATTCTAGGTTCTTCAAATTAGCCACCTTTTGCTTTGATGACTGCTTTGCACACTCTTGGCATTCTCTTGATGAGCTTCAAGAGGTAGTCACCGGAAATGGTTTTCACTTCACAGGTGTGCCCTGTCAGGTTTAATAAGTGGGATTTCTTGCCTTATAAATGGGGTTGGGACCATCAGTTGTGTTGTGCAGAAGTCTGGTGGATACACAGCTGATAGTCCTACTGAATAGACTGTTAGAATTTATATTATGGCAAGAAAAAAGCAGCTAAGTAAAGAAAAACAAGTGGCCATCATTACTTTAAGAAATGAAGGTCAGTCATCTCATTTAAAGAGTTTTCTGTATATTCTAGACTATGGAAATTGTACATTCACATTGAAGGCATCAAAACTATGAATTAACGCATGTGGAATTATATACTTAACAAAAAAGTGTGAAACAACTGAAAATATGTCTTATATTCTAGGTTCTTCAAAGTAGCCACCTTTTGCTTTGATGACTGCTTTGCACACTCTTGGCATTCTCTTGATGAGCTTCAAGAGGTAGTCACCGGAAATGGTCTTCCAACAATCTTGAAGGAGTTCCCAGAGATGCTTAGCACTTGTTGGCCCTTTTGCCTTCACTCTGCAGTTCAGCTCACCCCAAACCATCTCGATTGGGTTCAGGTCTGGTGACTGTGGAGGCCACGTCATCTGGCGTAGCACCCCATCACTCTCCTTCTTGGTCAAATAGCCCTTACACAGCCTGGAGGTGTGTTTGGGGTCATTGTCCTGTTGAAAAATAAATGATGGTCCAACTAAACGCAAACCGGATGGAATAGCATGCCGCTGCAAGATGCTGTGGTAGCCATGCTGGTTCAGTATGCCTTCAATTTTGAATAAATCCCCAACAGTGTCACCAGCAAAGCACCCCCACACCATCACACCTCCTCCTCCATGCTTCATGGTGGGAACTAGGCATGTAGAGTCCATCCGTTCACCTTTTCTGCGTCGCACAAAGACACGGTGGTAGGAACCAAAGATCTCAAATTTGGACTCATCAGACCAAAGCACAGATTTCCACTGGTCTTATGTCCATTTCTTGTGTTCTTTAGCCCAAACAAGTCTCTTCTGCTTGTTGACTGTCCTTAGCAGTGGTTTCCTAGCAGCTATTTTACCATGAAGGCCTGCTGCACAAAGTCTCCTTTTAATAGTTTTTGAAGAGATGTGTCTGCTGCTAGAACTCTGTGTGGCATTGACATGGTCTCTAATCTGAGCTGCTGTTAACCTGCGATTTCTGAGGCTGGTGACTCAGATAAACTTATCCTCAGAAGCAGAGGTGACTCTTGGTCTTGCTTTCCTGGGGCGGTCCTCATGTGAGCCAGTTTCTTTGTAGCGATTGATGGTTTTTGCAACTGCACTTGGGGACACTTTCAAAGTTTGCCCAATTTTTCGGACTGACTGACCTTCATTTCTAAAAGTAATGATGGCCACTCGTTTTTCTTTACTTAGCTGCTTTTTTCTTGCCATAATACAAATTTTAACAGCCTATTCAGTAGGACTATCAGCTGTGTATCCACCAGACCTCTGAACAACACAACTGATGGTCCCAACCCCATTTATAAGGCAAGAAATCCCACTTATAAAACCTGACAGGGCACACCTGTGAAGTGAAAACCATTTGAAGCTCATCAAGAGAATGCCAAGAGTGTGCAAAGCAGTCATCAAAGCAAAAGGTGGCTACTTTGAAGAACCTAGAATACAAGACATATTTTCAGTTGTTTCACACTTTTTTGTTAAGTATATAATTCCACATGTGTTAATTCATAGTTTTGATGCCTTCAGTGTGAATGTACAATTTTCAGTCATGAA
Organism: Phyllobates terribilis; assembly: GCF_046119375.1. Taxonomy (NCBI): domain Eukaryota; kingdom Metazoa; phylum Chordata; class Amphibia; order Anura; family Dendrobatidae; genus Phyllobates; species Phyllobates terribilis. The sequence goes on along the minus strand of NW_027362763.1, from coordinate 310,803,507 downwards.
AATACAGAAAAATCTTTAAATGAGGTGTGTCCAAACTTTTGGTCTGTACTGTATATATATATATATATATATATATATATATATATATATATATATATATATATATATATATATATATATACTGTATTTGCACCATTATATAATATTACCTGTTTTAGCACATGAAACTTTAGTCGTGGCCTGATCCTGTGAGTGTAGGAGGATGTCATTTCTATGAGAGGACACAATGACAAGCCGGGAGTGCCAGGCCTGTGATCTGCAGAGAGCAGAGATAACCACCCCACTCCAATAGGCCTGTTGTTCTACTGTTACCTGATCAGCGTGCGAACTTGCCTTAAGTATAGTGCAGCCACTGGGGCCCCCAAATTGCCACAACCTATAGCTGTATGTTCTCCTAGCAAGGGGTCTTCCTAGGTAATTATACAGAAAGTGATCCAGAGCAGAGAGCAGAATACAAAGGTGCTAGCATTCATTACATATTAATAATACCCATCAGCAGAGACAGGTAAATATGCAAAAAAAGTCACAACCTAAGCGGAAGGGTTACGCTTTCTTTAAGAAACTGGAGGCTTGTGGCAGTGATATATACATTCACGTGTGTAATACCTATGTATGTATCATAGTATGCTATCTCTCTACACTACACATGTACTGTATATTACATCAAAGAAAGAATAATAAAACATCACATTTTTGGAATATGTAGGGTGTTGAATATTTTAATTTAAATATTGCATTACTTTTATTTTTTAGACATGTTTTACATTATATATAAATAATATACCGCATTTTCCAAAGGAAACATTTGATATTTTTATAATTATCATTTCATCAATTTAGTATGATTTTTTGTAAAAAAAAAGACTTTATTATGTGCCTCCATAAAAAAAAAAATAATAATGCAAAAAATGTTTTGGCTTGATTATGTAATTCATCTTTTCTGGGGATGGTCTGTTTTTTTTTTATTATGTTGTAGAGCAGGGTATACCCGATGCAGTGTATAAAGGCAGCAAACTCGTAGATGTTGATCAGTAGACAGTATTCAGTGTGACTGAAAATGAAGAGTAGGGTGACCCTTGTGGGTGGTCTTCAGGTGACAGATCCCCCTTTCAGGTGACAGAGCCCCTAGCCGGGCATATTCTTCTTCTTCAGGATAGGCATCTGTAAAATATATCATGCATTTATTTCACAGCTTTAAATAAAAATCCAGATTGTAATTATCATATTCCATTGTATTCTTCACGACATAGCATCATGGAGAAGGTGCCATCTCTGATCGTCGTCCTGGGTACATTCCCAAACTCATCAGATGATATATACACAAGGCCAAGCAAGATACATGGACACAGTACAAAGCATTCATTAGACCCATAAAACCCATAGAAAAGTATGTCTGCCTCGTAATCAGGTCTTCTCCAGCACACTATCGTTAAGGAATAAGATGACAGCCCTGAGAATGGCAGCCACTGTTAGGAAGAAGTCATGCATATAATTGACTATATTTAACATAACCATTTTAATGATCACTTATTGAAAGTGCGTTGCTTAAATTGGTTAAGTCTACAATTTGTCCAAATCATCCTTATATGTTAAAAAAAGAGCCTTTAGGCTAGCTGAACAGGTTGTGTGATTGCCTTGGGCCAGAGAAAGGATTATGTGTCATTGTGTTATCACTTGCTGGATCTTTACCATGACATGACAGTGTTAATTATTCATTAGGCTTGTAGTTAATAGTGCTGGAACCTAACCGTAAGCTCTATGGGGATGCTGCGTAATACACTTAGGGCTGTCCTGCTGCTGTCCACCTGCAAGAATGATATGGGCCCATAGACTGATAAGCTGATTAAAAACAAAAAATATAAAGAGCAAGTATATATCATATCAGAACACGTGCTAAGGGGTTGTCCGGACTCGGGACAAAAGACTGCAGTTATTCTTTATGACTGCAAACTGCTGGATTCCCGGGTATTCTACATGTTAGTCGGCAGTCATGTGACTTCATGTATGTGATTTGGCTACTTGCGGTCACATGCCGACTAGATTTTCTTTTAACAGAAGTGTATTACGAGGAGCTCAATAAGTCTAGTCCTCATGTGACCGCCAGGAGTCAAATTGCATACATGAAGCCGGCAGTCTGCAGTCATAAAGAGTAAAGGTCCGTAAACAAGGATCACAATATGTCTACCAAACGGTAAACTATTACCAATCAGTGGTTGTTTGACTGTCTTTTTACACAGGCAGCCCAAAGTAAACGATGCATTTTGAGGGAACTATACTAGATCGCTCAATGCGCATAGGCTGCCTTATTTCTGCGCAGCATGGGTCCTGTTTACACAGGATGTTGCAACGCCGAGAACAAGGATTTTTTACTCATTGATCGAAAGATCGGCAGTCTGTTCACTCTGCAAGATAATAGAGAAATTAGTGAATTTAATAATATTCACAATTATCATGCAATGTAAATGCCAATTAACTGCAGAGTTCTTTCCCATGCCCGGACGACCCCTTTAAGGTCTGTGAACACGGCAATTATATACGTGTAGAATAGCTTGTAACATATACAGTATGCCATGCTTAAGAACCGTATGTATTTCTAGGTTTAAAACGCGTAGGATTTTTTTTGCAGGATGACCGGTTTTTAAAGTTTTGTGTTTTTCATATCTTTTTAATGGATCAATAAAGCTCTTTTTACTTGGAAAATTTGAAGATTGAGTGCTGGACAAGATTACCATCTTTTCACATGTGTTCTATTATCCTTCTAACTGGGATTCAGCATCCGTGCACATCTCGAATGTTGAAAGTTTTTCATCAGGTGAGCTGAATATTTATTTTTCTGTGAATAGCATATAGAATAAATAAATCAATAGGACTCTATTCACACAACAGATGCAAAACAAGTGTCCTTTTGGGGGATGGTAAGCAACAGTAGACATTTTTCCTATACAGAGGACAACCTAAGCAAAAGTATACACTTTTTTACAATGGGAGCCCATGGGCAATATACGTCACTGTATGGCTATACAAACACGGCAGCCTTGTGTCAGTGGTATACTGTACTCTACCCCTGTACATGGCCAATAAAAGGCTCAGACATAATGTACACCGAGCTCTGCACAAGTGCTATGGACGCTATCAGCAGTGGAGAATTAGAAGGCATTTAACTACTTGCCTTAGACTAGATACTAATGTCGGCTGCGTGTTACGTTAAATAGTATGGTGACAGCTGAGGAGAGGTTAGGTATGGAATCAGTCTCCATTCTCAGTCCTTATAGTATAGAAAGTCCATTCCTGCCTTTTATTGCACGTTGTATATAATTATATATGGCCAGTGGCAGCGGGATATGTGTATGTGCACAAGAAGTATCCATGCCGGATGGCATTAGCATCATCAGCAAACAAATTTGGGGATGTGCTGCAGAAGCCTGAGAGGTTGGGAAGTTCCCCCGGATGGGAACAATGGGGGCTGCTGTTGAATATTTCCCTTCACTGGCCGCCAGCACTGAAATGCTCCTGCCTAATGCTGCTGCTGCATAATGAATGCGGCTCCCCTCTCACCCCTCCCTCCTGTCACTGAGAAAAGTTTCTGCACTGGGCAAATGTGACATTTATTGATGGGTAACCCCCTGCACCCTGGACCACAACAACTACCAGCTTTGTTTTCTGAAACATCTATATATATGGATGGATAGATGGATAGATAGATAGATAGATAGATAGATAGATAGATAGATAGATAGATAGATAGATAGATAGATAGATAGATAGATAGATAGATAGATAGATAGATTCTAGATCTGGGGTGGACACAGACAGCTTACAGTCCCTGTGGAAGAACAGAACATAGGCCCCTTGCTAATAAATTGGTTATCATACAGCACCCCCTTATGTCTCTCTAACAATTCACCAGTAATTGTGAGCTATGAAATGCATTAGTTTTCTTTTCTGTATGATAATATTAATCAGTTGCTTTAAAGATGGTAGAGCCCCCTCCTCCACACACCTACTGAGACCCCTGTAGGCTGCATACAGTATAAACGCCTCTAATAGAGAAAGCTAGATAAATAGACAAATAGAGATAAATAGACCTATATATGTAGATTCATTCGTGTCTCTAATGTTTAATTATTTGCTTGTTTCCATCTTAGGCCACGGCCCCACTATCAGTATTTGGTCAGTATTCGGTCAGTATTTTTTCTCAGGAGTGGGAGCCAAAACCAGGTGAGGAACAATCAGAGAAAAGGTATAATAGAAACAAGTCACCAATTCTGCATTTATCACCCACTCCTGGTTTTCGCTCCCACTCCTGAGAAAAAAAACTGACCGAATACTGACCAAATAGTAATAGTGGGGCCGTGGCCTTAAAACATGACTGGTAAACTTGGATAACACACATTCCGTAAGAACACATTGAGCAGTAATCCAGGTATATGATAATGTGGATCCTATGAGGCCTACACAAATTCTGTGTGATGTCTACAAGTTACATTAGCCCTGGCGATTTAAAGGAGTCCTCCGGGACTTAAAGAAGGATGCAGTCTAACAATAAAGGGGCAGTATTTCTATTACTGATTGCATTAACACCACCTAGCAGCTTTCATTGTGGTGATCGGAGGTCAAACTCCTGAGAATAAATCATCACTGTTAAAGTTCTTTAACCTAAAAAACTGTAGTGTGTACAGGCTGTACATGCGTCTGCTTTAAGGGTCTTTTACAAGGAGCCATGATTTCCAATACGAATACAGTACAGACCAAAAGTTTGGACACACCTTCTCATTTAAAGATTTTTCTGTATTTTCATGACTATGAAAATTGTACATTCACACTGAAGGCATCAAAACTATGAATTAACACATGTGGAATTATATACTTAACAAAAAAGTGTGAAACAACTGAAAATATGTCTTATATTCTTGGTTCTTCAAAGTAGCCACCTTTTGCTTTGATGACTGCTTTGCACACTCTTGGCATTCTCTTGATGAGCTTCAAGAACCTAGAATATAAGACATATTTTCAGTTGTTTCACACTTTTTTGTTAAGTATATAATTCCACATGTGTTAATTGATAGTTTTGATGCCTTCAGTGTGTACAATTTTCATAGTCATGAAAATACAGAAAAATCTTTAAATGAGAAGGTGTGTCCAAACTTTTGGTCTGTACTGTATGTGTACTAACGTCCAGTCACAATCAGTGCCCAGTGCAAAGCTGCCAAGAGATTGAATGGTAAATGATAATTTGCTTGTTCGCCTTTTGATCACATCTAAAAATTATCGTTGTTGAGATGCACATCCCCTCGTATAAAGAAGGAGCTGTGCCGCCGACAATATTATAAACTGTATGAGAGGAGGGGAGAAATGAACAATTGCTCAAATCATCATTCATAAGAAACCTTCAAGACAATTGTAACATACAAGTGTCAGTATATACTGTATTTCCTGCTACACTGTACCAAATACTCAGCAGTGAGGGACACTCACTTCAGGAGACTCTCCAAACTCTTCTCGGATTTCAACTTCAAGAAGGAGGAAAAGAAAACCTTTATCCTGCTGGGGAATGAAGGTAGCGCGGTGGAGATATTAGCGCAGTATGTGAACGCATGCCATAGGCTGCGAGAAAGAGAACTATGAGATGCCATGGACTTCCACAGCCCCCACCCTGGATGTGCCCCATCCATCGTTTTTACAGTACCTACCCATCATCCCCACAGACCCTATCCCTATTCCATACTGTACACAAGCTTTGGCAAAACTGTTTATTTGGTCCTGCCAATAAAGCTTCTTTGAATTGAATTGATATAGAAAAACAGTTAGATAGCTAGATATATCGATAGATAGATAGATAGATAGATAGATAGATAGATAGATAGATAAAGGCAGCACACCGGTTGAAAAATTGAAAAAAAGCTGTGTACCATTATGGGCTATTAAAATACAGCTTTTTTTTTCAATTTTTTAACCGGTGCTGCCTCCATAATTTTTTATATTTAGAGGGACAGTCTTTGCCTGAGAGGCTTGGCACTTATATTCTTTGCTGGTGTTGATTCTGTGTGTTTTCTGATACATAGATAGATAGATAGATAGATAGATAGATAGATAGATAGATAGATAGATAGATGATAGATAGATAGATAATACTAGATGTATACATAGATAGATAGATAGATAGATAGATAGATAGATAGATATTAGATGGATGGATAGATATTAGATGGATAGATAGATAGATAGATGATAGTAGACAATACAAGATAGATAGATAGATAGATAAGACATAGACAGATAATAGATAATGCATAGATTGATAGATAATACATAGATAGAGAGAAAATAGATAGATAGATAATACATGATAGATAGATAATACATAGACAGATAATATATAGATAGATAATAGATAGATAATAGATAGATAGATACTACATGATAGTTAGATAGATAGATAATACATAGATAGATAGATAGATAGATAATACTAGATAGATAGATAGATAGATATTGAATGGATAGATAGATATAGATAGATAGATAGATGGATAGATAGATAGATAGATAGATAGATAGATAGATAGATAGATAGATATTAGATGGATGGATAGATAGATAGATAATACATGATGGGTAGATAATACATAGACAGATCGATAGATTGATAGATAATACATGATAGATAGATAGATAGATAGATAGATAGATAGATAGATAATACTAGATGTATACATAGATAGATAGATAGATAGATATTAGATGGATAGATAGATAGATAGATAGATGTATAGATAGATAGATAGATAGATGATAGTAGACAATACAAGATAGATAGATAGATAGATAAGACATAGACAGGTAATAGATAATGCATAGATTGATAGATAATACATAGATAGAGAGAAAATAGATAGATATATAGATATATAATACATGATAGTTAGATAGATAGATAATACATAGATAGATAGATAGATAGATAGATAGATATTGAATGGATAGATAGATATAGATAGATAGATAGATAGATAGATAGATAGATAGATAGATAGATAGATATTAGATGGATGAATAGATAGATAGATATTAGATGGATGGATGGATAGATAGATAGATAGATAATACATGATGGATAGATAATACATAGACAGATCGATAGATTGATAGATAATACATGATAGATAGATAGATAGATAGATAGATAGATAGATAGATAGATAGATAGATAGATATTGGATGGATTGATAGAAGTGGATAGATAGATAGATAGATAGATAGATAGATAGATAGATAGATAGAATACTAGATAGATAGATAGATAGATAGATAATACTAGATAGATAGATAATACTAGATAGATAGATACATAGATAATACTAGATAGATAGATAGATATTAGATGGATAGATATATAGATAATACATAGACAGATAATAGATACATAATACATAGATAGATAGATAATACATACAGTAGATAGATAGATAGATAAATAGATAATACTAGATAGATAGATAGATAGATAGATAGATAGTTACAGTCGAAACCAGAAGTTTACATACACTATATAAAAATACACATATACATGTTTTTCTCGATATCTGACATGAAATCAGAATAATCCTTTCCCGTTTTAGGTCAATTAGGATTACCATAATTTTTAATATTTGCCAAATGCCAGAATAATGAGAGAGAGAATGTTTTAAGGCATTTTTATTACTTACTGCAAAGTCAAAAGTTTACATACATTTCATTAGTATTTGGTACCATTGCCCTTAAACTGAATGACTTGGGTCAAACGTTTGGGATATCCTTCCACAAGCTTCTCACAATAGTTGGTCAGAATTTGGGCCCATTCCTCCTGACAAAACTGGTGTAACTGATCCAGGTTTGTAGGTCACCTTGCTCGCACCTGCCTTTTCAGCTTTGCCCATAAATTTTCAATAGGATTGAGATCAGGGCTAAGTGATGGCCATGCCAAAACATTGACTTTGTTATCCTTAAGCCACTTTGATACCATTTTGACAGTATACTATGGGTCATTGTCCATTTGGAAGACCCATTTCTGACCAAGCTTTAACTTCCTGGCTGATGTATTGAGATGTTGCTTCAGTATTGCCACATAATCTTCTATTCTCATGATGCCATCTATTTTGTGAAGTGCACCAGTCGCTGCTGCAGCAAAACAACCCCACAACATCATGCTGCCACCCCGCCGTGTTTCACAGTTGGTCATTATGCCCAAAAAGTTAAATTTTAGTTTCATCAGACCACAGGACATGTCTCCAAAAATTAAGGTATTTGTTCCTGTGTGCATTTGCAAACATTAATGTGGCTTTTTTAAGTTTCTTTTGGAGTAATGGCTTCTTCCTGGCAGAGTGGCCTTTCAGCCCATGTTGATACAGTACTTGTTTCACTGTGGATATTGACACAATCTTACCAGCTTCCGCCATCAACTTCACAAGGTCTTTTGCTTTTGTCCTTGGGTTGATATGCACATGTTGGACCAAAGCACGTTCATCTCTGGGACACAGAACCCATCTCCTTCCTGAGCAGTATGATGGCAGGACACAGTATGATGGCAGGACATTCCCATCTTGTTTGTACTTGCGAATAATTATTTGTACAGATGAACGAGGCACCTTCAGGTATCTTGAAATTGTACCCAAAGATGAGCCAGACTTGTGCAAGTCCACAATTCTCTTCCTGATATCTTGGCTGATTTCTTTAGACTTTCCCATGATGCTACACAAAGAAGCAGTGAGTTTCAGGTGTGCATTAAAATACATCCACAGGTGCGTCTATAATTAACTCAGATGTTGTCAAAAAAACAGAAGCTTCCAAACACATGACATCATCATATGGGCAGTCCAGAATTGTTTAAAGGCATAGTAATCTTAGTGTATGTAAACTTTTGACTTTGCAGTAAGTAATAAAAATGCCTTAAAACATTCTCTCTCTCTCTCATTATTCTGGCATTTGGGAAATATTAAATATTATGGTAATCCTAACTGACCTAAAATGGGAAAGGTTTATTCTCATTTCATGTCAGATATTGAGAAAAACATGCATATGTGTATTTTTATATAGCGTATGTAAACTTCTGGTTTCAACTGTAGATAGATAGATAGATAGATAGATAGATAGATAGATAGATAGATAGATAGATAGATAGATAGATACATGATAGATAGATATGGATAGATAGATAGGTAGATAGATAGATACATGATAGATAGATAGATAGATAGATAGATAGATAGATACATGATAGATAGATACATGATAGATAGATAGATAGATAGATAGATAGATAGATAGATAGATAGATAGATATGATTTATAAATATAGAAAGTATATCAAAGTCTCCAACTGAAAATAAAACCTGTAACCTTAGCTAAAGTCATGCACTGTGTAGGGGAAATAGGGGGGTGTGAAGCCCCCTGCCCTAGACGATGTGAAGTAGCGGATAAATGAGTGTTGGAGCTGTTTGTGGCATTATTTGTGCACTTGTGCCCCCTCCTCCTCCTGCTTCTCCCAGGATCCGATGCACAAGGATGAAGAATGCCATACATCATCACAGTCCCCTGCTGTCCCTGCTTAAAGTGCATCAAAGCTGACATTGTTCCACGCTTGGGGTGAGCCAGCAGAGGAGCACCATTGTTCAGGCCTCCTCTATGGGGAAAGTTTTCTTTGAGTGCGAGCTGTCACCTCTGTGACTCGTTCCCAAACAGGTAGCATGTGTAATAAATTGGAACTGTCCACACTGGACAAAACAATGTGTATATACATATATCATGTATTATACATATACATTTATTCATGAGATATTAGAATTTTTTGTTTCTGTTTTTACATAGGACTGCAAATAAACCTACCATATCTTAATTCAGTGCACAAAAGAAAAAATTAAACAACATACTTAGCTCTGCTATATTTGTACACAGCCGCTGTGCTACAGATCAGCAATAGCAGAAAGGCTAAGAGGGGGGTTGTAGACTTTCCAAGCCCTGATCTGTAAGTCTTGAGGCTTGCGGAGTGTATTTACTCTGGGAATATCCAGGCTGTTGCTAGGTGCTGCACACAACAGCATTCCCCATAAATCCCGCGCTGAATGGGCTGGCAGGAGGGTAGGAGGGAGAGTAGGGGCCAGACATCCGAGGTACCTCCATATCCAAACAGTTCATTTCCACAAGTCATCTCCAGAAATCTCTACAATTACTTTGCCATTGTTCTTGCTCTTCCCTGCCAGGGTCCCCCAGCCAAGGCTTGGAGTTATTAAATAATAAAGCTATTGTGAATTACATTGTTGTTCAGAAAAATAGGCCAATTATCCGCTCTTATTTGCCATAAAGATCATATTAACTCGAATTAGTAGCCTCATGTGTCACTAGTGGTTTATTTGTCTCGCAGAGAACAGACACAGAGCAGGAATGTGGGGAAGTGGGGTAGATGATCAAAATAATCTGCCGATCACCACGATTAGGGGGCACTGGATTCTGCCCCTCCGTCTTACAGTAAATGCAAATGCAAAAAAGGTCTCAGGAAAATTGTTCATTGTAGTAACCTTTATTGCAAGTTTCATGCTCTTATGGGCCTGTTCTGTATGTACCTGATCACTGCACATAGGTCTGTATGTACCCGATCACTGCACATAGGTCTGTATGTACCTGATCACTGCACATGGTCTGTATGTACCTGATCACTGCACATAGGTCTGTATGTACCTGATCACTGCACATAGCTCTGTATGTACCTGATCACTGCACATAGCTCTGTATGTACCTGATCACTGCACATAGGTCTGTATGTACCTGATCACTGCACATGGTCTGTATGTACCTGATCACTGCACATAGGTCTGTATGTACCTGATCACTGCACATAGGTCTGTATGTACCTGATCACTGCACATAGCTCTGTATGTACCTGATCACTGCACATAGCTCTGTATGTACCTGATCACTGCACATAGGTCTGTATGTACCTGATCACTGCACATAGGTCTGTATGTACCCGATCACTGCACATAGGTCTGTATGTACCTGATCACTGCACATAGGTCTGTATGTACCTGATCACTGCACATGGTCTGTATGTACCTGATCACTGCACATGGTCTGTATGTACCTGATCACTGCACATAGGTCTGTATGTACCCGATCGCTGCACATAGGTCTGTATGTACCTGATCACTGCACATAGGTCTGTATGTACCTGATCACTGCACATGGTCTGTATGTACCTGATCACTGCACATGGTCTGTATGTACCTGATCACTGCACATAGGTCTGTATGTACCTGATCACTGCACATAGGTCTGTATGTACCTGATCACTGCACATAGGTCTGTATGTACCTGATCACTGCACAAAGGTCTGTATGTACCTGATCACTGCACATAGGTCTGTATGTACCTGATCACTGCACATGGTCTGTATGTACCTGATCACTGCACATAGGTCTGTATGTACCTGATCACTGCACATAGGTCTGTATGTACCTGATCACTGCACAAAGGTCTGTATGTACCTGATCACTGCACATAGGTCTGTATGTACCTGATCACTGCACATAGGTCTGTATGTACCTGATCACTGCACATAGGTCTGTATGTACCTGATCACTGCACATAGGTGTGTATGTACCTGATCACTGCACATAGGTCTGTATGTACCTGATCACTGCACATAGGTCTGTATGTACCTGATCACTGCACAAAGGTCTGTCTGTACCTGATCACTGCACATAGGTCTGTATGAACCTGATCACTGCACATAGGTCTGTATGTACCTGATCACTGCACATAGGTCTGTATGTACCTGATCACTGCACATAGGTCTGTATGTACCTGATCACTGCACATAGGTCTGTAAGTACCTGATCACTGCACATAGGTCTGTATGTACTTGATCACTGCACATAGGTCTGTATGTACCTGATCACTGCACATAGGTCTGTATGTACCTGATCACTGCACATAGGTCTGTATGTACCTGATCACTGCACATGGTCTGTATGTACATGACCACTGCACATAGGTCTGTATGTACCCGATCGCTGCACATAGGTCTGTATGTACCTGATCGCTGCACATAGGTCTGTATGTACCTGATCACTGCACATGGTCTGTATGTACCTGATCGCTGCACATAGGTCTGTATGTACCTGATCACTGCACATAGGTCTGTATGTACCTGATCGATGCACATAGGTCTGTATGTACCTGATCGATGCACATAGGTCTGTATGTACCCGATCGCTGCACATAGGTCTGTATGTACCCGGTCACTGCACATAGGTCTGTATGTACCTGATCACTGCACATGGTCTGTATGTACCTGATCACTGCACATAGGTCTGTATGTACCTGATCACTGCACATGGTTTGTATGTACCTGATCACTGCACATAGGTCTATATGTATCTGATCACTGCACATGATCTGTATGTACCTGATCACTGCACATAGGTCTGTATGTACCTGATCACTGCACATAGGTCTATATGTACCTGATCACTGCACATGGTCTGTATGTACCTGATCACTGCACATAGCTCTGTATGTACCTGATCACTGCACATAGGTCTGTATGTACCTGATCGCTGCACATAGGTCTGTATGTACCTGATCACTGCACATAGCTCTGTATGTACCTGATCACTGCACATAGGTCTGTATGTACCTGATCGCTGCACATAGGTCTGTATGTACCTGATCACTGCACATGGTCTGTATGTACCTGATCACTGCACATAGGTCTGTATGTAGCTGATCGCTGCACATAGGTCTGTATGTACCTGATCACTGCACATAGGTCTGTATGTACCTGATCGATGCACATAGGTCTGTATGTACCTGATCACTGCACATAGGTCTGTATGTACCTGATCACTGCACATAGGTCTATATGTACCTGATCACTGCACATTGTCTGTATGTACCTGATCGATGCACATGGTCTGTATGTACCTGATCACTGCACATAGGTCTGTATGTACCTGATCGATGCACATGGTCTGTATTTACCTGATCGATGCACATGGTCTGTACGTACCTGATCGATGCACATGGTCTGTATTTACCTGATCGATGCACATGGTCTGTACATACCTGATCGATGCACATAGGTCTGTATGTACCTGATCACTGCACATAGGTCTGTATGTACCTGATCACTGCACATAGGTCTGTATGTACCTGATCACTGCACATGGTCTGTATGTACATGACCACTGCACATAGGTCTGTATGTACCCGATCGCTGCACATAGGTCTGTATGTACCTGATCGCTGCACATAGGTCTGTATGTACCTGATCACTGCACATGGTCTGTATGTACCTGATCGCTGCACATAGGTCTGTATGTACCTGATCACTGCACATAGGTCTGTATGTACCTGATCGATGCACATAGGTCTGTATGTACCTGATCGCTGCACATAGGTCTGTATGTACCCGGTCACTGCACATAGGTCTGTATGTACCTGATCACTGCACATGGTCTGTATGTACCTGATCACTGCACATAGGTCTGTATGTACCTGATCACTGCACATGGTCTGTATGTACCTGATCACTGCACATAGGTCTATATGTATCTGATCACTGCACATGATCTGTATGTACCTGATCACTGCACATAGGTCTGTATGTACCTGATCACTGCACATAGGTCTATATGTACCTGATCACTGCACATGGTCTGTATGTACCTGATCACTGCACATAGCTCTGTATGTACCTGATCACTGCACATAGGTCTGTATGTACCTGATCGCTGCACATAGGTCTGTATGTACCTGATCACTGCACATGGTCTGTATGTACCTGATCACTGCACATAGGTCTGTATGTACCTGATCGCTGCACATAGGTCTGTATGTACCTGATCACTGCACATAGGTCTGTATGTACCTGATCGATGCAAATAGGTCTGTATGTACCTGATCACTGCACATAGGTCTGTATGTGCATGATCACTGCACAAAGGTCTGTATGTACCTGATCACTGCACATAGGTCTATATGTACCTGATCACTGCACATAGGTCTATATGTACCTGATCACTGCACATTGTCTGTATGTACCTGATCGATGCACATGGTCTGTATGTACCTCATCACTGCACATAGGTCTGTATGTACCTGATCGATGCACATGGTCTGTATTTACCTGATCGATGCACATGGTCTGTACGTACCTGATCGATGCACATCGTCTGTATTTACCTGATCGATGCACATGGTCTGTACATACCTGATCGATGCACAAGGTCTGTATGTACCTGATCGATGCACATAGCTCTATATGTACCTGATCACTGCACATAGGTCTGTATGTACCTGATCACTGCACATAGGTCTGTATGTACCTGATCACTGCACATAGGTCTGTATGTACCTGATCACTGCACATGGTCTGTATGTACCTGATCACTGCACATAGGTCTGTATGTACCTGATCACTGCACATGGTCTGTATGTACATGATCACTGCACATAGGTCTGTATGTACCTGATCACTGCACATAGGTTTGTATGTACCTGATCACTGCACATAGATCTGTATGTACCTGATCACTACACATAGGTCTGTATGTACCTGATCACTGCACATAGGTTTGTATGTACCTGATCACTGCACATAGGTCTATATGTACCTGATCACTGCACATTGTCTGTATGTACCTGATCGATGCACATGGTCTGTATGTACCTGATCGATGCACATGTGTCTGTATGTACCTGATCGATGTACATGTGTCTGTATGTACCTGATCGATGCACATGGTCTGTACGTACCTGATCGATGCACATGGTCTGTATGTACCTGATAGATGCACATAGGTCTGTATGTACCTGATCGATGCACATAGGTCTGTATGTACCTGATCACTGCACATAGGTCTGTATGTACCTGATCGATGCACATGGTCTGTATTTACCTGATCAATGCACATGGTCTGTACGTACCTGATCGATGCACATGGTTTGTATTTACCTGATCGATGCACATGGTCTGTACATACCTGATCGATGCACAAGGTCTGTATGTACCTGATCGATGCACATGGTCTGTATGTACCTGATCGATGCACAAGGTCTGTATGTACCTGATCACTGCACATAGGTCTATATGTACCTGATCACTGCACATAGGTCTGTATGTACCTGATCACTGCACATATGTCTGTATGTACCTGATCACTGCACATAGGTCTGTATGTACCTGATCGATGCACATGTGTCTGTATGTACCTGATCACTGCACATAGGTCTTTATGTACCTGATCACTGCACATAGGTCTGTATGTACCTAATCACTGCACATAGGTCTGTATGTACCTGATCAATGTACATGGTCTGTATGTACCTGATCGATGCACATGGTCTGTATGTACCTGATCACTGCACATGGTCTGTATGTACCTGATCGATGCACATGGTCTGTATATACCTGATCGATGCACATGTGTCTGTATGTACCTGATCGATGCACATGGTACATGGTATCTGATCACTGCACATTGTCTGTATGTACCTGATCGATGTACATGGTCTGTATGTACCTGATCGATGCACATGGTCTGTATGTACATGATCGATGCACATAGGTCTGTATGTACCTGATCACTGCACATGGTCTGTATGTACCTGATCGATTCACATGGTCTGTATGTACCTGATCGATGCACATAGGTCTGTATGTACCTGATCACTGCACATGGTCTGTATGTACCTGATCGATATACATGGGTCTGTATGTACCTGATCACTGCACATAGGTCTATATGTACCTGATCGATGCACATGGTCTGTATGTACCTGATCGATGCACATAGGTCTGTATGTACCTGATCACTGCACATGGTCTGTATGTATCTGATCGATGCACATGTGTCTGTATGTACCTGATCGATGAACATGTATCTGTATGTACCTGATCGATGAACATGTATCTGTATGTACCTGATCGATGAACATGTATCTGTATGTACCTGATCGATGCACATGTGTCTCTGTATGTACCTGATCGATGCACATGGTCTGTATGTACCTGATCGATGCACATGTGTCTGTATGTACCTGATCACTGCACATGGTCTGTATGTACCTGATCGATGCACATGGTCTGTATGTACCTGATCACTGCACATCGGTCTGTATGTACCTGATCGATGAACATGGTCTGTATTTACCTGATCAATGCACATTGTCTGTACGTACCTGATCGATGCACATGGTCTGTATTTACCTGATCGATGCACATGGTCTGTACATACCTGATCGATGCACAAGGTCTGTATGTACCTGATCGATGCACATGGTCTGTATGTACCTGATCACTGCACATAGGTCTATATGTACTTGATCACTGCACATAGGTCTATATGTACCTGATCACTGCACATAGGTCTGTATGTACCTGATCACTGCACATAGGTCTGTATGTACCTGATCACTGCACATAGGTCTGTATGTACCTGATCGATGCACATAGGTCTGTATGTACCTGATCGATGCACATAGGTCTGTATGTACCCGATCGCTGCACATAGGTCTGTATGTACCCGGTCACTGCACATAGGTCTGTATGTACCTGATCACTGCACATGGTCTGTATGTACCTGATCACTGCACATAGGTCTGTATGTACCTGATCACTGCACATGGTTTGTATGTACCTGATCACTGCACATAGGTCTATATGTATCTGATCACTGCACATGATCTGTATGTACCTGATCACTGCACATAGGTCTGTATGTACCTGATCACTGCACATAGGTCTATATGTACCTGATCACTGCACATGGTCTGTATGTACCTGATCACTGCACATAGCTCTGTATGTACCTGATCACTGCACATAGGTCTGTATGTACCTGATCGCTGCACATAGGTCTGTATGTACCTGATCACTGCACATAGCTCTGTATGTACCTGATCACTGCACATAGGTCTGTATGTACCTGATCGCTGCACATAGGTCTGTATGTACCTGATCGATGCACATGGTCTGTACGTACCTGATCGATGCACATGGTCTGTATTTACCTGATCGATGCACATGGTCTGTACATACCTGATCGATGCACATAGGTCTGTATGTACCTGATCACTGCACATAGGTCTGTATGTACCTGATCACTGCACATAGGTCTGTATGTACCTGATCACTGCACATGGTCTGTATGTACATGACCACTGCACATAGGTCTGTATGTACCCGATCGCTGCACATAGGTCTGTATGTACCTGATCGCTGCACATAGGTCTGTATGTACCTGATCACTGCACATGGTCTGTATGTACCTGATCGCTGCACATAGGTCTGTATGTACCTGATCACTGCACATAGGTCTGTATGTACCTGATCGATGCACATAGGTCTGTATGTACCTGATCGATGCACATAGGTCTGTATGTACCCGATCGCTGCACATAGGTCTGTATGTACCCGGTCACTGCACATAGGTCTGTATGTACCTGATCACTGCACATGGTCTGTATGTACCTGATCACTGCACATAGGTCTGTATGTACCTGATCACTGCACATGGTCTGTATGTACCTGATCACTGCACATAGGTCTATATGTATCTGATCACTGCACATGATCTGTATGTACCTGATCACTGCACATAGGTCTGTATGTACCTGATCACTGCACATAGGTCTATATGTACCTGATCACTGCACATGGTCTGTATGTACCTGATCACTGCACATAGCTCTGTATGTACCTGATCACTGCACATAGGTCTGTATGTACCTGATCGCTGCACATAGGTCTGTATGTACCTGATCACTGCACATGGTCTGTATGTACCTGATCACTGCACATAGGTCTGTATGTACCTGATCGCTGCACATAGGTCTGTATGTACCTGATCACTGCACATAGGTCTGTATGTACCTGATCGATGCACATAGGTCTGTATGTACCTGATCACTGCACATAGGTCTGTATGTGCATGATCACTGCACAAAGGTCTGTATGTACCTGATCACTGCACATAGGTCTATATGTACCTGATCACTGCACATAGGTCTATATGTACCTGATCACTGCACATTGTCTGTATGTACCTGATCGATGCACATGGTCTGTATGTACCTCATCACTGCACATAGGTCTGTATGTACCTGATCGATGCACATGGTCTGTATTTACCTGATCGATGCACATGGTCTGTACGTACCTGATCGATGCACATCGTCTGTATTTACCTGATCGATGCACATGGTCTGTACATACCTGATCGATGCACAAGGTCTGTATGTACCTGATCGATGCACATAGCTCTGTATGTACCTGATCACTGCACATAGGTCTGTATGTACCTGATCACTGCACATAGGTCTGTATGTACCTGATCACTGCACATAGGTCTGTATGTACCTGATCACTGCACATGGTCTGTATGTACCTGATCACTGCACATAGGTCTGTATGTACCTGATCACTGCACATGGTCTGTATGTACATGATCACTGCACATAGGTCTGTATGTACCTGATCACTGCACATAGGTTTGTATGTACCTGATCACTGCACATAGGTCTGTATGTACCTGATCACTACACATAGGTCTGTATGTACCTGATCACTGCACATAGGTTTGTATGTACCTGATCACTGCACATAGGTCTATATGTACCTGATCACTGCACATTGTCTGTATGTACCTGATCGATGCACATGGTCTGTATGTACCTGATCGATGCACATGTGTCTGTATGTACCTGATCGATGTACATGTGTCTGTATGTACCTGATCGATGCACATGGTCTGTACGTACCTGATCGATGCACATGGTCTGTATGTACCTGATAGATGCACATAGGTCTGTATGTACCTGATCGATGCACATAGGTCTGTATGTACCTGATCACTGCACATAGGTCTGTATGTACCTGATCGATGCACATGGTCTGTATTTACCTGATCAATGCACATGGTCTGTACGTACCTGATCGATGCACATGGTTTGTATTTACCTGATCGATGCACATGGTCTGTACATACCTGATCGATGCACAAGGTCTGTATGTACCTGATCGATGCACATGGTCTGTATGTACCTGATCGATGCACAAGGTCTGTATGTACCTGATCACTGCACATAGGTCTATATGTACCTGATCACTGCACATAGGTCTGTATGTACCTGATCACTGCACATATGTCTGTATGTACCTGATCACTGCACATAGGTCTGTATGTACCTGATCGATGCACATGTGTCTGTATGTACCTGATCACTGCACATAGGTCTTTATGTACCTGATCACTGCACATAGGTCTGTATGTACCTAATCACTGCACATAGGTCTGTATGTACCTGATCGATGTACATGGTCTGTATGTACCTGATCGATGCACATGGTCTGTATGTACCTGATCACTGCACATGGTCTGTATGTACCTGATCGATGCACATGGTCTGTATATACCTGATCGATGCACATGTGTCTGTATGTACCTGATCGATGCACATGGTACATGGTATCTGATCACTGCACATTGTCTGTATGTACCTGATCGATGTACATGGTCTGTATGTACCTGATCGATGCACATGGTCTGTATGTACATGATCGATGCACATAGGTCTGTATGTACCTGATCACTGCACATGGTCTGTATGTACCTGATCGATTCACATGGTCTGTATGTACCTGATCGATGCACATAGGTCTGTATGTACCTGATCACTGCACATGGTCTGTATGTACCTGATCGATATACATGGGTCTGTATGTACCTGATCACTGCACATAGGTCTATATGTACCTGATCGATGCACATGGTCTGTATGTACCTGATCGATGCACATAGGTCTGTATGTACCTGATCACTGCACATGGTCTGTATGTATCTGATCGATGCACATGTGTCTGTATGTACCTGATCGATGAACATGTATCTGTATGTACCTGATCGATGAACATGTATCTGTATGTACCTGATCGATGCACATGTGTCTCTGTATGTACCTGATCGATGCACATGGTCTGTATGTACCTGATCGATGCACATGTGTCTGTATGTACCTGATCACTGCACATGGTCTGTATGTACCTGATCGATGCACATGGTCTGTATGTACCTGATCACTGCACATCGGTCTGTATGTACCTGATCGATGAACATGGTCTGTATTTACCTGATCAATGCACATTGTCTGTACGTACCTGATCGATGCACATGGTCTGTATTTACCTGATTGATGCACATGGTCTGTACATACCTGATCGATGCACAAGGTCTGTATGTACCTGATCGATGCACATGGTCTGTATGTACCTGATCACTGCACATAGGTCTATATGTACTTGATCACTGCACATAGGTCTATATGTACCTGATCACTGCACATAGGTCTGTATGTACCTGATCACTGCACATAGGTCTGTATGTACCTGATCACTGCACATAGGTCTGTATGTACCTGATCGATGCACATGTGTCTGTATGTACCTGATCACTGCACATAGGTCTTTATGTACCTGATCACTGCACATAGGTCTGTATGTACCTAATCACTGCACATAGGTCTGTATGTACCTGATCGATGTACATGGTCTGTATGCACTTGATCGATGCACATGGTCTGTATGTACCTGATCACTGCACATGGTCTGTATGTACCTGATCGATGCACATGGTCTGTATATACCTGATCGATGCACATGTGTCTGTATGTACCTGATCGATGCACATGGTACATGGTATCTGATCACTGCACATGGTCTGTATGTACCTGATCAATGCACATGGTCTGTATGTACCTGATCGATGCACATAGGTCTCTATGTACCTGATCGATGCACATGGCCTGTATGTACCTGATCGATGCACATGGTCTGTATGTACCTGATCACTGCACATGGTCTGTATGTACCTGATCGATTCACATGGTCTGTATGTACCTGATCGATGCACATAGGTCTGTATGTACCTGATCACTGCACATGGTCTGTATGTACCTGATCGATGCACATAGGTCTGTATGTACCTGATCACTGCACATGGTCTGTATGTACCTGATCGATTCACATGGTCTGTATGTACCTGATCGATGCACATAGGTCTGTATGTACCTGATCACTGCACATAGGTCTGTATGTACCTGATCGATGCACATGTGTCTGTATGTACCTGATCACTGCACATAGGTCTTTATGTACCTGATCACTGCACATAGGTCTGTATGTACCTAATCACTGCACATAGGTCTGTATGTACCTGATCGATGTACATGGTCTGTATGTACTTGATCGATGCACATGGTCTGTATGTACCTGATCACTGCACATGGTCTGTATGTACCTGATCGATGCACATGGTCTGTATATACCTGATCGATGCACATGTGTCTGTATGTACCTGATCGATGCACATGGTACATGGTATCTGATCACTGCACATGGTCTGTATGTACCTGATTGATGCACATGGTCTGTATGTACCTGATCGATGCACATAGGTCTCTATGTACCTGATCGATGCACATGGTCTGTATGTACCTGATCGATGCACATGGTCTGTATGTACCTGATCTCTGCACATGGTCTGTATGTACCTGATTGATTCACATGGTCTGTATGTACCTGATCGATGCACATAGGTCTGTATGTACCTGATCACTGCACATGGTCTGTATGTACCTGATCGATTCACATGGTCTGTATGTACCTGATCGATGCACATAGGTCTGTATGTACCTGATCACTGCACATGGTCTGTATGTACCTGATCGATATACATGGGTCTGTATGTACCTGATCACTGCACATAGGTCTATATGTACCTGATCGATGCACATGGTCTGTATGTACCTGATCGATGCACATGGTCTGTATGTACCTGATCACTGCACATGGTCTGTATGTATCTGATCGATGCACATGTGTCTGTATGTACCTGATCGATGAACATGTATCTGTATGTACCTGATCGATGAACATGTATCTGTATGTACCTGATCGATGCACATGTGTCTCTGTATGTACCTGATCGATGCACATGGTCTGTATGTACCTGATCGATGCACATGTGTCTGTATGTACCTGATCACTGCACATGGTCTGTATGTACCTGATCGATGCACATGGTCTGTATGTACCTGATCACTGCACATAGGTCTGTATGTACCTGATCGATGAACATGTATCTGTATGTACCTGATCGATGAACATGTATCTGTATGTACCTGATCGATGCACATGTGTCTGTATGTACCTGATCTATGCACATAGGTCTGTATGTACCTGATCGATGCACATGTGTCTGTATGTACCTGATCACTGCACATGGTCTCTATGTACCTCATCGATGCACATGTGTCTGTATGTACCTGATCGATGCACATGGTCTGTATGTACCTGATTGATGCACAAGGTCTGTATGTACCTCATCGATGCACATAGGTCTGTATGTACCTCATCGATGCACATAGGTCTGTATGTACCTGATCGATGCACATGATCTGTAAGTACCTGATCGATGCACATGGTCTGTATGTACCTGATCGATGCACATGGTCTGTATGTACCTGATCGATGCACATGATCTGTATGTACCTGATCACTGCACATAGGTCTGTATGTACCTGATCGATGCACATGGTCTGTATGTAACTGATCGATGCACATGGTCTGTATGTACCTGATCGATGCACATAGGTCTCTATATACCTGATCGATGCACATGGTCTGTATGTACCTGATCGATGCACATAGGTCTGTATGTACCTGATCAATGCACATGTGTCTGTTGTACCTGATCGATGCACATAGGTCTGTATGTACCTGATCGATGAACATGTGTCTGTTGTACCTGATTGATGCACATAGGTCTGTATGTACCTGATCGTACACTAATGCAACATATGTGTCTGTCTTTACATGAATGCTGCATATGTCTCTGCATGCACAATGGTGCTGCACATGGGTACACTATATTGGAAGTTGTGGTATAAAATGAAGATTATTTTTATGGAGGTTACAGCACCTCAAGCTTCATATTGTGAGCACACAGTCGAGTTCAATAGACATGTTGAGTAGACTTTTAACAGGAAAAAGTATGGACACCCAATGTAAAGTTTCTTGTTTTTAATATATTTTGACAAATAAATATTTAAGGTCTCATTCATCAAGACTGGCATTGTTAAAGCACCACTCCAGCATTTATTTTATTGCACCACTGGAGTGGTTCAAATGTAATTAGCAATTACCCAACCCGTGTCTCATACTCACCTTCCGCCTTCATCCGTTTCCAGTGCCGCTCCCGTCGGTCTCCAGCAAAGTGACTTGACGGCAGCGCCAGTGTTTCATGGAGAGCACCATAGGTCACTTTTCAATATAAGTCTATGAGAGCCTCGTTCTGGCCTCATTCTGGAGCTCATAGACTTGTATTGAGAGAGTGTGACGTACCTTATATCTTCCAGCCAGTCAGAAGTTACGAGCACAAGATGGCGCCGTGGGACCGGAGCAGCGTCAAGAAAAGGAGAATATGCCGGAGGGTGAGTATAAGAATGGGGGCAGGGGGCTTACATTTAAAGCGTCACTTCAGCACTGAAAAAAAAATCTGCTGGAGTGGTGCTTTAACACTGGTCTGGATGAGGAGATGGACTGGAGTCAGGCATAAGCCTCTTCATGAATCAGGAGCATTGGACAAGTGCAATGGACACTTCTGTGTGTGCCTCACCACAAATCCTACTCCAGTCCCTACTGGAGTAAGATTTGTGGAATAGCGAATGCCACCATAAATTTGATGAGCAGTGGTCGCCACGCCCTGCCCTGCCCTAGCTCTGCCCAATTTGTCGGAGCTGGGTGAAAATGGCATGAGTACATGAACATTTTGTGACTTTTCAAAACTTTTACACCAGAATACTAGTGTAAAAGCTTTGCTAAATTGGGCTCATTATCTTTAATCAAGCAGTATATAGAGATAAGAGTGATGTACGTGGACAAAAAAAGGGATTTAAAAGATTTCTCTAAGAGCTCAAGACTTTTTTTTTATAGAACGTACAGCAGGGGCAGGCATAGAATTGGTGCATCCTGTGCAGCCCCCAGGAAGCCCAAGAGGTAAGGGGACAACTTCCACCTCCAAAGCAGCACATGAAGGGGTGTATTATGTTGAACAAATGCCCTGCAAATGGTCCACATATTGTTCTTGCACAGGGACCGCCTCTGGCTTACAGGTAGATCTCGCCATGACTGATGTCAAGGGGCAAGGGTCTACCATTAGAAAGAGGCTGCACAAATTAGATCTACATGGAAAGTGTGCCAGGAGGAAACCTTTCCTGCCTAAGGACAGGTGCTTAAGGACAGGGGGAAAGTACCAATGTGCTTTTGACACACAAGCCAAATATAGAATTATGTGATGTAACCACTGTCCCAAATGACAAGCTTGCTGAAAACCAAATGTGAAGCACGGTGGTAAAAATGTAAGGCTCTGGGGCAGGGGGTATATGAGATAAGGCAATGCAGGAGTTTGAAGCTTTGCTGAGAATGGACATTGTAACATGACAATGATCCAAAGTACACCAGGAAATCCACCAAAGAAAGGCTAAAAAATAACTAATAGCGGATTCTGGAATGGTTATTCAATGCCTACGTCTGAACTACACGGAAATGCTGAAGATGGGAGGGAGGGGATAAAAAAAGGGGTATGCATACACGAAATCCTTCAGACACATCCATGCAAGGCTGCAACTAGTGGACAGCGAGGGTACGTTCACATCATCACATAACACATCATTCAGAGTTTCATCCAGAAAAGTGGGATGATTTTTTTTCTCACTTGTCATTAATCATTTACAGTTTCCTATGTTACAGAATTGCAATGTATCTGGACAAATCAGATGTTAAACTATGGCTCCATATGGCATCCGATTTTTTTCTCACACCCATAGACTAATGGGTGAGTCTCATCTGATTTTTGGAGGAAAATTGTATATGCTGCAATTTTTTTTCCCATGTAGATCCAGTCAGTGAAAAAAATTGTTCAACTGCACTGCCCCATTGAATATCATTGGCAGATCCGTTTTTTTGATGGATAGCACTCAGAACATACTTTCATGGTCTCGAGCCCTTAGACATATTCCAGCCAGAATGCATTGACATGCTCTTTTATTTTTTTTTGCTATATGAAATAGTGTAGGAGACTATGTTATTTTATATAGGGAGATCCAGTAAAAAACTATTTATATTTTTCCATAATGGGATGCTATGCCACAGTATGATTATACATAGATACAGTATACACCTTCTTTTATAGGTGTATCTCCAGAAATTATCCTAAACTAAAAAGAAGACTCTAACACAGTGTGCACTGAGCCTTATAAGAAACACTTTTTGGGGATAGTTATTGCCATAGTGGGCAATGTCATATATTGGAGTATTTCATTAGATTACTTTGTCTTCAAAAGCAAATGGAATATCTTTTTTATTTATTTTTATAGATTATTACAAAGTCAGTTCTGCTTAAATAAAGATCAAATATTGATATATCCAATAATAATAATAAATCCATTCCACCAGGTGTCCTTACTTTTCCACACGGCTGTATGCTGCTGTAGCAGTTGAACAGCAGTCAGTGCCAATCTCAATTACCTATACAGAATATTTCTAGGAGCAAAAATCCTCTTCTCCATTGACTGTCCCTCTGATCCACTGCGATTTTGAAGCGATTCTGGCATGTGTATAATATAATGTATAATATTCCAGCCTCTGATGAAGTTGTGCAGTTTTTTCTCTCCGATTTCCTGTAAATGTAATAAAATCCATTTACAGTGATGCAGGAAATATCTTAACTCCACCAAAACAATAATGGCTGCCTGTCATTTTTTCTGCTCAGCAGCTTGCAGTGAAATAGCAGGATCCACTTGAAGGTGATGCCATTTGTACTCAGATAAAACTTTTCCGCTTACATGGGTTTTTATAAGCAAACAAGCAGGCAATTTTCGCAGTGCAATGCTCCAGCAGGTCCAGCAAAGAGGCCTAATCTGCTGCATGCAGGAACAGACAGGCAGCATTGAGGTGACAGTGACAATAAGAAGTCTCTATTACCAGCACCAGGGCCGTGGATTGGGTTAATCCTGCCTATGAAGATTGCACTCACACTATATACAGCAGGTACATGCTTCTATACAGTGATTACTGCTAATGATGATAAATCTACCATTAACCAGATGAGTGATTCACCTATTAATCTTCCTAAATAATTGGCTGGTTGGGAGATATAATCTGTGAAAGGGTCAAATGTACAAAGTGATAATAAAAGCAGACATGTCTTAATAAGACGTACAGATTATTTGATTCCTTCTCCATGAAGAATGACAGAAATTCAGTGTTTGTCATACAAGTGACAAATGTTCATTAAAGGAGCCTTGCTGGTGCTACTGTATAGCCACTTTGTGAACTGAGCACTGTGTAAGAGGGTGAGTTGATGCCATGCTGGCTGGCAGTGTGTGGTCTATTGTGGAGAATGTGCTTTTTTGGCTGAACACACAGACCCCCCTCCCTCCTTTCCCATCCCCCCAGCAGCACTGCACCTGCACTGGATAACCCAGCTCCTGGCATTTTCCAGAACAGACTGTTCAAGTAGAAGACATCTCTGACAGGACTCAATTCTTCCTTCTTTGCAGCGATCCCATCCATTGACAATTGCACAGATCCCACAGTGACACATATTTGGGGATCAGCCCTATACTTATTATGGCTGCATTATTCAGGAATTGAGAATGTATGGGAGATTATTAACTACTACTGCTGGAGTCGGAATGTATCAAAGTAAAAAAGTCCCCAAAATAGAGTGTACAGGGTGTATAATGGGGAGGGGCACAGGTAGGCAACAGCACTGCACCCCAAATAAGCGAAGATATATGTAGAAGGCAAGGAGGTATGCATTACCAACCAACCAATGTGCTTAGAATATCTTACAGTTCATAGATTAGACAGATTCATGATAGATAGATAGATAGATAGATAGATAGATAGATAGATAGATAGATAGATAGATAGATAGATAGTGGATAGATAGATGGATAGATGGATAGATGGATGGATAGATGGATAGATGGATAGATGGATAGATAGTGGATAGATAGATAGATAGATAGATAGATAGATAGATAGATGCATTAATACCGTGCAGGTGGATAAGTATATATTTATAGATATAGGTACATATTTGTAGGAAAGTGTGGACTATATATACAGAGAACTAGATAATCATGGAAAAAAATCTATCTACATAGATAGATAACAGAAATACAATATACAGATTGATGATTTTTTTTATTACATACTTTGTTGGAATGCATTACATTTTAATGGAGATATGTAACAATGTGATTTTATAACAATGTAATTATGTCCTTTCTATCTATTTGTTTATAGTAAATTTTAGCAGAGACGACAACACCTAATCGCTCTCCATATTGTTCCTTGTCTAGTCACTGCATAGATCAGTAATAACAATGAATGATAGGTTATTACAGCTTCGCTCAGCCATGGTCCCTATCTTCCTATGCAATGTGGGATCAGGTTATGTCCATCCATAATGACTATTTAGTGCGCTTAGGAATGTACATAGGAAACCTAATAAGATGTCAGCCTGTGCCCGGAGCAGCGGCTATTGGGGCCAAATGAGCCGCAACTTACAGTGCTGAGACCACCAGAATGTCCACAAATGTGATTCCTGCTCCCTGGTACCAATATCTCACCACCAGATATAGATAGGAAATCCATATGGTTTCACCTGCTCTTAATTCGTTGGCGAGAATACAATAGCGACATCTCTGCCTGCGTTATAGCGAATTAAAGTAAGTTACAATTAGTTTGAGTGCAGAGTTTACACTTCTGGTGATGTGACCACTCTCTACTCAGTCCCCCACCAGATAGAAGACTGAGCTGGTAAGTCAAGCTGTAAATTATATATATATATATATATATATATATATATATATATATATATATATATATCCATCCATCTGCGCTTATAACCATAGCGCTTATGGATACAAAGAAATCAGCGTCCAAAACACAATTTAATATTAGTTATTACTTGGGAAGGGGCATTTTTTTCTACTTTACCGTTTAAAAGGTGGCTCCAGACTAAGCAGCCCATTCTGCTGAAGTAATCTGGCAGCAAATAAACCAAATAAGCATATATATATATATATATATATATATATATATATATATATATATATATATATATATATATATATATATATATATATATATATATATATATATATGCTTATATATCTAGATAGATAGGTGGAGCCTATTGGAACATTAGGGTAATTAATAATTATATATATATATACATATATATGTATATATATAAATATATATATAAAATAAACATAGAAACATAGTGTGAGAGACAGATCGCAGCATTTCCATTTCTGGCATGCTATACTTTCTCCACTAATTCTACCCAAAAGCTGGCATGGTGACGTCATGGGGTTGATTAGCATAAAGCAGGGGGATCAGCAGTCTGTCTGCTGCAGAATGATAAGAGTCTCCCGAGAAATTCGCTCATTCCTATAATACATTCATTATTTCTCTGTCTTCTACAATTCTGCAATTTGTAGGAGCTTTAAGGAAAAAAAAAAGTCATCATTGCAGAAGAACACAGGATCAAACCTAGAACAGTGTCCCAGACTACAAGGGCGCATATGAACTGCGAATATTACAGGAAATTAGGAGAAATGTCGCAATTTATGCCCTTAAAGAGCCAAATACCTGTGTAATTCCCCAAGATCACAGGGTTTTAACTGGGTATAAATTGTCGGCATACGGCTGTGATTTGAAAAACTCACATTATTATTAACCAGATAGAAAGGCCATAAAAAATCCGTACATAACAAATATTATAATAAATCCACATGCTGCCCTTAAGTTGCTAAAGGAAAAAAATATATATTCATGTGTATATATGTTAAATATATATATTTTTTCATCCAATTTGCCTTATAAATTTCTATAGGTTATAAGTTAAACCAGTGATGTCTGGGCTTCCTATATAGATGGTGCTACTGTGCTGAGAATTTGGGGATTTGGATTGGCTCAAGCAAACATTAGTCAAGTAAATATAAATATATATATATATATATATTTATATATTTTTTTTTTAAATTGGATACATGCAAACTGATAATGCACCAGGATAGACTGTCCATTACCACTTGCCCTTTCCTTTTTTTGCACCAGTTTGCATTAGAGTGTAGTCATTTAATGATCATTTTTATACACATGATATGAAATATTCTCGGCCACTTTCGCAGAAATTTATTTTTTCAGAGATATATAACGTAGTCACAATAGCTTTTGGCTCTAAAGGGTTTTTTTTTACAACAAAAATAATTCTTTGTTGGATTTTCTTACCATATATATGCGATAAATTATATGGAATAAAAGCTAATGCAGTTTCTATGTAAGTTTTTTTCTTCAGAGGATTTCAGATCCAGTTTTTTTTTTTAATTAAAAGCTGATGCTACCTATCATTTAGATCAGCTTTACAAACAAATAAAAAAAACGCAAAAAAGTATAAGCTAAAACAAATATCCCCACAATAGGCTAAGCCTCCATACAGGGATGAGACCCCATGCCCATTTTGCAGTATGTGGTTTTTTTTAACAGATTTAATTTAATAGTAATGTTAACTAAATAAATGAATAGGATTTTTTACTATAAAAACAAGCCCTTAAAAATAGGCAGGCCATGACACCCTTATGTGTTTAGATTTAGGGCTACATGGCGACTTTGGTGGGCGATCAAGAACATTTGTGCAACTTATTTGTAACTTGCTGTAATGCGACTACTTTAGAGTTTTTATATGGTTGTAAAAAAAAACTAAATTGCAAACAGGATACATGCAAGTCGCAGGCTGCAATTGACTGGTGTCAATAAGGCAAAGTTGCAGATGACCTGCGACAGAAAATCCAAATTGACCCTATTGATCATTAGATACGATGTCTCAATGCAACACTGCGATCTTCAGGACGCACAACACATGTCGCTGTGTAGCCCTAATGTGTCGACATTTTTGGACTAACTGATGCACTGAGCAAGAAATGCCTAAGTTGGCCTCTCAACATCCCAGTAACTTCAATGCAATGTTCTAGAAAGCAATGAAAAAAGAGTTGTTTTTCTTTATTTGTTTTGTGTTTTTTTTTTTAATAGAGACCTGTTCTTTTCTCATATAGAGATAAAGACTATACAGAGAAAAAGATTATGTACTACTAATAATAATAATAATTCGACCCATGAAAAAGGATTATTCACACAAGGAATGTCTCCATAAAAAAATATTCTTTATGAATGACATCATTTCTATGGAATGCAAATCCATATTAGTTGAGTCAGTTTAGTTGGGACCTCTTTAGTGGATTTCTTTACTTTTACTCACAGGGGTTTTTTCCTACTGATCTTTTATTTGCATTTTATATAACCAATGATTGCATATCTAAAGTATTTTTTGACATTTCATACACTATTCCATCTTTAAGATAAATTTGTTTTTCCTTCAGTGACACTGAAGCCAATGGAGAACATAATGTACAAAATGATGCAAAAAAATCACTTGTGCAATTAATTCTGGATATGATAACATGCTAGCAATGCGACTTTTCTAAACATGCGACAAAAAGAGCTTAGGGCAAGTCATACTTTGCATCTTCTTCTTATTGTACAACTGATCTAAACTGAAACATTATCTCGTTGCTCCCTTCAATTTCATGAATTGATTTAATCTGATGCCCCTTTTGCATCCCATAGAAATGAACAGAATTTGTCCTGTACTTTTTTAAATATCTAAAACATGGATACAAATTTCAATAAAAAAATAACTGAACATTTATAGAATTTTCTGCATCAGTTTGGTTAAAAAAAAAAATAAAAAGAAAAAAAAACAGATCTTTTACTCTTTTGCACAACTCATACGAACTAAACTGTCGCAAAATGATAGTACTTTGCGGTAGCAGTTCAATCCCTATAAGAAAAAAAAAAGAATCCAGGCAGTTTGCATCCAGTAGAAATGAATGGAATACGTAAAAAACCCTTCCTACATTTTGTGACAAAAGAAGGCATAGAACACTAGTGGGAGCCCAGCTTTTCACAAATCCCAGTAGTTGTCTGCACAACCCAAGTGTGGGAAACTGAAAGCAATGAGTGGGGCTTGTGACGTCACTGGCCCCAAGTCTAGATGCTTTTAGAATCAGAGTTTGCACTTATCTCCACCACCAGATAAAATCTTAGGAGTATGTAATAAGGAAAACATTAGATCTGGTGTTAAAATCAATTACATTTCCACTTTGTGGTGTGGCTATAACCAAAACTTTGCTTTTTCAATAGACTCCTAAACACTTCTCCCTACATCTAATTGATTCTTTCCAATACAATTGCTAATAAGCTGTACAATTGTCATTGGATTCTATACAAATGTTAATAACCCAGCATGACATTTCAATAAAAACACAGTGATTTTGTGTAGGGTTTGTCTGGTACACACATATACATAAATGCATGTAAGCTCACTAGAAACACTCAGGGCAGTGCAGAATGCAGAGCTGTTTATGTACTCTCAGCCCTTACAAAGAGCAAAAGGACACCACAAACACCCCTATTGTAGTCCTACAAGAATGGAGGTTTTCCCATCTCAAAAGCTCCAATATTTTGTCAAAACTAAACTCATTTACATTGCAAAATGGGAAATAGAAAGTGATCATAGTCCAGGGTGCTGACAGCTGCTTGAAGTTTAGGGCAATGATTTCAGGTTAAGAAAAAAAAATAACAATAATAAATCAGTTTGATCACCTTCCCCTATGTGCAACCCCACATCAGGGCTTATTCACAGCTTCAGTATTTGGTCAGTATTTTTCATTACTGTTTATATGCCAAAACC
The DNA here is from genome assembly GCF_046119375.1 of Phyllobates terribilis. NCBI lineage: Eukaryota > Metazoa > Chordata > Amphibia > Anura > Dendrobatidae > Phyllobates > Phyllobates terribilis. The sequence goes on along the minus strand of NW_027362763.1, from coordinate 310,771,585 downwards.
AGGATTGGAACATACAGAGAAAAGCTGTAATTGAAAGATTGACACCTGTTCTGTGTTTTGGTGACATTCCTGGTTTTGGTATACAAATACTGATGAAATACTGATCGAAAATACTAATGAAATACGGATCAAAAACACTGATGTGTGAATAATGCCTTATAGCCAGGGCACATAGCACTTGGTCAGTTACGTCTTAAGTGGGGAAACTAGATTTATTCTAAAGCTGAACAAATGTCTATTAATTTAAGGAGTTCTAATGTTTTATCTATCTATGATTTTTTTCGTAACTTTTAACCCTGGCATCCCCTTCTCTGCAGTCAGCTCCATAGCTCTACATTACAACCTATTTTGTCTATGAAATCTCCCCAGATCTCCAGAGAGCCCCGACCACTGTCTATAGCTGTGCAGGAACAAGCGGGATAAATAATTAATTGAACTGGTGGCCTCTGACCCCCTGAAAGTCCAGTAGGGACGCGTTTGTAGTAATAAAGCCTCCGAGTGAGCCCTTGTCAAATATTCATTTAGCAGTTAATGTGAGCTGCGGTCCCCAGAGACTGGCTGCATGAACAGTGAGGCTGCCTTGCCAAGGATGCCTGCTAATCTACTGCCCTGTTCTACAAACTACTTTACCAGGCTGTTTAATACAATCACATGGGAAACTTTAATCTCATCAGTCAAGTCATCGAAACACTCTGGAAAGCCGAAGAGACATTACCCTAAAGCAAAGATATGAGACCAGGGAGACATTTATCCTAGGCATATTGTTATTGGCGATATTCATTGCTAACTGTGGAGACTTTAATATATAGAAGACTGAACAGACATACAGACTGTTCACAAAGAGAGAATGAATGAAGCAGGTGTGAAGGCTAAAGAGACATTAATATTCTACTGGGTTTTAAATCAGCAAATCTTATCTATTTCATTGTTTGTTTTTGCAAGAAAGTGGCTTTCATCTACGAGAAATTACTCAAAAATACAGTAGATCTTAGTGCAAGATTATTTATTCCAAATTAGGAAACTGATCGAAAGTCAATAAACAGAAGAGAGGACGTAACTACAAGGACTTAGAAAGAGATTTCCCTAATAGCCAAGGATGCACTAATATAAGATGCATGAGAGTGTAGGACGTAGGGCTGGAGAGACCTTAACCTAACCTAGGAGAAATGGCTTTTAACCAGGTATGAAGACCAGAAACAATTCTCTAAGAGACAGTAAATAAAGTATATAAGGCTAGATGCTATAATGCCAGAAACTATTAACCTAGGAGACATTTTTTTAGACAAAATATGAAGACTAGAAACAGTTATCCAACAGGCAACTGTGCAAAATCAGAGACAATTCTCATATATTAATTCAGGTGTCTGACTGAGACACAAAAGATACCATATTAAACCACCGACATTAGGACTTTACAAGGGACATCACCAAATAAATGAGTAGAGGAATATTACTATGACCTAGCAGACATTAAACTAAAATATGTAGAACTAAGGAGACATTCGTTCAGGAAACATTATTGTAGACCAGATATAAAAAATCAGAAAGGTAACACTCAACCTTGGGGACATTAACCAAATATGTAAGATACTCATGTAAGAAAACATTACTCTAAGGCTAAACACATTACTCTGATTTAGGAGACATGATTCTAACTCAAATATAAACGAAGAGAGAGACATTACTCTGATCTACACTTACACCAAATCATATTACACCATCTATATTATTCCAAACCAAGTATTTATGGCTAGACAGACATTACTCTCATTTAAGGGACATTACTTTGATTTAGAAGATATAACTGTATAGTAACCTAGTAAGACATCAATCTAAATACGGCAGAGAGATAACTGTAAAAAAAAACCTGCTGCTGACAATCAGAAACAGAAATAAAGGGAACGAATGCGATCTACATATTCATGGTTCATATATTTCTATAATTCTATCATCATTTTAACAATATGAACAGGATTCTGGAAGCCTTTACGCCTGCGAGATAGAGGGCCCATTACAAGATCTCAATAGGTGATCAACATATATAATCATATAAGATCAATAATGTCCGAACTCTCTTATTATACAAAAGTTGCATATCGCATTCACATGAAAACAAAAACTGTCTGAAGTGAACATATCATTTATATATATGCATATATATATATATATATATATATATATATACACACACACATATACATATATTATATATACATGCATATATATATACTAATGCCTGTCTCTATCTCTATATATATAAAGCAGTGAGACATTAGCGCTATACTATGTATACAGTAGAAAGACATTAGTACTATACTATTTCTTTATATATATATATACATATATATATATATATATATATATATATAGTAAGACATTAGCACCATACCGCTATACTATTTATTCATATGTATAACTATAAAGTAGTAAGACATTAGTACTGTACTATTTCTTATATAAAACATTAGCACTGTACCACTAGACTATTTATTCATATATATAACTATAAAGTAGTAAGATATTGGTACTGTACTATTTCTTAATAGTCTGCAGTGGTCACATTTCCAAAAAAGACCCCCGGGCTATAAAATGTATGCGCCATTCTGCAATGTCGAGACTAATAAGAACTTCCAGTAATGAGGCAATTAACGAATATTTAGACAGATTTACAATCAAAAAGACTTAGGAAATATTAGAAATCTTACAGATATCCTAATATGCGGCTGGGGCCTTGATGTTACCCTTATTTTAAAATTTCCCAGCGTAAATAAATCATTCATTCTGAAGTACAGCAGTCTCATCTAAAGGTGAATTCATTGCTAATGATTCAATAAAGCGACCTCCCTCCCTGCGACGTATTGATGCGCATTAACCGTGCAAAAGTTCACAAAACCAGTTTAACCCCTTCCCTCCTAAAAAGCAGAATTTGCACGACCATCACCATCCATAAAAGGGTTCTGACATCTCAAGCAGCTTTAATATATCGATTATTTTCTAACCCTTTCTGTCTGGGAGGAAGCCCATAATCAATACTGTACATAGAAATCGCTGGCGCTGTACACACATCACATAACTGCGGCATTAAGTAGAACTCTACCTCATTAAAGCTGGAGGGTCTCTTCTGTATAGTGTGGCCCAGGAAAAGCTTCTTTTTTTAGGCTTGTTAGTAGCTGGAGATAATATCCAGTGTTGGAGCCCGCTGGCAATTTATAGAGACAGGATTAAAACAGATGTAATAGGCGCAATTTGTTTGCAATACAGAGAAGTTTTGTAGGAGCTGAAGCTGACGGATGGATTACAGTGATCCACTTTATCACCAAATGTCAAAGCAACATTTACCTTGTGTGGAGATAGATGTCCCATTATTCTGGCTCCCTGTCATCCCCACTGATCAGAGCTAAGACATTCACATTCATGAAACACTAAGAATTAAGGATTAGACCGTCACCATGCAGCTACTCTGTCACCAGTTAATGCTGCATTCACCTGGTCAATATTAAAAGATACAAAAGAAATCAAAGACTCATCATTATTTCAGATTCCATATTTCAAAAATTTATTTATCTCAAACTGCAGAATGGAGTAAAAACTTAAATTGGAAATGTCGCTGTTATAAGGGTGGGATTAGTTCATATATTTATATATATACAAGGACTGGGCTAACTTAGCCGAGTCTGGTTTTTGTTTTTTCTTTCTTTTTTTTTTTAAAATACATCTACTGAAAATGAGAGCCAAAAAACCCTTAAAATATCAACACAATAAATTTACAGAAATATTACAAACCATAAGAAAATATGTCAAACACAGTAGTTTCGTGGTGCAGGGTGAAGACTTGGAGAAGAGCCTGCTATAAATTAACAAGTCAATGAGTAGAAAAAAAAGAAAAGAATCTTCCACTTTTGTTGTGCCCATTATCAAGTGGTCATGTCAGGTCCTGGGTTTCTTTTTTTATACAATTTATCTAAACGAATAAAATGTCCAGATTTGTAAAAGAAAAAAAAAATGTGTTCCCCTTCTGCAGCTCATGCCAAGCTGCATTGACCTACAAGTGTAAAAAGATTGGCAAAGTCGCAGCTTATAAACAGTGGGCATCGGGGTGCCACCTTTATCTGATAAATACTGTACAAAAAGTCCTGGCGAATAATAAAACATTTCATCACTAGCTCTAAATATTATTGGGATTTTTTTTTTCTGCCAACTCTCTGACCAGTTCCTACCTAAACTTTGTGTAATCTCCTTTTCTCTGGTTCTTTACAAGTTCTTTTTTTTAACCCCCACCCCACCCCCACCCCCCCATTTTTTTGTCCTCTGTACAAAAATAGTCCAAAAAAAAGTCCAAACTCTACTAATAAAAGTTTCTGCTTAGTCCTCACATGTGTGATAGGGGCAGCGTGCCATTGATGGCTGTGCCCGGTACTGATGCGCTCTGGTAGTGCTGGGACATGTGCAGTCTGCTTTGGGCAGATGGCTCTGGCACCTCTGCCCCAGGTAGATACATGCTGATCATGTCCCGGAGGTCACCTGCCTGGCATGGAGCCCGCGAGTGGGAAGAAGACGTGACTACTGGCGGGCTGGAGCTGGACTCCGACTTTACCACGGAGCCCATGGAGCCCAGGGTCATCCCGGGGGCCCCTTGCTGGGAGTAGGACATGCTGTAGGTGGGGGAGCCGTTCATGTAGGACTGGGAGCTGGTCATGGAGTTGTACTGGAGGGCGCTGACGTCGTAGCGGTGCATGGGCTGCATCTGAGCCGCATTGTGTGCACTGAGGCCAGGGTGCTGCGGGTAGCCCAGCTGCTCTTGCATCATGCCATAGCCGCCGTTGGTCCATCCGTTCATGTGGGCATAGCTGTCCATCCTCTGGTTGACCCCAGCGCCCAGGCTGGCCCCTACCCCGACCCCGGAGCTCATGCTGTTGCCCCCAGGAGCCAGCAGGCCCCCGGGCAGGGTGTACTTATCCTTCTTCATCAGGGTTTTGGTTTTCCTCCGGGGCCGGTACTTGTAGTCGGGGTGCTCCTTCATGTGCAGGGCTCGCAGCCTCTTGGCCTCGTCGATGAAGGGTCTCTTCTCCGCCTCGGACAGCAGCTTCCACTCGGCCCCCAGCCTCTTGCTGATCTCAGAGTTGTGCATCTTGGGGTTCTCCTGCGCCATCTTCCGCCGCTGCCCCCTGGACCACACCATAAAGGCGTTCATGGGTCTCTTCACCCGGTCCGGGCTGTTCTTCTGGTTGTTGGCCGCAGAGTTGGAGTTGCCGGTGCCCCCTGAAGTCTGCTGGGGGGCGGGGGGCTTGAGCTCGGTCTCCATCATGTTGTACATTCACGCGGCTTGGTGGGTGCCCTCTGTAGCCAGGAAGCAGAGTGTGTGCCAGGTGGCCGCTGCTGGGAGTAGTAGTAGTGGTGGTGGTAGTGCTGGTGCCTCCTGCTCTCACTGAACCAGGAAAGTAGTTTTCATCCTGCGCCTTTGACAAGTGCTGCTACTTTTTTGAAACAAGTTAATAGACAAGCGTCCATGTGACGGGGCTGTCAGGAATAAATGGCTTCCGGGCAGCCAATCACAGCGCGCCTACCTCTCTGGATTTGCATGAAAGAGGCGTGGTTATCAGCGGCCGACAGACTGCGTGCACTGGGAGGGGGCAGAGCCGTGCAGCCTATTACACGGGCGGACACGCCCTCCCAGCCACGCCCCCTCCTGTCTCCCAGCAGCAGCAACAGGTCACACACTCCTGTGGGAGAGGAAGTGGGGGGGACACAGAGCTGCTCCGAACTTCTGCCCACAGGAGCCCACTCCATGTATCCGTCCACACAGCACCGAGACCCGGCGAGAGCTGCTGCCGGGACAGAGGCAGGGCTGTGGGGCCTCCACATGCTCTCAGGCCTGCCCTCCCCCAATGTCCCCAGCAGCCCACCACACACTATACAGAAAGACAAAAAGCCCCTCTCCATAGCAACAGAATCATGCTTAACTCTGCTAAGAAAACACCAGTGGGGCTGAGTAACGAAAAATCCCAATTCTAGAAGTCTAATCCACAGCAGGCAAGGCCAGAGCTGTGCGGCTTCCCATAGGGAGGGGGCTGGGGGGCAAGGGGGCTTCCACAACCTGCAGCAAGGCCTGGGGGAGACAGGAATGGCAGGAGCTGACATTGTCATGGGCTGCGGCAGGAGAAATGGCCTCACACATCATGGTGCTGGTCTGTGTGCCTGAAGCTATACAGACAGAAAAACCTGGGAGCAGTGCTCCCACCCAAATACTGACTGCTCACAGGGCGCAAGAGCCACCCTATAGGAGCGCCTGCTGCCCCACTAATGGCGGCTCTATACCATAGTGCTATTTATTCCTCAACAATATAGATATTGTCCCAGTGCAAGCACCTTGTCCTATTAGATGCTGTGTTATAATCTATTTATGTGTGTGTATATATATATATATATATATATATATATATGTTACAACACATTATCTAATATATCATGTCTAAGTAGAAACAATTGGTATATTTTTCTTTTGTTGGAGCATTAGAATATTTATATTTATCCATCCTCCCACATCCATGTATTTCTATATGTCATAGCTATCTATCTGTTATCTATCGATTCAGCTATTTATGTATCTATTAAGAGATGCATAGACAGATAGACTTGCTGAGGTTCCCCCAATACTCCACAGTGAGGGACACTCACTTCATGAGACTGTCCGATCTCCTCCCAGATTTCACATCCATGGAGGAGGAAGAGAAACTGCCTATACTACTGGGGGGAGAGGAAAGTGCAGCGGCCATAGCAGCGCAATATGTCAGTGCCTGCCACAGACTAAGAGGAGCCTGATATGTCATGGACCCAGAAATCCCACCCTGGATGTGTCCCTTTCCCCATCCCCCCATTATTACCACTTGCTTTGGCAATGCTAACATGTACTTAGTCCGGCCAATAAAGCCGATTTGATTTGATTGATAAGTGGATATATGGACAGATAGCTATGGCATAGAGAAATAAATGGATGTGGGAGGATGGATAGATAAATGAATACACACACATCTATATATCTATCTCTAAAATCTATAATAATAATAATTTATATTTCTATAGTGCTAACACATTCTGCAGCACTTTATAATTCAAAGATATTGATCATCTTCTAATATCTATCAATTCTCTATCTGTATAAATCTATCTCTATGATAATAATTTGCATTTCTATAGTACCAACATATTCCACTTTATAATTTAAAGCTATCTATCTTGAATATCTATCTATCTTTGCATGGTTGCCATTTCTTTCTTTCCTTCTTAACTTTCTATCTATCTTTGTACTGTTGTAATTTCTTTCTTTTTCTTTCTTAACAATCTATCTATAATAATAATCTATTTATTTATATAGCGCCAACATATTTTGCAGTGCTTTACAATTCAGACAATATTGGCACTGTCCCCACTGGGGCTCACAATCTAATTTTCCTATCAGTATGTCTTTGGAGTGTGGGAGGAAACCAGAGAACCTCAGGGAAACCATACAAATGCCTTATAGAGGTTGTCCTTGGTGGGATTTGAACCCAGGACCCCTGTGCTCCAAGGCTGCAGTGCTAACCACTGAGCCACTGTGCTGCCCCATCCATCCATCCATCCATCCATCCATCCATCCATCCATCCATCCATCCATCCATCCATCCATCCATCCATCCATCCATCCATGTTCACACTGTTGCCATTTCTTTCTTTCCTTCTTTCTTTCTAAACTATCTATCTATCTATCTATCTATCTATCTATCTATCTATCTATCTATCTATCATCTCCATCTAACTATAAAATAATATGAGACATTGGAGCATAACCCAAATCTACTAAGTTTATCCTTTTCAAAGCCCCACAGTTTGCAGCCTGAAAATGACTAGAATAAGTTTGAACATCACACTAGAGATTTTCTGATCTTCCTCCAATTGATATTAGAGTGGCTATTCATTGGATTTAAAAGAAACAGGTTCTTTGAAAATGTCTTTTAGCCACTGATGGTGTAAGAGCTCCGTCTAATGGCCAGCCTCGGTATTGCAAAACACTTCTGGTGTTGCACATCAGTCCAATAAAGGTAGATAATCTTTGGTTATTGGTTCGCTTTTTTAGCTCAGAAAGCATTACTTCGTGGAGTATTTTTAACAGCTTTACAATGATTTACAGGAAGTAATAACATTATATGATAGCGTGTAATGTGACATTTTCACTATATTATATAGATTGTCCATCAGTTTAGGCACATCTCTTTATGAATTGTCCATAGACCTGGCAAATGATTACAAGCTATAAGGGCTTTAACAGAATATGCCAAGGTAGTATGAAGGCTATTAAATAAAACCTCTTACACAAACCATTATTTGATAATAAGTCTACTACTATGTCAACAAATCACAGTAAAAAAATAATAAAGTAATTTAGTGCTCCATTTCTTCATAATAAAATAATGTAGATAAATATATAGAGAGAGGCAGAGAGAGTAAACAAGAGAGAGGCTATACATGTATAAAATATGTATTTATTTTAATGTATTAATATATATTTGCAACTTTAAGTTTAGAATACCCCTATTTTTAAAATATACCATGCTGACTTGCTGATTTTATTGCATTTTTTTGCATTTTCAGGCTTCTTTCACACATACACTTTTTGTGCATTCTTTAACAAAAACACCATGATTTTTTTTGGCACCATGTGTTATTTTGTCCACATTTTTTTGTAGTTTTTCCATAATAAAAATATAGTATTCAAGGGCCATGGTATTGAAAGATTCCCTTTTGAATCACATGATTTGTAGTGTTAAAAATAACACAGAAAATAGACAACATTTTTTTGCAAATTTTTAAAAACTTTTTTCAAAGTTTTAATCACGGGAGAAAAAACTATTCATGAAACCGAAATGCCACAACATGCCACTAAAATGGCATACCCAGTGTGTAAAAAAGTGCCACTGACTCTAAAAATGCCAAAAAAGCACCATAAACCAATGCACATAGCATAGTGCATTTTACATTTCAATATAAAATTTAAAGTAACATCAGCATTTTTTCTCAAAACCAAAAACAATGTTAAAAATGCAATTAAAAGAGCCTTTGAAAAATGTGGCATTTTTTTATGAAAACGTGTTCTGCAATGTCAGCCTTTACCTTTCCTACTGATCCTTTACAATGATTTTACATTCAAGGAAAAATTTTAAAAAAATTGCAATTTGATCAATTTAAATAACAAGAATAAATCAATATATACAGTTTTAGTGTTCTCTTTTTAATTATATATCACATAATCATTGTAATAGAATACAAACGAAATGACCAGAAAAAAATGTAGTTTAAAAAATATATAATTTCTAATACGAATAAATTATTTCATGTTAAGAACAGAAAGTTTAAATGAATAATTTTTAGAATGTCCTATTTTATATTATCTATCTATGATTATATCATTTTAAAATTAATGCAAAAAAAATCATAATGTTGGTGAGGGCCCAAGTAAAGTTTGCCGCCTTAATATTCCAATAGTATAAAGAAAGTACAGGGAGGTTTAGGTTGCAGTAATGAGGGAGAGGCGGCCAAGCATCGTGCTATTATATGGTTCCATCTGCATGTGAGTGTGTTCCCTGCACTCCTCCTAATCTTCTTATGGAAATGAAGAACTGCAGGGGAGCAGGGGCACTGGGAGAATGTCCTTGTTAACAGGAATTTCTCAGCATTGCTAATTAGTGCAGCCTGACGACCACCAGTATTGGGGAAAAGCACTCACAGACCCTGGCAAAGAGGAGGAGGAGGAGGAAGAGAAGAAGAGCTGCCTCAATTTATTTTCTAATTACAAATCTGAAAAGGTCCTATTGGGCTATGAGAGTTTTATCTCCCCCTGAAATAATTAATGCCTTGCTGCTCAATGCTGAGTTACTATGGCGGATAAAAGTTTGCACCATCAATGCAAAGCTAAAGAACTACACCTGTTGGAAAGAGAGACATAGACATATACATATATATATATATATATATATATATATATATATATATATATATATATATACAAGAACATAAAGAAAATTAAAAATATATGGCTGCACTCATTCATACATATTTACTTAGAGAAAGCCTCCAAATGTGTAAAGAATTTAATGAAATCACACAACTTATTATTTGCAAATAAGGAAAGTAATGATTGCATAATTAGGTACAACATACATTATTATATAAACATATATATATAAATATATATATTGTAGTAAAACAGAAAGGCACAATAGACAAATACACTTATCTCGGTATTACACAATGCTACTATCTCTCTCTACATATCAGTCTAATGTAAGGAGCTTAATAATCATTACCTTGGCAAGTGTTTTTAATTCAGTTTCACATGTTTGTGTATCATGGCTAATTGTGTCTGTATCACCATAGACTATAGATTTTTTGAAGTGTAGGCTTATCTCTTTGTGTGGATGACACACACGTATATATATATATATATATATATATATATACATATCTATTGAGATATTTATATAAATATATACATATATTTATATATATAGATAGATAGATAGATAGATAGATTGCATTAATAATAGATGTGCCTGTGCCATTAATTTATATAAATTAAAAAAGTAAGCTAGACATCTATTAGTTCCCAGTCAAACCACTATTCATTTTAACACTAATGTATTATACAAATGTACAATTAATGCTACGATGAAAAAAGAAACAGGCTAAAAAGCGAATTAATCTAAATAAACTATCGTCTACTTTTCCCATATTAAATGTTACATCGAAAGAAGACGTTGAAATAGAATACATAGGAAAAAAGGAAAAAAAGTAAAACGTTTAGAAATTCTAAATAATCATTTTTCTTAAGAAATTTCAATGCACATTTTTACTATTTAGTGATTCTGGCAAATAAACGTTTTTTGCACTCTTGATACAAATTGTTTATAAGGTTCAAGCTGCTGGAAATAGAGGCCATATAAATACTATATATAAATAATACTTAAATTTGCACCAATAAAGCCGCTGTATGAGTAAAGTGTACAATTTGTTAGCACAAACTATTTGCTTTGAAAATACATACTGAGTCTTACATGAATTTTATAAGTATTATATAGTTACATGGAATCTAAATTATTTTATTAGGAAATGTATACATCATGTTAAAACAGAGAAGCTGTATACACACACTTAGTAATGTAATGGAAAGTGTGTTTGTTCCCAGTAATACCTGGTCAATGAGATTTTATTTTCCATCCTACTCCAGAACAATTACCCGGTAGCACAAGAGCGTCCTTGAAATTTCTTATTGATTATCTGGAAGGACTGGGCCCCGGCTTTGTTCGTGGCCGATCAGGAAGCGTAGCAATTGTAATTGTGAGAAGTGGCATTCGAGGTACAGGGCAATAACAGGCGCCTCATCCACAGCCACATTTATCCAATCATTTCCTTCAAGGACTCTTGACAAGCAGCGGAATTCACAGCGCATCCAGCAGCCACCTTACCCCATCCTCAGGACAGGCATTCACTGGCATAAAGCCGGATCATACGCCTTACCCAATTTAATGTTCTGTGCCACCTTATCATAAAGTAATTATATGTTATGAAATTAATACTCTTATTTTGTCAAATTAATTTTTAACTTTACAGTTATTTGCAATTACCTTGTTAAATCCATAGCTCCGATAGAGGATGCACGGTTATTATATCTACATACTGTATGTGGCCAATTAGATGCCGCAGCACACATCCTGTAATGTCTATATAACAGACTAATAATCCGCCAACGCCTTTCATGAAGCAAAATGACGCACCGATAAAATATTACGTTCCCCGTATGAGCTTCTATAGAACCAATTATTCAGAATACAATATATTCTGTATTTCGTAGGTTTTATAGAATGATAATATTAACCATAATAAAATCCCAGTAAATCAAGTAAAATAAATAGAAATAATTATATTTTTAATATTGTCCATTTACAATCTCTGTGCCATGGCTTCATGGAGTGATGGGTGTAGTGGTACTTGACAAAATAATATGCGACAAGCATAGTATTATTGAGAAATCATACGATAATACATTTCTATAAAAGTGGGTAGATAGATCGATGGATAATAGATAGATAGATAATAGATAGGAATTGTAGTTAATTTTGCATAATTGACAATGAAAGGGCATTAAAGTGGTTGTAATGAATTATAAATGCTAAATTTCACAATAACTGCACAATGACTGAGGAATATTGATGGATCTCCTTATAGACATCATAGAAAGTAATGATGAATAAAGGATTGACATAAATGAAGACGCCTGGCACTCAACCCTCACACCGCCAGACCTTTCCCTCATTTGCGATTTAGTATATTCGAGACGCACACAACCTTCCTGCTTGTGTCAGAGTAAAAAGTTCTATAATGAAAATGACACAAGGCAAATACTAGAGCTGGATCAGGACTGGCACTGTGCAGCTCCCACTGTGTCCAACAGGGGGGGCCCAAGACAACGTGCTCAGCAAAGGCACACATCTGACACATCCTCAATCACTTGCTAAGGATACATCACACAATCTTAGCGGGGTCTTCTACAGCTCTTTACTCCACACACATAAAAAACATAAAGGACTCAAAAGTTTTTTTTTTTCTGTTTTGACCATGTATAAAAATGCAGAGCTCATAGACTTTGAAGACTGTAAAACGAAAATAAATGTAATGCCAGTCTCTGGTTATTATATTAGGCAAAAGAATATTTTAAATATTCTAAGGTTTAGATATTAATCACCTTACACGAGGAAATTACATAACTGTGGCAAAAAAAATATGGCGTACAGAAAATAAACAAAATATAATAGTCCAGTACTTCAGTATCCCAATGAGTTATCAACACCTGATGGGATGTGCCAGTATGTCATAATGGACAGGCCGTACCTCTTGTATATACCTTGCTGCAGATCTATCTGTCTATCTGTCTACTCATCCATCCATCTATCTATTTATTATCAATTTATGTCTATCTATCCATCCTCTATCTATCTATCTATCTATCTATCTATCTATCTATCTATCCATCCACTATCTATCTATCTATCCATCCACTATCTATCTATCTATCCATCCTCTATCTATCTATCTATCTATCTATCTATCTATCTATCTATCTATCCATCTATCTTCTATCTATCTATTATCTAACAATCTATCTATCGATCTACCTTATATCTATGTAGTATATATGTTTCAGAAAACAAAGCTGGTAGTTGTTGTGGTCCAGGGTGCAGGGGGTTACCCATCAATAAATGTCACATTTGCCCAGTGCAGAAACTTTTCTCAGTGACAGGAGGGAGGGGTGAGAGGGGAGCCGCATTCATTATGCAGCAGCAGCAGTAGGCAGGAGCATTTCAGTGCTGGCGGCCAGTGAAGGGAAATATTCAACAGCAGCCCCCATTGTTCCCACCCGGGAGAAATTCTCTATCTATATATAAGCTATACATGTACATATTCTTCTATAGATCATCATAAAATATTGTTGATGGCATCACCACTACATCAGTACATCCAAATTTTGCAGCTTTAGTATAGCCCCTGTGCATATGCCAGTTATATGTGTAGGCCAATATTTTGGCGTGAATAATTGGTGCAAATAGAGAGCTTATATATGCATATATATATATATATATATATATATATATATATATATATATATATATATATATATATATATATAAACTCTCTGCTTGCACCAATTATTCATGCCAAAATATAAATATATATATATTTATATTTATAGATAGACATGTAAGTATGAACATGTAAGTGTATACATATATATATATGTGTGTGTGTGTTTATATATATGTGTGTGTATATATATGTGTGTGTGTGTTTATATATATGTGTGTGTATATATATGTGTGTGTGTATATATGTGTGTGTATATATATGTGTGTTTGCAAAAATATTGGCCTACACATATCACAAGTTACATATGCCGAGTGGCTATCCTCAGACATTTATAACATTTGTGGTATACACAGGGCCCATTGCTGCATTTGCTTTCTCATGGCCCCTTTTTTTTTTAAAAAAAGGTAAAAATAAAAATTCCAGAATGCCTTATGTTGCCTTGTAATTGTGCCATTTTCTGTAGTATGCAGGTAATTACTTTGATGCATATACCCTAACTATGGAATTTTCATATGTGCATGTGTCTGTGTGCTTTTGCCTTGCAGTCACTGCAGTTTATTATTATTATTAATAATAAATATAAATCACTTTCATTTATCCTTTTTTCCACTTGGCATTGACTATCTTTGCCATTTGCCTATGTGCCCCAGTGACATGAGTACAGCCATAGGAAGGAATGAGAAGGCATAGCTGAAGATCCGGGTCTGGGATTAGCATGGTAATGTAATAAAAACTACTTGCAGAAGCTGCTTTTCACCTGCACTCCCATGGCCTGTCCCTAATGACAGCGGTTGGGGATGTTCAAGTGTGAGCTGAAATTAGCAGTCATTACCAGTCCTTTAACTATGTGGCGCTTTTGATCAGCACTAAATTAGCTTTGCAGGCCTAACAAAGGCTCAGTATCAGGCAGTGGGTTGTAAATACTGCATCATGACCTGCCCTCAGCACCTTCTCCCCTGCCAATCACATCTGCATCATACAGTTTAGGATTAACCTTTCTCTCCCCTTCTTCACAAGGAAATCATACATAGAAGTAGAATGTAGATGACACCGGTTAGTAGATGACAGATTTGTTTCCATGTGTGCACGGAGCAGACTAATGTAACCAGTACACATCCTGCTTCATGTCATCTACACAAGTCCATATAAAAACACAAGGGGGGTTAATCCTACAATTCTGAGAAGCGGGGAGATACGTAGACCACTAGAGTCGTCTGGCTTTTTGGTTCATTCAAGTACCGCTGACCCTAATCCCACAGGTTACCCCATGTTCACAGGATAAATAGATTTAGGCTGCCCAGATTTCATGGTGAGATCCATTCAGGGTCTCCAGGAAATGAGATATGTAATTTCTGATAGAGTCAGAGGAGGCGCCAAAGAGCAATCTCAAAGGCTGCATGGCAGGATTAGATATAGGAGAGCTGGCCGAGCTGGGAACATGAAGCAGAGCTGAATTTGTAATATTCACATTGTCTTATACATAAAGTATCATTTACATATACATATACAGGGGAATTCCTGCCACATTTACTAATCCTTTAAGATCTATAGCCCCGGGTAGAGCCTATGCATTCTCTATTTGATGACATTTGTATGGACATGCATAGATGAAATATTAACTACTTAACAGCTTAGAGATTGTGGGGAAATCTTCCATCAAGGTGCAGCGTATGAAATATCTAAATATGTTGAATAAAAGGAGAAATATCATTCCTTTCTTTTTTAGAAATGAAACTATTGATATGTAAACCCTATAATATCAGAATGGATTATATGTAGTTTACATAGGACTGCTGCCCTTAATATTTCAATGCTAAATACAACTACAAGCCCAGTGACCAGTTATTTCTGACATTTTCTGTAACTGTTAAGCATATACTGGTTGACTAAAGCCGCGTTCTCACGATGAGTTTTTTTAAGCTGCGTATTTTAAAAAAATGCAAGTAACCTATTTTACTAAATGGGTGCGAAAATAGCGCAGAAAATCTGCAACATGAAAAACTCACCAAAAGCTCATTGTGGGAACGTAGCCTAATAACAGCTTAAAAAGTATACATATGGCTCTATAGAATATTATGTTCTTATGCTATGTATGTAATAAATAATAATGCCAGAGGACATGGCACAAGTGGGCACTGTAGAATTGAAAATCTTTTATATGTAGGTTGAGTTCAACCTTGTGATATTGCAATAGTAGTGATAATGATATTAGAAATAATAATAATAATTGTTATACACATTTTAAGCAGGGATTTTGAAGAATGAGGGAATGAGATAAGTTCCTAATGCACATATATGATTGGTTCCTAGTAATTGGAAGAACCCATCAGAGTGGCATTAGAACATCGACAGGTGGTTATGCCCTTTCTTACGCAATGATCTGTCTTTTAGGTGGTGACAAGGGTAAATTATAGGCAACACCAATGACCCCTCGTACTCCGAACTACAAGTCCAAGCAGGTGTGTGACCTACAGGTGTGGCAGGCAGCTGCTTTCTCTGAGAACAGGTGTGCACAGTCCTAGCACTGAACAGGTTAACATGCAGGCAGAGACCATGAACCAGAGCTGGGCTGCCTGAACCCACTAGAGCCCTGGCTACATGGATGATTGGCACATGGGCGGGATGCTGATCACTCTTAGATCCAAAATAAAATAGCTACAGGGGGAGGGGGTGTCAAAGTTTGCTTGCAATTACTTACGTGGCAGTAACTCGGGGTGTTGTCTTCCCAGCAGTTTGATTGGCAGCAATAAAGGGGAGTCCGTGCAGTGCAGAAACCCTAAACGTTTGCCTGGAAGCCGCAGCCCTGCAGCCAGTCAGTGAGCCATGTTCTTGCCGGGGCAGCGGGCACACAGCTGCCGCATCCCTCCATCCTGCCGTCCATGCAGCCGGTGGCAGCTCCGCACTCTCCAGCTCCTGGAACAAGAAGCAGCGTTTACGGCTGTTTTTTAGAAGAATGAACCGACAACAACACAGACACAAAACTGTCGTTCTCGTAAGAGTGCTGCACATGCCCCCACCCTGCACCAGAGAGGCAGCTTTATACTTTACACTGGGTATTCACAGATAATTTGATGGCATTGTTTCTGCTACAGATGGTTCTTTTAATACAATAACAGTGCTCTTTGTGCATACTACCCACAATCACAATCTAAAGCGCTCTCCTCAATAACCATTTTGTTCTCTCTTGTATAGGGCCAACAAAAGCAGCCGTGAGGTAATGGCTTCTGTTTATTGGAGCCATAGAATAGGCATTTCACAAAGATTATTTTTTTTTTCACCAGAAAGAGACATTGGAAGCTTGAGCTGATCTCTTCATATTTTAATGCAACCATTCTCCAAGATTCCTCATTCTGCTGCTGCTCTATCCCCCAGGATGGGGTTATCTTTTCTAAGCTTTGTGCAGACGCTTTATATTATTAGTTACATAAAATATAAGAGCAATAGATTAACCAGACAGTTCATTCTGTCCCCAAAATTATACCATACGGCTGACAGCAATGGAAAATGAAATGTTACAAAATAATAGAAAACAAAACTGTATTTTAAGTCTCATAATAGAAAGATCCATAAACAGATAGATACGAAATAAATAGGTAGAAAATATAGATGTACAGTACATTAATTCATAGGTACAGTAGCCTATCTGATCTATTTATATTGTTCTATCTATCTATCTATCTATCTATCTATCTATCTATCCATCTATTTGTCTGTATAACCATATGCATATTGTTGTCCTTTCTTTCTCTATTAACTTACTCTCTGAAACTCTAATTCTATCTTTATTTTGTGTATTTTATTTCTTTCTTCTAAATGATCTATCTATCTATCTATCTATCTATCTATCTATCTATCATGTATTATCTATCTATCTATTCATCTTTGCACTGTTGCCAATTCTTTCTTTTATTATTTCTTTCTTCCTCCTAAACTATCTATCTATCTATCTATCTATCTATCTATCTATCTATCTATCTATCTATCTATCTATCTATCTATCTATCTGTCTGTCTGTCTGTCTTTCTATATTTACATTGTTCCCAATTCTTTCTTTTTCTTTCTTTCCTTCTTTCTTTCTTTCTTTTTCCTAAACTATCAATCTACTGTTGCCATTTCTTTATTTCCTTCTTTCCCTCTTTCTTTCTCCTATCTATCTATCTATCTATCTATCTATCTATCTATCTATCTATCTATCTATCTATCTATCTATCTATCTATCTATCTACTGTTGCCATTTCTTTATTTCATTCTTTCCCTCTTTCTTTCTTTCTTTCTTTCTTTCTCCTAAACTGTCTATCTACCTTTGCACTGTTGCCATTTCTTTCTTTCATTATTTCCCTCTTTCTTTCTTCCTTTCTTGATTTTACCTTTCTTTCTTCCTTCCTTTCTTCCTTCTTTTATTTCCTATTTCCAATCAAAGTCTTTTTAAATAGATGGATTTCTACATTATTTCTAATGATATTGATTTCTATTTATAGTACACTAACATATTCTATTACTTTCTATCTATCACACAAGTGCCTACAATCAATCCTTCTTTCTTTCTTTCTTTCTTTCTTTCTTTCTTTCTTTCTTTCTTTCTTTCTTTCTTTCTTTCCTGATCATATTTGTGTAATAACTGTTTCTGGCTGGATTCGTTGCCCCAGTGCACCATATAATTACAATGAAGTGTGTCCTCACAAACTTACAGAATGAGCACTAGGATAAAGGTCTGGACTATTAGACAGATTTTACAGCCCATAGTTAATGCAGCTCAGCAGGGAACTTGTTAGTTTTTGCCTATGTTTGTCTACCTTGCCATAGAAATTAATGCCATTGCTTGCATTCTTCATAGAAGTTTGAGATGATGGTAATCCACCTTGTAACCACAATCACAGGTCCCACCATGTGTCACTGGTCACTGGCCCTTATCATTGTGAAGAGTTAAATGTTTTTTTAAAGCTGCACCACTGTTCTCTATCTGTGCTACTGTACATATAATGTAGCCTTGATATTTAACCTAAAAACATGGTAAACCATGCTTCTGCTTGGCGTACAAGTGTGGTCAGAAGTAACTAGGGTGTAAATAACAGGGGTGGTTTGATTATTGATGAGGTGTCACCTAGAGACATTTGTGACCACCCAGGCATTGCAAGTGGCCATTTACAGTATTCAGATTGCTCCGAGCTACCATTTACTAGTCATGGTTTAATATATATTTATATATATTTATTTATTATTTATATTTATTATTTTTTTCTTCAAAACTGCTTGCTTATAGCAACAAATAAAGCAAAACATAGGATATTTTCATTCATACCTACAATTGTTGGGGGAGTAAGAAAGATCCCAATCATAGCATAATGTTTTCTGATTTATAGGGCTATTCATGCTACTTATATATAGTCTGCAATTTTATGAAATGAAATATATTTTTCACTAATCTTGTTCCTCTTCTTTATTTCAGCCTCTTTCTCGTCGTTCTTTGTCTTAATTTCCTATCTATATTACCTTGTTCCCATATTTCTAATATAAATCTAGATTTTTGTTTATTTACTTATAGTTATATCTACCATGATATTTATGTTAACCCTGCTTTGTTCACATCTATTGTTGTATTTGTCCCTATGTCACACTATCTACTTATCTGTCTCTCTATCCATCCATCCATCTGTCTATCTATCTATCTATCTATCTATCTATTCATTCAATGTCTATCTATCTAAACCTAATGTTAATATCAGTCTTTCTATCTATCTATGGCTAATTTCTATCTATCCGTCGAATATCTATCTATTTACATCTAATTTCTATCTATCCTTCTAATATCTATTTATCTACATCTAATTTTTATCGATCCTTCTAATATTTATCTGCTTAATATCTATCTATCTATCTATCTATCTATCTATCTATCTATCATATATCCATCTATCTATCTATCCATATCTATCTATCATGTATCTATCTATCTATCTATCATGTATTATCTATCTATCTATCTATCTCTATGATCTATCTATCTATCCATCTATCTATGCATATCTATCCATTTATCTATCTATCTACCTATTTATCTATCTATCTAATTATCTATCTATCTATCATGTATTATCTATCTATCTATCCATATCTATCATGTATTATCTATCTATCTATCCATCCATCTATCCATATCTATCTATCTATCTATCTATCTATCTATCTATCTATCTATCTATCTATCTATCTAATATAGATCAACCACTAACACTAATTTCTATATATCATCTATCTACCTATCTATCTATGCATATCTATCTATCTATCTATCTATCTATCTATCTATCTATCTATCTATCTATCTATCTATCTATCATATATCTATCTATCCATCTATCTATGCATATCTATCTATCTATTTATCTATCTATCTAATTATCTATCTATCATGTATTATCTATCTATCTATCCATATATATCATGTATTATCTATCTATCCATCCATCTATCCATATCTATCTATCTATATCTATCATGTATTATCTATCTATCTATCTATCTATTTATCTATCCATATCTATCATGTATTATCTATCTATCTATCCATCTATCTATCTATCTATCTATCTATCTATCTATCTATCTATCTGTCTATCTATTTATCTCATGTATTACTTATCTATCTATCTATCTATCTATCTATCTATCTATCTATCTATCTATCTATCTATCAAATTTTTGGATGTTTTATTAAGGCAATCAGCAATGTTATTACTAGTGAAATGCTATTGTTCCTGTGAATGTAGAGCAGGTGCTGAGCAGCGTTGGTGGTTCCTGTAGATTGGGCAGGTATGGTGTGCTCAGGTAAACACACAGGGAGCTGCTGGCATATGCCTCATATTTGTGCTCATTACTCCGCATGATTGGTTATAAATGAGAAGAGATGGATGCAGATGTTCTGCACATTAACCCATCAGGTGCCAGGCATACTTATATTCCCCATAGATCCAGTAGAGAAACTGCATTCTTCTTCACAACACCTTCACCTTTTATTTAAAGAATAATCATTGCTCACGGCTCAGCTCCTCCAGCAGCTATAACGCATTAACAATGCAGTAGTCTCCCTCTATAAATAGAGCTGTTGTAGCAATAGAAGAGGCTATTTGTGGTGGATCTGGAATTAGAAGATTCTCCAGTTTGGTATAATGTACATCTGTACAGTATCTATTATCCCAATCATATCAAATACACTGTAATGTGCGCCCCTCCTAAACATCAACACCTGCTTTCTGAGAAAAGCCAAGAACATACAATATGCATTTATCTACATTATTACACCAAGTAGAATAGTTTGTATTATATTCTTCCAGGTGATTTCATTTATTCCTAATTTTAATGCTGCATTATTATTAATATTATTAATTAAATGTTCTACTGTTTAACTCAATTATTAGTTAACCCCTGCATTAAAGAATATTCACACTACACTTGTGACTATTAGACATGTGCGTGTGAAGAAGGATACATACACAAGGAAGTTTCCTATTATCATAATTCTAGTGGAATTTATTTGTATTACACGATTCACAAAAACTCAGCAGGGGTCCGCGTCAACGACGTTATAGCATTGAATAAAATATACATCTGAAATTGTAGGCCGTCAGTACCGAAAGCCTCTTGTTATTTACAGGTGCACGTGAGCGATATTAGCATTCTGTGCCTTCAATCCAGGAAATGGCGCAGTTAATTATCAACATCTCTAGAGCTTTGAAATTTGCATCTGCAAATCCCCTCCGTATTGTCCCTAAAATCGTGCAAATCCAGAGGTTTCTTTAATAATCGCATTCATTTTGTAGACTGAACCCAAAATTAGCTTTAAGACAAGAACGGGTGCTTCTTGCAAAGCAAAAAAAATAATAAAAAAGAAAAATAATAAAAAATGTAACATATTATAAAGTATATGAGATATTTCTTTACAAGCTATTTTCATTAACTAATATTTTCTATGACAAAATATTTTAGAAAAATATTATTTTACCTATCGTTGGCACTATAAATGAGTCAAAATTCTATCATTTGGTAAATGGTTTGTCTCCCAATATTTCCAGTTTTGCTGAAGTTACAATATTATTCCAGCATTTTAAATTCAAGAATGGGGTAATAGGAATGAAAATCCTATTTACTGCTACATCCATTGCCATTTCTCAGTCCTAGAAAATGATGTTGGTCGACATTGGTTATATAGACTACACCGTATTGTCATTTTAATGGACTGTGCGTAGATTAATCTGCATCTTGTATTAATTTACACACGTATGAAAACGATGTATAATAGATTTTTTTCTCGGGTAAATTGGCCGGGGCGATGTAGCGGCAGAAGACAGCTCCTCTCACCATCACCCATGCCAGTGGTTTGTTTACCAGCTTATTTGAATTAAAATAAACCCAGCTTCTGCTGACTGCACATCATTATCTCTGAGACCATAATCCGGCAGCAAATCCCATATCTTCCAGAACTGGCTCCTTTGTTTGGGATTACTGAAAGTTTATCCTATAACAAAGAGGAATAAGGCTTCCCCTCTCATCCTCATAATTAAGTGTGGGGAGTCATTTAGAATCAAGCACAGGAAAATGTACAATTTAGCTGCACTATATTTCTATACAAACTGGGAGGCAGGGTAGTCCTGGACTAATTGTTAACCTAACATTTAAATGACTAAATCACTTTAGAGACCAGCTTTTAATGTTAAGAGCAACTCTTAACGAGGGTTTAATTTGCCACAAATAACAATAGTTCTCTATTACTAATCTATAGATAGGGTTAATCTGCTTATTTTTATATTGTGCCATGTGGGTTTTATTTAATCTGGCGTCTGTAATAAGGATCATTCCCATATAGCCATGCAAAAATATTTAACAAAAAGTTATTCCTTCGTTACTGACAACCTAATTAATGAGCGGAACGGCAACAAAAAAAGATAACCCTCCTCCTAAAAAAATAAAAAGTCACCTGCAAATACTAGTCTGAAAATTGCTAAAATCCTGCTATTTCTGTTGAATCTATACAGTTAATATTGTGAGAGATTGTCAGAAAGATTCTTTAAAGTCTCAAAGGTTAAATCTTCCTTCCAATATGGATTTATAGATGTAGCCTAGGTAAGTTGACTAAGTTGACCCTTTGATGGCACTGCAGTAGCATTAAAGAAGGATAGGCTACCCCATCATTAAAATACACCCTTTTCTAAGCAGCTGCTTGACCCCACCATAGCCTTAACCACCTGCAACAGGAGGTCCTGTGGCATCCATCCAATTTTTATGACATGAGTGCTCCTCTATTTCCTTGTTTGCTAAGATTCAAGCATCTGGGGAGGCCATATCTATGAGCAGTTTTCACCATAGGCTGAAATGGAAACAAGGCAAACTCGGAATGGATCTCCACCTTCAGGGACCTAGTGTGCTTCTATATTTATGACCTAAGTAGAAGCCATATTGGTTGTCACCAGAATTTGCAGAAGCCAATTCAACCAAGAAATGTCTAAGTGGAACCAACAAAATAATCAAAATTTAGAGTCCTCAGTGGAGCAGCAGCTTGACCCCACCACAGTCTTAACTGGAGACCCTGGGGCCTGCAGCCCATTTTTATGACATGAGTCCTCCTCCATTTCAATGTTTGCTAAGATTCAAGCACCCGTGGAGGCAATATCCATGAGCGGTTCTCACCACAGGCTGAAATAGAAGCAAGGCGAGCTTGGAATGGATCCCCACCTTCAGGGATCTAGTGTGCCTCTGTATGTATGACCTAAGTAGATAAATACTGGTTGTAACCAGCATTTGCAGGAGCAAATTTAACAAAGAAATGTCTAAATGGAAACAAAAATATAATCAAAATTTAGAGAGCTCAGTAGTTGATACCTTTTAATGGCTAACTGAAAAGGCGATAACAAATAGCAAGCTTTCGAGACTACTCAGGTGTCTTTATCAGGCATATTTTGCTGAGTAGTCTCAAAAGCTTACTACATGTTAGTATCTTTTCAGTGTTAACCAATGAGAACTCTCAATTTTGATTATTTTTCTATGTACTGGCTAACACGGTCTAAAGATATATTTTTCCTGTATCTGAATGGAACCAAGCAGTTCGGGGTTTGATATTTATTAATATTTTTGAAGTAGAGTGAAAATGCTCTATAACCTGTAGAAGAACGACAATAAAGGGGTTAAAGTGTACAGACACATTGATGTTGTAATAGCACATAGCACCCATAGAATAGTGTGTAAGGTCCTTACTTAAATGTTGTAGAATTTCACACCTAGCTTAGGGCTTTTATAGTTATATTTGCACAATGAAATGTTTGTAGAGCATAGAGAAAGCTGTGACTGATGTCTGCTTCTTCTCCACTCTTCTAGAGCCCAGTGAAAGTCATGTTGTGTATCTGCAGAGCTGACGCGTTGTGTGAACATCTGTTCTCCTGTTACACAGCAATGGGAATGCCATGTAGTACACAGCTGTAAGCCGGAGCTGTGCCTCTTTTTGACAACATCTGTCACTATAATACAGTAATACTGTCTGAACCTTTGTGTTTCCTTCCGAGTAAATCTAAAGATTTATAGGAACATATTTTACAGAGCCTTTAACAAGATGGGTGGTTCAGAAGGTACAGCACTGAGGCCGAGGGTGTGAATGTGACCAGGAAAACATTTAGGTATTTTTGTTTCCTCACACTTATAACTAAAAAATATTTGGGAAATCATGCATTAAATTGAATAATGTCCCCAATGAGAACAATGACCCCAAATATCTCAGAATGTAAGTAATAATTACCAAAACATTGCATCAATGGAGAACCCTTATATTCTATTTTTTTCTATAAAAAAAGAGACAAGCGATCTAAGAACTAACATAAGTTCCACCTTCTTCTAAAAGTTTTTCTGTTTAGGGCTTGTCCAAGAGAATCAGGTCCCTGATGGTTGGGAATAATGAACACATACAGTGGCGGACATACCATTGGTGCAACCTGTGCAGCCTCAAAAAGGCCCAAGAGGCCCATTTCCTTCTCCAAAGCAGGTAGAATTGTGAATTATGATGAGCTATTGGACTGCAAAGGTTCTGCATATTATTCTTGCAGAGGGGCCTTCTGTTTTGTCCACCCCTGCATACATAATCTTTAACCCCTTCATGACCTTTGATGTATATTTTTGACATGTCCCTGCCTTTGATGCAGGTTCGTGCACCGAGCCCACGTCTTTCCCCACACATGATGGCTTATTTAATCAGCCATCATGTACCTTTAACAGTCGCGGGTGGAGCAGTGTTCCGCCCACGGCTGTTAACCAGTTAAATCCCGCCTATCGACGCTCCTGTCACGTGATCGCGGGGTTCTGATGGTTTGTCTTGACAGTTGGGGGTCTACTGATGACCCCTG
This sequence comes from Phyllobates terribilis, assembly GCF_046119375.1. Classification (NCBI taxonomy): domain Eukaryota; kingdom Metazoa; phylum Chordata; class Amphibia; order Anura; family Dendrobatidae; genus Phyllobates; species Phyllobates terribilis. The sequence goes on along the minus strand of NW_027362763.1, from coordinate 310,746,533 downwards.
TACCTGTCATTATGAACCTCCTGTGAACACCGGCCTATGGCCGGCGTTCATAAGAGATCATGATTTCTGCTATACATAGCAGTGCTCATGCAGTGCTATGTACAGCACAAGTGATCGGATGTTCGCAGCTTAGGGGACTAACAAATACAGTAAGAAGTGTAAAAGTCCGATCTATTATAATATAAAATAAACTAATCCAATCAGTAAACAGAATACTGAGAAATAAAATCAAAATGCCAGAATTACTGTTTTCTGGCTGCCGCAACATTGCAATAAGAGGTGACCAAAGCATCTTATCTATCCCAAATTGGTATTAATGAAAACATCAGCTCAGGGCGCAAAAAAAAATAAGCCCTAACACATCCCCAGATCCCAAAAAATGAAAACATTACGGGTCTCGTAAAATGGCGACATAAGTGAATTTTTTTTTCTTACAAATTTCCACATTTTTTTTCACCACTTAAAAAAACCCAAAAACTATATATGTTTGGTATCTGCGTACTCGTATTGACCTGAAGAATCATATTGCCATATAGTGAATATAGTAAATAAAAAACAAACAAAAGACAATTGTGGAATTGCACTTTTTTGCAATTTCAATGCACTTGGAATTTTTTTCCGACTTTCTAATGAATCACATGATAAAATAAAAAAGTTATGGCTCTTGGAATAAGGGGAGCAGGAAACGAGAGCACAAAAACTTAAAGTCACAAGGTCATGAAGAGGTTAAACAAATGACCCTACTGTCCACCTAACAGGAACGTAGCTTGTTCCTGGCAGACAAATGATTAATATGACACCCTACATTAGAATAGTATCATTTATGCCATCAGTTTCCACATGAGTGTTTTTGCAAACTTAACTCATTGGATGTTGCTGTATTTGTCACACATGTATGAATATATAAGGCTTTGTTCGCAACTGTGTTGGACCCACTTACAGATTCTGTCATTTTTATTTACATGCTACATTTTATCTTCTAGTAAAATAGTCAACATTAGGAAGAAAACTATTATAGTCATCTGATGACCACCATGCAAAAGACCAGCAATGTTGTTAACTTCCGGTTTCTGATTTGCAGTTGGACATATTTGCAGAGATGTGAACAGTCTTAGCCATTTTCTTGGTGGTTGAAAATAGAAAGTTATTTGAAGTGTCTTTGGACACTTAGGCTGTGTGCCCACGTAGCGTTTTTCAAGCGTTTATGCTGCGGAATTTCCGCAGCGGAAACGCTTGTAAAACGCTAGGTAATCCGCACCCCATGGTCCCCAAGGGGACTCCGCATGTTCTATGCACATGCTGCGGATTTTTCCGCAGCGTTTATGCTGCGTACAAAAATCCGCAGCATGTCATTTAATTTTGCGGAAGTGCAGCAGAACTCCCGCCATTGACTTGCATTGAGACGCACAGGAACCGCGACTGTACATTTTTACAAGCGGCTTCTATGCGTCTCTATGTGCGGATGGTACCCAGTTCTGGAGGAGAGGAGACTCTCATCCAGACCTGGGTACCATTGTACCTGTAAAAAAAGAATAAAATAACAAATAAAGTTTATACTCACCTGTCCGGCGGCTTCTCTCTGAATGCCGGCATCGCTTGAGGACCTGCGGTGACGTCACAGTCATGTGACCGCAGGCCCTTCACCGCTCTGTCTCGCGATATGCCGGCAGCCGGGAACCAGCCAGGAAGCAGCGCTGCAGCCACGCCTGGGCCTCGGGGGTGAGTATAGCTTTATTTGTTTTAATTTTTACGGTTCACACTGTATAAATCCATGCAAACAGCATGGATTTATACAGTGTGACCTAGTTGTCAAGCACTTTTCAAGTGATGCTATCGCCTGGAAAGTGCTTGTCAATCTGCATGCGGAAACGCATGTGAACCCGCATGTGGATCCGCATGTATTCTGCAGGAAAAACGCATGTACAATCTGCATGCGTTTTTTTCTGCCAGGGAGATGCAGAAATGCTGCAGAAATTTTCTGCTTCATTTCTGCATCGTGGGCACATAGCCTTAATCATTTGCATGTATAGCATTCAATAACTAATATAAGGAAGGATTTTAATTAATGAAGCAGACCCATACTTGGAGTAGTACGGCTTTGTAATTAACAAGAAGAAAAACTTATAGCAGTGGGTGGGGATGCTTACACATACAGTACAGACCAAAAGTTTGGACACACCTCATATAAAGATTTTTCTGTATTTTCATGACTATGAAAATTGTACATTCACACTGAAGGCATCAAAACTATGAATTAACACATGTGGAATTATATACTTAACAAAAAAGTGTGAAACTACTGAAAATATGTCTTATATTCTAGGTTCTTCAAAGTAGCCAGTTTGCTTTGATGACTGCTTTGCACATTCTTGGCATTGTCTTGATGAGCTTCAAGAGGTAGTCACCGGAAATGGTTTTCACTTCACAGGTGTGCCCTGTCAGGTTTAATAAGTGGGATTTCCTGCCTTATAAATGGGGTTGGGACTATCAGTTGTGTTGTGCAGAAGTCTGGTGGATACACAGCTGATAGTCCCACTGACTAGACTGTTAGAATTTGTATTATGGCAAGAAAAAAGCAGCTAAGTAAAGAAAAACGAGTGGCCATCATTACTTTAACAAATGAAGGTCAGTCAGTCCGAAAAATTGGGAAAACTTTGAAAGTGTCCCCAAGTGCAGTTGCAAAAACCATCAAGCGCTACAAAGAAACTGGCTCACATGAGGACCGCCCCAGGAAAGGAAGACCAAGAGTCACCTCTGCTTCTGAGGATAAGTTTATCCGAGTCACCAGCCTCAGAAATCACAGGTTAACAGCAGCTCAGATTAGAGACCAGGTCAATGCCTCACAGAGTTCTAGCAGCAGACACATCTCTACAACAACTGTTAAGAGGAGACTTTGTGCAGCAGGCCTTCATGGTAAAATGGCTGCTAGGAAACCACTGCTAAGGACAGGCAACAAGCAGAAGAGACTTGTTTGGGCTAAAGAACACAAAGAATTGACATTAGATCAGTGGAAATCTGTGCTTTGGTCTGATGAGTCCAAATTTGAGATCTTTGGTTCCAACCACTTCTTTGTGCGACACAGAAAAGGTGAACGGATGGACTCTACATGCCTGGTTCCCACCGTGAAGCATGGAGGAGGAGGTGTGATGGTGTGGGGGTGCTTTGCTGGTGACACTGTTGGGGATTTATTCAAAATTGAAGGCATACTGAACCAGCATGGCTACCACAGCATCTTGCAGCGGCAAGCTATTCCATCCGGTTTGCGTTTAGTTGGACCATAATTTATTTTTCAACAGGACAATGACCCCAAACACACCTCCAGGCTGTGTAAGGGCTATCTGACCAAGAAGGAGAGTGATGGGGTGCTACGCCAGATGACCTGGCTTCCTCAGTCACCAGACCTGAACCCAATCGAGATGGTTTGGGGTGAGCTGGACCGCAGAGTGAAGGCAAAAGGGCCAACAAGTGCTAAGCATCTCTGGGAACTCCTTCAAAATTGTTGGAAGACCATTTCCGGTGACTACCTCTTGAAGCTCATCAAGAGAATGCCAAGAGTGTGCAAAGCAGTCATCAAAGCAAAAGGTGGCTACTTTGAAGAACCTAGAACATAAGACATATTTTCAGTTGTTTCACACTTTTTTGTTAAGTATATAATTCCACATGTGCTAATTCATAGTTTTGATGCCTTCAGTGTGAATGTACAATTTTCATAGTCATGAAAATACAGAAAAATCTTTAAATGAGAAGGTGTGTCCAAACTTTTGGTCTGTACTGTACGCCACATACAATCATGTGAATGATGAATGAATACTAACACCAATGCATATACCTACTACATATACCTACCTATCCATATACATTTATACAAAATATGACAAAGTGTGGCCAATTTGTCAGTTTATTTACACCTGGTCACATGCATCAGGGAGAAGACTTTCCTTTACAGCTCGTTTTTGCATACTATGTTATGTGCCAAATGGCACCCTCTCCGGCTTATATATGATCTGTGGGGTTCAGGTGCAACCCATGAATTTCCCATTCATAAGCAAAATTAATCAGTCCCCATCCTTGCTTATTCAAGAAAAGGTTGTGCCTTTTACTGCCTTGTTACCCTCATTTAGTTGAATGGCGTAAGCTTCTGTGCAAAACACAACCATGCTCTTATGGCTATTGCTGTGTTTGAGCATTAAGGGGTCCATGACATTCTAGTTAATCCTGTAGATCTTTTTTTTACCTTACCCATCATATAATGATAGCCTTGGATAGGTTACAACTAGAATATACATAAAAACTTTGAAACTCCTTACTCTTTTTACACCATTACAAGAAAGAATGATAGCACTACTTACAATTGCTCATTTTGCCTTTCTACCCAGATAATTCTTCTTATTTTCTCTGCTCTAGAAACAGGAAGTCTCTTCATCCTACATTTATCATTCTCCTCTTCAAGAACTGACCCAGCTGCTGCCACCCTCCTGACAGGGACTTTTGCAGGGACTTATGACTCATACAGGGAAAATTGACCTCCTGTTTCTACATAGAGCTTAGAAGGATACAACTAGTTAGTTTTTAATCACGTGATGTCATAGACCTAATGGAAAAAAAATAATTAAATGGCTAGAAGGGCAAAATGATGAATTGTAAGTGCACAGAGCTATATAATATGATGATTGCAATATATTAAGAGGATAAACATTTTGATGGGAGTGCTTCTTTAAAATGTATAAAGTCTGCATTTTACTCCGTATAGACACTTATCAGCATTACAATACAGTGATGGTCTGTTACAATCAGATTATTTCCTATACATCCTTTGCTAAATGTAAATCATGGAATCCATATAAAATCTGGGGTCATAAATATTTCCTGTCATTTATTTGATAAGGTTGATGAACTACATGGAAACCTTATTTTATTCTATGTATGAAAGGACTACAGTGAATCAGAAAAAGAAACAATTACTGAGTTTATTGACAGAATTCTTGATCCAGACCTCTGGGAATAGAAAGCTGCTCTGTGAGTATGAGCCAGTTAATCAACTCACTTATTTTTATTGACTGATCTGGGCTGAAACTGGTTTATCCTGATCTATTAGGTGTTCTAGAAGGTTTACAAAGGCATCTGATACCAGAAGAGTACCCCATTGACAGTGCAGGAGGTGTTATGTTATCCTAGTTTTCTAGAGATTGTGGCTGGGTTACATACTGTGATCACAGTGTGATATTGAAAGGCTAAGCATGTCTATTGCTGAAAAAATCTCCTACAGGCATCCCCTGGTTATGATATGAATATGTTCTGTAGCTTTGCTCATAACCTGGATATTTATGTAAGTTGGGACAGAGTCAGGAAAAAAAAATACTCACCTCACCGCTGATTGTTGTGGCCGCCTCGCTGCTCAATACTACCATCCGGTCTTCTTCTTTCCGTCGTCGGACGTGCTGTATCTCCGGCCGCTTGGCTATAAGACAGAATTTATGGCTGCATCCGAGTCTCAGAGATTACTGTGCGTCATAAGGTCGTGACATCAACGGCGCAACCTTATGACACATAGAGACTTCCGGGGCCCAGGCGCGACTGGAAATTGTGGAAGGCGATTAGAAGAGGACCAGACGTAGAGCAGCGGGGTGGCTGGAGAGGTGACTATTAGTTATTTTCTTTTCTTAACCAATACTCACCTCGCCATCCAGTTCTCTTCTTTTCGTCTTAAGGCGCACTGCATATCTGGTCTCTTCACAATAGGCCAGGACTTCCTTCTGTGTCCTGGCAGGTTGTAATGACGACACAACTTTATGATGTGTAGTGAGCTCCGGCCTGGAAATAGCCAAGAGTACTGGTCTATAGTAAATAGGCTGAAGATGCGGCACATGATGGCAAAAATGCATCAATTTTAGCAACCTATTAAATTTGCTGCAGTTGCTTAAGGCAGGTTAGACATTTCCGTACGCCATTATATAACCAGCTTAAGTATATACAGATATTCTGTGGCAATAAATTTGGCTCTTTTTATGTCACTTCTTCAATAAAACAATAAAATAATTTGGACACACACTGTACAACTTTTGGTGAAAGTCTGGCATATTTTGCTTAGTGAACATAGCCTCTCTTATTACCATATTCTTAGAATGTCAGGTTAATTTCAAGTATAAGGAAAACAATGAGAGCTGGTAGTGATATAACATATTTGAAGCCTTTTCTATAATTTCATAGGAACCTTAAGAACACGCATAACAAAAGAGAAATTTTAATTCTTCAAACAACCATGGCACTTAATTAAATGCGATGAAGTTTCTTAAGAAGATCATATATCAAATGGTAGAAAGAAAGTAAGGAATTAATGAGTTAACATCAATGGATCCAAAACTGATTCAATATATCAATAAAAAAAATGCTCAATTCTTTAGTCCAACCTGGACCACTATTACAGCAATCTCCTTAGTGGAGGTTGCAAAGAAAGTGCAATGATTAAGGACATAGCTTTGCAAAGCATTTGTGACTTTTAACTTTTGTGTGATTTGTCCAGAGTTGTTTTACTGATCTACATTAAAGATGATGCATTTTATCGAGGCATGAGTCCTACTGCTGGATCTTATCTTATTTCTTTTTGCAAAGAAAGAGCCGATCAGTAGGGTTGTCAGCACTCCCACCTGCTTAATTGGATTTCTCTTTGCATTATTAATTCCAATTGCCGTGATTAGGGTCCAGGCCACTGAACAAGTTTTCTTCTAATTTATTCTAGTTATTGATATTTTGCATCAATATTGGATTATGGAGGTTGGAGAGATTCCTTATTTTCTTCCTATCATTTGATATATGATCTTCTAAATAAAGTTTGTTGCATCTTATTAAGTACTTTGGTTGTTTGAAGAATTACTAAATGGACTAACCTTCTTCCACTGTTCTCTAACATACCCTACCAGAATGCCAACCATAATGATACTATTAAAGGCCAAATCTTAGTTAAGTTTTTCAAACGCCATGGCATTGACTATGGGATGGAAGGAATTGATGTAGTTCCTTTATACTTACAGGTTATGGCAGAACAACTAATCTTAACGATGTCAAAGGCGAAGCATATAAATGATCACGTCCACATATGTTAGTGATGACAGAACAGTGTTTGCACTTGCATTAGGTGCTGTAAAATTCCTTCTAAAATTTACAATCTCGGGTCGCTACTCATACTTTGAGAAGGTATTTCCAAACACAAGACATTCCACCAAGCACAAACAACTTGTGTACTCTACGTACAATGCGAGGCTTCCTTGAGATTTAAAGAACCCAAAAGCTACATGGCTACTTATGACTTAAAGGGGTTGTCCTGGTAAAATAAAACTTTTGCACAAGTTATGTGATATGTAAAAAATAATATACAGTCATACTCAATTACTGGTACACACCTGGATCTAGTGCAGCCCATTCCATGGTCTGCGCAGAGACAAGAAGCAGTGATATTATTATTATTATTATTTATTATTATAGCACCATTTATTCCATGGCGCTTTACATGTGAAAAAGGGGTATAATACAAGAACAATTACAATAATCTTGAACACAATGTGACAGCGACTGGTACAGGAGGAGCGAGGACCTTGCCCGCGAGGGCTTGATATCACCTTTCTACGGGCCTGTGATTTCTGGCAGCGATCAGGTAACTTTGAGCGGTGCATCATCATAAAAAAATCAGATGGCGCACTATTCAAGTCATCTGATATCAGTGCTTCCTACCTATGTGCAGACCACAGAGAGGCCTGTGCTCGAACCAGGTGGGTGCCAGTAGTATGACGGAGTTTATTTTTTACATAAAACAGTTTATCCTTTATCCTCTAACTCAGCATTCATTCATTCTGCTAAAACCATGGTTCTGATATCAGCAGATTCTAAGAAAACTAAGCAATGCAGCAGTTTGACCTTCCTTCACCTTCCTCATTCTGCAGAGCACAGCCCCATTTCTTACTTTCCTTTTAAAGAGGATCTGTCATCAAAGTCAAAAGTGACCAGTGTTTGCTCCTAGTTTTTCCTGCTGCCACCCAAAGTATTCCAGTTTTTTTTTAATTCTGCCATAGCCTTCCATTGCTCCTTTTTATTTAGTGCAAATTTTTATGGTCTTTACTAAGGAGGTGTGGTTTAGAGGATTCTCTAGGGAAGCGTCATTAGGCTGCTCTCTAGTATTACCCTGTAAGTACCACCCCCTTGTAAAGACAATAAAATTTAGCAGTAAATTAAAAGACTTATTTTTGAAACCGTATGGCCGATTTAATAAAACACCAAAAAACCAAGGGGAGCAATGGGAGTAAAATAAGAGTTACAACTGGCCACTTTTGTTCTGGTGACAGCTCTTAAGATAGGTGCGATGTCAAGAATATTATACATAAACTAAAAGTTATTTTATGTAAAGTGAGTTTTCAGGTTACTACATCCATAACAGGAGTCGCAAAATGCAAGGATTTGTGAAAAGTAAAAATGGTGCAAGCTGTGGCAAATTTACCAAAATGGAGCATGTTGCAGAATAACTAGATATAGCTAGACATGATAGGCTGGATTCCCACTGTCTTTGTGATTTGGCCTTTATATGTCAAGAAACTTTCGCAGAATTGTATAGATTGCTATACCAATACATTTTATTAGACTATTTAAGTGTTTAAGGAATTGAAACAGGCTTGAAAAGTGGCCAAAAAACCTAAACACTAAGCATAAAAATAGAAACGATCAGATCAGCTCACCCTCTTGCGAATCGATGGCCAGAACAGCAGCAGGGCCACAGCAAAATGTAGAAGAAAAGAGGGATAGTTCCAGCATCCAAATAAAAGCCAATGCAATGAATAAAGACACAAGGTATGAAGAGCGTTTGCAACGCTAGATACCATTGGTGGATTGAGACCATTTTCCAGACTTTTATTGGATGCTTAAATAAACTTTTTGACTTTTATTTGTATGCTGGAACTATCCCTCTTTTCTTAAACACTAAACATGGTATGACTTGTAGACCGTCTTGATTGATGTACAGTACATAGACAATAATGATTTATGACAAGACAAAAAATTCAGCAATCTTTAACAAAGTTGGTTGCCTTTTACATTTTCAAAACCATTAGGGCCTGTGCACACGTTGCAGATTTGTATCAGATTTGTGGTGTTTTTTTCAGCTCAGATTTGTCATAAAACCTGGAGGGTTTCCTGTTGCCAGCAAAGTGATTAGAATCCTGCAGGCTCATGCACACTTTGCTTATTTGTGACATGCAGATTTGGTGTGGATTTAAGTCTGCAGCATGTCAATTCTTTCAGGCTTCTTTTCACTCATTCTAATGAGTGGGGAAAAATCTGCATCAAACACGCATGTAAAAAATGCATCTAATACACGGCAAAAATGCATCAAAACGCGTCTCTTTTACACAGCTTTTTTTCCTGCCAAGAGATGCAGCATAACATAGAAACATAGAAAGGTAGAGTTGGAAGGGACCTTCAGGGTCATCTGGTCCAACCCCTGCTCAAAACGTTTTATTTTTACTTTTTATTTAACTTTGTCATTTTTTCAGCTCTATTTTATTGTACTCCAATAATTTTATAATCTCACTGAAGTATCATGTTATAGATTCTATTAAACTCTATGGAAAAGGGAATGGGAGAAGAAAGGAAGAGCATGCAGCATAGTGAGACATTTTAGCATGATGCTGCAGCTTCTAGAAAGCATAGGCGGATTATAATGAGGGCAATCCGGGCTACCGCCCGGAGCCTCGGGTCGCCAGGGGGCCCGGGGCTCCGGGGGGGCTATGGCCGGATTGCCCTCATTATATGTGTGGCCGCGCGGCACATACCGGCAGACAGTGGCGGGGGGGGGGCCCCTGACCACTCCCCCAGCAGCGGTGCACGGCCGCTACTTCTTCTTCGGCCGGGCCAGCACTGCAGCAGTTAACTTCCTTGTGTGCTGGCCCGGCCGCGTCACTGCTAGGAGACACGGCCCTGTGCGCGGCCGTGTCTCCTAGCTGTGACGTCACGCCATGCGCGCCCGGCCTGCACTGCTACTTACCACCGGAGAGAAGCAGGAGCCAGGAGGACTGGAGCTGGGGGATGGTGAGTGAGCGTGTGTGTGTGAGAGAGTGTGTGTACGTGTATGTATGTATAGGCAGATATCATTGTGTGATGTCTGTTTATATGTATTTTTGTGTTTCAAATGTGTTCATGCGTGTATGTATATGTTTGTGTGCCTGACTGCGTGCGGCCTCCTGCTGAGTATAGATGGCGCCGTGCGACCTCCTGCTGTCTCTGGAGGGGGGGCCGTGCAGCCTCCCGCTGTGTCTAGATGGCTCTGTGCGGCCTCCCGCTGTGTCTAGATGGCTCCGTGCGGCCTCCCGCTGTGTCTAGATGGCTCCGTGTGCTCAATATTGAGTCATACAATTAATGTAAGGCTATGTGCCCACGATGCAGAAATGCTCCGGATTTTTTTTGAGAGTTTCTGCATCTCCCTGGCAGAAAAAACGCATGCGGATTGTACATGCGGATTGTACATGCGGATTGTACATGCGGATTGTACATGCGTTTTTCCTGCCAGGGACTTGCGGATGTGACCCGTCACATGACTAAATGACGTCATGGCAGGTCCTTTTCAGACCATCGCGAGCTGCCTGAAAGCCAGGACGCATCGGATAAAGACACCGGGGGCCATCAGAAAGTAAGTATAATGTTTATTTAATTATTTTTTTTACAGGTTCTATGGTACCCGGGTCCGGAGGAGAGTCTCCTCTTCTCCAAACCCGGGTACCATCCGCACATTGAAACGCATGGATTCTGCATGTACAGATGCAGTGATGCGGATTACATGCGTTCCAATGCAAGTCAATGGCGGCGAAAGCACCGCGCTTCCGCAAAATAATTGTTAGTGCTGCGGATTTTTCCGCAATGATAATCCGCAGCGGAAATTTCCGCAGCATGTGCACAGCACATGCGGATTATCATTGGGGAACATGGCAGACCTTCTACCAAGCGTTTTTAAGCGTTTCTGCAGCGGAATTGCCGCTGCGGAAACGCTTAAAAAACGCGTAGTGGGCACACAGCCTAAAAAAAATTATTATAATTAATATTGTGCCAAATTAATTTCACGTGAACTATCACGTGATCTATCACAGGGGATCATGTGACATGTCACGTGATACATCAGGTGTTTGTGTGTGGGGTGGGGGGCCCGTGCCTTCTAAACTGCCCGGGGCCCTTGCTACTCTTAATCCTCCCCTGCTAGAAAGTGATTTATTTTACATCAGTGCTGGATTCACAGCTACACTGCTCAGTAATACTGTTTAATGTCCTCCATTCTACTGCTGCTGCTTCTGTGTGCTACACAGACAAAGGACAGCAGTAATCCCTTATGTCTATGTGTGCAGTATATTAAAACTCAGAGATAAGCTACATTTAGAGATAGAATCAGCATATTGGAAAACTAGTGAAAAATGCAGGATACAGGTCATATTACAGCCAGAAATATTGTTATTCCTCAGGTACACGCAATATGAAAGTTACTTGAAATCATATATATGCTTTAAGATATAAAATTAATTTTCCAGCAAATTTTATGGCAATTTCGCTGGCTGCAATACAGTCAGTCATAGTCTGGGGGAATGGCCATCCTCATTCCCACCATCTGAAAGTGTTTGCGCAACAAGTCCGTATGATTTTTGCAAATCTTATTCAGATATATAAGGTGGGTGTTAGTTGCAGAACTGCAAGCAGCACAGCTGTGAAAGATATCTGTACTACAATGGTTTTAATTAGTGTTGAGCGAACATGCTCGACACTGCTCGGTACTCGCCCGAGCATCACGCTACTCGGGATGTTCGGCGAGCACCGAGCATTTCCGGGTTACTCGGGCGGGAGCTCGGGTCTCCGCCCTGCATGTTTGGCGCTCTTTACAGAGCCAATGAACATGCAGGGATTGCCAGCCAGTCACTGTAATGCCGCAGCCATGTTGTTTGTGGGCATTACAGTGATTGGCTGGCCGCACAGCGTCACCTCGAGTATTTAAAACTGGGCGCCGCCATCTTGGACACAGTCGCTCCGGATCAGACAGTGTAGGGCCAGCGCTGCTGATTTAGGGACAGATATATCCTGCAAAATAGTTAGTGTAGGGTCTGTAAAGGTTGCCAGATCAAACAAACAGTCCTTCTCAGGACTAATATCCATCCCAGGTATATCAGGCAGGCAGGCAGGCTGTATAGGAGACGCAGTGGTTATACCAGCAAACGCTGCATTACAGTCCAGTGTGCTGCTCCTGTTGCTGAAATTGCTGGACTTAGCTCCAGGTCCCGGGGGCCAGGAAAAATCCTTTTTTTTTATCTAAATCCTCTTTTTTTTTTCCTCCTTCACAATGTACAAATACCCATCTTATTAACCTTTTGGTGCCTCCCCCCTCCCCCCCCCCAAAAAAAGTGTGTCTCTGATTTTTCAGACACAAATATATCTGTTGAAAATAGTCTGGTGTAGGCCAGAGAAATAGAAGTGTGGTTTTGCAGTTCTATGGGCCATTTGTATCTGAAAAAAAACAGTTTGAGTGTGTCGCTCACTGTTCAGCCGCAAATATATATATATTTTAAAAAGCCTGGTATACACCAGTAAATTATTACTGTGGTTTTGATGTTCCACGGTAAAACATCTCTATTATCCTGTTTTTGGCATTTTTTGCTGTATAAAAATAATAATAGTGTCTCCCTGATTTTTCAGACACAAATATATCTGTTGAAAATAGTTTGGTGTAGGCCCGAGAAATACAAGTGTGGTTTTGCAGTTCCACGGTACAAACCTCTGTATTATCCACTTTTGGGCCATTTGTATAAAAAAAAAACAGTTTGAGTGTGTCGCTCACTGTTCAGCCGCAAATAGATATATATTTTAAAAAGCCTGGTATACACCAGTAAATTATTACTGTGGTTTTGATGTTCCACGGTAAAACATCTCTATTATCCTGTTTTTGGCATTTTTTGCTGTATAAAAATAATAATAGTGTCTCCCTTATTTTTCAGACACAAATATATCTGTTGAAAATAGTCTGGTGTAGGCCAGAGAGACAGAAGTGTGCTTTTGCTGTTCCACGGTAAAAAATCTCTATTATCCTGCTTTTTGCATTTTTTGCTGTAAAAAAAAAAAAAATAGTGTCTCCCTGATTTTTCAGACACAAATATATCTGTTGAAAATAGTCTGGTGTAGGCCAGAGAGACAGAAGTGTGCTTTTGCTGTTCCACGGTAAAAAATCTCTATTGTCCTGCTTTTTGCATTTTTTGCTGTAAAAAAAAAAAAAAATAGTGTCTCCCTGATTTTTCAGACACAAATATATCTGTTGAAAATAGTCTGGTGTAGGCCCGAGAAATACAAGTGTGGTTTTGCAGTTCCACAGTACAAACCTCTGTATTATCCACTTTTGGGCCATTTGTATCTAAAAAAAACAGTTTAAGTGTGTCGCTCACTGTTCAGCCGCAAATATATATATATTTTAAAAAGCCTGGTATACACCAGTAAATTATTACTGTGGTTTTGATGTTCCACGGTAAAACATCTCTATTATCCTGTTTTTGGCATTTTTGCTGTATAAAAATAATAATAGTGTCTCCCTGATTATTCAGACACAAATATATCTGTTGAAAATAGTCTGGTGTAGGCCAGAGAGACAGAAGTGTGCTTTTGCTGTTCCACGGTAAAAAATCTCTATTATCCTGCTTTTTGCATTTTTTGCTGTAAAAAAAAAAAAAATAGTGTCTCCCTGATTTTTCAGACACAAATATATCTGTTGAAAATAGTCTGGTGTAGGCCCGAGAAATACAAGTGTGGTTTTGCAGTTCCACGGTACAAACCTCTGTATTATCCACTTTTGGGCCATTTGTATCTAAAAAAAGCAGTTTTAGTGTGTCGCTCACTGTTCAGCCGCAAATATATATATATTTTAAAAAGCCTGGTATACACCAGTAAATTATAACTGTGGCTTTGCTGTTCCACGGTAAAAAATCTCTATTATTCAGGTTTTGGTAGTTTTTTCCGTAAAGAAAAACAGTAGTGTCTCCTGACTGTTGTGACACAAAAATATATCTGTTGAAAATAGTCTTGTGTAGGCCCGACATCCCAGTGTGGTTTCGCAGTTCCACGGGTCAAATCGCTGTACTATCCAGTTTTGGGCCTTTGGTATCTAAAAAAAAAGCAGTTTGAGTGTGTCGCTCACTGTTCAGCCGCAAATATCTCTATTTAAAAAAGTGTGGTATACCCCAGTAAACAATAACTGTGGTTTTCCTCTTCCACGGTTCTAATCTACTCTTTATTACCCTTTTTCCATTGATAGTGAAAGTGTAAGCTATTTTACTTAATTTACAATGGGCAAGGCGCGTGGCAAGGGACGTGGAAGTGGACGTTCTGGTGATGGTTCGTGCAGAGGACGGGGCCGTGGCCAAGGTGAAAATGTGCCACAACCAACAGCCACATCTTCTCGCTCCCACTTCTTGACCAAATTACTAGGGAAGCACAGTACAACACCAGTATTGAGAACTGATCAGTGTGAACAAGTTATTAATTGGATAGCAGACAATACTTCCAGTTACCTGGGCACCACCACCTCCGGTCTGTCTTCCACACGGTCAACTCTTAGTAGCCGTGAGTCTCGACCGCATACTCCTCCTCACCCTGATGCTCCTTCCTCCCACCATGCCGAGTGTCGTCAGACAGCAAGTGATCCCACACTTGGACACTCTGAAGAGCTGTTCACTGGTCTATTTCCATATTTGGGCCCCTCGCCTGATACGCTTGAAGTGGTGGAAGAGGAGATCCCATGTTGCGATGCCCAAATATTTGAACAGCCACGGCCACAGGAAGTCGACGTTGGCAATCTGTCACAAGAGGTGGACGATGACGAGACACAATTGCCAGGAAGTGAGGAGGAGGATTGTGGTGCGCAAGTGGAAGAGGAGGAGGTGGTGGATGATCTAGTAACTGACCCAACGTGGAAGGAGGACATGCAGAGTGAGGCCAGCAGCACACAGGGGGAGGGAGGCAGAGTACCCCAACAAGCAGGAAGAAGCAGTGTGGTGGCCGCAGACAGAAGGCAGGCAACCGTTCCCCATAACACCAACACGAGGGACGTTGCCAGTACAAGCGGTAGGTCTTCCAGAGTCTGGAATTTTTTTAAAGACTCTGCTGATGACCCCAAAAAGGCCATATGTTCCACCTGCCATGCCAGCATCAGCAGGGGTGACAAAACTACCATCCTGACCACCACCAGCATGAACAGGCACATGGCAGCAAAGCACCCGACTTTGTGGGGCGAAACCCAGGGTCCACGACCAGTGTCAGCGGGTGTCACCACTGCTTCTTCCACTGTTGTGCGTGCAATAGAACCCCCTGTTGTGTGTGCAAGGCAATCCCCTGTCCATACTGCATGCAAAGATGCCCCCTCCTCTCAGTCTTCACTTGTTATGGCAGTTTCTCAAGAAACAGCATCAACGTCCACGTCCCACCGCAGCGTTCAATTGTCCATATCCCAGACCTTTGAACAAAAGCGGAAATTCGCAGCTAACGCCCCACAGGCCACAGTCCTAAATTCGCACATTTCACGACTGCTTGCATTGGAAATGCTGCCTTTTAGGCTGGTGGAGACGGAATCCTTCCGCAATCTTATGGCGGTGGCCGTCCCTCGGTACTCGGTCCCCAGCCGACACTATTTTGCCCGATGTGCCATCCCCGCACTACACAAGCACGTGTCCCAAAGCATCTGCCGTGCCCTCAACAACGCAGTTACTGGGAGAGTCCACCTGACAACGGACACGTGGACAAGTGCTTGTGGCCAGGGACGGTACATCTCTCTGACGGCACACTGGGTAAACATAGTGGAAGCCGGGACCCAGTCGGACCTTGGGACGGAACACATCCTCCCCACACCGAGGATGGCGTGCCCTATGTCAGTCACAGTTTCCCCCACAGTGTACAGCTCCTGCGCATCCTCCTCCTCCTCCTCATGTTCAGCCTCCATCTCAGATATCACCACATCAGTTACAAGATGGAAGCATTGCAGTACTGCCTCCGCCAAGCGGCAACAGGCTGTGCTGAAACTCATAAGCTTAGGTGATAAACCTCACACTGCTTGTGAGCTGTGGACAGCTGTGAAAGAGCAGGCAGATCTGTGGCTGAGACCGCTGAACCTACATCCCGGCATGGTCGTGTGTGACAATGGCCGTAACCTGGTGGCGGCTCTGAGGCGAGGTGAGATCACACACATACCATGCCTGGCTCATGTGCTTAACCTCGTGGTTCAGCGGTTTCTTAAATCGTACCCTGAGTTGCCAGATCTGCTCGTGAAAGTACGCCGCCTGTCAGCTCATTTTCGCAAGTCGGCTACAGCTTTCGCCGCCCTTGCTGTGTTGCAGCAGCGTTTGCAGCTTCCGGCACACCGACTGGTGTGTGATGTCCCCACACGTTGGAACTCTACCCTCCACATGTTGCAAAGGATTTGTGAGCAGAAGAGAGCAAGCAGTTGTGGAGTACCTGCTGCAACAAGGCCGTCGATATTCAGGTCAGACTCCACACATAAGACCTCAGGAGTGGACCTGGATGTCTGACATATGTACCATCCTGACAAACTTTGAGGAGGCCACCAAGATGGTGAGTGGCGATGACGCCATCATTAGTGTCAGCATCCCACTTGTCTGTCTTTTGCAAAGCTCTCTGCAGAGAATTAAAGAGGAGGCATTGCAGCCAGAGTATGATGAGATGGATCAAGAAGCCGTAGCGGGCGATTACACACAGCCCAGCCTCATCTCATCCCAACGTGCATTGGGGGACAATGAGGGAGAGGAGGAGGAGGAGGAGGAGGAAGAACAGGAGCTGCTATCATGCGTTGTAGACGGTAGTACCTGTACAAGTGTCATACCGTCGGTTCAGTGTGGGTGGCCTGAGGACAGGGGGGAGGAGGAAGAGGAGGAGAAGGAGGAGAGCATGGTCAGTCGTCATCTTGGTGAGGACACGGAAATCTTGCCCGTTACCAGTCTGGCACGCATGGCTGACTTTATGTTACGCTGCCTTAACCGTGACCCTCGCGTTGTCAAAATGTTGGGTGACAGTCATTACTAGTTGGTGACACTTGTAGACCCCCGCTACAAGGAGAACTTTCACTCTCTTATTCCTGAGGTGGAGAGGTCTACAAAAATGGGGCAATACCAGAAGGCCCTTGCTGCAGAACTCTTAAAAAATTCCCATCTGAACACGCTAGCGACAGAGGTCACAGTTCGTTGCCCAACCAAGGCGTACAGGCGAGAGAGATGCAACTCCAATCCAGCAGAGGCAGGGGAACACTGTCAACGTTCTGGGACAGTTTTCTGACACCCGCCCAGCTTACAGGCCCTGAGGCGCGGGGTACTCTCACAAGGAGTGGAAAGTTTCAAAAGATGGTGAGGGAGTACCTTGCCGATTGTACCAGCGTCCTCCGTGATTCCTCTGTGCCTTTTAATTATTGGGTATCCAAGCTGGACACTTTGAATGAACTCGCTCTGTACGCCTTGGAGGTCCTGGCCTGCCCTGCCGCTAGCGTGTTATCGGAGCGTGTTTTTAGTGCCACTGGGGGAATAATAACTGATAAGCGCACTCGCCTGTCAACTGACAATGCTGACAAGCTGACCCTTATCAAAATGAACAAGGGCTGGATTGGGCCAGACTTCTCATCACCACCAAATGACAGCAGAGTAACATAAAGTCAAATCCACTGTGTTATTTCGGGAGGTGTATTCACATGCACCGCTTCACACCCACACATGGGTATATGCTTCCTCGTTTCGGCTGTTTAATCTTCTTCTCCTTATCCTCAGCCTCCACCACCACTATACCACCAGGGTGCCAGCATTGCAAGTTCCTCCGTCCTAATTTTTGGCAGCTTTTGCTGGGAAAGCATAAGCAAATACTATGGGAGACCCACTCCCCAATAATGGGACTTATGTTTGTAATATGCTGTACTGCATGGCTCTTGTAAGGGGCATTGCAAGTTGCTCCGTCCTAATTTTTGGCAGCTTTTGCTGGGAAAGCATAAGCAAATACTATGGTAGACCCACTCCCCAATAATGGGACTTATGTTTGTAACATGCTGTACTGCATGGCTCTTGTAAGGGGCATTGCAAGTTGCTCCGTCCTAATTTTTGGCAGCTTTTGCTGGGAAAGCATAAGCAAATACTATGGGAGACCCACTCCCCAATAATGGGACTTATGTTTGTAATATGCTGTACTGCATGGCTCTTGTAAGGGGCATTGCAAGTTGCTCCGTCCTAATTTTTGGCAGCTTTTGCTTGCAAGGCATAAGCAAATACTATGGGACACCCACTCCCCAATAATGGGACTTATGTTTGTAGTATGCTGTACTGCATGTGACGCGCCCCCTGGGCCGTGTGTACACATGTGTGGGATACCCGGTGCCTGGTCTCTGGGGTCTATAGTCTCCGTGGCGGTGACCCGGTCCCGTGGCTCAGGCTGGTCAAACCAGTGGCAATCTTTCTTAGGTTTTGAGGTTAATTGTCCGACTGCGCCACCCGTGGATTGCGGTCAGGGAGTACCACCGCTGCGAGGCAGACCGCTGAGGCTGGTGTTGTGTGCGCAGCATAAAATGGGATAACTCCCCTCGGGAGGAGTATAGCCTCAGGGCAGTGAGTGTGGATGATGGGGGTGATGGTGCACGAGCGCAGCAGGAATGACTCAGAGTCTTTGCAGTGCAGTTCAGGGTCTTTACTGATGATTATAAGGTAGACCCTCCCGGGAGTACTGGCTAGCATAAGAGGCCTGGTCAGTCTGTGAGCAAGCAGGAGTTCCCCTGGCCAGGTAGAGTTGTAGGCCTCCCCGTCTGTCTGCACTCTTCCTGGCTACCTTGCTGTAAGCGGGTAGAAGTAGCCCACGTCCCTGAGTGTACCGTGTAGTGCTCACCCGTATGGCTGGTGACTTGGGGCCTTCTGTTAGCCTCCGCTCCACGACGGCGGTGCTGGTCCCTTGCTTGTGACTGAGCCTCTGGGCTTCTATGGCCAGAGGACCTGAAATCCCCTGCCGGCTGGTTTCTGCTGCTGGATATATAAGTCCTCACAGCTTCGGACTCCTGTGTCCGGTTCCTATTGTCTTCTGCCAGGGCAAGCTCTGCTCAGCTTCCAGCCCCTCGTCTTTAGCTCCTAGCTCCTACAGAGCTCCTTGCTGTTACTTTCCCTTGCTCTCACTCTGACTCTGACTGTTCTCTGTTCTCTGACTCACTCAACCCCACCCCAGATCCAGTTTATAAGGGCAGAATTCTCCCCTCCCAGGACTGGGACAGGAGGATGTTGCATGTCCAATGCTGCCTAAAGCAGGCCGGGCTAAGAAAAGTGTGTGGGGGGATGTTCCAAGGAGAAATGGGGGCGGCTGGAGACCGTTTATGGACACCCGACTGCCCCCAGGCGGCTGGGGACCGTGTGGACACTCGGCCGCGGGGCGGCTGGGGACTGAGTATGGACACCCGGCCGCCGGGCGGCTGGGGACTGAGTATGGATTCCAGGCCGCCAACACAGCCATGACGTGGTGGCCAGATTCCACCTCCACATGCCTAAAAGGCCCAATTTCAAGTTCAAGCAAGCAGTATGGTATTGCAGCCTGGGGGTGAGTGGGTGGCAGGCTGCATACTTGCGCTTATATTGCAAGGAATGGGGGAGGTACAATTGAACACTGCCCTGGGACTAGAACTTGCATGGGAATAGTTGCAAGTCTGCATCTTCTGATGCGGCAAGGATCACTTATGATGGGCACACTTTTAGACAGTGACCTGGGAGTCAGAGATGCTTCCAGGGGTCTTCCCCATGCTGTTCCCATGTCTTTTCATCACTTTATGCATGTGTCACACAGCACATGGCCAGATAAGGTTGTAAAATGTTAAAATGACATTTCCCGGTGAATGCATTTGTCATAGTTGAAAGCAATACAAAAGTGCAAAAACGCATAAAAAATGCTACTTGTGAACATAGCCGAAGGTGTGGAGGAGTATTTTTGTTTTTGGTCATTTATTTTAACTTATACACAAGTATTTTCCCTGGAAAGGATGTTCCTTAACATATTTCACAGGAAAAAAGTTTCACTTTCGTTTTATTCTGAGCCTGTAAAAGTGGCTTAATACCTCTGACCACGTTGTTGACAGCAGTGACCTGGGGGTCAGAAATGCTTCCTGGGGCGATCCCCATGCTGTCCCCATGTCATTTGAGCACTGTCACTATCATTTTGGGCACTTGTTAGGCTTTTAAAAGACTGCTGGGGGGCCACCGCAAAAATGCTCGGGTCTCCCATAGACTAACATTGGGCTCGTTGCTCGGGTCGAGCACTCGAGTATCACGGCGAGCTCAGCCCGAGCTTCGAGCACCCGAGCATTTTAGTGCTCGCTCAACATTAGTTTTAATGCCAAATACTATTTGTGTACATACAGTGTTCCGAGGACCTGACTGAGATGAAATACCACAGGCAGGATGTTCTGTCATAGGGACATTAAGGTAAAGCAGTTGTAGGCTCCTGTTTGTACCTTCAAGCGCTGATAACGTAACCCTTGACCACCTAAGCCTGTTTTCACCTTCATGACCAGGCCATTTTACAATTCTAACCTCTGTCACTTTATGAGATAATAACTCTGGAACGCTTCAACGGATCCCATTGATTCTGAGAATGTTTTTTCGTGACATATTGTAATTCATGATAGTGGTAAAGTTTCTTCGATGTGACTTGCTGTTATTTGTGAAAAAAAATGGAAATTTGGTGAAAATTTTGCAATTTTCAAGCTTTTAATTTTTATGCCCTTAAATCAGAGAGCATAGGTGCATTTCACTAAATTAGAATATCATCAAAAAGTTAATTTATTTCAGTTCTTCAATTCAAAAAGTGAAACGCATATATTATATAGCGTCATTACAAACAGAGTGATCTATTTCAAGTGTTTATTTCTGTTAATGTTGATGATTATGGCTTACTGCTAATGAAAACACACAAGTCATTATCTCAGTAAATTAGAATACTTTATAACAACAGCTTGAAAAATGATTTTAAAAGCTGAAATGTTGGCCTACTGAAATTTATGTTCAGTAAATGCACTCAATACTTGGTCAGGGCTCCTTTTGCATCAATTACTGCATCAATGCGGCGTGGTATGCAGGCGATCAGCCTGTGGCATTGCTGAGGTGTTATGGAAGCCCAGGTTGCTTTGATAGCAGCCTTCAGCTTGTCTGCATTGTTGGGTCTGGTGTCTCTCATCTTCCTCTTGACAATACCCCATAGATTCTCTATGGGGTTAAGGTCAGGCAAGTTTGCTGGCCAATGAAGCACAGTGATACTGTTGTTTTTAAACCAGGTATTGTTACTTTAGGCAGTGTGGACAGATGCCAAGTCCTGCTGGAGAATGAAATTTCCATCTCCAAAAAAGCTTGTCGGCAGAGGGAAGCATGAAGTGCTCTAAAATTTCCTGGTAGACGGCTGCGCTGACTTTGGTCTTGATAAAACACAGTGGACCTACACCAGCAGATGACATGGCTCCCCCAAACCATCACCGATTGTGGAAACTTCACATTAGACCTCAAGCAGCTTGGATTGTGGCCGCTCTACTCTTACTCCAGACTCTGGTACCTTGATTTTCAAATGAAAATTGGAACTCTGGGATCTTGTGGAGTGTGTCAATGACTGCCTTCTGGACATCTGTCAAGTCAGCAGTCTTCCCCTTGATTGTGGAGTCTACGGAAACAGACTAAGGGACCTTTTTAAATGCTTAGGAAGCTTTTGCTGGTGTTTTTTTGTTAATTATTTTAATTTACTGAGGTAAGGAGTTTTGAGTTCTCATTGGTTCTAATCCATAATCATCAACATTAACAGAAATAAACACTTGAAATAGATCACTGTTTGTAGTGGCTCTATATAATATATGAGTTTCACTTTTTGTATTGAAGAACTGAAATAAATTAACTTTTTGATGATATTTTATTTTATTGAGATGCACCTGTATGTCACACAAAATAGTTCATAAATAACATTCTCCACATGTCTACTTTACATCAGCACAATTTTTTAAACATATTTTTTTGTTAGGAAGTTAGAAGGGTTAAAAGTTGACCAGCAATTTCTCAATTTTTCAACAAAATTTACAAAACCATTTTTTTTAGGGACCACATCACATTTGAAGTGACTTTGAGGGGTCTATATGACAGAAAATACCCAAAAGAGACACCATTATAAAAATTGCACCACCCAAGGGGCTCAAAACCACATTCAAAAAGTTTATTAACACTTCAGGTGCTTCACAGGAATTAATGGAATGTGGAAGGAAAAATTAAAATTTTACTTTTTTCACAAAAATAATATTTTAGACCTAATTTTTTTTTACTTTCACAAGGGTAACAGGAGAAATTGGGCCTTAAAATTTGTTGTGCAATTTCTCCTGAGCACACCGATACCCCATATATGGGGAAAAACACTGTTTAGGCGCACGGCAGAGCTTGGAAGGGAATGTAAAATTAGCTTTAATAATTATCGGATGCCATGTCGCGATTGAAGAGCCCCTGATGTACCTAAACAGTGGAAACCCCCCACAAGTGACACCATTCTGGAAAGTAGACCCCTCAAGGAACTTATCTAGATGAGTGGTGAGCACCTTGAACCCCCAGGTGCTTCACAGAAATTTACACCATTGAACTATGAAAATAAAAAAAAATCACATTTTTTCCACAAAAATAAACTTTTAGCCCAAATTTTTTTATTTTCCAAGGGTAACAGGAGAAAATGGACCCCAAAATTTGTTGTGCAATTTGTCCTGAGTACGCAGATACCCCATATGTAGGGGAAAACTACTGTTTGGGCGCACGGCAGGGCTCAGAAAGGAAAGAATAATGTTTTGGAATGCAGACTTTGATGGAATGGTCTGCGAGTATCATGTCATGTTTGGAGAGCCCCTGATATGCCTAAGCAGTGGAAACCCCACAAGTGACCCCATTTTGGAAACTAGACCTCTGAAGGAACTAGATGTGTGGTGAGCACCTTGAACCCACAGGTGTTTCACAGAATTTTACAACATTGATCTGTGAAAATGCAAAAAATATATATTTTTCCCACAAAAATGTTGTTTTAGCCCTAAATTTTTTCATTTTCAAGAGGATAGCAAGAGAAAATGGACCCCAAAATTTATTGTGCAATTTCTCTTGAGTATGCCTATACTTCATATGTGGTCAAAAATTAATTTAGAGGCACAGTGCAAAGCTCAGAAGAGAAGGAGCGCCATATGGAGTTCAGATTTTGCTGGACTGGTTTAAGGGTGCCATGTCACATTGGCAGAGCTTCTGAGGTGCCAGAACAGCAGAACCCCCCATAAGAGACCCCATTTTACAAACTAAACTTCTCAATGAATTAATCTAGGGGTGCAGTGATCTCATTGACTCCACAGGTGGGTCACAGAATTTTACACCATTGGGCAGTGAAGAAAAAAATAATTACATTTCTACCACCACAATTTAGTTTTAGCACCAGATTTCACATTTTCACACTGGAAAATGGGTAAAAACTGCACCAAAATTTGCCCCACAATTTTTGCTGAATGTAGAAATATCTCATTTGTGGCTGTACAGTACTGCTTAGCCACACGGTGAGACTCGGGAGGGACGGAGCGCTATTTGCCCCTAGATCGCAGATTTTTCTAGAATAGTTTGCAGACTTCATATACAGAGCCCCTAAGTGCTAGAAGAGCAGATTCCCCCCTCAAGTGACCCCATTGTGGAAATTATACCCCTTTGGGAATTTATCTACAAGTGTGGTGAGTGCTAATTTTGACTCCATGGGTGTTTTCCAGAAACAAGCAGCAGTGGATGTTGCTGAATGAAAATTGCAAGCTGCTGCTGTAGTGACCAGTACGTTGTAGTGACCACTAAGTTATGCCCAGCTCATGGTTCTGGAGACATGCACCCGTAAATTAGGTGGGCTCTCATCGCTACAGAAATGCCAAACATGTGGACGCTAAATGTGGTTTAGGCACACTGGGGCTCAGAAAGGAAGTGGGCATTTGCAGAATTTGCTGGATTACTTTTGGGGGGCGAAGAGCCATTTTCTCTTTTCCAGAGCCTTTGTACTACCAGTAACGTGGAAGCCCCTTATATTACCGATAAGAGATGACAGACCTGAGTGCAGGATTTTTTGCGGATTGAGTTGAAGCTTTTGTTTGGAACATTTTACATAACATTTTGGATCACATTTATCCTTCGCTCTACTCTGAGCACTTACATTGGGGTTTCCATCTAAATCTCCGAGTGACATGATACAGGTGAACCCCCCGAGGGATTCATTCACTATAATGAGGCAGCAGAGTTAATGTGGACTCCATCTGGCCTGTGTTCAGCGGTGCCTTTTTTTTTCAGAGGTGCACAAAACTGCCCGACAGCACTTTTATGCACGCCTAAAAATACAGACACTGCTGGATCACAGGCCAGACGTCGTCCACGGTGCCTCCATCTGCCTCATTATAGGGAATCTTCCGCCGGGGGTTCTGTCTAAATCACATATTTCAGAGATTTACATGGAAACCCCACTGTAAGTGCTCAGCGTAGAGCGCAGGATAAATGTGCGCCCAACTTTATTGCGATCTTTGGGAGGCAGAATGTACAAATCAACAGCAGGTGAAGAATTTGTTTTATTTTTTACGCTGTTCCTCTTGCGGTAAACTGTAAGTGATTAGACAACTTTATTCTTCTTGTCGGTGCGATTATAGCGATACCAGATTCATATTGGGTTTTTTATTTGTCAGCTAAAAGACGCCTTTTTTTTTGCAAAAACTAGTTTTTGCATCCCCATATTTAGTTATAATTTTTCCATATTTCTGCCAACAGAGTCATTTCAGGGCTTGTTTTTTGCAGGAGGAGTTGACGTTTTTATTGGTACCATATTTGGGCACATGACACTTTTTGATCGCTTTCTATTCTGATTTTTAGGAGGCAGAATGAACAAAAACCAGTAATTCAGGAATTGTTTTTTTATGTCATTCTGCGTGTGGTAAAATTGATAAGGCAGCTTTATTCTTCAGGTCAGTATGATTACAGCCATACCACATTTATGTCTTTTTTTGCGTTTTGGCGCTTTTACACAATAAAAACTATTTTATAGAAAAAAATAATTATTTTTGCATTGATTTATTCTGAGAGCTATAACTTTTTAATTTTTCGGCTGATGAAGCTGTGTTGTAGCTTGTTTTTTGCAGGACAAGATGACGTTTTCATTGATACCATTTTTATTTACATTCCGCTTTTTGATCGCGTTTTATTCCACATTTTTTGGGCGGTATGATGATAAAGCATCGGTTTTTGCCTGTTTTTTTATTTTTTTTTATGGTGTTCACTAAAGGGGTTAACTAGTGGGATAGTTTTATAGGTTGGGTTGTTCCCGACTTGGCAATATCAAATATGTGTACTTTTTTTGTTTATATATATATTTTTTCAAAAAAATAATTTATTTATGGGCACAATATATATATTTTTTTATTATTATTTTTTAATTTTATTCACTTTGTTTTAGTTTTTCTTACTTTTTTTTTTACTTTGTCCCACTATGGGAATTTCACTTTTTACAGGCTGATAGCTTGTATAGCATAGGAATGCAGGAGCATTCCTTTGCTATGCAAACTGTCAGCACTGCACTGACAGACAACCTTGTGAGATCATACACTGAGCATGATCTCACAAGTTTGCTAGCTTTGGTGACCCGGATGTCATCATGACAACATAGGGTTACCATAGCAATGATCGGCCGCCCACAATGACGTCGCAGGGGTGCTAATCCACGGGCCGAGGGGGCTTCCTCCCTCTGTCTGCTTGCTAAATGCAATTTAGGGAGTTAAACTGTTGGGAGCGGTGCGGCACCACTCCTGGCACTGAGTGCTGGGTATCACCTGTCAGAATCAGCTGACACCTGTTAGCAATCTCGTGCACAGCCTCTCTGCGCGCAAAATTGCCTGGACGTATCCCCCCTGTGCGCGCAAAATTGCCTGGATGTATCCATACGTCCAAGGTCGGTAAGTACCTACCGACCTGGACGCATGGATACGTCCAAGGTTGTGAAGGGGTTAATAACATAATAAGTCTTCCGTGAAGTGGGTGCACCGTCACTAATGTCACGTCAAGTGAGGCGTGTCATCAGTGACGCGTTCCCCATGGTGGATGCTGGGCTGTGGGCGGGGTTACCCCGCGCGTCACACCAAGCATCCAACGTGCGTTTTCCCAGTGAATGAGGAGAGGGAGAGCACAGTGGATGTCGGGTGTGACGCGTGGGGTAACCCCGCCCACAACCCAGCAGCCACCAGGGGAACGCAGAAGAGGGACCCTCGGCTGCAGCCTGGACTTGTCATGATGTCAGAGCCGGCTGCAGAAGGGGGTAACGTGATGCCTGTGAGCGGCCAGTGATAGCGTATTTAGAGAAACACTTATGGGCCCTGGGGGAATACATTGGGGGGATCATATAAAGTAGTGGACAACCCCTTTAACAGTAAGTGAATGGACAAAAAAGGAGGGAGACTAGCCCTGCACACCACAATCTAAACATGTGCAAAGAGTCACCCTGCCTTAATGAAGAGGGGCTGAAGCAGCTTTTCCCAAGACTCATTTTTCACCAGCTGTCATGGCACCCCTTGCACCCAGTGTAGACTTCTCTCACAGTATCACTGACAATTTCATGGAGGTTGTAGTGTAAATGTTATACTAGAAGCTACTTGATGAATATCTTTCCTCAGAGGCATTTGTGGGGATACACGTCTCTGCAGTACCATATGTTCTGTATCTGGCGATGGCATCCCACAGATAGGTATCTTGGTGCTTTACCCTACTCACTGCTCCTCACCCTCCTTTAATAATGTTAGTGAACTATTAATTTATCTGTATGTCTGTCTGTATATCTGTCCATCTCATATCTATTTATTAGAACTATGGTCTTGTAATAAAAATTAAAACAACGGTTACCCTTTAAGTGTTTACCATTTCCCTCACTATACTGTGTATATACATAATCTAAAGCCATCAGCAGTGGGTGTCAAGTGTAACTTTAACCCCTTCATGACCAGAGCATTTTCCGTTTTTGCATTTTTGTTTTTTGCTCCCCTTCTTCCCAGAGCCATAACTTTTTTATTTTTTGGTCAATATGGCTGTGTGAGGGCTTATTTTTTGCAGGACAAGTTGTAATTTTGAACGACATCACTGGTTTTACCATATTATGTACTGGAAAGTGGGAAAAAAATTCAAAGTGCAGTGAAATTGCAAAAAAAGTCCAATTCCACATTTTTTTTTTACCACATTCACTGAATGTTAAAACTGACCTGCCATTATTATTCTCCAGGTCATTATGAGTTCGTAGATACCAAACATGTAAACATGTATAGGTTCTTTTTTATTTAAGTAGTGAAAAAAAAATTCAAAGTTTCCTAAAAAAAATAAAAATGGCGCCATTTTCCGAGACTCGTAGCGTCTCCATTTTTTGTGATCTGGGGCCGGGTGAAGGCTTATTTTTTGCGTGCCGAGCTGACGTTTTTATTAATACCATTTTGGGGTAGGTACGATGTCTTGATCGCCCGTTATTGCATTATATTGCAATGTTACGGAAATCAAAAAAACATAATATTGATAGATAGGGCGATTCTGAATGCGGCGATGCCAAGTATATGTACGTGTGGTGTTTTTTTTTACTGTTTTATTTTGAACGGGACGAAAGGGGGGTGATTTAAACTTTTATATATTTTTTATTTTTTTTATATTTTTAAAATATTTTTTTTTACACTTTTTGCATTCTTCAATAGTCTTCATGGGAAACTTGAAGCTTCAATTATCTGATTGCCTCTGTTACACACAGGCGATGATCAGATCACCTGTGTGTAGCAGATTTGCTCACTTGCTATGAGTGCCGACCACTGGGTGGCGCTCATATCAATCTGGCAGTGACAAACACAGGGGTCTCCTGCAGACCTCGGGTTGTCATGCCAACTAATTGGCGATCCACGATCATGTAACGAGGTCGCCAATGGGCGGTTCCAATGATGCACTTCCCAGAAGCGCGAGTTAAATGCCGCTGTCATAGATTGACAGCGGCATTTATCTGGTTAACAGCCGCGGGTGGATCGCAATTCCAGCCGCGCCTCTTGCAGGTACATGTCAGCTGTATAAATCAGCTGACATGTGCCCAGAAAGGTGCGGGCTCAGTGCCAGAGCCCGCACCAAACAGGGGGATGTGCTGTTCAACCATATGAACTACTCTGCAGAGTGAAACTAAATGGAGATTGCAAAAAGTATGTTGGTTTATCATGTAGTTTAGAGATAATTCTTTTCATATTTACATTCCAAGCAAAAGGTTATTGCTTGTGTTAGAGAAAAATCAGTTGAATGCGAAAGGTTAAGAACTGCAAATAAGTGTTTTTCCTTAATGACTTTACATTGATAGACAGACATGCTCTCCTTCACAATAAGTTCACATAACCAATACCCTTTGAATATGTTGCATTGGTTATAAAATTTACAAGAACTCTTCAAACAATTAAAATTTGTATGACAATAGGTTATCACATCATACATGGATGGCAATTTTATGCATTCCATCAAGGTTTTCTTTAGGATAAGAGTCAAATTTGTTCCGAGATTCTGCATTCATCTTAGGATATGAGTCAATTAACTCAAGGTTCTTAAATGGAAATCTAAAACTACTGATCCGCTTATGAAGATGTACAATGTGCAAGGTTGAAATATTCTGGCTTCATTTAAAAAAAATATTAAATATTAAAGCATATATAAAATAGATACTGTATATTCCTAAGAATGTAACTGCAAATTATTTCAAGTGCACTTAAGTTTTAAGCATACAATACAGGAGCTCATTGACCGTTCTAATTTTCTACATAAAGGTTCCAGCTACTGTACTTTTGTAGTAGTTTTCTTTACCTAAAGTTTATAGTTCAAATAATTACTTAGATTCCATTGTGCAAAGATAGGTGTTACTAGAAATACCAAGTATGAGTCCACAACAGTAATGTAACTAGTGGGGGTGGGGCAGGGAGAATCCATGGGCAAAGGCAACACTTAACTGCATTGTTGTCCACACATTGATGCAGTTAAAACTCTTGGTAGAGCTGTGAGCCAATGGTGCCAAATGCCACCACTCTCCTCTCCTTCTTGTAGACTGCAGGTTGATTTAGACTTGTGGCTTTCAGAAAATGGGGGCATACACATTATGGTGGCATCCTGTCAAAGATAGCCCAATGACATGACCACATCACTCCTCCCAGGGGCGTAACGATCGTTGCAGTAGAGGGTGTGACCGCGAATGGGCCAGTGCAGGAGAGGTGTCTGCCAGCGCCTATTTCAGCTGGATGTGCATCCTAGGACGCACATTCAGTTGAAATGTTTTGTTGCACAGAGAACCACCAGCTCCCTTCACCGCAATACATGCGCCAATCAATCAGAGGCCAGCAACTGATATCTGCATGTCCATGATGGACAGCACATGGCAGTGATGTCATGCGCTGCCTGCATGCTAACGTCAGCTGCCGACTAATGAAAAGGATGCCCTGCTTAGTTGAAGGAGGTGTAAGGTAAGAAGTATTGTTCATTTCTTTTTTCAATGTGTTGAAGAAGAGTGGAAGAATGGGGGGGGGGCAATATTACTTTAAGGGGCCCAGAATGGTGGAAAATATTCTATGAAGGAGCCCAGGATGTGGGACAATATAACAGGAAAAGGCCCAGGATGATGGACATTATAACAGGAAAGGTTCAAAGATGGAGAACAGAAGGGGCACAAGATTAGGGACGTTATAACTGGAAGGGGCCCGGGATTGAGTAAATTATAACAGAAAAAGGCCCAGCATGTGAGACATTAAAACAGGAAGGGACCCAGGATGGGGGACATTATTGCTAGAAACGGTCCAACATGGGGGACATTATACCACGAAGGGGCCTTGAGTGGGGAACATTATTACTAGAAGGGTCCCAGGATAAGGGACATTATTATTGAGAGGGGCTTAGGATGGGGAAATTATACCAGGAAGTGGTTCAGGATGGGAGTCATTATCGCTGGAAGGGGCCCGGGATGGGGGACATTATAACAGGAAGGGGACCAAGATGGGGGACATTATTACAAGAAGAGGCCCAGAACTATTATAGTAGTAACATTGTTACAAGACAGGAGACATTATTACAGGAAGAACCCAGGATGGTGGACATTATTATAGGATGGGGGCCAGGATGGGGGGCATGACAGAAGACATTATTACAGGATGGGGACAGGGACATTTTTACAGGATGTGGGCCAGGATAAGGAACATACATTATTAGTTTATGGTAGCAAATGGGGGCCAATTGGAGGATGATATTACTGCATGGGAGCCAAAATAGTGGACATTTTTACTCTACAATGGGGAACATTAATAATATTCCCCATTGTGGCCCATATATTATTAACCTCTTTACCCCCGAGGGTGGTTTGCACGTTAATGACCGAGCCAATTTTTACAAAACCACTGTTTGGGTGCACGACAGGACTCGGAAGGGAAGGTGCGCCATTTGACTTTTTGAATGTAAAATTTGCTTGAATAATTAGCGGATGCCATGTTGCTTTTGGAGAGCCCCTGATGTGCCTAAACAGTGGAAACCCCCCACAAGTGACCCCACTTTGGAAACTAGACCCCTCAAGGATTTTATCAAGTGGTATAGTGAACATTTTGAACCCAGGGGTACGACACAGAATTTGATAACATTAAGTCATCATATTGAATAAGTTGTCATTAGTCACTCCATGTCACTCCAGCACCCGCAAAACTTGGTGCATACCCGAGCACCCGATGCAAACTCAAGTAGCGAGCACTTGCGCTCAACATTAGTTGCAATATCGTTGTCATTTTTTTCTTTACTTTGAAAAAATTCCAATCCTAACCCTAGCACAACCCTAACCCTAGAGTTTATTTTTTACTTCGTTCCTCGTGCGGTATAAGTGATTGGACCACTTTATTCTTCGGGTCGTGGGATTACAGAGATACCAGATTCATATTGGGTTTTTATTATTGACAGCTGTCACACACTAAAAGGCTTTTTTTTTGCAAAGACTAGTTTTTGCATCGCCATATTTTGAGAGATATAATTTTTCCGTATTTCAGCCAACAGAGTCATGTTACGGCTTGTTTTTTGCGGGACAAGTTGACGTTTGAGCGGTACCATTTTTATTTGCATTCGTCTTTTTGATCGCGTTTTATTGCATTTTTTGTTTGGCAGTATGATGATAAATAATGTTTTTTTTTTTACCGTGTTCACTAAAGGGGTTAACTAGTAAGACAGTTTTATAGACCAGGTCGTTCCGGATGCGGCGATACCATATATGGGTACTTTCATTGTTTTTTTTTGTTTTTTTCCACAATAATATTTATTTATGGGTACAATATATTTTTATTTTTTTGGATTATTTTTTTCATTTTTTCTTTATATTTTTACAATTATTTTTTTTTCACATTTTGATTCTTTTTTTACTTTTACACCTTGTCCCACTATGGGACTTTCACATTTTATTTTTGATCGCAGCATTGAGGGGGTTAATGTGCAGGGAGCGGTGCAGGACCGCTCCCTGCACATAGTACTGGGTGTCAGCTGTTACAATCAGCTGACGCTTGGCGGCGATCGCCCCGCACCGCTTTTCTGCGGGCGCGATCGCCATATGACCTAATAGTACGTTATTGGTCCAATCGGCCTAGGTCACCATGACGTACTATTAGGTCTCACGTCAGAAAGGGGCTAAATTATGAAGCCCCAATTGGATGCTCCAATTGTATAAATGCATAAAAGGTGGTTACTATTACTGTACGGGGGCAGAATGGTTTACTGTACTACTGTATTATTGCCTTTGGGGAGGGGGTATAACTTTTGTACTTGAGCAAAAAAACAGAGACTACTACTATATGGCGGCATACAGAGGAATTTTAGTATTGCACGGGGGCCACAAAGGGGACATATGCATTAATTTTGTATGGGGGTTACTGTGAGGGGGGGGGTCATCACTACTGTAATGTATCTTATTTTTTCAGCTACTGTTATTATGGAGGGAATAAAAGGAAGGCACTGTTACTGTGCGGGCACCAAGGCAGTACTATTGCACTTTTCTTCTTCATCTGGTGCAATGTAGAAGTGGGGGAAAAGTGTGGAGGATGCTGTAGAATATGTTGTATGCTGTAGTCATAGATGTACCGTATGTGTGTTATTTTCGGTAGAGAGGAGTCCTGGCTGGAAGAAGTCAAAGAGGTCTGCGCCGGATGAAGAAGGGTAAAAATGAATTACTTCATTTAGACGTATCACTGGTTAGTTACTCGATTTACCTGTATTATATATACTATATACTATCTACAGAGCTCCTCTGTATAATGTCACCTCGTTTTAATACTGTTTTTTTCTATACTGGCTTTTGTTGAGTAACAGAAAGGTGGTTATACTCAGACACTATGTGGTAATACTATATCGTCATGGTGTGGCGGTATTTATCCCTTTTTGTGGTTTATTATTGGTATATTAGGTATGATATACCAGACTGTTCAGTAACAATATGGTGATATTTGTTATTCGGTAACTATATGACTAGTTTTTAGAAGTATTTAGAAATATTTTCTACGAGATTTATATACAGTATTTTATCTGTAGGCTTTTTTTTAATAGGGGGGCAAATAATATATTTAGAGGATCTAGAAAGCCACAGGACCCGTACATCTGACCAAAATGCGAGTTGAGGCCCACATCCACATTTTGCACTGGAGCCCATCAAACTCTAGTTACACCACTGACTCCACTTGAGCATGGACGCAGAGAGAACAAGAAGACTCGGCTAGTGGCTTGTCGCGAGACTTGACATAAGGCAAGTATATATGTATAAAAATACATATATATCATTTGTTTCTTTTTCTCTGTTGCAATATTACTTGTTAAACAGGTACTCAAGGTGCATTATTACTTTTTTTAGGAAAGGGCACTCAGAGGGCATTATTGTTAAGGGATACTTCAGGGCAACATTACTTTTTTGGGGACTCAGGCGACTTTACTACTTTTTGGTCTGCAAATTGAGATTCTGATTTGGCTATTATCCAAAGTCATATTGCAAGACTCGTTAAAGGGTCAATTGTGACTTGTAGGATTGCTGCTTCCAATAGGTGGCGCTATAGAGTTCAAGTTCTTTTTTTCTTTGAAGATCCAATTTGCATATTAAATTTCCCAGAAGAGCATTGCACGGCGATTAAGCCTTCTTACCTTGGCATGTCAGAGCTGGTATGTCACTCTCCATAGGGAGAAACGTTACCCCTTAGACCTCAGTCCAGAGCCTCTCACCTAGCTACATCAGTTCTCATACTTTACACGGATGAGGGCCAACAGCCCGGAACACCGTTTCTGCAAATTGAGAGTCGTTAAAAGAGTCGACGGTGACTTGTAGGATTGCTGCTTCCAATAGGTGCCCCTATAGAGCTCAAGTCCTCTTTTTCTCTTAAAGACAAATTACATACTTTTTGGTGGGCACTTGAAACATTTTTAATTAACTGTGTGCTCTGGGAGCATTAGTATTTTGGGGGCATCTTTTAAGAAACATAACTGTTTAAAAGTATATTGATGGGGCAATTTTACATTTTAAGAGGGCATTGAATGGGCATTACTATGGTATGAAGAGGCATACAGAAGTATAATAGGCTTTTTAGGGCATGTACAACACTTATTATTTAGGGGGCATTTTTATTGCTGAGAGGACACAAAGGGGGCATTGTTACTTGGAGAGAAGCCGCAGGATGGACAGTTTGAGTAGGTTTAGTATAGGAGGGTATGATGCTGAAAATTTGAAAAGTAAAATATATTTGTGTTGCAAACTCTGAATGTGAATTGTGGCTGAAAGAAGGTGGGATGGTGGTCTGGGCTAGATAAAAAAGACAACACTTCTGAGTCACTATATAATTCTGGACTGTAATCTCTAATGTGGTCCGCAGAATTGGTATTTATCATGGTTACTATATGGCGGTAATACTAGTCTTGGTCTTGTATTGCAATTTCATTCTGTAACTGCATAGTCATCCACTGAGGTTCCCACTATACGCTACCTAAGATGGGTGCCGACTGTATTTTGTACTCCACCCTCGCTACCTCGAGCTGAAATCCTAGCTGCACCTGTGGTCCACTGAATTCTGGTCCACAGTATTTTGTCTTTTTTGTGCTTTCTAGTCAAGTTGTATAGTGAACCTGTCATTATAATATGTGCTTATGGTACATTATTTCTAGTCATTGGCAGAGCTTAATACCCTGATAAGGAAATGATTCATATTTTTTTTTCATATATGATTATTACAAACCTTTATGTAAAGTCCCCGCATATATGATTTCTTATGACTGTTTTAGGATGCCTGATCCACGTGCATTTAGAAACTTTAGTCTGAACTGAAGGGCAGAGAAGATAACAAGATTAGGAGAGTGTGACATTAATTATTGACATAGTGACAGAGGGAGGAAAAGGACAGGACATGATAGGCATATTCCCTGACAAATTCATGATGACGAATGTGTAGACACGGCACTGAGAGAAAGAGATGTGGTAGGTCTGGATCAATAGTATCTGAAAAGATATCACAGCAAATTAAAGAAAGACAAAGGGGAAGTATTTCCCTTCTAATGAGATCATAGGGCAGGGGTAAAAGGTTAGCTTTTAATCTCAATGCACAAATGCACATAATGAAAAGATGACTTCAGTTACTGGGAAACAGAAGGAAATCATTTGTACCAATAAACTGTTTGTATATGAGAACAGGTACTAACACAGCGAACTGCCAAGCTAGGTAATGGTAGTTTTCACATGGCTATTATATTCTCTATTAGATTGCATTTGTACTCAGGAGTCAACATAAAAATGTTGGTTCTACTATAAACCTCTTCTTCGACCTTCTTCCATTTATTGGCAGATGTCAATGAGACTGGTGCCATGGTCACAGCCAAAGATAAGAATTATCGATTGGGTAAATAATGCACTAAGCATTTGTTTAACAAATGCAATTGTTCATGCTAGTGTCTATCTTGCTGACCTTAAAAAGGTTTTCAAGTTTTGGAAAACCCCTATCCTCCGTCAACAGTTTGTTTTAAAAAAAACAAAGTTTGATTTAGTCATCCTTCCAGGGTCCCGCATGGATTTTCCGCTGCTGCTCTTGGGGTCTGTTATTGTCTACAGCACTTACATCACTGCAGCCAATAACTAAGGTCAGCACTCAGCTCTGCCTGAGTTGACAGCATGAACCGCTCAGAGCCACTGAGCTCACTGATTAGCTGCACTGCTGTCCAGATGATGTCAGCGCTGCAGACAATAACAAACACCAGGAGCAGCGGAAGAGACTCAGAGCTGGACCTGGTGAGGGTGAGTAAAGCTCAATTTTATTTAATTTTTTTTTTAAACAAACTGGAGTCAAAACTGGAAAATCCCTTTATTATTAGATGAAACATGCATGCCTATTTTCTGGTCCTTTATGGCAAAGTGTGTGGCCAGGTAAGATGCATGATGTTCTAATCCCTTAATTTAGAATCACTCAATTTAATTATAATGGACTACTGAGCCTATAATTATTTTCCTTTAAACAGTACCACTCATGTTCATGGGCTATGTTTGATATTGCAGATTGGTTTCATTCAGCTAAATAGTGCCAAGCAGTAATACAAGACACATTCTTTGGAAAAGACTGGCACAGATTCTTACTTCTAATCATAGACAACCCCTTTATGGAATTTTTAAATCAGATAAAATTATTTCTTATGTAAAGTTTGAAATTTAAAGCAAGTTAAAATAGCATTAAGTCAAAATGTATATGTGGCGCCCCTGAGGGTTCAGTCGCCACAGAGGTACTGCATCTCACCCAGAGGTGTGGTATCTCACCCTCAGGTAAGAAAGGAGTACAGCTCAGGACCCTAACACCTGCATTCACTACACCACATTTCAGAGGGTAGGGCGAGATTGCTCCTACGGGAGAGCACAGTCCCTTGTCCCTGGCTGGAGTGGGGGGAACCACAGTAAGGGGGAACCATGTAGTGTGTGTGGGTGGAGGACGTAGATCAGGGGAGCACTTCAGTAGGAGTAGTATATAAAAGAGGAACCATCTTAGATCAGAGAGTTCAGTCAGAGGAGGAGAAGTGACCGGAGCAGAGGCTCTGTACGAGCTCTGCTCCAGACGCGGGCCTGGACAGTGAGGCCCAAGTCTGAGGAGAAGGAGAGAAGAGAGGAGAGGGAGCAGGAAGGCTCCAGGAACAGAAGGGATCCCAGGGGTACGGGCAGTGCTGGAAGCCACCCGTACGCCCAAATCTACCGGGAGGTGGAGGGGTCAGGCCACACAAAGGGAACCGGGTCCCTCAACTAGTAGAAGATTGCAAGTCTCAGCTAGAAACCGGAGGCTGCAGAACTTTATGTCCTGTAGCCACAAGTCCACGCCAGTCTCACCGAGAAGGTAGCCATATAGGACCCAGGGGACGGAACATACGTCGCCCGCCAAGGCCCGTGGATACCGGATTGGAGTGACTAGGTGTGAGGTGCAGGAAAAAGGCCAGAGGAAGGACACAGAAGGGGGTCCTGCTAAGTACTCCGGAGCTATCTGGGGGTGGACTGAGCCCCTCACTGAGTAAGCACAGAATGACGTGGGCAGTTACATTGAGCTCTGTAATCTGGACTGCAACAACTGTGAGTAAAGATCCTGGGACTGCAATATCTTGTCTCTGTGTTCCTTGCCGCGCCATCACTCACTGCACTACAACGCCCAGCACCACCACCGACATCCACGCACTGCCCTGAAGCTAACTCTTCTTGTGGGGAGTAATAATACCCTTGCTGCAATACCACCAGCTTCAGAGGACTGTTCCGCAGTGGCGGCGCCCTTTAGCCGCATTCCACAGGTGGCGTAGTCGGACTCTTTAATAAAACCTATACATATAATTCCCCTTGGATTGACCGCCCTGGGTCATGGACCGGGTCATCGCCACTGTGACTACAACCCCCAGCATCCACCGGCCCGGCACCGGGTACCCCACGGCCCAGGGGGCGCGTCATATAGCTATAACTCAATGACTCTAGTATTAGCTATTATCTCAGTAATCATTGCAGAAGGGAAGATGACATTTCCTATGTCTGTGTACCTGGTGCCACCATCAGAATGCAGGCACTGTTAATGAAGCCTTTATTTGTTTAATGGAGACAGAGGAGGATGTGAGGGGGACAGTTTAGAGAGAAAGGTGTGAAGGGATAGTATGGGGGGGAATCATGTGAGGGGACAGAATTAGGGATAAAAGTGTGCATGGACAGTATGGAGGTGAAAAGTGTGAAGTGACCGTATGGGGGCAAATGTGATGGAACAGTATGGGGAAAAGGTGAAGTATGAAGGGACAGTATGGGGGAAAAGTGTGAGAGGACAGTATGGGGTATATGTGAGGGGGACAGAATGGGGGATATGTGAGGAGACAGTGTGGGATGAAGTATGAGGAGACAGTATGCAGGGGAAGAGTGAAGGAAGAGTATGTGAGGGGGAAGTGTAAGGAGACCGTATTGGGGAAAAATATGAGGAGGCAGTATGTGAGAAAGTGTGAGGGGACAGTATGAGCCGAGAAATGTATTAGGGGACAGCATGGAAGAAAAATGTGTGAGGAGAGAGTATGGGTTAAAAGTGTGAGAGGACAGTATGCAAGATGTGTGAAGGGACAGTATGGGGGGAAATCTGAGGCGACAGTATGGGAGTGGGTGTGAGAGGACAGTATGGGAATATAGTGTAAGGGGACAGTATTGGGAGAAAAATGGGAGGGGACATTATGGGGAAGTGTTAAGGGACAGTACAAGGAGAAATATGTGGGGACAGAATGTGGGACATGTTAGCGGACAGAATGATGGAAAGTGTAAGGGGATTGTATGTGTGTAGAAATGTATGGGGACAGTATACAACAAAAAATGTGTGAGGAGACAGTATGGGTCTAATAGTGGGAGGTGACAGTATGGGGGAATTATGTAAGAAGACAGTATGAGAGCGACATTTTGGGAAGAATAATGTGAGTGGACAGTATGGGGGGAAGTGTAGGGGACAATATGCAGGAAAGTGTGAGGAGACAGTATGGGCGAGAAAAATGTGATGGGACGGTATGGGAAAAAGTGGACAGTATGTGTGGAACTATGGTGTGAAAGTGTGAGGGGAAAGCATGATGGATTAGTGTGAAGGGACAGCATGGGTTGGAAAGTGTGAGGGAACTGTATGAGGGGGAAGTGTGAGTAGACAGCATGGGAAAAAAGTGGTAGGGGACAGTATGTGGGGAGGAAAATGTAAGGGGACAGCATGGGTGGGAAAAAGTGTAAGGGGACAGTATGGGTGGGGAAAAGGGTTAAGGGAAAGCATAGAAGTATAAAAGTGTGAGGGGACATTATGGGATGAAAACTGTGAGGGGACAGTATGGGGGAAAAGTTTGAAGGGGCACAGTATAGAGACTGGGTAGTGTAGGGGACAATGTAGAGAAGGGACAGAATGAGGGCACAGCAAGGAGGGGGCAGTATTCAGAGATGGGAGTGTGAAGAGGTGGCACAAATTAAAGACTGGGAAATATAGGAAGGGGACATCATGGTGAGAGGACACTTAAGATAGGGAGAGTGTGGCAATTATTGCTAATAAAGGAGGACAGTCTGGCAGGTATAGCTAATAAATGTGTACAGTGGCTGTTATAGTTCATAAGGAAGGACAGTGTGAAAGCAATACTTTATAGGAAAAGACAGTGTGGAGGCCATGTATCACAAGAGGGACAGTGTGGGTGTCATATTTTTTATGCATGAGCACAGTGAGGGAGTAATTATTTTTTCAGGGGCACAGCATAAGGCAGATATTTTTATTCAGGAAAATTATAATGACACTGTTATTTTTAAAAGCACCAATCTGGATGTAAAGCAGAAAGCTGGAGAAGACGGAATTCTGCAGAGATGAGCTGTGTATGTTCAAAGTCAGAATGGCATCTGGACCAGATGGAGAATTAAAGAAATAATGACTTCAATCAGAGATCAGATCTACCTCTCTGGCCCAGATGTCACCTCTCTGCTGTCCAGAGTCCCAGAGTGTCTATCAAGCTATATCCTCCTTCTCCTCTCGCTTCCTCAAGCTCAATGTGGACAAAACTGAACTCATCA
Organism: Phyllobates terribilis; assembly: GCF_046119375.1. NCBI lineage: Eukaryota > Metazoa > Chordata > Amphibia > Anura > Dendrobatidae > Phyllobates > Phyllobates terribilis. Next base: position 310,707,368 of record NW_027362763.1, on the reverse strand, counting down.
TCTTTCCTCCATCTCACGTATCTTCCCTGCCTGATATTTCTATCACAATAAATGACATCATGGTTTCCCCTGTACTGGACGTCTGCTGCCTCGGAATAACCCTTGACTCTGCCCTGTCCTTCAAACCACACATCCAGCTCTTTCCACCTCCTGTCGCCTCCAGCTCCAAAATATTTCCAGAATCCGTCCTTTCCTCAAACCTCAATCTACTAAAATGCTTGTGCATGCCCTCATTATCTCCCTCCTGGACTACTGCAACATTCTCCTCTGTGGCCTACCTGCTAACACTCTCAAACTTCTCCAGTCCATTCTTGACTCTGCAGCCCGACTAATTAATCTCTCTCCTCGTTACTCCTCCGCTTCTCCCCTCTGCAAATCTCTTCACTGGCTCCCATTTCCCCAGCGTATCCAATTCAAACTATTAACACTGGCCTACAAAGCCATCCATAACCTTTCTCCTCTGTACATCTCTGAACTAATCTCCCAATATTTTCCCTCACGTACTATCTGGTCCTCCCAAGGCCTCCTTCTCTCCTCCACACTTATTCGTTCCTCACCCAATCGCCTCCAAGACTTCTCCTGAATATCACCCATCCTCTGGAATTTTATGCCCCAACACGTCCGACTATCCACCACATTTGGATCTTTCAGACGGAACATAAAAAACCCACCTCTTCAAGAAAGCTTACAGCCTGCCATGACCCGCTGCCTCCTCAACACAACTGGAGCTGCTGCCTTACCAACACCGGACCTGTGCCTCATCAACACCAGAGCTGCTGCAACCCCCCAACTACTGTCTCCTTCCCCACCATCCTGTAAAATATAAGCCCGCAAGGGCAGGGTTCTCTTCCCTCTGTACTAGTCTATCATCATTTATTTGTTACTGTAAGTGATATCTGTATTTTGTATGTAACTCCTTCACATGTACAGCACCATGGAATCAATGGTGCTATATAAATAAATAATAATAATAATGTCACCTATAAGGTACCTTGGTGTAAATTTTTATTTGTGATATTGACTATGTCTCATTTGTACTGTGGATCCTGTATGGTCCGCAATCTTATAATGACTGTTAACAACAACTCTTAGTATCTTCATACCATTGTTTAGGACATACTAGAAGTTGTAGGTTCATGTGATACAATTGTATATAGGGCTGACTTTAGTATGCAATTGATTGCTGTACTAAGCTTGATGATGTATTTGTGTACTAATGGTGGCTGTGATGCTGTATTTTTGAAATGTTGGTGGTTTTGGTGCTGTATTTATGTACTGATGGCGGTTCTGGTGAGTTATTCCTATACTGATGGATTCATGTACTAATTGTGGTCGTGGTGATGTATTCCTGTACTGATGGTAGTTCTGGTGATGTATTCCTGTATTCATGGTGGTTCTGGTGTCGCCTGACAAGTTATGATTACTAAATCTGTATTTATGTTAGGAGCATTAGTTATAATATTCAGCACTGTAGCATGCCGGACCACAATAGTGTGAAATGTACTCACTGTCAGGATTTGACTCTGCTTGCCAGTTCCAACAGTCATTACATAATCAATCATATGTGATTTTCATACTTACAGTTACATCCCAACCAGTTTCTCGTCCTGCTTCTCGAAATGTAAACATGGAGTGTAAGGGGAGAATTAGGAGAGAATTAGGAAGAACAGCTAGTCGACACATGACTATAGGTATGCAAGTCACATGATGACTACTTACACTGCCTAAGCTATGTATAGGAGCGGATGCCAAACTGAATTTTTGCCCCTGGTGCAGGAAAACCTGGATTCGCCTCTATATTGGGGAGTTATTGATCACATATTGTCATAATACAAAAATGATTCAAAGGTAAGGATTCACTTTAAAGAAATCATATACTGTAATGAAAAGTTACAGAAACTACCTTTATAACATGTTTTGTGTTCTTGTTTCACAGTGGCAGAAACGTATTTAGAATTGCCCTTCTGTGAAATAGTGAAATTATCTTCATATAATTAGAATAGTATACCATTAACAAACATTTGCAATGTACTTGTTCAAACACAAAAGACGTAAAACACAACTTAGAAATCCTTGCTGCTATGAGGCGAGTATCCCATACTTACCTGTCCGGCTCACTTGCCAATCACTTCTGTCAAGTGCTGCCACTAGATAAGGTACAGCGCTGCCACTAAGGACGACGCAACAGTGATGGCAAAACACTGGGCTTGAGTGCCGCCCAGCATTGTTGACAGTCAGTGAGGGCAGACCAGCAAACTGCACTCTATTCAAATGACCCATTCCCTTTCACCTGTGCCAACTATTGGATATTGTTTAGATGCCACCCTGATGTGCAATTTAGACTGAAATTTTGCGTTTTGTCCATTCTATTTTCCTGATTATTCTCTTGATTAACCACTGGATGCCCTTATTAATTTACCTCTGACATTTTAGACAATAACACTTTAGTGCTTTCATTATCTACATAGTTGCCACTGATTTGTTCCTTGTAGCTGTCACTCTGTTAGTACTCTGGATTATATAGTTTTATCCCTCAACTTGCTCCACTGGTCAGCAGCTACTCCACAGATACAACTCAGTAGCCCCTGCTGTGAAGGCAAGATCCTTGTATAGTGATGTAATGGTGAAAACTAGGAAGCTCTTGGTCTGTGGAAAGTGGAGTGGATGATTTATTTATCCTAGCATCAAATTTGGCTATAATGAGTTGTGTACCTGGTGAGGGTGGGAGGCAATACCTGCCATCTTAGCACAGATCAACCATTGTGGTCAATTTCATAGGAAGGCCATTAACCTCTCAATATTTGAAGAGTGAGAAGAAATTGGTGAAAATTTGCACAAACATCGGAAGAACACGCAAAGTCCTTTCAGATACAGTTGTGCTCAAAAGTTTACATACCCTGGCAGAATTTTTCCTTTCTTGGCCTTGTTTCAGAGAATATGAATGATAACAAAAAAACTTTTTCTTCACTCATGGTTATTGGTTGGGTGAAGCCATTTATTGTCATACTACAGTGTTTTCGCTTTTTAAATATTAATGACAACCAAAAACATCCAAATCACCCTGATCAAAAGTTCACATAACCCTGTTCTTAATACCGTGTATTGCCCCCTCTAACATCAATGACAGCTTAAAGTCTTTTGTGGTAGTTGTGGATGAGGTTCTTTATTTTCTCACATGGTAAAGCTGCCCATTCTTCTTGGCAAAAAGCCTCCAGTTCCTGTAAATTCCTGGGCTGTCTAGCATGAACTGTGCGCTTGAGATCTCCCCAGAGTGGCTCAACGATATTGAGGTCAGGAGACTGAGATGGCCACTCCAGAACCTTCACTTTGTTCTGCTGTAGCCAATGAGAGGTCGACTTGGCCTTGTGTTTTGGATCATTGTCATGTTGGAACGTTCAAGTACGTCCCATGCGCAGCTTCCGGGCTGATGAGTGCAAATTTGCCTCCAGTATTTGCTGACAATGTGCTACATTCATCTTTCCTTCAACTTTTGCCAAGTTTCCTGTGCCTTTGTAGCTCACACATCCCCAAAACATCAACGATCCACCTCCATGCGTTACTGTAAGAATGGTGTTCCTTTCATCATAGGCCTTGTTGACCTCTCTCCAAATGTAACATTTATGGTTGTGGCCAAAAAGTTCAATTTTGGTCTTATCACTCCAAATTACCTTGTTCCAGACGGTTTGAGGCTTGTCTCTGTGCTGTTTGGCATATTGTAGGAGACATACTTTGTGGCATTTGTGCAGTAATGGCTTTCTTCTGGCGACTCGACCTTGCAGCCCATTTTTCTTCAAGTGCCTCCTTATTGTGCATCTTGAAACAGCCACACCGCTAGTTTTCAGAGAGTCCTGAATTTCAGCTGATGTTATTTGTGGATTTTTCTTTGCATCCCGAACATTTTCCTGGCAGTTGTGGCTGAAATTTTTGTCGGTCTACCTGACCGTGGTTTGGTTTTTACAGAGCCCCTGATTTTCCATTTGTTAATCACAGTTTGAATGCTGCTGACTGGCATTATCAATTCCTTGGATATTATTTTGTATCCCTTTCCTGTGTTATACAGTTCAACTAACTTTTCCCAAAGATCCGTTGACCATTCTTTTGCTTTCCCCATGACTCACAATCCAGAAAAGTCAGTGGCTGGATGAAATATGCAAGCATTTGTCTAGATCCCAAAAACTCAATCAGCTTTTATGCACACACACTGATTACAAGCAAACAGGTCACAGGTGAGGATGTTACCTTTAGTAGCCATTCAAACCCATTTGTGTTAAATTCTGTGCATGTTATCGGGCCAAAATCACCAGGGTATGTGAACTTTTGTTCAGGGTCATTTGGATGTTTTTGGTTGTCATTAAGATTTAAAAAGAGAAAAAAACACAGTAGTTTGACTATAAATGGCTTCACCCAACCAATAACCATGAGTGGAGAAAAAGTTTTTTTGTTATCATTCATATTTTCTGAAACAAGGCCAAGAAAGTAAAGATTCTGCTGGGGTATGTAAACTTTTGAGCACAACTGTGTAGTGCTAACCACAGAGTCACTCTACTGCTCATATTAGTAATAAGTTGATAGAATGGTGGGCCATGGTCATAATTGATGCTTAAACACAAAATTTTACCTAACCATTGGGTTCATCAGTTTATTACTCGGGTGTGAATAATGATGATGTGTAGCTCAACGGAGCAAAAAAAATAACAATGCCAATGTAGGAATGTAACTTATCTCATATAATAATAATACTAATAATAATAGTAATAATAATAATAACAAAGAATATTCTAACAATTATCAAGTCAGTGTGTTTCTATGGTGATATTGACCAAATCAAGGAAAACATGTCTGCCATAACTTAATATAAGCAGGTCTAAATAAAGAAAATTGGAAGGTAACAAGTAATTTAACTAGTTGTATGACCTCAAAGAATGATATCATCTTAACAAGAAGCCTAAAGAAACTCAGAAGTTGCTTTTAAATGAGGAAAACTTCAAATTCTGTCTAAACTCAAACCAAACTACTTGGCCTGGTTTAAATACTGCATATTAAATGTACAACAGAGATTCACGAGCACAAGATTGTGACTATATATACTGACCCATTATCCAGCGGGGGCTCATTACTGTACATAGTCCCTACAATGGGAGACAAAAAAGAAAGAAGCTATTGATTTTAACCATCCGACTATAAAAAAAAAACCTTAAAAAATAGGTAACACAAAAGAATTCATACATTGTACTTTACATTTGCCAGCCCAATCATAAAGTAAGAGCATTCCTTCTGAAGACACTAATCTTTCCTAATAAGCATCCACCAGGAATGGGATCCCACTGTGAAGAAATGGAAATCTTAAGTTCTTCATGCTACTGGCCCCATGGAGTTCAATTCAAGCGCTGTTTAATCTATAAAAATCAATATTGAGTATGTGTGCTATAGGATCATTCCATCTAAAAGTATCTAGTCAGAAATATGGGACAGATACAATAGAGCAGCCAAGCACATGTAATTTAGCCAACAAATCTACAGCACTCCAACATTGATTTTTGCAGTTTGCAAGTGACTGAGCAGAAGAAAAAAAGATCTTATTTAAAAAATACTTGGGGCAAACTATATCCTCCATTGTGCTTTCCGGATACTTATTGTTACATGGTTGATAAGTGTGCCAGGTCATCTCAATACATTCCTCAATGAAGCAAACTGTTTACTAGAAGGAGTACAACAACATGTTTTTTTTCTTTCTTTCGATGGCAGAGAAGAATAATTTTTCTGAAATCACAGTCAACATACCTATGGAGCGATGTAATGTTTAAACATATCTTTCTGCATGCTGCTAACTTGAAAGGAGGAATGAAAAGAAAATTGTACATATCCAAAAGGCTGTATTTTTTTCATAACATATTAAAGTGTGCAATTCAATGACTGGAATAATGGCACAGAGATACCAAATTTTGCACCGTAATTATAACTTTGGAAATCTCTATTAAAACGAGACGTAGAAATATTTCCAGTCGGAAGTAATTGGAGTTATTTAAAAAAAAAAATAGAGATATGTTTTACCATAACAAAAGCTGAGAATATGTTTATTTTATGGGCCGCCTTCAGGAATAAAGCGTGTTTGCTCTTGTCTGACAATTTTGTTGGGAATTTTTTTTTTTAATTTCCGGTAGCTTGCTCTATGTAATCTGTTACATGATAAACATCCCTGTACGGAGGATCGACTTCAGCCTGGAAAGTGATTGTTCAAAATGGTTAACCCTTTGACAGATGACAGTAACGCACCTTTAAATGAGCAAACACACACATACAAAAAAAGATTTGTTCTTAACTATTTTCAATCCGTGAGTTACGTGAATAAGCCATAATTATAAAACATTGGCACTTTTAGAAAGTTGAGGAAATAAATTGGACAAAAAAAGTGTTAAAGTGAATTTATGGTAGAGCTTTTTTCTAAGTTGGAAGTAAGATTTATACTCTTGTATAAAACCTGAAATAAATATTAAATAAAGTATACAATTATGTATCAATTTTTAACGCTACTACAGGGAATTGTGAGAAAATTAACCGTCATATGTAGCAGAATAATTTCTTGTCACTATCATGTAAAGCTGTGTGATATATTGATAATTCCATTACGGAGAAGAACAGAACTGTAGGAGGCGTCTTGTAAAGATGTAAAGAGACACAGTGGCATGTTCATAAGTGAAGCTGATAGTTCCTTTGGGATACTCACAGGTAAATCAATATATTGGGAAAATTCACAGGCTCCATAAAATCATCTTCTCCGGTTTACAATTAGTTGTGAAACTCTGCAATTACAAGTAATTGAAATGATAGGTAGGTGATGCGACTAGAACTGAATGAATGTTATTTCACCATAAGTAGCATTAATAGTGGAAATCTATAACCTCTACTGTCATACGTGTCTCCGTCTCTCTCCAAATCTTTACTAGCTTTCTGCTTATCTATTTCTAGCCAATGTATTTTCTTATCGAAAAAGGAAAGTGAGCAATCTGACAAAACAGCGTTATCGAATTTCTTCAGCCGAGACCCACATGTCATTCACAATTCAGACATGCTGGGGGTTGATTGATGGATTGGTTTGTGACAAATGAAACTCAGATCAACAGCTCTGCACCTTTTCCCCATCAGGGACCACAGTAAAGCATAACTCTGTAACAATGGTAGGATTAGGGATGCATTAGCTTTCCATCGACCCAGACCATCCACTCCCATCAATACTTCCTACGTAATAACCTGCAGCTATGATAAGAAAACAATGGAAGGAGAAAGAGGAAGGAGAAAACAAATCAATAGAAGAAGGGAATGTCTAGTAAGATGCTATGGACAGAAGGAGAAAAAAATATTTGCTGAACTGAGGGCATAATGTCCAGTGACAAGAGGACAATGCAGTGTCAGAGTTTATCAGTGACAAAAAGTGACTGAAAGAGTTGTAAGTAACAGGACAGTATTTGGAGAGGAGCCCCATGGAATGAATGCAGATAACTACATTATCTTTTCCATTGCCTTAATAGTTTTTATACAGTGTATTAGTATACATAGGGAACAAGTGCGTTCCATAAAGCTGCAAAAGTAACTTTTACTGTGTCGAGCTTTAATGGAACCACTCCGTGGAGATCCCTTACTGATAGTCTTGTTCTGACTGTGTTTGGTGGGACAATGACTGTTGATATTTTTTGACATGACATTGATCAGACTATGACATTGGGAAGCTATTCATCTTTATGTTGAAGATGAAAAAAAAAGTCTTCTCACAACATCTGAAGATTATCGCAAGATTAAAAAGTCTTACAATTGTGATATCAGCAATAATTGTATAATCACTAGAATCATAGGCCATAATGATGCCATGCCATCTCTTCTTTTGAGATTAGTATACTATTTGATTTAATTATTTTTAGATTTTAGAACTCATACAAAGTAAAAAATATCACATCCACTGGGTAATGAAATTTGGTGTTTTTCTGTATTCACCCTTGAATTTAGAGCACAAGAGCAAGCAAAGTTTGGTTTTGTGAAAAAAAAAGGAATATGTTATGTATAGAGATAAGTGGACCCATGGAAGTTTGGGTTCTGGTACCTGACCCGAACTTTATTACAAAGTTCAGTTACCAGAACTGTACCCAAACTTGAACCAGAACCCGAATCCCATTGAAAACAATAGGGACCCGGACTTTTGAGCCAGAAATTTTTTTCTTTCTCTCTCTGCAAACCGACTTCCCCCAGAACTCGGAACATTGCAACGGACTTCCGGGAGAAGTCCGTGTTTGGCGTTTAGCACCGGACCATAGCTCATCTCTAGTCGAACTGTCCTATAAAAGTTATAACTTTTGGGGAAGATTGTATAAAATGAGAGTTTCTCCCATATATACTACATTGTCATAAATACTATTTAGTGTATAATAGCTGTAAATGAAATTATATAATTCTAGGAAAATAGCATAATTAACTGGCCATTAAAAAGAAGGGAAACTTGTAACAATTTGGGTAAAATGGGTTAAAGATAAATCCCCTTCTGCCACAGTCTAGTAGGGTTACAACATGCAAATATCTACATTCTGTATATGCATCCCGTAAACTGCTTGAAATAAAGTAGACCAAAAATATGGTTTATTTTGGAAAATGTTAATACACCTACACTCTTTATATGGCAAATGTATCATAGTGAGGGGGGTGGGGGTGGCACACACAAAGTGTGTTAAGAAGAGTAGGCTTCATGCTTACAATCTTCACTGTCGAAATATGTATTTTAGAAGGTAATAATGAGAATTGTGAACTGTCAACAAAAATGTCTGTTCGGGTAATAAAAACACAATTCCCATGTTACTAACAAGACCATGCAGGAAATTCTGGCTGCCATGCAAGCAGTTCCTCTCACCAACCTTAACTGAATGTAACATTTACCAGAAAAATACTTGTTCACAAAAGTCTCAAATAAGACTGGCGCTGTGGTCTGATGAAAAATTGATTGAACTCTTTGGCTACAATCATGAAGTTAATATTTAAAGCAAGATATTACTTTAGGAAAGAACATGTTGGAAAGTGGAGGCACATGGAGGGTCTACTGTGACCCTAAGGACTCTGAGTGCCCCTGTACAGGCTCCGTCAGACCCTATCAACTGACAAGTTGCCCAAACTTTTGCACATACCAATCCTATATTTCATGTTTTCAACTATGATAAGATCAACAGAACATGAAATTTGACAAGGAGAAATCAAATGTGTATATATTATGACTTTATAAATACCCGCTACAATATTTTGTAAGGAAGAATTTAGCGGAAATGCGAAAACTGAGTTTTTGTTTCTTGTTCTGAATGCTAAGAATCCATTGGCAACTACCATATTGCACTTTATTAGTTAGACGTTTATATCACATAAGCGGAAGTAGGCTTTATTTTCCCTCTAAAGCAACATCTATATAAATCATATGGAAGTAATTGCCCATTTTGGGCAAATCACGACGAGCCTGATTGTGCTTTAAAGCAGATGACATTAAAAGTATAGCTGTATGGGAAATGAGCTGAATTTAAGTCATTTGTCTCACTGTTCAGCACAGTATGAAGTTTTCCCTCTATTTAGTTCTACATGCTTGATAAAATACTTCAAGGGTTATTAATTTGTAATATTATAGGCAGTTTACATTAATAAGTGGTATGTGACATCTATATTTCAGCTGATAATCCTATATTAAATTCACTCATCCTAAAATGATTTGCATGGCAGCTCATGCTTAAAATATAAATGTATCCTTAGTATTTAATATAACATGAAACTAAGTACTGCCATTTAATGCTTCATCTTCCATTTAAATGTACCAAATGTGTGGTTGCTAAATGAGTGCTTTTACTCTGGATGAATACAACAGACGCAGAAGATTGATGGTGTCTATTGTGCAGAGACTCTACAGAAAGTATCTGGTAATACATTAGTCAGGGCATGGATCCCAAATCTGGTTGTTAAAGACTGGCATCACCTTTTTTTTTAAAAAAAAGCCAACAGAAAGAATATACTTGAAAATTGCCTACATAGCAATTCCCACATATATTATAGGAAATATTCTCTTTAAGGAGCATGTACATACAGATTATCCACTTTGGAAAATAAATTGTCTTGGCGTCTACGGTTATTTCTTCATTTAGCAATTGACCACGTTTGGTCTACTGGCCGATACAGAAAGGAATAACTGGTATTGAAGGGAGAAGGTAATGGTCCTAATTTTGATACTTTATAAATAAGACAAATGCAATTTACTCATACGTTTCTATGAGGATTGCTTAGAACATTTTTTAACATTTCATCATAATATTATTTCCCTTTAATAATGTACAGTCAGTACATTTCACTCCAAACTATACAGATTGTCATCACTGACATCAGTCCCTGTCCCGGAAAAGTTCACATATTGGGGACAATATCATAAGAAGCAAAGTAACCAGGGAATTTAGAGCGTGGATAGCAGTGTTAAACACTGATTATATCGGTTGAGACCTTTTATATTATGTTATCCCCATATCTACAAAGGACTTCATGAAACTATTATATCTGAATAAGAATTCATAATATTACCACTGAAAGAAAATATGTTACATCCAGCAATGTGCACCAGTCAGACAGGTATTCCTAGGAATCATTATCAGAACGTTTGGCTCAGCTCTACATTTACATGTGAAAGTATTTTACTATAATGGAAACAATTTTTAGAGTAAATTTGTTCCCATGGTAGCAAAAAAAGAGAAAGGAAACACTAACATTGCCCATAAAGGGACAGCCATTGAAAGCTATTCACACATCACAGTGGTAAAGCTGATATATAGGTTTTTTGACCAATGGGATGCTTCTTGTCCTGTTTGGACCAAAAGTCATAATGTGTCAAAGAATATGTATGATTCCTTTCTAATCAGACAACACAGAGTTCATGGATCAATCAACTTATGTACGAAAATATCAGCAAATATGACAGCTATTTATACAACATAGGTATTATCTCATTATGCCGGTTATTTAGGCTTCGTGCACAAATATAATATTTCAGTGAGCAATTTGGAACTGGGTTCCTTACTGTATGGTGCATGACATACATTCTGATTCATTACTGCCCAATAAATATACTATTCTGATGGGTGTTTTTGAAAAAAGGATGTGTTTTTTGAATGTATGGCCCCATTGCATTAACAAATCAAAAACAGCTAGTTACATGAGGTTTTATGCATACACACATGCACACACACATGCATACATATACACACATATACATACATACACACACTATACATACATAAAGTATACACACACTTGTACACACATATACATACATACACACACACTATACATACACACACACATGCATACATATACACACATATACATACACACACTATGCATACATACAGTATACACACACTTGTACACACACTATACATACACACATATACATACACACACACTATACATACATATGCACACACACTATACATACAGTATGCACACACTTGTACACACATATACATACATACACACACTATACATACACACATATACATACACTATACATACATACGCACGCACACTATACATACATACAGTATACACACACTTATACACACATATACATACATACACCCTCACTATACATACATACACACACTATGCATACATACAGTATACACACACTTGTACACACATATACATACATACACACACACTATACATACACACATATACATACACACACACTATACATACATATGCACACACACTATACATACAGTATGCACACACTTGTACACACATATACATACATACACACACTATATATACACACATATACATACACTATACATACATACGCACGCACGCACACTATACATACATACAGTATACACACACTTATACACACATATACATACATACATCCCCACTATACATACATACACACACATATACAGTACATACACACATATACATACGTACACACATTATACATACATACACACACACTATACATACACACATATACATACACACACTATACATACAGTATACACACACTTGTACACACATATACATACATACACACACACTATACATACACACATATACATACACACACACTATACATACATATGCACACACACTATACATACAGTATGCACACACTTGTACACACATATACATACATACACACACTATATATACACACATATACATACACTATACATACATACGCACGCACGCACACTATACATACATACAGTATACACACACTTATACACACATATACATACATACATCCCCACTATACATACATACACACACATATACAGTACATACACACATATACATACGTACACACATTATACATACATACACACACACTATACATACACACATATACATACACACACTATACATACAGTATACACACACTTGTACACACATATACATACATACACACACACACTATACATACATACAGTATACACACACTTGTACACACATATACATACATACACCCCCACTATACATACATACATACACATATACAGTACATACACACATATACATACGTACACACACTATACATACATACATACAGTATGCACACACTTGTACATACATATACTGTACATACATACACACACATAAACACATATACATACATACACACACACTATACATACATACAGTATACACACACTTGTACACACATATACATACATACACACACACTATACATACATACACACACATATACATACTCACACACTATACACACACACACATACATTTACACACATACACAGACAAACACACAGAAAGATGCACATATGATACAGGCTAAATTGATTTTAGGGTGCATTCCTATATGTCTGACTGTCCAGTGTTTTTTCCCCTTGGGCGTAGTACAAAGCCGCAAAGGAGCAATACCAAGGCTTTTGATACCATTGTTTTTTTATGGGATAGCTGCTGACAATTAGTGCTGGACTTCCAGGAACTCGATAAAAAACCTGTATTTGTACTATCTTCCTGTCCAGCTACGAATGTCCGGTGTACAGTGTTCACAACTTTTTTATCAGATATGTCCGGCTCAGTCATAAAACAAATAGTCAGACACAACTGATATATGGAAACTCAGCTGCACAGTCTTCTCCTAGTTCCAGGCTTAACTTTTTAAAAAATGGTGCCCTACTTGTAAAGCTATGTATAAATTGGAAAAAAAATCATGATATTCTATATATATATTTACATGTATACCATCTCCTTTTTGAGATTACCAGCGAAGTAGATATCTTGAGGAACCAAATTTACACTGAATATAATCATGTCCAATATACAATGTTGTCTCTAAGTAGTAACAGAAATGTAATAGAACAAAAGCTGGCCTCTCTGATAGACTCAAGATAAATTCACAGGTGCATTATCTGTGCGGGGCTTGGTCACCTTCTGAAGGATGTCCATTTGTCATTGGCCTTTCGTCTTTTGTGTCTTGTTAACAAGTACATAAGTAAATGAAGCCTGTAGTAATTGGCTCTGAGTTACTAATGAATTAATTAACTTCAGTCTATTTTACCTAACCTTAAATAATAAGCATCTTCTTTGGACTAAGCAATAGGACTGACAGGCTGAGAAAAACAGACATGTAGCAAAGCTCTTGAAAATTAATGAGAAACGGGGAAAGAATCAATGTACTTTCTGCTTGCTGAAAACCGACACAAGACAGATACAATAAAGAATGAATACATACAGTCAGGTTAGAAAAATAGGCTTGAAAAAGTGGGCAAATTCAATTACAGAAGTAATTAGGAGATATAGGGGAAGGCTGCCTTTTGGGATTTTGCCAGAAAACATGAATTAATAGGAGTGAATAGAAAGCGTCCATACAGTAATTAAGAGGCAATCACCTATGCCAATGAGTACCTGGTGCAGCCTGAAGCTATTAATTCAGCGATCAAAAATATTTTTAGGTGATTAATACAGCAAATTTACTTTAAAAGACCAATTCCAGGAGAGATATCAAGACAATAGCACCTTATTTGTCATTCTGGCATTTATATAGCTAATTAAATTCTACAGTTTGCTAAAACCATACAGCCTTATCTGGCTTAGCAAAAGGGAGAATTTAATCCTTACTTTGCTGGGGTATCTTTAGCAAGGAATCAGCAATAGAAATGATTTTTGGACTTTTCTACACTTGCTGAAGATTTACATTTTTGGGGATTAGTAAACCTGGTTTATAGGAGTTTATATCAACAGCTAGAATTACCGAGTATTACACCTAGTAAATACTGTATGTAGTTATGATAATGGACCATCATATTTCAGATAAACTTTGGCTGATGATTCATATACATTTGGGAAGGAGTAGCATTATAACTGTGCAATTATTAATGTGCTTGATTGAATTTTTAAAAAATTGACCCCAGAGTGTAAGGGTGGGATTTCACTTAAGATAGAAAGATCAAATTGTGTTCTGTAATGTGGGGCAAAAAATGAACATGTTCTGCGTACATTGCTGCAAAATATGTTGGCGCAATATAAATTTTGATTAAAAATTAAGTTTGTTATGAGGCCCTTTCACATGGGACAATCACAGTTCTTGTTCTTCTCGAAGTTCAATTCTTTTTACATGTGCTACTCTGAGAAACTTTCCCTTGCTTGATGTTAGATGACTCCAGCCTGACACGTGACATTGTATGACCTCTCTTCATGCCTTGGTGGAATGCTCTGAGACAAGTCTAAGTAGACAGTAACTCATGTTATGACAAACTGATGGAAACGAGCTTCATGCTACGCATCATCATGTCCAAGAACAGTAGGAGTCTTTCTTTCACAGTGAATACTAGCGATTCTTTGTCTCCACCTAGTAACAACATAATCATGAGATATGACATGAAGACTTCATACGAGTCATCTATGTTTTGCAGACAGTTGGATAGGAGTACCTTTATACGATTTCATCCCCCACGTGTGTGACAGCCATTTCATGGCTCATATCCAATGAAAGTAAAAAGCGCACTTAGGGTAATATTCACACATAAAGGAAATGCATTGAATTACAGTAGCAGTAAAGTAGATGAGATTTTAACAAATTTCATCCAAAGGCTATGCAAAAATATCTTCATGTAAATTCACGTGCTGTGCATATTTTAAATCTGCAACATGTCAGTTCTTCAGATTTTTTATATGCGGATTTAAACCTTTTGCAACGCATAGGGAAAAATCAGCAGCAAATCCGCAACAAAATCCACAGGTTTTGCTCTAGCCTAGATATTCATGGCATTTATTGCTTAGCTGTGCACTTATTAATTGTTTGCATTGTTGAAGATCACCAAGGATTTTCTCCAGGGAAACATATTCTGAATGTCCAACAATGGAAGCAAAGAGTCAAGTAAAAAATGAAAAAAGATTAAAAGCAATGAAATTAGCGTTAGTCAACAAACCTTTATAGGTCTATAATATTTTAGCTTTATTGTTCATCTGTTTGTCCAGAATAAAGAAAAAATGGAGATAAAAAAACTTATGAATTTCATACATTTAAAGCAAATTTAAATAACTGTATATTTAACAGAGACCTGACACAGCCTCATCAGTATCACGTGGGACTGGCAGAAGACTAAAAAAACGATCAAACACTGCAAAATGTCAGGGAAAATATCATTCATAAATATGTATATTACAGAGTCATATATTTCATTTGCAATATGACACATTAATTAAAATTCAGATTAACATGTAAAGTAAATTATAACTCTGCATTACCATTGTGTATGATCGCTTGCTTAAACAATGTGGATGTGTCGACTGGTTTATTACAATGACAGGTTTTGCAGTACGGTACTACCTGGAGTTGGATTACAATACAGAGAATTAAGTGGTGGTGCTGAATCTGCATGCGACGAGCAGCTGAATACCTGGGCTTCCTCAAAGTAACCAATATTAACTACGGAAACAGAAACATCAATCCAATTAAGAAAAGGTACTTTATTACAGCAATATGCAAAGAAATATGAACGCTCAAGGCTTTACAGAACAGATAATAATTATTTATGATGCCGAAGCATGATAAGGGACTGTTATACCCCTACTGATATCCGGAATATTTAAAATGACACCTCCCATGGCAAACATAGGCAGTATTCTTTACATAAGACTGATATGGAAACTGAAGCAAAATATAGAAACTCATGTCTTATAATAATTGTCAACTTTGGGATGTGATATAAATTTTTTTTTAGTTCTCTTATACACGATAAGTTAAAAGGGAAATGAGGGTGAACCTCAAAAAAGAGAGGCAATAAAGAGAAAGTAGGCCTGCAAGTAGCACTGCATCTGAAACAGACCTGTAGGGATGAAGCCAGTATCTTAAGAGGTAATCAAGCAGAATGAAAAGTAGTGTCCAGGCTGATCAAAACTGTATCTGTAGCTGCTGGGGCTCTTGCATCTCTGCCTTTACACTAGACTGGAAACCCTTTGTACTAATTACCAGACTGTACCAGATTTTCTGGTTCAGTTCCATTTCATAATTGACTGACAATAATGTGCAAGGAAGGGGAAAATTCAGGCTCACCACCGCAAGCACAGGATCTGAAGTGGTTTCATAGGGGGGCCATCATTGCCTGGCACTAAATGCAGATTTAAGCAACTCTTATCTGCACTTCCTTCCAATTCATGGATTTTAAGAGTGAGGGAGATTAAAGTGCCGAGGTAAGAATAGCCAATCTTCAGCAGGGCACTAATTCAATAGTCCGCATCCATTACGGAGCGATTATCTAGGAGACAATCATTTATGGAAGTTTGACTTTGCAAGTGGCGAGAGGTAGCATACCTCCAGCTACACCTGATCTGCAGAGTGCCAGCATGGAAACCGTTCATGTTGAGAAATATACAGAATGAGGGATATTAGACAAGTCCTGTTCATCATCACCCAGCCATGAGATGGTTAGTGTTATAACCGCGAGGAATAAATGCTTCAATGCAATTAACACTGAATTACACTTTAATATTATTTATACACCCTACCCATTACAAATAAAGTATTAGATTATTTAGTAAGCAACAGCAAATATTATTAGCACTTATGTAGATATAGTTATAGTTGCTATATAGTATAGTCAGAAGAAACTGTCACCTTGAAGAAAGAATGCGACACCTCCTTGACCTTCAGAAGTAGCTACTTATTGTAACTTTTAGATTAAGACCATAAAACCCATAAAATATAGTTTCATTAGATAAGTCAACAGTTTGCTGTAGAAATATATTGCGCTTTAGTTGTGCCAGCCCCAGGGTAATATCAAAGAGTTACATGAACAGTCTCCTACTGTTAACCAGTGACACGCCAGAGGTGTTTAGAAAAGGCTTACCTTCCATTCATTGGACAAGTCTCTTTTCGGCAGGGCCTACCACAGATGTTAAGTCCAGGGACTTTCCCAGAAGAAGTGCCCATACAGGTGAGGAAAAAGAAGAAATATAGACACCTGAGAGAAAAGTAGCTAAAGGAAAGAGCAGAGCAAATGAGCAAAATGTCTTCTGCCTGCACAGTCAGACCCTGTGCATGGGGAGTTACAAATGCACTGGCTATAGACTTTGTCCAAAGCTGTAGTTTTTTTTTTTTTTTTTTTTTTTAGTGAAGGAAGATTAGTTCATACAAAACTCAACAATACAGCACTGAAACCCATTGTTGATATTCAACATTTTTCACATAGCGGAACAGAATAGACAATACGGTATCTAGGAAACCACGGGCTGGATTACAGGCTGATGATATCTCGTCCTTCTGGAGGCCTGTAATCCTTTTTATTACCTACCACAGCCAAAAGAGCAGAAACCTAAAATCAATAACATCGCAACACTTAAAAAAAAAAAGAACAAGGGATTAATTAAAATAAAACTGTTAAGGGAAATTGTAAAGAGAGTATAATAGCCTGGGTTGAGTGTATCTCCATACAGTTTGAAGAAGAGGGTGATGTAACACTCTTTTTAATAGCAATAAGCTGCTGGATTGAGTATCCTGAATATTAATAAAGCAATAAGATATGGGGAAATATTCTGGCAAAATATTAATATTTTACAGGATGCCGTCTAAATAAAAAGTAGAGCAATTACTTTAAAACTTTTAACGCTTTAAGAAAAAGGGCAAAAAGTTTAAATTGCAAAAAAATAACATGCAGTAAATTTTAATTAAAAAATACAATTATGTATATTAAAATATCAAGGATACTAAAAAAAGAATGCACAGAAGAGAAAATGCAAAAAAAATGCATCGTAGCGGTATAAATAAACTAAGTAATAATGCAAATGCGGTAATTATGCAAACAGCCAGATTTCCATATATCCACTTCAATATTTGCAGTTTTATTTACAAATCTATTCTTTTTCCTCATATTCCTCAGAATCCAGAACCCATATTTTCCTCAAAACACCAAATAGTCCAGATAGCCCCAGACGTGATTGTTCCTACCAGCCTTTTCATCACTTCAGCAATTGACCAATTGACAACTGACTGATGGTTATCTTTTCACTCCAACAATAAGAGAAATTACCATCACTATTGGCTATGTACAGTAAATGCCTCCAGAGTAAATTACATGATTCTAAAATTCTTCTATGCCAGCTTGGTACAACAGTCACACAAAAAGTTTCTTTCTGTGTGTGTGCGTGTGTGCGCCTGGCTTCCTGTACTGCAGATTTGGCCTTTCCTGTCAGAAAGAGAATAGAACTTGACAGCTTCTTTAAAAGAGGAGTATAAAGGAAGTTTAATGAGGGATGGAACTGTGCTATTCGGAAGCTTCTATTCTTCACGATTGGCTATTCTATCCTCACAAGACAAAATAGGAATGTGGGAAATAGATAAGCCGTACACGAATACTCTGAGGGACACTTCACTGACCTTCAGAATTTACTCTATCCTTAATTCACTCCTAATAGTTAATAAATAAATAAATCATGTTTTGAGGCACATGCAAAGAAGAGAAGGTTATATGGATAGACACAGAGGGGAAGAAAATAGAAACCATGCCAAAATAAGCACTATTCATTAGGATTTGAACTTTGTGGCGTCGAAATTCTATAAATAACAAAACCCCCCAGAAAATCCTATTTCTGGAGTGCAAATATAATTGAGATTCTTTCAGACTTGAAGCTAGAGATGCAAGGTGCAAGCGATGTGTACATGCCTCAGCATATGAAGAAAATATACTCACATAATTTGCATACAAGAATAAATATCATTAAACATTTAAAAAAAAATGAATCCTAATTCCAGGATAAAAAATCCATACATACAGTACAGACCAAAAGTTTGGACACACCTTCTCATTTAAAGATTTTTCTGTATTTTCATGACTTTGAAAATTGTACATACACGCTGAAGGCATCAAAACTATGAATTAACACATGTGGAATTATATACTTAACAAAAAAGTGTGAAACAACTGAAAATATGTTTTATATTCTAGGTTCTTCAAAGTAGCCGCCTTTTGCTTTGATGACTGCTTTGCACATTCTTGGCATTCTCTTGATGAGCTTCAAGAGGTAGTCACCGGAAATGGTTTTCACTTCACAGGTGTGCCCTGTCAGGTTTAATAAGTTGGATTTCTTGCCTTATAAATGGGGTTGGGACCATCAGTTGTGTTGTGCAGAAGTCTGGTGGATACACAGCTGATAGTCCTACTGAATAGACTGTTAGAATTTGTATTATGGCAAGAAAAAAGCAGCTAAGTAAAGAAAAACAAGTGGCCATCATTACTTCAAGAAATGAAGGTCAGTCAGTGCGAAAAATTGGGAAAACTTAGAAAGTGTCCCCAAGTGCAGTTGCAAAAACCATCAAGCGCTACAAAGAAACTGGCTCACATGAGGACCGCCCCAGGAAAGGAAGACCAAGAGTCACCTCTGCTTCTGAGGATAAGTTTATCCGAGTCACCAGCCTCAGAAATCGGAGGTTAACAGCAGCTCAGATTAGAGACCAGGTCAATGCCACACAGAGTTCTAGCAGCAGACACATCTCTACAACAACTGTTAAGAGGAGACTTTGTGCAGCAGGTCTTCATGGTAAAATAGCTGCTAGGAAACCACTGCTAAGGACAGGCAACAAGCAGAAGAGACTTGTTTGGGCTAAAGAACATAAGGAATGGACATTAGACCAGTGGAAATCTGTACTTTGGTCTGATGAGTTCAAATTTGAGATCTTTGGTTCCAACCACCGTGTCTTTGTGCGACGCAGAAAAGGTGAACGGATGGACTCTATATGCCTGGTTCCAACCGTGAAGCATGGAGGAGGAGGTGTGATGGTGTGGGGGTGCTTTGCTGGTGACACTGTTGGGGATTTATTCAAAATTGAAGGCATACTGAACCAGCATGGCTACCACAGCATCTTGCAGCGGCATGCTATTCCATCCGGTTTGTGTTTAGTTGGATCATCATTTATTTTTCAACAGGACAATGACCCCAAACATACCTCCAGACTGTGTAAAGGCTATTTGACAAAGAAGGAGAGTGATGGGGTGCTACGCCAGATGACCTGGCCTCCACAGTCACCAGACCTGAACCCAATCGAGATGGTTTGGGGTGAGCTGAACCGCAGAGTGAAGGCAAAAGGGCCAACAAGTGCTAAGCATCTCTGGGAACTCCTTCAAGATTGTTGGAAGACCATTTCCGGTGACTACCTCTTGAAGCTCATCAAGAGAATGCCAAGAGTGTGCAAAGCAGTCATCAAAGCAAAAGGTGGCTACTTTGAAGAACCTAGAATATAAGACATATTTTCAGTTGTTTCACACTTTTTTGTTAAGTATATAATTCCTCATGTGTTAATTCATAGTTTTGATGCCTTCAGTGTCAATGTACAATTTTCATAGTCATGAAAATACAGAAAAATTTTTAAATGAGAAGGTGTGTCCAAACTTTTGGTCTGTACTGTATATGAAGTGTTGTACTGGGGTGACTAGGACCCATAGTTAGAATTGACACTAGCGGCCCACACTACAGCTAAGGCAGGTGAAGTATTGAACACGTCACTGATTTTCTAAGTAACAATATTTATGAAGGTGCTATTGACATGAAATTCTCACCAGATGTCGTGAAAAACCCATCCAATCAACATAGGTAAAGAAATTAAACCATACATGTCCATAAATTAAGTAATGTGTAATAATGAGAAATGACACAGGGAAAAAGTATTGAACACGCTTACTGAAATTTAGTTAATACTTTGTACAAAAGCCTTTATTGGTGAGGGCAGCTTCAAGACGCCTCCTGTTTAGAGAAAGTAGTAGCATCAATTGTTCAGGTGTGATTTCGGCCCATTCTTCTACACAAATACTCTTCAAATCCTGAAGGTTCTGTGGGCTCCTTCTATGAACTCTGAGCTTTAGCTCCTTCCATAAAATTTCTATTGGATTCAGGTCAAGTGATTGGCTGGGCCATTCTAGCAGCTTTATTTTCTCTGAAACCAATTGAGAGTTTCCTTGGCTGTTTGTTTGGGATCATTGTCTTGCTGAAATGTCTACCCTCGTTTCATCTTCATAATTTTGGTAGATGGCAGCAGATGTTTTTCAAGAATGGCTCAGTACATTTGTCCATTCATCCTTCCTTCAACTATATGAAATTTGCCAGAGCCCCACACCATGATTTTATCACCTCCAAACTTCACTGTTGGTATAGTGTTTTTGGGGTGATATGCAATGCCTTTTGGCAGTGCCAAACATGATGTGTATTATGGCATCCAGAGAGTTAAATTTTGGTTTCATCTGACCAGACTACATTCCCCCAGTATTTCACAGGCTTGTCTCGTTGTTGAGCAAACTTAAACGCACTTCAACATGATTTTTGTTCAGCAATGGAGTCTTGCGTGGTGAGCATGCCTACAGGCCATGGAGGTTGAGTGCATGACTTATTGTTTTCTTTGAAACAATTGTACCTGCTGATTCTATGTCTTCCTGTAGCTCTCCACAGGTGGTCCTTTGTTCTTGGATAACTCTTCTGATAATTCTTTTCACTGCTCTGTCTGAAATCTTGCAGGAAGCTCCTGGTTGTGGCCGGTTTATGGTGAAATGATGTTCTTTTCTCTTCTGGATTATGGCCCCAACAGTGCTCACTGGAACCTTCAGTAGTTTAGAAATTCTTCTGTAACCAATGCCATCAGTATGTGTTGCAACAATAAGGTTGCAAAGGTCTTGGGACAGCTCACTAGTTTTACCCATCATGAGATGTTTCTGGTATGGCATCTTGGTAATGAGACACCTTTTCATGGGCCATCAGTTGAACCAGCTGATATTATTTTTCACTAAGTGGCAGGATTGCGCTCTAATTACTGATAGATTTCAGCAGCTGTCATGACTTTCCATGGCTTTCTGCACCTCTCTTCTTCATGTGTTCAATACTTTTCCCTGTGTTATTTCTCATTATTACACATAACTTAATTTATAGCCCTCTATGGTTTGATTTATTTGGCTGTGTAGATTGGATGGTTATCAACATCTATTGAGAATTTCATGTCAATAGAACCTTCAGAAATATATTCACTTAGAAAATTAGTGACGTGTTTAATACTTTTTTCATCCACTGTAAATGTAAATAACTTTTTTTTGGCATTATCCCTGTTGGGATGCAGTGACGATTACAAAATACAGGTGACTCATGTACATCTACTGTGCCCACACCATAAAAATGATTGTCCTTTGAAAGAAAATTATCATCAACCATATAGGTGATAACTTATTGATTGGAGGTGGTCTGAGCGTTGGGACCCACACTGATCGGTAAAACAAGGAAATATTATTCCCGATGGGACATTTTTACCCCCATTTAAAATTAAAATGGCAAGTCGGATGTCTCACTGCTACTCCATTTTCTCTTGAGCTGCCAGAAATGCAGCATTCAGTAGCCTCATAGGAAATTAATAGCGTGGTGGTCGAACATGCCACCCATTTATTTTCACCCTGGAAACCTTTTAAGTGCATATCTTCCTCTGTGATACAGGAAAAATATATATCTTTCTACTTTGTTAGCCAGTAGATAGAAAAGTATTTAGATTTGGGAGTCCTCAGTGGTTTATACCTTTTAATGCCTAACTGAAAATATGGTAACAAATTGCAAGCTTTTGAAACTACTCAGGTCTCTTCATCAGGCATAGTATAACACAAAATCTAAATACTTTTCTATCTTCCACTGTGAATTGGTATGTCACTGGACAGGGAGGGAGTTAAAATTTCAAGTATTTAATAACTAGTAGAAATAAAGAATCTTCTCATTATTGACAGAGAGAACAAGAGAACAAGTTATCTTCATACACTACACAATTCAATATGCCAAAATCAATATATCAATAATATTACATACAAGGACAAATTCTACCACACCATGACTAGATCACATATTAACAGCATATAGTGACCAAATATTACCATCATACTGATCACTAACAAAACAACAGCACTAACCTTAAAATAATCACCAATAACAGTTATACACAGGAGCTCTGTAGATAGTATATAGTAAATAGTGTAAGTGTACAGTTAATACAATGATCATCTGTGACCTTATACACTGGAGCTCTGTAGATAGCATATAGTGTAAGTGTACGATACAATACACTTTATTGATCCCGAGGGAAATTACAGTATAACAGCAGCAGAACATCGACATGAATTACAACATAACAGTAAAATTTTGCAGGTATAATCTCATACATTCCTATTCATGACCGGTCAGTACAATATACAATTAGAACGCCATTAATACACCAGTCACTTGGAGAATTTCACACTTAGGTAGTTGTTGTACATTCCCATAGCAGTCAGCATGAACGATTTCCTGTATCTTTCCTTCTTACACCTTAGTAGGATTAGACGGTTACTGAAGATGCTTCTCTGCCTCATATACAGCTCATATAATGGGTGTGCGTTATTGTTCCTTATCGCCAAACACTTATTCTGAATTCTTTTTTGCACTACCTCCTCAAAAGTGGCAAGATGGTGGCTAACAGCGGAGCTTGCCTTCTTGATAAGCTTATTTATCTTATTAGCATCTGACACCGGCACACTACTTCCCCAGCATATGATTGTGAAAAAGATGGCACTTGCTACTACGGTAATAAAGTGATCACAAGTGACATTTTTACACATGAGCTCTGTTGATAGTATATAGTGTAAGTGTGCAGGTTACACAGTGATCACCAGTAACAGTTATACACAGGAGCTCTGTATATAATTAATAGTGCAAGTCTACAGATAATGCAGTGATCATCAGTGACATTATACACAGGAGTTCTGTAGATAGCATATAGTGTAAGTTTATAGGTAATAAAGTGATCACAAGTGACATTTATATAGATGAGTTATGTACATAATATATAGTGACCAGTAACAGATATACACTGGAGCTCTGTAGATAGTATAGAATTTATAGTGGGCAGCACGGTGGCTCAGTGGTTAGCACCGTTGTTTTGCAGTGCTGGCGTCTTGTGTTTGAATTCCTCCAAGAACAACATCTGCAAGGAGTTTGCATGTAATCCCTGTGTTTGAGAGGGTTTCATTTCACACCCCAAATACGTACTGAATTTAGATTGTGAGCCCCAATTGATGGGGACAGTGATGCTGATGTCTGTAAAGAACTGTGGAATTAATGGCGCTATATAAGTGAGTAAAATAAATAAATATTGTAAGTGTACAGGTAACAGTGTTCACTAGTGACACTATAAACAGGTGCTCTGTAGATAGTATATAGTGTAAGTGTGCAGGTAACACAGTGATCACCATTGACAGTTATACACAAGCTCTCAACTTGTTTCTGCAGAATGAAACACAAAGACATCTATGGCTAATCGCTTTTATAGCACCCTCCCCACTCTTCCTCCAGTCCTACACTGTGCCAGATGAAGAAGAAAAGTGCAATAGTGACACCCTGCACAGTAGCAAATCCTCCCTTTTGTTCTCGCCTATAGTAAGAATGTCTCCAAACATAAAGTATTTTACAGTGGTGCTGTTAATCTTAGTGACACACTTGCAGTAGAAATATTCATCTATGTGGCACCCATACAGTATTAACACATACATCCCCTTTTGTGGGCCTCATACAATAATAAAATTCCTCATTGTGCCCCCAAACAGTAGTAATGTCCATCTTTATCTTCAAATACAACAATATTGCCCCTTCCCAGTGTCACCCATGCAGTAATAGCATCTCTCTTTTATGCCTTTGAACAGTTGGAACTTCAAAAATTGTGGCAGCATAAATTATGTATGAGGCCCCAAAAAGGCATTGTTAATGTATGGGGAGAAGCTGGCCCCCAATATGGCTCTATATATTAATAATGTCTCCCTTTTGGTTCTATACAATATAATATTCCCCATTATGGCCCCCAAAATAGTAATGATCTCTCCCATTCTGGCTCCAATACTGTATAATGTCTCTCATTTTAGCCCCCATTAAGTATATTATCCCCCTCAATGGCCTCTGTACAGTATAATGTCCCCCTCTATGATCACCATACAGAATATTGTTTCCCTGTGTGGCCCATACAGTATAATGTCTGCCATTATGGCCCCTATGTAGTGTAATTTTTGCCTCCTATGGCCCTCAACAGTGTAATTTCTCCCTTGTGAAAACATGGCAATCTCAGCAGTTGAGTCCCCAGCAATTAGATATTTATAACCTATCCTTTGGATAGGTGATAAATGTCCTTCATGGAACAAACCTTTTAAGCAAAGTGGTCAGATCATTACGTCTCAGACATTGATGACTTATCTATTCAATGTTTATTCTGTGTTTTTTTATTGGATAATTTAATTCTACTTTAAGGTTCAGATTTGGCAAAGTACAAAAGGGTAACAACTCAAAGCATGGTGGGATCTAAGGTAGCTGCCATTTTCTCTAGAGCTAAGTATAGGAGGAACCAGAATGAGAATCAATCCTGCAATCACTTAAAGGAATAATCCAGGACTATTTTTTTCTACAGGCCTAAAAACTAACTGGCAGGTAGTTGCTACCTACCTTCTTGTTGTGTCGGCGCCAATCTCTGCTGGCAAAACCGGTCACAGACCACTCCTGCCTGTGATTTAGCTTAGGTCCCATAGATATATCAGATGTTTATGAATAAATAAAAAACAATGAATAATATTTTTGAGGATGTGTCAAAGTACATGTTGATTTTGTGAAAATATGGTTGGTGTTGCAGCTAGAGATAAATTCTGTCAATGACCTACATACATTCGTTGATCTCAGTTCAGTAGAAGGTCTAAAGGTACCCATACACATAAGAGCAAAGTCAACAAAAACTGTTGATTTCAAAGGCACTGTGTATCGGAGCCTCCTTACTCTGCCAAGAGATAATGTCAGAGGAAAGAATGAATTTTACCATGCTTGATCCTTTTTTTTGACAGGAGGCAAGCTTTGCCCCCATTGAGAATAAATACACCCTACGATACTGTGGGGGAAGGGATTTGGTAGAAATAGCTATCAGCGAAATGAGCCAACAAATTTGGAAGGTTTATGGGAACCTTAAAGCAAATTTGTCATCAGGTTTCACAATGCAAACTGCAATATTAAATAGATCTCTGCAACCTAGCGAGTCTGGTGTACTTACTTTGAAAATTCATGGCAGAATAATTATACAGTATAATCCTTTTTTGAACATTTAAACTCAGTTTACACTCACCTAGCTTTTTAGTGTTCTTCCTCTATGCTGCTGCTTGAATCTCACACTGCTCAGTACAAGCTGCAGCTGCTAATCACGCTGGGTTGGCAGAGATTGAATACAATGGACTCATGAGCTCATCAGTTCTAAAATATTAATAAAATAATTTATGCTTATACTAAAATCTATGCTTATATATTAAAACCTGGTAACAGTTCAGCTTTGAAGGTGCCCATACATGTTAAGCAAAATTTAATGAAAATGGCCAATTTCAACCACAAATAAAATTCCTTGGCTGGCTTTAGCAATAGTTTTAGACAGCAAATGACATAACTAATGGCACACCCATGATCTCGAGGAACGAAGTTTGACTTTTTTGTCAATTGTTCTGTATGAAGATCTCTCGTCCTTCTTTACAAAATTGTCACGTTCATATAAGCTATTACGTGTCTCGTGGAAATTAACATGTATGGCTGTTTTGAACAACTGTAGCATCCCATATAATCTAAAACCTATGATTGCATCAGTGACATGATTATTCACCAGATAAACAGCCATCTACTATATGTGGTCACCTTCAACCTAAGGATCTGAAATTAAAGGGGGTCAATCAAAACTAAGATATTGATTACCCATCTGTCGAGTAGGTCATCAATAACAGATTGGTGTGACTCCAGCGCCAAGCAACACATCAGATAAGTTGTTTTCTGGTCCGGTTGATGACAAAAAGCACATAATGTAGAATGCAGGAAACCCACAACTCCGCTCAGCTCAAATTGAAGTATCTTAGTTATAGACAATACTTTAAGGAACTTCAGATCTTCAGTTTGGTTGCTAGGAAAATGACAAATGACAAACCTATTAAAAGAATGTAGTTATCAATCTGTTCACCCCTAACAATCATTATGTCTCGCAAGACTCAGCTCAAAACTGGATTGGTCGATAACATGAAAGTCTATTTTCTGTATTTGGCAATTATATTTTATTTTACATATTAAAGATTTATTTCTGGTCTCAGAAGAAAAGTCTACATTCACTCTATGTGACTGTAGACTGCTGAATCGTGACAGTGTACAATGCGCTCACTGTCATGGTTCCCCTGTACTTCCTGTGGGCCTGGATGGTCACCTGACCGTATGCATGTGCTTTTCTCAATGCTCGTCTATTGAGAGAAGGAGGGTGAGACTAGTCAATGCTTAACCGCAAGTATGCAAATCATACATGCGGTCACGTGACTGCCTACCCAACATGAGGAAAACAGGAATCGTGCCATAGCGTGACTGCAGGCTTTTCTTTTAAGACTAGGGAATTCCTTTAACTAAGAAGTCTAAAAATCCATTACATATTAGATAGTTGTATCTTGCAAATGCTCCTGTGTTCTCTATTAGATAGTCGCTAATCTGGCAGCCTCTTATCTCTCTGGAAATCGAAAGGATCAGCCGTGGAAATACAGCATGCTAGATCCTTCTCTCTCCTGACGTCATCTTATGGGGGAGAATAAGGAGGGCATACCCATTAGCCTGTTGGCCGATACTTCCGATATTGGTGGGTTCCGCCAATTTTATTTTAATGTTTATGAAGGCCATTCTGAATAAAGTAGAGTCTAAGGACAATACTTTCCTATTTACCAGCAGCAATGATCATAGGATGCATACTATAGTTGTATTGTACAGATCTGAACCGGCATGTCATCTGATATTCTGTGCTTCAGAAATAGAAAGTCATTGCTGGTGCTATTTCCGAGAGCTGTCATTTAAATTATAATATTAATCAGTCATATCTAAAATACTGGTACCTTGACATGGATACACCAACCTATCATTACTGGATCAGTTATTTATTCCTGTACAATCACTTGTATGGCAGCAAATTATTTCCTGCAAATTGCTGTAAGTGCTACTAATCATACAATCACTGACCTATATTTAATAAAAATCATAAATTTGTCAAGAGATGTCAATAAAGTATATTAGTTACAAAGAACATCTATAGGACTATACAGGTTTTAAAGATTCAGAACATTGTAGCAAAGTTATAACTTTTTGTACTTTTGGAAGGCAAGATGTTGCCATTGCTAGAAACAGCATAGATAATTGTAAGTGTATCCTGCACGTGTGTGTCCACCACAAGACCAGGATATATTTCCAGCTCCTCAGGTTAAGTTCCTAACATGAGGTTTTTTTTTTGCTGTGTATTTTCAAAAATGAAGCGTCTTTCAGATCCAGCAAAGTGAATAGGATTTATAGAAATCTCATACCCTCTGTGCTTTTTTTTAAACTCAGCGTCAACAGACCTCTGGTATGAGTTTGAATCATGTCAATTTCTCTTGCAAGTACATTGAATTTTATGTGCGAATTTTGTCTATAGATTTGCATTAGATGTGGGGAATCTGCAGGTAAAAAATGCATCTGAGTTTGAAGTGACCTTTTGTACTAAAAATGCATGTTATCCACACATGTCTATATCTTTAAAGTTTTGTCAAAGCCGAATATTCGCAAGTATCAAAAACAAAGCAGTTTTATTTAAAACATGCTATATCAAGAAGACAAAAACTACAGTCAAAAACGCAATAAAAACACATGTGAAAAAGCACATTCAAAACGCACAAGTAAGAAAACACAAGTGAACTAATTTAGCTAATAGGGTCAGAAATGCTGCAGAAAATCTGCAACATCAGAAACTCACTAAATACTCATTGTAGCCTTAAGTAGCTTTACCATGTAATGACAACAAGCAGTGATCTTGAAAACCATGATGACTCTGAAGACCAATATATTCAAAAAGTGAAAAGGTTGAGTGTTGACCTCATCTCCTTGTATTGTAAATTACCATCATTAATTCGGAAAAAATCTACAGTAGTAGAGAAGAAATATGAATCATGCTTAAAATGTGTCTCCAGGGTCTGAAAAAACCCTTAACAGGGCATTCACAGAATCAAAAACTTATGGCAGGATAGGTGATTAGTGTCTGATCACTGGTGATCCCACTGCTGTGACCTCACTGATCATGATAATTAGGGTCAAATGTCCTCTGCTTTAACAGAGAGGAGAAATCCAGTGTCAGTAACGGCTGCTGCTCGTAGATATGGACAGTAATTGTTGCAAAATGGTATGGTCACAACCAGGTGAAAGTGAAGAAACCCACTCACCAAGAAAGGTCAAAATACTGTATCCATTAATGTATACCCACTACGCGTTTCAGTGCTGGACAAGCATCTTTATCAAGTGCATACAAAAAGCCTAAACAGTAGTAAAGCATTTAAAAAGGTAAAACGGCACGAAAGAAAGGGGGCTGAGTACTCAAGCAAATGGTTAAAAAGTAATTAAAAATGCAATAAATACATGAATAAATAAATCATGTAATGGCTACAAATGGTTTTTGTTACACTCCTGTACATATTGTAAAAACATTCAAATATAACACTAATGATAGTTGGAAACGTGCAGCGGAAATACGTTAATGGATAAAATATTGTAATCTTCCTTGGTGAGTGGGTTTATTCACTTTAACTTCGTTGTGACAGTTTTTAACGATTACTGTCCAGATCTATGAGTGGCAGTAGTTATTGATACTGGGCCACTGGGCCATATAAGCGGATCATTTTGTCAAGTGGATTTCTAATAAGGAACTACCAGCAGCTCACAGTCCATGCAGCTACAAGTGCTCCAAGTTGTTGCACACTTAGAGAAATGACATGAGTTTAGTAGTACATATTATCCTGCACTCTAGTCCTTTATTTTGGGTAATGCCCTAAGTGCGCGGGCACTCTTGTTTTTTGTCTCCTTAGAATTTTTGACAGGAGAGGAGATTGCGCATGGACAGTGTTGCTGGATTTAAAGTTTCTGAAACTGATGAAGATAGGCAAGTACAAAAATTTACTATCTCCGACAGTCTGATTATTCGGACTGATGAAAAAAGGTTTTACAATCCAGCAAAGCGAATTAAAAGCAAACATTTTTTTATTGTGAGAGAGAGAGAGAAAGAGAGATTTTCCAGCACCAAAGTTCGTATCCCTATTGATTTCTATGGGATTCGGATTTAGGTTCAAGCTTGAGTACAGTTCTGGTACCTAAACCGAACTTTGGACTAAAGTTGGGTCGAACCAGAACATCCATGGGCTGCTCATACCTAATCATAATCTCTATCTGTGCAAAATGGAGTGGAATGGCCAGGAACCTGATTGAACAACATTCATATATTTAATCATAGCTCCCAACCATCCCAGATTCAGCAGGACTGCCCCAATTGGAGGACACATCATGTCTTTGTCCCGAGCTTCAAATACTCACTTTTCTCTGATGTCTTCGTTGCTCCATGGCTCCTCCTCAGGGGTGGGGCTTCATCTTTCTGCTCAGAGCATAAATCACATTAAACTATTCCCTTTACATCTGGTGATCTGCTCTCCCCAAGACTCAAACCAATGATCTCATGTTTGGAGGAAGCAGCTCTAGTTATGAGCCATAGCCTATAATGATGTATATAGGAGAATTTGATAATCTTGAGTTGTATTGCAGTTAGTGAATTCAGAAGCAGATTATTCTATTATACATAGAGATACTATACATTGTATACAACAGTGTATTTCTATGTATTTGTATTCTACAAGTGAAGAAAATTCAGATTTTTTTGTTCCTGTAATACTACTAGAAAAAATGAAAATCAAGTACAAAAAAAGTAATTTTCTCTTTTTTTGTGAAACTCCCTAGGACTCGAACCAACAACCTCTATAATTGCAGGCATGAGCTAAAGCTATTGAGCCACAGGCTCTGGTGGTATACAGTGGTGGCCTAAGGAATTGGCATCCCTGCAATTCTGTCAGATAATACTCAGCTTCTTCCTGAAAATGATTGCAATCACAAATTCTTTGGTCTTATTATCTTCATTTAATTTGCTTGCAAGGAAAAAACACAAAAGAGAATGAAACAAAAATCAAATCATTGATCATTTCACACAAAACTCCAAAAATGGGCCAGACAAAAGTATTGGCACCCTCAGCCTAATACTTGGTTGCACAACCTTTAGCCAAAATAACTGCGAACAACAGCTTCCGGTAACCATCAATGAGTTTCTTACAATGCTCTGCTGGAATTGTAGACCATTCTTCTTTGGCAAACTGCTCCAGGTCCCTGATATTTGAAGGGTGCCTTCTCCAAACTGCCATTTTGAGATCTCTCCACAGGTGTTTTATGGGATTCAGGTCTGGACTCATTGCTGGCCACATTAGAAGTCTCCAGTGTTTTCTCTCAAACCATTTTATAGTGCTTTTGGAAGTGTGTTTTGGGTCATTGTCCTGCTGGAAGACCCATGACCTCTGAGGGAGACCCAGCTTTCTCACACTGGGCCCTACATTATGCTGCAAAATTTGTTGGTAGTCTTCAAACTTCATAATGCCATGCACACGGTCAAGCAGTCCAGTGCCAGAGGCAGCAAAGCAACCCCAAAACATCAGGGAACCTCTGCCATGTTTGACTGTAGGGACCGTATTCTTTTCTTTGAATTCCTCTTTTTTTTTCCTGTACACTCTATGTTGATGCTTTTTCCCAGAAAGCTCTACTTTTGTCTCATCTGACCAGAGAACATTCTTCCAAAACATTTTAGGCTTTCCCAGGTAAGTTTTGGCAAACTCCAGCCTGGCTTTTTTATGTCTCGGGGTAAGAAGTGGGGTCTTCCTGAGTATCCTACCATACAATCCCTTTTCATTCAGACACCGACGGATAGTACGGGTTGACACTGTTGTACCCTCGGACTGCAGGGCAGCTTGAACTTGTTTGGATGTTAGTCGAGGTTCTTTATCCACCATCCGCACAATCTTGCGTTGAAATCTCTCATCAATTTTTCTTTTCCGTCCACATCTAGGGAGGTTAGCCACAGTGCCATGGGTTTTAAACTTCTTGATGACACTGCGCACGGAAGACACAGGAACATTCAGGTCTTTGGAGATGGACTTGTAGCCTTGAGATTGCTCATGCTTCCTCACAGTTTGGTTTCTCAAGTCCTCAGACAGTTCTTTGGTCTTCTTTCTTTTCTCCATGCTCAATGTGGTACACACAAGGACACAGGACAGAGGTTGAGTCAACTTTAATCCATGTTAACTGGCTGCAAGTGTGATTTAGTTATTGCCAACACCTGTTAGGTGCCACAGGTAAGTTACAGGTGCTGTTAATTACACGAATTAGAGAAGCATCACATGATTTTTCAAACAGTGCCAATACTTTTGTCCATCCCCTTTTTTAGGTTTGGTGTGGAATTATATCCAATTTGGCTTTAGGACAATTCTTTTTGTGTTTTTTCATTGAAGACAAATTAAATGAAGATAATAATACCAAAGAATTTGTGATTGCAATCATTTTCAGGAAGAAACTGAGTATTATCTGACAGAATTGCAGGGGTGCCAATACGTTTGGCCACCACTGTAACTGAGAGTTTTGCATACTTCATCTGTATTGTAGCCACTAACTCCACTGGCAGATTATACTGAGACATAGAGATACATTGTATATAACAGTGTATTTTTTTGTCTCTGTTGTCAAGATTTTTTTTCTTCCTATAAAATTGCTAAAAATTAATGAAAAAGAATTACATAAATGTCATTTTTACAGCATTCTTTTAAAATAATAAACCTCGCAAATCAATTCGCAAATAAGATGGACATATTTGGTGTTCCTGTAATTGTAATGACCCGTACAAAACAATGATCAGATTATTTATGGGGATCAGTAAATGGTGTAAAAAATGGTGTGATTGATATTTTTTCTCTATTAAACCATTACATTTTTTTAATAAAAATGTATCAGTGAGGCCTTGTTCACACGTAGAGTAAATGCTATGTTATTTCTACTGTGTTTTTTTCTGCACATTTTCTGCAGGTGTCCGCACCACATGACGCAATAACAATCTTCTCTGATTATTGCATGATTGTTTTCCCCCTGTGTTCCACCATATTTAATACATTTTTGGTGCAGAAAAGCTTTGATTCTGTGCTTAAAAATATAAGTGGTGTTTTTTTCAAGCTCCACATAGAAGCCTATAGAAGCACCAAAACCACACAGTTCAGCAGCATCTTTAGACGCACCGAGGGCATCATGAAATCACATCCACTTTGCTCGGACATTTACACCGTGTTCACATGTAGTATAAATACTGCTTATTTTCTGCTGCTTTTTTTGCACAGAAATTCTGCTGTGTTTAACTGTCCAAGCAAAGTGGATGTGATATAATGAAAACTGTGCTCCCTGTGCGTCTAAAGACGCTGCTGAACTTGCAGTTTTGGTGTTTTTTTTTTCTGGAGGTTTCTATGTGGAGCCTTAAAAAAAACACATGTAAAAAACTGCAGTTACTTGTTTAAGTGCAGAATCAAAACTTTTCTGTACTATAAAAAACACATCTGCATGACAAATCAGGGATGTTCATGGACGCAGCCGATTTTTTGGCGAGAACAAGCACGAACCCGAATTTGAAATGCTGAACAAATTCGCTCAACACTACTCCATTCCCCCTATCCTCCTTAACATCTCCTCCTGCCAGGGTAGAAAGAAATGTAAATGGGCGTAGATTGGGGTGTGACCAAAATCTGCAGCAGCATTTATCCCTCTTTCTGTAGTTGGGAGGTATGATTTAATGGACGAGCTGTATCCACATTAGATTATATATTCACCCATGTTTTTGTGATCATGGTGGGCACAGCATTCGCACCCTTTAAGTGATCTATCTCTTATTACCTATCCTGTGGATAGATGATACTTTGAGGTTCTGGGAATAACTCTATAAAATGACATCACAAACTAAGATAGTATTATTTCTTATAAACTATAGTCCAATGTTCTACTAATTCAGCTTCTAACCAGGATGATTTATCTGAATGTCACTGTAATCGGTATAATATTTCATCTGCTATAGATGATTATTTATGGATTAAAGCCACTAGCTGTGACAGTCCTCAACTCAATGACTTGCATCCTGCGTGGATTAATAAACCTCAGTGTCAACAAGTTTCTTTTTTTAACCTATTTATTATCTTTGTCTAGATCCTGGAACCTCTGCATCCTCTAAGAGCTGCAGAATTGTATTATGATGCTAATTTGTTTGCTCTCATGTTGTATGGCACGGGACCTCCCACTCGCACATAGATCCATATGGCGGCTCCCAGTACGTAACCTCACTGATGTCACCAATGTTACACATTTATCACTTCAAAGGCGTGAACAGATGTCATTTATATTGAGTTTTTATAGTGATTTCATTATTGTGTTTAGTTCAACTTCTGAATACACATCAAACCGCCTTGCCAAGTATATATTTTCATGGAAATCTTCAATTTCCAAATGTCCTTTTAATCTACAGCACTACACAGTAAAAATAATTCACAGGCAATCTCCAGGGGAAAGATTATGAGGTATTTTTAGACTTGCAAGCAACGTCTGCCACTTTCTCATGTGTGGTCTAGTCTCTGTGTGACCGAGTAGTAGAATATGACATCTTAGATTTTACATTTCCTCCTGGAGATCCTTTGATTTTCTTAAAGTGTATTTCATGCCTCACTGGTCTTACTAGTTCCTAGAGAATCAATAGGCTCTCATGAATAATGGCTCAGCCCTAAAAATGGCTGAAATAGATGCAGGGATTCACATTTATTATATTAACTACCTCAATGCAGTTTCACATATTTCATCGAAATTTTAAACATTTTATTTTGATATTTAAAAACAAAAGAGACTAAATAAAAGTATGAAAATAACAGTATCTTGTAATGATTACATTTTATTTAATACAAACATTTATCACAATCTGTTATATAGGCTCCCGAAATGTAATTTGCTTCCTTGACTGTAACATTACAAATATATTTATTGCACCCTAAATAATAAAGTGTTATAGCACCTTTACTAAAGCTTCATCACTTTACCTATATATGCTTTATTCACCTTCAATAAAAGTTTTACCCTAAAATGTCAAAATGAATGCCATATTTATATATCAGTGGACCATCCGATTTCTTGTTTGTGTGCACTATTGGTCTTGTTGTCAATAAAAGAAGATTGGAGAAGAAATAAAAAGTCCATCACATTCATGCTCTGATATTTCAATATTTCAGGTCAAACTTTATTCTAATTCTGACAAATTAATAGAAAGAATAAGAAGCAGGGGTACTCCATGTGTAATATCGGTGGGATAAAACTAAGAAATAGAGACTCAAGGGAGCCACTCACCTAGTAAGGTTGTGAAAATGGCATGCACAACACTGAAAAGGGCTTGAGGAATGGTAGGACATGGCTACTGCTCCACCCACAGAACCTGACCAAGTCAGACATGGAACTTGAGGAAAAAAAGAAACAAAAATAGAAAATGTGATGTTTGTGTCCAAGCAAATAGGGTAACCAGGATATTGGAAAGAGGTGAATTTTATTGACAACTTGTTTCGGAGTTGTTCTAACACCTTCATCGGGTACCTGATTTTGCATTTTTCCCCCCAGTAAATTAATGCAGTAGACTAAATTATTGCGATTCAATAAGACCCAATGGATATGGTTACTCCTTCTAATAAGTGCGACTCGCATTTTAAGATTACTGAGTTCTAGAGGGGAGACAGAGAATAATCTGGACCCCCTGTCATGGTCCCCTATACAACCCAATGCTATGAGAGGCTATTTTTTTATCCGTTCCTTAAATTTGACTAATTTAAGAGTCGTTGTCCCTTGTTTGCCATGGGTTCGCATTATTTGCCCCTGCCCATACTTCCTTCAAGAAACTGTAAAAGTAGAATGGATTGCAATAAGCACCTCCCTCTGGCATTACAGTAAAGTGTCAGCATTTTAATAAGACAAATTTATTGATCTTAGAAAACGCTAAGTGTGAATATGCCCTAAATAATGTACCCAACTGACAGATCTAACTCATCAATATGTTAAAGGACAATCTGCAGTCTGTTGATTTCATTGGTGTCAAGGGAACATTTTATTTATTTTCCAAACAACTTCAAGTACTGAGTCATATGTCGGACTGCCGGGAGTTGGGGTAATACTTTATATTATTTTCTAGTATTGCAGAAGCAGGTGTGACCTACGACATCTACATCAATGGTTACATTTGTGATATGCCAAAAGATCTTATGTGAAAGACCTTTAGGCCACGGCTCCATTATCAGTATTTGGTCAGTATTTGGTCAGTATTTTTTCTCAGGAGTGGGAGCCAAAACCAGGTGAGGAACAATCAGAGAAAAGGTATAATAGAAACAAGTCACCAATTCTGCATTTATCACCCATTCCTGGTTTTGGCTCCTATTCCTGACAAAAAATACTGACTGAATACTGACCAAACACTGATAGTGGGGCCATGGCCTTAGGGCTCATTAAGATGTCAGATTTTCGCATTTTCACTAATAGCACTCGTACCTGTGATAGTCTATGGATCCATTCATATATCTGATTTTTTCCTTGGATCTAGTGTTTCATGGAAAATATCGGAGACATGTCCAATTTTGATCAGAGCATCAGATCAAAATCAGCAATGCAAGTCAATTGGTCTGGGAAAAAAATTGGACTGCACTCAGATTTTCACAGACTGTCAGAATGGAGTCCGTGGAGAAATCTTTTTTTTGAATTTCTCCATGTGCATGAAAATCGGATGACACTCGTACCACACGCCGATCAAACTCTGATCAAGCTTTCATCAGAATAATTGGTCCGATTTTCTTGTATGCAAAAAAATCGGACGTCTGAATGAGCCCTAAGGCCACGTGCACACGATCAGTATTTCGTGAGTTTGTTACCTCAGTATTTATAAGTCAAAAGCAGGAGTTGGACAATCAGAGGAAAAGTATAATAGAAACACATCACCACTTCAGCATTTTTCATCCACTCCTAGTTTTGTCTTGCAAATACAGAGGTAAAAAACTCACAAAATATTCAACATGAGCACATGGCCTTAGGCTACGTTACCATGATGAGCTTTTGGAGAGTTTTTGATGTTGCAGATTTTCTGCACCATTTCTGCACCTATTTAGTAAATTTGGTTACTTGCATTTTTTAAAAAATACACAGCATTTTAAACTCACCAAAAACTCATTGTGGGAGCATAGCCTTGGGATATATGAACATATAGAATTGACATGATGTAGATTTAAATCTGCAAGGAAAAGATATGCAACATGTGCATGAGACTTCAGGATTCACATTCACTTTGCTGGTACTAGGAAATCATTCAGGTTTTTGACAAATCTGCACAGAAAAAATGTGGCAAAAACACGAGAAAACCGCAATGTATGCACAGACCCCATTTTGCTGCAGATTTCACCCATACTATATGAGAAAAATGCATCAAAACCGCATGCAATAAAAATGTGTAAAAAACACATGTACTTTATGCTGCGTTTTTCCTGCCAACACAGATTTTCCTGTTGCAAATTCTGAATGTGTACACATACCCGTAAACAGAAAACTATAGTACTGGTTAATTTCAAGCCTGTTTAAAAATCATTGAGGTGATGACACGCAAAGACATTAATCTCAGGAGCAGCCCAAATCATTACCTGCCATCTCAATCACAGTTAGAGAGGAAGTTATTTAAGAGAGAAATTATGAATGCATAAAATAATGAGGCTTGGATACAATAGCACGGCGCAGTCTGGGAGAACACATGTATTAAGATAAATTCGAGATTAATTTAAGACGCATGAGTGAGCCACCATAACAATTAAAGGCATTTGAATTATATGAATGTGATTTCAGGCAAACAAGGCGATATTTAACTAAAATGTAAATAAAGTCTACAGCTGACAGACAGCCGAGAAAATAAATCACAGGCCAATCAAAGATTAAGTAAAAAGTCTGATGCGTAAGGAGAGTTTCACTTGCAGCAATTGCATTGAGATGGATGTAAACCCTATTTTGAACAATAAGTAAAAAATACAATGACACAAATATGCCACCAAGCATATCCCACATCTCAATAGCCACATCTCATGTGGATGTAGATCGTCATAGAAATCTATCTCCAAGTTTAGCAATATCTGGATCATATCAGCTGTCCTATCACTGTATTTTAGTTACTGGGGTTTTCTCGGATTTTTTTTAACCCCTTGCCGACATCTGCTGTACATGTATGGCGCAAGTCGGTAGCAGGTGCATGGAGTGGGCTCATAGCCAGGACCTGTCTCTATTAGCCATCAGTGGAGCTGAGCTCCAGCCATGACTGTTAACTTGTCAAATGCCGCTGCCAAACTGACATTAACAGTGCGCCATCAAGGGAGCGCATCATTCTGTGCACCTATTGGCCCTCTAGTGATGCAATCACAGGTCGCTGATGGGTTGTTATGACAGCTGGGGGGGGGGTGTGCTGAAGACCTCTGTGCCTGTCATTATGGTGCTCCTTTGAAACCCAGCCTGTGGGTGGGCTTCAAAGTAGACCATGATCTTTACTATACGCAGAAATGCTATGGCATTTCTGTATATAGAACAAGCAATCAGATAATCGCAGGCTCAAGTCCCCTAAGGGGATTAATAAATGCAATATAAAGTAAAAAATAATGAGAAAAATTAAAAAAAACCATAAATGTTCAACTCACCC
Organism: Phyllobates terribilis; assembly: GCF_046119375.1. Taxonomy (NCBI): domain Eukaryota; kingdom Metazoa; phylum Chordata; class Amphibia; order Anura; family Dendrobatidae; genus Phyllobates; species Phyllobates terribilis. The sequence goes on along the minus strand of NW_027362763.1, from coordinate 310,668,166 downwards.
CTCTTTTTCCCCATTAAAAATAAAGAAAATAAATATATATATAAATATATATATATATATATATATATATATATATATAGTATCTTCGCATCCAGAAAAGTCTAATCTGTCAAAATACAAAATAATTAACCTGATTGGTAACCAGAAAAAAGTTCAAAACACCAAAATTGCATTTTTTTGTTCACCACTATACCTTATCAAAAATGCTGTAAGAAGCAATTAAAATTTCATATCTATCTATCTATCCCAAAATGGTATCAATAAAAACATCTCACAAATATAAGACCTAAAAGTGCTCCATCAACAAAAAATTAAAACGTTACAAATTTCTGATATTTTTCTCCACTAAAATAATAAAAAAACTGGACAAGTTTAGTTTCACTGTAAAAGTACTGATGAGGAGAATTATTTTGCCAGGTCAGTTTTACCACAAAATGTACATAAAAAACAAAATGTACATAAAGAAACAATTCCTCAAAAACAATGTTAGAATTGCATTTTTTTTTACAATTTCAGTGCACATGGAATTTTCCCCCCATTTTTCAGTATGCTATGTGGCAAAATTAATGGTGTCATTTAACCACTTCGCGCCAGAGCCTGTTTTTGCCTTCGTGACGGGCCAATTTTTTCAATTCTGACCACTGTCACTTTATGAGGTAATTACTCTGGAACGCTTCAACGGATCCCCCTGATTTTGAGATTGTTTTTTTGTGACATATTGTACTTCATGATAGTGGTAAAATTTCTTCGATATCACTTGCGTTTATTTGTGAAAAAATCGGAAATTTGGCGAAAATTTTGAAAATTTTGCAATTTTCAAACTTTGAATTTTCATGCCCTTTAATCAGAGAGATATATCACACAAAATAGTTAATGAATAACATTTCCCACATGTCTACTTCACATCAGCACAATTTTGGAACCAAAATTTTTTTTTGTTAGGGAGCTATAAGGGTTAAAAGTTGACCAGCGATTTCTCATTTTTACAACAAAATTTACAAAAACATTTTTTTAGGGACCACATCTTATTTGAAGTGACTTTGAGGAGCCTTTATGACAGAAAATACCCAAAAGTGATACCATTCTAAAAACTGCACCCCTCAAGGTGCTCAAAACCACATTCAAGAAGTTTATTAACCCTTCAGGTGCTTCACAGGAATTTTTGGAATGTGGAAGAAAACAATGAACATTTAACTTTTTTTCACAAAACTGCTACTTTAGCCTCAAATTTTTAATTTTCACAAGGGCAGCCAGAAAAAATGGACCCCAAAATGTGTTGTGCAATTTCTCCTGAGCACGCTGATACCCCATATGTGGTGCAAAGCCACTGTTTGGGCGCACGGCATGGCTCGGAAGGTAAGCAGCGCCATTTGACTTTTGGACTGGAAATTTGACTGGAATCGATAGCGGACGCCATGTTGCATTTGGAGAGCCCCTGAGGTGCCTAAACAGAGGAAACCCCCAACAAGTCACCCCATTTTGGAAACTAGACCCCTCAAGGAACTTATCTAGATGTGTGGTGAGCATCTTGAACCCCCAGGGGCTTCAAACAATTTTATAATGTTGAAGGGTGAAAATAAAAAAACACATTTTTATCACAAAACTGCTACTTTAGCCTCAAATTTTTAATTTTCACAAGGGCAGCCAGAAAAAATGGACCCCAAACTGTGTTGTGCAATTTCTCCTGAGCACGCTGATACCCCAAATGTGGTGCAAAGCCACTGTTTGGGCGCACGGCATGGCTCGGAAGGTAAGGAGCGCCATTTGACTTTTGGAATGGAAATTTGACTGGAATCGATAGCGGACGCCATGTTGCATTTGGAGAGCCCCTGAGGTGCCTAAACAGAGGAAACCCCCAACAAGTCACCCCATTTTGGAAACTAGACCCCTCAAGGAACTTATCTAGATGTGTGGTGAGCATCTTGAACCCCCAGGGACTTCAAACAATTTTATAATGTTGAAGGGTGAAAATAAAAAAACACATTTTTATCACAAAACTGCTACTTTAGCCTCAAATTTTTAATTTTCACAAGGGCAGCCAGAAAAAATGGACCCCAAACTGTGTTGTGCAATTTCTCCTGAGCACGCTGATACCCCAAATGTGGTGCAAAGCCACTGTTTGGGCGCACGGCATGGCTCGGAAGGTAAGGAGCGCCATTTGACTTTTGGAATGGAAATTTGACTGGAATCGATAGCGGACGCCATGTTGCATTTGGAGAGCCCCTGAGGTGCCTAAACAGAGGAAACCCCCAACAAGTCACCCCATTTTGGAAACTAGACCCCTCAAGGAACTTATCTAGATGTGTGGTGAGCACCTTGAACCCCCAGGGGCTTCACACAATTTTATAATGTTGAAGGGTGAAAATAAAAAAACACATTTTTATCACAAAACTGCTACTTTAGCCTCAAATTTTTAATTTTCACAAGGGCAGCCAGAAAAAATGGACCCCAAAATGTGTTGTGCAATTTCTCCTGAGCACGCTGATACCCCATATGTGGTGCAAAGCCACTGTTTGGGCGCACGGCATGGCTCGGAAGGTAAGGAGCGCCATTTGACTTTTGGAATGGAAATTTGACTGGAATCGATAGCGGACGCCATGTTGCATTTGGAGAGCCCCTGAGGTGCCTAAACAGAGGAAACCCCCAACAAGTCACCCCATTTTGGAAACTAGACCCCTCAAGGAACTTATCTAGATGTGTGGTGAGCACCTTGAACCCCCAGGGGCTTCACACAATTTTATAATGTTGAAGGGTGAAAATAAAAAAACACATTTTTATCACAAAACTGCTACTTTAGCCTCAAATTTTTAATTTTCACAAGGGCAGCCAGAAAAAATGGACCCCAAAATGTGTTGTGCAATTTCTCCTGAGCACGCTGATACCCCATATGTGGTGCAAAGCCACTGTTTGGGCGCACGGCATGGCTCGGAAGGTAAGGAGCGCCATTTGACTTTTGGAATGGAAATTTGACTGGAATCGATAGCGGACGCCATGTTGCATTTGGAGAGCCCCTGAGGTGCCTAAACAGAGGAAACCCCCAACAAGTCACCCCATTTTGGAAACTAGACCCCTCAAGGAACTTATCTAGATGTGTGGTGAGCACCTTGAACCCCCAGGGGCTTCACACAATTTTATAATGTTGAAGGGTGAAAATAAAAAAACACATTTTTAACACAAAACTGCTACTTTAGCCTCAAATTTTTAATTTTCACAAGGGCAGCCAGAAAAAATGGACCCCAAAATGTGTTGTGCAATTTCTCCTGAGCACGATGATACCCCATATGTGGCGCAAAGCCACTGTTTGGGCGCACGGCATGGCTCGGAAGGTAAGGAGCGCCATTTGACTTTTGGAATGGAAATTTGACTGGAATGGATAGCGGACGCCATGTTGCATTTGGAGAGCCCCTGAGGTGCCTAAACAGAGGAAACCCACAACAAGTGACCGAATTTTACAATCTACTCCTCTGTATAAATTAATCTAGTGGTGGGAAAATAAGTAGGTAAATGGTCACTAAACCCATAGATGAATTCCCACAGAGGTGTCATTTCCATAATGGGGTCACTTCAGGGGGGATTATGCTGTTCTGGCACTTTTCAGAGTACCAGAGCTAAAGAATCCCCCCTGAAGTGACCCCATTTTGGAAATGACACCCCTCTGGGAATTCATCTATGGGTTTAGTGACCATTTTAACTCGATGGATGATTTCCAGAAACAAGCACGCAATGGAAGGTTTAGATTCTGGAGAACCCCCCCTGGAAATTAAGTGAGCTCTACTCGAACATGTCATTCACTAAATGAACCAAATGTTTGAATGACAAATTGGGATACATTTTTACAGTTTAAAAACGTGGTTCTGTGTGGTAGATTTTAAAGCAGTCAGTGACGCATAAGGCTGGCAATGATGGGCATTGTGGGCAATAGCAGCGGGTATCACGCCTCATTCCTCTCTTAGTACATACACGACATCTTTTCTGGGGGTTCCTTCTTGTTTCCGTTGCTGGAATAAGTGCAATAAAATGTCGCTCAGTGAGTCTTTTCACATCCTCAGATTCTAATGGATGAGCGGAGCTAACACTTTGAAAGACAAGATTTTCAATTACCTTTTCTTGATAATCAAGAAAAGGATCTGAATTTCCTGCTTTTTTGTACAACACAAAAGAATTGTATGTGGCCACCTGAAACAAATAGATAACCAACTTTTTATACCAGGTATAGGACTTTCTTGATACCTGGTATGGCTGTAGAACCTGGTCTGCAAGGTCCACACCCCCCATGTGTTTGTTGTAGTCAATGACTGACACAGGTTTTTGCTTCGGAGTGGTGGATCCTAGTTCTACAGTGGCCCTTGTGGCATCTGTGTGGATCGAGCTGAGGACAAAAATATCCCTCTTATCCCTATATTTCAGGGCAAGCAGCTCTCCGTTGCGTACAGCCCCTGACTGCCCCTTTTGGAACTTTTGGTTGACCAATGGTTGTGGAAACCCCTGACGGTTTTTACGGATGGTCCCACAAGCCCCGATGTTGTGTTCAACCAGACTTTTAAATAGGGGTATGCTGGTGTAATAATTGTCCACATATAGATTGTAGCCTTTTTGAAAAAATGGACTTATCAGCTCCCAACCAATTTTTGCAGATGTCCCCAGATAAGTAGGGCATCCTGGTGGGTTTAGTTGGCTATCTTTCCCCTCATATATGCGGAAAGCGGATGTGTATCCGGTTGAACTTTCGCACATTTTATAGATCTTTATTCCAAACCTTGCCCTTTTAGATGGGATAAATTGCTTGAGGTGCAGTCTTCCTTTGAATTTTACAAGGGACTCATCTATAGAAATATTTTGTGTTGGGGTGTAGAGGCTTAAGAATTTTTCTGACAAATTTTCAATGATGGGTCTAATTTTATATAACCTGTCATGTTCTGGGGCATTTCTGGGCAGGCATTGACTATTGTCGTTAAAATGCCAAAACCGCATGAGCATTTCATAACGGGTCCTAGGCAGAATGACTGAAAACATAGGGGTGGCTTGAACAGGGTGGTTGGACCAGTAGGATCGAATGCTCGGTTTTTTAATAAGCCCCATGGCAAATGTAAGTCCTAAAAATTTTTTTATTTCCGGGACATTAGTTGGTGTCCATAAATTTGCCCTAGCATAGTAAGATCGGGGATTCTGGCTTATGAATTGGGATGCATATAAATTTGTTTGCACGACAATATTCTCTAGCAAGCTGTCTGTAAAAAACAAATTAAAAAAATGAATTGGTCCAAAATCTTCCACCTCCACATTTATACCAGGAGTGGCGTTGAAATCAGGGCTGAATGGAGCAGCCGAATCCGAAGCCTCCCATCTGGGAAATGCTAGATCATGTGGCAAAGCCCCTTGTACACTGGCGTGCGCCAATTCACTAGTAGCAGGGACAGCGCTTGTACTGGGCAGTGTTCCCTGATTTGGAGACGTTTCTCCAGTAGCGCTATTTGCCCCTATTGTTGTACTGGTCCTTGGGCTTGAGGATGGACCAGAATCACTGCTCATTTCTGAGCTCTCAGTGTCGCCGCTACTAAAGCCCTCAAAATCCATATCTCCATCTGAGATTGCGCTGTCATCAGTGTCAGAACACAGCAGGGCATACACCTCCTCTGCGGTATAAGTCTGACGGGCCATTTTATTTTTAGATTTTTTGACTGGACTGAACGGACCGGACTGAACGGACGGGACTGATCTGACAGGACTGACTGACCTGACAGGACTGACTGACTGACAGATCTGACAGGACTGACTGACTGACAGATCTGACAAGACTGACTGACTGACAGATCTGACAGGACTGACTGACTGGACTGATCTGACAGGACTGACTGACTGGACTGATCTGACAGGACTGACTGACAGGACTGACTGACTGACAGATCTGACAGGACTGACTGACTGACAGATCTGACAGGACTGACTGACTGACAGATCTGACAGGACTGACTGACTGACAGATCTGACAGGACTGACTGACTGACAGATCTGACAGGACTGACAGGACTGACTGATCTGACAGGACTGACTGACTGATCTGACAGGACTGACTGACTGATAGATCTGACAGGACTGACTGACTGATAGATCTGACAGGACTGACTGACTGATCTGACAGGACTGACTGATAGATCTGACAGGACTGACTGACTGATAGATCTGACAGGACTGACTGACTGACTGACAGATCTGACAGGACTGATCTGACAGGACTGACTGATCTGACAGATTCACTAACCCTAACTCTTACTTTCTTTTTTATTTTATTTTTTTTACTTTCACAGTGGCAAGGCTGACACAGCTCTTGTCACACTGTTTCTCCTCTGCTCTCTCACTGAGATCGGAGGAGAAACAGTGTATTTATCAGCCAGATCGCCCGGGAAAGTTTGTTGCTAAAACAAACTTCCCTGGTGATCTCTCTGATTGGCTGGTGTGACGCTGACATCATCGAGACCTGAGCCAATCAGGTCTCAATGATGTCAGAGGTCACAGCACCGGGATCCCCGCCGCTCCTGAGGTATGTGGGGGGTCCCGATCGCCGACCACCAGCTGTTACTATCTTTTAAATGCCGCGATCACTATGGATCGCGGCATCTAGAAGATAGGAACAGGTTAACATCATGGGGACCTGATCCATTCAGGTCCCCATGATGCCACATGTCAGAGCTATCGCTCTGAACCGGTACCGCAGCGCTAGCAGGACCCTGGGGGTCCTGAGCGCTGCGGGACCACCCACCGTTTTTAAACGTCGGCGCTGCACAGAGCCCGGGCAGTGCCGACGTTTATGTACAGTGGGCGGTCCTGAACCGGTTAAAAGAATAACCAGTCCTGCAAAAAAAAAACCCATATGTCTGTTTGGACAGAAAAATAAACAAAGTTATGGCTCTTGGAAGAAGGAGAGGAAAATGCGAAAATGTAAAAAGAATCTTGGCCATGTTGGGATGGGTTAAAAATCAGAATAGAGTACAAAAGTAATAAAGTAATTGGCATGTAATAAACTGAAGACATATCAATTGCATACCCAGTGCTTCAGTGCTGCATCTCCAGCAATCTTCACTTGGACCGGAAGTGATGACGTTCCTTTTATTATTCATGTGACCACTTCAGATAATGACTGGCCTTATCAGTTAAGCGATCACTGGCCTCAGCTGTTACTTAAATGATGGATATGCAAAAAGAGAGAGAAATGGAGCGCTCCCTGTGAAAAACTCCAAGATAATGAAGGAGGTAAGGGGATGTGAACCGCTCAACTGGATGAGTTGTGTATGGCACAATTCCGAGGCTGCTGCTGCTCCAGCTCACTCACGGGTGGAGAGGAAAGTAAGAGTATTGGAGAAGAAATGGCGGTGGTGTCCTGTCCCTGCCAACGATGTCACAAAATGAAAATGTTGAAGGACAACTGATTTATTTAATTTAAATGCGTTTTGCAGTTGGATCAACTCCATCAGGTTTAGTGCACAGGGGAGTCACCCATCCCCATTACAGGGGTTTGGTATGATGTACAAAGGCATATTGATTTGGTTCTGAATATGTATGGGAATTTAATTTCACAGGAAAATATTTTCGTTCTTTAGCATGTGTTTTCAATAGCAACCATTGTACTATACCTAAAGAAGGAGTTGATCAAACTCCGAAACACGTTATTTTTAAATAAATCAGCTGTCCTTTAACACCTGTGATATTGTGACATTGTTGACAGCGCCTGGACACCACTGCCATTCCTTCACCAATACTCTTAAATGATGGATAGCACTTCATCATTTCCAGTACAATAAGGCACGGCCAGAGCAGAGGAGCTGGCGCAGTGAGTGATTTAACTGGTAAATAATCTTTTATTTTATATGACTTCCTACTCTTTGCCAATTTTTTAAAAATTCCATAAAACTCCATTTATTCCTTATGATCATATTGGCAATATTGAGTTGAAAAAAATCTGGTTAACAACTATTTTTGTCAGATGACCTTGGATGAAGAAATAAAATACTGATTCTAGTATAGTATTAAATCAAGGTTTGGTGATCCATATAACCATATAATGTCCCACAGATGGCCCTCAAGGAATTAAAAGGTTGGGATGATGTTGTATTCAAGCCGGAGGACAAAGGAGGCAATCTCATCATCTGACCTAACAATATGTATGAGGCACAAGCAAATAAGTTATTAAATGACACTAAGTGCTACCGTAAATTGCCCTCAAATCTTCTTCATGTCTTTCAGGCGGAACTGATCACAGTCTTAGAGAAGGCCTTCTCAGAAGGCATCATCCCTAAGCAAATGCTTGTGATGGTTCTAAAATTGGATCCTAAACTTCCCACTTTTTGTTTAATTCCTAAAATTCATAAGGATCCTGTGAACCCACCTGGTTGACCGATTGTGGAAGGTAATGAAGGTTTGTGCAAAGTTATTTGTGATACCTTGGACTATTTTTTGAAACCTTTGGTGGCTACTTTGCCCTCTTATATTAAGGACACGACTGCTGCACTCCACAGACTTGATAACGTGTCTATCCGAAAGTATGCTTATGTTTAGAGCTGACGTGGAATCACTGTACACGTCAATTAGACATACAGACGGTTTAGCAGCAACATCGTAATTCCTAAGAACCAGTAACCTTGATTCATAACTAATTGAATTCCTGCTGATATTGTTGGAATATGTATTAACACATAATTGCTTTGTCGTCAACAAACAAGTATATCTCCGACAACAGGGTACGGCGATAGGGACTTTGTGTGCCCCATCGTACGCTAACCTCTTCCTCAGTGCATGGGAGAGGGAAATTTTCATCAGTAATCCGATTGAGGGTATGGAGAACACACATCATTGGATGTGATACATCGATGATGTTTGGATCATCTGGGATGGCCCCAGGAAAGACTTGTATCAGCTTATGGTAAGCCTTAACAACAATGACCTGAACATCAAATTAACGTACAAAGTGGGCAAAAAATGGGGATACCTACTGGGCAATTCTTGAGAATCAAGCGCATATGCTCAGACCAACAATTATTTGAACAGCAATCAAAAGATCTAAGCAGGAGATTCAGAAATAGCGGGTACAGTCATAATCTTATTCGTAAAAGCTACTAAAAGGCAAGAAATACTTCAAGAAATGAACCTCTTTATAACATCAATACTTTTACTGAAGAACATTCCAATAACCAGGTCCAGCTTATTGCGACTTATAACAGCCAATGGTCACAGTTTTGCCAAATTATCAAAAAACACTGGCAAGTTCTTTTAGCTGATCCGATTCTCAAAAAATGCCTACCAGCAAGTTCCCTGTTTATGGCTAGATGGTCTAAAAATCTCAGAGACATTCTGGTACACAGCCATTATGAACCTCCTTCGACTCGGACCAAAACCTGGCTAGTTTAACATGGTCAAAGGCCAAACCTTCAGCAATGCCACAGGAGACCGTACTTATTCCATCAGAAATGTTCTATATTGTTCCTCTAAAGGAGTGATATATTGTGCTGAGTGCAAAATTTATGTTGGGCTCACAACCCAGGAACTTAGAGTTCGCACGAGGGAACATGTCAGAGATATCGATAAAGGATTGACAGCTGAAGACCATCTTCAACTCAAAACATTGCCAAGACACTTTTATCAGTTCCATAAAAGCGATTCCAGTCTCCTAAAAGTGGAAGGTATTGACATGGTATCTATGTGGTGTAGAGGAGGTAATCTTGCTAAAATGGAAAGCAAGTGGATTTTTAGACTTGGGAGTAGTGATGAGCGAGCATGCTCGTTACTTGAGATTTACGAGCATTCTCAAGTGTTTTCCGAGTATCTTTGGCGTGCTTGAATGTTATGTTTGAGTCACTCCATGTGCATGATTTGCGACTGTTTGACATCTTTAATACATGGGAGGAATGCCTATTTGTTAGGCATTCCTCACATGTATTAAAGCTGTCAAAGCTGTCAAACAGTCGCAAATCATGCACACGGAGTGACTCAAACATAACATTTGAGCACGCCGCAAATACTCGGTGAGCACCCGAGCATGCTCGCCGAAAGGGTTAACAGTACACGCTCGCTCATCACTACTTGGGTGCATTGCCCCAAATGGTCTGAATAAAAACTTCGGCTTTAGTGTTGTCTTATAAACATGATAGGTGGTTAGTGGTATCATTTTAATTGTTCTTTTAGGGGAAGGGTGGAATGGGCAGGGGTTGCTCATGTTCTTAATTTTATTTTTCTTATGTTATGTTCTAACATGGTCTTTTATCTTTCATCCTTTATTGTAGTTACCTGTTGTCCTTTTCCTGGTATGCTGGACCATTCTTCACCCACTAGTCCGTGGTCTTGGGGATTGCAGCTGGGTTCTCGTGATTTTATGAACACTGATGAACACATGATCAATTCATGGACATCCTGGTCATCGTCTAAGGAAGTTTAATCGCCGGACCTATATACCGAAATAGATTTTTCCTCATTACTTGATACGGTGAAGAATGACTGAATTAGATATTTTTCTGGAGAGTTTTTAACCATCGATATTTTTTTACCACCAATATTTGTTATGATGTCTATGATTGATTTATCACTTATTGTATAGTCTAAACCTAGCATGAATTGATTTACACTAATGTATTATGTTTCACTTATATTCAAAAAGTGTTATAGTTGGTTCCTTCACAAAGTTATGTTCACAGGGATTCACCATATTACACTATTTCACCACTTGACACTAGTATTTTTTATTATTATTTTTATTTATTTTTTATTTAATATTCATTTTACCCATTCACAATAATTTTTTATGGTGTTCAGCCACATAATAGGATATCCATGTTGTGGTTCACGTAACTTGCCCAATCTTTCTAATGCGGATTATAGAATGAATCAGTTTCACTATTCATGCACATCCTTACCAGTACACTTCATTCACATCCCATGTACACTCTCATCCCCTCTTTGCACATGCATCCTCACTGCTTGCACGGACTTGCATGAGAGTGAGCGTGCTCCTTGATCATGCACCACCTCATGACTGGGTCTGCCCCCGGCACACTGGCTCTGCTGGTACACATAGCGGCCTAATTATTAGTGTTGAGCCACCCCCGTAGTGTTCGAGTTCGGTTCGTCGAACACCCGTGTGTTCGCCGAACTGTTCGTCGAACTGTTCGTCGAACACCTTCGAACACCGTTAAAACCAATGGCAGGCAAACAAAAACACATAGAAACACATAGAAAACACCTTCAAAGGTGTCCAAAAGCTGACAAACTGCTCAGAAGACATAACTAACACATGGAAAAGTGACAAGTACATATAGTCATGCGAAAATAAAAGAGGTGGAGGAGTAAAAGGAGGGGGAGACACAGATATAGGCATGTCATGCCCTTCTAAAATCCAAAAAGTGAGAAGCCGACACGGCCAGTCCGCTCCTGCCCGTGCCACCTCCGTGTCGCCGGGTTTGTGCCAGAGCCGCGGTGAACCCTGACGGCCAGCCCCCCTCTCCCAATACTGGTGCCTGTCCGCTGGTGGGTCGAGCGAGCCCCCCTGTGGTGGAGGCAGCTCTAAGCTTTTTAATTTAAATTGTCTCTCTAATTTGAATGAATACACTTTAAATCCATTTACAAGGATCTATTGGAGGGCAAGTCTCATGCCAGCAGCCGCGGTAATTCCAGCTCCAGTAGCGTCCACTAAAGCTGCTGCAGTTAAAAAGCTTTTATAAGGATCGAGCTCGGCTGTCCACCGCAAGGCATCCTACTGCCAGTCCCAGCCCCTATGCCTTGGGGTGCCTCCTGATGCTCTTCACTAAGTATCCCATGGTCCCGAAGCATTTCCTTTGAAAAAATTAAGTTTCTTAACTACAGGTGGTGTAGCTTGCTTAACAGCCGGGATAATCCGCTGACTAGCAGACACTGCTACTAGGCACAAAGTATTTCCTGGGCTAGATGCAGTTAAAAATTTGTAATTAGATACTCTCGTTGGATGCTGAGAAAGCATTCCATAGAGTCTCCTGGCACGCCATATATGATTCTCTTAAAGAGCTTGGGGTAGGGGTCTAGGGGACCCTTTTATAGCCAAAATCACGGCCCTGTATCGCAATACGTCACCTAGGCTGAAGATAAATGGAACTGTAGCACCCTGAGGGCTCGGTTGCTACAGACGTATTGCACCTCACCCAGAGGTGTGATATCTCACTCTCAGGTAAGGATGGAGTGTGGATCAGGACCCGACACCTGCATGCATTACACCACATTGCCGTGGGGCAGGGCGACCAATATGCCCCTGAGATGGGCACGACAGTCCTTGTCCCTGGCTGGAGTGGGGGGAGGGAACGCTGAGGAAGGGGAACCCTGTAGTGCAGGAGCAGGGAGGAAGCAGTTCCTGGGTGCATTGAGAAGGGAGTATAAAAGGTGGGCACCATCTTAGTTCAGTGCAGAGAAGTCTGAGCAGAAGTGGCAGGGAGCAGGGGCTCTGCATGAGCTCTGCTCCGGAGGCGGGCCTAGTAACAGAGGCCCAGGCCTGCAAGAGGGAGAAGGAAGGAAGAGGAGCGGAGAAGGCTCCAGGAACGAGGAATGAAGGGATCCCAGGGGTGCGGACGGGCGAGTCGCCACCGCACGCCCGAATCCACCTGCGTGGAGGGGTCAGGCCAAAGGGGGAGACCGGTCCCCGAACTAGTGGAGGCAGGAAACGACCCTCAGCTAGAAACCGGAGGCTCTGACATTTTATGTGGCGCAGCCCCTTGCTCCACCCGCTAGGAAGGCACCACATAGGGTCAGGGAAACTGGCGCCAAGTTTACCAAGAGGAGGCCCGAGGCAGCCGGACAGAAGTGTTGGTAAGAAAGGCCAGACAAAGGACACACAAAGGGGGTCCTGTGAAGCGCTCCAAAGTTATCTGGGAGTTGTCTGAGCCCCTCACCTGGTGAGCACAGTACGACGTGGGCAGCCGTTACCTGCAGACGTGGTCTGGATAATAAGAACTGTGAGTAAAGGCCCTGAACTGCATCACTGACTCCGTGTCATTACTGCTGCTGCCCTGCACCATCACCCCCATCCTCCGCATACACTGCCCTGAGGCTATACTCCTCCCGTGGGGAGTTATGCTACGCTCTGCTGCACCCACAACACCAGCCTTAGCGGTCTGCCCTGTAGCGGCGGTTCACTCTGACCGCAATCCACGGGTGGCGTAGTCGGACATTTAAACATCAAAACCACATAAATAGTTCCGCCACTGGTTTGACCGCCCTGAGCCACGGAACCGGATCGCCGCCACGAAGACTACAACCACCAGCATCCACCAAAAAGGGTCCGGCTCCGGGTGTCCCAAGGCCCAGGGGGTGCGTCAGAACATTTTCATCACCTTTCACAATCACCAATGGGACAAGGCAGGGATGTCCTCTGTCCCCTCTCTTATACATCCTAGTGACGGAGCACCTGCTCTCATCAATTCGCCATAACCCCAATATTAGGTGGATTGAGGTGGGAGGCACCGAGTACAAGTGCTCTCTATTTGCTGATGATGTCCTAGTATATATCACTCAATCACATATATCCATCCCTGCTGTTATGGCTGAAATAGATCACTTTGTTACATGGTAAAATTTTAAAATCAATGCAGCGAAGTCTGAGGCCCTCGATGTCTCCCTCCCTAAATCCATATAGGATTCCATCCAGTCCAACTTTCCCTTTGCCTGGCCCTCACAGGGTATCAAATACTTAGGAATTCCTATTCATAGAGACCTCTCCCATCTATGTTATCTTAATTTTGGGCCCTTTATTGAACAATTCCATACAGACCACGGTTGGCAAGTTAGAACTGTAAGATTCACTACGTGAACCACTGGTGTTTTGTGGAAAAGCACATGTACACCGCGTTCCAAATTATTATGCAAAAAGTGTTTAGGAGTGATAAGGGAAGAATTTGTTTGTTTGTCAGTTAAACTCATTGATGGTGATGTGTGTCAGGACTCTTTATATCACTGTAAGCAATTGCAGACACCTGTGCTAATTAGTTTGGCAGGTGTGTCCAATGAAAGGCAAGACTACTTAAGAAGGCTCTCTCACATTATTAAGCAGCCTACATTTTCTGCCAAAATGGGAAAGAAAAAGGATGTGTCGGCTGCTGAGAAGCAACAAATTGTGGAGTGTTTAGGTCAAGGCATGACTACAATCAACATTGTGCGATGATCAGGATGAAGTGTCTTGGCAATCAAGAAGTATGTAGCTGATTCACAGTACACACGTGTGCGTGCTGATAAGGGCAAATTGAGGACTCTTTCCTACAGGCAATTACGTCAGGTTGAAAGAGCAGCGGCAAAAAAGCCTTGTCATAGCAGCAGACAAGTTTTTGAAGCTGCTTGTGCCTCCAACGTCCCCCGAACAACAAGATGCAGGGTCCTTCAGAGGTTTGCAGCTGTGCATACGCCATCCTGTCGACCTCCTCTATCCACTTCACACAAGCAGAAACGGCTCCAGTGGGCCAAACATTACATGAAGACTGATTTCAAAACTGCTTTGTTCACGGATGAGTGCCGTGCAGCGCTCGATGGTCCAGATGAATGGAGTGGAGGATGGCTGGTTGATGGACACCCCACGCAAACACGGCTACAGCGCCAACAAGGAGGAGGTGGAGTAATGTTTTGGGCTGGAATCATGGGGAGAGAGATTGTCGGCCCCTTTAGGATCCCTGAAGGCGCTAAAGATGAACTCCATAATGTATGTGGATTTTCTCAAACAGCACTTCCTGCCATGGTTCAAGAAGAAGAACCGTGTATTTCACAGCAAGATCATTTTTCTGTATGATAATGCACCATCTCATGCTGCACATAAAACATCTGCATCTCTGGCTGATATGGGCATAAAAGGGGACAAACTTATGGTGTGACCCCCATGCTCCCCTGACCTCTACCCCATTCAGAACCTTTGGAGCATCATTAAAAGGAGTGTCTATGATGGCGGGAGGCAGTTCACATCTAAGCAACAGCTCTGGGAGGGTATTCTGTCCTCATGCAAAACAATTGAAGCAGAAACCATCCAAAACCTGACAAATTCATTGGACGAGAGAGTTCAGAAGCTCCTTTCGAACAAGGGGTCCTATGTGAAAATGTAACATCACCTAGAATAAAGTTTTGAGTTGAAAACTGTTTGATTTCAGTTTCTAACAACCTGCTAATGCTTATAATTTCAAAAATGACCATTTTTTTGGTCTTTATTAAAATGAAAAGGTTGATCGAAAAGTTTGGGGGATCTAAGAGTGTGGCAACCCAGTAGTCATGATTACTTCGAATTCTGACAATATGAGGGTCATGCTGCAGGTAGTGCAGCAAGAAGGCACTTATGTGTCTTGCGCATCTCGGAGCCCCAAAATTATTTTCCGGGCTAGATGCAGCTAAAAATTATTTTTAATTTTAAATCTGGTGAAGCTTATTATAGATGGCCTAATAGGATCAGTGCTGCACACTGCTACAAAGCCCAAATTATTTTCCAGTCAAGATACAGATAAACATGATTAGTAATTTGAAAGCTTAAAACGGTTGGTAGGGTGATTTTAACCAATCATCAAGCTTTTACTCTCCCCAGGATGACACAGGGGTAGAAAAGTCGTTTCGGATCCATGATTTGTTCATCTTTATGAACGTGAGTCTGTCTACATTATCAGTGGAGAGCCGCGTGCGCTTATCTGTCAGCACACCACCAGCAGCGCTGAACACACGTTCAGACAGAACGCTGGCTGCGGGGCATGACAAGATCTCCAAGGCGTAAGTGGCTAGCTCCGGCCATTTATCCAGATTGGAAGCCCAAAAAGAGCAAGGGTCCAGTGACACAGTCGTGGCTTCAATGTTTACTTGGAGATACTCCTGTACCATCGTCTCTAGGCGTTGACTATGTGTCAGACTTCTTGTCTCCTGTGGCCTTGCAAAGGATGGGCTAAAAAAGTGGTGAAATGATTACACAAAATTGATGTTACCAGCAGATACTGTGGTTCTGTTACGGTTTGAGTGCTGAACACTTGACGGTCCCACGGTTGGCAAGTTGGAACTGTGAGATTCACTACGTGCACCACTGGTATTTTGTGGAAAAGCACATGTAAGATTCTGCAACAGTCTCTGCTGATACTCCTGCATGCGTGCATCCCTTTCTATGGCAGGAATAATTTCTGCAAATTTACTTTTGTACCGGGGATCTAACAGTGTGGCAACCCAGTAGTCAGGATTGTTTCTAATTCTCACAATTCGAGGGTCATGTTGCAGGTAGTGCAGCAAGAAGGCACTCATGTGTGTTGCGCATCCAGGAGCACCAAGTCCCTGTTGTGTTGGTGGCGAGGTAACAATCATGCTTCCTTCCTCTGTCCTCTCCCCCCAACCTCGCACAACAGAAATGTGATCAAGGTCTCCCTCATCTGATGAGTCTTCCATCAGTTTGTCCTCCACTTCTTCCTGGGCTCCTGCACCTTCCTCACTAGTTTGGCTGCTACCATGCGCCCTGGTAAAATCATCTCCCCCACCCTCACATGCCTGCCGCCTTGGTGCTGCCGACCGTCTGGACCTTGCAGATGTTAGCCCTTCCGCATACAACTCCTCCTCCTCTACTTCCTCCACCTCCTCTTGTGCCACCACCTGACTCCGAATTCTGTTTAACATGTGCTCCAGCATGTAAATCACCGGAATAGTCATGCTGATAATGGCATCGTCAGCACTAAACATCTTCGTCGCCATTTCAAAACTGTGCAGAAGGGTGCATAGGTCCCTGATCTGAGACCACTCCTCCAGCGTGATTTGCCCCACCTCTGAATCTCGTTGGCCCAGGCTATACGTCAGAACGTATTGCACCAGGGCTTGTCGGTGCTGCCACAGTCGCTGCAACATGTGCAGAGTTGAATTCCACCGGGTAGGCACATCGCATTTTAGCCGGTGAAGTGGCAGGCCCAATGACTTCTGTAGAGATGTAAGTCGCTGAGCTGCGGGATGCGAACGGCGGAAGTGAGCACACAGCGACCGTGCCCTCTGCAGAAGGCCATCTAGTCTGGGATAGTGGGCTAAAAATTGCTGGACAACCAGGTTCAACATGTGAGCCATACAAGGCACGTGTGTGACATTGCCCCGGCGAAGGGCCGCACCCAGGTTTGCAGCATTGTCGCACACGGCCTTCCCTGGTTTCAGGTCCAGTGGAGACAACCATTCATGAAATTGGTTCTCCAGAGCTGACCACAACTCCTCAGCTGTGTGACTCACATTTCCCAGACATTTCAATGTAAAAACCGCCTGATGACGTTGAGCCCTACTGCCAGCATAGTAAGGAGGTGTGCAGGATCCCTTCTGCGCAGTTAGAAAGCTTGTGGCATGACCAGACAGGCTTTGGGTGCAGGTGGAAGACCGAGAGGAGGTTGAGGAGGCAGAAGCAGTGGAGGAACTTTGACATAAAGAGGATTGACGCACAACTCGTGGGGACGGCAAGACTTGGACAGCAGCCCCTTGTCCTGCTGTCACCATAGTTACCCAGTGCCCAGTCAGCGACATGTAACGCCCCTGTCCATGCCTACTCGTCCAAGTGTCTGTGGTGAAATGCACCCTGTCACACACAGAGTTTCTCAAAGAAGCGGTGATGTTGTGTGCGACATGCTGGTGGAGCGCAGGCACACCTTTCTTTGAGAAGTAGTGCCGACTGGGCATCTGGTACTGGGGCACTGCGACGGACATAAGGTCTCGAAAATCCTCTGTGTCCACCAGGCGGAAAGGCAGCATTTCTGTAGCCAAGAGCTTGCAGATGGTGAAATTCAACCTCTTAGCTTTCTCATGTCTTTTACTTGTCCACATCTGAGGGACCGAGGGCTGGCTATTGTGCTTAGACGGGGTTGATAAGGGTGTCCCCGGCAAACTGCCGGTCTGTGAGGAAGATGCAGGCGGACATGTTAGGTTGCCTTGATCCAAAGGTGGTGCTATCGATGTCGGACAGCGCTCAAGACCAGCTGGTGTTACCACCTCCAAAGAAAATGATGACCTGCCAATCACGCTGGCTGTTGCGGGTAAAGAGGTGGCAGGTCTGCGCCCCAAAACAGGTGTGACTGCTGTCCCCCCAGTCACAGAGGATGAAGAGGCCGCGGATGCACAAGATATGGCAGACGGTGGTTGGCCTGGCCGGCTAGGCCGCATTGTAGCACACTGAGCTTCCCACTGCAACTTATGCTTCATGTCCATGTGCCGGTTCATGCATGAAGTACTCAAACTATGTATTTTTTGGCCTCTACTTAGCTTTTGCTGACAAATGTTACAGATAACACGAGTTGGGTCATCTTTATCGATCTGAAAAAATGCCCAGGCTATGCAAGGCTTAGCACCCATGCGACCTGAAGAGCCACCACGACTTGTGGTGAGAGGCAGAGTTGTGTTTGAGGATGCAGTTGTTGACGTGCTTCCAGTACTACGTCTCTGTCCAGGAAGGCGCAACCTGACCTCGTCGTCACTAGCATCTTCCTCCACCTCCTCTGCTGACCTCATCTCTTGGCTGACTGTGGGTTGACAGTAAGTGGGATCTCCGACCTCATCATCATCACCCTGTGCGTTATCACACCCGTCGTCCTCAGAGCCAACCTGTTCCTGCCCTGACAAAAAACTAAAGTTGTCGCTCCAATCAGGTATTTGAGTCTTATCATCGTCTTCCTCATTGTCTCCACCAACAGGAGTTACAGTTTGGGAATGAGGGTCTACATTATGGTCAGAACCTTCTGCGTCTGGTCCTGGATCCGACTCATAAAGATTCTGGGCATCAGTGCAGATCATTTCCTCGTCTGGATTCACAGAAGCGCTGGAGTCGACCTCTGATTCCCAGGCTATAGTATGAGTAAACAGCTCTGCAGACTCAACCATCTGTTCTACCTCATACTCAGACGGGCAGCTGGAGATTTGGGAGCTGTGAGGAAGCAAGTGCGATTGGGGTGACACCTTTGAGGACTGGAGTATTTGTGATGTTGAAGTTGATGTGGAGGAGAGCCCACTTAAAGGAGCACTTGATATCCGTTGAAGCACCTGCTGTTTTTGTGCCTCATCTGGAATTTGTAGCGATTGGCGTGGCCGTAAGAAAGGGATCTTATCACATTGTCCGCTAAAAGAAGTAGACATTTTAGTTTGGCTGGAAGATGGTCTTTCTTCTGCACCTACCCCACGGACACAACCTTTTTTCCCCTTCCCAACACGCCTATTCCCCTTTCCACCAGCAGCAGGCCTTTTTCCACTCATTTTGGTGGTTAACTAATTCACAACTCTGGAGTTGTTTGCACAAAAAAACAATGGATGGTAACCGAGCAGAGCTGAGTGGCCAAACTGTGGTATTAGGCCAAAACTATTGGCTGGGTTAGATGCAGAAAAAAATTATTTTTAATTTGCAACCTGATGGAGGTCAGTATAGATGGACTAATAGACCAAGTCCCACACACCGCTAGAAGCCCAAATATTTTTTCAGAGCTAGATGCAGAAAATTTTTTTATTCAATTTGCAACCTGATGGAGGTCAGTATAGATGGACTAATAGACCAAGTCCCACACACTGCTAGAAGCCCAAATATTTTTTCAGAGCTAGATGCAGAAAAAAATTATTTTTAATTTGCAACCTGATGGAGGTCAGTATAGATGGACTAATAGACCAAGTCCCACACACCACTAGAAGCCCAAATATTTTTTCAGAGCTAGATGCAGAAAATTTTTTTATTCAATTTGCAACCTGATGGAGGTCAGTATAGATGGACTAATAGACCAAGTCCCACACACTGCTAGAGGCCCAAATATTTTTTCAGAGCTAGATGCAGAAAAAAATTATTTTTAATTTGCAACCTGATGGAGGTCAGTATAGATGGACTAATAGACCAAGTCCCACACACTGCTAGAAGCCCAAATATTTTTTCAGAGCTAGATGCAGAAAAAAATTATTTTTAATTTGCAACCTGATGGAGGTCAGTATAGATGGACTAATAGACCAAGTCCCACACACCGCTAGAAGCCCAAATATTTTTTCAGAGCTAGATGCAGAAAAAAATTATATTCAATTTGCAACCTGCTGGAGGTCAGTATAGAAGGACTAATAGAACAAGTCCCACACACTGCTAGAAGCCCAAATATTTTTTCAGAGCTAAATGAAGAAAAAAATTATTTTTAATTTGCAACCTGATGGAGGTCAGTATAGATGGACTAATAGACCAAGTCCCACACAGTGCTAGAAGCCCAAATATTTTTTCAGAGCTAGATGCAGAAAAAAATTATTTTTAATTTGCAACCTGATGGAGGTCAGTATAGATGGACTAATAGAACAAGTCCCACACGCTGCTAGAAGCCCAAATATTTTTTCAGAGATAAATGAAGAAAAAAATTATTTTTAATTTGCAACCTGATGGAGGTCAGTATAGATGGACTAATAGACCAAGTCCCACACACTGCTAGAAGCCCAAATATTTTTTCAGAGCTAGATGCAGAAAAAAATTATTTTTAATTTGCAACCTGATGGAGGTCAGTATAGATGGACTAATAGAACAAGTCCCACACGCTGCTAGAAGCCCAAATATTTTTTCAGAGATAAATGAAGAAAAAAATTATTTTTAATTTGCAACCTGATGGAGGTCAGTATAGATGGACTAATAGACCAAGTCCCACACACCGCTAGAAGCCCAAATATTTTTTCAGAGCTAGATGCAGAAAACAATTATATTCAATTTGCAACCTGCTGGAGGTCAGTATAGAAGGACTAATAGAACAAGTCCCACACACTGCTAGAAGCCCAAATATTTTTTCAGAGCTAAATGAAGAAAAAAATTATTTTTAATTTGCAACCTGATGGAGGTCAGTATAGATGGACTAATAGACCAAGTCCCACACACTGCTAGAAGCCCAAATATTTTTTCAGAGCTAGATGCAGAAAAAAATTATATTCAGTTTGCAACCTGATGGAGGTCAGTATAGATGGACTAATAGAATGATGCTATGCCCAAAAGATTTTACTTCACTAGGTGCAGTAAAAAAATTGGTATTCTATACACAGGTGTTATATCTTGCAACACAGATAGGCTACTCCACTGACTAACACACTCTGCAATAGGCCAAAAAGGATTAGCTTTGCTAGATTCAGCCAAATGCTGTGAAAAAAACTTGCACAGCACTGGCACAGACCTGCCTGGCAAAAACTGATAGGAACTGATGTAACCTAGTCCTGAAAAGGACTCCAATTAC
Organism: Phyllobates terribilis; assembly: GCF_046119375.1. NCBI lineage: Eukaryota > Metazoa > Chordata > Amphibia > Anura > Dendrobatidae > Phyllobates > Phyllobates terribilis. The sequence continues at coordinate 310,646,981 of NW_027362763.1, read as the reverse complement.
AATTAGTCTTTACTCCCACAATCTATCTATTTAAGAGCACAGACCTGCTTGATAAAAGTCGTAGGAAATGCTGTAACCTAGTCCTTAAAAGGACTGCAATCACAACTATTCCCTACTCCCAAGCTATCTGTATATTTGTGCGAAAATTGGCTTGAAATTAACAAGGTATAGCGCACACAGCAACAGCGGTGCCGTCTAACACGCAGCTGCAGCAGTGAGAAAATGGTGGCGACGGGGAAAATGGCTTGGTCTTATAGGGCAAGGACATGTGACATACACTGCCAATCACACATGCCCTTGCTTGTGTGAAAAAAAGCACTTCGCTCCGTGTGTGCGCTGCTGATAGGCTGACAGATTGCACCTCCCCACTGCAAATGCGGGAAAGAGAAAAAAAAATGGAGATCTTCATTGTTCCTGCAGAGATCCATCCCCTGCCCCTCCCCCCGCCCCGCTGTACACTCAAACTGCGTATTAACATTAATTTTCATCATTACTGAGAAAAAATCCAGTTATGATTTTGGTGCACGAACAGTTATCGAACATAACCTCGAACAGCCGAATTTTTCTCAAATTGTTCGTGTTCGCCGACCGGCTCGAACACCGCCCAAAACAGCTCGAATTTGAGATTGGCGAACAGTTCGAGTAGAACAACGCTCATCTCTACTAATTATTGCCGCCCTGTGAGCTTGCGGTCCAACCACCGGAGGTAATGAGTCACTTCCTGGAGGCGGGCTGATGACGTAGTGCGCCGCATAGTATCCCATGCAACTCCCGGCAATGGGCAGATCGCGCCGACATGACATGGTGAGTATGCGGCTATTGGCACAGATTTTCTTTAAAGGTTTGGCATCCCTCTTCTCCGACATACCCCCTGTGGAAGTGTGGACAAAACGTGCGTCGGGGCCGAGGGACATGGGATAGACACCAGACCAGTAAGTACCCAAACTATCTTTGTATCTTTCCTACTTACCTGTTAAGGGATTACTCAGGGCCTGCATATGGTATCGTGGCTGTGTTGCATTTCAGCATTTTTATGCATCTAGCAGCTCTGTTTCAGTCATTTCATCAGTAATGGACTTGGTGGCACATGGGAATGTAATTTTACATTAGCACTTTAGCATGTTAATAACGCACCCATAGAGATTGATCCATTAGCAGGATTCATCATATAATCATTATATCATTATATATTTTTTGGTTCCCTTGTATGCACATGCACTTTAGCAGTCAGCTGGTGGGCATTTGAGACCATTGATACTTGGCTATTATGACTTCTGATACTGGGTTTGTAACCCCACACATCCCTCACACATGTGGCATTCGTTTTTATTCCGTTATTTATGTGTTAATTCTATGTTCAAATAAAGATTAAATATTTTTGTAGCAATATCTCTCTGTATCAATAAGTGACTACTTAGTTCACTTTGGGTGGTACGGTCTTTTGATTTATGATTCTAGTATAGGCCTGATTCACAAAGCAGAACCATTCTAGTGCCTATTTAACACCTTCGCGACCTTGGGATTTTCCGTTTTTGCATTTTCGTTTTCTGCTCCCCTTGTTCCCAGAGCCATAGTGTTTTTATTTTTTGGTCAATATGGCCATGTGAGGGCTTATTTTTTTGCGGGAAGAGTTGCACTTTTAAACGCCATTACTAGTTTTACCATATCATGTACTGGAAAACGGGAAAAAATTCCAAGTGCGGTGAAATTGCAAAAAAAATGCAATTCCACAGTTGTTTTTTTTTTCTTTCCACGTTCACTGGATGCTAAAACTGACCTGCCATTATTATTATCCACGTCATTACGAGTTTGAGACTCCAAACATGTACAGTTTTTTTTTTATTTAAGTGGTGAAAAAAAAATCCCAAATTTGCTTAAAAAAAAATGGCGCCATTTTCCGAGACCTGTAGCGTTTCCATTTTTCAGGATCTGGAGTCAGGTAAGGGCTTATTTTTTGCGCGCCAGGCTGACTTTTTTATTGATACCATTTTGGGGTAGATACGATGTTTTGATCGCCCGTTATTGCATTTTATTGCAATGTTGCGGCGACCAAAAAAACGTAATTCTGGCGTTTGGAATTTTTTCTCGTTACGCCATTTACCGATCGGATTAATTCTTTTTTTATATTGATAGATCGGGCGATTCTGAACGCGGCGATACCAATATGTGTATGTGGGGTTTATTTTTTATTATTTTATTTTGAATGGGGCAAAAGGGGGGTGATTTAAACTTTTATAATTTTTTATATTTTTAAAAACATTTTTTTAAACTTTTTGCATGCTTCAATAGTCTCCATAGGAGACTAGAAGCAGCAACTGTCTGATCGCCTCTGCTACATAGAGGTGATCAGCAGATCACCTCTATGTAGCAGAAATGCTCCTGTACTATGAGCGCCGACCACTAGGAAGCGCTCATAGTAATCTTTACATGACAACCACTGGAGTCTGCTGCAGACCCAGGGTTGTCATGACCACCCATCGGTGACCCGCGATCACGTGACGGGGGCACCGATGGGCGAGGCTAAAGCCGCGCTTCCGGTGCGGCGATGTTAAATGCCGCTGTCAGAGATTGACAGCGGCATTTAACATGTTAACAGCCGCGGGTGGATTGCGATTCCATCCGCGGCTGTTGCAGGCACATGTCAGCTGTAGTAATCAACTGGCATGTGCCCGGTTCAGTGCGGGCTCACCGCCGGAGCCCTCACTGAACCGGGGGTGATGGTCTGGGGCGTACTAATATGCCCCAGTCCAGTAAGGGGTTAAAGGATCTCCTGTGATTTGGCTGAACCAGACATGAGTCTAAAGTAAAACAGCGAATAACCCAACATTTGTGGCTATAATATGGTGGACGCTGAAATGTGCACATATTATAGCACTCTGAAACTGGCCTGAATGTGTTGGTTATACAGAAAAGTCACGTATCGAATTGGCCAGGAGGGCACAAACATGCAATGTATAGAAGAGTGAAATTCAGAATCATCTTCTGTAAGCAGCAGTTTATATACCTTATGGGAAAAGATCAGAGACTGCCAAAGGTAAAGACCAATGCTGCTAGGTGGCACTTCCACTTTTAGAAAAGAAATTTAGCAGCTTGAATGTTTTCTTACTGGAAATAATTGCCTCCTAGCAGCAGTGATATGAGCACATCACACACCTGCCCATTCTACGGAGCTGGCTCTCCCTGGGATATCTGTAGTGTTGAACAAAGATCTACAGAGAGGACCATCTGGTTGTTTTCATGATAACACATAAGAGATGCAAAGGGGTTTATTATACTTGTAAGTGCATTAGTCACACCTGCACCTCAAATGAAGCGCACTTTAAAATAATCAAGCAGCTTTGCTCAAATTAGTATTCACAACTTCTATTTTTTGTATATTTAGAAAATCTGGTTGGCTTCAATGAGAGGAACGGGAGAGGAAGAACAAGAAAGGAACATGGTGGTGACTTTCTCCAGTTACGGTTTGCAGTTAACTTTTGTTCTTCTCAAATAAGACATCGAAATCTCACAGTAGGAATGAAAGAAGCATATGGTTGCTATTTCATCAACAACAGGGGTGCCTAAACTTTTTTTTCTCATGTCTCCAGATAAAGTATCAGAATAAACTTCAGTAACAGTGATTCAAATCTGAGTTTAAAATATCTACCAATAATTATTTTACTTTTCCAGGAGCATTTTAAAAGGACTTTCAAAAATATAAAAAAGGAATAGCCATTTTACACAAAATGGGCCTAACCATAAAAATATCAGAAGGAGGTTACCGCAAAGTCTTCTGTATATGAACGTTTTTAAGATATGTTCTCCTATGCTTCACCAGACTTTGTAAGACTACCTTCCCACAATGAGCTTTTGGTGAGTTTTTGATGCTGTGTATTTTTGCTGCCTCAAAAACACAGCGTTTAAGGCCACATGCACACATTGAGTATTTGGTGAGTTTTTCTCCTTCGTATTTGTAAACCAAACCAGGAGTGAAATAGTCAGATGAAAAGAACAATAAAAAACACGTCACCACATCTAAAAAGCTCACAAACTACTAAAACTAGCTTTTGTTGTGTTTTTGATGTTACACAATTTCTGTACCTACTATTTAAATTAGGTTACTTGTGTTTTTTACAAGCGTTTTTATCGCTTTTTTGACGCAGCGGTTCTTGTCTCTTGTTGGTATGTCATGCTTTCAATAAAGCTGCTTTGTATTTGAAACTTCCTGGTATTTGGCTTTGACAACATTTTGTTGACATACTTAGGTGCTTATTACATGTGTTTTCGCTGGAGAAACCCACGTGCATTTTTTACTTGCAGAATTTCCGCATCTAATGCAAGTCTATGGGGAAATTCTGCACAGAAAACTCAGCGTACCCGCATGAAAAATTGACATGCTGCGGATTTGAAACACGCAATGCAAGTAAGTTTGCGCTGCGTAAAAAAAAAACACGGTGGACATGAGATTTCTATGAATCCCATCCACTTTGCTAGAACTGCAAGATGCTACATTTTTGATGCAGCAAAAATACGAAGCGTCAAAACTGCACAAAATACTCAACGTGTGCACATAGCCTTAGGCTATGTTCCCACGATGATTTTTTCATGCTGTGTATATTTGAAGAAAATGCAAGTAACCTAATTTACTGTACTTAATTGTGCAACATCAAAAACTTACCGAAAGCTCATCGTGGGAGCATAGTCTTACGTGGCATTCTGCATTGAAAACTTGATGGCCGGCTGCAGCAGTTACAAGCCTTCTTGTTTGGCACAAATACTATTTACCCTTAACAAGAAATCGACTGAAAATTGAAGTGAATAGCATTGATATCTAGTGATGATAGTGTTCGGCTGATGTATGCAGCAGGGGAAACACTAAGGCTGCCCACTATGCGTTTTTCAAGCGTTTTTGCTGCGGAATTTCCGCAGCGTAAATGCTTTAAAAATGCTTGGTAATCCGTGCCCCATGGTCCTCAATGAAAATCCGCATGTTCTGTGCACATGCTGCGGAATTTTCCACAGCGGATTCTCCTTGCGGAAAAATCCGCAGCATGTCCATTATTTGTGCATTTCTGCATGTGGATTTGAGGTCCCAATACATTTGAAAAACGCAAGTCAAATCCGCATGTAAAAACGCTGAAAAAATGCTTAAAAAACACGTGTAAAATCCGCAAGCGTTTTTACTGCCAAGGACATGCAGAAATGCTGCGGAAATTTTCTGCTTCACTTCTGTCTCATGGGCACATAGCCTTAGCACAACATAATATTAGCATAAATGTGGCAAATGCATAATATATACCATACATAACCAGGGAGTATGCCCACTGCAACAGGGTCAGCAATAACCACTGGCAACAGTAAGGAATATTACAGTCCTTGTCAGTCCAGAACATAACAGTAGGGTCCTTGTGACAAGAATCCTCAATTTTTGTAAGGTTAGGATCACACAAGCGTATTTTCGGGCTGAGTACTGTCTGTGAAAAAAATGGACAGCACACAGACAGCACTAGCACCAATGTTATTCAATTGGACTGTTCAAATGAGCGTTTTTATTTCATTGACCAAATCTGAATGCAAAAAAAAATCGCAGCGTGGACTAGATTCCTTCATATCTCAGACTGGCCCATTACAGTCTATGGGTTTGCAGAAAAAAAACGGATTCCATACAGAAATTCTGTATAGTGTCCATTTTTTATGACTGCATTGCAATTCTTTAACATAGGAAAGTGTAAATGGTTTTGTAAATTATTGCTAACTGTTGCAGAAAGAAAAAGAGGATTGCATCCGAATGACAAGAGAGGAAGAAAAGTTTGAGTTTTCTGCACGAAACTATAACAATTTTTCATATGCTCGTGTGAACCCGGCCTAACGGAGTGGCTGTTTTGTTTCAAAGCTTTTTACGTGTTATGTGCCTGCTGCACCCTGGTATAGAGAACTCGTTCACACGTTCAGTATTCGGTCAGTATTTGTAAGCCAAAACCAGGAGAGGGTGATAAATACAGAAGTGGTGACGTGTTTCTATTATACTTTTCTTCTGACTGTTCCACTCCTGGTTTTGGCTTACAAATACTGATGGAAAATATTGACCAAATACTGAACGTGTGAACATTGTCTAAAAATGCACTCACGTTAGGCCAATTTCTGCACCTGTATTACTGCTGCAAATCACAGCAGTGCTGGTGTGAAAATGGCTCAAGGGCTTGTTCAGATGAGCGTATTATATGGACATAAACTGTCCGAGTAAAAGTCAGACAGCACACTAACGAGTGTAATCCAATAGGACTGTTCAGATGACAGTTTTTCCATAGAGACCGAGTGTCTGTGTGAAAAAAGAATGCAGCATGCACTCTTCTCTTCCGAATATCAGATGAGAATCACCTATATAAGTCTATGGGTGCGCAAAAAAAATCAGATCCCATAAGGATCCTCTTTGTAGCATCTGATTTTTATGGACACATTGCTATTATTAACTTAGGAAACTGTATTTGATCATGTACATTTTTAAAATGTTGATGTATAAAAATGGATGCCAAAACCGATGTCACACGGACATGAAAAAGGACACAATGATTGCACACGGATGTCACACGGACAAGAAATAAAAAGAACATAATGATTGCACACGGATGTCACACAGAAATGACAAAAAGGACATAATGATTGCACACGGATGTCACACGGACATGAAAAAAAAGGTCATAATGATTGCACACGGATGTCACACGGACATGAAAAAAAAGGTCATAATGATTGCACACGGATGTCACACGGACATGAAAAAAAAGGTCATAATGATTGCACACGGATGTCACACGGACATGAAAAAAAAGGACATAATGATTATACACGGATGTCACATGGACATGAAAAAAAAGGACATAATGATTATACACGGATGTCACACAGACATGAAAAAAAGGACATAATGATTGCACACGGATGTCACACGGACATGAAAAAAAAGGACATAATGATTATACACGGATGTCACATGGACATGAAAAAAAAGGACATAATGATTATACACGGATGTCACATGGACATGAAAAAAAAAGGACATAATGATTGCACACGGATGTCACATGGACATGAAAAAAAAGGACATAATGATTATACACGGATGTCACACAGACATGAAAAAAAGGACATAATGATTGCACACGGATGTCACACGGACATGAAAAAAAAGGACATAATGATTGCACACGGATGTCACACGGACATGAAAAAAAAGGACATAATGATTATACACGGATGTCACATGGACATGAAAAAAAAAGGACATAATGATTGCACACGGATGTCACACAGACATGAAAAAAAGGACATAATGATTGCACACGGATGTCACGCGGACATGAAAAAAAAGGACACAATGATTGCACGCTGATGTCACACGGACAGACACACAGATGAAAATTGTATGAGTTTTCTGGATGACGCTCGTCTAACCCTGGCCTAATGTTTTTAATGCATTGCACTGTGTTAGAAAAACTCACTTTTTTCTCAGTGTTTTTTTCCCCATATTCTTTCAGCAACAAAAAAATGTTGTAGAAAGATGTTTTCTTGAATTTGATAAAAATGTGTTTGTTTTTTTGTCACCCTCTAGGTACGTTTTTTGACATCTTTGGCATTTTTCTTACAGATCAGAATGCTCTAGGTGTTTTTTTTATTTTTTGAATAAGCTTCTATATACGAAAAAATAATGGAAAAATACCTCATGTTATTACATACTTAGTTTAGTTGTTCTGGTTTACAAGTGGTTCATGAAAAATGATGACTGATCATAGGTCATTTGTTATAGAATGACTTAAGATTTATGACTAATTAAATGTTAGCCATAATTTATTTTATATAATGCACAAAATGTATGCATTGCCAAAAAAATTAACTAAAGATGCACATATATATGAACGTATTTTTTGCCTCTATTGAGGAGTAGTCACTACTGCAGACAACTCCGTGACTTGCCTTAATTCCTAATTGTTTCAATTAGACAATATACTCAATAAATGATGAGACGTTTTACAAGCCTGCTGCCTCCCATTGTTGTAATTATTGTTCCACAACATGGCCCTAAGCAGTGTCCTTACGGCACACATTTATCACACCTCTGGGTAGTTCTGTCAACAGTTGTGTGTCTAGCGGAGCATCTTGCTCCTCAATCATCAGTGCTAATGACTGAGCATGGTTTTTCAACCATAGAGAAACAATTTATCATAAATATTCAGCTTGAAGAGGGGATGAAAGACCCTACAGCTAAACAAACTGCTGGCCCATAGAAAACGCTTTGTACAAAGATTAACTGTCACTAGCAAATTGCTCCTCACATTTGAAGAGAAATTGTCCTAGCACAAGAAATATGTCCTCTAATCTCCTACAAGATTAATCCATATCTGGATATTTCTGAAGCAAAAAATATGCCTTCCCGTCAACCACACGTCAGGAACACGTCAGGAACACAGCCACATACATCACTAGATGTGCAAGACTAGGCAATTAATGGTGCATTAGATATACAATGAACATGCTTGGAGTTGTAGTTAGCAAATGCACCTGTCACATATACCTGACAGGTGACTATATAAAGGAATATAAGACAGTGCTCGCATGAAGCTGTCACGCTGCCGCTGAAAACCATAACTGCCCTGTGCCGCTGCACTCTTTATATCACTTTATATTGCAAGGAAACAGCTGTTTCATCGGCAAGACCACACGACCATTTTGATCTTGGTCTTGCAGGTGAAAAAGCTGTTTACCTGTAAGGCCACATTCACACGTTCAGTATTTGGTCAGTATTTTACATCAGTATTTGTAAGCCAAAATCAGGAGAGGAACAATCAGAGGAAAAGTATAATAGAAACACGTCACCACTTCTGGATTTTTCACCCCCTGGTTTTGGCTTATAAATACTGAGGTAAAATATTGAACATGGCCTAAGATTTAGTGATTGTGCAGAGAAATAATGGAAAGATTACCGAGGCACAGGACTGTTGCAGTTTTCAGCATGTGAATGCAGCCTAAGGCCTCATTCAGACATCAGTTTTTTTTCGTCAGAGTTTGATCAGTTTTTTTTTCACTGATTAGAAAAAAAGTTTCTCCACCTTCTCCTATCCATCAGTCAGTGAAAAAATGAACAGTCCGAATTTTTCATGGACCCATAGACTTTCATTGCCAAGTTTGATCCGACACTTGGATTAATATTGGACATATCTCATCGATTCAGCGCGGAATACTCGGTCCACAAAAAAATCACATGTGAACGGCTCCACAGACTGGCATGGGTATGAGAGACAAAAAAAAACGGATAGCACTCGTTCGTGAAAAACTGACGAGTGAACGAGCCCTAAGTCCTAACTAAGTATGTGTTCCACAAAGAGTTTTTGGTTAGTTTTTGATGCTGTGCATTTTCCCTGCATCAAAAGCGCAGCGTCTAAGGCCACGTTCACACGTTGAGTATTTGGTCAGTATTTTACCTCAGTATTTGTAAGCCAAAATCAGGAGAGGAACAATCAGAGGAAAAGTATAATAGAAACAAGTCACAACTCCTGTATTTATCACCCACTCCTGGTTTTGGCTTACAAATACTGAGGTAAAATACTGACCAAATACTCAACATGTGAACGTGGCCTAACAGTTCCAACAAATTGAATGGGATTAATAGAAATCCTGTGCCCACTGTGCTTTTTTTTTACTTAGTGTACTGCGGTGTGTGTCTGCAACATGCCAATTTCTCTTGTGGGTACGCTGAGTTTTTTGTGCAGATTTTCCCCATATACTGCATTAGGTGCAGAAAATACGCCGGTAAAAAACGCACATGCGTTTCTGATGCGGAAACGCATCAAAAACATGTAATTTGCATATGACAATATCAATAAAGTTTTGTCAAATCCAAATACCAGGAAGTATGAGAAACAAAGCAGCTTCATTTAAAACATAACATACCGACAAGAGACAAGAATGTATTAGAATGTAAAAAACGCATTAAAAATGCAAGTAGCCTACCGTATTTTTCAGACTATAAGACGCATCGGATCATAACATGCACCTAAGTTTTAGAGGAGGTAAAAAAAAAATGTAAGCAAAAAATGTGGTCATGATGCACTGTTATTGGGGAGGGGGTCTGCTGCTGACACTGGTTTTGGTGTAATGTCCCCCAATTCTGTTAATATCCCTCATCCTGGTATATATGGCCCCTCCTTCCTGTTATATGTGGCCCCCACCCCCATGCTGGTATGCATGGCACCCCTCATCCCCATCCTGATATGCATGGCACCCCTCATCTCAATCCTGATATGCATGACACCCCAATCTACCATCTTGGTATGCATGGCATCACAATCTCCCATCCTGATATGCATGGTACCCCTCATCCCCATCCTGATATGCATGGTACCCCTCATCCCCATCCTGATATGCATGGCACCCCTCATCCCCATCCTGGTATGCATGGCACCCCTGTTCCCCATCCTGGTATGCATGGCATCCCTGATCCCCATCCTGATATGCATGACACCACCTGATTTCTATCCTGGTATGCAAGGCACCCCTCATCCTGTTGCATGGCACCCCTCATCCTGGTATGCATGGCACCCCTCATCCATGTATGCATGGCCCCCCTCATCCTGGTATGGTATGCATGGCCCACCTCATCTCTCATCCTGGTATGCATGGCACCCCTCTTCCCTCTTCCTGGTATGCATGGCCCATCTCATCTCTCTTCCTGGTATGTATTGCACCCTCATCTCTCTTTCTGGTATGTATGGCCCCCTCATCCCTCTTCCTGGTATGTATGGTGACGCACCCCCTGGGCCATATTCTTTAGGGGAATACCCGGAGCCGGATCAGATGGGGGTTGTAGTCTTCCGAGTGGCTGTGACCCGGTCCGTGCCCAGGGTGTCAAGCTCAGAGTATGTGGCAGTCCTACAGATGTTATAAAGTTCTTTATGTCGACTATGCCACCCGTTGTGTTGCGGTCACTGTGGCCGCTGCTGCAGCTGGGTCCGCTGAGGCTGGTGGTGTAGGTGCAGCTTTGGTGATATAACCCCCAACGGGTGGGGTATAGCCTCAGGGGGATCAGGTGCAGAGGATGGGAGTTGTGGTGATGCAGTGTAGACGGCAATCAGAGACAGAGTCGGGTTATGCAGTTTAGGATGTTTACTCACTGCTGATGTTCCGGTCACTCCAGCTTCGAGTGACCTCCCGAGCCGTGCTGCGTCCACCAGGTTCTGGATCCAGCCAACCCCCAAATAAGTCCGGAGCGTGACCCTGAGCTCTCCTTCTGTCCTTTCTCTGGCCGTCCCCACTATTGATCCACCCAGGTCCAGCTCCCTCGGGCCTTCTGTTGGGAGACCCTTGGCCTTGGGTTCCCTGACCCTCCACGTGGTATGCCTTCGTGGTGGATGTGGTGGGTGGCCGTGGCAAACGCTGCCCACGGCCTCCGGTCTCTGGCTGGGGTGTGTTTTTGCCCCCACCAGCTTGGGTTCCGGTACCCTGATGCCGACTCTTCACCCGGGGATTTAATTTGGGTTCTTAGAGTCCTCTTCTTCTGTTTCCCCCTCTGGGTCTCTCTTCCTCCTCTCTCACTCTGGGTCTCTCTTCTCCTCAGCTCGCTGACTTTCTCTCTGCAACTGACCCTGTTCTTTGATGGTGCCCACCTTATATACACCCTCTATGTGTGAGCTCAGGTGACCAGCACCCAATGAGCTCCTATCTTTACCCAGGCTGCTCCCCCTATCTGCCCCTACACTACTTGGGATGTACCACCCCCCTCCCACTCCAGCCAGGAACAGACTCGGTCGTACCTGCACATTTCTAAGTGGGAGTACCGTCGGTCTGCTCCTCGGAAATGGGATGTGTGTAGTGCATGCAGCCTACCGAGCTCAGTTCCACACTCCTTCCCTACCCGGGAGTGGAATATCACACCTCTGGGTTGAGGTGCAATACCCCTGTAGCAGCCGAACCCTCAGGGTGCTACATTTGGCACCCCTCATCCCTCTTCCTGGTATGTATGGCACCCCTCATCCTGGTATGTATGGCCCCCCTCATCCCTCTTCCTGGTTAGCTTGGCATCCCTCATCCCATTGACTCGCCCAGGGGGGATATGGAGGAGACTCGGTACCTGGGCCTTTACCTTCTTTGTAGGATGTCACGGCAGTTGGCTCCCGGGCCCGTACCCTGGGGTCACTCTTTAAAAAGGGGTTTTGTTAACACTTTTGTCTCATGACGCCACCTGTGGTTCCCGGTAATGAGTACTGGCGCTGCTGCAGACCTCCGGGGGTGATGAGATTGCAGCTGGGATGTTTCTGCTCCCCACAGGCTGAGTGGGCCCCCGGGGCAGTGTAGTTGCAGATGTTGATGCTGGGCGTTGTAGTGCAGGTGCGGTAGCGTGGTGGAAATAACTGACAGAGACAGTGGAGTGCAGTCATCCGAGTTTACTCACAGTTCTTTTTAGGTTCCTCGGGTACACCTGGAGTTCCCGGACCTACTTGGTGCCCTTCACGGCGGCTAGGGTGAGGTTGTGGCAACTGCACCATGGAAGTGCAGAAGCCTCCGGTTTTTCCAGCCGAGACCTGGAGTAACACGGCTGGTCCAGGGACTGGTTCCCTTCCTGCGGCCTGATCCCTCTGACACTTGGCAGATTCAGGCGTACGGGTGCCGTCCTGCACTCGCCGTACCCCCTGAGATCCCTTCTGTTCTTGGAGCATTCCTCCCTTGCTCCCACTCCTCTCCTGGGCCTCTCTCACTAGGCCCCACTTTGGAGCAGAGCTCCTGAAGAAACTCTGCTCCCCTCTGCTCCTCTCCTTACTAGTCACTGACTGCACTAAGATGGCTTCCTATATATATATCTATTCTCTAAGTGCTCCCCTGTTCTACGTGCTCCACCCACACCCACTACTGGTTCCCCCTCACTTTGGTTCCCCCCACTCCAGCCAGGGACAGGGCACCAGAAAAAGTGCATAATGCCCTTCCAGCTGGCATGGAGTAGTGTAGTGTTGAGTGCAGGTGTTGGGGTCCTGGGCAGTACTCCACCCTTACCTGAGAGAAGGAGATGCCACACCTCTGGGTGAGGTGCAGTACCTCTGTGGCGACTGAACCCTCAGGGGCGCCACACCATCTCATCCCATGCTACACACAAAAAAATTAACATTTCTACTCACCTTTCTTCCCTGTGCTCCAGCGCTGCATCCTGTTCTGCTGCCAGCACTGATCTCACAGTGTGAGCCACGCATGACGTCACCGCCATGCGCCCTCACACTGTGAGATGCTGTGCCGGAATAGTCACTGCTCCCCACGCTGGGACTGTGTGCGTGGGGAGCAGTGACCATTCATTCTCCCTAATAGTGCGCACACTGTACCCGCAGCGCAACTCCTGCAGCGCCCGGCGATCACATGTGCTCACTATTAAAGTCCATGAATATTCACTACAACCCACTCCCATGAGGAGCAGTGAATGTTCATATTCTTTAGTAGTGGGCACAGTGTAGGCTGCAGCAGGCGGCTCCTGCCTCCTGTGCCCTTCTCCTCCGCCACTGGCGCTCCCCTACACCACCCACAGCCAAAGCCACCGCCACCCATATATATTCGGACTATAAGATGCTCCCCCCACTTTCCTCCAAAATTTTGGAGGAAAAAGGTGCGTGTTATAGTCCGAAAAATATGGTAATTTACTTTATAGGTGCAGAAAATCTGCCAGATCAATAACTCCCCAAAAACTCATCATGGGAATGTAGAAGGAAAATGAAGAAATCTATCCAAAGATAAGCTACAATATTATATACTGCGCTTTAATATTGAAACTCCTGACCTATAAAATGTGGAGGTATATCTTAAAATAATGTGGAAAAAAATGTCCAGAGAGCACTAAAATAGTGAAACCTAGTAAAAAGTAATATGGGTACATAATCTCAGATACAGCCTATACATCTACAAAATCAAATGAAATATTCTTAGCCCTATCTGGTCACATACATTTATTTCATCTGTATTTAACGGTGCGAAGGAAATATTCTTTGAAATACAGTAGTAAGTGACAGTGTTATCCCGGGTCTAGAAATGTACAGCGTAGGTAGTAAAGCCTTGATGAAATGCACTCGGGAGGTGTTGAGATGATTAATTGATGGAGCACAGCCCCGTCTCACTAAAACCAAGAAAGGTTACCCTCGCTGACATGGAAAGAAGCTGAACAAATGTTTGCTTTGCACCACACACCATTTGTATCTGACCTACATTTTTCTTCACATTGAATGTCAGGTTCAACACATCCTTAGCAAATGGTGAAAATCCAATAGCTGTGACCAGCCATTACTCTGAAGTATGTCATTGATCTACATGTGGGGAGCCAGTGATGATAAATTATGGTGACAGATTCAATAATCTCTTCCTTATGGGAAATTGAACTCTACTTATCCAATTATTTAATAGGAATGAGTTCTAAATGAATATAAATCATCTGTGAATCTCCTCAAATAGTCACCGGGGACCATGGATCATCCAAAGTGTGAAAGATTTATCTCTGTAGCTATCCATGTTACATTTCCCTTGAAACGTTTTTATCTAATAAAGACAAATCGTGAGTTATTAATATATATCATCAAGAACTGAGCCTTGTCACTTGATCATATGAAGATTATTTCTTTTTTTCATAGATTCACAACAATAAAAGGAGTCAGTTTAAGAATTCCAGTGTGGGGAATGTGAATAGTCCAAATGTTTTACACAAGCTATAACCGTCTGTGTCTGGATATTGTGTTGGCATGTAAAAATCAGTAATCTGAAATAACTATAATTTCATGGTTACCAGATGGGACATGTAAATCCAGACACCCTATATTTCAATTATACAAGCAAAATAATTTGCAATTAGATAAAGTATGTGCAGGAGGAGCAGGAGCCCTGTAGTAAAATCAAAGTTAAGTCCCTTTCCAGGTTCAATATCAGTACAACTCTCATTCTAAGGCCACGGCCCCACTATCAGTATTTGGTCAGTATTCGGTCAGTATTTTTTCTCAGGAGTGGGAGCCAAAACCAGGTGAGGAACAATCAGAGAAAAGGTATAATAGAAACGAGTCACCAATTCTGCATTTATCACCCACTCCTGGTTTTGGCTCCCACTCCTGAGAAAAAATACTGATCAAATACTGATAGTTGGGCCGCACTATCAGTTTTTGGTCAGTATTTATTCTCAGGAGTGGGAGCCAAAACCAGGTGAGGAACAATCAGAGAAAAAGTATAATAGAAACAAGACTACCTATTCTGCATTTATCACCCACTCCTGGTTTTGGCTCCCACTGAGAAAAAATGCTGACCGAATACTGACCAAATATTGACAGTGGGGCTGTGGTGCAGACAGGATACTTTATAAATCGAACCGAGATCAGACCACAATGCACCGACTATATTTCTATGAAGCTCAGGTTGGGAGATCAGACTGCCAGTCTGTCCATTGATTTCAGGATGAAACTTGTCACACTCGGGTCAGATGACCCACCGGACAGTCCGTGCATTGCGCTCCAATCTTGGTTCGATTTATATAGCGGTCTGACTGCGCTATAAGACAGAAACGTTCCCTGGTTGCCAACGATTGTAAGTGATTTTCCTGTAAAAATAGATATAATAGACATAAATTACCGTTTTATAAAGAGATCAAATCTGTACCATGGGTAAAGCATTTGGGGCCACTTCAGCGATGAGCTCTTTACATGTCTACCTTCATTGTTGCTGCCTATATATAGCGGGTAAAATAAGTATTGAATATGTCACCAATTTTCTAAGTAAATATATTTCTAAAGGTGCTGTTGACATGAAATTCTCAAAAGATGTCGGTAACAACCCATTAAATCCACACATGCAAATAAATCAAACTATGGCTGTCCATAAATTAAGTTGTGTGTATCATTGAGAAATGACACAGGGAAAAAGTATTGAACACGCTTACTGAAATTTAATTAAAAGCCTTTGTTGGTCATGAGAGCTTCAAGACGCCTTCTGTATGGAGAATCTATTCGCATGCATTGCTCAAGTGAGGTATTGGCCCATTCTTCCACACAAACACTCTTCAAATCCTGAAGGTTCCATGGGCTTCTTCTATGAACTCTGAGATTTAGTTCCTTCCATAAATTTTCTATTGGATTCAAGCCAAGGTGATTGGCTGGGCCATTCTAGAAGCTTTGTTTTCTTTATCTGAAACCAACTGAGAGTTTCCTTGCTTGTTTGAGATCATTGTCTCGCTGACATGTCCACCGTCATTTCAGTTTCACTATCCTGGTAGATGGTCGCAGATTTTTATCAAGAATGTATTGGTACATTTGTCCATTAAAGCTTCCTTCAATTATATGCTGTATGATGAAAAAAGCCTCACACCATGATGTTTCCACCTTCAAACTTCAATGTTGGTATGGTGTTTTTGAGGTGATATGCAGTGCCTTTTGACCTCCAAACATGGTGTGTATTATCTGACCAAAGTATATTCTCCCAGTATTTCAACAGGCTTGTCTAAATGTTGTTGCACAAACTTTAAATGTGCTTCAACATACTTTTTGTTCAGCAATAGAGTATTGTGTGGTGAACGTGCATACAGGCCATGGAGGTCTAGTGCATTACTTATAGTTTTCCTTTAAACAATTGCACCTGCTGAATCCAGGTCTTCCTATAGCTCTCCACATGTTGCCCTTGGCTCTTGAACAACTCATCTGATAATTCTTTTCACTCCTCTGTCTGAAATCTTGTGCGGAGACCTGGTCATGGCAGGTTTATGGTTAAATTATGTTCTTTCCATTTCCTATTAATGGCCCCAATAGTGTTCACTCAAACCTTCAGTAGATTAGAAATTCTTCTGTAACCAATGCCATCAGTATGTTTTGCAACAATAAGGTTTCAAAAGTCTTGAGACAGCTCACTGGTTTTACCCATCATGAGATGTTTCTTGTGTGGCTCTTTGATAATGGGACACCTTTTTACAGGCTATCAATTGAGCTAGCTGATATTATTCTTCACTAAGTGGCAGGCTTACTCTCTAAGTACTGATAGATTTCAGCTGGTGTCATGACTTCCCATGGCTTTTTGCAGCTCTTTCTTTATCTGTCCAATAATTTTTCCCTGTGTCATTTCTCACTGTTACATGTAACTTAATTTATGGACATCTATGGTTTAATTTCCTTGCCTGTGTGGATTGGATGGGTTGTTATCGACATCTGGGGAGAATTTCATGTCACTAGCACCTTTAGAAATATATTTACTTAGAAAATTGATGACGTGTTCAATACTTATTTCACCTGCTGTACATTTGCATACAACATGCGGATAACTAAAAATATTGTGCATTAAAGAGTTTTCTGGAAATGGCCTATATTAGGCTATGTGTGCACAATGTGGATTTGAAGCAGAAATTTCCTGAGCGTTTTTGCCTCTCCCTGGCAGAAAATATGCATGCGGATTTTCATGCGTTTTTGACGCATTTTTGGTTCGTTTTTTGAAGCGTTTTGTACATCAATGAATGCTTTTTGGAGCTAAATAAAGTTATTTGGTGGGACATTGCTTAAACCCTTGGATTAAGAACTTGGGTGAGAATATTAGTTCATTTAAATGATTAAAGAATGGGTCTGTTGTATTTCAAATAAAGTGATTACGCTGTGTCTGTGTGTTTATTTAACTCTTTATTTTACTTTAATTAAGTTTGGTTATGAAAAGGTCTGATTGACACCTTGTCATCACCAAACAAAAGAGCAAGGTGTCAGCTAGTCCCATTAACCCAATCTTCATTAGCATTTCTATTCATATAATTTATGCGACTGCTGTGAGCTGCTAATTTTAGCCTTGGAAGGTGCCAATAGGCAAACATTTTCCCTGGCCATAATTAACATCTCACAGCTGGTTCCTTAACCCCCCCCCCCCCCCGATCAGCACTCAGCAGAGATTTGGACACAACGTATTTATGTCCAAAACGCGTTTTTCTAATGCCGCACTTTTGTTGTCGGTACATGTGAATCCACCTATAATGACTAGTGTTGAGCGAGCACTAAAATGCTCGGGTGCTCGAAGCTCTGGCCGAGCTCACCGTGATACTCGGGTGCTCGACCCGAGCAACGAGCCCAATGTTGGTCTACGGGAGACCCGAGCATTTTTGCGGTGGCACCCCCGGCAGTTTGTAGAAAGCCTAAAAAGTGCCCAAAACGATAGTGACAGTGCTCAAAAGACATGGGGACAGCATGGGCATTGCCCCAGGAAGCATTTCTGCCCCCCAGGTCGGTTGGGGACCGTTTATAGACACCCAGCCGCCCCCAGGCGGCTGGGGACCGTGTGTGAACACCCAGCCACGGGGCGGCTGGGTGTCTATAAATGGTCCCCAACCGCCCCTATTTCTCCTTGAAACTTCCCCCACACTTTTCTTAGCCTGGCCTACTTTAGGCCAGCATTGGACGAGCCCACCAGAGAACCAGACTCCTCCGGTGGGCCCTGGCTTCTCCATCAGGGGAGTTGAGAGTGCCAAGGTGAGGAGCATGATGATGATGATAGAAGTTAGCGTCTGCTTTGTTTTCTTGGAATGCAAGCGCATGTATGTAGTAACGGCTAGGCCTGAGGTGGTCAGCGTTTTGGCGCATATCCTACCTCCTCCGAGGATTGCTGGATGTTTTCCTGCTACTATCCCAGTTCTCTGACTCCCGTTAAAACAAAGCTTCAGGTGATGAATGATGGATGAGGTGGTGGCAAAGGAGAAAGAGCAGGAGGAACAGGGACCATTCACATCAATATCAGGCCAGTCAACCACACATGTCTTGTAGGATATGTTTCTGTAACAAAAGGAGCGGTTTGGCTACACAGTTATAGGGCATGCAGTGAGTGCAATGCCTAACAAAAATTTCGAGGCACTCCAATGCCCCTTGGAAGTGACATGGAGGTCAGAGGGCCTTAACTAAACCGTTTTTTCCATTTATAGCAACTGGGTCTCCTGTGCACTGTTGGCCTAAGCAGTGAATGGAAGGCTTTCCAAAAATTATGAGGAACTGCAATGCCCCTTGAAACAGACGTGGATTACAGCATACTAAAAACCTTCTACCCATTATTGGGGAGTGGGTCTCCCTTAGTGTTCGCCTATGCATTGAAAAGCAAAAGCTGACTAAAATTAGGAGGAAATGCAATGCCCGTTGGAAGAATGGTGGAGGTTGCAGTGGAATAAAAAGACAATATCAATGCCCCTTGGAAAAGTGGTGGAGGTCGCAGTAGCTTAACAAGACGGTTTTAATGCCCTTTGGAAGAGATGTGAAGGTCGCAGTAGCTTAACAAGATGGTTTTGATGCCCCTTGGAAGAATGGTGGAGGTCGCAGTGGAATAAAAAGGCAATATCAATGCCCCTTGGAAAAGTGGTGGAGGTTGCAGTAGCTTAACAAGACGGTTTTAATGCCCCTTGGAAGAGACGTGGACGTTGCAGTAGCTTAACAAGACAGTTTAAATGCCCCTCGGAAGAGCCATGCAGTACAGCATCTTAAAAACATTATTCCCATTATTGGGGAGTGGGTCTCCCATAGTCTTTGCCTATGCCTTCCAAGCAAAAGCTGCCAAAAATTAGGACGGAGGAACTTGCAATGCTGGCAAACAAGAGCCATGCAGTACAGCATCTTAAAAACATTATTCCCATTATTGGGGAGTGGGTCTCCCATAGTCTTTGCCTATGCCTTCCAAGCAAAAGATGCCAAAAATTAGGACGAAGGAACTTGCAATGCTGGCAACACGGACCAAGGTCACCCTGGTGGTATAGTGGTGGTGGAAGCTGAGGATAAGGAGAAGAGCAAAATACTGCCAAAATGAGGAAGCGTATACCCATGTGTGGGTGTGAAGCGGTGCATGGGAATACACCTCCCGAAATAACACAGTGGATTTGACTTTATGTTACTCTGCTGTCATTTGGTGGTGATGAGAAGTTTGGCCCAATCCAGCCCTTGTTCATTTTGATAAGGGTCAGCTTGTCAGCATTGTCAATTGACAGGCAAGTGCGCTTATCTGTTATAATTCCCCCAGCGGCACTAAAAACACGCTCCGATAACACGCTAGCGGCAGGGCAGGCCAGGACCTCCAAGGCGTACAGAGTGAGTTCATTCCAAGTGTCCAGCTTGGATACCAAAAAATTAAAAGTCACAGAGGAATCACGGAGGATGCTGATACGGTCGGCAAGGTACTCCCTCACCATCTTTTGAAACTTTCCACTCCTTGTGAGAGTACCCCACGCCTCATGGCCTGTAAGCTGGGCGGGTCTCAGAAAACTGTCCCAGAATGTTGACAGTGTTCCCCTGCCTCTGCTGGATTGGAGTTGTGTCTCTCTCGCCTGTACGCCTTGGTTGGGCAACGAACTGTGACCTCTGCCACTAGCGTGTTCAGATGGGAATTTTTTTAACAGTTCTGCAGCAAGGGCCTTCTGGTACTGCTCCATTTTTGTAGACCTCTCTGTAACATACCTGGCGGCGTCCTTGCATGGTGGTCCATCTCCCACTGTGCAAGAGGGCGCACTTGATCTCCTGTCCAGAATGTCTCTCTGGCTTCCCTCCTTGCTGTCTGTTTGTCTGTTTTGGCTGCATAGGGCGACGCCCGCTGAACTTCCTGTTTCTTGTACCTGCTGCGGACACGCCCCTGTTGCACCTTCAGCCTATTGCTGTCCATCTTTGGGTATTTATACCACCTTCTTCCTCAAGATGGCGCCTGAGCATAGTGTTTCCTTCAGTGTGTGCTTGCACTCTGAAGGTGCCAGGTCCCGTCTCTTGTCTCCTGCTTTTTGTATCAGTTCCCGTGTCTGAACTGAGTCCTGTATGTCTCCTGCTTTGCGGTATCAGCTCCCGTGTCTGAACTGTGTCCTGTATGTCTCCTGCTTTGCGGTATCAGCTCCCGTGTCTGAACTGAGTCCTGTATGTCTCCTGCTTTGCGGTATCAGCTCCCGTGTCTGAACTGAGTCCTGTATGTCTCCTGCTTTGCGGTATCAGCTCCCGTGTCTGAACTGACTCCTTTCTGTGTTCTCTTGTCTGTCCTGTCTGAACACGCTCCTAGCCTGTTCCTCTCGCCTTCTAGTGGCCGATTTCCTAGACCCGCTCCTGTGTCTGGTCTGTCCTGTCTGAACACGCTCCTTGCCTGTTCGTTCCGCCTTCTAGTGGCCGATTTCCTAGACCCGCTCCTGCGTCTGGTCTGTCCTGTCTGAACACGCTCCTTGCCTGTTCGTTCCGCCTCTCTGGGGGCCGTATTCCCAGACCCGCTCCTGTATCCCTCTGCAGTGTCGGTCTCCTCCGTACACTCAGTTCCAGTCTGAACTCTCTCCTGTCCTTTACCTGTTTTGCCTCTATGTCCGTTCCCTTCCTTTTTCTGCAGAGTCTGAACTCGTACCTAACTCCTGCTTGTTGTCTCTGCAAGTACTGTGTGAGTATCTGGCTCTGTCTTTCCCTTCCTGTCTGTTCCGTGTGAACAGAGCCCTGTCCTCCCTGCTCAGCCTTGTCTGCACTCTAGCTGTGCTTGCCTGTAACCCTCTGCCTGTATTGTTCCTGAGTCCCGGTGTGTACTGGGTCCTATCCCGCCTGTGTTCCTACCTGCTAGTGCCTCCCTGTCTGCACTCTAGCTGTGCTTGCCTTTACCCCCCTGCCTGCATACCCGCCTGCCTGCATACCAGTCGTGCCTGCCTATACCCTCCAGTCTGTGTGCCAGCCTACCAGCCTGTTCCTGTATTCCCCTGTGTGGGTCAACAGCCGTGTCCGGGGTCTGTCCTGGAGTAGCACCTGGTCCCTCTGCTCGGTTCCTCCTTGGTGCACTGGCGTCGTATGCCGTCGTGCGACCCTGGTCGGATCGGGTGAATACTTAGTCACGCCCCTCCAGGCATTCACTCTCCGGCACGGTCCAGTGGAATCACTACCAATCACACGCACACGCCGCTTAGCCCGGGCGTGTGCATAACAGCATGCTCAGGCCATGGTTCCCGTTGAGCCCCACGGCCTTCACTCTTTGAGAAGTTTTTCCAGCGAATACATGCATTAAAATAAATAAATAAATTTTTTTCCCCCTTTAGCTGAGTTCCAGGCGAATTACGCACCCGTCCAGATGGATCTATCAGCTCTCGTTCCTGCGGATCCGCCACGTTACTATGGGGATCCAAGACAGTGTCGTGCATTTGTGGAGCAATGCATGCTACACTTTAAGGCCTACCCTCTCTATTTTCCTTCCGATTGGGCTAAAGTGGCCTTTATGATTGACTACCTAGCGGGTGATGCCTTGAAATGGGTCACCCCCCTATGGGAAGCATGGGATCCTGTCATCCTTGACCTGCAGGCCTTCCTGGTGGCCTTTCGTATGGTCTTCGAGGACCCTAACTCTGAAGCCCCTGCTGAAGCTTCACTTCCCAATATCCCGGAGCAGCCCCGACGGGTAATGTGTGTGGGTAGCGCAATAGTCCTCCAGCCCAATGAGACTACTGCCCACCCAGAATCCTCACAGGGTGACTACGCTTTCCGGAATACTTCTCTCAACCTCAAGAGGCAGTCCAGACGTGCTAGACTTAGAGGCAAGCCGTCACGCCAGGGTCTGTCCTCCCTGAGACCTCCTGACCCCAACCTTGAAGTCCCTACTGAAGCTTCATCTCCCTGTATCCCGGAGAAACCCCAATGGGTAATGTGCGTGGGTAGTGCACCAGTTCTCCTGGCTGAAGAGACTTCTGCCCATCCAGACTCCACACAGGAGAACTTCCTGCACCCGGCATCAGATGCTTCTCTCTCTTTAACCGGTGTGCATGTCCAAGGATGCTCCAAAGCTGTGGTTACCTCAGAGTCTGTGCACCTCTACTATCTGGCGGAGGATCCCCTGTTGCCTCCTGAACCCTCCGGGATACCACTCGATGACAAATGGAGAGAGACTTCTCTACACCCGGTACACAATACTTTGTCCGCTTCGTCCTGTGAGCCTGACAATGGGTACCCCAAAGTGGTAGTTACCTCCGAGTCTCTACACCCCTCCGACCAGGCGGAGGATCTCCAGTTGTCTCCTGAACCCTTCGGGGTGCCACCTGGTGGTGAATGGACAGAGACTTTCCTATATCCTGGATCTGATACCTCGCTTGCTTCGTCCAGTGAGTCCGACCTAGTGTACTCTGAAGCAGAGGTTACCCGTGAGTCTCTACACCCCTCTGACCAGGCGGAGGACCGCCAGCTGTCTCCAGAACCCTTCGGGGTGCCACCTGGTGGTGAATGGACAGAAACTTTCCTATACTCGGTACCCGATACCTCGCCTGCTTCCTCCAGTGAGTCCGACCTAGTGTACTCTGAAGCAGAGGTTACCCGTGAGTCTCTACACCCCTCTGACCAGGCGGAGGACCGCCAGCTGTCTCCAGAACCCTTCGGGGTGCCACCTGGTGGTGAATGGACAGAGACTTTCCTATACTCGGTACCCGATACCTCGCCTGCTTCCTCCAGTGAGTCCGACCTAGTGTACTCTGAAGCAGTTGTTTTCTCTGAGCCTCTGCACTCTTCTGACCCAGCGGAGGACCTCCAGTTGTTTCCTGAATCCTCCGGGATACCACCAGATAACAAAGAGACAGTGACTTTTCCTCATTATGTACCTGATAACCCGTCTATTTCTTCCTGTGAGCTTGACAAGATGTACCTCGAAGCAGAGATTACCCTTAAGTCTCTGTCCCCCTCCAACCCAGTGAACGACTGGCCCTCGAATTCCCTGCGGAAGATTCTGGCAGGCCTGAAGAAGAGGGGGCGTAAGGGGGGAGGTACTGTAACATACCTGGCGGCGTCCTTGCATGGTGGTCCATCTCCCACTGTGCAAGAGGGCGCACTTGATCTCCTGTCCAGAATGTCTCTCTGGCTTCCCTCCTTGCTGTCTGTTTGTCTGTTTTGGCTGCATAGGGCGACGCCCGCTGAACTTCCTGTTTCTTGTACCTGCTGCGGACACGCCCCTGTTGCACCTTCAGCCTATTGCTGTCCATCTTTGGGTATTTATACCACCTTCTTCCTCAAGATGGCGCCTGAGCATAGTGTTTCCTTCAGTGTGTGCTTGCACTCTGAAGGTGCCAGGTCCCGTCTCTTGTCTCCTGCTTTTTGTATCAGTTCCCGTGTCTGAACTGAGTCCTGTATGTCTCCTGCTTTGCGGTATCAGCTCCCGTGTCTGAACTGTGTCCTGTATGTCTCCTGCTTTGCGGTATCAGCTCCCGTGTCTGAACTGAGTCCTGTATGTCTCCTGCTTTGCGGTATCAGCTCCCGTGTCTGAACTGAGTCCTGTATGTCTCCTGCTTTGCGGTATCAGCTCCCGTGTCTGAACTGACTCCTTTCTGTGTTCTCTTGTCTGTCCTGTCTGAACACGCTCCTAGCCTGTTCCTCTCGCCTTCTAGTGGCCGATTTCCTAGACCCGCTCCTGTGTCTGGTCTGTCCTGTCTGAACACGCTCCTTGCCTGTTCGTTCCGCCTTCTAGTGGCCGATTTCCTAGACCCGCTCCTGCGTCTGGTCTGTCCTGTCTGAACACGCTCCTTGCCTGTTCGTTCCGCCTCTCTGGGGGCCGTATTCCCAGACCCGCTCCTGTATCCCTCTGCAGTGTCGGTCTCCTCCGTACACTCAGTTCCAGTCTGAACTCTCTCCTGTCCTTTACCTGTTTTGCCTCTATGTCCGTTCCCTTCCTTTTTCTGCAGAGTCTGAACTCGTACCTAACTCCTGCTTGTTGTCTCTGCAAGTACTGTGTGAGTATCTGGCTCTGTCTTTCCCTTCCTGTCTGTTCCGTGTGAACAGAGCCCTGTCCTCCCTGCTCAGCCTTGTCTGCACTCTAGCTGTGCTTGCCTGTAACCCTCTGCCTGTATTGTTCCTGAGTCCCGGTGTGTACTGGGTCCTATCCCGCCTGTGTTCCTACCTGCTAGTGCCTCCCTGTCTGCACTCTAGCTGTGCTTGCCTTTACCCCCCTGCCTACATACCCGCCTGCCTGCATACCAGTCGTGCCTGCCTATACCCTCCAGTCTGTGTGCCAGCCTACCAGCCTGTTCCTGTATTCCCCTGTGTGGGTCAACAGCCGTGTCCGGGGTCTGTCCTGGAGTAGCACCTGGTCCCTCTGCTCGGTTCCTCCTTGGTGCACTGGCGTCGTATGCCGTCGTGCGACCCTGGTCGGATCGGGTGAATACTTAGTCACGCCCCTCCAGGCATTCACTCTCCGGCACGGTCCAGTGGAATCACTACCAATCACACGCACACGCCGCTTAGCCCGGGCGTGTGCATAACACTCTCCACCTCAGGAATAAGAGAGTGAAAGTTCTCCTTGAAGCGGGGGTCTAAAAGTGTCACCAACCAGTAATGACTGTTACCCAACATTTTGACAATGCGAGGGTCACGGTTAAGGCAGCGTAACATAAAGTCAGCCATGCATGCCAGACTGGTAACGGGCAAGACTTCCGTGTCCTCACCAAGATGACGACTGACCATGCTCTCCTCCTCCTCCCCCCCTCCTGTCCTCAGGCCACCCACGCTGAACCGACGGTATGACAATTGTACAGGTACTACCGTCTACAGTGCATGATACCAGCTCCTGTTCTTCCTCCTCCTCCTCCTCTCCCTCATTGTTCCCCAATGCACGTTGGGATGAGATGAGGCTGGGCTGTGTGTATTCGCCTGCTACGGCTTCTTGATCCATCTCATCATACTCTGGCTGCAATGCCTCCTCTTTAATTCTCTGCAGAGAGCGTTGCAAAAGACAGACAAGTGGGATGATACTGACGCTAATTTTGGCGTCATCGCCACTCACCATCTTGGTGGACTCCTCAAAGTTTGTCAGGATGGTAAATATGTCAAACATCCAGGTCCACTCCTGAGGTCTTATGTGTGGAGTCTGACCTGAATATCGACGGCCTTGTTGCAGCTGGTACTCCACAACTGCTCGCTTCTGCTCACAAATCCTTTGCAACATGTGGAGGGTAGAGTTCCATCGTGTGGGGACATCACACACTAGTTGTTGTGACGGAAGCTGCAAACGCTGCTGCAACACAGCAAGGGCGGCGGAAGCTGTAGCCGACTTCCGAAAATGAGCTGACAGGCGGCGTACTTAGACGAGCAGATCTGGCAATTCGGGGTACGATTTAAGAAACCACTGAACCACGAGGTTAAGCACATGAGCCAGGCATGGTACGTGTGTGATCTCGCCTCGCCTCAGAGCCGCCACCAGGTTACGCCCATTGTCACACACGACCATGCCTGGATGTAGGTTCAGTGGTCTCAGCCACAGATCTGCCTGCTCTTTCACAGCTGTCCACAACTCCCAAGCAGTGTGAGGTTTATCACCTAAGCTTATGAGTTTCAGCACAGCCTGTTGCCGCTTGGCTGAGGCAGTACTGCAGTGCTTCCAGCTTGTAACTGATGTGGTGATATCTGAGATGGAGGCTGAACATGAGGAGGAGGAGGATGATGCGCAGGAGCTGTACACTGTGGGGGCAACTCTAACTGACATAGGGCCCGCAGTCCTTGGTGTGGGGAGGATGTGTTCCGTTCCAAGGTCCGACAGGGTCCCGGCTTCCACTATGTTTACCCAGTGTGCCATCAGGGAGATGTACCATCCCTGGCCACAAGCACTTGTCCACGTGTCCGTTGTCGGGTGGACTCTCCCAGTAACTGTGTTGTTGAGGGCACGGCAGATGTTTTTGGACACGTGCTTGTGTAGTTCGGGGATGGCACACCAGGCAAAATAATGTTGGCTGGGGACCGAGTACCGAGGGACGGCCACCGCCATAAGGTTGTGGAAGGATTCTGTCTCCACCAGCCTAAAAGGCAGCATTTCCAACGCAAGCAGTCGTGAAATGTGCGACTTTAGGACTGTGGCCTGTGGGGCGTTGGCTGCGAATTTGCACTTTCGTTTAATGCTCTGGGATATGGACAATTGAACGCTGCGGTGGGACGTGGACGTTGATGCTGTTTCTTGAGAAACTGCCATAACAAGTGAAGTCTGAGAGGAGGGGGCATCTTTGCATGCAGTATGGACAGGAGATTGCCTTGCATGCACAACAGGGGGTTCTATCACACGCACAACAGCGGAAGAAGCAGCGGTGACACCCGCTGACACTGGTCGTGGACCCTGGGGTTTTCCCCACAAAGTCGGGTGCTTTGCTGCCATGTGCCTGATCATGCTGGTGGTGGTCAGGCTGGTAGTTTTGTCAACCCTGCTGATGCTGGCATGGCAGGTGGTACTTTTTGGGGTTATCAGCAGAGTCTTTAAAAAAATTCCAGACTCTGGAAGACCTACCGGTTGTATTGGCAATGTCCCTTGTGTTGGTGTTACGGGGAACTGTTGCCCGCCTTCTGTGTGCGGCCACCACACTGCTTCTTCCTGCCTGTTGGGGTACTCTGCCTCCCTCACTCCCTCTGTGTGCTGCTGGCCTCGCTCTGCGTGTCCTCCTGCCACGTTGAGTCAGTTACTAGATCATCCACCACCTCCTCCTCTTCCACTTTCGCACCACGATCCTCCTCCTCACTTCGTGGCAATTGTGTCTCGTCATCGTCCACCTCTTGTGACAAATTGCCAGCGTCGACTTCCTGTGGCCGTGGCTGTTCAAATATTTGGGCATCGCTACATGGGATCTCCTCTTCCAACACTTCAAGCGGAGCAGGCGAGGGGCACAAATATGGAAATGGACCAGTGAACAGCTCTTCAGAGTGTCCAACTGTGGGATCAGTTGCTGTCTGAGGACTCTTGGCATGGTGGGAGGAAGGTGCATCAGGGTGAAGAGGAGTATGCGGTCGAGACTCACGGCTACTAAAACTTGACCGTGTGGAAGACAGACCGGAGGTGATGGTGCCCAGGTAACTGTAAGTATTATCTGCTATCCAATTAATAACCTGTTCACACTGATCAGTTCGCAATACTGGTGTTGTAGTGTGCTTCCCTAGTAATTCGGTCAAGAAGAGGGAGCGAGAAGATGTGGCTGTTGGTTGTGGTTCTCTACACGCACTATCACCAGAACATCCAGTTCCACGTCCCTTGCCACGCACCTTGCCCATTGTAAATGAAGTAAGATAGCTTACACTCGCACTATCAATGGAGAAAGGGTAACAAAAAGGAGATTAGAACCATGGAAGAGGAAAACCACAGTTCTATTTGTCTGGCCTACACCAGAATCTTTTAAACAGATATATTTGTGACTGAACAGACAGGGAGACACTATTACTGTTTTTTTATATGTAAAACAGGCCAAAAGCTGGATAATACAGAGATTTGAACTGTGGAACTGCAAAACCACAGTTCCAGTTTACTGGCGTATACCAGACTTTTTTAAATGGGGAGGGTGCAGCGGTGCTGGGGAAGAAGATGGCTAATAGGTTGGAGGAGTTTTTAAACTAGAGACGGGGGGGGGGAACCAAGGAAATAGGTGGGATGTGAGGCAAGCAAGGGGGAAGGGGAGAAGTGAATATAATGAGGGTGGAGAGGGGGGTGGGGATAGTACAGTTAGATCGTTAGAGAAGAATAGGATGCTAAATAACCCCAAAGTTTTATCTTGCATGCTGACCAACGCAAGAAGCCTGACCAATAAGGCGGATGAGCTGCGGGCGCTTATATCGGAGGAGAGGTATGACATCGTAGGTATAACAGAGACTTGGCTAGACGATAGCTACGACTGGGCGGTAAATTTAACAGATTATAGTTTATTTAGAAGGGACCGGAAACAGGGGAAGGGCGGAGGAGTCTGCTTATATGTAAAGTCACGTCTAAAGCCCAGACTAAGGGAAGATATAGGAGAGGGAGAAGAGGGGGTCGAGTCCATGTGGGTAGAGATAGAGGGGGCAAAAAATAATAATAAAATATTACTGGGGGTCTGCTATAAGCCACCCAATATAACAGAGGAGAATGAGAAACTGCTATTAGGACAAATAGACAAAGTAGCAAAACATAATGAGGTGATTGTAATGGGGGACTTCAACTACCCGGATATTGACTGGGAAACAGAAACCTGTAGATCGCAGAAAGGAAAAAGGTTCTTGACAAATATCAAGGATAATTATCTCTCCCAACTAGTGCAGGAACCAACGAGAGGGAAGGCAGTGTTGGACTTAATATTGACTAATAGGCCTGATAGAATAACTGAGGTACAGATAGGGGGGCACCTAGGTAATAGCGATCATAATATTATCAATTTCAAAATGCCCTTCAGTAGGGTTATCAATAAGGGAACAACTAAAACATTAAACTTTAGGAGGGCGAAGTTTGATCAGCTGAAAGAAAACCTTCAACTTATAGACTGGGACAAAGTTCTTAATCAAGGAAATACGAATAGTAAATGGGAAACCTTCAAAAGAATTCTGAATACTCAGTGCGAGAGGTATATACCGTATGGGAATAAAAGGGCCAGAAATAAGAGGAAACCAATATGGTTGAATAAGAACGTAAAAGGGGCGTTAAATAGCAAAAAAGAGGCATTCAAGAGATTAAAACAGGAAAACAGCAAGGAGGCACTAATGTGTTACAAGGAAAAAACGAGAACCTGCAAAAAACAAATAAAAATAGCAAAGGAGGAAACAGAGAGACGTATTGCTAGGGAAAGTAGATCAAATCCCAAACTGTTCTTTACGTATATAAATAGTAAAAGGATTAAATCGAATAATATTGGACCGATAAAAAGTGATGAAGGCAAAATCATAGAGAAAGATGAGGATAAAGCTAATCTATTAAATAAATTTTTTTCGTCAACTTTCACAAAGGAAACAGAACTAACAGGCGAAATGAGAAGTGACAAGCTTAATCCTCCACTAAGTATGACAAATCTAACCCAAGCTGGGGTACAGAAACGCCTCAGTAACATTAAAATAAACAAATCACCAGGACCTGATGGCATACACCCACGGGTACTAAGGGAACTAAGTAATGTGATAGACAGACCGTTATATCTTATATTTAAGGACTCTGTTGAGACTGGGTCTGTACCACTTGATTGGCGACAGGCGAATGTAGTGCCAATATTCAAAAAGGGAGCAAAAAGTGACGCCGGAAACTATCGGCCGGTGAGTCTGACGTCCGTTGTGGGCAAAATTTTTGAAGGCTTTATTAATGAGGCAATCATGGAGCATCTTGACGCTAATAATCTATTAACCCCGAACCAACATGGATTCATGAGGAATCGCTCCTGCCAAACAAACCTGATTGACTTCTACGAGGAGGTTAGCTCTCGAGTAGATCAGGGGGAACCAGTGGATGTCGTGTATCTCGACTTCTCAAAAGCGTTCGATAGCGTGCCACATAATAGGTTGGTATACAAAATGAGAATGATGGGGCTGGGGGAAAATGTCTGCAAGTGGGTAGCTAACTGGCTAAAGGATAGAAGGCAGAGGGTGGTTATAAATGGAATATACTCAGATTGGGTAAGCGTCACTAGTGGGGTACCACAGGGGTCTGTACTAGGCCCAATGTTATTTAATATCTTTATTAACGACATAGTCAACGGGATAAATAGTAAAATATCAATATTTGCAGATGACACAAAGTTATGTAAAACAATTAATACAAAAGAGGATAGTGAAGACCTTCAGAGGGATTTGGATAAGCTGGGTAGGTGGAGCATTAAATGGCAAATGAGGTTTAACGAGGAGAAATGTAAGGTCATACATATGGGAAGGAAAAATGGAAGTCACCAGTACTCACTGAATGGGAAATCATTGGGGAATTCAGAGATGGAGAAGGACTTGGGCATCTTGATTGATAGCAAACTAAATTGGAGTGCCCAAAGTCAGGCCGCTGCTGTAAGGGCAAACAGGGTAATGGGATGTATCAGAAGAGGTATAGCTGCAAAGGATGAGAACATTGTTCTTCCACTGTACAAAGCACTGGTCAGACCACACTTGGAATACTGTGCTCAGTTATGGGCCCCAATATATAGAAAGGATATAAATGAGCTTGAAAAGGTACAAAGGAGGGCAACAAAATTAATAAAGGGAATGGAGGGACTGCAATACCCAGAGAGGTTGGCAAAACTAGGACTATTCAGCCTGGAAAAGAGAAGGTTGAGGGGGGACATAATAAATGTGTACAAATATGTTAGGGGACAGTATAGAGACCTTGCCCGGGATTTGTTCAAAAGGAGGGATATTACGGTAACAAGAGGGCACTCACTAAGACTGGAAGAGAAAAGGTTTCAGCACCAGCATAGGAAGGGGTTCTTTACGGTAAGAGCAGTGAGAATATGGAATTCACTGAGTGAGGAGACGGTAATGTCGGATTCACTACACCAGTTCAAGCGGGGACTGGATGCTTTTCTAGATACCAGGCAGATTTCTGCATATACTTAAAAATAGAATAAAATAGTAGGTTGATACAGGGATTTATTCTGACTGCTGGTTTCAGAGTCGGGAGGGAATTTTTCCTCAGGTGAAGATTGGCTAAATCATTTGGGGTTTTTGCCCTCCTCTGGATCAACTTTAGCAACTACAGAACTTACAGGTCGAACTTGATGGACGCAAGTCTTTATTCGGCTTTACAAACTATGTACTATGTAAATAGATATATTTGGGACTGAACATTCAGCGACACACTCAAAATGTTTTTTTATGTAAAAAAGACGCAAAAGTGGATAATACAAAGATTTGACCCGTGGAACTGCAAAACCACAATTATAGTTATGTGGCATACACCAGACTCTTTTAAACAGATATATTTGTATCTGAACAGTCAGGGAGACACTATTACAGTTTTTTTTTACGGCAAAAAATGCCAAAAGCAGGATAATACAGAGATTTGACCCGTGGAACTGCAAAACCACAGTTCTATTTTTCTGGCCTACACCATACTCTTTTAAACAGATATATTGGTGTCTGAACAGTCAGGGAGACACTATTACTGGTTTCTTTTACGGCAAAAAATGCAAAAAGCAGGATAATACAGAGATTTGACCTGTGGAACTGCAAAACCACAGTTATAGTTATATGGCGTACACCAAACTCTTTTAAACAGATATATTGGTGTTTGACCAGTCAGGGAGACACTATTACAGTTTTTTTACGGCAAAAAACGCCAAAAGCAGGATAATACAGAGATTTGACCCGTGGAACTGCAAAACCACAGTTATAGTTATGTGGCGTACACCAGAATCTTTTAAACAGATATATTGGTGTCTGACCAGTCAGGGAGACACTATTACAGTTTTTTTTACGGCAAAAAATGCCAAAAACAGGATAATAGAGAGATTTGATCTTTTAAGCAGATATATTGGTGTCTGAACAGTCACAGACACACTCAAATTTTTTTTTTGGGGGGGGGGGGAATACCAAAAGGTTAATAACACGCGTATTTGGACAGTCTGACTGAGAAAAAAAAAATACAGGATTTAGATGAAAAAAAAAAAAAAATTTTCCTGGCCCCTGAGACCGGGGTGATAAGTCTAGCAATTTGACCAACAGGAGCACACAGGACTGTAATGCAGCGTTTGCTGGTATAACCACTGCGTCTCCTATACAGCCTGCCTACTTGCCTGCCTGATATCTGGGATGGATATTAGTCCTGAGAAGGACTGTTTGTTTGATTTGGCAGGCTTTAGAGACCCTACACTACCTATTTCGCACTATATATATCTCTCTAACCCACCAGCACTGACCCTACACTGGCTGATCGACTGTGTCCAAGATGGCAGTGCCCGGTTTTAAATACTCGAGGTGACGCTGTGCGGTCAGCCAATCCCTGTAATGCCCACAAACAACATGGCTGCGGCATTACAGTGACTGGCTGGCAATCCCTGCATGTTCATTCACTCTTTAAAGAGTGCCAAACGTGCAGGGCGGAGACCCGAGCTCCCGCCCGAGTAACCCGGAAAGGCCCGGTGCTCGCCAAACATCCCGAGTAGCGTGATGCTCGGGTGAGTAACGAGCAGTGTCGAGCATGCTCACTCAAAACTAATAATGACACCTCAATCGGTCAAAATCTGCAGCGGCCACGTGGGTACGTGGCCACGGTTAGGAACCGCTGC
Organism: Phyllobates terribilis; assembly: GCF_046119375.1. NCBI lineage: Eukaryota > Metazoa > Chordata > Amphibia > Anura > Dendrobatidae > Phyllobates > Phyllobates terribilis. The sequence continues at coordinate 310,614,067 of NW_027362763.1, read as the reverse complement.
AGGTTTGATGCCGCATGTTTATACAGCATCAAATCTGCAGCGTCCAGACAGTACAGCATAGTGGATAGGATCTCTAGAAATCCCATGTCCACTATGCGTGCATCAGTGGCTGCGGATCACCAGTGGACACTGACATGCGGCGCGTCTATCAGGACCTCAGCATGTCAAATTCTTTTGCGGAGTCGCTAGTCTGCGCAACAGAAATTTGACCACTAGAAAGTATTGAATGCGGTAAATACGCATGGTTCAGTGAGCACATGTGGATTTACCTGCGTTCAATAGAATGCAACATTTTGGACGCAGCAACAATTTGCGTCCAAAGCACTGCTACGTCCGGATCGTGGCCTAAAAAAAAAAAAAAATGGCGTGGGCTCCCTCGTCATTTTTATAACCAGCAGAGGGAAAGCCGACCATGGGTGGCTGATATTAGTAGCTGGGGAAGGGGCCATTAGCCCACAATGTTCTCTGGCTATTAATATCAGCCCACAGCTGTTTGTTTAGCCTTTACTGGCTAGATTACAAGGTGACCCCCAGAAAAAAAATAATGTGGAGTCCCCCTATAAAATCTAACCAGCAAAGGCTAAACTAGACAGCTGCAGGCTGATATTAATAGCCATGGAAGGGGCCATGGATACTAGCCCCCTCCGCGGCTATTAATATCACCCCTCAGCAGTCACAGAAATGGCACATCCATAAGATGCTCCAAATCTGGCGCTTAGTCTCGCTCTTCCCACTGCCCTGTAGCGGTGGCAGTGGGCTAATGGGGTTGGGGTTTACGTCAGCCTTATATTGGTGGCTAATGTGAAGCCCCGGTTAGTAATGGAGGGCATCTATAAGGGGCCCCATTACTAACCGCGTGGCAAAATAGTCGCCACCTTTTCAATAAAAACACATCCAGAATAAAGTATTTTAATTAAATAAAAAACACACAGTTTTTAACATTTTTTTATTGTACGCCTCCGCGAAGCCCTCGATCTCCTGAAAAAAACGTAAAATAACAAACAACAATATTCCTCACCTGTCCGCTGTCAACGATGCAGTCCACGTACCACCGAGTGTCCCACGACGATCTGGGTCACTTCTTCAGCTGTGACATCAGCAAACACTGATGTCACAGCTGTAGAATACAGCACTGTATACTGACAGGGGTGTAAAATCACCCCTCTCAGTATACATGCTGCAAGAGGTCACTGGGGTTCATCAGCTGAAGATCAGCTGATGAACCCCTGTGAACTTACTACCCTGGGAACATTTTTGCGAATGTTCCCATGGTCACGTGACCATAGGCTGATCGCTGACATCATCGATCAGCTGATGGTCGCGTGACCATCAGGTGATCAGTGACATCAGCGCAAGTCCTGGCAGCGCAGTACACTGCTGGGAGCGAGCCTGCTCCCCTCAGTGTCGCTGGCCGCCGGGAGCATCAGATCGCCGCTGGGGACCAGGAGGACACCGGGGGCCGCTGGACAGATGAGTATGAGGTTTTTTTTATTTTTACTTTTTCTTTTCATTTTTTTTACTACTGCGGAGACTGCTGCTCCTCTCATCCACGCTGCTCTCTCTGTTATCAGCCAAAGCGGCGGTCAGATGAGAGGAGTAATAGCCTCCTCTCCCCAACCGGGTACCACGATTCCGTCATGAATTTGCGCCTATTGACTGTCATTGAAACGCAGCAAATCCGCATGTATAGATATTATACATGCGGGTTTGCTACGATTCAAGGCAAGTCAATGGGCGCGAATTCGTGGCGGAATCGCGCAATAAATGGTCCTGCTGCGGTTTTTGCTGCAATGGTAATCCGCAGCGGAAATTTCCGCATCATGTGCGCAGCACATCTGGATTACCATTGCTATACATGGCAGACCTATTAACAAGCGGTTTTGATGCGTTTTTGCGGTGGAAAAATGGCCGCAGAAACGCATTAAAACTGCATCGTGTGCACATAGCCTTACAATGTTTTAACTGTGGGAATACAGCACTCAGGACCCCTGCCTAGTAGTGTTGAGCATTCCGATACTGAAATATCGGGTATCGGCCGATATTCACGGTATTGGAATTCCGATACTTAATTCCGATACTTTTAGAATATCATATATCGGAATCGGAAGTTCCCATAATGCAATGAGCCAGTTTCATTTTATTCAGCCAATGAGGATCCTAAGAAGTGTGGGCACATCCTGTTAGGCATGTAGGCATGTTAACTAATGGCATGGCTGTGATTGGCTGCTGAAATGATGTCATGATGCACTATAAAAGCCGCCGTCGCCATTTTGAGCTCACTCTGCTGTGAATTCTGTTAGGGATAGGACGCTGTTGTTCTGAGGGACAGTTTTAGCTACCTATTTGCTCTATTCTGTTTTACCCAAGCTACTTTATAAATCGCTGTGCCTTGCAGCGCTAGTGCACAGTTCTCTGTGCTGTTCACCGCTGTCTGCAAGGTCTCTGTGTGTGAGTGCAGCTCACGCTGTAGTGTGTGCTTCAGCCACGTCTGGTTGTAGTGCGCTCAGCGTGCGTCACTGCCTCATACATTATCCTTTTTTGCTAATTGATCATTTTTCCTGATATCTCCTATTAGTGTGGTGGTTCCATCCGTATTCAGCTAAATTGGTTCCAAACACACTATATAGGAGTAGATAGAGAATTTTTTTTTTGTCTTGCAGCGCTAGTGCACAGTGCTCTGCATCTGCACTGTTCACGCCTGTCTGCAAGGTCTCTGTGTGTGAGTGCAGCTCAAGCTGTAGTGTGTGCTTCAGCCACGTCTGGTTGTAGTGCGCTCAGCGTGCGTCACTGCCTCATACATTGTCCTTTTTTGCTAATTGATCATTTTTCCTGATTTCTCCTATTAGTGTGGTGGTTGCATCCGTATTCAGCTACATTGGTTCCAAACACACTATATATGAGTAGATAGAGGAGCCTTTCTGCAGCATTGTGCCCTGCAGCCCCAGCCAGATTAGTATTAGCCTATTTTTTGTAGCCTCATCTATTGCATTGTAGGTTACCTTCCTACATTGTAATAGCTACAAAAAGTTTGTGATACTATCGGTATTACATCTTTGGGCACATCCAGTGTCTTTTTGTGACAAAAAAAAACTAAATAAAGTTCACCAAACACTCCACTTTACAGTTGTGTAGGCCACATTAGCTCATATTAAAGTCTAGTCCACACTTTATAAAATTAGTGTTTCTTATACCTGTTAGCAGCTGTTCAGGAATAAGCACACTAAGCCCTTAGTACTTTTCTGCCTATCTTTATCAGTCTACCAAGATGAAGAAGGCAGGGAGTAAGGCATGTGGTCGTGGTCATGGGCGTGGGCGTGGAGTTTCTGCAGGGAGGGGACATGAGGATTCTGTGCCTGCAGGGAGAGGACGTGGGGATTCTGTGCCTGCTGCGGGCACCAGTGACTCAGCATCCCACAGTTTGACCAGGGAACAGTCCTTTATGTGCAGCTTTGTAGGAGCTAGCCGTACCCCACTGCTGCGGGAGGACCAAATTGAAGCCGTTGTCGGATGGATGGCAGCTAACGCATCGACTTCAATTAGTTCCAGATCCTCTCAGGTCATGAGCACTGAAGAGCACCCATCTGTCTCTTCACCACCTGCCAAATTGCCCAGGCAGTCAGAGAGCCCTGGACAGGAGCCATCTCTACTTCTGTTCTCTGAATCTCTTGGCTTGGAAAGAGGGGGCCAGCCAAGCAGAATTCGAGAATTTGAAGAAGAGGTAGTATGCAGTGATGCGCAACCGTTTTGTCTCTCTGAATCTGAAGAGGCGGGTGGGCCAGTGCCTATGGTCAGCAGCACACCTCAGTATGCATCTGATGATGAGACTCAGGTGCCACTTTCTGGTGCGTACTGTGCTGTCGAGACTACCCAGGAGAAGTAGTTGTTTGAAGAGGGCGGTGTAGATGATGAGGTTCTTGACCCATCATGGCGTGAGGGACAGGAAGGTGGTGGGAGCAGCTCTGAGGAAGAGATTCCCCGAACGGCCCAAAAAGGAGGGAGAGGGAGGGGGCAGACTTGGTTGCCTGTAGCCTCCACTTCGGCACCCATTAGGAGCATGGCTCTTCCAAAATCCAAAGCGGGCGCTCCCAAGACTTGCAGTGCCTGGTCCTTTTTTGACACAGTTGCAGATGACATTTGCTTTGTCAAATGCAAGCTGTGTAATCAGAAGGTGAAAAGAGGGAAAAGTGTCAACAACCTCAATACCACAAATATGTGGAAACATGTGCGGACCAAGCACGTGGTGGAGTTAGAAAAACACACTGAAGACCTAGGCCAACCTACAGCGCCACCTACCACCTCTTCAGCTCGTGTTGTAGCCTCTTCCTCCAGCTCACACACAGCTGGTTTGGCTTCCTCACAGGATCGCCATGGAAGAATCTCTGGCACTGGTGTACAGAGACACAGTGTAATTCCACCCACAGCACCACTTTCCCTGTCATCCTCACACTCCCAGGCCAGTCTACAGCCATCGTTAGCTCAGGCATGGGAGAAAAGGTGCCCATACTCGGCAAACCACCCCCGAGCACAGGCTCTGAGTGCTGGCATTGCTAAACTACTGGCCCTTGAAATGCTATCATTCAGGCTTGTGGAGACTGACACCTTCCGTAACTTTATGTTATTTGCAGTCCCACAATACAACGTGCCCAGCCGCTTTTATTTCAGCAGGCAAGCCGTCCCTGCTCTGCAACAGCATGTGGAGGGAAAAATTAAACATGTGCTACAAAACGCCGTCAGTAGCAAGGTCCACCTGACCACCTATGCGTGGACCAGTAAGCATGGACAGGGACGATACCTTTCCCTCACTGCCCATTGGGTAAATGTTGTGGAGCCGGGTACAGATCTTGAGAGTGGCGCTGTACGTGTTCTGCCAACTCCAAGGATTGCAGGAATCCAGTCTGTACACATTGACTCCTCCTCATACTCCAGTTCCTCTGAATCAGCGCTGCAGGAGCCGTCACGGTCTACCTCCACATCGACCCGTGAACGGTTACCTGTTATGATGAACGATATGAGCACAGCCGTGGCCAAACGTCAACAGGCCGTATTAAAATTAATTTCTTTGGGGAATCGAAGCCACACAGCGCAGGAGCTCTGGAATGCCATCAAGCAGCAGAGCGACGTGTGGTTTGTGCCAGCGAATCTCCAGCCAGGCATGGTAGTGTGTGACAATGGCCGAAATCTGGTGGCAGCTCTGGGCCTAGGCAACCTCACTCACATCCCATGTCTGGCACATGTGCTCAACTTGGTCGTGCAGAGTTTTTTTAGGGACTATCCGGATCTTGATGCACTGCTTCACAAGGTCCGCATAGAGTGCGCTCACTTGCGGCGTTCCAGCAACGCAAGATCGCACATTGCAGCTCTGCAGCGCCGCTTACGTCTTCCGGAACATCGCATCATATGTGACCTACCCACCATGTGGAATTCAACGTTACATATGTTGGAGAGGTTGTGTGAGCAGCAGGCAGCAGTAATGGAGTACCAGCTGCAGCAGGCGCAAACAAGTCGCAGTGCGCGCCGTTCACACTTCACCACCACTGAGTGGGCCTCTATGAAGGACATTTGCCACGTTTTGCGTGCCTTCGATTATTCCACGCGGATGGCGAGTGCAGATGATGCACTAGTCAGCATGACTATCCCCCTTATCTGCCTGCTTGAAAAAACACTGCAAGCACTAAGGGACGAGGTTTTGGAAGAGGTGGAGGATGAGGAGTCACAAATGCCATCTGCTTCTCTACAGTCTGCGCAACGTGGTTCCTCACAAAGGCCTAGGCAGGGGACACTTTGTGAGGAGGATGAGGAGGAGTCAATGGAGGAGTAAGACATCTCTCCAGAGGAGGGAGGTACACAATGCTCTAGTAGTCAGTATCTAGAGCGAGGGTGGGTTGAAGCAGAGCAGGCAGAGATCACGCCTCAAGCAGGAAACAGCGTTTCTTGGCCAGTTGGCAGTCTGCAGCACATGGTTGATTTCATGCTGCAGTGCCTGAGAAACGACCACCGCATCGCCCACATTCTCAACACGACTGATTATTTGGGTGTCCACCCTCCTAGATCCTCGCTACCGGGACAACTTACAAAGCCTCATAACACCGTTGAACTGGGAGCGTAAAATGCGGGAGTACCAAGATGCACTGGTGCATTCCATCATGTTCTCCATTCCAACCGAGAGCAGTGCTGCTAGTGCTTTACAAAGCAGCTCAGTGTGTCGAGGCAGTGGAGGAAGCTCTGCACAAAGAGGGAGCAGAAGCAGCGCCTCAGCACAAGGCAAGAACAGTATGGCCCAAATGTGGCAAAGTTTTGTGTCCCCGCCACCACAAATGTCTACACCATCACAGACGGCTCCAGTCAGCAGGAGGCAACGTTTCCGTCAGATGGTGACAGACTACATGTCTTGCCCTCTCAGTGAACTCCCAGACGGCTCTTCTCCCTTCAAGTTTTAGGTCTGTAAGCTGGATACATGGCCAGAGCTTAGCCAGTATGCATTGGAGGTGCTAGCTTGCCCTGCTGCTAGTGTATTATCGGAACGCGTCTTTAGTGCCGCAGGTGGTGTACTAACAGACCGTCGCATGCGACTATCCTCCGATAACTTTGACCGGCTTACTTTTCTCAAAATGAACAAGGCCTGGATCTCACATGAATTTGCCAGTCCTCTTCCAGAATAAATAATTGGTTGGCAACAGTATCCAGGTCTCCTGTTGTGTTCATGTTTGTACCACCTGAACTGTAATCCCTGAGCTTCAACACCGCCAGTTGCTGCTCAGAAGTGCCGTCTGCACAGTCAACGCTTGCTCCAGTGTTATTGGGGTTCAGTAACGTCAGCTGATCCCCAGCTGTGTGTCCGGCAAATTCTCCTGCTCTGTCCACATCCACTGTACTACTGATTTAAAACTTGCTCCAATTACACCTCTGGCTCCTCTGTTTTTAGTATTTACCCTGGGCTCCAATACCGCTAGTTGCTGCTCAGAAGTGCCATCTGCACAGTCAACGCTTGCTCCAGTGTTATTGGGGTTCAGTAACGTCAGCTGATCCCCAGCTGTGTGTCCGGCAAATTCTCCTGCTCTGTCCACATCCACTGTACTACTGATTTAAAACTTGCTCCAATTACACTCTGGCTCCTCTGTTTTTAGTATTTACCCTGGGCTCCAATACCGCTAGTTGCTGCTCAGAAGTGCCGTCTGCACAGTCAACGCTTGCTCCAGTGTTATTGGGGTTCAGTAACGTCAGCTGATCCCCAGCTGTGTGTCCGGCAAATTCTCCTGCTCTGTCCACATCCACTGTACTACTGATTTAAAACTTGCTCCAATTACACTCTGGCTCCTCTGTTTTTAGTATTTACCCTGGGCTCCAATACCGCTAGTTGCTGCTCAGAAGTGCCGTCTGCACAGTCAACGCTTGCTCCAGTGTTATTGGGGTTCAGTAACGTCAGCTGATCCCCAGCTGTGTGTCCGGCAAATTCTCCTGCTCTGTCCACATCCACTGTACTACTGATTTAAAACTTGCTCCAATTACACTCTGGCTCCTCTGTTTTTAGTATTTACCCTGGGCTCCAATACCCATCCGGGTTCCAGTACCATCAGCTGGTTCTCGGCAGTGTCTTTGGCACGGGTACTCCCTCCTGCCCAGCCTGGTTCCAGCACACCAGCTGTTTCCGGGTAGTGTCAACGTCACTTTGCCTCCAATGCGTTGTCCTGTCGTGTTGCGGTCGGGTTAGCCGACTCTATAGTGCCTGCAGTTTAGGTAACTCCTATGTGGGCTGCGGGATCTGGCAATGAAGGCTGGTTCCATAGTGCCAATAAGACAAGCACCCCCTGTAGGACTGTGGGTTTCGGTAACTGCGGCCGGTTCGCGGCCTTGCAACTTTTTTTTACATGGGTACCTTCTGCTACCCATCCGGGTTCCAGTACCGTCAGCTGGTTCTCGGCAGTGCCTTTGGCTTAGGTGCCTCCTTCTCGGTATCCAAGTTCCACCAACGTCTGCTGGTCCTTGGTAGTGCTTTCTGGCACAGGTACCTCCTGCTTAGTAACCGAGTTCCAGTACCGTCAGCTGGTCCTCGGTAGTTCCATTGGCTCTTGTACCTTCTGCTACCCATCTGGGTTCCAGTACCATAAGCTGGTTCTCAGTTGTTCCTCAGCCTGCTTGTACCTTCTGCTACATTTCCAAGTTCAAGCTTTTTGAAATGGTTCTTGGTAATCACTCTGGATCTCCCTGACGAGGACCCTGAAGACGAGGACCCTGAAGACCACCCCGAAGAAGACGAGGACCCCTGAAGACGAGGACCCTGAAGACGAGGACCCTGAAGACCAACCCGAAGAAGACGAGGACCCCGAAGACGACGATCCTGAAGACGAGAACCCTGAAGACCACCCCGAAGAAGACGAGGACTCCGAAGACGAGGACCCTGAAGACCACCCCGAAGAAGACGAGGACCCCGAAGACGAGGACCCCGAAGACCACCCCGAAGAAGACGAGGACCCTGAAGACGAGGACCCTGAAGACCAACCCGAAGAAGACGATGACCCCGAAGATGACGACCCTGAAGACGAGGACCCTGAAGACCACCCCGAAGAAGACGAGGACCCTGAAGACGACGACCCTGAAGACGACGACCCTGAAGACCACCCCGAAGAAGACGAGGACCCTGAAGACGAGGACCCTGAAGACCAACCCGAAGAAGACGAGGACCCCGAAGACGACGACCCTGAAGACGAGGACCCTGAAGACCACCCCGAAGAAGACGAGGATCCTGAAGACGACGACCCTGAAGACGACGATCCTGAAGACCACCCCGAAGAAGACGAGGACCCTGAAGACGAGGACCCTGAAGACCAACCCGAAGAAGACGAGGACCCCGAAGACGACGACCCTGAAGACGAGGACCCTGAAGACCACCCCGAAGAAGACGAGGACCCTGAAGACGACGACCCTGAAGACGACGACCCTGAAGACCACCCTGAAGAAGACGAGGACCCCGAAGACGACGACCCTGAAGACGAGGACCCTGAAGACCACCCCAAAGAAGACCAAGAAGATGACCCTGAAGAAGTTGACCAAGAGGACAAAGAACAAGAAGACAACCACCAAGATACAGAAAAACAAGAGGCAGAAAACCAAGAAGCAGAAGTACAAGAAGCTGCAGAACAAAATGCGGAAGAACATTAAGCATAAGACTAAAAATCAGAGCAAAAGATATTATCTAAATTATAAGCAGAAGATGACTAAGCAGTGTATGGGTGTGAGTCCGTTCCTCCTCGTGGTGCCCCTGGAAAAGACCTGCTGCTGCAGGCCAAACTGAACGCGGACAAATCCTGTTGTAAATCTTTTGTGAACGAAAGGTGTAATGTTCAAACTTTTATAGATAACAACTACAGGAATGCCTGTCACAAATAAGAATATGATGAAGAAGAAGAATATGAAGAAGATGAAGAAGTAGAATATGAAGAAGAATAATAGTTGAATATGAAGAATGTAAAAAAAAAGAATAATACGAAGAAGGTGAAGAAGAAGAAGATGAAGAAGGTGAAGAAGAAGTTGATGAAAAAGATGCTGATGCCTAGGATGATGAAGGAGAAAGTGTGGGAGAAGTAAAAAAGGAGGTGAAGAGCATGGAAGTAGTGAAACATACATATCTGACAAAATATAAAAAAGCTTAACATAGTCAAAATCTTTGTAACTCCGAACGTCTTAAAAAAAAAAATTAATTCCTGCTATTCCATTTGATTGGGCTAAACCTCTATGCCTTTATTGTGTCCCCCACCTCCCCCAATACATTCTACATTATTCTTAGTTGTTTTCCTTCATGTAGAATTAACTTACAAGGAAAGAAAGGGTTTATTTTTATTCCGATATTTCTATCCCATTGACTTGCATTGGGTTCCGGTATCGGAATCGGCGATATCCGATACTTTTTGGGTATCGGTCCGATCCAATCCGATCCGATATTTCCCGATATCGGAAGGTATCGCTCAACACTACTGCCTATCATGACAATAAGGTGCAATCAAATACACAGCAACACATTATAGGCACTTTGCACCAGTGGAATATTAAGGTGTTATTCTCCTATCCCAGTTCTAGTAAAGGTGAATCACATCTCCATTGGTGGTCCTACCATTTCTCCTGTGTGCCAAGTCACCAAAGCAGGCAAAAGAACACAGATGACATCATCCTCCAAGGTTATTAATCCAGGCAAAGGTAGCAGGTCACCACAACAGTATTCATGTTGTTGGCAATCCTGCCAAGGGTTTACAGAAACAGGAGACGGCACCTGTGCAAAAATAGTATGTGGGCATTTTTCAGTCCATTAGCGCATATAATTTACCTCAGTATGTACTGCCTTGGAGCTGGAACTGCTGCTCAAGAACTGCCCATCCAGACCAAGGACTTTCAGGATCTACCTCACTAAGGGAGATATTCTTCTTTTCTTTTTTTTTTTTTGCTTGTTTTTTCGTATAATACATTACACGGAAAAATACTGGCAAATATGAAACTCTGAAGTTATCAATGATGCTCTCAGAATGGAGCAGATGGAGGAATTTTGTTCTCCATCTTCTCCTCACCTGCGCTATGATTCTCTAATGCGAGACAATTGGATCACACTGAGCTGACACTCTGATCAAACTCGGATCACAGTGTCATTACCAAAATCGATCCAATTCTCTCGGAGGAGAGAATATACACTTGTGTGACCCTGGCCTTAGAGATGATCGAGTCTTTAGACTTACTGCAGGCAAAATAGAATGCTGATATAAGCAAAGGAGGCAGCGGAGGCAAACGGACGACACCACGTAACATAGTAACATAGTAACATAGTTTTTAAGGTTGAAGGAAGACTAAGTCCATCTAGTTCAACCCATAGCTTAACATGTTGATCCAGAGGAAGGCAAAAAAAACCCATGTGGCTAACACTAAGCTCCACATTGGGGAAAAAAATTCCTTCCCGACTCCATACGACAATCAGACTAGTTCCCTGGATCAACGCCCTATCAAGGAATCTAGTATATATAACCTGTAATATTATACTTTTCAAGAAAGGCATCCATGCCCTTCTTAAATTTTAACAGTGAATCACTCATTACAACATCATGCGGCAGAGAGTTCCATAGTCTCACTACTCTTACAGTAAAGAATCCGCGTCTGTGATTATGATTAAACCTTCTTTCCTCCAGACGTAGAAGATGCCCCCTTGTCCCCGTCTCAGGCCTCAGAGTAAAAAGATCAGTAGAAAGGTCTTTGTACTGTCCCCTCATATACTTGTACATAGTAATAAGATCACCCCTAAGCCTTCTTTTTTCCACAGTAAATAACCCCAAGTGTAATAACCTGTCTTGGTATTGCAGACCCCCCAGTCCTCTAATAACCTTGGTCGCTCTTCTCTGCACCCGCTCTAGTTCAGCTATGTCTTTCTTATACATCGGAGACCAGAACTGTACACAGTATTCTAAGTGTGGTCGCACTAATGACTTGTATAGAGGTAAAATTATGTTCTCATGAGCATTTATGCCTCTTTTAATGCATCCCATTATTTTATTTGCCTTTGCAGCAGCTGCCTGACACTGGCCACTAAACGTGAGCTTGTCGTCCACCAATACACCCAGGTCTTTTTCAGTTACAGTTTTGCCCAGTGTTTTACAATTAAGCATATAATTATACATTTTATTTCCTCTGCCCAAGTGCATTACCTTACATTTATCCCCATTAAAGCTCATTTGCCATTTATCAGCCCAAGCTTCTAGTTTACATAGATCCTCCTGTAATATAAAATTGTCCTCCTCTGTATTGATTACCCTGCAGAGTTTAGTGTCATCTGCAAATATTGAAATATTACTCTGTATGCCACCTACAAGGTCATTAATAAATATGTTAAAAAGAAGGGGGCCCAATACTGACCCCACTGTTAACTGAGACCCAGTCTGAGTATTTTCCATTAATAACCACCCTTTGTTTCCTATCACTGAGCCAATTCTTAACCCACATACATATATTTTCCCCTATCCCCATTGTTCTCATTTTATGTATTAACCTTTTGTGTGGAACCGTATCAAAAGCTTTTGAAAAGTCCATATACACAACATCCACTGCATTTCCTTGGTCCAGTCCGGAACTTGCCTCCTCATAAAAACTGATCAGATTAGTTTAACAGGAACGGTCCCTCGTAAACCCATGTTGATATTGGGTCATGAGGTTATTCTTCTTCAGATACTCTAGTATAGCATCTCTTAGGAAACCCTCCAGGATTTTACCCACAGTAGAGCTTACCGGCCTATAATTTCCAAGTTCGGTTTTTGTCCCCTTTTTGAATATTGGCACCACATTTGCTATACGCCAGTCCTGTGGTACAGACCCTGTTATTATGGAATCTTTAAAGATTAAAAATAATGGTCTATCTATGACGTTACTTAATTCCTGCAGTACTCACGGGTGTATCCCATCTGGGCCCGGGGATTAGTCAACTTTAGTGATTTTTAGACGCCGCCGTACTTCCTGCTGGGTTAAGCAAGTGACATTTAATGGAGAATTTTTGTTATCACTAATCATGTTTTCTGTCATGCAATTTTCTTGTGTAAATACGGTTGAAAAAAAATCAATTAGCATATTGGCTTTTTCCTCATCCTCATCCACCATTTCACCCAGACTATTTTTAAGGGGGCCAACACTATCATTTTTTAGTTTTTTACTATTTATGTAGTAAAAGAATATTTTGGGGTTATTTTTACTTTCTCTTGCAATGATTCTCTCTGCCTCAATCTTTGCTGCCTTGATTTGTTTTTTACATAATTTATTTAATTTTCTATATTTATTTAATGCCTCATCACTACCTACTTGCTTTCTTTTTGTCACTTATTGTGCCCCTTACAGCTCTATTTAGCCATAGTGGTTTCCTCCTATTTCTAGCATGTTTATTCCCAAAGGGTATATATTGTGCACAGGTACTATTCAGGATGTTAATAAATGTCTCCCATTTGCTTTGTGTAGCTTTATGTCTCAGGATATCGTCCCAGTTTATTGCACTAAGATCATCTCGCAACCGTTGGAAATTAGCCTTCCTGAAGTTTAGTGTCCTTGTATCCCCTCTACTACACATCTTATCAAAGGTTACATGAAAACTTATTATTTTGTGATCACTATTACCCAAGTGACCCCCAACTCGTATATTTGATATGCGGTCTGGCCTATTGGTTAATATTTAGTCTAGCAGTGCCCCCCTTCTTGTTGAGTCCTGAACCAGTTGTGAAAGGTAATTGTCTCTCATAGTTGTCAAAAACCTATTACCATTGCTTAAACTACATGTTTCTGTCCCCCAATGTATTTCAGGGTAGTTGAAGTCTCCCATAATAATGACTTCTCCTTGAGTCGCTGCTTCATCTATTTGCTTTACGAGGATATTCTCCGCTACTTCCATTATTTTTGGAGACTTGTAACAAACCCCTATCAGTAATTTATTATTTTTTCCCCCTCCCCTTATCTCCACCCACATGGACTCTACATTTTCATTAGATTCACATATATCCTCCCGCGACACAGGTTTTAAGGATGATTTTACATATAAACACCCCCCCCCTCGCTTGTTTGTATGGTCATTTCTGAACAGACTATAGCCCTGTAAATTAACTGCCCAGTCATGGCTCTCGTCCAGCCACATCTCAGATATCCCTACCATGTCATAATTATTTTCCAACAAAATTAATTCTAATTCCTCCATTTTGTTGGTGAGGCTTCTGGCATTAGTGTACATGCATTTTATGTATCTCTCTGTACCTCTATTCCTTCTTACTTTATTGACTGTTCTAACCCCACCCCCAATTTCTTTATTTGTGCCCAGGTCACTATCTGCACTATCTTCCCCACCTATAAAATGAATACCCTTCCCCCCAATCCCTAGTTTAAACACTCCTCCAACCTTCTAGCCATTTTCTCCCCCAGCACAGCTGCACCCTCCCCATTAAGGTGCAGCCGGTCCCTAGCGTAGAGTCTGTAGCCAACTGAGAAGTCGGCCCAGTTCTCCAGGAACCCAAATCCCTCCTTCCTACACCAGTTCTTTAGCCACTTATTTATCTCCCTAATCTCCCATTGCCTCTCTGGCGTGGCAAGTGGTACCGGTAGTATTTCAGAGAATACCACCTTGGAGGTCCTTGCTTTCAGCTTGCAGCCTAATTCCCTGAAATCATTTTTAAGGACCTTCCACCTACCTTTAACTTTGTCATTTGTGCCAATGTGCACCATGACAGCTGGGTCCTCACCAGCCCCTCCCAGTAATCTGTCAACCCGATCAGCGATGTGCCGGATTCGAGCGCCAGGTAGGCAGCACACTGTTCGACGATCCCTGTCTTTGTGACAGATTGCCCTATCTGTTCCCCTAATAATTGAGTTCCCCACTACCAGCACCTGCCTAGCCTGTCCTACTCTCCTATTTCCCTCTTTACTGGAGCTGACACTCCTCCGGCTTTCAGGGGACATGCCTTGCTGCAGCAGTGCTACCCCTGTACCGTCACTCCCCTCATCTGCCAACTTTGCAAACTTATTGGGGTGTGCCAGATCAGGACTAGCCTCCCTGGCACTCTTCCCTCTACCCCCCCTTCTAACTGTCACCCAACTAACGGCCTCACTGTCCTGCAGCTCCCGACTACCACCCTCCCCCACATCTACCCCAGTGAGCTGCTGCTCAGTGAGCAGCAGACTCCTTTCCATATTGTCAATGGATCTCAGTGTTGCCAGCAGCTCATTTAGATCCAGTATCTGGGCTTCCAAACGCACAACGTGCACACATCTCGCGCAGCAGTAAGCAACCTCAACCGGCTGTTCAAGGATTGCATACATGCGGCAAGATGTACACTGGATAGCATTGTCAATAATGGAGCTCATTTCCTAATGGGGATTGCAATAGACAGAATGTTAAGTAAAAAGAAAAGCAAAAAATTAATGAAATACAGACAGCAATTCAGTCCAAAGTCCTCCCTTCCAAACTCCCTGAATCCAAGTCACTGAAAAACAAGTCGCACACTTACTTTCGTTTGCACTTACGCTCCGGTCACACTCAGCTCGTTCACACTCGCAAATTAAGATGTAAAGAGTTTTTTTTTTTTCCCCTTTCCAGCAATGCACCCTTCACCTCAATGCACTTCCAAAGGACTGGATGCCCAACCAGCTGCCCCTTATAAACCCTTAATTATTTATGACCCCTTCCCCTTAATTAACCCCTTGTGAGTAAAGCTACACCTCAGGATTTTAGTGCAATGTAGTTAACCCTTAAATACACAGGTAGTAAACTATGAAACTAAAACTGTAGTGAGAAATAGGTTTTAAAAAGCCCAATAAAACTAAACAGGTAGAAAAGCACTCAGCAGGTCACAATGCAGCCACTCACCGCAATTCACACAGGTATTTTCTGCAGGATTCCCAAATACCTCTTCACTAAAAAACAAGTCACACACTTACTTTTGTTCGCACTTACGCTCCGGTCACACTCAGCTCGTTCACACTCGCAAATTAAGATTTAAAGAGTTTTTTTTTTTTTTCCCTTTTCCAGCAATGCACCCTTCACCTCAATGCACTTCCAAAAAGGATGACTATGCATGAGAATTCATCGTCACTTTTCAGTACCAGGGTGAAGGGTTATTTTAAATGATTAATAGATTTTGCATAACATTTTACTTTGAGCAAGTAAAGCCATGATCGCACTAAAGTACCATATTTTATTCTTATACAGGAAAGCGGTTCTGTACCTGAAGTTACATGTTCTTATCTGCGCATATCCCCACATTCATTTTCAAGTACAAAACATACGGTAAATAATTTTTCGGGTTTTTCCTTTCAGAACATCGAATGTAAATTGTCATTTAGGGTGATGTTCACAGGATGCCCCTCTCCTCTTTTTTTTAGCTCTCAGATCTTAACTCTAAATATTTTTATCTCCTTATTTTAAATAATAAATGGCGGCAGAAAATGAAGGTTCCATTATTCTGTATTATGAACTCATATGCGCTCAGTATGATACATCTGTGAGAAATTATATTCTATCTAAAAAATATTAGCAGATCTCCATAATAATGTATCCAATTGAACATGCCACATTTTCTTATTCTCATAAATTCCATAGAAATCCAGCTGAAAAACCTCTGTATGCCTAACCAGAGACATACGAAGTAGAGCAAGGAGCCATAGCAGTCTATAAGTGATAAGTTACAAGCCATGTAACATGAATGTGTTACTTAGTAGTGTGTATGGTGCCGCATATTATCTGTTAACTGGCTAAATATTTTTGGTGAAGGTGCTTATTTTGATAAAATTCATGTAAATGAGCATGGTAATAAACATGTAAAATCTGATTATTATAAATTGCACATCATTACATATAATTAATTGGCGTACATCAGTTAATACAGTAGTATAGCTCTGCAAGTAGTACTAGTCTATAGAAGCTATCACTTTTTCATTTTTGTTTAAAGGGTTATTGGAAGTTCATTATTACAGCATACTTCTAGAACGAAAGTATAATTGTTCTTCAGAACATTATGCATCAATAGAAGTACCTTTATTTTGGAAGAACATTTGATTTTATGTAAATTTCCGTAGACTGTTTTTGGTAATTGTAATTTGTGTACAATTACGTTATTTGCCTTTAAAAATAGAGAAAAGGATGTTGCAGGAGGAATTTCTGAACATACTGGTTCTGAAAGGAGAAATTTAATTAGTCACACCTCTTTACACAAAACATGCTCAACGTATAAGACGTCTCTCTGAAAATGTTGTCATGTCAACACCTAGCCATTAAAAAGCTATCCTTGTGGAGATACAAGAATAATGAGGTTAACCATACTTGTTTCAGCAGCTAAATTGTTGTTCCTCTCCTGTGTCTAAACATATGAGCAGATAACAATTTATTAGGCTGAGCACTACAACTAGTGTTGAGCGAACATGCTCGACACTGCTCGGTACTCGCCCGAGCATCACGCTACTCAGGATGTTCGGCGAGCACCGAGCATTTCCGGGTTACTCGGGCGGGAGCTCGGGTCTCCGCCCTGCATGTTTGGCGCTCTTTACAGAGCCAATGAACATGCAGGGATTGCCAGCCAGTCACTGTAATGCTGCAGCCATGTTGGTTGTGGGCATTACAGTGATTGGCTGGCCGCACAGTGTCACCTCAAGTATTTAAAATGGGGCGCCGCCATCTTGGACACAGTCGCTCCGGATTAGACAGTGTAGGGACAGCGCTGCTGATTTAGGGAGAGATATAAACTGCGAAATAGTTAGTGTAGGGTCTGTAAAGGCTGCCAGAACAAACAAACAGTCCTTTTCTGGACTGATATCCACCCCAGATACCAGGCAAGCAGGCTGTATAGGAGACACAGTGGTTATACCAGCAAACACTGCATTACAGTCCTGTGTGCTCCTGTTGCTGAAATTGCTGGACTTAGCACCAGGTGTCGGGGTCCAGGAAAAATCCTTTTTTTTTCATCTAAATCCTCCTTTTTTTTCCTCCTTCACACTGTACAAATACCCGTGTTATTAACCTTTTGGTGTGTCCCCCCCCCAAAAAAAAGCGTGTCTCTGATTTTTCAGACACGAATATAGCTGTTGAAAATAGTCTGGTGTAGGCTAGAGAAACAGAAGTGTTGTTTTGCACTTCCACGGTTCAAACCTCTGTATTATCCATTTTGGGCCATTTGTATCTAAAAAAAAAAACAGTTTGAGTGTGTCGCTCACTGTTCAGCCGCAAATATCTCTATTTAAAAAAGTGTGGTATACCCCAGTAAACAATAACTGTGGTTTTGCCATCCTACGGTAAAAAATCTCTATTATTCAGATTTTGGTAGTTTTTTTCCGTAAAGAAAAACAGTAGTGTCTCCTGACTGTTGTGACACAAAAATATATCTGTTGAAAATAGTCTTGTGTAGGCCCGACATCCCAGTGTGGTTTCGCAGTTCCACGGGTCAAATCGCTGTACTATCCAGTTTTGGGCCTTTGGTATCTAAAAAAAAAAGCAGTTTGAGTGTGTCGCTCACTGTTCAGCCGCAAATATCTCTATTTAAAAAAGTGTGGTATACCCCAGTAAACAATAACTGTGGTTTTTCCATCCTACGGTAAAAAATCTCTATTATTCAGGTTTTGGTTTTTTTTTCCGTAAAGAAAAACAGTAGTGTCTCCTGACTGTTGTGACACAAAAATATATCTGTTGAAAATAGTCTTGTGTAGGCCCGACATCCCAGTGTGGTTTCGCAGTTCCACGGGTCAAAGCGCTGTACTATCCAGTTTTGGGACTTTGGTATCTAAAAACAAGCAGTTTGAGTGTGTCACTCACTGTTCAGCCGCAAATATCTCTATTTAAAAAAGTGTGGTATACCCCAGTAAACAATAACTGTGGTTTTGCCATCCCACGGTAAAAAATCTCTATTATTCAGGTTTTGGTAGTTTTTTCCGTAAAGAAAAACAGTAGTGTCTCCTGACTGTTGTGACACAAAAATATATCTGTTGAAAATAGTCTTGTGTAGGCCCGACATCCCAGTGTGGTTTCGCAGTTCCACGGGTCAAATCGCTGTACTATCCAGTTTTGGGCCTTTGGTATCTAAAAAAAAAGCAGTTTGAGTGTGTCGCTCACTGTTCAGCCGCAAATATCTCTATTTAAAAAAGTGTGGTATACCCCAGTAAACAATAACTGTGGTTTTCCTCTTCCACGGTTCTAATCTACTCTTTATTACCCTTTTTCCATTGATAGTGAAAGTGTAAGCTATTTTACTTAATTTACAATGGGCAAGGCGCGTGGCAAGGGACGTGGAAGTGGACGTTCTGGTGATGGTTCGTGCAGAGGACGGGGCCGTGGCCAAGGTGAAAATGTGCCACAACCAACAGCCACATCTTCTCTCTCCCACTTCTTGACCGAATTACTAGGGAAGCACAGTACAACACCAGTATTGAGAACTGATCAGTGTGAACAAGTTATTAATTGGATAGCAGACAATACTTCCAGTTACCTGGGCACCACCACCTCCGGTCTGTCTTCCACACGGTCAACTCTTAGTAGCCGTGAGTCTCGACCGCATACTCCTCCTCACCCTGATGCTCCTTCCTCCCACCATGCCGAGTGTCGTCAGGCAGCAAGTGATCCCACTCTGAAGAGCTGTTCACTGGTCCATTTCCATATTTGGGCCCCTCGCCTGATACGCTTGAAGTGGTGGAAGAGGAGATCCCATGTTGCGATGCCCAAATATTTGAACAGCCACGGCCACAGGAAGTCGACGTTGGCAATCTGTCACAAGAGGTGGACGATGACGAGACACAATTGCCAGGAAGTGAGGAGGAGGATCGTGGTGCGCAAGTGGAAGAGGAGGAGGTGGTGGATGATCTAGTAACTGACCCAACGTGGAAGGAGGACATGCAGAGTGAGGCCAGCAGCACACAGGGGGAGGGAGGCAGAGTACCCCAACAGGCAGGAAGAAGCAGTGTAGTGGCCGCAGACAGAAGGCAGGCAACCGTTCCCCGTAACACCAACACGAGGGATGTTGCCAGTACAAGCGGTAGGTCTTCCAGAGTCTGGAATTTTTTTAAAGACTCTGCTGATAACCCCAAAAAGGCCATATGTTCCACCTGCCATGCCAGCATCAGCAGGGGTGACAAAACTACCAGCCTGACCACCACCAGCATGATCAGGCACATGGCAGCAAAGCACCCGACTTTGTGGGGCTAAACCCAGGGTCCACGACCAGTGTCAGCGGGTGTCACCACTGCTTCTTCCACTGTTGTGCGTGCAATAGAACCCCCTGTTGTGTGTGCAAGGCAATCCCCTGTCCATACTGCATGTAAAGATGCCCCCTCCTCTCAGTCTTCATTTGTTATGGCAGTTTCTCAAGAAACAGCATCAACGTCCACGTCCAAGTCCCACCGCAGCGTTCAATTGTCCATATCCCAGACCTTTGAATGAAAGCGGAAATTCGCAGCTAACGCCCCACAGGCCACAGTCCTAAATTCGCACATTTCACGACTGCTTGCATTGGAAATGCTGCCTTTTAGGCTGCTGGAGACGGAATCCTTCCGCAATCTTATGGCGGTGGCCGTCCCTCGGTACTTGGTCCCCAGCCGACACTATTTTGCCCGGTGTGCCATCCCCGCACTACCCAAGCACGTGTCCCAAAGCATCTGCCGTGCCCTCAGCAACGCAGTTACTGGGAGAGTCCACCTGACAACGGACACGTGGACAAGTGCTTGTGGCCATGGACGGTACATCTCTCTGACGGCACACTGGGTAAACATAGTGGAAGCCGGGACCCAGTCGGACCTTGGAACGGAACACATGCTCCCCACACCGAGGATTGCGGGCCCTATGTCAGTCAGAGTTGCCCCCACAGTGTACAGCTCCTGCGCATCCTCCTCCTCCTCCTCATGTTCAGTCTCCATCTCAGATATCACCACATCAGTTACAAGCTGGAAGCATTGCAGTACTGCCTCCGCCAAGCGGCAACAGGCTGTGCTGAAACTCATAATCTTAGGTGATAAACCTCACACTGCTTGTGAGTTGTGGACAGCTGTGAAAGAGCAGGCAGATCTGTGGCTGAGACCGCTGAACCTACATCCCGGCATGGTCGTGTGTGACAATGGCCGTAACCTGGTGGCGGCTCTGAGGCGAGGTGAGATCACACACGTACCATGCCTGGCTCATGTGCTTAACCTCGTGGTTCAGCGGTTTCTTAAATCGTACCCCGAGTTGCCAGATCTGCTCGTGAAAGTACGCCGCCTGTCAGCTCATTTTCGCAGGTTGGCTACAGCTTTCGCCCCCTTGCTGTGTTGCAGCAGCGTTTGCAGCTTCCGGCACACCGACTGGTGTGTGATGTCCCCACACGTTGGAACTCTACCCTCCACATGTTGCAAAGGATTTGTGAGCAGAAGCGAGCAGTTGTGGAGTACCAGCTGCAACAAGGCCGTCGATATTCAGGTCAGACTCCACACATAAGACCTCAGGAGTGGACCTGGATGTCTGACATATGTACCATCCTGACAAACTTTGAGGAGGCCACCAAGATGGTGAGTGGCGATGACGCCATCATTAGTGTCAGCATCCCACTTGTCTGTCTTTTGCAACGCTCTCTGCAGAGAATTAAAGAGGAAGCATTGCAGCCAGAGTATGATGAGATGGATCAAGAAGCCGTAGCAGGCGATTACACACAGCCCAGCCTCATCTCATCCCAACGTGCATTGGGGGACAATGAGGGAGAGGAGGAGGAGGAGGAGGAGGAAAAACAGTAGCTGCTATCATGCGTTGTAGACGGTAGTACCTGTACAAATGTCATACCGTCGGTTCAGCGTGGGTGGCCTGAGGACAGGGGGGAGGAGGAAGAGGAGGAGGAGAGCATGGTCAGTCGTCATCTTGGTGAGGACACGGAAATCTTGCCCGTTACCAGTCTGGCACGCATGGCTGACTTTATGTTACGCTGCCTTAACCGTGACCCTCGCGTTGTCAAAATGTTGGGTGACAGTCATTACTGGTTGGTGACACTTGTAGACCCCCGCTACTAGGAGAACTTTCACTCTCTTATTCCTGAGGTGGAGAGGTCTACAAAAATGGGGCAATACCAGAAGGCCCTTGCTGCAGAACTCTTAAAAAAATTCCCATCTGAACACGCTAGCGGCAGATTTCACAGTTCGTTGCCCAACCAAGGCGTACAGGCGAGAGAGATGCAACTCCAATCCAGCAGAGGCAGCGGAACACTGTCAATGTTCTGGGACAGTTTTCTGAGACCCGCCCAGCTTACAGGCCCTGAGGCGCGGGGTACTCTCACAAGGAGTGGAAAGTTTCAAAAGATGGTGAGGGAGTACCTTGCCGATCGTACCAGCGTCCTCCATGATTCCTCTGTGCCTTTTAATTATTGGGTATCCAAGCTGGACACTTGGAATGAACTCGCTCTGTACGCCTTGGAGGTCCTGGCCTGCCCTGCCGCTAGCGTGTTATCGGAGCGTGTTTTTAGTGCCGCTGGGGGAATTATAACTGATAAGCGCACTCGCCTGTCAACTGACAATGCTGACAAGCTGACCCTTATCAAAATGAACAAGGGCTGGATTGGGCCAGACTTCTCATCACCACCAAATGACAGCAGAGTAACATAAAGTCAAATCCACTGTGTTATTTCGGGAGGTGTATTCACATGCACCGCTTCACACCCACACATGGGTATACGCTTCCTCGTTTCGGCTGTTTAATCTTCTTCTCCTTATCCTCAGCCTCCACCACCACTATACCACCAGGGTGCCAGCATTGCAAGTTCCTCCGTCCTTATTTTTGGCAGCTTTTGCTTACAAGGCATAAGCAAATACTATGGGACACCCACTCCCCAATAATGGGACTTATGTTTGTAATATGCTGTACTGCATGGCTCTTGTAAGGGGCATTGCAAGTTGCTCCGTCCTAATTTTTGGCAGCTTTTGCTGGGAAAGCATAAGCAAATACTATGGGACACCCACTCCCCAATAATGGGACTTATGTTTGTAATATGCTGTACTGCATGGCTCTTGTAAGGGGCATTGCAAGTTGCTCCGTCCTAATTTTTGGCAGCTTTTGCTGGGAAAGCATAAGCAAATACTATGGAACACCCACTCCCCAATAATGGGACTTATGTTTGTAATATGCTGTACTGCGTGGCTCTTGTAAGGGGCATTGCAAGTTGCTCCATCCTAATTTTTGGCAGCTTTTGCTGGGAAAGCATAAGCAAATACTATGGGACACCCACTCCTCAATAATGGGACTTATGTTTGTAATATGCTGTACGGCATGGCTCTTGTAAGGGGCATTGCAAGCTGCTCCGTCCTAATTTTTGGCAGCTTTTTCTGGGACAGCATAAGCAAATACCATGGGACACCCACTCCCCAATAATGGGACTTATGTTTGTAATATGCTGTACTGCATGGCTCTTGTAAGGGGCATTGCAAGTTGCTCTACCAAATTTTTGGCAGCTTTTGCTGGGAAAGCATAAGCAAATACTATGGGACACCCACTCCCCAATAATGGGACTTATGTTTGTAATATGCTGTACTGCATGGCTCTTGTAAGGGGCATTGCAAGTTGCTCCGTCCTAATTTTTGGCAGCTTTTGCTTGGAAAGCATAAGCAAATACCATGGGAAACCCACTCCCCAATACTGGGACTTATGTTTGTAATATGCTGTACTGCATGTGACGCGCTCCCTGGGCCGTGTGTACACGTGTGTGGGATACCCGGTGCCGGGTCTCTGGGGTCTGTAGTCTCCGTGGCGGTGACCCGGTCCTGTGGCTCAGGCTGGTAAAACCAGTGACAGTCTTTCTTAGGTTTTGAGGTTAATTGTCCGACTGCGCCACCCGTGGATTGCGGTCAGGGAGTACCACCGCTGCGAGGCAGACCGCTGAGGCTGGTGTTGTGTGCGCAGCATAGAATGGGATAACTCCCCTCGGGAGGAGTGTAGCCTCAGGGCAGTGAGTGTGGATGATGGGGGTGATGGTGCACGAGCGCAGCAGGAATGACTCAGAGTCTTTGCAGTGCAGTTCAGGGTCTTTACTGATGATTGTAAGGTAGACCCTCCCGGGAGTACTGGCTAGCATAAGAGGCCTGGTCAGTCTGTGAGCAAGCAGGAGTTCCCCTGGCCAGGTGGAGTTGTAGGCCTCCCCGTCTGTCTGCACTCTTCCTGGCTACCTTGCTGTAAGCGGGTAGAAGTAGCCCACGTCCCTGAGTGTACCGTGTAGTGCTCACCCGTATGGCTGGTGACTTGGGGCCTTCTGTTAGCCTCCGCTCCACGACGGCGGTGCTGGTCCCTTGCTTGTGACTGAGCCTCCGGGCTTCTATGGCCAGAGGACCTGAAATCCCCTGCCGGCTGGTTTCTGCTGCTGGATATATAAGTCCTCACAGCTTCGGACTCCTGTGTCCGGTTCCTATTGTCTTCTGCCAGGGCGAGCTCTGCTCGGCTTCCAGCCCCTGGTCTTTAGCTCCTAGCTCCTACAGAGCTCCTTGCTGTTACTTTCCCTTGCTCTCACTCTGACTCTGACTGTTCTCTGACTCACTCAACCCCGCCCCAGATCCAGTTTATAAGGGCAGAATTCTCCCCTCCCAGGATTGAGGCAGGAGGATGTTGCATGTTTAAGGGATCCTGACCAGGAAACCTCCCACTTGCTCTCCGACGTAATATCTCTATTACTGTGGTGACCAGACCCCTGGGGTGCCACACATGGCTCTTGTAAGGGCCATTGCAGTTCCTCATAATTTTTGGAAAGCCTTCCATTCACTGCTCAGGCCAACAGTGCACGGGAGACCCAGTTGCTATAAATGGAAAAAAAGGTTTAGTTAACGCCCTCTGACCTCCATGTCATTTCCAAGGGGCATTGGAGTGCCTCGAAATTTTTGGTAGGCATTGCACTCACTGTATGCCCTATAACTGTGTAGCCGAACCGCTCCTTTTGTTACAGAAACATATCCTACAAGACATATCTGGTTGACTGGCCTGATATTGATGTGAATGGTCCCTGTTCCTCCTGCTCTTTCTCCTTTGCCACTACCTCATCCATCATTTATCACCTGAAGCTTTGTTTTAACGGGAGTCATAGAACTTGGATAGTAGCAGGAAAACATCCAGCAATCCTCGGAGGAGGTAGGATATGCGCCAAAACGCTGACCACCTCAGGCCTAGCCGCTACTACATACATGCGCTTGCATTACAACAAAACAAAGCAGATGCTAACTTCTATCATCCTCATCATGCTCCTCACCTTGGCACTCTCAACTCCCCTGATGGAGAAACCAGGGCCCACCGGAGGAGTCTGATAGTCCGGTGGGCTCGGCCAATGCTGCCCTAAAGCAGGCCAGGCTAAGAAAAGTGTGGGAAAGGTTACCGGGACAAATAGGGGTGGCTGGGGACCGAGTATGGACACCCGGCCACCCCCTGGAGGCTGGGGAGCAAGCGGGGACACCCGGCCACCAGGCGGCTGGGGACTGAGTATGGATACCAGGCCACCGACACAGCCATGGCGTGGTGGCCAGATTCCGCCTCCACATGCCTAAAAGGCCCAATTTAAAGTGCAAGCAAGCAAGCGGTATGGTATTGCAGCCTGGGGGTGGGTGGGTGGCAGGCTGCATACTTGAGCTTGCATTGCAAGGAATGGGGGAGGTACAATTGAACACTGCCCTGGGACTAGAACTTGCATGGGGATAGTTGCAAGTCTGCATCTTCTGATGCGGTAAGGATAACTTATGATGGGCACACTTTTAGACAGTGACCTGGGAGTCAGAGATGCTTCCAGGGATCTTCCCCATGCTGTTCCCTTGTCTTTTCAGCACTTTATGCATGTGTCACACAGCACATAGCCAAATAAGGTTGTAAAATGTTAAAATGACATTTCACGGTGAATGCATTTGTCATAGTTGAAAGCAATACAAAAGTGCAAAAACGCACAAAAAATGCTACTTGTGAACATAGCCGAAGGTGTGGAGGAGTAATTTTGTTTTTGGTCATTTATTTTAACTTATACACAAGTCTTTACCCTGGAAAGGATGTTCCTTAACATATTTCACAGGAAAAAAGTTTCACTTTCGTTTTTGAACGTTTTATTGTGAGCCTGTAAAAGTGGCTTAATACCCCTGACCACGTTGTTGACAGCAGTGACCTGGGGGTCAGAAATGCTTCCTGGGGCGATCCCCATGCTGTCCCCATGTCATTTGAGCACTGTTACTATCGTTTTGGGCACTTGTTAGGCTTTTAAAAGACTGCCGGGGGTGCCACCGCAAAAATGCTCGAGTCTCCCATAGACTAACATTGGGCTCGTTGCTCGGGTCGAGCACCCGAGTATCACGGTGAGCTTGGCCAGAGCTTCGAGCACCCGAGCATTTTAGTGCTCGCTCAACACTAATTACAACGTGTCCCACTGAGCTTGGCTAAGAGTTCACAGAATTGACTGCTGACAACTGGTAAGAAGAAACATTGACAGTTGAGTGATTAAATATTTTTCAAAATAACTTTGCAAAAAGCGGGAATGAATGTTTTTGTGCAGATACTGTCAGGTATTTTGATGCTACATCCTTGAACTATTAAGTAGAGATGATCGAATCTTTTGAAATTGGAGATTATCAGATTTGACACATTTTTAAAAAAAATAGATTTGCAATGGATTGATTTGCCACAAATTACAATATTGCTAAGCCTCTATTTGCCCTGAAAAGACATGGGTAATACTCTGAGGGACTATATCCAAACCCTTTCCAGGTCTTTTATACAAACACAGATTTAGTAATACCAACGTGGCATTACCATAATATAGATAATAACCCAATAATAACCAAAAGCCAAAATAATAACATAGAGCAATCACAGACTTTTCATGATTTTTTTAAATTAAAATAGAGTCCAATAATTATCGCTTTTAGTCATCTATGATCAGGAAAACCATCAGTGCAAAATACTGACTCAAACTGATGGTGTTACTGTCAGAGGTAACATATTCTGCTGTAACTGAGATGAGCGATATGCCATGTATAACATACAGCTCTTCACTTCTTCCCTAATAATATGTTTGCCAGAGGGATAGTACTAATGCCTGGATTGGCGGCTTGCAATCCTGTCATGCTCACCATTGTTGTTCAGTATTCTCTTGATTGTATACTCATGAGCATTAATATTAGCTAATGTCAACCACTTTTGGGAAGGTTAATAATTGTCTTGAATTTCCTGCATTTTTAAACTTCTGTCTGTGGAATAATGGAGTTGAAACTTTTTAGAAATGGTTATGTAACTTTTTCCAGCCTGATGAGCATCAGCAGCTCTTCTTCTGGGGTCCAGAAGTCTACTTTTTTGTGCCATGATATATTTCCATAAACATGTGTTGTGAGAATCAGACTTTCTTTAAAGGTGTTGTCCCATTTTGATGTTCCACGGTAAAACATCTCTATTATCCTGTTTTTGCCATTTTTTGCTGTATAAAAATAATAATAGTGTCTCCCTGATTTTTCAGACACAAATATATCTGTTGAAAATAGTCTGGTGTAGGCCAGAGAGACAGAAGTGTGCTTTTGCTGTTCCACGGTAAAAAATCTCTATTATCCTGCTTTTTGCATTTTTTGCTGTAAAAAAAAAAAAATAGTGTCTTCCTGATTTTTCAGACACAAATATATCTGTTGAAAATAGTCTGGTGTAGGCCCGAGAAATACAAGTGTGGTTTTGCAGTTCCACGGTACAAACCTCTGTATTATCCACTTTTGGGCCATTTGTATCTAAACAAAACAGTTTGAGTGTGTCGCTCACTGTTCAGCCGCAAATATATATATATTTTAAAAAGCCTGGTATACACCAGTAAATTATAACTGTGGTTTTGCTGTTCCACGGTAAAAAATGTCTATTATTCAGGTTTTGGTATTTTTTTCCGTAAAGAAAAACAGTAGTGTCTCCTGACTGTTGTGACACAAAAATATATCTGTTGAAAATAGTCTTGTGTAGGCTCGACATCCCAGTGTGGTTTCGCAGTTCCACAGGTCAAATCGCTGTACTATCCAGTTTTGGGCCTTTGGTATCTAAAAAAAAAGCAGTTTGAGTGTGTCGCTCACTGTTCAGCCGCAAATATCTCTATTTAAAAAAGTGTGGTATACCCCAGTAAACAATAACTGTGGTTTTCCTCTTCCACGGTTCTAATCTACTCTTTATTACCCTTTTTCCATTGATAGTGCAAGAGTAAGCTATTTTACTTCATTTACAATGGGCAAGGTGCGTGGCAAGGGACATGGAAGTGGACGTTCTGGTGATGGTTCGTGCAGAGGACGGGGCCGTGGCCAAGGTGAAAATGTGCCGCAACCAACAGCCACATCTTCTCGCTCCCACTTCTTGACCGAATTACTAGGGAAGCAAAGAACAACACCAGTATTGAGAACAGATCAGTGTGAACAGGTTATTAATTGGATAGCAGACAATACTTCCAGTTACCTGGGCACCACCACCTCCAGTCTGTCTTCCACACGGTCAACTCTTAGTAGCCGTGAGTCTCGACCGCATACTCCTCCTCACCCTGATGCTCCTTCCTCCCACCATGCCAAGTGTCGTCAGACAGCAAGTGATCCCACACTTGGACACTCTGAAGAGCTGTTCACTGGTCCATTTCCAAATTTGGGCCCCTCGCCTGATACGCTTGAAGTGGTGGAAGAGGAGATCCCATGTTGCGATGCCCAAATATTTGAACAGCCATGGCCACAGGAAGTCGACGTTGGCAATCTGTCACACGAGGTGGACGATGACGAGACACAATTGCCAGGAAGTGAGGAGGAGGATCGTGGTGCGCAAGTGGAAGAGGAGGAGGTGGTGAATGATCTAGTAACTGACCCAACGTGGAAGGAGGACATGCAGAGTGAGGCCAGCAGCACACAGGGGGAGGGAGGCAGAGTACCCCAACAGGCAGGAAGAAGCAGTGTGGTGGCCACAAACAGAAGGCAGGCAACCGTTCCCCGTAACACCAACACGAGGGACGTTGCCAGTACAAGCGGTAGGTCTTCCAGAGTCTGGAATTTTTTTAAAGACTCTGCTGATAACCCCAAAAAGGCCATATGTTCCACCTGCCATGCCAGCATCAGCAGGGGTGACAAAACTACCAGCCTAACCACCACCAGCATGATCAGGCACATGGCAGCAAAGCACCCGACTTTGTGGGGTGAAACCTAGGGTCCACGACCAGTGTCAGCGGGTGTCACCACTGCTTCTTCCACTGTTGTGTGTGCAATAGAACCCCCTGTTGTGTGTGCAAGGCAATCCCCTGTCCATACTGCATGTAAAGATGCCCCCTCCTCTCAGTCTTCACTTGTTATGGCAGTTTCTCAAGAAACAGCATCAACGTCCACATCCACGTCCCACCGCAGCGTTCAATTGTCCATATCCCAGACCTTTGAACGAAAGCGGAAATTCGCAGCTAACGCCCCACAGGCCACAGTCCTAAATTCGCACATTTCACGACTGCTTGCATTGGAAATGCTGCCTTTTAGGCTGGTGGAGACGGAATCCTTCCACAATCTTGTGGCGGTGGCTGTCCCTCGGTACTCAATCCCCAGCCGACACTATTTTGCCCGGTGTGCCATCCCCGCACTACACAAGCACGTGTCCC
The DNA here is from genome assembly GCF_046119375.1 of Phyllobates terribilis. Classification (NCBI taxonomy): domain Eukaryota; kingdom Metazoa; phylum Chordata; class Amphibia; order Anura; family Dendrobatidae; genus Phyllobates; species Phyllobates terribilis. The sequence continues at coordinate 310,584,998 of NW_027362763.1, read as the reverse complement.
AAAGCATCTGCCGTGCCCTCAACAACGCAGTTACTGGGAGAGTCCACCTGACAATGGACACGTGGAGAAGTGCTTGTGGCCAGGGACGGTACATCTCTCTGACGGCACACTGGGTAAACATAGTGGAAGCCGGGACCCAGTCGGACCTTGGGACGGAACACATCCTCCCCACACCGAGGATTGCGGGCCCTATGTCAGTCAGAGTTGCCCCCACAGTGTACAGCTCCTGCGCATCCTCCTCCTTCTCCTCCTCCTCCTCATGTTCAGCCTCCATCTCAGATATCACCACATCAGTTACAAGCTGGAAGCATTGCAGTACTGCCTCCGCCAAGCGGCAACAGGCTGTGCTGAAACTCATAAGCTTAGGTGATAAACCTCACACTGCTTGTGAGTTGTGGACAGCTGTGAAAGAGCAGGCAGATCTGTGGCTGAGACCGCTGAACCTACATCCCGGCATGGTCGTGTGTGACAATGGCCGTAACCTGGTGGCAGCTCTGAGGCGAGGTGAGATCACACACGTACCATGCCTGGCTCATGTGCTTAACCTCGTGGTTCAGCGGTTTCTTAAATCGTACCCCGAGTTGCCAGATCTGCTCGTGTAAGTATTCCGCCTGTCAGCTCATTTTCGCAAGTCGGCTACAGCTTTCGCCGCCCTTGCTGTGTTGCAGCAGCGTTTGCAGCTTCCGGCACACCGACTGGTGTGTGATGTCCCCACACGTTGGAACTCTACCCTCCACATGTTGCAAAGGATTTGTGAGCAGAAGAGAGCAGTTGTGGAGTACCAGCTGCAACAAGGCCGTCGATATTCAGGTCAGACTCCACACATAAGACCTCAGGAGTGGACCTGGATGTCTGACATATGTACCATCCTGACAAACTTTGAGGAGGCCACCAAGATGGTGAGTGGCGATGACGCCATCATTAGTGTCAGCATCCCACTTGTCTGTCTTTTGCAACGCTCTCTGCAGAGAATTAAAGAGGAGGCATTGCAGCCAGAGTATGATGAGATGGATCAAGGAGCCGTAGCAGGCGATTACACACAGCCCAGCCTCATCTTATCCCAACGTGCATTGGGGGACAATGAGGGAGAGGAGGAGGAGGAGGAGGAAGAACAGCAGCTGCTATCATGCGTTGTAGACGGTAGTACCTGTACAAGTGTCATACCGTCGGTTCAGCGTGGGTGGCCTGAGGACAGGGGGGAGGAGGAAGAGGAGGAGGAGGAGGAGGAGGAGAGCATGGTCAGTCGTCATCTTGGTGAGGACACAGAAATCTTGCCCGTTACCAGTCTGGCACGCATGGCTGACTTTATGTTACGCTGCCTTAACCGTGACCCTCGTGTTGTCAAAATGTTGGGTGACAGTCATTACTGGTTGGTGACACTGGTAGACCCCCGCTACAAGGAGAACTTTCACTCTCTTATTCCTGAGGTGGAGAGGTCTACAAAAATGGGGCAATACCAGAAGGCCCTTGCTGCAGAACTCTTAAAAAAATTCCCATCTGAACACGCTAGCGGCAGAGGTCACAGTTCGTTGCCCAACCAAGGCGTACAGGCGAGAGAGATGCAACTCCAATCCAGCAGAGGCAGGGGAACACTGTCAACGTTCTCGGACAGTTTTCTGACACCCGCCCAGCTTACAGGCCCTGAGGCGCGGGGTACTCTCACAAGGAGTGGAAAGTTTGAAAAGATGGTGAGGGAGTAACTTGCCGATCGTACCAGCGTCCTCCGTGATTCCTCTGTGCCTTTTAATTATTGGGTATCCAAGCTGGACACTTGGAATGAACTCGCTCTGTATGCCTTGGAGGTCCTGGCCTGCCCTGCCGCTAGCGTGTTATCGGAGCGTGTTTTTAGTGCCGCTGGGGGAATTATAACTGATAAGCGCACTCGCCTGTCAACTGACAATGCTGACAAGCTGACCCTTATCAAAATGAACAAGGGCTGGATTGGGCCAGACTTCTCATCACCACCAAATGACAGCAGAGTAACATAAAGTCAAATCCACTGTGTTATTTCGGGAGGTGTATTCACATGCACCGCTTCACACCCACACATGGGTATATGCTTCCTCATTTCGGCTGTTTAATCTTCTTCTCCTTATCCTCAGCCTCCACCACCACTATACCACCAGGGTGCCAGCATTGCAAGTTCCTCCGTCCTAATTTTTGGCAGCTTTTGCTGGGAAAGCATAAGCAAATACTATGGGAGACCCACTCCCCAATATTGGGACTTATGTTTGTAATATGCTGTACTGCATGGCTCTTGTAAGGGGCATTGCAAGTTGCTCCGTCCTAATTTTTGGCAGCTTTTGCTGGGAAAGCATAAGCAAATACTATGGGAGACCCACTCCCCAATAATGGGACTTATGTTTGTAATATGCTGTACTGCATGGCTCTTGTAAGGGGCATTGCAAGTTGCTCCGTCCTAATTTTTGGCAGCTTTTGCTGGGAAAGCATAAGCAAATACTATGGAGACCCACTCCCCAATAATGGGACTTATGTTTGTAGTATGCTGTACTGCATGGCTCTTGTAAGGGGCATTGCAAGTTGCTCGGTCCTAATTTTTGGCAGCTTTTGCTGGGAAAGCATAAGCAAATACTATGGGAAACCCACTCCCCAATAATGGGACTTATGTTTGTAATATGCTGTACTGCATGGCTCTTGTAAGGGGCATTGCTAGTGTAGCATCGGCGTCTCTGCCCCGTTCTAGGCAGAGACGCCGTCCCTCTCACCTCCCCGCTCCTGGCGCGGCGTCCTCCAGTGCTTCTCTCCCCGCTGCTTCCGGCACGCGCTCCTTCCCCGGCAGTGTGCTTAGGGCACGCGCGCGCGCGCTCCCCCTCTCTTAAAGGGACCGCGCGCGCCGTCCTAAGGAGTCCCCGGCCAATTGCCGGAGGACCTCCCATATAAAAGGCACCTCCTCCAAAATGGAGGTGCCCGAGCAATGTTGTAGCACTGTTCACTACTCTGCTTCAGCCCTCAGGTCCCGTTGCCAGTTACCTGCCAGATACCTGCCAGATTCCTGCCAGTCTGCTGTCTAATTCCTGCCTGATATCCTGCTACCTGCCTGCTAGCCTGAGGTCCGACGGTCTGCCTTCCAACTTCTGTCAGTCTGTCTAAGGACCAGCTTGCCCGCTCACCTGGGAGCGCTCATCTGCTGCCTGTCTGCTAGCCTACCAGGAGGCTCTGCCGTCACGTGCTGTGACCACCCGCCTGTCCAGAGACTCCTGCCCGCTCACCTGGGAGCGCTCATCTGCTACCTGTCTGTTGGTCTTCCTGGAGGCTCCGCCGTCACATGCTGTGACCACCCGTTTATCCAGAGACTCTCGCCTGCTCACCTGGGAGCTCACGTCTATCATCTGCCGCCACAGGTCGTACCAATCCTTTACCAAGAGACTGCCCTGGTCACTTGCCGTGACCTCCTGCCCGTTCATCCAGAGACTGCCCCGGTCACTTGCCGTGACCTCCTGCCCGTTCATCCAGAGACTGCCCCGGTCACTTGCCGTGACCTCCTGCCCGTTCATCCAGAGACTGCCCCGGTCACTTGCCGTGACCTCCTGTCCGTTCATTCAGAGACTGCCCCGGTCACTTGCCGTGACCTCCTGTCCGTTCATTCAGAGACTGTCCCAGTCACCTGCTGTGACTGCCTGCCCGTCTACCCTGGTCGCTACCCGCTCCCTTACAAGGACCGCCCCCTTGTATAGTAGCTCAGAGGTTCCGCCTCCCAGACCCGTTACAGCTAGTTGCTCCGTCCTAATTTTTGGCAGCTTTTGCTGGGAAAGCATAAGCAAATACTATGGGAGACCCACTCCCCAATAATGGGACTTATGTTTGTAATATGCTGTACTGCATGGCTCTTGTAAGGGGCATTGCATGTTGCTCCGTCCTAATTTTTGGCAGCTTTTGCTTGCAAGGCATAAGCAAATACTATGGGACACCCACTCCCCATTAATGGGACTTATGTTTGTAATATGCTGTACTGCATGTGACGCGCCCCCTGGGCCGTGTGTACACGTGTGTGGGATACCCGGTGCCGGGTCTCTGGGGTCTGTAGTCTCCGTGGCGGTGGCCAGGTCCCGTGGCTCAGGCTGGTCAAACCAGTGGCAATCTTTCTTAGGTTTTGAGGTTAATTGTCCGACTGCGCCACCCGTGGATTGCGGTCAGGGAGTACCACCGCTGCGAGGCAGACCGCTGAGGCTGGTGTTGTGTGCGCAGCATAAAATGGGATAACTCCCCTCGGGAGGAGTATAGCCTCAGGGCAGTGAGTGTGGATGATGGGGGTGATGGTGCACGAGCGCAGCAGGAATGACTCAGAGTCTTTGCAGTGCAGTTCAAGGTCTTTACTGATGATTATAAGGTAGACCCTCCCGGGAGTACTGGCTAGCATAAGAGGCCTGGTCAGTCTGTGAGCAAGCAGGAGTTCCCCTGGCCAGGTGGAGTTGTAGGCCTTCCCGTCTGTCTGCACTCTTCCTGGCTACCTTGCTGTAAGCGGGTAGAAGTATCCCACGTCCCTGAGTGTACCGTGTAGTGCTGACCCGTATGGCTGGTGACTTGGGGCCTTCTGTTAGCCTCCGCTCCATGACGGCGGTGCTAGTCCCTTGCTTGTGACTGAGCCTCCGGGCTTCTATGGCCAGAGGACCTGAAATCCCCTGCCGGCTGGTTTCTGCTGCTGGATATATAAGTCCTCACAGCTTCGGACTCCTGTGTCCCGTTCCTATTGTCTTCTGCCAGGGCGAGCTCTGCTCAGCTTCCAGCCCCTGGTCTTTAGCTCCTAGCTCCTACAGAGCTCCTTGCTGTTACTTTCCCTTGCTCTCACTTTGACTCTGACTGTTCTCTGTTCTCTGACTCACTCAACCCCACCCCAGATCCAGTTTATAAGGGCAGAATTCTCCCCTCCCAGGACTGGGGCAGGAGGATGTTGCATGTTTAAGGGATCCTGACCAGGAAACCTCCCACTTGCTCTCCGACGTAATCTCTATTACTGTGGTGACCAGACCCCTGGGGTGCCACACATGGCTTTTGTAAGGGGCATTGCAGTACCTCATAATTTTTGGAAAGCATTCCATTCACTGCTTAGGCCAACAGTGCACAGGAGACCCAGTTGCTATAAATGGAAAAAAAGGTTTAGTTAACGCCCTCTGACCTCCATGTCATTTTCAAGGGGCATTGGAGTGCCTCGAAATTTTTGGTAGGCATTGCACTCACTGTATGCCCTATAACTGTGTAGCCGAACCGCTCCTTTTGTTACAGAAACATATCCTACAAGACATATCTGGTTGACTGGCCTGATATCGATGTGAATGGTCCCTGTTCCTCCTGCTCTTTCTCCTTTGCCACTACCTCATCCATCATTTATCACCTGAAGCTTTGTTTTAACGGGAGTCATAGAACTTGGATAGTAGCAGGAAAACATCCAGCAATCCTCGGAGGAGGTAGGATATGCGCCAAAACGCTGACCTCCTCAGGCCTAGCCGCTACTACATACATGCGCTTGCATTACAACAAAACAAAGCAGATGCTAACTTCTATCATCCTCATCATGCTCCTCACCTTGGCACTCTCAACTCCCCTGATGGAGAAGCCAGGGCCCACCGGAGGAGTCTGATAGTCCGGTGGGCTCGGCCAATGCTGCCCTAAAGCAGGCCAGGCTAAGAAAAGTGTGGGAAAGGTTACCGGTACAAATAGGGGTGGCTGGGGACCGAGTATGGACACCCGGCCACCCCCTGGAGGCTGGGGAGCAAGCGGGGACACCCGGCCACCAGGCGGCTGGGGACTGAGTATGGATACCAGACCGCCGACACAGCCATGGCGTGGTGGCCAGATTCCGCCTCCACATGCCTAAAAGGCCCAATTTAAAGTGCAAGCAAGCAAGCAGTATGGTATTGCAGCCTGGGGGTGGGTGGGTGGCAGGCTGCATACTTGCGCTTGCATTGCAAGGAATGGGAGAGGTAAAATTGAACACTGCCCTGGACTTGAATGGGGATAGTTGCAAGTCTGCAACGACAGGTGCAAGGTGGGATGCATCTTCGCATGTACCATGAACAGGGGTTTGGCATGCACACACTACAGCGGAATAGGCTCTCCTTCCCACTAAATGCACTGGGGAGGGCACAGGTAATGTTTTGGTACACGCGCTTAATCTTATGTATAAGGCACACCAGGACAAATAGGGGCGGCTGGGGACTGAGTATGGATACCTCGCTGCCGAAGCAGCCATGAGGTAGTGGCCAGCTTTGGCCTCCTCTAAACTAAAAGGCCCCATTTCAAGTGCAAGCTAGCAGTATGAATTGCAGTCTGGGGGTGGGTGGGTGGCAGGCTGCACACTTACACTTGCATTAAAAGAAAACATAGCAGATGCTAACTTCTGTCATCATCATCATGCTCCTCACCTTGGCACTCTCAACTCCACCGATGGAGAAGTCAGGGCCCACCGGAGGCTCTGGTGGGCTCATCTAAAGCAGGCCGGGCTAAGAAAAGTGTGTGGGGGGATGTTCCAAGGAGAAATGGGGGCAGCTGGGGACCGTTTATGGACACCCGACTGCCCCCAGGCGGCTGGGGACCGTGTGGACACTCGGCCGCGGGGCGGCTGGGGACTGAGTATGGACACCCGGCCGCCGGGCGGCTGGGGACTGAGTATGAATTCCAGGCCGCCAACACAGCCATGACGTGGTGGCCAGATTCCGCCTCCACATGCCTAAAAGGCCCAATTTCAAGTTCAAGCAAGCAAGCAGTATGGTATTGCAGCCTGGGGGTGGGTGGGTGGCAGGCTGCATACTTGCACTTGTATTGCAAGAAATGGGGGAGGTACAATTGAACACTGCCCTGGGACTAGAACTTGCATGGGGATAGTTGCAAGTCTGCATCTTCTGATGCAGCAAGGATCACTTATGATGGGCACACTTTTAGACAGTGACCTGGGAGTCAGAGATGCTTCCAGGGGTCTTCCCCATGCTGTTCCCATGTCTTTTCATCACTTTATGCATGTGTCACACAGCACATGGCCAGATAAGGTTGTAAAATGTTAAAATGACATTTCCCGGTGAATGCATTTGTCATAGTTGAAAGCAATACAAAAGTGCAAAAACGCACAAAAAATGCTACTTGTGAACATAGCCGAAGGTGTGGAGGAGTATTTTTGTTTTTGGTCATTTATTTTAACTTATACACAAGTCTTTTCCCTGGAAAGGATGTTCCTTAACATATTTCACAGGAAAAAAGTTTCACTTTCGTTTTATTGTGAGCCTGTAAAAGTGGCTTAATACCTCTGACCACGTTGTTGACAGCAGTGACCTGGGGGTCAGAAATGCTTCCTGGGGCGATCCCCATGCTGTCCCCATGTCATTTGAGCACTGTCACTATAGTTTTGGGCACTTTTTAGGCTTTTAAAAGACTGCCGGGGGTGCCACCGCAAAAATGCTCGAGTCTCCCATAGACTAACATTGGGCTCGTTGCTCGGGTCGAGCACCCGAGTATCACGGCGAGCTCGGCCCGAGCTTCGAGCACCCGAGCATTTTAGTGCTCGCTCAACACTAGTAAATATATTTCTAAACGTGCTATTGATATGAAATTCTCCCCAGATGTTGGCAACAGCCCATCCTATCCACACAGGCAAATAAATCAAACCATAGATGTCCATAAATGAAGTTATGTGTAACAATGAGAAATTACACAGGGAAAAAGTATTGAACACTTGAAGAAAAAGGTGCAAAAAGCCATGGAAAATCATGACACCAGCTAACACCTATCAGTAATTAGAGAGCAATTCTGCCACTTAGTGAAAAATAATATCAGCTGGTTCAACTTATTGCCTATAAAAAGGTGTCTCATTACCAAGGTGTCACATAAGAAACATCTCATGATGGGTAAAACCAGTGAGCTGTCTCAAGACCTTATTTACCTTATTGTTGCAAGACATACAGATGGAAATTGGTTACAGATTTTTTACAGAAGAATTTCTAAACTACTGAAGGCCCAGTGAGCACTGTTGCGGCCATAATCCAGAAGTGGAAAGAACATAATTTCACCATAAACCGACCATGATCAGGTGCTTCCGCAAGATTTCAGACACAGGACTGAAAAGAATTAGAGTTGTCCAAGAGCCAATGACCACCTGTGGAGTGCTACAGAAAGACTTGAATCAGCAGGTACAATTGTTTCAAAGAAAACTATAAATAATGCACTCAACCTCCATGGCCTATATGCACACTCACCAAGCAAGACTCCATTGCTGAACAAAAAGCATGTTCAAGCACGTTTAAAGTTTGCACAACAACATTTAGACAAGCCTGTGACATACTGGGAGAAAATAGTCTGGTCAGATGACACCAAAATTGAACACTTTGGATGCCTTAGCACACTATGTTTGGAGGCCAAATGGCACTGCATAATTATCCCCAAAACACTATTCCAAAAAGTGAAGTTTGGAGATGAGAACATCATGGTGTTGTGCTGTTTTTCAGCATATGGCACTGGCAAATTTCATATAATTTAAGGAAGGATGAATGGACAAATGTACCGAGACCTTCACACAGCCAAGGAAACTCTCAATTGGCTTCAGAGATAGAAAATAAAGCTGCTAGAATGGCCCAGCCAATCACCTGAAGTGAATCTAAGGCTGTGTGCCCACGTAGCGTTTTTCAAGCATATATGCTGCGGAATTTCCGCAGCGTAAACGCTTGAAAAACGCATGTAGATCCGCACCCCATGGTCCCCAATGGCATTCCGCAATGTCAATGCCCATGCTGCGGATTTTTCCGCAGCATATATGCTGCAGTCAAAAATCCGCAGCATGTTCATTAATTTTGCGGAAGCGCAGCGGAATCAATGTGCGGATGGTACCCAAGTCTGGAGGAGAGGAGACTCTCATCCAGACCTGGGTACCAAAGAACCTGTAAAAAAAAGAAAAAATAAAGTTTATACTTATCTTATGATGTTTTCCCTCCGTCGCGCTGTTGTCTGAAGGACCTGCCACGTCATTGAGTCATGTGACCCACCACATGACTCAATGACGTCACCGCAGGTCCTGCACACAACAGCGTGAGCCGCTCAAGACTCCGGACGGGGCAGAGAATGCATCGGAAGGTGAGTATAAAGTTTATTTTTTTATTTTTTACCATTCTGAACAAGTTGTCAAGCACTTTTCCAAGTGATGCTTGGAGAAGTGCTTGATAACCCGCATGCAGAAATGCATGCAAAGACGCCTCACAAACGCTTCTACCTGGCGGGAAAACCGCATGTAATATCCGCATGCGATTTTCCCGCCAGGGAGAAGCGTAAAAAATATGCTTCAGGTCCGCAACGTGGGCACATAGCCTTATAGAACATTTTTGGAAGGAACTAAAGCTCAGCCTTCATAGAAGGAGCCCATGGAATCTTCAGGATTTGAAGAGTGTTTGTGTAGAAGAATGGGCCAAAATCAAACCTGACCAATGCATGCTTCTAATTTCTCCATATAGGAGGTGTCTTGAAGCTGTCATTACTATGTCATGTCAATAGCATCTTTAAAAATATATTTACTCAGAAAATTGGTGACATGTTCAACTTATGTCACTCGCTGTATATATATTTGTATATATATATATATATATATATATATATATACTGAGCATATATATATATATATATATATATATATATATACAGTATATATGCTACACACCTGTCTCAGATCTGTGCTTTTCTTCCCTCACCCTGGTAGATTACACTTTCTTGTGCTTCACGTCGGGCTTTGCAAGCAGCCCGGCATGCTCCCAAGTGCTTACTTCCTATGGGCCTCCGAAGACACACACTTGTGTCTTGGAATTAAGAATTTCTAGTATGTCTTTTAGTTTGTCTGTGGACAGTTCTTGTCCACAGTCTCCAAGATGCCTGGGGTTTCCAAGCCCTGAGTTATATGTCTGCAGGTTTCAGTACCACTGCTAACTGGCTAGATTGTCCTGGACGTCTCCTATCTTCCTGTGGCTTCCATGGTTTTTAGTCTTTCTAGTTATTCTAGAGTTCTGTCTGCTAACTGTTCCCTGTCTTTTAGAACCTCTGCTGCTAGTTCGGTGGTTTCCAGGATGTCTTCTAACTACCTGCAACTTCCATGGTATTTGGATGTTTTAGTTACTTTGGAGTTTTGTCTGCTACCTGTCTGCTCCCTCCATGAAGTCTCCTACCTGCCTGCAACTTCCAGTCCTTGAGTCTCCAATCTGCCTGAGATCTTCAGAAACTGTTTAATTGGCTCGAGGTCTTCAGTAATTCTGCAATCTGCCTGAGGTCTTTAGTAACTCTGCAATCTGCCAGCGGTGTTCAGCAACTCTGCAATCTGCCTGAGGTCTTCAGTAACTCAGCAATGTCCCTGCTGTTTCTAGTAAGTCTGCAATTTGCCTGCAGTCTTCAGTAACTCTGTAATCTGTTTGATGTCTTCAGTAACTCTGAAATCTGTCTGACGTCTTTAGTAACTTTGAAATGTGCCTGCTGTTTCTAGTAACTCTGCAATTTGCCTGTGGTCTTTAGTAACCCTGTAATCTGTCTGATGTCTTCAGTAACCCTGCAATCTGTCTGATATTTTCACTAACTCTGCAATCTGCCTGTGGTTTCTAGTAACTCTGCAATGTGGTTGCGGTCTTTAGTAACTCTGCAATCTGTCTGAGGTCTTCAGTAACTCCACAATCTGTCTGAGGTCTTCAATAACCCTGCAATCTGTCTGAAGTCTTCAGTAACTCTACAGTCTGTCTGAGGTTTTTAGTAACTCTGCAATTTAACTGTGGTTTTCAGTACCTCTGTTAATGGTCTCCTGTCTGCTTTCTGTGTCCTGCATGCCTCAACTGCTTGCTGCACCGATGCATGTGGCCAGTGTGCCAACCCAGACCTTGGCCTTAGAAGATCCACCTCACCCAGTGAGCCTGCATTATATATTTATGCACTTAAGGACCGACTCATTAAGACTGGTGTTGTACACGTAGGATACATTCCCACAATGAGTATTTGTTGAGTTTTGACTCTGCAAAATTTCTGCACTTACTCCACACCTTAGTTTACTTGCATTTTTTCATTGCATAATTGTGTGCCTTTTTTTGTTACATGCGTTTTTGATGCAACGTTTTTGTCTCTGTTTGGTGTGTCATGCTCTAAATAAAGCTGCTCTGGTTTTGATGCTTCCTGTGTTTTTGCTTTGCCAAAACTTTATTGATATACATAGGTGTGGTGTACATGCGCTTTTGATGTGTTTCCGCCTCCAAAACACACCAACAATGTATGTGCATTTTTTGCTGCGGATTTTTCGCATCTAATGCAAGTCTATGGGGAAAATCTGAACAGAAAACTCAGTGTACACTCAAGAAAAGTTGACGTGCTGCGGATTGCAGATTACATAGCATGAACAAGACGCACAATGGACGTGAGATTTGTATAAATCCCATCCACTTTGCTGGTACTGTAAAATGGTGCTTTTCTGCTACACCGAAAATACACAGCGTCAAAAACGCGATAAAAGCTCATTGTGGGCACATACCCTTAATCTAATGTAGCTTTAGGATAAATCTATGCAGAAATATTGAAAATAAAGGGTACCCAAACTTTTTAGCACCAGTGTACATATATATATATGTATATATATATATATCTATATATATATATAGATATATATACACTGCTCAAAAAAATAAAGGGAACACTCAAATAACACATCCTAGATCTGAATGAATGAAATATTCTCATTGAATACTTTGTTCTGTACAAAGTTGAATGTGCTGACAACAAAATCACACAAAAATCATCAATGGAAATCAAATTTATTAACCAATGGAGGCCTGGATTTGGAGTCACCCCCAAAATTAAAGTCCTTAAAACAAGTCAAAATGAGGCTCAGTATTGTGTGTGGCCTCCACGTGCCTGTATGACCTCCCTACAATGCCTGGGCATGCTCCTGATGAGGTTGCGGATGGTCTCCTATGGGATCTCCTCCCAGATCTGGACTAAAGCATCTGCCAACTCCTAGACAGTCTGTGGTGCAACGTGACGTTGGTGGATTGAACGAGACATGATGTCTCAGATGTGCTCAGTCAGATTCAGGTCTGGGGAACGGGTGGGCCAGTCCATAGCTTCAATGCCTTCATCTTGCAGGAACTTCTGACACACTCCAGCCACATGAGGTCTGGCATTTTCCTGCATTAGGAGGAACCCAGGGCCAACCGCACCAGCATATGGTCTCACAAGGGGTCTGAGGATCTCATCTCGTTACCTAATGGCAGTCAGGCTACCTCTGGCGAGCACATGGAGGTCTGTGCAGCCCAGTAATGCCATCCTACACCATTACTGACCCACTGCCAAACCGGTCATGCTGAAGGATGTTGCAGGCAGCAGATCGCTCCCCACGGCGTCTCCAGACTCTGTCACGTCTGTCACATGTGCTCAGTGTGAACCTGCTTTCATCTGTGAAGAGCACAGGGCGCCAGTGGCAACTTTGCCAATCCTGGTGTTCTGTGGCAAATGCAAAGCGTCCTGCACGGTGTTGGGCTGTGAGCACAACCCCCATCTGTGGACGTCGGGCCCTCATACCACTCTCATGGAGTCGGTTTCTAACCATTTTGCAGACACATGCACATTTGTGGCCTTCTGGAGGTCATTTTGCAGGGCTCTGGCAGTGCTCCTCCTGTTCCTCCTTGCACAAAGGCGGAGGTAGCGGTCCTGCTGCTGGGTTGTTGCCCTCCTATATCCCCCTCCATGTCTCCTGGTGTACTGGCCTGTCTCCTGGTAGCGCCTCCAGCCTCTGGACACTACGCTGACAGACACAGCAAACCTTCTTGCCACAGCTCGCATTGATGTGCCATCCTGGATGAGCTACACTACCTGAGCAACTTCTGTGGGTGGTAAAGTCCGTCTCATGCTACCACAAGTGTGAAAGCACAACCAACATTCAAAAGTGACCAAAACATCAGCCAAAAAGCACTGGAACTGAGATGTGGTCTTTGGTCCCCACCTACAGAACCACTCCTCTATTGAGAGTGTCTTGATAATTTCCAATAATTTCCATCTATTGTCTATTCCATTTGCACAACAGCCTGTGAAATTGATTGCCAATAAGTGTTGCTTCCTAAGTGGACAGTTTGATTTCACAGAAGTTTGATTTACTTGGAGTTATATTCTGTTGTTCAAGTGTTCCCTTTATTTTTTTGAGCAGTATATACTGTAAATATACAGTACAGACCAAAAGTTTGGACACACCTTCTCATTTAAAGATTTTTCTGTATTTTCATGACTATGAAAATTGTACATTCATGCTGAAGGCATCAAAACTATGAATTGACACATGTGGAATTATATACTTAACAAAAAAGTGTGAAACAACTGAAAATATGTCTTATATTCTAAGTTCTTCAAAGTAGCCACCTTTTGCTTTGATGACTGCTTTGCACACTCTTGGCATTCTCTTGATGAGCTTCAAGAGGTAGTCACCGGAAATGGTCTTCCAACAATCTTGAAGGAGTTCCCAGAGATGCTTAGCACTTGTTGGCCCTTTTGCCTTCACTTTGCGGTCCAGCTCACCCCAAACCATCTCGATTGGGTTCAGGTCTGGTGACTGTGGAGGCCAGGTCATCTGGCGTAGCACCCCATCACTCTCCCACTTGGTCAAATAGCCCTTACACAGCCTGGAGGTGTGTTTGGGGTCATTGTCCTGTTGAAAAATAAATGATGGTCCAACTAAATGCAAACCGGATGAAATAGCATGCCGCTGCAAGATGCTGTGGTAGCCATGCTGGTTCAGTATGCCTTCAATTTTGAATAAATCCCCAACAGTATCACCAGCAAAGCACCCTCACACCATCACACCTCCTCCTCCATGCTTCAAGGTGGGAACCAAGCATGTAGAGTCCATCCGTTCAACTTTTCTGCGTCGCACAAAGACAAGGTGGTTGGAACCAAAGATCTCAAATTTGGACTCATCAGACCAAAGCACAGATTTCCACTGGTCTAATGTCCATTCCTTGTGTTCTTTAGCCCAAACAAGTCTCTTCTGCTTGTTGCCTGTCCTTAGCAGTGGTTTCCTAGCAGATATTTTACCATGAAGGCCTGCTGCACAAAGTCTCCTCTTAACAGTTGTTGTAGAGATGTGTCTGCTGCTAGAACTCTGTGTGGCATTGACCTGGTCTCTAATCTGAGCTGCTTTTACCCTGCGATTTCTGAGGCTGGTGACTCGAATAAACTTATCCTCAGAAGCAGAGGTGACTCTTGGTCTTCTTTTCCTGGGGCGGTCCTCATGTGATCCAGTTTCTTTTCAGCGCTTGATGGTTTTTACAACTGCACTTGGGGACACTTTCAAAGTTTGCCCAATTTTTCGGAGTGACTGACCTTCATTTCTTAAAGTAATGATGGCCACTTGTTTTTCTTTACTTAGCTGCTTTTTTCTTGCCATAATACAAATTCTAACAGTCTATTCAGTAGGACTATCAGCTGTGTATCCACCAGACTTCTGCACAATACAACTGATGGTCCCAACCCCATTTATAAGGCAAGAAATCCCACTTATTAAACCTGACAGGGCACACCTGTGAAGTGAAAACCATTTCCGGTGACTACTTCTTGAAGCTCATCAAGAGAATGCCAAGAGTGTGCCAAGCAGTCATCAAAGCCAAAGGTGGCTACTTTGAAGAACCTAGAATATAAGACATATTTTCTGTTGTTTCATACTTTTTTGTTAAGGATATAATTCCACATGTGTTAATTCATAGTTTTGATGCCTTCAGTGTGAATGTACAATTTTCATAGTCATGAAAATACAGAAAAATCTTTAAATGAGAAGGTGTGTCCAAACTTTTGGTCTGTACTGTATATATATATATATATATATATATATATATATATATATATATACTTTTATATATACACATACACATATACAGTGGGGGAAATAAGTATTTGATCCCTTGCTGTTTTTGTAAGTTTGCCCACTGACAAAGACATGAACAGTCTATAATTTTAAGGTTAAGTTAATTTTAACATTGAGAGATAGAATATCTCCCAAAAAATCAAGAAAATCACATTATGTAAATTAGATCAATTTATTTGCATTTTGCAGTGAGAAATAAGTATTTGATCCCCGACAAACCATTATGAGTTATGGCTCCTACAGACCAGTTAGACTCTCCTAATCAACTCATTGCCTGCATTAAAGACAGCTGTCTTACATAGTCACCTGTATAAAAGACTCCTGTCCATAGACTCAATTAATCAGTCAGGATCTAACCTCTACAACATGGGCAAGACCAAACAGCTTTCTAAGGATGTCAGGGACACGATCATAGACCTGCACAAAGCTGGAATGGGCTACAAAACCATAAGTTAGATGCTGGGTGAGAAGGAGACAACTGTTGGTGCAATAGTAAGAGAATGGAAGAAATACAAAATGACTGTCAATCAACATCGATCTGGGGCACCATGCAAAATCTCACCTCGTGAAGTATCCTTGATCATGAGGAAGGTGAGAGATGAGCCTAAAACTACATGGGGGAACTTGTTAATGATCTCCAGGCAGATGGGACCACAGTCACCAAGAAAACCATTGGTAACACATTACGCCTTAAAGGTTTAAAATCCTGCAGTGCCCGCAAGTTCCCCCTGCTCAAGAGGGCACATGTGCAGGCCCGTCTGAAGTTTGCCAATGAACACCTGGATGATTCTGTGAGTTATTGGGAGAAGGTGCTGTGGTCAGATGAGACAAAAATTGAGTTCTTTGGCATTAACTCAACTCGCCGTCTTTGGAGGAAGAAGGATGAGTACAACCCTAAGAACATTGTCCCAACTGTGAAGCATGGTGGGCGAAACATTATACTTTGGGGGCGATTTTCTGCAAAGGGGACATGACGACTGCACTGTACTGAAGGCAAGATGGATGGGGTCATGTATTGCGAGATTTTGGCCAACAACCTTCTTCCCTCAGTAAGAGCATTGAAGAGGAATCATGGCTGGGTCTTCCAGCAAGACAATGATCCAAAACATACAGCCAAGGCAACAAAGGAGTGGCTCAAAAAGAAGCACAGTAAGGTCATGGAGTGGTTTAGCCAGTCTCCAGACCTTAATCCCATAGAAAATTTATGGAGGGAGTTGAAGCTCCAAGTTGCCAAGCGACAGCCTTAAGATCTTAATGATTTAGAGATGATCTGCAAAGAGGAGTGGATCAAAATTCCTCCAGACATGTGCGCAAACCTCATCATCAACTACAAAAAATGTCTGACTGCTGTGTTTGCCAACAAGGGTTTTGACACCAAGTATTAAGTGTTGTTTGCCAGAGGGATCAAATACTTATTTCTCACTGCAAAATGAAAAAAATGTATCTAATTTATACAATGTGATTTTCTTGATGTTTTTTGGATATTCTATCTCTCAATGTTAAAATTATCCTACCCTTAAAATTATAGACTGTTCATGTCTTTGTCAGTGGGCAAACTTACAAAAACAGCAAGGGATCTAATACTTATTTCTCCCACTGTAAGTGGCGGGGTAAGATTGGCTGGATGCATACAATGTAAGAGGTATACACCACATCTTCTCAATGACTTGCACCTCCATGCGCCTCGCAAGAAATGCTATTCAAGTAAGGGACTGGAGTACATTTTTTACGTAAGTCACACCACTAAAAAGTGGTTTAAGTTAAGATGAATTTGACGAGTGAACATCACCACATCCCGTCCCACCCATGCTTTTCCCACTTTGGCCAACAGTGAAAAACTGGCAAAAACACTTTGATGAATCGGTTCAATACTCTTTTTACTCAATTACACTTTAGACATGGAAATGAGCTCTGCTTCATACCCTACCCTTCATAATAGGGTATGGCCTCCTGAAAAAAAACTTGCCTTGTAAACTTGTTACCGAATTGGTCACATCTTGCATAGTGACTGCTGGTGATTCCTACTGGTGCATCTAAGACTAAGATGTATTGAAAATTTCATTTTGAGTTGCATTTGTAGCAGACACTCTTGTTCTGTGATGATTTATTGATTTATACTTTTGAGGTTCTTCATATCAAGGTAGAAATTTGCGCTTGAAGATAAGAAATATGATGCTTCAGATATATGAAAGTGAATCTTTTTGGATCAAATACTTTGTGGTATAGTACTAAAGGTCAAGAAATAAACATTTCTTTGCTGCTAAACAAAATGGTTTCAGTAAATTACACATGGTATTGAGCATCGCTGTTTATTCTTTATATGGCACAGTCAGACCTTTAAATCCCATCAAGAAGAGCAGGGCAATACAAGCGTCAGGGAACGTAGCGCTGTTAATCCATTTCTGAACAAGGTCTTGTGAATGTATGTTTCTGTGTAGGTAAAAGGAGTCCAGCTGATACTCAGATCCTCTCTCTTTACAAGCGGTCCAGGCTCCAGGGGACATTGTTCATTGCCTTGGCGTCTTCTAATGCAGTGCATTAGTATTATACAGGGAGGCCGCTAACAAAGACAACTCTCTCATGTATTTTAAAGTACAAAAATTGCTTGGGGAAAGAAAATACGAGTTCATTTATAGACAGGATTTATGTGAAACCATGCTATTAGATACAAAAACTCCAAACCCCTGTAGCCGGGTAGATAAAAACACACTGTAGCAATATATACGTGAAACATAGAAATATCTTTCATCATAGTAATACAAATAAATACTGATGTAATGCAAAGAAGAAAAGTCATAGTTAGTACTTTTTGTTCTAGACATTAAAATTAAATTGACTGGTAAAATATTAGTCCTGCCGAAAAAATTTTTTTCAATATGTTATTTAGAAAGTAAAAGGATTTCCAGATTTCATAAAAAGAAAATATGATATGGAATTGAGAACTTATAGTTTACACATGTCAGAAATCCTTTTAGTGAGTTAATACCAAACTTGAATTAATTTTTTTTCTATTTAAATGATTACAATATTTTCAGAATTTTGTGAAACAAATTGTGCTGCTTTGTCACACCATTTTTCAAGACCTGTAATATTTCTATCTTCCATTGATGGAGCTATGTACTATATGTGAGGGGTTGCTTTTCTAGTAGTGATAAGGTTTTATTTATGCCAATTTGATATACAGTGCATATGACATTTTGAACACTTTTTAATGCTTTTTTTTTAGAGAGTTAAGGTATCAGAAAAAGCAATTATGGGATTTTATTTTTTTTTAATGGAGGAAAAAAGGTGGGAGTTGATTTTACTTTTTTAATATACTTTTAAAAACTTTTCTTTGTTTTTTTACATAATTGTTTTACTTCCCTTAGGTGACTTGAACCTGTGATCGTTTGATCGCTTGTACTATGTACTGCAGTACCACAGTATTGGAGTATATAGAAAAAATAATGCTCTTATTTGAAGCTCAACCTGTGACTGAGCTTCACAGGAGTACCAAGATGGCAACAATGGGGGTGTTCAAAAAGCCTATGGCTGCCATGGTAACCCGTCAATACACCTAATCGCTCAGCTCCGGCCACAACCTCTACCAAGCATCTATGGTGCTTGGAAGTAACTCAGATCCTGAGCCACCTGCACACTTGTGGACCCTTGCCCAAGACAAATGTTCACATTCTAATCTGGGAGGATGTTAAAGGGGTTTTCCACTATCAGAAAACCCTTGTCCCTAGGTGTAGATTGTTTTTCAAAATAAACCAACTGGACTAATCTTTGCTCCACAGAATCAAGGAACCTTGGGTGCCCATAATCTTCTCGATAGTTCACTAATTGTCCTTTCCTTGGACTATGTTCACCAGATACTAACTACTGCATACTGGGAACACCCCACTACACCTTCCATTTTCCTTTTTGGAGATTCTCTGATCCAGTTATCAAACCTTTTTAAATTAACACTTTGCAAAGTGACTCAGATCCTTGAATTTTCTTGTTTTCTTGCTTCCAACACATCAACTTCAAGAACTGACTGCTTACTTGCTAGTTGCTACCTAATACATCGCACCCATTAACAGGTGCTTCTGTCAGTACACAATGATTAATATTTATTACTTTCATTGATTTTAAATTAATATATAACGGGGATTGACAAGTGTCATGTGCTACTTGCTATCAATAAAATGTAGGACTATACAAATGGCATAAGCACTCTAATACTAGATTAGTCCAGGACTCTTACTGCCAGATAAACAGTACATTTAGATAACACTGCTTCAAAATGAAATTTGGATATAAAGTGAGTGCCGCTAAAATCTGAGGCTCATTTTATGTGCCGCACACATTACTACTCAGTGATTCTGTTGGACATGTATCACCTGCTTTGTAATTGAAGTTTTGTTGCTTCAATAATCTATCAGTGTAACTTTATCTGTGCACACATTAATAAACAGGTGGCATCCTGTGAGAGGACCATGTTGAAAGTCACTGGGATTTTTAATATAACCCATCGTATTGAAAATATTTGTCCATTAAGACTATATATTTTATCTTATACCTATTTGTCCTCTGGTTAGAAGGCCACACACTTTTAACTATATTGTACATGTCTAATCAAGACAGTTGATTATACAAGAGAGTATTACATAAAACCTTTGAGGTTCCAAAGACAAATTTATACTGGAATGGACCTTTTTTTTCCAATATTTACCACATATAGCCGAAATGCAAGATGAATAAATTTATCATCAAACAATGCTATTAAATCATGCACCAATGTCTAATCATGTTGAATAACATTTTTTACAAATTTCCCCCCAAATTTTGTTTTCTTACTAATTCTACGTTTTTGGGATTAGATTTGTATGAATCTAGCAAAATGACACCCAGAAAGGGTTAAAATATTAAAAGCTGGCATACTTACCTTTCCTAGGGCCTCACCTGTCCTTATGCCACTATTTGGTCCTCTGCGGTGGTATTCAGTACTTTTAGTGCTACATTCTGGTGCTGAAGCCTCAAATGTTCATGTGTGCATACAGTATGTGGGGGGGCACATACCACTGACATCATAGAAGTGCATAACGACGCATCTAACCGACATTAATTATGTATCTGAACATATATAGATACTATCTAATGACTAATTTTATTTGAATATCCCTATTTATTATTTAGATGGGAAGTGAAGGGGGAAACATAAGGAAGGACCGGTGAAGGTCTGGAACAAATGAGTTTAATGTATTTTACTATTTTTTAAACCCCTTCTCTGTCCTCTATTCCCTATGAACTGGAGTCCGGAGAGTCCTCAGATCATAATAAACATATTTTTGTGGCACTTTCACTTCAGACTAATTTTACTTGGACACATTTAAATCTACCAGAGGAATCAAGCAAATATACTGAAACAAATTTTTGGATATGTTCGTATCTCTACTAATCATACATTTTAATGAAAAGTCAGGAAAACTTAACTATTATACATGACGATTCCAGGTGATCATCATTTTAAAAGTTTTTTTTAACTATGTGATACACCAATTATGACTAATATGCCACACTTGAAAAAGTATATTTAGCTTTCCAACCATGCATGTGAGCTGCCAGTTTAGTCTGCCGTGTTGATTGATTTTACTCTAACGTGTATGACAAGCCTATTGAATGGAGTGAATGGAGCATATTGCTTATAGGTATGATATTATGATATAAATATCAAAATCATATAATTTGCCATAAATACAGTATGGGCCATACTGCATAAATGCTTCTGGACATTTGTAAACCCTATTGGTTAAGCTGATTCTAAACACAATGCAGATCTGCAACTTGTAAAATGGATGAATCAACTCTACCACTATTTGATCATGTTGATCTGCGAAGATCAAACTTTCAATTAAAAACATGGCTGTCCTTCTCTACTGCTTACCAAGCTCACAAATAAGATCTTCATAAGGAAGAATGTCAACTACAAACCTGGTACACACAGATTTAGATAATGCCAAAAATAAGCAAGTAATTTGATAGCTCTTCTAGATTTATAGAATCATGGGATTAAATGCTTTCCACTTATTCAAAGAGGATTACCCTGGATACATTTATTTGTTTAGAGGAGATTCTTTACAGAATTGAAGAGTTTACAATGATATGACTGATGGAAAAGAGAAAATCCGATTCAGCTTTAGCCCCTATCGTCGGGCACAGATGTGGTAGTAGAGATGATCCAAATGGCACAATGGAAAGTAGTAAATAATCTTTAATCACCTGAGTCATGCTCCAGAAACTCACTAGAGAAAAGGACAAACCATTTTTTTTTATTTTACAAAGAAAAGTACATGTGGAGATAAATAAAGCTGAGTGTGATTTATATGAGAAATATGCATGGGCTGTTCATATGAAACATAAAGAGACACTTTCCTTTTGCTCTTCACAGAGTTCACTGCACTCTGACTCCATTGTTATAAAGTGTAATATTAACGTTGTTATTGCCTTGTAGCGTACCATCATCATTTCAGAATAATTGATTGGTGTAATGTGAATTGTGTTTGCTATTGCATATACAGTATCTTTACCTTGTTTAGAACACAGAATAATGTGACTTCATTATGAAAGAAAGACAGTGGTAATAAAGAAAGTAATATAATAACAGAACTTAAATGTGTAAATTTAAATGGTCGCTGTAGTATACGTAATAATAAGAAACTTTGTAATATATTTTATTGGAGAAATATACTTCTTCCACAAATGAAGTCTATAGAGACTGGAATTGGAATAAGTAGGGGGGTGTAGAGTGAGAAAAACAGACATACACAGATCAAACTTTCGCTTTTTAATAAATGCTTTTTCCTATTGCAAATCTGGATTGACTGCTACACTACTCAGTACTACTGTATAATGTCCAGTATGCTGCTGTTGCTATTGAACATGTACTACATAAAGAAAGGGAACACTAGTTCCCCAATTATCTGTGTATGGAATATTATTGGTGTATGTCAGCTAATCTCCATCCTCTTTCTCAGAGACAACTGAAAGTTACAGATAGAGCCTACAGAGGGAAAACTATTGAAAAATAAAGGATACAAGTCACACAATGGCCACAAATAGTATTTTAATAGCCAATCTATATTGATTCCGAAGCAAAGCTGCACATGTGATTTTGCAGATGATTCACAACAGATTTTATACATATACACTGAGGAGATGAAATATGCAGTGAAAATTTGCCTCATTTTTGCATGATAATAAATATCCACCTACAGTTAGAATCAGAAATATTTGGACAGTGATTAATTTGGGCTCTGCATGCTACTATTTCTGGAAGCAATGCACGTCTTCAAACACTGGGTTTCCTCCTTTGTGATGCCTTGCCAGGCCTTTACTGCAGCTGACTTCAGTTGTTGTTTGTTTGTGGGTTTTTCTGCCTTAAGTTTTGTCTTAAACATGTGAAATTCATGCTCAATGGGGTTGAGATTGTCATGGTTTTGGGATTTGATCCATTGACCTGTTGCTGCATGGTCGGTTTCCCTGTCTGCAGAGCTACAGCCTTTTTTTCCCTGCCCAAATGCTGAGATAGTTTCAATTGGCTTTGTTTCGCCTTCTTGGTTTGCCCTATCACATTCCAGGTTGGGTATTTTATGTTCAACCTTCACTGCACTTCCTTGCTGGATATACCTCTAGGTGGACTTGGGTTTAGGAGTTCCAGCTCTTCAGCTAAGGGGTTTACTTTTCATGGTAAACACCTGTTGAATTCCTGCAGTGAGTCTGTTTTCCTACCCAGTTTCTCTTCCTTTCACCTCTTTAAGTTTCTGGGAGGTTTTACTTGTTCCATTTACTTTTGGCTTTCCTTGGCTTCCCCTCTCTACCCTATATGAACATGTTTTAATTTTCTCACCATGGGTTTTGTATCTTCCTGCACACTTTCCTCTCCTCTTGTTAGCAGTGTGTTGCGGCCTCCCCTCTGGTTCCTCAGTAGGTATGAGAAACCCCTCGATGGCATTTTAGGAAGCCAGGTCCGAGGTGGTGTTTTTGAATTGTGCAGCTAGGGTCTTTCTTGTCTGTACAGGGACCAGTTGGGTGTGGGTGTGGCGTCTCCCTGTAGTAGGTCTTCCTTCTTTTCATTACCCATGAATGAGTGTGTGTTGAGAGAGATCTAGTGATTTACTCTGCCATTTAAGAATATTCCACTTCTTTGCCTTAAAAAACACCCGTGTTGCTTTCACAGTATGTTTTGGATCATTGTCCATCTGTACTGTGAAGTGTCATCCAATCAACCTTGCTGTATTTGGTTGAATTTGAGCAGAAAGTATAGCTGTGGAGACACAAGGGTCAGTAGATGCTCTCATCCACTGGCCTGGCTGTCTTTAGAAAGACCGCATGGACCAGGGCCCATACCACTGAATGTTCGTACTCCTTCCACGTGGGTAGAATACTACTCAGACAACACAGGTTGAGGCTAACACAATGGGGGTTACTTTATTGGATCACCAACAGTAAATAACATATAGTACAATCCCAGCAAGTACATAAGATGATGCAAATGACAGAATTTCACCCTTTTGCTGGCTCGCTGGGAATTAGAACATCAGAAACTTCAGGGATTCCAGGGCCAACTACTCCAACCAGTAGCACCCCGCTTTTGGTGGGCACCCACAGAGAGGAGATAGCAGCAAGCTTTGGAAGCTGACAGAGTCCATTGAGGTAAAAGGCCAGATGACCTGATTGTCCCAATCTGGGTTCTCCAAATGTCTCCATGGGTTCAGTGATGGGCAGTGGATCAAATATGTTTTGCTCTGGTTGGAGCCATACAGGCTTGGGGGGAGATGGGAGGAGATAATCCCTCATTGTTTGAGTGTTCAATTAACCTGCATATTTTGTCCTTCAATGTTTGCAGAACAAGTTGCAGGGACTAATACAATAGGTAGTCAGCAGGCATTCACCAAATTAACAAACATCGATTGTTCAATTAATTTGCCCCTTTGTCCCTCAAGAATAGCAGAACAATAAACTGCAGTGACTGATACAATAGGCAATCAGCAGCCATTTAACAAATCAACAAACATCAATTCAACCTACAACAAGAGTCAATGTTCAGGCTCTTATAAACAATTGAACAATAAGTTAATATCCCTGGCCTACTGAATAATATGTCTGACATAATTAAGAATAAATGCGGTGTCATCACAATAGCCATGTACACTTCAGAGTTCATCCGGCTGCTTCTGTCTTCAGTCACATCATCAATAAACACTAGTGACCTAGTGCCATTGGAAGTCATGCATTTCCATGCCATCACACTGCCTTCACCATATTTTACACAGGATGCTGTGTGCTTTGGATCATGAGCCATTCCAAGCCTTCTCCATACTTTCTTTTTCCCATGATTCTAACAAAGG
Source organism: Phyllobates terribilis (assembly GCF_046119375.1). Taxonomy (NCBI): domain Eukaryota; kingdom Metazoa; phylum Chordata; class Amphibia; order Anura; family Dendrobatidae; genus Phyllobates; species Phyllobates terribilis. The sequence continues at coordinate 310,560,764 of NW_027362763.1, read as the reverse complement.
TTGATCTTAGTTTAAGCAGTCCAAATAATGCTTTTCCAGAACTGGGCTGGCTTCTTTAGATGGTCTGTTTCTCTTCCATTGAGAGCTCCTTTGACTGCATGCTGTAAGTTCACAACAACAACTTCCAAATGCAAATGTCACACCTGGAGTTAGCTCCAGACCGTTTACCTGCTTAATTGATGATGAATTAATGAGGGAATAGCCCATGCAGTACATTAAAGAGCTTTTGAGATAATTTTCCAGTTTCTTTTGGTCCTTTTAAAAAGAGGCAGCTACATATTAAAGAGCTGTAATTCCTAATCCCTTACTTGAAATAGGATGCAAATATCCTCGAATTAAAGCTGAGACTCTGCACTTTAAACCCATATAGATGATATAACTGTATCTTGAATATCTTTTGGTAGGCAGCTAAAATGCCAAAAGTTGTGTTGCTGTACTTGTGTTACTGTACAAATATCTAACTGTGTATGATTGTAGGATTCTGTCTTTTGCTGCGGATCTGCAGGGTGAAATCTGCATCTCAAATATGCAGCAAATCTGTAAAGTCTAAATATGGACTAAAAGTAACTTTTAACACCCCATCATAATGTTGCTGGACTATTAGCACATTATGGATTACAATCAGTAGTTATAATATAATAATAATATTTTTTTTATTTATATAGCGCCAACATATTCGGCAGCACTTTACAATTAAGTAGGGACATATACAGACAATATAAACAATACAATGTATCATATTTCAACAGTTACAGGAGGATTGAGGGCCCTGCTTGCAAGCTTACAATCTATATGGAAATGGGGGGACACAATAGGGAGAGCATGGTCATCAACCAGTATCCGTCTAAGGGCAGTTACCGTGTGGTATTTGGTGCATGAAGGATGTGGAGACAGATGAATATGCAGGGGCAGATTAAGATTAATATTTAGGAGGAAACAGGGGAGAGTTAGGTTGGTGAGTTAAGGTGGTAGGCTTGTCTAGTCCTCTATGATGAGAGAGGGAATATCACAGGATAGGAAGTGTGGAAGCCAGGTGGCAAAGTGATCCAGAAACTGATGGGAGGGGCCTGGAGGGTGATATACAACCGCCACTCGCAGGGAGAAGGGTTTGAAGAGTCTAATGGTGTGAACTTCGAAGGAGGGAAACATAAGTGCGGGAACTGGGTGGATGACCTGGAAAGCACATTGTGGTGAAAGGAGCAAACCAACACCTCCACCTTGTCTGCTCTCAGGTCTGGGGGTGTGTGAAAATTGTAGGCCGTCATATGAGAGAGCAGCTGTGGTGGTTGTGTCAGACTGCTGGATCCAAGTTTCAGTGAGATCCAGAAGGTTAAGGGAATTTGAATTTAGTTATATGAGTTATGGATAATTGAATAGCATAGTGCTTGGATTTATAAACCATCATTCACCAATTTATAGCAATTTAACTGAACTAATAATGTGTACCCCTTATTTATCAGTAGTAAATGTCTCTTCTTTTCAAAATGAATGGAAAGAATACCCTTAATTTATCAGCACAGTGAAGAAATAACTTCATCATCCCAAGAGCGGACACTAACAGAAAAGGCTCCCTGTGCGAGAGTTGGGCTGCGTTTCTTAAAGTCGTTATCTATTTTAATTTTTTATGCCCATAGGGTTCTGTTAGGGCATAATAGTATAATCGATGTTAATCATCCTCCACAGGTCCAGCTATGTCACTCTAATACTGCTCCGGTATATGTTGAAGTAATGACCGTCACTTCAGACAACCAATACATTCAGTGGCTTGAGCCATCTACCTCGGCATGATTTCTGAGCTTAGAGATTACCTGGAGAGGTCACGTGCTATAGTTGTGATGTTACCACTGCAGCCTACAAACAAAGACCAGAGCTATAACAGAGAGGCATTTCTGCGTAGGGATGTGGACTGTCTTAACCTGTTCCTGCCCCTGAAGACAACAATCACACTGTGTGAATAGTGTCATGTGGTTTTACATGTATTAGTGATCTGCATCTTATATAATGTGCTATGGTAATGTACAGTATATAAGCCATGTAAAGTGTTACTGTGTAATGTGAATAGTGTATGGGGCAGAGAAAGCATAGCACTAGCTTTGAGATAGTATAAGTTCAGTTTATATAGTAAGTGTTTTAGCAATAGTATAGGAGGACATAGGATAAGAATAATAGGTTTAGTCTATAGGATAGGAAATAGTTAATGACAGAACTAACCCAATTGGGTGGGAACTAGTGCTAATAAAAACAGGGGCACTTCCTGACGGTGTGTGGTTAGAGAAGTGTCAAGGTGTCAAGGTCAAGTTCAGATGCAGTGGGCTACTAGGGGCAGCATGTGCCAATCGTTTGAGGCAGTGGAAGGCCGTACCGAAAACCCTTGTGAACATTCCTGTAAAATCTGGAGCCTAGGGCTCAGGCCAGGTACCAAGGAGCATGCCTGGTCTTCTGACATCTCAAGGTCGGTGGATGTGGAATTATGTGGTGAGCAGGTGGCCGGTCCCGTGTGTACTGCTGAAGTGGACAGAAAATCCCTTAGGTTGATGGAGTCAGTAGGCCTAGGGGTAGTCCAGGACAAACAAGTGGCAGTGCTGAAGAGGTACTGTACTAAGGAAGGAAGAAACGTGAAATGATGTGCCTTATCCCACATGTCACCACCTGATGAACTTGAACTGACTAGTAAACGTTTGCTTGTTGCAATGAACTTGATGTCCCCTGAGTTGTGTGCGGTGGCTTCTAAGGATCGAGGTGTGGCGCCCCTGAGGGTTCAGTTTCCACAGGGGTACTGCACCTCAGATAGAGGTGTGGTATCTCCTCTTCCAGGTAAGGATGGAGCATCACTCAGAACCCCACTTCACACTCAACACTACATCACTCCTGTCCTGTAGGGGGTCTAAATGCACCAGGGTGCTGCCCTGGCCCGGGATAGAGGAGATGGGGGGAACCAAAGATAGGGGGAACCAAGTAGTGGGTGAGGGTGGAGGAAACACAGGAAGCACTTATAGAATCATATATAATTTATGGCCATCTTTAGTTTAAGGTGTTTGATTGTGGGTCTTCTGTCAGGGTCCAGCAAGAGTCTGCAGCTGGCTGAAGATTCGCGGTTCTCGCTCTCTTGCCTTGAGACGAGGAGTGGGTTAGAGTTAACCAGTGTCTCTACCCGGTCAGGGTCCTGTTCTAAGAAGGCCTTGCAGGGGAGCAGAGGAGATAGGCTCCACAGGCAAAAGGATCCCAGGGGGATACGAATGGAGTGCAGTTGCCACCTGTATTCTTCACTCTGGCTTAGCCAGAGGGATTCCTGCTGCAAGAGGGGTGACCGGCCCCCAATATCTGACTATGTACTTCACGTCACTGTTGGAAAAGCCCGGCGGCTTAGTGGATCCCAGGGAGGAACACAAGCGGGAGGAGATAAGAAGGAGAGGAACACACCAGCGGGGTCTTGACAGGTGCTCCTGATCTACCTGGGAAGTGATGAACCCCCTACCCGGTGGCCGCAATACACCGTGTGTAGCAGAGAGAAGCTTTGCGGCTGAAAGTTCATCTAAAGTGAGATGACTTTATTCACCGCCTCCGCTTGTTTATTCCTGCGTGGCACTGCACCCACCATTCCTCCATACTGATCATGCATCAAACACTGCCCTGAGGCCTACTCCGCCTGTGGGGAGTAGTACCAACCAAGCTGCCAGAACACCAGCCTCAGAGGACTGTTGCAGCGCTGGTGGCCTTCACCAGAAACCACAGGTGGCGTAGTCGAACAACCACTCATCCAAAAGCCCATTTTTCATGTGACAGCCCTGGGCACGGAACGGGTCTAGGCCATGACTGCATCCCGTCCCCAAACAACATCCGCAAGGCCCAGCTCTGGAGACAGCTGAGGCTTGCGGCCTACAAGTGAGTGAGATGCACTCCATACCTGACAGCACGCTGGGACAGGGACACTGTTTGTCTGTAAAGTGCCAGAGCGTATCCGGACATCAACTTGGTCATGACTACTCTGCGGCACTTTGCAACTCGACCAGAAGAGGATGAGTAACTTTGATTTTTTTTTAATAAAGCGCAAGCCTGTTGGCTTAGAAAAAGAAAGAAATTAATTTAAACTACCTAGAGAGGGAACTTGTCACATACAGAAATGCTATTTACCTATAGATATAGGGATAATTTGCAAGTTAATAGCATTTAAATACTAATTAGCTGGCTTACTGGAGCAGCCGATACAGGGAGAAAATTACGTTAAATTTTCCATGCAGCCGCTCGCTTCCAGTCATCATGGTTGTGCAGGAGGCTGTTATAGTCACCGTTCACTACACAATTGAAATCACTCTTCAACACTTTTATTGAAAGTCTGCTCTACATGTATGTGTACAGTGTGTGAACAGAGTAGGTTGTCAATGTGACGGGAGTGATTACAACTGATGTCACTATGTAGTGAGCAGTGCCTGTAACTGCCCCCTGTGTCACCCTGATGACTGAAAGCAAACAGCTCCAGGGAGGATAAAACATTATTTTTTCCCTGTAGCCACTGTTCCATTAAGCTAGCTTACCACTATCTCTGCAGGCAAATAGCATTTCTGGATGTGACAGAAATCTTATCTTTAATTAACACATTTCATACAGCAAAAACATGTTGGACATTCATCAGAAAATCACAGTGCATGATATATGAGTATAAAGCACACTTCACAGAAGCACCACATACACATCAAACATGTCATACAAACCTAGCGCACAAATCAGAAAAGCGCAGGTCACATAGACACATCACAAATGCACAGTGCACAAATCAGACACATCACACAAGTATAGAGCATGCATCAGACATGTCATGCAAGCACAGCTTACATAGACACATCACAAGAGTACAGTGCACATGTCAGCCATATCATACAAGTACAGCGCACATGTAAGACAAGTCAAATAGGCACAGCGCACACTTCAGACTTCACACAAGTACAGCACACACATCAGACATTTCACACAAGCACATTGCATATATCAGACATTTCACACTGGCATAACTTACACATCAGGCATCTCACACAACCACAGCACACAAACACAGTCCACACAAGAAACACATCACAAAAGCACAAATCACTCATCAGATATTTCACACAAGCACAGCGCACATATTAGATATTTCACACAATCACAACTTACATATCAGACATGTCACACAACCACAGTACACACATTAGAAATGTTACTAAAGCACAATGCACACATCAGTCATTTCATACAAGTATAACTTACATATCAGACATGTCACACAACCACAGTGCACACATCATAAACATCACACAAACACACATTTCACACAAACACATGAGACACATCACAGAATTACAATGCATACATAAGACACATCACACAAGCACAGCATACTCATCAGACATGTCACATGAACACAAAAGACATGTCACACACTCATAATGCATACATAAGACACTTTACAGAAGCATAGCGCAAGCATAAGGCTATGGCCCCACTATCGGTATTTGGTCAGTATTCGGGCAGCATTTTTTCTCAGGAGTGGGAGACAAAGACACATCACACAAGCACATGGCACACTTAAGAGACATCACACTCATCAGACACATCACATGAACACAACGGATAAATCAGAAATGTTACCCAAACCTATCACACACTTCAGATACCTCTCCCAAGTAAAGCACACACATCAAACACAGCAAAACACATCAAACAAGCACAACGCATACATCACACACTTCACAGAAGCACAACGCACACATGAGACAGATCACATAAGCACAGCACACTCATCAGACACGTCACATAAGCTAATGCACAAATCAGAATGTCACCCAACCACATCACACACTTCAGACACGTTACGCAAGCACAGCGCACACATTAGACACATCACACAAGCACAACATGCATATCAGACATGTCAAAGAAGCACAGAGCACACATCAGACATGTCAAACAAACACAATACAAATGACAGATACTGTATGTCACTGAAGAACAAAAAATGTATCAGACACATCACACAAGAACAGCGATCACATGTCAGACAGATCACTCAAACACAGCGCACACATTAGGCACCATCACAGAGCACACACTTTAGACATGTCTCAGAAGCAAAGAGCATACATCAGTCATGTCACACAGAGCACACATCACACAAGAATAGGACAGATATCAGACTCGTCACCTAATATGCAACATACATTAAACACACAAGCACAGTGTACACAAAAGACACGTCACACAAGTACAGTGCAGACATAAAACATGTCACAGAAGCACAGCTCACACATACTGTAATACACTTCACACCAACACTGCAGGCACATTAGACAAAACACACAAGCACAGCGTACACATTAGACAGATCATACAAGCACAGGTCACACACCAGACTTGTTTCTCAAGTACAGTGCACATATCAAACACATCACATATCAGACACATCACACAAGCACAGTGCACATTTCAGACACATCACAAGAGCACAGAGCACATATAGGAACCATCACACTAGCACAGTGCGCATACCAGACACATAAGACAAGCAAGTGCACGTCATACACAACGCGTAAGTTCAGTGCACACATCAGACAAGTCACATAAGTACAGCGCACACATTGGACACATGCAAGCAGAGCAAATACATCACACACGTCATGCTAGTGTGGGACACACACTGAACATATATATCAGGCAAAAACAAACACACATATCTTGTACACAATTATCACTGCAGAAACGCCATCATAAAATGTCAGTCACACAGTGAGGAATACTTATCATTTCCAGGGCTCATCTGCAACAGGCTCAACTCAGAAATTAGAAAGCTGGGATGCTTAAGCTGAGTCATGCCTACTGTGCCTCTAAGCCCCAGCCCCTTTCAATCAACACTGTAAACTTCTGTTTACCTTACTGGGCCCTATACATATACAGTACATTGTGTGGTACACAATTCAAAGCCCTCTTCTACTTGTGAGATGCCACCTCCCACCTGGACCCCTATGCAGCTGCATCGGCTGTAGTCTCTATATCCGCCCTTGCATCATGCTTGGAAATAATGTTTAATGAGAGATATAATTTCACCTATTCAGGTCATTGACACCCAGACCCAAAATAATGTTACTCAGCCATATCTCTCTATTTTCAAAGCTACAAAGTAATTACCTTATACCTGATATTACTGTGAATTTTTAAAGAAAGAAAAAAATTGCATCATATGAAATGTAAATTTGTCCAGTTTTACAATACATATAATTTTTTAAACCCAAGCTATGTTTTAAAAAATATACAGAAACCTTTCTACTAATGTCCTTATTCCCTGGAGCACAGGACTCCATATTATTTACTCCACCGCTATTGCAAATATTAGGCCTGGTACATGATCTGAAGTATGTGAGTAGAAAAAACATGGCTGTTTCCTGTCAATAGGTTGCATCTTGTATTGCATCATAGATTCACTGAAGTTATTGGAGTTGAGTTGCAAAACCACAGGTGTGGCACTGTTTCTGGAAGAACGACATGATATTTTTCTCATTTTGTACAACCCTTTTAACAATAGCAGAGAGACTTTACATATCCCATAAGTGGAATAGAAACAAAGGGTGTATATTTTACCCCTTAAAGGTCATAGTAATCATTTCATTTTTGTCTGCCTGTTTTCAGTCAACCACATTTCAATGTTCAGGTAACTATTAAAGGCCTATTAGCGACTAGAGATCAATACATAAAGGCAATTCTATCACTGTTTTTCTTTTTTTTCCACTTTATTTAGTGGGGGTGATTTTAACTGATACAGTATTATCATTGTATGTTTTGTTTATGATTTTATGATATTTACATGGACCTATATTTACATGTAATTGTTAAATTACATTTTATTTAATACCAATAATTTATTGAACACGAATCTTAAAAGTTTTATTTAATATTCTTATTTGTCTTTATTCATTAATTCATGTAATTCACTTTAACATTTTCCACAAAGCTCATTAAATGACAGTAATATATGTTTACAGAACATCACATTAAAGCCTGTCCTAAAGTGAATTATTACCGGGCAACCTTGCAACTTTTATTAGATCCTAGACTGCAATACCGTCATACCAAAAGGCATAAATATACAGTGCACACCTGATAGACCACCAAAGGTTTGATTGTCCTGATTCGCTGTAGATATTATTTTATCATATATTCTGGAAACTTAACCTTTATTTCGTTTTTGAAAAGTTTGGAAGTAGAGATGAGCGACCTTTCACGGTTCGGTTCATTTTTGCTTGGCGAACTTCCCGATGTTCGACCAAACAGTTCGTCGAACGGTTCATCGAACATCTCCAAATTCCATTGCATTCAATGGGAGGCAAAACCAAATGCATAGACAACACTTTCAAAGGGGCCCAAAAGCTGCCAAAACAGATCAAGTTAGGGGCAGACACCAGGAAAAGTGGCATAAACTGACCAACAGTTCAAATTTTATAATGGCACAGCAGCAGTCAGCCATGGACCATGCATGAGATATCATGTTCTGGGGCCAGTATCTACAGCTTTGAATTTAACTTCAAATTAAGATGAGGTGAGTGAGGGATCGGTGTAGGCCTGCTGTGCTGGGAGCCCTGATACCTCATGCAACAGCTCAAGCTGTTTTTCTGCTCAGCCACACTCAGGTGGCACAAATATAAGTTTTGTAGAATACTATTGCTAGAAAAATTTAAGGATAGTAACACAGGAAGTTTACTGAAAGTAAGTACAGGCCTGCCGGTCTGGGAGCCCTACTGCTACAGGCAACACACATGAAGAGTCTCCACATTTCAAAAAATTATTGCCACACACCACAAAAGTGGCATCATTTTCACCAGAGTAGAACTAGTATAATGGGGAACTGACACCCCTTCCAGTACAGGAAACACACCAGATGGAGACCCAACCAGGAGTCTCCACATTTCAAAAAATTAGGGGCAGACACCACCAAAGTGGCATCATTTACACCAGAGTAGAAATCGTATAATGGGGACTGACTCCCCTTCCACTACAGAAAACCCACCAGATGAAGACCCAACCAGGAGTCTCCACATTTCCAAAAATTATTGGTAGCTAGTGATGAGCAAGCACTAAAATGCTCTGGTACTTGTTGCTATGGTCGAGCAAATTGAAATGCTCGAGTGCTCGGTCCAAGCAATGAGCCCAATGGAAGTCTATGAGAAACCAGCATTTTTCCGGCGACCCCCCGGCAGTCTGCAGAGGGCCTAAAAATTGCCCAAATCGATGGGAACAGTGCTCAAATGACATGGGAACAGCATGGGAAAGACCCCTGGAAGCATCTCTGACTCCCAGGTCACTGCTGTCATCAATGTTGTCCGAGCTATTACGCCACTTTTACGGACTCACAATAAAACATACAAAAACAAAACCAAAATGGATTTTCCTGGGAAAAATGTTAAGGAACATCCTTTCCAGGGTAATGACTTGTATAGAAGGCAAAATAAATATACAAAAGCAAAATGCTCCTCCACACCTTGGGCTAGGTTGACATGTAGTTTTTGATGTTTTTTTGCACTTTTGCATTACTTTCAATGGTGAAAAATGCATTCACCGGGAAATGTCATTTAACATTTTACTACCTTATCTGGCCATGTGGTGTGTGAGACATGATCAGACACATTCATACAGTGCTGAAAAGACATGGGAACAGCATGGGGAAGACCCCTGGAAGTGTCTCTGTCTCCCAGGGCACTGCCTAAAACTGTGGTCATCTCATCAGAAGTGATCCTATATTACTGCGGTAATAATACAGACATTTTTGGCAACATGACAAATATTAAACTCCATTTAAAATGGTCAAGGTGTATGTCAAGGGACGAGGAAGTGGACGTTATAGTGATGGTGATAGTGCACGCAGAGGCCGTGTGCAAGATGAAACTGTGCCTGCTGAGGGAGAACAACAAAACTCACGTCATGTCGAACTACCTTCCTTTCCCAATTTCTAGGGGGCCACGGAACGCCACTATTGAAGCCAGAGCAGTGTGAAAAGGTAGTTGGTTGGATAGCAGATAAAGCTTCCAGTCAGTTTGCCACCACCCTGTGTTCTACATGGTCCAGTTTCAGTAGATGTGAGTCTGGACCACATTATTATTATTACTTTATCGCCATTTATTCCATGGCGCTTTACATGTGAAAAAGGGGTATGCATCGCAAAAACAATTACAATAATCTTTATCAAAAATGTGACATTGACTGGTACAGGAGAGGAGAGGACCCTGCCCACGAGGGCTCACAGTCTACAAAGGATGGATGAGGATACAGTAGGTGAGGATAGAGCTGGTCGTGCAGCGGTATGGTGAAGCCAGGGTTACTGCAGGTCGCAAAAGATGGGTCTTCATGTGCTTTTTGAAGGTTTCAACAGTAGGCGAGAGTCAGAAATGGTGGGGTAGAGAGTTCCAGAGAAGGAAAATGGAAAAGGAGGCCAATATTTTTTATGCTCAGTACAAATTTCTGGATTTTTATCGCTGTAATATGGAAAAGATCTGGCTGTATTCTGCAGTGCTAACAAGCAAATGGAGCAGAAAAATGGTGTACTCTGGATTGTTTTTTAAGCAAATAACCAGGATTAAGATAAAAAAAAAATTGCCCTGGCCCTTGATACCTAGGGGCTATGTCTACAAATATCTGTAAGAACAGCGGCAGCAGACAGAACATTCAATGGACCCTCTTGTACTGGACCTTGCCTGCCTAACTCCTGCTATCACCACTGAATATATGCAGCTGGATTAGTCCTCAGAAGGACAGTTAGTTCAGATGGATATACTGTATATATACTGTATGTTGTGGAATACCTATACTAACTATAAACAAGCAAATCCCTCCCTGACTCAGCAGCAACTCTCCCTACTCTGCCTCGTTCCGAGTTTGTTTTGACGAGCATAGCGGCACCAGGTCTTATATAGACCTGATGACACTGTGCAGCCAGCCAATCACTGTAATGCCCACAACCAAAATGGCTATGGTATTACAGTGTGTGGCAAGCAATCCCTGTATATTCATTGGCTCTCTAAAGAGCGCCAAACATGCAGGGCGGGGACCCGAGTTCCCGCCCGAGCAACCCGGAAATACTCGCCGAGCTTGTCAAGCACCATGATGCTCGGGCGAGTACCAAGCGGTGGCGAGCACGTTCGCTCATAACTATTGATAACATCAGCGGCAGCAGCAACAGCAGGCACAGAAGCCACGACAAAGATGTCACAGACTGCAACTATGCGAGATCAATGCAGCATACTAAAAACTACATGTGAAAACCCGGGGTTTTCCGTGGGCGTAACGCTACTTAGACAACACAGGGTGCAGGTGTAGTCTGTGTTAATCAACTAAAGAAGAACACAGATTAAAGAGTCAACATAAAAATAAAGGTCTGCTGCTCTTGCCATCAGAAAGTATGTCTGGCATAATTAATATTTTACTCTGTATCGTAACACTACACCATCACCTAGTTTGCACAGTCTGCGATTGGGGTGCAAAAGTCCTTGGAGATCCATGACTTTTTCATCTTTATGAAAGTTAGGCGGCCTACACTTTCAAGGGACAGCAGCTCTGAAGACATGTTCTGAGAAAACGCTGGCTGCCAGGCATCATAAAACCTCCAAGGCGTGACAGGCGAGCTCAGGCCTCTCTTCCATTTTTGAAGACCAAAATGTAAAAGGGTCCAAACCCTCCCTGATGGTATTGATATTGAGCTTGAGATACTTCTGCACCATCCTCTCCAGTCATTCACTACATGTCAGACTTGCACTCTGTTGTGCTGGTGCACTTGCTGGTCTAAAAAATGTGTGAAACGACTCACAGAAATTGTGAGATTCTGACACGCTGCTGCTGCTAATGTTTTTGCATTGACGAATTGACATTCCTGGAGTTGGAAGTCTAGAGCTGCGATGCACACTGTGTGCCTCACAGCTGTCTTGAAGAAAACCTCTCTTAAGGTTGTCTAAAAGCGTGTTTCGATACTCCAGCATGTGCGGATCTCTTTCCAGGGCCGAAAGCATCTGGCAAAATTTACTCTTGTACCATGGATCTAACAGAGTGGCAACCAAGTCAGCACTATTTTGAATCCTAACAATACGGGGATCATGTTGCAGATAGTGCAGCAAGAAGGCACTCATGTTCTGGGCTCTTCCATGAGGTCCAAGCCCATGGTGTGTTGGTGGCTGGGTAACACTGATGCTTGCTTCCTCTATACCCTCCCGCCAACCACGGACAACAGAGAGGGAATCATTATTCTCATCATCTCCTTACTGTTGCTAACCCATCGCCTCTTCCTCCTCATCCTCCTCCATTTTTCCTCAGCTCCTGCACCTTCACTAACAGTTTGTCTGGTATCACCAGCCCCCCTCGATCTCTGTAATCCACCCTCCCTTGGCACCCGCCTGTGTGATGACAGTGTGGAACTTAGAGACATTGTTATCCCTTCCGCATCCTCCTCTGCTTCCTCCTTTTCCTCTGGGACCACCACCTCCTCCCGCAGAGTATTCAGAGTGTGCTACAGCATGTAGATGACCGGAATAGTGATGCTGATGATGGCATTGTCAGCACTAACCATCTTAGTAGCCATTTTGAAACTGTGCAGAAGGGTGTAGAGGTCCTTAATCTGTGCCCACTCCGCAAACGTGATTTGCACCACGTCCATACTGCGCTGGCCCAGGCTATTCGACTTGAGATAATGCGTCTGGGTTCATGCTGCTGCCACAGTAACTGCAACATGTGCAGAGTAGAATTCCACTGTGTCGGCACATCGCATATCAACCGGTTAATCGGTATGGCCAAAGACCTCAGTATAGTTGCAAGTTGATGACCTGCAGGGTGCGAACGGCGGAAGTGAGCACACAGCAACCATGCTTTCTGCAGCAGGGCATTCAGGCCGGGATAGTGGTTGAGAAATTGCTGTACCAGCAAGTTGAGGACGTGAGCCAATCAAGGTACGTGTGTGAGGTTGCCGCCACCAGGTTCTCACCGTTATCGCACATGGCCTTCCCTGGCTCCAGGTTCAATGGAGACAGCCATTGCTCAAACTCTACCTGGATAGCTGTCCACAACTCTTGAGCTGTGTGACTGTGATATCCAAGCCATATTAATTTAAAGACTGCCTGATTGTGGTGAGCCCTGATTGCGCAGTACAGAGGTGGGGGGGATTCTCTCTGTACTGTTGGAATGCGTGTCTCATTAAGGCAGAAGTTGAAGGGGCAGGTGGAGGCCCTAAAGAAGGTGAAAGAGGCAGAATCAGTGGAGTAACTGTTAGATACAGAGGTTTGTCCCACAAGCCTTAGGGATTCTAAGACGAGTGAGATGTCAGCGAAATGTAATGCCCCTGGCCATGCTTACTCATCCAGGTGTCTGTGGTGAAATGCGCCCTGGCAGACATAGATTTAGTCAAGGAACGGGTGATGTTGTCTGCTACATGCTGTTGTAGCACAGGAACAGCTTTCTTAGAGAAGTAATGGCGACTGGTACTGAGGGACTGCGACGCCATCATCTTTCTGAAACCGTCTATATCCACCAGACGGAAAGGCAGCATTTCCGTGGCCAACAAATTGGAGATGGTGGAGATCAATCTCTTAGCTTTGTCATGTGTAGGATGAAACAATCTTTTACGTGACCACAACTGCGGGACCGAGGGCTGGCTGCTGTGCTGAGAAAGGGTGGAGTAGGGTGAACATGACAAACTGCTGGACCATGAGTGAGGTGCAGGCGGAGATGTTAAGGTGGATTGAGAAAGATGTGTTGTGCTCAGTGAAACAAAAACAGCAGGCATGTCCACTTCCTTTACAACTTACAGGCTTTTACTCACCCTGACTGGAGCAGGTAAACAAGTGTGGGTTCTGCGGCTGGAGACCTGTGTGAGAACACTTGGCACGGTGATGGAGGAGGAAGAAGGAGCAGATGCAGTTGATGGGGCGGCTGATGGTTGGTGAGGCCCGCTGGTCCACATTTTATCGCACTGAGATTCCCAGACTAACGCATATTGTTCGCGCATGTGCTAGTTCATGCATGTAGTAGTCAAATTCTTGCAATTTTTCCCTCAACTGAGTCATTTTTTGCAAAGTTGGCAGATAACGTGAGTTGGGTCATCCGTTGCAAAAAGGCCCAGGCTAGGCAACTTTGCCGCCACTGCGAGCTGCAGACCTGCGACCGCTGCTGGCCACAGCATCAGTTGTGGCTGAGGATGCAGTGCTCATCATGGTTGCGTCACTTCATGTCTGTGTGGTAGGCCACAACGTAACTTCCTCCTCTTTTTCCTCCTCCTCCACCTCCTCTGCTGAACTACTGAGCTACATGCCTCTGGGTTCACACCAAGTGGGATCTACAACCTCATCATCATCCTCTCTGTTCTCCCATTCGTCGACCTGAGAGTCACCCTCCTCCTCTTCCTGCCCTGACAGCACACTACAGTCCGCGTGTGCCTCAGGTATCTGAGTCTCATCAGGATCACCTCCACCCCCGGGAGTTAACATCTGGTGATGAGGGTCAAGATTCTGCTCAGATACTACTTTGTCCTGCCCCGGATCCAACAGAGAAAAATTTTGGGCATCATTGCAGATGCTTTCCTCCTCTTGAGTCTGTGAATGTTTGGAGCAGACCTCAGATGCCCAGGGGAAGGAATGTTTGAACAGCTCTGCAGACTCACCCATCTGTGGTTCCCTACAGTTGGGCGCTTGGAGAGTTGTGACATGGGGGGAAACAAGGGTAATTGGGGTGCCACCTCTGAGGACTGTACTGTGTATGATAAGGTGGAGTAAGAGGAGAAGAGGCTTCTTGATGAAGCATTTGCCATCCACTGGAGCAAATGCTCTGTCGGGCCTTCATCTACAAAGAGTACCACTGTGTGGCTGCCAAAGAAAGGGAGTGGAGTAGCACGTCCAGTAACAGAAGTTGTCAGTTGTCTTTGGATAGGATGTGATGAAGTTGGTTCAGTAGAGCTTTCACTAACATTACCTCCTACCCCACGTATACCTTGAACACCAAGTGACTAAGCCTATTCCCCCTTCCACCACGACCTCGCTGTTTGTGCTGAATTTGAAAAAACCGAACGTTTTCCGAACATGTTTGCTCATCTCTATTTGTAAGTGCTGCACTGAAGCTGACTGGATTGCTGGATCTGGTCAGATTTACTGCTTCTGTACTTTTCAGTCTCACAGTTTGGGCCAGCAGTGCGACGATGTTCCTCATCCAAAGTGCCCTCCTGCAGAAGGGGTGCTTCACCCTAGGGAAAATTTTCGGTGAGCAATGCTGCTTGCTAAGTGTCTAACACTGTTAGCATTCAACTCTGCTAGTTAATTCCAGCAGTCATCACATAACTAGCTTCTCATCCAGTTCTCTCAATGTTCTATTGAAAGAAGTGGGTGAGAAGATAGTCAGCATATGACTGCAATAGTTGGGATCATGTAACAACTGGTCAAACTGGTTAGCAGAAATGTATTCAGAAAACTGAATTGTTTGACCTGGAGTGAAGAACCCCTTGATATAATAAAGAGGTTGTAGAATACACAGTACATTATGCATTGCTGAGTATGGGGCTGCATAGTCACACATTGAGAAGAGTGCCTATGGTGATCTCTGTCTTCAAAAGCTATCCTGGCTGATTAAGCAATTATTTATTTATTTATTTTACTTTAATTCTACAGGGCTGATGAATTACATCTTCTCTAACATCATGTGGACGTGTGGGTATTAGTGATGAATGAGAATGCTCGCTACTGCTCGGTGCTCGCCTGAGCATCTCACTGCTCGAGATGCTCGGCGCTCGCCGATTATTTCTGGGGTTGCTCGGCGGGAGCTCAGGTTCCCTCCCTGCATGTTTGGCACTCTTTACAGAGCCAATGAACATGCAGGGATTGCCTACCACTCACTGTAATGCTGCAGCCTTGTTGGTTGTGGTATTACAGTGATTGGCTGGCCGCACAGCGTCATCAGGTCTATATCAGGCGCCACCGTGCTCGTCACAGTCACTCTGGAATCAGACAGTGCAGGGAAAGCTGCTGCTGAGCTAGGGAGAGTTTTGCTTGTTTATTAGGTAGTGTAGGTAGAACAGAAGTATATTACACATATCCATCTCAACAAACAGTCCTTCTGAGGACTAATCCATCTGCAGAGATATCAAGCAGACAGTGTATACAGGAAGGCAGTGTATATAGTAGACTGCAGTACATATAGCATAAGAGGCTCCATTCCAGTTCTGTCTGCTGCTGCTGCTGCTGCTGCTGTTAGACATTTCTAGACATAGGCCCAGGTCTCAGGGGCCAAAAATAATTTTTTTTGGATCTTAATCCTCATTATTTGCTTAAAAAGCAATCAAGAGAACATCGTTTTTCTGCGCCATTTGCTTGGTGACACTGCAGAATACAGCCAGGTCCTTTCCATATTACAGCGCTAAAAATCCAGCTATTTAAAACTGTGGTTTGTCCGTCACACGGATCACATATAAGTTCGCTCCAAACTCAGTCATTTGTAGTGAGCGTGGAAGATACTGTTCTCCATTTAAAATGGGCAAGGCACGTGGCAAGGGACGAGGAACTGGACGTGATCATGATGGTGCATGCAGAGGCTGAAGCCGTGGGCAAGCTGAAATTGTGCCACAACAAACACCCACATCTTCTCGCTCGACTTTCCTGTCCCAATTAATAGGGGACCGCAGAACACCACTATTGAACACAGAGCAGTGTGAAATGGTTATTGGTTGGATAGCAGATAATGCTTCCAGTCACTTAGCCACCACCACCACCACCCTGTCTTCCACACAGTCAAGTCTCAGTAGCCGTGAGTCTGGACCGCATATTCCTCACCCTGACCCTCCTTCCTCCCACCTTGCCGAGAGGCAACTGATCCCACACTTGGACACTCCGAAGAGTTGTTCACTTTTCTATTTATAGATTCGGGCCTCTCGCCCTGTCCACTTGAAGCGGAGAAAGAGGAGATCGCATGTAGCGATGCCCAAATATTTGAGCAGCCACAGTCACACAAAGGCGACGGTGGAAAAGTGTCACAAGAGGTGGACGATGATGAGATACATTTGCCAGAAAGTCAGGAGGAGGACCAGGGTGCGCAAGTGAAAGACAAGGTGTTGGATGATATAGTAACTGACCCAACCTGGCAGGAGGACATTCAGAGCGAGGACAGCATCACACTGGGGGAGGGAGGCAGAGCACTCCAACAGGCAGGAAGAAGCAGCGTGGTGGCCGCAGACAGAAGGCAGGCAACCATTCCCCATAACACCAACACAAAGGAAGTTGCCAGTACAAGTGTTAGGTCTTCCCGAGTCTGGTTGTTTTTTAAACACTCTGCCGATAACCTGTGGCACCCCTGAGGGTTCGGTCACCACAGAGGTATTGCATGTCATCCAGAGGTGTGGTATCTCACTCTCAGGTAAGGAAGGAGTATGGCTCAGGACCAGGGCCGGCTCCAGGTTTTTGTGGGCCCTGGGCGACAGAGTTTCAGTGGGCCCCTTTAACACATACCATGATTCATGATGCATAGATACCACAGAGAAATATATATATATATATATATATATAGTACAAGGCCAAGGATTTCACTTACTACATTACATGAGCGATATCTATTGTAAATTTTACAATAGCTCAGAAACCGGCGAATCCTCACAGCGCACAGTGCAAACCGGACACTATAGTCCTCCATACAGTATTATGGGCACCATATAATGCTCCATACAGGATACTGACTCCCTTATAATGCTCCATACAGGATACTGGTCCCCATATAATGCTCCATACAGGATACTGGTCCCCATATAACGCTCCATACAGGATACTGGTCCCCATATAACACAGCATACAGAATACTGGCCCCCATATAACGCTCCATACAGAATACTGTCCCCCATATAACGCTCCATACAGAATACTGACCCCCATATAACGCTCCATACAGAATATTGGCCCCCATATAACGCTCCATGCAGGCTGTTCCCCCCTTATAATGCCCCATTACACGAGCGATATCTATTGTAAATTCTACAATAGCTCAGAAACCGGCGAATCCTCACAGCGCACAGTGCAGACCGGACAGTATAGTCCTCCATACAGTATTATGGGCATCATATAATGCTCCATACAGGATACTGACCCCCTTATAATGCTCCATACAGGATACTGGTCCCCATATAATGCTCCATACAGGATACTGTCCCCCATATAGCGCTCCATACAGAATATTCGCCCCCATGTAACGCTCCATGCAGGCTGTTTCCCCCTTATAATGCCCCATGCAGGATGACACCCCCCTTTTAATGCCCTATGCAAGATGTCACCTCTACCCCCCATAAAATGCCCCATGCAGGATGTCACCTCTCCCCCACATATAATGCCCCTTGCAGGATGTCACTTCCCCCCTTTTCAATGCCCCATGCAGTATGTCAGACCACCCCCTCCCTTATAATGCCCCATGCAGGAGGTCACACTCCCCCCTCCTTATAATGCCCTATGCAGTATGTCACACACCCACCCTCCTTATAATGCCCCATGCAGGATGTCGATTCCCCCCTCCCCCTCTTATAATGCCCCATGCAGGATGTCACACCCCCTGCCTTATAATGCCCCATGCAGGATGTCACGCCCCCCCTCCCTTATAATGCCCCATGCAGGATGTCACTTCCCCCCTTCCCCTCTTATAATGCTCCATGCAGGATGTCACTTCCCCCCTTCCCCTCTTATAATGCCCCATGCAGGATGTCACTTCCCCCCTTCCCCTCTTAAAATGCCCCATGCAGAATGTCACACTCCCCCCCACTCCCATATAATGCCCCCATGCAGGATGTCAATTCCCCCTCTCCCTCCCCCATATAATGCCCCATGCAGGATGTCAATTCCCCCCTCCCCCTCTTATAATGCCCCATGCAGGATGTCACACACCCCCTCCCTTATAATGCCCCATGCAGGATGTCACTTCCCCCTTCCCCTCTTATAATGCCCCATGCAGGATGTCACCCCCCCCCACCCCCATATAATGCCACCATGCAGGATGTAAATTCCCCCCTCCCCCTCCTCCATACAATGCCCCATGCAGGATGTAAATTCCCCCCTCCCCCTCCTCCATACAATGCCCCATGCAGGATGTCAATTCCCCCCTCCCCCTCTTATAATGCCCCATGCAGGATGTCACCCCCCCTCCCTTATAATGCCCAATGCAGGACGTCACTTCCCCCTTTCCCCTCTTATAATGCCCCATGCAGTATTTCACCCCCCCATATAATGTCCCATGCAGTATGTCACACCCCCCCATATAATCCCCCATGCAGGATGTCACGCCCCCTCCCTTATAATGCCCCATGCAGGATGTCATCTCTCCCCCCATATAATACCCCATGCAGGATGTCACCCCCCATATAATGCCCCATGCAGGATGTCACACCACCCCCCCCATATAATGCCCCATGCAGGATGTCACCCCCCATATAATGCCCCATGCAGGATGTCACACCACCACCCCCCCATATAATGCCCCATGCAGGATGTCACACCCACACTCCCCCCACCATATAATGCCCCATGCAGGATATCACACCACCCCCCCCATATAATGCCCCATGCAGGATGTCACACCCACTCTCCCCTCACCATATAATGCCCCATGCAGGATGTCACCCCCCCATACATAAAAAAAAAATCAAATACTCACCTCGCTTCTCACCTGATGCTGATCCGGACTCCAGCGTCTTCGCGCTGTGACAGCTCAGCAGAGATCGCGCGCGGTGTAAACATATCACCGCGCCCTCTGACCTGAGACGTCACAGTCAGAGGACGTGGAAGATGCTGCGGAGGCACGGGGAGGGGTAAGTATTGTGCCGGCGCCGTCACATGACCGGAGATGTCCCTGTGCTCAGCATGGGGCCGGGGGCCCATGCTGAGCGCAGGGACATCTCCGGTCATGTGACGGCGGGGGGTCATGTGACGGTGGGGGGTCCTGCGGGGGGGCCCCATGAGGAGACGCACAAGAGGGGGGTCCCAACGGGGCTCCGAGGGGGCACCGACCGGCCGGGACCCATGCTGGAGTCAGGGCAGTCATGCCCTGATGGCGGCCCTGCTGGAGGCTGGAGGGGCCCCCTCTCCCTCGGGGGCCCCCGTTCAATGAACCGGATGCATGGGCGGTAGGTCCGCCCCTGAATTAAGCCCACCTTATATAGGGTGTTGATGTCATTAGTCAACACCCCTCCTCATTACAGAGATGCACATCACCAGATTTACTTAATTGGTAGTTGCCTCTCAAGCCCATGCAGCTCGGAGTAGGACAACATGTATAAAAAGTATCATGTGATCAAAATACGTATTTGCCTAATAATTCTGCACACAGTGTATGGAGTGTCCTTTTAAAAAAAAAAGTGATGATGATAAACGGCAGAGTGGAGAACATAAATGAGAGTTAATTACCTACACGACTTATGGTTAATGATCACATTCCTTCATTTAACCAACATGTCAATCATTCGTCCTAATTACATTTTGAGCAGTCTTTCTTCTGCCTAATAAGATCGGAAGTTTTTCATTTTTCTGCATAACTTTTGTAAACTTTTCTGCGCCTCTTTGGTCTATGAGGATATAATGTGATTGTGTTGTCTACAGCCATGATTAGTGTGAAGGTTGTGGGTTATAATAACCACCTAGGCAGGTTAACAATGCAACAATATTTTAATCCTTACATCCAAGGTTTTACAACAACTCCAGGTAAATGGCCAAAATACATTGTCTCTAGTCCACAAGCTCCGCTCCCCGGGGCGGCAGTTCAACTGCCTTTGTACCAGGCAATACTCACTGTCTCCCAACTTTTGGTTGGCCCACAGATTTAGTATCTCCAGCCAGTACCGTCTGCATCCACATTCCACGCTCCTCCAGACAACAGATAAAACGATAGAAACACAGGTATCCCGTAGAAATAGTCCTTAAGAAAGTTCAAATCTAGAAGACAGATCCCACAACTGTACCACGTTTATCCAACCCAGTCGACAACCGATCTCCACACTTCATAGGCCATTCATCCATACATGGGCTTCAGGACCTCAGCCTAGATCCTCTCCCTTCGATGTTATTCTACCAACTGCTGAGTAAACATATGGCTTATCACTCCCTCCCTGGGATCAGCTCCCTGAATGGGCAGAAGTGTTCACACCCTCCCCCTTAAACATTTGCTTTTAGCTCAAAGAATGAAGAATATCCCAGCAGCCCTTCACCTGGGACAGCATGCGAGACCCCCTGTGGTGACGGCTCTGATGGGTCTACTATTCCCATCCACACAATGTGACTTGTGGCTGTTAGAACAATGGATTGAGGCTCCTAAGATACTAATGAGATTAATGGACACTTTACAAGTGAAATTAGTGCACATAAACTGTCAAGCAAGCAGAGCATTATTAAAACACAACCAGCAAATCTCTAATAAAGCACAATAATAAGATCAATGGAACCGGTGCTCCATGCTGGAAAAAGTCTGCATCCCATAGAGCCATGGACTCCACTCTATGTCCCTTCATCTAGTAGTCTTTAGTAAGTGGCGAGCTCCTCACCATTAGGATACAATGTAATTGTGTTGTCTACAGCCATGATGAGGATACAATGTAATTGTGTTGTCTACAGCCATGATGAGGATACAATGTAATTGTGTTGTCTACAGCCATGATGAGGATACAATGTGATTGTGTTGCTTACAGCTGTAATAAAGATACAATGTTACAGTCTGACAATCTCCAATCATTCATCAATAACAAATAATGAGATGCAATAATCATTATGACAGAAACCAAGATATCAGGATCTTATGTTTCTCATGGTAGATCCAAGCAATATAAGCAATTAGTACTATATGTCATGGCGTTCTCCATTTCAACCCTAAAGTAAGGAAGAACATTATATCTGTAGAGAAGGGAATATCTATTCATGGTGAATATACATATACTGTAGGCCTATACAGGGGTGGATTAAGAGTAGCAAGGGCCCCGGGCAGTTTAGAAGGCGCGGGCCCCCCCCACACACACACACCTGATGTATCACATGTCACAGGATCCTCTGTGATAGATCATGTGATAGTTCACGTGAAATTAATTTGGCACAATATTAATATATTAATTTTTTTTAGGCTGTGTGCCCACTATGCGTTTTTTAAGGCAATTCTGTTGCAGAAACGCTTAAAAAACGCTTGGTAGAAGGTCTGCCATGTTCCCCAATGATAATCCGCATGTGCTGTGCACATCCTGCAGAAATTTCCGCTGCGGATTATCATTGCGGAAAGAAACGCAGCACTACCAATTATTTTGCGGAAGCGCGGCATTTTCGCCGCCATTGACTTGCATTGGAACGCATGGAATCCGCATCACTGCATGTGTACATGTGGATTCCATGTGTTTCAACTCTCCTCTGGACCTGGGTACCATAGAACCTGTAAAAAAAGAATAAAATAAAAAATATACTGTACATTATACTTACCTTCTGATGGCCCCCGGTGTCTTTATCCGATGCGTCCTGGATTGCCGGCAGCTCGCGGTAGACTAAAGGACCTGTGGTGACGTCATTTAGTCATGTGACAGGTCACGCGACCGCTGACGTCGGCAGGCCATCAGAAGGTAAGTATATATTTATTTTTTATTTTTTACCATTCTTTTACGGTCACACTATATAAATCCATGCCGGTTGCATGGATTTATATAGTGTGACCAAGTTGTCAAGTACTTTTCCAAGTGATGCTAAAATCGCTTAGAAAGTGCTTGTCAACCCGCATGCGGAAATGCATATGAAGAACACTTCACATCCGCTTGTCCCTGGCAGGAAAAACGCATGTACAATCCGCATGTACAATCCGCATGTACAATCCACATGCGTTTTTTCTGCCAGGGAGATGCAGAAATGCTCAAAAAAAAATCCAGAGTATTTCTGCATCGTGGACACATAGCCTTACATTAATTGTATGAATTAATATTGAGCACATGTAGCCATCTATACACAGCAGGAGGTCATACGGCGCCATCTATACACAGCAGGAGGCCGCACGTAGCCATCTATACACAGCAGGAGGCCACACGTAGCCTTCTATACACAGCAGGAGGCCGTACGGCGCCATCTATACACAGCAGGAGGCCGCACAGTGCCATCTATACACAGCGGGAGGCCACAAGTAGTCTTCTATACACAGCAGGAGGCCGCAAGTAGCCATCTATACACAGCAGGAGGCCGCACGGCACCATCTATACACAGCGGGAGGCCACACGTAGTCTTTCATATAAAGCTGGAAGCCACACGGCGCCATCTATACACAGCGAGAGGCCGCACGGAGCCATCTATACACAGCAGGAGACCGCACGTAGCCATCTATACACAGCAGGAGGCCGCACGGCACTATCTATACACAGCTGGAGGCCGCACGGTGCCATCTATACACAGCGGGAAGCCACACGTAGCCATCTATACACAGCAGGTGGCTGCACGTAGCCATCTATACACAGCGGGAGGCCGCACGTAGCCATCTATACACAGCGGTAGGCCACACGGCGCCCCCCAGATACAGCGAGAGGCAGCACGGCGCCATCTATACACAGCAGGATGCCACACGCAGCCATCTATACACAGCGGGTGGCCACACGGCGCTATCTATACACAGCATGAGGCCGCATGTAGCCATCTATACACAGCGGGAGGCCACATGGCGCCCCCCAGATACGGCGGGAGGCTGCACGGCGCCATCTATACACAGCAGGAGGCCGCACGTAGCCATCTATACACAGCAGGAGGCCGCACATAGCCATCTATACACAGCAGGAGGCCGCACGCAGCCATCTATACACAGCAGGAGGCCGCACGTAGCCATCTATACACAGCGGCAGGCCACACGGCGCTCCCCAGATACAGCGGGAGGCCGCACGGCGCCATCTATACACAGCAGGAGGCCACATGTAGCCATCTATACACAGCAGGAGACTGCACGTAGCCATCTATACACAGCAGGAGGCCGCACGCAGCCATCTATACACAGCGGCAGGCCACACGGCGCACCCCAGATACAACGGGAGGCCGCACGGCGCCATCTATACACAGCAGGAGGCCGCATGTAGCAATCTATACACAGCAGGAGGCCGCACGTAGCCATCTACACACAGCAGGAGACCGCACGTAGCCATCTATACAAAGCAGGAGGCCACACGTAGCCATCTATACACAGCAGGAGACCGCACGAAGCCATCTATGCACAGCAGGAGGCCGCATGTAGCCATCTATACACAGCGGCAGGCCACATGGCGCTCCCCAGATACAGCGGGAGGCCGCACGGCGCCATCTATACACAGCAGGAGGCCACACGTAGCCATCTATACACAGGAGGAGACCGCACGTAGCCATCTATACACAGCAGGGGGCCACACGGCGGCATCTATACGCAGCAGGGGGCTGCACGGCGCCATCTATGCACAGCAGGGGGCCGCACGGCACCATCTATACACAGCAGGAGCCCGCACGTCGCCATCTATACACAGCAGGGGGCCGCACGGCGCCATCTATACACAGCAGAGGGCCGCACGGCGCCATCTATACACAGCAGGGGGCCGCATGGCGCCATCTATACACAGCGGGAGGCCGCACGGCGCCATCTATACATAGTGGGAGGCCGCACGGCGCCCCCACCAGAGACAGCAGGAGACCGCATGGCGCCAACTATACTCAGCAGGAGGCCGCACGCAGTCACGCACATACACAAACATATACAGACATATACATACACGCATAAACACATTTGAAACACAAAAATACATATAAACAGACATCACACAATGATATCGGCCTGCACACGCACAAACACACACACACACACACACACACACACACACATACATACATACATACATACACACACAGACTCACCATCCCCCGGCTCCATTCCTCCTGCCTGCTCTGACTTCTCCTTTGCAGCAGTGCAGGCCGGGCGCGCACTGCGTGATGTCACAGCTAGGAGACACGGCCGCGCACAGGGCCGTGTCTCCTAGCAGTGACACGGCCGGGCCAGCACAGGGAAGTTAACTGCTGCAGTGCTGGCCCGGCCGATGAAGAAGTAGCAGCGGCCGCTGGTGGGGGAGCGGTCCGGGGCCCCCCCTCCCGCCACTGCTACCGGTATGTGCCACGGCGGCCCGCACATATAATGAGGGCAATCAGGCAATAGACACCCCGCCCAGAGCCGCGGGCCCCCTGCAGGCTCGGGGCCCCGGGCGGTAGCCCGGATTGCCCTCATTATAATCCGCCTATGCTCAGGACCCTAACACTCAGGTAAGAAAAGAGTACTGCCTGGGACCCTAACACCTGCATCCAACACTACTCCACTCCAGACCAGCAGGAGGGGCAAGATGCGTCATTCCCTGCTGAGCCCTGTCCCTGGCTGGAGTGGGGGGAACCAAAGTAGGGGGAACCATGTAGTGGGTGGGGGTGGAGGAAGTAAATCAGGGGAGCACTTGTTAGGAAGATATAAATAGGGAAGCCATCTTGGGTGTGTAGTCAGTCAGTCAGGCAGTGGAGTTTGAGAGGAGAAGTAGAGGGAGCAGGAGCTCTGCTCAGGAGGAGGGCCTAGAGAGAGGCCCAAGATAGACTGAGGAGGAGAGGAGCAGGAGAAAGGCTCCAGGAACGAAGAAGGGATCCCAGGGGTACGGGCAGTGCTGGAGGCCACCCGTACGCCCGAATCTGCCAGGTGGTGGAGGGATTGAGCCGCAGAGGGGACCGGCCCCTAACTAGTGAGAATTACAAAGTTCAACTGGAAACCGGAGGCTTCTGTACTTTCAGGATACAGTTGCCACATCCGCACTCAAGTCGCCAAAAAGGTAACCACATAGGATCCAGGGAACTCCAGGTTGCCCAGAAAGATCCAAGGATACCGGTTTGGGACATTGTTTGGCGAGGCACAGGGCAAGAAGGGTGAGGGCCAGCGCAGGAAAACGGCTGAGAAGGGCATATAGAAGGGGGTCCTGTTAGGTACTCTTGAAACACCTGGGAGTTTGCTGAACCCCTGCCTGGTGAACGCAGCGCGACGTGGGAGGTCGTGGTCTGGAAAGTATAACTTGAGGAACTTAACAACTGTGAGTAAACGCTGAAGACTGCACCCCACTGTCTCTGTCAATTATTACTGCTGCGCCATCACCCCCTGCACTACACTGCACCACGAGTGCTACTTCCATAACAGCAACATCTACCCTGCCCTGGAGCTAAGCTCTACCTGTGGAGAGCTAAACCAACTCTGGTGCATTAATAACAGCTCCAGAGGACCTGCTCCGCAGCGGCGGCTCCCTTTAGCTTCATACCACAGGTGGCGTCACGAACTCTATACAAGAACTTTAATCGCCCTGTAAATAATATCCCCTTTCTACTGACCGCCCTGGTTCACAGACCGGGTCACCTCCACTGTGACATCTCCCCTAGCAATGACTGGGCCGGCACCGAGTACCCCACGGCCCAGGGGGCGCGTTAATAGCAGCGTAACATAAACTCAAATCCTGTGTCTTTTTTGGGGAGGTGTATTCCCATGCACCTTTTCACACCAACATATGGGTATACGCTTCCTGATTTTGTCTATTTGCTCTTGTCCTCCTCCTTCTCCTCATCCTCATCCTCCACCACCATATCACCAGGGTGACCGTGGTCCGTGATGCAACACCCACATCATTTTTTTAAAGGGTGTTTATGATGCCTGTAAAAAAATTTTTTTATACAGTATGTTCATGTATACCCCCCAGGGGTAAATGTTTGTCAGCCCATACACTTAGTGCATGGGCATTATAAGTATAGGAGACCCGCTCCTTTCTAATGGGAACATTTTTTTATGAGGCTTTTCTCCACGTCTCTTCCAAGGGGCATTGGAGTGCCTACAAATTTTTGGCAACACTTACATTCACTGCATAGGCAAACACAATGGGAGACCCTCTTCCTAATAATGGGAACATTGTTTTCAGGAGGCCCTCCTCTAAGTCTCTTTAAAGGGGCATTGGGGTGCATCCAAATTTTCAAAGGGGTATTGGGGTGCGTTCAAATTTTAAAAGGGGTGTTGGAGTGCGTCCAAATTTTGGGCAGCCCTGCCACTCACTGTATGTGCAATAACAGTATAGGAGCCCCACTCTTTAGTAATGGGAACAACAAAGCATAGCCGGCTGATGGCTCTCTAAGAATAGTGAGGGCCAACGTCTGGCCCTTTAAGAATAGTAAAGGCCGCCTGATGGCCCTATAAAAATAGGCTTTGTGACTTTCAGAGTGAAATAGGATGCGTCTGATGATGTTTCACACACCACATGGCCAGATAAGGTTGTAAAATGTAAAACCCCAACACCCGCTAACCAAATCATCATCTCTCCTTCCCTCCTACCTCCCCACTTAACCTCATCTACAGACCTGCTCCTCAACCTCAGATCGATCCTCCCAAAACATAAAACAAGCTGGACACTCTCCTTCTCCCACCTGCTCTCCCTCTCTCTGCTTCTCCTCACTGCTGGAGACATATCTCCCAATCCTGAACCCCCACAGCTTGCACCCTCCACCAATTCCCCCACCTATCGCATCAAACCAACTGCAAACTACCACAACCTCTCTTACACAAAACCGGTCCCCCTGACTCCCATCCCGCTGGACCCTCTCTCTGGAGCACTGTGGAATGCACGCTCTGTCTGCAACAAGCTCCATTTTGTTCACGACCTCTTTACCTCTCGTCATCTCTCCTTCCTGGGCATCACAGAGACATGGCTAACACCCACTGACACTGCCTCCCCTGCTGCGCTGTGTTACGGTGGCCTCCATTTCACCCACACTCCTCGCCCTGGAAACAGACATGGTGGAGGAGTGGGTCTTCTCCTCTCTAACAACTGCACCTTTAGCCCTACTCCTCCTCTTCCCTCCCTTATTCTCCCTTCTTTTGAAGTCCACTCCGTCCGCATTTACTCTCCCTCCAACTTCCAAGTGGCTGTCATATACCGACTCCCGGGCCAAATCACTGCCTTTATTGACCAATTCTCCACCTGGCTTCTTTACTTTCTCTCGGCTGACATTCCCACAATCATCATGGGCGATTTCAACATTCCCACTGACACTCGCCAGTCAGCAGCATCCAAACTCTTGTCGCTTACTTCATCCTTTGGACTTACTCAGTGGTCCTCCTCAGCCACCAACACAGACGGACACACACTAGACCTGATCTTTACCCGACTCTGCTCCCTATCTATCCTCACAACCTCCCCCCTACCCCTATCTGACCACCATCTAATCACATTCTCATCCCAGTCCTCCCCACCTGTCACCCATGTCGGGCAACTAGCACACCCCCGCAGAAACCTTGCACATCTAGACACTCACACACTCTCTGACTCTGTTCTACCACTGACATCCATATCCTCACTCCATGACACAGACAGCGCCACCGCTTTCTACAATGCCACTCTCGCATCAGCTATTGACTCGGTCGCCTCTCTTGTGCATGGCAGAGCGCTATGAGTCAACAGGCAACCCTGGCACAACAACCTCACTAAACAGCTTCGGAAAGCGTCCATGGTTGCGGAGTGGTTTGGAAGAAAACACATACTCAAGATGACTTCACTGCATTAAAACAAGCAACACTTGCATTCAAATCAGCACTCACCTCTGCTAAACAGGCCTACTTCACAACCCTCATATCCTCCCTATCCTACAACCCCAAACAGCTATTCAGCACTTTTAACTCTCTCCTCTGCCCTCCACTGCCCCCTCCGACCTCCGTCATCTGTGCTGAGGAGTTTGCCACACACTTCAAAAACAAGATTGACCAAACACGGCAAGTCTTTACTGTCCGACCACCACAACTCCTTTGTTTTCCACAGCATTTCCCTACCTCCATAACCTCCCTTCCCAGCATCATGGAAAGAGACCTTACTCATCTCCTCTCCTAATCACACCTCACCACATGTGCACTCGACCTCATCCCATCCCACCTCCTCCCCAACCTCACCCCCACACTCATCCCATTCCTAACCCATCTCTTCAACCTATCACTATCTTCTGGTACTTTCCCCGTTGCCTTCAAACATGCCACAATCATGCATGCCCATCCTCAAAAAGCCATCCCTCGACCCAACCGCCTAGTCCAGCTATCGCCCCATATCGCTGCTCCCATTTGCCTCCAAACTCCTTGAGCAACACGTTCACGCTGAACTTTCCTCCCACTTTTCATCTAACTCTCTCTTCGACAACCAACAATCCGGCTTCCGCCCCCACCATTCCACCGAAACTGCCCTTACCAAAATCACCAATGACTTACTTACAGCCAAAGCTAACAGACAATTCTCTG
The DNA here is from genome assembly GCF_046119375.1 of Phyllobates terribilis. Lineage (NCBI taxonomy): Eukaryota > Metazoa > Chordata > Amphibia > Anura > Dendrobatidae > Phyllobates > Phyllobates terribilis. Next base: position 310,531,466 of record NW_027362763.1, on the reverse strand, counting down.
TACTCCTTCTTCTTGACCTGTCCTCTGCTTTCGATGCAGTTGACCATTGCCTCCAACTACAGATCCTCTCTTCCTTTGGCGTCAAAGACCTTGCCCTATCCTGGATCTCCTCATACCTTTCTAACCGCACATTTAGCATCTTCCACTCCCACACTACCTCCTCACCCCGCCCCCTCTCTGTTGGAGTCCCTCAAGGCTCTGTCCTAGGACCCCTACTCTTCTAAATCTATACCCTTGGACTGGGACAGCTCATAAAATCCCATGGCTTCCAGCACCATTGGTACGCTGATGACACCCAGATCTTCCTCTCTGGCCCAGATGTCACCTCTCTGCTGTCCAGAATCCCAGCATGTCTAGTAGCCATATCCTCCTTCTTCTCCTCTCGCTACCTCATGCTCAATGTGGACAAAACTGAACTCATTATCTTTCCCCCATCTCGCATATCTTTCCCACCTGATCTTTCTATCACAATAAATGACATTACTCTTTCCCCTGTACCGACAATCTGCTGCCTCGGAGTAACCCTTGACTCTGCCCTGTCCTTCAAACCCCACATCCAAGCTCTCGCCACCTCCTGTCACCTCCAGCTCAAAAATATTTCCAGAATCCGTCCTTTCCTCAACCCTCAATCTACTAAACTGCTTGTGCATGCCCTCATCATCTCCCTCCTTGACTATTGCAACATCCTCCTCTGTGGCCTACCTGCTAACACTCTCGGGTATCCAGTTCAAACTACTAACACTGACCTACAAAGTCATCCATAACCTCTCTCCTCCGTACATCTCTGAAATAATCTCCCGATATATTCCCTCATGTAACCTCCGGTCTTCCCAAGACCTCCTTCTCTTCTCCACACTTATTCGTTCCTCATGCAATCGCCTCCAAGATTTCTCCCGAATATCCCCCGTCCTATGGAATTCTGTCCCTTAACACGTCCGATTATTCACCACACCTGGATCCTTCAGACGGAACCTGAAAACCCATCTCTTCAAACAAGCTTACAGCCTGCCATGACCTTGCTTGCTGCCACCTCAACCAACAACACCGGAACTACTGCAACCCTTCAACCTACTGTCTCCGCCCCATTCCTGTAGAATGTAAGCCAGCAAGGGCAGGGTCCTCTTCCCTCCGTACCGTTCTATCATTGTTAGTTTGTTTACTGTAAGTGATATCTGTATTTGGTATGTAACCCCTCCTTATGTACAGCCCCATGGAATCAATGGCGCTATATAAATTAATAATAATAATAATAATAAAAAGTTCAAATGACATCTCCCGGTGAATGCATTTGTCATGGTTGAAAGTAATGCAATAGTGCAAAAACGCATCAAAAACGCTACGTGTGAACATAGCCCAAAATGTGATATTTTATTTATTTTGCCTTATATACAAGTCATTATCCTGGAAAGGATGTTCTTTAACATATTTCCCAGGAAAATCCATTTTGGTTTCGCTTTTGCATGTTTTATTGTGAGTCCGTAAAAGTGGCATAATACCAATGACAACTTTGTTGACAGCAGTGACCTGGGAGTCAGAAATGCTTCCAGGGGTCTTCCCCATGCTGTTCCCATGCCATTTGAGCACTGTTCCCATCGATTTGGCCAATTTTTAGGCCCTCTGCAGACCGCCGGGGGGAGCCACCTGAAAAATGCTTGAGTTTCCCATAGACTTACATTGGGCTCGTTGCTCGGGTTGAGCACCAGAGTATTCCAATGTGCTCGAACCGAGCAACGAGCACCTGAGCATTTTTGTGCTCGCCCATCACTAGTGGGTATGTGTGAGTTGCTTACCTGGAGAAAAGATGGCAACAGGATGCACTAAAAGAAGAAGGCAAGCTTAGACTTTATTCACACATCAGTATTTGTATGCCAAAACCAGGAGTGTCTCTAAAACACAGAACAGGTGTGAATCTCTGAATTATAATTTTTCTTTATTAGTTCCACTTCTGTTTTTTTCATACAAATACTGATGCAAATACTGACCAATTACTGACGTGTGAATAAGCCCTTTGCGGATGCTCTGGGCAATGTTCCATTAGGTAACCTTGGGTTCTGGCATTCGTGTAGATGGTAATATGACATATACTACATATGCAAACATTGTTGTAGACCAAGAACTCGCCTTTGTGGATATTCCCTAATCTTTCAACAGGATAATATGCCTTTTCCAAATAAAAAACTTTTTTCAATTACAGCTTGACGAACATGACAAAGATTACTGGATGCTGAGTGTGACGATTTGTGGTAAAGCCATGCCATAACTACTACATGTGTCCATACAGTCATACCAAAAGGCATAAAAATACAGTGCACACCTGATAGAATGCCAAAGGTTTGATTGTCCTGATTCACTGTTTATATTATTTTATCATATATTTTGGAAACTTAACCTTTAATTTGTTTTGGGGTTGCGATATATAACAATTAATGAACAAAAACAAGCTATTAGGTGCAGCTTTACATGACAAAAACACAGTAAAATAAAATTTACACTGAGCTGACATTTATATATGTTAGAAAGGATTAGAACAAACATTAGAAAATTGCTGGTCTACTGATATCCTGATTATTTATTCCAGGAGACCCTTAAATGGGCGCAGTGAAAAAGCTATAAACCTCTACACAAATATTCGGATTTTTGTTTTTCCTGTCACACTGAAGGTTATCTCCCCGGTTGCTCTTGAAATCAGCTGACAACCATTTCCCATGATGCTTTAAGTGCTGTCAAGCTGTCTATCATGCTGTCACCTGACCAGTCGTTCCCATGCTTCTCCAAGGCTTTCACTATGATAAATTGAAAGGCACTATTATCTGCCTGTTGTGAAGGGGAGCTGTTTAGGCTTTGATAAGATATCACTAGTCCCAGGTGAAGGGAGGCTGACAGCACATCAAGACAAGACAACACATGAAAACACTGAACATGGGACCACAAGGTTTACAAACATCTGTTGTCATTATTTATTATTCCTGTTCAGCTGAAGTTTCATTCTTGGTCTTTGCTTATTGAATGTGAAACTTCATCGTCAATTGAGAAGCTACATATTCGCCGACTGAGGGCAAAATCACAACTGCAGAGCAACAGTGAGGTGGTGAATATAGCCTAAAAATGTTTCAAGAATTAATGTACCATATTGGGTTACGTTTTTCCTAAATTTTTCATTATATCAAACTGTAAAGTGGTGTAGTGCAAAACATTTACAATGCAGCAGCCATGTGCAAGTTGTGGTTGTCTGCCAATTGTTTTATCGCATATGGATATGATGCTAACTATCCATCTATCTACAGTATCTTTCTTTCTTTCTTTCTTTCTTTCTTTCTTTCTTTCTTTCTTTCTTTCTTTCTTTCTTTCTGTGTCTGTCTGTCTATCCATGTGAACAGGTGCAAGCTGCTTTGACTGCATAATATGCAAACAAAAGCATACAGCAGCACTTTGTAATCACTAAGATGTATGCAAACATTGAATATATGGAATGTAAACTGCCTTACTGCTATATAGAATATACGTATAATAAATTAAGGTACTTAGCGCACAAGTTGGCCAATCCTTTTGTGCACCCCAGATACGGCAAGGCGTACCTTTAAGGGAGCTTAACTGTTTTTTATTAGGCATACCTCTTTCAGGCCTAAAATCTAAATTTTTGCAAAATCACATACATGCAGTCACGTGACCACCCACCCAAATTGGAAATACAGGGAAATTGTGACAGTGTGCACATCACACACTGTCACAATTATGCAGTTTGTTGTCACATAGAGTGATTGTAGCCTTTTGATCTGAGACCGAACAAGCCTTTTAAGTAATTAGCTGGTTATCTCTTTGTTCCACGACCTCACGTCTGTGGCAATGGTTTGTAACCTCTGCTTTTTTTCTATTACAGAGATTTTGAGTGTAAAGCTGCTAATTAGTGTTGAGCCACCCCCGTAGTGTTCGAGTTCGGTTCGGTTCGTCAAACACCCGTGTGTTCACCGAACTGTTCGTCGAACTGTTCGTCGAACACCTTCGAACACCGTTAAAACCAATGGCAGGCAAACAAAAACACATAGAAACACATAGAAAACACCTTCAAAGGTGTCCAAAAGCTGACAAACTGCTCAGAAGACACAACTAACACATGGAAAAGTGACAAGTACATATAGTCATGCGAAAAGAAAAGAGGTGGAGGAGTAAAAGGAGGGGGAGACACAAATATAGGCATGTCATGCCCTTCTAAAATCCAAAAAGTGAGAAGCCGACACGTTCAGTCCGCTCCTGCCCGTGCCACCTCCGTGTCGCCGGGTTTGTGCCAGAGCCGCGGTGAACCCTGATGGCCAGCCCCCCTCTCCCAATACTGGAGCCTGTCCGCTGGTGGGTCGAGCGAGCCCCCCTGTGGTGGAGGCAGCTCTAAGCTTTTTAATTTAAATTGTCTCTCTAATTTGAATGAATACACTTTAAATCCATTTACAAGGATCTATTGGAGGGCAAGTCTCATGCCAGCAGCCGCGTAATTCCAGCTCCAGTAGCGTCCACTAAAGCTGCTGCAGTTATAAAGCTTTTATAAGGATCGAGCTCGGCTGTCCACCGCAAGGCATCCTACTGCCAGTCCCAGCCCCTATGCCTTGGGGTGCCTCCTGATGCTCTTCACTGAGTATCCCGTGGTCCCGAAGCATTTCCTTTGAAAAAATTAAGTGTCCAAACTACAGGTGGTGTAGCTTGCTTAACAGCCGGGATAATCCGCTGACTAGCAGACACTGCTACTAGGCACAAAGTATTTCCTGGGCTAGATGCAGTTAAAAATTTGTAATTAGATACTCTCGTTGGATGCTGAGAAAGCATTCCATAGAGTCTCCTGGCACGCCATATATGATTCTCTTAAAAAGCTTGGGGTAGGGGTCTAGGGGACAATTTTATAGCCAAAATCACGGCCCTGTATCACAATACGTCACTTAGGCTGAAGATAAATGGAACTGTAGCACCCTGAGGGCTCGGTTGCTACAGAGGTATTGCACCTCACCGAGAGGTGTGATATCTCACTCTCAGGTAAGGATGGAGTGTGGATCAGGACCCGACACCTGCATGCATTACACCACATTGCCGTGGGGCAGGGCGACCAATATGCCTCTGAGATGGGCACGACAGTCCCTGTCCCTGGCTGGAGTGGGGGGAGGGAACACTGAGGAAGGGGAACCCTGTAGTGCAGGAGCAGGGAGGAAGCAGTTCCTGGGTGCATTGAGAAGGGAGTATAAAAGGTGGGCACCATCTTAGTTCAGTGCAGAGAAGTCTGAGCAGAAGTGGCAGGGAGCAGGGGCTCTGCATGAGCTCTGCTCCGGAGGCGGGCCTAGTAACAGAGGCCCAGGCCTGGAAGAGGGAGAAGGAAGGAAGAGGAGCGGAGAAGGCTCCAGGAACGAGGAATGAAGGGATCCCAGGGGTGCGGACGGGCGAGTCGCCACCGCACGCCCGAATCCACCTGCGTGGAGGGGTCAGGCCAAAGGGGGAGACCGGTCCCCGAAACTAGTGGAGGCAGGAAACGACCCTCAGCTAGAAACCGGAGGCTCTGACATTTTATGTGGCGCAGCCCCTCGCTACACCCGCTAGGAAGGCACCACATAGGGTCAGGGAAACTGGCGCCAAGTTTACCAAGAGGAGGCCCGAGGCTGCCGGACAGAAGGGTTGGTAAGAAAGGCCAGATAAAGGACACACAAAGGGGGTCCTGTGAAGCGCTCCAAAGTTATCTGGGAGTTGTCTGAGCCCCTCACCTGGTGAGCACAGTACGATGTGGGCAGCCGTTACCTGCAGACGTGGTCTGGATAATAAGAACTGTGAGTAAAGGCCCTGGACTGCATCACTGACTCCGTGTCGTTACTGCTGCTGCCCTGCACCATCACCCCCATCCTCCGCATACACTGCCCTGAGGCTATACTCCTCCCGTGGGGAGTTATGCTACGCTCTGCTGCACCCACAACACCAGCCTCAGCGGTCTGCCCTGCAGCGGCGGTTCACTCTGACCGCAATCCACGGGTGGCGTAGTCGGACATTTAAACATCAAAACCACATAAATAGTTCCACCACTGGTTTGACCACCCTGAGCCACGGAACCGGGTCGCCGCCACGAAGACTACAACCACCAGCATCCACCAAAAAGGGTCCGGCTCCGGGTGTCCCAAGGCCCAGGGGGTGCATCAGAACATTTTCATCACCTTTCACAAAATGGGACAATGCAGGGATGTCCTCTGTCCCCTCTCTTATACATCCTAGTGACGGAGCACCTGCTCTCATGAATTCGCCATAACCCCAATATTAGGTGGATTGAGGTGGGAGGCACCGAGTACAAGTGCTCTCTATTTGCTGATGATGTCCTAGTATATATCACTCAATCACATATATCCATCCATGCTGTTATGGCTGAAATAGATCACTTTGTTACATGGTCAAATTTTAAAATCAATGCAGCGAAGTCTGAGGCCCACGATGTCTCCCTCCCCAAATCCATATAGGATTCCATCCAGTCCAACTTTCCTTTGCCTGGCCCTCACAGGGTATCAAATACTTAGGAATTCCTATTCATAGAGACCTCTCCCATCTATGTTATCTTAATTTTGGGCCCTTTATTGAACAACTCCATACAGACCACGGTTGGCAAGTTAGAACTGTAAGATTCACTACGTGAACCACTGGTGTTTTGTGGAAAAGCACATGTACACTGTGTTCCAAATTATTATGCAAAAAGTGTTTAGGAGTGATAAGGGAAGAATTTGTTTGTTTGTCAGTTAAACTCATTGATGGTGATGTGTGTCAGGGCTCTTTATATCACTGTAAGCAATTGCAGACACCTGTGCTAATTAGTTTGGCAGGTGTGTCCAATGAAAGGCAAGACTACTTAAGAAGGCTGTCTCACATTATTAAGCAGCCTACATTTTCTGCCAAAATGGGAAAGAAAAAGGATGTGTCGGCTGCTGAGAAGCAACAAATTGTGGAGTGTTTAGGTCAAGGCATGACTACAATCAACATTGTGCGATGATCAGGATGAAGTGTCTTGGCAATCAAGAAGTATGTAGCTGATTCACAGTACACACGTGTGCGTGCTGATAAGGGCAAATTGAGGACTCTTTCCTACAGGCAATTACGTCAGGTTAAAAGAGCAGCGGCAAAAAAGCCTTGTCATAGCAGCAGACAAGTTTTTGAAGCTGCTGGTGCCTCCAACGTCCCCCGAACAACAAGATGCAGGGTCCTTCAGAGGTTTGCAGCTGTGCATACGCCATCCTGTCGACCTCCTCTATCCACTTCACACAAGTAGAAACGGCTCCAGAGGGCTAAACATTACATGAAGACTGATTTCAAAACTGTTTTGTTCACGGATGAGTGCCGTGCAGCGCTCGATGGTCCAGATGGATGGAGTGGAGGATGGCTGGTTGATGGACACCCCACGCAAACACGGCTACAGCGCCAACAAGGAGGAGGTGGAGTAATGTTTTGGGCTGGAATCATGGGGAGAGAGATTGTCGGCCCCTTTAGGATCCCTGAAGGCGCTAAAGATGAACTCCATAATGTATGTGGATTTTCTCAAACAGCACTTCCTGCCATGGTTCAAGAAGAAGAACCGTGTATTTCACAGCAAGATCATTTTTTTGCATGATAATGCACCATCTCATGCTGCACATAAAACATCTGCATCTCTGGCTGATATGGGCATAAAAGGGGACAAACTTATGGTGTGACCCCCATGCTCCCCTGACCTCTACCCCATTCAGAACCTCTGGAGCATCATCAAAAGGAGTGTCTATGATGGCGGGAGGCAGTTCACATCTAAGCAAAACCTCTGGGAGGGTATTCTGTCCTCATGCAAAACAATTGAAGCAGAAACCATCGAAAGCCTGACAAATTCAATGGACGAGAGAGTTCAGAAGCTCCTTTCGAACAAGGGGTCCTATGTGAAAATGTAACATCACCTAGAATAAAGTTTTGAGTTGAAAACTGTTTGATTTCAGTTTCTAATAACCTGCTAATGCTTATAATTTCAAAAATGACCATTTTTTGGTCTTTATTAAAATGAAAAGGTTGATCGAAAAGTTTGGGGGATCTAAGAGTGTGGCAACCCAGTAGTCATGATTACTTCGAATTCTGACAATATGAGGGTCATGTTGCAGGTAGTGCAGCAAGAAGGCACTTATGTGTCTTGCGCATCTCGGAGCCCCAAAATTATTTTCCGGGCTAGATGCAGCTAAAAATTATTATTAATTTTAAATCTGGTGGAGCTTAGTATAGATGGCCTAATAGGATCAGTGCTGCAAACTGCTACAAAGCCCAAATTATTTTCCAGCCAAGATACAGATAAACATGATTAGTAATTTTAAATCTGGTGGAGCTTATTATAGATGGCCTAATAGAATCAGTGCTGCACACTGCTACAAAGCCCAAATTATTTTCCAGCCAAGATACGGATAAACATGATTAGTAATTTGAAAGCTTAAAACGGTTGGTAGGGTGATTTTAACCAATCATCAAGCTTTTACTCTCCCCAGGATGACACAGGGGTAGAAAAGTCGTTTCGGATCCATGATTTGTTCATCTTTATGAACGTGAGTCTGTCTACATTATCAGTGGAGAGCCGCGTGCGCTTATCTGTCAGCACACCACCAGCAGCGCTGAACACACGTTCAGACAGAACGCTGGCTGCGGGGCATGACAAGATCTCCAAGGCGTAAGTGGCTAGCTCCGGCCATTTATCCAGATTGGAAGCCCAAAAAGAGCAAGGGTCCAGTGACACAGTCATGGCTTCAATGTTTACTTGGAGATACTCCTGTACCATCGTCTCTAGGCGTTGACTATGTGTCAGACTTCTTGTCTCCTGTGGCCTTGCAAAGGATGGGCTAAAAAAGTGGTGAAATGATTCCGCAAAATTGATGTTACCAGCAGATACTGTGGTTCTGTTACGGTTTGAGTGCTGAACACTTGACGGTCCCACGGTTGGCAAGTTGGAACTGTGAGATTCACTACGTGCACCACTGGTGTTTTGTGGAAAAGCACATGTAAGATTCTGCAACAGTCTCTGCTGATACTCCTGCATGCGTGCATCCCTTTCTATGGCAGGAATAATTTCGGCAAATTTACTTTTGTACCGGGGATCTAACAGTGTGGCAACCCAGTAGTCAGGATTATTTCTAATTCTCACAATTCGAGGGTCATGTTGCAGGTAGTGCAGCAAGAAGGCACTCATGTGTGTTGCGCATCCAGGAGCACCAAGTCCCTGTTGTGTTGGTGGCGAGGTAACAATCATGCTTCCTTCCTCTGTCCTCTCCCCCCAACCTCGCACAACAGAAATGTGATCAAGGTCTCCCTCATCTGATGAGTCTTCCATCAGTTCGTCCTCCACTTCTTCCTGGGCTCCTGCACCTTCCTCACTAGTTTGGCTGCTACCATGCGCCCTGGTAAAACCATCTCCCCCACCCTCACATGCCTGCCGCCTTGGTGCTGCCGACCGTCTGGACCTTGCAGATGTTAGCCCTTCCGCATACAACTCCTCCTCCTCTACTTCCTCCACCTCCTCTTGTGCCACCACCTGACTCCGAATTCTGTTTAACATGTGCTCCAGCATGTAAATCACCGGAATAGTCATGCTGATAATGGCATCGTCAGCACTAAACATCTTCGTCGCCATTTCAAAACTGTGCAGAAGGGTGCATAGGTCCCTGATCTGAGACCACTCCTCCAGCGTGATTTGCCCCACCTCTGGATCTCGTTGGCCCAGGCTATACGTCAGAACGTATTGCACCAGGGTTTGTCGGTGCTGCCACAGTCGCTGCAACATGTGCAGAGTTGAATTCCACCGGGTAGGCACATCGCATTTTAGCCGGTGAAGTGGCAGGCCCAACGACTTCTGTAGAGATGTAAGTCGCTGAGCTGCGGGATGCAAATGGCGGAAGTGAGCACACAGCGACCGTGCCCTCTGCAGAAGGCCATCTAGTCTGGGATAGTGGGCTAAAAATTGCTGGACAACCAGGTTCAACACGTGAGCCATACAAAGCACGTGTGTGACATTGCCCCGGCGAAGGGCCGCACCCAGGTTTGCAGCATTGTCTCACACGGCCTTCCCTGGTTTCAGGTCCAGTAGAGACAACCATTCATGAAATTGGTTCTCCAGAGCTGACCACAACTCCTCAGCTGTGTAACTCACATTTCCCAGACATTTCAAAGTAAAAACCGCCTGATGACGTTGAGCCCTACTGCCAGCATAGTAAGGAGGTGTGCAGGATCCCTTCTGCGCAGTTAGAAAGCTTGTGGCATGACCAGACAGGCTTTGGGTGCAGGTGGAAGACGGAGAGGAGGTTGAGGAGGCAGAAGCAGTGGAGGAACTTTGACATAAAGAGGATTGACGCACAACTCGTGGGGACGGCAAGACTTGGACAGCAGCCCCTTGTCCTGCTGTCACCATAGTTACCCAGTGCCCAGTCAGCGACATGTAACGCCCCTGTCCATGCCTACTTGTCCAAGTGTCTGTGGTGAAATGCACCCTGTCACACACAGAGTTTCTCAAAGAAGCGGTGATGTTGTGTGCGACATGCTGGTGGAGCGCAGGCACACCTTTCTTTGAGAAGTAGTGCCGACTGGGCATCTGGTACTGGGGCACTGCGACGGACATAAGGTCTCGAAAATCCTCTGTGTCCACCAGGCGGAAAGGCAGCATTTCTGTAGCCAAGAGCTTGCAGATGGTGAAATTCAACCTCTTAGCTTTCTCATGGCTAGGAGGAAATGGTCTTTTACTTGTCCACATCTGAGGGACCGAGGGCTGGCTATTGTGCTTAGACGGGGTTGATAAGGGTGTCCCCGGCAAACTGCCGGTCTGTGAGGAAGATGCAGGCGGACATGTTAGGTTGCCTTGATCCTAAGGTGGTGCTATCGATGTCGGACAGCGCTCAACACCAGCTGGTGTTACCACCTCCAAAGAAAATGATGACCTGTCAATCACGCTGGCTGTTGCGGGTAAAGAGGTGGCAGGTCTGCGCCCCAAAACAGGTGTGACTGCTGTCCCCCCAGTCACAGAGGATGAAGAGGCCGCGGATGCACAAGATATGGCAGACGGTGGTTGGCCCGGCCGGCTAGGCCGCATTGTAGCACACTGAGCTTCCCACTGCAACTTATGCTTCATGTCCATGTGCCGGTTCATGCATGAAGTACTCAAACTATGTATTTTTTGGCCTCTACTTAGCTTTTGCTGACAAATGTTACAGATAACACGAGTTGGGTCATCTTTATCGATCTGAAAAAATGCCCAGGCTATGCAAGGCTTAGCACCCATGCGACCTGAAGAGCCACCACGACTTGTGATGAGAGGCAGAGTTGTGTTTGAGGATGCAGTTGTTGACGTGCTTCCAGTACTACGTCTCTGTCCAGGAAGGCGCAACCTGACCTCGTCGTTACTAGCATCTTCCTCCACCTCCTCTGCTGACCTCATCTCTTGGCTGACTGTGGGTTGACAGTAAGTGGGATCTCCAACCTCATCATCATCACCCTGTGCGTTATCACACCCGTCGTCCTCAGAGCCAACCTGTTCCTGCCCTGACAAAAAACTAAAGTTGTCGCTCCAATCAGGTATTTGAGTCTCATCATCGTCTTCCTCATTGTCTCCACCAACAGGAGTTACAGTTTGGGAATGAGGGTCTACATTATGGTCAGAACCTTCTGTGTCTCGTCCTGGATCCGACTCATAAAGATTCTGGGCATCAGTGCAGATCATTTCCTCGTCTGGATTCACAGAAGCGCTGGAGTCGACCTCTGATTCCCAGGCTATAGTATGAGTAAACAGCTCTGCAGACTCAACCATCTGTTCTACCTCATACTCAGACGGGCAGCTGGAGATTTGGGAGCTGTGAGGAAGCAAGTGCGATTGGGGTGACACCTTTGAGGACTGGAGTATTTGTGATGTTGAAGTTGATGTGGAGGAGAGCCCATTTAAAGGAGCACTTGATATCCGTTGAAGCACCTGCTGTTTTTGTGCCTCATCTGGAATTTGTAGCGATTGGCGTGGCCGTAAGAAAGGGATCTTATCACATTGTCCGCTAAAAGAAGTAGACATTTTAGTTTGGCTGGAAGATGGTCTTTCTTCTGCAGATGTTACTGTTGCTTTAACACCTACCCCACGGACACAACCTTTTTTCCACTTCCCAACACGCCTATTCCCTTTCCACCAGCAGCAGGCCTTTTTCCACTCATTTTGGTGGTTAACTAATTCACAACTCTGGAGTTGTTTGCACAAAAAAACAATGGATGGGAACCGAAATATATTCAGTTTGCAACCTGATGGAGGTCAGTATAGATGGACTAATAGCGAAAGTCCCACACACTGCTAGAAGGCCAAATATTTTTTCAGAGCTAGATGCAGACAAAAAATTATTTTGAATTTGCAACCTGATGGAAGTCAGTATAGGTGGACTAATAGAACAAGTCCCACACACTGCTAGAAGGCCAAATATTTTTTCAGAGCTAGATGCAGAAAAAAATTGTATTCAGTTTGCAACCTGATGGAGGTCAGTATAGATGGACTAATAGAACAAGTCCCACACACAGCTAGAAGCCCAAATATTTTTTCAGAGGTAGATGCAGATAAAAATTATTTTTAATTTGCAACCTGATGTAGGTCAGTATAGATGGACTAATAGAGAAAGTCCCACACACTGCTAGAAGGCCAAATATTTTTTCAGATCTAGATGCAGTTAAAAATTATTTTTAATTTGCAACCTGATGGAGGTCAGTATAGATGGACTAATAGAGAAAGTCCCACACACTGCTAGAAGGCCAAATATTTTTTCAGAGCTAGATGCAGATAAAAATTATTTTTAATTTGCAACCTGATGGAGGTCAGTATAGATGGACTAATAGAGAAAGTCCCACACACTGTTAGAAGGCCAAATATTTTTTCAGAGCTAGATGCAGAAAAAAATTATATTCGTTTGCAACCTGATGAAGGTCAGTATAGATGGACTAATAGAACAAGTCCCACACACAGCTAGAAGCCCAAATATTTTTTCAGAGGTAGATGCAGATAAAAATTATTTTTAATTTGCAACCTGATGGAGGTCAGTATAGATGGACCAATAGAGAAAGTCCCACACACTGCTAGAAGGCCAAATATTTTTTCAGAGCTATGTGCAGATAAAAATTATTTTTAATTTGCAACCTGATGGAGGTCAGTATAGATGGACTAATAGAGAAAGTCCCACACACTACTAGAAGGCCAAATATTTTTTCAGAGCTAGATGCAGAAAAAAATTATATTCAGTTTGCAACCTGATGGAGGTCAGTATAGATGGACTAATAGCGAAAGTCCCACACACTGCTAGAAGGCCAAATATTTTTTCAGAGCTAGATGCAGACAAAAAATTATTTTGAATTTGCAACCTGATGGAAGTCAGTATAGGTGGACTAATAGAACAAGTCCCACACACTGCTAGAAGGCCAAATATTTTTTCAGAGCTAGATGCAGAAAAAAATTATATTCAGTTTGCAACCTGATGGAGGTCAGTATAGATGGACTAATAGAACAAGTCCCACACACAGCTAGAAGCCCAAATATTTTTTCAGAGGTAGATGCAGAAAAAAATTATATTCAGTTTGCAACCTGATGGAGGTCTGTATAGATGGATTAATAGAACAAGTCCCACACACAGCTAGAAGCCCAATATTTTTTCAGAGGTAGATGCAGAAAAAAAATTATTTTTAATTTGCAACCTGATGGAGGTCACTATAGATGGACTAATAGAGAAAGTCCCACACACTGCTAGAAGGCCAAATATTTTTTCAGAGCTAGATGCAGAAAAAAATTATATTCAGTTTGCAACCTGATGGAGGTCAGTATAGATGGACTAATAGAACAAGTCCCACACACAGCTAGAAGCCCAAATATTTTTTCAGAGGTAGATGCAGATAAAAATTATTTTTAATTTGCAACCTGATGTAGGTCAGTATAGATGGACTAATAGAGAAAGTCCCACACACTGCTAGAAGGCCAAATATTTTTTCAGATCTAGATGCAGTTAAAAATTATTTTTAATTTGCAACCTGATGGAGGTCAGTATAGATGGACTAATAGAGAAAGTCCCACACACTGCTAGAAGGCCAAATATTTTTTCAGAGCTAGATGCAGATAAAAATTATTTTTAATTTGCAACCTGATGGAGGTCAGTATAGATGGACTAATAGAGAAAGTCCCACACACTGCTAGAAGGCCAAATATTTTTTCAGAGCTAGATGCAGAAAAAAATTATATTCGTTTGCAACCTGATGGAGGTCAGTATAGATGGACTAATAGAACAAGTCCCACACACAGCTAGAAGCCCAAATATTTTTTCAGAGGTAGATGCAGATAAAAATTATTTTTAATTTGCAACCTGATGGAGGTCAGTATAGATGGACCAATAGAGAAAGTCCCACACACTGCTAGAAGGCCAAATATTTTTTCAGAGCTATATGCAGATAAAAATTATTTTTAATTTGCAACCTGATGGAGGTCAGTATAGATGGACTAATAGAGAAAGTCCCACACACTACTAGAAGGCCAAATATTTTTTCAGAGCTAGATGCAGAAAAAAATTATATTCAGTTTGCAACCTGATGGAGGTCAGTATAGATGGCCTAATAGAACAAGTCCCACACACAGCTAGAAGCCCAAATATTTTTTCAGAGGTAGATGCAGATAAAAATTATTTTTAATTTGCAACCTGATGGAGGTCAGTATAGATGGACTAATAGAGAAAGTCCGACACACTGCTAGAAGGCCAAATATTTTTTCAGAGCTAGATGCAGATAAAAATTATTTTTAATTTGCAACCTGATGGAGGTCAGTATAGATGGACTAATAGAGAAAGTCCCGCACACTGCTAGAAGGCCAACTATTTTTTCAGAGCTAGATGCAGAAAAAAATTATATTCAGTTTGCAACCTGATGGATGTCTGTATAGATGGATTAATAGAACAAGTCCCACACACAGCTAGAAGCCCAATATTTTTTCAGAGGTAGATGCAGAAAAAAAATATATTCAGTTTGCAACCTGATGGAGGTCTGTATAGATGGATTAATAGAACAAGTCCCACACACAGCTAGAAGCCCAATATTTTTTCAGAGGTAGATGCAGAAAAAAAATATATTCAGTTTGCAACCTGATGGAGGTCAGTATGGATGGACTAATAGAGAAAGTCCCACACACTGCTAGAAGGCCAAATATTTTTTCAGAGCTAGATGCAGAAAAAAATTATATTCAGTTTGCAACCTGATGGAGGTCAGTATAGATGGACTAATAGAACAAGTCCCACACACAGCTAGAAGCCCAAATATTTTTTCAGAGGTAGATGCAGATAAAAATTATTTTTAATTTGCAACCTGATGGAGGTCAGTATAGATGGACTAATAGAGAAAGTCCCACACACTGCTAGAAGGCCAAATATTTTTTCAGATCTAGATGCAGATAAAAATTATTTTTAATTTGCAACCTGATGGAGGTCAGTATAGATGGACTAATAGAGAAAGTCCCACACACTGCTAGAAGGCCAAATATTTTTTCAGAGCTAGATGCAGAAAAAAATTATATTCAGTTTGCAACCTGATGGAGGTCAGTATAGATGGACTAATAGAACAAGTCCCACACACTGCTAGAAGCCCAAATATTTTTTCAGAGCTAGATGCAGAAAAAAATTATATTCAATTTGCAACCTGATGGAGGTCAGTATAGATGGACTAATAGAATGATGCTATGCCCAAAAGATTTGACTTCACTAGGTAAAGTAAAAAAATTGGTATTCTATACACAGGTGGTATATCTTGCAACACAGATAGGCTACTCCACTGACTAACACACTCTGCAATAGGCCAAAAAGGATTAGCTTTGCTAGATTCAGCCAAATGCTGTGAAAAAAACTTGCACAGCACTGGCACAGACCTGCCTGGCAAAAACTGATAGGAACTGATGTAACCTAGTCCTGAAAAGGACTGCAATTACAATTAGTCTTTACTCCCACAATCTATCTATTTAAGAGCACAGACCTGCCTGATAAAAGTCATAGGAAATGCTGTAACCTAGTCCTTAAAAGGACTGCAATCACAACTATTCCCTACTCCCAAGCTATCTGTAGATTTGTGCGAAAATTGGCTTGAAATTAACAAGGTATAGCGCACACAGCAACAGCGGTGCCGTCTAACACGCAGCTGCAGCAGTGAGAAAATGGTGGCGACGGGGAAAATGGCTTGGTCTTATAGGGCAAGGACATGTGACATACACTGCCAATGACACATGCCCTTGCTTGTGTGAAAAACAGCAGTTCGCTCCGTGTGTGCGCTGCTGATAGGCTGACAGACTGTACCTCCCCACTGCAAATGCGGGAAAGAGAAAAAAAAATGGAGATCTTCATTATTCCTGCAGAGATCCATCCCCTGCCCCTCCCCCCACCCCGCTGTACACTCAAACTGCGTATTAACATTAATTTTCATCATTACTGAGAAAAAATCCAGTTATGATTTTGGTGCACGAACAGTTATCGAACATAACCTCGAACAGCCGAATTTTTCTCAAATCGTTCGTGTTCGCCGAACGGCTCGAACATCGCCCAAAACAGCTCGAATTTGAGATTGGCGAACAGTTCGAGTAGAACAACGCTCATCTCTACTGCTAATGTTCCTTGTATATCGGGGGTAATCCTTTTCACAACTTCAATCACAAGCTATTTTGCATCTTAGCCAACTTCTGACTTGATTCTCCACAAGTCATACTCAGTGAGGAATGTTCATCTGCTATGTTGAGGAGTTGTGAGGTGACCATCACGGATTACTCCATTGATTTGTCCTTGTGGTCCATTTTGTTAATACAATGGCATGTAAAAAATTTGGGCACACCTGATGAAATGATCTCTAAAAGGCCTAAAATTAAAGATGACACATGTCCTTTGTATTTTAGGCAAAATATATATATTTTCATCTTTTTTTTAGATCATTTTCATCTTTTATATTTTAAAAATTAGAAAAAGGAAAATGGGCCAATGTAAAAGTTTGGGCACCCTGCATGGTTAGCACCTAGTAGCACCCCCTTTTGCAACTATCACAGCTTGCAAATGCTTTTTTGTAGGCAGACAACAGTCTTTCAATTCCTGTTTGAGGGATTTTCATCCATTCTTTCTTGGAAAATTCTTCCAGTTCTGTGAGATTCCTGGGTCATTTTGCATGCACTGCTATTTTGAGGTCTAGCCATTTTCAATGATGTGCAGATCAGGGGACTGTGAAGTCCATTGTAAAACCTTCAGCTTACCCCTTTTGAGGTAGTCTATTGTGGATTTTGATGTGTGGTTAGGGTCATTATCCATTTGTAGAAGCCATCTTCTTTTAATCTTTAGCTTTTTTACAAATGGTGTTATGTTTGCATCAAGAATTTGTTGAAATTTCATTGAATCCATTCTTCCCTCTACATGTGAAATGTTCCCCATGCCATTGGCTGCAATGCAACCCCAAAGCACGATTGATCTACCCCCATGCTTAATGGTTGGCGAGATGTTCTTTTTCTGAAATTCTGTGACCTTTTTTCTCCACACACCTGTGATCATTGAGGCCAAATAGTTTTATTTTAACCTTATCGGTACACAGGACTTGTTTCCAAAATGCATCAGGCTTGTTTAGATGTTCTTTTGCATACTTTGATCATGAATTTTATTGTGAGGACGCAGGAGAGGTTTTCTTCTGATGACTCTTCCATGAAGGCCATATTTGTACAGGTGTCTCTGAACAGTAGAAAATGTACCACAACTTTAGAGTCTGCTAGATCTTTCTGAAAGTCTTTTGTAGTCAGTCAGGGGTTCTAATTTGCCTCTCTAGCAATCCAACCCTACGAGCATCTCTCACTGAAATTTTGATTGGTCTTCCAGACCTTATCTTGACCTCCCCTGTTCCTGTTAACTGCCATTTCTTAATTACATTTCAAACTGAGGAAATGGCAACTTAAAAACGCTTTTCTACCTTCTTATAGCCTTCTCCTGCTTTGTGGGCCTCCACCATTTTCATTTTCAGAGTGCTAGGCAGCTGCTTAGAAGAACGCATAGCTGCTGTTTTTTAGCACAAGGTTAGAGGAGGCAGGGTTTTTATAAAGCTGGGAAATTTGCATCACCTAGCCTTTCCTAACAATGATAGTGAACAAGCTATAACCCTAACAGGCTAATTAAGGTCTGAAGGCACACATCAGAGAATAGAAAAAATTGCACTCACCACGGGATGCCTTGTGAATGATCCTTTATTTCAGATCTGGAGTGTAATCCTAGGCACAGGTACATGGGTGCGGAGGTGGGAAGGGAGGACGATGGCCGTTTCGCGCGTATGTAGCGCTTCCACTGGACCAGTAAAAAATGACAATGTATATATATATATTTTCCTAAAATACAAAATGTGTCATCTTTAACTTTAGGCCTTTTAGAAATCATTTCATCTTCAACTTGCTTAACTGTTCACAATAGCAGTAATTTTGACCAGGGGTGCCCAAACTTTTACGTGCCACTGTATGTCCATAAAAGTAATGGGCGACACCTCAATCTCTTGCGTAAAATCTAATATGTATGGTCACCTAAACTCAACACAGGTTGCCACCAAAAAAATGTATTTAATATCTCAGGATGTAAGATTGGTATTTTGTTTAGTAAAGGATTCAACATTCTAAGCCAAACTCGATTAAACTTTGTTCTACATTAATGTGTGAGAGGAAAAGAGCAGATAAAATACAAAACGATTTACAAGAACAGAACGCACCACATGATACTAGTTGCTTGGCAATAAATGACCACGAACCACAAAAGTGCAACCAGAATTATTTTGCTGACACTATCATGACTCATTTGCCATCATGCTTGGGGCGCTGGACTCACTTTTGTCACATAGACCCTTTGTCCACTATTGACTAGTGACTTAACCAGTGTATTGTACGACTGACAAGAGACATCAGCAACATCAGGGAAATGAATATTAGTCATCCAAGACTAAATTACGTATTACTGGGCATGGTGCCCATGGGATAGCAGCAATAACCTGTGAAAGAAAGGATGATGTTAACTGATATGTCAATGCACAAAAGCAAATAGTGTAGATACTGTAGATAGATAGATAGATAGATAGATAGATGGCTAGATAATGTAGATAAATAGATATATCCAATGGAAGCTATCTTAAGATTCTAATAATATGACTGAAAGTACCTCTGATATAACTTTATGTTTTAATTCTTCATACTTTTTCCAACAGCTTTGATTGCTGTTAATGAATGGGAACATTATTGTTTACATTTACATTGGAAAATCTCAGATTTTTTTTAGTATAGATAAAAGCTTTGAAACAGATAGGATATTTGAAGTTTCATATTATTTTATACATTTGATATTTATCTTTCATACTCTGGACTTTGTATCCAGCTTATACTCACTTCCCTACAGTTCACCTCTAATCAAACAACATCTTGAATTTTAGATTTTACCCATGGAAATACTGTGGTGAATGTTATGCTGCCTGAAACATCAATATACAAGTCCAGTTTGAAGGTAGTCAGTGGGGAATGAGGAGGGATATCCTTGGAGTGTCACACAAAACTCCAGATGATAGCCAACAGTACTGCTATTATTCCTTATGCGTGTGCAGGGAGCCTGGTTTCCTGCTGGTGCAGGACAATGCCTGGCTTTATGTGGCCAGAGTGTGAAGGATGTTTTTGGATGAGGAAGGTATTGATGCCATTGACTGGCCCTCACATTCATTAGACCTGAATCCAATTGAGAACCTCTGGGACATTATATATAAATTTATTCAGTACTATAAAGTAGCACCACAAACTGTCCATGTGTTTACTGATGCCCTGGTCCAGGTCTGGGAGGAGATCTTCAAATCAGCATCCTGCAATCTGCAGTCTCATTTGGAGAATGGCCAGATGTTGTTGTGAGTGCATACAAGCATATACATATGGGCAATAAAAACTACTCTCAGTCAAAATTCTGAGTTTCCATGATGAAATTAAAGGGAACCTGTCATGCAAAATAATGCTATTAACCTGCAGATACTGGATTAATCGACAGGTTGATAGCTTTCTGAAACCATGCGGCACCCACACTGAGAACAGGAGGAAATGGAACTTTATTCCTTCCGATAGGCTCACTCTTTCAGTCATAGGGATGACACCGGCATGATTTCAGTCATCGCTCTGTACATAGAGAGTCTGAACTGTAACTGCTCTCCCGACACTGTTTGACAGCAGGTTCTAGTGCTGAGCTGCTGTCAGTCAGTGCTGGGGTGTTTTTACAGCCACTGCTCTCTATACACAAGCGGTGACTTAAACCATGTCAGAGCCACCCCTATGACGGAAAGAACGAGCCTACCGGAAGGAATAAAGTTAATTTCCTCCTGGCAGCGGGGCTCTCAGTGCGGACACCGCATGGTTTTAGAACGCTATTAACCTGCAGATTAATTCCTTTTCTGCAGGTTAATAGC
The DNA here is from genome assembly GCF_046119375.1 of Phyllobates terribilis. Classification (NCBI taxonomy): domain Eukaryota; kingdom Metazoa; phylum Chordata; class Amphibia; order Anura; family Dendrobatidae; genus Phyllobates; species Phyllobates terribilis. Next base: position 310,511,006 of record NW_027362763.1, on the reverse strand, counting down.
ATAATTTTACTTTACAGGTTTCCTTTAACAAAATTAATCCACCTACTGTATGTTTTAGATTTTTTGCTTTGAATTTCAAGGCGATTTGGAATCCAGCCCTCAGTTGGTTAATGATTTTGGTTTCCTTTGATATCTTGTTCCCAGCTAATTACACAGTTTATATCAGTAAAGATTTTTAAATTAAATCTTTTGTTCATCGAGATCCGAAGTGTGATTTAATGTTCCTTTAATTTTTTTAAGCAGTGTACATTATTTTTCCAAGGTATGTTTACCAATATATCATTCATTTATATAAAGCATAAGCATACTGTATACACCCTGTTGAACACAGTGTTTGCCCCTCCAGGAATGTTAAACAGCCCCAAAAACTTACATAGAATACTTAATGGGCACTTGTCATGTCCCTAAACGCTATTAACCTGCAGATATGGGGTGAATCTGCAGGTTAATAGCATTTCAAAGCTGTAAAGAGCGGCTGCCAGAAATGAACTTTATTCCTTCCAGTCATGCAGGCACGCCAGCGTGGCACCAGTCACCGCTCAGTATATAGTGAGCGGCAGCTATAAGCACACCCCCGGCACTGACTGACAGCCATCAGCATATCAGTGCAGCAACAGTTGTCAGTCAATGTGCCAGGACGTGCTTACAATCATGACTGAAAGCCAGAGGCTGCAGGGAGCTATAAAGTTAATTTCCTCCCGGCAGCCACTCTTTCAGTGTGTTGTTAACAAGGCTTCAGAATGCTATTAACCTGCAGATTAACCCCATATCTGCAGGTTAATAGAATTAGATTCCCTTTATGTACTATACTCATCAGACAATAAAATGCACAGAAACATAGGATACGGCTATAATCTGAAGCACAAAAATAGGAAAAAAATATTTTTAACGTTTTTATGCTTTGAGTGATATGCATTTTGGTATGGACATAGTTATGTATGCATGTTAATACCTCATTACATTGATAATCACACTGTGTGTCCCAGAACGGTACCATTCACAGTGTCCCCTGCCTTTATTGCACCATCATTTTACCAGCCACTGTCCTTCCTGAATATGGCAACTACAATTCTCCCTGATTATGCCAGCTATATTGTCCCCAGGATATGTCAGCCATAGAGTTCCTGACCATGGTAACCATAGTGCTCTCTACTACACCAGTTATAGTGCCCACAGGCTATGCCAGTCACAGCGCCCACAAGCTATGCCAGTCACAGTGCCCACAGGCTATGCCAGTCACAGCATCCACAGGCTATGCCAGTCACAGTGCCCACAGGCTATGCCAGTCACAGTGTCCACAAGGTATGCCAGTCACAGTGCCCACAGGCTATGCCAGTCACAGTTCTTTTAGGCTATGATAAACCACAATAAGGGCCACCAAAGTATTTCCTATTCTGAATCAGTCAGTAGCAGTAAGCAGGAGAATCTCCTTGAGCCTCCTGTGCACAGAACAAGGGCTTATTCAGTGATCTTTCTCATATGAAAAAATGACCAAGTGTTTAGTCAGTGTGTCAGTTTTAACTATCCATTTTATACCTTTTTTGCATGCAAGATCTCTCAAGCAACGCCTATTAAACAAGCATGAAAATCAGACTGCATACGGATTGCACATGGATAGCATCCAACTGCTATCCGAACATTTCATTACTCATAGACTTGCATTGTCAACTTTGATCCATGTCTCAGATCAAAATCAAACATGTGTCCATGTTTTGGTGTGGCTTACTTGGTCCACAAAAAACACGGACATATGAACAGTCCCATAGACTATATAAGTACCCTCTTTAATGTAAAGTGCTGTAAAATATGTTTGCACGGATAGAACTCCTACATGCAAAACTGATGTCTGAATGAGACCTAGGGTGCAGACTTGTCTGTTGATTTGCTGCTGCAGATTGTGCGAAAGTAAAAACAAAATATTTTCACCTCACCTGGTGCTTCCATAGCTCCCCCCCCTGGATCTCTTCCAGAGATAATTTGCAGCAAAATCTTTAACAAATTGGGTTTGTTGCAGATTTTGACTTCCCCATTGCATTTGAACTTAATATGAAGAATCTGTAGCAAATTCACAATATATCTGCAACCACAAAGTTATTTGTTATATCCAGGTTCCTTGGCATTCCTCAAGTTTAAAATAATAAATTCCAATTCCCCAAAAGTTGGGATGCTGTGTAAAATGCAAAGAAAACAAGAATGCAATGATTCGGAAATCTCTTATAGCCATATTTTATTCACATCAGAATATAGAACACAGATCATCAGGAGTTGAAAGTTAGACATTTTTCCATTTCATTTGGAGAAATGAACTCATTTCTAAATTGAAAAAAATTAGCCAGAGTATAAGTTGGAATGCATGCAACACATAGGAGGAGCATGTTCACACTTGCCATTAAACAGACAAAACCTGGATGGAAACAAAATGAGCAAATACCCTGTAGTAAATACAATTGAAACCAGAAGTTTACATACATTATATAGTAAGACACATATGCATGTTTTTTTCAATATCTGACTTGAAATCGGAATAAACCTTTCCCGTTTTAGGTAAATTAGGATTACTATAGTTTTTAATATTTGCCAAATGCCAGAATAATGAGAGAGAGAGAATGTTTTAAGGCATTTTTATTACTGCAAAGTCAAAAGTTTACATACATTTCATTAGTATTTGGTACCATTGCCCTTAAAATGAATGACTTGGGTCAAACATTTGGGATATCCTTCCACCAGCTTCTCACAGTAGTTGGTCGGAATTTGGGCCCATTCCTCCTTACAAAACTGGTGTAACTGATCCAGGTTTGTAGGTCGCCTTGCTCGCACCTGCCTTTTCAGCTTTGCCCATACATTTTCAATAGGATTGTGTCACGCCAGGTGTGGGAAAGACTTAGTGCAACACAAAGGGAAGAGGGAAAGGGAGCCCAGACAGTAGGGAAAGTGGGGAGTGGAGACCTCCTAGTCTGGTCTAGTGTCACCCTGTCTCAACTACCATCCCTATATTGGCTCTTCACCAATCGTCGCACGCGTGCCTCGCCCTGACTTTCCCTGGCGTATGGCTAAGGCTAGGGACGGGAGGAGATGAGCACTAGTCGATCTCTACTAAACTCTATAGACAACAAGGGTAGACAAACAGGGGGGAATTGCTTAGCTTTAGACGTCTCCAGACAAACACGCACACGGCCTCAAGCTCCAGAGAGGACAAAGTACTGCTCTTGCTAATGCATCACAAGTAGTAATGAATATCGCCGGCACCTCACTCTCAGACACACCAAGTATTTATACACCCAGGCCAGGGAGCTAATTAGCCAGATGGAGGTAGCTGCTGGGTCCTAGAGACAGCCAGCCTCTAAGAAGATTCTGTAATGCCAAACGAAGAGATCTCCTGCAACCAACTGCAGGGCGACTGTGACATCTGACATACCCATGACAGATTGAGATCAGGACTTTGTGAAGGCCACTCCAAAACATTGACTTTGTTATCCTTAAGCCGCTTGGTTACCATTTTGGCAGTATACTTCAGGTCATTGTCCATTTGGAAGACCCATTTCCGTCCAAGCTTTAACTCCTGGCTAATGACTTGAGATGTTGCTTCAGTATTGCCACATAATCTGCTTTTCTCATGATGCCATCTATTTTGTGAAGTGCACCAGTCCCTCCTGCAGCAAAACAACCCCACAACATGATGCTGCCACCCCTTTGTTTCACAGTTGGGATGGTGTTCTTAGGCTTCCAAGCTTCTCCCTTTTTCCTCCAAACGTAACAGTGTTCATTATGCCCAAAAAGTTCAATTTTAGTTTCATCAGACCACAGGACATGTCTCCAAAAATTAAAGTCTTTGTTCCTGTGTGCATTTGCAAACATTAATCTCGCATTTTTATGTTTCTTTTGGAGTAGCGGCTTCTTTCTGGCTGAGTGGGCTTTCAGCCCATGTTGATACAGTACTCGTTTCACTGTGGTTATTGGCAGAATCTTACCAGCTTCTGCCATCATCTTCACAAGGTCTTATGCTTTTGTCCTTGGGTTGATATGCACATGTCGGACCAAAGTATGTTCATCTCTGGGACACAGAACCCGTCTCCTTCCTGAGCGGTATGATGTCTGGACATTCCCATCTTGTTTGTAGTTGCGTATAATTGTTTGTACAGATGAACGAGGCACCTTCAGGGACCTTAAAATTGTACCCAAGGATGAGCCAGACTTGTAAAAGTCTACAATTCTCTTCCTGATATCTTGGCTGATTTCTTTAGACTTTCCCATGATGGTACACAAAGAAGCAGTGTGTTTCACGGGTGCATTTAAATACTTTCACAGGTGTGTTACTAATTAACTCAGATGTTGCCAAAAAAACTCAAAAGCTTCCAAACACATGACATCATCATATGGGCAGTCCAGAATTGTTTAAAGGCATAGTTATCTTAGTGTATGTAAACTTTTGACTTTGCAGTAAGTAATAAAAATGCCTTGAAACATTCTCTCTCTCTCAATATTCTGGCATTTGGCAAATATTAAAAATTATGGCAATCCTAATTTACCTAAAACGGTAAAGATTTATTCTGATTTCATGTCAGATATTGAGAAAAACATGCAAATGTGTCTTTTTATACAGTGCATGTAAACTTCTGGTTTCAACTGTAAGTAAAACATAATAGCGCATATATATAACATAGGGCACCTAGTAAACACTGTTTTTGATGCAAAACTCGGTCCTGCTCTGCCCATATTCACATTGAGGTCATTTTTGAAACATGGTAAGGTTTTAATATTACAGACAATATAGGACTGTCCTGACACCTTGCTACAGTGAGATGGTGTTTACACTTTTTTTTAAATCAAAAATGGTATTTACTAAGTACAATATTCTATTTATATGCACTATCATGTTTTACTTATTTACAGAAGGTTATTTGCTCATTTTTTTTCCATCTTAGGTTTTGTCTGTTTAATGCCCAGTGTGAACATGCTCCTATATGTTGCATGCATCATACTCCGGCTCATTTTTCCCAGTTTTCTTTAGGTTTTTATATGAAGTACAAGCAAGGGTGTGGACTCCTTTTCTATGAGCTGAGCATTGAATTTATATAGCTTTCTTTGGCGCGACTGGGTATCCACAATCGCCTTGATCCTGCTCTGCCCTTATTCACATTGAGGTAATTTTTGACACATAGTAAGGTTTTAATATTAGAGACAGTATAGGACCGTCCTGATTTGGGTACACCTTGACATGGTGGGATGGCTTCTATGTTTTTTTTTTCTCAAAAATAGTGTGTACCCCATGTTATTTATATGTACTATTACGTTTTACTTATTTACAACAGGGTATTTACTCATTTTGTTTCCATCGTAGGTTTTGTCATTTATAAATTGATGACAACAATACATCTCAAAAAAAGTTGGGGGGAAGGCCATGTCTACCATTGTGTTGCATCCTCTCTTCTTTATACAACAGTCTGTAAATGTCTGGGAAGCGAGGAGACCAATTGCTGGAGTTTTGGGAGATGGGAAAATGTGTCCACAATTTTTAGATACAGTTGTTCACAGATTGGTGAACCTCTGACCATCTTTGCCACTGAGAGACTCTGCCTCTCTAACATCCTCTTGTTATACACACTCATGTGTCTTAATCCTCCAGCTGTTTTTCATTAGTATCACTTACTTTTCCAGCCTTTTCTTAACCATGTCCCAATTTTTTTGAGATGTGTTGCTGCCATCAATTGCTAAATGAGTTGATTTTTTCAAATGAAATGGAAAAATGTCTATTATTATTCTTGTTTTGATATGTGTTCTATGTTCTGTTGTGAAAAGAATATGGCTAAAGAGATTTCCACATCATTGCATTCTTGTTCCCTTTACATTTTATACAGTGTCCCAACTTTTTTTTTGAATTGAGGTTGCAATATTAAGAAAAAGATGCATTTTTTTAGTTTGTTATACCTAGGTAGCTGAAATTATATTTGTGTCTATCAAGCTTAGATTACGTTTTGTAATATTGCTACAATCAGCTTCTTGGTACCCCTAATAGTAACTACTCTCGTCACAAAAAATAACCTCTTTGAATATGTAAATGCTTCATGTCTATAAATAAGAAAACTATTCATTCCTAAGCAATAAACCAAAGGAGATAGGAATATTAGAACTACCTTTCATGACTGGCCTCCTGTGTAAATGGTGCTCCCCTATCATCTCATCTAGTTATGTCTTTCTGCAGTTTGAATTGCCCTCTTTTCGGCAATCTGGTAAAGCAGTGAAAGGATGTTTGTTCTGCTAATTAACTTTATTACCCTGATAACTCCCTGCAGCCTTTGACGAAAACAATTACCGTTCCTTTTTTTCCACTGGCAAAAAAAAAAGAATATTAATTAGAATAGGAGGCCTTGGTCCCTGGCATGTTAGCCTGCCATGTTCCCAGGCCCTCGAGCGGGATAACATTACATTGTCAGTAGTAATTTAGCTCTCATCTGTCTCTGCTAATTATTGTCACATTCATCAAATTCATCAAGGAAAGTGCACTCAGAAGGATTGCATATTTGCAGTTAATATAGCATAAACTGGTATTACCCATCACCACATTTGCGATGATGAGAGGGACACAACTTATTCATCCCTAATTAGAGCAAGCTGGGTAATTAATTATGCATTCCGCCTTATTACTTCTGAGTTCCCAGATATTGTTTGTCTAAAAGGAGGAGGGGGAGATGTGAAGAGAGGACGAGTGTGTCTGAAATTGCAAAAAAAAAAAAAAAACGGAAAAAATAGTGATGTGTTTTGTCACATGCGGCATGCCATAATTCCCACCTGACAAACTGGCTGAATCACAGAGAAATTGCAAGTTGTCAACAGTAGAATAAACTGCTGTAATAACTGATTAATGATCAGCACCTGTGACAGGTGTGGAATAGGACTGTAAACTCGCGGTGATTAACAGGCGCTGGACGAATAAATACAGCAACAGGAGAACGAAAAGAAAGAACAAACTTTGCTGTTTCCACTTACTACCTGGAGACAACATAAATATACCGAAAGGTAGATCACCTAAAGCTTCATATCCTATATTAGTTGTCTCCAGCAACTTGTTTGATCCCTGCGTCAGACAAAGCTGATATTAAGGTTTTGCGCTTTTTGCACTAATTCAGCGTCCATAGCTGGAAGACTGTATGCAACAATATTTTATCCGATTCCTGGACCAGTCTAATACAACAACTAATGATGAGCTAGATGTCAGAAACAATGCCATAAAAACAATGGGATCTGTTCTGACATTAGTTTTGGAGGAAAAAAACACCAGATGGTCACTTGGCATTAGTTTTGGGGGTAAAAAAACAAAACAAATTTATGATCTGTCCGCTTGGTCAAATAATATCCCTGCTTTGTAGGTTGTAAAAGTTTTAAATGAAGACAAAAGGAATCATAAATTTAAAAGGAACCTGTCACCAGAAGAAAACGCTATTGACCTGCAGATATGGGGTTGATTTGCAGGTTAATAGCATTACTTACCGGGCCGGCGCCTCCACTTAGCAGAACGATGTGGGGAGAAAATGAACTTTATTCCCCCCCTGCTGCGATCAAGTTTCAGTCATGGGGGCCGCTCTGGCGCATGTTCAGCCATCGACTGAGTATACAGAGAAACAGCTGTAACCATGTCCCCAATCCTGACTGAAAGCCGACCCTAATGCTAAGCCAGTGTCAGTCAGGGCGAGGGGCGTGGTAACATCAGTCACTCTCTATAAACAGTGCTGTGACTGAACCAGCGTCAACTCCACCCTCGTGATTGAAACCTGAACGCTGCCAGGGGGAATAAAGTTCATTACATTAGTGAAGTGAGATGATAGGCCAGTCTAAAGAAATGCGTGTTTAGGGCACATTTAAAACTGTGGGTATTGGGAATTAATCTAATTATTCGGGGTAGTGCATTCCAGAGAGTTAGCGCTGCTTGCGAGAAGTCTTGAAGATGGGAGTGGAGGTTTGGAGTATTGAGAATGTCAGTCTTAGGTCATTAGCGGAATGGAGAGCAGGTTGGTCGACTGAGATGAGGAAGGAGATGTAGAGTGATGCAGAACTGTGGAGCGCTTTGAGGGTGAGAGCGATAAGTTTATATTGGCCAAAAAAAGTGGATGAGGCTCAACAGCACCTGAAAGGTCTGGTTGCAGACACAGTTGTGAGTGGTACAGTGCACAGCATACATGAGTACACCTGTTTGAAAAAGTAAGATTTTAATCAATATCTCACTAAACATATGAACAATTTCCACAATTTTTACAAGGCAGAGTTTAATAGAACATTTTAACCCATTACATGAAAGTAAGGTAAATAATATAGCATTCATTACAAAATCCTAAGGTTTTCTCAAATCAGTTGAGGCAAAAATGAATACATCCCTGTGAAGACACGGGATCTTCTGTGGGCAGAACACTACTCAGACAACACAGGGTGATGGTAAACAGTATGGCAATAATTTATTTAACCACTAGCAATCAATAACATATAGAACAGTCCTCGAAAATACATGAGATGGTGCAAGCTACAGAGTCTCACCCTTCCACTGGCCTGCCGGGATTAGTGTCGTGAGATATGTGGCCAGGAGACCTGATTGTCCCAACCTGGATTCTTCAAATCATCTCTGAGAGTTCAGCAATGGTCAATGGAGCAGTTCTGTATTTTTCCAGCCAGGGCTGTGGTCCCTTAGGCTGTCATCCTGTAGTGTCTCTCTGAACAGAAGCAGAGACCCATTTTTATAGTTCACATTTGTCCGTTCAAGCCATCATTCACAGGTGAAGGGTCAGGGATCATGATCATAGTTTACAATGCTCGAGTATCCACAGCTCATCCCCTAATGTTGACTGGCAACCACCCTACAATAGTATTTAACTTATCTAGCAAATATGCATTGTTCAACGACCCTGAGTTGCTGTATTACAAAACTGTCAGACAATACATTGTAGATAACAGCCATTCATCAATTACCAAATATCAACTCAAGTGATTAACATTCAGGATTAGACAAACAATAGTCTGTGTTGACCAACCAAAGAAGAGCACAAGTTCTGAAGTCAAAAGAAAATATGGTATGTATGTCTGGCATAATTAAGAAGAAAAGCTGTGTTGCCACATTCCCACATCAAAAACAATAACATCTAGCAATTGCATAACAATTACAGTGTGGCGCCCCTGAGGGTTCAGTCGCCACAGGGGTACTGCACCTCAGCTAGAGGTGTGGTATCTCCTCTTCCAGGTAAGGATGGAGCATCTCTCAGGACCCTACTTCACCACTCAACACTACACCACTCCTGTCCTGTAGGGGGCCTAAATGCACCAGGGTGCCGCCCCGGCCCGGGATAGAGGAGATGGGGGGAACCAAAGATAGGGGGAACCATGTAGTGGGTGAAGGTGGAGGACACACTTTTAGGAAACACTTACTAATTCATATTTAATCTTCAGCCATCTTAAGTTCAAGGTTCTTTGATTGTGATCTTCATCAGTGATAGTGGTCTCTGTCTCTGATTGTGGTCACCCACCAGAGTTCATCTACAGGCCTCATCCGACTGAAGATACATGGTCCTCGTCCTCTGGCCTTGAGGGGAGGAGCGGGTCAGAGTTAATTACTTCCTCTACCCGGTCAAGGTCTGGAGGGGAGTAGAGGAGACAAGCTCCACAGGCAAAAGGATCCCTGGGGGATGCGGACAGAGAGGCTTACGCCACCTGTATACCTCACTCTGGCCTAGTCAGAGAGATTCCTGCTGCAAGAGGGGTGACCGGCCCCCGATATCTGACTCTGCTACTTCACGTCTCAGTCAGAAAAGCCCGGAGGCTTAGTGGATCCCAGGAGGGATACGGACGGAGCGGCATACGCCACCTGTATCTCTCTACCTGCGTTTATCCAGTGGGACCCGGCCTTACACCTAGTTCTAACCACACAAACAGTCGAGTGAAGACTTAGTGGGAGAACTTACCAAGGAGAGGAACACACACCAGAGGGGTCTCGACAGGTGCTCCTGATCTATCTGGGAAGTGCTGAACCCCCTTCCTGGTGGCCGCAGCACGCCGCGAGGAGCAGAGGGAAGCTTTGCGGCTAAAGTTCATCTTAATGTGAGTAAAAACCTTGGATGACTTTACAACCCGCTTCAGCCTGTTATTTACGGCGTGGCACTGCACCCACCATCCATCACCAAACACTGCCCTGAGGCCTGCTCCGCCTGTGGGGAGCCGTCCCATCCTAGCTGCCCATATCACCAGCCTCAGTGGACTGTAGCAGCGCTGGTGGCCCTCACCAGACACCACAGGTGGCGTAGTCGAAATACCACTCATCCTAAAAGAAGCCCATTATTTTTATGTGACAGCTCTGGGCATGGAACGGGTCTAGGCCACGACTGCATCCCCTCAACATCAGCAAGAGGCCCGGCTCCGAGTAACCCCATTTCCCAGGGAGGGCTGTGAGCGTCACAACAGCACCAAGTCATGGAATATTGTAACTAGAGATGAGCGGTGTTCGACTAGAACTGTTCGCCAATCTCAAATTCGAGCTGTTTTGGGCGGTGTTCGAGTTGTTCGACGAACCCGAACGATTTGCAAAAAATTCGGCTGTTCGAGGTTATGTTCGATAACTGTTCGTGCACCAAAAGCGTGTCCTGCATGTCTGGCGCTATTTAGAGCACCAATCATGCAGGGATTGTCTGCCACTCACTGTAATGCCACAGCCATGGTGGTTGTGGCATTACAGTGATTGCCCAAATCGATGGGAACAGTGCCAACAGTGAAGCATGAAAAGCCGGCAATTCAGCAGCGGCATACACCTGTACCCGACAATTTAGAACCGAAAGAATAGAGCTTCACACATAGATTAGATAGATATAAACATGTCAGCCACATATATACGAAGTACAGTGAAAGTGCTGCTTACTGTACTTGTCATTTAGCGTAAAGGATTTATCAAAAAAAATAATAGTGTTTTCATGCACCGTCTCTTTAAAAAAGCCGGCCGGCAATTCAGCATCTGTACCCGACAATTTATAACAGACAGAATAGAGCTTCACACATAGATTAGATAGATAGAAACATGTCAGCCACATATATACGAAGTACAGTGACAGTGTTGCTTACTGTACTTGTCATTTAGCGTAAAGGATTTATCAAAAAAAATAATAGTGTTTTCATGCACCGTCTCTTTAAAAAAGCCGGCCGGCAATTCAGCAGCGGTACCCGACAATTTATAACAGACAGAATAGAGCTTTACACATAGATTAGATAGATAGAAACATGTCAGTCACATATATATGAAGAACAGTGATAGTGTTGGTTACTGTACTTGTCATTTAGTATTAAAATAAAGGATTTATTATTAAAAAAAATTGGCGTGGGGTTCCCCTTAATTTTAGGCTCTAGCGGAGGTTAAGCAGACGGCTGGGGCAGATGTTTGAAGCCTGGGAAGGGGGTAATACCCACGGAGCTTCCCAGGCTACTAATATCAGCCCCCAGCTGAATACATAGCCTTTACTAGCTATTAAAATGGGGGACCCCCCAAAAAAAATGACGTGGGGTCCCCCCTAATTTAATAGCTAGAAAAGGCTAGGCAGACAGCTGGGGGCTGATATTAATAGCCCAGGAAGGGAGCCATGAATATTGGCCCCCTCCCAGGCTAGAAACACCAGCCGTCAGCCGCCCCAGAAATGGCGCATTCATAGGATGCGCCAATTCTGGCACTTAGCCTCGCTCTTCCACGCTGCCCTGGTGCGGTGGCAGGGGGTAATAGGGTTGGGGTTGATGTCAGCTTATAATGCCAGCTGACATCAAGCCCAGGTTAGTAATGGAGAGGCGTCTATAAGACACCCCCATTACTAACCCCATAGTCAAAGTTAAAAAAAACACAAACACCCAGAATAAAGTCCTTTAATTGAAATAAAGACACAATCCTTTATTGTTCTAAATTAAACCATACTTACCGTCACGCCCATTCCAGCTGAAGCCAACGATCTCCTGCAATAAAAGAAAAATAATAAAGCAACCTCATCCTTACCTTTCCATGGTTCCCACGACAGCTTCAGCTCTGCTACATCGAGATGACAGGCTGGACCGCAGCAGAACGCGGCCATCCAGCCTCTCATCCCGCAGACACTGAGAAGCGCTGCTCAGCGTCTCTCTGTGACGACATCCAGATGAGCCGAGTTCATGTCCAATGAACTCGGCTCACCTCATGCACGTCACTGACAGCGTGGGAAAATTCTCACGCTGAAGCGGTGAGTGCAGGAGAATTCTCCCACGCTGTCAGTGACGTGCATAAGGTGAGCTCATGTCCAATGAACTCAGCTCACCTCCTGCACGTCACTGACAGCGTGGGAGAATTCTCCTGCACTCAGCGCTTCAGCGTGAGAATTCTCCCACGCTGAAGCGCTGAGTGCAGGAGAATTTTCCCACGCTGTCAGTGACGTGCATAAGGTGAGCTCATGTCCAATGAACTCAGCTCACCTCCTGCACGTCACTTACAGCGTGGGAGAATTCTCCTGCACTCAGCGCTTCAGTGTGGGAATTCTCCCACGCTGTCAGTGACGTGCATGAGGTGAGCCGAGTTCATTGGACATTAACTCGGCTCATCTGGATGCCCTCACAGAGAGACACTGTGGAGCGCAAGCAAGCCTGCGCTTCTCAGTGTCTGCGGGATGACAGGCTGGATGGCAGCGTTCTGCTGCGGTCCAGCCTGTCATCTCGATGTAGCAGAGCTGAAGCTGTCATGGGAACCATGGAAAGGTAAGGATGATGTTGCTTTATTATTTTTCTTTTATTTCAGGAGATCGTTGGCTTCAGCTGGAATGGGCGTGATGGTAAGTATGGTTTAATTTAGAACAATAAAGAATTGTGTGTTTATTTCAATTAAAGGACTTTTTTCTGGGTGTTGTGTTTTTTTTAAATACTTTACTAGAAATTCATGGTGGTCATGTCTAATATTGGCGTGACCCCATGAATTTCGGGCTTAGGGCCAGCTGATAATGCCAAGCTGGCCCTAACCCCTTTATTACCCAGTGAGCCACCGCATCAGGGCCCTGGATGAGTTGGGTACAGCGCCAGAAGATGGCGCTTCTATGAACGCGCCATTTTCCGGGGTGGCTGCGGACTGCAATTTGCAGCGGGGGTGGCCCAGAAAGCTTGGGCCTCCCTGCGCTGCGGATTCCAGCCCCCAGCTGCCTAGTTGTACCTGGCTGGACACAAAAACAGGGCGAAGCCCCACGTCAATTTTCTTTAAATTATTTCATGAAATAATTAAGAAAAAAAGGGCTTCCCTATATTGTTGTGTCCGGCCAGGTACAAATAGGCAGCTGGTGGTTGGGGGCAGCCCGTTCCTGCCTGCTGTACCTGGCTGGACACAAATTTAGTGCGAAGCCCCACGTCAATTTTTTTTAAATTATTTCATGAATTTCATGAAATAATTAAAAAAAATTGAAGTGGGGCTTCGCACTATATTTGTGTCCAGCCAGGTACAGCAGGCAGGAACGGGCTGCCCCCATCCACCAGCTGCCTATTTGTACCTGGCCGGACACAACAATATAGGGAAGCCCTTTTTTTCTTAATTATTTCATGAATTTCATGAAATAATTAAAAAAAATTGAAGTGGGGCTTCGCACTATATTTGTGTCCAGCCAGGTACAGCAGGCAGGAACGGGCTGCCCCCAACCACCAGCTGCCTATTTGTACCTGGCCGGACACAACAATATAGGGAAGGCCTTTTTTTCTTAATTATTTCATGAATTTCATGAAATAATTAAAAAAAAAGTACGTGGGGCTTCGCCCTATTTTTGTGTCCAGCCAGGTACAACTAGGCAGCTGGGGGCTGGAATCTGCAGCGCAGGGAGGCCCAAGCTTTCTGGGCCCCCCCCCGCTACAAATTGCAGTCCGCAGCCACCCCGGAAAATGGCGCGTTCATAGAAGCGCCATCTTCTGGCGCTGTACCCAACTCATCCAGGGCCCTGGTGCGGTGGCTCACTGGGTAATAAAGGGGTTAGGGCCAGCTTGGTATTATCAGCTGGCCCCAAGCCCAAAATTCATGGGGTCACGCCAGTATTAGACATGACCGCCATGAATTTCTAGTAAAGTATTTAAAAAAAACACAACACCCAGAATAAAGTCCTTTAATTGAAATAAAGACACAATTCTTTATTGTTCTAAATTAAACCATACTTACCATCACACCCATTCCAGCTGAAGCCAACGATCTCCTGCAATAAAAGAAAAATAATAAACCAACCTCATCCTTACCTTTCCATGGTTCCCACGACAGCTTCAGCTCTGCTACATCGAGATGACTGGCTGGACCGCAGCAGAACGCTGCCATCCAGTCTGTCATCCCGCAGACACTGAGAAGCGCAGACATGCTTGCGCTCCTCACTGTCTCGCTGTGACGGCATCCAGATGAGCCGAGGTCATGTCCAATGAACTCGGCTCACCTCATGCACGTCACTGACAGCGTGGGAAAATTCTCACGCTGAAGTGCTGAGTGCAGGAGAATTCTCCCACGCTGTCAGTGATGTGCATGAGGTGAGCTCATGTCCAATGAACTCAGCTCACCTCCTGCACGTCACTGACAGCGTGGGAAAATTCTCCTGCAATCAGCGCTTCAGCGTGAGAATTTTCCCACGCTGTCAGTGACGTGCATGAGGTGAGCCGAGTTCATTGGACATGAACTCGGCTCATCTGGATGTCGTCACAGAGAGACGCTGAGCAGCGCAAGCAAGCCTGCGCTTCTCAGTGTCTGCGGGATGACAGGCTGGATGGCAGCGTTCTGCTGCGGTCCAGCCTGTTATCTCGATGTAGCAGAGCTGAAGCTGTCGTGGGAACCATGGAAAGGTAAGGATGAGGTTGCTTTATTATTTTTCTTTTATTGCAGGAGATCGTTGGCTTCAGCTGGAATGGGCGTGATGGTAAGTATGGTTTAATTTAGAACAATAAAGAATTGTGTCTTTATTTCAATTAAAGGACTTTATTCTGGGTGTTTGTGTTTTTTTTAACTTTGACTATGGGGTTAGTAATGGGGGTGTCTTATAGACGCCTCTCCATTACTAACCTGGTCTTGATGTCAGCTGGCATTATAAGCTGACATCAACCCCAACCCTATTACCCCCTGCCACCGCACCAGGGCAGCGTGGAAGAGCGAGGCTAAGTGCCAGAATTGGCTCATCCTATGAATGCGCCATTTCTGGGGCGGCTGACGGCTGGTGTTTCTAGCCTGGGAGGGGGCCAATATTCATGGCTCCCTTCCTGGGCTATTAATATCAGCCCCCAGCTGTCTGCCTAGCCTTTGCTAGCTATTAAATTAGGGGGGACCCCACGTCATTTTTTTGGGGGGGTCCCCCATTTTAATAGCTAGTAAAGGCTATGTATTCAGCTGGGGGCTCATATTAGTAGCCTGGGAAGCTCCGTGGGTATTACCCCCTTCCCAGGCTTCAAACATCTGCCCCAGCCGTCTGCTTAACCTCCGCTAGAGCCTAAAATTAAGGGGAACCCCACGCCAATTTTTTTAATAATAAATCCTTTATTTTAATACTAAATGACAAGTACAGTAACCAACACTATCACTGTACTTCATATATATGTGACTGACATGTTTCTATCTATCTAATCTATGTGTGATGCTCTATCTTTCTGTTCTAAATTGTCGGGTACCGCTGCTGAATTGCCGGCCGGCTTTTTTAAAGAGACAGTGCATGAAAACACTATTATTTTTTTAAATAAATCCTTTACACTAAATGACAAGTACAGTAAGCAACACTATCACTGTACTTATTATATATGTGACTGACATGTTTCTATCTATCTAATCTATGTGTGAAGCTCTATTCCTTCTGTTCTAAATTGTCGGGTACAGATGCTGAATTGCCGGCCGGCTTTTTTAAAGAGACGGTGCATGAAAACACTAATATTTTTTTTAATAAATCCTTTACACTAAATGACAAGTGCAGTAACCAACACTGTCACTGTGCTTCTTATATGTGTGACTGACATGTTTCTATCTATCTAATCTATGTGTGATGCTCTATTCCTTCTTGTCTAAATTGTCGGGTACCGGTGTATGCCGCTGCTGAATTTGCCGGCCGGCTTTTTTAAAGAGAGTGTCTTCTGAGCAGTTTGTCAGCTTTTGGACACCTTTGCAGGTGTTTTCTATGTGTTTCTATGTGTTTTTGTTTGCCTGCCATTGGTTTTAACGGTGTTCGACGGTGTTCTAAGGTGTTCGACGAACAGTTCGACGAACAGTTCCTCGAACATCCCGGTGTTCGACGAACCGAACCGAACCCGAACACTACGGGGGTGGCTCAACACTAATTGTAACATCTATCTTTTTCCATTCTTCATTAATTACCTCTTTTAGAGCCTGAATGGGGAGTGCTGCGCAACCTGTCAATTCAGAATTCCCCACAGGTGTTCAATTGGCTTCAGATCAGGAGACATACTTTACCACTGAATTACTTTAACCGCATTCTTCTTCAGAAATTCAACAGTAGCCTTAGATGTGTGTTTTGGATCATTGTCTTATAGGAAAATTGCACGTCTACCAAAGGCACATAGTGATAGTAGCATTTTCACTTTCAATGTAGAACAGTACATCTGTGAATTCATGATACCATTAATGAACTGTAGCTCCTCGACACGAGCAACACTCTTGCAGCCCCACATAAGGACAGTGCCACTACAATGTTTCACTGTAGGCATCGAGCATTTTTCTTTGTACTCCTCACCTTTGGTCCGACATAAAGTTTTGAAGCCATCAGAACCAAAAAGACTCATTTTAGTCTCATCACTCCAGAGTTAGGGCCCTGGCAAATTGTTGGTGGGCTTTTTTGTGCATGAGCTTTAGGAGAGACTTCTTTCGTGGATGACACCCATGCATGCCATTCCCCTGCCTTGTACACTGTATTATGTCACGGGAAACACTCAGCTTTGGCTTTCTACTTCTTTAGCTAACAGCAGTGATCTTACATGTCAATCTTCTTCAACCTTTCTCATAACCAGACAATCCTGTCTAGGTGTTAACTTACATGGTCTGCCAGGACGCCTTGGTGAGATGGTTGCAGTTCCAACTTTGTTAAATATTTGAATCACTTTTGCGACAGACCTTTCTCAGGTCTTGTGACATTTCTCTTCCGTGTGTTGCCATTGCTGACAGCATGAAATTGGAAGGAGTTTTCTTTGATAAGTAACTTCCTTTTATGGTTAACTGTCTGCTGGAAATCTGTTTAATGAAACGTAGACTTATCTACGGTTGAATTATTTTTAGAGTTTTGGTAGTGTAAACTTTAGCTCTGCTCCAAAGACTTTCATTGGTATGTGCTCATTTTTGCAACATGGTCTTGAATTAATTTGTTAGGAAAATTTTGTAGTATTACATCCCATACAAAATATTGATACTGAAAGGAAACTAAAGGTTTTCTGACAAATCTGTTGTGGTGTACTCATGTTTGCTGAACACTGTATGTGATATCATCTAGGGAGTGAGAAATATTTTCCATGTTGTCAGCTGACAAATCTTGTGTAGTGCCCAGGCTCTGCAGGAGGAAAATAAACCATGGACTCCCTGGATTAAATCAACTTGAAACTATGGCTCTCCATCAGAAAATGAAGTGGCAGGACCTGCTCACATGGGAAAAGCTAGCTGGCCAGCAATATAAGCAAGGCTAACCCCCCCTAGCCACCACCCACCGCACACCCTTTTCTTTGTGATCATCTTTCTAGTATCCAGATAACATCCTCAAGTAGTTCCTGGTTGATGTCATTATCATTACCACCATCATTTGCTTGTTGTATAATGTTACATTTGTTGGAGCATCTCTATGAGCAGTGCAAAGCAATGACTTATTTTATCACGCAGCAGGCGAGTTTGGGTTTGATTTACATGAATTGCTAAAGTAATGTCCACCACCTTTTTACACAGAGGATTGCATCAGTCACAGAAGGCTGCCAAAATTTTAGGTGTGATCACGCAGACTTCTCCATAATACCTTGCAGCTATCATATCACATGGTATAACAACCAATCAGAAGGGACTATCATAGCCTATATAAAAACAGAGGCAAGTAATTCAATAGCCATTTTTGGGGAAATCTGGACAGAGAGAAGATTTCACATCTCACAGCTTAGCAATATATAAAGAAATATAGAAAAAAGCCCAACAAAATCAATTGTGGGGTTAATAATAAAATAATAAAAAGGGTCTGTGACGCCAGTTGGGATGTTCGACCTGGTATGGCCGTGCACTGATGAAGGCCCCTGGGAGTTAGATGGTGATGAGCAGTGCCAGGTGATTAACCCTTCCCAACCAGGGCTGGCTCCCAGGGGAGTTGGAGCGGGAATGGCGCAGTGGAAAATAATCAGCTTTAGACAGGTAATAACCAGTTTGTACCTTTTAATGAAGTTCTGCAAAGAGTTCCAGAAGCTTCCATATAATTCACATACAGGGTTTTGGTCAGACCTGCACAGTGAGTGTTAAGTTTCTCTGCTGTGATGTAATATAGCCTTCCTGCTGCTAATAACATCTCTGGTAAACGCTTCCTTGGATCCTAGAGATCCAAGGTAGACAGGTACTGGATCTGCAATCCCTTCCCGCAAGCAGGCATTGTGAATCCTGTCATAACACTCACTTTTTCTTGCAGCAGTGTCCCTGATTCCATGCAGTTGCTAAGCTCCCAGGCAAAACACTTCACTGCTCGTTATATGAAGACCAAGCAGTCTTTCAGTTTAGTACGGACCCTGGAAGTCTCTGTGCACTAGGGACTGAGACCTTGCCTCACACAGCTTGTCCTTGCAGAGAGAGCACACTTCTCTGGTCTGCATATAGGACCTCCATGGTGCTATCTCTCCCTACATCTTCACTGCTACACTGAAGCACACTTCACTTCAGAAGCACCTCCTCTCCTCTCTGAGGGATCATGCACAACTTCCTGGTTTGAACGAAAGTGTACAGTCCTTCAGTAAGGGATCGGGTAACATCGGGTAACCATAGCTGGCAATACAGATAATTCTATTACACATGTAGAGATTTTGTGGCGCTATAGACATGAGCGCCACACATGCACATCACAGTATAACCCCAAGTTAATTAATCTTCGGGAACATCAATCTGTTCAGCTAGGAAGCATATGCAAATGTTAATTAATGTCACCATTTTAGAGTGATTTTAGGTTAGAGGGAATAATTCAAAGCTCACAGCTCAGCAAAATAGATAGGAAGAGAAAACCCTAAAACATTGAAGAAATACTCCAAACAACAATGTGTTGGATAACTGCAGAACAGAAGAAGATGAGAGTAGTAGTCATGAAATAATACAAAGATTCAATTGATAGAGGAAGCTGAAATGGAGCATTTATTTGCTCCTCTGCACAGCTGGTGGAAGTCCCCAGGAAGGATCCAGGCCACATGAGGGATGAAGCAATGCAGTTTTAATATCTACTTGTTTCGAAGTCACCAGACTTCTTCCTCAGGATGCAACCACAATACTAATATTTATTGATACATATCGATTTATTACAATGACTGATGTTCTGGTGCTTTGTGTTACTTCTATGTACTGTATGAGTACATAGAAGTGTCCTTGACAGGACATTATGCTGAAGCTGTGTGTGAAGCTGGGGCATGATTGGAAGGGCGTAAGAGGAGTTACAAGGAGTACACTCACTGATGGCTTGCAGTTCAGCACAAGGGATAATGGGAAATGTAGTCAGAAGGAAGTATATGATCCTGAAAAGGAAGTGATGGCTGAGTACACCATAGCTGATGTCATAAGAAAGGAAGTGAAGAAGAAAGGTACAAAATCACATGAACATTGACAGAGAAAAAAATATATGAGGTTATGTATAGGACATTATTCTTATGAATTTATAGCAAAAAGAGTAACTGAGTTAGGGTAGAGGACCAGAGCCTGTTTTTGCCTTCGTAACCGGGCCAATTTTTTCAATTCTGACCACTGTCACTTTATGAAGTAATTACTCTGGAACGCTTCAATGTATCCCCCTGATTCTGAGACTGTTTTTTTGGAACATATTGTACTTCATGATAGTGGTAAAATTTATTAGATATCACATGCGTTTATTTGTGAAAAAATCGGAATTTGGCGAAAATTTTGAAAATTTTGCAATTTTCAAACTTTGAATTTTCATGCCCTTAAATCAGAGAGATATGTCACACAAAATAGTTAATAAACAACATTTCCCACATGTCTACTTTACATCAGCACAATTTTGGAACCAAAATTTTTTTTTGTTAGGGAGCTATAAGGGTTAAATTTGACCAGCGATTTCTCATTTTTCCAACAAAATTTACAAAACCATTTTTTTAGGGACCACATCATATTTGAAGTCACTTTGAGGGGTCTTTATGACAGAAAATACCCAAAAGTGACACCATTCTAAAAACTGCACCCCTCAAGGTGCTCAAAACCACATTCAAAAACTTTATTAACCCTTCAGGTGCTTCACAGGAATTTTTGGAATGTGGAAGAAAAAAATTAACATTTAACTTTTTTCACAAAAATGTTACTTTAGACCCAATTTTTTTTATTTTCACAGGGGTAACAGGAAAAAATGGACCCCAAAATGTTTTGTTCAATTTCTCTTGAGCGCACTGATACCCCATATGTGAGGGAAAACCACTGTTTGGGCGCACTGCAGGGTTCAGAAGGGAAGGAGCGCTATTAGGCTTTTTGAATGTAAAATTTGTCTGAATAATTAGCAGACGCCATGTTGCGTTTGGAGAGCTCCTGATGTTCCTAAACAGTGGAAACCCCCCATAAGTGACACCATTTTGGAAACTAGACACCTTAGGGAACTTATCTAGATGTGTGGTGAGCACCTTGAACCCCAAGGTGCTTCACAGAAGTTTATAATATTGAGCTGTAAAAATAAAATTTTCACATTTTTCCCACATAAACGTTTTTCATCCCTTAATTTTGCATTATCATAAGGGTAATAGGAAAAATTGCACCATGAAATTTGTTGTGCAATTTCTCCTGAACACGCTGATACCCCATATGTGGAGACAAACCACTGTTTGGGCGCACGGCAGGGTTTGGAAGGGAAGGAGCGCCATTTGACTTTTTGAATGTAAAATTTGTTTGAATAATTAGCGGATGCCATGTTGCATTTGGGGAGCCCCTGATGAGCCTAAACAGTGGAAACCCCCCACAAGTGACACCATTTTGGAAACTAGACCCCTTAGGGAACTTATCTAGATGTGTGGTGAGCACCTTGCACCCCCAGCCGCTTCACAGAAGTTTATAATATTGAGCCGTAAAAATAAAATTTTCACATTTTTCCCACAAAAAATGTTTTTCATTCCCTAATTTTGCATTATCATAAGGGTAACAGGATAAATTGCACCATGAAATTTGTTGTGCAATTTCTCTTGAGTACGCCGATACCCCATATGTGGGGGAAAACCACTGCTTTGGTGTACGGCAGGGTTCGGAAGAGAAAGGAGCGCTATGTTGGCTGGGATAGGTTGCAGACACCATGTCACATTTGAAGAGTCGCTGACATGCCGAAACAGCAGAAACCCCCACAAGTGACCCCATTTTGTAAACTACACGTCTCAAGGAATTCATCTAGGGAAGTAGTGAGTATTTTTTAATTTTTAAATTTATACCATTGGGCAGTGAAAAAAGCAAAATTATATTTTTACCACAAAAAAATGTTTTACCCTCAGATTTTACATTTTCACACAGGGCAATGGGTAAAAATGGTGCCGAAATGTGTCACACAATTTCTTCTAAAAGTGGCAATACCCCATATGTGGCTGTATCGTACCGCTCAGCCATACGGCGAGATCTGGGGGGGACCGAGTGCTATTTGACAATTGGAGAACAAATTATTGTAGAATAGGCATTTGGATTTGGGAGCACAACATTTTCTGAATTTCTTTTGGGGGTCAAGGGCCATTTCGCTTTTCCAGAGCCTTTCTGCTACCAGTAACTTGGAAGTCCCTTATATTTTTAAGAGATGACGGACCTGAGTGGGGACTAGCTTTTTTTGAGGACTGAGTTGAAGCTTTTATTGGGAACATTTTACGTAACATTTATCCGGCGCTCTAGGCTGAGCACTTACATCGGGGTTTCCATCTAAATTTCCAAGTGATGTAATGGCTGTTGGAGCTGAAAAGAGGACATCGGTAAACCAGGGGAGGAGTCCTGAGGAGATAATTTGCATATTCCCACTGCATTTTGGGGTAAGTGAAGAGTCTCCGCGAGCTCAAAGAACACTGGATTTTGGCTGTTGGAGCTGAAAAGAGGACATCGGTAAACCAGGGGAGGAGTCCTGAGGAGATAATTTGCATATTCCCACTGCATTTTGGGGTAAGTGAAGAGTCTCCGCGAGCTCAAAGAACACTGGATTTTGGCTGTTGGAGCTGAAAAGAGGACATCGGTAAACCAGGGGAGGAGTCCTGAGGAGTTAATTTGCATATTCCCACTGCATTTTGGGGTAAGTGAAGAGTCTCCGCGAGCTCAAAGAACACTGGATTTTGGCTGTTGGAGCTGAAAAGAGGACATCGGTAAACCAGGGGAGGAGTCCTGAGGAGATAATTTGCATATTCCCACTGCATTTTGGGGTAAGTGAAGAGTCTCCGCGAGCTCAAAGAACACTGGATTTTGGCTGTTGGAGCTGAAAAGAGGACATCGGTAAACCAGGGGAGGAGTCCTGAGGAGATAATTTGCATATTCCCACTGCATTTTGGGGTAAGTGAAGAGTCTCCGCGAGCTCAAAGAACACTGGATTTTGGCTGTTGGAGCTGAAAAGAGGACATCGGTAAACCAGGGGAGGAGTCCTGAGGAGATAATTTGCATATTCCCACTGCATTTTGGGGTAAGTGAAGAGTCTCCGCGAGCTCAAAGAACACTGGATTTTGGCTGTTGGAGCTGAAAAGAGGACATCGGTAAACCAGGGGAGGAGTCCTGAGGAGATAATTTGCATATTCCCACTGCATTTTGGGGTAAGTGAAGAGTCTCCGCGAGCTCAAAGAACACTGGATTTTGGCTGTTGGAGCTGAAAAGAGGACATCGGTAAACTGCGCGCCTTCCGGCGCGCGCATTTTGAAGCTTTTTTTTAAGCTTTTTTCACTGTTTTCAGAATATTAACAATAAGAACATGGAAGAGTCCAGGAGCCATTTGGTGAGCTGCATATCCTGCTACATGTTCACAGACTTGCCAGTGGAAAAGCCAAACTTCACATGCCAGAAATGCAAGCTTGTGTCCCTGTTGGAGGAAAAGTTGCGAAATCTATAAGAGAGGTTAACTACCTTGAAAATCATTAAGGAAGGTGAAGAATTCTTAGACAGAGCAGAATTATCTCTTCATGATTCAGAAAGAGAAGAAATTCGAACTGCACCTGACGAAACAGAGGAATGGAAGCATGTGACCCACAGAAGCAGGAGGATCGAGAGGCAGTCAGCACCCATACTGCTCAGGAACCAGTACCAGGCTCTCACGCAGGAGAACCAGGAAGAAATACAGCAAAATAAGACTTTGCCAGCAATGAATAACCTTGTAAGCCCTCAGAATCCTCCTGGATGGAGAAAGAAGAATGTTGTGAAGAAAAAACGGAGAGTGGTGGTCATGGGGGATTCCCTGTTAAGAGGAACAGAGGCCGCTATCTGCAGACCAGACATAACCTCAAGAGAAATGTGCTGTCTTCCAGGAACAAAAATTAAAGATGTGTCTGACAGGATATCAAGACTCTTCAGACCTACAGATCACTACCCATTCCTGCTAATACATGTGGGGACAAATGACACCGCAAGAAAGGACCTGGAAACCATCTGCAGTGACTTTGAAGACTTAGGCAAGAAAGTGAAAGAATTGGGAGCGCAGGTGGTCTTCTCATCCATCCTCCCAGTGGATGGCCATGGAACAATGAGGTGGAATAAGATTCTACAGGTGAACAACTGGCTACGTCGATGGTGCCGTCAACAAGGATTTGGATTTCTGGATCACGGAATGAATTACCTATACGATGGACTACTTGCTAGAGATGGGGTGCACCTTACGAAGACTGGAAAACATGTATTTGGAAGTCGCCTTGCTACACTCATCAGGAGAGCTTTAAACTAGAACAATGTGGGAAGGGAAACAAAAGGCCAGAAAAAGCCATACAGCTGACAAATACTATTGAGATCTCTGCTACTGGAAGTGGAAAGGAAGAACAAAGACAAAACAATTTAAATAATAAAAATATGGGAGGAAGAGAAACCAATCACAAACTAAAATGTTTTTATACAAATGCACAAAGCATGGGCAACAAACAAGGAGAATTGGAACTACTAATGCAGGAAAAGGAATATGATGTCATTGGAATCACTGAAACTTGGTGGGATGATACACATGATTGGAATAAAAGGCTAAAAGGATACAACTTATTTGCAAGAAACAGACTTGATAAACGAGGAGGAGGTGTTGCATTGTATGTTAGAAAAGCGTATATCTGCACAGAGATTGAAGCTTCAGAGACTGGGAGTTCTGTGGAAACTGTTTGGGTAAGAATACAAGGAGAGAACAACGGAAAGGACACCATTGTAGGCATTTACTACAGGCCACCTGGGCAAGCTGAAGATATGGATGAACTCTTTATGTATCAAATGACCAAGTTCTCCAAAAAATATGACGTAGTGGTCATGGGAGATTTCAACTATCCAGACATTTGTTGGGAATCTCTCTCAAGTAAAACTAACAGGTCAAGCAAATTCTTATCCTCTCTTGCTGACAACTTTATCTTCCAAAAGGTAGGGGAGAAAACAAGGGGATCTGCTACTTTGGATCTAATCCTTATAAACAGGGAGGAAATGGTTGAGGAGGTAAAAGTGGCTGGGACCCTAGGAGGCAGCGACCATGCTATTATAGAATTTTGGATAACTAGAGGAGGAAGACATGTGAAGACTCAAACTTCAAGGTTAGATTTTAGAAAGGCAGATTTTAAGAGACTCAGAAAGAGAATAGGAGGGATCCAATGGCTGGATGTCCTTAAGGACAAAAATGTCCAGGAATGATGGGAAATTTTTAAAAATGAGATTCTCAAAGCACAATCGTTAACAATCCCGAAAAGTAGAAAGAATGGGAAGCATTTAAGGAAACCAGGATGGATTAACACAGAACTTAAACACATGCTAAAAAGAAAGAAAGAAATGTTTATTAAATGGAAAGAGGGAGGCATATCTAAAAAAGATTATAATGCAGTCTGCAGATCCTGCAGGGCACGTATCAGGTTAGCTAAAGCTGACAATGAATTAAGGCTTGCAAGAGATGTCAAAAGCAATAGAAAAGGATTTTGGGGGTATGTCAAAAGTAAAAGAAAAGTCAAAGATGCTATAAGATTTTTACAGGATGAAAATGGAGAAATGGTAAGAGAGGATGTTGAGAAGGCCGAACTTTTTAATTCCTATTTTGCATCTGTTTTCTCTCAGAAAGAAAATGTAACATCAACTGATCTTCACTGTCCTTTTAAAGGAATAGAGGAATCCAAGTTATCTGTAAACAGAAAGATTGTGAGGGAATATTTAGCTAACATAAATGAGTTCAAGTCTCCAGGTCCAGATGAATTACACCCCAGAGTACTGAAGGAGATCGTAGAAGAAATTTTAGAACCACTCTCCATAATCTTTGAAAATTCTTGGAGAACAGGAGAAGTCCCAGAAGACTGGAGAAGAGCAAATGTTGTTCCTATCTTCAAAAAGGGGAAGAAGGTGGACCCAGGTAACTATAGGCCGGTGAGTCTGACTTCTATACTAGCAAAGATCTTTGAACAAATTATTAAACAACATGTATGTAAGTACATGGATAAGAATGAAGTGATTAACCAGAGTCAGCATGGGTTTGTAACTAACAAGTCATGTCAGGCTAACTTAATTTCCTTCTATGACAGAATCACTGACTGGGTAGATCAGGGAAATGCTGTAGATATAGTATATCTTGACTTCAGCAAAGCATTTGACAAAGTATCTCACACCATCCTTATTGAAAAAATGACCAAGTATGCAATGGGCCAGGCAACTGTTAGGTGGATTCATAACTGGCTTAGTGATCGGACTCAAAGGGTGGTTGTAAATGGCTTCACATCCAGCTGGATGAATGTCTCAAGTGGGGTACCACAGGGCTCCGTCCTGGGACCTGTATTGTTCA
This sequence comes from Phyllobates terribilis, assembly GCF_046119375.1. Lineage (NCBI taxonomy): Eukaryota > Metazoa > Chordata > Amphibia > Anura > Dendrobatidae > Phyllobates > Phyllobates terribilis. The sequence goes on along the minus strand of NW_027362763.1, from coordinate 310,484,886 downwards.
ACATCTTTATCAATGATTTAGATGAAGGAATTGAGGGTAAACTGATTAAATTTGCTGATGACACAAAGCTAGGAGGGATAGCTAATACTAGAGAAGAGAGAGAGAGGATTCAAAAAGACCTAAATAAACTGGAGCAGTGGGCAGCAACCAACAGAATGGTTTTTAACAGGGAAAATGCAAAGTACTACATCTGGGCAATAAAAATGAAAAAAGCATATACAGAATGGGAGGAATAGAGCTAAGCAACAGTACATGTGAAAAAGACTTAGGTATACTAATAGATCATAGACTGAACATGAGTCAACAGTGTGATGCAGCAGCAAAAAAGGCAAATACAATTCTGGGATGTATTAACAGAAGCATACAGTCTAGATCACGTGAAGTCATTATCGGTCTTTACTCCTCTTTGGTCAGACCTCATCTGGAATACTGTGTACAGTTTTGGGCACCACATTTTAAAAAAGACATAGACAAACTGGAGCAAGTTCAGAGAAGAGCGACCAGAATGGTGACTGGTCTGCAAACCATGTCCTATGAGGAACGGTTGCAGGATTTGGGAATGTTTAGCTTGCAAAAAAGAAGACTGAGAGGAGACTTAATAGCTGTCTACAAATATGTCAAGGGCTGTCACATTGTAGAAGGATCATCTTTATTCTCATTTGCACAAGGAAAGACTAGAAGCAATGGGATGAAACTAAATGGGAGGAGACACAGATTAGATATTAGAAAAAACTTTTTGACAGTTAGGGTGATTAATGAGTGGAACAGGCTGCCACGAGAGGTGGTGAGTTCCCCTTCAATGGACGTCTTCAAACAGAGGCTGGACAGACATCTGTCTGAGATGATCTAGTGAATCCTGCTTTGAGCAGGGGGTTGGACCAGATGACCCAGGAGGTCCCTTCCAACTCTACCATTCTATGATTCTATTCTATGATTCTAATTCAGATGAAACCCCTGCAGGATCCATTCACTGTAATGAGGCAGCAGAGTTACTCTGGACTCCATCTGGCCTCTGTTTAGCAGTGTCCTTTTTTTCAGAAGTGCACAAAACTGTGGCCAACCGCACTTTTATGCACGCCTAAAACAAATGACACCGTGGGATCCCAGGCCAGACGGCATCCACAGTGCCTATATCTGCCTCATTACAGGTAATATTCCGTCATGGGTTCTGGCTGAATCACATATTTCAGAGATTTACATGGAAACTCTGGGGTAAGTGCTTAGCGCAGAGCGCAGGATAAATGTAAGGCTCTGCGCCTTACTGCGATCTTTGGGAGACATAATAAACTAATCAGTAGCAGGTGAAGAATTGGTTTTATTTATTTTTTACGCCGTTCCTAGTGTGATATAACTGATTAGATTACTTTATTCTTCGGGTCGGTGCGATTACACAGATACCAGATTTAGATCGGGTTTTTATGATTGACAGCTGTCACACACTAAAAGATGCTTTTTTTTGCAAAATCTAGTTTTTGCATCGCCATATTTTGAGAGCTATAATTTTTCCATATTTCGGCCGACAGAGTCATGTGATGGCTTGTTTTTTGCGGGACAAGTTGACATTTTTATTAGTACCATTTTTGGGTACATGACATTTTTTGATCGCTTTCTATTCCGTTTTTTGGGAGGTAAAATTAACAAAAACCAACAATTCAGGAATTGTTTTTTGAGGTTTTTTTTTATGCCTTTCTGCGTGTGGTAAAAGTGATGAGGCAGCATTATTCTTCGGGTCAGTATGTTTACAGCGATACTACACTTACTGTATATTTTTTTATGTTTTGGCGCTTTTACACAATAAAACCATTTTATAGAAAAAATATTTTTTTTGCATTGCTTTATTCTGAGAGGTATAACTTTTTTATTTTTTGGCTGATGGAGCTGTATGGCGGCTTATTTTTTGCGGAACAAGATGACGTTTTCAGCGGTACAATTTTTATTTCCATTTTGCTTTTTGATCGCATTTTTTCCACTTTTTGTTTGGCGATATGAGGAAAAAGCATAGTTTTTTGCTCCGTTTTTTATTTATTTTTATTACGGTGTGCACAAAAGGAGTTAATTAGTGTGACAGTTTTATAGCTCGGGTTGTTTCGGACGCGGTGATACCAAATATGTGTACTTTTTTTATTTTTGCATAAATATACGGATTTATCGGTTTAATATTTTATTTATTTATTTTTATTTATTTTGCAATTTTTTTTAACAGTTTAAAAACATTTGTTTTTACTTTTTTTTTACATTTTTACTTAGTCCCTGTATGGGACATTAATTTTTATTTTTCTGATCACTGATCTCATGTAATGTAATAGACATGTATTACATTACATGAGATCTTCCCTGACTGTTTCACAGTCAGTCTCCTGCCTGGCTTCAGCTGCAGGCTCAGCCAGGCAGGACACCATATATGGCAGATCTGGAGGCAGTCATGTGACCTCCAGCTGCCATAGCAACGTCAGGTCCTGGAAGGTATAAGGGGGCCGTCGGAGAGGTAAGTGGACGACTCCCTCTCCTTCTGCTGTCTTCTATATGCCGCGATCACTATAGATCGCGGCATATAGAAGACAGCAAAGGGTTAACATCACTGGGACCTGATCCAATCAGGTCCCGATGATGTTCCCTGTCAGAGCTATCGCTCTGCACCGCTTGCAAGACCCTGGGGGTCCTGAGCGCTGCGGGACCACCCACCGTTTTTAAACGTCCGCGCTGCACAGAGCCCAGGCAGCGCGGACGTTTATCTACAGTGGGTGGTCGGGAAGCGGTTAAGGAATATGTGGAACATCATAGTCACAGCCGAATGATGTTACCTCTATCAGCAGTATCATCAGTTTGAGTCAGTGTTCTGCACAGATCACAAATGACTAAGAATTATAATTTGACCATTTTTTAATTCTAACTCCTTTACCCTCGAACCTGTTTTCACCTTTCTGACCAGGCCAAATTTTACAATTCTGACCAGTGTCACTTTCTGTCGTAATAACTCTGGAATGCTTACATATCCCATTGATTATGAGATTTTTAATTTTGCGACACATTGTACTTCATGATAGTAAATTTAGGCTGATATTTTTTTGCGTTTATTTGTGAAAATATCGGAATTTTGATGAAAATGTAGAAAGTGTTGCAATTTTCAAACTTTACATTTTTATGCCATTAAACCAGATAGTGTATATCACACAAAATAGGTAATAAATAACATTTCCCACATATCTACTTTAGATTAGCAACATTTTTGCAATCTAATTTTTTTTATTAGGAAGTTAGAAGGGTTAAAATACTGATTTTTCAATTTTCCAACAAAATTAACAAGAACTATTTTTTTAGTGACATCACATTTGAAGTGACTTTGAGGGGCCTGTATGAAAGAAAATACTCAAAAGTGACAACTTTTTAAAAAACTGCACCACTCAAAGTGCTCAAAACCATATTCAATAAGTTTATTAACCCTTCAGGTGCTTCACAGGAGTTGAAAAAATGAAAATTTTACTTTTTCCCACAAAAATGTTGATTTAGCCCCAAATTTTGAATTTTCACAAGGGTAACAGAAGAAAATCGATGATATAATTTGTTGTGCAATTTCTCCTGAGTACGTCGATACCCCATATGTGGTGGAAAACTGCTGTTTCGGGTCACGGCAGGGCTCGGAAGGGAAGGAGCAGCATTTGACTTTTTGAACACAAAATGGGCTGGAATCGATGGCAGACTCCATGTAGTGTTTGCAGTGACAGCAGACTCCATGTCGTGTTGTGCCAAAACAGTGGAAACCCCTATATGTGACCCCATTTTGGAAACTACACCACTCAAGGAACTTATCTAGAGGTGTGGAGAGCACCTTGAACCCACAGGTGCATCACAGCATTTTACAATGTTGAGATATGAAAATGAACAAATATTTTTTCCTGCAAAAATGTTGGTTTTGGCCCAAATTTTTAATTTTTACAAGGATAACAGGAGAAAAAATGGACCATACTATTTGTTTACCAATTTATTCTGAGTACGCTGATTACCCATATGTGGTGGAAAACTACTGTTTGAGCATACGGCAGGGCTCGGAAGGGAAGGAGCACCATTTGCCTTTTGGAGTGCAAAATTGGCTGAAATAGATAGCGCATGCCATGTAGCGTTTGCAAAGCACTTGATGTGCCTAAAAAGTGGAAAACTCCCACAAATTACCCATTTTGAAAACTACACCCCTCAAGGAATTCATCTAGAGGTGTAGTGAGCACCGTGATCCCACAGGTGCTTCATAGAATGTTACAACGTTGAGCCGTGAAAAAGAAAAAATACACTTTTCCCTCAAAAATGTTTGTTTTGCCCCAAATGTTTCATTTTTCACAAGGGTTACAGTAGAAAATAGACCATACATTTTGTTGTGCAACTTCTCCTAAGCACGCCGATACCCCAAAATGAGCAAATATCCTGCAGTAAACAAATAAATAACAATAGTGCATGAAAATAATAATGGGTGCTTAGTTAACATAATTTTGATCAAAAAAATGTAAAAGCAATCCTATTGCGTCAAGGTGACCCTATTCGGGACGGTCCTAACCTCTAGTATTAAAATCTTACCCTATGTCAAATGAGCAGGACTGAGGCCTCGACTAATGGACACCCAGCCATGGAGACCTACATAAACATAATGTCCAGCTCAAAGAAAAGGGAGGCCACACCCTTATTTACACAGAGTGCAAAAACCTGAATCAAAAACCTAAAGACATAAGCTTGAATATAAGTTGGTGCGCATGCAACATGTAGGCGCATGTTCACACTGGCTCCTAAACAGACAAAACCTAAGATACAAATAAAATGAGCAAATAACCTGCAGTAAATAAATAAATAGCAATAGTGCATGAAAATAACATAGGATACTTAGTTAACACAATTGTGATAAAAAAATGTAAAAAACATCCCACAGTGTCAAGGTTACCCTATTCGGGACGGTCCTAGTATGAAATCCTTACCATATGACAAATGGGCATAAAGGGGGACAAACTTATGGTGTGGCACCCATGCTCCCCTGACCTCAACCCCATTGAGAACCTCTGGAGCATCATCAAAAGGAGTGTCTATGATGGCGGGAGGCAGTTTACATCTAAGCAACAGCTCTGGGAGAGTATTCTGTCCTCATGCAAAACAATTAAAGCAGAAACCATCCAAAACCTGACAAATTCAATGGACGAGAGAGTTCAGAAGCTCCTTTCGAACAAGGGGTCCTATGTGAAAATGTAACATCACCTAGAATAAAGTTTTGAGTTGAAAACTGTTTGATTTCAGTTTGTAATAACCTGCTAATGCTTATAATTTAAAAAATGACCATTTTTTTGTTCTTTATTAAAATGAAAAGGTTGAAAACTCTGCTGTGCATAATAATTTGGAACATGCATTTTGAGTGCAGTTTGAGTTTTTTATTTTTTTAAAAATATACTGTTATCATAGGCAGTTTGTACAAAAACCTTTCAATTGTACTCTAATAGTTATTTGACTGGAAAATTACAACGACTGCAATTCATATAGGTAATTTGGGAAAATCTGAGAAAATATTATTTGCATAATAATTTGGAACACAGTGTACTTACCTGACCAGGAAGAGCGTTGCCGCAGCGCCTCTCTTCAGCGGAGACCGGGGGCGGAGTGAGACGTCGGATCGGCGCGTGCGCATAGCGCTACCCGGCGCCATTTTACTGAAGACACATTTACAGTGTGTCTTTAGCAAAATGGCGCTGGACAGCGCGGTGCTCTGGCGCCGGACAGCGCGGTGCTCTGTCGCCGCACTCCTCCCCCGGCCTCCGGCAGAACAGGACGCTGCAGCGCTGGAGTACAGAGAAGAAAGGTGAGTATAACTGTTTATTTTTTGGGGAATGTGTGTATAGTGGGGGGGTGAGGGGTGCCACGCATACCGGGATTAGGGGAGCCATGCATACCAGAATAGGGATGAGGGGAGCCATGCATACCAGAATAGGGATGAGGGGAGCCATGCATACCAGAATAGGGATGAGGGGTGCCACACATACCGGGATTGGGGATGAGGGGTAACATGCATACCAGGTTTGGGGATGAGGGGTGACATGCATACCAGAATAGGGATGAGGGGTGCCACGCATACCGGGATTGGGGATGAGGGGTGACACGCATACCAGGATTGGGGATGAGGGGTGCCACGCATACCAGAATTGGGGATGAGGGGTAACACGCATACCAGGTTTGGGGATGAGGGGTGACACGCATACCAGAATAGGGATGAGGGGTGCCACGCATACCGGAATTGGGGATGAGGGGTGACATGCACACCAGGATTGGGGATGAGGGGTGCCACGCATACCAGGATTGGGGATGAGGGGTGCCACGCATGCCAGGATTGGGGATGAGGGGTGCCACGCATACCAGGATTGGGGATGAGGTGTGCCACGCATACCAGGATTGGGGATGAGGGGTGCCACGCATACCAGGATAGGGGATGAGGGGTGACACGCATACCGGGATTGGGGATGAGGGGTGCCACGCATACCGGGATTGGGGATGAGGGGTGCCACTTATACCGCGATTGGGGATGAGGGGTGCCACTTATACCGGGATTGGGGATGAGGGGTGCCACGCATACCGGGATTGGGGATGAGGGGTGCCACGCATAATGGGATTGGGGATGAGGGGAGCCACGCATACCGGGATTGGGGATGAGGGGTGCCACGCATACCGGGATTTGGGATGAGGGGTGACACACATACCAGGATTGGGGATGAGGGGTGCCACGCATACCAGGATAGAGGATGAGGGGTGCCACGCATACCGGGATTGGGGATGAGGGGTGACACGCACACCAGGATTGGGGATGAGGGGTGCCACGCATACCAGGATTGGGGATGAGGGGTGCCACGCATGCCAGGATTGGGGATGAGGGGTGCCACGCATACCAGGATTGGGGATGAGGGGTGCCACGCATACCAGGATTGGGGATGAGGGGTGCCACGCATACCAGGATAGGGGATGAGGGGTGACACGCATACCGGGATTGGGGATGAGGGGTGCCACTTATACCGGGATTGGGGATGAGGGGTGCCACGCATACCAGGATTGGGGATGAGGGGTGCCACTTATACCGGGATTGGGGATGAGGGGTGCCACGCATACCGGGTTTTGGGGATGAGGGGTGCCACGCATAATGGGATTGGGGATGAGGGGAGCCACGCATACCGGGATTGGGGATGAGGGGTGCCACGCATACCGGGATTTGGGATGAGGGGTGACACACATACCAGGATTGGGGATGAGGGGTGCCACGCATAATGGCATTGGGGATGAGGGGAGCCACGCATACCGGGATTGGGGATGAGGGGTGCCACACATACCAGAATAGGGATGAGGGGTGCCACGCATACCGGGATTGGGGATGAGGGGTGGCACACATACCGGGATTGGGGATGAGGGGTGCCACGCATACCGGGATTGGGGATGATGGGTGACACGCATACCAGGATTGGGGATGAGGGGTGCCACGCATACCGAGATTGGGGATGAGGGGTGACACGCATACCGGGATTGGGGATGAGGGGTGCCACGCATACCGGGATTGTGGATGAGGGGTGCCACGCATACCGGGATTGGGGATGAGGGGTGCCACTTATACCGGAATTGGGGATGAGGGGTACCATGCATACCGGGATTGGGGATGAGGGGTGCCACGCATAATGGGATTGGGGATGAGGGGAGCCACGCATACCGGGATTGGGGATCAGGGGTGCCACGCATACAGGGATTTGGGATGAGGGGTGACACACATACCAGGATTGGGGATGAGGGGTGCCACGCATAATGGCATTGGGGATGAGGGGAGCCACGCATACCGGGATTGGGGATGAGGGGTGCCACTCATACCAGATTAGGGATGAGGGGTGCCACGCATACCAGAATAGGGATGAGGGGTGCCACGCATACCGGGATTGGGGATGAGGGGTGCCACGCATACCGGGATTGGGCATGAGGGGTGCCACGCATACCGGGATTGGGGATGATGGGTGCCACGCATACCAGGATTGGGGATGAGGGGTGCCACGCATACCGGGATTGGGGATGAGGGGTGCCACGCATACTGGGATTGGGGATGAGGGGTGCCACGCATACCGGGATTGGGGATGAGGGGTGCCACGCATACCGGGATTGGGGATGAAGGGTGCCACGCATACTGGGATTGGGGATGAGGGGTGCCACGCATACCGGGATTGGGGATGAGGGGTGCCACGTATACCGGGATTGGGGATGAAGGGTGCCACGCATACCGGGATTGGGGATGAGGGGTGCCACGCATACCGGGATTGGGGATGAGGGTGCCACGCATACTGGGATTGGGGATGAGGGGTGCCACGCATACTGGGATTGGGGATGAGGGATGCCACGCATACCGGGATTGGGGATGAGGGGTGCCACGCATACCGGGATTGGGATGAGGGGTGCCATGCATACCAGAATAGGGATGAGGGGTGCCACGCATACCAGAATAGGGATGAGGGGTGCCACGCATACCGGGATTGGGGATGAGGGGTGCCACTCATACCAGGATTGGGGATGAGGGGTGTCACGCATACCAGGATTAGGGATGAGGGGTGCCACGCATGCCAGGATTGGGGATGAGGGGAGCCACGCATACCGGGATTGGGGATGAGGGGTGCCACGCATACCGGGATAGGATGGTGGGGGCAGCACAAATACCAGGAGGGGGGCAGCACATACCAACATGGGAGACCATATACCAATAAAAATGCTCGCCACCCGGGCGTAGAACGGGTGGTTCAATAGCTAGTTACTTATAGCATTTTGTAGAAATCAACAGTTTTCTGTGGTATATTATTGTTTTTTGTTTGTTGTGCTTTACTGAAAAATTTGTAGTCTGCTGTTCAATGTAATGCTGTTCAATTTATATTTAGAAAAATGTTTTTATTTCTGTTTACAAGAAAAGAGGTATTCAACTGTTTGGCAAACTATGCTTTGTTTTAATACATTTTTATACACATCTTGCAAATATATAAATGAATGCCTTAATTGCATATAAAAAACAGTGTCAACATAGTCTTTAATCTGAGCCAAAGTAAATGCTTGAGACAATTTACAACTACAGCATTAGAAACTGCTATAGTAAAAGCATTTTTATCCCATCCTAATAGTGAATCTACATTTTGAATTTCATCATCCACCCTGTTAAGGGTAAATGGGTTTTTACTAGAGTGGTAACCTCTTTTCGGCTTAGAACATAACTGTATAGCTTATATTGGGTCCCCATGTGTGAAACGGGCTCAGCAGCTGAAACCACATCCCGCTCTGGAAAGGCCCAGTCCTGCGCATGCGTATGTAAGGTCATGGCACACTTTGTAATCTCAAGCAGCGATGAGCAGAAGATGCAGTGATGGTTAGACGGGTGATGGTGAGGAGCAAAGCGGTCAGAGATGTGAGTGAGGAGGAGAATAGAAGTATTTTTCTTAGAGGAGAATAACTCTTCAGCAAATTGAATTTCCAAAGAAAATTGGGGCTGTAAGATGGTCACTCTATGGTGTCGCAACAGCCGGGTTTACGAGCAGTCACAGAGATGAATGGGACTGGCTGCTCACATATTCCCACCCTGGGGCATGGTATGGTGGATATAAGGAAGTCCCGCTGTATCATTATTGCACAGTGTGTGGAGGTAAGAAGGTCTCCTGTGTGTGGTCTCTAGACTAAGTTTGTATACTGGATGCTATCCAGCCCGAGTGTACTGGACTATCACTAAAGTGCTGTTATTTGAATGGTTCATTTTATTTTGCCTGCATTGACAGGCCATTTATTTCCTTTGCTTGTTGCATGGTTTATGGAGCCTTAAAAAACTGCATGGACACTACTTAAACGGCTTCCCATGCCTACTTCAATGCAACCAAGTGAGTATAAACTTTACAGTTGGTGCAGAAGGACAGACACAAATCCCGAGGAGTACGTGTGATTGCCGCTGGGAAACCATATGTCTTGGGTAAAAGCGACTGTAGGAGAGAAAACAGACAATATGGAAGAGCTGGTAAAAGAACTGGTGTAGTCTAATCTCCAGCAGCAACAGCTATGGCGAAAGCAGCAGCTTCAGTGGCAACATCAAAAGCAGAAGGAGCACAGGCAGAAGATGGAACTCCTAGCTGAGGCGATTTCTGGCAGAGCAACCGCCCCAAGTCAAGGTGATGATTCACACATGAGGAAGATGGTAAGGAAAGCCTTGCAAAATATGACCCTGGGTGGTGACATCGAGGCATTCTTGACAGTTTTCGAAAGGGTGGCAGAACAGGTGAAATTGCCTCCGAAGCAGTGGGCAGAGGCTCTATTGCCATATCTAAGGGGGAACCGCAGAAGGTCTATTATGACCTGGCCTTGCAGGATGCAAAAGAGTGCGAGCTTAGGAGTGACTTTGACTGTCAGGGCGCAACGGATGCACCACTGGACCTATAACGGTGACAAACCTCCCCAGTCCCAATTGTTCGACCTCCTACATCTGGGTCAAAATTGGTTGCAACTAGAATCTTCCTCCCCAACGCAGATGGTGGAGAGGGTGGTCATGGATAGGTTCATATACTCCCGAGGCCGGTTCAGTCATGGGCTGCCCAGGGAGATCTCCGGAATGCCAATGACCTGATGGGCCTGGTGGAAAGGTACCAGGCAGTTAGGAATTTATTGGGGAAGAAAGGGGTCTTAACATCTCCATACTGGGGTTCCCAAAGGGGGGCTGACACCCAAAAGAAGGGAAATAAAGTCACATCTGGGGGGCGTCTAAATTGTTCCCAAAGGCCCAATCTAATAACGTGAGTTGTTGGAGGAGTCACACTCCGGTTACATTGCTGCCCCATGTCCCATGCCCACCAAGTCGATGGATTGCAGCATTGATCAGCACTACTCGCATTATACATATCCTGCGCTTAACCCAGCGAGGGGTTGTAGTAATGTCCCGTATCAGTTAACGGAGTGCCAATGACTGTTCTGTTGGACTCGGGAAGTTTGGTAACCCTAGTGAGAGCCACACTTCCTCATTGGCTGATTCCTGGGAAGATGGTGCGCATCATATGTATCCATGGGGATACTAAAGACTACCCAGTGGCCCCAGTGGTCATAGACACAAACTGTGGCACCGAGTCCCATGAGGTTGGCGTAGTCAAAGACTTATTATACCCTGTTATAATAGGGCTGGACTTTGTCTTGTTTTGTGACTTGTGGTGGAAAGTGAGGTGGTACCATTAAGAAACTCCTCCACTAAGAGTATAGCCCAAAAGCTGGTCCAAATCTTTTCCTGAATGGGACTGCCGAAAGAGATCCTGACGGACCAAGGGACTTCGTTCATGTTGAAAGTCATGAGAGAGTTGTGCAAAGCCCTGCAAATCAGGACCTCTGTGTACTACCTGCAGATGGATGGTCTCGTGGAAAGGTTTAATAAAACCTTGAAGGCCATACTAAAGAAAGTCGTAGATGAAGACGACCGAGACTGGAATTGTCTAATGCCATATCTGCTATTCTCCATCAGAGAAGTTCCCCAGGCCTCTATGGGGTTTTCCCGTGGCTGACACCCCAGTGGACTGTGGATGTAGCAAAGGACACCTGCGAAGCAGATGCTACACCCTTTAGGAGCATAATCGAGCATGTGGCCCAAATGCAAGAAAGGATTGCTGAAGCGATGGTTATCATGAGAGAGCACCTTTTCTGGGTGCAAGAGGCACAGTCAAGGCTTGGCAAAGGTGAGATAGTTTAGCCCTTGTAATCGGGTACTAGTGCTGATACCCGCTGTGGTGAGTAAATTTCTGGCCAAGTGGCAGAGCCCCCACAAAGTGGTCGAAAGGTAGGAGATGTCAACTATAAAGTGCACCAAACAGGGAGGAGGAAGCCCTACCAAGTGTACTATGTCAACCTGATCAAGCCATGGCGAGATAGGGAACCCATGGAAACTATGTGTTTGGTGAAAAGCCGATATGAAAGATTTCATGGTGTCAGAGATGCCATCACATGTCCAAAACCGGCAGTGTCGAGAATTGCTTCATTGGAACAGAGACCTGTTTTCAGAGTTGCCGGGTTGTACTCACGTAATAGAACATTAATTCCTCACAGAGCCTCATGTCTGGGTGAATTTGAAGTCATATCAAATTTCTGAAGCTTTCCAAGAGGTAATCTTTAAGGAGGTGAAGCAGATGTTAAACTTAGGAGTCATTGAAGAGTCCAAGGGCAGCTGGTCTAGTCCCATAGTCTTGGTGCTGAAACTAGATGGAGAATGGCGGTTCTGCAATGACTACCGGAAGCTGAATGATGTATCTTAATTTGACACATATCCAATGCCCCGTGTCGACAAGCTCATTGAAAGGCTAGGGCCAGCTCAATGCATTGCTACTCACAGAAGGGCATTAGTAGTTTCCCCTTTCTGAAGACCCCCAAGGAGAAGACGGCATTTTCAATGCCAGATGGTTGTTTCCAGTATGTCAGGATGCCGTTTGGTTTGCAAGGATCTCCAGACATCTTACAGAGAGCCAAGGGCCGAATCCAAGCTCCCCACAAGAAGTACACATCAACCTACCTAGATGAAATCGTGATCTTCAGCCAGTAGCGGGGAAGCCATCTAGGCAAAATATAGGCAATATTTGATGCTTTAAGGAAGGCATGGTTTTCCATCAACCCTTAGAAATATGCCATAGGGATGGAAAAAGCCAAGCACTTGGGCTATGTCGTTGGCAGGGGTGAGATCAATCCCCAACTGAATAAGGTTGATGCAATCCAGAATTGGCCACAAGCGCTTTCAAAGAAGCAGGTCAGAGCGTTTTTGGGCATCGTGGGCTACTACCATCGGTTCATCCCTAATTTTGCCATGATAGCGGCACCTCTGATGGACATTCTTAAAGGTTTGAAGCTGGCTATGGCCAAGTAGTCTCCAGAAGCAGAGACAGTATTCCAGGAACTGAAGTTAGCCCTGTGTAAATGACCAGTGTTACTTGATCCGTACTTCTCCAAGGTGTTTGTGGTCCAGATGGATGCATCAGATGTTGGATTAGGTGCCGTTTTGTCTCAGGAAGTGAACGGCGAAGAACCCTCGATAATGTACCTGAGTCGGAAACTGTATTCCAATGAGAAGAATTACTCCATTGTGGAGAAGGAGTGTTTGGCCATCAAGTAGGCATTGGACACTTTAAGATACTACCTGTTATGCAGCTGGTCAAGGTTGGTATCAGACCATGCCCCACTGAGCTGGATGCGGGAGAAGAAGGAGAACAATGCCTGAGTGACCACGTGGTTCTTAGCTCTTCAGGAATTTGGCTTCCATGTAGAGCATAGGCCTGAAGAACTACATGGCAATGCTGATGGACGTTATGTTTAGAGTCTACTGTATGATGGCAGAAGGTGTCAAGCCCATTATTGCACAGTGTGTGGAGGTAAGAAGGCCTCCTGTGTGATGTCTCCAGACTGAGTTTGTGTACTGGATGCTATCCAGCCGAGTGTACTAGACTATCACTAAAGTGCCGTTATTTGAACTGCTTATTTTGATTTGCCTGCAATGAAAGGCCATTTATTTCTTTTGCTTGTTGCGTGGTTTATGAAGTCTTAATAAAGCTGTCTGGATGTCTTACTTAAACTGCTTCCTGTGCCTACATCAATGCAATTTTGTCTGTTCTGCTCATCTCTATTTAATAGATGTGTAGACATTATATTAAAACTCAATATTAAGAGTAGAGTATTAAAAAATTTCCCAAAGAAAATCAAAAACATGTTAAAAAATGTAGGCTTTTATTTCACACGCATCTGACCAGAATGCTCTAATATGGGACCATAAAAAATGAAGAAAAAAAGAGTTTACTTAATATTTTACAATCAATACTTTTATATATTTTCTTAGTTTCCAGGAAATAGCTGAAAGAAAGCAATAAATCCATCTACACAAACCTATGTGGCTCATTTTGTTATTAGAAAACTACAAAGCTTAGCCTTAATCCATAGGCATACATATCTAAAAATATGCACTTTCATTAAAGTCACTTTTCAAATTTACTGGACCTTGAAATACTGAGAATTTAGACGTTAACGTTGTCACATCAATTTATCAAAAATTTGAAAGTGTCCGAATGCTAATACATATCACAAAGTGCAGTGTTACACTTGGTTTAACATGTATAGACCTTTTAAGCTTGCCTTACCACCCATTACTAAAATATACATACTGTACACTGCTCAAATGTCTGCCTTTCTAAGGTATGATGCATTTTATCGCATTCCTTATTTGTTCCTTATTAGTCACATTGGGCAACATAAGGACTTTGCATGAAGAGGTGTGAAGGTACTATATGTTATTCAATACTGAAGCAGTATACATATATATTGTAAAAATGTATTGGGGGTAATTCATCCTGAGTTTTACTACACAAAGCTGGCGAACTTGCATAGAAAAGTCTCAAGTTTTGGGCAACATTTAGGACTCAATTCATTGTTGCATTTGCACCCAATTGTGTGTATTTTACATGTGTTCACCTGTTTATTTTTCAGTTCGCCACTTTGGGCGTGCTTTAGGTTTTCCAGGGTTTTTAGGGTTTTCGCCTGATTCATCATTTGCTGCATTTCAAAAAGGCTCAAAATTCATCACAAGTGTACTCCTCTGATTTTATGTACGCCAAAAATTGTTGAACATTTTTTGCAACATCTAGAAAACATAAAACTTTTTGTTTTAAAAAGTCTCAAAAATGGTTAAAGATATAAAAGGCCCATTCATCATTTTGCAAAAAATTCATGAAACGTATGAACCATTTTGACAAATTTAGTATAAAAAGCATCGACAAATACTACAAGCTAAAAAAAGAAAAGAGACTTAAAAAAAACACGTTCATTTAACTTTTGTGTATTTATGCCAGCTCTGCCACTTTTCCAAAAAGTATGTGAGCTTAGAGCAAGGGATATGCCCAATCACAGCCTGTAGCATCGGCGTCTCTGCCTCCTGCCGGGCAGAGACCCCGTTGCCCTCGCCGCCGTGGTCCCGATCCAGCGTCTTACTGTTCTCCTGCTGCTAGGGCGCGCCCTGCGTGCAGCTTCCCGGGCACTGTGCTTAGGGCTCACGCTCCCTCCCTCTTAATGAAGCTGCGCACGTCATCCTAAAGAGTCCCCGGCCAATAGCCGGAGGACTGCCCCTATATTAAGCACCTCCTCCAAAATGGAGGTGTCTGTGCAAGGTTGTTGTTTGTGTGCTAACACTCTCCTCAGCCCTCAGTTTCCGTGCCCGCCAGTCTGTCCAACAGTCCTGTCCGCCAGTCTGTCTAACAGTCCTGCCCGCCAGTCTGCTTACCTGCCGTGCCCACCAGCCTGCCTACCCGGAGCACCTGCCAGTTACCTGTCATGCCCGCCAGCCTACCTACCTGGAGCACCTGCCAGTTACCTGTCGTGCCCGCCAGCCAGCCTACCCTGAGCACCTGCCAGTTACCTGCTGTGGCCACCAGCCTGCCTACCCGGAGCACCTGCCAGTTACCTGTCATGCCCGCCAGCCTACCTACCTGGAGCACCTGCCAGTTACCTGTCGTGCCCGCCAGCCAGCCTACCCGGAGCACCTGCCAGTTACCTGCTGTGGCCACCAGCCTGCCTACACAGAGCACCTGTCAGTTACCTGTCATGCCTGCCTGCCAGCCCACCCAGTGCACCTGCCAGTTACCTGCTGTGCCCGCCAGCCTGCCAACCCAGAGCACCTGCCAAGTTATCTGCCGTGCCAGCCTACCTACCGTGCTCACCCACTGTACCAGTCAGCTCCAGTCATCTGACCCGTGGGAGTCACCTGCTCTCACACAAGGTTGGTCTCAGAGTGGCACCTGGTTCACCTGCCCGGTTCCTCCTTGGTTCATGGAGTTGACTAAGCCGCCATGTGACCTGGGTCGGTCCGAATAGGCACTTAGTTACGCCCCTCTGGTCCCTCCTTGCAGCAAGCACAGAGGTTCCACCACCCGGATCTGTAACACAGCCTGATGAATTCATCATAATTTACACTAGAAAGTAGAGTCAATTATAGCAAGCGTAAATATCTGATTGTGGCGCCAAATTTATTAAGATACATGCACCACTTGATGAATATGGCCCATTTTACTTCACCTGTATTTTTTTCAAGACTGGAGAAAGAAATGCCAGTCTTCATGAATCAGCTCCATTATGGTTTTCCCTCAACAGTTGTCAGATGAACATTCACTTTGGTTCAATCTTCTTTCTTGTATGGTTCTATTAAAATGTAACATTAAAAAAGTTATCTAGGATCTTAAAGCGCATCTGTCAGTAGGATCAACACTTCTAAGCATCCTCTATGGGCATGTAGGTCATAATAAGTTGAATAAAATGATACCTCCATATCTGCGATCCGATGTCTAATTCCAGAGAAATCCAAATTTTTCTTAATATATAAATAAGCTGTTAAGATCTATGGGCCGGACACAGCTCTCCCTCAGAATCTGCCTTCAGAGATAATTTTAAATGAAGAAAGAATTACCAGTGTGAAACATGTAGATCACGAGGACAGACTGTTAGTTATTACATGTCTCACACTGGTAACTTGCCCTTTTATTTAAAAAAAAACTCTGCAGGAAGGTTCTCAAGGAGGCCTGTTTATGGCCCCTAGATCATCTTAACAGCTCATTTACATATTAAGAAAAATGTGTATTTCTCTGGAAAAAAATATCAACTTATAGATATCAAGATATCATTTTATTTTACTTTCGATGACCTTCTTGCTCATATTGACAGCTTTGAAAGGTTGATCCTATCAATAAATTTCCTTTAAAAAAGATTCCATTAAAATGTAGCATTAAAAAAGTTGTTTAGGATATTAAAAAGAGAGTCTGCAAATTTTATTTTATTTAGAAACAACACCAACTTTGTCTATACTTGGGTTTGCAGGTCATCATCAAGTTAAATAGGGTACAATAAAAGATACACCTCATTGATTGGAATAGCTGTGCAGTTTCTAGGGTAAACAAGACATTTTATTTTAATCTTGGATAACCATAGAAGTAGAAATTATTCGTTTGAGGATTCCAGGTATTTTTTGTCCATTCTAGGCCCTTCGCTCATCAGCCATTTAACCTTGAGATGATGACTATAACAATGTAAGAAAGCTTGGTTGCTATGAAAGCTACACTTGGCGACTCAATGTGAAAAGATAGTCCTGTTAAGCAGTATATCTCTATCAACCAGTCTGTCTCAAATGACTCAGCTATTTTGCTCAAAGCTGGATTGGCTCTATTCTGAGTGCAGAAAATGAGAAAAGCTGCTTGGCAGCAGTTAAGGCATTTCCCATTTCAGCCAGTGTTATCAATCACATTTTTTCTAATTGTGGAGAGCGGTGTGGAGAGCTCTTTATTCCACCCTGCATACAACTGTTTCAGGCTTTATAGCCCTCTTCAGTGTATGTTATAGAAACTATGACTTAATGGAGTAGGGCTTAGAGATCAACCAGGCAAGATGTCCGGAAAGGTTATGAATTCTGCATAAAAGAAAATAAAAGTAAGGAAAATCAACAGTATTCTGGCCAGTAAAGTTCCATAATTCTAAACATTGCATAATGTTGTGTACTACTGACCTCTTGAATACAGCACAAGTGGATTAATAAATACAACACACTCATTTCCAAAATCTTGCATACAATAAAATGTCAAATATTTTTCTTTTTTTGTTTCTCCAAAACAGTAATACCTATGGCAGGCAACTCCAGGGAATCTTTTGATAATTCTAACATAGATATTTATGAATTGGGGATATCAATCCACATGCCCAGTGCTGTAGAAAGCATTGAGTGATTTATAATTCTGCATAAAGTGTGTGAAACCACTGCCTATCAAAACTTCCCTTGATTACTCCATTGTTCGAGTAAAATCTTTTTGATAGCCATTAAGTTGCCTATGTAATATGAGTTGGTGGTCTCAGTTCAATCTAAGTGGGCAGGTGTCCACACGATGAAAAATCAACATCACAATTGGCACTAATTGGAACCATAGCTGCCAGTCTCAACACTAAATGATTTAATGGACACGGAGACAGAACAATTCTTTAAACCTCAATGGTTTTCCTCCAGAATTCTGTTGCTCATTTCTTTGTTAATGTGGTATTATGATGCAGAGATATCAATAGCTATTGTTTCTGGGATTTTAATTTTCTATCATCTTTAGAAAAAAAAAACAAGTATATGATCATTAAAACGTTTTTTTTTTTTATATTTTTTATAATTTTCTAAAGCTAGGCAACACCAACGCAGCCCAGAAGAAAAAGTATGCAGGCTTTGTAAAGAAAACCCTTAGCCTATATGATGGGAAAATATATAGTGTAGCTATTTTCTAGGTGTATCCTAACATGTATCTTATTAATAGGGAATTACTCACATTAAGAAACTCTGAATTTAATCACAGAGTTTGCATTGAATCGGTATAGCTAAGCCCTCAATTCATTGTCAAAATTGCACCAGGAAAATAGAATCTCATTGTCAATCTGTACCTAAATACAATGATAGCAAATATTATCCACCATAATAAAGTGTATCAGGCATGAATAAGTACTTGAAGAATATTTATACGTTTGCAAAGAATTTATTTTTATATGCTTTCTAAGTGCAAAGTGCAAACTTTCTAAATTGTATTCATTAAAAATATTCCACTATTTTGAGGCTGCAAAGTGTCTGTAAGTCCTTTATGTAGCTGACTGATCTGCAAAAAAAAAAAGATATAAATCCATCAAAACTTCTGTTCCTGATCTCCCTCC
This sequence comes from Phyllobates terribilis, assembly GCF_046119375.1. Lineage (NCBI taxonomy): Eukaryota > Metazoa > Chordata > Amphibia > Anura > Dendrobatidae > Phyllobates > Phyllobates terribilis. Next base: position 310,466,157 of record NW_027362763.1, on the reverse strand, counting down.
CTTCTCTCAGTCTTACGCCCCCTTCACATGTCTGTATAATACCGTAACCGGAAAAAAATATTACCGGTGTCATCAGTCTTTTGGATCAGTGTGCCTTCAGTGAGCCATCCATGTGCCATCCTGCACACACGGACATGTGTGCAGCATCATAGATTATATGGGAATATGTGGTATCCGTGAAAAAAAAAAACAGATGCCACACATACCTGAAACACGGACATGTGAAAGGGGCCTTAGAGATTGCAGAAAGAAAGGGGATTGTACATAGATTTGTAATGGAAAGGGGGAAAATAACTCGGAGAGGGCAGAGCAAACAGGCTGTAAACAAGAAGGAAAGCACAAAGAGAGGAAGGACACTATTGGAGTTGTGTTGATACACAAAAGCTAGTGAAGACTGCAGCATCCTGAATAATCTGAAACTTGGATCAGGTTACAAACTGCATGTCATGAGGTCTAAAAATGAAAGAAGGAATAAAGATTGCAGACTGAAATTTAATACAATTTTTTTAACCCCTTTAACCCCGAGGGTGGTTTGCACGTTAATGACCGGGCCAATTTTTACAATTCTGACCACCGTCACTTTATGAAGTAATTACTCTGGAACGCTTTAACGGATCCCACTGATTCTGAGACGGATTTTTCGTGACATATTGTACTTCATGATAGCGGTAAAATTTCTTCGATATCACTTGCATTTATTTGTGAAAAAATTGGAAATTTGGCAAAAATGTTGAAAATTTTGCAATTTTCAAAATTTTAATTTTTATGCCCTTAAATCAGAGATATGTTACACAAAATAGTTAATAAATAACATTTCCCACATGTCTACATTACATCAACACAATTTTGGAACCAATTTTTTTTTTTTAGTAGGGAGCTATAAGGGTTAAAAGTTGACCAGCAATTTCTCTTTTTTACAACAAAATTTACAAAACCATTTTTTTAGAGACCACATCACATTTGACGTGACTTTGAGGGGCCTTTATGACAGAAAATACACAAAAGTGACACCATTCTAAAAACTGCACCCCTCAAGGTGCTCAAAAGCACATTCAAGAAGTTTATTAACCCTTCAGGTGCTTCACAGGAATTGGAAGAAAAAAATTAAAATTAAACTTTTTTTCACAAAAGTGTTACTTTAGACCCACATTTTTTATTTTTGCAGGGTTAATAGGAAAAAATGAACCCTAAAATTTGTTTTGCAACTTCCCCTGAGCACACAGATACCCCATATGTGAGGAAAAAACACTGTTTGTGGGCACGACAGGGTTCAGAAGGGAAGGAGCGCCATTTGACTTTTTGAATATAAAATTTGCTTGAATAATTAGCGGACACCATGTTGCGTTTGGGGAGCCCCTGATGTGCCTAAACAGTGGAAACCCCCCACAAGTGACCCCACTTTGGAAATTAGACCACCCAGGGAACTTATCTGAATGTGTGGTGAGCACCCTGAACCTCCAAGTGCTTCACAGAAGTTTATAACATTGAACCGTAAAAATAAAATTTTCACATTTTTCCAACAAAAATGTTTTTCAACCCCTAATTTTGCATTTTCACAAGGGTAACAGGAGAAATTTCACCATGCAATTTGTTGTGCAATGTCTGATGTGCCTAAATAGTGGAAACCACCCCTCCCAGTGACTCCATTTTGGAAACTACACCCCTCCAGGATTTTATCAAGGGGTATAGTGAACATTTTGAACCCAGAGGTATGACACAGAATTTGATAACATTAGGTCATCATATTGAATAAGTTGTCTTTAGTCTTGAGTGCAAGTGCTCGCTATTTGCGTTTGCATCGAGTACTTGAGCATGTCACTTGAGCACCCGCGATACTTGGTGCATACCGAGTCCCTGCCCCGCATGTTTCATGGTTATTAGACACCCCCAAAAAAAACATGCGGGGATTGCTCGTGCATGGCAGGCAATCCCCACGAGTTTTTTTGGCTGTATAACAGCTGAAAAACATTTGGGACGGATACTCGAGCATGTCACTTGAGCCCCTGCTGTACTCGGTGCATACCCTAGCACAACCCTAACCCTAGCCCATCCCTAACCCTAGCACAACCCTAACCCTAGCCCAACCCTAACCCTAGCACAACCCTAACCCTAGCACAACCCTAACCTTAGCACAACCCTAACCCTAACCCTAGCACAACCCTAACCCTAACCCTAGCACAACCCTAACCCTAAAGTTTATCTTTTACGCTGTTCCTCATGCGGTATAAGTGATTAGACGTCTTTATTCTTCTGGTTGGTGCAATTACAGCGATGCCAGATTCATATTGGGTTTTTATGATTGACAGCTGTCACACACTAAAAAAACATAGACTAGTTTTTGCATCGCCATATTTTGAGAGCTATAATTTTTCCATATTTCGGCTGACAGAGTCATGTGACAGCTTGTTTTTTGCGGGAAAAGTTGACGTTTTTATTGGTACCATTTTCGGGCATGTGACATTTTTTGATCGCTTTCTATTCAGATTTTTAGAAGGCAGAATAAATTAAAAACAACAATTCAGGAATTGTTTTTTTTTTTTTTTATGCCGTTCTGCGTGTGGTAAAATTGATAAGGTAGCTTTATTCTTCGGGTCAGTACCTTTACAGCAGTACCACTTTTTTTTATATATATATTTTGGCGCTTTTACACAATAAAAACTATTTTTATAGAAAAAAGAATTGTTTTTGCAAGGCTATATTCTGAGAGATATAACTTTTTATTTTTCGGCCATTGGAGCTGTATGGTGGCTTGTTTTTTGCAGGACAAGATGACGTTTTCAGTGGTGCCATTTTTATTTACATTCGTCTTTTTGATCGCGTTTTATTCTATTTTTTGTTTGGCAGTATGATGATAAAACATTATTTTATATTTAGTTTTTTATTTATTTTTTTTACCGTGTTCACTAAAGGGGTTAACTAGCAGGACAGTTTTATAGGTCAGGCTGTTCTGGATGTGGCGATACCAAATATGTGTACTTTTATTGGTTTATTTTTTTTTCATAAGATTATTTATTTATGGGTACAATATATATATTTTTTTTAATTATTTTTTTCATTTTTTTTCTATATTTTTCTGTGCTATGCAGCCTGTCAGCACTGCACAGGCAGAAGTTACTTTGGTCACACACTGCGCGTGACCAAAGCAACTTCCTGCCTCCTGGTGACCCGGATGTTGTCATGATGACATCCGGTCACCATGCAACATCCGGGACCGGACTCAGATACCGCGGGACTCCGGAAGAGAAGGTAAGTATCGCGCTTACCTCCTCTTGCCACTGGGGGTTAATGTGCCGGGAGCGGTGCGGGACTGCTCCTGGCACATAGCACCGGGTGTCAGCTGTAACAATCAGCTGACACCGGCAGCGATCTCGCCCGCATCACTTGTGAAATCGCCAAGGCGTACTAATACGTATCTGCCCGATAAGGCCAGGGCACAGATACGTATTAGTACGCCCTAGACCAGAAAGGGGTTAATTAAAAAAAATACTACGCTAGCATATATGGAAATATATTTTTACAAGTTAAAGGTGTCCATAACCTTTAAGTTAACTATAAGTTTTTACTAGTCTTTGAAGCTGTATGCATTTTCATGTATAATTTCTTCTTATGTAGAAATTCATCATTGCAATATTAAAAAGGACATACAAGCTTAGTCATAATCTCATGAACACGTTGGCCAAATAATAATAAATCTCTATTAAAACAACACCCACTGTTCATGTAATAAATAATCATACAAATTAAGGAATTCACAGTCTTTACCATCTTCAAGTGGTTGATAAATCAGCTTTGAAGAAGTTATACACACTAGGACAATTCATTACCAATAGTTAAACATTGTAATTATATTACCAGCATTGGAATTAGTATTTTCTTACTTCTAGAACTACATATGTAGAACAGTTAAAAGGGTTGGCCACCAGTTTTTCATAACCGACTACCACAAACACGGTATTGAGGCATTAATTTAAACATAATCTCTTGGCAAATGGTGTAGGCTACAGGTTGCCAACCAGGGTGATACATCCAATAACATAATTAATGCTTAAAATCGCATAAATCGATGAGGAACATGTCTTAAAGGGAAGCTGTCATGTAAAAAAAATGCTATTAACCTGTAGATATGGGGTCAATCTGCAGGTTAATATTGTTCTGAACCTGCCCAGCGCCCCCACTGAGAGCCCCGGGAGGAAATGAAATTTATTTCTCCCGGCAGCCTCAGGCTTTCAGTCATAGAGGTGGGCGGTGACTGAAACCTCACCAGTGCCACCCCTATAACTGTGAGCCAAATGCTGCTGATAGATATAATGTTAATTTCCTCCCGACAGTGGGGCTCTCAGTGGGGGCACTGGGCAGGTTGAGAACAATATTAACTGTAGATTTACCCCATATCTACAGGTGAATAGCATTTTTTTTACTTGACAGGTTCCCTTTAAGAAAAGGCGTTAGAAGTAGAAATATCTTGTATCTTGTTTCAAGAATAGTTTGTCTTGTTGATTATTGTCTTCATTACTGCAGCTGATTTAAACTATTCTTACTAAGTTAAGTCATATAAATTAAAGGAGAATGAATATGCTATTACACAAATAGACTAAATACATGCAAAATTGTGGATTCATAAAAATAAGTTTAGTTTATTAAGTATTTATTTTTACATAATTGCTTAGCAGTAATGGTATAGTATTATTAGTGAGTCAAACTAGTTCAAGCTATTGCTATGGTATATCGATGCACAGGCAGACAAGTTATACAGTGTCTTTATGTGGAGGGAAATCTTGTACAAATGTTCTGTAACTATTTTTAACCATTACCCGATGTTCTCCAGGACTTAGTATTCTCTTTTCTTCTGTATAATTAAAGTGTAACATTTCTAAAAAATAAATTTCAATTAACTGTACTATGGGCAAATGTATCTGCGGTGTGTTGACTGGCTATTCTTTAGCTCCACTTTTATTAGGGCACAGTTCGGAGCAATGACTGTTACTTAGCTGCAAATAAAGTAAAATAACAGGAATAAGGTAATTTGCGCTGGACTAAGAGAATAAAGGAAGGAGTGGATAGTAGTAAAATTAAAAATAATTTATTAAGATTAAAATGACATACAATGAGGAATAAAAAATAAATAAAGGTAAGGGGAGGGGGTGTAGAGGATGGTCCTGTTTCCAGGGACGGGTCCTGTTTTGCATTGGGTAGCTGTTAGCAGTGGTTAGTAGTTAGGTCATGTAGAGGTCTATTTGGAATACTGGAAAATTTAGATTGAGGTAGTGGTCATTCCTTGAATAAAAAAGAGGAAGGTAAGTTAGAGTTTTTTTGTTAGTTGTATTCAAAGATAATTAGATCTGGGATTCAGTATTTATACATGGGACGGGTCTAGGGTCTAGATTTAGTGGAACGGTCCCATAGGGAGTTGTGAACCCAATGAGGGGGATACTAGAAAAGAGAAACACATGATGAGATCTAAATTAACTAGGTGATGTGGACCTAGTGGTTATAGATGAACGTACCTGACTGTCAGGGCAGTGTCCATGGACCTCCTAGGAGTGTGTGGGAGGTTGGTACAAGACAGAATGTTAGGCGAGATGATGTGGCCCCTTAATAACCTAGATGGAGAAGGCAGATAGATTATAGATTGCTAATCCAATCTAATTTAATCCTGTGGATATGAAAACTAGACAGGGTACCTACTGACAGTGAGTAGATGTTGGGGTTAACATAGATGTACATGTGGTAAGCACTCAGATCTGGTCCCGTGAATGGACAGATGTGCTTTTGGTGATGTCCCCAATATACACTTGGTGCGGTGCACTACACATGTGCAGATAGAAATAGGCTGGTCAATGCTGTGACCTTGGTGGTGCCTGAAATGTAGCAGGGCGATGCGCTGCAGTACCACAGTCCTGATGGATTTAGGAGACAGTAGGTGCTGTTAGCCTTGCTGCAGATTACAAGTCTATAGGCACAATCTTAATTCCGTGTCAGAAGGTCTTACGTTGTTTCGCTGTGGTGGATGGTCACAGGATGCGGCTGGTGAATTGCCAGTAGGTGGCTTACCTCGTTGAGGATACCTCGTCGGGTGGTAGAGCCCGGGCTGTAGCGAGATGGGTACTTGGTACAGCTGGAGCGGTGCATTGTAGAGCAGAGTCCCGGCCGGTGACTTGTGCTCTAGATGATCCTGGCGCGTTAGCGGTGCAGGACCTGCGTGGCATCACGGTCATGTGATGACCATGTGACAGACTGAAGACGGAACAGCAGGAGGACCAAAATTCCTACGCGTTTCGGAGGCACTCGACTTCCTTCATCAGGGATGGTCCTGTTGCTGTAAATAGTCCTTTATATAGGGGATAATGGTATAGGGGTAATTGGTCATTGAAATGCAAAGAGCTCGATCTCACTATTTAAGCCCTTTGGTATGAGCATGTCCATTTTAAAAATCCAGAAACTTTCTATGCGGGACATTCTTTTGAAATAGTCCCCTTTTCTCCAGTGCTTTAGTACAATCTGAATCCCTATTACTTGTGTACCTTGTATATGTCCCCCATGTACATCTGGAAAATGTTTAGAAAGGGGATGACCCATAAAGAGATTTTTGATTTTCCGTAGGTGTTCATTAATGCGCTTACTCATGGGTCATTTTTAGTGTTGAGCGAGCATGCTCGACACTGCTCGGTACGCGCCCGAGCATCTCACTACTCGGGATGTTCAGCGAGCACCAAGCACTTTCGGGTTACTCGGGCGGGAGCTCGGGTCTCCGCCCTGCATGTTTGGCGCTCTTTACAGAGCCAATGAACATGCAGGGATTGCCAGCCAGTCACTGTAATGCCGCAGCCATGTTGGTTGTGGGCATTACAGTGATTGGCTGGCCGCACAGCGTCACCTCAAGTATTTAAAACTGGGCGCCGCCATCTTGGACACAGTTGCTCCGGATCAGACAGTGTAGGGAGAGTGCTGCTGAGCTAGGGAGAGATTTATACTGCGAAATAGGTAGCGTAGGGTCTCTAAAGCCTGCAAAATCAAACAAACAGTCCTTCTGAGGACTAATATCCATCCCAGATATCAAGCAGGCAGGCAGGCTGTATAGGAGACGCAGTGGTTATACCAACAAACACTGCATTACAGTCCTGTGTGCTGCTTCTCGAATTGCTAGACTTAGCCCCAGGTCTCAGGGGCCAGGAAAAATCCTTTTTTTTCATCTAAATCCTCTTTTTTTTTTTTCCTCAGCCAGACTGTACAAATACCCGTCTTATTAACCTTTTGGTTCCCCCTCCCCCCCCCAAAAAAAAAAAAAATTGAGTGTGTCTGTTAGTGTTCAGACACAAATATATCTGTTTAAAAGATTCTGGTGTAGGCCAGAGAAATAGAACTGTGGTTTTCCTCTTCCACGGTTCAAATCTGGGTGTAATCCACCTTTTTGCCTTTTTTACATAAAAAAACAGTTTGAGTGTTTCGCTGACTGTTCAGACACAAATATATATGTTTAAAAGATTCTGGTGTAGGCCAGAGAATTATAAACAGATCGACCAACATAAATAGTATCATGGGTGTCCGGTATAGAAAAGACAACTTATCCTATATACCCATGATGAATAGCCAACTCGAAAATAAATACAAAAAACTAGAGGAAAACGAGAATGCGGCGAAATTCAAAAAAACTTTATTAAATATTGAAAAAAATCACATTTTAAAAAAGTGTAAGTTACAAAAATATGTAAATTTGCGGGACATATCACAAAGTGAAAGGTACAAATAGCAATCAAAATCACACTGCAACAAAGGGGAACATATGGACTAGTAGTACAAAGTAATCCAGGACGAAGTCCTAAGATAAAACATCAGTGAGAGTGTTCCCCTAGGGTGCAGATATGACCGGGTTACTATAAATAGTGGTACACTTAGATTGGGAGCAAGGAGTCTATGACTCCAAGATTCAGAGAGAATCTGAATATAGGAGATATATATATAGTCAGCCCAAGGGTATACAGCGTTAAAAGGTATCCGACATATACAGTCATTGCATGTAAAGATAACTCACCAATATAAGTGCCAGAGGGAGAGAGGACAGGAGGGTAAATTGGCAAGGCAAAAGAGAACAGGTGTAGAGCCCGCAAGCCTCGACGGGCGTTTCGCGTAGATCGCTTTCTCAAGAGGCCTTACATATTTTTGTAACTTACACTTTTTTAAAATGTGATTTTTCAATATTTAATAAAGTTTTTTTGAATTTCGCCGCATACTCGTTTTCCTCTAGTTTTTTGTAGGCCAGAGAACTAGAAATGTGGTTTTCCTCTTCCACGGTTCTTATCTCCTTTTCATTACCCTTTTGCCTTTGATAGTGTGAGTATAAGCTATTTTATTTCATTTACAATGGGCAAGGCACGTGGCAAGGGACGTGGAACTGGACATTCTGGTGATGGTGCATGCAGAGGACGGGGCCGTGGCCAAGGTGAAAATGTGCCACAACCAACAGCCACATCTTCTCGCTCCCAGTTCTTGACCGAATTATTAGGGAAGCACACAACAACACCACTATTGCGAACTGATCAGTGTGAACAGGTTATTAATTGGATAGCAGATAATACTTCCAGTCACCTGGGCACCACCACCTCCGGTCTGTCTGTCTTCCATACAGTCAAGTCTTAGTAGCCATGAGTCTCGACCGCATACTCCTCCTCACCCTGATGCTCCTTCCTCCCACCATGCCGAGTGTCGTCAGACAGCAACTGATCCCACAGTTGGACACTCTGAAGAGCTGTTCACTGGTCCATTTCCATATTTGGGCCCCTCGCCTACTCTGCTTGAAGTGGTGGAAGAGGAGATCCCATGTAGCGATGGCCAAATATTTGAACAGCCACGGCCACAGGAAGGCGACGCTGGCAATTTGTCACAAGAGGTGGACGATGACGAGACACAATTGCCACGAAGTGAGAAGGAGGACTGTGGTGCGGAAGTGGAAGAGAAGGAGGTGGTGGATGATCTACAGTAGTAACTGACCCAACGTGGCAGGAGGACACGCAGAGCGAGGCCAGCAGCACACAGGGGGAGGGAGGCAGAGTACCCCAACAGGCATTAAGAAGTAGTGTGGTAGCCGCAGACAGAAGACGAGCAACCGTTCTCCGTAACACCAACACAAGGGACGTTGCCAGTACAACCGGTAGGTCTTCCAGAGTTTGGAATTTTTTTAAAGACTTTACTGATAACTCCAAAAAAGCCATTTGTACCACCTGCCAGGCCAGCATCAGCAGTGGTGACAAAACTACCAGCCTGACCACCACCAGCATGATCAGGCACATGTAAGCAAAGCACCCGACTTTGTGGGGCGAAGCCCAGGGTCCACGACCAGTGTCAGCGGGTGTCACCACTGCTTCTTCCACTGTTGTGCATGTAAGAGAACCCCCTGTTGTGCGTGCAAGGCAATCCCCTGTCCATATTGCATGCAAAGATGCCCCCTCCTCTCAGTCTTCACTTATTATGGCAGTTTCTCAAGAAACAGCATCAACGTCCATGTCCATGTCCCACCGCAGCGTTCAATTGTCCATATCCCAGACCTTTGAACGAAAGCACAAATTCGCAGCCAACGCCCCACAGGCCACAGTCCTAAATTCGCACATTTCACGACTGCTTGCGTTGGAAATGCTGCCTTTTAGGCTGGTGGAGACAGAATCCTTCCACAACCTTATGGCGGTGGCTGTCCCTCGATACTCGGTCCCCAGCCAACACTATTTTGCCCGGTGTGCCATCGCCGCACTACACAAGCACTTGTCCCAAAACATCTGCTGTGCCCTCAACAACGCAGTTACTGGGAGAGTCCACCTGACAACGGACACGTGGACAAGTGCTTGTGGCCAGGGACCGTACATCTCCCTGACGGCACACTGGGTAAACATAGTGGAAGCCGGGACCCAGTCGGACCTTGGGACGGAACACATCCTCCCCACACCGAGGATTGAGGGCCCTATGTCAGTCAGAGTTGCCCCCAAAGTGTACAGCTCCTGCGCATCATCCTCCTCCTCCTCCTCATGTTCAGCCTCCATCTCAGATATCACCTCATCAGTTACAAGCTGGAAGCACTGCAGTACTGCCTCAGCCAAGCGGCAACAGGCTGTGCTGAAACTCATAAGCTTAGGTGATAAACCTCACACTGCTTGTGAGTTGTGAACAGCTGTGAAAGAGCAGGCAGATCTGTGGCTGAGACCGCTGAACCTACATCCAGGAATGGTCGTGTGTGACAATAAACGTAACCGGGTGGCGGCTCTGAGGCGAGATCACACACGTACCATGCCTGGCTCATGTGCTTAACCTCGTGGTTCAGCGGTTTCTTAAATCGTACCCCGAGTTCCCAGATCTGCTCGTCAAAGTACGCCGCCTGTCAGCTCATTTTTGGAAGTCGGCTACAGCTTCCGCCGCCCTTGCTGTATTGCAGCAGCGTTTGCAGCTTCCGGCACACCGACTGGTGTGTGATGTCCCCACGCGTTGAAACTCTACCCTCCACATGTTGCAAATGATTTGTGAGCAGAAGAGAGCAGTTGGAGAGTACCAGCTGCAACAATGCCATCAATATTCAGGTCAGACTCCACACGTAAGACCTCTGGAGTGGACCTGGATGTCTGACATATGTACCATCCTGACAAACTTTGAGGAGTCCACCAAGATGGTGAGTGGCGATGATGCCATCATTAGCGTCAGCATCCCACTTGTCTGTCTTTTGCAACGCTCTCTGCAGAGAATTAAAGAGGAGGCATTGCAGCCAGAGTATGATGAGATGGATCAAGAAGCCATAGCGGGCGATTACACATAGCCCAGCCTCATCTCATCCCAATGTGCATTGGGGGACAATGAGGGAGAGGAGGAGGAGGAGGAAGAACAGGAGCTGGTATCATGCGCTGCATACGGTAGTACCTGTACAACTGTCATACCATCGGTTCAGCGTGGGTGGCCTGAGGACAGGGGGGAGGAGGAGGAGGAGAGCATGGTCAATCATCATCTTGGTGAGGACACGGAAGTCTTGCCCGTTACCAGTCTGGCACGCATGGCTGACTTTATGTTATGCTGCCTTAACCGTGACCATCACGTTGTCAAAATGTTGGGTGACAGTCATTACTGGTTGGTGACACTTTTAGACCCCCGCTACAAGGAGAACTTTCACTCTCTTATTCCTGAGGTGGAGAGGTCTACAAAAATGGGGCAGTACCAGAAGGCCCTTGCTGCAGAACTGTTAAAAAATTTCCCATCTGAACACGCTAGCGGCAGAGTTCACAGTTCGTTGCCCAACCAAGGCGTACAGGCGAGAGAGACGCAACTCCAACCCAGAAGAGGCAGGGGAACACTGTCAATGTTCTGGGACAGTTTTCTGAGACCCGCCCAGCTTACAGGCCCTGAGGCGCGGGGTACTCTCGCAAGGAAAGTTTCAAAAGATGGTGAGGGAGTACCTTGCCGACCGTACCAGCGTCCTCCATGATTCCTCTGTGCCATTTAATTATTGGGTATCCAAGCTGGACATTTGGAATGAACTCGCTCTGTATGCCTTGGAGGTCGTGGCCTCCCCTGCCGCTAGCGTGTTATCAGAGCGTGTTTTTAGTGCCGCTGGGGGAATTATAACTGATAAACGCACTCGCCTGTCAACTGACAATGCTGACAAGCTGACCCTTATCAAAATGAACAAGGGCTGGATTGGGCCAGACTTCTCATCACCACCAAATGACAGCAGAGTAACATAAAGTCAAATCCACTGTGTTATTTCGGGAGGTGTATTCCCATGCACCGCTTCACACCCACACATGGGTATACGCTTCCTCATTTCAGCTGTTTTTGGCTTTTCTCCTTATCCTCAGCTTCCACCACCACTATACCACCAGGGTGACCGTGGTCCTTGTTGCCAGCATTGCAAGTTCCTCCATTCTAATTTTTGGCAGCTTTTGCTTGGAAGGCATAGGCAAAAACTATGGGAGATCCACTCCCCAATAATGGGAATAATGTTTTTAATATGCTGTACTGCATGGCTCTTGTAAGGGGCATTAAAATCGTCTTGTTAAGCTACTGTGACCTCCACGTCTGTTCCAAGGGTCATTGATATTGTCTTTTTATTCCACTGTAACCTCCACCACTCTTCCAAGGGGCATTGATATTGTCTTTTTATTCCACTGGGACCTCCACCACTCTTCCACGGGGCATTGATATTGTCTTTTTATTCCACTGGGACCTCCACCACTCTTCCAAGGGGCATTGATATTGTCTTTTTATTCCACTGTGACATCCACCACTCTTCCAAGAGGCATTAAAACTGTCTTGTTAAGCCACTGTGACATCCACGTCTCTTCCAAGGGGCATTAAAACCATCTTGTTAAACCACTCTGAACTCCACGTCTCTTCCAAGGTGCATTAAAACCATCTTGTTAAACACTCTGAACTCCATGTCTCTTCCAAGGGGCATTGAAATCATCTTGTTAAGCTACTGTGACCTCCACGTCTCTTCCAAGGGTCATTGATATTGTCTTTTTATTCCACTGGGACCTCCACCACTCTTCCAAGGGGCATTGATATTGTCTTTTTATTCCACTGTAACCTCCACCACTCTTCCAAAGGGCATTGATATTATCTTTTGATTCCACTGGGACCTCCACCACTCTTCCAAGGGGCATTGATATTGTCTTTTTATTCCACTGGGACCTCCACGTCTCTTCCAAGGGGCATTAAAACTGTCTTGTTAAACCACTCTGAACTCCACGTCTCTTCCAAGGGGCATTAAAACGGTCTTGTTAAGCTACTGTGACCTCCACGTCTCTTCCAAGGGGCATTAAAACCGTCTTGTTAAACCACTCTGAACTCCACAGCTCTTCCAAGTGGCATTGAAATGTTGCTTTTAATTACCTCTAACCTCCACGATTCTTCCAACAGGCATTGCATTTCCTCCTAATTTTAGTCAGCTTCTGCTTTTCAATGCATAGGCGAAAACTAAGGGAGACCCACTCCCCAATAATGGGTAGAAGGTTTTTAGTAGGCTGTAATCCACGTCTGTTTCAAGGGGCATTGCAGTTCCTCATAATTTTTGGAAAGCCTTCCATTCACTGCTTAGGCCAATAGTGTACAGGAGACCCAGTTGCTATAAAAGGAAAAAACTGTTTCGTTAAGGCCCTCTGACCTCCATGTCACTTCCAAGGGGCATTGGAGTGCCTTGAAATTTTTGGTAGGCATTGCACTCACTGTATGCCCTATAACTGTGTAGCCGAACCGCTCCTTTTGGTTCAGAAACATATCCTACTAGACATGTGTGGTTGACTGGCCTGATATTGATGTGAATGGTCCCTGTTCCCCCTGCTCTTTCTCCTTTGCCACCACCTCATCCATCTCATTCATCACCTGAAGCTTTGTTTTAACAGGAGTCATAGAACTGGCATAATAGCAGGAAGACATCCAGCAATCCTCGGCGGAGGTAGGATATGCGCCAAAACTCTGACCACCTCAGGCCTAGCTGCTACTACATAAATGCGCTTGTATTCCAAGGAAGAGAAAGCTAAGGAGATGGATGGCCTCATGATCATGAATAATTTACTCGTTGTGTAGGAGGCCGACCACTGCTGCTGTCTACCTTCTGAACTTTGTGTTGAAGCCTGATTGACCCAGGACCCGCAATCCTCTATGTTTGGAGGACGTGTTGCATCCCAGTGTCCAACTGTGTCCCGGCTTCCACAATATTAACCCAGTGTGAAGGTGTCAGTGAGATGGACCATCCCTGGCCACATTCACTTGTCCACGTGTTTGTGGTTAGGCTGTCCTTCCCACTAAATGCACTGGGGAGGGCACAGGTAATGTTTTGGTATGCGCACTTGTGTATAAGGCGCACCAGGACAAATAGGGGCGGCTCGGGACCGTTTATGGACACAGGGCCACCCCCAAGCGGCTGGGGACCGTGTGTGGGCACCCGGCCGCGCGGCGGCTGGGGACCAAGTATGGACACCCGGCCGCCCCCTGGTGGCTGGGGACCAAGAGTGGACACCCGGCCTCCGGGCGGCTGGGGACTGAGTATGGATACCAGGCCGCCGACGTAGCCATGACGTGGTGGCCAGATTCTGCCTCCACATGCCTAAAAGGCCCAATTTCAAGTGTAAGCAAGCAAGCAGTATGGTATTGCAGCCTGGGGGTGGGTGGGTGGTTGGCTGCATATTTGTGCTTGCATTGCAAGGAATGGGGGAGGTACAATTGAACACTGCCCTGGGACAAGGACTTGCACGGGGATAGTTGCAAGTCTGCATCTTCTGATGGGGCAAGGATCACTTCTGATGGGCACACTTTTAGGCAGTGACCTGGGTGTCAGAGATGCTTCCAGGGGTCTTCCCCATGCTGTTCCCATGTCTTTTCAGCACTGTATGCATGTGTCACACAGCACATGGCCAGATAAGGTTGTAAAATGTTAAAATGACATTTCCCGGTGAATGCATTTGTCACGGTTGAAAGCAATACAAAAGTTCAAAAACGCATAAAAAATGCTACTTGTGAACATAGCCCAAGGTGTGGATGAGTATTTTTGTTTTTGGTTATTTATTTTACCTTATACACAAGTCTTTACCCTGGAAAGGATGTTCCTTAACATATTTCACAGGAAAACAGTTTCAGTTTCGTTTTTGAACGTTTTATTGTGAGCCCGTAAAAGTAGCTTAATACCTCTGACCACGTTGTTGACAGCAGTGATCTGGGGGTCAGAAATGCTTCCTGGGGCGTGCCCATGCTGTCCCCATGTCATTTGAGCACTGTCACTATCGTTTTGGGCACTTTTTAGGCTTTCTACAGACTGCCGGGGATGTCGCCGCAAAAATGCTCGGGTCTCCCATAGACTAACATTGGGCTCGTTGCTCGGGTCGAGCACCCGAGTTTCACTGTGAGCTCGGCCTGAGCTTCGAGCACCCAAGCATTTTGGTGCTCGATCAACACTAGTCATTTTGTGCGACCTACGTAATATTTGCCACATGGGCATTTTAAGCAGTATATAACTCCTTGTGAGGAACATGTAATGAAATCTGTGATAGGATATTCATTTTGGTCTGTTTTAATTGTTTTTTGTTTGCTGAGCGAATATCTACAGGCAATGCATTTTTTGCAGGGGTAGAAGCCATGGAGATTTTTAGTAAATGGAGCAGATATGGTTTTTGGAATATGTGGGTTCCTAACTGATGGGGCAATAAGGTTACCCAAATTGTTGGTTTTCCTGAAGATAACTATAGGGTTGTGGTGGTAATTTGCCTCCAAGAATTTTGTAGTCCTTTAGGATGTCCCAGTGTTTTTTTGCTATTTTACGTAGCAGGTGTATATTCAAGTTAAATTGTACAATAATTGGGATGTCTCCTAAGGTTTAATTGGATACAGGGTTCGGTTCATCAGTTTCTATATACTTGTTTTTATCACGCAGCAATGTGTTTCTAGGGATTTTTTGGACCTGATTTTTAACTGTTTCAAAAAAAGATGCCTAATAGCCTTTTTCTAGAAATTTCTTAGTTAGATTTCCAGCTTCCTGGTAAAAGTCTTGTGGTTGGGAGCAGTTGCGGTGCAGTCTCATATGTTGGCTGCGAGGTATATTTAATAGCCAATTAGGTAGGTGGCAGCTATCGATTGGAATAAAGCTATTGGCATCCGTCGGTTTGGAATATGTCCGGGTGTGGAGCTGACACTTATTGATATATATATTGAGGTCCAAAAAATTAATTTGATGTTTTCTTGTATTAGAAGTGAATTTGAGATGAAAATCATTTTGGTTGATATCTTCTAGGAACAGATTAAGTGAGTCTTGGTCGCCCGACCAAATGAAGAAGACGTCATCTATGAACCGTTGCCAGAGGACCAGGCTCGCACGCAGCTCCCCCCCAGGCAGATGGCAGATTCTTCCCACCTGCCCACGTAGAGGTTGACATATCTGGGCGCGAACCTGGTCCCCATGGTTGTGCCTCATTGCTGGGAGAAGTAGTACGACTGGCGAAGAAAAAAGTTTTGGGTAAGTATAAACTGCATACATTCGTTAATAAAAGAAATTTGTTCATGTGGTGTTTGGCTGAATTTGTGAAGAAAATGGGTTGCTGCCTGGTAGCCCTTATTGTGCTGAATGACCGTATAGAGTGAGGATATATCAAGAGTGCCTAGGATGTAGTTATCCTTCCAGGTTTTATTTTGAGAAGTTGTAAGATGTGCTTGCTATCCTATAGATAGGTTGGTAGCATAGGCACTAGATTGTGCAAATGGTGGTCTACATACCTGGAGAGATTGGATGTCAGGCACTGGTTGCCTGATATAATTGGTCTTCCGGGGGGATTGGTGAGAGATTTATGAATTTTAGGGAGATAGTAGAAAATAGCCAGCCGCGGGTGAGGCATGTTGATGTATTCAAATTCGTGTTTGTTTAGGAAGCCTTCTCGTAGTCCTCTGGTGGTAAGATTTTTAATTTCGGTAAGGAATGAGTTGGTGGGGTCTTGTTTCAATATTTTGTAAGTGCGGGTATCACTAAGGAGTCTTATGTCTTCTTTTTGGTATTGTTGTGCGTCCAGAACAACAATACCCCCACCCTTTGTCTGCTGGTCGGATAATAATGTTTTTATTATTTTGTAGTTGCCATATTGCTCTTCAATAGCAGACCCTCCCACAACCAAATTCTTCCATACCAAACTAAAAAACAAATCCAACTTTAGCCCATTAAATGAATACTCTGAAGCTCTTTATAGCTTTCAAAAAAACGTCACCAATGACATAAGTCGCATTGGTGACAAAAGATGTACTAAATTTCAGCATAACTTGAAAGCAGTAGAACAAAGAGCAATACGGCAACTACAAAATAATAAAAACATTGCCGAACGCCTCCGAAACGCGTAGGAATTTTGGTCCTCCTGCTGTTCCGTCTTCAGTCTGTCACGTGGTCATCAAGTGACCGTGCGTCACGCAGGTCCTGCCCTGCTACATTTCAGGCACCACCAAGGTCGCAGCATTGACCAGCCTATTTCTATCTGCACATGTGTAGTGCACCGTACTAAGTGTATATTGGGGACATCACCAAATAGGACCATCCTCTACACCCCCTCCCCTTACCTTTATTTTTTTTTTATTCCTCATTGTATATCATTTTAATCTTAATAAATTATTTTTAATTTTACTGCTATCCACTCCTTCCGTTATTCTCTTAGTCCAGCGCAAATTACCTTATTCCATTTTTCTATTTTATATCTCTACCAGATACTATTTAGGCACCTAGTGGCTAGTGCCCCAATTTGCAGCAGGACTATTAGACCATCTACCAGCGCCACTGTTTTTCCTCATTGAAGGTATATTTATTTAAAGTAAAAAAACACATGGCATACATTGCCACTCAATTCTTTTCACATGTTTTTACACTGTAACTCTGCTTGTTGAGAATACATATTTCTAAGATCATGGTTCAGGATTCTCTTTTGAGGAATCAGACACAAACAGTATTGGTTAAAGAGGACCTATCAGTTCTGAGAAAAATGCATGAAGTGGCAGTAGATGAAATTATAACACTTTTCTCAAATAGATTTCATTACTAAATTAGTTCACATCCCCCAAAATTAAAGCATTGTAGATTTTAGTTTCACTTTTCCATAGTAAGGCCACGTTCACATGTTCAGTATTTGGTCAATATTTCAAATCAGTATTTGCAAGCCAAAATCAGGAGTGGGTGAACAATTAGAGGAAAAGTATAATAGAAACACGTTTAGGACTCATCAAGTCACTTGTTTTATGAAGTTACTAGAATATAATGGAAAAATCCAATAACCTATTGTTCTCATAAGTTCACCTAAAAGGATTGACAAACATGGAGAATTATTTCACCAATGCATCCAAATGTATAATAAATCAAAGAAATACATATAAGGTGAAAATCTTCCTTCCCTTTAACCAGGAGTTTGACCGTTGTTTGATATTAAATATTGTTATATGTATGACATGAAACCAGATGTTTCTGTGTGTTCTTTAGACTAACTAAAGGAAGAGGAAATATGAACAATACAAATCAACATGAACCACCCCGCTACAGAAGACCAAATAAGTACTGCTCAAGTAGAACCATAAAAATGTGGTGAACTAATCAGGAGAAATTAGAGAAAAGTGAATCTGAGTCCCAAATAGTTGTGACTGCACTTCAGAGTCACAGCAGATAGCAGTAGGAGACCTTACAATAATTGTGCATGTAACACAAATACCGGATGGACAGTATAATATCAATTTACCCTGAGGTGAGAATTGGAAAAACCAACCAGGCTTATAAAAATAATATATGCTGAAACACAGGTGACTGGGACCAATTGGTGCCCCAAATAAAAAATGAAAAAATATATTTATATATACAATGGCATGTCAAAGTTTGGGCACCGTTATGCTTGGGGGTGGATCAATCTTGCTTTGGGGTTGTGTTGCAGCCAATGGCACGGGGAACATTTCATGGGTAGAGGGAAGAATGGATTCAAGGAAGTTTCAACAAATTCTTGATGCAAACATAGCACCATCTGTAAAACAGCTGAAGTTGAAAAGAGGATGGTTTATACAAATGGATAATGATCCTAAACACACGTGAAAATCCACAATAGACGACCACAAAAGGCGCAATCTGTCTGTGGCTAGACCTCAAAATAGCAGTGGATGCAAGACGACATAGGAATTTCACAGAATTGGAAGAATTTTCCATGGAAGAATGGAGGAAAATCCCTCAAACAAGAATTGAAAGGCTTTGGGCTGGCAACAAAAAGCATTTACAAACTGTGATACTTTCAAAAAGGGGTGCTACTAGGTATTAACCGTACAGGGTGTCCAAACTTGTGCATCGGCCCATTTTCCTTTTTGTAATTTTCAAAATGTAAAAGATGAAAATATATATATTTTTGCCTAAAGTACAAAGGAAATGTGTCATCTTTAACTTTAGGCCTTTTAGAGATCATTTCATCTTCAACTTGCTTAATTGTTCACAATAACAGTAATTTTGACCAGGGGTGCCCAAACTTTTACATTTTACTGTATCTATGTGAGCTTGTTTGGTAAAAGTACCAGCAGGAGACTGACAGACAAGACATGAAAGTAAAACACAGATGTGAACGGTAGGTAACAAATTAGCTGTGCATTCACTGCTAGATATAATGTCTGATATGCAGGGGCTGTGAACAGCTTAAAAAGTAATTCCAGAGGCTGGTCAAGTAGCAGTGGAGCACAATTGGTGCAATGCAGCAAATCAGGTAGTCTTGGCCGGTGACGTCCCTCGAGATGGACGTGTGTCACCCTACCTGGATGCCACAAGTGTAATAAAGCTGTGTCTGAGAGCAAGGGGGAGGTTCTCTGGTCAGGGGAACATTAGCATGCAATGCCTCCTGTCTCAGGCCAGTAGGGGGAGCAGGCTGCCCCTATAAAAAGCTGGTACTGGGGACAGGGTTAGAGAGAGCTGAAAAGCCTGTCTCAGCACTGAGACGTGTCCCAGAGTGGAGCAGGGACAGAAAGTTGCATTGTAACCTAAGAGGAAGTGTGGCAGAAGGAGAGCCACAAGCCAGAGACAAGAGGTGAAGAGAGCCTGTCTTGGCAGAGAAAGACTTAGCTTTACCAGACTTTGGTGTCTGAGGCTGGAAGGATTCCACATCCCCCAGCAGAGAACCAGTCCGCAAGGGACTGTACATTCCTTGGCCTAAGAAGCCTGGAGGCCCTGCCACAACCGAAGGGACCAGTAAAGCCGTACAAGGCTGAGAGCAGAAAGGAACCCACGTTGCAGGCCATACAGGCGAGAACACACGGAAAGCTCGGAAACGTGGGCTGTTACCCTATCAGGAGGAGATAGCCAGAAGGAGCGTAGAAAGCACGGTAGGCCTACACCCTCACCCTGACCAGGGCCAATTTCCCCGTTGCTCTCAGACATCCAGGTCCCCTCCTAGCTGGGACTGTTTGTGGGTCAGTTTACCTGTTCAAGTAAAGACCCTGGACTGCAACCTGTTGTCTGTGTGCTCCTTGCTCCTCCAGCAATATCATCGCTGGGACTCTCACTACCATCACTCCCACCATCCACTATACTGCCCTGGGGCCGCACTCTTCCCGTGGGGAGTCACACTACCATAGCTGCACATCTCATCAGCCCCAGCAGTCTGCATGCAGCGGCGGTTCCTAATAACCGCAAATCCACGGGTGGCGTAGTCGGACATAATCATTAACACATAACGGACTACCACTGGCCTGACCACCCTGAGCCACGGAACCGGGTTGCCACTACTACTTCCATCGTTTCCCCCTATTGCCCGGATCCGAGTGCCCCACGGCCCAGGGGGCGAGTCAGCTTTGGTGTAGTCGGCAGGATTTCGTGCCCGCAACCACCGGGTACTGCGTGCCTGAAAAAGACTTTCGTAACTTACCTGTGGCAAAGTTTCCCGCCGTCCGGAGTCGTTTCCCGCCATTCGGAGCCGATTCCCGCCATCAGACGCCATCTTGGACCGTTTCCCGCCGTCTTCTGTCGTCTTCCCGCCATCTGCAGCTGTTTCCCGCCATCGGACGCCATCTCCAGGACGCCGCGCGGGAAGAAGAGGGGCGTGGACGTCAAAACCGCGCGAGATCCGAAGCTCTGCCCCACGCACCGACGCTGCGCAAGGTCCTGGAAGGGAGAGAGAGCGACGCTGACGTCATCGGAGTGCGACGCCAGGTCCTCGTCCAGAGCAGCAGCGGAGCCGCGGCCTACAGAAGAGGATCGTCGGAAGGTAGGCCACACTTCACTAGGGGGGGAGGAAGATGTCGGACACAGAGGCGCCCACTACCACCAACGCAGCTGCAGCAACGGTGATGCCCTTTTCCTTGCCCTACATCCCTGGAGCGGCCTGGCTGCCCAAATACTCAGGGGAGCCCCATGCCCTAACTGACTTCAAGGAAAGACTGTATAGTTTGTTCCAAGTTTACCCCCTGACAGAGGAACAGAAGGTCAGCATATTGACAGGGCAGTTAACTGGCGCAGCCCAAAGGGAGGTAAAATCATGGCCCATTGAGGAGAAAGGGACTGTGAAGGGTATTCTGGCCCGGCTGCGGGGTACCTTTGATACACGTACCTCCGCTGAGATTAAAATGAGGTTCTATGGATGTAAGCAGCGGGCACAGGACAGCATCAGAGACTATGCCCTAAATCTGCAGGAAGCCTTGAGGGCTATTCAACAAACTGACCCTGGCAGTGTGCAGGAAACCGATAAGCTGCTAACAGAACAATTCATAGAGGGTCTGCTGTCCAGCGCCCACAGGGCCCAGCTGCACCTCATGTTCTTCCAGAACCCCGACCTGACCTTTGCCCAATTTAAGGACAGGGCCATAAGGGTGCTCCGTGAATCTGCAACCAGTGGCGCTATAAACCCCCGGCGCCCTGTTATCACCTACCACCAGGAGGCGGCGCCCTCCTCTATGGACTCCGTGGAGGCTGATGCACAGGCCCTGAACCAAGCCACGTCGAAAGGCCTGCACCACCAAGTCCAAGAGCTGACCAGGAGCGTCGCGGCGTTGACCAGGAACGTCCAGGCGTTGCAAGTGGACCCGTCAAGACCCATCAAGCTGGCTTCAAGTCCGGAGGATGTCCCGTGGCGTCGACAGAGGAGGATCCCGTCATTCCGAGGGAGGCCCACAGACCGCTACGCAGAGGATGGACAGCCCATTTGCCGTTGATGCAACCAGCCCGGACACATTTCCAGGTACTGTAATTTAAACGGGTCCAACCTGGGGCAGAGGGCCGACCCCCAGGCAAAAGATCACCAGGCCCTTACAATTGGCGTAATAAGTACGTTGGGGGGCGCCCGGTTTTACCCGTGGTGCTGGACGGTATCCCCATGAGCGCCTTGCTGGATACTGGGTCGCAAGTAACCACAATCCCTTATGTACTTTTTAAGCAGTATTGGACTGATGCTGATATCACACGGTATCCAGACAGTAACTTGAGCATCATCGCCAGTAATGGCTTACCCGTGCCGCAGATGGGGTTCAAGGAGATGACCATTAAAATTGGTAAAGTTGAACTGCCGGCACAGGGAGTGATTATTGTGGACATTGACCGTCATGAAAGTCACCCTAAAATAACTGTGGGTACTAACATAATTGAAAATTGTCTTTCAGAGGTAATTGTAATTCTACAACAGGTGGCGGTGAATGCTAGTTCCAGCCAACAGAGAGTCCTCAACAAGGAGATAAAAGCCCTGATGAGACGGCAGCAGGTAGAACTGTCTGGTGGTAAGTAGAGATCAGCGTTGTTCTACTCGAACTGTTCGCCAATCTCAAATTCGAGCTGTTTTGGGCGGTGTTCGAGCCGTTCGGCGAACACGAACAATTTGAGAAAAATTCGGCTGTTCGAGGTTATGTTCGATAACTGTTCGTGCACCAAAATCATAACTGGATTTTTTCTCAGTAATGATGAAAATTAATGTTAATACGCAGTTTGAGTGTACAGCGGGGTGGGGGGAGGGGCAGGGGATGGATCTCTGCAGGAACAATGAAGATCTCCATTTTTTTTTCTCTTTCCCGCATTTGCAGTGGGGAGGTGCAATCTGTCAGCCTATCAGCAGCGCACACACGGAGCGAAGTGCTTTTTTTCACACAAGCAAGGGCATGTGTCATTGGCAGTGTATGTCACATGTCCTTGCCCTATAAGACCAAGCCATTTTCCCCGTCGCCACCATTTTCTCACTGCTGCAGCTGCGTTAGACGGCACCGCTGTTGCTGTGTGCGCTATACCTTGTTAATTTCAAGCCAATTTTCGCACAAATCTACAGATAGCTTGGGAGTAGGGAATAGTTGTGATTGCAGTCCTTTTAAGGACTAGGTTACAGCATTTCCTACGACTTTTATCAGGCAGGTCTGTGTTCTTAAATAGATAGATTGTGGGAGTAAAGACTAATTGTAATTGGAGTCCTTTTCAGGACTAGGTTACATCAGTTCCTATCAGTTTTTGCCAGACAGGTCTGTGCCAGTGCTGTGCAAGTTTTTTTCACAGCATTTGGCTGAATCTAGCAAAGCTAATCCTTTTTGGCCTATTGCAGAGTGTGTTAGTCAGTGGAGTAGCCTATCTGTGTTGCAAGATATACCACCTGTGTATAGAATACCAATTTTTTTACTGCACCTAGTGAAGTAAAATCTTTTGGGCATAGCATCATTCTATTAGTCCATCTATACTGACCTCCATCAGGCTGCAAATTGAATATAATTTTTTTCTGCATCTAGCTCTGAAAAAATATTGGGCTTCTAGCTGTGTGTGGGACTTGTTCTATTAATCCATCTATACAGACCTCCATCAGGTTGCAAACTGAATATATTTTTTTCTGCATCTACCTCTGAAAAAATATTGGGCTTCTAGCTGTGTGTGGGACTTGTTCTATTAATCCATCTATACAGACCTCCATCAGGTTGCAAACTGAATATATTTTTTTCTGCATCTACCTCTGAAAAAATATTGGGCTTCTAGCTGTGTGTGGGACGTGTTGTATTAGTCCATCTATACTGACCTCCATAAGGTTGCAAACTGAATATAATTTTTTTCTGCATCTACCTCTGAAAAAATATTTGGCCTTCTAGCTGTGTGTGGGACTTGTTCTATTAGTCCATCTATACTGACCTCCATAAGGTTGCAAACTGAATATAATTTTTTTCTGCATCTACCTCTGAAAAAATATTTGGCCTTCTAGCTGTGTGTGGGACTTGTTCTATTAGTCCATCTATACAGACCTCCATCAGGTTGCAAATTGAATATAATTTTTTTCTGCATCTAACCCAGCCAATAGTTTTGGCCTAATACCACAGTTTGGCCACTCAGCTCTGCTCGGTTCCCATCCATTGTTTTTTTGTGCAAACAACTCCAGAGTTGTGAATTAGTTAACCACCAAAATGAGTGGAAAAAGGCCTGCTGCTGGTGGAAAGGGGAATAGGCGTGTTGGGAAGGGGAAAAAAGGTTGTGTCCGTGGGGTAGGTGTTAAAGCAACAGTAACATCTGCAGAAGAAAGACCATCTTCCAGCCAAACTAAAATGTCTACTTCTTTTAGCGGACAATGTGATAAGATCCCTTTCTTACGGCCACGCCAATCGCTACAAATTCCAGATGAGGCACAAAAACAGCAGGTGCTTCAACGGATATCAAGTGCTCCTTTAAGTGGGCTCTCCTCCACATCAACTTCAACATCACAAATACTCCAGTCCTCAAAGGTGTCACCCCAATCGCACTTGCTTCCTCACAGCTCCCAAATCTCCAGCTGCCCGTCTGAGTATGAGGTAGAACAGATGGTTGAGTCTGCAGAGCTGTTTACTCATACTATAGCCTGGGAATCAGAGGTCGACTCCAGCGCTTCTGTGAATCCAGACGAGGAAATGATCTGCACTGATGCCCAGAATCTTTATGAGTCGGATCCAGGACCAGACGCAGAAGGTTCTGACCATAATGTAGACCCTCATTCCCAAACTGTAACTCCTGTTGGTGGAGACAATGAGGAAGACGATGATAAGACTCAAATACCTGATTGGAGCGACAACTTTAGTTTTTTGTCAGGGCAGGAACAGGTTGGCTCTGAGGACGACGGGTGTGATAACGCACAGGGTGATGATGATGAGGTTGGAGATCCCACTTACTGTCAACCCACAGTCAGCCAAGAGATGAGGTCAGCAGAGGAGGTGGAGGAAGATGCTAGTGACGACGAGGTCAGGTTGCGCCTTCCTGGACAGAGACGTAGTACTGGAAGCACGTCAACAACTGGATCCTCAAACACAACTCTGCCTCTCACCACAAGTCGTGGTGGCTCTTCAGGTCGCATGGGTGCTAAGCCTTGCATAGCCTGGGCATTTTTTCAGATCGATAAAGATGACCCAACTCGTGTTATCTGTAACATTTGTCAGCAAAAGCTAAGTAGAGGCCAAAAAATACATAGTTTGAGTACTTCATGCATGAACCGGCACATGGACATGAAGCATAAGTTGCAGTGGGAAGCTCAGTGTGCTACAATGCGGCCTAGATGGCCGGGCCAACCACCGTGTGCCATATCTTGTGCATCCGCGGCCTCTTCATCCTCTGTGACTGGGGGGACAGCAGTCACACCTGTTTTGGGGCGCAGACCTGCCACCTCTTTACCCGCAACAGCCAGCGTGATTGGCAGGTCATCATTTTCTTTGGAGGTGGAAACACCAGCTGGTGTTGAGCGCTGTCCGACATCGATAGCACCACCTTTGGATCAAGGCAACCTAACATGTCCGCCTGCATCTTCCTCACAGACCGGCAGTTTGCCGGGGACACCCTTATCAACCCCGTCTAAGCACAATAGCCAGCCCTCGGTCCCTCAGATGTGGACAAGTAAAAGACCATTTCCTCCTAGCCATGAGAAAGCTAAGAGGTTGAATTTCACCATCTGCAAGCTCTTGGCTACAGAAATGCTGCCTTTCCGCCTGGTGGACACAGAGGATTTTCGAGACCTTATGTCCATCGCAGTGCCCCAGTACCAGATGCCCAGTCGGCACTACTTCTCAAAGAAAGGTGTGCCTGCGCTCCACCAGCATGTCGCACACAACATCACCGCTTCTTTGAGAAACTCTGTGTGTGACAGGGTGCATTTCACCACAGACACTTGGACGAGTAGGCATGGACAGGGGCGTTACATGTCGCTGACTGGGCACTGGGTAACTATGGTGACAGCAGGACAAGGGGCTGCTGTCCAAGTCTTGCCGTCCCCACGAGTTGTGCGTCAATCCTCTTTATCTCAAAGTTCCTCCACTGCTTCTGCCTCCTCAACCTCCTCTCGGTCCTCCACCTGCACCCAAAGCCTGTCTGGTCATGCCACAAGCTTTCTAACTGCGCAGAAGGGATCCTGCACACCTCCTTACTATGCTGGCAGTAGGGCTCAACGTCATCAGGCAGTTTTTACATTGAAATGTCTGGGAAATGTGAGTCACACAGCTGAGGAGTTGTGGTCAGCTCTGGAGAACCAATTTCATGAATGGTTGTCTCCACTGGACCTGAAACCAGGGAAGGCCGTGTGCGACAATGCTGCAAACCTGGGTGCGGCCCTTCGCCGGGGCAATGTCACACACGTGCCTTGTATGGCTCACGTGTTGAACCTGGTTGTCCAGCAATTTTTAGCCCACTATCCCAGACTAGATGGCCTTCTGCAGAGGGCACGGTCGCTGTGTGCTCACTTCCGCCGTTCGCATCCCGCAGCTCAGCGACTTACATCTCTACAGAAGTCGTTGGGCCTGCCACTTCACCGGCTAAAATGCGATGTGCCTACCCAGTGGAATTCAACTCTGCACATGTTGCAGCGACTGTGGCAGCACCGACAAGCCCTGGTGCAATACGTTCTGACGTATAGCCTGGGCCAACGAGATTCAGAGGTGGGGCAAATCACGCTGGAGGAGTGGTCTCAGATCAGGGACCTATGCACCCTTCTGCTCAGTTTTGAAATGGCGACGAAGATGTTTAGTGCTGACGATGCCATTATCAGCATGACTATTCCGGTGATTTACATGCTGGAGCACATGTTAAACAGAATTCGGAGTCAGGTGGTGGCACAAGAGGAGGTGGAGGAAGTAGAGGAGGAGGAGTTGTATGCGGAAGGGCTAACATCTGCAAGGTCCAGACGGTCGGCAGCACCAAGGCGGCAGGCATGTGAGGGTGGGGGAAATGGTTTTACCAGGGCGCATGGTAGCAGCCAAACTAGTGAAGAAGGTGCAGGAGCTCAGGAAGAAGTGGAGGACGAACTGATGGAAGACTCATCAGATGAGGGAGACCTTGATCACATTTCTGTTGTGCGAGGTTGGGGGGAGAGGACAGAGGAAGGAAGCATGATTGTTACCTCGCCACCAACACAACAGGGACTTGGTGCTCCTGGATGCGCAACACACATGAGTGCCTTCTTGCTGCACTACCTGCAACATGACCCTCGAATTGTGAGAATTAGAAATAATCCTGACTACTGGGTTGCCACACTGTTAGATCCCCGGTACAAAAGTAAATTTGCAGAAATTATTCCTGCCATAGAAAGGGATGCACGCATGCAGGAGTATCAGCAGAGACTGTTGCAGAATCTTACATGTGCTTTTCCACAAAATACCAGTGGTGCACGTAGTGAATCTCACAGTTCCAACTTGCCAACCGTGGGACCGTCAAGTGTTCAGCATTCAAACCGTAACAGAACCACAGTATCTGCTGGTAACATCAATTTTGCGGAATCATTTCACCACTTTTTTAGCCCATCCTTTGCAAGGCCACAGGAGACAAGAAGTCTGACACATAGTCAACGCCTAGAGACGATGGTACAGGAGTATCTCCAAGTAAACATTGAAGCCACGACTGTGTCACTGGACCCTTGCTCTTTTTGGGCTTCCAATCTGGATAAATGGCCGGAGCTGGCCACTTACGCCTTGGAGATCTTGTCATGCCCCGCAGCCAGCGTTCTGTCTGAACGTGTGTTCAGCGCTGCTGGTGGTGTGCTGACAGATAAGCGCACGCGGCTCTCCACTGATAATGTAGGCAGACATGAAGATGAACAAATCATGGATCCGAAACGACTTTTCTACCCCTGTGTCATCCTGGGGAGAGTAAAAGCTTGATGATTGGTTAAAATCACCCTACCAACCGTTTTAAGCTTTCAAATTACTAATCATGTTTATCTGTATCTTGGCTGGAAAATAATTTGGGCTTTGTAGCAGTGTGCAGCACTGATTCTATTAGGCCATCTATAATAAGCTCCACCAGATTTAAAATTACTAATCATGTTTATCTGTATCTTGACTGGAAAATAATTTGGGCTTTGTAGCAGTGTGCAGCACTGATCCTATTAGGCCATCTATACTAAAGCTTCACCAGATTTAAAATTAATAATAATTTTTAGCTGCATCTAGCCCGGAAAATAATTTTGGGGCTCCGAGATGCGCAAGACACATAAGTGCCTTCTTGCTGCACTACTTGCAGCATGACCCTCATATTGTCAGAATTTGAAGTAATCATGACTACTGGGTTGCCACACTCTTAGATCCCCCAAACTTTTCGATCAACCTTTTCATTTTAATAAAGACCAAAAAAATGGTCATTTTTGAAATTATAAGCATTAGCAGGTTGTTAGAAACTGAAATCAAACAGTTTTCAACTCAAAACTTTATTCTAGGTGATGTTACATTTTCACATAGGACCCCTTGTTCGAAAGGAGCTTCTGAACTCTCTCGTCCATTGAATTTGTCAAGTTTTGGATGGTTTCTGCTTCAATTGTTTTGCATGAGGACAGAATGCCCTCCCAGAGCTGTTGCTTAGATGTGAACTGCCTCCCGCCATCATAGACACTACTTTTAATGATGCTCCAAAGGTTCTGAATGGGGTAGAGGTCAGGGGAGCATGGGGGTCACACCATAAGTTTGTCCCCTTTTATGCCCATATCAGCCAGAGATGCAGATGTTTTATGTGCAGCATGAGATGGTGCATTATCATGCAGAAAAATGACCTTGCTGTGAAATACACGGTTCTTCTTCTTGAACCATGGCAGGAAGTGCTGTTTGAGAAAATCCACATACATTATGGAGTTCATCTTTAGCGCCTTCAGGGATCCTAAAGGGGCCGACAATCTCTCTCCCCATGATTCCAGCCCAAAACATTACTCCACCTCCTCCTTGTTGGCGCTGTAGCCGTGTTTGCGTGGGGTGTCCATCAACCAGCCATCCTCCACTCCATCCATCTGGACCATCGAGCGCTGCACGGCACTCATCCGTGAACAAAACAGTTTTGAAATCAGTCTTCATGTAATGTTTGGCCCACTGGAGCCGTTTCTGCTTGTGTGAAGTGGATAGAGGAGGTCGACAGGATGGCGTATGCACAGCTGCAAACCTCTGAAGGACCCTGCATCTTGTTGTTCGGGGGACGTTGGAGGCACAAGCAGCTTCAAAAACTTGTCTGCTGCTATGACAAGGCTTTTTTGCCGCTGCTCTTTCAACCTGACGTAATTGCCTGTAGGAAAGAGTCCTCAATTTGCCCTTATCAGCACGCACACGTGTGTACTGTGAATCAGCTACATACTTCTTGATTGCCAAGACACTTCATCCTGATCATCGCACAATGTTGATTGTAGTCATGCCTTGACCTAAACACTCCACAATTTGTTGCTTCTCAGCATCCGACACATCCTTTTTCTTTCCCATTTTGGCAGAAAATGTAGGCTGCTTAATAATGTGAGAGAGCCTTCTTAAGTAGTCTTGCCTTTCATTGGACACACCTGCCAAACTAATTAGCACAGGTGTCTGCA
Organism: Phyllobates terribilis; assembly: GCF_046119375.1. Classification (NCBI taxonomy): domain Eukaryota; kingdom Metazoa; phylum Chordata; class Amphibia; order Anura; family Dendrobatidae; genus Phyllobates; species Phyllobates terribilis. The sequence goes on along the minus strand of NW_027362763.1, from coordinate 310,436,926 downwards.
ATTGCTTACAGTGATATAAAGAGCCCTGACACACATCACCATCAATGAGTTTAACTGACAAACAAACAAATTCTTCCCTTATCACTCCTAAACACTTTTTGCATAATAATTTGGAACGCAGTGTACATGTGCTTTTCCACAAAACACCAGTGGTTCACGTAGTGAATCTTACAGTTCTAACTTGCCAACCGTGGTCTGTATGGAGTTGTTCAATAAAGGGCCCAAAATTAAGATAACATAGATGGGAGAGGTCTCTATGAATAGGAATTCCTAAGATTTTGATACCCTGTGAGGGCCAGGCAAAGGGAAAGTTGGACTGGATGGAATCCTATATGGATTTGGGGAGGGAGACATCGAGGGCCTCAGACTTCGCTGCATTGATTTTAAAATTTGACCATGTAACAAAGTGATCTATTTCAGCCATAACAGCATGGATGGATATATGTGATTGAGTGATATATACTAGGACATCATCAGCAAATAGAGAGCACTTGTACTCGGTGCCTCCCACCTCAATCCACCTAATATTGGGGTTATGGCGAATTGATGAGAGCAGGTGCTCCGTCACTAGGATGTATAAGAGAGGGGACAGAGGACATCCCTGCCTTGTCCCATTGGTGATTGTGAAAGGTGATGAAAATGTTCTGACGCACCCCCTGGGCCTTGGGACACCCGGAGCCGGACCCTTTTTGGTGGATGCTGGTGGTTGTAGTCTTCGTGGCGGCGACCCGGTTCCGTGGCTCAGGGTGGTCAAACCAGTGGCGGAACTATTTATGTGGTTTTGATGTTTAAATGTCCGACTACGCCACCCGTGGATTGCGGTCAGAGTGAACCGCCGCTACAGGGCAGACCACTGAGGCTGGTGTTGTGGGTGCAGCAGAGCGTAGCATAACTCCCCACGGGAGGAGTATAGCCTCAGGGCAGTGTATGCGGAGGATGGTGCAGGGCAGCAGCAGTAACGACACGGAGTCAGTGATGCAGTTCAGGGCCTTTACTCACAGTTCTTATTATCCAGACCACGTCTGCAGGTAACGGCTGCTCACGTCGTACTGTGCTCACCAGGTGAGGGGCTCAGACAACTCCCAGATAACTTTGGAGCGCTTCACAGGACCCCCTTTGTGTGTCCTTTGTCTGGCCTTTCTTACCAACAATTCTGTCCGGCTGCCTCGGGCCTCCTCTTGGTAAACTTGGCGCCAGTTTCCCTGACCCTATGTGGTGCCTTCCTAGCGGGTGTAGCGAGGGGCTGCGCCACATAAAATGTCAGAGCCTCCGGTCGTTTCCTGCCTCCACTAGTTCGGGGACCGGTCTCCCCCTTTGGCCTGACCCCTCCACGCAGGTGGATTCGGGCGTGCGGTGGCGACTCGCCCGTCCGCACCCCTGGGATCCCTTCATTCCTCGTTCCTGGAGCCTTCTCCGCTCCTCTTCCTTCCTTCTCCCTCTTGCAGGCCTGGACCTCTGTTACTAGGCCCGCCTCCGGAGCAGAGCTCATGCAGAGTCCCTGCTCCCTGCCACTTCTGCTCAGACTTCTCTGCACTGAACTAAGATGGTGCCCACCTTTTATACTCCCTTCTCAATGCACCCAGGAACTGCTTCCTCCCTGCTCCTGCACTACAGGGTTCCCCTTCCTCAGTGTTCCCTCCCCCCACTCCAGCCAGGGACAGGGACTGTCGTGCCCATCTCAGGGGCATATTGGTCGCCCTGCCCCACGGCAATGTGGTGTAATGCATGCAGGTGTCGGGTCCTGATCCACACTCCATCCTTACCTGAGAGTGAGATATCACACCTCTGGGTGAGGTGCAATACGTCTGTAACAACCGAGCCCTCAGGGTGCCACAGTTCCATTTATCTTCAGCCTAGGTGACGTATTGTGATACAGGGCCGTGATTTTGGCTATAAAAGGGTCCCCTAGACCCCTACCCCAAGCTTTTTAAGAGAATCATACATGGCGTGCCAGGAGACTCTATGGAATGCTTTCTCAGCATCCAACGAGAGTATCTACTTACAAATTTTTAACTGCATCTAGCCCAGGAAATACTTTGTGCCTAGTAGCAGTGTCTGCTAGTCAGCGGATTATCCCGGCTGTTAAGCAAGCTACACCACCTGTAGTTTGGACACTTAATTTTTTCAAAGGAAATGCTTCGGGACCACGGGATACTCAGTGAAGAGCATCAGGAGGCACCCCAAGGCATAGGGGCTGGGACTGGCAGTAGGATGCCTTGCGGTGGACAGCCGAGCTCGATCCTTATAAAAGCTTTTTAACTGCAGCAGCTTTAGTGGACGCTACTGGAGCTGGAATTACGCGGCTGCTGGCATGAGATTTGCCCTCCAATAGATCCTTGTAAATGGATTTAAAGTGTATTCATTCAAATTAGAGAGACAATTTAAATTAAAAAACTTAGAGCTGCCTCCACCACAGGGGGACTCGCTCGACCCACCAGCGGACAGGCACCAGTATTGGGAGAGGGGGGCTGGCCGTCAGGGTTCACCGCGGCTCTGGCACAAACCCGGCGACACGGAGGTGGCACGGGCAGGAGCGGACTGAACGTGTCGGCTTCTCACTTTTTGGATTTTAGAAGGGCATGACATGCCTATATCTGTGTCTCCCCCTCCTTTTACTCCTCCACCTCTTTTCTTTTCTCATGACTATATGTACTTGTCACTTTTCCATGTGTTAGTTGTGTCTTCTGAGCAGTTTGTCAGCTTTTGGACACCTTTGAAGGTGTTTTCTATGTGTTTCTATGTGTTTTTGTTTGCCTGCCATTGGTTTTAACGGTGTTCGAAGGTGTTCGACGAACAGTTCGACGAACAGTTCGGCGAACACACGGGTGTTCGACGAACCGAACCGAACTCGAACACTACGGGGGTGGCTCAACACTAGTGGTGAGATCGGTAGCGTAAGACTCAGTGATCCATTCCCCATTTCCATGCCTCCCAAAAGTGAAATGATGATCTGGTGTCGGACTGCAATCGGGTTGAGAGGTAGAGACTACCAAGCCATGGTAGAACCCGTGTACTCAGACAGCAGGCCCACCATTTTGACAGCCCGGGGGGTGGTTGATGTCCGTCATGGGAGGGTGCCCGTCCGCATCCTCAACATTGGGGAGAGGGAAGTACATTTACCCAGGTACGCTACACTCGCCAAACTGTTTGTCGTCGAACACAAAGCTATCAGGGCCGTGGAACCCTTGCCTCCATCTCCTCAGGCGGAGGGTAATGGCTCCCAGAAACAAAAGGAGGACTGGTGCCAGAAACTCCACGTGGGTGCTGACTCCACTCCCCTGCACCAAAAACAAGGAGTCTACCGGGTGGTACAGGAGTACGAGAGAGTCTTTAGTAAGCACCCGCTAGACTTCGGCAGAGTAAAGGGGATAGAACACCACATCCCCACAGGGAGCCACCCACCAATAAAAGAAAGACACCGACCTGTACCCCCTGCACATTATCAGAACGCAAAGGGCATGCTAAGAGAAATGAAGGAAGCTGGGGTCATTAGAGATAGCTGTAGCCCCTGGGCAGCCCCCTTGGTTCTGGTCAAAAAGAAAGACGGCACCATGAGAATGTGCGTGGACTATAGACAAATCAACCGTATCACCCACAAAGACGCATATCCGCTGCCTAGAATAGAAGAGTCTTTAGCCGCACTAAAATCTGCTAACTTCTTTTCTACTTTGGACCTTACTAGCGGGTACTGGCAGGTTCCTGTGGCAGAGGCTGACAAGGAGAAGACCGCCTTCACCACCCCGATGGGACTGAGCGAATTCAACTGTATGCCTTTCGGGCTCTGCAACGCACCAGGGACCTTCCAGCGGCTGATGGAATGCTGTCTAGGGCACCGAAACTTCGAGACGGTCCTCCTTTACCTGGACGACGTGATCATCTATTCGAAGACCTACGAGGATCATCTGAAGCACCTGGCCGAGGTGTTCGAAGCCCTGGCAGGCTACGGCCTGAAGGTGAAGCCATCGAAGTGTCACCTGCTGAAACCGAAGGTCCAGTACCTAGGGCACGTGGTAAGCGCGGAAGGAGTGGCCCCCGACCCTGACAAGGTCACGGCAATCAAGAGCTGGCCAAGCCCCTCGAACATCAAAGAGGTGAGACAGTTTCTCGGGTTGGTAGGCTACTACCGAAGGTTCATCCCCGGGTTCACTAAGATGGCAGCTCCTATGCAGGACCTCCTGATCGGACAATCTAAGTCCCGAAGTCAAAAGCCACCCTTCAAGTGGGATAAACCGGAAGAGGAGTCCTTCCGCCAGCTAAAGTTGGCCCTCACTGGGGATGAGATCATGGCCTACCCTGATTATGGCCAGCCTTTCATTCTCCACACTGACGCCAGTAATGTGAGACTGGGAGCCGTACTGTCCCAAAACCAACAGGGCAGAGAACGGGTGATCGCATACGCCAGCCGGAAGCTGAGGCCCACCGAGAGGAACCCGGAGAATTACAGCTCCTTCAAGCTCGAATTCTTGGCGGTGGTGTGGGCCGTGACAGAACGCTTCAAGCATTACCTGGTCTCCGCAAAGTTCACCTTGTACACGGACAACAACCCGTTGACACACCTGGACAATGCAAGACTGGGTGCCCTGGAACAGCGGTGGATGGCCCGTCTCTCCAACTATGACTTCGTGATCAAGTACCGGGCAGGCAAAACCAACGCCAACGCGGACGCCCTATCAAGAATGCCTCACTTACCTGAAGGTGACGAAGACCCAGAAGAGCTGGAAGAGGTAGAACTCCCCGCGTTTCACCGGTATGGAGCCGCTCAACACTCTCGCGTGAAGGAGGAGGATCTAACAACTGTGATGATGAATCCCCTACCTCACCACAGCTGGGCCGAGACCCAAGATAGTGACCCTGCAGTCCGCCTGGTGAAAGATCTGCTGACCCGGGAAGACGCCCGCCTAGATCCAGATGCCCCAGAGGAAGCCAAGCAGCTATGGAAGGAGAAGAGCAAGCTGTTCCTCTACGAAGGCAAGTTGTGCAGAAGGATTGTTAACCACCGGACGCACGAGCTGACCTGGCAAGTCGTGGTCCCAAGGCGAGATGCAGCTATGGTCCTGGGGGCTTACCATGACCGAGCGGGACACTTCGGTTGGAAGAAACTGGAGTTCCTACTAAGAGGAAGGTTCTTTTGGGTTGGCATGAGAGGAGCTGTAGAAAAATGGTGCAGAGACTGTGGCCCTTGTCACCTGAGGAGGAAGGACCGCACCAGCCAGAAGACACCCTTGAGGCCCATCGTCACCATGCAGCCTCTTGAGCTGGTAGCTCTGGACCACGTCAAATTGGCTCCAAGCCGGTCCGGATACATCTACGCCCTGACAATCGTGGACCACTATTCCCGTTTTCTAGTGGTGGTCCCGGTAAAGGACTTGACAGCCCAAACAGCGGCCCGAGCCTTCCAGCAATACTTCTGCCGTCCACACGGGTACCCGGAACAGGTCCTGACAGACCAGGGTCCAGCGTTCGAAGCTGAAATCTTCCAGGAGTTCTGCAACCTCTATGGCTGTAAGAAGATTCGTACAACGCCTTACCACCCCCAAACCAACGGGATGTGTGAGAAGATGAACAATATAGTCATTGATCTCCTGAAGACGTTGCCCCTGGAGGAACGCAGCCTGTGGCCAGAAAAATTGCCGGACCTGGTAGACATGTACAACAATATCCCGGTGAATGCTACAAACTGCACCCCGGCTTACCTGATGCGAGCTAGACCAGGTAAGCTGCCCATAGACCTGGAGATGAGAGTCCTAATACCTGAGGACACCTCCTCGGATGCGGACTGGGATACGGAAAGGCAACTGCAGTACAAGAAGGTACAGGAGAGTGTGGAGAAGAGCCTGGCCCAGGTGAGAGAGAAGCAAGAAAATCTCTTCAACCAACACGCCCCTGCTGGTCCCCTAGAACCTGGTGAGCAAGTCCTAAAGCGGAAGAGAAGGCTACATAAGTTGGACGACCAGTGGGAAAGGGAACCCTACACCGTACTGCAGTCTGACCACGACAACCCAAAGGTGTGCGTAATCACCAAGGACGGAGGAGAAACCACTAGTGTCGTCTCCAGAGACCACCTCAAAAGGTGCCCCGAGCAACTCTGTAGTGCAGAAGAGGATCAGAGTGACCTTGAACCCGCAGAGGACAAGGAAGAAATGATCAGCACCGTTCTCGGAGAGTTCCCTCAGTCCTGGACTCGCATAAATGATGCCATAGTGGTACCCGTCCTGCATTTCCTGCAACCGGCACAGCAACAACCAACACCAGAGCCGGAAGGTGAAGAGGAGCAAGCGGTTCCAAAGGCAGAAGAGCCTGTACCAGCAGCCCAGGAGAGTCAACCCTCTGCTGACAGTAAGCCTGCCATGCCTGCGGTAAGCCAAAGGACCCGCAGACAGCTGCCTGCCCTACCTATACACCCAACTGGTAGCTGTACCCCTAACGCTAGTGGGGAAAGCCAGGTTGGTCCACCACCAGACAGTGGGCTACGTAGGTCAACCAGGAGCACAAAGGGACAGATACCCGCTCGCTGGAGAATATAGGATGCACTAATTGTAAATAACCCTGTTACCAACTGTTGAAATGTTTGCCTAGTTACATGCATGTTTGGTAATACTCTGTTTCAGTTTCTTGCAGCTACCGTAAGGACTCACAGGTTATGGACTTTTTAAAACCGGGACCTTGTATGGACTGCGTTCGGAGCCTAACCCAGGAATGAACTAAGACTGTGAAGGACTTGGGGTAGGACAGACCCCCACCTGGTTAAGGCTCCCCGTTGTTTTGGTGATATGGACACCCGGTCTCAGACCACACTGTGACCTTAAGAACTCAATTTGTGCGTCGTCTGTCTATTAATGTTTTATTGTTATGTATATTATCTTTGTTTATTGTTTAGTCCCGGAGTACTAAATTTCTCTAGGGGGGGAATGTGTCACCCTACCCTATCATGCCACAAGTGTAATAAAGCTGTGTCTGAGAGCAAGGGGGAGGTTCTCTGGTCAGGGGAACATTAGCATGCAATGCCTCCTGTCTCAGGCCAGTAGGGGGAGCAGGCTGCCCCTATAAAAAGCTGGTACTGGGGACAGGGTTAGAGAGAGCTGGAAAGCCTGTCTCAGCACTGAGACGTGTCCCAGAGTGGAGCAGGGACAGAAAGTTGCATTGTAACCTAAGAGGAAGTGTGGCAGAAGGAGAGCCACAAGCCAGAGACAAGAGGTGAAGAGAGCCTGTCTTGGCAGAGAAAGACTTAGCTTTACCAGACTTTGGTGTCTGAGGCTGGAAGGATTCCACATCCCCCAGCAGAGAACCAGTCCGCAAGGGACTGTACATTCCTTGGCCTAAGAAGCCTGGAGGCCCTGCCACAACCGAAGGGACCAGTAAAGCCGTACAAGGCTGGGAGCAGAAAGGAACCCACGTCGCAGGCCATACAGGCGAGAACACACGGAAAGCTCGGAAACGTGGGCTGTTACCCTATCAGGAGGAGATAGCCAGAAGGAGCGTAGAAAGCACGGTAGGCCTACACCCTCACCCTGACCAGGGCCAATTTCCCCGTTGCTCTCAGACATCCAGGTCCCCTCCTAGCTGGGACTGTTTGTGGGTCAGTTTACCTGTTCAAGTAAAGACTCTGGACTGCAACCTGTTGTCTGTGTGCTCCTTGCTCCTCCAGCAATATCATCGCTGGGACTCTCACTACCATCACTCCCACCATCCACTATACTGCCCTGGGGCCGCACTCTTCCCGTGGGGAGTCACACTACCATAGCTGCACATCTCATCAGCCCCAGTGGTCTGCATGCAGCGGCGGTTCCTAATAACCGCAAATCCACGGGTGGCGTAGTCGGACATAATCATTAACACATAACGGACTACCACTGGCCTGACCACCCTGAGCCACAGAACCGGGTTGCCACTACTACTCCCATCGTTTCCCCCTATTGCCCGGATCCGAGTGCCCCACGGCCCAGGGGGCGAGTCAGACGCAAAGCATGATCAGCGTGTGACGTTGCACAGTTAATAAAGTACAGAAGCCGAGGAGGATCAATCATCAAAGGGGACCAATTTTACTTGCACGTGTGGGTATTAATTTATAATTGTACAAGGAAGAGGAAATAGTTGATTCTAAAGAGAGGAGAACATAGCTGTTTCTAACTACATACAGTACTGAGTGAGCAGTAGCAAAACCACACAAAGAAGATGGTAGGCTTTACCTACAGCTTCTAGCTTCCTCCTCCTTCTGATCCGTAATATAAAGTCATCAACATAACTTTGATTAGAAATATTTTAAAGGGATGTTAAACTAAAGTTATGGGCAGAATGGTGCTGTCACACTGATTTAACCCCTTTATGACCGGAGCATTTTCTGTTTTTGCGTTTTCGTTTTTTGCTCACCATGTTCCCAGAGCCATATCTTTTTTATTTTTCTGTCAATATGGCCATATGAGGGCTTATTTTTTGCGGGACGAGTTGTACTTTTCAACAACATCACTGGTTTTACCATATTATGTACTGGAAAATGGGAAAAAAATTCTAAATGCGGTGAAATTGCAAAAAAAGTGCAATACCACAGCTGTTTTTTTTTTTTTCTTTACCACATTCGCTGAATGCTAAAACTGACCTGCCATTATTATTCTCCAGGTCATTACGAGTAGACACCAAACATGTATAGGTTCTATTCTATTTAAGTGGTGAAAAAAAAATCCAACGTTTGCTAAAAAAAAAAAAAAAAATTTCTCCACTTTCCGAGACCTGTAGCGTCTCCATTTTTCGTGATCTGGGGCTGGGTGAGGGCTTACTTTTTGCGCGTCGAGCTGAAGTTTTTTTGATACCATTTTGGGGTAGATCTGATGTTTTAATTGCCCGTTATTGCATTTTATTGCAATGTTGCGGCCACCTAAAAACGTAATTCTGGCGTTTAGAATTTTTTTCTTGTTATGCCGTTTACCTATCAGATTAAATCTTTTTTTTATATTGATACATCGGGCGATTCTGAACTCAGCGATACCAAATATGTATATGTGGGTTTTTTTCTCATTGTTTTATCTTGAATGGAGCAAAAGGGGGGTGATTTCAACTTTTATATATTTTTAATTCTTTTAATATTTTCAAAAACATTTTTTTTACACTTTCTGCTTGCTTCAATAGTCTCCATGAGAGACTAGAAGCAGCAGTTGACTGATCGGCTCTGCTACATACAGACGATTAGCAGATCGCCTGTGTGTAGCAGAAATGCTCACTTGCTATGAGCGCCGACCACTGGGCGGCGCTCATAGCAATCTAGACATGACAACCACAGGGGTCTGCTGCAGACCCTGGGTTGTCATGCCAACCCATCGGTGATCCGCGATCAAGTGACGGGGTCACCGATGGGCGGAGTCAGTGAAGCGCTTCCCAGAAGCGCGAGTTAAATGCCACTGTCAGAGATTGACAGCGGCATTTAACTGGTTAACAGCCACGGCTGGATCGCGATTCCACCCGTGGCTGTTGCAGGCACATGTCAGCTGAATAGATCAGCTGACATATGCCCGGTTCAGTGCGGGCTCAGTGCCGGAGCCTGCGCTGAACAGGGGGTACCGACGAGATGCGTACTAATACACACCACGTCGGAAAGAGGTTAATACATACCTTTAGTGTAAAAATTGGCAGCCTGGTTTTCATTAAATCCTCATAATAAATGTAATAACAATCTCTTTGTGCATCGGGGCGGGACTGTGGGTTGACTGTGGGTAGAGTCTTCGACTCAGAAGGCATAGCCACGGCCCCTCCACTGCCTCAGAGGCAGCGCGTGCACAGATCGAGATTTCGGCTTAGTGAATTTTTCCCCATGCCGAAATCTTGATCTGCGCATGAACACTGTGCATGCGCCACCCACACAATAATGGTAACATGGAATTTTAAAAAGGAAGCAGGTCACTGAATAATCAGTATGTAAAAAAAAGAGAGAACAGGGCGCAATGGGTGACTCAGTATTACAATTAGTAGGGGGGCGTGGGAATGGCTACTAACCTTATGGAGTTGTGCACGTGTTGTGTGTGTTAATAAATCAGTCATTTTTATTTACTATTTGCCCTGTTATTGGCGCTCTGATACCGCTATTCACATTCACTGTTTGACTGAATAATCAGTAACCTTTACAAGAAGCAGAGTTGGTTTTTTGGGGGGGGGGGGGCAGAGAACCAGACGAAGACCCTGCCCCCATGTCCCGCCCCGAAGCACAGTGGCGCACAGAAGACGTAATTTTATGAAAACTTTATAAGGTGATTATCCATCAGCCAATGATCGGATCCCTTCACAACAGTGCCATTATAGCAATGCCTTTAGTTTATAGGGCTAAATCCTGCTGACAGGTTCTCTTTAACTTAGATATATTTATTTATCCAGCTAAAGGAAAGAGACTCTATTTTGTGGTTTACATGGTGCTCTCACCCAGTTTTGCCCCACACAATTGTATCTCCCTTCTCAAAAGCAGGCAGCCTCACAGAGATGTCAAAATAGTAAGACAGTGGAAAGCTCCTGTGTAGTTCTCTCAAAGGGCCAGAACTTTTACCACCAGTTAGTGAGAAAATATTTTCATTTCCCTAATTATATACAGTATACTTGAGAAAGATTTATATTTGATCTTCTTTTACTTTATGAGGCTTCCCAAGAGGTTTGAAGAAACCTTGTTTCTCTTCACCCAACACTGCCTCAATACTATTGATGGTTATAGATCATAAATAAGGGAAAGAACACTTGTTGGTTATAATACACACTAACTGGTATTATTATAAACCTTGAGAATTCTTGGTTGCTTTAGCTTATGAAATAGCTGAAATATCTAGGACATAACTTTAACAGAGCTATAAATAGTGTAGCATAGCTGGGAAGGACTGGGTTAAATTCCATCTCTGCAGTGCTTGATTAGATGCACCTGTAGTGTTTTTGCTAAAGAGCCAGGCCCTGTGTCAGTGAGGGTGGAGAGTTAGTGGGGGTGTCACTAGTCAGTCAGAGAGTCTGCCTGACATTGTTCCTGAGCACAGCCAAGAATTGAGCTGTGGCTGTGAGAGAGACTAGTCAGGGTCTCTCTCTGAATTGGTCGTATACAGGAAGGGACCATGGAACTTGTGTGTGGGTGGTCATTTCCCTGTCAGAGTATTGGATGCAAGAGTATTAAATGCCTGAGTATTGGATGCCGGAGTATTGGATGTCGGAGTATTGGATGCTGGAGTATTGGATGTGTACCAGACTGATGTACTGTACAGTACTTTCATGCTGAAATTGCCTTTGTGCCGATGCACGGCTGTTTTGTATTAAAGTCCCTCCGGGGTTTATGGAGTTAATAAACCTAGCCTTGCTGGACTAACAATGTTGCCTGTGTGAACGCTGCCTATTACCTGAGTGAATCCCTACAATAGATAAACTCTAACTTAATGATTTCCAGAACTTGACACAGTTAAATGACTACTCATAGCTCATCTTAACTAGTGTTGAGCCACCCCCGTAGTGTTCGAGTTCGGTTCGTCGAACACCCTTGTGTTCGCCGAACTGTTCGTCGAACTGTTCGTCGAACACCTTCGAACACCATTAAAACCAATGGCAGGAAAACAAAAACACATAGAAACACATAGAAAACACCTTCAAAGGTGTCCAAAAGCTGACAAACTGCTCAGAAGACATAACTAACACATGGAAAAGTGACAAGTACATATAGTCATGCGAAAAGAAAAGAGGTGGAGGAGTAAAAGGAGGGGGAGACACAGATATAGGCATGTCATGCCCTTCTAAAATCCAAAAAGTGAGAAGCCGACACGGCCAGTCCGTTCCTGCCCGTGCCACCTCCGTGTCGCCGGGTTTGTGCCAGAGCCGCGGTGGACCCTGACAGCCAGCCCCCCTCTCCCAATACTGGTGCCTGTCCGCTGGTGGGTCGAGCGAGCCCCCCTGTGGTGGAGGCAGCTCTAAGCATTTTAATTTAAATTGTCTCTCTAATTTGAATGAATACACTTTAAATCCTTTTACAAGGATCTATTGGAGGGCAAGTCTCATGCCAGCAGCCGCGTAATTCCAGCTCCAGTAGCGTCCACTAAAGCTGCTGCAGTTAAAAAGCTTTTATAAGGATCGAGCTCGGCTGTCCACCGCAAGGCGTCCTACCGCCAGTCCTAGCCCCTATGCCTTGGGGTGCCTCCTGATGCTCTTCACTGAGTATCCCGTGGTCCCGAAGCATTTCCTTTGAAAAAATTAAGTGTCCAAACTCCTTGTGGTGTAGCTTGCTTAACAGTCGGGATAATCCGCTGACTAGCAGACACTGCTACTAGGCACAAAGTATTTCCTGGGCTAAATGCAGTTAAAAATTTGTAATTAGATACTCTCATTGGATGCTGAGAAAGCATTCCATAGAGTCTCCTGGCACGCCATATATTATTCTCTTAAAAAGCTTGGGGTAGGGGTCTAGGGGACCCATTTATAGCCAAAATCACGGCCCTGTATCGCAATAAGTCACCTAGGCTGAAGATAAATGGAACTGTAGCACCCCGAGGGCTCGGTTGCTACAGAGGTATTGCACCTCACCCAGAGGTGTGATATCTCACTCTCAGGTAAGGATGGAGTGTGGATCAGGACCCAACACCTGCATGCATTACACCACATTGCCGTGGGGCAGGGCGACCAATATGCCCCTGAGATGGGCACGACAGTCCTTTTCCCTGGCTGGAGTGGGGGGAGGGAAAACTGAGGAAGGGGAACCCTCTAGTGCAGGAGCAGGGAGGAAGCAGTTCCTGGGTGCATTGAGAAGGGAGTATAAAAGGTGGGCACCATCTTAGTTCAGTGCAGAGAAGTCTGAGCAGAAGTGACAGGGAGCAGGGGCTCTGCATGAGCTCTGCTCTGGAGGTGGGCCTAGTAACAGAGGCCCAGGCCTGGAAGAGGGAGAAGGAAGGAAGAGGAGCGGAGAAGGCTCCAGGAACGAGGAACGAAGGGATCCCAGGGGTGTGGACGGGCGAGTCGCCACCGCACGCCCGAATCCACCTGCGTGGAGGGGTCAGGCGAAAGGGGGAGACCGGTCCCCGAAACCAGTGGAGGCGGGAAACGACCCTCAGCTAGAAACCGGAGGCTGTGACATTTTATGTGGCGCAGCCCCTCGCTACACCCGCTAGGAGGGCAGCACATAGGGTCAGAGAAACTGGCGCCAAGTTTACCAAGAGGAGGCCCGAGGCTGCCGGACAGAAGGGTTGGTAAGAAAGGCCAGACAAAGGACACACAAAGGGGGTCCTGTGAAGCGCTCCAAAGTTATCTGGGAGTTGTCTTAGCCCCTCACCTGGTAAACACAGTACGACGTGGGCAGCTGTTACCTGCAGAAGTGGTCTGGATAATAAGAACTGTGAGTAAAGGCCCTGGACTGCATCACTGACTCCGTGTCGTTACTGCTGCTGCCCTGCACCATTACCCCCATCCTCCGCATACACTGCCCTGAGGCTATACTCCTCCCGTGGGGAGTTATGCTACGCTCTGCTGCACCCACAACACCAGCCTCAGCGGTCTGCCCTGCAGCGGCGGTTCACTCTGACCGCAATCCACGGGTGGCGTAGTCGGACATTTAAACATCAAAACCACATAAATAGTTCCGCCACTGGTTTGACCGCCCTGAGCCATGGAACCGGGTCGCCGCCACGGAGACTACAACCACCAGCATCCACCAAAAAGGGTCCGGCTCCGGATGTCCCAAGGCCCAGGGGGCGCGTCAGAACATTTTCATCACCTTTCATAATCACCAATGGGACAAGGCAGGGATGTCCTCTGTCCCCTCTCTTATACATCCTAGTGACGGAGCACCTGCTCTCATCAATTCGCCATAACCCCAATATTAGGTGGATTGAGGTGGGAGGCACCGAGTACAAGTGCTCTCTATTTGCTGATGATGTCCTAGTATATATCACTCAATCATATATATCCATCCCTGCTGTTATGGCTGAAATAGATCACTTTGTTACATGGTCAAATTTTAAAATCAATACAGCGAAGTCTGAGGCCCTCTATGTCTCCCTCCCCAAATCCATACAGGATTCCATCCAGTCCAACTTTCCCTTTGCCTGGCCCTCACAGGGTATCAAAATCTTAGGAATTCCTATTCATAGAGACCTCTCCCGTCTATGTTATCTTAATTTTGGACCCTTTATTGAACAACTCCATACAGACCACGGTTGGCAAGTTAGAACCGTAAGATTCACTACGTGAACCACTGGTGTTTTGTGGAAAAGCACATGTGCACTGTGTTCCAAATTATTATGCAAAAAGTGTTTAGGAGTGATAAGGGAAGAATTTGTTTGTTTGTCAGTTAAACTCATTGATGGTGATGTGTGTCAGGGCTCTTTATATCACTGTAAGCAATTGCAGACACCTGTGCTAATTAGTTTGGCAGGTGTGTCCAATGAACGGCAAGACTACTTAAGAAGGCTGTCCCACATTATTAAGCAGCCTACATTTTCTGCCAAAATGGGAAAGAAAAAGGATGTGTCGGCTGCGGAGAAGCAACAAATTGTGGAGTGTTTAAGTCAAGGCATGACTACAATCAACATTGTACGATGATCAGGATGAAGTGTCTTGGCAATCAAGAAGTATGTAGCTGATTCACAGTACACACGTGTGCGTGCTGATAAGGACAAATTGAGGACTCTTTCCTACAGGCAATTACGTCATGTTAAAAGAACAGCGGCAAAAAAGCCTTGTCATAGCAGCAGACAAGTTTTTGAAGCTGCTGGTGCCTCCAACGTCCCACAAACAACAAGATGCAGGGTCCTTCAGAGGTTTGCAGCTGTGCGCACGCCATCCTGTCGACCTCCACTATCCACTGCACACAAGCAGAAGCGGCTCCAGTGGGCCAAACAATACATGAAGACTGACTTCAAAACTGTTTTGTTCACGGAAGAGTGCCGTGCAACGCTCGATGGTCCAGATGGATGGAGTGGAGGATGGCTGGTTGATGGACACCCCACGCAAACACGGCTACAGCGCCAACAAGGAGGTGGTGGAGTAATGTTTTGGGCTGGAATCATGGGGAGAAAGATTGTCGGCCCCTTTAGGATCCCTGAAGGGGTAAAGATGAACTCCATAATGTATGTGGAGTTTCTCAAACAGCACTTCCTGCCATGGTTCAAGAAGAAGAACCGTGTATTCCACAGCAACATCATTTTCATGCATGATAATGCACCGTCTCATGCTGCACATAACACATCTGCATCTCTGGATGATATGGGCATAAAAGGGGACAAACTTATGGTGTGACCCCCATGCTCCCCTGACCTCTACCCCATTCAGAACCTCTGGAGCATCATCAAAAGGAGTGTCTATGATGGCGGGAGGCAGTTCACATCTAAGCAACAGCTCTGGGAGGGTATTCTGTCCTCATGCAAAACAATTGAAGCAGAAACCATCCAAAACCTGACAAATTCAATGGATGAGAGAGTTCAGAAGCTCCTTTCGAACAAGGGGTCCTATGTGCAAATGTAACATAACCTAGAATAAAGTTTTGAGTTGAAAACTGTTTGATTTCAGTTTCTAATAACATGCTAATGCTTATAATTTCAAAAATGACCATTTTTTTGGTCTTTATTAAAATGAAAAGGTTGATCGAAGAGTGTGGGGGATCTAAGAGTGTGGCAACCCAGTAGTCAGGATTACTTCGAATTCTGACAATCTGAGGGTCATGTTGCAGGTAGTGCAGCAAGAAGGCACTTATGTGTCTTGCGCATCTCGGAGCCCCAAAATTATTTTCCAGGCAAGATGCAGCTAAAAATTATTATTAATTTTAAATCTGGTGGAGCTTAGTATAGATGGCCTAATAGAATCAGTACTGCACACTGCTACACAGCCCAAATTATTTTCCAGCCAAGATACAGATAAACATGATTAGTAATTTGAAAGCTTAAAACGGTTGGTGAGGTGATTTTAACCAATCATCAAGCTTTTACTCTCCCCAGGATGACATAGGGGTAGAAAAGTCGTTTCGGATCCATGATTTGTTCATCTTTATGAACGTGAGTCTGTCTACATTATCTGTGGAGAGCCTCGTGCGCTTATCTGTCAGCACACCACCAGCAGCGCTGAACACACGTTCAGACAGAACCCTGGCTGCGGGGCATGACAAGATCTCCAAGGCGTAAGTGGCGAGCTCCGGCCATTTATCCAGATTGGAAGCCCAAAAAGAGCAAGGGTCCAGTGACACAGTCATGGCTTCAATGTTTACTTGGAGATACTCCTATACCATCGTCTCTAGGCGTTGACTATGTGTCAGACTTCTTGTCTCCTGTGGCCTTGCAAAGGATGGGCTAAAAGAGTGGTGAAATGATTCCGCAAAATTGATGTTACCAGCAGATACTGTGTTTCTGTTACGCTTTGAGTGCTGAACACTCGACGGTCCCACGGTTGGCAAGTTGGAACTGTGAGATTCACTACGTGCACCACTGGTGTTTTGTGGAAAAGCACATGTAAGATTCTGCAACAGTCTCTGCTGATACTCCTGCATGCGTGCATCCCTTTCTATGGCAGGAATAATTTCTGCAAATTTACTTTTGTACCGGGGATCTAACAGTGTGGCAACCCAGTAGTCAGGATTATTTCTATTTCTCACAATTCGAGGGTCATGTTGCAGGTAGTGCAGCAAGAAGGCACTCATGTGTCTTGCGCATCCAGGAGCACCAAGTCCCTGTTGTGTTGGTGGCGAGGTAACAATCATGCTTCCTTCCTCTGTCCTCTCCCCCCAACCTCGCACAACAGAAATGTGATCAAGGTCTCCCTCATCTGATGAGTCTTCCATCAGTTCGTCCTCCATTTCTTCCTGGGCTCCTGCACCTTCCTCACTAGTTTGGCTGCTACCATGCACCCTGGTAAAACCATCTCCCCCACCCTCACATGCCTGCCGCCTTGGTGCTGCCGACCGTCTGGACCTTGCAGATGTTAGCCCTTCCGCATACAACTCCTCCTCCTCTACCTCCTCCACCTCCTCTTGTGCCACCACCTGACTCCGAATTCTGTTTAATATGTGCTCCAGCATGTAAATCACCGGAATAGTCATGCTGATAATGGCATCGTCAGCACTAAACATCTTCGTCGCCATTTCAAAACTGTGCAGAAGGGTGCATAGGTCCCTGATCTGAGACCACTCCTCCAGCGTGATTTGCCCCACCTCTGGATCTCGTTGGCCCAGGCTATACGTCAGAACGTATTGCACCAGGGCTTGTCGGTGCTGCCACAGTCGCTGCAACATGTGCAGAGTTGAATTCCACCGGGTAGGCACATCGCATTTTAGCCGGTGAAGTGGCAGGCCCAACGACTTCTGTAGAGATGTAAGTCGCTGAGCTGCGGGATGCGAACTGCGGAAGTGAGCACACAGCGACCGTGCCCTCTGCAGAAGGCCATCTAGTCCGGGATAGTGGGCTAAAAATTGCTGGACAACCAGGTTCAACACGTGAGCCATACAAGGCACGTGTGTGACATTGCCCCGGCGAAGGGCCGCACCCAGGTTTGCAGCATTGTCGCACACGGCCTTCCCTGGTTTCAGGTCCAGTGGAGACAACCATTCATGAAATTGGTTCTCCAGAGCTGGCCACAACTCCTCAGCTGTGTGACTCATATTTCCCAGACATTTCAAAGTAAAAACTGCCTGATGACGTTGAGCCCTACTGCCAGCATAGTAAGGAGGTGTGCAGGATCCCTTCTGCGCAGTTAGAAAGCTTGTGGCATGACCAGACAGGCTTTGGGTGCAGGTGGAGGACCGAGAGGAGGTTGAGGAGGCAGAAGCAGTGGAGGAACTTTGAGATAAAGAGGATTGACGCACAACTCGTGGGGACGGCAAGACTTGGACAGCAGCCCCTTGTCCTGCTGTCACCATAGTTACCCAGTGCCCAGTCAGCGACATGTAACGCCCCTGTCCATGCCTACTCGTCCAAGTGTCTGTGGTGAAATGCACCCTGTCACACACAGAGTTTCTCAAAGAAGCGGTGATGTTGTGTGCGACATGCTGGTGGAGCGCAGGCACACCTTTCTTTGAGAAGTAGTGCCGACTGGGCATCTGGTACTGGGGCACTGCGACGGACATAAGGTCTCGAAAATCCTCTGTGTCCACCAGGCGGAAAGGCAGCATTTCTGTAGCCAAGAGCTTGCAGATGGTGAAATTCAACCTCTTAGCTTTCTCATGGCTAGGAGGAAATGGTCTTTTACTTGTCCACATCTGAGGGACCGAGGGCTGGCTGTTGTGCTTAGACGGGGTTGATAAGGGTGTCCCCGGCAAACTGCCGGTCTGTGAGGAAGATGCAGGCGGACATGTTAGGTTGCCTTGATCCAAAGGTGGTGCTATCGATGTCGAACAGCGCTCAACACCTGCTGGTGTTACCACCTCCAAAGAAAATGATGACCTGCCAATCACGCTGGCTGTTGCGGGTAAAGAGGTGGCAGGTCTGCGTCCCAAAACAGGTGTGACTGCTGTCCCCCCAGTCACAGAGGATGAAGAGGCCGCAGATGCACAAGATGGGGCAGATGGTGGTTGGCCCGGCCGGCTAGGCCGCATTGTAGCACAGTGAGCTTCCCACTGCAACTTATGCTTCATGTCCATGTGCCGGTTCATGCATGAAGTACTCAAACTATGTATTTTTTGTCCTCTACTTAGCTTTTGTTGACAAATGTTACAGACAACACGAGTTGGGTCATCTTTATCGATCTGAAAAAATGCCCAGGCTATGCAAGGTTTAGCACCCATGCGACCTGAAGAGCCACCACGACTTGTGGTCAGAGGCAGAGTTGTGTTTGAGGATGCAGTTGTTGACGTGCTTCCAGTACTAAGTCTCTGTCCAGGAAGGCGCAACCTGACCTCGTCGTCACTAGCATCCTCCTCCACCTCCTCTGCTGACCTCATCTCTTGGCTGACTGTGGGTTGACAGTAAGTGGGTTCTCCAACCTCATCATCATCACCCTGTGTGTTATCACACCCGTCATCCTCAGAGCCAACCTGTTCCTGCCGTGACAAAAAACTAAAGTTGTCGCTCCAATCAGGTATTTGAGTCTCATCATCGTCTTCCTCATTGTCTCCACCAACAGGAGTTACAGTTTGGGAATGAGGGTCTACATTATGTTCAGAACCTTCTGCGTCTGGTCCTGGATCCGACTCATAAAGATTCTGGGCATCAGTGCAGATCATTTCCTCGTCTGTATTCACAGAAGCGCTGGAGCCGACCTCTGATTCCCAGGCTATAGTATGAGTAAACAGCTCTGCAGACTCAACCATCTGTTCTACCTCATACTCAGACGGGCAGCTGGAGATTTGGGAGCTGTGAGGAAGCAAGTGCGATTGGGGTGACACCTCTGAGGACTGGAGTATTTGTGATGTTGAAGTTGATGTGGAGGAGAGCCCACTTAAAGGAGCACTTGATATCCATTGAAGCACCTGCTGTTTTTGTGCCTCATCTGGAATTTGTAGCGATTGGCGTGGCCGTAAGAAAGGGATCTTATCACATTGTCCGCTAAAAGAAGTAGACATTTTAGTTTGGCTGGAAGATGGTCTTTCTTCTGCAGATGTTACTGTTGCTTTAACACCTACCCCACGGACACAACCTTTTTTCCCCTTCCCAACATGACTATTCCCCTTTCCACCAGCAGCAGGCCTTTTCCACTCATTTTGGTGGTTAACTAATTCACAACTCTGGAGTTGTTTGCATAAAAAAACAATGGATGGGAACCGAGCAGAGCTGAGTGGCCAAACTGTGGTATTAGGCCAAAACTATCGTCTGGGTTAGATGCAGAAAAAAATTATATTCAATTTGCAACCTGATGGAGGTCAGTATAGATGGACTAATAGAACAAGTCCCACACACTGCTAGAAGGCCAAATAGTTTTTCAGAGCTAGATGCAGAAAAAAATTATATTCAATTTGCAACCTGATGGAGGTTAGTATAGATGGACTAATAGACCAAGTCCCACACACTGCTAGAAGGGCAAATATTTTTTCAGAGCTAGATGCAGATAAAAATTATTTTTAATTTGCAACCTGATGGATGTCAGTATAGATGTACTAATAGAACAAGTCCCACACACTGCTAGAAGGCCAAATATTTTTTCAGAGCTAGATGCAGATAAAAATTATTTTGAATTTGCAACCTGATGGAGGTCAGTATAGATGGACTAATAGAACAAGTCCCACACACTGCTAGAAGGCCAAATATTTTTTCAGAGCTAGATGCAGATAAAAATTATTTTTAATTTGCAACCTGATGGAGGTCAGTATAGATGGACTAATAGAACAAGTCCCACACACTGCAAGAAGGCCAAATATTTTTTCAGAGCTAGATGCAGATAAAAATAATTTTGAATTTGCAACCTGATGGAGGTCAGTATAGATGGACTAATAGAACAAGTCCCACACACTGCTAGAAGGGCAAATATTTTTTCAGAGCTAGATGCAGACAAAAAATTATTTTTAATTTGCAACCTGATGGAGGTCAGTATAGATGGACTAATAGAACAAGTCCCACACACTGCTAGAAGGCCAAATATTTTTTCAGAGCTAGATGCAGATAAAAATTATTTTTAATTTGCAACCTGATGGAGGTCAGTATAGATGGACTAATAGAACAAGTCCCACACACTGCTAGAAGGGAAATATTTTTTCAGAGCTAGATGCAGACAAAAAATTATTTTTAATTTGCAACCTGATGGAGGTCAGTATAGATGGACTAATAGAACAAGTCCCACACACTGCTAGAAGGCCAAATATTTTTTCAGAGCTAGATGCAGATAAAAATTATTTTTAATTTGCAACCTGATGGAGGTCAGTATAGATGGACGAATAGAACAAGTCCCACACACTGCTAGAAGGCCAAATATTTTTTCAGAGTTAGATGCAGATAAAAATTATTTTTAATTTGCAACCTGATGGAGGTCAGTATAGATGGACTAATAGAACAAGTCCCACACACTGCTAGAAGGGCAAATATTTTTTCAGAGCTAGATGCAGACAAAAAATTATTTTTAATTTGCAACCTGATGGAGGTCAGTATAGATGGACTAATAGAACAAGTCCCACACACTGCTAGAGGGCCAAATATTTTTTCAGAGCTAGATGCAGAAAAAAATTATATTCAATTTGCAACCTGGTGGAGGTCAGTATAGATGGATTAATAGAACAAGTCCCACACACTGCTAGAAGGCCACATATTTTTTCAGAGCTAGATGCAGATAAAAATTATTTTTAATTTGCAACCTGATGGAGGTCAGTATAGATGGACTAATAGAACAAGTCCCACACACTGCTAGAAGGGAAATATTTTTTCAGAGCTAGATGCAGACAAAAAATTATTTTGAATTTGCAACCTGATGGAGGTCAGTATAGATGGACTAATAGAACAAGTCCCACACACTGCTAGAAGGCCAAATATTTTTTCAGAGCTAGATGCAGATAAAAATTATTTTGAATTTGCAACCTGATGGAGGTCAGTATAGATGGACGAATAGAACAAGTCCCACACACTGCTAGAAGGCCAAATATTTTTTCAGAGCTAGATGCAGATAAAAATTATTTTTAATTTGCAACCTGATGGAGGTCAGTATAGATGGACTAATAGAACAAGTCCCACACACTTCAAGAAGGCCAAATATTTTTTCAGAGCTAGATGCAGATAAAAATAATTTTGAATTTGCAACCTGATGGAGGTCAGTATAGATGGACTAATAGAACAAGTCCCACACACTGCTAGAAGGGCAAATATTTTTCAGAGCTAGATGCAGACAAAAAAATTATTTTTAATTTGCAACCTGATGGAGGTCAGTATAGATGGACTAATAGAACAAGTCCCACACACTGCTAGAAGGCCAAATATTTTTTCAGAGCTAGATGCAGAAAAAAATTATATTCAATTTGCAACCTGATGGAGGTCAGTATAGATGGACTAATAGAACAAGTCCCACACACTGCTAGAAGGCCAAATATTTTTTCAGAGCTAGATGCAGATAAAAATTATTTTGAATTTGCAACCTGATGGAGGTCAGTATAGATGGACGAATAGAACAAGTCCCACACACTGCTAGAAGGCCAAATATTTTTTCAGAGCTAGATGCAGATAAAAATTATTTTTAATTTGCAACCTGATGGAGGTCAGTATAGATGGACTAATAGAACAAGTCCCACACACTGCAAGAAGGCCAAATATTTTTTCAGAGCTAGATGCAGATAAAAATAATTTTGAATTTGCAACCTGATGGTGTTATGTTCTGCTACCAGAGCTAAGGAAAGAGAGGAGATCTGTCCCTACTATAGGACTCAGCTGAATCCCTACGATGTAACAGGGAACCTGATCCTGCGATCAGACCTGCTAAAGTCCTAAGCTAGTCTGTACGAAGACCTATAGATGTGGGGGAGGAATCCCTACAAGTACTAAGGACTGGGAGGAATATGGGACACCTCCTAACAGAAATAGTAGCAGACAGACGAACAAACAAAATATAAAGAACATAGAGGTCCGTAGACCAAGCAAACTAACAGAGCAAGACACAGAGCACAGGCTAGCTAGAAAGTTGATATACAATGAAGTCCAGCAAAGCCAGAAGGGCGGAGCAGGATTAAATAGGCCAACAAGGTCATGTGACCAGCAAAGGAAAAAAAACCTAACAGCAAGGTTCTAACAGTACCCCCCCTTCTAAGAGGATCCTCCGGATCCCCTAGGACCAGGCTTATCAGGAAATCTCCTGTGAAACGCTCTGATAAGTCTGGACGCGGAAACATCATCTGACCTCACCCAAGAGTTATCCTCGGGTCCGAAACCTTTCCAGGCCACAAGATACTGCAAACTACCTCTATACCGTCTAGAGTCAAGGATGCGAGAAATTTCATATTCCCCGTCCTCCACCACCGGAGGAACAGAGGCAGAGGCGTCACCATCCGACACAACAGCTTTTTTTAACAGAGAGACATGAAAGACCGGATTAATTCTCCAGGAGGTAGGAACCTCCAACCTAACAGCAGATTGGTTGACAACCTGAAGCACCTTAAAGGGCCCTACAAACTTGGGACCCAATTTCTTAGAAGGAATCCTCAACCGCAGATTCCTAGAGGACAACCAAACCATGTCACCAACAGCGAACAAAACCTCCTGTCGTTTCCTATCAAAGTAGTCTTTAGATTTTCTGTTGGCCTCCTGAAGATTACCACGCACATCCGTCCAAACTCTTTCCAAATCACCGGAAAAATTCTCCTCCTCAGGCACGGCAGATCCCAACTTGGAGAACGACCCAAACGACGGATGTCTCCCAGAACAACAAAAAAAAGGCGAACAACCAGCAGAAGAAGATGTATGATTGTTCAGAGCAAATTCGGCAAGTGGCAGAAACTCAGACCACCCCTCTTGATTGTCTGCCACAAAACAACGCAAGAACTGCTCAACATCCTGGTTTTTCCTTTCTGTCTGGCCATTAGATTCAGGATGATATCCGGACGAAAACGACAAATGAATTCCCAACCTGTCACAAAAGGCACGCCAAAAACGAGCCACGAACTGAGGACCCCTATCAGAAACAATGTCAGTAGGAACGCCATGAAGTCTGACAATTTCCTTGACAAAGGCCTTAGCGAGAGTTTTAGCGCAGGGCAGTTTGATGAAGGGAACCAAGTGACACATCTTGCTAAAACGGTCCACGACCACCCAGATGACAGTAAAACCCTCAGAGGGGGGAAGGTCAGTTATAAAGTCCATAGCCAAATGTGTCCAAGGAGCACTGGGGACCTCCAAAGGACAAAGCAACCCCGCAGCAGGAGTATGTGAGGACTTAGATCTAGCACATACAGTACATTGGCGTACCCACTTAATGACTTCCTTCTGCCATCCAGGCCACCAAAAACTGCGACCCACCAGTCTCTTGGTCTCAGAGATTCCGGGATGACCTGCCAACCGAGATTCGTGACACTCAACAAACAAATCTCTCCTAAAGGTCCCAGGCACAAACAACCTCCCATGAGGAGTGTTAGATGGGGCATTCTCCTGAGCTTTAAGAATCTCATCTTCCAAAACGGAGTCTAAAGCAGCTATCACAACACCTTCTTGTAAAATGTTTTCCTCTTTCTCAGCACCGACTATGGGAGAAAAACTGCGAGACAAGGCATCCGCCTTAACATTCTTAGTACCAGGGATGTAAGTAACGGAGAAATTAAACCGCGAGAAAAACAGTGCCCACCTAGCCTGACGGGCATTCAGGCGCTTGGCAGCGTCAAGATATATCAGATTTTTATGATCCGTAAGAACCTGAACGGGAAATTCCGCACCTTCCAAGAAGTGGCGCCAGTGTTCAAATGCGAGTTTAATAGCCAATAATTCCCGATTACCAATATCGTAATTCAATTCAGTCTCCAAAAATTTTTTTGAAAAAAAGGCACAGGGATGTAATCCATCCCCGTTATCCTGAGACAATACTGCGCCAACCCCCACAGAGGAAGCATCAACCTCAACCAAAAACGGCCTAGTAACATCAGGCTGCATAAGGATGGGAGCAGAGGTGAACCTCTCCTTGAGATACACAAAAGCTTCAATGGCCTCAGAAGACCACTGAACCGCATCAGCACCTTTCCTGGTGAGATCAGTCAGAGGTTTGACAATACTAGAAAATTTTTTTATGAATTTTCTATAGTAATTGGCGAAACCCAAAAACCTCTGTATCGATTTCAAACCAATAGGCCTAGGCCATTCCTGCACAGCCTGAACCTTAACCGGATCCATCTCAAAACCTTTGCTGGAGATAATGTAGCCCAAAAAACTAATTCTCTGTACAGCGAACTCACATTTCTCCAGCTTAGCAAAAAGCGAATTGTCCATTAATAACTGTAATACCTCACGCACGCTCCGCCAATGAGACTCCAGATCTGGCGAATAAATCAAAATGTCATCCAAATACACAACCACATTTTTACCGATCAAAGGTCTAAGGATGTCATTAATCAGATTCTGAAAAAATGCAGGAGCATTAGTAAGACCAAAAGGCATAACCAGATTCTCAAAATGACCCACAGGAGTGTTAAAAGCAGTCTTCCATTCATCACCCTCCTTCATGCACAACAGATTGTATGCCCCCTTAAGGTCAATTTTAGAGAACCACTTGGCCCCCAATAACTGGTTAAACAGATCAGGAATCAATGGCAGTGGGTAAGGATTGCGTACCGTAATTTTGTTAATCTCACGAAAATCCAGACAAGGACGTAAACCGCCGTCCTTTTTTTTTACAAAAAAAAATCCAACCGCCACAGGAGACTTAGAGGGCCTAATGTGACCGGCGGCCAAACTTGTCTGTATGTATTCCTCCAAAGCCTTCCTCTCAGGAATAGTAAGGTTAAATAAACGACTTTTAGGAAGAGTCGCTCCAGGGACAAATTCAATAGAACAATCATAGTCTCTATGGGGAGGCAAAACCTGCGAATCTTTCTCAGAAAAAACTCTCCAAAAATCCTGAATAGGAACAGGTAATTCTCCCCTATCCAAAGCTGCAATACGCCCGTTACAACACTTGTCATAACATTTATGGCTCCAGGATTTAATTTCACTGGTAGACCAATCCAGTACAGGATTGTGAAATTTTAACCAGGGCAAACCCAATATTACTGGAGAAGGCAAGTTATTCAACACTACCAAATCCAATTTCTCATGGTGAACACCATTAATAGTGAGAGGAAATTCACAGACCTTGAGAGTAATATTCTTCAAAGGGGAACCATCCACAGAAACCACAGCAATGGGGGATGATAAAGGTTCAGGTTTTAAATTGAGTTTTTCCACGAATCCCCCATCAATTACATTCAGTGTAGACCCGCAATCAACAAACACCCGAAATTCCATTAATTTTTCCTGAGCAATCGTGGAAGCAGCTAAAAATACACCCTTGGAATTTAAACAGGCAATACGGGCGTGACTGACCATTTTTTTTTCTTTCTTCATACGAAGCTCACAGCCTTTAATCAAATGACCAGATTTTCCGCAATAGAAACACAAGCCTTTCGAAAAACGACGGTCTTTTTCTTGAGAGCGAGGTGCCACCGATCCAATCTCCATCGGTTCACCACTGTTAGTACACACATTCTCATAACCAGAAACTGACATAGCAGAGGATTTGCTCTCATTAACCCTAGCACGCAGTCTTCTATCCACCCGTATAGCTAATTGCATAGCCTGTTGCAAATCCTCAGGTGTAGGATAAGCAATTAGCAGGTCTTTAACCCTTTCACTGAGCCCAGCAAGAAATAGACTTTTCAGAGCAGAATCGTTCCACCCTGTTTGAGTGGACCAACGACGAAAATGTGTACAATATTTTTCGACATTACCTGATCCTTGTTTTAAACGTCTCAACTCAGTCTCAGCTGATGCGACACGGTCAGGATCATCATATAATAGTCCTAAAGCAGAAAAAAAACTATCCACTGATCTGAAGCATGTATCACTAGGTTGCAAAGAAAAGGCCCACTCCTGAGGCTCTTTGTGCAAAAGTGATATTATGAACCCTACGCGCTGGGATTCATCCCCAGAGGACTTGGGTCTCAAACGAAAATACAATAAGCAAGCATTTTTAAATGAAAAAAATTCTCGATGTTCACCAAAAAATAAATCCGGCAAACATACCTTAGGCTCCAAGAAATGTGCTCCAGAACAGTTACTCACGTGCTGACGGAGCTCGGCCACTTCCAGAGAGAGTCCCTGCAGGTGTTTAGCCAAATCCTGAACCGACACCATGATGGAACAAAAAAAATCTTTCCTTAGAGAATTTGCTGGCTGGACTTACTGTTATGTTCTGCTACCAGAGCTAAGGAAAGAGAGGAGATCTGTCCCTACTATAGGACTCAGCTGAATCCCTACGATGTAACAGGGAACCTGATCCTGCGATCAGACCTGCTAAAGTCCTAAGCTAGTCTGTACGAAGACCTATAGATGTGGGGGAGGAATCCCTACAAGTACTAAGGACTGGGAGGAATATGGGACACCTCCTAACAGAAATAGTAGCAGACAGACGAACAAACAAAATATAAAGAACATAGAGGTCCGTAGACCAAGCAAACTAACAGAGCAAGACACAGAGCACAGGCTAGCTAGAAAGTTGATATACAATGAAGTCCAGCAAAGCCAGAAGGGCGGAGCAGGATTAAATAGGCCAACAAGGTCATGTGACCAGCAAAGGAAAAAAACCTAACAGCAAGGTTCTAACAGATGGAGGTCAGTATAGATGGACTAATAGAACAAGTCCCACACACTGCTAGAAGGGCAAATATTTTTTCAGAGCTAGATGCAGACAAAAAATTATTTTTAATTTGCAACCTGATGGAGGTCAGTATAGATGGACTAATAGAACAAGTCCCACACACTGCTAGAAGGCCAAATATTTTTTCAGAGCTAGATGCAGAAAAAAATTATATTCAATTTGCAACCTGATGGAGGTCAGTATAGATGGACTAATAGAACAAGTCCCACACACTGCTAGAAGGCCAAATATTTTTTCAGAGCTAGATGCAGATAAAAATTATTTTTAATTTGCAACCTGATGGAGGTCAGTATAGATGGACTAATAGAACAAGTCCCACACACTGCTAGAAGGGAAATATTTTTTCAGAGCTAGATGCAGACAAAAAATTATTTTGAATTTGCAACCTGATGGAGGTCAGTATAGATGGACTAATAGAACAAGTCCCACACACTGCTAGAAGGCCAAATATTTTTTCAGAGCTAGATGCAGATAAAAATGATTTTGAATTTGCAACCTGATGGAGGTCAGTATAGATGGACTAATAGAACAAGTCCCACACACTGCAAGAAGGCCAAATATTTTTTCAGAGCTAGATGCAGATAAAAATAATTTTGAATTTGCAACCTGATGGAGGTCAGTATAGATGGACTAATAGAACAAGTCCCACACACTGCTAGAAGGGCAAATATTTTTTCAGAGCTAGATGCAGACAAAAAATTATTTTTAATTTGCAACCTGATGGAGGTCAGTATAGATGGACTAATAGAAAAAGTCCCACACACTGCTAGAAGGGCAAATATTTTTTCAGAGCTAGATGCAGATAAAAAATTATTTTGAATTTGCAACCTGATGGAGGTCAGTATAGATGGACTAATAGAACAAGTTCCACACACTGCTAGAAGGCCAAATATTTTTTTCAGAGCTAGGTGCAGATAAAAATTATTTTTAATTTGCAACCTGATGGAGGTCAGTATAGATGGACTAATAGAACAAGTCCCACACACTGCTAGAAGCCCAAATATTTTTTCAGAGCTAGATGCAGATACATTTTTTTTTAATTTGCAACCTGATGGAGGTCAGTATAGATGGACTAATAGAACAAGTCCCACACACTGCTAGAAGGCCAAATATTTTTTCAGAGCTAGATGCAGAAAAAAATTATATTCAATTTGCAACCTGATGGAGGTCAGTATAGATGGACTAATAGACCAAGTCCCACACACTGCTAGAAGCCCAAATATTTTTTCAGAGCTAGATGCAGAAAAAAATTATGTTAAATTTGCAACCTGATGGAGGTCAGTATAGATGGACTAATAGACCAAGTGCCCCACACTGCTAGAAGCCCAAATATTTTTCAGAGCTAGATGTAGAAAAAAATTATATTCAATTTGCAAACTGATGGAGGTCAGTATAGATGGACTAATAGAATGATGCTATGCCCAAAAGGTTTTACTTCACTAGGTGCAGTAAAAAAATTGGTATTCTATACACAGGTGGTGTAGCATGCAACACAGATGGGCTACTCCACTGACTAACACACTCTGCAATAGGCCAAAAAGGATTAGCTTTGCTAGATTTAGCCAAATGCTGTGAAAAAAACTTGCACAGCACTGGCACACACCTGCCTGGCAAAAACTGATAGGAACTGATGTAACTTAGTCCTGAAAAGGACTGCAATTACAATTAGTCTTTACTCCCAACCTATCTATTTAAGAGCACAGACCTGCCTGATAAAAGTCGTAGGAAATGCTGTAACCTAGTCCTTAAAAGGACTGCAATCACAACTATTCCCTACTCCCAAGCTATCTGTAGATTTGTGCGAAAATTGGCTTGAAATTAACAAGGTATAGCGCACACAGCAACAGCGGTGCCGTCTAACACACAGCTGCAGCAGTGAGAAAATGGTGGCGACGGGGAAAATGGCTGGGTCTTATAGGGCAAGGACATGTGACATACACTGCCAATGACACATGCCCTTGCTTGTGTGAAAAAAAGCAGTTCGCTCCGTGTGTGCTCTGCTGATAGGCTGACAGATTGCACCTCCCCACTGTAAATGCGGGAAAGAGAAAAAAAAATGGAGATCTTCATTATTCCTGCAGAGATCCATCCCCTGCCCCTCCCCCCGCCCCGCTGTACACTCAAACTGCGTATTAACATTAATTTTCAGCATTACTGAGAAAAAATCCAGTTATGATTTTGGTGCACGAACAGTTATCGAACATAACCTCGAACAGCCAAATTTTTTTCAAATCGTTCGTGTTCGCCGAACGGCTCGAACACCGCCCAAAACAGCTCGAATTTGAGATTGGCGAACGGTTTGAGTCGAACAACGCTCATCTCTAATCTTAACACAACTCGGTGACACAAGAGGAGAGCCACAACTGCACTCGGATGTATTCCTGGCAGCCCTTCTTTATCCACCCAATTTTACAACTTACATTCCATCCACTTTATTACATGAACAAAGCTTTCAGGCCATATGGCAGGACTCAAAGCAACCAAGCTTCCCTTACACACTGGTCATTAGTTTCTCCTTACTGAAATTTAATTTACCCTTCTTTGACACAGCTTTAACCTTTACCAAGTTTGAACTCTCCCAACATCCCACTACCATTGGCACCATTCTAAGCCACCAAAGACTCCTCAGAGTGGACAGCACCCATCGTTGCCAACATTCTTAGCCCAGACTACTTCAGGTACAGCACAAACTGTGCCTTGCCATTGATAAGACTCTTAGCTCACTACTCTAAGATGGCAACAGTTCCTATAATCAGCTGAGCTCACCATCTGCTTCTGTGTGACATTTCGCTGGCCTTGGTAGGCAGATCATATCACTAGTTAACTCGCTATGCAGTGAATACACTGGTTACTCATCGGTCACTCTGGTCTTCTGCCCATTGCTTTTCTCATAGTTAACAATCTCAATCTTGTCTCCAGCCTTTGCCTCCAGCCAACCATCACCGTGATAAAGGGTAAGCCTAATGCCCAACAATCACATAGGCCACAGGTCTTTTACCTCGCATGAATCATGCACACTCAATCGTTGGTGCCAAACTACTCCCTTCACTCTGCCCCTCTTATTAGTGTTGTAGCACAACATATCATAATTACAACACAAACACCTACAGTACAGACCAAAAGTTTGGACACACCTTCTCATTTAAAGATTTTTCTGTATTTTCATGACTTTGAAAATTGTACATTCACACTGAAGGCATCAAAACTATGAATAAACAAATGTGGAATTATATACTTAACAAAAAAGTGTGAAACAACTGAAAATATGTCTTATATTCTAGGTTCTTCAAAGTAGCCACCTTTTGCTTTGATGACTGCTTTGCACACTCTTGGCATTCTCTTGATGAGCTTCAAGAGGTAGTCACCGGAAATGGTTTTCACTTCACAGGTGTGCCCTGTCAGGTTTAATAAGTGGGATTTCTTGCCTTATAAATGGGGTTGGGACCATCAGTTGTGTTGTGCAGAAGTCAGGTGGATACACAGCTGATAGTCCTAATGAATAGACTGTTAGAATTTGTATATTTGTATTATGGCAAGAAAAAAGCAGCTAAGTAAAGAAAAACGAGTGGCCATCATTACTTTAAGAAATGAAGGTCAGTCAGTGCAAAAAATTGGGCAAACTTTGAAAGTGTCCCCAAGTGCAGTTGCAAAAACCATCAAGCGCTACAAAGAAACTGGCTCACATGAGGACCGCTCCAGGAAAGGAAGACCAAGAGTCACTCGGCTTCTGAGGATAAGTTTATCCGAGTCACCAGCCTCAGAAATCGCAGGTTGACAGCAGCTCAGATTAGAGACCAGGTCAATGCCACACAGAGTTCTAGCAGCAGACACATCTCTACAACAACTGTTAAGAGGAGACTTTGTGCAGCAGGCCTTCATGGTAAAATAGCTGCTAGGAAACCACTGCTAAGGACAGGCAACAAGCAGAAGAGACTTGTTTGGGCTAAAAAACACAAGGAATGGACATTAGACCAGTGGAAATCTGTGCTTTGGTCTGATGAACCAAAATTGAGATCTTTGGTTCCAACCACCGTGTCTTTGTGCGACGCAGAAAAGGTGAACGGATGGACTCTACATGCCTGGTTACCACCGTGAAGCATGGAGGAGGTGTGATGGTGTGGGGGTGCTTTGCTGGTGACACTGTTGGGGATTTATTCAAAATTGAAGGCATACTGAACCAGCATGGCTACCACAGCATCTTGCAGCGGCATGCTATTCCATCCAGTTTGCATTTAGTTGGACCATCATTTATTTTTCAACAGGACAATGACCCCAAACACACCTCCAGGCTGTGTAAGTGCTATTTGACCAAGAAGGAGAGTGATGGGGTGCTACGCCAGGTTACCTGGCCTCCACAGTCACCAGACCTGGACCCAATCGAGATGGTTTGAGGTGAGCTGGACCGCAGAGTGAAGGCAAAAGGGCCAACAAGTGCTAAGCATCTCTGGGAACTCCTTCAAGATTGTTGGAAGACCATTTCCGGTGACTACCTCTTGAAGCTCATCAAGAGAATGCCAAGAGTGTGCAAAGCAGTCATCAAAGCAAAATATGGCTACTTTGAAAAACCTAGAATATAAGACATATTTTCAGTTGTTTCACACTTTTTTGTTAAGTATATAATTCCACATGTGTTAATTCATAGTTTTGATGCCTTCAGTGTGAATGTAAAATTTTCATAGTCATGAAAATACAGAAAAATCTTTAAATGAGAAGGTGAGTCCAAACTTTTGGTCTGTACTGTATGTCGTGGATAACAGCCCCTAATGTCATTTATTGCTGTGGTCAAGGTTATGTTTCTGTTACCAATAGAATGTGAATACGAAAACAACTTGTTATTCAAACTTACAATCCACACAATATTTCTATCTCATTCAGAGGTTATAAAATCCGAGTTAAGGTTGTGTTCAATTGTTTTATGCCTGACCATAGACAAATAAAAAAACTATGCATGCAACTGTTATTTAATCCAGCTTTAGTACCAATCCTGTACAAAAACTGATATGCCGAACGATTGGGGATGATTCTATAGAAACCTATGTGGTCATTTCTGTCACCAATTTTTTTTTCCATTTCTACGCCATGCCGAATAAAAAAAACTGTACAGTATGATAGAAGGAAATGAAACATTACAAACACTAATAAAATTCCATTTGGTAACCAGCAACTAAGAATAGACTTAATTGATAACATAAAAACCTTGGTTAATCTCAGGGACTGCGGTGGAGCTTTCAAGATTATGGAAGCAATCTCTGAACTGCACATGTTATACATTAAACTCCTATATAATATTTTTTCAAACAATAAGGTTCATTAGATGTGTTATATACTCTCTGTTCCACTCTTCCACTTTGTGAAAAGTAGCTTATATACAGTTCAGTCTAAGGTTTCACATTCAGCCAATCAATATCCTGCTCTGGACTGAAGAGGGTAGAAAACTTAAAAAAGTGCTGTCTGCGGATGGGGCTCTGATTTAGGTGCTATGAGCTACTTTGCATAATTTCTTCCCATGGAGAGAGCATTGCCTTGAAAAATAGTCTTGATTCTGATTTGTGCCTCTTCAAAGAGAAACAGAATTGCCATTGAGCTGCATTTAAGTTATTGTACCCTGCTCTGCACTGATGAGGGGTAAAAACCCTGAAACCCTAAAAAATAAGCTGCCTACAGATGGGTCTCTGATGTGGATGGTGAGAACAACATTTTTTCCTATTGAGCATTGTCTTAAAAATAAATCTCCATACCAAGTTTAGTATCCACAATGAAAGTCTCAATGAGTGCCAGTACCCCCTTTAATTTTTCCACTTTAACAAACACATCTTTTATATGAACAAAATACTGTTATTTTCTACTGTCATCTGCAAAGTTTCAATAACAAAAATACATGACATGTGAGGACTACTGTCCCTTTATATTAGCCAGCAGAAATTAAATTTAATAGTACTAATAGATTGTAAAGGTCAAGTATGTTAGAACAGGTTGATTGCTAATGTCCCTCAAACCTTACTAACTCTAACTGTGTATGAGAATTCGGACCATTGAAGAGCTCAGCTAATAACATGCAATGATTTATCAGTGTGGTTGTAGTAACTATAAGGGTACTCAGTGACTGGAACAATGCACTTCATTTAACTGTCTATGAATAGTTCTGAATCACAGAGGTCCTTCTTTCTAATCAGTCTGTTCTATTTAACAACCTTAACACTTTACGTTATCACAAAAAATGTTTTGAGATTTCCTCTTAACCCAAAGTTCTAAAAAATGATGAGGAAATTCAATCCGATTTTAACCTCACCTTACCAGTAATTTTTCTTTATTAACTCTCTTAACTAGTTGTCACAAATACTGACAATTTGGAACTTGGTCCTGGAAAAAAGCTTTTGCATGCAAAACAACATTTACATTTGAAATGGAATATATAGTGGCAAGTGTAATTTAATTGAAATGAATGTTGTTTTCATTGAAACAATGTTTTTTTTTTATCAAATTCATATTTTTATAAGATGGAAATTACACATCCTGATTTGTTTCAGTAATGAATACCTAGGATGGCACCCAAGTTATGAGAATTATACTCACCACTCAATCTAAGCATACAATATACAGTAGCATGCTTTATAAGTGTCAGTATTAAATAATGACACTGAAATTTGACAATGTATTCTGTTAAGTGATTGGCAAGCAGAGTCAATGGAGCCATGGAGCATTTAAATTCTACTTTGGCTAATTCCTTCTAATCTAGAAATTGGTCAAAATACAAGGGTATAATAATAAAAAAACATCTGTAAACTGAAATTGAGTATTCATTGTATTTGATATGATTTTCTTCCTTGATGTACATATAGTACTTACATACTTGACAACTTTCTAGACTGGTTACTTCTTTCATTATGCACTTGCGATTTTGATTCTAGTGGCTTTCATCTGCCAATACCCTTTATTTCAGCTTTGCCTTAGACAGCTGCCTCCCCTGCCTATTTCTTTCTATTACACATCTCATAGAACACACTATCCCTATAGGATCAATTTAGTCCTGTAGTTGGATTATAAATAGTGTTGAGCGAACATGCTCGACACTGCTCGGTACTCGCCCGAGCATCACGCTACTCGGGATGTTCGGCGAGCACCGAGCATTTCCGGGTTACTCGGGCGGGAGCTCGGGTCTCCGCCCTGCATGTTTGGCGCTCTTTACAGAGCCAATGGACATGCAGGGATTGCCAGCCAGTCACTGTAATGCCGCAGCCATGTTGTTTGTGGGCATTACAGTGATTGGCTGGCCGCACAGCGTCACCTCGAGTATTTAAAACCGGGCGCCGCCATCTTGGACACAGTCGCTCCGGATCAGACAGTGTAGGGACAGCGCTGCTGATTTAGGGAGAGATATATCCTGCAAAATAGTTAGTGTAGGGTCTGTAAAGGCTGCCAGATCAAACAAACAGTCCTTCTCAGGACTAATATCCATCCCAGGTATATCAGGCAGGCAGGCAGGCTGTATAGGAGACGCAGTGGTTATACCAGCAAACGCTGCATTACAGTCCTGTGTGCTTATTAACCTTTTGGTGCCCCCCCCCAAAAAAAAAAGTGTGCCTCTGATTTTTCAGACACAAATATATCTGTTGAAAATAGTCTGGTGTAGGCCAGAGAAATAGAAGTGTGGTTTTGCAGTTCTATGGCCCATTTGTATCTAAAAAAAACAGTTTGAGTGTGTCGCTCACTGTTCAGCCGCAAATATATATATATTTTAAAAAGCCTGGTTTACACCAGTAAATTATTACTGTGGTTTTGATGTTCCACGGTAAAACATCTCTATTATCCTGTTTTTGGCATTTTTTGCTGTATAAAAATAATAATAGTGTCTCCCTGATTTTTCAGACACAAATATATCTGTTGAAAATAGTCTGGTGTAGGCCAGAGAGACAGAAGTGTGCTTTTGCTGTAACACGGTAAAAAATCTCTATTATTCTGCTTTTTGCATTTTTTGCTGTAAAAAAAAAAAATAGTGTCTCCCTGATTTTTCAAACACAAATATATCTGTTGAAAATAGTCTGGTGTAGGCCCGAGAAATACAAGTGTGGTTTTGCAGTTCCACGGTACAAACCTCTGTATTATCCACTTTTGGGCCATTTGTATCTAAAAAAAACAGTTTGAGTGTGTCGCTCACTGTTCAGCCGCAAATATATATATATTTTAAAAAGCCTGGTATACACCAGTAAATTATAACTGTGGTTTTGCTGTTCCACGGTAAAAAATCTCTATTATTCAGGTTTTGGTAGTTTTTTCCATAAAGAAAAACAGTAGTGTCTCCTGACTGTTGTGACACAAAAATATATCTGTTGAAAATAGTCTTGTGTAGGCCCGACATCCCAGTGTGGTTTCGCAGTTCCACGGGTCAAATCGCTGTACTATCCAGTTTTGGGCCTTTGGTATCTAAAAAAAAAGCAGTTTGAGTGTGTCGCTCACTGTTCAGCCGCAAATATCTCTATTTAAAAAAGTGTGGTATACCCTAGTAAACAATAACTGTGGTTTTCCTCTTCCACGGTTCTAATCTACTCTTTATTACCCTTTTTCCATTGATAGTGCAAGTGTAAGCTATTTTACTTCATTTACAAAGGGCAAGGGGCGTGGCAAGGGACGTGGAAGTGGACGTTCTGGTGATGGTTCGTGCAGAGGACGGGGCCGTGGCCAAGGTGAAAATGTGCCACAACCAACAGCCACATCTTCTCGCTCCCACTTCTTGACCGAATTACTAGGGAAGCACAGAACAACACCAGTATTGAGAACTGATCAGTGTGAACAGGTTATTAATTGGATAGCAGACAATACTTCCAGTTACCTGGGCACCACCACCTCCGGTCTGTCTTCCACACGGTCAACTCTTAGTAGCCGTGAGTCTCGACCGCATACTCCTCCTCACCCTGATGCTCCTTCCTCCCACCATGCCGAGTGTCATCAGACAGCAAGTAATACCACACTTGGACACTCTGAAGAGCTGTTCACTGGTCCATTTCCATATTTGGGCCCCTCGCCTGATACGCTTGAAGTGGTGGAAGAGGAGATCCCATGTTGCGATGCCCAAATATTTGACCAGCCACGGCCACAGGAAGTCGACGTTGGCAATCTGTCACAAGAGGTGGACGATGACGAGACACAATTGCCAGGAAGTGAGGAGGAGGATCGTGGTGCGCAAGTGGAAGAGGAGGAGGTGGTGGATGATCTAGTAACTGACCCAACGTGGAAGGAGGACATGCAGAGTGAGGCCAGCAGCACACAGGGGGAGGGAGGCAGAGTACCCCAACAGGCAGGAAGAAGCAGTGTGGTGGCCGCAGACAGAAGGCAGGCAACCGTTCCCCGTAACACCAACACGAGGGACGTTGCCAGTACAAGCGGTAGGTCTTCCAGAGTCTGGAATTTTTTTAAAGACTCTGCTGATAACCCCAAAAAGGCCATATGTTCCACCTGCCATGACAGCATCAGCAGGGGTGACAAAACTACAAGCCTGACCACCACCAGCATGATCAGGCACATGGCAGCAAAGCACCCGACTTTGTGGGGCGAAACCCAGGGTCCACGACCAGTGTCAGCGGGTGTCACCACTGCTTCTTCCACTGTTGTGCGTGCAATAGAAACCCCTGTTGTGTGTGCAAGGCAATCCCCTGTCCATACTGCATGTAAAGATGCCCCCTCCTCTCAGTCTTCACTTGTTATGGCAGTTTCTCAAGAAACAGCATCAACGTCCACGTCCATGTCCCACCGCAGCGTTCAATTGTCCATATCCCAGACCTTTGAACGAAAGCGGAAATTCGCAGCTAACGCCCCACAGGCCACAGTCCTAAATTCGCACATTTCACGACTGCTTGCATTGGAAATGCTGCCTTTTAGGCTGGTGGAGACGGAATCCTTCCGCAATCTTATGGCGGTGGCCGTCCCTCGGTACTCGGTCCCCAGCCGGCACTATTTTGCCCGGTGTGCCATCCCCGCACTACACAAGCACGTGTCCCAAAGCATCTGCCGTGCCCTCAACAACGCAGTTACTGGGAGAGTCCACCTGACAACGGACACGTGGACAAGTGCTTGTGGCCAGGGACGGTACATCTCTCTGACTGCACACTGGGTAAACATAGTGGAAGCCGGGACCCAGTCGGACCTTGGGACGGAACACATCCTCCCCACACCGAGGATTGCGGGCCCTATGTCAGTCAGAGTTGCCCCCACAGTGTACAGCTCCTGCGCATCCTCCTCCTCCTCCTCATGTTCAGCCTCCATCTCAGATATCACCACATCAGTTACAAGCTGGAAGCATTGCAGTACTGCCTCCGCCAAGCAGCAACAGGCTGTGCTGAAACTCATAAGCTTAGGTGATAAACCTCACACTGCTTGTGAGTTGTGGATAGCTGTGAAAGAGCAGGCAGATCTGTGGCTGAGACCGCTGAACCTACATCCCGGCATGGTCGTGTGTGACAATGGCCGTAACCTGGTGGCGGCTTTGAGGCGAGGTGAGATCACACACGTACCATGCCTGGCTCATGTGCTTAACCTCGTGGTTCAGCGGTTTCTTAAATCGTACCCCGAGTTGCCAGATCTGCTCGTGAAAGTACGCCGCCTGTCAGCTCATTTTCGCAAGTCGGCTACAGCTTCCGCCGCCCTTGCTGTGTTGCAGCAGCGTTTGCAGCTTCCGGCACACCGACTGGTGTGTGATGTCCCCTCTACCCTCCACATGTTGCAAAGGATTTGTGAGCAGAAGAGAGCAGTTGGGGAGTACCAGCTGCAACAAGGCCGTCGATATTCAGGTCAGACTCCACACATAAGACCTCAGGAGTGGACCTGGATGTCTGACATATGTACCATCCTGACAAACTTTGAGGAGGCCACCAAGATGGTGAGTGGCGATGACGCCATCATTAGTGTCAGCATCCCACTTGTCTGTCTTTTGCAACGTTCTCTGCAGAGAATTAAAGAGGAGGCATTGCAGCCAGAGTATGATGAGATGGATCAAGAAGCCGTAGCGGGCGATTACACACAGCCCAGCCTCATCTCATCCCAACGTGCATTGGGGGACAATGAGGGAGAGGAGGAGGAGGAGGAGGATGAAGAACAGGAGCTGCTATCATGCGTTGTAGACGGTAGTACCTGTACAAGTGTCATACCGTTGGTTCAGCGTGGGTGGCCTGAGGACAGGGGGGAGGAGGAAGAGGAGGAGGAGGAGGAGGAGAGCATGGTCAGTCGTCATCTTGGTGAGGACACGGAAATCTTGCCCGTTACCAGTCTGGCACGCATGGCTGACTTTATGTTACGCTGCCTTAAACGTGACCCTCGCGTTGTCAAAATGTTGGGTGACAGTCATTACTGGTTGGTGACGCTTGTAGACCCCCGCTACAAGGAGAACTTTCACTCTCTTATTCCTGAGGTGGAGAGGTCTACAAAAATGGGGCAATACCAGAAGGCCCTTGCTGCAGAACTCTTAAAAAAATTCCCATCTGAACACGCTAGCGGCAGAGGTCACAGTTCGTTGCCCAACCATGGCGTACAGGCGAGAGAGCTGCAACTCCAATCCAGCAGAGGCAGGGGAACACTGTCAACGTTCTGGGACAGTTTTCTGACACCCACCCAGCTTACAGGCCCTGAGGCGCGGGGTACTCTCACAAGGAGTGGAAAGTTTCAAAAGATGGTGAGGGAGTACCTTGCCGATCGTACCAGCATCCTCCGTGATTCCTCTGTGCCTTTTAATTATTGGGTATCCAAGCTGGACACTTGGAATGAACTCGCTCTGTACGCCTTGGAGGTCCTGGCCTGCCCTGCCGCTAGCGTGTTATCGGAGCGTGTTTTCAGTACCGCTGGGGGAATTATAACTGATCAGCGCACTCGCCTGTCAACTGACAATGCTGACAAGCTGACCCTTATCAAAATGAACAAGGGCTGGATTGGGCCAGACTTCTCATCACCACCAAATGACAGCAGAGTAACATAAAGTCAAATCCACTGTGCTATTTCGGGAGGTGTATTCACATGCACCGCTTCACACCCACACATGGGTATACGCTTCCTCGTTTCGGCTGTTTAATCTTCTTCTCCTTATCCTCAGCCTCCACCACCACTATACCACCAGGGTGCCAGCATTGCCAGTTCCTCCGTTCTAATTTTTGGCAGCTGTTGCTGGGAAAGCATAAGCAAATACCATGGGACACCCACTCCCCAATAATGCGACTTGTTTGTAATATGCTGTACTGCATGGCTCTTGTAAGGGGCATTGCAAGTTGCTCCGTCCTAATTTTTGGCAGCTTTTGCTGGGAAAGCATAAGCAAATACTATGGGAGACCCACTCCCCAATAATGGGACTTATGTTTGTAATATGCTGTACTGCATGGCTCTTGTAAGGGGCATTGCAAGTTGCTCCGTCCTAATTTTTGGCAGCTTTTGCTGGGAAAGCATAAGCAAATACTATGGGAGACCCACTCCCCAATAATGGGACTTATGTTTGTAATATGCTGTACTGCATGGCTCTTGTAAGGGGCATTGCAAGTTGCTTCGTCCTAATTTTTGGCAGCTTTTGCTGGGAAAGCATTTTAATACTATGGGAGACCCACTCCCCAATAATGGGACTTATGTTTGTAATATGCTGTACTGCATGGCTCTTGTAAGGGGCATTGCAAGTTGCTCCATCCTAATTTTTGGCAGCTTTTGCTTGCAAGGCATAAGCAAATACTATGGGACACCCACTCCCCAATAATGGGACTTATGTTTGTAATATGCTGTACTGCATGTGACGCGCCCCCTGGGCCTTGTGTACACGTGTGTGGGATACCCGGTGCCGGGTCTCTGGGGTCTGTAGTCTCCGTGGCGGTGACCCGGTCCCGTGGCTCAGGCTGGTCAAACCAGTGGCAATCTTTCTTAGGTTTTGAGGTTAATTGTCCGACTGCGCCACCCGTGAATTGCGGTCAGGGAGTACCACCGCTGCGAGGCAGACCGCTGAGGCTGGTGTTGTGTGCGCAGCAAAATGGGATAACTCCCCTCGGGAGGAGTATAGCCTCAGGGCAGTGAGTGTGGATGATGGGGGTGATGGTGCACGAGCGCAGCAGGAATGACTCAGAGTCTTTGCAGTGCAGTTCAGGGTCTTTACTGATGATTATAAGGTAGACCCTCCTGGGAGTACTGGCTAGCATAAGAGGCCTGGTCAGTCTGTAAGCAAGCAGGAGTTCCCCTGGCCAGGTGGAGTTGTAGGCCTCCCCATCTGTCTGCACTCTTCCTGGCTACCTTGCTGTAAGCGGGTAGAAGTAGCCCACGTCCCTGAGTGTACCGTGTATTGCTCACCCGTATGGCTGGTGACTTGGGGCCTTCTGTTAGCCTCCGCTCCACGAAGGCGGTGCTGGTCCCTTGCTTGTGACTGAGCCTCCGGGCTTCTATGGCCAGAGGACCTGAAATCCCCTGCCGGCTGGTTTCTGCTGCTGGATATATAAGTCCTCACAGCTTCGGACTCCTGTGTCCGGTTCCTATTGTCTTCTGCCAGGGCGAGCTCTGCTCAGCTTCCAGCCCCTCGTCTTTAGCTCCTAGCTCCTACAGAGCTCCTTGCTGTTACTTTCCCTTGCTCTCACTCTGACTCTGACTGTTCTCTGACTCACTCAACCCCACCCCAGATCCAATTTATAAGGGCAGAATTCTCCCCTCCCAGGACTGGGGCAGGAGGATGTTGCATGTTTAAGGGATCCTGACCAGGAAACCTCCCACTTGCTCTCCGACGTAATCTCTATTCCTGTGGTGACCAGACCCCTGGGGTGCCACACATGGCTCTTGTAAGGGGCATTGCAGTACCTCATAATTTTTGGAAAGCATTCCATTCACTGCTTAGGCCAACAGTGCACAGGAGACCCAGTTGCTATAAATGGAAAAAAAGGTTTAGTTAATGCCCTCTGACCTCCATGTCATTTCCAAGGGGCAATGGAGTGCCTCGAATTTTTGGTAGGCATTGCACTCACTGTATGCCCTATAACTGTGTAGCCGAACCGCTCCTTTTGTTACAGAAACATATCCTACAAGACATATCTGGTTGACTGGCCTGATATTAATGTGAATGGTCCCTGTTCCTCCTGCTCTTTCTCCTTTGCCACTACCTCATCCATCATTTATCACCTGAAGCTTTGTTTTAACGGGAGTCATAGAACTTGGATAGTAGCAGGAAAACATCCAGCAATCCTCGGAGGAGGTAGGATATGCGCCAAAACGCTGTCCTCCTCAGGCCTAGCCGCTGCTACATACATGCGCTTGCATTACAACAAAACAAAGCAGATGCTAACTTCTATCATCCTCATCATGCTCCTCACCTTGGCACTCTCAACTTCCCTGATGGAGAAGCCAGGGCCCACCGGAGGAGTCTGATAGTCCGGTGGGCTCGGCCAATGCTGCCCTAAAGCAGGCCAGGCTAAGAAAAGTGTGGGAATTGTTACCGGTACAAATAGGGGTGGCTGGGGACCGAGTATGGCCACCCGGCCACCCCCTGGAG
This sequence comes from Phyllobates terribilis, assembly GCF_046119375.1. Lineage (NCBI taxonomy): Eukaryota > Metazoa > Chordata > Amphibia > Anura > Dendrobatidae > Phyllobates > Phyllobates terribilis. Next base: position 310,395,228 of record NW_027362763.1, on the reverse strand, counting down.
GCTGGGGAGCAAGCGGGGACACCCGGCCACCAGGCGGCTGGGGACTGAGTATGGATACCAGGCCGCAGACACAGCCATGGCGTGGTGGCCAGATTCAGCCTCCACATGCCTAAAAGGCCCAATTTAAAGTGCAAGCAAGCAAGCAGTATGGTATTGCAGCCTGGGGGTGGGTGGGTGGCAGGCTGCATACTTGCGCTTGCATTGCAAGGAATGGGAGAGGTACAATTGAACACTGCCCTGGGACAAGGACTTGAATGGGGATAGTTGCAAGTCTGCAACGACAGGTGCAAGGTGGGAGGCATCTTCGCATGTACCATGAACAGGGGTTTGGCATGCACACACTACAGCGGAATAGGCTCTCCTTCCCACTAAATGCACTGGAGAGGGCACAGGTAATGTTTTGGTATATGCGCTTAATCTTATGTATAAGGCACACCAGGACAAATAGGGGCGGCTGGGGACTGAGTATGGATACCTCGCTGCCGAAGCAGCCATGAGGTATTGGCCAGCTTCGGCCTCCTCTAAACTAAAAGGCCCCATTTCAAGTGCAAGCTAGCAGTATGAATTGGAGTCTGGGGGTGGGTGGGTGCCAGGCTGCACACTTACACTTGCATTAAAAGAAAACATAGCAGATGCTAACTTCTGTCATCATCATCATGCTCCTCACCTTGGCACTCTCAACTCCACCGATGGAGAAGTCAGGGCCCACCGGAGGAGTCTGGTTCTCTGGTGGGCTCGTCCAATGCTGCCTAAAGCAGGCCGGGCTAAGAAAAGTGTGTGGGGGGATGTTCCAAGGAGAAATGGGGGCGGCTGGGGACCGTTTATGGACACCCGACTGCCCCCAGGCGGCTGGGGACCGTGTGGACACTCAGCCGCGGGGCGGCTGGGGACTGACTATGGACACCCAGCCGCCGGGCGGCTGGGGACTGGGTATGGATTCCAGGCCGCCAACACAGCCATGACGTGGTGGCCAGATTCCGCCTCCACATGCCTAAAAGGCCCAATTTGAAGTTCAAGCAGTATGGTATTGCAGCCTGGGGGTGGGTGGGTGGCAGGCTGCATACTTGCGCTTGTATTGCAAGGAATGGGGGAGGTACAATTGAACACTGCCCTGGGACTAGAACTTGCATGGGGATAGTTGCAAGTCTGCATCTTCTGATGCGGCAAGGATCACTTATGATGGGCACACTTTTAGACAGTGACCTGGGAGTCAGAGATGCTTCCAGGGGTCTTCCCCATGCTGTTCCCATGTCTTTTCAGCACTTTATGCATGTGTCACACAGCACATGGCCAGATAAGGTTGTAAAATGTTAAAATAACATTTCCCGGTGAATGCATTTGTCATAGTTGAAAGCAATACAAAAGTGCAAAAATGCATAAAAAATGCTACTTGTGAACATAGCCGAAGGTGTGGAGGAGTATTTTTGTTTTTGGTCATTTATTTTAACTTATACACAAGTCTTTTCCCTGGAAAGGATGTTCCTTAACATATTTCACAGGAAAAAAGTTTCACTTTCGTTTTATTGTGAGCCTGTAAAAGTGGCTTAATACCTCTGACCACGTTGTTGACAGCAGTGACCTGGGGGTCAGAAATGCTTCCTGGGGCGATCCCCATGCTGTCCCCATGTCATTTGAGCACTGTCACTATAGTTTTGGGCACTTTTTAGGCTTTTAAAAGACTGCCGGGGGTGCCACCGCAAAAATGCTCGAGTCTCCCATAGACTAACATTGGGCTCGTTGCTCGGGTCGAGCACCCGAGTATCACGGCGAGCTCGGCCCGAGCTTCGAGCACCCGAGCATTTTAGTGCTCGCTCAACACTAATTATAAAGCAACAGCACTAACAAATGTTATGTTTTTCTTTTACTTACATCATTTACATCTGGTCCTTACATAATGTAAGTATAGTTGGCCCCATTGTTACATAACGTTTATAGAAGTACACTGAAATATGGCAATATAGCATAAAAACATTTAAAGCACAACTGTCATGTTAATTTTTATTTCATAAATCAATAATACACACAAGAATAAGCAACTTTGTAATAAATCTTATCAGAGAAATCTGCTTCTTTCTTTATACATTCTTTATTTAAGTAAATAGAACAGAAACAAATGACATCAGTGCAGCATATGGAATTATAGACAAGGAAATTGAGATATCATAACAATATCAATAAAAAGACAATAGTAGCTCAATGGAACAAATCAGGGCACTTGAAACAATATATAACAAGAGAAATACAAAACTAAAGCTAGTATACCTAGACAAGAGACCTAAGCTAGTGAAATGAATAATATCTGAATAAAGTATCAGAAAAGAATAAATGCTAGGGAGCATAATGTATGAGAGACATCACATACCAAAACAAAGTTATGTGTGTTGCAGCGCTTTGGCACGATTAATAAATAACCTGAATGAGGTAGGAGATAAACAGTAATGGGAAGAAGAAGGAAGTGCTCAAGATATGACAGAATAAGTAGTAGTTATTTTTAACCCACAAAACCGCTAAACCAGCCAGGTAGGTTTCCTGGGAAACCAAACCTTAAGAAAATGGGAATGCCGGGAAGTCTCCCAACTAGTGAGCTCCTCCAACTGCCTAATTATGTCAACCTTATTCACCCACTCAACGTGAGTGGGGAGTGTAACCTGCAACCAGTGCAGAGGGATCAGGTATTTCGCCGCCCCGAACAGTAGAGGGAGCAGATCATGTTTGTTAGGTTTCAAATTTCGAGATGAGCCGGATAGTAAGACTTTTTTTGGAGACATGGGACCCCTTATCAAACCTAGATCTTTCAACGTCTCCTCTATTTTAACCCAGAAAGTTCTAATATTAGGGCAGTACCAAAATATATGGGACATGTTCCCCACCCCTGCTTTACATCTCCAGCAAAGGTTAGAGTCAGACAATCCATAATGGCATAAAAGTTCTGGCGTTCTATACCACCGTGTTAATATTTTGTACGAATTCTCTTGCAAAGATATGCACCTGGAGAATCTGTGAGAATTAGTAAGAATGGATTCGATATCTTCATCCGCCAAAGAGATGGTAAGTTCCTTTTCCCAAGAGTATATAAAGGAGGGTTTTTGGAAGGACTGAGGCAGGATCATATGGTTATATATCTTCGATATTCCTTTAGGAAAAGGGAACGAGAGTTTACATAGCATGTCCACCCATGAACCTCCTCCCACACCAGGGAATTTAGATTTAAGCATCAAAAGAATGTGGGTGACATGTTTGTGTTGTAAGAAATTAATGGGGCGCGTGGAGGAATTAACAGGCCATGAATCCAGCAATAGGATTTTATTGGTCAGGAACTGTTTGATTGAATAGTTTAGCAAATCTGACCAGAGATTATAGGGATCTGAATAATTTGGGTCTAGAAAATATGGAATGGTAGAAATAGGGGCCTGAGCTGAGGGAAGTATGCTCTTTTTTAGGTCTTTATCTAAGTCTCGTTTAATTAAGAGAAGTGGTAACAGTAATATCACTTATGGCCTCGGAAGTAGGGACAACATTTGCCCATATGTATTTGTGTGGATTATTACCCAGGAGTAGAAGATCAATGCCTGAGGCATCCCCTCTCTTGGATGCACTGGCTAATTTGAGCCATCTATTTAAGTGGATTGCTTTGTAATAGTTTAGGACACTAGGAAGGCCAATACCCCCCTTATCATTAGGTAGGGTTAGGATTTTATGAGGAAGTCTAGATTTGTTATATAAATCTGCTTCTTTCTCCGCCAGGACTGATCATTCTTTTTCAAAATTCTCAATTCCTGGGTAAAATCTGTATTCAGTGAAGACAGATTATTACATTGCAAAGATAGGAGATGGCAGCTGCTACTGATAAGATTCTGTGTTTATAAAGGAGGACAGGCGAAGGAGGGAAGAGTTCTGCCTCTAGCTCCTCCCTTCTCTTCCTCCGCTTTCTTTACATAGAATCTTATCAGTAGAAACTGCCATCTCCTATCTCAGTAATGTAATAATCTGTCTTCACTGAATACAGATTTTACCCAGGAATTGAGAATTTTGAAAAAGAATGATCAGTCATAGCGGAGAAAGAAGCAGATTTCTCTGATATTACAAAGTTGCTTATTTTTACATGTACTATTTATTTATGATATAAAAATTGAAGCGACAGTTACATTTTAAGTAAAGATTTTTTAGTTGAACATTTAGTTGTAAAAAAATAATACAATCCATTTCATCAAGTTATTAAAACATTAGGCCATTCATACAATTATTTCATACTTTTCTCTATCACTGTTTTCAATGCCAGATAAATTGTTATGGGAGCAAATTATTCATTTATTATATGTTTAAAGACTAAAGTGACAAATTAATCACTGGATATTATTTGCTACATTCGCTATGGGGCAGATCATTTAAAAATGTGTGCATAAATAAACCAAAATAAGAAAGAAATTTAATAAAAACTTATATTTTTATTAAACAATTAATGCAAATGTAATAATATAGTACCGTTAAGCCAATGTACGGCACCATATACCAGTATCAAGGGCAAGACTACAAAAATTGATATCTAGATAGTTGTATGGTTATGCTATTCAGCTCAGATATTACAAGATTGCTAAACACTGTAGCAGCTATGTTAGTAACCACAGATAGAGTCACAGAGTATGCACACAATTTATCATACACAGTAGTTGCATGACCCTGTTAGGCAGAGCAAAGAGCAAAAAGTTATAGGTTGTAAAAGTTAATATTACCCTTGCTACCTTGCCGGGATGTGGTGCCATGTTCCCAATGCGTGTTTCGGCACACTGGCTGCTGTGTGTCAGAGGCTGGAGTCCACCATTTCTGCTATAATTTATGCCACTTTTGTGTTGTAAATTATAAGGAATTTGTGGGGCCATGCTAGGTAATGCCCTTCCTATTTAGCTCCTCCCACTTTCCAGAAATGGTAAACCTGAAAAAAGTTGCAAAACATGTATGAAACTATGTGTTTTACACCAGCATTAATCCAAAATTGTTAGAGCTGAGAATTCCCTTTGAGTCGAATTTCATGAACTTTGCAGGTTTTGACACATTTTGTGATTTGATTTGTGCAAATCTCCAAAAAATCCTTAGCAACATTTTATACATTGCCAAATATTGCATCAGCCAGAGAGGATTTTTTTTCCAGGTTCAAGAAAAACTGACACCACTGTGATGCCACTGTGATCAAATTCTGATCAGAATAATTTGACCATTTTTCTCGGATATGGAAAACACAGTCGTGTAACCCTACCCTTATAGCCACTATAGAAGCTGAGGCATGGAAAACAGCAGCCATTTTAGGGTTTTATAGCTTAGTGTTGCACAACTGCATCACTGAAGAAGATAAATGTAGTAGTCTACGACTAATACAGAGATTCAGTTGATAGGGGGATAGAGTGTAAGGCCTCTTGGTTCTATTTTTTCTACAAAAGAAAAAAATGAAGTCAGAAAATGTGAGTGTTGGCAAGTAATAAACAACAATTTTTTGCATTTCTGGTGCATTCATTTTTATGAGGGGCTAATTTATTTATTTGTGTATTTTTTTAAAAAAGCAAAAGAAAAATCCAAACATTGCAGACATATAAATGCCACTGTCTACCTCACTAATTATGTGTGTTACTAAATTTTAATAGTCCAATTTTACACCCATACATATCACAAGAGTACTGTGCCCTGTTCCAGATGCTGTCTTTCGGAACGTGTACCTAGCAGACAACTTGCTAACTGGCATTACTTGTCAAGTCCTTTTTGGGAATTTTTTCTTCCAAAGCAAAAAAATAAGTAAGTGCACATTTAACTCTTTACATACCTATTTTGCTAGTACAATTTGACAACAGTACATGATTACAGCTTTTGTTGGGAGAATAGTATTTCAAAAATTAAAAAAAATAAATACGCTTTACTTTTTTACTACTTCTAAAATAATAGGGATAGTTTTTGCTTCGCGTGTTGAAAAGCCAATTAATTTCAACACAGTAAATCCGTTCCCTGGTAATAGGGTTGGGGTTCATGTCAGCTTTGTGTTGGCAGCTGACATGAAGCCCAGGTTAGTAATGGAGAGGCATCTATAAAACCCCCCATTATTAACCCCATTGTCAAAATGTAAGAAAAAAAGCCAAACACCCAGAGTAAAGTACTTTATTTGAAATAATCACCCAGACTCCTTTATTTATGATTCTTAATTTACCAAAAACAATTATACTTACCTAACGCCTAATCCACTGAAGCCCATGTCACCTGTAACAAAAATGAAACAATAAAGCAACATAATACTCACCTGTCCCCGACGTGAAGATAATCCTCCAGATGCCCTTGTCCCCTGTAAAGGAGTTAAAAAAAATAAACAACAATATTCCTCACCTTTCCAACATGCAGATAATAATCCATTTGTGCCTATCCAACCCTGCCGAGAAGCAGCCCTAGCTAAGAAAAGTCTGTGGGAAGGTTCCTGAACACTCTATGGCTGCTTTTTTACTGTGGACTGGCTCCAGCAATCTATAAGATTGCAATATATGATCCCTTCACTGGCTCACCATTGGTCAGAGACTTCAGTTCAAAACCGTAATCATGATATGCAAAGCCATCCACAACCTGTCTGCTCCATATATCTGTGACCTAGTCTCCCGGTACATACCTGCACGCAACCTCCGATCCTCACAAGATCTCCTTCTCTACTCCTGTCTTCTCTCCTCTTCCCCTGTGCATCCCTTCTACTCTTGAACTGTGCACCAGAACATATCAGACTCTCGCCTACTGATGAAACCTTTAAAAGGAAGCTGAAGACCCACCTCTTCCAACAAGCCTACAACCTGCAGTAACCCTCGCTCCACCATATCGCTGCATGACCAGCTGTACCCTCACCTACTGTATCCTCACCCATCCCTTATAGACTGTTTGTGCACCCTCACGGGCAGGGTCCTCTCTGCTCTTGTACCAGTCAGTGACTTCTTTTCACATGTAAAGCGCAATGGAATAAATGGCGCTATAATAATAAAAATTCTACAACGTGTACTCTTGGTCAATTGATGGCACATTCCTGGTGACTGCCCCTAAATTTATGTATTTTGGCAGCTTTTGGTCCCGTTTGAAGGTGTTGTATATACGTTTGGTTGTGGCACCCATTGAATCCAATGGTGTTTGGCAATGTTCGGCGAATATTCTACAATTACATTGGCGAATATTGCAAAAACGGCAATTGTAATACGAAACGAATATTGAAATACTTGCTCGTCTCTAATCAGAAACACCCTTAAAAAACTTATATGGGTGTTGCATCACAGTCTCCCTGATGATATGGTGGTGAAGGATGAGGAGAAGGAGGAGGGCGACATAAAATATAACAATTCCTGAAGGGTATACCCATGTCTGGGTGTGAAGGGGTGCATGGGAATAGACCCCAAAAAAAATAACCACTGGATTTGAGTTTATGTTTGATGCTATCATCTGGTGGCGTTGAGAAGTCTGGCCCAATTCAGCGCTTGTTCATTTTTATAAGAGTCAGCCTGTCAGCATTTTCAGTTTACAGACAGATGCGCCTATCAGTTTTATCAGTTATAATGCCCCCGGCGGCACTAAAAACTATCTCTGACCAAATGTTAGCGGCCAGTACCTCCAAGGCGTAGAAAGACAGTTCATGCCACGTGTCCAGCTAGCATCTTCCAAAAGTTTTCTCTCCTTGTCAGAGTACACCATGTATCAGAGCCTGGGTGCTGGGGGGGTCTGAGAGAACTGTCCCAGACTTTTTACAGTGTTCTCCTGCCTCAGCTGCATCTGGTTTGTGTCTTCCTCACTTGTACTCCTTGGTTGTCCAATGAGCTGTCTGACTGTGACCTGATCTCTGCTGCCAGCGTTGTCAGATGGGAATTTTTTTTTTTGTTATAATTCTTCAACAAGAGCCTGAACTTAATATCTCCAAAAATGAACTCCTTCGGTTTCCTCCCTCCACTAACCTACCTATACCTGACTTTACAATTTCCTTTATGTTCTGCCACCATATCTCCCACTCGGCATGCCTGCTATCTTGGAGTCATATTTGACACACAACTTTCCTTTATTCAACGTGGAAAATCACTCACTCGCTCATATCACCTGCACCTTAAAAACTTCTCAGAAGTCGACCTTTTCTCACCTTTGATACTGCTAAAACTCTTACTGTCACTCATATTCACTAGTGCAACTCTCTTCTAATCGGTCTCCCTCTAAACAAACTGTCTCCACTCCAATCCCCAAGCCGCTTCACTAAGGCCTCTACCTTGTGCCAGTCATTGCACGGGTTAGGTTAAACAATCACTACATAATACAATACAAACTCATCTCTCTCACCCACTAAGCTGTCCACAGTTCTGCACTGGCCTATATCTCTTTCCTCATTTCTGTGTATCACCCCTCCTGTCCCTCCATTGGCTGGGCACAGGAGGTAGCATCACCCTGTATAGTTCCTTGCTCCGCCTGCAATGCCTCCTCTTTAATTGTGAGCAGCGAGCATTTCAGTAGACAGGGAAGCGGGATGATGACGCTAATTATGGCGTCATCGCCGCTCACCATCTTGGTGGAGTCCTCAAAGTTTTGGAGGAGGGCACAGATGTCAGACATCCATGCACACTCATCAGCTCTTGTGTGCGGAGGCTGACCTGAATGCCGACGGACGTGTTGAAGCTGGTACTCAACAATTGCTCTCTGCAGCTCAAAATCATTCCAAACATCTGCAACGTTGATTTCCAACGCATAGTCACATCGCACACCAGTCTGTAAGCTAGAAGCTGCAAACGATGCTAAAGCCCTGCCAGAGCGGTGGAAGCTGTAGCTGACTTTCTGAAATGGGCACACATGCTGCATACTTTTACAAGCAGCTCTGTCAGATCCGTGTAGATTTTGAGAAACTGCAGAACCACTAAATTGAGCACATGGGCCAGGCATGGTACATGTACGAGCTTGCCTAGCTTCAGAGCCGACACCAGCTTCTCTGATACAGCTTTCAACAACTCTGCAACAGTGTGCGATTTGTCGCCTAAGCATACAGTCCTGATTATTGTTATTGGCACACAGAAACTGTAAGTTAATAATCTGGAATATGTCCTGAAAAAAATAATCAAGTGAGTGAGATGGAGGTTGAAGAGGAGGAGGAGGAGGAGGAGGTGGTGCAGGAGCTGTAGAATGTAGGGGTAACCCTGATTGACCCACAGCCCGCAATCCTCTGCATCGGGAGGACGTGTTCCATCCCAGGGTCGCACTGGGTCCCGGCTTCCACAATATTAACCCAGTGGAATGCGTCAGTGTGATGAACCGTCCTTGGCCACATTTACTTGTCCACGTGTTTGTGGTTAGGCGGTCCTTCCCACTTACGTGCACTGGGGAGGGCACGGGTAATGTTCTGGAGACTCGCGCTTGTGGAAGGTGGAGACAATACCGGGAGAAATAATGGCGGCTCGGGGACCGAGTATGGACACCCAGCTGCCGACACCATGAGGTTTTGGAAAGCTTCCGCCTCCACGAGCCTAAGAGGCAACATTTCAAGTGCAAGCAAGCAGTCCAGAAATGTGGCAGTTTAGTATTGCAGCCTGTGGGTGGGTGGGTGGGTGGTTGACTGCATACTTGCGCTTGCATTCCAAGTAACAAAAAGCTATGGAGATGGATGATCCAACCATCATGAATAATTTGGTCATTGTCTAGGAGACAAAGCACAATATTTACCCAGTGGCATGCGTCCGTGAGATGTACCGTCCCTGGCCACATTCACTTGTTCATGTGTTTGTGGTTAGGTGGTCCTTCCCACTTAAGTGCACTGGGGAGGGCACGGGTAATGTTCTGGTACTCGCGCTTGTGGAAGACGGAGACGATACCGGGAGAAAAAGTGGTGGCTGGGGACACTCGCCCGCCACCACCATGAGGTTTTGGAAAGCTTCCGCCTCCAAGAGGCTAAAAGGCAACATTTCAAGTGCAAGCAAGCAGTCCAGAAATGTGGCAGTTTAGTATTGCGGTCTGTGGGTGGGTGGTTGGTTGGCTGCATACTTGCGCTTACATTGCAAGGACTGTGGTAGGGACAACTGAATGCTGCAAAGGGACAATGACATGGATGGTGATGGTTGCAAGTCTGCAATGACAGGTGCAGGGTGGGAGGCATCTTCACATGCACCATGGACAGGGGATTGGCGTGCATGCACAACAGCAGAAGAGGCAGTGATGTCACTGTTTCTGGACCTTGGTGTTCGGCCCAGCTAGTCAGGTGCTTTGCTGTCATGTGCTTGAGCATTTTGGTGGTGGTCAGGCTGGTAGATTTGGTGCTCTTGCTGATGCTGCCCTGGCAGATGTTGCAAATGGCCTTTTTGAGGTTATGTAAACAGTCTTTAAAAAAGAACCAGACTCGGGAAGACCTAACAGTTGTACTGGCAACTTCCGTCGTGTTGGTGTTCCGGGGAGCAGTTGCCTGTCTTGTTTTGTGGCCACCACACTGCTTGTTCCTGACTATTGTGATGCTACGCCTCCCCCCCGTGTGCTGCTGTCCTCGCTCTGCATGCGCTTTGACAGGTTGGGTGAGTGACTTCATCATCCACTGCTTTGTCTTCCACTTCCGCACCCTGGTCCTCCTCCTGACTTTCTATCTATTGTGTCTCAACATTATCCACCTCTTGCGACAGTAATTGCACTTTCCCACCGTCACCTTCGGGTGACCATGGCTGCTCAAATTGCTATATGCGATCTTCTATTGCCCTGCTCGAAGCTGGCCGGTCAAAAGGCCCGAATCTATCGATAGAAAAGTGAACAGCTCTTGGGGTAACCGTGGACTCTAATCTCTCCTTCAAACCACATATCCAAGCTCTTTCCACTTCCCGAGAGGACCGAGTGAGAGGCCAGAAGCTATAAATGGAAAGATGAACAAAACAGATCTTTGGAGTGTCCAAGTGTGGGATCAGTTGTTTCAGGGCACTCGGAGTGGTGGGAGGAAGGAGGATCAGGGTGAGGAAGATGCTGACTCCAAGTAAAGAAAATCACCCAGATCCGCACATTCCTTAACCACGAATCTACAAAAATCCTAGTGCACGCACTCATCATCTCCCTTCTCGACGACTGCAACCTCGTGCTCTGTGGCCTCCCTTGCACCACTCTCGCATTCCTCCTAAATTCTGTTGCCTGACTAATCTACCTGTCCCCTCGCTATTCCCGGGCCTCTCCTCTATATCAATCCCTTCCCTCTCTCCCCATTACCCAGAGACTCCAGTTCAAAACCCTAACCTTGGATTGCAAAGCTATCCACAACCTGTCTCCTCCATACATCTGTGACCTAGTCTCCTGGTACTTACCTGCACACAACCTCCGATTCTCACAAGATCTTCTTCTCTACTCCCCTCTTATCTCCTCTTCCCACAATCGCATACAAGATTTCTCCCGTGCGTCCCCCCTTCTCTGGAACTCTCTACCCCACCATTTCTGACTCTCGCCTACTGTTGAAACCTTTAAAAGGAAGCTGAAGACCCACCTCTTGCAACATGCATACAACCTGCAGTAACCCTCACTCTACCATACTACCATACTGCTGCAAGACCAGCTCTATCCTAACCTACTGTATCCTCACCCATGTCTTATAGACTATGAGCCCTCGTGGACAGGGTCCTCTCCTGTACCAGTCACTATCACATATTTTTTCAAGATTATTGTAATTGTTTTTGCTATGTATACCCCTTTTTCACATGTAAAGCGCCATGGAATAAATGGCGATAAAGTAATAATAATAAGGTGATCCAGACTCACATCTACTGAGACTGGACCATGTGGAACACAGGGTGGTGGTGGTGGCAAACTGACTGAAAACTTTATCTGCTATCCAACCAACAACCTTTTCACACTGCTCTGGCTTCAATAGTGGTGTTCCTCGGCCCCCAAGAAATTGGGACAGGAAGGTAGTTCGACATGACATGGGTGTTTGTTGTGCTCCCGCAGGAAGCACAGTTTCATCTTGCCCACGGCCTCTGTGTGCACTATCACCATCACCATAACATCCACTTCCACGTCCCTTGACACACACCTTGCCCATTTTAGATCAAGTTTTAGATTTGTCACGTTGCCAAAAATGTCTGTATTATTACCGCAGTAATGTAGGATCACGTCTAATGAGATGACCACAGTTTTAGGCAGTGCTCTGGGAGTCAGAGATGCTTCCAGGGGTCTTCCCCATGCTGTTTCCATGTCACACACTACATGGCCAGATAAGGCTGTAAAATGTTGAAATGACATTTCCCGGTGAATGCATTTGTCTTGGTTGAAAGCAATGCAAAAGTGCAAAAACGCATCAAAAAGGCTATGTGTGAACATAGCCCAAGGTGTGGAGGAGTATTTTTATTTTTGGTTATTTATTTTGCCTTATATACAAGTCATTATCCTGCAAAGGATGTTCCTTAACATATTTCCCAGGAAAATCCATTTTGGTTTCGTTTTTGTATGTTTTATTGTGAGTCCGTAAAAGTGGTGTAATACATGTGACAACGTTGTTGACAGCAGTGACCTGGGAGTCAGAGATGCTTCCAGGGGTCTTCCCTATGCTGTTCCCATGTCATTTGAGTATGGTTCCCTTTGATTTGGACAATTTTTAGGCCCTCTGCAGACCGCTGTTGGGAGCTGCCGGAAAAATACTCGAGTTTCCCATAGACTTACATTGGGCTCGTTACTTGGACCGAGCACTCGAGCATTCCAATTTGCTCGACCCGAGCAATGAGTACCCTAGCATTTTAGTGCTCGTTCATCACTAATAACAACTACTCAAACCACTCAAGATATGTATAGGGGGGGGCGCCGAACTAAATTTTTGCCTCGGGTGCCGGAAAAACTATATGCACTTCTGTCATATCTTTATATTCTACACAGCAGATGTTACTTTAAACTCTTATGTAATCATCAGTAGATCATTCAGCATCAGCATCATTATATTATATTTTATTGAAATATATTATTTAATAAAATGAATGCTTCCCTCTAAAGTATACCTTTTATGTTATTCAGAAAGAATGCAGCAGAATGCCACTGTGACCTTTCAATTGTTTAATAGATTATACTACTTACCACACAAAGTACATGGTTCATTTTTCATCGCATTGCTGAACATGATTTCAATCCATCAGTTTGAAACCAATGCTTGTTTTTTGATTTTACAATAAAATGTAGAGCAGGTAGCTAGGCAAACAGCTGTGGAGTTAACATACATGAAAAATACTGTTATGATTATCTTCTGGAAGCTGAATACTCAAAACCATGTGTACTGATTCTACAGGCAGGGAAAGGATTCAGATATCTATAGGCACATATAAATCTCCGATAATGTTCATTTTATCTAGAAGTATACATTTGTAATCCTCATACAATAAATATTTGTTGATGCAGCACGAAAGAGGGATTTAGTGGTATCCTAAAATATACACTAAGCCATTTTGATTGTGGAAATTGAGAATATAAATTAGTTTTACTCTATACAAAAGCAAAGTAAGATATTTGCACATCACATTTCATTTACATACAGTTATTGATGAAAAATCTAATGTAGAGATACCCTGAAAAAAGCTTACTTGATGTTTCAAGTTGTTTATTTTCAAGCTAACATAGCCCTGGCATATCATCAAATAGATATCAAACCTGAAGGAATCAGAGACTTGAGAGAGAACTGGTCGAGGATACATATTTCTATGATGAATTATAAAGTGTGAGCCATGAAAAATAGAAACCATTGTATAGTTTCCTGCTAGCCACGTGGTATTTTTTGTAGAGGGCAGTAGTGTTGTGCCCACAACAAAACAACAAGTAGACACTTGTTTTGTTTTGAAAACTACTGCTTTTACCTTGGATGCTCAGGAGGAAAGGAAGCCGTAAGGCAGGGTTGCCATACGCAAACACTCAGAGGGCCAAAATGAAAAACTTGGACAAAGTCACGGGCCAACCAGTATACAGTATAATGGGCCCCACACAATCCTCCATACAGAATAATGGGCCCCACACAGTCCTCCATATAGAACAATGGGTCCCACAGTCCTCCAAACTGTATAATGACCCTACATAGCTTTCCATACATTATAATGGACACCACATAGTTCCCTGTACAGTATAATGGACCCCACATAGTCCTCCTTATATTATTATGGGCCCCATATTGCCTTCTATAGAGTATAATGGGCCCCACAAAGACCTCCATACAGAATAATGGTCCCACATAGGGGTGGTGGTTCTGGTGTCGCGGGTCAAATATAATCACCCCGAGGGCCAGATTTGGCCCAAGGGCCAGAGTTTGACATGTATGCTGTAAGACATAGCTACAAAAAAGAAAGTTTAGAAGTTTAGTAAATATACAACATTTCATGAACAATATGTTCCTAAATCAAATGGTCCAGCTTCATATACTGACAACAACAAAGAGAAATAACAGCTTTGTTATAGCAGCAATGTGCTTATTATTATCATTATTATTATTATTATTTATTTTTAGAGCACCATTGATTCCATGGTGCTGTACATGAGAAAGGTCTACATACAAAATACAAATATATAAATTACAGTGCTCATGAAAGAAGTCTCTACACACATAAATCTACCGTTTAGGTGGCTTGTTGTCTACTTGGTACAAATGCAACAAACTTGGAATATGTGATAATTCATGTGAAAAATATGAAGTCTAAATTGAATCAATAAACAACTTCGGCTTCTGGCTTAACCAGCAAACATGGAGTTTCATCAGGCTCTCTGTCTTGCCATGGCTTGATGAGATTGACATGGTAGTTCTGGTAGGGTTTACATCTTCCCGGATGATGAATCTTATTATTCACTTCACCAAGCCTTTCAACCACCTCATAAGGCCCTTGCCACTTGCCCAAGTATTTACTTTCCACAGTGGAAATTAGTACGAGGACTCGGTCCCTGGGATTGAACTGCCTCACTCTGGCTGACAGGTTGTAGAACCTAGCTTGAGCCTCTTGTGCCTGGAGGAGATGTCCTTTTACGATGGGCATCACCTTTACAATCTTCTCATGCATCTGTGTGACGTGCTCGATGACGCTCCCGTGGGGTGTGGCTTCGGCTTTCTAGGTTTCCTTCACTATATCAAGGAGACCCCGCGGATGTCGGCCATACAGAAGTTCAAATGGTGAGAAGCCAGTAGAGGCCTGTGGAACCTCTCGGATAGAGAACAACAGATATGGTAGGAGACAGTCCCAGTCTCTACCGTCCTTTTCTATGGCCTTCCTAAGCATACTCTTCAGAGTTTTATTGAATCTTTCCACAAGGCCATCTCTCTGAGGATTGTATACTGATATCTTCAGTTGTGTGATTTGCAGGACCTTACACAATTCCCTCATCGCCTTATTCATAAAGGGTGTTCCTTGGTCTTGATCTCCCTTGGTAAACCTGTCCAGGAAAAAATGTGGACCAGTTTGCATGCTATACTTTTTGCTGAGGAGTTTCTCAGGGGAACCGCTTCAGGATAGCGTGTGGCATAGTCCAGGATGACCGATATATATTGATGCCCACGAGCAGATTTAACCAGGGGACGACCAAGTCCATGGCAATTCTCTCAAATGGTACTTCAATGATGGGTAATGGCACTCCAACCTTCTTCCCTGGGATCAGCTGGAGAAGAATTGTGGCCCTCAAGAGGGTCAGAACAATAGACAGAATTTTTAGAAAATAGCAAAAGGCAATGGTACTCACCAGCCAAGGTTTCAAGAAAAAATGCACACCAGGACACGGCCGGCCCCCTTTTGTTAGGAGGTCACACAGGTGCAGAATGCTAATGAACAATCGCCCTCACTCACTCTCACTGGAGGGGCGACTACCCAGCATTAAAACTGCACACAGATGAAACTTGCAGTAGGGTGCAATTCACACACTCGCGGCATTGTGCCTAGCCATCATCCTATTACACGCCCCTACTATTCGACTAGGCGGGATGCCCGGCACCCTATCCGTGCATCGCAGAGTTGTGAAGCCCCCACTCACAAGGTCACCATTACTGGGCCTGGCCGTGCCCTGGCAGATAAAAACAGTGCAAAAAATATCATATGAGGTATTAGTTGATATTTTGGCCAAAATACGTAAGCTCGCAACCCATTGTCAAGGGTCCTCACGGTTTTGCGAGTGAGGGCAATTGTTCATTAGCATTCTGCACCTGTGTTACCTCCTTCTAACAAAAGGGGGCCGGCCGTGTCCTGGTGTGCATTTTTTCTTGAAACCTTGGCTGGTGAGTACCATTGCCTTTTGCTATTTTCTAAAAATTCTGTCTATTGTTCTGGCTATGCTGTCTGTTTTTAATATTAGAGTAGGGACTCGCAAAACCGTGAGGACCCTTGACGATGGGTTGCGAGCTTACGTATTTTGGCCAAAATATCAACTAATACCTCATATGATATTTTTTGCACTTTTTTTATCTGCCAGGGCACGGCCAGGCCCAGTAATGGTGACCTTGTGAGTGGGGGCTTCACAACTCTGCGATGCACGGGTAGGGTGCCGGGCATCCCGCCTAGTCGAATAGTAGGGGCATGTAATAGGATGCTGGCTAGGCA
Organism: Phyllobates terribilis; assembly: GCF_046119375.1. Taxonomy (NCBI): domain Eukaryota; kingdom Metazoa; phylum Chordata; class Amphibia; order Anura; family Dendrobatidae; genus Phyllobates; species Phyllobates terribilis. The sequence goes on along the minus strand of NW_027362763.1, from coordinate 310,378,699 downwards.
CAATGCCACGAGTGTGTGAATTGCACCCTACTGCAAGTTTCATCTGTGTGCAGTTTTAATGCTGGGTAGTCGCCCCTCCAGTGAGAGTGAGTGAGGGCGATTGTTCATTAGCATTCTGCACCTGTGTTACCTCCTTCTAACAAAAGGGGGCCGGCCGTGTCCTGGTGTGCATTTTTTCTTGAAACCTTGGCTGGTGAGTACCATTGCCTTTTGCTATTTTCTAAAAATTCTGTCTATTGTTCTGGCTATGCTGTCTGTTTTTAATATTAGAGTAGGGACTCGCAAAACCGTGAGGACCCTTGACGATGGGTTACGAGCTTACGTATTTTGGCCAAAATATCAACTAATACCTCATATGATATTTTTTGCACTTTTTTTATCTGCCAGGGTACGGCCAGGCCCAGTAATGGTGACCTTGTGAGTGGGGGCTTCACAACTCTGCGATGCACGGATAGGGTGCCGGGCATCCCGCCTAGTCGAATAGTAGGGGCATGTAATAGGATGCTGGCTAGGCACAATGCCACGAGTGTGTGAATTGCACCCTACTGCAAGTTTCATCTGTGTGCAGTTTTAATGCTGGGTAGTCGCCCCTCCAGTGATAGTGAGTGAGGGCGATTGTTCATTAGCATTCTGCACCTGTGTTACCTCCTTCTAACAAAAGGGGGCCGGCCGTGTCCTGGTGTGCATTTTTTCTTGAAACCTTGGCTGGTGAGTACCATTGCCTTTTGCTATTCCCTCAAGAGGGTCACCAAACTCCCTGAGTCTAGCATTTCAGTTACTTGTCAACCATTTACCTTTACGGGACAAGCTTGTAGCTGGGTGGACAGTTCACACTGCAGGCCGGATATGGATAGTATGAACAGCGACGTCCCAGGCTACAGTCCATCGCTCGTAGGTCAGGGGACAATGGGTGACTATATGGCCTGGGCCGTGGCATTTCTAGCATATAATATCACCAGCAGGGACCTTTGGATTACCTACCCGCCCCTTTGGACCTTGGATGCCCCACCCCCTTTTGGGCCTCCGCCCCCTGTTGGAACCCCCAGTATGGAGTGGGCAGCTTTCTCAAGGAACCCTCGACCCCCTGATACCTCTCGACCAGTCCGACCAGTTCATCAGCATTCCAGGGATCACCCTGGGCAACCCAAGTCTGTATTGGCCTCGGAAGGGAATGCACAAACTGGGTCATCACCATTCGCTCTGGGGTTTGTCACGGTGATACGCCCAGTGGTGAACCAGCTGCGCCCTGACAGTCATGGTCACCACCAAGCGTGCAAAAATGTCAGTTTTTAGCTTGCCATATTCCTTTATATTTTGCAAGGCCAAGTCATAGTAAGCTTTCTGGGGTTCCCCCGTCAAATATGGCACCAGCACCTCTGCCCACTGCTCTGGAGGAAGTTTCTCCCTCTCAGCGACCCTTTCAAATACAGTCAAAAAGGCCTCTATGTCATCTCCCGGGTTCATTTTCTGCAGGGCTCTCCTTACCGCCTTCCAGATGGAAAAATCATCCACTGACCTTGGAGTCTGAGCGGTCGCCGTGCCACGAATTGCCTCTGCAAGCAAATCAATTTGCTGCTGCTGTTGTCGGTGCTGGTCCTGTTGCTGCTGGAGCTGCTGCATAAGCAGCTTACTTGTCTCCCGTTGCACCATTTGCTGCTGCTGTAACAATTGCTGGTGCTGTACCTGCCGTGCTTGCATCAGATGTTTAAGCAGGTCCTCCATTTTGTCTGGCGTCACTTGCTGGCTTATGGCAGACTTCACCCAGGACATGAAGTATGTCTTGTAGCAGTCAGACATGTTTACTGGGAATGCTGGCTGCACGTCTAACACCAATTGTGGGATTTCTACTCACTTGGGTGCATCGGTAGGTTAAACAGTAAGTGTTTCAATTTATAAGTCCATTCTGGTTTATTGTGGTGCAATAAACCAGCCATAAGCAAAGGAAAATAAACAGCCTTCAGTTCAGGAAAACAAAGTAAACAGTCCTTTTGGCAAAGTCACTTGAGAACCAGCCCTGGTCACACAGGCGGGATAACATCCAGTGTACCGGCTTAGTTTGCAGATAACACACAAGAGGACCTCTTCCTCCTCACACAGAGACCATGTGCCAAACAACGGCCTCCATTTTATCTTGTCAACCACACCCAGAGGTGAGGTATGTGGGTAGCCAGACCCGCCCATCTCTCCAGCTACCCGTAAAACCTGGCCCAGATGCCCCAAACAATCCTTTTAGTGCTTATGTGCACTAGAGCAAGATTCCAGGATTATATCACAGATGACAACCATCTCTGTGATACATATCTCCCATCAACTATGTGTTCGTGAGCTACCTTACATTCCCTAAACCTAATAACTGGTTGGGCCATCCTTAGCAGCAACAACTGCAATCAAGCGTTTGTGATATCTGGCAATGTGTCACGGGGGTGTCAGATGTGACAGTCGCTTTGAAGTTGGCTGCAGAAGAGCTCTTCATTTGGCATTGCAGAAACCTTCTTAAATCTGTCTCACTTTCAGATCCAGTGGCTACCTCTCTCCTGCTCTGATTGACACACTGGCCTGGGTGTTTAAATACTTTAAGTTTGCTACAGGGAGGCGCCGGTGATATTCAGATGTTCCCTTGTGAAGGCTTGGAGCTTTTACAGTCTGCTTACTTCCTCTCAGGTGCTTGGAGGACGTTTTATGTAATCTCTCTGAAGTCGGCTCAAGCTAAGTTGCTTCCCCCTGTTTTTGTCTCCATTGTTGTTTTTAGTTGTTAGTGGGGACTGACCAGTGCTTATCCCCCATTCCCTATCCAGGGCCTAGATCTAGGGAGATACAGGGCTTTGGTTTCCTGTTTGGCGATTGGTGAGGAACCAATATAGGGATGGTAGGGGAGACAGGGTGATATTAGATCAGCATAGAAGGTCTCTACTCCCCCTTTCCCTAGTGTCTGGGCTCCCTTCCCTTCTTCCCTTCATGTTGCACTTTGTCTTTCCTAAGCTGTGCATGACATTATCACTGGCCATGCATATTTAGGAAAAAAAGAAAAAAAAAAAAACTGACACGTGGTTTTATTTGTGTGGTTTTTTTTCTCGGGCGTGTTTTTTTTTTTCTTTTTCCTTGGATATGGATTAAGTGACAGAGCTTGCAGAACTGCTGCGCTGTCTGTCTCTGGAGATGACTGACCTCCGCAGTGAGGTTCAGCAGCAGAATCAGCGGCTGCAGGTAGCTAATGTTGGGGTCTCTGCTGTTGGCTGGTTCAGTTTGAACCCAAGGTTGTCCTCACGGACAGGTTTTCAAGAGGTAGGGACTAGTTTTTTTGTGTTCAAGGAGGCCTGCAAACTGTACTTTAAATGTTGCTCTTACTCCTCCGGAGATGAGGAGCAACGTGTGGGAATTGTGATCTTACTGCTGCAGGGAGATCCTCAATCCTGGGCTTTTTCTTTGCCACAGGATTCAGCTTGTCTCCAGTCTGTGGAGGGTTTTTTTGGGGGCACAAGCCCTCATCTATGATGACCCTGACCAAGTTGCCTTGGCTGAGTCTAGGCTACGTCGCCTTCAGCAGAGGAATCGGTCAGTGGAGACGTACAGCTCTGAATTCCGGCAGGGTTGGACGGTCCCACCAGAAAATCCTCTGGTGTGCCCTGGCTTTTACATCAGGAGAGCTCATGATAGCGCTAACTTTGCAGCTGCTATGTGGCTCTTGAGCGGGGGAGAAAGGTGAGCCCTCAGAATGAAAACCTCTGGGGGACCCAATGTTTTTCAATCTGGAACAGCTTCTCTGTGGGACTTGTATTTCACCACAGCCATATTTTTTAGCACGGGGAAAGGACTTTCATAGAGGGAAACCTTATCTACTCTAGCTGTCATCCCTCCATCACCAGGTTCCGCCCATTGTCACACACGATCATGCCTGGCTGTATATTCATCGGTGAGAGCCACAGATAAGGGCTGCTGGGTTACAGCTTTCAACAACTCTGCAGCGCTAGGCGGTTTGTCACCTAAGCATTAAGCATGCTATCTTCAGCACAGCCTGTTGCCGCTTGGCCAAGGCAGTGCTGCAGTGCTTTCAGCTTGTGACTGATGTGGTCTTTTTGGAGATGGAGGAGGAGATGCAGGAGCTGAGCAATGTGATTACATTGAGGTTACATTGGTGACTCTGTTTTTTATACTAAAGTTATTTTTTAAGACAAATGCATTCACCGGGAAATGTAATTTTAACATTTTACAAACTTATCTGGCCATGTGGTGTGTGACACCTCATCAGACACATCCTGTTTCATTTATGATGGAGGGACTCTGAAAGTCACAAAGCCTATTTTTATAGGGCCATCAGGCGGCCCATACTATTCTTAAAAGGCCAGCAGTCGACCCTCGCTATTGTTAGAGAGACATCAGCCGACTATGCTTTGTTGTTCCCATTATTAATGAGTGAGGAACCAGGAAGATCCAGCTGAACAAATCTTCTAAAATCCATATTTTATTGGGTCATGCAGAAAATATTTTAAAAGTCCACCTTGGAGAAGAACAGCAAACGCGTTTCGAACTAAAAGTTCTTAATCATTGCATAGCAAAAAAACAGCAAGGAAGTGGTATTTATATGTCATGTCCTGCTATGCACCTGTTCAGAGCTAGGTTAATCAAAAATGTAAACACACATACCATATTAAAATCATATAGCATAGAAACAATGCATATAAATGTGAATAATCCAAGAGAAAAAAGGGAACATAAACATAATAATAATCCATAAATAATCACTCATAATGATACATCAAATCATGTCTGATATTTAAACCTGCTGGTACACGTGTATTTAAAGTATAAATCCACCAACTTTCTCTATTAAGGAGTTTTCTCCTATGATCACCCTCTCTATGAGGTTTCAAAACTTTTTCTATGCCCGTTACTATAAATGTTGAAGTATCCCCATTATGGCATAACGAAAAATGTCTTCATGCTGCAGAACATCTGATAAATGCCGTCTGATGCGTTTTTTCAAGGGAGTACACGTACATGCCACGTATTGGAGACAGCACGCACTGCATGAAATAATATATATAACATAAGTAGTATTACAATTAATACAATTTTTTATGTTATATTTTATATTGGTAGAAAAAGATGTAAAAGTCGCTGCATTTTTAACATGGCTGCAGCAAGTGCAAATGGAGTGACCACATTTATAAAAACCAGTTGTGTGTAACCAGGTGCTAGAATTGGAAGGATCTTGTTTGAGAAAAAGACTAGGGGATAAAAGATCACCCAAAGTGGGTGCCTTATGAGCTGTGAACCTAACTGGTGTTAGTAGTACTTCTCTCAATTTGGGATCTGTAGAAAGCATAGGAAGATATTTGTTGATAATATTTTTGATCATAGAAAATTGGGGGCTATACTGAGAGACAAAGGTGACCTGGTTGGATCCATTCACACCATCTGAAGGGTGATTGCTGAATTTTGGGTCCAATCATATCACTCCTGTTTTTAGAGCTAACTATATTGTATGCTCTTTTTAAAGTCCATTTGGGGTAATGTCTGGCTGATAGTCTATCTAGAACTTTTTTTGCTTCAATCTCATATTGTCGTGGGTTACTAGTATTCCTTTTTGTTCGATTTAATTCTCCTCCTACTGGTATATTAATTATAGTCTTTTTATTATGACAAGAGAAAGCCAGTGAGGTAGAATTTCTTGATAAACTTTTTCTATAGGGTGTAATAGTTACAGTGTGATCAGTCAGAGTCAAAGTAAAATCAATCGAATTAGATTGTATATTCTGGGTGAATTTAAGATTCATAGAATTATCAGAAATGAATCTAAAAAATTCATTTGCCTCTGACCTTGTCCCGTCCCATATCAGGATCAGGTCGTCTATGTTGCGACCATACCACCTGATATGGGAGGAGAAAGGACCAGAGTCAGAAAAAATGTACTGTTTCTCCCAAAAGGCCATAAAAATATTGGCTATAGAGGGAGAGAAACCCGCCCCCATTGAAGCTCCGCATTTCTATAGAAAAAATTGTTTGTTAAAGGAAAAATAGTTGTGGTAAGGGAAAATATTCAACTGAAAGGACCAAAAAATATTGTAAATCTTCACTATAAGTGCTATAAGTATGGAGATGGTATGATAATATGGAGATCATTAGTGTGTGTGGTATACACGGATAAAGACCTACAACATCACATGAAAGCCAAAGGGATGAATTCCCCCATTTAGTATTATCAAGAGATGCTATAAGATGTTTAGTATCTTTAATGTAACCAGGTAATTGTTTGACTAGAGGTTGTAGAAATATATCGACCCACATGCTGAGTTTTTCATTTAAGCTACCAATACCTGCCACTATTGGGCGGAAGGGTGGGGGAAAAATACCTTTATGTATTTTAGGAAGGGAATGATATATGGGAGTAATAGGACATTTTACCAAAAGATCCTCTGCTAATTTATCATTGATGACTCCCAATTGTACACCATAAGCTAATAAATTTTCTAATTCTTTTTTAAATTTAAATGTAGGGTCATTTGATAGTGCTTCATAGGTATTACTGTCCTGTAACATATCTAGATGTATTTTCTCATATAGGCCTCCATCTAGGAGTACCACTGCTCCTCCTTTATCTGCTGGTCTCACTATGAGATCGTTATTATTTTTGATATCCATAATAGCATCTCTTTCCAGTTTAGTCAAATTGGAATCCAGTCTCCCTTTATATTTTAGAGATTGTTTTAGAGAATGCAAGTCCCTTTCAACAGCTTCCTGAAAGTCATCTAGAACAGCCGGTCTTGATTGAAGTGGATAGTAGTAAGGATTCTTGATGGTATATTTATGATTCAAATTGGTACAGTCCTGTACATTCTCCGACTGTAATAATTGTAGATCAAAAAGGGATTTTTGTTCTTCATAGGTCCCTATGTTCGGGATTTCTTAAGTCCCCAAATTAAATTGTCCCTGGTTTTGGTCTGTACTCATTAGATCAGTTGGTTCTTCAAAAAAGTGACAACGTAAAGTCAGTGCTCTTGCAAATTTACTAACATCCATCATGGTTTTATATATATCAAATTCATTAGAAGGGGAAAAAGACAGTCCCTTGGATAAAACAGAAATTTGGGATTCGGACAATATATAGCTTGATAAGTTGATTAGCGGACATTGTATTTCTTCTTGTATCTCAGCAGGTACGATGTTTGTTCTTTTGTGTTTTCTGCCCCCTCGTTTCCTCCTCTTCCGTTTTTTGACGTTATAGTAGTATTGGGCGTGTTCACACCCATGGAACTTTTAATGTATGCAGTATTGCGTCTTGTAGCACTAAAAAAATCAGTTGAGGAGTCTGAAAGGTCATCTGAGGTGGTGGCTTCTAAATTATCCCAGGATGAATCTGATTCCAAAAAACTGACTTTTTTGCCAAAATGCCTATAGGTGCTTTTTTTGTTATTATTTGGCGTGTCTCCCTGTCTGAGTATGGGTCTGAGTATGGGTCATGTTAAAAACGCAGCGACTTTTACATCTTTTTCTACCAATATAAAATATAACATAAAATTTTTTATTAATTGTAATACTACTTATATTATATATATTATTTCATGCAGTGCGTGCTGTCTCCAATACGTGGGATGTATGTGTACTCCCTTGAAAAAATGCATCAGACGGCATTTATCAGATGCACATAATAAATTAAGTATCAGGTGTTCTGCAGCATCAAGACATTTTTCGCTATGCCATAATGGAGATACTTCAACATTTATAGTAACGGGCATAGAAAAAGTTTTGAAACCTCATAGAGGGGGTGATCATAGGAGAAAACTCCTTAATAGAGAAAGTTGGTGGATTTATACTTTAAATATACGTGTACCAACGGGTTTAAATATCAGACATGATTTGATGTATCATTATGAGTGATTATTTATGGATTATTATTATGTTTATGTTCCCTTTTTTTCTATTGGATTATTCACATTTATATGCATTGTTTCTATGTTATACAATTTTAATATGGTATGTGTGTTTACATTTTTGATTAACCTAGCTCTGAACAGGTGCATAGCAGGACATGACATATAAATACCACTTCCTTGCTGTTTTTTTGCTATGCAATGATTAAGAACTTTTAGTTCGAAACGCGTTTGCTGTTCTTCTCCAAGGTGGACTTTTAAAATATTTTCTGCATGACCCAATAAAATATGGATTTTAGAAGATTTGTTCAGCTGGATCTTCCTGGCTCCTCATTGTTCGTCTGGTAGCACTTCTGTCTCCATGCTGTTGATCTTCTAGGTGGGTGAGCTGATTTTTTCCTTCTTTTTCTGCATTATTAATGAGTGGGTCTCCTATACTGTTATTGCATATGCAGTGACTGCTAGGGCTGCCAAAAATTCGGCCGCAAGCCAATACCCCTTTGAAGAGACAAAGAGGAGGGTCTCAGTAAGAAAAGTGTTCCCATTATAAAGGAGTGGGTCTCCTATAGTGGTAATGCCCATGCTGTGACTGCAAGGGCTGCCAAAATTTGGGAAAAACCCCACTAACAATTTAAAGACACAAAGAGCAGGGCCACAGTAATGACATGTTTCCATTACAAAGGAGCAGGTGTGCTATACAGTTATAGGGTATGCAGTGAGTCCAACGGCTGCCAAAATTTAGGAAAAACCCCACTAAGAATTTAAAGACGCATAGAGCAGGGCCACAGTAAAGACATGTTTCCATTACAAAGGAGCGGGTGTGCTCTACAGTTATAGGGTATGCAGTGAGTCTAACGGCTAACAAAATTTAGGAAAAACCCCACTAATAATTTAAAGACACATAGAGCAGGACCACAGTAATGACATGTTTCCATTACAAAGGAGCGGATGTGCTATACAGTTATTGGGTATTCAGTGAGTCCAACAGCTGACAAAATTTAGGAAAAACCCCACTAACAATTCAAAGACACATAGAGCAGGGCCACAGTAATGACATGTTTCAAATACAAAGGAGCAGGTGTGCTATACAGTTATTGGGTATGCAGTAAGTCCAACGGCTGACAAAATTTAGGAAAAACCCCACTAACAATTTAAAGACACATAGAGCAGGGCCACAGTAATGACATGTTTCCATTACAAAGGAGCAGGTGTGCTAGACAGTTATAGGGTATGCAGCGAATCCAATGGCTGACAAAATTTAGGAAAAACCCCACTAACAATTTAAAGACACATAGAGCAGGGCCACAGTAATGACATGTTTCCATTACAAAGGAGCGGATGTGCTACACAGTTATAGGGTATGCAGTGAGTCCAACGGCTGACAAAATTTAGGAAAAACACCACTAACAATTTAAAGACACATACAGCAGAGCCACAGTAATGACATGTTTCCATTACAAAGGAGTGGGTGTGCTATACAGTTATAGGTTATGCAGTGAGTCTAACAGTTGACAACATTTGGGAAAAACCCCACTAACAATTTAAAGACACATAGAGCAGGGCCACAGTAATGACATATTTCCATTAGAAAGAGAGGGTCTTCCATACTGTTTGCCTATGCAGTGAAGCAACGGCTGCCAAAAATTTGGAGAAATTCCAATGCCCCTTGCAAGAGACGTAGAGGTCGGAGAGCCTCCTAAAAAAGTTGTTCCCATTATTAGGAAGTGGGTCTCCCATAGTGTTTGCCTAGGCAGTGAATGCAAAAGTTGCCAAAAATTGGAAGGCACTACAATGTCCCTTGGAAGAGATGTAGAGGGCCTCTTGAAAAAATGTTTCCATTATTAGGGAGTGGGTCTCCCATAGTGTTGGCCTATGAAGTGAATGCAAGGGCTGCCAAAAATTGGGAGGCACTCCAATGTCCCTTGGAAGAGACGTGGAGGAGGGCCTCATAAAAAAATGTTCCCATTAGAAAGGATCGGGTCTGTTATACTTGTAATGCCCATGCACTAAGCGTATGGGCTGACAAACATTTACCCCTGGTGGGTATACATGAACATATTGTATAACATTTTTTCTTAGGGGCATCATAAAAACCCTTTAAAAAAATTATGTGGATGTTGTATCACGGATCACATTCACCCTGGTGATATGGTGGTGGAGGATGAGGAGAAGGAGGAGGACAAGAGCAAATAGCCAAAATCATGAAGCGTATACCCATGTGTTGGTGAGAAAAGGTGCATGGGAATACACCTCCCAAAAAAAGACACTAGATTTGAGTTTATGTTATGCTGCTATCATTCGGTGGTGTTGAGAAGTCTGGCACAATCCAGCCCTTGTTCATTTTTATAAGAGTCAACCTGTCAGCATTTTCAGTTGACAGGTGGCTGCGCTTATCAGTTAGAATTCCACCAGCGGCACTAAAAACCCGCTCAGATAAAATGCTAGTGGCAGGGCAGGCCAGGACCTCCAAGGCATAGAGAGCCAGTTCATTCCACGTATCCAGCTTGGATACTCAATAATTATAAGGCACAGTGGAATCACGGAGGATGTTGGTACGGTCGGCAAGGCACTCCCTCAGCATCTTCCCAAACTTTGCACTCCTTGTGAGTAACCCGCACCTCAGGGCCTGTGCGATGGGAGGGGCTGAGAAAATTCTCCCAGAACTTTGACAGTGTTCCCCTGCCTCTGCTGTATTGGAGTTGTGTCTCTCTCGCCTGTAGTCCTTGGCTGTTCAACGAACTATGACCTCTGCCGCCAGCGTTTTCAGATGGGAATTTTTTTAATAGTTCCGCAACAAGGGTCTTCTGGTACAGCCCCATTTTTGTAGACCTGTCCGCCTCAGGAATAAGAGATATAAAGTTCTCCTTGTAGCTTGGGTCTAGAAGTGTCACCAACCAGTAATGACTGTCACACAAAATTTTGAGAACACAAGGGTCATGGGAAAGGCAGCGTAACATAAACTCAACCATGCGTGCCAGACTGTTAACAGGCAAGACTTCCGTGTCCTCATCAAGAGGATGTGTGACAATTCTCTCCTCCTCCTTCTCCTCCCCCTCCTCTCTGTCCTCCGGCCATCCACGCTGAACAGACGGTATGACAGTTGTGAAGGTAGTACCATCTATAGTGCATGAAACTAGCTCCTGTTCTTCCTCCTCCTCTTCCTCATTGTCACCTAATCCACATTGGGATGAGATGGGGCCGGGCTGTGTGTAATCACCCTGTATGGTTCCTTTCTCCATCTCATCGTCCTCCACCTGCAATGCATCCTCTTTGATTGTGAGCAGAGAGCATTTCAGAAGACAGAGAAGGGATGGTGATGTTAATTATGGCGTCATCACCGCTCACCATCTTGATGGAGTCCTCAAAGTTTTGGAGGATGGTACATATGTCTGACATCCATGTCCACTCCTGAGGTCTTATGTGTGGAGTCTGAACTGAATACCGACGGCCTTGTTGATGCTGGTACTCAACAACTGCCCTCTTCTGCTCACAAATCCTTCCCAACATCTGCAGTATAGAGTTCTAACGCATGGTGACCTCACACACCAGTCTGTGAGCCGGAAGCTGCGAACGCTTCTGAAGCACGGCAAGGGTGGTGGAAGCTGTAGGTGACTTTCTAAAATGGACACACAGGCGGCGTACTTTAACAAGCAGATCTGGCAGCTCTGGGGTTCGATTTGAGAAATTGCTGAACCTCGAGGGTAAGCACATGGGCCAGGCATGATATGTGTGTGAGCTCACATTGCCTCAGAGTCGCAACCAGGTTCCAGCCATTGTCACACACGACCATGCCTGGCTTTAGGTTCAGCGGTGTGAGCCCCAGATCTGCCTGCTCTTTCAGAGCTGTCCACAACTCTTCAGCATTGTGCGGTTTGTCACCTAAGCATTTTAGCTTCAGCACAGCCTGTTCCAGCTTGTGACTGATGTGGTCATTTCGGAGATGGAGGCTGAAGAGGAGGAGGAGGCTGAGGAGGATGAGGTGCAGGAGCTTTTGATTGTGGGGGCAACCCTGATTAACCTAGTACCTGCTATCCTTGGCGTCGGGATGACATGTTTCGCCCCAAGGTCCGATTGGGTCCCGGCTTCCACTATGTTAACCCAGTGTGCCGTCAGCTAGATGTACCGTCCCTGCCCACAAGCACTTGTCCACGTGTCCGTGGTTAGGTGGACTTTCCCAGTAACTGCGTTGTTGAGGGCACAGCTAATGTTTCGGGACACAAGCTTGTGTAATGCGGGGATGGCACACCGGGAGAAATAGTGGCGGCTGGGGACCGAGTACCGAGGAACGGCAGCCGCCACCAGGTTGCAACATTTCGAGCGCAAGCATAAAATAAAAACGTCAAGGCAGACGCACTTTCCAGATCATTTCTGTTGTCCGATCAGGAGGAGGAGTCTCAACACATTATTGAGCCCTCCAAAATAATTACTGTCACTCCTTTAGATTTGTCTCATCTTCCCCCTGGTAAGATGTACTTTGCTGAACCAGATAGGAAGTGGGTCGTTCTCTGGGGTCACTCCTTTAAATTGGTGGACCATGCTGGACAGAAGAAAACGGTTCTCCTCATTTTCCGATATTATCGGTGGCCGACCGTGCGCAAGGATGTTGCGGATTTCATCTCTGCCTGTTCCTCTTGTGCCCGAAATAAAACTCCTAAACAACTTCTGAGCCGTCGGTTACTTCCTTTGCCAGTACCTTCCACTCCCTTGCAGCGTATTCTGATCGATTTCATCACAGATCTTCCTGTATCGGCCTGTTGTATCATCATCTGGGTGGTTGTGGATCGCTTCTCCAGGGTGGCTCACTTCATTCCTCTGCCTGGCCTTCCATCTGCGCCACTGCTTGCTGAGAAATAAATTCTTCATATTTTTCGCCTCCATGGCCTGCCTCTTCATATTGTCTCGGATAGAGGAGGCTGTGACTAAACAGCTTCTTATCTTAATCAGCCAGACATCTAGATTTGTTAAGCCAAGAGAAATATACTATTGTGTTTGTGTTGAATTGTGAAAGTATGTGTATTTCTGCGGCTGGTCAAGAAGGACATACTATTATGTGTATAAACCTGAATGTTGTTAATGTTTGTTAATATGCTAATTACATATTATACTAAAGCCAGCTAGATGTTGATTTTCAAGAGCCCCCTGCTATACTATGTAAATTGATTAAATGCTCATACAATTAGACATGAGCCCTTTGGAATAATACCCTCCCTATTCTTTGACCTGTGGATGTGTGTTTGAAAGAACAATTGTAACTGTTACGGGTCCGGGTAGTGGAACCTCTGTGCTTCAGTGCAAGGAGGGACCAGAGGGGGGTAAGTAAGTGCCTACTCGGACCGATCCAGGTCACACGGCGGCTTAGTTGACTCCGTCAACCAGGAAGGGACCGGGCAGGTGAACCAGGTGCCACTCTGGGACTGACCTTGTGTGAGAGCAGGTGACTCCCACGGGTCAGATGACAGGAGCTGACCAGTACAGCGACTGAGCAGGGCAGGAAGGCTGGCGGGTGGTCCGGGTAGATAAGCACGCAGGTACGGCAGATAGCCAGACAAGTGCTCCAGGTAGGCAAGCAGGCGGGTACGGCGGATAGCCAGACAGGTGCTCCGGGTAGGCAAGCTGGCGGGCATGGCAGGTAACTGGCAGGTGCTCCAGGTAGGCAAGCTGGCGGGCATGGTTGGTAACTGGCAGTTGCTCCAGGTAGGCAGGCTTGCGGCCACGGCCGGTAACTGGTAGGTGCTCTGGGTAGACAGGCTGGCGGGCTGGACTGTTAGACAGAGTGGCGGGCAGGACTGACAAGCAGTGGGACCTGAGGGCTGAAGAAAGTGTTAGCACACAAAACAACAACCTTGCACAGGCACCTCCATTTTGGAGGAGGTGTCTTATATAGGGAAAGACCTCCGGCCATTGGCCGGGGACTCTTTAGGATGTGTTGCTTGGGGTTGCCAGGCGGGACCCTCCGGTCATCTGGCCCCATGGAAACTCTCAGAGAAGCCAGAGTGGGACCCTCGGGTCTCCTGGCCTTATATCTCGATGGACTGTCAGTTTCCTAACCTTGCCTCTACCTTCTCTCTGTGGGGGCCCGCCAAAAGCGGGGGTCCACTGGTTGAGGTAGTTGGCCCTGGAAGTCCCAAAGTTGCAGTTGTTCTATCCCGGTGGGCCAGCGGAAGGGTGAGACTGTGTAATTTGCACCATCTTGGGTAGTTGCTGGGACTGTTCTATATGTTTATTGTCCGTTTGGTGGTTCAATAAAATATTACCACACTGTGTTGTCTGAGTAATATTATGCCCACAGAAGACCCAGGGTCTTCACAGAGGCATCTAGTTTGGAGAGCCACATGCAAGCTACTGAATGTTACATTGGATTTGTCATCAGCCTATCATCCTCAGTCCAATGGCAGGCAGAGTGAGTCAATCAGATCCTCACTAATGTCCTCCGGCACTTTGTCAATGCCCACCACAGTGGCTGGGTCAAACTCATGCCTTGGGCCGAATTTTCCTACAATAACCATGTGAGCGAATCCACTGCCAAATCTCCATTTTTTGTGGTATACGATCAGCAGCCCAATATTCCGTTCCCTGTCTGCGCTTCCACCGAGATTCCTGCTGCCGAATCCCTTGTCAAAAGCTTCTATGAAATCTGGGAGGACACCAAGTCTGCATTACTGAAGCCCTCTGAGCGGATGAAGAGACATGCAGAAGAGACTCTGTTTCACCCTGGGGACAAGGTCTGGCTGTTGCCTAAGTATGTCCGTCTCAAGATACCCTCATATAAACTGGGCCCTCGCTTCATCAGTCCCTTTGAGGTTCTAAAACAGATTAATTTGGTGGCCTACAAACGCAGACTCCCTACCTCTTTACGGATCCCCAATTCCTTTCATGTGTCTCACCTTAAGCTTGTTGTACTCAGTCCTTTTTCCAAAGACCCTGGTATCACTCGTGCTGCAGTCAGCACTGAAGACTTTTTTGAGGTAGAGAATATTCTGGCCACCAAGAAGGTAAGAGGAAAAACCTTTTTTCTTGTGGATTGGAAGGGGTTTTGGTCATGAGGAGAGGTCCTGGGAGAACATCCATGCCCGTCTTACGAGCTTAAAAATAGGGGGCATAAAGGGGGTACTGTGGAGCTGGCGTACCTGTATGCCACCCCTCTCCCCCAGCAGGGATGCCCGCTTATTCAGTGCCGCGGGCCCCGTCCCACACTTCCTCCTTCCTCGGTGTCTGCTGTTGCCCGGGGTATGGCCATCGCGCTCAGGTCCCCGGGCACTATGCTTAGAGCATGTGTGCTCCCTCCTTCTTAACAGGGCCAAGCATGCCATCCTAAGGTGTCCCCAGCAACTCCCCGGGCACACTCGCCCGAACCCATGCAGATCGACCAGACCAAGATGGTCAAGTCTCGCCAAGAAACATACCAGCCGAGGGGAGCTGTTTCTACTGTGGTAGTAAGGAGCACTTGATCCGTTCCTGTCCGGTGAAGCCGGGAAACTCCAGTATCTAGGACCGCTCGGAGAGGTCGTCCTAGGCAAGAGTAAATCCTCTCCGTTCTTGACTTTATCCATTTCTATTTCATGTGGAGAGAACCGCTTCTTTGAAGCCTCCCATCTGGATTCTGGAGCTGCTGGGAATCTCATTTCCCAGTCCCTTGTAGAGAAGTATCAGATTCCTACCAAACCTCTGGCAGAACCATTGGCAGTCGCTTCCGTGGATGGAAGACTCCTTCCGGTGACCATCTTGCTCGTCACTGAGCCCTTCAGGTGGGAATGCTGCACTCAGAGAGGATCTCCTTCCATGTGCTTACCTGACTCTCTCACTCCCTTTTGCTAGGTCTACCATGGCTGCAGAGACATGAACCTGTTCTGAATTGGCAATCCGGTGAGGTGCTCCATTGGGGGCAGAATTGCCATGAGACCTGCCTGGTCCCGGTTCGCCCGGCTCGACCTCCGTCTACTCCAGCTAATTTACCTGGTCTACCGGCACCTTACTGGTCCTATGCAGATGTCTTCGACAAGAAGGAAGCAGAGACACTGCCACCTCATAGGCCATATGATTGCCCTATCGACCTGGTACCCGGTGCCATTCCGCCCCATGGACGTATTTGTCCGTTGTCGTTGGCCTAAACCCAGGCCATGTCGGAGTACATCTAAGAAAATCTGGCTAGGGGATTCATCCAGAAATCTACCTCCCCGGCTGGAGCCGGATTTTTTTTCGTAAAAAAGAAAGACGGTTCACTACGCCCCTGTATCGATTATAGAGGACTCAACCAAATTACTATCAAAAACAAATACCCCCTGCCGCTCATCTCTGAGCTGTTCGACCACCTTAAAGGTGCGAAGATCTTCACCAAGCTTGATCTTCGTGGGGCGTATAACTTGGTCCGGATCCGCCAAGGAGATGAGTGGAAGACGGCATTCAATATCCGGGATGGCCACTATGAATACCGTGTGATGCCCTTTGGCCTCTGTAACGCTCCAGCCATCTTCCAAGAATTAGTTAACAACATCTTCCGTGACCTCTTATATTCTTGCGTGGTGGTGTACCCGGACGACATCTTGGTCTTCTCTCTGGATCTTCCCACACACCGGAGGGATGTTCGTCAGGTCCTGCTTAGGCTTAGGCAGAATCACCTATATGCAAAATTTGAGAAATGCCTCTTCGAGCAGACCTCTCTTTCATTCCTGGGCTATATTATCTCTAAGACAGGTCTACGGATGGACCCCGAGAAGGTCTCTGCTGTCTTAAAGTGGCCCCGTCCAGAGGGGTTGAAGGTGATTCAGCGATTCCTGGGCTTCACCAACTATTACCGTCTCTTCATCCCACATTTCTCTTCCAGGACTGCTCCCATCTCTGCGCTCACCCGTAAGGGAGCAAATCCTAAGGAATGGCCGTCCGAAGCGGAGGAGGCCTTCCCCTCCTTAAAACAAGCCTTCTCTTCTGCCCCAGTGCTGCCCCGTCCGGATTCCAACAAACAGTTCTTTCTGGAGGTTGATGCTTCCTCTTCCGGAGCCGGAGCGGTGCTCACCCAGAAATCTCCGTCCGGGAGAATGGTAACCTGCGGCTTCTTCTCCAAGCTCTTCTCCTCGCCCGAGCGCAACTGCTCCATAGGAGACCGAGAACTGCTAGCCATCAAATTGGCGCTGGAGGAGTGGCGTTACCTGCTTGAGGGGGATATGCACCCTGTGGTCATCTACACTGACCACAAAAACCTGGCATATCTACAGAATGCCCAAAGACTCAATCCGCATCAGGCCCGGTGGTCTTTGTTCTTCACCCGCTTCAACTTTACCCTACATTACCACCCTGCGGACAAGAATGTTAAAGCCGACGCCTTGTCCCGATCCTTCCTGTCTTCCGATCAAGAGGAGGAGCCTATGCATATCATCGATCCCTCAAAAGTGATGAATGTGACCCCCTTGGACCTGTCTCGTCTCTCACCCGGTAAGACGTTTGTAGCAGTTCCGGATCATAAGAAGGTTCTTCACTGGGGTCATTCATCTAAACTAACCGGCCATGCTGGCCAGAAGAAGACCTTCCTGCTCATTACCCGGCATTACTGGTGGCCTACCCTGCGAAAGGATTGTGGTAGACTTCGTCACGGCCTGTTCGTCCTGTGCCCGCAACAAGGTTCCCAGACATCTTCCAGCCGGCCGTCTCCTGCCTCTTCCCATACCTGCTGCCCCGTGGCAACACATTGCTATGGACTTTATTACTGATCTCCCTGTTTCTGCCGGTTGTACTGTCATTTGGGTGATCGCTGACCGCTTTTCTAAAATGGCCCACTTCATCCCTCTGCCTGGTCTCCCGTCTGCATCTGTGCTGGCTAAGGACTTTATCCATCAGATCTTTCGTCTCCACGGCCTACCCCTCCACATTGGGTCTGATCGCGGGGACCAGTTTACTTCGCGCTTCTGGAGAGCTACGTGTAAGCTGCTGGATGTCACCCTGGATTTCTCCTCTGCTTACCATCCGCAGTCCAAAGGCCAAGTGGAACGTATCAACCAGATCCTTACCAGCTACCTCCGGCACTTCGTCAACGCTCACCATACCGATTGGGTAGAGCTCCTACCATGGGCCGAGTTCTCCTATAACAACCATGAGAGCGAATCTTCTTCCAAGTCCTCGTTCTTTGTGATCTACGGTCAACATCCCCGGATTCCGTTTCCCGTCTCCGCTTCTGTGGACAACCCTGCCGCGGAGTCTCTGGTCAGCGAATTTTCCACCATTTGGGAGGACACTAGATCTACACTTCTTCAATCCTCCGAGCGGTTGAAGAAACATGCTGATAAGAGACGCCTGGACCCACCTCAATTCCGTCCGGGAGACAAGGTTTGGCTCTCCTCCAAACATGTTCATCTCAAAATACCCTCCTATAAGTTGGGTCTACGGGTCATCGGTCCATTTGAAGTCCTCAAGCAAATCAACCCAGTGGCCTACAAGTTAAAACTCCCGGCCACCTTACGGATTCCCAACTCCTTCCACGTATCTCTCCTCAAACCAGTTGTGCTTAATTCTTTTTCTGACAATCCAGGTACCTCCCCAGCTCTGGTCTCCGCTGAGGACGTCTATGAGGTAGAGAGCATTCTCGCCACCAAGAGGGTAAAAGGAAAATCCTTTTTTCTGGTAGATTGAGAACTTGGGAACCCAGGGAGAACATCCACGCCCCGCTTCTCCTTAAAAAATTTCTTTCCGGCCTAAAAAAGAGGGGGTGTAAAGGGGGGGGGTACTGTAGTTTCGGCGCCTCTGCCCCCTGACAGGCAGAGACGCCATCCCCCTTACCGCCGCGCTTCCGGCCCGACGTCTTCCGGCTCTCCTGCTGCTGCCGGCGCACGCAGCTTCCCGGGCACTGTGCTTAGGGTGCGCGCGCGTGCGCTCCCTCCCTCTTAAAGGGGCCATGCATTCCATCCTAAAGGGTCCCCGGCCAATGGCCGGAGGACCTCCCATATAAAAGGCACCTCCTCCAAAATGGAGGTGCCCGTGCAAGGTTGTAGCTTTGTGTCCTAGACTCTGCTTCAGCCCTCAGGTTCAGTCCGCCAGCCTGACTACCAGTCCAGTCCGCCAGCCTGACTACCATTCCAGTCCGCCAGCCTGACTACCAATCCTGTCCGCCAGCCTGACTACCAGTCCAGTCCACCAGCCTGACTACCAGTCCAGTCCGCCAGCCTGACTACCAGTGCAGTCCACCAGCCTGACTACCAGTCCAGTCCGCCAGCCAGACTACCTGTCTCCGCCAGCCTAGTGTACTCTCCAACTCGACGGTCTGCCTACGATCCAAACCCGCCAGTCTGTCTAGGGCCTGGCTTGCCTGCCTACCCGGAGAACGTACCAGTTACCTGCCGTGCCTATCAGTCAGCCTACCTGGAGGCTCCTACCAGTTACCTGCCGTGCCTACGCGGAGGCTCCTGCCAGTTACCCGTGGGAGTCACCTGCTCTCATACAAGGACAGGCCCAGAGTAGCACCTGGTCCCTCTGCTCGGTCCTTCCCAGGTTCAATGAGTCGATTGAGCCGCCGTGTGACCTTGGTCAGTCCGAGTTGATACCTAGTTACGCCCCTCTGGTCCCTCCTTGCTCCGTAGCACAGAGGTTCCACCACCCGGATCCGTAACATTTATTCTCAGTACGTTATACATACAGCACTCAGCGTAAGTGAGTATAACCCCCTGTGTTCTCAGTACGTTATACATACAGCACTCAGCGTAAGTGAGTACACCCTCCTGTATTCTCAGCACGTTGTACATTCAGCGCTCAGCATAAGTGAGTACACCCCCTGTGTTCTCAGTACGTTATACATACAGTCATGGCCAAAAGTATTGAGAATGAGACAAATAGTAATTTTTCCAAAGTTTACTGCTTCATTTTTTGTAATGGCAATTTGCATATACTCCTGAATGTCAAAGAGTGATCAGCTTAACAGCAATTACTGTACTTGCAAAGTAAATATTTGCCCAGAAAATGAACTTTAACCCCCAAAACACATTTCAACATCATTGCAGTCCTGCCTTAAAAGGAGCAGCTAACATTGTTTTAGTGATTGATCCATTAACACAGGTGTGAGTGTTGATGAGGACAGGGCTGGCGATCAATCAGTCATGATTAAGTAAGAATGATATCACTGGACACTTTAAAAGGAGGCTGGTTCTTGGTATCATTGTTTCTCTTCAGTTAACCATGGTTATCTGTAAAGAAACACGTGCAGCCATCATTGCACTGCACAAAAATGGCCTAACAGGGAAGAGTATCGCAGCTACAAAGATTGCACCTCAGTCAACAAACTATCGCATCATCAAGAACTTCAAGGAGAGAGCTTCCATTGTTGTCAAAAAGGCTCCAGGGCGCCCAAGAAAGACCAGCAAGCGCCAGGACCGTATCTTAAAACTGTTTCAGCTGCGGGATCGGACTACCAGCAGTGCCGAGCTTGATCAGGAATGGCAGCAGGCTGGTGTGAGTGCTTCTGCACGCACTGTGAGGTGGAGACTCTTTGAGCAAGGGCTGGTTTCAAGGAGGGCAGCAAAGAAGCCACTTCTCTCCAGAAAAAACATCAGGGACCAACTGATATTCTGCAAAAGGTACAGGGAGTGGACTGCTGAGGACTGGGGCAAAGTCATTTTCTCTGATGAATCCCCTTTTCGATTGTTTGGGACATCTGGAAAACAGCTTATTCGGAGAAGAAGAGGTGAGCGCTACTACCAGTCTTGTCTCATGCCAACTGTAAAGCATCCTGAAACCATTCATGTGTGGGGTTGCTTCTCAGCCAAGGAAATCGGCTCACTCACAGTCTTGCCTAAAAACACAGCCATGAATAAAGAATGGTACCAGAATGTCCTCCAAGAGCAACTTCTCCCAACCGTCCAAGAGCAGTTTGGCGCCCAACAATGCCTTTTCCAGCATGATGGAGCACCTTGCCATAAAGAAAAGGTGATAACTAAATGGCTCATGGAACAAAACATAGAGATTTTGGGTCCATGGCCCGGAAACTCCCCAGATCTTAATCCCATTGAGAACTTGTGGTCAATCATCAAGAGACGGGTGGACAAACAAAAACCAACAAATTCTGGCAAAATGCAAGCATTGATTATGCAAGAATGGACTGCTATCAGTCAGGATTTGGTCCAAAAGTTGATTGAGAGCATGCCAGGGAGAATTACAGAGGTCTTGAAGAAGAAGGGGCAACACTGCAAATATTGACTTGCTGCATTAACTCATTCTAACTGTCAATATAACCTATTGGTACTCATAATATGATTGCAATTATATTTCTGTATGTGATATAAACATCAGACAAACACTAATAAAAACCAGAGGCCAGCAGATCATGTGAAAATATAATTTTGGTGTCATTCTCAAAACTTTTGGCCATGACTGTACAGCGCTCAGCATAAGTGAGTACACCCCCCTGTTTTCTCAGTACATTATACATACAGCGCTCAGCATAAGTGAGTACACCCCCTGTATTCTCAGTACGTTATGCATACAGCGCTCAGCATAAGTGAGTACACCCCCCTGTATTCTCAGTACATTATATATACAGCACTCAGCGTAAGTCAATACACCCCCCTGAATTCTCAGTACGTTATACATACAGCACTCAGCGTGAGTACACCCCCCTGTATTCTCAGTACATTATATATACAGCACTCAGCATAAGTGAGTACACCCTCCTGTATTCTCATTACGTTATACATACAGCGCTCAGCATAAGTGAGTACACCCCCTGTATACTCAGTACGTTATATATACAGATCTCAAGTAAGTGAGTACACCCCCTGTATTCTCAGTATGTTATATATACAGCGCTCAGTGTGAGTACACTCCCCTGTATTCTCAGTACGTGACACATACAGTGGTCAGCATAAGTGAATACACCCCCTGTATTTTCAGTATGCTATATATACAGTGCTCAGCATAAGTGAGTACACCCCCTGTGTTCTCAGTACGTTATATAGACACCGCTCAGCGTAAGTGAGTACACCCCCCTGTATTCTCAGTACATTATACATACAGCGCTCAGTGTAAATACACCACCCTGTATTTTCAGCATGTTATACCTACAGCACTCAACATAAGTGAATACACCCCCTGTATTCTCAGCACGTTATACATACAGTGCTCAGGGTAAGTAAGTACACCCCCTGTATTGTCAGTATAATATACATACAGCGCTCAGCGTAAGTTAGTACACCCCCCTGTATTCTCAGTATGTTATACACAAAGCACTCAGCGTAAGTGAGTACACCCCCCTGTATTCTCAGTATGTTATAGATACAGCACTCAGCGTAAGTGAGTACACCCCTCTGTATTCTCAGTACGTTATACATACAGCACTCAGCGTGAGTACACCCTCCTGTATTCTCAGCACGTTGTACATACAGCACTCAGCATAAGTGAGTACACCCCCTGTGTTCTCATTACGTTATACATACAGCACTCAGCATAAGTGCGTACACCCCCTGTATTCTCAGTATGTTATACATACAGCGCTCAGCATAAGTGAGTACACCCAATGTGTTCTCAAAACGTTATATATACAGCACTCAGCGTAAGCGAGTACACCCCCTGTGTTCTCAGTACGTTATACATACAGCATTCAGCATAAGTGAGTACACCCCCCTGTATTTTCAGTACATTAAATATACAGCACTCAGCGTAAGTGAGTACACCCCCCTGTATTCTCAGTACATTATACATACAGCGCTCAGTGTAAATACACCACCCTGTATTTTCAGCATGTTATACCTACAGCACTCAACATAAGTGAATACACCCCCTGTATTCTCAGCACGTTATACATACAGTGCTCAGGGTAAGTAAGTACACCCCCTGTATTGTCAGTATAATATACATACAGCGCTCAGCGTAAGTTAGTACACCCCCCTGTATTCTCAGTATGTTATACACAAAGCACTCAGCGTAAGTGAGTACACCCCCCTGTATTCTCAGTATGTTATAGATACAGCACTCAGCGTAAGTGAGTACACCCCTCTGTATTCTCAGTACGTTATACATACAGCACTCAGCGTGAGTACACCCTCCTGTATTCTCAGCACGTTGTACATACAGCACTCAGCATAAGTGAGTACACCCCCTGTGTTCTCATTACGTTATACATACAGCACTCAGCATAAGTGCGTACACCCCCTGTATTCTCAGTATGTTATACATACAGCGCTCAGCATAAGTGAGTACACCCAATGTGTTCTCAAAACGTTATATATACAGCACTCAGCGTAAGCGAGTACACCCCCTGTGTTCTCAGTACGTTATACATACAGCATTCAGCATAAGTGAGTACACCCCCCTGTATTTTCAGTACATTAAATATACAGCACTCAGCGTAAGTGAGTACACCCCCCTGTATTCTCAGTATGTTATACATACAGCACTGAGCGTAAGTGAGTACACCCCCCTGTATTCTCAGTACATTATATATACAGCACTTAGCGTACGTGATTACACCCTCCTGTATTCTCAGTATGTTATGCTGTAACACAGGTACTTTAGATGCAATGACACAGAACAGAAATACAGAGCAGCCAATACAGGGTTAATAAACAGGGGAGGTTTATAATAACAGGGTCAATCTCCACGCAGGAAGTAACAGGGGAAAATATGGGGAAATACAAGGGAAATAGCAGGTAGAAGTCTATAACTGACAGTTCACAGTTTAACTAGATGTAGC
The DNA here is from genome assembly GCF_046119375.1 of Phyllobates terribilis. Classification (NCBI taxonomy): domain Eukaryota; kingdom Metazoa; phylum Chordata; class Amphibia; order Anura; family Dendrobatidae; genus Phyllobates; species Phyllobates terribilis. Next base: position 310,355,170 of record NW_027362763.1, on the reverse strand, counting down.
AGAGTTAAACCGGTTGTAATCAACAGTTTTTACACTTAGCTGACTTTTATCCTCCACAAGGCAGTTGCCAGCTGATGCTGGTGATACTTTCTTCAGGCTTACCCACCCAAACAATGCTCCATCTTCTGGCAGCAGCAGGTGGTCTCCGGTTTTACCCGCTGAGCCCCTAGTCCATAACAGTGCACCTCACGTGCTCGGCTCCACCGACCCTGCGTCTCTCTCCCTCTAGTCGGCTTGACTCATCCGGTCCACTGCACTCGGATCTTGCTCCCAGTACTGGAGCCAGGAGCCTGGACCCTCTCACACTGCTCTCCTGAGCAGAACTCTCTTGCCGCTTTCCCACGCAAAAGTCCTCGTCTCCCCCTCTCTCTAGCCACGCCACCAGTTTCCCGGTCACCTGACCTCCCAGCTCTCACTCTGGAATGCCCCCAGCTTCTCAGTCACCTGACTCCTGTGCTCGCAGTCTGTCTTCCCCCTGCAACCAGAGGTACGGCCCCGGCAGTTCCGGATCCCTTGCTCTGAAAGTACTTACACCCCGGTCTTCCCCCTTACAATACATACAGCGCTCAGCATAAGTGAGTACACCCCCTGTATGCTCAGTACATTATATATACAGAGCTCAAGTAAGTGAGTACACCACCTGTATTCTCAGTATGTTATATATACAGCGCTCAGTGTGAGTACACCCCCCCTGTATTCTCAGTACGTGACACATACAGTGCTCAGCATAAGTAAATACACCCCCTGTATTCTCAGTATGTTATATATACAGTGCTCAGCATAAGTGAGTACACCCCCTGTGTTCTCAGTACATTATATTGACACCGCTCAGCGTAAGTGAGTACACCCGCCTGTATTCTCAGTATGTTATACATACAGCGCTCAGAGTAAATGAGTACACCCCCTATATTCTCAGTACGTTATACATAAAGCACTCAGCACAAGTGAGTACACCCCCTGTATTCTCGGCATGTTATACATACAGCACTCAGTGTGAGTACACCCCCTGTATTCTCAGCACCTTATACATAAAGCGCTCAGCGTAAGTGAGCACATTCCCCTGTATTCTCAGTATGTTATGCATACAGCACTCAGTGTAAGTGAGTATACCCTCCTGTATTCTCAGCACGTTATACATACAGCGCTCAGCGTGAGTACACCCCCTGTATTCTCTTTACGCTATATATACAGTGCTCAGCATAAGTGAGTACACCCCCCTGTATTCTCAGTAGTTTATACATACAGCGCTCAGTGTGAGTACACCCCCTGTATTCTCTGTATGCTATATATACAGTGCTCAGCATAAGTGAGTACACCCCCCTGTATTCTCAGTACGTTATACATACAGCGCTCAGCGTGAGTACACCTCACTGTATTCTCAGTACATCTTATAAATGCTGGAGGCATCCTACTGTCCGAAGCCGGGATGGGTGGCTCCTGCTCAGTGAGGCGCCGGAGTCGGCATGTGTGCAAACTGCACTACAGCACCATTTTATTGTAGACACTGTATATGGGAATTTGCAGACAGTGTCTTTAAAAAATGGAGCAGAGTAGTGCTGTATGTGACGCGCCCCCTGGGCCATGTTGTTAGGGTTACCCGGAGCCGGATCAGATGGGGGTTGTAGTCTCCGAGTGGCTGTGACCCGGTCCGTGCCCAGGGTGTCAAACTCAGTGTGTGGCAGTCTTTACAGATGTTGTTAAATGTTCTTTAGTGTCGACTACGCCACCCGTTGATTTGCGGTCAAAAGGCCGCCGCTGCAGCAGGGTCCGCTGAGGCTGTTGGTATGTGTGCAGCTGTGGTAGTATAACCCCCAACGGGAGGGGTATAGCCTCAGGGGGTCAGATGTAGAGGATGGTGGTTGTGAAGGTGCAGGAGAGCTAAGCAAGAAGACTCAGAGTCGGGCTGTGTAGTTCAGGGGTTTTTACTTACGGGTGTTCTTATGGTCACTCTGGCCTGAAGCGACCACCCGAGCCGTGCTGCGTCCACCAGGTCCTGGACTCGGCCAACCCCCAAGCAATTCTGGAGCGTGGTCCTGAGCTCCTGTCTGACTTTCCCTCTCTTCTGGCCGTTCTCACTAGGGATCCACTTATGTCCGGCTCCCTCGGGTCTCTTGGTGGGTACTCCTCTTCTGGGTTCCCTGACCCTATACTTGGTATGCCTTCCTAGTGGATTTAGTGAGGGTCGTGGCAGATCCTGCCCACGACCTCCGGTTCCTGGCTAAGGTGTGCTTTTCTCTCTGCCAGCTTGGGATCCGGTACCCTGGGTGCCAACCCTTCACCCTGCTGTTTGTATTCTGGGGTCTTGGGGTTCCTTCTTCTTCTCTCTGGGTCCTTCTGACTCCTCTCTCTCTCTCAGACTTGGCCTTGGAGCTGGGCCCAGCCGGAACCACAACTCCCTGTCAGCCCTTCTGGCTGAGCTTCGCTGCTCTGCTCCTCTGACTAAACTCTGACAGACTGACTCACTCTACAAAAGACCCTGTCCTAAGATGGTGCCCACCTTATATACTCCCTCTATGTGTGAGCTCAGGTGACCAGCACCCAATGAGCTCCTAGCCTTACCCAGACTGCTCCCCCTATCTGCCCCTACACTACTGGGATGTTCCACCCCCCTCCCACTCCAGCCAGGGACAGACTCTATCATACCTGCACATATATTGGTGGGAGTACCGTCGATCTGTCCCCCGGAAATGGTATGTATGTAGTGTATGCAGCTATCTGAGCTCAGTTCCACACTCCATCCTTACCCGGGAGTGGAATACCACACCTCTGGCTTGAGGTGTAATAACCCTGTAGCAGCCGAGTCCTCAGGGTGCTACATTCCCCCCTGGTAAATCACAGCACGTCCTCGGGCTGCAAGAGAATAAAAACATCCACAAACATACATTTTTTTTTCATAAAACATAAACATATAAAACATCATATATTATCAGCATAAACTTTTCATATAAAGCTTTTCATAAATAACACTCTTGTTCCTCCGGCCACGGTGCAACTTGTGACCGGGTAAAGTGCGACAGTCTCTTGTAGTAAAAACAACAGTTTCCTATAAAACCGGTAGGGGGCGCCTTAGAAAGCGCAACTATATACAAGGGAAGGTGGTCGCTCTCAGTCCTCGACCAGTGGGGAAAAGGGATGGCTGCTCACAGTCCTCAGCCTGTGGGGAGATGGGACACACTGGAACAGTTCACACTTGTCCCAACGGGGACCTTATTTTAAGTTAGCAGCATGGCATATACCCTGACGGGTAACTATGTACAGTCTCTTTACCGTACTTTAATGACGGCGTACTCCTGCTCCTCCTTCAGACCCGTCCGGGTCCTCTTGCTCCTCTTCACACCGTAGCTCCTCCTCCGTCAGCCGGTGTACATGGAGAGCGTAGGGTCCTTTGGCACACTTGTGCCGGGTGAACGTGACCTCGTCCCCTACATATAGGTCACGACCTCTGTGTCCCTCCGGCAGATGGGACTCCACGTCTCTTCTGGTGACAAAGACGTCGCCGGGGGTGTGATGATCTCTGATGAAACCCCAACCGTGCTGCAGTTGGAATTTAATTACAGTCCCGGTGGCACGGGGACCGTGGGCTGCACGGGGGTTCCTCCTGGTCCGGCTCTTCTGCTCTGCACTCTGTTCCTGCAGCCGCTGCTCTCGGACCCGCCTCTCTCTTCGCTCGCGGTCAAAGACCTCTAACTGCTGCCGGCAGCACTCCGCACGATCAGCTGCGGCTGCCCGAGTCTCTTGGGTGAATCCCATGAGGTCTCCTCCGGTGGGGTCCCACGCAAACTGCGCTTCCTCCAACGAGAGTGGGGTGATCTTAATGGGCTTCGGAACCGGAATCAGGGGCTCATCTAGGGGTCTTTCTTTTTGGAGTTCCAGTTGGTAGTACTCCGGTGGCCATATAAAGGGCTGCCCATCCGGGCAAGTGTGCTGGGCAAACAAGTCTTCACCCAGGTGCGGCACTCTAGATGTTGAGGGCGCGGTGGTGGTAGCGGCGCCCGGGTTCGCCAGGCCTTGCGACCAGGCCTGGGGTACCCTGAACGTAAAGGGCACCGTGAAGACGGCGGCGCCCGGGGTTACTTGGCCCAGCGACCAGGCCGGTGGCTCAGTGGAGGTAGAGGGCGCTGTTGGTACTGCGGCGCCCGGGGGTACTAGACCTTGCGACCAGGCCGGTGGTGTTTCCTGCTTTGCCGCGCTCAGGGTTGAGGCGCGTGACGTCACAGGGGTCGGGGCCGCGGCTTCTGCTTGAGGCCTTGTCTGGAGCGGTGACGATGCAGCGACGGGCACGGCAGGGGGAATTTCGGGCTCTGCGACGGGGAGCTGGGGCAGGCACGCGGTTTCTCGGCTCGGGGTAGTGACGTCCCCTTTACCTGCCACCATCTGTCCAGCTCCCTTCTCGGCGCCGTCTCCGGCCTTCACTCCTCCTGCACCATCCTCAGAGGCGGTCTGTCTCCTCGTCTCGGGTGGCGTGCTTCGCTGGCGGGTTCTTGCCTGCAGGGCCATCTCTCGGCTCCACTCCGTCAGCGTCTCTCGCTGCACCTGGGCCATCCTCCATGCGAGGCGCTCCAGCGCGGTCTGTGCACACTCCCGGTCTCGGGGGAGCTGTGCCTGGATCTCCACTAAGCCTAGTGGGGTTGTTGCTTGCAGCAGGCTCCTGACCACTGGATCGGTGCTGCCTGCCTCTCCCTCCATCTCCGGGTACGACTTCTCCGGAGTCCTCTCCAGACTTCTTGTCTCCGGGTGCGCTCTCTCCAGACTCCTCCAGGCTGCACCCATCTTCTCTCTTTTTTTTTGTATACGCCCATACTGAGGGCGGTCCTGGGGTAACTTGGTGATTGTCAGTTCCAGGGGCAGACCCCCCACGCTGATGGACATCTCAATCATTGCAGTCTCTGCTGGTAAGGGCGGTCTTCGTTTTTGGCGCCATTCTTGGTCCTGGCCCACGATGGGAGGTGGCCTCTTGCCACCCTCTGGCACGCCCATAATGGCGTCCGCTCTGCCAGGGCGGGAAATCTTCTGAAATGGCGGGAACCGCTTCCCAGTGGCGGGAAACTCTGTGGATGGCGGGAAAAGACTGCAGATGACGGGCAAATGGCGGGAACCGATCCGAGATGGCGTCCGATGGCGGGGACCCTCCGGAATCGGTGGGAGACTTCTTTTTGAGGTAAATGTGAACTTTTCTTCAGGCACGCAGTACCCGATGGTCGCGGGCACGAGATCCTGCCGACTACGCCAAAGTTGACGCGCCCCCTGGGCCATGTTGTTAGGGTTACCCGGAGCCGGATCAGATGGGGGTTGTAGTCTCCGAGTGGCTGTGACCCGGTCCGTGCCCAGGGTGTCAAACTCAGTGTGTGGCAGTCTTTACAGATGTTGTTAAATGTTCTTTAGTGTCGACTACGCCACCCGTTGATTTGCGGTCAAAAGGCCGCCGCTGCAGCAGGGTCCGCTGAGGCTGTTGGTATGTGTGCAGCTGTGGTAGTATAACCCCCAACGGGAGGGGTATAGCCTCAGGGGGTCAGATGTAGAGGATGGTGGTTGTGAAGGTGCAGGAGAGCTAAGCAAGAAGACTCAGAGTCGGGCTGTGTAGTTCAGGGGTTTTTACTTACGGGTGTTCTTATGGTCACTCTGGCCTGAAGCGACCACCCGAGCCGTGCTGCGTCCACCAGGTCCTGGACTCGGCCAACCCCCAAGCAATTCTGGAGCGTGGTCCTGAGCTCCTGTCTGACTTTCCCTCTCTTCTGGCCGTTCTCACTAGGGATCCACTTATGTCCGGCTCCCTCGGGTCTCTTGGTGGGTGCTCCTCTTCTGGGTTCCCTGACCCTATACTTGGTATGCCTTCCTAGTGGATTTAGTGAGGGTCGTGGCAGATCCTGCCCACGACCTCCGGTTCCTGGCTAAGGTGTGCTTTTCTCTCTGCCAGCTTGGGATCCGGTACCCTGGGTGCCAACCTTTCACCCTGCTGTTTGTATTCTGGGGTCTTGGGGTTCCTTCTTCTTCTCTCTGGGTCCTTCTGACTCCTCTCTCTCTCTCAGACTTGGCCTTGGAGCTGGGCCCAGCCGGAACCACAACTCCCTGTCAGCCCTTCTGGCTGAGCTTCGCTGCTCTGCTCCTCTGACTAAACTCTGACAGACTGACTCACTCTACAAAAGACCCTGTCCTAAGATGGTGCCCACCTTATATACTCCCTCTATGTGTGAGCTCAGGTGACCAGCACCCAATGAGCTCCTAGCCTTACCCAGACTGCTCCCCCTATCTGCCCCTACACTACTGGGATGTTCCACCCCCCTCCCACTCCAGCCAGGGACAGACTCTATCGTACCTGCACATATATTGGTGGGAGTACCGTCGATCTGTCCCCCGGAAATGGGATGTATGTAGTGTATGCAGCTATCTGAGCTCAGTTCCACACTCCATCCTTACCCGGGAGTGGAATACCACACCTCTGGCTTGAGGTGTAATACCCCTGTAGCAGCCGAGTCCTCAGGGTGCTACATATGCGCATGTGCTGACTCTGTTAATAAAATTAAAAATGTGCCAATAAAAATGCTCACCACACGGGCGTAGAACGGGTTCAATAGCTTGTATAATGTATGATGCAGTTTCACACCATAGAACCATAGAGTCTCAGTGTATCCTATGTGAGGAAGCTTTATACTGCAGAGTCTGAATGTATGCTGTGTGATGCTGCTTCACACTGCAGTCTCAGTCTATCATTTGTTTTCAGTTTCATACTACACTCAGTCTATCCTCTGTGATGCAGCTTCACACAGAAGAGTTTCTTTGTAAGCCATGTAATGCAGTTTCATACTGCAGAGTCTCAGTATGTTCTTTATAAATTGCAGAGTCTCTGTGTATCCAGTGTGAAGCAGCTTCACTATGCAGAGTCTCAGTAGATCCTGTGTGAAGCAGCTTCACTATGCAGAGTCTCAGTAGATCCTGTGTGATGCAGCTTCACTATGCAGAGTCTCAGTAGATCCTGTGTGATGCAGCTTCACTATGCAGAGTCTCAGTATATACCTGGTGATGCAGCTTCACACCGTAGAGTCTCAGTGTATACCTGGTGATGCAGCTTCACACCGTAGAGTCTCAGTGTATCCTGTGTGATGAAACTTTACACTACAGAGTCTGAATGTATCCTGTGTGATGCAGCTACACAAAACTGGGTATTCTTAGGCACTTGAGCAATTAGCTTATAAGAGGTTATACAAAAGGAAGACATACATGACAGGAGGGATTTGATAAGAGATGTAGTCATCCTATGGTTCACCAGAAGCCAGAGACTGGTATCCTGTATATGCAGGAAAGAATGTACTGAACTAGTGGTAAGAGAGAAGATCAGAGGGCATGCATGCCCACAATGAAGAGGGAAAATGTATGGGTGAAAGTGAGCTGACATTAAATGAATTTCACTCCTAGAATATTGCTGGTGAGTTAGCATTATCTCTGTGAAAGAAATGAGCTAGAGTGCTACATTTAACAATATAACATGCAGGACTGTGCTGCTACTCTTGCAACTTGAAGATGTACTATATATGCACTAATTCACTACAAAAAAAAAGTAATTAGACTTTTGACTCTTCCTCAGCAACCATGTTTACTGGCTGCTATGATTCACTATATCACACTAACAACATATCACTCAATATTAGCACATACCCGTCTTGCCTCCAAAGAAACTCCTTCAGTAAAGATACACTTGAAGTAGTAAAATTATACCTATGAAAAGGGCTAAAGATTTAATAAGCTCATGCAGACAAGAATTTGAAAACTCAAAGCTTCACTCAGTCACTTATCCTCCAAAATTAGGTTTATAATTGCCATATATCTATAGAGACAAAGTCACCGAAATTCAAATTCTGCTCCAACGCTATTTTTTGGCCACCTGTAAACACAAGGATACACATAGTGACTAAGAGATTTTCAGATGCTGCTTCTTTGGATAGGACTTTTAAATACCCATTCAGTCGCACACTTGTCTACAAAGTTATACTCCACATTCAATAGGAAAACCCATATGGCAGGATGCAATTTATTTTAACAGAAACTGTACATGCAGAAAACTAATAGATTGTTTATCTATATTGACGTTTACAACATTATTATTCCGTTTTCAGGTTCCATCATTTAGATGAAAAGCTGCACCTGCTAGTCTATGGCAGTCTGTTCTGAAATATCACTGATTCATGAATATAAAGATTTATGCAAAAATAAATAAAACTGCAGCTACATAAGAAGAGAGGGAATAGTTGGAATCAGCCGCTCTGAAAAAAATCGAGTGTGTCATTCCACGAAAGGGAAGATTAAACTAACATGTGCCAGTCAATATTAGTATACTATGACCCTTGATGTCTCCTAAGCAAAACTATTAAGTCCAACATTTTCTCCTGTAGGCACTTATCTGTAAGGATGGCTTACATGTCCGCTGAAGCAGATATTGAAACTGATTGGACAATAGGTAGATACTAGACAGAGGTCTGGGGGGTGACCTCTAGAAATGGGGGTAGAAAATCTTAATCTGCAACACAATGAAGCTCTCTTGAAACCCTATCATTTTCACTTCCCATGTGTCTGCTGTCTGGCGGAGAATAGATTTGAAAAGGAATGGTTAGTGCTGAAAATTGGATCAGAGCTAACATTCTCTCATTTTTATCAGCAGCTGCCAAAGGTCATCTGACATAATAGCTGATGAATTCAAACCCAGTGGATTTCATTTGCAATTTTCAATTTACCGAGGCCTCCAAGCCCAACAGTGATAAGAGCTTCCCCTATCGTGGCCTGTCACAAACATCAAGAAAACTGCACAATCCCCCACAAGAAAGAAAGGAAAAGGCCGTGCATCATCACAGCTCCAGATAAGAGGGATCGGGAGAAAACGGTATCATGCAGGAAGGTGTAAGAGTGGCACGTGTGGTTCAATCTTTAAATGCCAACTGGAATGAAAGGACTACGAGGATGCAATCAAATACACTAACAGAATAACATCACTGTTTTGGCTGCTCGATGAGAGACATTTTTTTTTTATGTCTCGCTATAAATCAGAAAATAGGCAATAGAAGTGGAAATAATAGTTTGACAGAGAAATGAATGGCGTGTAAGTAGTAATGATTGAGGCACATTTAAATAATCTGTCACTTTCTTTTATCAGGGTAATTTGGAGGCTATGACAAATTTTATACCATTTTAAAATATATTTTCTTTCCCAAGGTGGCGAGATCTGGAGAATAGACTTCCACTGACTTGATGTATGTAAAATAAATAAATCACTTTCATTTCTTCATGCCTCTTATCCCCCTTACTAGAAATACTATATTTCACAGTCTATTTGCATGGTCTCATGAATTATACATGTCTTCTTTCATCCTTCAGTCACATTGCACATAGATAAACTGACCTACAGGGATAGGATAGTATCAAAGGCGACCAGTAATTAAACTGTCCTGACTTTAAATTGGGCAAATTAGACCAACTATTGGTGCTACAGTGGTCTGTCAGTAGTAATATTAAATGAACCTAAGATTTAGGCCTATGTCATTGCTGGAGAACAAACAGTTTCCAAAATGAAAATTATTATAAAAAATAATAGATCCCATTTGGTCTACTAAAAAGCTACCTAAAAAAACTAATAAAAAATTTGATGGGATCCTGTCGCTGTGTCTGGCAGCAGTTCTCTCATAGAGAACACTGGAAAACTGAATCGAGTGTTTCGGTGTATGCGGGAGTTGGTAGAGATAGCTGTTGGCCAAACTATCCAATGTGTATGGCCATCTATACGTGTTATGTACTGATAACACTGAGGGAAACGTCTCATACAGAAATGTCACATTCTACAGTCCCCAACATGAAGATATTGCAAACTTAGAATTAGATGAAAAAGAAAATATATGTTTACTACTGGTTTCCCATACAAGGAACTGTATCCAGGCCATGTTCAAATAGCTTTAGATGATCACTTTACTAAACTTTACAAAGTTGCAGTCTGATCTGGGCCACAAATATTCTCAGTCTTCAGGAAACCCATCAGCAATTATCAAGTTCCACTAGTACGATTTACACCAGCACAAACCTACTGAGCACAACAGTGGCAGATTTCCCCCTAGGGACTAGAATACTTCTAGTTCTCTCCACCTGGACTAAGTCCTGGCTTTGCTGTGACTAGATACTGTGTCTAGAGTCTCTTTGGGCGCACAGCAGAGCTGGAATTTATATTGCCTTAAAGCATATGTGTCATTTCAAGTGACTGTTCAGAATAAGCTGTCATGTGTACATGAAGAAATGCATTATTTATGGCCATTATATAACTGTTATTTATCTTGTTTTCCATTGTCTCTGAGCTAGTGCGTGGAGATTGTAGCATCGGCGTCTCTGCCTTCTTCCAGGCAGAGACGCCGTCCCTCTCACCTCCTCGCTCCCCGCTCTCCTTCTCAGCCTGCTGTCTGCGCGTGCAGCCCTGTAGCTTCGGCGTCTCTGCTGGGCAGAGACGCCATCCCTCTCACCACGCTCCCCGCTCTCCTTCTCAGCCTGCTGTCTGCGCGTGCAGTCCCCCTTTAAGAGGGGGGGAGCGCGCGCCCCGTCCTAAGGAGTCCCCGGCCAATAGCCGAGGGTCCTCCCATATATAGGGCACCTCCTCCAAAATGGAGGTGCCCGAGCAACGTTGTTGCACAGTTTCTGATCTCTGCTTCAGCCCTCAGGTCCCGCTGCTAGCCTGACTCCTCGTCCTGCCTGCCAGCCTGTTATCTGCCCGTTACCTGCCGAGCCTGCCAGCCTGCTCACCTGGAGTGTTCACCTGTTACCTGCCTGTTACCTGCCTGTTACCCGCCTGTTACCTGCCCTGTCTGCCAGTCCGCTCAACTGGGAGCATCCGCCTGTTACCTGCCCTGTCTGTCTGTCCGCTCACCTGGGAGCATCCATCTGTTACCTGCAGAGTCCGTCAGCCCGCTCACCTGGGAGCGCTCACCTGTTACCTGCTGTGTCTGTCATACCGCTCACCTGGGAGCACCCACCTGTTACCTGCTGTGTCCGTCAGCCCACTCACCTGGGAGCGCCCACCTGTTACCCGCCTGTTACCTGCCTTGTCGGTCTGCACGCTCACCTGGGAGCGCCCACCTGTTTCCTGCCAGCATGCCTGGAGGCTCTGCCGTCACTTGCTGTGACCACCTGCCTGGTAAACCTAGAGACTACTACCTGCTCTGCTGTCACGTACCGTGACCACCTGTCAGCTACCAGAGACTTCTGCCTGCTTGCCGTGTCCATCCGTCATACCGGTCAGTCCCAGCCATCTGACCCGTGGGAGCCACCTGCTCTCTTACAAGGTCGTCCACAGAGTAGCACCTGGTCCCTCAGCCCGGATCCTCCCTGGTCACGGTGTCGTTTGCTGCCATCCGACCAGGGTCGGTTCGGGTTGATACGTAGTAGTTACGCCCCTCTGGGTCCCTCCTTGCACCTCGGCACAGAGGTTCCACCACCCGGACCCGTAACAGTTTGCTCGGGCCATGGAACCCGGTGGCACCCAAGCTCCCTCGCTCTCTGACCTATACCACGAAGTCTCCTGTCAGAGATCCCAACAGGAATCCATCCTGAACCACCTGCGGAGTGTCAACTGGTGTCCGTCTTCTGGGAGGGCCTTTCCGGTCGGATTAAAGACGAGCTCGCTGGTCAGGACATTCCTACCACCCTGTATGACCTGGTGTCGCTGGCTACCCGGATTGACATCCGGTTTCAAGAGCGCACCAAAGAGACCACCCGTGAGAGAAGGTTTCCCCGCCTTGCTCCTACTTTCCAGAGACCTGTCTCCTCTTCTGTCACTCCCCGGGCGCACTCACCCGAGTCCATGCAGATCGACCAGACCAATATGGTCAAATCTCGCCAAGAGTCACGCCGAGCCGAGGGGAGCTGCTTCTATTGTGGCAGTAAGGAGCACCTGATCCGCTCCTGCCCGGAGAGGCCGGAAAAATCCAGTGTCTAGGACCGCTCGGAGAGGTCGCCATAGACAAAAGTAAGCCCTCTCCATCCCTGACTTTATCTGTCTCTATCTCCTGGGGAGAGAACCATCACTTTGAACTCGCCCACCTGGATTCTGGAGCCGCTGTTAAAATCATTTCCCAGTCCCTGGTTGAGAAATGCCGGATTCCCACCAAGTCTCTGGCTGAACCATTGTCAGTCGCCTCCGTGGATGGAAGACTCCTTCCGGTGACCATCCTGCTCGTCACGGAACCCATAACCCTGCAGGTGGGAATGCTGCACTCCTTCCATGTGCTACCCGGACTCTCCCACTCCCTATTGCTAGGCCTACCTTGGTTCCAGACACATGAACCCGTGTTGAACTGGCAATTCGATGAAGTACTCCGGTGGGGGTCGGCCTGCCATAAGACCTGCCTGGTTCCGGTTCGTCCGGTTCGTCCACCACCTACCCCAGCTAAATTACCCGGTCTTCCGGCTCCTTACTGGCCCTATGCTGACGTCTTGGGTAAAAAGGAAGCAGAGACATTGCCACCTCATAGGCCATATGATTGCCCGATCGACCTGGTACTTGGCGCCACTCCACCCTGTGGGCGTATTTATCCGTTGTCTGCGGCTGAAACCCGGGCCATGTCTGAGTACATAGAGGAGGGGTTTCATCCGGAAGTCTACTTCCCCGGCTGTGCAGAGACGCCGTCCCTCTCACCTCCTCACTCCCCGCTCTCCTTCTGAGCCTGCTGTCGGCGCGCACAGCCCTGTAGCTTCGGCGTCTCTGCCTCCTGCCGGGCAGAGACGCCGTCCCTCTCACCATGCTCCCCGCTCTCCTTCTCAGCCTGCTGTCTGCGCGCGCAGTCCCCCGGGCACTGTGCTTAGGGCGCACGCGCACTCCCCCCCTCTTAAAGGGGCCGCGCGCGCCGTCCTAAGGAGTCCCCGGCCAATAGCCGAGGGTCCTCCCATATATAGGGCACCTACTCCAAAGTGGAGGTGCCCGAGCAAAGTTGTTGCACAGTTTCTGATCTCTGCTTCAGCCCTCAGGTCCCGCTACTAGCCTGACTCCTCATCCTGCCTGCCAGCCTGTTATCTGCCCGTTACCTGCCGAGCATGCCAGCCTGCTCACCTGGAGCGCTCACCTGTTACCTGCCTGTTACCTGCCCTGTCTGTCTGTCCGCTCACCTGGGAGCATCCGTCTGTTACCTGCAGAGTCCGTCAGCCCGCTCACCTGGGAGCGCTCACCTGTTACCTGCTGTGTCTGTCATACCGCTCACCTGGGAGCACCCGCCTGTTACCTGCTGTGTCCATCAGCCCGCTCACCTGGGAGCGCCCACCTGTTACCTGCCTGTTACCTGCCTTGTCGTTCTGCCCGCTCACCTGGGAGCGCCCGCCTGTTTCCTGCCAGCCTGCCTGGAGGCTCTGCCGTCACTTGCTGTGACCACCTGCCTGGTAAACCTAGAGACTACTACCTGCTCTGCTGTCACGTACCGTGATCACCTGTCAGCTACCAGAGACTTCTGCCTGCTTGCCGTGTCCATCCGTCATACTGGTCAGTCCCAGCCATCTGACCCGTGGGAGCCACCTGCTCTCTTACAAGGTCGTCCCCAGAGTAGCACCTGGTCCCTCAGCCCGGATCCTCCCTGGTCACGGTGTCGTTTGCTGCCGTCCGACCAGGGTCGGTTCGGGTTGATACTTAGTCACGCCCCTTTGGGTCCCTCCTTGCATCTCGGCACAGAGGTTCCACCACCCGGACCCGTAACAGAGATTAACATATGTGTTGCCATGTTCCGAGACTCCTAATGTTTTACATTTTTAGTCACTGGGGCTTTGTGATGGCTTAATTTTTGCGCCCTGAGCTGATGTTTTTATTGATACCATTTTGCAGTAGATACTATGTTTTGATTGCCTCTTATTGCATTTTTTTGTAGTGTTGCGGCATTAAATTCCCACCACCCCCCATAATTCTGGCATTTAGATTTTCTTCCTGATTACAATATTTACCGATCAGATAAATACATTTTTTATTTTTATGGATTAGACTTTTATGAATGTAGAAATACTAAATATCTGTATTTTTTTTTTATTTCTTTATTTTTAATGAAGGAAAAGGGGGCAATTTGAAGCTTTATATTTTTTTATTTTTTCACATTTTTTTAAAATTTTTTTTTTAATGCTCTACTGTATTTGTAAATTCCGTTAAGGGACTTGAACCTGCAATCATCCAATTGCTTGCACCATACATAGCAATACTATGGTATTGCTAACAAAAATCATGGTCTCCCATGATCGCCAGCCACAGGCTGGCTTTAATAGTAGAACCATCAAGACAGACATGGGGGTGTTCAGCAGATCCCGAACCATCATGGCAACCCATCAGTGCCTTATGATTGTGTTACGGGTGCGCCAATGGACGCATAGAATGATGCGCCCTCTGTCAGTGTGTACTAAATGCTGCTGTCAGAGATTGACAGCAAAATTTAACAGGTTAACAGCTGTGGGCAGAGCTCTGCTCCACCTGAAGCTTTTAGTAGCAGGTGATGGCTGATTATCACAGCCACCATCTGCTGGGAATGATGCCGGCTTGGCTTGCAAGCTCGCTTCAAAGTCAGGGAGCCGGCATATGACGTAACTGTATGTTAAAGGGAACTCTGTGTTACAGGGAAGATATTAGCTAGAAATGCTTTGGCATATTTGGGCAAATATATTATAGAGCAGGAGGAGTTGAACAGATTGATATATTGGTTTGTGGAATGCAAAAGCAAGTGGTAATGAAGCACTTGCTGGAGTACAATGACTGGATCCATTAAGCGGCATTCACAGCTTAAGGAATCAAGCACTTCTGGTACCCAGCATGCGCCATCGCCAGAAATGTGTGCCAGCAGGGAGTTGGTGTACATTTCTGGAGTAAGTTACAACTTTAATGGCGTAACTTAAATTTATGATGAATTTGATGGGTGGCCGTGACTATGCCCACCCCACCCATGTCCTGCCCATACCGCACCAATATTGGCGTAGCTAGTCGAGACTGGTGTGTTAATGCCAAAAGTCGCAATATTTTTGCACAACTGCAGAATTAGGTGTTTACGTCTGATTTCTGTGTCAAGCACCTTAATGAATCGTCCCCTCAGTCTTCAGTGACTGACAATGGTGTACACAAAGATGTGAATCAATGATGAGGACAACTCACTTGTCTGCTAAGCCCTGAATGAGCAGTGAAGTCAGTGGAGTTATGCTGAATATTCGGAATATTCTACTTTACTTCATGTTTTTTAAGGCAAAGTATGGTTACAACATGTTAATTTCATTTCCATTTCTCTTTTGTTTATTCACTTTGCATTTTGTTAAATATCAAAATAATCTACTGACACTTCATTTTTTGAAACCATTCTTTCTTTGCAGCATTTTGTCCGCACCAGCCTAAAACTTTTGCACAGTACTGTAAATATTGATTTTTTTTCTCATAAAGTTTACTCATAAATTTACTAGAAAAATAATGCTGCAAACAAAGTAATTTTTGTAATACACTTTTTTTATTTTATGAATAAAATTTGCAAACCAGTAAATGCAGTCATATTTGGTATTCCTGTAATTGTAGCAAGTGCCAATATAGTCTAATACAGTGAACATGATATTTATGATGATCGTTAAATGGCCTAAAAATTGGGTGATTGTTTTTTTTATTTAACAAATAAGAAAAGTTAGTATAAATGTAAAAAATACATCTGTTTATGTAAATTGGTGCCTAAAAATAACAGCACAACTTGTAAAAAAAATAGGACCTCATTTATAGATTGCGCAAAAATTAAAAAAAGTTAACTGTTATTGCTATTACTGTAGAATGGTGAAAGTGAAAGGAACCTTCTAAACAAGTGCATCATCAATGTTTCCGTGTGTGCATGCATGTTTTATGTGTATACGTGTTTTTCATGTGCTTATGTGCATATATGTAGTAGGTATGCGTGCATGTGAAATGTGTGTGTAATGTATTAGCATGTTTATGTTTTATTTGTGTATGTACAGTATGGATGTGTAATGTTAATACTCATGTAAATGTGTGCATATGTGTTTGGGGCATGACTGATGAGTGGCCCAGACATTTGTTATAGTAAAAAGTTGTGGTTGCAGTTGGTTTTGTGTTTGTTATGTAATTAACCCTCTGTGGAAATCTACATATTAAAAAGCTTTTAAGATTATTATGGGAAGGGGAAAAAATCCCTGTACATACAAAAAGAAACAGTACATTCAGAAAATCGTGCATGATTAGTATGGTAGGGGAGTAGCCAATTTATTAATTAGTTCTATCTAAATGACCACATGCACTTAGGTAACTATGATATAATAGGTTCGATGATGTCCCTACACAAAATATATGTCAAGACCTAAATAACCATAAGACATTGCTTTTTCAATACTAATTGTTTGTCATGAATAATTCAGTCCATCCATTTGTTTCTCACTGTAATTCAGAATGCAAGATCATGTTATCATGTGATTTTACGTCATTACTCTTTCAGGGCTCTTGTCACAGCATAAACAGCTGCTCAGTTATCTTGTTATTGGATTACAGTAACCCATTGGTTGCTGGGCTAGACAATCTTGATGGCTTTTCCTGTGGGTTTTTTAACAATGCTTCAAAACACATCATAAAATATTTTAAAAATAAATAGAATACAAATATAAGAAAACAATGCAAAAAATGATCTTGATAATAAAATAAATTTACTTTGTGGACTATCTCAGTCATTTATGATACAATACATTTTTCTACTTCTGCTAGCCATTCATAGTACAGGGGTTTTAATGACTGTATAAAAGGACAGGTCTTTAGACCAGTAGAAAATACACATTTACATGCATGGTACAGTATTATTAGATATTACAAGTCACCTTTGAAATTCGATCACCTCTATCAAAAACTGAGGTCTTAATGTGACCTCAAACACTTGAAGAGGTTGTTTTGACTCAGAGGCATACACACCTTCCAACAAGCCTGCAGATCCTGAGGCTCCCTTGGAGGTTTGCGTCAGTTCTGAAAGTGGTGTCTGCTCTGTTTGGGAGTCACAGGCCCTCTGCAGGTGTAAAGTTGCTAGGGCAGTAGCAGTGGTCGAGCCGCTGCTCAATAACGCCTGGTACTTTACTGGAAAATCGTGTCCGGGTCCCAGTGAACTGTCTCATGTATTATACTCACTTGTAGGCCACATGCATCTGCTGTCTTCAATTCTCCATATTCAGGAACAGCCGCACACACACCAGGGGACAACAGATTCGTTTCAACACATAAAAGTTTACTGGACAGTTCAAGTACATCAGATTGTATCACGCAGTATTGGGCACAGCACCCTTTGTTTCTTGGTTCAGTAACACAGTACATTTCCCGTTTTACATTCCATTCTTTCTGAACTATCTCTTCATCCACTGATCCTGTCAGCCCCATGGATTTCCCATTCAGTCCCGCAGTATATCCAAGATCCATTACCTTTCCCTGACGGGGTTCCACATCCATCTTCTTCTGTATGAAAGGGGTTAAGGTACACTCCATAGCACCTGTATCGAGCTTTAGGCTCTGGACGTTGCAGGAATGTCTGCAGGGAGTCTTGCAAGGTCTCATACCTCCCAACTCCAAATGTACTCCTCTAGCTGGCAGCCCACTGCTCCTTGAACTTGACTTTGTCACTGTCACCAGCGAACACTGTCACTAACGAAAACAGAAAGTGGTTCCCTTTTTACTTGCCCAATGCACATTCCAATCTCAGCTAGTCCAAAACATTACCTGTATCTTGCCCTAATATACCTACAGTCACTATTTATTCTTAACCTATACTAGTGCTGGAGTGTACCATACTTACGCTAGGCATTACCTTTACAGTACCTACCCAGCAGCACCATTACCTAAAATATTATTTATTATTACACATTACATTCCTAAAACCGTGTGACATAGTTCACACTTCACACATCACAATACATGTACAAAAACGCATGACACTATTCACTTACACAGGCTGCGATTGGTGGCAGATGTGAGGTATCTTGAAGAGCAGTCCTGTGGCTTCCCAATGGAACAGATATCACTTTCAAAGCCAGCATAGAAATCAGGAGCAGCCTACACTGCGGGGGAGCTGTATCTGCGGGGGCACTGGAAGATGACAATGCCTCTGTTCATTATTTTAAAACCTACAGTGGCTTGCGAAATTATTCACCCCCTTGGCTATTTACCTATTTTCTAATATTTCAACCTGTGTTTAAATATTTTTGCAATCCGATTTGTGTGTGATGCATCAGTGCTAAATAGTCTAAGATGTGAAGCGCAGTGAGAAAAATATAGGCATAAATTAAATTTATGATATCGTATAACTAAAAATTGGCATGTGCGTATGTATTCACCCCTTTTGCTATGAAGCCCCTAAAACATTCTGGTGCAAGCAAATACCTTCATAAGTTACATGCTTAGTGAAAGGAGTCTACCTGTGTGCAATCTAAGTGTCACATGGTCTCTCAGTATATACACACCTTTTCTGAAAGGCCACAGAGGCTGCAACAATGTTAAGCAAGTGGCACCACTAACCAAACAAGACCATGAAGACCAAAGAGATATCCAAACAAGTCAGAGACAAGGTTATTGAGAAGTCCAAGTCAGGGTTGGGTTATAAAAAAATATCTCAGACTCTGATGATCCCCCAAAGCACCATTAAATCCATTATCATCAAATGGAAAGACCATGGTACCACAACAAACCTGCCAAGAGATGGCCACCCACCAAAACTTCCAGCCTGGTCAAGGGGGATATTAATTAGAGAGGCAGCACAGAGACCAAAGATAACCCTGAAGGAGCAGCAGAGTTCCTAAGCAGAGACTGGAGTATCTGTCCATACGGCCACACAGAGCTTTACGAGGGGCGATCCAAAAGTAATGATAATCAATACTAAACACAATGAATATAGTAAAAAAAAAAATTATTTTTCTACATAGTCTCCTAACAAGTCTATACATTTAGTCCATCTCTTTTCTAAACTTATTATTCCCTTTGAAAAAAATTCTTGATCTTGACCTTCAAAAAAATCCCCAACAGCGGTTATCACGTCGCTATTGTCGTCAAATTTCTTGCCCCGGAGGTGTTCCTTGAGCCGAGGAAAGAGAAAGAAGTCACTGGGGGCTAGATCTGGCGAATAGGGGGGGTGTTCCACCAGTTCAAAGCCCGCTTCTTGAATGGTAGCCATGGCAACTGCAGCTTTGTGAGCCGGCGCGTTATCTTGGTGAAACAGCACTCCAGCCCGCAGTTTGCCGCACCTTTTCTCCTTGGTAGCCTCCTGCAATCTTCTTATTTGTTCTGCGTAGTAGGAGCCCGTAATAGTGGCTCCCTTCTCCAAATAGTCCACTATAATAATTCCTTCAGCGTCCCAAAAACGGACGCCATAACCTTCCCTGCTGAGCTTGACACTTTGAATTTCTTCGGCGTCGGTTTGTTGGCTCGTTTCCATGTCATCGATTGTTGTTGTCTCCTTGTCTGCTTGGAACTTTTCGAGATTTGCTATTGAAATATCAACTTGTTTCTTCTTTTGCTCGTCGGTTAACATTTTTGGCACCCAACGTGCCGAGACCTTTCTCATATGCAATTCTTTTGCAAGGATTCTTTGAATACTGCCATATGAGATCCCTGTGACCTCAGCTACATGCCTGATAGTCACTCTTCGATCGGCCAATACAATCAGCAACCCGGGATTTCCAGGACAGACAGACAGACAGAAAGAAAGTCAGACAGACAGACGGGATAAGACAATTATATAGATAGATGCTCTTTTTTGAGCAAGATTTTTTCTTGCTAAAAAGTTTGTTCAATAGTCCAAAAATATTAATAATATAGGATAATGCACTCACACAGAATCCATATAAAATCAGACTTAAATGTGTATAGGCCAATATTATCAGTACAACGTGAATCCATAATATGACTGTGTCTGTGAGATTTGCCTTTTTAAATGACTGGTGATTCAGTAAGTTATTTTCATTAAGTAGTATGTAAGAAAATTAGGAAAATCCGACTGTTATAATGTTACAAAGTTATATGAAGAACATAGGTTTTACATGGTGATAATAAAACAGAATGTAACTGTATGCAATATTTACTATACGTTTCATATTGATGATAGGCTTTATACTAAAGGACCACCCCTTATTAATAGCAGTGTAAACTAAAACAGCACTATACATATCTCCCGTACTGGTGCCGTTTCACCAGTTTAAGTGCTGTGTTTCTTGCCAATCACTTAACGTACAAAACAAAGATATGTGACCGCTGCAGTCAATCGCTGCAGTCAATCACGAACGCATTTTATAAGTGGTCATAAACTTGTAAAAAACTCATGAAAAAATAAAGTTATGTTAAAACCAAGCACACCATTGTTTTTCTTATGAAATTCTCAATAAGTCTGATGTGTCACATGACCCTCTTCCCATTGAAAAAAATAAAGTTGGATCCAAAATGTCCGACTTCAAAATGGCCACCATGGTCAGCACCTATCTGGAAAAGTTTCCCCCCTCCCATATACTAATGTGCCACAAACAGGAAGTTGATATCACCAACCATTTCCATTTAATTTAGGTGTATCCATATAAATGGCCCACCCTGAATTTGTGGGTGCTTGTGTGTGCACGTATGTCTGTGTTTTTGTGTGTGTGTTTGTGATGTACAAATGTTATTTTTACAAATCTGGCTATGACCAGGTGCTACCCATAAGATTTCAGACAGAGAAGTGAAAATTATCAGAAGAGTTATCCGAGAGCCAAAGACCGCCTGTGAAGAGCTATAGAAAGGTCTGGAATCAGCAGATACAATTGTTTCAAAGAAAACAATAAGTAATGCACTTAACTTCCAAAGACTGTATGCATGCTCACCACACAAGACTCCATTGCTGAACAAAAGCATGTTCAAGTGAGTTTAAAGTTTGCTCAACAACATTTAGACAAGCCTGTGAAATACTGGAAGAAGATAGTATGGTCAGATGAGACCAAAATTAAACTCTTTGGCTAAGTGCCCACGATGCAGAAATGAAGCAGAAATTTTCCTGAGCATTTCTGCATCTCCCTTGCGAGAAAAAAGCAAGCGGATTTTCAGTGTGTTTTTGACCCGTTTTTTCATGCGGAGTTTACATGCGCTTTTGTAAGCGTTTTTGAACACAAATAAAGTTAGATGAAAAAAAACTAAAAAAAATAGGGCACTTCTGATGTCATTTCCTAGTCCAACCCTCTTCACCATTTTGCTTTTTGCAAGATACAGGATGCCACATGAACAGCAGCCCCCGCGTCTCAGCAGACCATGCATGAACCTTTTGCTGATGACTGTGATAAATCTCCTGCATATATATATATAGTTATTAGTGTTGCGCGAACATGCTCTACACTGCTCGGTACTCGCCCGAGCATCACGCTACTCGGGATGTTCGGTGAGCACCGAGCATTTCCGGGTTACTCGGGCGGGAGCTCGGGTCTCCGACCTGCATGTTTGGCGCTCTTTACAGAGCCAATGAACATGCAGGGATTGCCAGCCAGTCACTGTAATGCCGCAGCCATGTTGTTTGTGGGCATTACAGTGATTGGCTGGCCGCACAGCGTCACCTCGAGTATTTAAAACCGGGCGCCGCCATCTTGGACACAGTCGCTCCGGATCAGACAGTGTAGGGACAGCGCTGCTGATTTAGGGAGAGATATATCCTGCAAAATAGTTAGTGTAGGGTCTGTAAAGGCTGCCAGATCAAACAAACAGTCCTTCTCAGGACTAATATCCATCCCAGGTATATCAGGCAGGCAGGCAGGCAGGCTGTATAGGAGACGCAGTAGTTTTACTAGCAAACGCTGCATTACAGTCCTGTGTGCTGCTCCTGTTGCTGAAATTGCTGGACTTAGCTCCAGGTCCCGGGGGCCAGGAAAAATCCTTTTTTTTTCATCTAAATCCTCTTTTTTTTTTCCTCCTTCACAATGTACAAATACCCATCTTATTAACCTTTTGGTGCCCCCCCCCCAAAAAAAAAGTGTGCCTCTGATTTTTCAGACACAAATATATCTGTTGAAAATAGTCTGGTGTAGGCCAGAGAAATAGAAGTGTGGTTTTGCAGTTCTATGGGCCATTTGTATCTAAAAAAAACAGTTTGAGTGTGTCACTCACTGTTCAGCCGCAAATATATATATATTTTAAAAAGCCTGGTATACACCAGTAAATTATTACTGTGGTTTTGATGTTCCACGGTAAAACATCTCTATTATCCTGTTTTTGGCATTTTTTGCTGTCTAAAAATAATAATAGTGTCTCCCTGATTTTTCAGACACAAATATATCTGTTGAAAATAGTCTGGTGTAGGCCAGAGAGACAGAAGTGTGCTTTTGCTGTTCCACGGTAAAAATCTCTATTATCCTGCTTTTTGCATTTTTTGCTGTAAAAAAAAAAAAAAATAGTGTCTCCCTGATTTTTCAGACACAAACATATCTGTTGAAAATAGTCTGGTGTAGCCCCGAGAAATACAAGTGTGGTTTTGCAGTTCCACAGTACAAACCTCTGTATTATCCACTTTTGGGCCATTTGTATCTAAAAAAAACAGTTTGAGTGTGTCGCTCACTGTTCAGCCGCAAATATATATATATTTTAAAAAGACTGGTATACACCAGTAAATTATTACTGTGGTTTTGATGTTCCACGGTAAAACATCTCTATTATCCTGTTTTTGGCATTTTTTGCTGTATAAAAATAATAATAGTGTCTCCCTGATTTTTCAGACACAAATATATCTGTTGAAAATAGTCTGGTGTAGGACAGAGAGACAGAAGTGTGCTTTTGCTGTTCCACGGTAAAAAATCTCTATTATCCTGCTTTTTGCATTTTTTGCTGTAAAAAAAAAAAAAAAATAGTGTCTCCCTGATTTTTCAGACACAAATATATCTGTTGAAAATAGTCTGGTGTAGCCCCGAGAAATACAAGTGTGGTTTTGCAGTTCCACGGTACAAACCTCTGTATTATCCACTTTTGGGCCATTTGTATCTAAAAAAACAGTTTGAGTGTGTCGCTCACTGTTCAGCCGCAAATATATATATATTTTAAAAAGCCTGGTATACGCCAGTAAATTATTACTGTGGTTTTGATGTTCCACGGTAAAACATCTCTATTATCCTGTTTTTGGCATTTTTTGCTGTATAAAAATAATAATAGTGTCTCCCTGATTTTTCAGACACAAATATATCTGTTGAAAATAGTCTGGTGTAGGCCAGAGAGACAGAAGTGTGCTTTTGCTGTTCCACGGTAAAAAATCTCTATTATTCAGGTTTTGGTAGTTTTTTCCGTAAAGAAAAACAGTAGTGTCTCCTGACTGTTGTGACACAAAAATATATCTGTTGAAAATAGTCTTGTGAAGGCCCGACATCCCAGTGTGGTTTCGCAGTTCCACGGGTCAAATCGCTGTACTATCCAGTTTTGGGCCTTTGGTATCTAAAAAAAAGCAGTTTGAGTGTGTCGCTCACTGTTCAGCCGCAAATATCTCTATTTAAAAAAGTGTGGTATACCCCAGTAAACAATAACTGTGGTTTTCCTCTTCCACGGTTCTAATCTACTCTTTATTACCCTTTTTCCATTGATAGTGCAAGTGTAAGCTATTTTACTTCATTTACAATGGGCAAGGCGCGTGGCAAGGGACGTGGAAGTGGACGTTCTGGTGATGGTTCGTGCAGAGGACGGGGCCGTGGCCAAGGTGAAAATGTGCCACAACCAACAGCCACATCTTCTCGCTCCCACTTCTTGACCGAATTACTAGGGAAGCACAGAACAACACCAGTATTGAGAACTGATCAGTGTGAACAGGTTATTAATTGGATAGCAGACAATACTTCCAGTTACCTGGGCACCACCACCTCCGGTCTGTCTTCCATAAGGTCAACTCTTAGTAGCCGTGAGTCTCGACCGCATACTCCTCCTCACCCTGATGCTCCTTCCTCCCACCATGCCGAGTGTCGTCAGACAGCAAGTGATCCCACACTTGGACACTCTGAAGAGCTGTTCACTGGTTCATTTCCATATTTGGGCCCCTCGCCTGATATGCTTGAAGTGGTGGAAGAGGAGATCCCATTTTGCGATGCCCAAATATTTGAACAGCCACGACCACAGGAAGTCGACGTTGGCAATCTGTCACAAGAGGTGGACGATGACGAGACAGAATTGCCAGGAAGTGAGGAGGAGGATCGTGGTGCGCAAGTGGCAGAGGAGGAGGTGGTGGATTATCTAGTAACTGACCCAATGTGGAAGGAGGACATGCAGAGTGAGGCCAGCAGCACACAGGGGGAGGGAGGCAGAGTACCCCAACAGGCAGGAAGAAGCAGTGTGGTGGCCGCAGACAGAAGGCAGGCAACCGTTCCCCGTAACACCAACATGAGGGACGTTGCCAGTACAAGCGGTAGGTCTTCCAGAGTCTGGAATTTTTTTAAAGACTCTGCTGATAACCCCAAAAAGGCCATATGTTCCACCTGCCATGCCAGCATCAACAGGGGTGACAAAACTAGCAGCCTGACCACCACCAGCATGATCAGGCACATGGCAGCAAGGCACCCGACTTTGTGGGGCGAAACCCAGGGTCCACAACCAGTGTCAGCGGGTGTCACCACTGCTTCTTCCACTGTTGTGCGTGCAAAAGAACCCCCTGTTGTGTGTGCAAGGCAATCCCCAGTCCATACTGCATGTAAAGATGCCCCCTCCTCTCAGTCTTCACTTGTTATGGCAGTTTCTCAAGAAACAGCATCAACGTCCACTTCCACGTCCCACCGCAGCGTTCAATTGCCCATATCCCAGACCTTTGAACGAAAGCGGAAATTCGCAGCTAACGCCCCACAGGCCACAGTCCTAAATTCGCACATTTCACGACTGCTTGCATTGGAAATGCTGCCTTTTATGCTGGTGGAGACGGAATCCTTCCGCAATCTTATGGCGGTGGCCGTCCCTCGGTTCTCGGTCCCCAGCCGACACTATTTTGCCCGGTGTGCCATCCCCGCACTACACAAGCACGTGTCCCAAAGCATCTGCCGTGCCCTCAACAACGCAGTTACTGGGAGAGTCCAGCTGACAACGGACACGTGGACAAGTGCTTGTGGCCAGGTACGGTACATCTCTCTGACGGCACACTGGGTAAACATAGTGGAAGCCGGGACCCAGTCGGACCTTGGGACGGAACACATCCTCCCCACAACGAGGATTGCGGGCCCTATGTCAGTCAGAGTTGCCCCCACAGTGTACAGCTCCTGCGCATCCTCCTCCTCCTCCTCATGTTCAGCCTCCATCTCAGATATCACCACATCAGTTACAAGCTGGAAGCATTGCAGTACTGCCTCCGCCAAGCGGCAACAGGCTGTGCTGAAACTCATAAGCTTAGGTGATAAACCTCACACTGCTTGTGAGTTGTGGACAGCTGTGAAAGAGCAGGCAGATCTGTGGCTGAGACCACTGAACCTACATCCCGGCCTGGTCGTGTGTGACAATGGCCGTAACCTGGTGGCGGCTCTGAGGCGAGGTGAGATCACACACGTACCATGCCTGGCTCATGTGCTTAACCTCGTGGTTCAGCGGTTTCTTAAATCGTACCCCGAGTTGCCAGATCTGCTCGTGAAAGTACGCCGCCTGTCAGCTCATTTTCGCAAGTTGGCTACAGCTTCCGCCGCCCTTGCTGTGTTGCAGCAGCGTTTGCAGCTTCCGGCACACCGACTGGTGTGTGATGTCCCCACACGTTGGAACTCTACCCTCTACATGTTGCAAAGGATTTGTGAGCAGAAGAGAGCAGTTGTGGAGTACCAGCTGCAACAAGGCCATCGATATTCAGGTCAGACTCCACACATAAGACCTCAGGAGTGGACCTGGATGTCTGACATATGTACCATCCTGACAAACTTTGAGGAGGCCACCAAGATGGTGAGTGGCGATGACGCCATCATTAGTGTCAGCATCCCACTTGTCTGTCTTTTGC
Organism: Phyllobates terribilis; assembly: GCF_046119375.1. NCBI lineage: Eukaryota > Metazoa > Chordata > Amphibia > Anura > Dendrobatidae > Phyllobates > Phyllobates terribilis. The sequence goes on along the minus strand of NW_027362763.1, from coordinate 310,329,245 downwards.
AACGCTCTCTGCAGAGAATTAAAGAGGAGGCATTGCAGCCAGAGTATGATGAGATGGATCAAGAAGCCGTAGCGGGCGATTACACACAGCCCAGCCTCATCTCATCCCAACGTGCATTGGAGGACAATGAGGGAGAGGAGGAGGAGGAGGAAGAACAGGAGCTGCTATCATGCGTTGTAGACGGTAGTACCTGTACAAGTGTCATACCGTCGGTTCAGCGTGGGTGGCCTGAGGACAGGGGGGAGGAGGAAGAGGAGGAGGAGGAGAGCATGGTCAGTCGTCATCTTGGTGCGGACCCGGAAATCTTGCCCGTTACCAGTCTGGCACGCATGGCTGACTTTATGTTGCGCTGCCTTAACCGTGACCCTCGCGTTGTCAAAATGTTGGGTGACAGTCATTACTGGTTGGTGACACTTGTAGACCCCCGCTACAAGGAGAACTTTCACTTTCTTATTCCTGAGGTGGCGAGGTCTACAAAAATGGGGCAATACCAGAAGGCCCTTGCTGCAGAACTCTTAAAAAAATTCCCATCTGAACACGCTAGCGGCAGAGGTCACAGTTCGTTGCCCAACCAAGGCGTACAGGCGAGAGAGATGCAACTCCAATCCAGCAGAGGCAGGGGAACACTGCCAACGTACTGGGACAGTTTTCTGACACCCGCCCAGCTTACAGGCCTGAAGCGCGGGGTACTCTCACAAGGAGTGGAAACTTTCAAAAGATGGTGAGGGAGTACCTTGCCGATCGTACCAGCGTTAATTATTGGGTATCCAAGCTGGACACTTGGAATGAACTCGCTCTGTATGCCTTGGAGGTCCTGGCCTGCCCTGCCGCTAGCGTGTTATCGGAGCGTGTTTTTAGTGCCGCTGGGGGAATTATAACTGATAAGCACACTCGCCTGTCAACTGACAATGCTGACAAGCTGACCCTTATCAAAATGAACAAGGGCTGGATTGGGCCAGACTTCTCATCACCACCAAATGACAGCAGAGTAACATAAAGTCAAATCCACTGTGTTATTTCGGGAGGTGTATTCACATGCACCGCTTCACACCCACACATGGGTATACGCTTCCTCGTTTCGGCTGTTTAATCTTCTTCTCCTTATCCTCAGCCTCCACCACCACTATACCACCAGGGTGCCAGCATTGCAAGTTCCTCCGTCCTAATTTTTGGCAGCTTTTGCTGGGAAAGCATAAGCAAATACCATGGGACACCCACTCCCCAATAATGGGACTTATGTTTGTAATATGCTGTACTGCATGGCTCTTGTAAGGGGCATTGCAAGTTGCTCCGTCCTAATTTTTGGCAGCTTTTGCTGGGAAAGCATAAGCAAATACTATGGGAGACCCACTCCCCAATAATGGGACTTATGTTTGTAATATGCTGTACTGCATGGCTCTTGTAAGGGGCATTGCAAGTTGCTCCGTCCTAATTTTTGGCAGCTTTTGCTGGGAAAGCATAAGCAAATACTATGGGAGACCCACTCCCCAATAATGGGACTTATGTTTGTAATATGCTGTACTGCATGGCTCTTGTAAGGGGCATTGCAAGTTGCTCCGTCCTAATTTTTGGCAGCTTTTGCTGGGAAAGCATAAGCAAATACTATGGGAGACCCACTCCCCAATAATGGGACTTATGTTTGTAATATGCTGTACTGCATGGCTCTTGTAAGGGGCATTGCAAGTTGCTCCGTCCTAATTTTTGGCAGCTTTTGCTTGAAAGGCATAAGCAAATACTATGGGACACCCACTCCCCAATAATGGGACTTATGTTTGTAATATGCTGTACTTCATGTGACGCACCCCCTGGGCCGTGTGTACACGTGTGTGGGATACCAGGTGCCGGGTCTCTGGGGTCTGTAGTCTCCGTGGCGGTGCCCCGGTCCCGTGGCTCAGGCTGGTCAAACCAGTGGCAATCTTTCTTAGGTTTTGAGGTTAATTGTCCGACTGCGCCACCCGTGGTTTGCGGTCAGGGAGTACCACCGCTGCGAGGCAGACCGCTGAGGCTGGTGTTGTGTGCGCAGCATAAAATGGGATAACTCCCCTCGGGAGGAGTATAGCCTCAGGGCAGTGAGTGTGGATGATGGGGGTGATGGTGCACGAGCGCAGCAGGAATGACTCAGAGTCTTTGCAGTGCAGTTCCGAGTCTTTACTGATGATTATAAGGTAGACCCTCCCGGGAGTACTGGCTAGCATAAGAGGCCTGGTCAGTCTGTGAGCAAGCAGGAGTTCCCCTGGCCAGGTGGAGTTGTAGGCCTCCCCGTCTGTCTGCACTCTTCCTGGCTACCTTGCTGTAAGCGGGTAGAAGTAGCCCACGTCCCTGAGTGTACCGTGTAGTGCTCACCCGTATGGCTGGTGACTTCGGGCCTTCTGTTAGCCTCCGCTCCACGACGGCGGTGCTGGTCCCTTGCTTGTGACTGAGCCTCCGGGCTTCTATGGCCAGAGGACCTGAAATCCCCTACCGGCTGGTTTCTGCTGCTGGATATATAAGTCCTCACAGCTTCGGACTCCTGTGTCCGGTTCCTATTGTCTTCTGCCAGGGCGAGCTCTGCTCAGCTTCCAGCCCCTCGTCTTTAGCTCCTAGCTCCTACAGAGCTCCTTGCTGTTACTTTCCCTTGCTCTCACTCTGACTCTGACTGTTCTCTGTTCTCTGACTCACTCAACCCCACCCCAGATCCAGTTTATAAGGGCAGAATTCTCCCCTCCCAGGACTGGGGCAGGAGGATGTTGCATGTTTAAGGGATCCTGACCAGGAAACCTCCCACTTGCTCTCCGACGTAATCTCTATTTCTGTGGTGACCAGACCCCTGGGGTGCCACACATGGCTCTTGTAAGGGGCATTGCAGTACCTCATAATTTTTGGAAAGCATTCCATTCACTGCTTAGGCCAACAGTGCACAGGAGACCCAGTTGCTATAAATGGAAAAAAAGGTTTATTTAACGCCCTCTGACCTCCATGTCATTTCCAAGGGGCATTGGAGTGCCTCGAAATTTTTGGTAGGCATTGCACTCACTGTATGCCCTATAACTGTGCAGTCGAACCGCTCCTTTTGTTACAGAAACATATCCTACAAGACATATCTGGTTGACTGGCCTGATATTGATGTGAATGGTCCCTGTTCCTCCTGCTCTTTCTCCTTTGCCACTACCTCATCCATCATTTATCACCTGAAGCTTTGTTTTAACGGGAGTCATAGAACTTGGATAGTAGCAGGAAAACATCCAGCAATCCTCGGAGGAGGTAGGATATGCGCCAAAACGCTGACCTCCTCAGGCCTAGCCGCTACTACATACATGCGCTTGCATTACAACAAAACAAAGCAGATGCTAACTTCTATCATCCTCATCATGCTCCTCACCTTGGCACTCTCAACTCCCCTGATGGAGAAGCCAGGGCCCACCGGAGGAGTCTGATAGTCCGGTGGGCTCGGCCAATGCTGCCCTAAAGCAGGCCAGGCTAAGAAAAATGTGGGAAAGGTTACCGGTACAAATAGGGGTGGCTGGGGACCGAGTATGGACACCCGGCCACCCCCTGGAGGCTGGGGAGCAAGCGGGGACACCCGGCCACCAGGCGGCTGGGGACTGAGTATGGATACCAGGCCGCCGACACAGCCATGGCGTGGTGGCCAGATTCCGCCTCCACATGCCTAAAAGGCCCAATTTAAAGTGCAAGCAAGCAAGCAGTATGGTATTGCAGCCTGGGGGTGGGTGGGTGGCAGGCTGCATACTTGCGCTTGCATTGCAAGGAATGGGAGAGGTACAATTGAACACTGCCCTGGGACAAGGACTTGAATGGGGATAGTTGCAAGTCTGCAACGACAGGTGCAAGGTGGGAGGCATCTTCGCATGTACCATGAACAGGGGTTTGGCATGCACACACTACAGCAGAATAGGCTCTCCTTCCCACTAAATGCACTGGGGAGGGCACAGGTAATGTTTTGGTATATGCGCTTAATCTTATGTATAAGGCACACCAGGACAAATAGGGGCAGCTGGGGACTGAGTATGGATACCTCGCTGCCGAAGCAGCCATGAGGTAGTGGCCAGCTTCGGCCTCCTTTAAACTAAAAGGCCCCATTTCAAGTGCAAGCTAGCAGTATGAATTGCAGTCTGGGGGTGGGTGGGTGGCAGGCTGCACACTAACACTTGCATTAAAAGAAAACATAGCAGATGCTAACTTCTGTCATCATCATCATGCTCCTCACCTTGGCACTCTCAACTCCACCGATGGAGAAGTCAGGGCCCACCGGAGGAGTCTGGTTCTCTGGTGGGCTCGTCCAATGCTGCCTAAAGCAGGCCGGGCTAAGAAAAGTGTGTGGGGGGATGTTCCAAGGAGAAATGGGGGCGGCTGGGGACCGTTTATGGACACCCGACTGCCCCCAGGCGGCTGGGGACCGTGTGGACAATCGGCCGCGGGGCGGCTGGGGACTGAGTATGGACACCCGGCCGCCGGGCGGCTGGGGACTGAGTATGGATTCCAGGCCGCCAACACAGCCATGACGTGGTGGCCAGATTCCGCCTCCACATGCCTAAAAGGCCCAATTTCATGTTCAAGCAAGCAAGAAACATGGTATTGCAGCCTGGGGGTGGGTGGGTGGCAGGTAGTGTTGAGCCACCCCCGTAGTGTTCGAGTTCGGTTCGGTTCGTCGAACACCCGTGTGTTCGCCGAACTGTTCGTCGAACTGTTCGTCGAACACCTTCGAACACCGTTAAAACCAATGGCAGGCAAACAAAAACACATAGAAACACATAGAAAACACCTTCAAAGGTGTCCAAAAGCTGACAAACTGCTCAGAAGACATAACTAACACATGGAAAAGTGACAAGTACATATAGTCATGCGAAAATAAAAGAGGTGGAGGAGTAAAAGGAGGGGGAGACACAGATATAGGCATGTCATGCCCTTCTAAAATCCAAAAAGTGAGAAGCCGACACGGCCAGTCCGCTCCTGCCCGTGCCACCTCCGTGTCGCCGGGTTTGTGCCAGAGCCGCGGTGAACCCTGATGGCCAGCCCCCCTCTCCCAATACTGGTGCCTGTCCGCTGGTGGGTCGAGCGAGCCCCCCTGTGGTGGAGGCAGCTCTAAGCTTTTTAATTTAAATTGTCTCTCTAATTTGAATGAATACACTTTAAATCCATTTACAAGGATCTATTGGAGGGCAAGTCTCATGCCAGCAGCCGCGTAATTACAGGTCCAGTAGCGTCCACTAAAGCTGCTGCAGTTAAAAAGCTTTTATAAGGATCGAGCTCGGCTGTCCACCGCAAGGCATCCTACTGCCAGTCCCAGCCCCTATGCCTTGGGGTGCCTCCTGATGCTCTTCACTGAGTATCCCATGGTCCCGAAGCATTTCCTTTGAAAAAATTAAGTGTCTAAACTACAGGTGGTGTAGCTTGCTTAACAGCCGGGATAATCCGCTGACTAGCAGACACTGCTACTAGGCACAAAGTATTTCCTGGGCTAGATGCAGTTAAAAATTTGTAATTAGATACTCTCGTTGGATGCTGAGAAAGCATTCCATAGTGTCTCCTGGCACGCCATATATGATTCTCTTAAAAAGCTTGGGGTAGGGGTCTAGGGGACCCTTTTATAGCCAAAATCACGGCCCTGTATCGCAATACGTCACCTAGGCTGAAGATAAATGGAACTGTAGCACCCTGAGGGCTCGGTTGCTACAGAGGTATTGCACCTCACCCAGAGGTGTGATATCTCACTCTCAGGTAAGGATGGAGTGTGGATCAGGACCCGACACCTGCATGCATTACACCACATTGCCGTGGGGCAGGGCGACCAATATGCCTCTGAGATGGGCACGACAGTCCCTGTCCCTGGCTGGAGTGGGGGGAGGGAACACTGAGGAAGGGGAACCCTGTAGTGCAGGAGCAGGGAGGAAGCAGTTCCTGGGTGCATTGAGAAGGGAGTATAAAAGGTGGGCACCATCTTAGTTCAGTGCAGAGAAGTCTGAGCAGAAGTGGCAGGGAGCAGGGGCTCTGCATGAGCTCTGCTCCGGAGGCGGGCCTAGTAACAGAGGCCCAGGCCTGGAAGAGGGAGAAGGAAGGAAGAGGAGCGGAGAAGGCTCCAGGAACGAGGAATGAAGGGATCCCAGGGGTGCGGACGGGCGAGTCGCCACCGCACGCCCGAATCCACCTGCGTGGAGGGGTCAGGCCAAAGGGGGAGACCGGTCCCCGAAACTAGTGGAGGCAGGAAACGACCCTCAGCTAGAAACCGGAGGCTGTGACATTTCATGTGGCGCAGCCCCTCGCTACACCCGCTAGGAAGGCACCACATAGGGTCAGGGAAACTGGCGCCAAGTTTACCAAGAGGAGGCCCGAGGCAGCCGGACAGAAGGGTTGGTAAGAAAGGCCAGACAAAGGACACACAAAGGGGGTCCTGTGAAGCGCTCCAAAGTTATCTGGGAGTTGTCTGAGCCCCTCACCTGGTGAGCACAGTACGACGTGGGCAGCCGTTACCTGCAGACGTGGTCTGGATAATAAGAACTGTGAGTAAAGGCCCTGGACTGCATCACTGACTCCGTGTCGTTACTGCTGCTGCCCTGCACCATCACCCCCATCCTCCGCATACACTGCCCTGAGGCTATACTCCTCCCGTGGGGAGTTATGCTACGCTCTGCTGCACCCACAACACCAGCCTCAGCGGTCTGCCCTGCAGCGGCGGTTCACTCTGACCTCAATCCACGGGTGGCGTAGTCGGACATTTAAACATCAAAACCACATAAATAGTTCCGCCACTGGTTTGACCACCCTGAGCCACGGAACCGGGTCGCCGCCACGAAGACTACAACCACCAGCATCCACCAAAAAGGGTCCGGCTCCGGGTGTCCCAAGGCCCAGGGGGCGCGTCAGAACATTTTCATCACCTTTCACAATCACCAATGGGACAAGGCAGGGATGTTCTCTGTCCCCTCTCTTATACATCCTAGTGACGGAGCACCTGCTCTCATCAATTCGCCATAACCCCAATATTAGGTGGATTGAGGTGGGAGGCACCGAGTACAAGTGCTCTCTATTTGCTGATGATGTCCTAGTATATATCACTCAATCACATATATCCATCCATGCTGTTATGGGTGAAATAGATCACTTTGTTACATGGTCAAATTTTAAAATCAATGCAGCGCAGTCTGAGGCCCTCGATGTCTCCCTCCCCAAATCCATATAGGATTCCATCCAGTCCAACTTTCCCTTTGCCTGGCCCTCACAGGGTATCAAATACTTAGGAATTCCTATTCATAGAGACCTCTCCCATCTATGTTATCTTTGGGCCCTTTATTGAACAACTCCATACAGACCACGGTTGGCAAGTTAGAACTGTAAGATTCACTACGTGAACCACTGGTGTTTTGTGGAAAAGCATATGTACACTGCGTTCCAAATTATTATGCAAAAAGTGTTTAGGAGTGATAAGGGAAGAATTTGTTTGTTTGTCAGTTAAACTCATTGATGGTGATGTGTGTCAGGGCTCTTTATATCACTGTAAGCAATTGCAGACACCTGTGCTAATTAGTTTGGCAGGTGTGTCCAATGAAAGGCAAGACTACTTAAGAAGGCTGTCTCACATTATTAAGCAGCCTACATTTTCTGCCAAAATGGGAAAGAAAAAGGATGTGTCGGCTGCTGAGAAGCAACAAATTGTGGAGTGTTTAGGTCAAGGCATGACTACAATCAACATTGTGCGATGATCAGGATGAAGTGTCTTGGCAATCAAGAAGTATGTAGCTGATTCACAGTACACACGTGTGCGTGCTGATAAGGGCAAATTGAGGACTCTTTCCTACAGGCAAATACGTCAGGTTGAAAGAGCAGCGGCAAAAAAGCCTTGTCATAGCAGCAGACAAGTTTTTGAAGCTGCTTGTGCCTCCAACGTCCCCCGAACAACAAGATGCAGGGTCCTTCAGAGGTTTGCAGCTGTGCATACGCCATCCTGTCGACCTCCTCTATCCACTTCACACAAGCAGAAACGGCTCCAGTGGGCCAAACATTACATGAAGACTGATTTCAAAACTGTTTTGTTCACGGATGAGTGCCGTGCAGCGCTCGATGGTCCAGATGGATGGAGTGGAGGATGGCTGGTTGATGGACACCCCACGCAAACACGGCTACAGCGCCAACAAGGAGGAGGTGGAGTAATGTTTTGGGCTGGAATCATGGGGAGAGAGATTGTCGGCCCCTTTAGGATCCCTGAAGGCGCTAAAGATGAACTCCATAATGTATGTGGATTTTCTCAAACAGCACTTCCTGCCATGGTTCAAGAAGAAGAACCGTGTATTTCACAGCAAGATCATTTTTCTGCATGATAATGCACCATCTCATGCTGCACATAAAACATCTGCATCTCTGGCTGATATGGGCATAAAAGGGGACAAACTTATGGTGTGACCCCCATGCTCCCCTGACCTCTACCCCATTCAGAACCTTTGGAGCATCATTAAAAGGAGTGTCTATGATGGCGGGAGGCAGTTCACATCTAAGCAACAGCTCTGGGAGGGTATTCTGTCCTCATGCAAAACAATTGAAGCAGAAACCATCCAAAACCTGACAAATTCAATGGACGAGAGAGTTCAGAAGCTCCTTTCGAACAAGGGGTCCTATGTGAAAATGTAACATCACCTAGAATAAAGTTTTGAGTTGAAAACTGTTTGATTTCAGTTTCTAACAACCTGCTAATGCTTATAATTTCAAAAATGACCATTTTTTTGGTCTTTATTAAAATAAAAAGGTTGATCGAAAAGTTTGGGGGATCTAAGAGTGTGGCAACCCAGTAGTCATGATTACTTCGAATTCTGACAATATGAGGGTCATGCTGCAGGTAGTGCAGCAAGAAGGCACTTATGTGTCTTGCGCATCTCGGAGCCCCAAAATTATTTTCCGGGCTAGATGCAGCTAAAAATTATTATTAATTTTAAATCTGGTGAAGCTTTAGTATAGATGGCCTAATAGGATCAGTGCTGCACACTGCTACAAAACCCAAATTATTTTCCAGCCAAGATACAGATAAACATGATTAGTAATTTGAAAGCTTAAAACGGTTGGTAGGGTGATTTTAACCAATCATCAAGCTTTTACTCTCCCCAGGATGACACAGGGGTAGAAAAGTCGTTTCGGATCCATGATTTGTTCATCTTTATGAACGTGAGTCTGTCTACATTATCAGTGGAGAGCCGCGTGCGCTTATCTGTCAGCACACCACCAGCAGCGCTGAACACACGTTCAGACAGAATGCTGGCTGCGGGGCATGACAAGATCTCCAAGGCGTAAGTGGCTAGCTCCGGCCATTTATCCAGATTGGAAGCCCAAAAAGAGCAAGGGTCTAGTGACACAGTCGTGGCTTCAATGTTTACTTGGAGATACTCCTGTACCATCGTCTCTAGGCGTTGACTATGTGTCAGACTTCTTGTCTCCTGTGGTCTTGCAAAGGATGGGCTAAAAAAGTGGTGAAATGATTCCGCAAAATTGATGTTACCAGCAGATACTGTGGTTCTGTTACGGTTTGAGTGCTGAACACTTGACGGTCCCACGGTTGGCAAGTTGGAACTGTGAGATTCACTACGTGCACCACTGGTATTTTGTGGAAAAGCACATGTAAGATTCTGCAACAGTCTCTGCTGATACTCGTGCAGGCGTGCATCCCTTTCTATGGCAGGGATAATTTCTGCAAATTTACTTTTGTACCGGGGATCTAACAGTGTGGCAACCCAGTAGTCAGGATTATTTCTAATTCTCACAATTCGAGGGTCATGTTGCAGGTAGTGCAGCAAGAAGGCACTCATGTGTGTTGCGCATCCAGGAGCACCAAGTCCCTGTTGTGTTGGTGGCGAGGTAACAATCATGCTTCCTTCCTCTGTCCTCTCCCCCCAACCTCGCACAACAGAAATGTGATCAAGGTCTCCCTCATCTGATGAGTCTTCCATCAGTTCGTCCTCCACTTCTTCCTGGGCTCCTGCACCTTCCTCACTAGTTTGGCTGCTACCATGCGCCCTGGTAAAACCATCTCCCCCACCCTCACATGCCTGCCGCCTTGGTGCTGCCGACCGTCTGGACCTTGCAGATGTTAGCCCTTCCGCATACAACTTCTCCTCCTCTACTTCCTCCACCTCCTCTTGTGCCACCACCTGACTCCGAATTCTGTTTAACATGTGCTCCAGCATGTAAATCACCGGAATAGTCATGCTGATAATGGCATCGTCAGCACTAAACATCTTCGTCGCCATTTCAAAACTGTGCAGAATGGTGCATAGGTCCCTGATCTGAGACCACTCCTCCAGCATGATTTGCCCCACCTCTGAATCTCGTTGGCCCAGGCTATACGTCAGAACGTATTGCACCAGGGCTTGTCGGTGCTGCCACAGTCGCTGCAACATGTGCAGAGTTGAATTCCACCGGGTAGGCACATCGCATTTTAGCCGGTGAAGTGGCAGGCCCAACAACTTCTGTAGAGATGTAAGTCGCTGAGCTGCGGGATGCGAACGGCGGAAGTGAGCACACAGCGACCGTGCCCTCTGCAGAAGGCCATCTAGTCTGGGATAGTGGGCTAAAAATTGCTGGACAACCAGGTTCAACACGTGAGCCATACAAGGCACGTGTGTGACATTGCCCCGGCGAAGGGCCGCACCCAGGTTTGCAGCATTGTCGCACACGGCCTTCCCTGGTTTCAGGTCCAGTGGAGACAACCATTCATGAAATTGGTTCTCCAGAGCTGACCACAACTCCTCAGCTGTGTGACTCACATTTCCCAGACATTTCAATGTAAAAACCGCCTGATGACGTTGAGCCCTACTGCCAGCATAGTAAGGAGGTGAACAGGATCCCTTCTGCGCAGTTAGAAAGCTTGTGGCATGACCAGACAGGCTTTGGGTGCAGGTGGAAGACCGAGAGGAGGATGAGGAGGCAGAAGCAGTGGAGGAACTTTGACATAAAGAGGATTGACGCACAACTCGTGGGGACGGCAAGACTTGGACAGCAGCCCCTTGTCCTGCTGTCACCATAGTTACCCAGTGCCCAGTCAGTGACATGTAACGCCCCTGTCCATGCCTACTCGTCCAAGTGTCTGTGGTGAAATGCACCCTGTCACACACAGAGTTTCTCAAAGAAGCGGTGATGTTGTGTGCGACATGCTGGTGGAGCGCAGGCACACCTTTCATTGAGAAGTAGTGCCGACTGGGCATCTGGTACTGGGGCACTGCGACGGACATAAGGTTTCGAAAATCCTCTGTGTCCACCAGGCGGAAAGGCAGCATTTCTGTAGCCAAGAGCTTGCAGATGGTGAAATTCAACCTCTTAGCTTTCTCATGGCTAGGAGGAAATGGTCTTTTACTTGTCCACATCTGAGGGACCGAGGGCTGGCTATTGTGCTTAGACGGGGTTGATAAGGGTGTCCCCGGCAAACTGCCGGTCTGTGAGGAAGATGCAGGCGGACATGTTAGGTTGCCTTGATCCAAAGGTGGTGCTATCGATGTCGGACAGCGCTCAACACCAGCTGGTGTTACCACCTCCAAAGAAAATGATGACCTGCCAATCACGCTGGCTGTTGCGGGTAAAGAGGTGGCAGGTCTGCGCCCCAAAACAGGTGTGACTGCTGTCCCCCCAGTCACAGAGGATGAAGAGGCCGCGGATGCACAAGATATGGCAGACGGTGGTTGGCCCGGCCGGCTAGGCCGCATTGTAGCACACTGAGCTTCCCACTGCAACTTATGATTCATGTCCATGTGCCGGTTCATGCATGAAGTACTCAAACTATGTATTTTTTGGCCTCTACTTAGCTTTTGCTGACAAATGTTACAGATAACACGAGTTGGGTCATCTTTATCGATCTGAAAAAATGCCCAGGCTATGCAAGGCTTAGCACCCATGCGACCTGAAGAGCCACCACGACTTGTGGTGAGAGGCAGAGTTGTGTTTGAGGATGCAGTTGTTGACGTGCTTCCAGTACTACGTCTCTGTCCAGGAAGGCGCAACCTGACCTCGTCGTCACTAGCATCTTCCTCCACCTCCTCTGCTGACCTCATCTCTTGGCTGACTGTGGGTTGACAGTAAGTGGGATCTCCAACCTCATCATCATCACCCTGTGCGTTATCACACCCGTCGTCCTCAGAGCCAACCTGTTCCTGCCCTGACAAAAAACTAAAGTTGTCGCTCCAATCAGGTATTTGAGTCTTATCATCGTCTTCCTCATTGTCTCCACCAACAGGAGTTACAGTTTGGGAATGAGGGTCTACATTATGGTCAGAACCTTCTGCGTCTGGTCCTGGATCCGACTCATAAAGATTCTGGGCATCAGTGCAGATCATTTCCTCGTCTGGATTCACAGAAGCGCTGGAGTCGACCTCTGATTCCCAGGCTATAGTATGAGTAATCAGCTCTGCAGACTCAACCATCTGTTCTACCTCATACTCAGACGGGCAGCTGGAGATTTGGGAGCTGTGAGGAAGCAAGTGCGATTGGGGTGACACCTTTGAGGACTGGAGTATTTGTGATGTTGAAGTTGATGTGGAGGAGAGCCCACTTAAAGGAGCACTTGATATCCGTTGAAGCACCTGCTGTTTTTGTGCCTCATCTGGAATTTGTAGCGATTGGCGTGGCCGTAAGAAAGGGATCTTATCACATTGTCAGCTAAAAGAAGTAGACATTTTAGTTTGGCTGGAAGATGGTCTTTCTTCTGCAGATGTTACTGTTGCTTTAACACCTACCCCACGGACACAACCTTTTTTCCCCTTCCCAACACGCCTATTCCCCTTTCCACCAGCAGCAGGCCTTTTTCCACTCATTTTGGTGGTTAACTAATTCACAACTCTGGAGTTGTTTGCACAAAAAAACAATGGATGGGAACCGAGCAGAGCTGAGTGGCCAAACTGTGGTATTAGGCCAAAACTATTGGCTGGGTTAGATGCAGAAAAAAATTATATTCAATTTGCAACCTGATGGAGGTCTGTATAGATGGATTAATAGAACAAGTCCCACACACAGCTAGAAGCCCAATATTTTTTCAGAGGTAGATGCAGAAAAAAATATATTCAGTTTGCAACCTGATGGAGGTCTGTATAGATGGATTAATAGAACAAGTCCCACACACAGCTAGAAGCCCAATATTTTTTCAGAGGTAGATGCAGAAAAAAATATATTCAGTTTGCAACCTGATGGAGGTCTGTATAGATGGATTAATAGAACAAGTCCCACACACAGCTAGAAGCCCAATATTTTTTCAGAGGTAGATGCAGAAAAAAATATATTCAGTTTGCAACCTGATGGAGGTCTGTATAGATGGATTAATAGAACAAGTCCCACACACAGCTAGAAGCCCAATATTTTTTCAGAGGTAGATGCAGAAAAAAATATATTCAGTTTGCAACCTGATGGAGGTCTGTATAGATGGATTAATAGAACAAGTCCCACACACAGCTAGAAGCCCAATATTTTTTCAGAGCTAGATGCAGAAAAAAATATATTCAGTTTGCAACCTGATGGATTTCTGTATAGATGGATTAATAGAACAAGTCCCACACACAGCTAGAAGCCCAATATTTTTTCAGAGGTAGATGCAGAAAAAAATATATTCAGTTTGCAACCTGATGGAGGTCAGTATAGATGGACTAATACAACAAGTCCCACACACAGCTAGAAGCCCAATAGTTTTTCAGAGGTAGATGCAGAAAAAAATATATTCAGTTTGCAACCTGATGGAGGTCAGTATAGATGGACTAATAGAATGATGCCCAAAAGATTTTACTTCACTAGGTGCAGTAAAAAAATTGGTATTCTATACACAGGTGGTATATCTTGCAACACAGATAGGCTACTCCACTGACTAACACACTCTGCAATAGGCCAAAAAGGATTAGCTTTGCTAGATTCAGCCAAATTCTGTGAAAAAAACTTGCACAGCACTGGCACAGACCTGCCTGGCAAAAACTGATAGGAACTGATGTAACCTAGTCCTGAAAAGGACTCCAATTACAATTAGTCTTTACTCCCACAATCTATCTATTTAAGAGCACAGACCTGCCTGATAAAAGTCGTAGGAAATGCTGTAACCTAGTCCTTAAAAGGACTGCAATCACAACTATTCCCTACTCCCAAGCTATCTGTAGATTTGTGCGAAAATTGGCTTGAAATTAACAAGGTATAGCGCACACAGCAACAGCGGTGCCATCTAACACGCAGCTGCAGCAGTGAGAAAATGGTGGCGATGGGGAAAATGGCTTGGTCTTATAGGGCAAGGACATGTGACATACACTGCCAATGACACATGCCCTTGCTTGTGTGAAAAAAAGCACTTCGCTCCGTGTGTGCGCTGCTGATAGGCTGACAGATTGCACCTCCCCACTGCAAATGCGGGAAAGAGAGAAAAAAATGGAGATCTTCATTGTTCCTGCAGAGATCCATCCCCTGCCCCTCCCCCCACCCCGCTGTACACTCAAACTGCGTATTAACATTAATTTTCATCATTACTGAGAAAAAATCCAGTTATGATTTTGGTGCACGAACAGTTATCGAACATAACCTCGAACAGCCGAATTTTTCTCAAATTGTTCGTGTTCGCCGAACGGCTCGAACACCGCCCAAAACAGCTCGAATTTGAGATTGGCGAACAGTTCGAGTAGAACAACGCTCATCTCTAGTGGCAGGCTGCATACTTGCGCTTGTATTGCAAGGAATGGGGGAGGTACAATTGAACACTGCCCTGGGACTAGAACTTGCATGGGGATAGTTGCAAGTCTGCATCTTCTGATGCGGCAAGGATCACTTATGATGGGCACACTTTTAGACAGTGACCTGGGAGTCAGAGATGCTTCCAGGGGTCTTCCCCATGCTGTTCCCATGTCTTTTCAGCACTTTATGCATGTGTCACACAGCACATGGCCAGATAACGTTGTAAAATGTTAAAATGACATTTCCCGGTGAATGCATTTGTCATAGTTGAAAGCAATACAAAAGTGCAAAAACACATAAAAAATGCTACTTGTGAACATAGCCGAAGGTATGGAGGAGTATTTTTGTTTTTGGTCATTTATTTTAACTTATACACAAGTCTTTTCCCTGGAAAGGATGTTCCTTAACATATTTCACAGGAAAAAAGTTTCACTTTCGTTTTATTGTGAGCCTGTAAAAGTGGCTTAATACCTCTGACCACGTTGTTGACAGCAGTGACCTGGGGGTCAGAAATGCTTCCTGGGGCGATCCCCATGCTGTCCCCATGTCATTTGAGCACTGTCACTATCGTTTTGGGCACTTGTTAGGCTTTTAAAAGACTGCCGGGGGTGCCACCGCAAAAATGCTCGAGTCTCCCATAGACTAACATTGGGCTCGTTGCTCGGGTCGAGCACCCGAGTATCACGGCGAGCTCGGCCCGAGCTTCGAGCACCCGAGCATTTTAGTGCTCGCTCAACACTAATAGTTATATGAAAAAGTTTGGGCACCCCTATTAATCTTAAGCTTAAAGTTTTATAAAAATTGGTGTTTTTGCAACAGCTATTTCAGTTTGATATATGTAATAACTGTTGGACACAGTAATGTTTCTGCCTTGAAATGAGGTTTATTGTACTAACAGAAAATGTGCTATCTGCATTCAAACAAAATTTGACATGTGCATAAGTATGGGCACCTCACCAGAAAAGTGACATTAATATTTAGTAGATCCTCCTTTTGCAAAAATAACTGCCTCTGATCGCTTCCTGTAGCTTTTAATGATTTCCTGGATCCTGGATGAAGGTATTTTTGACCATTCCTCTTTACAAAACAATTCCAGTTCAGTTAAGTTTGATGGTCGCCGAGCATGGACAGCCCTCTTCAAATGATCCCACAGATGTTCAATGATATTCAGGTCTGGGGACTGCGATGGCCATTCCAGAACATTGTAATTGTTCCTCTGCATGAATGCCTGAGTAGATTTGGAGCAGTGTTTTGGATCATTGTCTTGCTGAAAGATCCATCCCCTACGTAACTTCAACTTTGTCACTGATTCTTGAACATTATTGTCAAGAATCTGCTGATACTGAGTGGAATCCATGCGTCCCTCAACTTTAACAAGATTCCCAGTGCCGGCATTGGCCACACAGCCCCAAAGCATGATGGAACCTCCACCAAATTTTACTGTGGGTAGCAAGTGTTTTTCTTGGAATGCAGTGTTTTTTTGCCGCCATGCATAACGCCTTTTTGTATGACCAAATAACTCAATCTTGGTTTCATCAGTCCACAGGGCCTTCTTCCGAAAAGAAATTGGCTTCTCCAAATGTGCTTTTGCATACCTCAGCCGACTCTGTTTGTGGCGTGCTTGCAGAAACGGCTTCTTTCGCATCACTCTCCCATACAGCTTCTCCTTGTGCAAAGTGCGTTGTATAGTTGACCGATGCACAGTGACACCATCTGCAGCAAGTTGATGCTGCAGCTCTCTGGAGGTGGTCTGAGGATTGTCCTTGACTGATCTCACCATTCTTCTTCTCTGCCTTTCTGATGTTTTTCTTGGCCTGCCACTTCTGGCCTTAACAAGAACTGTCCCTGTGTTCTTCCATTTCCTTACTATGTTCCTCACAGTGGAAACTGACAGGTTAAATCTCTGAGACAGCTTTTTGTATCCTTCCCCTGAACAACTATGTTGAATAATCTTTGTTTTCAGATCATTTGACAGTTGTTTTGAGGAGCCCATGATGCCACTCTTCAGAGGAGATTCAAACAGGAGAACAACTTGCAAGTGGCCACTTTAAGTAGCTTTTCTCATGATTGCATACACCTGGCTATGAAGTTCAAAGCTCAATGAGGTTACAAAACCAAAAAAAGTGCTTTAGTAAGTCAGTAAAAAGTAGGTAGGAGTATTTAAAACAAGAAAATGATAAGGGTGCCCATACTTATGCACCTGTCAAATTTTGTTTGAATGCAGATTGCACATTTCTGTTAGTACAATAAACCTCATTTCAAGGCAGAAACATTATTGTGTCCAACAGTTATTACATATATCAAACTGAAATAAGCTTAAGATTAATAAGGGTGTCCAAACTTTTTCATATAACTGTATATATATATATATATATATATACACACACACACACAGAGACACATAAACACACACACAAAAGCTATGCAGATATGTATGCACGTGTGTATACATGTGCACACACACACACACAACAACCCTCCTCCCCATATCCAATTACGGCTCTTTCACACGTCAGAGTCTCTGGTACGAGTGGTGATGACATTTTCCACTCATACTGGAGACACTGACACATACACACCCATTCCAAAGTATGCTCGGTCATGCATATCTGCAGTAACGTAGATATGTGGATGTGAGAAACTGCCCTTACAACGTATGCAGGAGCTTTCAGTTAATGAACCTACTGTACATACGCTGTACAATAATCTTATATTTCAATATATTTTTTAAAAAAAAGTTACGTGGGCTCCTGCGTAATTTTAATAACCAGCAGAGGGAAAGCAGACGCTTGAGAACTGATGTTATAGTCTGGGAAGAAGCCAAAAATCATGGCCCCTTCACTTGCTATTAATACCTGGCCTCAGCAGTTAGCTTAGCTTTTACTGACCATTCTACAGGGGGACCCCCCCCAAAAAAATTATGTGGGGTCCCCCTATAAATTTTAGCCAGCAAAGGCTAGCCGCTTTGCCTTTTCTGACTACTATACAGGGAGGCACCCACCCAAAAAAATGACATGGGGTCCCCCTATAAATTGTAGCCAGCAAAGGCATGGCAGACAGCTGCGACCTGATATTAATAGCCTAGAAAGGGGCCATGGTTATAGGCCCCCTCCCAGGCTATAATATCAGCCCTCAGCCGCCCCAGATTTGGCGCATCAGATTTGTGCGCCAAATCTGGCGCCTACCATTGCTCTTCCACGCTGCCCTGGTGCGGTAGCAGGGGGTAATGGCGTTGGGGTTCATGTCAGCAGCAGCTGGCATGAAGCTCAGGTTAGTAATGAGGAGCATCTATAAGACACCCCCATTACTAACCTACAAAGAGTTAAAAAATAAACACACAAACACCCAGAAAAAAATAATTTAATTGAAATAAAACACACCATTTTAATTAATTCTTAATTTACTAAAAAAAAATAATTACCTGTCCACGTTCCAGCACTGATCTCCCATGCACAGCTGTCACATCTGGAGATGTGACAGCTGTTCATGGCTGCTGTATGCTCACACTGCCGGGAACACGTCCGCTCCTGGCAGTGTGAGCCGCAAAATGAGGTCACCGGAGTGCATTAGCGCAGGTCCAGTGGCTTCCTTTACGGCCCTGCTGTACCGTGGGAATTTCTCACGGTCAGCGGGGCCGTAAAGGAGCTCCCCGGAGCAGCGCTTGCTGAACTCCAGTGAACTCGCTGACGCAATGTCGGGGACGCTTTACGGCCCCTTCACTGTATCAGCAGCGCTCGTTTAGAGCGGTCACATAGACCGCTTTAAACTGGAGATCTTCGTGGGACACTCGATTTGGACTACTACGGATGGGTAAGGATAAGGTTTGTGGTTTGTTATTTTATTTTTTATTACAGGAGATCAATGGCTTCGGGGAATTAGGTGTCTAGGTGAGTATAGGTGTATTTTTTTTATTTTTTTTTATTTTAGGTGGTGTTCAGCGGAGACAGGTAATGTATGGACTATTTTATTTTTTATTTATTTTTTTTAGGTAACCACTGGCCACTAATTAAAATTTATTTCTTGGGACAAAAAATATAAAAATAAAAATAAAAGGGGGACATTAAATTAATAAATAATCATGGGGGCAATAAATTAAATATATATATATGGGGGCAAAAAATAAATAAAAATATAGGGGGGCAAAAACTAAATAAAAATATATGGGGGAAAAAAATTAAAATATATGGGGGAAAAAATTAAAAACATTTATGGGGGCAAATATATGGGGACAATATGGGGCACATTTTACATCAGGAGCAGACTGATGGGAACTACTGCTCCTGCTGGCACTACTGAACGGAGGACAGACATAGGCCGATGGGAGTAGTAGTCTCACATCGGTCTATGTCTGCCTGCTGGCACCCACACACAGACCCCACATACACCGCACACAGACCCCACACAGACCCCACACAGACACACACAGGACACTTACCACACTTTTCATGAATACTACATTGAGATCCATCCTCTTGTACCGCACCAGATGAGCAGCCATGATCCAGGAAGACAGGAATGGTATGGGATTCTTGTCTTCCTGGATTATGGGCTGCTCATGGGATGGCAGGAACGCCCCCACATGAGGTCACTTCCCATTTGCTTCAGTTTTGTGCTACAAAATCGCAGCAAATGCGCTTCAAATCCGCAAGCATTTTTACATGCTTGTGGATTTGAAGCAGCTCAATGATAGTCTATGGCGGCTAAAACGCCCCGATTCCGCAAAATTAATGGACGTGCTGTGTATTTTTCCGCAATGATAATCCACAGCGGATATTTACGCAGCATGTGCACAGCACATGAGGATTATCATTGGGCCCATTGCAGACCTATTACCAAGCATTTTTTAGCGTTTCAGCGGTGGAAATTACGCTGCGGAAATGCTTAAAAAATGCATAGTGGGCACGCAGCCTTAGATGCCATAGCACACTCCATGTTTGGAGGCCAAAATACACTGCACATCACCCCAAAACACCATACCAACAGTGAAGTTTTGAGGTGGGAACATCATGGTGTGGGGCTGTTTTTCAACATACGGAACTGGCAAACTTCATATAATTGAAAGAAGGATGAATGGACAAATGTATCGAGACACTCTTGAAAAACATCTGCTGCCATCTTCCAGGATGATGAAGACAAAACAAGGGTGGATATTTCAGCAAGATGATGATCAAAAACACACAGCCAATGAAACTCTCAATCGGTTTTAGAGAAAGAAAATAAAGCTGCTAGAATGGCCCAGCCAATCACCTGACTTGAATCCAATAGAAAATTTATGGAAGGAACTAAAGCTAAAGTTCATAGAAGAATGGCCCAAAATCACACCTAAGCAATGCATGCGGCTAGTTTCTCCATACAGAAGGAATCTTGAAGCTGTCATCACAAACAAAGGCTTTTGTATGCAGTATTAATTAAATCTCAGTAAGCGTGTTCAATACTTTTTCCCTGTGGTATTTCTCAATATTACACATAACTTAATTTATGGACATCTATGGCTTGATTTCTTTGTCTGTGTGAACTGGATGGGTTGATACTGACATCTGAGAATTTCATGTCAATATCTCCTTTAGAAATATATCTAAAATTGGTGACGTGTTCAATACTTATTTCACACGCTGTGTGTATATGTAAATATATATATAGTGCCAGCATAAATGAGTACATCACAATAGAAAATCCTTTAATTTCCTTCCAGAATCAACATTTTCTATTGGATACCAGTCTACAATATACTCCCATAAATGTGGGCCATTGAATGCAAACAAGATTTGTTATTTTGAACACCCCAAAAAGTAATTGCAAAACTTAATGCACCCCAATGAAAGTCTTAGGCGCAAAGCTTAAGTTTGGACTACAGAATTCTAAAAAACAAGAATTCAAACACAGTTAAGTCTGATTATTCATTAAACAGGTGTCCAGCAGTCAGGTGACAATAAAAGGGCATCACGTAACAAAGAAAACCCCTTAACATTTTATGCTGTCAGCAATGGCACCACATGAAAGAGAAATGTCATAAGACTTGAGAAAGAAAATAATTTCTGTACAGAAGATAGGTGAAGTCTACAAGAAGATCAGCAAACCTTTACATATTAGTCAGAATACTGCGGCAAAAGTGATACAAAAATTTAACAAAAATGGAACTGCAACCAGCTCACAGAGATGTCCAAGCCGACCACGGAAATTAACACGTAGACAGAATCGTCTTATGATGTGGAGGGTTGAAGTACATCGACATGTAAGTTCACTGCAGTTAGCTAAAGAAGTAGAAAGCCAAACCTGGGTGAGTGTTTCTCACAATATGATGTACACTGCAGAGGGATGTTATGTGTGGGTGTCGTCCACAAAGGAAGCTTCTCCAAAAGTCCATGCACAAAAAAGCCTGCCTGCAATTTACCAGAGCCAATACTGAAAAATATGAAGAGTACTGGGACACTAAACTCTGGAGTGATGAGACTAAAATACATGTTTTTTTGGAACTGATGGCTTCAAAACTGTATGACATTGTAAAGGTGAGGAGTACAAAGGAAAATGTTAAGTAGTGCCTGCACTGAAACATTGTGGTGGTAGTGTCCTTATGTGGGGCCGCATGAGTGCTTATGAGTGCTGCTGGTGTCGGGGAGCTACTTTTCATTGATGGTATCATGAGTTCATAGATGTACTGCTCTATATTGAAAGAGAAGATGTTACCATCACTCCGAGCCCTTGGTAGACGTGCACTTTTCAAACACAACAATGAAACACACATCTAAGGCCACTGTTGTATTTCTGAAGATGAACAGGGTGAAAGTGATTTAGTGGCCAGGTATGTCTCCTGATCCGAACCCAATCAAACACCTATGGGGAATTCTGAAGAGACAAGTTTGGGATCACTCTCCATCCAGCATCCAGGCTCTTAAAGAGGTCATTCTTGAAGAATGGAAAAAGTTAATGTTGCAATATGCCGTCAACTTGTTCATTCTATGCCTAGAAGACCTGTTGTCCTTAAAAATCATGGAGGTCATACAAAATACTAGATGTAGTTGTTTTTGATGTATTAATTTTTGCATCAACTAATTTGAATAAAACTGAAGATTTTGTAATAAAAGTTATATTATTAACCTGACTTTCATTGTTATGGGTTAAAAAAATGTTCTATGAAACTCAGTTTTGTCAAAATTTTGGAAATTGTTCTTGTGTTCAGCAAGATATTTATTAAAATCATACTTTTCAAAGAAGGTGTAATATAATCTATGCTGAGTACTGTGTATACATGCTAGCTATTGAGCCCGTTCTACGTCCTGGTCGCGAGCATTTTTATTGGTATATGGTCTCTCATGCTGGTATGTGCTGCCCCCATCCTGGTATTTGTGCTGCCTCCATCCTGGTATTTGTGCTGGCCCCATCCTGGTATTTGTGCTCCCCAATCCTGTTCCTCCATCCTGTTATCTGCTGCCCTCATCCCTATCCTGGTATGCATGGCACGCCTCATCCCTATCCTGGTATGCATGGCACCCCTCACCCCCAATCCTGGTATGCATGGCACCCCTCACCCTCAATCCTGGTACACATGGCACCCCTCACCCTCAATCCTGGTACGCAAGGCACCCCTCACCCTCAATCCTGGTATGCATGGCACCCCTCACCCCCAATCCTGGTATGCATGGCACCTCTCACCACTAATCCTGGTATGCATGGCATGCCTCATCCCTATCCTGGTATGCATGGCACCCCTCACCTCAAATCCTGGTATGCATGGCACCCCTCACCCCTCAATCTTGGTATGCATGGTACCCCTCACCCATCAAACCTGGTATGCATCGCACCCCTCTTCCCCCAATCCTGGTATGCATGGCACCCCTCATCCCCAATCCTCATATGCATGGCACCCCTCATCCCCAATCCTCATATGCATGGCACCCCACCATCCCCAATCCTGGTATGCATGGCACCCCTCATTTCAAATCTAGTATACATGGCACCCCTCATCCCAATCCTTGTATGTATGGTACCCAACCCCTCACCCTGGTATGCATGGCCCCCTTTCTTATCCCCAATCCTGGTATGTATGGCCCCCTCATCCCTATCCTGGTATGCATGACACTCCTCATCTCCCAATCCTGGTATGCGTGGTACTCCTCATCCCCCAACCCTGGTATGTGTGGTCCCCTCACCCCCAATCCTGGTATGCATGGTCCCCTCACTCCCAATCCTGGTATACATGGTCCCCTCATCCCCCAATCCTGGTATGCATGGCACCCCTCATCCCCAATCCTGGCATGCATGGCACCCCTCATTCCCAATTCTGGCATGAAAGGCGCCCCTCATCCTGGTATGCATGGCACCCAATCCCTCATCCTGGTATGCATGGCCCCCAGATCCCTATCCTGGTATGCATTGTACCCCTCATCCCCCAATCCTGGTATGCATGGTACTCCTCATCCACCAATCCTGGTATGCATGGTACCCCTCACCCCTCAATCCTGGTATGCATGGCACCCCTCTTCCCCCAATCCTCGTATGCATGGCACCCCTCATCCCCAATCCTTGTATGCATGGCACCCCTCATCCCCAATCCTGGTATGCATGGCACCCCCCATCCCCAATCCTGGTATGCATGGAACCCCTCATTTCAAATCTGATATACATGGCACCCCTCATCCCTATCCTGGTATGTATGGTACCCAACCCCTCATCCTGGTATGCATGGCTTTCTCATCCCCAATCCTGGTATGTATGGCCCCCTCATCCCTATCCTGGTATGCATGGCACTCCTCATCCCCCAATCCTGGGATGCATGGTGCCCCTCATCCCCCAATCATGGTATGCATGGAACCCCTCATCCCCCAATCCTGGTATGCATGTCATCCCTCACCCCTCAATCCTGGTATGCGTGGTACCCCTCATTCCCCAATCGTGGTATGTGTGGCCCCCTCATCCACCAATCCTGGTATGAATGGTCCCCTCACCCCCAATCCTGGTATGTATGGTATTCCTCATCCCCCAATCCTGGTATCTATGGTACACCTCATCCCCCAATCCTGGTATGCATGGCCTCATTCCCCAATCCTGGTATGTGTGGCCCCCTCATCCCTCAATTCTGGTATGTATGGTACCTCTCATCCCCCAATCCTGGTATGTGTGGGCCCCTCATCCCCCAATCATGGTATGCATGGTACTCCTCATCCACCAATCCTGGTATGCATGGTACCCCTCACCCCTCAATCCTGGTATGCATGGCACCCCTCTTCCCCCAATCCTCGTATGCATGGCACCCCTCATCCCCAATCCTCGTATGCATGGCACCCCTCATCCCCAATCCTGGTATGCATGGCACCCCCCATCCCCAATCCTGGTATGCATGGAACCCCTCATTTCAAATCTGGTATGCATGGCACCCCTCATCCCAATCCTGGTATGTATGGTACCCAACCCCTCATCCTGGTATGCATGGCTTTCTCATCCCCAATCCTGGTATGTATGGCCCCCTCATCCCTATCCTGGTATGCATGGCACTCCTCATCCCCCAATCCTGGGATGCATGGTGCCCCTCATCCCCCAATCATGGTATGCATGGAACCCCTCATTCCCCAATCCTGGTATGCATGTCACCCCTCACCCCTCAATCCTGGTATGCGTGGTACCCCTCATTCCCCAATCGTGGTATGTGTGGCCCCCTTATCCCCCAATCCTGGTATGAATGGTCCCCTCACCCCCAATCCTGGTATGTATGGTACTCCTCATCCCTCAATCCTGGTATCTATGGTACCCCTCATCCCCCAATCCTGGTATGCATGGCCTCATTCCCCAATCCTGGTATGTGTGGCCCCCTCATCCCTCAATTCTGGTATGTATGGTACCCCTCATCCCCCAATCCTGGTATGTGTGGGCCCCTCATCCCCCAATCCTGTTATGTGTGGCCCCCTCACCCCCCAATCCTGGTATGCATGGTATCCCTCATCCCCCAATCCTGGTATGTGTGTCCCCCCTCACCCTCCAATACTGGTATGCATGGAACTCCTCTGCACACATACAAAAAAATAAACATTTATACTCACCTTTCTTCCCTGTGCTCCAGCGCTGCTGTGTCCTGTTCTGCCGGAGGCCGGGAGAGAGGAGTGCGGCGCCGGAGCACCACGCTGTCCGGCACCATTTTGCTGAAGACACACTGCAAATGTGTCTTCAGTTAAATGGCGGCGGATAGCGCTATGCGCAAGCGCCGATTCCGGCACCTTCACTCCGCCCCCGGTCTCCGGCCAGAAGAGAGGCGCCGCGGCAACACTCCTCCCGGTCATGTAAGTATGTAAGTATGGCGCCGGAGATCGCGGTATGCATTCAGTGTCTACGCATACTACGATCTCTGGCACCATACTCTCCTCTTACTTGTAACGGCTCCATGCATTCTTCTGTCTGGAGCCAGACTGCACGCTGTGCATGTGCAGTCTATAGAGGCTTCAGACAGAGGGGCGCTTCGATGATTAAATTATAGATACATGCATACATATATTAATCTCACATAAATTGAGGTTCTAAGAATGATGGTATCAATTTATTCTAGGTTTGTTCTTTTGCCTTTTATACTGATTCATTTTGCAGTACAACCCCTTATATACAGTGTGGGGAAAAAATATTTAGTCAGCCGCCAATTGTGCAAGTTCTCCCACTTAAAAAGATGAGAGAGGCCTGTAATTGACATTATAGGTAGACCTCAACTATGAGAGACAAAATGAGAAAACAAATCCTGAAAATCACATTGTCTGATTTGGAAAGACATTTTTTTCAAATTTAGGTTGAAAATAAGTATTTGGTCAATTACAAACAAGCAAGGTTTTTGGCTCTCGCGGACCTGTAACTTCTTATTTAAGAGGCTCCTCTATCCTCCACTCATTACCTGTAGTACTGGCACCTGTTTGAACTCGTTATCAGTATAAAAGACACCTGTCCGCAATCTCAAACAGTCACACTCCAAACTCCACTATGGTGAAGACCAAAGAGCTGTCAAAGGACACCAGAAACAAAATTGCAGCCCTGCACCAGGCTGGGAAGACTGAAACTGCAATAGGCCAGCAGCTTGGTGTGAAGAAATCAACTTTGGGAGCAATAATTAGAAAATGGAAGACATACAAGACGACTGATAATCTCCCTCGATCAGGGGCTCCACACAAGATCTCACCCCGTGGGGTCAAAATGATCTCAAAAACGGTGAGCAAAAATCCCAGAACCACACGGGGGGACCTAGTGAATGACCTGCAAGAGCTGGGACCAACGTTACACAGGCTACCATCAGTAACACACTACGCCGCCAGGGACTCAGATCCTGCAGTGCCAGACGCGTCCCCCTGCTTAAGCCATTACATGTCCGGGCCCATCTGAAGTTTGCTAGAGAGTATTTGGATGATCCAGAAGAGTATTGGGAGAATGTCATATGGTCAGGTGAAACCAAAGTAGAACTGTTTGGTAGAAACACAACTCGTCGTGTTTGGAGGAGAAAGAATGCTGAGTTGCATCCAAAGAACATCATACCTACTGTGAAGCATGGGGGTGGCAACATCATGCTTTGGGGCTGTTTCTCTGCCAAGGACGAGGACGACTGATCCGTGTACATGAAAGAATGAATGGGGCCATGTATCGTGAGATTTTGAGTGCAAACCTCCTTCCATCAGCAAGGGCATTGAAGATGAAACGTGGCTGGGTCTTTCAGCATGACAATGATCCCAAGCACACCGCCAGGGCAACAAAGGAGTGGCTTTGTAAGAAGCATTTCAAGGTCCTGGAGTGGCCTAGCCAGTCTCCAGATCGAAACCCTATAGAAAACCTTTGGAGGGAGTTGAAAGTCCATGTTGACCAGTGACAGCCCCAAAACATCACTGTTCTAGAGGAGATCTGCATGGTAGAATGGGCGAACATACCAGCAACAGTATGTACCAACCTTGTGAAAACTTACAGAAAACATTTGACCTCTGTCATTACCAACAAAGGATATACACTGCTCAAAAAAATAACACATCCTAGATCAAAATGAATGAAATATTTTCATTGAATACTTTGTTATGTACGAAGTTGAATGTGCTGACAACAAAATCATACAAAAATCATCAATGGAAATCAAATTTATTAACCAATGAAGGCCTTCATTTTTAGTCACCCCCAAAATTAAAGTGGAAAAACACACTACAGGCTGATCCTACTTTGATGTAATGTCCTTAAAACAAGTCAAAATGAGGCTCAGTATTGTGTGTGGCCTCCACGTGCCTTTATGACCTCCCTACAATGCCTGGGCATGCTCCTAATGAGGTTGCGGATGGTCTCCAGTGGGATCTCCTCCCAGACCTGGACTAAAGCATCTGCCAACTCATGGACAGTCTGTGGTGCAACGTGACGTTGGTGGACGGAGCGAGACATGATGTCCCAGATGTGCTCAATCGGATTCAGGTCTGGGGAATGGGCGGGCCAGTCCATAGCTTCAATGCTTTCATCTTGCAGGAACTGCTGATACACTCCAGCCACATGAGGTCTGGCATTGTCCTGCATTAGGAGGAACCCAGGGCCAACCGCACTAGCATATGGTCTCACAAGGGGTCTGAGGATCTCATCTCGGTATCTAATGGCAGTCAGGCTACCTCTGGCGAGCACATGGAGGGCTGTGCGTCCCTCCAAAGCAATGCCACCCCACACCATTACTGACCCACTGCCAAATTGGTCATGCTGAAGTATGTTGCAGGCAGCAGATCGCTCTCCACGGCATCTCCAGACTCTGACACGTCTGTCACATGTGCTCAGTGTGAACCTGCTTTCATCTGTGAAGAGCACAGGGCGCCAGTGGCGACTTTGCCAATCCTGGTGTTCTGTGGCAAATGCCAAGCGTCCTGCACGGTGTTGGGCTGTGAGCACAACCCCCATCTGTGGACGTCGGGTCCTCATACCACCCTCATGGAGTCAGTTTCTAACCGTTTGTGCAGACACATGCACATTTGTGGCCTGCTGGAGGTCATTTTGCAGGACTCTGGCAGTGCTCCTCCTGTTCCTCCTTGCACAAAGGCGGAGGTAGTGGTCCTGCTTCTGGGTTCTTGCCCTCCTATGGCCCCCTCCACGTCTCCTGGTGTACTGGCCTGTCTCCTGGTAGAGCCTCCAGCCTCTGAACACTACGCTGACAGACACATCAAACCTTCTTCCCACAGCTCGCATTGATGTGCCATCCTGGATGAGCTGCACTACCTGAACAACTTCTGTGGGTTGTAGAGTCCGTCTCATGCTACCACGAGTGTGAAAGCACAACCAACATTCAAAAGTGACCAAAACATCAGCCAGAAAGCATTGGTACTAATATGTGGTCTGTGGTCCCCACCTGCAGAGCCACTCCTTTATTGAGGGTGTCTTGATAATTGTCAATAATTTCCATCTATTGTCTATTCCTTTTGCACAACAGCATGTGAAATTGATTGTCAGTCAGTGTTGCTTCCTAAGTGGACAGTTTGATATCACAGAAGTTTGATTTACTTGGAGTTATATTCTGTTGTTTAAGTGTTCACTTTATTTTTTTGAGCAGTGTATAACAAAGTATTGAGATGAACTTTTGTAACTGACCAAATACTTATTTTCCACCAAAATTTGAAAAAAAATTCTTTCTAAATCAGGCAATGTGATTTTCAGGATTTTCTTTCTCATTTTGTCTCTCATAGTTGAGGTCTACCTATGATGTCAATTACAGGCCTCTCTCATCTTTTTAAATGGGAGAACTTGCACAATTGGTGGCTGACTAAATACTTTTTTTCCCCACTGTATGTATATGTGTGTATGTATTCATATGTATTCATATTTAAAGGTGTGTAGATATGTGTGTTGTGTGTGGTGGTGGTGGCAGTGGTGGTCATAGTGTTTGTGGTGTGTGTGTGTGTGGTGGGGAGTATGTGGTTTATGCGTGGTGCGTGTATGCGTGTTTGTGTGTGTGTGTGTGCGGCTGTGTGTGTGTTTGTGATGCACAAATGTTATATTTACTAGTAAATTACAAAGTTATCACTCATAGATAAGAATCAGTTTTTGGAGTCAAGAGCTAACAATCTGATGGATCTGAATGCACAATGCACTTTTAAACAGCGGGTTACAAATATGTAGTGACACACTTATAAAGTACAGATGACATTTTTTTGTTTAATTTAGTTTTGAACCTATTTGTTGCCAACCAGTACTGGTGTCCAATAATAAGCCCGATTACAGCGAGTCCTGGGAGACACGACAGGGAGAGAGCCCTCATCTTGCATTAATTGTTCGTATTGAAACTATGCCACTTCTCTTCAAGCTAGATGTTGCTTAGTATCCCTTTGATATGATAATGACATACTTCTTAGCAGATGAATATGCAAATTAAAGGCAGTAATTTGGTGGCATGCACCTGCTGACACTGTACTAGTATGCTCATGTGTTCTGCTGAACATTGCAACTGCACAAAAGCAGCACAGAGGTAAATGAAATTCTAATGTTGTATACATAGTACAGATGCTTCCACTCTTCTCTGAATTTTGACTTTTAAAGGATCTGCGATCGGAGTCTCCATTTTCCCTGCACGTAATTAGCTGAAGCTTATGTGTCAAATTTTACTCTTTCTTTCCTGCATTTTCTGTACATTTTAGCCTTTTAAAGAAAAGCGGATGATTTCACATCTAATGCAAAACTGTAATTGGCAAGCTTCCTATGCAGCAAGGACTAGTAAAATTATACGTGAAACCATTAAAAACAGTCGCAAAATATATATATTTTTAAAATAAAATCTCAGATGCAAAAGAGCTGAATCTGTCACTTAGCACAGTTCATTATGGTACAGCATCACAGTGTAATACTACAGAAATTTCCCATAGGTCTGTACACTGCATCTGTAGAGTTGGAAGTATCAATTTCATATAAACTGAACAAGCAGAATGGGGGCAGAATGAAAAGGTTGATGCACTTTTTACACTTGTCTATTCAGGCCATTAAATGACAGCCAATAAACTGTACAAGCCGATCAGCTGGGGTTTACCTGCCTGTTCAGACAAGCTTACGAACATTGTATGTGCACAGAATAATTATTAATACAGTCGTGCAATGCCCATACAATAACATGTGTAGATGTAGGACATAACCAGCCATCCTAGGATGATGCTTATAAGCTATCTCATTCATAGGGTGATTGCCGGCCGGCTTAGAAGGACCTACAAATGCTTGTTCCCTGTTTATTGGTTCGTCTGATCGGGCCATAACAGTCACACTGTCCCTGAGGGAACCACAACTTACTAGATGTAATCTGAGTACACTGACCACTCAGTGTTCACCCATTTTAACTTTTTTGGTGCAAAGTTCGACATTATTTGCTTACATTAAGCCATATCCACAAAAAAAATGTGTTTCAAGTGTAAGTCTATGTTTGCAGTTTATATTGTGACATCTGTTGACAGGTTAAAGGGGTTGTCCTGCTTAGGGTCTGCAGTCACTTAGTGCATGCGCTGTGTGAATTCTCCTATGACAGTGCCGGGTGTGGGTGGTCATGTGGCCGGAAGTAAGCAATTTGCATACTTCCGGCCACATTCAGACTAGATGGGTTCCACTTCGCTCAATGCACAATTAGTCGGCACGTGACCGCATGTATACAAATCACATATTTGCAGTCATGCGCCAGCCGCTTCCGGGATCGGAGAATACTGACAGCGTGCAGTGTGAATGCTGTGAGGATTCACAAGTCTGCAGTCACACAGAGTATCCTAAGGCCAGGCAAACTCTTTTAATGCCAAAAGAATACACGTAACTCTATATATATTCTACAGTATATGTCTATATATGATTTTAATGAATTCCAAAAATGTGGGCTAAGGTAAGTTTAAAAGTATAAAAACACTGAAAGTCATACTTTACATATACAACGTATAAAGTAAAGCAGAAGCGCCTGATCCATCTTCTGAACCAAATCTGTTTCATTGCTTCATTTTTAAATGAGCTGCATGTATGTTAAACATATCCTATACACAAATCCTGAGGTCTGTAACAAAGTTGCAAAAGCTTAAAACAAATCTGAATAAATGAGAAAAAAAAGACTTTTGTGCGGTCTTCAGCTCATTAAAATTCCCCAGTTCACCAGTCATTCAGAGCCATCCAGAGTATATATTCAAAAGCAGTCATCTTCACCAGCAAACGAAGGGCAAGATGTCACATAAATATATGCCATGTTGTGCCTCTAATTGTAAATGATATCCACCTTAAAGTAGTTTAACAGTATGGGTTTCCTTTAATACAATTACAGTAACATAAATGATCTTGATCCTATTACATCTCATTAGACACCTGATCAGAGTAATCATCTTAGATCAGATTATACCGTTTGATGTTTCTTTTGCAGCACTTTTAGAGACAAACTATGCTTGGATGACAGACCTTGTTCACACATAATTAGACTCATGCCCTTATTGTACAGTTCAGAACCCCTTTGTGTCCAGCACTCTCTATTTGGAAGTCTATGCTTCCAAATTAATGAATCACTGATTCTTTGGAAAAAAAATGTTTTCATAAAACTTCGATGATAAAACTTTTGGTAACTGTATAACAGAGCCTTATCTATAGAAAAATTATTAGTTCTAAATCTTTCACTTTAAGTTTGCGCACAATGGACCCGATTCATCAAGGTGTTTTCACCAGCTTACTAGTGGAAAACACCTTGAAATGTTGCAAAATTTTTGAGTAACACAAAGGTGTTCAACAAAATTGTGACTTCTGGTGTTTTTAAGAGTTGCGGGCAGCCCAGCCAAAGTGGGCAGGACGGGGTGTGGTGAAGCCCACCAAATAAATTCATAAAGAATTATTGCATACCTTATACCAGAAATGTTACTCCACTACCCGACTAGAAAAACACTCCTAGTATCTTGCACGACAGTTACAAGATGCACCTAATCCATTAAGCTGCATGCGCCTCTTAATGAATTAAGTGCATCTTACTCCTGCATGCTCATCATGATGACTGGTTTATACAATGACATTCTTAATGAATTTGGCCCAATGTGCTTTTATCCCCTTTGCTATGATGACTATTTATAATATTTACTTATATAGAAGCAGTATTTCAGTCTCATCCTTCAGCCATGCTGCCAGATCCCAATTGCCTTCTGGTTCTTAAACACTATGGATAACTTTGCCATGGAAAAATGAATTTTACATATGTTTCTGGTTTCTGTTAGTTAATAAAAATGTGCTAAGTGTTAGCCTGCAATCTTCATGTCTTCAATTTTAGATCCTGTGATATATACTGCCATGGCCGAAAGTGTTGGCACCCTTGAAATTGTTCTCGAAAATGAAGTATTTCTCCCAGAAAATTATTGCAATTACACGTTTTGTTATACACATTTTTATTTCCTTTGTGTGTATTAGAACAACACAAAAAAAAACAGATAAAAAAAGGCAAATTGGACATAATTTCACACAAAACCTCACAAAATGCGCAGGACAAAATTGTTGGCACCTTCAACTTAATGTTTGGGTGCATACCCTTTGGAATATATAACTGCAATCAATCACTTCCTATAACCATCAACAAGCTTCTTTTACCTCTCAACTGGAATTTTGGACCACCTTTCCTTTGCAAACTGCTCCGGGTCTCTCATATTTGAAGGGTGCCTTCTCCCAACAGCAATTTTAAGATCTCCCACAGGTGTTTAATGGGATTTAGATCCGGACTCATTTCTGGCCACTTCAGAACTCTTCAGCGCTTTGTTTCCATCAATTTCTGGGTGCTTCTTGAAGTATGTTTGAGGTTATTGCCTGCTGGAAGACCCATGACCTAGAACACAAACCCAGCGTTCTGATACTGGGCACTACATTGCAACCCAAAATCCTCTGTTAATCTTCAGATTTTATGATGCATTGCACACAAGACACCCAATGCCAGAGGCAGCAAAACAACTTCAAAACATCTTTGAACCACCACAATATTTGACTGTAGATACTGTGTTCTTTTCTTTGTAGGCCTCATTCCATTTTTGGTAAATAGTAGAATGATGTGCTTTACCAAAAAGCTCCATCTTGGTCTCATCTGTCCACAAGACTCTTTCCCAGAAGGATCTGGCTTACTCATGTACATTTTGGCAAATTACAGTATAGCTTTTTAATGTCTCTGGGTCAGTTTCAGTGTCCTCCTGGGTCTCCTGCCATAGCGTTTCATTTCATTCAGATGTCGACAAACAGTTTGTGCTGACACTGATGCACCCTGAGCATGCAGGACAGCATGAATTTCTTTGCAACTTGGTTGAGGCTGCTTTTCCACCATCCGGACTATCCTGCATTACAACCTTTCATAAATTTTTTTCTGCCGTCCTCATCCAAGGAGATTAGCTACAGTGTCATGGGTTGTAAACATCTTGATTATGTTGTGCATCATGGGCAAATGAACATCAAGATTTCTGGAGATACTGAAGAGACCAAAAAGGTATACAGCTTCAGGATCTGAGGAAACAGGAAAATTTTAAAATAGCAACTTTATTAGAAAAAAATCATAAAAATTACTCCTTCCAAAAATAAAGGAATGAATAAATAAAACTGAGGTACAGGTGCAATTGAATAGCTGTTACTAGGACATTTTCAGCAACGCGTTTCGATCGCTCAGAGGCAATCTTTTTCAAAACTTGCGAAACGCGTTGCTGAAAATGTCCTAGTAACTGCTATTCAATTGCACCTGTACCTCAGTTTTATTTATTCAATAAATTCAAGCAATTTAATAGGTTACCTGTTGTTGATCCCTTTTTTTTTGGCATACTTCTTTCTTCTTGTATGTTTTGTACTGTTCTAGTATGCTGTAGGGAGATCTCAATTTATTGAATGGTGCCCTCATTATCCCTTTTTGTATGATTTTGAAACAGTCAGTTATGCTGCATAACAGTGAAGCACAGTGGACATGAACTTTCTAAAAATCCCATCCACTTTGCTGAAACTATGCTTTTGACGCGGTGAAAATGTGCATCATCAAAATTTCACCAAAAACTCTTAATGGGAACTTAACACTAAAATAATATCAGTGCAGAATTTTCCACAATAATTTTGGAGGCACATACAATATTTAGACGTATATATCTGTTTTATCACAATAGGGATGAGTGGACCAGTGGAAGTTTGGGTTCTGGTACCCAACCAAACTTTAGTCCAAAGTTCAGTTCGAGCAGCATGACTATACCCGAACTTGAACCAGAACCCGAACTCCATTGAAAACAATGGGGACACGAACTTTGGAGCAGGAAAATTATCTCTCTCTCTTTCTTCTCTCTCTCTCTAGACTTCCCCCGGAATTTGCAACAGACTTCTTGGAGAAGTCCGTATTTGATGTTTAGCACTGGACACTAGCTGCCCGGTATGAACCCCGAACTTTTAAGTTCAGGCTTGCTCATCTCTATATGACAAGCTTTAGAATCTGAGTAGAACCGGAGCAGTACAACATGTTAAGAAATATGCAGCAGCTATACTTCGTGGGAAGGTTTTATCTAACGCAACAATTACCCTTTTGATTTTCCGCACTTCATATTTTAGATTATTGGACACTTAGTTCTGCGCACTTCAGGACAGTTACTTTTTAGTTCAGTGGTTTATAAAGGCCAAACATGGTTTTTTGCATAGAGCACACCCCGCTGTAGGAACCAAGAATTGCAGCTACAATCATTTTTACAAAGGATAAACTCTGACCAGGACGACTGAAGGATGACTTATTATGCTATTATCCGCAGGCTGGCAGCATATGAAACTTATCTTGGCACTGACAACTTTATATGTTTCTGTCTCATGAAATGTACAAAGGAGTCTGCACTAGAAAGGAATGGAAATTGCACTTTTGATATACTGTTAACCCTCTTCTGCTGTTACTGCTATTACATTTGCAGATGAAAATTACATTGATAATTTGATATAGGCAGTTAAATCATATTAAGTTTAGCAATTTTCTCTATGATTTGAAAGTGACTGATTGCAGTGATGATCATCATGTCTAAATGAACTCAGTAATGTGATCCGCTAAAAAAATTCCAATTTGATCACCATCAGCGTTTATTATGTAAGTGGTGATTTTTTTTTACAGAAATCTCCATTAAGGTAACAGAAGGGTTTTGTTTTACTTACATGATAAGAAATGGATCCGTAAAACTGTGTCAATGCTAAAGACAATGACTTTGTGTGAAAGTAGGTCGTCATTTGATCATCCTGATAATGAATCATCTGGACACTGGGAAAGTTTCTATATTCCACAGTGGATCAGCCTCTATGTATGTAGCCTCAGAAGATACATGTCAGGAGAACTGGTAAGTCCTCTTAATAGTTATTGTCCCACTATAGCAACTTATCACCTATGCATATAACAGGTGATAAGTTGCTGATTGGTGGGTGTATCAGTGCTGGGACCCTAACAGATCCGAAGAATAGGGCACTGGAGTGTTCCATTTGGATGGAGCCATGGCCCGCATGCAAACTACGCCATTCATTTTTTTTTAAAAGTACAAATTGAAATAGCTGAGTACAGCACATGACTATCACTATCATTCTGATGAACAATGAAAGAAGCAGTAGCGTACATGCTGGAACATGACTAAATTTAAATAGGGGACTCCTGAGCCCTATTCTCTGCATTGGTGAGAGTCCCAGAGGTTAGACCCAGCAATCATCAATTTATGGAATAACCTTTTTAATTATTAATATTCACTTACAGTACAGACCAAAAGTTTGGACACACCTTCTCATCTCAAGATTTTTCTGTATTTTCAGGACTATGAAAATTGTACATTCACACTGAAGGCATCAAAACTATGAATTAACACATGTGGAATTATATACTTAACAAAAAAGTGTGAAACAACTGAAAATATGTCTTATATTCTAGGTTCTTCAAAGTAGCCACCTTTTGCTTTGATGACTGCTTTGCACACTCTTGGCACACTCTTCAAAGTGTACTGTAGCTTGAATGCTGAGTTTGGGGGTCATCT
The DNA here is from genome assembly GCF_046119375.1 of Phyllobates terribilis. Classification (NCBI taxonomy): domain Eukaryota; kingdom Metazoa; phylum Chordata; class Amphibia; order Anura; family Dendrobatidae; genus Phyllobates; species Phyllobates terribilis. The sequence continues at coordinate 310,293,645 of NW_027362763.1, read as the reverse complement.
GACAAACTCTGTGGCCCTTGGACGCAAAAAGAACAATTTTACTTTCATCAGTCCACAAAATGTTTCACCATTTCTCTTTAAGCCAGTTGATGTGTTCTTTGGCAAATTGTATCCGCTTCAGTACATGTCTTTTTTTTAACAGTGGGACTTTAGGCGACTTCTTTCTAAGAGGTAAGCTTCACACAGGCATCTTCTAACTGTCACAGTACTCACAGGTAACTTGAGACTGTCTTTGATCATCCTGGAGCCGATCATTAGCTGAGCCTTTGGCATTCTGGCTATTCTTCGATCCTTTCGAATGGTAGTCTTCCGTTTTCTTCCACATCTCTCTGGTTTTGCTTTCCATTTTAAAGCATTGGAGATCATTTTAGCTGAACAGCCTATCATTGTCTGCACTTCTTTATAAGTTTTACCTTGTCCAATCAACTTTTTATCAAAGTACGCTGTTCTTCTGAACAATGTCTTGAACGACCCATATTTCTCAGGCTCTCAAGAAGAAATGCATGTATAACATGTGCAGGCTTCACCCTTAAATAAGGGCCACCTGATTCACACCTGTTTCTTCACAGAATGATTGACCTCACTAGATGAACTCCACAATGCTATTATTTTGAACACTCCCTCTTTCAATTAATTATTCAAATACACAGACTCAAAAACATGCAGATCATGAATACTGAGTCTATAGGTTTTCTTAGCATCTATTGCACCAACTGGTAAATTGTTTGACATGTGGTAATATAATTTATACCAAAACCAATGATTAATCTGGTTAGTCATATTGGACTGCTATTATTTTGAACACTACTGTAAGTGAAGTTTAATGTATGAAACCTCTTTCCATTAAAGTATAAATTGAGTGTGAAAATTAGATTTCTCAAATCTAATCCATTTTCCTACAGCAATTAAGTGAGTATTTTCCATCCACAAACACAGACTCAAAGTCTACTGCAGATTTCTCAATTGTGAGCATGCCTTTAAGTTAACCATCTACTGCCAACAAATGGCTTCCTGACTGTGAAAGCAAATAGTTTGGCAATTGACCATCATAGTGGGTGGATTGTCGCCATCGCAGCTGACTAAATTGTCTCTCCTAATGCAGACAGCTCCTTTCAAAACAGAGCCAAGTGGCAATCACTTAATTCTGGTTTCTGACAGAGCCATATCCAAACCTGTGGAATTAAATGTTTGTATTACACTTACATAGAAGACTCAACCCCACCAGAGCTTGAGTTACTCTTTATTATAGTCATGTCACTCGTGGTGCACAGTCATTTGAAGGCTGACAGCACTTAAATGGCTTATATGGACAGATTTTGCTCTAGGCACTCTGTCTATTAGGTCCCAGATGAACCCTGGTCTTCATCCTTTAAACACTATACATGGATCTGGACTTAAGGCCAAAGAGTGGCTGCTGGCCATTGGAGTAGGCTGGCAGAGGATGGTCAGAAAGTCAGGTCAGTACCAAACGGTAAGTAGCAGGAACAAGGTCATGCAGTAGAACATGAACAGGAATCAAACTAGCTAAAAAGGAACAGAGAAATGGGAGTGAACCAAGGTAAGATAAAGTTATAACTGGCAACTGGAGGCAGGGAGCTGGCGGTTTATATATTATAAAGCTAAGTCCAAAGTTCACAGAAGGATCTTAATTGGTAAACCACATTCAGGAATTAACCTCCAAGTGCCCTGCCTAGACAACACCACATATTCACCAATATTCCAACACCAATATTCTATTCATCAGAACTGCTGCAATTATAAGCCAGGGTTGCTCTTAACAAAGGTGCGGTGCCACCTAGCGACAATAACAGAAGCAGAGAAAGCAAGTACAGACATGGAGGTTACAATGTCACATTTATGAGGTAACCCACATATTGAGCATGTTAAATCAGAAATATCTATGAAATATGACCAAGACTTATAGATCATATCTATAATCTCAGTTTGTAAATAGCTGCAATGACTATTTCAATTTTGTTTGATCTTTTTCTCTTATACATAACATTTTTTCCTGATCTGGTTAGTATTTTTGATACAACAGTTGTAGCCTGTACATGGGAATCCTTATCATGGGGACTAGAAAACCTTTTCTTATATGAGTAGGTCTCTATGCTATGGTGAATACAGAAGTCAGGAAGATGTGAGGTTTGTACTATAACAAGGGAGTGAACCTCCTGAGCCACAAGGCAATTCATGCTGGATCATTACGTGTGTTTTTTTCCACGTCAGATTATATCTTGTTTGTTGATTATTACTTTGACAATCATAGATAATTGTCCTGGGATTTTCCATATCTGTTAAGGGGCCTCACACAGTAGCATGACTAATTAATCAAGCGAGACAAACAGCACAGCACTCTGCAAGATCATAGCAAAGTTGCCAAGTGCACCTCAAAGGTTCGGCATAGCAGAACACCTATTTTTAGGCTCTGATGACTATTATTTGTGAGCCGCTTCCAATGTAGACAGCATTTAATGCTGTTTACCACAACATGAAAACATAGCCAATTAATAATCTTAAGTATCAGCTCATGTAAACAGACTATGCCAGTTACTGCTGCTGAGCAGACAATGACATACTGTTACCAATTTGCTGGCAACAGAAAAAGCTAAACACAAATAATCCTCTTGGTAATTTCTAACTGAAAACTATGTGGAAAAAAAACTGTGACCACACAGTTGACAAATGACAACAGTATGTTTGTCAAATTCTATTATTCATTTCTTTTTGGCACCCTTTCCTTCGACTAATTACCAATGCGTTGTCATAGCCTTGTGATTTCTTGTCAGTTCTGTTGACCTAATCTTGGCTTAGAAGAATTTAGCTTCTTTTTTTTTCTCTTAAGGAAGAAAAAAAAAAGACAAACATACTTGTCAACTTAGCCCACCCACATATTACTGAGCCAACAATTCCTTAGTGTGGTTCACCACACACCAGCTTCACCTGACTGCCTCTTACCTGGTGCGTGACCTTCAATTGAAAATTCCAACAATGTGCAACTTGTGTTTGGCAAATGAATTGTAAGTATGCCAGCTGCCAGATGTCTTCATTCTTATAACACCTTCAAGTCTGCTTCTGGCAGAGATCCACATACAAAGCAGGCTATGCGGTAATTGCACTGTCCATGTGCTGCTGGAGAAAAAAAAAACACAACTAAACTATGGTAAAAACAGAATAACATCATTAGAAAGATGACACTGATAAACTAAAGAGTCCCTGGTATTCTAATGTTGTGTACAAGTATGGAAGTTCATTTATTTAATATAATAACAAAAGAGACAATAGTAAAATAACTAATAAAAAACAAGAAGAAAAATAATATTTCTACTGCTATCTCACCGCTTGACGGGAGATTATTACAATTCATAATGTTTGTGTAGATATCAGAATGCGGCCAAAAGATGTGATATCACTATGCTCAAAATGTCACTACAGGTGTAAGAAACTGGCAGCTTTGGATATGTAATGTGATATCACTATGGACATTGGGTAATTGCATCACAATCAGCAGCCAGAGCCCAAGAAAGCAGGTGAGAGTATTGGGCAAGTGTTGTAAATGACTCGCCCCCTGGGCCTGTGTTGTGCGGGGGATACTCGGAACCGGGCCACTGGTGGGATGTAGTCTCCGTGGCGCTGACCCGGTCCATGCCAAGGGTGGTCAAACCAGTGGCAGTCTGAGTGTGATAACAAATGTCCGACTACGCCACCCGTGGATTGCGGTCAGTGGGGACCGCCGCTGCGCTGCCGACCGCTGAGGCTGATGTTGTATGCGCAGCCAAGTATGGGATAACTCCCCACGGGAGAAGTATTGCCTCAGGGCAGCTTAGTGTAGATGATGGGAGTGATGGTGTGAGCGTCCCAGTACTGATGGTGCTGGTGCGGCGATGAAACTCAGAGACGTGTGGTTGCAGTTTCCAATGCTTTACTCACAGTTGTTATTCATGTCAATCCTGCAGGCGATGACTGCCCAAGCCGTGCTGCGTCCACCAGGCAAGGGGCTCGACCAACTCCCAGGCAATTCCAGAGCGTGGCACAGGGCTCCCTTCTCTTCCCTTCTCTGGCCGTCCTCACCAGTGACCCACCTTTGTCCAGCTTCCTCGGGCCTTCTGTTGGCGAAACCTCTCTCCAGTTTCCCTGACCCTATGTGGTATGCTTTCCTGGTGGATGTAGTGAGGGGTCACACCAAGATGTGGTCACAACCTCCGGTCTTTGGCTGAGGAATCTGTTGCCTCCACCAATTTGGGTTCCGGTACCCTGCTCTGCCAACCCTTCACCCGCAATCTCCTGGGCCTATGGGGTTCCTTCTTCTCTCGTGTCTCTGGGCCTTTCTTAATGTTCTGTTCCTTGTTTCCTTTCTCTTCTGTTCCTGTTCTCTCTCTGCTGTTTCTTGCCTCTACTCCAGGCCTGCCTCATGGAGCTGGGCCCAGACTGAGCCACAGCTCCCTGTCAGCCCTCTCTGGCTGAACTCCTCTCTGAACTGAACACTGTCCTAAGATGGTGCCCACCTTAAATACCTCCCTCTATGTGTGAGCCCAGGTGACTAGCAACCAATGGGCTCCTACCTATGCCCAGAGACCCACCCCTATCTGCTCCTACACCACTGGGTGTACTTTCCCCTCCGCACTCCAGACAGGGACAGATGCTGTCGTGCCTGCACTCCTGTCTCGTGGGAGCACCGTTGACCTGTCCCTCGGAAATGGGGTGTGTGTGGTGCATGCAGCTAAATGAGTCCTGGTCCACACTCCATCCTTACCCGGGAGTGGAATATCACACCTCTGGTTTGAGGTGCAATACCCCTGTAGCAGCCGAGCCCTCGGGGTGCTACATTCCGCCCTGGTAAATCACAGCACGTCCTCGGGCTGGAAAAGAGCAAAACAATTTAAAACACACAAAATTTTTAGAATGCATTCGTATATAAGACATTAACCAAAAACTCATCCCTTTATGGGAGGTACTCTTCTCTTTTTAACGTTACAGGTATAAAACATTTTACTAATGCCACTGGAACTCTTTTATAGAACACTATATAAAACTTTGGCATTATTATTTTAGCAGCATAATAAACTTTCCAATTTAAGACATTTTCAAGTAAAACATTTTCTTCAAAAACACATTCTTGAGTTTCTGGCCGCTGTGCAACTTGCGACCAGGTAAAGGTGCAACAGTCCAGCTAATCTTGATGTAGACGTTGCGGTTTTTGTATAAAACCAGTAGGGGGCGCTTTAAGAAGCGCAACTATTTACAAAGGATTGGCCACTCTCAGTCCTCGGCCAGTGGGGATAGGGGAATGGCTGCTCACAGTCCTCAGCCTGGTTAGGGATTAGGGGCACACAAGTAACAGTTCACACAGTCAACAGTTTCACAACAGTTCTTGTACCCTGAGGGGTAACTATGCACAGTTCCACTTTACCATTCACTAGTAATGGTGTCCTCCTGATACTTCTTCCTTGCACTCTTCAGACCCGTCCGGGCCCTCAGGGTAGTCCATGTCTGGGCGGTACCGCAGCTCCTCCTCTGTTAGACGGTGGACATGGAGGGCATACAGTCCCTTTGCACCCTTGTGCCAGGTGTAGGTGACCACGTCACCGGGGTACAGGTCACGTCCGTGATGTCCCTCCGGCAGGTGGCTTTCCATGTCTCTCCTGGTGACGAAGACGTCGGTGTCAGCCTCCGGGTCTCTGATGAAGCCCCAGCCGTGCTCTAGCTGGAACTTTACTACGGTCCCGGTGGCTCGGGGACCGCGGATGGCTTGGGAGTTCTGACGGGCTCTCCTCTTCTGCTCCGCGCTCCGGGCTTGGAGTCGCTCCTCCCTGATGCGCCTCTGCCGCCACTCCCTTTCATAGGTGGCGAGCTGTTGACGGCAGCAATCCAGGCGATGGGTTGCTTCCGCCCGGGTCTTCTGGGTGAACCCCATGAGATTCTCGCCGGTGGGATCCCATGCCAACTGGGCATCCTCCAGCGGGGGTGGAGCGATGTTAGCGGGCTCCGGAGCCTGGATCAGAGGCTCGCTCAGGGGTTGTTCTCTTCGGAGACGGGGGTTGACGAACTTGGGTGGCCACTCGAAGGGCAGCCCGTCCGGGCTGGTATGTTGTGCATAGAGGTCCGCACCCAGGGGTGGCACCACGGCCTTCGGGCAGGTGACAGCGCCCGGGGGCACTCGGCCTTGCGACCAGGCCTGTGGTCATTTGTTGGTCGCGCCCGGGGGTGGCACCACCAAGGTAGGGGGCGCTGGTGAGGCAGCGGCACCTGGGTGTGCTGGGCCTTGCGTCCCGGCCTGTGTCGTCTCCCGCTTTACGGCGCCCGGGTTCAGAGGGCACAGCATGGGGCGGGGCGTGACAGTGACGTTTGCAGCCTGAGACCTAGCTGGCGGCGGTGGAGGCATGATGTCAGGTACGGTCCCCGGGGCTTCGGGTCCCGCAGTGGAGGGTAAGGGCAGGCTGGTGTTCCCAGGGCTTGGGGTGATGGCGTCCCCATTACCTGCCTCGGTCTCCGTGGCCTCCTCCGCGGCGTCGTCTGCAGCTGCTGGTCCCTCTTCTCCGCGCCCAGCGGTAAGCACGCTGCCCGGTCCCGGCGGGGTCCTGCGCTGGCTGCCTTCGTGCTGCTGGGCCATCTCCTCTCTCCACCCGGCAAACACATCCCGCTGCGCCCGGACCATCCGTCTGTTCAAATCTTCCAGCGCTGCGCTCGCACAGTCCGGGTCCCTGGGCAGCTGGGCTAGCAACTCTGTCAGGCTGCAGGGTGGCTCAGCTTGCAGCAGGCTGCGGGCCAGGGTGCTGGTGGGGTTCGCAGCTCCCTCCATCTACGGGTGCAGCAGGTCCAGACTGATCCAAGCCGCGCCCGGCCCCACAGTTTTCTTTCCTATCCGCCCCCATGGGGGGTGATCTTGGGGGCATCTGCTAACAATCACCCTTAGGGGCAGCCCCCCCTCGCTGATGGACATCTCCACTGCTGCATTCATGGCTGGTGGGGTCGGGCTCCTTCTTTGGCGCCATTCTGGGACCTGGCCCACGATGGGAGGTGGCTTCCTGCTGTCTTTTGGTGCACACATAATGGCGTCCGCTCTGCCAGGGCGGGAAAAACGGATGAAGATGGCGGGAAACGGTCCAAGATGGCGTCTGATGGCGGGAATCGGCTCCGGACGCCGGGAAACGACTCCGGACGGCGGGAAACTTCTGGAAATGGCGGGAGACTTCTTTTCAAGGTACATGCACAATCTTCTTCAGGCACGCAATACCCGATTGTGGCGGGTTGGTAAAGATCCTGCCCACTACGCCAAAGTTGACTCGCCCCCTGGGCCTGTGTTGTGCAGGGGATACCCGGAACCGGGCCTCTGGTGGGATGTAGTCTCCGTGGCGCTGACCCGGTCCGTGCCAAGGGTGGTCAAACCAGTGGCAGTCTGAGTGTGATAACAAATGTCCGACTACGCCACCCGTGGATTGCGGTCAGTGGGGACCGCCGCTGCGCTGCCGACCGCTGAGGCTGATGTTGCATGCGCAGCCAAGTATGGGATAACTCCCCACGGGAGAAGTATTGCCTCAGGGCAGCTTAGTGTAGATGATGGGAGTGATGGTGTGAGCGTCCCAGTACTGATGGTGCTGGTGCGGCGATGAAACACAGAGACGTGTGGTTGCAGTTTTCAATGCTTTACTCACAGTTGTTATTCGTGTCAATCCTGCAGGCGATGACTGCTCAAGTCGTGCTGCGTCCACCAGGCAAGGGGCTCGACCAACTCCCAGGCAATTCCAGAGCGTGGCACAGGGCTCCCTTCTCTTCCCTTCTCTGGCTGTCCTCACCAGTGACCCACCTTTGTCCAGCTTCCTCAGGCCTTCTATTGGCAAAACCTCTCTCCAGTTTCCCTGACCCTATGTGGTATGCTTTCCTGGTGGATGTAGTGAGGGGTCGCACCAAGATGTGGTCATAACTTCCGGTCTTTGGCTGAGTAATCTATTGCCTCCACCAATTTGGGTTCCGGTACCCTGCTCTGCCAACCCTTCACCCGCAATCTCCTGGGCCTATGGGGTTCCTTCTTCTCTCGTGTCTCTGGGCCTTTCTTAATGTTCTGTTCCTTGTTTCCTTTCTCTTCTGTTCCTGTTCTCTCTCTGCTGTTTCTTGCCTCTACTCCAGGCCCGCCTCATGGAGCTGGGCCCAGACTGAGCCACAGCTCCCTATCAGCCCTCTCTGGCTGAACTCCTCTCTGAACTGAACACTGTCCTAAGATGGTGCCCACCTTAAATACCTCCCTCTATGTGTGAGCCCAGGTGACTAGCAACCAATGGGCTCCTACCTATGCCCAGAGACCCACCCCTATCTGCTCCTACACCACTGGGTGTACTTTCCCCTCCCCACTCCATACAGGGACAGATGCTGTCGTGCCTGCACTCCTGTCTCGTGGGAGCACCGTTGACCTGTCCCTCGGAAATGGGGTGTGTGTGGTGCATGCAGCTAAACGAGTCCTGGTCCACACTCCATCCTTACCCAGGAGTGGAATATCACACCTCTGGTTTGAGGTGCAATACCCCTGTAGCAGCCGAGCCCTCGGGGTGCTACATAAACACTGGATTATTTTTTGGTAGGTTAGGTTTGGTTTTGTTACAATTCCTTTTGACAATGTGGTGTGCCGCTAAACCTATGAGATTGCTCCATCAGCGTTAAAAGGATTAGGGTATGTTCACTAGTGGATTTTGAAGTAGATCCAATTCAAAAGTCTACTTGTGTACATACCCTAAGATAGTGTACAGACACCACACTGACGAGTCACAAACGTCCTGCCTAATTGTCGGTTTATTTGTGGATTTGCAGGAAGAACAATCGAGAAATACTAAAAGTTGCTCCATTAGTATTTTATAAGCAACACAAGTATTCATCAAAACAGGCATGTCATGAGAGCTGGTAGGTCGTAAAGCCCCTCTTCGATGCTTTCATAGGCAATGATGTAGTACTAAAGATAAGAATGCACAGAGTTGAGTTCATGTAAAAAGCATGGATAGAGTACTGATAATCCCACAGGTCTGCAAGGGTAAAATTGTTTGAAAAGTAAGAGGTGATTCTTATATACTTTCGATCGCTGAACTCAGTAAAACTGTTGAAAAAATGCACAGTTCATAACAGTGTGGTGGTGTCCATAGCAACCAATCAAAGCACAGCTTTCAATTTAACTCAGCAGTATAAGAACTGAAAGCTGCACTGTGATTGGTTGCTATGGAGAGCAAAGGCAGATTTTCTTTTTGACAGAGTTCATAAGAGTGTGGTGGTGTACTTACCACGATTCTTTTCAGTATTTAGTGGTTGTGATCGAAACGGCTACAAGGGGGAGTAATTCACCAGACAACTTTTGGTTCATTTGCGGTTGTTTTGTAGTGAATAAACAACAAAGGAACATTACAGACTGTTAGAAAATTGTATTATGCATACTTTGGTGTAAAACTAGGTGATTAGGACAAGTTGTGGGCTCCACATGTAGTGTGTTCTGTTTATGTAGAAGAACTGCAACAGTGGTCTAAAGGGAAGAAAGAGAGCTTTCGTTTTGGCGTGCCTATGATTTGGAGGGAACTGTGAAATTATAGTGGTGACTACTACTTTTGTATGTGCAACATGGAGGGATGCAACCTTAAAAATAAGAAGGAAATTATATACCCGGATCTCCCTTCAACGATTCGTCCTGTGCCTCACGGTCCAGGAATACCTGTCCCTTCACCTCCGGAGAAACTTTGAAGATACACCTGATTCAGAAGAATCAGAACATGAACAACAGGATTGTGACAAAGACTTTCATGCTAGTCCCAATGAGCCACAGCTTTTTTCATCGCTCGAATTAAATCAGGGACTTGGAACTTCCTAAACATTCCTCAGAAATTTTAGGCTCTAGACTGAAGGAAAAGAACCTGTTTTTCATGGTAGAGAAAAGGAATTTCTTCCATATTGTTATCAAAATGATACTCTAGTGTATTGCAGTGATGTTCCTGGACTGATGGAAAAATTTAACATAGAGTCCAATGTGAGCTAGTGGAGACTCTTTATTTATTCATCCAAAAAAAGTCTGAAAGGTGTGCTACTGCACAATGGCAGCAAGTATGCTTTAGTGGCTGTAGGACATTCTGTGGACTTGAAGGAAAGCTATGAGAATTTAGACTTTATTCTCAAGAAACTTAACTATGAGGATCAAGGATAGTCAACTTGTGGTGATCTGAAAGTTCTCTCTTTGCTCCTTGGGCAGCAAGAATACACAAGGTACCCATGCTTTATGTGTGAATGGGATAGCCAGGATAGGACTCATCACTGGAGCCAAAAAAGTTGGCCAACGAGAACATCTTTGCAACTTGGAGTCAAGCACATAGTTGCAGAAAGTTTAGTTGATCCCACTAAAGTTCTCCTGCCATCACTTCACATTAAGCTTAGACTGATGAAGCAGTTTGTGAAAGCTCTAACAAAAGAAGGAGAGACTTTTAAGTACTTGTGTACCAAGTTTCAGGGACTGTCCGAAGCAAAACTGAAGGAAGGCATTTTTGTGGGTCTGGATATTCGGAAACTCATGAAGGACAATGTGTACAAAACAAAAATGAAAACTGTTAAGAAAAGGGCTTGGGATTCTTTTAAAGTGCATCTGTCAGCAGGATTGTGCTTAGTAAACTACATACACTGTCAGGTGGGCGACATTACACTGTTTAAAATGATACCTTGGTTGATTAAATCTGTCCTGTGTTTCTTGTGTAATCTTTACTTTCAGTTTGGATATAATAATATGCCCGTGCTTCGGGGCGGTCAGTGGGGTGGGCTCTATCTGGTGCTCTGCTTGCATATTCATCTGTATGCTCTTATAACAGGTCACTGTGCCTTCAGTGACCTGCCTCCTATTTTACATAATGCATCTAGTAGTGCGGGGCTAGGTAAAATAGGAGGCAGGTCAGTGAAGGCACAGTGAGCTGTCATAAGAGCATACAGATGAATATGTAAGCAGAGCACCAGATAGAGCCCACCCCACAGGCCGCCTCGAACCACGAGCATATCATTATCTCCAAACTGAAAGTAAAGATTACACAAGAACCACAGGATGGATTTAATCAACCAAGGTATCATTTTAAACAGTGTAATGTCGCCCACCTGACAGTGTATGTAGTTTACTGAGCACAATCCTGCTGACAGGTGCGCTTTAAAGAAGTCATGAAGAAATTTCTAGGTAACAAATAAAATCTAAAATTTAAGTCCATCGTGAAGTACATGCTGAAATGTTTCAAAGTTTGGGTTTGTCTGATGAATTTGAAGTTATATTTTTTACAATCCCCATTTGGACTACTTTCCTGAAAACCTTGGTACTGTTAGCAAAGAGAAAGGAGAAATATTTCATCAGGATATCAAGGAGATGGAATGATGATACCAAGCTAGATGGAACGTGAACATGATGGGGGACTACTGCTGGATGCTTCACAGAGAAGATCTGCAGGCTTTCTATAAGAGAAAAGGCATCAATAGAATTTTTGAAGAGAAAAGGAAAAGGCACATTAATTAATTTCCAATAAAGTTGCAGAATGAATGTTCAATAATTTTTTATATATAATATTGTGTAAAGTTTTGGCTACAATAAACATTTTTCTTATTCATTTTGTAATTTCACGTTTTGTGCAAAATCCATATGTGATGGTTAAAAATAGAAGTGCTTTTTTAAATCAAGGCATAATAAAACATAAGAATCAGTCATTGGATTTGAAAAAAATTTCATAAACCCAAATTTTGCATGTTGTCTGATTGTATCTGTCAAACCAAAGGGTTTTTTTTGTCAGCCTTGTGATCCTACAAATATACAGTATGTTGCAAAAGTACTTTCTATGACCTGTGATTTAGGCTAAGGTTTCACAGAAGAAGAAAACTGCTATATATATTAGTTTAATTACGCTAATTAATTACTTTGTTCCCAGCAAATTTAAAACCACAGCCACAATTGTCAGTATATATTAAATGAGTTGTCTGCTTTTTAGATTACTTTTTGTTAGAAAGTCACCTCTAAAATAAATACATTTCAGGATAGCACTGCTGCTATAAAGTCAGTAATAAGTGTTAAATTGCCCAACAGACCCATAGGGAAAATAATAATTTCATATTGCCCATAGAAATCAAAATGAGCTAGTATTTGATATCATTTGATATCACTGTTCATACGCATATAAAATTGTCTTACACAATAAAAACCTTCAGACACAACTTGAAAACCATCGCTTCATGAAAGTCTACAACCTTCAAAACAATGCTGACACCTCACTACCTAAGCTGTTCCAACACCTTAACCTACTGTACTCTTCTCCTCTGTACCGGTACCACCACTGTTACATTTATTGTACCTTCATGAATTTTATAGTTTCATAATTTTTAAGGTTTAAAGTAGAAATAAGTCCATGGAGTTCAACCTATACCCTAATAAGGGAATTTACAAGCAAAAGTCCCATGAGGAAAATCCTAATTGCCCAATATTAGGGGAAAAAATCCCTCCTAACTCCACATACGGCAATCACACACGTTACCTAAATGAACATTCCTGTACCCATAACCTGTAATATTATATTTTTCAAGACAACTATCAGGTCTTCCTTGTACTTTTGTAGTGAATCAACCATTACAATATCAAGTTCAATGGTCTCACTGCTCTCACAGTAATCTCTTACATAATTTTTACTGCTTGGAAGTTGCTACCTGGCACTGGTCAATAAAGTTGAGTTTGCCATTCATCCATACACCCAAGAGATTTTCAGTGAAAGTTTTATTCAGTGTTCTACAATTTATTACATAATTGATCATTTTATTTCCTCAGCCCAAGTGCATGACCTTACATTTTTCTACATTAAACTTCTATGGCCATTTGTGAGCCTAAGCTTCCAACTTACATAAATCCCTCTGAAACATTAAATCCTCCTTTGTTTTCATTGCTTTGCAGATTTTAGGATCATCTGCAAATTTTACTCTGTATGCCCTCTACAATGTTATTAATAAATATATTGGAAAGAAGAGGGCCCATTACTTACCCCTGTGGTACCCCACTGTTAACTTATGAACACATCGGAGTGTGTTCCATTAATAACCACTCTCTGTTTCCTATCACTAAGCCAGTTTTTAACCCAACTATACATATATTCCCCTGTTCCCATTGCTCTCATTTTATGTACCAACCATTTATGTGGCCCTGTATCAAATGCCTTTGAAAATTCCAGTGCACAGCCTTACCATGGTCTAGTCTAGAACTTACCTCCTCATAGACCAGACTGGACCGATCCTTCACAAACATACAGTGAAGGAAATAATTATTTGATCCCTTGCTGTTTTTGTAAGTTTGACCGCTGACAAAGACATGAACAGTCTATAATTTTAAGGGTAGGTTAATTTTAACATTGAGAGATAGAATATCAAAAAAAAATCAAGAAAATCACATTGTATAAATTAGATACATTTATTTGCATTTTGCAGTGAGAAATAAGTATTTGATCCCCTACAAACCATTATGAGTTCTGGCTCCTACAGACCAGTTAGACACTCCTAATCAACTTGTTACCTGCATTAAAAACAGCTGTCTTACATAGTCACCTGTATAAAAGACTCCTGTCCACAGATTCAATTAATCAGTCAGATTCTAACCTCTACAACATGGGCAAGACCAAAGAGCTTTCTAAGGATGTCAGGGACAAGATCATAGACTTGCACAAAGCTGGAATGGGCTACAAAACCATAAGTAAGACGCTGGGTGAGAAGGAGACAACTGTTGGTGCAATAGTAAGAGAATGGAAGAAATACAAAATGACTGTCAATTGACATAAATCTGGGGCACCATGCAAAATCTCACCTCGTGGGGTATCCTTGATCATGAGGAAGGTGAGAGATCAGCCTAAAACTACATGGGGGAACTTGTTAATGATCTCAAGGCAGCTGGGACCACAGTCACCAAGAAGACCATTGGTAACACATTATGCCTTAAAGGTTTAAAATCCTGCAGTGCCTGCAAGGTCCCCCTGCTCAAGAAGATACGTGTGCAGGCCCATCTGAAGTTTGCCAATGAACACCTGCATGATTCTGTGAGTTATTGGGAGAAGGTGCTGTGGTCAGATGAGACAAAAATTGAGCTCTTTGGCATTAACTCAACTCGCCGTGTTTGGAGGAAGAAAAATGTTGCCTATGACCCAAAGAACACCATCTCCACTGTCAAGCATGGAGGTGGAACCATTATGTTTTGGGGGTGTTTCTCTACTAAGGGCACAGGACTACTTCACCGCATCAATGGGAGAATGGACAAGCCATATACCGTTAAATCCTGAGTGACAACCTCTTTCCCTCCGCCAGGACATTAAAAATGGGTCATGGCTGGGTCTTCCAGCAAGACAATGACCCAAAACATACAGCCAAGGCAACAAAGGAGTGGCTCAAAAAATAGGACATTAAGGTCATAGAGTGGCCTAGCCAGTCTTCAGACCTTAATCCCATAAAAAACTTATGGAGGGAGTTGAAGCTCCGAATAGCCAAGCGACAGCCTCAAAGTCTGAATGATTTAGAGATGATCTGCAAAGAGGAGTGGGCCAAAATTCCTCTTGACATGTGCGAAAACCTCATCATCAACTACAAAAAACGTCTGACTGCTGTGCTTGCCAACAAGGATTTTTCCACCAAGTATTAAGTGTTGTTTGCCAGAGTAATCAAATACTTATTTCTCACTGCAAAATGCAAATAAACGTATCTAATTTATACAATGTGATTTTCTTGATTTTTTTTTTGATATTCTATCTCTCAATGTTAAAATTAACCTACACTTAAAAACATAGACTGTTCATGTCTTTGTCAGTGGACAAACTTACAAAAACAGCAATGTATCAAATAACTATTTCCTTCACTGTATGTTGCTTCTGGGTTATTAGAATATTTTAGTAAGATACTCCAGGATGGCATCTGTTAGAAAACGCTTAAAGATTTTGCCCATTCTAGAGGTTAATCTTACCAGCCTATAGATTCCAGGCTCAATTTTTGTCCCCTTTTTAAATATTGGCATCACATTTGCTGTTCCCCAGTCTTGTGGTACAGACCCTATTATTATGGAATCCTTAAATATTAGAAATAATGGTCTGTCTATCATGGTACTTAATTCCTACAGTTCTCTGGAGTGTATGCTAACCTAGCTGGTGATTTATCTATTTCAGTGTTTTCTATGTGATGCCGTGCTTCTTGCTGGGATATCCCTGATCATGTCATCTGTAGGTTTGAACTCGTAACTCATCCCATATGTGACAGGTAATGGCTGTGTGCTACAGCTAGGACCTGCTCCAAACAGCCATGAGTGAAGCTGCAACTATTAACCTGCTGAATACTGCTGTCAAACTCTAACAGTGGCATTAAAGAGAATCTGTCAGCAAGTTTTTGCTATGTAACCTGAGAACAGCATGAGGTAGAGGTTAAAACAATGAATTCAGTTATTTGTCACTTATCAGGCTGTGTGCTATTGTTTACTTATATTGAAGGTTTTATCACTAGGAAATTATCATTGCTGTGAATAGCTGGCTCGTGAGCAGTTGTCCGACCACGCCCCCTGTAAAGATCTGAGGTTGTGGATTGTAAGTAATCACCTAGGCAGGTTAACGATGCAACAATATTTTATTGATCACAGCCATGGTAATAAAGCAATTCCAGGTAAATGGCCAAAATACAGTTCTCTCAGTCCTCAAGTTCCCAATCTGGGTTCAGTAGTTCAACTGGCTTAGTATCAGGCCATACTCACGGTCTCCCAACTTTTGGTTGGCCCACAGATTTCGTATCTCCAGCCAGTATAGTCTGTAGCCACAGTCCATGATCCTCTAGACGGCAGATAAAACTATGAAAGCACAGGTATCCAGTAGCAGCAGTCCTTTTAAGAAAGTTTAAATCCGAATGACATAATCCATAATGGTAACATGTTTATCCATCCATCCTTCCAAGTCCACAGTCTCCATCCTCTTCCTTCAATCCTTATACACAACTCTCACTAAAACATGTCTGTCCTTTCTTTCGCTGGGGTCAGTCCCCTGCCAGGTCAGAAGTGATCACCCTCCCCCTTAAGCATTTACTGTTAGCTAACAACAATGAAGAATATTCTTGAAGCCTTCATCTGAGACTACATGTAAGACCCCCTGTGGTGACGGCTCCAATGTGTCTACAATCTACACACACATAATGAGATTATTGGCTGTTGGAACAATGGTTAGATACTCCTGAGATACAGAAATCCTGAGATACAGATTAGTGGAATGCTGGACATTTTACAAGTGAGTCTAGTGCACATACTGACAAGTTAGCAGAACTATATAAAACATAACAAGTAAATCACTAATAAAGCACAATAATAATATTGACAAAAATGGTGGTCCGTTGCTGACAAAGTATCATAGTCTTTAGTAAGTGGGCAGCTCCTCACACCCCCTTCTTTGACAAGCAGCTCACTGTCAATAGACTATGTACATACAGAGTCCGTTGTGGGTGGGGGAATCTTTCTGAGCTCTGCTACATGTTGCATCTAATAAGGCCTCTTTGCCTACATCAGACTGCACTCAGATGAGGTAGGAAAAACCTTCTGACAGATTCCCTTTAAGTGCACGCCAGCATGAGGTGTGTCATTCTATGCACTCACTGACGCTCCTGTGATGCAATTGCAGGGCAAAGATGGGTTGCTATGATAGCCAGGGGTCTGTTGAATACCTCCGTCATTATGGAGCTCCCTTGAAACCCAGCCCTTTCCAAATCAAGTCCTATCAGTTTAATTAAACACAGCTGGACTCCAATGAAGGAGTAGAACTATCTCAAGGAGGATCACAATGAAATGGACAGCATGTGACTTAAATATGGCTGTCTGAGCAAAGGGTCTGAATACTTATGACCATGTGATATTTCAGTTTTTCTTTTTTAATAAATTTGCAAATATTTCTACATTTCTGGATTTTTCAGTCAAGATGGGGTGCAGAGTGTACTTAAATGAGAAAAAAAAAAAAAAACTTTACCAAATTTACCAAATAGCTGCAATGAAACAAAGAGTGAAAAATTTAAAGGGGTCTGAATACTTTCCATACCCACTGTATGTCCAGAGGAAAGAAGGTTTAATCATGATCACAGATGCAGATTATTTACTGTAAGAGCAGTTAGACTCTGCTACATGATGTTGTAATGGTTGATTCACTAAGAAGTTCAAGGAGGGCCAGGACACCTTTCCTAATAAATATTAAGGGTTATGGATACTAGATTCTGTGACGGGACTTTGTTTACGGGATTTTGTCTGATTGACGTATATGGAGTCGGGAAGGAATTATTCCCTTAACATGGGACAATTAGCATCTACCTCATTGGGTTTTTACCTTTCTTTGCATCAACATATTAGGATTATGGCTTGAACTTGATGGATATTGTACCTTATTTCAACCTTGAAAGTTAAAAATATGAAACTTTATTCACATGTAAAGCACCCTGGAATAAATAGTGCTTTAAAATAAAAGTTAATAGATACATTACCATTCAATAAAAAATCCCATGCAAAAAATAGCTAAATTTATTATGCCTTGTGAAAAAGGGGCACCATTTCGGCTCAAGATCAACTGAGCTTTTGTCAGGCTGAGTGCCCACGATGCGGTTTAATGCATTTCCGAGCAGGCATTTCAGCCGCGGAAACACATTAAAATCGCCTGTTAAGAGATTTGGGATGTATTCCAATGATAATCCGCATGTGCTGTGCACATGCTGCGGAAATTTCCACGGCTGATTATCATTGCGGAAAAATCTGCAGCACAACCAATTTGGGCGCAATTTAGCGGCAAAATTGCGTCCATTGACTTGCATTGAACCGCATAATATTCGCATGTATACATGCGGATGTTATGTGGTTCAATGCGGGGATGGTTCCCGAGTCTGGAGAAGAGGAGACTCTCCTACAACCTGGGTACCATGGTACCTGCAAGTAAAAAGAGAATAAAGTAAAAAATAAAAAAAATTATTCAGTCACCTCTCCGGTGGTCCCTGGTCTCCTCTTCGGCCGCGTCCCCTCTACTCGGCGTCCCGCAATGTACTGGCAGGACCTGCGGTGATGTCGTTTAGTCAGCTGATGGTCACGCGACCGCTGACTACAGCGGTCAGGTGAGGTCGCGTGACCATCAGCTGACTAAATTACTTCACCGCAGGTCCTGCCAGTACACCGCGGGATGCCGAGGAGAGAGGACGCTGCCCGTAGGAGATTGGAGGCCGCCGTAGAGGTCAATATAAGGTTTTTTATTTCTTTTTACTTTTTTGATTCTTTTTTTTACTTAAGATGCAGTATTTGAAGCAGAAATCTCCTCATAAGTTGGTCACACAAAATAAATCCATTCCAGTTGCATGGAATTATATTGTGTGACCAACTTGTCAAGCCCTTTTCCAAGTGAAACTCAAAATCGCTTGGAAAAATGCTTGAAAAAAATGCATGCATAAATGCATGTAAAAACGCTGAAAAAATGCCGAAAAAACGCATGTAAAATTCGCATGCATTTTTTCTGCCAAGGAGATGCAGAAATGCTCAGGAAATTTCTGCTTCAAATCTGCATCGTGGGCACATAGCCTCAAGCTTACTTGCTCTTGAGCTGAAACATTGCCACGTGTATTCATTTGTCCAGCCACGTCTCTGTTTCCTCACCATATCATAATTTTCTTCCAACAATATTAATTCTAATTCTCCCATCTTGTTGATGAGGCTTCTGGCATTTGGGTACAGGCACTTTATGTATTTCTCTGTACCTCTATTTATGCTTAGTGTATTGACTGTCCTAACCCCTTCCCCCTTGCCTCCCCCAATTTCATTACTTATGCCCAGGTCCCTATCTACACTATCTTCCCCAGCTGTTCAGTAATTGCCCACCCCCTGTCCTTAGTTTAAACACTCCTCCAGTCTTTTAGCCATTTTCTCCCTAGCACAGCTGCACCCTCCCCATTCAGGTGCAGCCCATCCCTAGCGTAAAGCCTGTAGCTAATAGAGAAGTTGGCCAAGTTCTCCAGAAACCCCAAGCCTTCCTTCCTTCACTGATTCCTGAGACACTTATTGACCTCCCCAATCTACCACTGCCTCTCTGGTGTGGCATATTATACAGGTAGTATTTTAGAGAATATGTAAATTATGTATGTAACTGCAGACTTCAGAATCATCACAGCCCATCTACCACTCCACAGAAAATAAAATCATTGGCTGTATGAAAAGAGGCAGAGATGCTCATGACAAGAGCAAAGATTTGCCTCTATATAAATCACATTTAGGCCACACTTTTTACATCTTGGACTTCAACAATGGCAAACCTCTTCTATATCAGAGTAAGAAAGTTTAAACATTACAACAGAAAAATCTCTACAGTGCGAGAAGTGAGATTATGGCACTCTCTGCCACATGATGTAATGGTTAATTCACTAAAAAAGTTCTAGGAGGGCACTAGATGCCTTTCTTGAAAAATATAATATTTGAAGTCATTAGTATGGTCACACTTAGAATTCTGTTTACAATTTTGGGCTCCATAGATGAGTGTACAAGGTTATTAAAACATAGTCATCGATTTAATTTTTATTTCCTAAATCATTAGTACATGTGAAAATAAGCAAAGTTGTGATTGGAGTTATTCAGTTTGGAAAAATTTACGCTTAGGGGCCATTATATTACAATGTACAAATATATGAAAGGACAGCGCAGAGATCTTTCTAATGATCTTTTTACACCTTTTTCTGTGACGGTGAAAAGGGGGCATCATCTATGTCCAGTGGAAAGTAAGTTTAATCATGATCACAGATGCAGATTCTTTACTGTAAGAGCAGTTAGACTATAAAATTCTCGGCTACAGGATGTTGTAATGGTTGATTCACTAAGAAGTTCAAGGAGGGCCTGGATGCCTTTCCTAATAAATATTACTGGATATGGATACTAGACTCTGTGATGGGACTTTGTTTAAGGGATTTTGTCTGATTGATGTATATGGAGTCGGGAAGGAATTATTCCCTTAACATGGGACAGTTAGAATCTTATTCATGGGGATTTTACCTTTCTTTGCATCAACATGTTAGGATTATAGGTTGAACTTGATGGACATTGTGCCTCCTTTCAACCTTGAAACTTAAAAATATGAAACTTTATTCACATGTAAAGCACCCTGGAATAAATAGTGCTTTTAAATAAATGTTAATAGATACATTACCATTCAATGAAAAATCCCATGTAAAAAATAGCTACATTTATTATGCTTTGTGAAAAAGTGGTAACATTTCGGCTCAAGATCAACTGAGCTTGTGTCAAGCTTACTTGATCTTGAGCTGAAACATTGCCATTTGTATGCATTGAATTTTCTATTGACTGCTGCCTAGTTTTTTACTTGTTTATGTACCATAGGTCGTGGGTTGCAACCTGTGGGCTGGCACCTATACCAACAATTTTGCTTGTGTTTCTCTATTGTTTTGTTTTTCTAGATAGATAGATAGATAGATAGACAGATGAGTAAAGCCGTAGGTGTAGACTTTTAATAGCCCATAATGTTAACTTTTCGGACCATATGTGGATCTTTCTTAATACTCAAAGCTTAAGAAAGGTCCACATATAAACATTGTTGTGTTACCTCAATTTTTGAGATAGATGGATAGATAGATAGATAGATAGATATATGGATGAATGGATAGATAGATAATAGAAGGATAGATAGATAAAGATAGATAGATAGATAGATAGATAGATAGATAGATAGATAGATGATAAAAAAATGGTGAATCAAAAGCAGCACAAAAAATGGAAAAAACGTGCAAAGCCCCCTAGGTATGTAATAGTGGGGAAGGGCGTAGCCTTCCCTTGGTACTGAGATAGTTAAAGGAAGTGTCCCTGAGGTCAGACCTCCCTCTCTGTGGTAGACCAAGCTAATGGGGGTTAGCTTTAGTGGTCCAGTTAGTAGAGTAGAGGGGGAACTTAGTGCCCTTATCAAGCCTAGAGAGATATAAAGCTTGTTCCTGGTATAATTCCTTCTGGGCTGTAGCACCTGAAAACAGCCACAAGATGCCACTGTTCTGGGTGCAGATGTCAGGTTGAGTCTGCCAGCAAAGTTATAGACAGTGATGGGTTAAAGTTCTGTGATGACAGCTCACTGAGGGTGGGCATATTAGGAAAGTCTCTGTTTAGTTTCCAGAATCAGGAAGTGATTCTTCAGTACGAGTTGAGACCGCAAGTTGATCAGACAGCCTGAGTATAGTGGCTGCTAGGGTAGACGGGAGCTCCGTACCGTCAGACAGTGGGATCCCAGTGTGCAAGTCTCCCCACACAAGAGCACGAGTCCTGTCAGCCCGCCAGAGAAACTCATCCAAGCGTAGTGAGGACACGGGGCACTTCTAGTCTGCAGGAAGCAGAGGAAGCTAAATAGGACTCCAGGCTAAGACGTGGGGGAGAGATATCGGATCCAGGTCACTGTCAATACAGAGGAGTCTCTTGGGCCAGGAATTATAGCCACAAGAGATGCTCCGCTTAAAGAGGGAACCAGGGCTGAAGCAGTTAACAGCGCCTGTGAGAGAGATGATTGCCTGTCGGGCCTTATCCATTATATCTGACTGTAAATATTGTATATATTCCTCTTCCCCAAGTAAAGTCCAAGTTCTGGTTAAGAACCTTGTGTCCTCTGAAATTATTGCTGCCCTGGTCCCAGAAGAAAATTGCCTGGAGACAGCCGCGATCGGATGGCTTGAAGTAAGTGAAGAGCACTACATACACAGCCACACTTCAGAGGGAGGACACGTATTGTCTGTAGGGTGCCATAGCAAGAGGGGGCTACAGCTCGCCGATGACTACCTCGCTCGGGCACCTTACAGGTACACACCAGTCCTATGTATATCCACAAAGAGATTGGAGGCAGCACACAGATGAATGATGAAAAAATTGTCTTTTAATAGCCCATGTGGCTGTATCAACGTTTCGGTCCAAAAATGTGGACCTTTCTCAAGCAATGTGAAAGTGCAATGTGCCAATTATTTAAACCTGCTTAATCACACAAATTGATTAGCAGTAATTAATACAACATATACATTTTAGACATGATACAGATACAATCAATACATCATTTATCATGATTCACACAATGTGTACAATATATAAAGTGCAAGAGTGCTAAGAAGACAAAAAAGATTCAAGTCATCATTATAAAAATCATTTCTATTCATAATTGATCATAGTCACCGGCTGTACATATTTAAATAGCCACATGACTCACCCCATAGTGTAAACATGAGAAGCGCCAAAATCTCAGCGTCCCTACTATCTTTATTGCGCATGTCCGGAAGGAATATAATAGTTCTGGAGCGCAATTACGTTCCAAAGACCGGAGATGCCGGCGCCGTCATAGAAACCTATATGAAACTGACCGCGCATGCGTGAGGAGGCGTCAACACATCCATCACTGCGGTCATAGACAGACATGTAGCCCGGGCATCCATGTTTATTAAGGGCAACTCGCCCAAATCTCACTATCTCAGAGAGCGCAATGCGCATATATATATATATATTATAAAACTGCAGGGGACGCAGCGCTAAAGTGCACATTATAACTAAGTCTTGCAATCATTTAAAGGTAGGAGTCACAGACATTTGAGCATGAGAGACATGGGAACGCCCACCATTAGCTGGGGATGGCAACCCAGTGGCCTTACTGAGATGGAAGACAAGTACCCAAAAGGGCACCAATCTCAACCCCTCCTGACACAGGCTACCCAATAGTCCATATACTCCGATAAATAATTGTGTAGCAACCCATCAGTATATTGTATAAATCCATATATTAAGAAGAAGATTTTATCATATGGAGCCCAATTCATGTCTTTTATCATCATATTCCTATACAAACATGGCGCTATTTTAGATAAAGTATAAGAACTATTAATTTTGATAAGGATGAATCAAACATCAGACAGTGGTGGTAGATCTATAAAGAAAAATAAGAAAAATTAATAATAAAATATTAATTAGAATTCTATAAAATAACCACATCATGTATGACTAAGAGATAATCACAAGGAGAAAATAGGCAAGCAAACATCCCTAAATAGTTACACTCAATTTATAATCAACATTTAATCCATTGGGTTTTAATGTTTTAAGTCTCTTAATCCATTCCAATTCTGTGATTTTCAACAAACGGGCCCTATCTCCACCCGTCTCAAGGCTGGTATGTGATCAATAATTCTACATTTCAAATGTTTCTCTGAGTGTTGCATCTCAGTAAAATGTTTTGGAACAGGTAAGTCAAGTCTTTTTTTCCGAATTTTATATCTATGCTGGTTGAGTCTAATTCTAAAATCTAGTGTAGTCTCCCCAATGTAAAAGAGATTACAGGGACACTGTAATAGATAAATAACATAATTTGATGAGCATGTTAGAAAATGATTTATAGAGTAAATCTCCCCACCATTAGAAAGCTGAAACTGATTGCCTTTCTGTAAAAATGAACAATTAATACAATTGAGGCAAGGAAAACAACCTGTTCTCCGTTATCCTGTTAATGTAGTCTGAACGGTCTCCCTTCGGGAGCCAATGTCTGCCCGGATCAACCTATCCTTGATGTTTTTAGCACATTTGTAAGATATCAGAGGAGGTAATTGAAATTCTTTAATTTCAGGTAGACATTTATTTAGCATTGGCCAGTGGCATTTAACAATATTAGCCACCATCTTGCTCTCCTCACAAAAAGACATTACCATCGGTATCCTATCCAAATTTCCATGTTTTTTCACTGGTTTATTTAACAGGCTATTACGGTCCACTCCCTTCACTTTATCCTTCCATTTGTCAAGGAGTTTACATGGGTAATTCCTCACCCTGAATTTATCCATCATTGAGTCCAAAGAAGCCTCCAACATACTATCCTCACTTATGATCCTTCTAACTCGCAACATCTGACTATAAGGAAGCGATTCCACCATTCTGCGTGGATAGTGACTGTTATATTTCAATAAGTTATTTCTATCCGTAGGTTTGACAAATAGTTCTGTATTCAATCTATTGTTACTATATTTAATCAATACATCTAAAAATTGTATCTCTCTATCCGAATGCACCAAAGTAAACCCAATGCCCTCAATCAGATCATTAAGAAAAACATGAAAATCCAACAGTTCCTCCAAAGAACCAGACCATAGGAGGAGGACATCGTCTATGTATCTCCACCACCCACATACATGACAGAAGTGGTGGGACACATAGACGAGGTCCTCCTCCATGACTCTCATCACCAAATTTGCATAAGCGGGCACCATACTGGCTCCCATCGCTGTTCCTCTGCACTACATGTAATATTTGTCATCAAACAAAAAATAATTGTTTCTCAATACAACCTCAAGTATGATCACAATGAAATCTATCTGTCTGGATGTAAAGTGGGTCCCACTCAATATCTTATTCACAGCACTAAGTCCCACCTCATGACTAATAGACGTATATAAAGATACTACATCAAATGATGCCAAAATAATCTCACCACTAAGCCTGACCGAACTCAATTTACGTAAAAAGTCTGTAGTGTCCAATATAAAGGATGTTGCCTCTCTTGCTACTGGTCCTAAGATTTTATCCAAAAAGATTCCAATATGACTCGACAATGAGTCACTCCCAGATATAATGGGACGTCCTGGCGGATCTATAAGCGTTTTATGTATCTTTGGGAGAATTTATATAACTGGCGTAACAGGATTCTCCTTCAACAAAAATGTAAACAAGTCCTCATCAATTATGCCCTGTGCCAATGCCTCATTCAAAATCAATTTAATCCTTTGCATAACCACTAATTTAGGATCCCCACTTAATTCTTCATATACCTCAGTATCAACAAGTTACCGATCAATTTCAGCTATATATTTTACTGTATCCATGACAACGACCACACCACCCTTGTCCGCTGGTTTAACCGTGAGGTTGCCGTCATGGATCAAGGAATTAAGGGCGATAGTCTCACCTTTGGAGAGATTAGGGTGGCTAAACAAGGTTTTAGTATATGACTCTTTCAACTTTCCACATCTTTGTTCACTGCTGTAATATATGCCTCAATAGCAGGTTGATTTGTTATAGGTACAAAATCACTTTTATTGCTGAGTCCATAGTCCTGCAGTCTTAGAGTACCACCACTGGTCATGTTACTCCCTTGTTTCATATCACTCCAACCAAACCAATATTTTAATTTGATTGATGTAAAAAAAATGTAAACAATTCAGTTTCAAGCTTAAACCAATTAATACCAATTGAAACCAATTGATTCTTTATAGATCTACCACCACTGTCTGATGTTTGAGGACATGATTCATCCATACCAAAATTAATAGTTCTTAACTTCTTATACTTTATCTAAAATAGCGCAATGTTTGTGTAGGAATATGATGATAAAAGACATGAATTGGACTCCATATGATAAAATCGTCTTAATATATGAATTTATACAATATAATGAGAGGTTGCTACACAATTATTTATGGGAGTATATGGACTATTGGGTAGCCTGTGTCAGGAGGGGTTGAGATTGGTGCCCTTTTGGGTACTTGTCTCCCATCTCAGTAAGGCCACTGGGTTGCCATCGCCAGCTAATGGGGGGCGTTCCCATGCCTCTCAGGCTCAAATGTCTGTGACTCCTACCTTTAAATTAGTGCAAGACTTAGTTATAATGTGCACTTTAGAGCTGCGTCCCCTGCAGTTTTATAATATATATATATGCGAATTGCGCACTCTGACATAGTGAGATTTGGGCGAGTTGCCCTTAATAAACATGGATGCCCGGGCTACAAGTCTGTCTATGACCGCAGTGAGGGATGTGTTGACGCCTCCTCACGCATGCGCGGTCAGTTTCATATAGGTTTCTATGACGGCGCCAGCATTTCCGGTCTTTGGAACGCAATTGCGCTCCAGAACTATTATATTCCTTCCGGACATGCGCAATAGAGATAGTAGGGACGCTGAGATTTTGGCGCTTCTCATGTTTACACTATGGGGTGAGTCATGTGGCTATTTAAATATGTACAGCCAGTGACTATGATCAATTATGAATAGAAATGATTTTTATAATGATGACTTGAATCTTTTTGGTCTTCTTAGCACTCTTGCACTTTATATATTGTACACATTGTATGAATCATGATAAATGATGTATTGATTGTATCTGTATCATGTCTAAAATGTATATGTTGTATTAATTACTGCTAATCAATTTGTGTGATTAAGCAGGTTTAAATACTTGGCACATTGCACTTTCACATTGCTTGAGAAAGGTCCACATTTTTGGACCGAAACGTTGCTACAACCACATGGGCTATTAAAAGACAATTTTTTCATCATTCATCTGTGTGCTGCCTCCAATCTCTTTGTGGATATAGATAGATAGATAGATAGATAGATAGATAGATAGATAGATAGATAGATAGATAGATAGATAGCAAAAATGATAATGCTCAGTTGAACCCGAAACGTCACTGAGCTCCAATGGGCTATTAAAATCATAATTTCTATTTTTTCTTAAAGGTGTGCTGCCTGGAAGGTTTTCAGGACTCGTATTATTGTAAGGTTTGCTAGTGCTGCTTTCAATTTTCTTTTTTTCTAGATAGATACATACAAGCTTAGATAGATGGATAGATAGATATATGGATGATAGATAGATAGATAGATAGATAGACAGACGGAAGGATTCAAGGCTTGAGAAAGGTACACATATGAACATTGGTGTGCTGCCTCCATTTTTTGAGATATATAGATATATGGATGGATAGAGAGATAAATAGACAGATAGATAGATAGATAGATAGATAGATAGATAGATAGATAGATAGATAGATAGATAGAAAGATAGATAATATGGCTGCACTTCATATCACAATCTCTGGAAAGTTACTAATTTTGCCTTACCTTCATCATCTAGCCTCATTTGGCTTTTAGGTTAATAGGTTTTTAGAACATTATTACCTTTACACATCCAGTATATTGTACAGAAAACAGAAAAATCCTTATTAGTCCTATCATGTATGTATACTCTACCTGTAAAACAAATAGTATCTTAAGCTAATTGTGTCTTTTTGGAGCCAAACAAACTAGCAGATTCTGAAACCAAAGGGGCTTGCAGAGAATACGGATAAATGAAGGATTATGTCATAATGAGTTGGCAGAGCAAATCCAGTGCTTGTCTTGCACAGCCAAAATACAGTTCTCATTTCCAGCAACCCAAGTCTATCAGGGAGCAAGCACAGACTCTTTAGAAATGGAAAGTCCGATGCATAATAATAGCGAACTCTTCTTGTGCCAAAGCTCTTCAGAACTTTTGAGGTGAGAGGTCAATGCTGTGATTCACAGGGGCCTGATCCTTATCTAAGCTTTTGCAACAAAATGAGAGTGTTCACTAGTCTTATTAAAGAAATGTTTGTTCCTCTGTCAATGAACTGAAAGGAAACCAACTCAATGTACTTTTCCAGACCACAGTTCAAATTAACCACTCGCTCATACATGCATAATTATTTGTGCCAAAGTTAAGATTCCCGCATATATATAAAGTATATAGTAGAAACCTAAATCAATATATACTCAAGTAAACATACTGTATAGCAACACATATTCCAGATAAAACTATGTATTGCATATTAATATACAGTAAATATGTATTAAATATTTTTACTTTTGTTCTACAGAATTATTGCTTTATTTTTTATGCTTAAAAAATACATGACATAATCAGAAGTAAATGCTCAGATTAAGCATTTAATACAAATTATATTTATTTCTTGTTCTAAGAATACGCAAGCTAAATATAAATAAGAAAAATGTTATTTTATAATAAATATAAAATTATCAATAAAATATAAAGAATTATTTATATTAGTATTAATTTTCAACTCTTAATTTCCTATTTCTTTTATGTGTTAGAGTTTCAAATGGGTATTTTATATTAATTCTTATAATACATTTAACAAAAATATGGCGAATAAAAAATAAATAAAAAAGAAACAACTTTTCTGAAAATGGAAAAAAAAAGCAAAACCTAAAATACGCAAAGTTGATTAAATTCTTGAAGTTCACATCATGACATTTCAAAAAGCAATTTTATGGGCTCTCTTTAATGGTTAAATGCCCCATACCAAATATTCTATTCACTGTTCAGCAATCTGCCATGTAGGTCTGAGCTTCTCATCGCGGCTTTTAAAATATGTATTCGGAAAGTACAAAAGTGCTGAATATATTTGCAATCTTTTTGTACTAAGATTTACAACTAATGACCTCAAGCAATGTCATGCATGTAAAACAAAATTACAAGACCACCCTGGCTTGAGCAGACTTAAGATACAGAATAATGCTCTTGATTCGTATTCAAATTTAGATGGATAGAACAAAAACTACACATAGCAATAAAGATAAACCTATTTCATAGTTTTACTTTGTAGAGCCCATCTCTTCACTGGTGTTTTGATATGACAGGATTCATGTAAGTAGACAATTATCTAAGCTTAGTGCTGGGAATGACAGCATATTAAATACATGCAAAAGGCTTCTGAATCGCCATCTATAGCCTGCGGGGATAAAACACTCATCAGTTGTTCCCTAGACCACTAGTGGTTTAAAACGTCCCTGGCCATGCTGACATCTAGTGAAATCGTAGTTTGAGTTTCATTCAGAAGCCAGCTCAGCAAAGCCTGATTTCAGGATGTCTTCCCTTGGCAGCCTGCCTCCCCCCACCCACATGCACTGCAGGCTAATTTTTGTCCCACCACTTTGAATGAAAGGAGCCTTTTTACTTAACTGCGGCAGTTGGCACATTGCCCTTTTCATGGACCAAACCAACCATCATCTTGGATGTAACAAATTAGTACATTCTCAGAATAATAATAAGTTCAGACATGAAAACACCATTGTTTTTATTTGGAATAGAAGTCGCTGCATCTGAGACATGTGACTTTTAAATCCTCTGCTCTGCTGCTTAAATGTTTCAAAATGGCACAAATGCATTTTTCGGACCCTTTTCAATTCTAAATATATAGGTTAAATCATAATGTATATAATTACAGCAGCCAACATGACACATCAGTTTCTTTTTCTGCTCAGCTATTTGGGATGAAAGCTTTCAGACGCCTGTTTCTGTATGAGAATATATTACATGAAACAGTGTATTCTTACTGCTGTTATAACACAGATTGTCACTGGACTAGAAAACACACAAAAGACAAACTAACTACTGCTTCATTTATTTTTTCATTTTAAACATATACATAACATTTTGTAATAAAGTATTATTTAGCATATCTCTATACTTAGAGATAGAAAAATAAAAGCAGCAATTTTCCAAGCAAAGATGGTTGTAAAGCCCCCAAGCTTGTCACCAAAACCTATTGCACCAAAAAATGGAGCAGCGCTCCAAAGCTTCAGAAAGGCTCTACCTTATGGGCTGATTAAAATCAGTTTTTTTCATCATCTTACTTTGGAGTGCTGGCCCATATTTTGGAGTTTTTTAATCAATCTACCTAGCCACATGGGCTATTAAAAGTCCACTTTTTTGCACTATTCATGGAGGGCCACCTGCTTTTTATTACTCTACCTAGCTATCTATCTCGATTAAAAAAAAAAAAAGAAAAACTGGATGCAGCATCTCAAAACAGTGTACAAAAGTTGATTATTTATTTATAAGCCCATTGTGGTGACGTTTTGTTTCCATATATTGGAACTGGAATGACGCCACAATGGGCTTATAAATAAATAATCAACTTTTGTACACTCTTACAGTGTGATGCCCCCAGTTTTTCTTTTTTAACTGGATGATTTAGTATGTACCAGGGAGACTTTGCACCCTCATTGCTTAAAGGCGCTGCTCTATTTTCTAAATAGATTTATGTATCTATCTACCTACCTCTCATTAGCTATCTATCAGTCTATCTTAGTGCTCGTGCAGATGACCATTTTAATTGGACGAGTGCTATCCGTGGTTTAGACTGATAGCACTCATACCCATGTTATTCTATGGGCCCGTGCACATGTCCGATTTTTTCCTCCAACCGAGTGGTCTAAGGAAAAAAAAATCACAGCATGCACGATTTGTCTCCAAGAATCACATGGTACTCACCCATTCATGTCTATGGGTCAGTGAAAAAAATCGGACCGCATTTAGATGACATTTGAGTGCGGTCTGATTTTCACGAACGGACATAATGGAGAAGGTGAAGAAACTTTGTTTTCTCTACACCTCCAAGAAAATCAGTTTTCACTCTGAAAAGAGTCTGATTAGCATAATTGGACCGAATGTCTCGAATGAATAGAAAACGGTCGTCGGCGTCTGCCCTTAGGGATATAAAATATTTAGGTTTGAGAGTCCTCAGTGGTTGATACCTTTTAATGACTAACTGAAAAGATGGTAAATTGCAAGATTTCGAAACTACTCATGTTTCTTCATCAGGCAAAGTATAACACAAAATCTGAAGAGTCACATATTTATATACAACAAGACACAGAAATAATGCATTAGATGAGACAAGTGACGTAAAGCAGAACTATGGGAGAGGGATAAACAGTTGTGGAATCGTTATTGGAATAGTTCATAAATAAAGAGTGTGAAAGTTTTATTATCCTGTGATTAAAGTCTGGTCTGTGATGCCCCCACAGGCCTGAGGAGCACATTCCTTACTTGATGCAGAATGACATAAATCCATGTGACACATTCATTCCTGCTCTGAAGGTGTCAAAGGTCATAATGAGTTTATATTCCCAAACTTTTCTGTCTCTCTGGGATTTGAAATTACCTCTTAATACTAGTAATTTCAGGTCTGTGATACTGTGATCAGGGATACAAAAATGTTTTGCCACAGGTAGACCTACTCTTTTTTCTTTGTGTGGCAATGAGAATTCATCCTTGTTCTAAGTTTTTGCCCTGTCTCCCCTACATACAGACCCCCAGCTGGACAATTGGTATATATAGGGATATATACATTCCTTTAATTCTTTGCTACAAAACATTACAGTTTTATAATTGTCCTGCTCTGAATAATGTATTTCCCCTAGTTTATAAGCAGAAAAATATGCATTTTTTGTAAAATTACATGGGATTTTCACATGGAAAAAAAAGAAGTTAAGCTACATTAAAAAAAATGTCTAGTAGAGATGAGAAAGACAATTCTAAGGTAATCAAATTTGGTTAGAGTTTCGCAAAATTCATTGTAATTCTGAATTGGAGTGAAGCATGACAATGAGGACCAAATGGGGAGAGGCATGTATGAATATTCCCCCCTGCATTGAGCAAATTTGCCCCCCCCTCACAACCTCAAATTGAGAGAATCAGATAAGGTAATACTAGTTATGATATAAAGGCGGCAAAACACACAGTGCATCACAACATGCTGTAAATTGGGCAGTGTGGATGCAGACTGGTCATAGAGTCTAGGCTTAACCCTTGTCCACTATCAAATGTACCTCTTATGGGCATTTGTATAATGAAGATAGCTTGATCTGGAAAATCGCATTTTACTTAATATAGATGACTGGGTGTATCTAACACTTACCTTGGGAACCATGGCACCAGGATGAATTATGGGAAGAAGACAAGCCGGAGGAGGTCGTGTGATGATCTGGGCTAGGTTCTGTTGGGAAACTTTATGTGGAAGTAACTTATTTTGCTACATAACACCTATTTAAATGTTGTTGCAATTCATCCCTTCATGGCATCAGTATTCTCTAATGGCAGGTAAAAGTACCCTGCCATACTGCAAAAAGTGTTCAAGTAAAATAAAAAGAGTTCAAGTTCTTAGCTTGGTCTGCAAATTAAATTGATCTCAATCTGATCAAGCGTCTGTGGGATATGTTGACAAAACAAGTCTGATCCATAGAAGGCCCATCTTGAAGTTTTGCTACTACCAACTTGTTGTTTGACAGCACAAGACAACTTTGCCCCTTAAGCTCCTTTGATGTTGGCATGCACACTGAGTCCGCATCTTTCCAGGCACATGACAGCTGATTTTATCAGCCATCAAGTGTCTCTAACAGCCGCTGGCGGAGTGGAGCTTTGCCCGTGGCTGTTAACCTGCTAAATCTTGCTGTCAATCTCTGACAGTGGCATAAAAAATGCGCCGGAAGTGGGGTGCGTTATTAACCCACCAATTGGCATGACGTGATCATGGTGCGCATATGGGTTGTCATGACAACCAGGGGTCTGCCAGAGATCTCCATGCCTGTCATTATGATCCTCCTGTGAAAGCCAGTATTTAGCTGGCGTTCATAGGAAATTGTGATTTTCTCTATACATAGTAATGCTAGTGCACTGTTATGTATAGCATAAGTGATCAGATGGTCGCAGCTTCAAGTCCCCTAAAGGGACTATTGAACACAGTAAACATGTACGGCGCATGCCGTGCACCCCCCCCCTGTAGTGCGGGCTTCAGCGCTGAGCCCGCACTTTTTCAGGCACATGTCAGCTGATCTATACAGCTGACATATGCCCGCAACAGCCGCGGGTGGAATCGCGATCCATCCGCGGCTGTTAACCAGTTAAATGCCACTGTCAATCTCTGACAGAGGCATTTATCTCACGATTTTCGGGAAGTGCGTCGTTATCCCCGTCCATCTGTGACCCCGTCACGTGATCGCGGGTCACCGATGGGTTGGCATGACAACCCGGGGCCTGTAGTTGTCATAGCCGATCTGCTATGAGCGCCACCCAGTGGTTGGCGTTCATAGCAGATAAGCACTTTTGTTACACATAGCAGGGCTGAAGCACACAGGTGATCAGACAATCGCAGCAAGTCTCCTAAGGAGACTATTGAAACAAGTAAAAAGTAGAAAAAAAGTTTTTAAAAATATTAAAAAAATCTAAAAGTTTAAATCACCCCCTTTCGCCCCATTCAAAATAAAACAATAAAAAAAAAAATCAAATATACACATATTTGGTATCGCCAAGTTCAGAATCGCCTGATCTATCAATATAAAAAAAGAATTAATCAGATCGGTAAATGGCGTAATGTGAAAAAAACACCAGAATTACTTTTTTGGGTCGTAGCAACATTGCAATAAAATGCAATAACGGGCTATCAGAAGATCGGATCTACTCCAAAATGGTATCAATAAAAGCATCAGCTCAGTGCGCAAAAAATGGGCTCCCACACGGCTCCAGGTCCTGAAAAATGGAGACACTACGGGTCTCGGAAAATGGCGCCTTTTTTTTTTTTTACAAACTTTGGATTTTTTTTTCACCACTCAAATAAAAAAGAACCTATACATGTTTGGTATCTACAAACTCAGAATGACCTGGAGAATCACAATGGCAGGTCAGTTTTAGCATTCAGTGTACGTGGTAAAAACAAAACCCCCAAAACAACCGTGGAATTGCACATTTTTGCAATTTTACCGCACTTTGAATTTTTTTTCATTTTCCAGTACATGATATGGTAAAACCAATTGTGTCGTTCAAAAGTACAACTCGTCCCACAAAAAATAAGCCCTCACATGGCCATATTGACCGAAAAATAAAAAAGTTATGGCTTTGGGAAAAAGGGAAGCAAAAAGCAAAAACGCAAAAACGGAAAAGGGCTGTGGCATGAAGAAGTTAAAAATATGAAAAACCACCCACAAAAGGTCAAATCACGCCCCTTAAAAATACAATAAAAAAAAAAATACACATATTTGGTATCGCTTCATTTGTAAAAGTCTGATCTAGAAAAATCTAAAATAAATTAATCTGATTGGTAAACTGCGTAATGAGAAAAAGAATCGAAACACAAGAATTACATTTTTTTTGGTCACCGCAACATTGCAATAAAATACAATAAGAAGCAATCAAAACATAATATCTACCCCAAAATGGTATCAATAATAACATCTATTTAGGGCACCAAAAATAAGCCCTCACACAGCCCCATATCCCAAAAACTGAAAACGTTATGGGTCTCGGAAAATGGCAACACAGGAAAGGTTTTTTTTTACGAATTTACGATTTTTTTTCACCACTTAAAAAAACTGTCATGTTCGGTCTCTGCGTACTCGTACTGACCTGGAGAATCATATTGCCAGGTCAGTTTTACTGTATAGCGAATATGGTAAATAAAAAAAACAAAAAACAATTGTGAAAATGGCCATGGCTTAACCCCTTTACAACCCAACGTGGTTTGCACGTTAATGACCTTGCCAATTTTTACAATTCTGACCACTGTCACATTTATGAGGTAATTACTGCGGAACGCTTCAACGGATCCCCCTGATTCTGAGATTGTTATTTCGTGACATATTGTATTTCATGATTGTGGTAAAACTTCTTCGATATCACTTGCATTTATTTGTTAAAAAAATGGAAATTTGGCGAAAATTTTTAAAATTTTGCAATTTTCAAAATTTTTATTTTTATGCCCTTAAATCAGAGAAATATGTCACGCAAAATAGTTAATAAATAACATTTCCCACATGTCTACTTTACATCAGCACAATTTTGGAACCAAATTTTTTTTTTATTAGGGAGCTATAAGAGTTAAAAATTGACCAGCGATTTCTCATTTTTCCAACAAAATTTACAAAAACATTTTTTTAGGGACCACATCACATTTGAAAGTCACTTTGAGGGGTCTTTATGACAGAAATACCCAAAAATGACACCATTCTAAAAACTGCACCCTTCAAGGTGCTCAAAACCACATTCAAAAATTTTATTAACCCTTCAAGTGCTTCACAAAAATTTTTGGAATGTGGAAGAAAAAAATTAACATTTAACTTTTTTCACAAAAATGTTACTTTAGACCCAATTTTTTTTATTTTTGCAGGGGTAGCATGAAAAAATGGACCCCAAAATTTGTTGTGTGATTTCTCCTGACCACGCAGATACCCCATATGCTGGGAAAAAACACTGTTTGGGCGCACAGCAGGGTTTGGAAGGGAAGGAGCGCCATTTGACTTTTGGAATGTAAAATTTGCTTGAATAATTAGCGAACGCCATGGTGCGTTTGAAGAGCCCCTGATGTGCCTAAACAGTAGAGATGAGCGTTGTTCTACTCGAACTGTTCGCCAATCTCAAATTCGAGCTGTTTTGGGCGGTGTTCGAGCCGGTCGGCGAACACGAACAATTTGAGAAAAATTCGGCTGTTCGAGGTTATGTTCGATAACTGTTCGTGCACCAAAATCATAACTGGATTTTTTCTCAGTAATGATGAAAATTAATGTTAATACGCAGTTTGAGTGTACAGCGGGGCGGGGGGAGGGGCAGGGGACGGATCTCTGCAGGAACAATGAAGATCTCCATTTTTTTTTCTCTTTCCCGCATTTGCAGTGGGGAGGTGCAATCTGTCAGCCTATCAGCAGCGCACACACGGAGCGAAGTGCTTTTTTTCACACAAGCAAGGGCATGTGTGATTGGCAGTGTATGTCACATGTCCTTGCCCTATAAGACCAAGCCATTTTCCCCGTCGCCACCATTTTCTCACTGCTGCAGCTGCGTGTTAGACGGCACCGCTGTTGCTGTGTGCGCTATACCTTGTTAATTTCAAGCCAATTTTCGCACAAATATACAGATAGCTTGGGAGTAGGGAATAGTTGTGATTGCAGTCCTTTTAAGGACTAGGTTACAGCATTTCCTACGACTTTTATCAGGCAGGTCTGTGCTCTTAAATAGATAGATTGTGGGAGTAAAGACTAATTGTAATTGGAGTCCTTTTCAGGACTAGGTTACATCAGTTCCTATCAGTTTTTGCCAGGCAGGTCTGTGCCAGTGCTGTGCAAGTTTTTTTCACAGCATTTGGCTGAATCTAGCAAAGCTAATCCTTTTTGGCCTATTGCAGAGTGTGTTAGTCAGTGGAGTAGCCTATCTGTGTTGCAAGATATACCACCTGTGTATAGAATACCAATTTTTTTACTGCACCTAGTGAAGTAAAATCTTTTGAGCATAGCATCATTCTATTAGTCCATCTATACTGACCTCCATCAGGTTGCAAACTGAATATAATTTTTTTCTGCATCTAGCTCTGAAAAAATATTTGGGCTTCTAGCGGTGTGTGGGACTTGGTCTATTAGTCCATCTATACTGACCTCCATCAGGTTGCAAATTAAAAATAATTTTTTTCTGCATCTAGCTCTGAAAAAATATTTGGGCTTCTAGCAGTGTGTGGGACTTGGTCTATTAGTCCATCTATAATGACCTCCATCAGGTTGCAAATTAAAAATAATTTTTTTCTGCATCTAGCTCTGAAAAAATATTTGGGCTTCTAGCAGTGTGTGGGACTTGGTCTATTAGTCCATCTATAGTGACCTCCATCAGGTTGCAAATTAAAAATAATTTTTTTCTTCATTTATCTCTGAAAAAATATTTGGGCTTCTAGCAGCGTGTGGGACTTGTTCTATTAGTCCATCTATACTGACCTCCATCAGGTTGCAAATTAAAAATATTTTTTTTCTGCATCTAGCTCTGAAAAAATATTTGGGCTTCTAGCAGTGTGTGGGACTTGGTCTATTAGTCCATCTATACTGACCTCCATCAGGTTGCAAATTAAAAATAATTTTTTTCTGCATCTAGCTCTGAAAAAATATTTGGGCTTCTAGCAGTGTGTGGGACTTGGTCTATTAGTCCATCTATACTGACCTCCATCAGGTTGCAAATTAAAAATAATTTTTTTCTTCATTTATCTCTGAAAAAATATTTGGGCTTCTAGCAGCGTGTGGGACTTGTTCTATTAGTCCATCTATACTGACCTCCATCAGGTTGCAAATTAAAAATAATTTTTTTCTGCATGTAGCTCTGAAAAAATATTTGGGCTTCTAGCAGTGTGTGGGACTTGGTCTATTAGTCCATCTATACTGACCTCCATCAGGTTGCAAATTAAAAATAATTTTTTTCTGCATCTAGCTCTGAAAAAATATTTGGGCTTCTAGCAGTGTGTGGGACTTGGTCTATTAGTCCATCTATACTGACCTCCATCAGGTTGCAAATTGAATAAAAAAATTTTCTGCATCTAGCTCTGAAAAAATATTTGGGCTTCTAGCAGTGTGTGGGACTTGGTCTATTAGTCCATCTATACTGACCTCCATCAGGTTGCAAATTGAATAAAAAAATTTTCTGCATCTAGCTCTGAAAAAATATTTGGGCTTCTAGCGGTGTGTGGGACTTGGTCTATTAGTCCATCTATACTGACCTCCATCAGGTTGCAAATTAAAAATAATTTTTTTCTGCATCTAGCTCTGAAAAAATATTTGGGCTTCTAGCAGTGTGTGGGACTTGGTCTATTAGTCCATCTATACTGACCTCCATCAGGTTGCAAATTAAAAATAATTTTTTTCTGCATCTAGCTCTGAAAAAATATTTGGGCTTCTAGCAGTGTGTGGGACTTGGTCTATTAGTCCATCTATACTGACCTCCATCAGGTTGCAAATTAAAAATTATTTTTTTCTTCATTTATCTCTGAAAAAATATTTGGGCTTCTAGCAGCGTGTGGGACTTGTTCTATTAGTCCATCTATACTGACCTCCATCAGGTTGCAAATTAAAAATAATTTTTTTCTGCATCTAGCTCTGAAAAAATATTTGGGCTTCTAGCAGTGTGTGGGACTTGGTCTATTAGTCCATCTATACTGACCTCCATCAGGTTGCAAATTAAAAATAATTTTTTTCTGCATCTAGCTCTGAAAAAATATTTGGGCTTCTAGCAGTGTGTGGGACTTGGTCTATTAGTCCATCTATACTGACCTCCATCAGGTTGCAAATTAAAAATATTTTTTTTCTTCATTTATCTCTGAAAAAATATTTGGGCTTCTAGCAGCGTGTGGGACTTGTTCTATTAGTCCATCTATACTGACCTCCATCAGGTTGCAAATTAAAAATAATTTTTTTCTGCATCTAGCCCAGCCAATAGTTTTGGCCTAATACCACAGTTTGGCCACTCAGCTCTGCTCGGTTACCATCCATTGTTTTTTTGTGCAAACAACTCCAGAGTTGTGAATTAGTTAACCACCAAAATGAGTGGAAAAAGGCCTGCTGCTGGTGGAAAGGGGAATAGGCGTGTTGGGAAGGGGAAAAAAGGTTGTGTCCGTGGGGTAGGTGGAGAAGAAAGACCATCTTCCAGCCAAACTAAAATGTCTACTTCTTTTAGCGGACAATGTGATAAGATCCCTTTCTTACGGCCACGCCAATCGCTACAAATTCCAGATGAGGCACAAAAACAGCAGGTGCTTCAACGGATATCAAGTGCTCCTTTAAGTGGGCTCTCCTCCACATCAACTTCAACATCACAAATACTCCAGTCCTCAAAGGTGTCACCCAAATCGCACTTGCTTCCTCACAGCTCCCAAATCTCCAGCTGCCCGTCTGAGTATGAGGTAGAACAGATGGTTGAGTCTGCAGAGCTGTTTACTCATACTATAGCCTGGGAATCAGAGGTCGACTCCAGCGCTTCTGTGAATCCAGACGAGGAAATGATCTGCACTGATGCCCAGAATCTTTATGAGTCGGATCCAGGACCAGACGCAGAAGGTTCTGACCATAATGTAGACCCTCATTCCCAAACTGTAACTCCTGTTGGTGGAGACAATGAGGAAGACGATGATAAGACTCAAATACCTGATTGGAGCGACAACTTTAGTTTTTTGTCAGGGCAGGAACAGGTTGGCTCTGAGGACGACGGGTGTGATAACGCACAGGGTGATGATGATGAGGTCGGAGATCCCACTTACTGTCAACCCACAGTCAGCCAAGAGATGAGGTCAGCAGAGGAGGTGGAGGAAGATGCTAGTGACGACGAGGTCAGGTTGCGCCTTCCTGGACAGAGACGTAGTACTGGAAGCACGTCAACAACTGCATCCTCAAACACAACTCTGCCTCTCACCACAAGTCGTGGTGGCTCTTCAGGTCGCATGGGTGCTAAGCCTTGCATAGCCTGGGCATTTTTTCAGATCGATAAAGATGACCCAACTCGTGTTATCTGTAACATTTGTCAGCAAAAGCTAAGTAGAGGCCAAAAAATACATAGTTTGAGTACTTCATGCATGAACCGGCACATGGACATGAAGCATAAGTTGCAGTGGGAAGCTCAGTGTGCTACAATGCGGCCTAGCCGGCCGGGCCAATCACCGTCTGCCATATCTTGTGCATCCGCGGCCTCTTCATCCTCTGTGACTGGGGGGACAGCAGTCACACCTGTTTTGGGGCGCAGACCTGCCACCTCTTTACCCGCAACAGCCAGCGTGATTGGCAGGTCATCATTTTCTTTGGAGGTGGTAACACCAGCTGGTGTTGAGCGCTGTCCGACATCGATAGCACCACCTTTGGATCAAGGCAACCTAACATGTCCGCCTGCATCTTCCTCACAGACCGGCAGTTTGCCGGGGACACCCTTATCAACCCCGTCTAAGCACAATAGCCAGCCCTCGGTCCCTCAGATGTGGACAAGTAAAAGACCATTTCCTCCTAGCCATGAGAAAGCTAAGAGGTTGAATTTCACCATCTGCAAGCTCTTGGCTACAGAAATGCTGCCTTTCCGCCTGGTGGACACAGAGGATTTTCGAGACCTTATGTCCGTCGCAGTGCCCCAGTACCAGATGCCCAGTCGGCACTACTTCTCAAAGAAAGGTGTGCCTGCGCTCCACCAGCATGTCGCACACAACATCACCGCT
This sequence comes from Phyllobates terribilis, assembly GCF_046119375.1. Classification (NCBI taxonomy): domain Eukaryota; kingdom Metazoa; phylum Chordata; class Amphibia; order Anura; family Dendrobatidae; genus Phyllobates; species Phyllobates terribilis. The sequence continues at coordinate 310,254,066 of NW_027362763.1, read as the reverse complement.
TCTTTGAGAAACTCTGTGTGTGACAGGGTGCATTTCACCACAGACACTTGGACGAGTAGGCATGGACAGGGGCGTTACATGTCGCTGACTGGGCACTGGGTAACTATGGTGACAGCAGGACAAGGGGCTGCTGTCCAAGTCTTGCCGTCCCCACGAGTTGTGCGTCAATCCTCTTTATGTCATTTTTCCTCCACTGCTTCTGCCTCCTCAACTTCCTCTCGGTCTTCCACCTGCACCCAAAGCCTGTCTGGTCATGCCACAAGCTTTCTAACTGCGCAGAAGGGATCCTGCACACCTCCTTACTATGCTGGCAGTAGGGCTCAACGTCATCAGGCGGTTTTTACATTGAAATGTCTGGGAAATGTGAGTCACACAGCTGAGGAGTTGTGGTCAGCTCTGGAGAACCAATTTCATGAATGGTTGTCTCCACTGGACCTGAAACCAGGGAAGGCCGTGTGCGACAATGCTGCAAACCTGGGTGCGGCCCTTCGCCGGGGCAATGTCACACACGTGCCTTGTATGGCTCACGTGTTGAACCTGGTTGTCCAGCAATTTTTAGCCCACTATCCCAGACTAGATGGCCTTCTGCAGAGGGCACGGTCGCTGTGTGCTCACTTCCGCCGTTCGCATCCCGCAGCTCAGCGACTTACATCTCTACAGAAGTCGTTGGGCCTGCCACTTCACCGGCTAAAATGCGATGTGCCTACCCGGTGGAATTCAACTCTGCACATGTTGCAGCGACTGTGGCAGCACCGACAAGCCCTGGTGCAATACGTTCTGACGTATAGCCTGGGCCAACGAGATTCAGAGGTGGGGCAAATCACGCTGGAGGAGTGGTCTCAGATCAGGGACCTATGCACCCTTCTGCACAGTTTTGAAATGGCGACGAAGATGTTTAGTGCTGACGATGCCATTATCAGCATGACTATTCCGGTGATTTACATGCTGGAGCACATGTTAAACAGAATTCGGAGTCAGGTGGTGGCACAAGAGGAGGTGGAGGAAGTAGAGGAGGAGGAGTTGTATGCGGAAGGGCTAACATCTGCAAGGTCCAGACGGTCGGCAGCACCAAGGCGGCAGGCATGTGAGGGTGGGGGAGATGGTTTAACCAGGGTGCATGGTAGCAGCCAAACTAGTGAGGAAGGTGCAGGAGCCCAGGAAGAAGTGGAGGACGAACTGATGGAAGACTCATCAGATGAGGGAGACCTTGATCACATTTCTGTTGTGCGAGGTTGGGGGGAGAGGACAGAGGAAGGAAGCATGATTGTTACCTCGCCACCAACACAACAGGGACTTGGTGCTCCTGGATGCGCAACACACATGAGTGCCTTCTTGCTGCACTACCTGCAGCATGACCCTCATATTGTCAGAATTCGAAGTAATCATGACTACTGGGTTGCCACACTCTTAGATCCCCCAAACTTTTCGATCAACCTTTTCATTTTAATAAAGACCAAAAAAATGGTCATTTTTGAAATTATAAGCATTAGCAGGTTGTTAGAAACTGAAATCAAACAGTTTTCAACTCAAAACTTTATTCTAGGTGATGTTACATTTTCACATAGGACCCCTTGTTCGAAAGGAGCTTCTGAACTCTCTCGTCCATTGAATTTGTCAGGTTTTGGATGGTTTCTGCTTCAATTGTTTTGCATGAGGACAGAATACCCTCCCAGAGCTGTTGCTTAGATGTGAACTGCCTCCCGCCATCATAGACACTCCTTTTAATGATGCTCCAAAGGTTCTGAATGGGGTAGAGGTCAGGGGAGCATGGGGGTCACACCATAAGTTTGTCCCCTTTTATGCCCATATCAGCCAGAGATGCAGATGTTTTATGTGCAGCATGAGATGGTGCATTATCATGCAGAAAAATGATCTTGCTGTGAAATACACGGTTCTTCTTCTTGAACCATGGCAGGAAGTGCTGTTTGAGAAAATCCACATACATTATGGAGTTCATCTTTAGCGCCTTCAGGGATCCTAAAGGGGTCGACAATCTCTCTCCCCATGATTCCAGCCCAAAACATTACTCCACCTCCTCCTTGTTGGCGCTGTAGCCGTGTTTGCGTGGGGTGTCCATCAACCAGCCATCCTCCACTCCATTCATCTGGACCATCGAGCGCTGCACGGCACTCATCCGTGAACAAAACAGTTTTGAAATCAGTCTTCATGTAATGTTTGGCCCACTGGAGCAGTTTCTGCTTGTGTGAAGTGGATAGAGGAGGTCGACAGGATGGCATATGCACAGCTGCAAACCTCTGAAGGACCCTGCATCTTGTTGTTCGGGGGACGTTGGAGGCACAAGCAGCTTCAAAAACTTGTCTGCTGCTATGACAAGGCTTTTTTGCCGCTGCTGTTTCAACCTGACGTAATTGCCTGTAGGAAAGAGTCCTCAATTTGCCCTTATCAGCACGCACACGTGTGTACTGTGAATCAGCTACATACTTCTTGATTGCCAAGACACTTCATCCTGATCATCGCACAATGTTGATTGTAGTCATGCCTTGACCTAAACACTCCACAATTTGTTGCTTCTCAGCAGCCGACACATCCTTTTTCTTTCCCATTTTGGCAGAAAATGTAGGCTGCTTAATAATGTGAGAGAGCCTTCTTAAGTAGTCTTGCCTTTCATTGGACACACCTGCCAAACTAATTAGCACAGGTGTCTGCAATTGCTTACAGTGATATAAAGAGCCCTGACACACATCACCATCAATGAGTTTAACTGACAAACAAACAAATTCTTCCCTTATCACTCCTAAACACTTTTTGCATAATAATTTGGAACGCGGTGTACATGTGCTTTTCCACAAAACACCAGTGGTTCACGTAGTGAATCTTACAGTTCTAACTTGCCAACCGTGGTCTGTATGGAATTGTTCAATAAAGGGCCCAAAATTAAGATAACATAGATGGGAGAGGTCTCTATGAATAGGAATTCCTAAGTATTTGATACCCTGTGAGGGCCAGGCAAAGGGAAAGTTGGACTGGATGGAATCCTATATGGATTTAGGGAGGGAGACATCGAGGGCCTCAGACTTCGCTGCATTGATTTTAAAATTTTACCATGTAACAAAGTGATCTATTTCAGCCATAACAGCAGGGATGGATATATGTGATTGAGTGATATATACTAGGACATCATCAGCAAATAGAGAGCACTTGTACTCGGTGCCTCCCACCTCAATCCACCTAATATTGGGGTTATGACGAATTGATGAGAGCAGGTGCTCCGTCACTAGGATGTATAAGAGAGGGGACAGAGGACATCCCTGCCTTGTCCCATTGGTGATTGTGAAAGGTGATGAAAATGTTCTGACGCACCCCCTGGGCCTTGGGACACCCGGAGCCGGACCCTTTTTGGTGGATGCTGGTGGTTGTAGTCTTCGTGGCGGCGATCCGGTTCCGTGGCTCAGGGCGGTCAAACCAGTGGCGGAACTATTTATGTGGTTTTGATGTTTAAATGTCCGACTACGCCACCCGTGGATTGCGGTCAGAGTGAACCGCCGCTACAGGGCAGACCGCTAAGGCTGGTGTTGTGGGTGCAGCAGAGCGTAGCATAACTCCCCACGGGAGGAGTATAGCCTCAGGGCAGTGTATGCGGAGGATGGGGGTGATGGTGCAGGGCAGCAGCAGTAACGACACGGAGTCAGTGATGCAGTTCAGGGCCTTTACTCACAGTTCTTATTATCCAGACCACGTCTGCAGGTAACGGCTGCCCACGTCGTACTGTGCTCACCAGGTGAGGGGCTCAGACCACTCCCAGATAACTTTGGAGCGCTTTACAGGACCCCCTTTGTGTGTCCTTTGTCTGGCCTTTCTTACCAACACTTCTGTCCGGCTGCCTCGGGCCTCCTCTTGGTAAACTTGGCGCCAGTTTCCCTGACCCTATGTGGTGCCTTCCTAGCGGGTGGAGCAAGGGGCTGCGCCACATAAAATGTCAGAGCCTCCGGTTTCTAGCTGAGGGTCGTTTCCTGCCTCCACTAGTTCGGGGACCGGTCTCCCCCTTTGGCCTGACCCCTCCACGCAGGTGGATTCGGGCGTGCGGTGGTGACTCGCCCGTCCGCACCCCTGGGATCCCTTCATTCCTCGTTCCTGGAGCCTTCTCCGCTCCTCTTCCTTCCTTCTCCCTCTTGCAGTCCTGGGCCTCTGTTACTAGGCCCGCCTCCGGAGCAGAGCTCATGCAGAGCCCCTGCTCCCTGCCACTTCTGCTCAGACTTCTCTGCACTGAACTAAGATGGTGCCCACCTTTTATACTCCCTTCTCAATGCACCCAGGAACTGCTTCCTCCCTGCTCCTGCACTGCAGGGTTCCCCTTCCTCAGTGTTCCCTCCCCCCACTCCAGCCAGGGACAGGGACTGTCGTGCCCATCTCAGGGTCATATTGGTCGCCCTGCCCCATGGCAATGTGGTGTAATGCATGCAGGTGTCGGGTCCTGATCCACACTCCATCCTTATCTGAGAGTGAGATATCACACCTCTGGGTGAGGTGCAATACGTCTGTAGCAACCGAGCCCTCAGGGTGCTACAGTTCCATTTATCTTCAGCCTAGGTGACGTATTGCGATACAGGGCCGTGATTTTGGCTATAAAAGGGTCCCCTAGATCCCTACCCCAAGCTTTTTAAGAGAATCATATATGGCGTGCCAGGAGACTCTATGGAATGCTTTCTCAGCATCCAACGAGAGTATCTAATTACAAATTTTTAACTGCATCTAGCCCAGGAAATACTTTGTGCCTAGTAGCAGTGTCTGCTAGTCAGCGGATTATCCCGGCTGTTAAGCAAGCTACACCACCTGTAGTTTGGACACTTAATTTTTTCAAAGGAAATGCTTCGGGACCACGGGATACTTAGTGAAGAGCATCAGGAGGCACCCCAAGGCATAGGGGCTGGGACTGGCACTAGGATGCCTTGCGGTGGACAGCCGAGCTCGATCCTTATAAAAGCTTTTTAACTGCAGCAGCTTTAGTGGACGCTACTGGAGCTGGAATTACGCGGCTGCTGGTATGAGACTTGCCCTCCAATAGATCCTTGTAAATGGATTTAAAGTGTATTCATTCAAATTAGAGGGACAATTTAAATTAAAAAGCTTAGAGCTGCCTCCACCACAGGGGGGCTCTCTCGACCCACCAGCGGACAGGCACCAGTATTGGGAGAGGGGGGCTGGCCGTCAGGGTTCACCGCGGCTCTGGCACAAACCCGGCGACACGGAGGTGGCACGGGCAGGAGCGGACTGGCCGTCTCGGCTTCTCACTTTTTGGATTTTAGAAGGGCATGACATGCCTATATCTGTGTCTCCCCCTCCTTTTACTCCTCCACCTCTTTTCTTTTCGCATGACTATATGTACTTGTCACTTTTCCATGTGTTAGTTGTGTCTTCTGAGCAGTTTGTCAGCTTTTGGACACCTTTGAAGGTGTTTTCTATGTGTTTCTATGTGTTTTTGTTTGCCTGCCATTGGTTTTAACGGTGTTCGAAGGTGTTCGACGAACAGTTCGACGAACAGTTCGGCGAACACACGGGTGTTCGACGAACCGAACCGAACTCGAACACTACGGGGGTGGCTCAACACTACTAAACAGTGGAAAGTGACACCATTTTGGAAACTAGACCTCTCAGAGAACTTATCTAGATGTGTGGTGAGCACCTTGAATCCCCAGGTGCTTCACAGAAGTTAATAACATTGAGCTGTAAAAATAAAATGTTCACATTTTTCCCACATAAATGTTTTTCAGCCCCCAATTTAGCATTTTCATAAGGGTAACAGGAGAAATTGCACCATGCAGTTTGTTGTGCAAGTTCTCTTGAGTAAGCAGATACCCCATACGTTGAGGAAAAACACTGCTTGGGCATACGGCAGGGTTTGGAAGGGAAGGGACACTATTTGACTTTTTAAATGCAAAATTTGCTTGAATAATTAGCAGATGTGCCCCTGTTGTTCCTAAACAGTGGAAACCCCCAACAAGTGACACCATTTTAGAAACTAGACTGCTCAGGGAACTTATCTAGATGTGTGGTGAGCATCCTGAACCCCCAAGTGCTTTACAGAAGTTTATAACATGGGGTCATGAAAATAAAAAAATCTAACTTTTTCCACAAAAATTATGTTTTAGCCCCAATTTTTTTATTTTCACAAAGGTAAGAGGAGAAAATGGACACCAAAACCTTTTTTGCAATTTCTCCTGAGTACCCCGTACATCAGAGTTCAGAAGGGAAAGAGCACTGTGTGACTTTTTGAACGCAAAATTGGCTGGAATTGAGAGCGGACGACATGTCACGTTTGGTGAGTCCCTGATGCGCTCACCATAGCAGAGTGGTAACCATGATAAACAGCGGGTTACTAGGTGCGTGTGTGCCCCTAGTAACCTGCTGTTTATCATGGTTACCAGCCTGCTCCTGCTTCAGCAGGCTGGTAACCAGGAGCAGGACATTGTGGAAAGATTCTTTCCACGATGTTGCTGCTCCCCTGATTGTTGGTGAGCCTGCCTGTTTGACAGCTCACCAGCGACCACATAGCGACGCAGCAACGATCCCTGACAGGTCGTATCGTTGTTGGGATCGCTGCAGCGTCGCTAAGTGTGACGGGGTCTTTAGAGGTCTTGTCTCCTTCACAGGTCAGATTTTATTGTTATGACTGACTATTGATAATTACACTTTCTTTATATGCAACTTAATATATTTTGATAGACTGTGACTGTCATGTAATTAGGGCTGTCAACCTACCTGCAACCTTGTTTTTTTTATTTCATGCATAATGTTCCTATGCAAAGAATTAAATGTACTGTTGTGTCCTCATTATAGAATTTTAGACACAAAAGTTTGACCTTTTCACATAAAAATAACAAGAGGACATTCAAGGGACTACACTTCAAAGTTTATCTCAGCTATTGCTGCATAAAGTGTCCCCAAGCCCCCGAAAACCACTACAAATGAATGATCCTCTATAAGTGTCCTCTGGTTCAAGTGTTGCCTGAAATTAAAGGGTAAGTCTACTATTGGACAACCAAATAAAATAAGAAACAAAGCATGCTTTGTGCACCAGAGTGCTCCTCCACTCTAAGCATTCTAGTCCTTTGCAACCTCGGCACATTGTTTATGTCATGTGAGTACTGTAGCCTATCAGCGGCCGTTGATGGGTTGCAGCATTCACAGTTCTGTCTGACTGAACGACGATTGCTAGGAAACACAGCACTCAGAGAGGAGGCGCTGCGCTGGTATGTTTTTTTTTTTTTATTTAGCACACAGAGGGTATTCATAGGAAGGTGTCCAGTAGTGGACAACCCCTTAAGGGAATATGCACATGAAGTCTTATTCAGGTGGGTTTTGGGGCAGTTCCACCTGAAAAAGCACTTACAAACTTAAAAATGCTAAAGAGAATAAATGTATGCACTGCAACATCAAAACGACTTGCTGTGCATATGTTCAGACGTTTTGAACTTCTTTTAGCCACTTTAAAAGCCTCAAAGTGGATAAAAGAAGTGACCCGACCATTTGAAAGCTGCTCACAATTGTACACATAATATAAAAAAATGCCAATGGCAAATGACACAAAAGACTCCAAAAAAGATGGCGCTTTCTTGAAGCATCTTCCTCTTGCAAAACTAGATAGGTATGCTGGCATCCAAAAGAGGTCGTGTGCACATACTCTTAGGGTTCAAACAAAATAATGGAACTTCAAAGAGACTTAGTAAAAATTCCTTGTGCAAGGTCAAAATATGTAGAAAAATCAATAGTTCATATTCATTCATTTCCTTTAAAAATTGTTTGAAAATGCTTCAAAACATAAAATAAAAATCTTTAGATGTATTTTGTCAGTATTTTTGACTGCAAGCTATATTTATTTAATAATGTAAATGTCCTTAAAACTGTATAAGCCAATCCAATATTCACTTTAACCACCCTAATGAAAATGAGTCAATTAAACTGAATTTAAGATTGGTTGGCATTGGGTGATAGTACAGTTTTAGTTAACCGCGTTATTAAATAAGCTATTCCCTGCCAATGAACTCTTTCCAGTAAGAACAGCAAACCGCACCGTGACGTGGCAGTGAAAGACTGGGGTGACATACATTTTCTGGCTAAAATTAGATAAAAAAAATCTCATTATAAATGAGGACAGACTTAAAAAGTCACCCAACCATGACTAAATAGATCCATCTTAAAAAATAAATCAGTCTTTTTATTTTACAGACATCATTAGGAAATTTGGGCAGCCAGAGGGAAAATACATAATCTACTTTCACATTGAAATCATATACATATTCAGGCAATGACTTGCTTTGGGTTTATTTGATACTGGATAACTTGCTGTGATTTGGTGGCATTTTCAATGATGTACAACTTCAGTATTTCATTAATAAAGCAGACATTTGTCCATATATCATGTGAAAAAAGTAAAGTTTGTATACAGAAAAATTCCTTTAATCCAGCATTTGCTAATCCAGAAAGTCTGATAATGCAGAACTCATTTACAGCACAGGATTGCAACAAAATGTGGGATTTCAGAAATTCAGAAGCAGAAGACAGCGCAGAGACTTGTCCTGCTGCATCTCAATGCTGATCCGCACATGATTCATGGAAAGCTCTGTGATAACCGGTAGCCGAGCTTTAGAGGTATTCAGGTTGTCACCTAAGTCTCCCAGAAATAGAAAAACTTGCATGTATTCTGACAGTGTGTATGTGTCCATATACATACACGATACATCAGCACACTGCGAGTAATGAATACAGTACATGAACTCCAATATTGCTGTAAATGTTAAAAATGTAAGGTACTTAGTTAGCTTTTCTTCATCAAAACCATCCAACCACGTCAAGGTGAACCTTTTATTATGGATGGTCCCTAACCACTAAATGTCCTACCTCTCCATGCGCCAAACCAGGCCTCATCTGAATGGGGAGTGAAAAGGAAACTAGACGCAACTCACAGTTAAAAGCTCTTGTGGAAAAGATGGGTGGATAAGGGTGCTGAGCACTGGAGGGGGCCTCACCCCCTATATGTACTACTAAAAAGAGAAACACCTTTAGTATTAAATTAATGTACAGGTCCACACATACACTATGTGGCCAATATACAAACATATACATAAACGATGCGTAAGCACACTGCGATTAGGTGTGCGGACCCTATTTTTCTTTTATGTAGTACATATCAAGGGGTGCCCCGTCCAAGGCTCAGCACCCTTATCCACCCATCTTTCACATTTAAGGTTTTAACTGAGAGCAGATGAAGTCTGGTTTGGCTCATAGAGGTAGGACATTTACTGGTTAGGGACGATCCATATTAAAAGGTACACCTTGAAATGGCTAGATGGATTTTGTGCTCTTTTGTACTCAAAAAATACTAACTAATTACTAGTGTTGAGCCACCCCCGTAGTGTTCGAGTTCGGTTCGGTTCGTCGAACACCCGTGTGTTCGCCGAACTGTTCGTCGAACTGTTCGTCGAACACCTTCGAACACCGTTAAAACCAATGGCAGGCAAACAAAAACACATAGAAACACATAGAAAACACCTTCAAAGGTGTCCAAAAGCTGACAAACTGCTCAGAAGACACAACTAACACATGGAAAAGTGACAAGTACATATAGTCATGCGAAAATAAAAGAGGTGGAGGAGTAAAAGGAGGGGGAGACACAGATATAAGCATGTCATGCCCTTCTAAAATCCAAAAAGTGAGAAGCCGACACGGCCAGTCCGCTCCTGCCCGTGCCACCTCCGTGTCGCCGGGTTTGTGCCAGAGCCGCGGTGAACCCTGATGGCCAGCCCCCCTCTCCCAATACTGGTGCCTGTCCGCTGGTGGGTCGAGCGAGCCCCCCTGTGGTGGAGGCAGCTCTAAGCTTTTTAATTTAAATTGTCTCTCTAATTTGAATGAATACACTTTAAATCCATTTACAAGGATCTATTGGAGGGCAAGTCTCATGCCAGCAGCCGCGTAATTCCAGCTCCAGTAGCGTCCACTAAAGCTGCTGCAGTTAAAAAGCTTTTATAAGGATCGAGCTCGGCTGTCCACCGCAAGGCATCCTACTGCCAGTCCCAGCCCCTATGCCTTGGGGTGCCTCCTGATGCTCTTCACTGAGTATCCCATGGTCCCGAAGCATTTCCTTTGAAAAAATTAAGTGTCTAAACTACAGGTGGTGTAGCTTGCTTAACAGCCGGGATAATCCGCTGACTAGCAGACACTGCTACTAGGCACAAAGTATTTCCTGGGCTAGATGCAGTTAAAAATTTGTAATTAGATACTCTCGTTGGATGCTGAGAAAGCATTCCATAGAGTCTCCTGGCACGCCATATATGATTCTCTTAAAAAGCTTGGGGTAGGGATCTAGGGGACCCTTTTATAGCCAAAATCACGGCCCTGTATCGCAATACGTCACCTAGGCTGAAGATAAATGGAACTGTAGCACCCTGAGGGCTCGGTTGCTACAGACGTATTGCACCTCACCCAGAGGTGTGATATCTCACTCTCAGGTAAGGATGGAGTGTGGATCAGGACCCGACACCTGCATGCATTACACCACATTGCCGTGGGGCAGGGCGACCAATATGCCCCTGAGATGGGCACGACAGTCCCTGTCCCTGGCTGTAGTGGGGGGAGGGAACACTGAGGAAGGGGAACCCTGTAGTGCAGGAGCAGGGAGGAAGCAGTTCCTGGGTGCATTGAGAAGGGAGTATAAAAGGTGGGCACCATCTTAGTTCAGTGCAGAGAAGTCTGAGCAGAAGTGGCAGGGAGCAGGGGCTCTGCATGAGCTCTGCTCCGGAGGCGGGCCTAGTAACAGAGGCCCAGGCCTGGAAGAGGGAGAAGGAAGGAAGAGGAGCGGAGAAGGCTCCAGGAACGAGGAATTAAGGGATCCCAGGGGTGCGGACGGGCGAGTCGCCACCGCACGCCCGAATCCACCTGCGTGGAGGGGTCAGGCCAAAGGGGGAGACCGGTCCCCGAACTAGTGGAGGCAGGAAACGACCCTCAGCTAGAAACCGGAGGCTCTGACATTTTATGTGGCGCAGCCCCTCGCTACACCCGCTAGGAAGGCACCACATAGGGTCAGGGAAACTGGCGCCAAGTTTACCAAGAGGAGGCCCGAGGCAGCCGGACAGAAGTGTTGGTAAGAAAGGCCAGAAAAAGGACACACAAAGGGGGTCCTGTGAAGTGCTCCAAAGTTATCTGGGAGTTGTCTGAGCCCCTCACCTGGTGAGCACAGTACGACGTGGGCAGCCGTTACCTGCAGACGTGGTCTGGATAATAAGAACTGTGAGTAAAGGCCCTGGACTGCATCACTGACTCCGTGTCGTTACTGCTGCTGCCCTGCACCATCACCCCCATCCTCCGCATACACTGCCCTGAGGCTATACTCCTCCCGTGGGGAGTTATGCTACGCTCTGCTGCACCCACAACACCAGCCTCAGCGGTCTGCCCTGTAGCGGCGGTTCACTCTGACCGCAATCCACGGGTGGCGTAGTCGGACATTTAAACATCAAAACCACATAAATAGTTCCGCCACTGGTTTGACCGCCTTGAGCCACGGAACCGGGTCGCCGCCACGAAGACTACAACCACCAGCATCCACCAAAAAGGGTCCGGCTCCGGGTGTCCCAAGGCCCAGGGGGTGCGTCAGAACATTTTCATCACCTTTCACAATCACCAATGGGACAAGGCAGGGATGTCCTCTGTCCCCTCTCTTATACATCCTAGTGACGGAGCACCTGCTCTCATCAATTCGCCATAACCCCAATATTAGGTGGATTGAGGTGGGAGGCACCGAGTACAAGTGCTCTCTATTTGCTGATGATGTCCTAGTATATATCACTCAATCACATATATCCATCCATGCTGTTATGGCTGAAATAGATCACTTTGTTACATGGTCAAATTTTAAAATCAATGCAGCGAAGTCTGAGGCCCTCGATGTCTCCCTCCCCAAATCCATATAGGATTCCATCCAGTCCAACTTTCCCTTTGCCTGGCCCTCACAGGGTATCAAATACTTAGGAATTCCTATTCATAGAGACCTCTCCCATCTATGTTATCTTAATTTTGGGCCCTTTATTGAACAATTCCATACAGACCACGGTTGGCAAGTTAGAACTGTAAGATTCACTACGTGAACCGCTGGTGTTTTGTGGAAAAGCACATGTACACCGCGTTCCAAATTATTATGCAAAAAGTGTTTAGGAGTGATAAGGGAAGAATTTGTTTGTTTGTCAGTTAAACTCATTGATGGTGATGTGTGTCAGGGCTCTTTATATCACTGTAAGCAATTGCAGACACCTGTGCTAATTAGTTTGGCAGGTGTGTCCAATGAAAGGCAAGACTACTTAAGAAGGCTCTCTCACATTATTAAGCAGCCTACATTTTCTGCCAAAATGGGAAAGAAAAAGGATGTGTCGGCTGCTGAGAAGCAACAAATTGTGGAGTGTTTAGGTCAAGGCATGACTACAATCAACATTGTGCGATGATCAGGATGAAGTGTCTTGGCAATCAAGAAGTATGTAGCTGATTCACAGTACACACGTGTGCGTGCTGATAAGGGCAAATTGAGGACTCTTTCCTACAGGCAATTACGTCAGGTTGAAAGAGCAGCGGCAAAAAAGCCTTGTCATAGCAGCAGACAAGTTTTTGAAGCTGCTTGTGCCTCCAGCGTCCCCCGAACAACAAGATGCAGGGTCCTTCAGAGGTTTGCAGCTGTGCATACGCCATCCTGTCGACCTCCTCTATCCACTTCACACAAGCAGAAACGGCTCCAGTGGGCCAAACATTACATGAAGACTGATTTCAAAACTGTTTTGTTCACGGATGAGTGCCGTGCAGCGCTCGATGGTCCAGATGGATGGAGTGGAGGATGGCTGGTTGATGGACACCCCACGCAAACACGGCTACAGCGCCAACAAGGAGGAGGTGGAGTAATGTTTTGGGCTGGAATCATGGGGAGAGAGATTGTCGGCCCCTTTAGGATCCCTGAAGGCGCTAAAGATGAACTCCATAATGTATGTGGATTTTCTCAAACAGCACTTCCTGCCATGGTTCAAGAAGAAGAACCATGTATTTCACAGCAAGATCATTTTTCTGCATGATAATGCACCATCTCATGCTGCACATAAAACATCTGCATCTCTGGCTGATATGGGCATAAAAGGGGACAAACTTATGGTGTGACCCCCATGCTCCCCTGACCTCTACCCCATTCAGAACCTTTGGAGCATCATTAAAAGGAGTGTCTATGATGGCGGGAGGCAGTTCACATCTAAGCAACAGCTCTGGGAGGGTATTCTGTCCTCATGCAAAACAATTGAAGCAGAAACCATCCAAAACCTGACAAATTCAATGGACGAGAGAGTTCAGAAGCTCCTTTCGAACAAGGGGTCCTATGTGAAAATGTAACATCACCTAGAATAAAGTTTTGAGTTGAAAACTGTTTGATTTCAGTTTCTAACAACCTGCTAATGCTTATAATTTCAAAAATGAAAAGGTTGATCGAAAAGTTTGGGGGATCTAAGAGTGTGGCAACCCAGTAGTCATGATTACTTCGAATTCTGACAATATGAGGGTCATGCTGCAGGTAGTGCAGCAAGAAGGCACTTATGTGTCTTGCGCATCTCGGAGCCCCAAAATTATTTTCCGGGCTAGATGCAGCTAAAAATTATTTTTAATTTTAAATCTGGTGGAGCTTATTATAGATGGCCTAATAGGATCAGTGCTGCACACTGCTACAAAGCCCAAATTATTTTCCAGTCAAGATACAGATAAACATGATTAGTAATTTGAAAGCTTAAAACGTTTGGTAGGGTGATTTTAACCAATCATCAAGCTTTTACTCTCCCCAGGATGACACAGGGGTAGAAAAGTCGTTTCGGATCCATGATTTGTTCATCTTTATGAACGTGAGTCTGTCTACATTATCAGTGGAGAGCCGCGTGCGCTTATCTGTCAGCACACCACCAGCAGCGCTGAACACACGTTCAGACAGAACGCTGGCTGCGGGGCATGACAAGATCTCCAAGGCGTAAGTGGCTAGTTCCGGCCATTTATCCAGATTGGAAGCCCAAAAAGAGCAAGGGTCCAGTGACACAGTCGTGGCTTCAATGTTTACTTGGAGATACTCCTGTACCATCGTCTCTAGGCGTTGACTATGTGTCAGACTTCTTGTCTCCTGTGGCCTTGCAAAGGATGGGCTAAAAAAGTGGTGAAATGATTCCGCAAAATTGATGTTACCAGCAGATACTGTGGTTCTGTTACGGTTTGAGTGCTGAACACTTGACGGTCCCACGGTTGGCAAGTTGGAACTGTGAGATTCACTACGTGCACCACTGGTATTTTGTGGAAAAGCACATGTAAGATTCTGCAACAGTCTCTGCTGATACTCCTGCATGCGTGCATCCCTTTCTATGGCAGGAATAATTTCTGCAAATTTACTTTTGTACCGGGGATCTAACAGTGTGGCAACCCAGTAGTCAGGATTATTTCTAATTCTCACAATTCGAGGGTCATGTTGCAGGTAGTGCAGCAAGAAGGCACTCATGTGTGTTGCGCATCCAGGAGCTCCAAGTCCCTGTTGTGTTGGTGGCGAGGTAACAATCATGCTTCCTTCCTCTGTCCTCTCCCCCCAACCTCGCACAACAGAAATGTGATCAAGGTCTCCCTCATCTGATGAGTCTTCCATCAGTTCGTCCTCCACTTCTTCCTGGGCTCCTGTACCTTCCTCACTAGTTTGGCTGCTACCATGCGCCCTGGTAAAACCATCTCCCCCACCCTCACATGCCTGCCGCCTTGGTGCTGCCGACCTTCTGGACCTTGCAGATGTTAGCCCTTCCGCATACAACTCCTCCTCCTCTACTTCCTCCACCTCCTCTTGTGCCACCACCTGACTCCGAATTCTGTTTAACATGTGCTCCAGCATGTAAATCACCGGAATAGTCATGCTGATAATGGCATCGTCAGCACTAAACATCTTCGTCGCCATTTCAAAACTGTGCAGAAGGGTGCATAGGTCCCTGATCTGAGACCACTCCTCCAGCGTGATTTGCCCCACCTCTGAATCTCGTTGGCCCAGGCTATACGTCAGAACGTATTGCACCAGGGCTTGTCGGTGCTGCCACAGTCGCTGCAACATGTGCAGAGTTGAATTCCACCGGGTAGGCACATCGCATTTTAGCCGGTGAAGTGGCAGGCCCAACGACTTCTGTAGAGATGTAAGTCGCTGAGCTGCGGGATGCGAACGGCGGAAGTGAGCACACAGCGACCGTGCCCTCTGCAGAAGGCCATCTAGTCTGGGATAGTGGGCTAAAAATTGCTGGACAACCAGGTTCAACACGTGAGCCATACAAGGCACGTGTGTGACATTGCCCCGGCGAAGGGCCGCACCCAGGTTTGCAGCATTGTCGCACACGGCCTTCCCTGGTTTCAGGTCCAGTGGAGACAACCATTCATGAAATTGGTTCTCCAGAGCTGACCACAACTCCTCAGCTGTGTGACTCACATTTCCCAGACATTTCAATGTAAAAACCGCCTGATGACGTTGAGCCCTACTGCCAGCATAGTAAGGAGGTGTGCAGGATCCCTTCTGCGCAGTTAGAAAGCTTGTGGCATGACCAGACAGGCTTTGGGTGCAGGTGGAAGACCGAGAGGAGGTTGAGGAGGCAGAAGCAGTGGAGGAACTTTGACATAAAGAGGATTGACGCACAACTCGTGGGGACGGCAAGACTTGGACAGCAGCCCCTTGTCCTGCTGTCACCATAGTTACCCAGTGCCCAGTCAGCGACATGTAACGCCCCTGTCCATGCCTACTCGTCCAAGTGTCTGTGGTGAAATGCACCCTGTCACACACAGAGTTTCTCAAAGAAGCGGTGATGTTGTGTGCGACATGCTGGTGGAGCGCAGGCACACCTTTCTTTGAGAAGTAGTGCCGACTGGGCATCTGGTACTGGGGCACTGCGACGGACATAAGGTCTCGAAAATCCTCTGTGTCCACCAGGCGGAAAGGCAGCATTTCTGTAGCCAAGAGCTTGCAGATGGTGAAATTCAACCTCTTAGCTTTCTCATGGCTAGGAGGAAATGGTCTTTTACTTGCCCACATCTGAGGGACCGAGGGCTGGCTATTGTGCTTAGACGGGGTTGATAAGGGTGTCCCCGGCAAACTGCCGGTCTGTGAGGAAGATGCAGGCGGACATGTTAGGTTGCCTTGATCCAAAGGTGGTGCTATCGATGTCGGACAGCGCTCAACACCAGCTGGTGTTACCACCTCCAAAGAAAATGATGACCTGCCAATCACGCTGGCTGTTGAGGGTAAAGAGGTGGCAGGTCTGCGCCCCAAAACAGGTGTGACTGCTGTCCCCCCAGTCACAGAGGATGAAGAGGCCGCGGATGCACAAGATATGGCAGACGGTGGTTGGCCCGGCCGGCTAGGCCGCATTGTAGCACACTGAGCTTCCCACTGCAACTTATGCTTCATGTCCATGTGCCGGTTCATGCATGAAGTACTCAAACTATGTATTTTTTGGCCTCTACTTAGCTTTTGCTGACAAATGTTACAGATAACACGAGTTGGGTCATCTTTATCGATCTGAAAAAATGCCCAGGCTATGCAAGGCTTAGCACCCATGCGACCTGAAGAGCCACCACGACTTGTGGTGAGAGGCAGAGTTGTGTTTGAGGATGCAGTTGTTGACGTGGTTCCAGTACTACGTCTCTGTCCAGGAAGGCGCAACCTGACCTCGTCGTCACTAGCATCTTCCTCCACCTCCTCTGCTGACCTCATCTCTTGGCTGACTGTGGGTTGACAGTAAGTGGGATCTCCGACCTCATCATCATCACCCTGTGCGTTATCACACCCGTCGTCCTCAGAGCCAACCTGTTCCTGCCCTGACAAAAAACTAAAGTTGTCGCTCCAATCAGGTATTTGAGTCTTATCATCGTCTTCCTCATTGTCTCCACCAACAGGAGTTACAGTTTGGGAATGAGGGTCTACATTATGGTCAGAACCTTCTGCGTCTGGTCCTGGATCCGACTCAAAGATTCTGGGCATCAGTGCAGATCATTTCCTCGTCTGGATTCACAGAAGCGCTGGAGTCGACCTCTGATTCCCAGGCTATAGTATGAGTAAACAGCTCTGCAGACTCAACCATCTGTTCTACCTCATACTCAGACGGGCAGCTGGAGATTTGGGAGCTGTGAGGAAGCAAGTGCGATTTGGGTGACACCTTTGAGGACTGGAGTATTTGTGATGTTGAAGTTGATGTGGAGGAGAGCCCACTTAAAGGAGCATTTGATATCCGTTGAAGCACCTGCTGTTTTTGTGCCTCATCTGGAATTTGTAGCGATTGGCGTGGCCGTAAGAAAGGGATCTTATCACATTGTCCGCTAAAAGAAGTAGACATTTTAGTTTGGCTGGAAGATGGTCTTTCTTCTGCAGATGTTACTGTTGCTTTAACACCTACCCCACGGACACAACCTTTTTTCCCCTTCCCAACACGCCTATTCCCCTTTCCACCAGCAGCAGGCCTTTTTCCACTCATTTTGGTGGTTAACTAATTCACAACTCTGGAGTTGTTTGCACAAAAAAACAATGGATGGTAACCGAGCAGAGCTGAGTGGTCAAACTGTGGTATTAGGCCAAAACTATTGGCTGGGTTAGATGCAGAAAAAAAATATTTTGAATTTGCAACCTGATGGAGGTCAGTATAGATGGACTAATAGAGAAAGTCCAACACACTACTAGAAGGCCAAATATTTTTTCAGAGGTAGATGCAGAAAAAAATATATTCAGTTTGCAACCTGATGGAGGTCAGTATAGATGGATTAATAGAACAAAACCCACACACAGCTAGAAGCCCAAATATTTTTTCAGAGGTAGATGCAGAAAAAAATATATTCAGTTTGCAACCTGATGCAGGTCAGTATAGATGGACTAATAGAACAAGTCCCACACACTGCTAGAAGCCCAAATATTTTTTCAGAGGTACTTTAGATGCAGATAAAAATTAGTTTTAATTTGCAACCTGATGGAGGTCAGTATAGATGGACTAATAGAGAAAGTCCGACACACTACTAGAAGGCCAAATATTTTTTCAGAGGTAGATGCAGAAAAAAATATATTCAGTTTGCAACCTGATGGAGGTCAGTATAGATGGACTAATACAACAAGTCCCGCACACAGCTAGAAGCCCAAATATTTTTTCAGAGGTACTGCAGATGCAGATAAAAATTATTTTTAATTTGCAACCTGATGGAGGTCAGTATAGATGGACTAATAGAGAAAGTCCAACACACTACTAGAAGGCCAAATATTTTTTCAGAGGTAGATGCAGAAAAAAATATATTCAGTTTGCAACCTGATTGAGGTCAGTATAGATGGACTAATACAACAAGTCCCACACACAGCTAGAAGCCCAAATATTTTTTCAGAGGTACTGTAGATGCAGATAAAAATTAGTTTTAATTTGCAACCTGATGGAGGTCAGTATAGATGGACTAATAGAGAAAGTCCGACACACTACTAGAAGGCCAAATATTTTTTCAGAGCTAGATGCAGAAAAAAATTATATTCAGTTTGCAACCTGATGGAGGTCAGTATAGATGGATTAATAGAACAAGACCCACACACAGCTAGAAGCCCAATATTTTTTCAGAGGTAGATGCAGAAAAAAATATATTCAGTTTGCAACCTGATGGAGGTCAGTATAGATGGACTAATAGAACAAGTCCCACACACTGCTAGAAGCCCAAATATTTTTTCAGAGGTACTGTAGATGCAGATAAAAATTAGTTTTAATTTGCAACCTGATGGAGGTCAGTATAGATGGACTAATAGAGAAAGTCCGACACACTACTAGAAGGCCAAATATTTTTTCAGAGCTAGATGCAGAAAAAAATTATATTCAGTTTGCAACCTGATGGAGGTCAGTATAGATGGACTAATAGAGAAAGTCCGACACACTACTAGAAGGCCAAATATTTTTTCAGAGGTAGATGCAGAAAAAAATATATTCAGTTTGCAACCTGATGGAGGTCAGTATAGATGGATTAATAGAACAAGACCCACACACAGCTAGAAGCCCAATATTTTTTCAGAGGTAGATGCAGAAAAAACTATATTCAGTTTGCAACCTGATGGAGGTCAGTATAGATGGACTAATAGAACAAGTCCCACACACTGCTAGAAGCCCAAATATTTTTTCAGAGGTACTGTAGATGCAGATAAAAATTACTTTTAATTTGCAACCTGATGGAGGTCAGTATAGATGGACTAATAGAGAAAGTCCGACACACTACTAGAAGGCCAAATATTTTTTCAGAGGTAGATGCAGAAAAAAATATATTCAGTTTGCAACCTGATGGAGGTCAGTATAGATGGACTAATAGAACAAGTCCCACACACTGCTAGAAGCCCAAATATTTTTTCAGAGGTACTGTAGATGCAGATAAAAATTAGTTTTAATTTGCAACCTGATGGAGGTCAGTATAGATGGACTAATAGAGAAAGTCCGACACACTACTAGAAGGCCAAATGTTTTTTCAGAGGTAGATGCAGAAAAAAATATATTCAGTTTGCAACCTGATGGAGGTCAGTATAGATGGCTTAATAGAACAAGACCCACACACAGCTAGAAGCCCAATATTTTTTCAGAGGTAGATGCAGAAAAAAATATATTCAGTTTGCAACCTGATGGAGGTCAGTATAGATGGACTAATAGAACAAGTCCCACACACTGCTAGAAGCCCAAATATTTTTTCAGAGGTACTGTAGATGCAGATAAAAATTAGTTTTAATTTGCAACCTGATGGAGGTCAGTATTGATGGACTAATAGAATGATGCTATGCCCAAAAGATTTTACTTCACTAGGTGCAGTAAAAAAATTGGTATTCTATACACAGGTGGTATATCTTGCAACACAGATAGGCTACTCCACTGACTAACACACTCTGCAATAGGCCAAAAAGGATTAGCTTTGCTAGATTCAGCCAAATGCTGTGAAAAAAACTTGCACAGCACTGGCACAGACCTGCCTGGCAAAAACTGATAGGAACTCATGTAACCTAGTCCTGAAAAGGACTGCAATTACAATTAGTCTTTACTCCCACAACCGACCTATTTAAGAGCACAGACCTCCCTGATAAAAGTCGTAGGAAATGCTGTAACCTAGTCCTTAAAAGGACTGCAATCACAACTATTCCCTACTCCCAAGCTATCTGTATATTTGTGCGAAAATTGGCTTGAAATTAGCAAGGTATAGCGCACACAGCAACAGCGGTGCCGTCTAACACGCAGCTGCAGCAGTGAGAAAATGGTGGCGACGGGGAAAATGGCTTGGTCTTATAGGGCAAGGACATGTGACATACACTGCCAATGACACATGCCCTTGCTTGTGTGAAAAAAAGCACTTCGCTCCGTGTGTGCGCTGCTGATAGGCTGACAGATTGCACCTCCCCACTGTAAATGCGGGAAAGAGAAAAAAAAATGGAGATCTTCATTGTTCCTGCAGAGATCCATCCCCTGCCCCTCCCCCCACCCCGCTGTACACTCAAACTGCGTATTAACATTAATTTTCATCATTACTGAGAAAAAATCCAGTTATGATTTTGGTGCACGAACAGTTATCGAACATAACCTCGAACAGCCGAATTTTTCTCAAATTGTTCGTGTTCGCCGAACGGCTCGAACACCGCCCAAAACAGCTCGAATTTGAGATTGGCGAACAGTTCGAGTAGAACAACGCTCATCTCTACTAATTACCTTGTATTTCTAACGTTTATAGCAATATTAGAGTTCATGTATTCATTAATCGCAGTGGGCTGATGCATTGTATAATGCTGTATATTTGCCTCATAGCGTATTTGTGCACCTGTGCATTTAATTTAATATTAAAGGTGTGCGGCCCTATCTTACTCTTTTCTTTTTTGTAGTGCTTATATGTCATCTGTGATGCTGAGTCACTACTCACCGACAAACCATTAGACAGGGTAGTCCAGAGGTCCGAAGTCAGATGCCAGGATGGCTCGTAGCACAAAGGGGTCTAGTCAAAGGAGTGGTCAGGTAACAGTCCTGGGTCAAATGCCAGGAGGTTTCGTCAAGATAAAAGCAAAGAGGTCAGAGAGCGTCAAGAGCAAAAAGGATAATACACATGAATAGTCAAGACAAATCCAATGTCCGGTAACAAAGATCAGGAAATCAGACACAAAACATTGAGAACACTCCCTGCTGCGCAAAGCTACAACTGACAGTGGTCTGCTCATAGCTAGTCAGTTAAATAGCTAGTGAATTATCAAGAACGGGAGACACCTGGAGGAAAGTCCACAGCCTAGGCCAGATTGAGCAGTAGGGCTGTCAATCAAAATACTGGCAGCCCAGCACACCCCAGCCTCAGATTGGACGACTGGACTGTCACTCACCATACTGACAGTCTAGCACACTCAGGATCCAATAGGGCGGCTGAGCTGTCACTCACATCGTCCCTAGGACACAGTGAGTAGTGAAACTGTGACATCATCATATGAAATCAGTAAATTTTACTCTGTACTAAAAGGTGACTCTCATTACAGACAGTTATGGCAAATATATCCACTGATCGTCAATTATAACTGGTGCTATGGCCATTGTGCATTTGTAACTGTGATTAGGACATCGCTTTAAAAACTAAAACACAGTTTTCACATGTGACTATATGTCCTTATGTAGTATAGCAACAGATGGGCAGTCAACTTTTACTGTTGAAACCATAATCCGCGGCGTTCAATCCAGAGGGCTCTGCCACCCACTTGCCCTAATGCTTAACTATTCATAGAAAATCTGTACTCACTTTCCCTTTGTGAGAGCTGTAGAGGGAATGATCTTGTTAAGTGTCCCCCTGCAGAGTCTCACTAAGCACTGGTCTATAAATCTTTCCTTTAAAGAACAACCAGGATTTTATGAGTCTTCACCATGAAAAACTTTCACACTTGTTTCTTGTTAACACTCCATTTACAGCACATCCCTGCCGGGCTCCTATGTAGTAAACTTGTCATTATGACAAGTGTATAGGTGAATACTTACTACCAGCTCCATGAAGGGATCTGTAGTAAGCGCACATTGCCAAACTCCCATCAGTCCAAGACATTTTGTGACAGCTCAAAGGACAGCAAGTACTGATGCAACAGGTAAGTCACACGTGTAAGCTCTTCTCTAGTGGGTAATGACACATAAAATCATCTATTAAACACTGGGATTTTTTATTGTGTATTTTACATTATAAATGTTTCCATCCATATGTATATTGGGGAAGGCTCTGAAAACATTTGATAATTTTGCATCAGTTATATATTGTATGGTTAATAATAGTTAAATACTGTGATAGTAGTGCAGACTTAGCCTAGCAAAGACTAGAAAAGCAGATGGGGCTAAAAATTGCATTTTCATCCCTCTTTGCAAGGCTAAACCTCCCTCCCCAAAGTGACACAGTTCATTTTAAAATGTAAAGTAGATATTAGCAAGTTACAAAAAACACAAACATTTTGGAAGTGCAATTCTAAAGGTATTTTATACATTTATTTATTTAACTCACTTATAGTGCCATAAATTCTGCAGCGCTTTACCAACATCCTCATTTTCTCCATATTGGGGTTCACAAATTAAATTCTCTATCAGAATGTCTTTGGAATGTGGGAGGAAACTAGGGAACCCAAAGGAAACCCACACTCTACTAAATTTAGAAACAAATCTCAGTAATGGCACCATTTTTATAGTTTGTAGGTCATTTGTGGGTCAGTATACTACATTTGTCTTATTTCCCAATGTTGAAATTAAACATAACATTACAGTAAGTCCAATGGCAGAAGAAGTGAATAACATTGCAATAGGTACAATGGCACCTGATAAGGGGCAGGATATATTAAGTAGCAGGTGATCAGTCAGTTCTTGAAGTTGGTGTGTTGGAAAAGGAAAACTAGACAAACGGAAGGAATTAAGTGACTGACATGGGTCAAGTTGTGAGCACTAAACAAATTGTCCACAGAATCTCCAAAATTGCAAGTATTGTGAGATGATCACAGTATGTAGTGGTTAAAGGGGTTGTTCACTACTATTTAAAATATGCCAAAGCATTTTTATGATGAAAAGCAGCTTCTTTGTAATTACCTCCCTCTGCCTTTTCTTCCTGTGAGCGGCGCCATCACTGGCCACTCACAGGCATCACGTGACCCCCAGCTGCAGCCGGCTCTGACATCCGCTGACATCACGACAAGTCCAGGCTGCAGCCAAGGGTCGTTCTTTTCCGCGTTCCATGGTGACTGCTGGGTTGTGGGCGGGGTTATTCCCACGCATCACACACAGCATCCACCGCGCTCTCTACCTCTCCCCATTCATTGGGAAAGTGTGTGGTGGATGCTGGGTGTGACGCGGTGCATTAACCCCACCCACAACCCAGCAGCCACCGCGGGGACCCCAGCGCTGAGTCACACCTCAATGTGCGGGATGTCAGCAGGGGGTCACGTGCTGCCTGTGAGAGGCCACTGATAGGCAGAAAAGGCAGAGGGAAGTAATTATAAAAAAGTTGCTTTTCATCATAAAAACGCTTTTGCATATTTTAAATAGTAGTGTACAACCCCTTTAATATTTACCAAAAGTGTCTCTGGAAGGACAGTTGGTGACAGAGTCATGGATGCCTTATGCTCATTGATTAAAATAGGAAGCGAAGGCCAATCAGTCAATATGGGATTAATGTGGATGTTACCTCAAAACCTATCACCTACCTTAACGTTGTTACAACCTAGTACCCCCTTTCCTTGCATCAAATTTCCCTAATGGCATCAGCCTCTCTAAGTAGGATAATTTGCACTGCAACAATGCAAAAATTGTCCAGAAATGGCTTGAAGAACATGACAAAAAGTTGAAGCAGTGGCTTGGCCTCCAAATTACCCAAATCTCAATTCAATCAAGCATATGTGAGATAGATTGGAAAAACAAATCCATGGAAGCCTTACCTCATAACTTACAGACCTTAAAGGGGTTCTCTCAATATTTAAAAAATATCCAACACTTTATTTCAGTTTACAAGTAGTGTTGAGCCACCCCCGTAGTGTTCGAGTTCGGTTCGGTTCGTCGAACACCCGTGTGTTCGCCGAACTGTTCGTCGAACTGTTCGTCGAACACCTTCGAACACCGTTAAAACCAATGGCAGGCAAACAAAAACACATAGAAACACATAGAAAACACCTTCAAAGGTGTCCAAAAGCTGACAAACTGCTCAGAAGACATAACTAACACATGGAAAAGTGACAAGTACATATAGTCATGCGAAAATAAAAGAGGTGGAGGAGTAAAAGGAGGGAGAGACACAGATATAGGCATGTCATGCCCTTCTAAAATCCAAAAAGTGAGAAGCCGACACGGCCAGTCCGCTCCTGCCCGTGCCACCTCCGTGTCGCCGGGTTTGTGCCAGAGCCGCGGTGAACCCTGACGGCCAGCCCCCCTCTCCCAATACTGGTGCCTGTCCGCTGGTGGGTCGAGCGAGCCCCCCTGTGGTGGAGGCAGCTCTAAGCTTTTTAATTTAAATTGTCTCTCTAATTTGAATGAATACACTTTAAATCCATTTACAAGGATCTATTGGAGGGCAAGTCTCATGCCAGCAGCCGCGGTAATTCCAGCTCCAGTAGCGTCCACTAAAGCTGCTGCAGTTAAAAAGCTTTTATAAGGATCGAGCTCGGCTGTCCACCGCAAGGCATCCTACTGCCAGTCCCAGCCCCTATGCCTTGGGGTGCCTCCTGATGCTCTTCACTGAGTATCCCGTGGTCCCGAAGCATTTCCTTTGAAAAAATTAAGTGTCTAAACTACAGGTGGTGCAGCTTGCTTTACAGCCGGGATAATCCGCTCACTAGCAGACACTGCTACTAGGCACAAAGTATTTCCTGGGCTAGATGCAGTTAAAAATTTGTAATTAGATACTCTCGTTGGATGCTGAGAAAGCATTCCATAGAGTCTCCTGGCACGCCATATATGATTCTCTTAAAAAGCTTGGGGTAGGGGTCTAGGGGACCCTTTTATAGCCAAAATCACGGCCCTGTATCGCAATACGTCACCTAGGCTGAAGATAAATGGAACTGTAGCACCCTGAGGGCTCGGTTGCTACAGACGTATTGCACCTCACCCAGAGGTGTGATATCTCACTCTCAGGTAAGGATGGAGTGTGGATCAGGACCCGACACCTGCATGCATTACACCACATTGCCGTGGGGCAGGGCGACCAATATGCCCCTGAGATGGGCACGACAGTCCCTGTCCCTGGCTGGAGTGGGGGGAGGGAACACTGAGGAAGGGGAACCCTGTAGTGCAGGAGCAGGGAGGAAGCAGTTCCTGGGTGCATTGAGAAAGGAGTATAAAAGGTGGGCACCATCTTAGTTCAGTGCAGAGAAGTCTGAGCAGAAGTGGCAGGGAGCAGGGGCTCTGCATGAGCTCTGCTCCGGAGGCGGGCCTAGTAACAGAGGCCCAGGCCTGGAAGAGGGAGAAGGAAGGAAGAGGAGCGGAGAAGGCTCCAGGAACGAGGAATGAAGGGATCCCAGGGGTGCGGACGGGCGAGTCGCCACCGCACGCCCGAATCCACCTGCGTGGAGGGGTCAGGCCAAAGGGGGAGACCGGTCCCCGAACTAGTGGAGGCAGGAAACGACCCTCAGCTAGAAACCGGAGGCTCTGACATTTTATGTGGCGCAGCCCCTCGCTACACCCGCTAGGAAGGCACCACATAGGGTCAGGGAAACTGGCGCCAAGTTTACCAAGAGGAGGCCCGAGGCAGCCGGACAGAAGTGTTGGTAAGAAAGGCCAGACAAAGGACACACAAAGGGGGTCCTGTGAAGTGCTCCAAAGTTATCTGGGAGTTGTCTGAGCCCCTCACCTGGTGAGCACAGTACGACGTGGGCAGCCGTTACCTGCAGACGTGGTCTGGATAATAAGAACTGTGAGTAAAGGCCCTGAACTGCATCACTGACTCCGTGTCATTACTGCTGCTGCCCTGCACCATCACCCCCATCCTCCGCATACACTGCCCTGAGGCTATACTCCTCCCGTGGGGAGTTATGCTACGCTCTGCTGCACCCACAACACCAGCCTCAGTGGTCTGCCCTGTAGCGGCGGTTCACTCTGACCGCAATCCACGGGTGGCGTAGTCGGACATTTAAACATGAAAACCACATAAATAGTTCCGCCACTGGTTTGACCGCCCTGAGCCACGGAACTGGGTCGCCGCCACGAAGACTACAACCACCAGCATCCACCAAAAAGGGTCCGGCTCCCGGTGTCCCAAGGCCCAGGGGGTGCGTCAGAACATTTTCATCACCTTTCACAATCACCAATGGGACAAGGCAGTGATGTCCTCTGTCCCCTCTCTTATACATCCTAGTGACGGAGCACCTGCTCTCATCAATTCGCCATAACCCCAATATTAGGTGGATTGAGGTGGGAGGCACCGAGTACAAGTGCTCTCTATTTGCTGATGATGTCCTAGTATATATCACTCAATCACATATATCCATCCATGCTGTTATGGCTGAAATAGATCACTTTGTTACATGGTAAAATTTTAAAATCAATGCAGCGAAGTCTGAGGCCCTCGATGTCTCCCTCCCCAAATCCATATAGGATTCCATCCAGTCCAACTTTCCCTTTGCCTGGCCCTCACAGGGTATCAAATACTTAGGAATTCCTATTCATAGAGACCTCTCCCATCTATGTTATCTTAATTTTGGGCCCTTTATTGAACAACTCCATACAGACCACGGTTGGCAAGTTAGAACTGTAAGATTCACTACGTGAACCACTGGTGTTTTGTGGAAAAGCACATGTACACTGCGTTCCAAATTATTATACAAAAAGTGTTTAGGAGTGATAAGGGAAGAATTTGTTTGTTTGTCAGTTAAACTCATTGATGGTGATGTGTGTCAGGGCTCTTTATATCACTGTAAGCAATTGCAGACACCTGTGCTAATTAGTTTGGCAGGTGTGTCCAATGAAAGGCAAGACTACTTAAGAAGGCTCTCTCACATTATTAAGCAGCCTACATTTTCTGCCAAAATGGGAAAGAAAAAGGATGTGTCGGCTGCTGAGAAGCAACAAATTGTGGAGTGTTTAGGTCAAGGCATGACTACAATCAACATTGTGCGATGATCAGGATGAAGTGTCTTGGCAATCAAGAAGTATGTAGCTGATTCACAGTACACACGTGTGCGTGCTGATAAGGGCAAATTGAGGACTCTTTCCTACAGGCAATTACGTCAGGTTAAAAGAGCAGCGGCAAAAAAGCCTTGTCATAGCAGCAGACAAGTTTTTGAAGCTGCTTGTGCCTCCAACGTCCCCCGAACAACAAGATGCAGGGTCCTTCAGAGGTTTGCAGCTGTGCATGCGCCATCCTGTCGACCTCCTCTATCCACTTCACACAAGCAGAAACGGCTCCAGTGGGCCAAACATTACATGAAGACTGATTTCAAAACTGTTTTGTTCACGGATGAGTGCCGTGCAGCGCTCGATGGTCCAGATGGATGGAGTGGAGGATGGCTGGTTGATGGACACCCCACGCAAACACGGCTACAGCGCCAACAAGGAGGAGGTGGAGTAATGTTTTGGGCTGGAATCATGGAGAGAGAGATTGTCGGCCCCTTTAGGATCCCTGAAGGCGCTAAAGATGAACTCCATAATGTATGTGGATTTTCTCAAACAGCACTTCCTGCCATGGTTCAAGAAGAAGAACCGTGTATTTCACAGCAAGATCATTTTTCTGCATGATAATGCACCATCTCATGCTGCACATAAAACATCTGCATCTCTGGCTGATATGGGCATAAAAGGGGACAAACTTATGGTGTGACCCCCATGCTCCCCTGACCTCTACCCCATTCAGAACCTTTGGAGCATCATTAAAAGGAGTGTCTATGATGGCGGGAGGCAGTTCACATCTAAGCAACAGCTCTGGGAGGGTATTCTGTCCTCATGCAAAACAATTGAAGCAGAAACCATCCAAAACCTGACAAATTCAATGGACGAGAGAGTTCAGAAGCTCCTTTCGAACAAGGGGTCCTATGTGAAAATGTAACATCACCTAGAATAAAGTTTTGAGTTGAAAACTGTTTGATTTCAGTTTCTAACAACCTGCTAATGCTTATAATTTCAAAAATGACCATTTGTTTGGTCTTTATTAAAATGAAAAGGTTGATTGAAAAGTTTGGGGGATCTAAGAGTGTGGCAACCCAGTAGTCATGATTACTTCGAATTCTGACAATATGAGGGTCATGCTGCAGGTAGTGCAGCAAGAAGGCACTTATGTGCCTTGCGCATCTCGGAGCCCCAAAATTATTTTCCGGGCTAGATGCAGCTAAAAATTATTTTTAATTTTAAATCTGGTGAAGCTTTAGTATAGATGGCCTAATAGGATCAGTGCTGCACACTGCTACAAAGCCCAAATTATTTTCCAGTCAAGATACAGATAAACATGATTAGTAATTTGAAAGCTTAAAACGGTTGGTAGGGTGATTTTAACCAATCATCAAGCTTTTACTCTCCCCAGGATGACACAGGGGTAGAAAAGTCGTTTCGGATCCATGATTTGTTCATCTTTATGAACGTGAGTCTGTCTACATTATCAGTGGAGAGCCGCGTGCGCTTATCTGTCAGCACACCACCAGCAGCGCTGAACACACGTTCAGACAGAACGCTGGCTGCGGGGCATGACAAGATCTCCAAGGCGTAAGTGGCTAGCTCCAGCCATTTATCCAGATTGGAAGCCCAAAAAGAGCAAGGGTCCAGTGACACAGTCGTGGCTTCAATGTTTACTTGGAGATACTCCTGTACCATCGTCTCTAGGCGTTGACTATGTGTCAGACTTCTTGTCTCCTGTGGCCTTGCAAAGGATGGGCTAAAAAAGTGGTGAAATGATTCCGCAAAATTGATGTTACCAGCAGATACTGTGGTTCGGTTACGGTTTGAGTGCTGAACACTTGACGGTCCCACGGTTGGCAAGTTGGAACTGTGAGATTCACTACGTGCACCACTGGTATTTTGTGGAAAAGCACATGTAAGATTCTGCAACAGTCTCTGCTGATACTCCTGCATGCGTGCATCCCTTTCTATGGCAGGAATAATTTCTGCAAATTTACTTTTGTACCGGGGATCTAACAGTGTGGCAACCCAGTAGTCAGGATTATTTCTAATTCTCACAATTCGAGGGTCATGTTGCAGGTAGTGCAGCAAGAAGGCACTCATGTGTGTTGCGCATCCAGGAGCACCAAGTCCCTGTTGTGTTGGTGGCGAGGTAACAATCATGCTTCCTTCCTCTGTCCTCTCCCCCCAACCTCGCACAACAGAAATGTGATCAAGGTCTCCCTCATCTGATGAGTCTTCCATCAGTTCGTCCTCCACTTCTTCCTGGGCTCCTGCACCTTCCTCACTAGTTTGGCTGCTACCATGCGCCCTGGTAAAACCATCTCCCCCACCCTCACATGCCTGGCGCCTTGGTGCTGCCGACCGTCTGGACCTTGCAGATGTTAGCCCTTCCGCATACAACTCCTCCTCCTCTACTTCCTCCACCTCCTCTTGTGCCACCACCTGACTCCGAATTCTGTTTAACATGTGCTCCAGCATGTAAATCACCGGAATAGTCATGCTGATAATGGCATCGTCAGCACTAAACATCTTCGTCGCCATTTCAAAACTGTGCAGAAGGGTGCATAGGTCCCTGATCTGAGACCACTCCTCCAGCGTGATTTGCCCCACCTCTGGCTCTCGTTGGCCCAGGCTATACGTCAGAACGTATTGCACCAGGGCTTGTCGGTGCTGCCACAGTCGCTGCAACATGTGCAGAGTTGAATTCCACCGGGTAGGCACATCGCATTTTAGCCGGTGAAGTGGCAGGCCCAACGACTTCTGTAGAGATGTAAGTCGCTGAGCTGCGGGATGCGAACGGCGGAAGTGAGCACACAGCGACCGTGCCCTCTGCAGAAGGCCA
This sequence comes from Phyllobates terribilis, assembly GCF_046119375.1. Classification (NCBI taxonomy): domain Eukaryota; kingdom Metazoa; phylum Chordata; class Amphibia; order Anura; family Dendrobatidae; genus Phyllobates; species Phyllobates terribilis. The sequence goes on along the minus strand of NW_027362763.1, from coordinate 310,224,126 downwards.
TCTAGTCTGGGATAGTGGGCTAAAAATTGCTGGACAACCAGGTTCAACACGTGAGCCATACAAGGCACGTGTGTGACATTGCCCCGGCGAAGGGCCGCACCCAGGTTTGCAGCATTGTCGCACACGGCCTTCCCTGGTTTCAGGTCCAGTGGAGACAACCATTCATGAAATTGGTTCTCCAGAGCTGACCACAACTCCTCAGCTGTGTGACTCACATTTCCCAGACATTTCAATGTAAAAACCGCCTGATGACGTTGAGCCCTACTGCCAGCATAGTAAGGAGGTGTGCAGGATCCCTTCTGCGCAGTTAGAAAGCTTGTGGCATGACCAGACAGGCTTTGGGTGCAGGTGGAAGACCGAGAGGAGGTTGAGGAGGCAGAAGCAATGGAGGAACTTTGACATAAAGAGGATTGACGCACAACTCGTGGGGACGGCAAGACTTGGACAGCAGCCCCTTGTCCTGCTGTCACCATAGTTACCCAGTGCCCAGTCAGCGACATGTAACGCCCCTGTCCATGCCTACTCGTCCAAGTGTCTGTGGTGAAATGCACCCTGTCACACACAGAGTTTCTCAAAGAAGCGGTGATGTTGTGTGCGACATGCTGGTGGAGCGCAGGCACACCTTTCTTTGAGAAGTAGTGCCGACTGGGCATCTGGTACTGGGGCACTGCGACGGACATAAGGTCTCGAAAATCCTCTGTGTCCACCAGGCGGAAAGGCAGCATTTCTGTAGCCAAGAGCTTGCAGATGGTGAAATTCAACCTCTTAGCTTTCTCATGGCTAGGAGGAAATGGTCTTTTACTTGTCCACATCTGAGGGACCGAGGGCTGGCTATTGTGCTTAGACGGGGTTGATAAGGGTGTCCCCGGCAAACTGCCGGTCTGTGAGGAAGATGCAGGCGGACATGTTAGGTTGCCTTGATCCAAAGGTGGTGCTATCGATGTCGGACAGCGCTCAACACCAGCTGGTGTTACCACCTCCAAAGAAAATGATGACCTGCCAATCACGCTGGCTGTTGCGGGTAAAGAGGTGGCAGGTCTGCGCCCCAAAACAGGTGTGACTGCTGTCCCCCCAGTCACAGAGGATGAAGAGGCCGCGGATGCACAAGATATGGCAGACGGTGATTGGCCCGGCCGGCTAGGCCGCATTGTAGCACACTGAGCTTCCCACTGCAACTTATGCTTCATGTCCATGTGCCGGTTCATGCATGAAGTACTCAAACTATGTATTTTTTGGCCTCTACTTAGCTTTTGCTGACAAATGTTGCAGATAACACGAGTTGGGTCATCTTTATCGATCTGAAAAAATGCCCAGGCTATGCAAGGCTTAGCACCCATGCGACCTGAAGAGCCACCACGACTTGTGGTGAGAGGCAGAGTTGTGTTTGAGGATGCAGTTGTTGACGTGCTTCCAGTACTACGTCTCTGTCCAGGAAGGCGCAACCTGACCTCGTCGTCACTAGCATCTTCCTCCACCTCCTCTGCTGACCTCATCTCTTGGCTGACTGTGGGTTGACAGTAAGTGGGATCTCCGACCTCATCATCATCACCCTGTGCGTTATCACACCCGTCGTCCTCAGAGCCAACCTGTTCCTGCCCTGACAAAAAACTAAAGTTGTCGCTCCAATCAGGTATTTGAGTCTTATCATCGTCTTCCTCATTGTCTCCACCAACAGGAGTTACAGTTTGGGAATGAGGGTCTACATTATGGTCAGAACCTTCTGCGTCTGGTCCTGGATCCGACTCATAAAGATTCTGGGCATCAGTGCAGATCATTTCCTCGTCTGGATTCACAGAAGCGCTGGAGTCGACCTCTGATTCCCAGGCTATAGTATGAGTAAACAGCTCTGCAGACTCAACCATCTGTTCTACCTCATACTCAGACGGGCAGCTGGAGATTTGGGAGCTGTGAGGAAGCAAGTGCGATTTGGGTGACACCTTTTAGGACTGGAGTATTTGTGATGTTGAAGTTGATGTGGAGGAGAGCCCACTTAAAGGAGCTCTTGATATCCGTTGAAGCACCTGCTGTTTTTGTGCCTCATCTGGAATTTGTAGCGATTGGCGTGGCCGTAAGAAAGGGATCTTATCACATTGTCCGCTAAAAGAAGTAGACATTTTAGTTTGGCTGGAAGATGGTCTTTCTTCTGCAGATGTTACTGTTGCTTTAACACCTACCCCACGGACACAACCTTTTTTCCCCTTCCCAACACGCCTATTCCCCTTTCCACGAGCAGCAGGCCTTTTTCCACTCATTTTGGTGGTTAACTAATTCACAACTCTGGAGTTGTTTGCACAAAAAAACAATGGATGGTAACCGAGCAGAGCTGAGTGGCCAAACTGTGGTATTAGGCCAAAACTATTGGCTGGGTTAGATGCAGAAAAAAATTATTTTGAATTTGCAACCTGATGGAGGTCAGTATAGATGGACTAATACAAATAGTCCCACACACTGCTAGAAGCCCAAATATTTTTTCAGAGGTACTGTAGATGCAGATAAAAATTATTTTTAATTTGCAACCTGATGGAGGTCAGTATAGATGGACTAATAGACCAAGTCCCACACACTGCTAGAAGCCCAAATATTTTTTCAGAGCTAGATGCAGAAAAAAATTATTTTTAATTTGCAACCTGATGGAGGTCAGTATAGATGGACTAATAGACCAAGTCCCACACACCGCTAGAAGCCCAAATATTTTTTCAGAACTAGATGCAGGAAAAAATTATATTCAATTTGCAACCTGCTGGAGGTCAGTATAGAAGGACTAATAGAACAAGTCCCACACACTGCTAGAAGCCCAAATATTTTTTCAGAGCTAAATGAAGAAAAAAATTATTTTTAATTTGCAACCTGATGGAGGTCAGTATAGATGGACTAATAGACCAAGTCCCACACACTGCTAGAAGCCCAAATATTTTTTCAGAGCTAGATGCAGAAAAAAATTATTTTTAATTTGCAACCTGATGGAGGTCAGTATAGATGGACTAATAGACCAAGTCCCACACACCGCTAGAAGCCCAAATATTTTTTCAGAGCTAGATGCAGAAAAAAATTATTTTTAATTTGCAACCTGATGGAGGTCAGTATAGATGGACTAATAGACCAAGTCCCACACACTGCTAGAAGCCCAAATATTTTTTCAGAGCTAGATGCAGAAAAAAATTATTTTTAATTTGCAACCTGATGGAGGTCAGTATAGATGGACTAATAGACCAAGTCCCACACACCGCTAGAAGCCCAAATATTTTTTCAGAGCTAGATGCAGAAAAAAATTATTTTTAATTTGCAACCTGATGGAGGTCAGTATAGATGCACTAATAGACCAAGTCCCACACACTGCTAGAAGCCCAAATATTTTTTCAGAGCTAGATGCAGAAAAAAATTATTTTTAATTTGCAACCTGATGGAGGTCAGTATAGATGGACTAATAGACCAAGTCCCACACACCGCTAGAAGCCCAACTATTTTTTCAGAGCTAGATGCAGAAAAAAATTATATTCAATTTGCAACCTGCTGGAGGTCAGTATAGAAGGACTAATAGAACAAGTCCCACACACTGCTAGAAGCCCAAATATTTTTTCAGAGCTAAATGAAGAAAAAAATTATTTTTAATTTGCAACCTGATGGAGGTCAGTATAGATGGACTAATAGACCAAGTCCCACACACTGCTAGAAGCCCAAATATTTTTTCAGAGCTAGATGCAGAAAAAAATTATTTTTAATTTGCAACCTGATGGAGGTCAGTATAGATGGACTAATAGACCAAGTCCCACACACTGCTAGAAGCCCAAATATTTTTTCAGAGCTAGATGCAGAAAAAAATTATTTTTAATTTGCAACCTGATGGAGGTCAGTATAGATGGACTAATAGACCAAGTCCCACACACTGCTAGAAGCCCAAATATTTTTTCAGAGCTAGATGCAGAAAAAAATTATTTTTAATTTGCAACCTGATGGAGGTCAGTATAGATGGACTAATAGACCAAGTCCCACACACCGCTAGAAGCCCAACTATTTTTTTCAGAGCTAGATGCAGAAAAAAATTATATTCAATTTGCAACCTGCTGGAGGTCAGTATAGAAGGACTAATAGAACAAGTCCCACACACTGCTAGAAGCCCAAATATTTTTTCAGAGCTAAATGAAGAAAAAAAATATTTTTAATTTGCAACCTGATGGAGGTCAGTATAGATGGACTAATAGACCAAGTCCCACACACTGCTAGAAGCCCAAATATTTTTTCAGAGCTAGATGCAGAAAAAAATTATATTCAGTTTGCAACCTGATGGAGGTCAGTATAGATGGACTAATAGAATGATGCTATGCCCAAAAGATTTTACTTCACTAGGTGCAGTAAAAAAATTGGTATTCTATACACAGGTGTTATATCTTGCAACACAGATAGGCTACTCCACTGACTAACACACTCTGCAATAGGCCAAAAAGTATTAGCTTTGCTAGATTCAGCCAAATGCTGTGAAAAAAACTTGCACAGCACTGGCACAGACCTGCCTGGCAAAAACTGATAGGAACTCATGTAACCTAGTCCTGAAAAGGACTCCAATTACAATTAATCTTTACTCCCACAACCTATCTATTTAAGAGCACAGACCTCCCTGATAAAAGTCGTAGGAAATGCTGTAACCTAGTCCTTAAAAGGACTGCAATCACAACTATTCCCTACTCCCAAGCTATCTGTATATTTGTGCGAAAATTGGCTTGAAATTAACAAGGTATAGCGCACACAGCAACAGCGGTGCCGTCTAACACGCAGCTGCAGCAGTGAGAAAATGGTGGCGACGGGGAAAATGGCTTGGTCTTATAGGGCAAGGACATGTAACATACACTGCCAATAACACATGCCCTTGCTTGTGTGAAAAAAAGCACTTCGCTCCGTGTGTGCGCTGCTGATAGGCTGACAGATTGCACCTCCCCACTGCAAATGCGGGAAAGAGAAAAAAAAATGGAGATCTTCATTGTTCCTGCAGAGATCCATCCCCTGCCCCTCCCCCCACCCCGCTGTACACTCAAACTGCGTATTAACATTAATTTTCATCATTACTGAGAAAAAATCCAGTTATGATTTTGGTGCATGAACAGTTATCAAACATAACCTCGAACAGCCGAATTTTTCTCAAATTGTTCGTGTTCGCCGAACGGCTCGAACACCGCCCAAAACAGCTCGAATTTGAGATTGGCGAACAGTTCGAGTAGAACAACGCTCATCTCTATTTACAAGCTGTTATAAATGATCCAGTGATGATTTTTTACCTTTATTTACATTATATAACGTCACCTCATGTTCAGGGAGCATAGCAATGTGCATGTTTACCTAATGAGCTGACATTCTCTTGTCACTGTGTAGTAATCCTCTGATCACTGCAGAACAGTCAATGAACATAGCTTTCATCATGCTAGGTGGGGAATTAGTTGAGTCTCTGTAGTAACATGACAGTATAACTTAGAAGACTTCTTCTACACCAGTTGCCAGAGGTGGAAGACTTTTTCCAGTCTTTCAGACTATAGTCCTATGTCCCTTTATAAATACCTTGAGGAATTTAGTTACTAACAATGCGATCACTTTTAGGGTTTTTCCTTTGTACTAATATCTCAGGGGTTCTGAATATACAATATTTCAACAAGAAACCATTCCAGCAAAATTTGAGCTCCAAATGGCGCTCTTTGCTTGAGATGAGCAGATCAATTCACAGAGGATTGAGTTTGAGATGAATTTCCTGAAATTCCCAGTTTCACACAAATTAAAATATTTAGAGATTCAATTTGCAGTTTGCAAACTTGCGAGGCACCATTTCCCTCACTGCTAAAGCATCAGCGAGCAGGCAAACATCATTTTACATTGCCAGGCGGGCCTCCCCATAATGTCCTGCAGCTATGACATCTTACAGATTATCATACTTTGTACAGTGGTGGTCAGTACTTGGGCCGTCAGAAATCAGCAGTTCCCAGGGGAACACAGTTTGCATGGAAGAGTCATTTTCCGGTAGCGATAACCTCAGCACAGACAAATAGAAGCATAAAGGATTTTGATGCAAATGTGTTTTTATTTAGATCCGGCACCAAATTGAAGAGACAGATATAGTCCAATATTTCGACCTCTGTTGAGTCTTCATCAAGGACATCTGTGTGGGTAGTAGCCGGGTATGGTGGGGATATGGAGCCCATGAGTTATTTTCCATCTCCATAGTCTCTGGTTAAGTCTGTCTCTTTTGTATAGTGTAAGCTCTTATGGTCAGTGGAGTCCTCACTCTCTCCTCTCCGCCATGTGTATTTTAGTAACAACTATAATAATAATAAAAATAATAATAATAATAATAATAATCGTTAACTATAAGCTTTTAGTATTGAAATTGCATGAATTATGTGCTGCAAATGCAAGTTTTGGGGAAAATTTGTCAAAGTCGGTGAATCTGAATTTTAAAAGATTTACTCATCTCTACTCTATACCTTTTTGAGTTGTGATTTGCACCGAAAAAAGTACTATATGACCATATATAGTATATTTCCATACTTAGAAGAAAATATATAACTAACTTTGGCGTGTTTTTTCTTTTATTACTCTTTTTATTTTAATGAAAAAATTAAATTTTTCATTTATTCATTCCAGTTTGCATTAGATCATGTGAAGCACCTGAAGAATTAACAAACTTAGCAAACATTTTTTGGAATAGATAATAGTATACTGGAAATGTCAATTATTAACTGTTTTGTGTGATATGACTACCAGTTTTAAAGGTAGACTCATAAAAAATATGAAAAGTGCAAATGTTTTCAAACTTTTTACATTTTAGTTTTTTGGTTTAATACATTCAAAACATATAAACCTACATTTACAATTAACACAAAGTACAATGTGTCATGAAAAAAAAAATTCTCAGAAGCAAGGGGATATGTAAAGGCATTCCAAAGTTATTGCTATCTAAAACAACAAATGCTAAATTTGAATTTTCCAACGTTAAATCAATTTTTTTTCCAGTTCTGATTATTTAGTGTATCCAATATGACAGTGATACTATTTAGATTATACAAAAAATGTTGAGTAATAAAGCCAATGCATTTTTACTTGACGTCACGTCATTGCTGCCTCCGAAACACAGATACCCATGCAGCAGCGCAGAGCCAGTGTTGGACCCAGGGAGGGTGAGTACCTTCTCTTTTTTATTTTAGGTATATTACAGCATTTTGAGTCCACTTTCATAAAAGTGGAATACTCTCTTACTGTCGGATTTGAGGTTCTTTTAACTTGAGCAAGGATTGAAGCATATATGGTCAAGCCTATCATGTATGCTCCATTTGTTTGTACAATTAACAGATGTAATGACATGATATTGCAAATGTTGCAACTGCATAAAAACATTTTGTAAAAAAAAATAAAACATAAAACTTGGTGAACCAATTGGCTTTTAATGTTCCGTTTTTTTCTGTAGCTTAATGTATGATTCTGATGGTTTCAGAATGAAGAATCCTGCATTTAGGGTTTCTGCACACGTTGAATATTTTGTGTGCAGAAATTTATGCACCATTTCTGTATCTCTTTGTAGGAAAACACAGCCTCAAAAATGTTGCGTTTTTTGCCTGCATTTTTTCAGTGCATTCTATGGGTGGAAAAAGCAGGCAAAAACTCACAGAGAACTGACATGCTGCAGATTAATTTCTCCACCAAATCTGCAAGTCAAAAATACTCAACGTGTGCATGATGCTTCAGGTTTCTCATTCACTTTGCTGGCATCAGGTTTTGTTAACAAATCCACGCCGAAAAAAACGCATGTGGCCTTAATCAAGATTTGCATACGTTTTATAGGATTTTTTTAATTTTATATTAAAGAAATGAATCTAACAATAACAATTTCCACAGCAAAAAAGTAATTTTTCACCACTAAACAGGTAGCAATTTCCCCTTTTTCGGACTGATCTCAAACAGTGTGCTGCACATTTCCCATGATAATTAAAGAATAATGTTACTAAACTATGAGGTAAACAGTATTATATTCTAATCTATTCACTAAACCCTGCAAATCTGCACTGGGACTTAATAGAACATGTAAAGATCAATTGAGGGAATCATTAGTATTTCAAATACAGTATGTGTACCAACGTTGATATGACACTTGCCAAAAGGAGCCAGGGGCCCCATGTGTCATGCAGTGTATTTCATTACTGAGTCACGGTGTGCCTTTCATTTCATTACATGCAATTTCAAAGACATTTGTGTTGTAGTCAAAGATGGGAAATCAGAGCTAGCCAATGTTTACCCCTTCTGGAAACAGTTATACGATTGATTTCTGTTCCTAATTTAATTCTTTTCCTTGGCTGTAACATCTCCCACAGGGGCAAAGATGTACTCAGGGAGAAAGAATGAGACTCAATAGTGTCTAGGATGACACTGGAAATGATTTCAGTGTCAAATTACAATTTGTCAAGTGGATTAAATGCTCACTTTGAAGAAAGGCGTCCTTTAGTTTTCAGTTGGATTACCCTGCATAGAGCGTACAGAGAGCATACCATTATATATGTGTGAGTTATATATTATCTTTGCTTAAACTTCAGCTCATTTATGCAAAAAGCAGATTATTATATTTTGCCTATTTAAAATTTGATCGTCATTTTATAATTTAATCATTGGTATATAAGATTTATAGGTAAAATTATATCTTTCTAACATATAATCTGTGGTAAATAATACCTTTAAGCAAGTATGTCTATACTTTAAATGACATTTTTATTATATTATTATATTAACTTTTGATCTTTTTTAAACCTGCAAAATTACAATGTAAAAATAATGTAATTATTATTTATATTTAAGAATTTATTATAAATACTGAATTTTTTTTTCTTACGTTATTTGTTTTACTTTATTTTTTTTTAAATGATTATCTTTACTACTGACTTTAGTGGCATAAATTATGATGAATTTCTTGGCTGCACCAGGCAATGCCCCCTCCCGGTGGCCAAAAAGTTGGCTGAGGTGATTGGGACTGGCGCAAAATCCAAAAAGTCACATCTTTTTTGCGCAACTACAAGTTGTGTAAAAATGTTGCGACATTTCTAGCAGTTTTACACCAGAATTCTCGTGAACATTAATGATCCGGGACCAACATTTTTACAAGTAAAACTGACCATAGACATGAAAGTATACATCACATCACATTTTTAGCCTCTGTTCAGGGGCGATCGCACCAGGTCCATACAGCAGGAGGGCCCGCTAAGCATTATTTTCAACTATATGTGCATCCTCAGACCAGTTAAAAACTATTGAGGAGCAGAGAGCCATAGGTTCCCTGCCTCATACTAACAATAGAAGCCACAGGCCAATAAGAAACCCGCAGCATCAGGGGACTTCAACATCCCATCACTGCACAATGATGTCACTATCAGCTCAAGGCAAAGGAGAAAAAGAGTCAGCAGCTCGTCACAGGAGCAGAAACAGGTGAGAAGGTTTTTTTTTAATTGTTTAATTGCTAAGGTTGTATGGCAGTAATTATTGGTGCGTTGAGGACGACTATGCAGGGGCATTATAATTAACATTATTGAGAGAAAAAATGACGGCATTACTGCTGAAGTATGGCAAGAAAGAGGGGACATTATTAATATATGAAAGCACAATGAGGGACATTAGTACTGTGTGGGGGCATAAAGGATAATACTACAACTATATGGGGGCAACAAAGGTACAGGCATTCTACTGTATGGGGTCACAAAGAGGGATATTACTACTACCTAGAGGTTCCAAGTGCTCACTATGCATCTAGATAGGTGCCTTGGGGGGTCTAGTTTCCAAAATGGGGTCACTTGTGTGGAAGCTCCAATGTTTAGGCACGCAGGGGCTCTCCAAACGCAACATGGCGTCCGCTAACAATTTGAGCTGATTTTCCATTCAATTTGTTAGCGGACACCATGTCGCGTTTGGAGAGCCCCTGATGTGCCTAAACAGTGGAGCTCCCCCCACAAGTGACCCCATTTTAGAAACTATACCCCTCAAGGATTTTATTAAGTTGTATAGTGAACATTTTGAACCCAGTGGTACCACACAGAATTTGATAACATTAGGTCATCATATTGAATAAGTTGTCATTAGTCTTGAGCGCAAGTGCTCGCTACTTGAGTTTGCATCGGGTACTCAAGTATGCACCATGTACTGCGTGTGCTCGAGTGACATGCTCGAGTCCCTGCCCCGCATGTTTCATGGTTATTAGACACCCCAAAAAAAGCATGCGGGGATCGCTCGTGCATGGCAGGCCATTCCCGCAAAGTTTCTTCGGCCGCGAAGCATATGGGGCGGAGACTCGAGCATGTCACTCAAATACCCACGATACTCAATGCATACCCGAGCACCCGATGCAAACTCAAGTAGCGAGCACTTGCGCTCAACACTAGTCACCATATCGTCATCTTTTTTTCTTACTTTTGAAAAAAATCCCAACCCCATCACAACCCTAGCCCCAAACCCAGCCCTAACCCTAGCCCTAACCCTAGCCCAACCCCTAACCCGAGAGTTTATTTTTTACGCCGTTCCTCGTGCGGTATAAGTGATTAGACGACTTTATTCTTCGGGTCAGTGTGATTACAGTGATACCAGAATCATATGGGGTTTTTATGACTGACAGCTGTCACACACTAAAAGACGCATTTTTTGTAAAATCTAGTTTTTGCATTGCCATATTTTGAGAGCTATAATTTTTCCAGATTTTGGCAGACAGTCATGTGACAGCTTGTTTTTTGCGGGATGAGTTGACGTTGTTATTGGTGCCATTTTCAGGCACGTGACATTTTTTGATCGCTTTCTATTCCGATTTTTGGGATGCAGAATAAACAAAAACTAACAATTCAGGAATTTTTTTTTATTTTTTTATTCTGTTCCGCGTGTGGTAAAATTGATAAGGCAGCTTTATTCTTTGGGTCAGTACGTTTACAGCGGTACCACATTTATATAGTTTTTCTATGTTTTGCACTTTTACATAATAAAATCAATTTTATAGAAAAAATAATTTTTTAGCATAGCTTTATTCTGAGAGCTTTAGCTTTTTTATTTTTCGGCTGATGGAGCTGTATGGTGGCTTGTTTTTTGCGGGACGAGATGATGTTTTCAGCGGTACCATTCTTATTTATATTCGTCTTTTTGATCGCGTGTTATTCCATTTTTTGTTTGGCGGTATGATGATAAAGCATTGTTTTTTGCTTCGTTTTTTTTTTTTTTTTTTACCGTGTTCACTGAAGGGGTTAACTAGTGGGGCAGTTTTATAGGTCAGGTTGTTCCGGACGTGGCGATACCAAATATGTGTACTTTTATTGTTTTTGTTTTTTTTTATAATAATATTTATTGATGGGTACATTATATTTTTATTTTTGGTGGATTATTTTTTTTTAAATATTTTTACAATTTTTTTTTTATTTTTTTTTTCACTTTCTGACAGTTTTTACACTTTTTTTACACTGTCCCACTCTGGGACTTTCACTTTTTTTTATTCTGATCGCCTGCATGGCACAGGAATGCAGCACCATCCCTGTGCCATGCAGGCTGTCAGCGCTGGACTGGGAGAAGATAGTTTGGAGATGCAGTGCGCATGTCCAAACAATCTTCCTGTTGTCTGGTGACCCGGATGTTGTCATGGACATCGGGTCGTCATGGAAACATCCTGGAAGCCACGGCAGACAGCGCTGGAGGCCGGAAGAGGAGGTGAGTATCTGCGATCACCTCCCCTTGCCACCGCAATGCTGCGATCGACTTTGATTGCAGCATTGCGGGGGTTAATGTGCTGGGAGCGGTGCGGGACCGCTTCCTGCACATAGTACCGGGTGTCAGCTGTGACAATCAGCTGATACCCGGCGGCGATCACGCCCGCACAGCCTGTGTGCGCGCGCGATCGCGATGACGTACTAATACGGGTCTGGCTCTTAAGTCCCAGGGCACAGACGCGTATTAGTACATCTAATGTTGTTAAGGGGTTAACCTGCAGATATGGGGTTAGTCTGCAGGTTAATAGCGTTATTAACCTGCCCGGGGCCTGCACTTAGCAAAATGCTGCCAGGAGAAAATGAATTTTATTCCCCCCCTGGCAGTGTTCAGGTTTCAGCTACGGGGGCAGTGCTCAGAGCGGCTGTTATAACTTCATCCCTGTCCTTCACTGACAGCCAGCACCAATGCAGAGCTGCTATCTGTTAAGGCCTAGGGCACGGCTACAGCCACCACTCTCATTACTCAGAGTGGTGACTCAACCAGCGCCTGCACCGCCCTCATGACTGAAACCTGAACGCTGCCGGGTGGAAAAAAGTTCATTTTCTCCCGGCAGCATACAGCTACGTGCAGGAGACGGGCAGGTTAATGACGCTATAAACCCCATATCTTCAGGATAATAGCGTTTTTTCTGGTCACAGGTTTCCTTTAACATTACTATTTCACCTCACTCTGCTCTATTATCGCTAAACCTTGATAAGATACCATGAACATATATACCAATTATTACTGATATATTTATAGTAGTTAAAAATCAAATTGTATCTGGATGGAAAACTGCCATAGTTCATTCTAAATCAGAAATTATTGTAAAAATATGTTTACATAATCTTTATGAACAGATTTATGCCAACATAAACAGCTCGCTTCCTTTATATAATAAAAGATGGTAACATTGGAATAGTATATTCCCCCTTCATCCAAGTTACTAATAACTGACTTATCTTGTTATTCTTATAGGTATTTTATCACTGGAAATTATAATTTCGAATTTTTGTCTTTTAAATATAAATAAAACAAAAATAAAAACAATGCAAATTTGTGTTTCTACTGAAAACTGTTGTATGGAATAGCAAAGTCTACTACACTGTTCCATACTGTATTTTTCACAGTACACTTACGTATAATGGCTTGACTGCATGTGAAAGGAGAGGACACACACACGACGGAGCATAGTGTGTTCTCATATTGCATATTTTCTGCAGAATTTGTTGCGGACATTATTGCAACTGTGCCATTCATCTAATTCTCAGTTGCAGAAATTTCAAACCTAAAAACTGCATGGTGTGAATTACTGAGTGTTGTTCAGCAAGTCAATCAGCGCTCAGATGCTTGCATGCATATGTTACAATAATCGTGGGTTTTCTGGGAAACATGATAGTTTGTGAAATGCATCATTCCCCCTTTTATACAGTTTCCATTACAAGCAACAGGCTGATTCCTGTGTAGTCAGATTCTGCATGTGTGTAACGACCAGAACGCTGGTCGAATGTGTATGAGGGATACGGCGCTGCTATGAATGACTCCGACCTCATATAGTGACAAATAACTTTCTTTATACTGGTCACACAAATGACAGGGTTACACGATTCTACAAAATATGGGCCACAACAGCCACTAACACAAATTCCAAGTCATGCAGCCCGAGAGAGCCCTAGTGCCAATCTCACGGGAATGAGCCAAACTACCCCTGGGCTATGCCGCTCCCACCCTTATTCAGTACAGGGCCTACCCAGGATGTTACCAAGGACGTGGCACGTGGTCCTCCCAGGTATATACCTTTACACCCCCCCTCCCACACTAATACAATGGGATCTGGGTACCCTTGTTTTCCCCTTAGAGAACACTCAAATATATATATATTTAGCCAACGCGTTACCTATACAGTGTACAGTTTCTCTTCCTACAAGAGCAAAGAGAAATCTCTCAGACTTAATACATATACAAACAGTTAACAAACTAAACCTTTTATTAGACCCTGATCTCTGGCCACAGGGTTTGATCAGCTTCTCCTTCTCACCAAGCTCTTCAGCACATTCAGGTGTAAGCAGGAATTAGAATCAATCTCAGTCTCAAAGTGTAGTTCACAACAGGGCTCCTTTGTAGTTTCCAAGTACACAGAATCTTAGAATACCAGATCCTTCACAATCTCTGGATCAAGCCTAATAAGTCCATCAGCAGTGATATACACCAGGCAGTTCTCAGCACTACAGGAATCACTAACTAGCTTTCCCTAACTGACTACACAGTTCGTGACCGGTCACATATCTCAGTTACTCACAAGGCACAGCTTCTTCTTGGACACACCGTCTGGCTGCAGTCTGTACAAGCTCCCAGACGTCCTTTTGGCATCAGACAGATCTCGTCTCCTCAGAGAACTTCCTGGTTCTGTGTTTCCCGAGCTTTTTTACATTTCCCCGGGCTTTTTCTTTACTAGTTTCTTGCTGACCCCTAATGGCCGGACTAAGTCATTGCAGGAGAAATTTATACTGTCAGTAATATGAACTCATTACTAAAAAGACATGTCAACATGTTACATGTGCTGACGACTAATCATTGCAAGATCAGCATAAAAGATGTGAGTAATGACAAACAAGTGAATTATCATTTCTTGTCCGATCACTGGAAACATAGACACATTGTAACATCATGTCCAATAAAGTTCTTACTGATTTTCTCCAGATGGAGATTTGTATGACTTCTTATGTGCGTACTATGTAGCTGTGTATGACTATGTTCTTGCTATTGCGGTATTTCTTCTTCAACTACTTCCTAAATTAAAGGGTTTTCCCACTACTAGACAAACCCCTCTTAATTGCTAAAGTGCCCCAGATCAAATAAAAAAGACCCATATACTCACTTCCTAGACTGGCATTGTTCCACCAATGTTGGTACCATGTCTTCTGGAGATCACATAACACTGTATTAAGGTGTGAGTGCACCAGGACTAGAGATAAGTGGATCAGGCAAAATTCGATTTAGTCTGTTTGCGTGTTTTTTTCCCCAAAAATTAGATTAGCGGAGAAGTTATTCTTCATGAATTTATTGTATCTTTATATGCTCTGGGGTCTATACAGACCCCAGAGCATAATAAACTTAATATGTAAATTTATTTATTTATTTTTTTAAAAAGCGTTATACACACCCTATGCTCACATCTCCGGCCCCTCCACTACTTACCGCCATCCGTCTGAACTCGCTAGGAGTAGGAGTAGAGAAGAGTCCGAAGGTGACAAAGATAGTATAATGATTTTTTTTTTTTTATTTCGTTTTTGATGGCCCATTATGGTTCCAAAAAATGGCAGCAAGCGGCTGCCATTTTTCTAAATCGGTGTGGAAACGAATTACAAAAAAATCTGCATTTTGGCAAATGTAGATTTTTGTAAAATTTGAGTAGAATTCAATAACATTAGGATAGGTACCCAGCAAAGAAGATCTCTTTGTCGTGGCTTCTGGGCATGCATGAAATGGCCAAATTATGTGCTAAGCATCTTCTTTTTTTCCTATTTTCTAGAGCAGTAATGCAATTCTAATTTCATATATTTGATGTTTATATGCTATAACATTACAGAGTGCAACTTTGTTACTTCAGTGCTGAGAGTGGCGCCCGTTAAGCTAAGACATAAAGGCGAAGCATTACTCATCAACTGTTGTTTAACTACTTGAGAATAAGGACAGTGTTCATACATAGGATGTTGAATAGATATCGTACTAAGTTGCATCACTGTTTTCTGATAGTGTCATAACATACTGTATTGACCTTGCTACTGTATGTATATATATATGTGTACTTATAGATAGATTTTCTTTCTGTTAGTCATATAAATAGTGTTGGTTGTTTACCACTATCATCTCATTGTCTGCGCTGTGGCATCCAGGTAACCTGTTTACAGTTATACATCAGATGCTATGAAATAACACACTCTATTAAATAATACCATATAAAAAACATTATGTACAAATTGAAATAAAATGCAAATTTGGAGGATAGTGGATTTAAGTGGATGTAGCATCATTGTGATTTGTCCTGATGAAGAAGTATGAATAATTTGAAACACGTTGACGAATAAAAACCGGATCTATACTTTCTGGGTCTCCTATCACATGTTGGACCGTTGGCAGCATGAATTTACATCCACTTTCCCTCCAAGTTGGCATCTTATCACTTCTAGTAGATCTGCAGCAGCCTATTTCAACAAGCTAACATAGGGGTTGTGACTGTCACAACCCCACCAGGTGAGCACATCCCATACTTTCTTATTCTTTTTTAAACCAGATAAGACCCTATTGCTCTCACTGTCATTCCAGCCTTTATTTCACTCAAATTGAAATAAACACACTGATATACCAGTATGCTCACTGTCCTTTTTCTTAAAATTGCGCAAACTGACCTGCGGTGCGTGTTTGGAGTTCGCAACATGTCAATTTGTCTTGCGGGTACGCTGAGTTTTATGTGCAGATTTTTCTCATAGACTTGCATTACATATGGAAAATACGTAGGTAAAAAATACACATGCGCTTTTAGCGCTTTTACATGACGGAACCGCAAAAAAAAGCCATGTAATCCGCTCATGACTATATCAATAGTCGATAAAAACGCATGGAAAAAAAACACACCCAAAAATGTAATGAAAACTTGAGTAACCTAATTTACTTAATAGAAGCAAAAATGGTACAGCTCATCGTGGGAACTTAGCCTTAGGGTTCTTTTAATGTCCCACAAAGTTATTTTGACATGGACTTTTCTGACTGAAAAATCAACCTTTTTATGTGTTTATTGTGCAAAGGATGTTATTTTTCTTTGAAATAATTCAGTAACCAAGTTTGCAGATTTTTTTTCTGACAGAATTGCCTCAAAAATTGACTTGTGCATATTTCTTTGTAGAAAAAAACAGTTGGTAAAAATAACACCATTTGAACTACATGCTGTATTTCCCATTAAAATCAACAGAAAACTTATTCAAGGAATTTTTATGTGGATTTCAGATCAAAATTTGCTTCATTATCCACATCAAAATATTCTGCGTGAATATAAGAGGAGTTTCTCAAGTGCCTCGAAAATATCTGTTTAAGATGTAACAAATGTGGCAATATAAAGCATATTACTTCAATTTATGAATTTTTTTTGGCCATTTTTCTGGCTTAAAACTCTTTGAAATGACGAAAAATGTTGGGGAAACTTGAAGTTTATACACCTTGGCTGGAGTAATATTTCTGGTAAGGCGCACATAAGTTGTAAGACATACCAGATTCTTAATGAATTTGGCGTATCTTATGCCAGGACCTTTTTAATTAAGGCTGGCATGCAAAATGAACTAGTCACAATGAGCGTTGACAGTCAGCTCTGATTTTGACTGTATAATGTATACATGGTCTTGCATGGTATAGTAATACATGAAATAATATGTGCTGTATGGTTACTTTATATGTTTTGGATTTGTAGCCTGGTCTGTGCTTGCTAGCATTGCATGCATGAATTACATATGGAATATAAATCGATAAAGGCCTCGTTCAGACGTTTGTAATTATTCACGTACGAAAAAAACAGCTCCAGTTTTATCAGTGTTTTGGAATATGATTTTGATCAATGTTAGTTTAGTATTTCAGTTTTTACCTTCTTTGTTTCATCACTAATTTTCAAGTATGAAAAAATAAATAAATTTAAAAACTTCTATTCATTGTAATGTTAATCATGGACAGCACACGGATTGCACACTGATGCCATCTGTGTACAGTCCATGCTTTTCATGGAACCATATACTTCTATAGGTATTTTTGATGATTTGTATAAAGAATGTATGTCACTGTGATTTTTTTGATCCTCAAAAAAATACGGACATGTAAATAACACCACAGACTTTAATGGGTATGTATTCTATCTGCAGAAAACAGTAATAGAACATGTACTGAACGTGAAAAACAGATGTCTGAATGAGGCCCTAGGGTATTTGCACAAAGTGTCTTTTAGATTCTGGTAGGTCCGCATCATTTTTGAAGCAGAAGACACTTATGGAAAGTGCCAGTGGTGTTTTCCCCTAGGCCTTGCTCCCACTTGCATATACTTGTAAAATTGAGAAAAAAATCGCATTGCACTCTGACCAATGTTATTAAATGAGACAGTGCTCATCTGCGATTTTTTTTCTCAGCTCGGATCGGACTGAGAAAAAAGTTGCAGCATGCTGCATATGGCGGAGTAAAATGGCTGAGACTCACAAATGCAAGTAAAGGCTGCGAGAAAAAATTTGCATGGCACATGGACCATGCGTGTGCTACCCAATTTTTAATCCCTTTAAAGCCCAATACGTACTAATACGTATCTGCGCCCTGGGACTTAAGAGCCTGATACCTATTAGTTCGTCTTTGCGATCGCTCCCGCACACAGGCTGTGCGGGCGCGATCGCTGCCGGGTGTCAGCTGATTGTCATAGCTGACACCTGTTGCTATGTGCCGGGAGTGGTCCCGCACAGCTCCTGGCACATTAACCCCCGCAATGCTACGATCGAAGTCATTGCGGGGCAAGGGGAGGTGATTGGGATACTCACCTCTCCTGCCGGCGTCCAGCGGCGTCCAAAACAATAAGAGTACACATATTTGGTATCGCCGCGTCCGGAACGACCTGAACTATAAAACTCTCCCACTAGATAGCCCATTCAGTGAACATGGTAAAAAAAAAAAAAAAAAACGAAGCAAAAAACAATGCTTTATCATCATACTGCCAAACAAAAAATAGAATAACACGCGATCAATAAGACAAATATAAATAAAAATGGTACCGCTGTAAACGTACTGACCCGAAGAATAAAGCTACCTTATCAATTTTACCACACGTGGAACAGCATAAAAAATTCAAAAAAAGAACAATTCCTGAATTGTTGGTTTTTGTTTATTCTGCCTCTCAAAAATCGGAATAGAAAGCGATCAAAAAATGTCATGTGCTTGAAGATGGCACCAATAAAAACGTCAAATCATCTCGCAAAAAACAAGCCGCCACATGACTCTGTCGGCCAAACTATGGAAAAATGATAGCTCTCAAAATATGGCGATGCAAAAACTAGATTTTACAAAAAAAAAGCGGCTTTTAGTGTGTGACAGCTGTCAATCATAAAAACCCAATATGATTCTGGTATTGCTGTAATCGCACCGACCCGAAGAATAAAGTTGTCTAATCACTTATACCGGACGAGGAACGGCGTAAAAAATAAACTCTAGGCTTAAGGTTGGGGTTGTGCTAGAGTTAGGGTTGGGGTTAGGGCTAGGGTTGGGGATAGGGTTGGGCTAGGGTTAGAGTTGGGCTAGGGTTAGGGTTGGGCTAGGGTTGGGCTATGGTTAAGGTTGGGATTGGGGTTAGGGTTGGGATTTTCTTCAAAAGTAAAAAAAAAAAAAAGATGACAATATGGCAACTAGAGTTGAGTGCAAGTGCTCGCTACTTGAGTTTGCATTGGGTGCTCGGGTATGCACTGAGTATCGCGGGTGCTCGAGTGACATGCTCGAGTTCCCGCCCCATATGCTTCGCGGCCAAAAAAACCTTGCGGGGATTGCCTGCCATGCACGAGCGATCCCCGCATGTTTTTTTTTGGGTGTCTAATAACCATGAAACATGCGGGCGGGTACTCGAGCATGTTACTCGAGCACCCGCGATACTTGGTGCATACCTGAGTACCTGATGCAAACTCAAGTAGCAAGCACTTGCGCTCAAGACTAATGACAACTTATTCAATATGATGACCTAATGTTATCAAATTCTGTGTCGTACCTCTGGGTTCAAAATGTTCACTATACCCTTTGATAAAATCCTTGAGGGGTGTAGTTTCCAAAATGGGGTCACTTGTGGGGGTCTCCACTATTTAGGCACATCAGAGGCTCTCCAAACGCGACATGGCGTCCGCTCTCGATTCCAGCCAATTTTGCGTTCAAAAAGTCACACAGTGCTCCTTCCCTTCTGATCTCTGCCGTGCGCCCAACCACTGTATTTTCCCCACATATGGGGTATTGGTGTACTCAGGAGAAATTGAACAAACGTTTTTGGGGTCCATTTTCTCCTCTTACCCTTGTGAAAAAAAAATTGGGGCTAAAACATAATTTTTGTGGAAAAAGTTTGATTTTTTTATTTTCACGGCTCCATGTTATAAACTTCTGTAAAGCACTTGGGGGTTCAGGGTGCTCACCACACATCTAGATAAGTTCCCTGAGGGGTCTAGTTTCCAAAATGGTGTCACTTGTGGTGGGGTTTGCACTGTTTAGGCACATCAGGGACACATCCGCTAATTATTCAAGCAAATTTTACATTCAAAAAGTCAAATAATGCTCATTCCCTTCCGAACCCTGCCGTATGCCCAAGCAGTAGTTCTCCCCCACACATGGGGTATCTGCTTACTCAGGAGAAATTGCACAACAAACTGCGTGGTGCAATTTCTCCTGTTACCCTTATAAAAATGCAAAATTGGGGGCTGAAAAACATTTATGTGGGAAAAATGTGAGCATTTTATTTTTACGGCTCAATGTTATAAACTTCTGTGAAGCACCTGGGAGTTGAAGGTGCTCACCACACATCTAGATAAGTTCCCTGAGGGGTCTAGTTTCCAAGATGGTGTCACTTGTGGGGGGTTTCCACTGTTTAGGCACATCAGGGGCTCACCAAACGCAACATGGGATCCGTTAATTATTCAAGCAAATTTTACAGTCAAAAAGTCAAATGGCGCTCCTTCCCTTCCAAACCCTGCCGTGCGCACAAACAGTGGTTTTTCCCAACATATGGGGTATCTGCGTGGTCACGGGCAATTGCAGAAGAAATTTTGGGGTCCATTTTTTCCTGTTACCCCTGCGAAAATAAAAAAAATTGGGCCTAAAGTAACATTTTTGTGAAAAAAGTTAAATGTTAATTTTTTTTCTTCCACATTCCAAAAATTTCTGTGAAGCACCTGAAGGGTTAATAAAGTTCTTGAATGTGGTTTTGAGTACCTTGAGGGGTGCAGTTTTTAGAATGGTGTCAATTTTGGGTATTTTCTGTCAAAAAGACCCCTCAAAGTGACTTCAAATGTGATGTGGTCCTAAAAAAGCTCCCT
Source organism: Phyllobates terribilis (assembly GCF_046119375.1). Lineage (NCBI taxonomy): Eukaryota > Metazoa > Chordata > Amphibia > Anura > Dendrobatidae > Phyllobates > Phyllobates terribilis. Next base: position 310,203,316 of record NW_027362763.1, on the reverse strand, counting down.
AATAAAAAAAAAGTTTGTTTCCAAAATTGTGCTGATGTAAAGTAGACATGTGGGAAATGTTATTTATTAACTATTTTGTGTGACATATCTCTCTGATTTAAGGGCATAAAAATTCAAATTTTGAAAATTGCAAAATTTTCCAAATTTTCGCCAAATTTCCATTTTTTTCACAAATAAACGCAAGTGATATCGAAGAAATTTTACCACAATCATAAAGTACAATATGTCATGAAAAAACAGTCTCAGAATCAGGGGGATCCGTTGAAGCGTTCCAGAGTAATTACCTCATAAATTGACAGTGGTCAGAATTGTAAGAATTGGCCTGGTCATTAACGTGCAAACCACCTTGGGTTGTAAAAGGGTTAAGCACACATCTCAAAGGAAACCCGACATTTCATCAGCCAAGTACAGTAAATTCACAGTCCGAACTGTCAGAATAGAATAGATAGAAAGATGTCAGTGAAATATAGCCAATACCATGCATGTGTAGTTTACTGTACATGTTAGTAGCTAATAAATAAAAAAAAAATGGCGTTTGGTCCCCCTTATTTTTTTCAGCCATGTGAAATAAGACAGCTGTGAGCTGGTCTTATTAGTCTGGGAAGGGGACAACAAACACGGAGCTTCCTAGTCTATTAATATCAGCTCACAGCTGTCTGATTAGCCTTTACTGGTTATTAGAAGGGGGGGACCAAAAAACATGACATGTGGTCCCCCCTATTTTTAATAACCAGCAAAAGGTTAAGATGACAGCTGTGGGCTGATATTAATAGGCTGGAAAGGGCCATGGATATTGGTCCCTTCCCAGCCTAATAAGACCAACCCTCAGCCACCCCAGAAATGGTGAACCCATTAGATACGTCAGTTCAGGCGCTTAGCCTCAGCTCTTCCAGATTGCCCCGGTAACTGGGGTAATGGTTTTGGGGCTGATGTCAGTTGTATAATGTCCGCTGACATCAAGCCCAGGGGTTAGTAATGCAAAGGTGTCTGTCAGACACCCGCATTACTAACTCTGTAGTAGAGATGAGCGTTGTTCTACTCGAACTGTTCGCCAATCTCAAATTCGAGCTGTTTTGGGCGGTGTTCGAGCCGTTCGGTGAACACGAACAATTTGAGAAAAATTCGGCTGTTCGAGGTTATGTTCGATAACTGTTCGTGCACCAAAATCATAACTGGATTTTTTCTCAGTAATGATGAAAATTAATGTTAATACGCAGTTTGAGTGTACAGCGGGGTGGGGGGAGGGGCAGGGGATGGATCTCTGCAGGAACAATGAAGATCTCCATTTTTTTTTCTCTTTCCCGCATTTGCAGTGGGGAGGTGCAATCTGTCAGCCTATCAGCAGCGCACACACGGAGCGAAGTGCTTTTTTTCACACAAGCAAGGGCATGTGTCATTGGCAGTGTATGTCACATGTCCTTGCCCTATAAGACCAAGCCATTTTCCCCGTCGCCACCATTTTCTCACTGCTGCAGCTGCGTGTTAGACGGCACCGCTGTTGCTGTGTGCGCTATACCTTGTTAATTTCATGCCAATTTTCGCACAAATATACAGATAGCTTGGGAGTAGGGAATAGTTGTGATTGCAGTCCTTTTAAGGACTAGGTTACAGCATTTCCTACGACTTTTATCAGGGAGGTCTGTGCTCTTAAATAGATAGGTTGTGGGAGTAAAGACTAATTGTAATTGGAGTCCTTTTCAGGACTAGGTTATATGAGTTCCTATCAGTTTTTGCCAGGCAGGTCTGTGCCAGTGCTGTGCAAGTTTTTTTCACAGCATTTGGCTGAATCTAGCAAAGCTAATCCTTTTTGGCCTATTGCAGAGTGTGTTAGTCAGTGGAGTAGCCTATCTGTGTTGCAAGATATAACACCTGTGTATAGAATACCAATTTTTTTACTGCACCTAGTGAAGTAAAATCTTTTGGGCATAGCATCATTCTATTAGTCCATCTATACTGACCTCCATCAGGTTGCAAACTGAATATAATTTTTTTCTGCATCTAGCTCTGAAAAAATATTTGGGCTTCTAGCAGTGTGTGGGACTTGGTCTATTAGTCCATCTATACTGACCTCCATCAGGTTGCAAATTAAAAATAATTTTTTTCTTCATTTAGCTCTGAAAAAATATTTGGGCTTCTAGCAGTGTGTGGGACTTGTTCTATTAGTCCTTCTATACTGACCTCCAGCAGGTTGCAAATTGAATATAATTTTTTTCTGCATCTAGCTCTGAAAAAATAGTTGGGCTTCTAGCGGTGTGTGGGACTTGGTCTATTAGTCCATCTATACTGACCTCCATCAGGTTGCAAATTAAAAATAATTTTTTTCTGCATCTAGCTCTGAAAAAATATTTGGGCTTCTAGCAGTGTGTGGGACTTGGTCTATTAGTCCATCTATACTGACCTCCATCAGGTTGCAAATTAAAAATAATATTTTTCTGCATCTAGCTCTGAAAAAATATTTGGGCTTCTAGCAGTGTGTGGGACTTGGTCTATTAGTCCATCTATACTGACCTCCATCAGGTTGCAAATTAAAAATAATTTTTTTCTGCATCTAGCTCTGAAAAAATATTTGGGCTTCTAGCAGCAGTGTGTGGGACTTGGTCTATTAGTCCATCTATACTGACCTCCATCAGGTTGCAAATTAAAAATAATTTTTTTCTTCATTTAGCTCTGAAAAAATATTTGGGCTTCTAGCAGTGTGTGAGACTTGTTCTATTAGTCCTTCTATACTGACCTCCAGCAGGTTGCAAATTGAATATAATTTTTTTCTGCATCTAGCTCTGAAAAAATAGTTGGGCTTCTAGCGGTGTGTGGGACTTGGTCTATTAGTCCATCTATACTGACCTCCATCAGGTTGCAAATTAAAAATAATTTTTTTCTGCATCTAGCTCTGAAAAAATATTTGGGCTTCTAGCAGTGTGTGGGACTTGGTCTATTAGTCCATCTATACTGACCTCCATCAGGTTGCAAATTAAAAATAATTTTTTTCTGCATCTAGCTCTGAAAAAATATTTGGGCTTCTAGCGGTGTGTGGGACTTGGTCTATTAGTCCATCTATACTGACCTCCATCAAGTTGCAAATTAAAAATAATTTTTTTCTGCATCTAGCTCTGAAAAAATATTTGGGCTTCTAGCGGTGTGTGGGACTTGGTCTATTAGTCCATCTATACTGACCTCCATCAGGTTGCAAATTAAAAATAATTTTTTTCTGCATCTAGCTCTGAAAAAATATTTGGGCTTCTAGCAGTGTGTGGGACTTGGTCTATTAGTCCATCTATACTGACCTCCATCAGGTTGCAAATTAAAAATAATTTTTTTCTTCATTTAGCTCTGAAAAAATATTTGGGCTTCTAGCAGTGTGTGGGACTTGTTCTATTAGTCCTTCTATACTGACCTCCAGCAGGTTGCAAATTGAATATAATTTTTTTCTGCATCTAGCTCTGAAAAAATAGTTGGGCTTCTAGCGGTGTGTGGGACTTGGTCTATTAGTCCATCTATACTGACCTCCATCAGGTTGCAAATTAAAAATAATTTTTTTCTGCATCTAGCTCTGAAAAAATATTTGGGCTTCTAGCAGTGTGTGGGACTTGGTCTATTAGTCCATCTATACTGACCTCCATCAGGTTGCAAATTAAAAATAATTTTTATCTGCATCTACAGTACCTCTGAAAAAATATTTGGGCTTCTAGCAGTGTGTGGGACTATTTGTATTAGTCCATCTATACTGACCTCCATCAGGTTGCAAATTCAAAATAATTTTTTTCTGCATCTAACCCAGCCAATAGTTTTGGCCTAATACCACAGTTTGGCCACTCAGCTCTGCTCGGTTACCATCCATTGTTTTTTTGTGCAAACAACTCCAGAGTTGTGAATTAGTTAACCACCAAAATGAGTGGAAAAAGGCCTGCTGCTGGTGGAAAGGGGAATAGGTGTGTTGGGAAGGGGAAAAAAGGTTGTGTCCGTGGGGTAGGTGTTAAAGCAACAGTAACATCTGCAGAAGAAAGACCATCTTCCAGCCAAACTAAAATGTCTACTTCTTTTAGCGGACAATGTGATAAGATCCCTTTCTTACGGCCACGCCAATCGCTACAAATTCCAGATGAGGCACAAAAACAGCAGGTGCTTCAACGGATATCAAGTGCTCCTTTAAGTGGGCTCTCCTCCACATCAACTTCAACATCACAAATACTCCAGTCCTCAAAGGTGTCACCCAAATCGCACTTGCTTCCTCACAGCTCCCAAATCTCCAGCTGCCCGTCTGAGTATGAGGTAGAACAGATGGTTGAGTCTGCAGAGCTGTTTACTCATACTATAGCCTGGGAATCAGAGGTCGACTCCAGCGCTTCTGTGAATCCAGACGAGGAAATGATCTGCACTGATGCCCAGAATCTTTATGAGTCGGATCCAGGACCAGACGCAGAAGGTTCTGACCATAATGTAGACCCTCATTCCCAAACTGTAACTCCTGTTGGTGGAGACAATGAGGAAGACGATGATAAGACTCAAATACCTGATTGGAGCGACAACTTTAGTTTTTTGTCAGGGCAGGAACAGGTTGGCTCTGAGGACGACGGGTGTGATAACGCACAGGGTGATGATGATGAGGTCGGAGATCCCACTTACTGTCAACCCACAGTCAGCCAAGAGATGAGGTCAGCAGAGGAGGTGGAGGAAGATGCTAGTGACGACGAGGTCAGGTTGCGCCTTCCTGGACAGAGACGTAGTACTGGAAGCACGTCAACAACTGCATCCTCAAACACAACTCTGCCTCTCACCACAAGTCGTGGTGGCTCTTCAGGTCGCATGGGTGCTAAGCCTTGCATAGCCTTATGTCCGTCGCAGTGCCCCAGTACCAGATGCCCAGTCGGCACTACTTCTCAAAGAAAGGTGTGCCTGCGCTCCACCAGCATGTCGCACACAACATCACCGCTTCTTTGAGAAACTCTGTGTGTGACAGGGTGCATTTCACCACAGACACTTGGACGAGTAGGCATGGACAGGGGCGTTACATGTCGCTGACTGGGCACTGGGTAACTATGGTGACAGCAGGACAAGGGGCTGCTGTCCAAGTCTTGCCGTCCCCACGAGTTGTGCGTCAATCCTCTTTATGTCAAAGTTCCTCCACTGCTTCTGCCTCCTCAACCTCCTCTCGGTCTTCCACCTGCACCCAAAGCCTGTCTGGTCATGCCACAATCTTTCTAACTGCGCAGAAGGGATCCTGCACACCTCCTTACTATGCTGGCAGTAGGGTTCAACGTCATCAGGCGGTTTTTACATTGAAATGTCTGGGAAATGTGAGTCACACAGCTGAGGAGTTGTGGTCAGCTCTGGAGAACCAATTTCATGAATGGTTGTCTCCACTGGACCTGAAACCAGGGAAGGCCGTGTGCGACAATGCTGCAAACCTGGGTGCGGCCCTTCGCCGGGGCAATGTCACACACGTGCCTTGTATGGCTCACGTGTTGAACCTGGTTGTCCAGCAATTTTTAGCCCACTATCCCAGACTAGATGGCCTTCTGCAGAGGGCACGGTCGCTGTGTGCTCACTTCCGCCGTTCGCATCCCGCAGCTCAGCGACTTACATCTCTACAGAAGTCGTTGGGCCTGCCACTTCACCGGCTAAAATGCGATGTGCCTACCCGGTGGAATTCAACTCTGCACATGTTGCAGCGACTGTGGCAGCACCGACAAGCCCTGGTGCAATACGTTCTGACGTATAGCCTGGGCCAACGAGATTCAGAGGTGGGGCAAATCACGCTGGAGGAGTGGTCTCAGATCAGGGACCTATGCACCCTTCTGCACAGTTTTGAAATGGCGACGAAGATGTTTAGTGCTGACGATGCCATTATCAGCATGACTATTCCGGTGATTTACATGCTGGAGCACATGTTAAACACAATTCGGAGTCAGGTGGTGGCACAAGAGGAGGTGGAGGAAGTAGAGGAGGAGGAGTTGTATGCGGAAGGGCTAACATCTGCAAGGTCCAGACGGTCGGCAGCACCAAGGCGGCAGGCATGTGAGGGTGGGGGAGATGGTTTTACCAGGGCGCATGGTAGCAGCCAAACTAGTGAGGAAGGTGCAGGAGCCCAGGAAGAAGTGGAGGACGAACTGATGGAAGACTCATCAGATGAGGGAGACCTTGATCACATTTCTGTTGTGCGAGGTTGGGGGGAGAGGACAGAGGAAGGAAGCATGATTGTTACCTCGCCACCAACACAACAGGGACTTGGTGCTCCTGGATGCGCAACACACATGAGTGCCTTCTTGCTGCACTACCTGCAACATGACCCTCGAATTGTGAGAATTAGAACTAATCCTGACTACTGGGTTGCCACACTGTTAGATCCCCGGTACAAAAGTAAATTTGCAGAAATTATTCCTGCCATAGAAAGGGATGCACGCATGCAGGAGTATCAGCAGAGACTGTTGCAGAATCTTACATGTGCTTTTCCACAAAATACCAGTGGTGCACGTAGTGAATCTCACAGTTCCAACTTGCCAACCGTGGGACCGTCAAGTGTTAAGCACTCAAACCGTAACAGAACCACAGTATCTGCTGGTAACATCAATTTTGCGGAATCATTTCACCACTTTTTTAGCCCATCCTTTGCAAGGCCACAGGAGACAAGAAGTCTGACACATAGTCAACGCCTAGAGACGATGGTACAGGAGTATCTCCAAGTAAACATTGAAGCCACGACTGTGTCACTGGACCCTTGCTCTTTTTGGGCTTCCAATCTGGATAAATGGCCGGAGCTAGCCACTTACGCCTTGGAGATCTTGTCATGCCCCGCAGCCAGCGTTCTGTCTGAACGTGTGTTCAGCGCTGCTGGTGGTGTGCTGACAGATAAGCGCACGCGGCTCTCCACTGATAATGTAGACAGACTCACGTTCATAAAGATGAACAAATCATGGATCCGAAATGACTTTTCTACCCCTGTGTCATCCTGGGGAGAGTAAAAGCTTGATGATTGGTTAAAATCACCCTACCAACCGTTTTAAGCTTTCAAATTACTAATCATGTTTATCTGTATCTTGACTGGAAAATAATTTGGGCTTTGTAGCAGTGTGCAGCACTGATCCTATTAGGCCATCTATACTAAAGCTTCACCAGATTTAAAATTAAAAATAATTTTTAGCTGCATCTAGCCCGGAAAATAATTTTGGGGCTCCGAGATGCGCAAGGCACATAAGTGCCTTCTTGCTGCACTACCTGCAGCATGACCCTCATATTGTCAGAATTCGAAGTAATCATGACTACTGGGTTGCCACACTCTTAGATCCCCCAAACTTTTCGATCAACCTTTTCATTTTAATAAAGACCAAAAAAATGGTCATTTTTGAAATTATAAGCATTAGCAGGTTGTTAGAAACTGAAATCAAACAGTTTTCAACTCAAAACTTTATTCTAGGTGATGTTACATTTTCACATAGGACCCCTTGTTCGAAAGGAGCTTCTGAACTCTCTCGTCCATTGAATTTGTCAGGTTTTGGATGGTTTCTGCTTCAATTGTTTTGCATGAGGACAGAATACCCTCCCAGAGCTGTTGCTTAGATGTGAACTGCCTCCCGCCATCATAGACACTCCTTTTAATGATGCTCCAAAGGTTCTGAATGGGGTAGAGGTCAGGGGAGCATGGGGGTCACACCATAAGTTTGTCCCCTTTTATGCCCATATCAGCCAGAGATGCAGATGTTTTATGTGCAGCATGAGATGGTGCATTATCATGCAGAAAAATGATCTTGCTGTGAAATACACGGTTCTTCTTCTTGAACCATGGCAGGAAGTGCTGTTTGAGAAAATCCACATACATTATGGAGTTCATCTTTAGCGCCTTCAGGGATCCTAAAGGGGCCGACAATCTCTCTCCCCATGATTCCAGCCCAAAACATTACTCCACCTCCTCCTTGTTGGCGCTGTAGCCGTGTTTGCGTGGGGTGTCCATCAACCAGCCATCCTCCACTCCATCCATCTGGACCATCGAGCGCTGCACGGCACTCATCCGTGAACAAAACAGTTTTGAAATCAGTCTTCATGTAATGTTTGGCCCACTGGAGCCGTTTCTGCTTGTGTGAAGTGGATAGAGGAGGTCGACAGGATGGCGCATGCACAGCTGCAAACCTCTGAAGGACCCTGCATCTTGTTGTTCGGGGGACGTTGGAGGCACAAGCAGCTTCAAAAACTTGTCTGCTGCTATGACAAGGCTTTTTTGCCGCTGCTCTTTCAACCTGACATAATTGCCTGTAGGAAAGAGTCCTCAATTTGCCCTTATCAGCACGCACACGTGTGTACTGTGAATCAGCTACATACTTCTTGATTGCCAAGACACTTCATCCTGATCATCGCACAATGTTGATTGTAGTCATGCCTTGACCTAAACACTCCACAATTTGTTGCTTCTCAGCAGCCGACACATCCTTTTTCTTTCCCATTTTGGCAGAAAATGTAGGCTGCTTAATAATGTGAGAGAGGCATCTTAAGTAGTCTTGCCTTTCATTGGACACACCTGCCAAACTAATTAGCACAGGTGTCTGCAATTGCTTACAGTGATATAAAGAGCCCTGACACACATCACCATCAATGAGTTTAACTGACAAACAAACAAATTCTTCCCTTATCACTCCTAAACACTTTTTGTATAATAATTTGGAACGCAGTGTACATGTGCTTTTCCACAAAACACCAGTGGTTCACGTAGTGAATCTTACAGTTCTAACTTGCCAACCGTGGTCTGTATGGAGTTGTTCAATAAAGGGCCCAAAATTAAGATAACATAGATGGGAGAGGTCTCTATGAATAGGAATTCCTAAGTATTTGATACCCTGTGAGGGCCAGGCAAAGGGAAAGTTGGACTGGATGGAATCCTATATGGATTTGGGGAGGGAGACATCGAGGGCCTCAGACTTCGCTGCATTGATTTTAAAATTTTACCATGTAACAAAGTGATCTATTTCAGCCATAACAGCATGGATGGATATATGTGATTGAGTGATATATACTAGGACATCATCAGCAAATAGAGAGCACTTGTACTCGGTGCCTCCCACCTCAATCCACCTAATATTGGGGTTATGGCGAATTGATGAGAGCAGGTGCTCCGTCACTAGGATGTATAAGAGAGGGGACAGAGGACATCCCTGCCTTGTCCCATTGGTGATTGTGAAAGGTGATGAAAATGTTCTGACGCACCCACTGGGCCTTGGGACACCCGGAGCCGGACCCTTTTTGGTGGATGCTGGTGGTTGTAGTCTTCGTGGCGGCGACCCAGTTCCGTGGCTCAGGGCGGTCAAACCAGTGGCGGAACTATTTATGTGGTTTTCATGTTTAAATGTCCGACTACGCCACCCGTGGATTGCGGTCAGAGTGAACCGCTGCTACAGGGCAGACCACTGAGGCTGGTGTTGTGGGTGCAGCAGAGCGTAGCATAACTCCCCACGGGAGGAGTATAGCCTCAGGGCAGTGTATGCGGAGGATGGGGGTGATGGTGCAGGGCAGCAGCAGTAACGACACGGAGTCAGTGATGCAGTTCAGGGCCTTTACTCACAGTTCTTATTATCCAGACCACGTCTGCAGGTAACGGCTGCCCACGTCGTACTGTGCTCACCAGGTGAGGGGCTCAGACAACTCCCAGATAACTTTGGAGCACTTCACAGGACCCCCTTTGTGTGTCCTTTGTCTGGCCTTTCTTACCAACACTTCTGTCCGGCTGCCTCGGGCCTCCTCTTGGTAAACTTGGCGCCAGTTTCCCTGACCCTATGTGGTGCCTTCCTAGCGGGTGTAGCGAGGGGCTGCGCCACATAAAATGTCAGAGCCTCCGGTTTCTAGCTGAGGGTCGTTTCCTGCCTCCACTAGTTCGGGGACCGGTCTCCCCCTTTGGCCTTACCCCTCCACGCAGGTGGATTCGGGCGTGCGGTGGCGACTCGCCCGTCCGCACCCCTGGGATCCCTTCATTCCTCGTTCCTGGAGCCTTCTCCGCTCCTCTTCCTTCCTTCTCCCTCTTCCAGGCCTGGGCCTCTGTTACTAGGCCCGCCTCCGGAGCAGAGCTCATGCAGAGCCCCTGCTCCCTGCCACTTCTGCTCAGACTTCTCTGCACTGAACTAAGATGGTGCCCACCTTTTATACTCCCTTCTCAATGCACCCAGGAACTGCTTCCTCCCTGCTCCTGCACTACAGGGTTCCCCTTCCTCAGTGTTCCCTCCCCCCACTCCAGCCAGGGACAGGGACTGTCGTGCCCATCTCAGGGGCATATTGGTCGCCCTGCCCCACGGCAATGTGGTGTAATGCATGCAGGTGTCGGGTCCTGATCCACACTCCATCCTTACCTGAGAGTGAGATATCACACCTCTGGGTGAGGTGCAATACGTCTGTAGCAACCGAGCCCTCAGGGTGCTACAGTTCCATTTATCTTCAGCCTAGGTGACGTATTGCGATACAGGGCCGTGATTTTGGCTATAAAAGGGTCCCCTAGACCCCTACCCCAAGCTTTTTAAGAGAATCATATATGGCGTGCCAGGAGACTCTATGGAATGCTTTCTCAGCATCCAACGAGAGTATCTAATTACAAATTTTTAACTGCATCTAGCCCAGGAAATACTTTGTGCCTAGTAGCAGTGTCTGCTAGTGAGCGGATTATCCCGGCTGTTAAGCAAGCTGCACCACCTGTAGTTTAGACACTTAATTTTTTCAAAGGAAATGCTTCGGGACCATGGGATACTTAGTGAAGAGCATCAGGAGGCACCCCAAGGCATAGGGGCTGGGACTGGCAGTAGGATGCCTTGCGGTGGACAGCCGAGCTCGATCCTTATAAAAGCTTTTTAACTGCAGCAGCTTTAGTGGACGCTACTGGAGCTGGAATTACCGCGGCTGCTGGCATGAGACTTGCCCTCCAATAGATCCTTGTAAATGGATTTAAAGTGTATTCATTCAAATTAGAGAGACAATTTAAATTAAAAAGCTTAGAGCTGCCTCCACCACAGGGGGGCTCGCTCGACCCACCAGCGGACAGGCACCAGTATTGGGAGAGGGAGGCTGGCCGTCAGGGTTCACCGCGGCTCTGGCACAAACCCGGCGACACGGAGGTGGCACGGGCAGGAGCGGACTGGCCGTGTCGGCTTCTCACTTTTTGGATTTTAGAAGGGCATGACATGCCTATATCTGTGTCTAACCCTCCTTTTACTCCTCCACCTCTTTTATTTTCGCATGACTATATGTACTTGTCACTTTTCCATGTGTTAGTTATGTCTTCTGAGCAGTTTGTCAGCTTTTGGACACCTTTGAAGGTGTTTTCTATGTGTTTCTATGTGTTTTTGTTTGACTGCCATTGGTTTTAACGGTGTTCGAAGGTGTTCGACGAACAGTTCGACGAACAGTTCGGCGAACACACGGGTGTTCGACGAACCGAACCGAACTCGAACACTACGGGGGTGGCTCAACACTACTCTGTAGTCAATATAACACAACTTTAATTATAAAAAGCACTCCCCCACAATTACCCTCTTTTACCCATTTATTACCATAAACAAATTATCCACAGGAGTCTGTGGCAATCCCTAATATGGATGTCCCACAACACGCCTCGACTCTGCTACATCCGGAGGCTGTGATGAGTGTAGACATGTGTAAACGTTACCACTCACCATGGACACCGGAACAAACTGAGAGTTGCGTAAGAACCAGTGCCAATGTCGAACGGTGACGTCAGTAAGGCTTACCGCAGTTCACATCTGGTGTCTCACACAGAGGTTACCATATGTAATTCCCACCTGGGAAAACTAAACGGGGACCACATGTTGCAATAACATGATGTTCCTAACCTATTTCAAGTCTCTATATCCTGTGTTTAATAATACTCCTGGCCAGAGCACGTCCAGTGGGCGTGTCCTCGCTCCATTCACTTTTATCGAGCTTTTATCCTACAAGTGTATGAACAGGCTCTGGCTTGGAGTATGTATAAGGCTATGTGCCCACGATGCAGAAATGAAGCAGAAAATTTCTGCATCATTTCTGCATCTCCCTGGCAGAAAAACGCATGCGGATTGTACATGCGTTTTTCCTGCGGAATACATGCGGATTCACATGCGTTTCCGCATGCGGATTGACAAGCGCTTTCCAGGCGATTTTAGCATCACCTGGAAAGTGCTTGACAACTAGGTCACACTATATAAATCCATGCAACCAGCATGGATTTATATAGTGTGACCTTAAAAGAATGTTTAAAAATAAAAAAATAAAGCTATACTTACCCTCCGGTGGCCCGGCCTGTGCTGCCGCGTTCGTTCCTGGCTCATTCCTGGCTGCCGGGATATCGCGAGACACTGCGCTGAAGGGCCTGCGGTCACATGACTGTGACGTCACCTCAGGTCCTTCAGTCTTGCACGCAAGCAGAGGGAAGGAGACCGGGGGCCGTCGGAAGGTGAATATAATCTTTATTTTTTATTTTATGCTTTTTTTTACAGGTACAATGGTACCCAGGTCTGGATGAGAGTCTCCTCTCCTCCAGACTTGGGTACCATCCGCACATTGAAACGCATATAATCCGTGAGTACAAATGTACTGACATGGATTATGTGCGTCTCAATGCAAGTCAATGGCGGCGATTACGCCGCGCTTCCGCAAAATTAATGGACATGCTGCGGATTTTTGAGCGCAGCATAAACGCTGCGTAAAAATCCGCAGCATGGGCATTGAAAGTGCGGAATTGCATAGGGGACCATGGCAGAAGGCTTACCATGCGTTTATCATGCGTTTACGCTGCGGAAATTTCCGCACCAAAAACGCATGAAATACGCATCGTGGGCACACAGCCTTACTCATACATAGCTTCCGATCCTGGCTCAGAAACTGGCGAATCCTAGCAGCACACAGTGTGTGCGCTTGGAGGGATTCATAAATCTGCAGACTTATTTTTTGTTCCAGACAACCCCTTTAATATAAGAAGTGTGAGTCTCAACATGCTCAGCATATTGCTAATATGTGTCAAATAATTTACATTTGTTGCTAAAAAAAATGCAACATAGCTGGCTGGGCTTGTTTTTTTATTTTTATGAAGTCTTATACTGGAGACTATTTTAAATTGTCTCAGTCATAACCTAAAGCTTCTAATACATATAGACTTCCATTAAAGAAAAAAATGTACTTCTGGTCTTGCCTAGTCCAACATGTGCATAGCTTTTCATCTAGCTCATATTTATAGCTTCCCATGGGAAGTTGTCTGAACAGATGGGCCCTATCCTACTCTGTCACCATCTACATTGAGGTCGGCTGACACAAGATGAGCTTTTAATACTATAGGATAGGACCGTCCTGATTGGTACACCTTGTTGCGATGGGATGGCTTTTACATTTTTTTGACCAAAATAGTGTTAACTAAGTACACTATGTTATTTACATGTACTATTTACTTACTTACTTACTATAGGGTATATGCTTATTTTGTTTTTATCTTAGATTTTGTCTGGCCACAATGTGAAGGTGCTTGCTTCTACACATTGTATACCAACTTGTACTCCGGTTAATTTCTTTGGTTTAGCTTTTCAAAAGCAAAATTCTGTTTTATTAATACATATTTCCAATAGCTTAAATGCCATGTTAGTATGGTTATGTACCAAACTAACTATTGGTACCTAGTTTTGTGAAGTTTTACATTGAAATAATCATAGAATCATAAAATGTTAGAGTTAGAAGGGACCACCAGGGTCATCATGACCAACCCCCTGCTCATTGCAGGATTCACTAAACCATCTCAGACAGATGTCTGCCCAGCCTCAGTTTGAAGACTTCCATTGAAGGAGAACTCACCACCTCTCGTGACAGCCTGTTTCACTTATTGATCACCCTCACTGTCAAAAAGTTTTCTAATTTCTAATCTGTATCTTCTCCCTTTCAGTTTCATTCCATTGCTTCTAGTGTTTCTATGTGCAAATGAGAATAAGGATGATCACTCTATACTGTGACATCTCTTTAGATATTTGTAGACAGTAGTGTTGATCGAGGATGTATCATTAACCCTTTTGGACGAGAACACTCGGGTGCTCACCGAGTATTTTGGCATGCTCGGCGTTTCATTCACTCTCACCGTGCCTGCAAGTGTCACGGCTGTTAGACAGCTGTGACACATGCAGAGATTGCCTGTCAGACAGTAAACATTCCTAGCTCCTTTAACCATTCCTTGTAAGACATACAGTGGGTACGGAAAGTATTCAGACCCCTTTAAATTTTTCACTCTTTGTTTCATTGCAGCCATTTGGTAAATTCTAAAAAGTTCATTTTTTGTTCTCATTAAAGTACACTCTGCACCCCATCTTGACTGAAAAAGGTGCGTGCCTTTCCAAATTAAGTCCTATCAGTTTAATTAAACACAGCTGGATCCAATGAAGGAGTAGAACCATCTCAAGGAGGATCACAAGGAAATGGACAGCATGTGACTTAAATATGAGTGTCTGAGCAAAGGATCTGAATACTTATGACCATGTGATATTTCATTTTTTATTTTTTTACAATTTTGCAAACATTTCTACATTTCTGTTTTTTTCCAGTCAAGATGGGGTGCAGAGTGTACGTTAATGAGAACAAAAAATGAACTTTTTAGAATTTACCAAATGGCTACAATGAAACAAAGAGTGAAAATTTAAAGGGGTCTGAATACTTTTCGTACCCACTGTAGTTTGCAGTCCGCTCACCATCTTCACCGCCACCATCTTTTTTAAAATGTGGAGCCCAGAACTTGACACAGTATTCCAGATGAGGTCTGACCAAGGAGGAGTAGAGGGGAATAATTACTTCATGTGATCTAGACTCTATGTTTCTCTTAATACATCCCAGAACTGTGTTTGCCTTTTTTGCAGCTGCATCTTACTGTTGACTCATGTCTAGTCTGTGAACTATTAGCATACCCAAGTCTTTTTCACACTTGCTGTTGCTTAGTTCTATTCCTCCCATTCTGGAGATGTAGTTTTTGTTTTTCTTGCCAAAAGATGTAGAATCTTGTATTTCTCCCTGTTAAATACCATTCTACTAGTTGCTGCCCATTGTTCAAGCTCATCTAGATCCTTCTGAATCCTTTCTCTAGTCTTCTCTAGTGTTAGCTTTCCCTCCTAGCTTTGCATCATCTAATACTGAATCAGCAAATACTTTTTTTTTTTAATAATAATAATAATTGCCTTTGTTTTAGTTTACATTTTTGATAAAAATGTGAACAGGCATCATAGACTCCTATGGTGTAATCTCTCAGCCTTTCATAAGATGTTATTCTAAACATTAATTAATATTTCATATTAATAAAATATCATTCTAAACATAAATTAAATATTGATAATAAATTAAAATAAAATAATTATGATAAAACAGAATTAATATAATTTTTTTCAGAAATATTTTGGAAACCATGGGATGGAACATGTTTTTAGTAATATCCTGGCTAAACCTTTCCCCTGAACCTAGATGTTTAGCTATTACCCATCCCTAATAAACATAAACCATACAAGATACTGCAGGATTCAGTTACTGTGTTTTCTGCTTTTTTGCTTTTACAATAAAGGAAAATTAAACTATTCTAGGACACCTTGTTAAGTAATTATATAGCAACTGTGCAATTAAGTAGCCATCAGGCCCTGCAGCTGAGAAATTTCAGGTAATTATTCAAAGATAATTTAATAGATGAATTACTGTATTCAAGCAAGCATTAGCTAGTAATCTGGCTCAATTAAAGTATCCAATTAATTTCTGCACCTTGATAATAGTTGTCCTTAAAGACCATCTTTTTCCCCTGTTCTGTGATGCTACATTTCAGGTTTGACTGCAATATTTGCTTTTACTATTTATTTAGTCAATGCTGCAGTAAGTCTGGATGCTCAACAGTCAAGAATAAAATGGAAAAAAAATTGTAAAATGACTTTAAATAGTTTTTCCAATGTTGTCTCAAACCACTTGAAATGAGAGGTTTTTAACATTGTATTTCACATATATACATTAAGCAAAATGTGTTTCCAAACTGTAACAAAAATACATGCATTTTAAAAGCCTGAGTCTGAGTCCAAGGAATATATTACAGACCTCAAAACCTTGCAGAATGCTTAAATAAAATAAAGTCTGGGGATCACTGGGTAATTTTTGCATTTCCCCAGGACACTTAATAATAGCATTCAAAACAGTTGGAGGACTATTTAAGGCTACAGCACTCTAGTCACAACCATGCAATCTCATTTTTAGGCATCATAGGTCTTAATAATAGCATTTTAGACTGAGGATTGTGGGGTGGTAGAAATGTTAGAGACCCCTGTGACCATGAACTGACATGGCAGTGGAGCGTTGCGCTATAACTGTACAAAGGAGATGTAAATGTCAGGGTAAATGCAAGAAACTAGACCTACCAGGACTGGATGTGTTATAAAGGTTAAAATAATTATCCACATAAAACAGAATCAACCTCCCCCCAGCCAGGCAGGATGCAGGCGAAGCTTTCCTTTTTCACTACTCAAAGTGACATCTACAGAAGGGTGTCTAGAATATGAATACAAAAAAAATAAAAAAAAATTCCTTAAAAAGGGCAATTTGCACGTCTCATTACCAGCTGAATTACAATTTAGATGTGGAGCCTGAAGTAGACCTTTCTGGTTGTTTTATCAACAGCATGAACTGCTTTAAAAACTTATCTGATGGCTTGTCCAGTCAATAGCTCCAGCTTGGCCCACACCCTGATTAAATCAGCCAAGAAACCATTGCAATCAGTCCAAGATGTCCAGAATGACTTTTACAACATAACTTTTGAGATAATTTCTAGTTTTAGACAAACGTGGACACAAAAACCTATTGCAGGCTGAATTTTCTAAAAAAAAAAAAAAAAAATGAAGTGTTAACTTTGGAATAAAATTAAGAATGTGCCTAAATTTACAAGGGTGTAAAAAATGTATCTGCGAACAGGATGCAAAAGGAAATAGTCAAAATTGTATGCATTCTTTTCATAAAGGTTACAAATTGGTCTGAATGGTTGCTGACAAAGATTTCCTCATCAAAGCAAAGATCCAGTTTGTGCCCTAGTCTTGTGTCTAAATACTTCAGCTAAGGCCTGCCAGCCCCATTATATACTCCCCTGAAGACATAGTATTATCACTGACAAGTGGGAAAGTAAGAAGAAATAATAGTCTTCTCTAAGGCTATGTGCCCACAATGCAGAAATGCTCCGGATTTTTCCTGAGCGTTTCTGCATCTCCCTGGCAGAAAAAACGCATGCGGATTGTACATGCGGATTGTGCATGCATTTTTCCTGCCAGGGACATGCGGATGTGAAGCATTCTTCACATGCATTTCCGCATGCGGGTTGACAAGCGCTTTCCAAGCGATTTTAGCATCACTTGGAAAGTGCTTGTCAACTTGGTCACACTATATAAATCCATGCAAACGGCATGGATTTATATAGTGTGACCCCAAAGAATGGTTAAAAATAAAAAAATAAATCTATACTTATCTTCTGATGGCCCCTGTAGTCTTTATTCCATCCGTCCTGGCTGCCGGCAGATCACGGTACACTGAAGGACCTGCCGTCACATGACTATGACGTCAGCGCAGGTCCTTCAGTCCATCGCGAGCAGCCGGCATGGGAGGATGAGTGCAGCGGGGGCCATCAGAAGGTAAATATAACATTTATTTTTTATTTTATTCTTTTTTTCACAGGTTCTATGGTACTCGGGTCTGGAGGAGAGTCTCCTGTCCTCTAGACCTGGGTACCATCTGCACATTGAAACGCATGGCATGCGCATCTACATATGCAGTGATGCGTAATCCATGCGTTTCAATGTAAGTCAATGGCGGCGAAAACGCAGCGCTTTCGCAAAATTAATGGACATGCTGCGTTTTTTTCCGTAATGATAATCCGCAGCGGAAATTTCAGCAGCATGTGCACAGCACATGCGGATTATCATTGGGGAACATGGCAGGCCTTTTACCATGCGTTTTTTAAGCGTTTCTGCAGCGTTTTTGCCGCTGCGGAAACGCTTAAAAAATGCATCGTGGGCACACAGACTTAAGCCAATTCTATGAGACCTTGTTCCTATTCTGTGTTTATGCCATATTGAGATATCGGGGGCATTTTAAAGCCATGACCTGATGTTATTTATAACTACGGTACATACCTACATACTTAGTATGGTTGAAAAAAGACACATGTCCATAAAGTTCAGACAAGGGATGGGAAAGGATAAGGGATCCATAATGCATGAACCAGTCTGCTCTAAAGATCAAGTTTTTCCTTCTTGATCCTGAGTGTTGATCAACTGGATCAACAAGAATTTTATACATTTCCATTTGTATTTATTTTTCATTCTTCCAGTACAGCATCTAAACCCTTTTTGTAAACATCAACTTTTTCCACTGTGACCAGCTCCTTAGATAGACTGTTACATGGATAAATAGTTTTCACGGTAAAAAAGCCTTGGATACTCTGGAGACTGAACCTTTTTTTACTCCAGACAGAGACAGTGTCCTCATGACTTTTGATGAGGTTTTATATTAAACAGCTTTTTACCATATACTTTGTGTCGGCCATTTATGTACTTTTACAAGTTAATCATGCGCTCCTTAGTCGTTTCTTTTCAAAACTAAATACATTTAATTCTTTTAATCTTTCCTCTTAACTAAAGTCCCCCATACACAATATAGGGTTCGGCCGATTGTTCGGCCAGTAGTTATCTCGGCAGACTCTCCCATATACGGTGGCTTGCGAAAGTATTCACTCCCTTGGCTTTTTACCTATTTTGTTACATTTTACAACATGTTTTTAAACATTTTTGTAATCTGATTTGTGTGTGCTGCATCAGCACAGATTTAGGTATAGGGATTTTAGTAATACCATAACAGTAATACAAAAATAAAACTAACTAAAAAATTATAAACTGGTTTATTTATAATTGTAATAGTGCAGTAATGATAAAAATAAAAATGGTAATTCATTTGTGAGGCCTAGTTCCAGTGAGTTAGTGTAGTGTTGGTATGGGGAGTACAATTGGGGGAGAAAGGTTGAACTTGATGGACCTAGGTCTTTATTCAACCTATATTACTATGTTACTATGTTAGCACTAAATAGTCTAAGTTGGTGAAGTAAAGTGAGAAAAATATAGGCATAAATTAAATTTATGGGATCAAATAACTAAAAATTGGCATATGCATATTTATTTACCCCTTTTGCTATGAAGCCCCTAAAAATTTGTGGTGCAGGCAATTACCTTCATAACTCACATGCTTAGTGAAGGAAGTCCACCTGTGTGCAATCTAAGTGTCTCATGATCTGTCAGTATATACACACTTTTTCTGAAAGGCCACAGAGGCTACAACATCATTAAGCAAAAGTTACCAATAACCAAACAACACCATGAAGACCAAGAAGATCTCCAAACAACTCAGGAACAAAGTTGTTGAAAAGTACAAGTCAGGGATGGGATTTAAAAAAATATCCCAATCTCTGATGATCTCTGGAGCACCATCAAATCCATTATCATGAAATGGAAAGAACATGGTACCACAACAAACCTGCCAAGAGAAAGCCGCCCACCAAAACTCTCAGCCCGGGCAAGGAGGGCATTAATCAGAAAGGCAGCACAGTGACCAAAGGTAATTCTGAAGGAGCTGCAGAGTTCCCAAATAGAGACGGGAGTATCTGTCCATTCGACCAAAATATCCCGTACACTCCATGGTAGTGGCTTTTATGGAAGAGTGGGCAGAAAAAAAAATTGTAAGGCTCGTTTTGAGTTTTCCAAAAGACATGTGGGAGACTCCTCAAATATATGGAGGAATGTGCTGTGGTCAGATGAGACCAAAATTGAACATTTTGGTCACAAAGGTAAATTCTAGGTGTGGCGCCAAAACAACACAGCTCTTCACCCCAAGATCGCAATTCCCAGAGTGAAACATGGTGGTGGCAGCATCATGCTGTGTGGATGTTTTTCGGCAGCAGAGAAAATGTTCAGAGTCAAGGGGAAAATGGATGGTGTGAAATACAGGGATATTCTTGAGCAAAACCTGTTTCAGTTTATCAGTGATTTGAGACTGGGATGGAGGTTCACTTTCTAACAAGACAATGACCCAGAGCATACTGCTAAAGCAACACTCAAGTGTTTTAAGGGGAAACATGTAAATGTTTTGGAATGGCCTAGTCAAAGCCCAGACCTTAATCCAATTGATAATCTGTGATCGGACTTGAAGATTGCTGTTCACCAGAGGAAACCATCTAAATTGAAGGAGCTGAAGCAGTTTTGCCTTGAGGAATGGCAAAAATGCCAGTGGGCAGATGTGGAAAGCTCATAGAGCTCTAAATAGTACTGACTTTAGGGGGATGAATAGTTATGCACACTGAAGTTTTCAGTTATTTTATCCTATTTGTTGTTTGCTTCACATTAAAAAGAAAACCAAATGTTCACAATTGTAGGCATGTTCTTTACATGAACTGATGCAAAACCTAAAAAAAAACCTGTGAAATTCCAGGATGTGAGGTAATTCCAGGTTTTTTAATAACAAGCAAAGGCAAACCAGACAGCTGGGGACTGATATTAATAGGCTGGGAAGGTCCAGCTGATTACTTTTGATGGTGAAGATGCTGGGGCCACATGCCTTGCTGAGCTCCTAAATCAGCCATTATCTGTCCCCTTTCCCACTCAGGGAAGTGGGGAGTTGTAGTGTATAAGAATACACAAACCAGACAAACAAGGGAAAAAGTACAGGGATAAATGAAAATACCAATTATACAAATATGCACTCACAAACAACTGAGTGGACACTGTGAAGTGATAGAAGGAAAAACCAAATAGGAGAGGATGAGGATATGCACACAGACTAATCACGAAGCAACAGTCTTCAGAACAACACTTCAAAACATCTCCTCAAACAACCAACAACTTCAACTCCAGACCCAGGCAGTATGAAACTAACACTGGCAATCCCTGATTGCCAGAGGAGAGTATATATAGCTGAGGGGAGTGGCCAACACTGAACAGCTGAGATTATCAAAGCAAGAAAGCTCCAGAAGCTCTCAACTGTACAGATTAATCCCTGCACTGCTGGCAGAAACCTGCACCGCTTAATATGATGGTGAAGTGCTTCTAATCAGTGCAGGAGTATGTGAAATCAGACACCATGGTTTTTCAGCCCCTCTCTGTCACGGTAAACCCGTGACAGGCTGATTATTAAAAATAGGTGGGACCCCCACATAGTTTTTTACATTTATTTATTTATTAACAAGTACAGTAAAATACACATGCAAGCCACTGTTCCACACCCACATTTGGACCTCCACCTCCTGGTTCAAGATTATTATTATATTTTTCTATGTTAATTTAAGTCATTTTCCTATCCACATTTGTTTTCAGGACAATTGTCCTGCTCTTACTCGCATTTTGCTTACTTTTTCAGTCCCCTAGCCCTTACTATGACCATTTTACAGCACCAAAGTTCGGATCCCCATTGACTTATATGGTTCGGGTTCAGGGTCAAGTTCTGGTATCCGAACCTGACGTACTCTAACTTCCACTGGTCCGCTCATCCCTAACTATTAATTCTGCATTTTATATCATATATAACTTGAATAATAGCAGACTGAGCTCAACTCTCTGGTTGCGATCTTTGAGTCAGTTTTCATTTCAATTAGAAACCCTAATTTCTAATCTTCTAGACCTCAACCCCTTTAACCCGATCCTGCTTTCACTTTCCTGACCAGGCCAAATTTTACAATTCTGACTGGTTTCACTTTGTGAGGTAATAACTCTGGAACTTTTCAACATATCCCAGGGATTTTGAAACTGTTTGCTCATGACACATTGTACTTCATGTTAGTGGTAAATTTAGTTCAAGATTTTTTGCGTTTATTTGTGAAAATATCTGAATATTGGCGAAAATTTCGCAATTTTCAAACTTTCAATTTTTATGCCCTTAAACTAGATAGTAGTTATATCACACAAAACAAGTAATTACTAACATTTAACACATGTTTACTTTACATCAGTATTATCTTTGAAACATATTTTTTTATTAGGATGTTAGGCGGGTTAAATGTTTATCAGCAATTTCTCATTTTTCCAACAAAATTTACAAAACCAATTTTGTAGGGACCACATCACATTTGAAGTGATTTTGAGGGGCCAATATGACAGAAAATACCCAAAAGTGACACCATTTTAAAAACTGCACCCCTCAAAGTGCTCAAAGCCCACATTCAAAAAGTTTATTAACCCATCAGGTGCTTCACAGGAATTAAAGTAATATTAAAGAAAAAAATGAAAATTTTACTTTTTCCAAAAAAATGTTGCTTTAGACCCAAATATTGAATTTTCAACGAAGTAACAGGAGAAAATTGGCCATAAAATTTATTGTGCAATTTCTCTTGAGTATGTCAATACCCCACATGTCGTGGAAAACCATTTGGGGGCGCAGCAGGGCTTGGAAGGGAAGGAGTGCCATTTGACTTTTGCAACGCAAAATTGGCTGAAATACAGAGCAGATTAGAGATGAGCGTTGTTCGACTCGAACTGTTCGCCAATCTCAAATTCGAGCTGTTTTGGGCAGTGTTCGAGCCGTTCGGCGAACACGAACGATTTGAGAAAAATTCGGCTGTTCGAGGTTATGTTCGATAACTGTTCGTGCACCAAAATCATAACTGGATTTTTTCTCAGTAATGATGAAAATTAATGTTAATACGCAGTTTGAGTGTACAGCGGGGCAGGGGGAGGGGCAGGGGATGGATCTCTGCAGGAATAATGAAAATCTCCATTTTCTTTTCTCTTTCCCGTATTTACAGTGGGGAGGTGCAATCTGTCAGCCTATCAGCAGCGCACACACGGAGAGAAGTGCTTTTTTTCACACAAGCAAGGGCATGTGTCATTGGCAGTGTATGTCACATGTCCTTGCCCTATAAGACCAAGCCATTTTCCCCGTCGCCACCATTTTCTCACTACTGCAGCTGCGTGTTAGATGGCACCGCTGTTGCTGTGTGCGCTATACCTTGTTAATTTCAAGCCAATTTTCGCACAAATATACAGATAGCTTGGGAGTAGGGAATAGTTGTGATTGCAGTCCTTTTAAGGACTAGGTTACAGCATTTCCTACGACTTTTATCAGGCAGGTCTGTGCTCTTAAATAGATAGGTTGTGGGAGTAAAGACTAATTGTAATTGCAGTCTTTTTCAGGACTAGGTTACATCAGTTCCTATCAGTTTTTGCCAGGCAGGTCTGTGCCAGTGCTGTGCAAGTTTTTTTCACAGCATTTGGCTGAATCTAGCAAAGCTAATCCTTTTTGGCCTATTGCAGAGTGTGTTAGTCAGTGGAGTAGACTATCTGTGTTGCAAGATATACCACCTGTGTATAGAATACCAATTTTTTTACTGCACCTAGTGAAGTAAAATCTTTTGGGCATAGCATCATTCTATTAGTCCATCTATACTGACCTCCATCAGGTTGCAAACTGAATATAATTTTTTTCTGCATCTAGCTCTGAAAAAATATTTGGCCTTCTAGAAGTGTGTGGGACTTGTTCTATTAGTCCATCTATACTGACCTCCATCACGTTGCAAATTCAAAATAATTTTTTGTCTGCATCTAGCTCTGAAAAAATATTTGGCCTTCTAGCAGTGTGTGGGACTTTCTCTATTAGTCCATCTATACTGACCTCCATCAGGTTGCAAATTAAAAATAATTTTTTGTCTGCATCTAGCTCTGAAAAAATATTTGGCCTTCTAGCAGTGTATGGGACTTTCTCTATTAGTCCATCTACACTGACCTCCATCAGGTTGCAAACTGAATATATTTTTTTTCTGCATCTACCTCTGAAAAAATATTTGGGCTTCTAGCTGTGTGTGGGACTTGTTCTATTAGTCCTTCTATACTGACCTCCATCAGGTTGCAAACTGAATATAATTTTTTTCTGCATCTAGCTCTGAAAAAATATTTGGCCTTCTAGCAGTGTGTGGGACTTGTTCTATTAGTCCACCTATACTGACCTCCATCAGGTTGCAAATTCAAAATAATTTTTTGTCTGCATCTAGCTCTGAAAAAATATTTGGCCTTCTAGCAGTGTGTGGGACTTTCTCTATTAGTCCATCTATACTGACCTCCATCAGGTTGCAAATTGAATATAATTTTTTTCTGCATCTATCTCTGAAAAAATATTTGGGCTTCTTGCAGTGTGTGGGACTTGTTCTATTAGTCCATCTATACTGACCTCCATCAGGTTGCAAACTGAATATAATTTTTTTCTGCATCTAGCTCTGAAAAAATATTTGGCCTTCTAGCAGTGTGTGGGACTTGTTCTATTAGTCCACCTATACTGACCTCCATCAGGTTGCAAATTCAAAATAATTTTTTGTCTGCATCTAGCTCTGAAAAAATATTTGGCCTTCTAGCAGTGTGTGGGACTTTCTCTATTAGTCCATCTATACTGACCTCCATCAGGTTGCAAATTGAATATAATTTTTTTCTGCATCTAGCTCTGAAAAAATATTTGGGCTTCTTGCAGTGTGTGGGACTTATTCTATTAGTCCATCTATACTGACCTCCATCAGGTTGCAAACTGAATATAATTTTTTTCTGCATCTAGCTCTGAAAAAATATTTGGCCTTCTAGCAGTGTGTGGGACTTGTTCTATTAGTCCACCTATACTGACCTCCATCAGGTTGCAAATTCAAAATAATTTTTTGTCTGCATCTAGCTCTGAAAAAATATTTGGCCTTCTAGCAGTGTGTGGGACTTTCTCTATTAGTCCATCTATACTGACCTCCATCAGGTTGCAAATTGAATATAATTTTTTTCTGCATCTAGCTCTGAAAAAATATTTGGGCTTCTTGCAGTGTGTGGGACTTGTTCTATTAGTCCATCTATACTGACCTCCATCAGGTTGCAAACTGAATATAATTTTTTCTGCATCTAGCTCTGAAAAAATATTTGGCCTTCTAGCAGTGTGTGGGACTTTCTCTATTAGTCCATCTATACTGACCTCCATCAGGTTGCAAATTAAAAATAATTTTTATCCGCATCCACCTCTGAAAAAATATTTGGGCTTCTAACTGTGTGTGGGACTTGTCCTATTAGTCCATCTATACTGACCTCCATCAGGTTGCAAACTGAATATAATTTTTTTCTGCATCTAGCTCTGAAAAATATTTGGCCATCTAGCAGTGTGTGGAACTTTCTCTATTAGTCCATCTATACTGACCTCCATCAGGTTGCAAATTAAAAATAATTTTTATCTGCATCTAGCTCTGAAAAAATATTTGGCCTTCTTGCAGTGTGTTTGACTTTCTCTATTAGTCCATCTATACTGACCTCCATCAGGTTGCAAACTGAATACAATTTTTTCTGCATCTACCTCTGAAAAAATATTTGGGCTTCTAGCTGTGTGTGGGACTTGTTCTATTAGTCCATGTATACTGACCTCCATCAGGTTGCAAATTGAATATAATTTTTTTCTGCATCTAACCCAGCCAATAGTTTTGGCCTAATACCACATTTTGGCCACTCAGCTCTGCTCGGTTCCCATCCATTGTTTTTTTGTGCAAACAACTCCAGAGTTGTGAATTAGTTAACCACCAAAATGAGTGGAAAAAGGCCTGCTGCTGGTGGAAAGGGGAATAGGCGTGTTGGGAAGGGGAAAAAAAGTTGTGTCCATGGGGTAGGTGTTAAAGCAACAGTAACATCTGCAGAAGAAAGACCATCTTCCAGCCAAACTAAAATGTCTACTTCTTTTAGCGGACAATGTGATAAGATCCCTTTCTTACGGCCACGCCAATCACTACAAATTCCAGATGAGGCACAAAAACAGCAGGTGCTTCAACGGATATCAAGTGTTCCTTTAAGTGGGCTCTCCTCCACATCAACTTCAACATCACAAATACTCCAATCCTCAAAGGTGTCACCCCAATCGCACTTGCTTCCTCACAGCTCCCAAATCTCCAGCTGCCCGTCTGAGTATGAGGTAGAACAGATGGTTGAGTCTGCAGAGCTGTTTACTCATACTATAGCCTGGGAATCAGAGGTCGACTCCAGCGCTTCTGTGAATCCAGACGAGGAAATGATCTGCACTGATGCCCAGAATCTTTATGAGTCGGATCCAGGACCAGACGCAGAAGGTTCTGACCATAATGTAGACCCTCATTCCCAAACTGTAACTCCTGTTGGTGGAGACAATGAGGAAGACGATGATGAGACTCAAATACCTGATTGGAGCGACAACTTTAGTTTTTTGTCAGGGCAGGAGCAGGTTGGCTCTGAGGACGACGGGTGTGATAACGGCCAGGGTGATGATGATGAGGTTGGAGATCCCACTTACTGTCAACCCACAGTCAGCCAAGAGATGAGGTCAGCAGAGGAGGTGGAGGAGGATGCTAGTGACGACGAGGTCAGGTTGCGCCTTCCTGGACAGAGACGTAGTACTGGAAGCACGTCAACAACTGCATCCTCAAACACAACTCTGCCTCTCACCACAAGTCGTGGTGGCTCTTCAGGTCGCATGGGTGCTAAGCCTTGCATAGCCTGGTCATTTTTTCAGATCGATAAAGATGACCCAACTCGTGTTATCTGTAACATTTGTCAGCAAAAGCTAAGTAGAGGCCAAAAAATACATAGTTTGAGTACTTCATGCATGAACTGGCACATGGACATGAAGCATAAGTTGCAGTGGGAAGCTCACTGTGCTACAATGCGGCCTAGCCGGCCGGGCCAACCACCGTCTGCCATATCTTGTGCATCCGCGGCCTCTTCATCCTCTGTGACTGGGGGGACAGCAGTCACACCTGTTTTGGGGCGCAGACCTGCCACCTCTTTACCCTCAACAGCCAGCGTGATTGGCAGGTCATCATTTTCTTTGGAGGTGGTAACACCAGCTGGTGTTGAGCACTCTCCGACATCGATAGCACCACCTTTGGATCAAGGCAATCTAACATGTCCGCCTGCATCTTCCTCACAGACCGGCAGTTTGCCGGGGACACCCTTATCAACCCCGTCTAAGCACAATAGCCAGCCCTCGGTCCCTCAGATGTGGACAAGTAAAAGACCATTTCCTCCTAGCCATGAGAAAGCTAAGAGGTTGAATTTCACCATCTGCAAGCTCTTGGCTACAGAAATGCTGCCTTTCCGCCTGGTGGACACAGAGGATTTTCGAGACCTTATGTCCGTCGCAGTGCCCCAGTACCAGATGCCCAGTCGGCACTACTTCTCAAAGAAAGGTGTGCCTGCGCTCCACCAGCATGTCGCACACAACATCACCGCTTCTTTGAGAAACTCTGTGTGTGACAGGGTGCATTTCACCACAGACACTTGGACGAGTAGGCATGGACAGGGGCGTTACATGTCGCTGACTGGGCACTGGGTAACTATGGTGACAGCAGGACAAGGGGCTGCTGTCCAAGTCTTGCCGTCCCCACGAGTTGTGCGTCAATCCTCTTTATCTCAAAGTTCCTCCACTGCTTCTGCCTCCTCAACCTCCTCTCGGTCCTCCACCTGCACCCAAAGCCTGTCTGGTCATGCCACAAGCTTTCTAACTGCGCAGAAGGGATCCTGCACACCTCCTTACTATGCTGGCAGTAGGGCTCAACGTCATCAGGTGGTTTTTACTTTGAAATGTCTGGGAAATGTGAGTCACACAGCTGAGGAGTTGTGGTCAGCTCTGGAGAACCAATTTCATGAATGGTTGTCTCCATTGGACCTGAAAACAGGGAAGGCCATGTGCGACAATGCTGCAAACCTGGGTGCGGCCCTTCGCCGGGGCAATGTCACACACGTGCCTTGTATGGCTCACGTGTTGAACCTGGTTGTCCAGCAATTTTTAGCCCACTATCCCGGACTAGATGGCCTTCTGCAGAGGGCACGGTCGCTGTGTGCTCACTTCCGCCGTTCGCATCCCGCAGCTCAGCGAGTTACATCTCTACAGAAGTTGTTGGGCCTGCCACTTCACCGGCTAAAATGCGATGTGCCTACCCGGTGGAATTCAACTCTGCACATGTTGCAGGGACTGTGGCAGCACCGACAAGCCCTGGTGCAATACGTTTTGACGTATAGCCTGGGCCAACGAGATCCAGAGGTGGGGCAAATCACGCTGGAGGAGTGGTCTCAGATCAGGGACCTATGCACCCTTCTGCACAGTTTTGAAATGGCGACGAAGATGTTTAGTGCTGACGATGCCATTATCAGCATGACTATTCCGGTGATTTACATGCTGGAGCACATGTTAAACAGAATTCAGAGTCAGGTGGTGGCACAAGAGGAGGTGGAGGAAGTAGAGGAGGAGGAGTTGTATGCGGAAGGGCTAACATCTGCAAGGTCCAGACGGTCGGCAGCACCAAGGCGGCAGGCATGTGAGGGTGGGGGAGATGGTTTTACCAGGGCGCATGGTAGCAGCCAAACTAGTGAGGAAGGTGCAGGAGCCCAGGAAGAAGTGGAGGACGAACTGATGGAAGACTCATCAGATGAGGGAGACCTTGATCACATTTCTGTTGTGCGAGGTTGGGGGGAGAGGACAGAGGAGGGAAGCATGATTGTTACCTCACCACCAACACGACAGGGACTTGGTGCTCCTGGATGCGCAACACACGTGAGTGCCTTCTTGCTGCACTACCTGCAACATGACCCTCGAATTGTGAGAATTAGAAATAATCCTGACTACTGGGTTGCCACACTGTTAGATCCCCGGTACAAAAGTAAATTTGCAGAAATTATTCCTGCCATAGAAAGGGATGCACGCATGCAGGAGTATCAGCAGAGACTGTTGCAGAATCTTACATGTGCTTTTCCACAAAACACCAGTGGTGCACGTAGTGAATCTCACAGTTCCAACTTGCCAACCGTGGAACCGTCGAGTGTTCAGCACTCAAACCGTAACAGAACCACAGTATCTGCTGGTAACATCAATTTTGCGGAATCATTTCACCACTTTTTTAGCCCATCCTTTGCAAGGCCACAGGAGACAAGAAGTCTGACACATAGTCAACGCCTAGAGACGATGGTACAGGAGTATCTCCAAGTAAACATTGAAGCCATGACTGTGTCACTGGACCCTTGCTCTTTTTGGGCTTCCAATCTGGATAAATGGCCGGAGCTCGCCACTTACGCCTTGGAGATCTTGTCATGCCCCGCAGCCAGCGTTCTGTCTGAACGTGTGTTCAGTGCTGCTGGTGGTGTGCTGACAGATAAGCGCACGCGGCTCTTCACTGATAATGTAGACAGACTCACGTTCATAAAGATGAACAAATCATGGATCCGAAACGACTTTTCTACCCCTGTGTCATCCTGGGGAGAGTAAAAGCTTGATGATTGGTTAAAATCACCTCACCAACCGTTTTAAGCTTTCAAATTACTAATCATGTTTATCTGTATCTTGGCTGGAAAATAATTTGGGCTTTGTAGCAGTGTGCAGCACTGATTCTATTAGGCCATTTATAATAAGCTCCACCAGATTTAAAATTACTAATCATGTTTATCTGTATCTTGGCTGGAAAATAATTTGGGCTTTGTAGCAGTGTGCAGTACTGATTCTATTAGGCCATCTATACTAAGCTCCACCAGATTTAAAATTACTAATCATGTTTATCTGTACCTTGGCTGGAAAATAATTTGGGCTTTGTAGCAGTGTGCAGCACTGATTCTATTAGGCCATCTATACTAAGCTCCACCAGATTTAAAATTAATAATAATTTTTAGCTTCATCTAGCCCGGAAAATAATTTTGGGGCTCCGAGATGCGCAAGACACATAAGTGCCTTCTTGCTGCACTACCTGCAACATGACCCTCATATTGTCAGAATTCGAAGTAATCCTGACTACTGGGTTGCCACACTCTTAGATCCCCCAAACTTTTCGATCAACCTTTTCATTTTAATAAAGACCAAAAAAATGGTCATTTTTTAAATTATAAGCATTAGCAGGTTATTAGAAACTGAAATCAAACAGTTTTCAACTCAAAACTTTATTCTAGGTGATGTTACATTTTCACATAGGACTCCTTGTTCGAAAGGAGCTTCTGAACTCTCTCGTCCATTGAATTTGTCAGGTTTTGGATGGTTTCTGCTTCAATTGTTTTGCATGAGGACAGAATACCCTCCCAGAGCTGTTGCTTAGATGTGAACTGCCTCCCGCCATCATAGACCCTCCTTTTGATGATGCTCCAGAGGTTCTGAATGGGGTAGAGGTCAGGGGAGCATGGGGGTCACACCATAAGTTTGTCCCCTTTTATGCCCATATCAGCCAGAGATGCAGATGTTTTATGTGCAGCATGAGATGGTGCATTATCATGCATAAAATGATCTTGCTGTGGAATACACAGTTCTTCTTCTTGAACCATGGCAGGAAGTGCTGTTTGAGAAACTCCACATACATTATGGAGTTCATCTTTACCCCTTCAGGGATCCTAAAGGGGCCGACAATCTCTCTCCCCATGATTCCAGCCCAAAACATTACTCCACCTCCTCCTTGTTGGCGCTGTAGCCGTGTTTGCGTGGGGTGTCCATCAACCAGCCATCCTCCACTCCATCCATCTGGACCATCGAGCGTTGCACGGCACTCATCCGTGAACAAAACAGTTTGGAAATCAGTCTTCATGTAATGTTTGGCCCACTGGAGCCGTTTCTGCTTGTGTGAAGTGGATAGAGGAGGTCGACAGGATGGCGTATGCACAGCTGCAAACCTCTGAAGGACCCTGCATCTTGTTGTTCGGGGGACGTTGGAGGCACCAGCAGCTTCAAAAACTTGTCTGCTGCTATGACAAGGCTTTTTTGCCGCTGCTCTTTTAACCTGACGTAATTGCCTGTAGGAAAGAGTCCTCAATTTGCCCTTATCAGCACGCACACGTGTGTACTGTGAATCAGCTACATACTTCTTGATTGCCAAGACACTTCATCCTGATCATCGCACAATGTTGATTGTAGTCATGCCTTGACCTAAACACTCCACAATTTGTTGCTTCTCAGCAGCCGACACATCCTTTTTCTTTCCCATTTTGGCAGAAAATGTAGGCTGCTTAATTAATAATGTGGGACAGCCTTCTTAAGTAGTCTTGCCTTTCATTGGACACACCTGCCAAACTAATTAGCACAGGTGTCTGCAATTGCTTACAGTGATATAAAGAGCCCTGACACACATCACCATCAATGAGTTTAACTGACAAACAAACAAATTCTTCCCTTATCACTCCTAAACACTTTTTGCATAATAATTTGGAACACAGTGTACATGTGCTTTTCCACAAAACACCAGTGGTTCACGAGTCTGTATGGAGTTGTTCAATAAAGGGCCCAAAATTAAAATAACATAAATGGGAGAGGTCTCTATGAATAGGAATTCCTAAGTATTTGATACCCTGTGAGGGCCAGGCAAAGGGAAAGTTGGACTGGATGGAATCCTGTATGGAGTTGGGGAGGGAGACATCGAGGGCCTCAGATTTCGCTGCATTGATTTTAAAATTTGACCATGTAACAAAGTGATCTATTTCAGCCATAACAGCATGGATGAATATATGTGATTGAGTGATATATACTAGGACATCATCAGCAAATAGAGAGCACTTGTACTCGGTGCCTCCCACCTCAATCCACCTAATATTGGGGTTATGGCGAATTGATGAGAGCAGGTGCTCCGTCACTAGGATGTATAAGAGAGGGGACAGAGGACATCCCTGCCTTGTCCCATTGGTGATTGTGAAAGGTGATGAAAATGTTCTGATGCACCCCCTGGGCCTTGGGACACCCAGAGCCGGACCCTTTTTGGTGGATGCTGGTGGTTGTAGTCTCTGTGGCGGCGACCCGGTTCCGTGGCTCAGGGCGGTCAAACCAGTGGCGGAACTATTTATGTGGTTTTGATGTTTAAATGTCCGACTACGACACCCGTGGATTGCGGTCAGAGTGAACCGCCGCTGCAGGGCAGACCGCTGAGGCTGGTGTTGTGGGTGCAGCAGAGCGTAGCATAACTCCCCACGGGAGGAGTATAGCCTCAGGGCAGTGTATGCGGAGGATGGGGGTGATGGTGCAGGGCAGCAGCAGTAACTACACGGAGTTAGTGATGCAGTCCAGGGCCTTTA
Source organism: Phyllobates terribilis (assembly GCF_046119375.1). NCBI lineage: Eukaryota > Metazoa > Chordata > Amphibia > Anura > Dendrobatidae > Phyllobates > Phyllobates terribilis. The sequence goes on along the minus strand of NW_027362763.1, from coordinate 310,171,289 downwards.
CTCACAGTTCTTATTATCCAGACCACGTCTGCAGTTAACGGCTGCCCACGTCGTACTGTGCTCACCAGGTGAGGGGCTCAGACAACTCCCAGATAACTTTGGAGCGCTTCACAGGACACCCTTTGTGTGTCCTTTGTCTGGCCTTTCTTACCAACCCTTCTGTCCAGCTGCCTCGGGCCTCCTCTTGGTAAACTTGGCGCCAGTTTCCCTGACCCTATGTGGTGCCTTCCTAGCGGGTGTAGCGAGGGGCTGCGCTACATAAAATGTCACAGCCTCTGGTTTCTAGCTGAGGGTCGTTTCCTGCCTCCACTAGTTTCGGGGACCAGTCTCCCCCTTTGGCCTGACCCCTCCACGCAGGTGGATTCGGGCGTGCGGTGGCGACTCGCCCGTCCGCACCACTGGGATCCCTTCGTTCCTCGTTCCTGGAGCCTTCTCTGCCTTCTCTGCTCCTCTTCCTTCCTTCTCCCTCTTCCAGGCCTGGGCCTCCGTTACTAGGCCCGCCTCCGGAGCAGAGCTCATGCAGAGCCCCTGCTCCCTGTCACTTCTGCTCAGACTTCTCTGCACTGAACTAAGATGGTGCCCACCTTTTATACTCCCTTCTCAATGCACCCAGGAACTGCTTCCTCCCTGCTCCTGCACTACAGGGTTCCCCTTCCTCAGTGTTCCCTCCCCCCACTACAGCCAGGGACAGGGACTGTCGTGCCCATCTCAGGGGCATATTGGTCGCCCTGCCCCACGGCAATGTGGTGTAATCCATGCAGGTGTTGGGTCCTGATCCACACTCCATCCTTACCTGAGAGTGAGATATCACACCTCTGGGTGAGGTGCAATACCTCTGTAGAAACTGAGCCCTCAGGGTGCTACAGTTCCATTTATCTTCAGCCTAGGTGACGTATTGCGATACAGGGCCGTGATTTTGGCTATAAAAGGGTCCCCTAGACCCCTACCCCAAGCTTTTTAAGAGAATAATATATGGCGTGCCAGGAGACTCTATGGAATGCTTTCTCAGCATCCAATGAGAGTATCTAATTACAAATTTTTAACTGCATCTAGCCCAGGAAATACTTTGTGCCTAGTAGCAGTGTCAGCTGTTAAGCAAGCTACACCACCTGTAGTTTGGACACTTAATTTTTTCAAAGGAAATGCTTCGGGACCATGGGATACTCAGTGAAGAGCATCAGGAGGCACCCCAAGGCATAGGGGCTGGGACTGGCAGTAGGATGCCTTGCGGTGGACAGCCGAGCTCGATCCTTATAAAAGCGTTTTAACTGCAGCAGCTTTAGTGGACGCTACTGGAGCTGGAATTACGCGGCTGCTGGCATGAGACTTGCCCTCCAATAGATCCTTGTAAATGGATTTAAAGTGTATTCATTCAAATTAGAGAGACTATTTAAATTAAAAAGCTTAGAGCTGCCTCCACCACAGGGGGGCTCGCTCGACCCACCAGCGGACAGGCACCAGTATTGGGAGAGGGGGGCTGGCCGTCAGGGTTCACCGCGGCTCTGGCACAAACCCGGCGACACGGAGGTGGCACGGGCAGGAGCGGACTGGCCGTGTCGGCTTCTCACTTTTTGGATTTTAGAAGGGCATGACATGCCTATATCTGTGTTTCCCCCTCCTTTTACTCCTCCACCTCTTTTCTTTTCGCATGACTATATGTACTTGTCACTTTTCCATGTGTTAGTTGTGTCTTCTGAGCAGTTTGTCAGCTTTTGGACACCTTTGAAGGTGTTTTCTATGTGTTTCTATGTGTTTTTGTTTGCCTGCCATTGGTTTTAACGGTGTTCGAAGGTGTTCGATGAACAGTTCGACGAACAGTTCGGCGAACACACGGGTGTTCGACGAACCGAACCGAACTCGAACACTACGGGGGTGGCTCAACACTAGAGCAGATGCAATGTTGCGTTTGCAGAGCCTGTGATGTGCCTAAACAATGGAAACTCTCTACAAGTGACCGCAGTTTGGAAACTACACCCCTCAAGGAATTTATTTAAAGGTGTGGTGAGCACCTTGAACCCACAGGTGCTTCATAGAATGTTATAACATTGAGCCGTGAAAATGAAAAAATAAATTTTTCCCACAAAAATTTTGCTTCACCCCCACAGTTTTCATTTTCACAAGGGTAAAAGAAGAAAACAGACCATAGAGTTTGTTGTGCAATTTCTCCTGGGTACACCGATACCCCACATGTGGTGGAAAACTACTATTTGGGCACATGGCAGGGCTCAGAAGGGAAGGAGTGCCAATTGAATTCTGGAACGCAATTTTGGCTTGAATAGATTGCAGATGCTATATCACATTTGAAGAGCCCCTGACATGCCAAAGCAGCAGAAACCCCTCACAAGTGACCAGATTTTGGAAACTACACCTCTTGAGGAAGTCATCTAGTGGTTTAGTGAGCATTTTTAATCCTCAGTTATTGACAGAATTGTATAACATTGGCCTGAGTAAGTGAAAAATTACCATTTTTTTCCATTAAAATATTGCTTTAGAACATAGTTTTTAAAAAGAATAATAGGAGAAATATGAATCGTACAATTTGTTAGATAATTCCTCCTGAGTATGCACATACCCTATATATGTTAAAAAGGTACTTTTGAGGCAGATTTCAAAGCTCAGAAGGGAAGTAGCGCCATATTGGAGTTCAGATTTTACTGGAATGGTTTGAGAGTGCCATGTCACATTGTCAGAGACCCCTGAGGTGCCAGAACAGCAGAACCCCACATAAATGACCCCATTTTACAAACTACACCTCTCAATGAATGCATCTAAGGGTGCAGTGATCATATTGACATCATGAGTGTGTCACAGAATTTTATACCATTCGGCAGTGAAGAAAAAATAATTACATTTTTAACACCAAAAATTTGTTTTAGCTTCACATTTTACATTTCCACAAGGGGAAATGGTAAAAATGGCACCAAAATTTGTTACACAATTTTTGCTAAACGTGACAATACCCTATATGTGGCTGTACATTACTGCTTAGCCACACAGCGAGACTTGGAAGGGATGAAGCACTATTTTGCTCTTGGAGAACAAATTTATCATAGAATAGTTTGTGGACTCCATACACAAAGTCCCTAAGTGCCAGAAGTGCAGAATCCCCCTCAAGTAACCCCATTTTGGAAATTACACACCTTCGGGAATTTATTGACAGGTGTAGTGATGATTTTGGTGTTTTCCAGAAACAAGCAGCAATGGATGTTGCTAAGTGAAAATTACAAATTGGCCATTGTAGTGCCCGTATATTGTAGTGCTCTGTTTGTTATAGTGCCCAGTACATTATGCCCAGCTCTTGCTTCTGGAGACATGCACCCGTAAAGTAAGCGGGCTCTCATTGCTACAGAAATGCCAAACATGTGGACTTAATGAGACTCAGAAGGGAGCATTTGGATTTGGAAGTTCGAACTTCACTGAAATTCTTTTCGGGGGCGAGGAGCCATAGTGTATTTCAAGAATCTTTGTGTTACCAATAACGTGGAAGCCCCCTATATTTCCATAGACAGATGATGGACCTCAGTGCAGATTTGTTTTTGAATTGAGATGAAGCTTTTATTGGGAACATTTTACATAACATTTTGGATCACACTTATCCTGCACTCAACGCTGAGCAATTACATCGTGGTTTTCTATCTAAATCTCTGAATGATGTGATTCAGAGGAAACCTAAATCTTCATAAGTATCTTTTCAGAGGTGCACAAAACTGTAGCCAAACGCACTTATATGCACTTTTAAAAAGAGCGACATATCATAGGCAATGCGGATCATAGCCTAGGTGGCATCCACAGTGTCTCCGTCTGCCTCATTATAGAAAATCTTCCACCAAGGGTTCCATCTGAATAATGTATTTCAGAGATTTACACTGAAATCCCAGTGTAAGAGCTCAGCGTAGAGTGCAGGATAAATGTGAGTCAACGGTAAATCAAGAATTTGTTCTATTTATTTTTTATGGCATTTATTGTGTGGTATAAGTGACTAGACGACTTTATTCTTCGGCTTGGTGCGATTACAGCGATATCATATATACAGGTGCTTCTCACTAAATTAGAATTGGCTTACAGCCAATGAAAACACAACAGTCATTATCTCAGTAAATTAGAATACTTTATAACAACAGCTTGAAAAATGTTTTTAAAATCTGAAATGTTGGCCTACTGAAATGTATGTTCAGTAAATGCACTCAATTCTTGGTCGGGGCTCCTTTTGCATCAATTTCTGCATCAATGTTGCGTGGCATGGAGGCGATCAGCCTGTGGCACTGCTGAGGTGTTATGGAAGCCTAGGTTGCTTTGATAGCAGCCTTCAGCTCATCTGTATTGTTGGGTCTGGTGTCTCTCATCTTCCTCTTGACAATACCCCATAGATTCTCTATGGGGTTAAGATCAGGCGATTTTGCTGGCCAATTAAACACAGTGATACTGTTGTTTTTAAACCAGGTATTGTTACTTTTGGCAGTGTGGACAGGTGCCAAGTCCTGCTAGAGAATGAAATTTCCATCTCCAAAAAGCTTGTCGGCAGAGGGAAGCATGAAGTGCTCTAAAATTTCCTGGTAGATGGCTGCACTGACTTTGGTCTTGATAAAACACAGTGGACCTACACCAGCAGATGACATGACTTCCCAAACCAACACTGATTGTGGAAACTTCACACTAGACCTCAAGCAGTTTGGATTGTGTGTCTCTCCTTTCTTACTCCAGACTCTGGGACCTTGATTTTCAAATGAAAATTGGAACTCTGGGACCTTGTGGAGTGTGCCAATGACTGCCTTCTGGACATCTGACAAGTCAGCAGTCTTCCTCATGATTGTGGAGCCTGCTGGAACAGACTAAGGGACCTTTATAAATGCTTTGGAAGCTTTGGCAGGTGTTTTTTGTTAATTATTTTAATTTACTGAGATAATGACTTTTGTGTTCTCATTGGCTGTAATCCATAAACATCAACATTAACAGAACTAGACACTTGAAATAGATCACTCTGTTTGTAATGACTCTATATAATATGAGTTTCACTTTTTGTATTGAAGAACTGAAATAAATTAACTCTTTGATGATATTCTAATTTAGTGAGATGCAGCTGTATATATTATATTTATTTTTTATGTTTGGCTACTATCACACACTAAAAGACATTTTTTTTTGTTGCAAAAACAAGTTTTTGAATCTCAATTTTTCAAGAGCTATAATTTTTCTATATTTCTGTCGCCAGAGTCATTTGAAGGCTTGTTTTGTGCGGGATGAATTTACATTTTTATTTATACCATTTTTAGACACATAACATTGTTTGATCGCTTTCTATTCCGATTTTTTTCTATTCCGAGGCAGAGTAAACAAAACTATCAATTCAGTAATTTTTTTACACTTCACTGTGTGGTAAAAGTGATAAGGCAGCTCTTTTCCTCAGGTGACTACGATTACAACGAACATTTATGTGCAATTTCTTGTTTTGCCGTTTTTGCACAAAAACTATTTTATAGAAAAAAAGAATTGTTTTTGCATCACTGTATTCTGAGAGCTATAATTTTTTTATTTCATTGTTGACGGAGCTGTATGGTAGCTTTTATTTGCGGGACAAGATGACGTTTTCAGCAATAGCATTTTTATTGAAATTAGACTTTTTGATTTTATTTCACTTCTATTGGCAGTATGATGAACAAGCATAGTTGTTTTGAATTTTTTTTTTTACATACACATACAAGCCCTGGCAAAAATGATGGAATCGCCGGGCTCGGAGGATGTTCATTCAGTTGTTTAATGTTGTTGATAAAAAGCAGATCACAAACATGGCACAAAACTAAAGTCATTTCCAATGGCAACTTTAGGGCTTTAAGAAACACTAAAAGAAATCAAGATTAAAAATGTGGTACTCAGTGAGGGTAATTATTTGCAGACCAAGCAGAGGGAAACAATTATGGAATCACTCTGTCAATTTTCATTTCCAAAACTAACACCTGAATCAAATTAGATCTGCTCGTTAGTTTGCATCTAAAAAGGAGTGATCACACCTTGGAGAGCTGTTGCACCAAGTGGACTGACATGAATCATGGCTCCAACACGAGAGATGTCAATTGAAACAAAGGAGAGGATTATCAAACTCTTAAAAGAAGGTAAATCATCACGCAATGTTGCAAAAGATGTTGGTTGTTCACAGTCAGCTGTGTCTAAAATCTGGACTAAATACAAACAACATGGGAAGGTTGTTGAAGGCAAACATACTGGTAGACCAAGGAAGACATCAAAGCGTCAAGACCGGAAACTTAAAGCAATATGTCTCCAAAACAGGAAATGCACAGCGAAACAAATAAAGAACGAATGGGAGGAAACTGGAGTCAATGTCTGTGACCAAACTGTAAGAAACCGCCTAAAGGAAATGGGATTTACATACAGAAAAGCTAAACATAAGCCATCATTAACACCTAAACAGAAAAAAGCAAGGATACAATGGGCTAAGGAAAAGCAATCATGGACTGTGGATGACTGGATGAAAGTCATATTCAGTGATAAATCGCGAATCTGCATTGGGCAAGGTGATGATGCTGGAACTTTTGTTTGGTACCGTTCCAATAAGATTTATAAAGATGAATGCATGAAGAGAACATGCAAATTTCCACAGTCATTGATGATATGGGGCTGCATGTCAGGTAAAGGCACTGGGGAGATGGCTGTCAGTACATCTACTATATAATCAGCTTATCCCGTCTGTCTGTCCGTCCAGGAAATCCCACGTCGCTGATTAGTCCGGCCGCGGCCAATCAGCAATGCTGGATTTCAGAACAAATGGGCTGACTCCGCCCATGTGGTCATGTGACTCACCAACTGGCCATGACGTACTGAACATGTTTTGTCAGTCACAGTGTGTGATGTACTTCTGTCACGTTTAATGAATACGTTCTGTCAGTCACAGTGCGACATAGTTCAGTCACGTTTACTAAACACAGTCAGTCAGAGTGTGATGTACTTCTGTCACGTTTACTGAACACGTTCTGCCAGTCACAGCGCGCTGAACAGATACTTCTTTACTGCACGTTATTACGATTTACGCTTCCTGTCTTCCAATGGCTCGTAAGCGAAAATACGCCACTGAGGATTGGGTGTGACACGATGGGGGATAACCACGCCCACAGCCCATCATTCACCATGGTACGCGGAACAGGAGACCCCTGGCTGCAGCCACAAATAGTCGTGATGTAAGCGGAAGCAAGAGCCAGCTGCAGCCGGGGGAATTACGTGCTGGCTGTGCGTGGTCAGCGATGTTGTCACAAGCAGTATTGACAACATGACGTAATTACAAAATTCATGAGGGGCCCCAGGGGGATACATTGGGGGGTTAATTTAAAGTAGTGCACAACCCATTTAAACACTGCTTCGCTGATTAGTCGCGCCCGGTCGGCCGTATACACATTCTAGAATACCCGATGCGATAGAATCGGGCCACTATCTAGTCTTCAATAAATGCCCAAGTTTACATTGATATTTTGGACAGTTTTCCTATCCCATCAATTGAAAGGATGTTTGGGGATGATGACATCATTTTTCAAGATGATAATGCATCCTGCCATAGAGCAAAAACTGTGAAAACATTCCTTGAAAGAAGACACATAAGGTCAATGCCATGGCCTGCAAATAGTCCGGATCTCAATCCAATTGAAAATCTTTGGTAGAAGTTGAAGAAAATGGTCCATGACAAGGCTCCAACCTGCAAAGCTAATCTGGCAACAGCAATCAGAGAAAGTTGGAGCCAGATTGATGAAGAGTACTATTTGTCACTCATTAAGTCCATGCCTCAGAGACTGCAAGCTTTTATTAAAGCCAGAGGTGGTGCAACAAAATACTAGTGATGTATTGGAGTGTTCTTTTGTGTATTTGTTTTTCATGATTCCATAATTTTTTCCTCAGAATTGAGTGATTCCATAATTTTTTCTCTTTGCTTGGTCTGCAAAAAATTACCCTTACTAAGTACCACATTTTTAATCTTGATTTCTTTTAGTGTTTCTTAAAGCCCTAAAGTTGACATTTGAAATGACTTTAGTTTTGTGCCATGTCTGTGATCTGCTTTTTTTCAACAACATTAAACAACTGAATGAACATCCTCTGAACCCGGTGATTCCATAATTTTTGCCAGGGGTTGTACATATTTATTGGTATAATTTTTTTTTTCATGTTTTAAATTTATTTTGTGATTTTTTCCAAAATTATTTTTACAATTTATTTTTTTTTAACTTATTTTTAACTTTTTTTTACTTAGTCCCTCTATGGGACTTTAACTTTTACTACTTTGATCGCTGCTATAATGCATTACAATGCATGTCAGTGCTGCAGTGACAGAAGTTTCTTAAACCATACTGTTAGCATAGTCAAAGTGTGAGATGTGTGTCGGTTCACCAGAGTAATATAATTGTGTAAATCTGTATCCACACCAGTATAACACTGTACTTCTTGAAAGAATGTCTATGTATATATATGTAAGGTCTTGACTCTGTGAATGATTTAAAATGTATTGTATTACATGATTATATAAGGAGAATAAGCAGCTAATATATTGATGATAGGGTAGTATTGGTGAAATCTGCCCAACAACCAAAGAGGAGTTGGTGATTAGTCTAACTCCAGTGCGGGAGGGACTTGGTCATTGTGCTAAGAGGATTTCTCAGTGACAGCTGAAAAACGTGCATGACAGGAATGAGTAGAGCGGCCATTTTGGGGGTTGTGTGGAATGTGTCCTGAACTGAAGAGGCATGCTGGAAGGGAATTCAGCAGCCCCTGCTTGTGAAAACACCCCATTAACTCCAGAGAAACGGGATATTGAAGCTGAGATTGTGCACGACCGGAACCTGTCCAAATCTGAGGAAATTCCTGTCAGAAACGCTGTCCAGAGACGATAAAGGCCAGGATCTATGTGAAGAGGTGTTGGACATAATTGAGAAATTAAGCATCAATGGTACCGCTCACCTGTTAAAGGGGCCCCACAGTGAGTAACGGTTCACACATTACATTTTGGCGCCACAATATTCAAGGCTAAAGTATAGCCTGTAGTTAGTTAGTTAGGTATATTAACTTCTTCACACAACATTTGTCGCTAATGTCAGCATCCAGAAATTTCGTTTTCGCTGCCACGGTTTATGCTGAATTAATAACTAATCCGAATCCACTTTGAGCTGCTGACTCGGCAAACTACGGAATCCGGATCATATTTGGACTCCAGTTTGTTACAGGAGGAAGTTTCTGCACAGCATCTTAATACCGGACAGTTATTTAACTACGTGTGACTATATGTACTGCTAAACGTCCGTCACTGCAGTTTGTTTTGGGTATTTTCATTACATTAGACGATGGAGTGTTCCTCTGTAAATACCACAGGAAGGGGAAGGGAAATCTGGTTGGGTAAATAGAGGAAATATTAGTAAGATTGTAAAACCTCAGTGTTATACCACTGGCTAGCCTGTACGTTGCATGCATATAATTAATCTAATTAGTAAGGTGTAAAAAAGTAACAGGCGGCTAGTTTAGACAGGTACGCCAGCAGGCAAATTTATAAAAAGAAAGTAAATACAGATTGCTTAGGTGCCACGCTGTATACCACTGAGGTTCAACTGTTGACTAATGTTCGCATAATATTTAAATGTTGTCTTTTTGTATTGTCTGGGTAAAAAATATACAGTGAGATAAGTAAATAGTTTAGTTTGAAACAAACTGTGTAAGAGTTTGTTTTCTCGCCCGTGGCTCTGCCGTGTCTTGAACAACACTCCTGGTGCACGACTTACAAAAGCAGTCCAACATAGCTGGATGACCTGGCGGTCGTCATGGATTTTCATAGCAATGATGACCTCATGTCACGAGGGTGCCTATCTGAAGGGAGAGGGAGCCCCTTCCCTCTCCCTGCCTTCTAAATCCTGCGATCGCTATTGATTGCAGCATTTAGGGGGTTAAATAGCCGAGGATGGTGCCGGCACCAGGCTCAGCTTTCACTTAAGCTGAGCTCCTGGCGGCAATTGTGCTAGCACTGCTCCTGTGCTCTCATGATCACCATGATGTACGTTTACAAACTTACGTCAAATTTTGTGAATAGGTTAATTTAACCATTAGACATCGGTGGAAAAGTGTCAAATACCTATGCAAAGTCCACAAACACTATATCCACTGCAGCTTCTCTGTCCAAGTTTCAATTCACCTCTTCATAAAAACTTATCAGGTAAGTTTGATGACTTCTGTCCTTAGTAAAACCATACTCTGGCCAGTGGGCATTGCCTCGCTCACAACACACTTGTATTGAGCAAGGCCACGCCTTCTAGTCAGATGCGCCCACTGGTCATCTGCGTCATAAGACAGGGCGTAGCCTCGCTCTATACAAGTGTATGGAGCGAGGCGGCGCTGACTGGCCCTGGGGTATGTATAACTTATACATACCCTCCGTTACCAAGATGGAAACCGGCGAATCCACGCAGCACACAGTGCATGCGCTGGGGGATTCATAAGTCTGCAGTCACACAGAGTGACTGCAGACTTATCACTTTTGACCGGACAACCCCTTTAAAGGCTTTCTAACAGTAGGTGTAATCAATGTAAGGTTTAATTTTTGTCATCTATACTTGATCCCTATAGGAGCACATTTTGCAGTCTGACTGACCAATGTATATATAAAGTCCTCAAATTTATCATTTACATCACTATCACTACCTGACAGTAGTTGATCCCAGTGAAAGTCCAAAAGTGCCACCTTCAACCTGGGGAAATTGGCCTTTTTAAAATTAAGTGTCTGAGTATGTTTTTCTTACATATGTTTGAGTAAAATGAAATGATATTGGGGTAAATGGAACCATGGTTTTCGTGAACAGTGTCATTTTCATTTCCAACAATCTCAGCAATGTTAGAAATGACCAGATCCAACAGAGCATCACCTCTTGTTGGGTCTTTTACAAACTGAGTGGTTAAAATCTCCCATATTTACTACTGTAATAGCATTTATAGCCCTCGCCATCCAGTTATACAGACGACCCTCCAACTCTTCAGTAATGACAGTTGTGGGCTCTATAGATTGCACAAAAAATGGCTTATTCATATTGGAGTGAGTTGGATTTTTTTTAAAAGGAAAAACTAATCAAGGAGTATTTCCTAGAACTACCAATTAAAACAAATGTATTAACAGTTTTCCCAATAGTTTTTGAAGAATCAGTGAAGCCACATGCCTACCCCAGTGTGTGCAAGAAGAGTACGGCTGTGTGCCCACTATGCGCTTTTTAAGGCAATTCCGCTGCAGAAATGCTTAAAAAACTCTTGGTAGAAGGTCTGCCATGTTCCCCAATGATAATCCGCATGTGCTGTGCACATGCTACGGAGATTTCCGCTGCGGATTATCATTGTGGAAAAATCCGCCGCACTACCAACTATTTTGCGGAATCGCTGCGTTTTCGCCGCCATTGACTTGCATTGGACCACATGACATCCGCATCACTGCATCTGCACATGCGGATATCATGCGGTTCAATGTGCGGATGGTACCCGGGTTTGGAAAAGAGGAGACTCTCCTCAGGACCCGGGTACCATAGTGCCTGTAAAAAAAATAAAAAAATAAAAAATATACATTATACTTACCTTCTGATGACCCCCGGTGTCCTTATCCGATCCGTCTTGGCTTGCCGGCAGCTCACGGTGGTCTAAAATGACTTGCCATGACGTCATTTAGTCATGTGACGGGTCACGCGACGCCGAAGTCAGCGATCGCGTGACCCATCACATGACGAAATGACATCATGGCAGGTCATTTTAGACCACCGCGAGCTGCCGGCAAGCCAGGACGGATCGGATAAGGAGACCGGGGGCCATCAGAAAGTAAGTATTTTTTTTTTTTTTTTTACCAATCTTTTATGCCCACACTATATAAATCCATGCTGTTTGCATGGATTTATATAGTGTGACCAAGTTGTCAAGCACTTTCCAAGTGATGCTAAAATCGCTTGGAAAGCGCTTGACAACCCGCATGCGGAAATGCATGTGAAGAACGCTTCATATCCGCTTGACCCTGGCAGGAAAAACACATGTACAATCTGCATGTGGTTTTTTTGCCAGGGAGATGCAGAAACGCTCAGGAAAAATCCAGAGCATTTCTGCATCGTGGGCACATAGCCTAAGGTGGATTTGGTGAAAGAAGAATCATAGAAAAGAAGCAATCCCTTAAAACACAATCTTTCAAAGATTAGTGCTAAAAGAGTTCAAATAGGATAACCATCCCAATATAAATATTAATGTACCAAATGATTACCATATCACATATAAGTACCACACAAAAAATAACATAAAAGGGGCGAGCAATAAGGGAGCTATCAAAGATTGTATAAAAGAGTCAGAACGCAAAACCAAGCATTCATAGATGACTGATGACAGAGCAGTCCAAATTCAATTCACAGCAAAATTCCAGTTCAAATTTAATCCATAATGCGGTGTAGAAAATAACAAATGGTCATAATCTTGCCGTATTGAACCCTAAAAGCCCACAACAAGCATAATGTCCATATTAATCTGTCCAGACGCATTATGGTTCGTAAGAAATACAACCTCTTCAGTGGGATAAAGAATATTAGAGTCAAAAAGTATATAATATGACACATTAAAAACTATAGCCCATAAACAGCAGAAAGTATTTATATTAGTGAGATAGAGCTTGATTGTTAAAAAAGATTACATATCAAAAGGCTGCGTTACCAGCCAAACGGATCAGTGCACATGCATATTATAAAATGTTCTGTTGTAGTGAATGGTATATCTTTGAAACATAGATATATAGCTAAATGGTACCCACTTACCCTAAATACTACTGGATATCCAAAAGAAGGCAGGTATGGTCATTGGTATACAATAAGTCTAACATATGGGTTAGTTCTAAAATCCAAATCCAAATCAAAGACAAACTGTGGTGCTGTTGACAGCTTTGCAAAGTTAAACAAATACAGTCCATTAATCATTTGTATTCCGGCATACGGAGGACCAAATCATGTCCAAAAGCTGACAAACTGCTCAGAAGACACAACTAACACATGGAAAAGTGACAAGTACATATAGTCATGCGAAAAGAAAAGAGGTGGAGGAGTAAAAGGAGGGGGAGACACAGATATAGGCATGTCATGCCCTTCTAAAACCAAAAAGTGCGAAGCCAACACGGCCAGTCCGTTCCTGCCCGTGCGACCTCCGTGTCGCGGGGTTTGTGTCAGAGCCGCGGTGGACCCTGACGGCCAGCCCCCACTCTCCCAATACTGGTGCTTGTCCGCTGGTGGATCGAGCGAGCCCCCCTGCGGTGGAGGCAGGTCTAATATTTTTAATTTAAATTGTCTCTCTAATTTGAATGAGTACACTTTAAATCCTTTTACAAGGATCTATTGAAGAGCAAGTCTCATGCCAGCAGCCGCGGTAGTTCCAGCTTTAGTAGCGTCCACTAAAGCTGCTGCAGTTAAAAAGCTTTTATAAGGATCGAGCTTGGCGGTCTACCGCAAGGCGCCCTACCGCCAGTCCCAGCCCCTGTGCCTTGGGGTGCCTCCCCGATGCTCTTCACTGCGTGTCCTGGGGGCCCGAACCATTTCCTTTGAAAAAATTAAGTGTCCAAACTACAGGTGGTGTAGCTTGCTTAACAGCTGGGATAATCAGCTGACTAGCAGACACTGCTACTACGCACAAAGTATTTCCTGGGCTAGATGCAGTTAAAAATTTGTAATTAGATACTCTCGTTAGATGCTGAGAAAGCATTCCATAGAGTCTCCTGGCATGCCATATATTATTCTCTTAAAAAGCTTGGGGTAGGGGTCTAGGGGACCCTTTTATAGGCAAAATCACAGCCCTGTATCGCAATACGTCACCTAGGCTGAAGATAAATGGAACATTTTCATCACCTTTCATAATCACCAATGGGATAAGGAAGGGATGTCCTCTGTCCCCTCTCTTATACATCCTAGTAACGGAGCACCTGCTCTCATCAATTCGCCATAACTCCAATATTAGGTGGATTGATGTGGGAGGCACCGAGTACAAGTGCTCTGCATTTGCTGATGATGTCCTAGTATATATATCACTCAATCACATATATCCATCCCTGCTGTTATGGCTGAAATAGATCACTTTGTTACATGGTCAAATTTTAAAATCAATGCAGCGAAGTCTGAGGCCCTCGCTGTCTCCCTCCCCAAATCCATACAGGATTCCATCCAGTCCAACTTTCCCTTTGACTGGCCCTCACAGGGTATCAAATACTTAGGAATTCGTATTCATAGAGACCTCTCCCGTCTGTTATCTTAATTTTGGGCCCTTTATTGAACAACTCCATACAGACCAAGGTTGGCAAGTTAGAACTGTAAGATTCACTACGTGAACCACTGGTGTTTTGTGGAAAAGCACATGTACACTGTGTTCCAAATTATTATGCAAAAAGTGTTTAGGAGTGATAAGGTAAGAATTTTTTTGTTTGTCAGTTAACCTCATTGATGGTGATGTGTGTCAGGGCTCTTTATATCACTGTAAGCAATTGCAGACACCTGTGCTAATTAGTTTGTCAGGTGTGTCCAATGAAAGGTAAGACTACTTAAGAAGGCTGTCCCACATTATTAAGCAGCCTACATTTTCTGCCAAAATGGGAAAGAAAAAGGATGTGTCGGCTGCTGAGAAGCAACAAATTGTTGAGTGTTTAGGTCAAGGCATGACTACAATCAACATTGCCAAGACACTTCATCCTGATCATCGCACAATCAAGAAGTATGTTGCTGATTCACAGTACACACGTGTGCGTGCTGATAAGGGAAAATTGAGGACTCTTTCCTACAGGCATTTACGTCAGGTTAAAAGAGCAGTGGCAAAAAAGCCTTGTCATAGCAGCAGACAAGTTTTTGAAGCTGCTGGTGCCTCCAACGTCCCCCGAACAACAAGATGCAGGGTCCTTCAGAGGTTTGCAGCTGTGCATACGCCATCCTGTCGACCTCCTCTATCCACTTCACACAAGCAGAAACGGCTCCAGTGGGCCAAACATTACATGAAGACTGATTTCCAAACTGTTTTGTTCACGGATGAGTGCCGTGCAATGCTCGATGGTCCAGATGGAAGGAGTGGAGGATGGCTGGTTGATGGACACCCCATGCAAACACGGCTACAGCGCCAACAAGGAGGAGGTGGAGTAATGTTTTGGGCTGGAATCATGGGGAGAGAGATTGTCGGCCCCTTTAGGATCCCTGAAGGGGTAAAGATGAACTCCATAATGTATGTGGAGTTTCTCAAACAGCACTTCCTGCCATGGTTCAAGAAAAAGAACCGTGTATTCCGCAGCAAGATCATTTTCATGCATGATAATGCACCATCTCATGCTGCACATAACACATCTGCATCTCTGGCTGATATGGGCTTAAAAGGGGACAAACTTATGGTCTTATGGTGTGACCCCCATGCTCCCCTGACCTCAACCCCATTGAGAACCTCTGGAGCATCATCAAAAGGAGTGTCTATGATGGCTGGAGGCAGTTCACATCTAAGCAACAGCTCTGGGAGGGTATTATGTCCTCATGCAAAACAATTGAAGCAGAAACCATCCAAAACCTGACAAATTCAATGGACGACAGAGTTCAGAAGCTCCTTTCGAACAAGGGGTCCTATGTGCAAATGTAACATCACCTAGAATAAAGTTTTGAGTTGAAAACTGTTTGATTTCAGTTTCTAATAACCTGCTAATGCTTATAATTTCAAAAATGACCATTTTTTGTTCTTTATTAAAATGAAAAGGTTGATCGAAGAGTGTGGGGGATCTAAGAGTGTGGCAACCCAGTAGTCAGGATTATTTCGAATTCTGACAATCTGAGGGTCATGTTGCAGGTAGTGCAGCAAGAAGGCAATCATGTGTCTTGCGCATCTAGGAGCCCCAAAATTATTTTCCGGGCTAGATGCAGTTAAAAATTATTACTAATTTGAAAGCTGGTGGAGCTTAGTATAGATGGCCTAATAGAATCAATACTGCACACTACTACAAGGCCCAAATTATTTTCCAGCCAAGATACAGATAAACATGATTAGTAATTTTTGAATCTGGTGGAGTTTACTATAGATGGCCTAATAGAATCAGTGCTGCACACTGCTACAAGGCCCAAATTATTTTCCAGCCAAGATACAGATAAACATGATTAGTAATTTGAAAGCTTAAAAAGGTTGGTGAGGTGATATTAACAAATCATCAAGCTTTTATTCTCCCCAGGATGACACAGGGGTAGAAAAGTCGTTTCGGATCCATGATTTGTTCATCTTTATGAACATGAGTCTGTCTACATTATCAGTGGAAAGCCGCGTGCGCTTATCTGTCAGCACACCACCAGCAGCGCTGAACACACGGTCAGACAGAACGCTGGCTGCGGGGCATGACAAGATCTCCAAGGCGTAAGTGGCGAGCTCCGGCCATTTATCCAGATTGGAAGCCCAAAAAGAGCAAGGGTCCAGTGACACAGTCATGACTTCAATGTTTACTTGGAGATACTCCTGTACCATCATCTCTAGGCGTTGACTATGTGTCAGACTTCTTGTCTCCTGTGGCCTTGCAAAGGATGGGCTAGAAAAGTGGTGAAATTATTCCGCAAAATTGATGTTACCAGCAGATACTGTGTTTCTGTTACGTTTTGACTGCTGAACACTCGACGGTCCCACCGTTGACAAGTTGGAACTGTGAGATTCAATACGTGCACCACTAGTGTTTTGGGGAAAAGCACATGTAAGATTCTGCAACAGTCTCTGCTGATACTCCTGCATGCGTGCATCTCTTTCTATGGCAGGAATAATTTCTGCAAATTTACTTTTGTACCGGGGATCTAACAGTGTGGCAACCCAGTAGTCAGGATTATTTCTAATTCTCTCAATTCGAGGGTCATGTTGCAGGTAGTGCAGCAAGAAGGCACTCATGTGTCTTGCGCATCCAGGAGCACCAAGTCCCTGTTGTGTTGGTGGCGAGGTAACAATCATGCTTCCTTCCTCTGCCCTCTCCCCCCAACCTCGCACAACAGAAATGTGATCAAGGTCTCCTTCATCTGATGAGTCTTCCATCAGTTCATCCTCCACTTATTCCTGGGCTCCTGCACCTTCCTCACTAGTTTGTCTGCTACCATGCGCCCTGGTAAAACCATCTCCCCCACCCTCACATGCCTGCCGCCTTGGTGCTGGAACTTGCAGATGTTAGCCCTTCCGCATACAACTCCTCCTCCTCTACTTCCTCCACCTTCTCTTGTGCCACCACCTGACCCCGAATTCTGTTTAACATGTGCTCCAGCATGTAAATCACCGGAATAGTCATGCTGATAATGGCATCGTCAGCACTAAACATCTTCGTCGCCATTTCAAAACTGTGCAGAAGGGTGCATAGGTCCCTGATCTGAGACCACTCCTCCAGCGTGATTTGCCCCACCTCTGGATCCCGTTGGCCCAGGCTATACGTCAGAACGCTGCCACAGTCGCTGAAACATGTGCAGAGTTGAATTCCACCGGGTAGGCACATCGCATTTTAGCCGGTGAAGTGGCAGGCCCACCGACTTCTGTAGAGATGTAAGTCACTGAGCTGCGGGATGCGAACGGCGGAAGTGAGCACACAGCGACCGTGCCCTCTGCAGAAGGCCATCTAGTCTGGGATAGTGGGCTAAAAATTGCTGGACAACCAGGTTCAACACGTGAGCCATACAAGGCACGTGTGTGACATTGCCCCGGCGAAGGGCCGCACCCAGGTTTGCAGCATTGTCGCACACGGCCTTCCCTGGTTTCAGGTAAAGTGGAGACAACCATTAATGAAACTGGTTCTCCAGAGCTGACCACAAATCCTCAGCTGTGTGACTCACATTTCCCAGACATTTCAACGTAAAAACTGCCTGATGTCGTTGAGCCCTGCTGCCAGCATAGTAAGGAGGTGTGCAGGATCCCTTCTGCACAGTTAGAAAGATTGTGGCATGACCAGACAGGCTTTGGGTGCTGGTGGAGGACCGAGAGGAGGTTGAGGAGGCAGAAGCAGTGGAGGAACTTCGAGATAAAGAGGATTGACGCACAACTCGTGGGGACGGCAAGACTTGGACAGCAGCCCCTTGTTCTGCTGTCACCATAGTTACCCAGTGCCCAGTCAGCGACATGTAACACCCCTGTCCATGCCTACTTGTCCAAGTGTCTGTGGTGAAATGCACCCTGTCACACACAGAGTTTCTCAAAGAAGCGGTGATGTTGTGTGCGACATGCTGGTGGAGCGCAGGCACACCTTTCTTTGAGAAGTAGTGCCGACTGGGCATCAGGTACTGGGGCACTGCGACGGACATAAGGTCTCGAAAATCCTCTTTGTCCACCAGGCAGAAAGGCAGCATTTCTGTAGCCAAGATCTTGCAGATGGTGAAATTCAACATCTTAGCTTTCTCATGGCTAGGAGGAAATGGTCTTTTACTTGTCCACATCTGAGGGACCGAGGGCTGGCTGTTGTGCTTAGACGGGGTTGAGAAGGGTGTCCCCGGCAAACTGCCGGTCTGTGAGGAAGATGCAGGCGGACATGTTAGGTTGCCTTGATCCAAAGGTGGTGCTATCGATGTCGGACAGCGCTGAACACCAGCTGGTGTTTCCACCTCCAAAGAAAATGATGACCTGCCAATCACGCTGGCTGTTGAGGGTAAAGAGGTGGCAGGTCTGCGTCCCAAAACAGGTGTGACTGCTGTCCCCCCAGTCACAGAGGATGAAGAGGCCGCGGATGCACAAGATGTGGCAGACGGTGGTTGGCCCGGCCGGTTAGGCCGCATTGTAGCAAAGTGAGCTTCCCACTGCAACTTATGCTTCATATCCATGTGCCGGTTCATGCATGAAGTACTCAAACTATGTATTTTTTGGCCTCTACTTAGCTTTTGCTGACAAATGTTACAGATAACACGAGTTGGGTCATCTTTATCGATCTGAAAAAATGCCCAGGCTATGCAAGGCTTAGCACCCATGCGACCTGAAGAGCCACCACGACTTGTGGTCAGAGGCAGAGTTGTGTTTGAGGATGCAGTTGTTGACGTGCTTCCAGTACTACGTCTCTGTCCAGGAAGGCGCAACCTGACCTCGACGTTACTAGCATCCTCCTCCACCTCCCCTGCTGACCTCGTCGACTGGCTAACTGTGGGTTGACAGTAAGTGGGATCTCCAACCTCGTCATCATCACCTTGTGTGTTATCACACCCGTCGTCCTCAGAGCCAACCTGTTCCTGCCCTGACAAAAAACTAAAGTTGTCGCTCCAATCAGGTATTTGAGTCTTATCATCGTCTTCCTCATTGTCTCCACCAACAGGAGTTACAATTTGGGAACTTGTATCTACATTATGGTCAGAACCTTCTGCGTCTGGTCCTGGATCCGACTCATAAAGATTCTGGGCATCAGTGCAGATCATTTCCTCGTCTGGATTCACAGAAACTCTGGAGCCGACCTCTGATTCCCAGGCTATAGTATGAGTAAACAGCTCTGCAGACTCAACCATCTGTTCTACCTCATACTCAGACGGGCAGCTGGAGACTTGGGAGCTGTGAGGAAGCAAGTGCGATTGGGGTGACACCTCTGAGGACTGGAGTATTTGTGATGTTGAAGTTGAGGTGGAGGAGAGCCCACTTAAAGGAGCACTTGATATCCGTTGAAGCACCTGCTGTTTTTGTGCCTCATCTGGAATTTGTAGCGATTGGCGTGGCCGTAAGAAAGGGATCTTATCACATTGTCCGCTGAAAGAAGTAGACATCTTACTTTGGCTGGAAGATGGTCTTTCTTCTGCAGATATTACTATTGCTTTAACACCTACCCCACGGACACAACCTTTTTTTCCCTTCCCAACACGCCTATTCCCCTTTCCACCAGCAGCAGGCCTTTTTCCACTCATTTTGGTGGTTAACTAATTCACAACTCTGGAGTTGTTTGCACAAAAAACAATGGATGGGAACCGAGCAGAGCTGAGTGGCCAAACTGTGGTATTAGCCCAAAAGTATTGGCTGGGTTAGATGCAGATAAAAATTATTTTGAATTTGCAACCTGGTGGAGGTTAGTATAGATGGATTAATAGAACAAGACCCACACACTACTACAAGACGAAATATTTTTTCAGAGCTAGATGCAGATAAAAATTATTTTGAATTTGCAACCTGGTGGAGAATAGTATAGATGGACTAATAGAACAAGTCCCACACACTACTACAAGACGAAATATTTTTTCAGAGCTAGATGCAGATAAAAATTATTTTGAATTTGCAACCTGGTGGAGGTTAGTATAGATGGACTAGTAGAACAAGTCCCACACACTGCCACAAGCCAAAATATTTTTTCAGAGCTAGATGCAGATAAAAATTATTTTGAATATACAACCTGGTGGAGGGTAGTATAGATGGATTAATAGAACAAGTCCCACACACTGCTACAAGCCGAAATATTTTTTCAGAGCTAGATGCAGATAAAAATAATTTTGAATTTGCAACCTGGTGGAGGTTAGTATAGATGGACTAATAGAACAAGTCCCACACACTGCTACAAGCCAAAATATTTTTTCAGAGCTAGATGCAGAAAAAAATTATCTTGAATTTGCAACCTGGTGGAGGTTAGTATAGATGGAGTAATAGAACAAGTCCCACACACTGCCACAAGGTGAAATATTTTTTCAGAGCTAGATGCAGATAAAAATTATTTTGAATTTACAACCTGGTGGAGGTTAGTATAGATGGACTAATAGAACAAGTCCCACACACTGCTACAAGCGAAATATTTTTTCAGAGCTAGATGCAGATAAAAATTATTTTGAATTTGCAACCTGGTGGAGAATAGTATAGATGGACTAATAGAACAAGTCCCACACACTACTACAAGATGAAATATTTTTTCAGAGCTAGATGCAGATAAAAATTATTTTGAATTTGCAACCTGGTGGAGGTTAGTATAGATGGACTAATAGAACAAGTCCCACACACTGCCACAAGCCAAAATATTTTTTCAGAGCTAGATGCAGATAAAAATTATTTTGAATATACAACCTGGTGGAGGTTAGTATAGATGGATTAATAGAACAAGTCCCACACACTGCTACAAGCCGAAATATTTTTTCAGAGCTAGATGCAGATAAAAATAATTTTGAATTTGCAACCTGGTGGAGGTTAGTATAGATGGACTAATAGAACAAGTCCCACACACTGCTACAAGCCGAAATATTTTTTCAGAGCTAGATGCAGATAAAAATTATATTGAATTTGCAACCTGGTTGAGGTTAGTATAGATGGATTAATAGAACAAGTCCCACACACTGCTACAAGCCGAAATATTTTTTCAGAGCTAGATGCAGATAAAAATAATTTTGAATTTGCAACCTGGTGGAGGTTAGTATAGATGGACTAATAGAACAAGTCCCACACACTGCTACAAGCCGAAATATTTTTTCAGAGCTAGATGCAGAAAAAAATTATCTTGAATTTGCAACCTGGTGGAGGTTAGTATAGATGGAGTAATAGAACAAGTCCCACACACTGCCACAAGCCGAAATATTTTTTCAGAGCTAGATGCAGATAAAAATTATTTTGAATTTACAACCTGGTGGAGGTTAGTATAGATGGACTAATAGAACAAGTCCCACACACTGCTACAAGCGAAATATTTTTTCAGAGCTAGATGCAGATAAAAATTATTTTGAATTTGCAACCTGGTAGAGGTCTTTACTCCCAACCTATCTATTTAAGAGCACAGACCTGCCTGATAAAAGTGATAGGAACTGATGTAACCTAGCCCTGAAAAGGACTGCAATTACAATTAGTCTTTACTCCCAACCTATCTATTTAAGAGCACAGACCTGCCTGATAAAAGTCGTAGGAAATGATGTAACCTAGTCCTTAAAAGGACTGCAATCACAACTATTCCCTACTCCCAAGCTATCTGTAGATTTGTGCGAAAATTGGCTTGAAATTAACAAAGTATAGCGCACACAGCAACAGCGGTGCCGTCTAACACGCAGCTGCAGCAGTGAGAAAATGGTGGCGACGGGGAAAATGGCTGGGTCTTACAGGGCAAGGACATGTGAAATACACTGCCAATGACACATGCCCTTGCTTGTGTGAAAAAAAGCAGTTCGCTCCGTGTGTGCGCTGCTGCTACTCTGAGAGATTGCACTTCCCCACTGTAAATGCGGGAAAGAGAAAAAAAAATGGAGATCTTCATTATTTATGCAGACATCCATCCCCTGCCCCTCCCCCCGCCCCGCTGTACACTCAAACTGCGTATTAACATTAATTTTCAGCATTACTGAGAAAAAATCCAGTTATGATTTTGGTGCACGAACAGTTATCGAACATAACCTCGAACAGCCGAATTTTTTTCAAATTGTTCATGTTCGCCGAACGGCTCGAACACCGCCCAAAACAGCTTGAATTTGAGATTGGCGAACAGTTCGAGTCGAACACCGCTCATCTCTACTTATAATTAGAGATGAGCGGTGTTCGACTAGAACTGTTCGCCAATCTCAAATTCGAGCTGTTTTAGGCGGTGTTCGAGTTGTTCGACGAACCTGAACGATTTGCAAAAAATTCGGCTGTTCGAGGTTATGTTCGATAACTGTTCATGCACCAAAAGCGTGTCCTGCATGTCTGGCACTATTTAGAGCACCAATCATGCAGGGATTGTCTGCCACTCACTGTAATGCCACAGCCATGGTGGTTGTGGCATTACAGTGATTGCCCAAATCGATGGGAACAGTGCTCACAGTGAAACACGAAAAGCCGGGAATTCAGCAGCGGCATACACCGGTACCCGACAATTTAGAACCGAAAGAATAGAGCTTCACACATAGATTAGATAGATAGAAACATGTCAGCCACATATATATGAAGTACAGGGACAGTGTTGCTTACTGTACTTGTCATTTAGTGTAAAGGATTTATAAAAAAAAATAATAGTGTTTTCATGCACTGTCTCTTTAAAAAAGCCGGCCGGCAATTCAGCAGCAGTACCCGACAATTTATAACAGAAAGAATAGAGCTTCACACATAGATTAGATAGATAGAAACATGTCAGTCACATATATAAGT
This sequence comes from Phyllobates terribilis, assembly GCF_046119375.1. NCBI lineage: Eukaryota > Metazoa > Chordata > Amphibia > Anura > Dendrobatidae > Phyllobates > Phyllobates terribilis. Next base: position 310,148,249 of record NW_027362763.1, on the reverse strand, counting down.
ACAGTGATAGTGTTGATTACTGTACTTGTCATTTAGTGTTAAAATAAAGGATTTATTTAAAAAAAAATTGGCGTGGGGTTCCCCGTAATTTTAGGCTCTAGCGGAGGTTAAGCAGACGGCTGGGGCAGATATTTGAAGCCTGGGAAGGGGGTAATACCCACGGCGCTTCCCAGGTTACTAATATCAGCCCCCAGCGGAATACCTAGCCTTTACTAGCTATTAAAATGGGGGACCCCCCCAAAAATATGACGTGGGGTCCCCCCTATTTTAATAGCTAGCAAAGGCTAGGCCGACAGCTGGGGGCTGATATTAATAGCCCAGGAAGGGTGCCATGAATATTGGCCCCCTCCCAGGCTAGAAACACCAGCCGTCAGCCGCCCCAGAAATGGCGCATCCATAGGATGCGCCAATTCTGGCACTTAGCCTCGCTCTTCCCACTGCCCTGTAGCGGTGGCAGTGGGGTAATAGGGTTGGGGTTGATGTCAGCTTATAATGCCAGCTGACATCAAGCCCAGGTTAGTAATGGAGAGGCGTCTATAAAACACCCCCATTACTAACCCCATAGTCAAAGTTAAAAGAAAACACAAACACCCAGAATAAAGTCCTTTAATTGAAATAAAGACACAATCCTTTATTGTTCTAAATTAAACCATACTTACCACCACGCCCATTCCAGCTGAAGCCAACGATCTCCTGCAATAAAAGTAAAATAATAAAGCAACCTCATCCTTACCTTTCCATGGTTCCCAGGACAGCTTCAGCTCTGCTACATCGAGATGACAGGCTGGATCACAGCAGAACGCTGCCATCCAGCCTGTCATCCCGCGGACACTGAGAAGCGCAGGCATGCTTGCGCTCCTCAGTATCTCGCTGTGACGGCATCCAGATGAGCCGACAATGAACTCGGCTCACCTCATGCACGTCACTGACAGCGTGGGAGAATTCTCCTGCACTCAGCGCTTCAGCGTGAGAATTTTCCCACGCTGTCAGTGACGTGCATGAGGTGAGCCGAGTTCATTGAACATGAATGAGCTCACCTCATGCACGTCACTGACAGCGTGGGAAAATTCTCACGCTGAAGCGCTGAGTGCAGGAGAATTTTCCCACGCTGTCAGTGACGTGCATGAGGTGAGCTCATTCATGTCCATTGAACTCAGCTGACCTCATGTACGTCACTGACAGCGTGGGAGAATTCTCACGCTGAAGCGCTGAGTGCAGGAGAATTCTTCCACGCTGTCAGTGACGTACATGAGGTGAGCTGAGTTCATTGGACATGACCTCGGCTCATCTGGATGCCGTCACAGCCAGACACTGAGGAGCGCAAGCAAGCCTGCGCTTCTCAGTGTCTGCGGGATGACAGGCTGGATGGCAGCGTTCTGCTGCGGTCCAGCCTGTCATCTCGATGTAGCAGAGCTGAAGCTGTCGTGGGAACCATGGAAAGGTAAGGATGAGGTTGCTTTATTATTTTTCTTTTATTGCAGGAGATCGTTGGCTTCAGCTGGAATGGGCGTGATGGTAAGTATGGTTTTATTTAGAACAATAAAGAATTGTGTCTTTATTTCAATTAAAGGACTTTATTCTGGGTGTTTGTGTTTTTTTTTTAACTTTGACTATGGGGTTAGTAATGGGGGTGTCTTATAGACGCCTCTCCATTACTAACCTGGGCTTGATGTCAGCTGGCATTATAAGCTGACATCAACCCCAGCCCTATTACCCCACTGTCACCGCTACAGGGCAGTGGGAAGAACGAGGCTAAGTGCCAGAATTGGCGCATCCTATGGATGCGCCATTTCTGGGGCGGCTGACGACTGGTGTTTCTAGCCTGGGAGGGGGCCAATATTCATGGCACCCTTCCTGGGCTATTAATATCAGCCCCCAGCTGTCTGCCTAGCCTTTGCTAGCTATTAAAAAAGGGGGGACCCCACGTCATTTTTTTGGGGGGGGTCCCCCATTTAAATAGCTAGTAAAGGCTAGGTATTCAGCTGGGGGCTGATATTAGTAGCCTGTGAAGCTCCATGAGTATTACCCCCTTCCTAGGCTTCAAACATCTGCCCCAGCCGTCTGCTTAACCTCCGCTAGAGCCTAAAATTACGGGGACCCCCACGCCAATTTTTTTTTTAATAAATCCTTTATTTTAACACTAAATGACAAGTACAGTAATCAACACTGTCACTGTACTTCATATATATGTGACTGACATGTTTCTATCTATCTAATCTATGTGTGATGCTCTATCTTTCTGTTCTAAATTGTCGGGTACAGATGCTGAATTGCCGGCCGGCTGTTTTAAAGAGACGGTGCATGAAAACACTATTATTTTTTTAAATAAATCCTTTACACTAAATGACAAGTACAGTAACCAACACTATCACTGTACTTATTATATATGCGATTGGCATGTTTATATCTATCTATGTGTGATGCTCTATCTTTCTGTTATAAATTGTCGGGTACAGATGCTGAATTGCCGGCCGGCTTTTTTAAAGAGACGGTGCATGAAAACACTATTATTTTTTTAAATAAATGCTTTACACTAAATGACAAGTACAGTAAGCAACACTGTCACTGTGCTTCTTATATGTGTGACTGACATGTTTCTATCTATCTAATCTATGTTTGATGCTCTATTCCTTCTTGTCTAAATTTTCGGGTACCGGTGTATGCCGCTGCTGAATTGCCGGCCGGCTTTTTTAAAGAGAGCGTCTTCTGAGCAGTTTGTCAGCTTTTGGACACCTTTGAAGGTGTTTTCTATGTGTTTCTATGTGTTTTTGTTTGCCTGCCATTGGTTTTAACGGTGTTCGACGGTGTTCTAAGGTGTTCGACGAACAGTTCAACGAACAGTTCCTCGAACATCCCGGTGTTCGACGAACCGAACCGAACCCGAACACTACGGGGGTGGCTCAACACTACTTATAATGCCAGCTGACATCAAGCCCAGGTTAGTAATGGAGAGGCGTCTATAAGACACCCCCATTACTAACCCCATAGTCAAAGTTAAAAAAAAACACAAAAACCCAGAATAAAGTCCTTTAATTGAAATAAACACATAATTCTTTAATGTTCTAAATTAAACCATACTTACCGTCACGCCCATTCCAGCTGAAGCCAACGATCTCCTGAAATAAAAGAAAAATAATAAAGCAACATCATCCTTACCTTTCCATGGTTCCCAGGACGGCTCCAGCTCTGCTACATTCACATGACAGGCAGGATCGCAGCCGAAAGCTGCCATCCAGCTTGCCATGTCGCAGACACTGAGAAGCGCAGGCATGCTTTCGCTCTGCAGTGTCTCTGAAGGATGACAAGCTGGATGGCAGCGCTCAGCTGCGATCCAGCCTGTCATCTCAATGCCATCCCAGCATGGGAGAATTCTCCTGCTCAAGCGCTGAGCGCAGGAGAATTCTCCCACGCTGTCAGTGACGTGCATGAGGTGAGCTGAGTTCATTGGACATGAACTCGGCTCATCTGGATGCCGTCACAGCCAGACACTGAGGAGCGCAAGCATGCCTGCGCTTCTCAGTGTCTGCGGCATGGCAAGCTGGATGGGCGTGATGGTAAGTATGGTTTAATTTAGAACATTAAAAAATTGTGTGTTTATTTCAATTAAAGGACTTTATTCTGGGTGTTGTGTTTTTTAAAATACTTTACTATAAATTCATGGCGGTCTAATATTGGCGTGACCCCATGAATTTCGGGCTTAGGGCAAGCTGATAATGCCAAGCTGGCCTTAACCCCTTTATTACCCAGTGAGCCACCGCACCAGGGCCCTGGATGAGTTGGGTACAACGCCAGAAGATGGCGCTTCTATGAACGCGCCATTTTCTGGGGTGGCTGCGGACTGCAATTTGCAGCGGGTGGGGCCCAGAAAGCTTGGGCCTCCCTGCGCTGCGGATTCCAGCCCCCAGCTGCCTAGTTGTACCTGGCAGGACACAAAAATAGGGCGAAGCCCCGCGTAAATTTTTTTTAATTATTTCATGAAATTCATGAAATTATTTAAAAAAAATATATGTGTGGCTTCGCCCTATTTTTGTGTCCAGCCAGGTACAGCAGGCAGGAACGGGCTGCCCCCAACCCCCAGATGCCTATTTGTACCTGGCTGGAAACAAAAATACAGGGAAGCCTTTTTTTAATTATTTCATGAATTTCATGAAATTCTTGAAATAATTTCATGAATTTCAGAGACGCTGCAGAGCGCAAGCATGCCTGCGCTCTGCAGTGTCTATGAAGGATGGCATGCTGGATGGCTGCGCTCAGCTGCGATCCAGCCTGTCTTCTCAATGCCATCCCAGCTTGGGGGAATTCTCCTGTGCTCACCGCATGCGCAGGAGAATTCTTCCACGCTGTCAGTGACGTGCATGAGGTGAGCTGAGTTCATTGGACATGAACTCGGCTCATCTGGATGCCGTCACAGCCAGACACTGAAGAGCGCAAGCATGCCTGCGCTTCTCAGTTTCTGCGGCATGGCAAGCTGAATGGCAGCTTTCGGCTGCGATCCAGCCTGTCATGTGAATGTAACAGAGCTGGAGCTGACCTGGGAACCATGGAAAGGTAAGAATGAGGTTGGTTTATTATTTTATTTTCATTGCAGGAGATCGTTGGCTTCAGCTGGAATGGGCGTGATGGTAAGTATGGTTTTATTTAGAACATTAAAGAATTGTGTGTTTATTTCAATTAAAGGACTTTATTCCGGGTGTTTGTGCTTTTTTTTAACTTTGACTATGGGGTTAGTAATCGGCGTGTCTTATAGACGCCTCTCCATTACTAAATATAATAAAGGTATATTCCCGGCACACATATGAAAAGGCAGAAAGTTTGATGCAAATAAAAGTATGTTTATTGATATGACAGATCCTCAAAAAATCCGACGATCATTTCAATCAATTTGATTTTCATCAGGGACTGGGATCTATACAGGCACAAATATAACATACATCATGCTTTATTCGACCAAAATAGCAGTAATACACAGAAAAGGAGACGTCCCTCACAATATGCATAGAAAAATGAGAAAAAACAAATAAAACGGAAAATATACATAGATCATGAAATGAAAAAAGGAAAAACAAATCAAAAGAGTACCTCAATTCATATATATTGAATACGATGCCAGTGTCGTGGCTCAGTAACCCGCAACCCGAGTCCTGTATATAGGAAATTATAATTAGATGTATACCCATATATGTATAGAATACGGTAAGTGAGAAAAGTTACTAATATATGTAAAAGATTACATTAGATGTATACATATATGCACATAAAATGCAGAAAGTGACAGGAATGGATAATATATGAATAAATTACCTAATGGTATATAGAGAAATAGAATCACCCAGTAGTATACATAGAAGGATCTTCTTCCCAAAAGGATGTTTGCACAGGGAGAACCCAATATGAGGAAGAGGGGAGGAAGATCAATACCACACACATGGGATCCGTAATGCAAGGACTTTGGAATTATAAGTGAAAGGTAAATGCAGGGCATAGGATGACAACTGAAAAAAATAATGCCAGTATCAGTAACTATGTCAAGGTATTGGCAAAGGAAGTGAAAAGAGTACCACATGCCTACCTTAGGAGCTGCACCAGGTGATTCTGCCGTCGGATGTGCTGTGCCCACCATGCTGGATCGTTTAAATACACCATGACATTGTTACTGATACTGGCATTATTCTTCTATGTATACTACTGGGTGATTCTATTTCTCTATATACCATTAGGTAATTTATTCATATATTATCCATTCCTGTCACTTTCTGCATTTTATGTGCATATATGTATACATCTAATGTAATCTTTTACATATATTAGTAACTCTTCTCACTTACCGTATTCTATACATATATGGGTATATATCTAATTATGATTTCCTATATACAGGACCCGGGTAGCGGGTTACTGAGCCACGACACTGGCATCCTATTCAATATATTTGAATTGAGGTACTCTTTTGATTTGTTTTTCCTTTTTTCATTTCATGATCTATGTATATTTTCCGTTTTATTTGTTTTTTCTCATTTTTCTATGCATATTGTGAGGGACGTCTCCTTTTCTGTGTATTACTGCTATTTTGGTCGAATAAAGCATGATGTATGTTATATTTGTGCCTGTATAGATCCCAGTCCAGGAAGAAAATCAAATTGATTGAAACGATCGTCGGATTTTTTGAGGATCTGTCATATCAATAAACATACTTTTATTTGCATCAAACTTTCTGCCTTTTCATATGTGTGCCGGGAATATACTTTTATTATATTTAGACTATTTTTTCCTGAGCACCTATCTTATCGGTTGAGCACAGCCTTCATTCTCTATATGCCTCTCCATTACTAACCTGGGCTTGATGTCAGCTGGCATTATAAGCTGACATCAACCCCAACCCTATTACCCCACTGCCACCGCTACAGGGCAGTGGGAAGAGGGAGGCTAAGTACCAGAATTGGCGCATCCTATGGATGCGCCATTTCTGGGGCGGCTGACGGCTGGTGTTTCTAGCCTGGGAGGGGGCCAATATTCATGGCACCATTCCTGAGCTATTAATATCAGCCCCCAGCTCTCTGCCTAGCCTTTGCTAGCTATTAAAGTAGTGGGGACCCCACGTCATTTTTTGGGGGGTGGGGTCTCCCCTTTTAATAGCTAGTAAAGGCTAGGTATTCAGCTGGGGGCTGATATTAGTAGCCTGGGAAGCTCCGTGGGTATTACCCCCTTCCCAGGCTTCAAACATCTGCCCCAGCCATCTGCTTAACCTCCGATAGAGACTAACATTACGGGGAACCCAACGCCAATTTTTTTTTAAATAAATCCTTTATTTTAACACTAAATGACATGTACAGTAACCAACACTGTCACTCTACTTATTATATATGTGACTGACATTTTTCTATCTATCTAATCTATATGTGATGCTCTATTCTTTCTGTTCTAAATTGTCGGGTACCGATGTATGCCGCTGATGAATTGCCGGCCGGCTTTTTTAAAGAGACGGGTGCATGAAAACACTATTATTTTTTTTAAATAAATCCTTTATTGTAACACTAAATAACAAGTACAGTAACCAACACTGTCACTGTACTTATTATACACTGTGTTCTAAATTATTATGCAAATAATATTTTCTCAGATTTTCCCAAATTACCTATATGAATTGCAGTCATTGTAATTTTCCAGTCAAATAACTATTAGAGTATAATTGAAAGGTTTTTGTACAAACTGCCTATGATAACAGTATATTTTTAAAAAAATAAAAAAACTCAAACTGCACTCAAAATACATGTTCTAAATTATTATGCACAGCAGAGTTTTCAACATTTTCATTTTAATAAAGAACAAAAAAATGGTCATTTTTGAAATTATAAGCATTAGCAGGTTATTACAAACTTAAATCAAACAGTTTTCAACTCAAAACTTTATTCTAGGTGATGTTACATTTGCACATAGGACCCCTTGTTTGAAAGGAGCTTCTGAACTCTCTCGTCCATTGAATTTGTCAGGTTTTGGATGGTTTCTGCTTTAATTGTTTTGCATGAGGACAGAATACCCTCCCAGAGCTGTTGCTTAGATGTGAACTGCCTCCCGCCATCATAGACACTCCTTTTGATGATGCTCCAGAGGTTCTCAATGGGGTTGAGGTCAGGGGAGCATGGGTGCCACACCATAAGTTTGTCCCCTTTTATGCCCATAGCAGCCAGAGATGCAGATGTGTTATGTGCAGCATGAGACGGGACATTATCATGCATGAAATGATCTTGATGGTCCAGATGGATGGAGTGGAGGATGGCTGGTTGATGGACACCCCATGCAAACACGGCTACGGCGCTAACAAGGAGGAGGTGGAGTAATGTTTTGGGCTGGAATCATGGGGAGAGAGATTGTCGGCTTTTTTAGGATCCCTGAAGGGGTAAAGATGAACTCCATAATGTATGTTGAGTTTCTCAAACAGCACTTCCTTCCATGGTTCAAGAAGAAGAACCGTGCATTCCGCAGCAAGATCATTTTCATGCATGATAATGCCCCGTCTCATGCTGCACATAACACATCTGCATCTCTGACTGCTATGGGCATAAAAGGGGACAAACTTATGGTGTGGCACCCATGCTCCCCTGACCTCAACCCCATTGAGAACCTCTGGAGCATCATCAAAAGGAGTGTCTATGATGGCGGGAGACAGTTCACATCTAAGCAACAGCTCTGGGAGGGTATTCTGTCCTCATGCAAAACAATTGAAGCAGAAACCATCCAAAACCTGACAAATTCAATGGAGGAGAGAGTTCAGAAGCTCTTTTCGAACAAGGGGTCCTATGTGCAAATGTAACATCACCTAGAATAAAGTTTTGAGTTGAAAACTGTTTGATTTCAGTTTGTAATAACCTGCTAATGCTTATAATTTCAAAAATGACCATTTTTTTGTTCTTTATTAAAATGAAAAGGTTGAAAACTCTGCTGTGCATAATAATTTGGAACATGCATTTTGAGTGCTGTTTGAGTTTTTAATTTTTTTAAAAATATACTGTTATCATAGGCAGTTTGTACAAAAACCTTTCAATTGTACTCTAATAGTTATTTGACTGGAAAATTACAATGACTGCAATTCATATAGGTAATTTGGGAAAATCTAAGAAAATATTATTTGCATAATAATTTGTAACACAGTGTATATGTGACTGACATGTTTCTATCTATCTAATCTATGTGTGATGCTCTATTCTTTCTGTTCTAAATTGTCGGGTATAGGCAGGGCCGGCGTCACCACCTGGCGCACCCGGGCAAGTGCCGGGGTCCTGGATTAACAGAGGGGCCCACTGGCAGTCTGGGACAATGTTGCTCGCTCTGGGAGTGTCTAAAATGGAGTTGCTCCCGGGAGGTGATGATGTGATTGGAAGGGGCGGCGCCTCCTCCAGTTCAGTGCCCACCGATACCAGGAAGCAGCGTGGTGCTGCTGAGGCTGCTGTATATGAGGTGATGCTTCATTACAGATCCTGGGAGGGCTGAGGAGCTGCATAAGTGGTCAGTGTGGAGACAGCAATTATGTATTTAGTTTTTATGTATAGGACAAAGTGTAAATGGTCTGATACTGTGTTTTGGGGGCATAAAAATGTGGATCAGGTTACTACATGAGGGTTGCATGTAGTGGGTCTTGCGCACAGAATGTGCACAGTTCTGCAGGTTGTGAGGGCTTACATAACTAAAGGTTTGATGTTGAGGGTCTTGCACATAGAAGATAGTGATGCATGCATGTGCTGGATGTTGTGGGGCCTTTCACAGGGAAGGGATTGTCCACTGCTAGGACAACCCCTGTTCATACCCCACGCTTGGCCCAGATAAAATAAAAAAGCCTATACTCAGCTCTGATGCCGTTTCAGCGGTGTCGGTACAAGCGGGCTCTGGGCTCCAGTGCGGATGTTGTGTCAAGTGACCCCGGCACCCAGTCAGCGCTGGCGTCACTGTCCCCACCTTCGTACAAACTGAACATGAAGAGGAAATCTGAGATCAGCCACAGCCCAGACTTCCTGTTGATGTTCGATTTGTACGAAGGTGGGGACAGTGACGCCAGCGCTGACTGGTCGCTGGGGTCACGTGTCACAACAACCGCACGGGAGCCCAGAGACCACTCGTACCGACACCGCTGAAACGGCATCAGAGCTGAGTATAGGCTTTTTTATTTTATCTGGGCCAAGCGTGGGATATGAAAAGGGTTTGTCCTAGTAGCAAATAACCCCTTTAATGTAGTATGTTGTGGGTCTTGCACAGGGAAGGGGGGGAAGATGATGTACATAAAATGTGCTGATGCTTCATGCACAGGGCTGCCTGCATGTTGTGGGGCTTGCACAGTGAAGGGGGTGATGCATGCATGGCACTGCATATTGTGGGGAATTGCATAGGGAAGTGATGTTGCATGTTGGGGACTTGCATATGTAAGTGGGTGATGTTGAGGGTCTAGCACAAGGAAGGGGGTGGTGCATGCATGTGCTGCATGTTGTGGGGGCTTTTACAGGGAATGAGTTATGTGCACACCATCCGTACTGTCAACGCTTTGAATGCAGTATACTTTATGCTGCGTCCAAAGCGCTGCACGCAGGTGAATCCGCATGTGTTCATTGAACCATGTGGATTCACCCCATCCTATACATTGCACTGATCTAATTTCTCTTGCGGAGACTAGCGACTCCGCAAGAGAAATTGCCGGAAAGACGCGCCGCATGTTCATGTCCGCGGGTGATCCGCAGGTGCCTGGAGATGCATAGTGGGCATGGGATTTCTTCAAATTCCATCCACTTTGCTTGTAATGTCGAATGCTGTGGTTTGCACGCAGCGCAAGTGTGCTGCATCCAATCAGCAGCGTTTACTGACCGTGTGCACATACCCTTTATGTTGCATGTTGGCGCCTTGCATATGTAAGGGGGTGATGTTGCATTTCATTCCTCTTGCATGTGGAATTTGACTGATGCTACATGTTGGGGGACTTACACACTTAAGGGGTGCATCTGGAATCATAATATCTGTTAAAGGGGCCCACTGAGACTCTTTCACCCGGGGCCCACAAAAACCTGGAGCCGGCCCTGGTACTGGTGTATGCCGCTGATGAATTGTCGGCTTTTCATGTTTCACTGTGAGCACTGTTCCCATCAATTTGGGCAATCACTGTAATGCCACAACCACCATGGCTGTGACATTACAGTGAGTGGCAGACAATCCCTGCATGATTGGTGCTCTAAATAGCGCCAAACATCAGGAAGTTACTTTCATTATGTGCATTGCACGATCAAAGTAACTTGCGCCTGTGCAGGGCTGACAGCCTGCATAGCATAGAGATGCTGCTGCATCCCTATACTATACAAGCGATCAGCCTGCAAAAAATGAAAGTCCCATACTGGGACAAAGTGTAAAAGTAAAAAAAAGTGTCAGAAAAAGGAAAAAAAAAATGAAAAAATATAAAAAAAATAAATAAAAAATAATCCAAAAAATATAAAAATATACTGTACTCATAAATAAATATTATTATGAAAAAAACAAACAATAAGAGTACACATTTCGTATCGCCGCATCCCGAACAACCTGACCTATAAAACTGTCCCACTAGTTAACGCCTTTAGTGAACACTAGTAATGGGCGAGCACTAAAATGCTCGGGTGCTCGATGCTCGGGTCGAGCACATTGGAATACTCGGGTGCTAGACCCGAGCAACGAGCCCAATGTAAGTCTATGGGACACTCGAGCATTTTTCAGGTGACTTCCCCTGGCCATCTGCAGAAGGCCTAAAAATTGCCCAAATCGATTGGAACAGTGCTCAAATGACATGGGAACAGCATGGGGAAGACCCCTGGAAGCATTTCTGACTCTCAGGTCACTTCTGTCAACAACGTTGTCAGAGGTATTACGACACTTTTACGGACTCACAATAAAACATACAAAAACTAAACCAAAATGGATTTTTCAGGGTAATGACTTGTATATAAAGCAAAATAAATAACCAAAAACAAAAATGCTCCTCCACACCTTGGGCTATGTTCACACGTAGCATTTTTGATGCGGTTTTGCACTTTTGCATTGCTTTCAACTGTGACAAATGCATTCACCAGGAAATGTCATTTAAACATTTTACAACCTTATCTGGCCATGTGGTATGTGAGATATCATCAGACACATCATGTTTCATTTATGAAGGAGGGACTCTGAAAGTCACAAAGCCTAATTTTATAGGGCCATCAGGCGGCCTTTACTATTCTTAAAGGGCCAGCAGTCGGCCCTCACTATTCTTAGAGAGCCATCAGCCGGCTATGTTTTATTGTTCCCATTACTAAAGAGTGGGTCTCCTATACTGTTATTGCATATGCAGTGAGTGGCAGGGCACCCCAAAATTTGGTCGCACCCCAATACCACTTTGAAAATTTGGACGCACTCCAATACCCCTTTGAAGAGACTTAGAGGAGGGCCTACTGAAAACAATGTTCCCATTATTAGGAAGTAGGTCTCCCATTGTGTTTGCCAATGCAGTGAATTCAAGGGTTGCCAAAAATTTGGAGGCACTCCAATGCACCTTGGAAGAGATGTGGAGGTCAGAGGGCCTCCTGAAAACAATGTTCCCATTATTAGGAAGTGGGTCTTCCATTGTGTTTGTCTTTGCAGTGAGTGCAAGGGTTGCCAAAAATTTGAAGGCACTCCAATGCCCCTTGGAAGAGACGTGGAGGTCAGAGGGTCTCCTGAAAACAATGTTCCCATTATTAGGAAGTGGGTCTCCCATTGTGTTTGCCTATGCAGTAAATGCAAGGGTTGCCAAAAATTTGGAGGCACTCCAAAGCCCCTTGGAAGAGACGTAGGGGAGGGCCTCCTGAAAAAAAATGTTCCCATTATTAGGAAGTAGGTCTCCCATTGTGTTTGCCTATGCAGTGAATGCAAGGGTTGCCAAAAATTTGGAGGCACTCCAATACACCTTGGAAGAGACGTGGAGGAGGGCCTCATAGAAAAATGTTCCCATTAGAAAGGAGCAGGTCTCCTATACTTGTAATGCCCATGAATTAAGTGTATGGGTTGACAAACATTTACCCCTGGGGGGTATACATGAACATACTGTATAAAATTTTTTTTTATGGGCATCATAAACACCCTTTAAAATAATTATGTGGGTGTTGCATCACGGACCACGGTCACCCTGGTGATATGGTGGTGGAGGATGAGGATGAGGAGAAGGACAAGAGCAAATAGTCAAAATCAGGAAGTGTATACCCATGTGTGGGTGCGGAGAGGTGCATGGGAATACACCTCCCAAAAAAAACCACTGGATTTGAGTTTATATTACGCTGCTATCATTCGGTGGTGTTGAGAAGTCTGGCCCAATCCAGCCCTTGTTCATTTATATGAGTCAGCCTGTCAGCATTTTCAGTTGACAGGCAGATGCGCTTATCAGTTATAATTCCCCAGCAGCACTAAAAACCCGCTATGATAAAACACTGGTGGCAGGGCAGGCCAGGACCTCCAAGGCGTAGAGAGCCAGTTCATTCCACGTATCCATCTTGGATACCCAATAATTATAAGGCACAGAGGAATCACGGAGGACGTTGGTACAGTCGGCAAGGTAATCCCTCAGCATCTTCCCAAACTTTGCACTCCTTGTGAGAGTACCCCGCGCCTCAGGGCTTGTGCGATGGGAGGGGCTGAGAAAATTCTCCCAGAACTTTGAAAGTGTTCCCCTGCCTCTACTGGATTGAAGTTGTGTCTCTCTCGCCTGTACTCCTTGGTTGTCCAACGAACTGTGACCTCTGCCGCCAGCATTTTCAGAAGGGAATTTTTTTAATAGTTCTGCAACAAGGGCCTTCTGGTACATTTTTGTAGACCTGTCCGCCTCAGGATTAAGAGATATAAAGTTCTCCTTGTAGCGTGGGTCTAGAAGTGTCATCAACCAGTAATGACTGTCACCCAAAATTTTGAAAACGCGAGGGTCATGGAAAAGGTGGCGTAACATAAACTCAGTCATGCGTGCCAGACTGCTAACAGGCAAGACTTCCGTGTCCTCATCAAGAGGATGAGTGACCATGCTCTCCTCCTCCTCTCTGTCCTCTGGCCATCCACACTGAACAGATGGTATGACAGTTGTGCAGGTAGTACCGTCTATGGCGCATGAAACTAGCTCCTGTTCTTTCTCCTCTTCCTCCTCTTCCTCATTGTCACCAAATCCACATTGGGATGAGATGAGGCTGTGCAGTGTGTAATTACCCTGTATGGTTCCTTGCTCCATCTCATTGTGCTCCGCCTGCAATGCATCCTCTTTGATTGTGAGCAGAGATCATTTCAGAACACAGAGAAGCAGGATGGTGATGCTAATTATGACATCATCACCGCAAACCATCTTGGTGGAGTCCTGAAAGTTTTGGAGTATGGTAAATATGTCTGAAATCCATTCCACTCCTGAGGTCTTATGTGTGGAGTCTGAACTGAATACCGACGGCCTTGTTGATGCTGGTACTCAACAACTGCCCTCTTCTGCTCACAAATCCTTCCCAACATCTGCAGTGTAGAGTTCCAATGCATGGGGACATCACACACCAGTCTGTGAGCCGGAAGTTGCAAATGCTGCTGAAACACGGCAAGGGCGGCGGAAGCTGTAGATGACTTTCTAAAATGGGCACTCAGATGGCGTACTTTAACAAGCAGATCTGGCAGCTTCGGGTAGAATTTGAGAAACTGCTGAACCACGAGGTTAAGCACATGGGCCAGGCATGGTACGTGTGTGAACTCGCCTCGCCTCAGAGCCACCACCAGGTTCCTGCCATTGTCACACACGACCATGCCTGGCTGTAGGTCCAGCGTTGTGAGCCGCAGATCTGCCTGCTCTTTCAGAGCTGTCCACAACTCTTCAGCATTGTGCGGTTTGTCACCTAAGCATATTAGCTTCAGCACAGCCTGTTGCCGCTTGGCCGAGGCAGTGCTGCAGTGCTTCCAGCTAGTGACTGATGTGGTCATTTCGGAGATGAAGGCTGAAGAGGAGGAGGAGGCTGAGGAGGATGAGGTGCAGGAGCTGTAGACTGTGGGGGCAACCCTGATTTACCTACAGCCCACAATCCTTGGCGTCAGGAGGACATGTTCTGTCCCAAGGTCCGACTGGGTCCCGGCTTCCACTATGTTAATCCAGTGTGCCATCAGCGAGATGTACCATCCCTGCCCACAAGCACTTGTCCACGTGTCCGTGGTTAGGTGGACTTTCCCGGTAACTGCGTTGTTGAGGGCGCGGATAATGTTTGGAGACACGTGCTTGTTTAATGTGCGGACGGCATACCGGGAGAAATAGTGGCAGCTGGGGACCGAGTACCGAGGGATGGCCGCCGCCATCAGGTTGCGGAATGCTTCCATCTCCACGAGTCTAAAAGGCAACATTTCGAGCGCAAGCAGTCGTGAAATGTGGGAATTTAGTAGTGTGGCCTGTGGGGCATTGGCTGCATTTTTGCGCTTGCGTTCCAAGGACTGCGGTATGGACAACTGAACGCTGCACTGGGACAAGGATGTGGACATGCTTCCTGATGCTGGTACTTGAAAGTGTGCAACGACAGGTGCAGGGCAGGAGGCATCTTCGCATGCACCATGGACAGAGGATTGGCTTGCATGCACAATAGCGGAAGAAGCAACTGTGCCTCCCGCAGACACTGTTCCTGGACCCTGGGGTTCGGCCCACACAGTCGGGTGCTTTGCTGCCATGTGCCTGATCATGCTGGTGGTGTTCAGGCTGCTAGTTTTGCCACCCCTGCTGATGCTGACCTAGCAGGTGGTGCAAATGGCCTTTTTGGAGTTATCGGCAAAGTCTTTAAAAAACAACCAGACTCGGGAAGACCTAACAGTTGTACCGGCAACTTCCTTCGTGTTGGTGTTACGGGGAATGGTTGCCTGCCTTCTGTCTGCGGCCACCACACTGCTACTTCCTGCCTGTTGGGGTGCTCTGCCTCCCTTCCCCTTGTGCTGCTGTCCACGCTCTGCATATCCTCCTGCCGAGTTGGGTCAGTTACTATATCATCCACCACCTCGTCTTTCACTTCCGCACCTTGGTCCTCCTCCTGACTTTCTGCCAATTGTGTCTCATCATTGTCCACCTCTTGTGACACTTTCCCACCGCCACCTTCGTGTGACTGTGGCAGCTCAAATATTTGGCCATCGCTACATGCGATCTCCTCTTGCCCCGCTTCAAGTGGACCGGGCAAGAGGCCCGAATCTATAAATGTAAAAGTGAACAGCTCTTCAGAGTTTCCAAGTGTGGGATCAGTTGTCTCCGGGCACTCAGCATGGTGGGAGGAAGGAGGATCAGGGAGAGGAATATGCCGTCCAGACTCACGGCTACTGAGACTTGACCGTGTGGAAGACAGGGTGGTTGTGGTGGTGGCTAACTGACTGGAAGCATTATCCGCTATCCAACCAACAACCTTTTGACACTGCTCTGTGTTCAATAGTGGTGTGCTGCGGTCCCCTACTAATTGGGACAGGAAGGTCGGGCGAGAAGATGTGGGTGTTTGTTGTGGCACAATTTCAGCTTGCCCACGGCCTTGGCCTCTGCATGCACCATCACCATTACGTCCAGTTCCCCGTCCCTTACAACACTGCTTGCCCATTTTAAATGGAGGACAATATCTTTCACGCTCACTACAAATGGCTGAATTTGGAGAAAAGTTATATGTAATCTGTGTGATGGAGAAACCACAGTTTTAAATACCTGGCCTGTAGGTAACTATTTTGAACAGCAAACCGGTGTCGAAAACTTTGCTGACACAATGAAAAAAAATTAGAATGGAGCCCAGAAATGGCAGAATTTTCAGCGCAATTAAATGTGATCCGTGTGACGGACAAACCACAGTTTTAAATAGCTGGATTTTTAGCGCTGTAATATGGAAAGGACCTGGATATATTCTGCAGTGCCAACAAGCAAATGGCACAGAAAAACAGTGTTCTCTGGACTGCTTTATAAGCAAATAATGAGGATTAAGATCCAAAAAAAAGTATTCCTGGCCCCTGAGACCTGGGCCTTTGTCTAGAAATATCTAACAGCAGCAGAAGACAGAACTGGAATGGAGCCTCTTGTGCTATATGCACTGCAGTCTGCTATGTACCCTGCCTGCCTGCCTATATACACTGCCTGCCTGATAGATCTGCAGATGGATTAGTCCTCAGAAGGACAGTTTGTTGAGATGGATATGTGTAATGTACTTGTTATCTCCCTACACTACCTAATACACAACCAAATCTCTCCCTAGCTCAGCAGCACCTCTCCCTGCACTGCCTGATTGCGGAGTAGACAGAGGAGCACAGTGGCGCCAGGTCTGATATACAACCCCTGGCTAAAATTATGGAATCACCGGGCTCGGAGGATGTTCATTCAGTTGTTTAATCTTGTTGAAAAAAAGCAGTTCACAGACATGGCACAAAACTAAAGTCATTTCAAATGTCAACTTCAGGGATTTAAGAAACACTAAAAGAAATCAAGATTAAAAATGTGGTACTCAGTAAGGGTAATTATTTGCAGACCAAGCAGAGGGAAAAATTATGGAATCACTCAATTCTGAGGAAAAAATTATGGAATCATGAAAAACAAACACACAAAAGAACACTCCAATACAACACTAGTATTTTGTTGCACCACCTCTGGCTTTAATAAAAGCTTGCAGTCTCTGAGGCATGGACTTAATGAGTGACAAATAGTACTCTTCATCAATCTGGCTCCAACTTTCTCTGATTGCTTTGCAGGTTGGAGCCTTGTCATGGACCATTTTCTTCAACTTCCACCAAAGATTTTCAATTGGATTGAGATCCGGACTATTTGCAGGCCATGACATTGACCTTATGTGTCTTCTTTCAAGGAATGTTTTCACAGTTTTTGCTCTATGGCAGGATGCATTATCATCTTGAAAAATGATGTCATCATCCCCAAACATCTTTCAACTGTCCAAAATACCAATGTAAACTTGGGCATTTATTGAAGATGTACTGACAGGAATCTCCCCAATGCCTTTACCTGACATGCAGCCCCATATCATCAATGACTGTGGAAATTTGCATGTTCTCTTCATTAGTGTTGAGCCACCCCCGTAGTGTTCGGGTTCGGTTCGGTTCGTCGAACACCGGGATGTTCGAGGAACTGTTCGTCGAACTGTTCGTCGAACACCTTAGAACACCGTCGAACACCGTTAAAACCAATGGCAGGCAAACAAAAACACATAGAAACACATAGAAAACACCTGCAAAGGTGTCCAAAAGCTGACAAACTGCTCAGAAGACACTCTCTTTAAAAAAGCCGGCCGGCAAATTCAGCAGCGGCATACACCGGTACCCGACAATTTAGACAAGAAGGAATAGAGCATCACACATAGATTAGATAGATAGAAACATGTCAGTCACACATATAAGAAGCACAGTGACAGTGTTGGTTACTGCACTTGTCATTTAGTGTAAAGGATTTATTAAAAAAAATATTAGTGTTTTCATGCACCGTCTCTTTAAAAAAGCCGGCCGGCAATTCAGCATCTGTACCCGACAATTTAGAACAGAAAGAATAGAGCTTCACACATAGATTAGATAGATAGAAACATGTCAGTCACATATATAATAAGTACAGTGATAGTGTTGCTTACTGTACTTGTCATTTAGTGTAAAGGATTTATTTAAAAAAATAATAGTGTTTTCATGCACTGTCTCTTTAAAAAAGCCGCCGGCAATTCAGCAGCGGTACCCGACAATTTAGAACAGAAAGATAGAGCATCACACATAGATTAGATAGATAGAAACATGTCAGTCACATATATATGAAGTACAGTGATAGTGTTGGTTACTGTACTTGTCATTTAGTATTAAAATAAAGGATTTATTATTAAAAAAATTGGCGTGGGGTTCCCCTTAATTTTAGGCTCTAGCGGAGGTTAAGCAGACGGCTGGGGCAGATGTTTGAAGCCTGGGAAGGGGGTAATACCCACGGAGCTTCCCAGGCTACTAATATCAGCCCCCAGCTGAATACATAGCCTTTACTAGCTATTAAAATGGGGGACCCTCCAAAAAAAATGACGTGGGGTCCCCCCTAATTTAATAGCTAGCAAAGGCTAGGCAGACAGCTGGGGGCTGATATTAATAGCCCAGGAAGGGAGCCATGAATATTGGCCCCCTCCCAGGCTAGAAACACCAGCCGTCAGCCGCCCCAGAAATGGCGCATTCATAGGATGCGCCAATTCTGGCACTTAGC
The DNA here is from genome assembly GCF_046119375.1 of Phyllobates terribilis. Classification (NCBI taxonomy): domain Eukaryota; kingdom Metazoa; phylum Chordata; class Amphibia; order Anura; family Dendrobatidae; genus Phyllobates; species Phyllobates terribilis. The sequence continues at coordinate 310,129,552 of NW_027362763.1, read as the reverse complement.
CTCGCTCTTCCACGCTGCCCTGGTGCGGTGGCAGGGGGTAATAGGGTTGGGGTTGATGTCAGCTTATAATGCCAGCTGACATCAAGCCCAGGTTAGTAATGGAGAGGCGTCTATAAGACACCCCCATTACTAACCCCATAGTCAAAGTAAAAAAAAACACAAACACCCAGAATAAAGTCCTTTAATTGAAATAAAGACACAGTCCTTTATTGTTCTAAATTAAACCATACTTACCGTCACGCCCATTCCAGCTGAAGCCAACGATCTCCTGCAATAAAAGAAAAATAATAAAGCAACCTCATCCTTACCTTTCCATGGTTCCCACGACAGCTTCAGCTCTGCTACATCGAGATGACAGGCTGGACCGCAGCAGAACGCTGCCATCCAGCCTGTCATCCCGCAGACACTGAGAAGCGCAGGCTTGCTTGCGCTGCTCAGCGTCTCTCTGTGACGACATCCAGATGAGCCGAGTTCATGTCCAATGAACTCGGCTCACCTCATGCACGTCACTGACAGCGTGGGAAAATTCTCACGCTGAAGCGCTGATTGCAGGAGAATTTTCCCACGCTGTCAGTGACGTGCAGGAGGTGAGCTGAGTTCATTGGACATGAGCTCACCTCATGCACATCACTGACAGCGTGGGAGAATTCTCCTGCACTCAGCACTTCAGCGTGAGAATTTTCCCACGCTGTCAGTGACGTGCATGAGGTGAGCCGAGTTCATTGGACATGACCTCGGCTCATCTGGATGCCGTCACAGCGAGACACTGAGGAGCGCAAGCATGCCTGCGCTTCTCAGTGTCTGCGGGATGACAGACTGGATGGCAGCGTTCTGCTGCGGTCCAGCCAGTCATCTCGATGTAGCAGAGCTGAAGCTGTCGTGGGAACCATGGAAAGGTAAGGATGAGGTTGGTTTATTATTTTTCTTTTATTGCAGGAGATCGTTGGCTTCAGCTGGAATGGGTGTAATGGTAAGTATGGTTTAATTTAGAACAATAAAGAATTGTGTCTTTATTTCAATTAAAGGACTTTATTCTGGGTGTTGTGTTTTTTTTAAATACTTTACTAGAAATTCATGGCGGTCATGTCTAATACTGGCGTGACCCCATGAATTTTGGGCTTGGGGCCAGCTGATAATACCAAGCTGGCCCTAACCCCTTTATTACCCAGTGAGCCACCGCACCAGGGCCCTGGATGAGTTGGGTACAGCGCCAGAAGATGGCGCTTCTATGAACGCGCCATTTTCCGGGGTGGCTGCGGACTGCAATTTGTAGCGGGGGGGGGCCCAGAAAGCTTGGGCCTCCCTGCGCTGCAGATTCCAGCCCCCAGCTGCCTAGTTGTACCTGGCTGGACACAAAAATAGGGCGAAGCCCCACGTACTTTTTTTTTAATTATTTCATGAAATTCATGAAATAATTAAGAAAAAAAGGCCTTCCCTATATTGTTGTGTCCGGCCAGGTACAAATAGGCAGCTGGTGGTTGGGGGCAGCCCGTTCCTGCCTGCTGTACCTGGCTGGACACAAATATTGTGCGAAGCCCCACTTCAATTTTTTTTAATTATTTCATGAAATTCATGAAATAATTAAGAAAAAAAGGGCTTCCCTATATTGTTGTGTCCGGCCAGGTACAAATAGGCAGCTGGTGGATGGGGGCAGCCCGTTCCTGCCTGCTGTACCTGGCTGGACACAAATATAGTGCGAAGCCCCACTTAAATTTTTTTAAATTATTTCAGGAAATTCATGAAATAATTTTAAAAAAATTGACGTGGGGCTTCGCACTATATTTGTGTCCAGCCAGGTACAGCAGGCAGGAACGGGCTGCCCCCAACCACCAGCTGCCTATTTGTACCTGGCCGGACACAACAATATAGGGAAGCCCTTTTTTCTTAATTATTTCATGAAATAATTTAAAGAAAATTGACGTGGGGCTTCGCCCTGTTTTTGTGTCCAGCCAGGTACAACTAGGCAGCTGGGGGCTGGTATCCGCAGCGCAGGGAGGCCCAAGCTTTCTGGGCCACCCCCGCTGCAAATTGCAGTCCGCAGCCACCCCGGAAAATGGCGCGTTCATAGAAGCGCCATCTTCTGGCGCTGTACCCAACTCATCCAGGGCCCTGATGCGGTGGCTCACTGGGTAATAAAGGGGTTAGGGCCAGCTTGGCATTATCAGCTGGCCCTAAGCCCGAAATTCATGGGGTCACGCCAATATTAGACATGACCACCATGAATTTCTAGTAAAGAATTTAAAAAAAACACAACACCCAGAAAAAAGTCCTTTAATTGAAATAAACACACAATTCTTTATTGTTCTAAATTAAACCATACTTACCATCACGCCCATTCCAGCTGAAGCCAACGATCTCCTGAAATAAAAGAAAAATAATAAAGCAACATCATCCTTACCTTTCCATGGTTCCCATGACAGCTTCAGCTCTGCTACATCGAGATGACAGGCTGGACCGCAGCAGAACGCTGCCATCCAGTATGTCATCCCGCAGACACTGAGAAGCGCAGGCTTGCTTGCGCTCCACAGTGTCTCTCTGTGAGGGCATCCAGATGAGCCGAGTTAATGTCCAATGAACTCGGCTCACCTCATGCACGTCACTGACAGCGTGGGAAAATTCTCCTGCACTCAGCGCTTCAGCGTGGGAGAATTCTCACACTGAAGCGCTGAGTGCAGGAGAATTCTCCCACGCTGTCAGTGACGTGCAGGAGGTGAGCTGAGTTCATTGGACATGAGCTCACCTTATGCACGTCACTGACAGCGTGGGAAAATTCTCCTGCACTCAGCGCTTCAGCTTGAGAATTTTCCCACGCTGTCAGTGACGTGCATGAGGTGAGCCGAGTTCATTGGACATGAACTCGGCTCATCTGGATGTCGTCACAGAGAGACGCTGAGCAGCGCAAGCAAGCCTGCGCTTCTCAGTGTCTGCGGGATGAGAGGCTGGATGGCAGCGTTCTGCTGCGGTCCAGCCTGTCATCTCGATGTAGCAGAGCTGAAGCTGTCGTGGGAACCATGGAAAGGTAAGGATGAGGTTGCTTTATTATTTTTCTTTTATTGCAGGAGATCGTTGGCTTCAGCTGGAATGGGCGTGACGGTAAGTATGGTTTAATTTAGAACAATAAAGGACTGTGTCTTTATTTCAATTAAAGGACTTTATTCTGGGTGTTTGTGTTTTTTTTAACTTTGACTATGGGGTTAGTAATGGGGGTGTCTTATAGACGCCTCTCCATTACTAACCTGGGCTTGATGTCAGCTGGCATTATAAGCTGACATCAACCCCAACCCTATTACCCCCTGCCACCGCACCAGGGCAGCGTGGAAGAGCGAGGCTAAGTGCCAGAATTGGCGCATCCTATGAATGCGCCATTTCTGGGGCGGCTGACGGCTGGTGTTTCTAGCCTGGGAGGGGGCCAATATTCATGGCTCCCTTCCTGGGCTATTAATATCAGCCGCCAGCTGTCTGCCTAGCCTTTGCTAGCTATTAAATTAGGGGGGACCCCACGTCATTTTTTTGGGGGGGTCCCCCATTTTAATAGCTAGTAAAGGCTATGTATTCAGCTGGGGGCTGATATTAGTAGCCTGGGAAGCTCCGTGGGTATTACCCCCTTCCCAGGCTTCAAACATCTGCCCCAGCCGTCTGCTTAACCTCCGCTAGAGCCTAAAATTAAGGGGAACCCCACGCCAATTTTTTTAATAATAAATCCTTTATTTTAATACTAAATGACAAGTACAGTAACCAACACTATCACTGTACTTCATATATATGTGACTGACATGTTTCTATCTATCTAATCTATGTGTGAAGCTCTATTCTGTCTGTTATAAATTGTCGGGTACCGCTGCTGAATTGCCGGCCGGCTTTTTTAAAGAGACGGTGCATGAAAACACTATTATTTTTTTTGATAAATCCTTTACGCTAAATGACAAGTACAGTAAGCAGCACTTTCACTGTACTTCGTATATATGTGGCTGACATGTTTATATCTATCTAATCTATGTGTGAAGCTCTATTCTTTCGGTTCTAAATTGTCGGGTACAGGTGTATGCCGCTGCTGAATTGCCGGCTTTTCATGTTTCACTGTTGGCACTGTTCCCATCGATTTGGGCAATCACTGTAATGCCACAACCACCATGGCTGTGGCATTACAGTGAGTGGCAGACAATCCATGCAGGACACGCTTTTGGTGCACGAACAGTTATCGAACATAACCTCGAACAGCCGAATTTTTTGCAAATCGTTCGGGTTCGTCGAACAACTCGAACACCGCCCAAAACAGCTCGAATTTGAGATTGGCGAACAGTTCTAGTCGAACACCGCTCATCTCTACTCTTCATGCAGTCATCTTTATAAATCTCATTGGAACGGCACCAAATAAAAGTTCCAGCATCATCACCTTGCCCAATGCAGGTGTTAATGATGGCTTATGTTTAGCTTTTCTGTATGTAAATCCCATTTCCTTTAGGCGGTTTCTTACAGTTTGGTCACAGGCATTGACTCCAGTTTCCTTCCATTCGTTCTTCATTTGTTTTGTTGTACATTTCCTGTTTTGGAGACATATTGCTTTAAGTTTCTGGTATTGACGCTTTGATGTCTTCCATGGCCTACCAGTATGTTTGCCTTCAACAACCTTCCCATGTTGTTTGTATTTAGTCCAGATTTTTGACACAGCAGACTGTGAACAACCAACATCTTTTGCAACATTGCATGATGATTTACCTTCTTTTAAGAGTTTGATAATCCTCTCCTTTGTTTCACTTGACATCTCTCGTGTTGGAGCCATGATTCATGTCAGTCCACTTGGTGCAACAGCTCTCCAAGGTGTGATCACTCCTTTTTAGATGCAGACTAACGAGCAGATCTAATTTGATGCAGGTGTTAGTTTTGGAAATGAAAATTGACAGGGTGATTCCATAATTTTTTCCTCAGAATTGAGTGATTCCATAATTTTTTCCCTCTGCTTGGTCTGCAAATAATCACCCTTACTGATTACCACATTTTTAATCTCGATTTCTTTTAGTGTTTCTTAAAGCCCTAAAGTTGCCATTTGAAATGACTTAAGTTTTGTGCCATGTCTGTGAACTGCTTTTTTTCAACAACATTAAACAACTGAATGAACATCCTCCGAGCCCGGTGATTCCATAACTTTTGCCAGGGGTTGTACACCTGATGACGCTGTGCGGCCAGCCAATCACTGTAATGCAACAACCAACAAGGCTGTGGAATTACAGTGAGTGGCATGCAATCCCTGCATTTTGATTGGCGCTCTAAAGAGCGCCAAACATGCAGGGAGGGGACCCGAGCATCCGCCCGAGCATCTCACAAGTACTCAGCGAGCTCCGAGCATCTCGAGTACTGAGATGCTCGGGCGAGTATTGAGTACTTGCGAGTATGCTCGCTCATTATTCGTGAACATGATAACAAAAAAATGAAGCAAAAAACGATAGTACCACCAAACATAATATGGAATAAAATACGATAAAAAAGACGAATGTAAAAATGGTACCGCTGAAAACGTCATCTTGTCCCGTAATAAACAAGCTACCATACAGCTCCATCAGCCAAAAAATAAAGTTATAGCTCTCAAAATAAAGTGATGCAAAAAAAAATGTTTTTTCTATAAAATAGTTTTTATTGTGCAAAAGCGCCAAAGCGTAAAAAATATATAAATGTGGAACCGTTGTAAACGTACTGATCCGAAGAATAATGTTCCCATTTTACCATATGCAGAATGGCATAAAAAAAAACAAATCCTGAATTGTTGGTTTTTGTTTATTCTGCCTCCCAAAAATCGGAATAGAAAGTGATCAAGAAATGTCATGTGCCCGAAAATGGTACCAATAACCACGTCAACTTGTCCCGCAAAAAACAAGCCCTTAAATGACTCTGTTGCCTGAAATATGGAAAAATTATAGCTTTCAAAATATGGCGATGCAAAAACTAGTCTTAGCAAAAAAAAAAAGGGATTTTTAGTGTGTGACAGCTGTCAATCATAAAAACCCCATATGACTCTGGTATCGTTGTAATCGCACCGACCCAAAGAATAAAGTCATCAAATTACTTATACCGCATGAGGAACGGAGTAAAAATAAACTCTAGGGTTAGGGTTGTGCTAGGGTTAGGGTTGTGTTAGGGTTAAGGTTGTGCTAAGGTTAGGGTTGTGCTAGGGTTAGGGTTAGGATTGTGCTAGGGTTAGGGTTGTGCTAGGGTTAGGGTTGTGCTAGAGCTAGGGTTGTGCTAGGGTTAGGGTTGTGCTAAGGTTAGGGTTGTGCTAGGGTTAGGGTTGTTCTAGGGTTAAGGTTGGGGTTAGGGTTGTGCTAGGGTTAGGGTTGTGCTAGAGTTAGAATTAGGGTTGGGGTTGTGCTAGGGTTAGGGTTGCGTTAGGGTTGAGGTTGGGGTTGTGCTAGGGTTATGGTTGTGTTAGGGTTGGGGTTATGGTTATATTAGGGTTGGGGTTAGGGTTGTGTTGGGGCTGGGATTTTTTCAAAAGTAAAGAAAAAAATGATGAAGATATGGCGACTAGTGTTGAGCGCAAATGTTCGCTACTTGAGTTTGCATCTGGTGCTTGGGTATGTACTATATGTTTTGCGGCTGTTATACAGCCAAAAAAACTGTCGGGGATTGCCTGCCATGCACAAGCAATCACCACATGTTTTTTTTGGGTGTCTAACAACCATTAAACATGTGGGGTGGGGACTCGATAATGTCACTCGAGCACCCGCGAAACTTGGTGCATACCCGAGTTGCGCTCAAGACTAATGACAACTTATTCAATATGAGGACCTAATGTTATCAAATTCTCTCGTACCTCTGGATTCAAAATGTTCACTATACCACTTGATAAAATCGTTGAGTGGTCTAGTTTCCAAAATGGGGTCACTTGTGGGGGGTTTACACTGTTTAGGCACATCAGGGGCTCTCCATACACGACATTGCTTCCGCTTTCGATTCCAGCCAATTTTGCGTTCAAAAAGTCACATAGTGCTCCTTCCCTTCTGAACCCTTCCGTGTGCCCAAGCAATGTATTTTCCACACATATGGGATATCGGCGTACTCAGTAGAAATTGCACAACAGTTTTTGGGGTCCATTTTCTCCTCTTACCATTGTGAAAATAAAAAATTTGGGGCTAAAAGATCATTTTTGTGGATAAAGTTTGATTTTTTTATTTTCGCGGCTTTATGTTATAAACTTCTGTGAATCACCTTGGGTTTCAAGGTGCTCACCACACATCTAGATCAGTTCCCTGAGGGGTCTAGTTTACAAAATAGTGTCACTTGTGGGGGGTTTCCACTATTTAGGCACATCAGGGGCTCCCCAAACGCGACATGGCATTCGCTAATTATTCAAGCAAATTTTACATACAAAAAGTCAAATGGGGCTTCATCCCTTCCTAGCCCTGCTGTGTGCCCAAACAGTGGTTTTCCCACACATATGGGGTATCAGCGTGCTCAGGAGAAATTGCAAAACAAATTTTGGGGTCCATTTTTTCCTATTACTCTTGCAAAAATAAAAAAAATTGGGGCTGAAGTAACATTTTTGTGAAAAAAAGTTAAATGTTCATTGTTTTCTTCCACATTCCAAAAATTCCTGTGAAGCACCTAAAGGGTGAATAAAATTCTTGAATGTGATTTTGAGCACCTTGAGGGGGGCAGTTTTTAGAATGGGTATTTTCTGTCATTAAAGCCCCTCAAAGTCACTTTAAATGTGATGTGGTCCCTAAAAATATGGTTTCGTAAATTTTGTTGAAAAAATAAGAAATCGCTGGTTAACTTTTAACCCTTATAACTTCCTAACAAAAAAAAAAAATTGTGTTTCAAAATTGTGCTGATGTAAATTAGATATGTGGTCAATGTTATTTATTAACTATTTTGTATGACATATCTCTCTGATTTAAGGGCATGAAAATTCAAATTTTGAAAGTTGCAAAATTTTCAAATTTTCCGCCAAATTTTTGATTTTTTTCAGAAACAAGTTATATCGAATAAATTTTACCACTATCATGAAGTACAATATGTCACGAAAAAACAGTCTCAGAATCAGTGGGATCCGTTGAAGCGTTCCAGAGTTATTACCTCATAAAGTGACACTGGTCAGAATTGTAAAAATTGTCCTGGTCATTAACGTGCAAACCACCTTCGGGGGTAAAGAAGTTAATAGACGGGAGTCCAAATAAAAATAGGGCTAAAACATACAGTTGATCTCCTTGTCTTTACACAAAAGAATGTTGTACTTTGTTTATGTTCAATGTTTTAACAATTCCATAACTTTTTATTTTTATAAGAAGTATTTTTGCTACAGCAATGTAATAATCTTAAAGGGTTTGTGTAGTAAACTAAAAAATATATATATTTTGACCCCATCCCGACATTGGACGAACTGTTAAATCCTATTTTGCAAGTAGCTCCTGCAAATGGATGTATCGGTATTTTCTGGCAATTATGTGGGCACAAGAGGTTTGCCTGGCGACGTGGGAGATTGACTTAGCCAATTGCTGAGCTCCTGCAACAGCACCGGCTGTCTAAACCTCAAAATGCTGTGATCAATTGTGATCATGACATTTAAAAGGTTGCGAGAAGGAGGGGGTCTCCACTGTCATCTCTTAGGCATCCCTGCAATATGATTGCAGTGAACCAATGGTTGTCATGGCATCCGGAAGTCATACAATGACCTCTGGGTCTGACTAGTGCAGTGACCTGTTAGGTCCTGCCATTAACAGGGCATTCCCATCTGTCAGGAGTTCCAACTGAATGACATATTTCTAAGATTTAAATGGAATGTAAGTGATCAGTGTAAAGCACAGAATAAATGTGAACCAAGTCTAGTAATCCAAAATGGTAGCAAACTTTAACTCATCCTAACAAAAACAAACCCCCACTCAGGTCCATAAAACATTAATGGAAATGTAATGGTTCTCCATGTTACTGGAAGCACAAAGGCTCTGGAAAAGCGACATTACTCCTCCCCAAAAGAAATCCAACGCTTCCAAATCTAAATGCACCTATCTATGCTGAGCCCGCCCCACAGTGTGGCTAAACTATAGTTAATGTCCACATGTTTGACATTACTGTATTGGGGAGAGCCCAATTAACAATTTAGGGAGTCTATGTCTCCAGAAGCAAAAGCTGGGCACAATATATTGGACACTAAGTTGACATATTTGCAACTTTCACTCTGGAACTTTCACCCAGTGCTTGTTTCTGGAAAACATCCATAGAATTGAAATCATCACTTCATCTGAAGATAAACTTTTAATTTTCATAGCCTAATTTTATACAATTCCATGAAGTACCTATAGGTTTAAAAAGCTTTCTACAACCCTGTATGAATACCTGAAGGGCTGTAGTTTAAAAAATATGATCAGGGTGAGGGCTTTCTGCTGTTTTAGCATCTCAGGGGCTCTCCTAATGTAACGTGAAGTCCACAATCTATTCCAGCAAAAAATTGGCTCCAAAAGTCAAATGGCACTGTTTCACTTCCAAGTCCTTCCTGTAGTTTCTGAATAGTGATGGGCGAACCTGTGACCGTTCGGGTTCGGCTAATTTATAGCTAGTTTATTAAGAGTTTGAGTTCGGGTACCAGATCAGTACCCGAACCTGAACACGGACCTCATTCATATGAATGGGGGAGCCGAACATACCTGTTTTCCCGCTCTGTCATTTGCGTGGCAGCGCAGGAAACACAGGCTCTGATCAGTGGTAATAGCGTTACTGCGGTGAGAGCACTGTGGGATCATACTGACAGGTGTCAGCATGATCCCGCAGCTGTGACAATGACCCGTGGTAAATAGCTTACCACGGGTCATAGGTGCCGGCTGATGGGACTACTATCACCATCATCCGGTGCCTACTGCCTTAGGAAATAGTGAGCGCAGGCACCGCTGAATGGGAGCAGTAGTCTCTCACCAGTGGCATCTGTGCTGAAAGTAAAAAACAATGTTAAAATTAATTAAAAAAAATAAAATAAAAAGAACACATTATACTCACCTTGTCACCAATGTTCTCTTCCCCTGCAAAAAATAAAAAATAAAAAAAAACATATACTCATTGTTAAGGGGACGGTTGCAAACAACTTTATTAAATAATGGAAAGCAACCGAACCCGGGATCCGCGATGCAGCCTGGTGGACTGCGGCCGAACACCTTCCGGGTGAGAAGGTAAAACAACCAACTTAAATAACAATCCCCTCCGTGTTACTGCACACCGGAATGGGAATAGGGATTCGCACTATCTCCGTTAACTGCACGAGAGATGTCCGATAAATAATGTATCTGTAGTCCTGTTACAGCACAGGGACTAAACAGTTGGCGCTAGGATGCGTGTGTGACTCACGCCGGCAAATACGTGCTCCCAGCCGGCGTGCTACCGGACTAAGGAGTATCTCTCCACGTGGCTTACAGGTGGTACCGGGAATAGGGTGTCTGCAGACTGCTCGGGGTGTAGGGCAACCCCTTTGTCGAAGCCAGACTGTCAGATGAAGCTACCTGCCTATTTCATCTATGCCTGCCTATTTCCACTAAACCTGCCTGCCAGAAACGAAAGCACACGTGGAGCCCAAGAGAACAAGTGTCCACACAACACCATCACAGCTCAATGATCATAGCGTGCTGCCATGTTTGTGGGCAGTCATTTTAAAGATTAAGCCCTGCCCACCGTCGCACCATTGGTGACGTCACCCGCGACCAATCAGGCGGTGCCAGGTCACCGGATCAGCTGACTCCCAAACCACCAATCACAGTCCGCCATGTCACGGGCATGCTCAGTACAGAGAATCCTGGACTTAGGCTTTAGCAGCCCTGTCTCCCTCCACAACCTATCCTTCATGTTGCTAGGAACAAAGACCCAAGAGACAACCTGTACATCTCGTGCACCAGCTAGGTGTTGGAACTGATGATGATGCTGAGCAGCATCAGCTCCAGCTGGACCAGAATGGGAGACCACAGAATCCACTGATGGTTCTGAGCCCATTTCAAATAAAGCAAACGCCTGACACCTACCATTGTCCCCCCTTCTATTAACCCCCTCCACTTGATGCTCATTTTCCTCAACGAGCAGGGGAGCATGAATGTGGTTCACAGGTAGTGTTGAGCCACCCCCGTAGTGTTCGAGTTCGGTTCGGTTCGTCGAACACCCGTGTGTTCGCCGAACTGTTCGTCGAACACCGTTAAAACCAATGGCAGGCAAACAAAAACACATAGAAACACATAGAAAACACCTTCAAAGGTGTCCAAAAGCTGACAAACTGCTCAGAAGACATAACTAACACATGGAAAAGTGACAAGTACATATAGTCATGCGAAAATAAAAGAGGTGGAGGAGTAAAAGGAGGGGGAGACACAGATATAGGCATGTCATGCCCTTCTAAAATCCAAAAAGTGAGAAGCCGACACGGCCAGTCCGCTCCTGCCCGTGCCACCTCCGTGTCGCCGGGTTTGTGCCAGAGCCGCGGTGAACCCTGATGGCCAGCCCCCCTCTCCCAATACTGGTGCCTGTCCGCTGGTGGGTCGAGCGAGCCCCACTGTGGTGGAGGCAGCTCTAAGCTTTTTAATTTAAATTGTCTCTCTAATTTGAATGAATACACTTTAAATCCATTTACAAGGATCTATTGGAGGGCAAGTCTCATGCCAGCAGCCGCGTAATTCCAGCTCCAGTAGCATCCACTAAAGCTGCTGCAGTTAAAAAGCTTTTATAAGGATCGAGCTCGGCTGTCCACCGCAAGGCATCCTACTGCCAGTCCCAGCCCCTATGCCTTGGGGTGCCTCCTGATGCTCTTCACTGAGTATCCCGTGGTCCCGAAGCATTTCCTTTGAAAAAATGAAGTGTCCAAACTACAGGTGGTGTAGCTTGCTTAACAGCCGGGATAATCCGCTGACTAGCAGACCCTGCTACTAGGCACAAAGTATTTCCTGGGCTAGATGCAGTTAAAAATTTGTAATTAGATACTCTCGTTGGATGCTGAGAAAGCATTCCATAGAGTCTCCTGGCACGCCATATATGATTCTCTTAAAAAGCTTGGGGTAGGGGTCTAGGGGACCCTTTTATAGCCAAAATCACGGCCCTGTATCGCAATACGTCACCTAGGCTGAAGATAAATGGAACTGTAGCACCCTGAGGGCTCGGTTGCTACAGAGGTATTGCACCTCACCCAGAGGTGTGATATCTCATTCTCAGGTAAGGATGTAGTGTGGATCAGGACCCGACACCTGCATGCATTACACCACATTGCCGTGGGGCAGGGCGACCAATATGCCCCTGAGATGGGCACGACAGTCCCTGTCCCTGGCTGGAGTGGGGGGAGGGAACACTGAGGAAGGGGAACCCTGTAGTGCAGGAGCAGGGAGGAAGCAGTTCCTGGGTGCATTGAGAAGGGAGTATAAAAGGTGGGCACCATCTTAGTTCAGTGCAGAGAAGTCTGAGCAGAAGTGGCAGGGAGCAGGGGCTCTGCATGAGCTCTGCTCCGGAGGCGGGCCTAGTAACAGAGGCCCAGGCCTGGAAGAGGGAGAAGGAAGGAAGAGGAGCGGAGAAGGCTCCAGGAACGAGGAACGAAGGGATCTCAGGGGTGCGGACGGGCGAGTCGCCACCGCACGCCAGAATCCACCTGGGTGGAGGAGTCAGGCCAAAGGGGGAGACCGGTCCCCGAAACTAGTGGAGGCAGGAAACGAACCTCAGCTAGAAACAGGAGGCTGTGACATTTTATGTGGCGCAGCCCCTCGCTACACCCGCTAGGAAGGCACCACATAGGGTCAGGGAAACTAGCGCCAAGTTTACCAAGAGGAGGCCCGAGGCAGCCGGACAGAAGGGTTGGTAAGAAAGGCCAGACAAAGGACACACAAAGTTGGTCCTGTGAAGCGCTCCAAAGTTATCTGGGAGTTGTCTGAGCCCCTCACCTGGTGAGCACAGTACGACGTGGGCAGCCGTTACCTGCAGACGTGGTCTGGATAATAAGAACTGTGAGTAAAGGCCCTGGACTGCATCAATGACTCCGTGTCATTACTGCTGCTGCCCTGCACCATCACCCCCATCCTCCGCATACACTGCCCTGAGGCTATACTCCTCCCGTGGGGAGTTATGCTACGCTCTGCTGCACCCACAACACCAGCCTCAGCGGTCTGCCCTGCAGCGGCGGTTCAATCTGACCGCAATCCACGGGTGGCGTAGTCGGACATTTAAACATCAAAACCACATAAATAGTTCTGCCACTGGTTTGACCGCCCTGAGCCACGGAATCGGGTTGCCGCCACGGAGACTACAACCACCAGCATCCACCAAAAAGGGTCCGGCTCCGGGTGTCCCAAGGCCCAGGGGGCGCGTCAGAACATTTTCATCACCTTTCACAATCACCAATGGGACAAGGCAGGGATGTTCTCTGTCCCCTCTCTTATACATCCTAGTGACGGAGCACCTGCTCTCATCAATTCGCCATAACCCCAATATTAGGTGGATTGAGGTGGGAGGCACCGAGTACAAGTGCTCTCTATTTGCTGATGATGTCCTAGTATATATCACTCAATCACATATATCCATCCATGCTGTTATGGCTGAAATAGATCACTTTGTTACATGGTCAAATTTTAAAATCAATGCAGCGAAGTCTGAGGCCCTCGATGTCTCCCTCCCCAAATCCATATAGGATTCCATCCAGTCCAACTTTCCCTTTGCCTGGCCCTCACAGGGTATCAAATACTTAGGAATTCCTATTCATAGAGACCTCTCCCATCTAAGTTATCTTAATTTTGGGCCCTTTATTGAACAACTCCATACAGACCACGGTTGGCAAGTTAGAACTGTAAGATTCACTACGTGAACCACTGGTGTTTTGTGGAAAAGCACATGTACACTGTGTTCCAAATTATTATGCAAAAAGTGTTTAGGAGTGATAAGGGAAGAATTTGCTTGTTTGTCAGTTAAACTCATTGATGGTGATGTGTGTCAGGGCTCTTTATATCACTGTAAGCAATTGCAGACACCAGTGCTAATTAGTTTGGCAGGTGTGTCCAATGAAAGGCAAGACTACTTAAGAAGGCTCTCTCACATTATTCAGCAGCCTACATTTTCTGCCAAAATGGGAAAGAAAAAGGATGTGTCGGCTGCTGAGAAGCAACAAATTGTGGAGTGTTTAGGTCAAGGCATGACTACAATCAACATTGTGCGATGATCAGGATGAAGTGTCTTGGCAATCAAGAAGTATGTAGCTGAATCACAGTACACACGTGTGCGTGCTGATAAGGGCCAATTGAGGACTCTTTCCTACAGGCAATTACGTCAGGTTGAAAGAGCAGCAGCAAAAAAGCCTTGTCATAGCAGCAGACAAGTTTTTGAAGCTGCTTGTGCCTCCAACGTCTCCCGAACAACAAGATGCAGGGTCCTTCAGAGGTTTGCAGCTGTGCATACGCCATCCTGTCGACCTCCTCTATCCACTTCACACAAGCAGAAACGGCTCCAGTGGGCCAAACATTACATGAAGACTGATTTCAAAACTGTTTTGTTCACGGATGAGTGCCGTGCAGCGCTCGATGGTCCAGATGGATGGAGTGGAGGATGGCTGGTTGATGGATACCCCACGCAAACACGGCTACAGCGCCAACAAGGAGGAGGTGGAGTAATGTTTTGGGCTGGAATCATGGGGAGAGAGATTGTCGGCCCCTTTAGGATCCCTCAAGGCGCTAAAGATGAACTCCATAATGTATGTGGATTTTCTCAAACAGCACTTCCTGCCATGGTTCAAGAAGAAGAACCGTGTATTTCACAGCAAGATCATTTTTCTGCATGATAATGCACCATCTCATGCTGCACATAAAACATCTGCATCTCTGGCTGATATGGGCATAAAAGGGGACAAACTTATGGTGTGACCCCCATGCCCCCCTGACCTCTACCCCATTCAGAACCTTTGGAGCATCATTAAAAGGAGTGTCTATGATGGCGGGAGGCAGTTCACATCTAAGCAACAGCTCTGGGAGGGTATTCTGTCCTCATGCATAACAATTGAAGCAGAAACCATCCAAAACCTGACAAATTCAATGGACGAGAGAGTTCAGAAGCTCCTTTCGAACAAGGGGTCCTATGTGAAAATGTAACATCACCTAGAATAAAGTTTTGAGTTGAAAACTGTTTGATTTCAGTTTCTAACAACCTGCTAATGCTTATAATTTCAAAAATGACCATTTTTTTGGTCTTTATTAAAATGAAAAGGTTGATCGAAAAGTTTGGGGGATCTAAGAGTGTGGCAACCCAGTAGTCATGATTACTTCGAATTCTGACAATATGAGGGTCATGCTGCAGGTAGTGCAGCAAGAAGGCACTTATGTGTCTTGCGCATCTCGGAGCCCCAAAATTATTTTCCGGGCTAGATGCAGCTAAAAATTATTTTTAATTTTAAATCTGGTGGAGCTTATTATAGATGGCCTAATAGAATCAGTGCTGCACACTGCTACAAAGCCCAAATTATTTTCCAGTCAAGATACAGATAAACATGATTAGTAATTTGAAAGCTTAAAACGGTTGGTAGGGTGATTTTAAACAATCATCAAGCTTTTACTCTCCCCAGGATGACACAGGGGTAGAAAAGTCGTTTCGGATCCATGATTTGTTCATCTTTATGAACGTGAGTCTGTCTACATTATCAGTGGAGAGCCGCGTGCGCTTATCTGTCAGCACACCACCAGCAGCGCTGAACACACGTTCAGACAGAACGCTTGCTGCGGGGCATGACAAGATCTCCAAGGCGTAAGTGGCTAGCTCCGGCCATTTATCCAGATTGGAAGCCCAAAAAGAGCAAGGGTCCAGTGACACAGTCGTGGCTTCAATGTTTACTTGGAGATACTCCTGTACCATCGTCTCTAGGCATTGACTATGTGTCAGACTTCTTGTCTCCTGTGGCCTTGCAAAGGATGGGCTAAAAAAGTGGTGAAATGAATCCGCAAAATTGATGTTACCACCAGATACTGTGGTTCTGTTACGGTTTGAGTGCTGAACACTTGACGGTCCCACGGTTGGCAAGTTGGAACTGTGAGATTCACTACGTGCACCACTGGTATTTTGTGGAAAAGCACATGTAAGATTCTGCAACAGTCTCTGCTGATACTCCTGCATGCGTGCATCCCTTTCTATGGCAGGAATAATTTCTGCAAATTTACTTTTGTACCGGGGATCTAACAGTGTGGCAACCCAGTAGTCAGGATTATTTCTAATTCTCACAATTCGAGGGTCATGTTGCAGGTAGTGCAGCAAGAAGGCACTCATGTGTGTTGCGCATCCAGGAGCACCAAGTCCCTGTTGTGTTGGTGGCGAGGTAACAATCATGCTTCCTTCCTCTGTCCTCTCCCCCCAACCTCGCACAACAGAAATGTGATCAAGGTCTCCCTCATCTGATGAGTCTTCCATCAGTTCGTCCTCCACTTCTTCCTGGGCTCCTGCACCTTCCTCACTAGTTTGGCTGCTACCATGCGCCCTGGTAAAACCATCTCCCCCACCCTCACATGCCTGCCGCCTTGGTGCTGCCAACCGTCTGGACCTTGCAGATGTTAGCCCTTCCGCATACAACTCCTCCTCCTCTACTTCCTCCACCTCCTCTTGTGCCACCACCTGACTCCGAATTCTGTTTAACATGTGCTCCAGCATGTAAGTCACCGGAATAGTCATGCTGATAATGGCATCGTTAGCACTAAACATCTTCGTCGCCATTTCAAAACTGTGCAGAAGGGTGCATAGGTCCCTGATCTGAGACCACTCCTCCAGCGTGATTTGCCCCACCTCTGAATCTCGTTGGCCCAGGCTATACGTCAGAACGTATTGCACCAGGGCTTGTCGGTGCTGCCACAGTCGCTGCAACATGTGCAGAGTTGAATTCCACCGGGTAGGCACATCGCATTTTAGCCGGTGAAGTAGCAGGCCCAACGACTTCTGTAGAGATGTAAGTCGCTGAGCTGCGGGATGCGAACGGCGGAAGTGAGCACACAGCGACCGTGCCCTCTGCAGAAGGCCATCTAGTCTGGGATAGTGGGCTAAAAATTGCTGGACAACCAGGTTCAACACGTGAGCCATACAAGGCACGTGTGTGACATTGCCCCGGCGAAGGGCCGCACCCAGGTTTGCAGCATTGTCGCACACGGCCTTCCCTGGTTTCAGGTCCAGTGGAGACAACCATTCATGAAATTGGTTCTCCAGAGCTGACCACAACTCCTCAGCTGTGTGACTCACATTTCCCAGACATTTCAATGTAAAAACCGCCTGATGACGTTGAGCCCTACTGCCAGCATAGTAAGGAGGTGTGCAGGATCCCTTCTGCGCAGTTAGAAAGCTTGTGGCATGACCAGACAGGCTTTGGGTGCAGGTGGAAGACCGAGAGGAGGTTGAAGAGGCAGAAGCAGTGGAGGAACTTTGACATAAAGAGGATTGACGCACAACTCGTGGGGACGGCAAGACTTGGACAGCAGCCCCTTGTCCTGCTGTCACCATAGTTACCCAGTGCCCAGTCAGCGACATGTAACGCCCCTGTCCATGCCTACTCGTCCAAGTGTCTGTGGTGAAATGCACCCTGTCACACACAGAGTTTCTCAAAGAAGCGGTGATGTTGTGTGCGACATGCTGGTGGAGCGCAGGCACACCTTTCTTTGAGAAGTAGTGCCGACTGGGCATCTGGTACTGGGGCACTCCGACGGACATAAGGTCTCGAAAATCCTCTGTGTCCACCAGGCGGAAAGGCAGCATTTCTGTATCCAAGAGCTTGCAGATGGTGAAATTCAACCTCTTAGCTTTCTCATGGCTAGGAGGAAATGGTCTTTTACTTGTCCACATCTGAGGGACCGAGGGCTGGCTATTGTGCTTAGACGGGGTTGATAAGGGTGTCCCCGGCAAACTGCCGGTCTGTGAGGAAGATGCAGGCGGACATGTTAGGTTGCCTTGATCCAAAGGTGGTGCTATCGATGTCGGACAGCGCTCAACACCAGCTGCTGTTACCACCTCCAAAGAAAATGATGACCTGCCAATCACGCTGGCTGTTGCGGGTAAAGAGGTGGCAGGTCTGCGCCCCAAAACAGGTGTGACTGCTGTCCCCCCAGTCACAGAGGATGAAGAGGCCGCGGATGCACAAGATATGGCAGACGGTGGTTGGCCCGGCCGGCTAGGCCGCATTGTAGCACACTGAGCTTCCCACTGCAACTTATGCTTCATGTCCATGTGCCGGTTCATGCATGAAGTACTCAAACTATGTATTTTTTGGCCTCTACTTAGCTTTTGCTGACAAATGTTACAGATAACACGAGTTGGGTCATCTTTATCGATCTGAAAAAATGCCCAGGCTATGCAAGGCTTAGCACCCATGTGACCTGAAGAGCCAACACGACTTGTGGTGAGAGGCAGAGTTGTGTTTGAGGATGCAGTTGTTGACGTGCTTCCAGTACTACGTCTCTGTCCAGGAAGGCGCAACCTGACCTCGTCGTCACTAGCATCTTCCTCCACCTCCTCTGCTGACCTCATCTCTTGGCTGACTGTGGGTTGACAGTAAGTGGGATCTCCAACCTCATCATCATCACCCTGTGTGTTATCACACCCGTCGTCCTCAGAGCCAACCTGTTCCTGCCCTGACAAAAAACTAAAGTTGTCGCTCCAATCAGGTATTTGAGTCTTATCATCGTCTTCCTCATTGTCTCCACCAACAGGAGTTACAGTTTGGGAATGAGGGTCTACATTATGGTCAGAACCTTCTGCGTCTGGTCCTGGATCCGACGCATAAAGATTCTGGGCATCAGTGCAGATCATTTCCTCGTCTGGATTCACAGAAGCGCTGGAGTCGACCTCTGATTCCCAGGCTATAGTATGAGTAAACAGCTCTGCAGACTCAACCATCTGTTCTACCTCATACTCAGACGGGCAGCTGGAGATTTGGGAGCTGTGAGGAAGCAAGTGCGATTTGGGTGACACCTTTGAGGACTGGAGTATTTGTGATGTTGAAGTTGATGTGGAGGAGAGCCCACTTAAAGGAGCACTTGATATCCGTTGAAGCACCTGCTGTTTTTGTGCCTCATCTGGAATTTGTAGCGATTGGCGTGGCCGTAAGAAAGGGATCTTATCACATTGTCCGCTAAAAGAAGTAGACATTTTAGTTTGGCTGGAAGATGGTCTTTCTTCTGCAGATGTTACTGTTGCTTTAACACCTACCCCACGGACACAACCTTTTTTCCCCTTCCCAACACGCCTATTCCCCTTTCCACCAGCAGCAGGCCTTTTTCCACTCATTTTGGTGGTTAACTAATTCACAACTCTGGAGTTGTTTGCACAAAAAAACAATGGATGGTAACCGAGCAGAGCTGAGTGGCCAAACTGTGGTATTAGGCCAAAACTATTGGCTGGGTTAGATGCAGAAAAAAATATATTCAGTTTGCAACCTGATGGAGGTCAGTATAGATGGACTAATAGAGAAAGTCCGACACACTGCTACAAGGCCAAATATTTTTTCAGAGGTAGATGCAGAAAAAAATTATATTCAGTTTGCAACCTGATGGAGGTCTGTGTAGATGGATTAATAGAACAAGACCCACACACAGCTAGAAGCCCAATATTTTTTCAGAGGTAGATGCAGAAAAAAATATATTCAGTTTGCAACCTGATGGAGGTCAGTATAGATGGACTAATACAACAAGTCCCACACACAGCTAGAAGCCCAATATTTTTTCAGAGGTAGATGCAGAAAAAAATATATTCAGTTTGCAACCTGATGGAGGTCAGTATAGATGGACTAATACAAGAAGTCCCACACACAGCTAGAAGCCCAAATATTTTTTCAGAGGTACTGTAGATGCAGATAAAAATTATTTTTAATTTGCAACCTGATGGAGGTCAGTATAGATGGACTAATACAACAAGTCCCACACACAGCTAGAAGCCCAAATATTTTTTCAGAGGTACTGTAGATGCAGATAAAAATTATTTTTAATTTGCAACCTGATGGAGGTCAGTATAGATGGACTAATAGAGAAAGTCCGACACACTGCTAGAAGGCCAAATATTTTTTCAGAGCTAGATGCAGAAAAAAATTATATTCAGTTTGCAACCTGATGGAGGTCAGTATAGATGGATTAATAGAACAAGACCCACACACAGCTAGAAGCCCAATATTTTTCAGAGGTAGATGCAGAAAAAAATATATTCAGTTTGCAACCTGATGGAGGTCAGTATAGATGGACTAATACAACAAGTCCCACACACAGCTAGAAGCCCAAATATTTTTTCAGAGGTACTGTAGATGCAGATACAAATTATTTTTAATTTGCAACCTGATGGAGGTCAGTATAGATGGACTAATACAACAAGTCCCACACACAGCTAGAAGCCCAAATATTTTTTCAGAGGTACTGTAGATGCAAATAAAAATTATTTTTAATTTGCAACCTGATGGAGGTCAGTATAGATGGACTAATACAACAAGTCCCACACACAGCTAGAAGCCCAAATATTTTTTCAGAGGTACTGTAGATGCAGATACAAATTATTTTTAATTTGCAACCTGATGGAGGTCAGTATAGATGGACTAATAGAGAAAGTCCGACACACTGCTAGAAGGCCAAATATTTTTTCAGAGCTAGATGCATAAAAAAATTATATTCAGTTTGCAACCTGATGGAGGTCAGTATAGATGGATTAATAGAACAAGACCCACACAAAGCTAGAAGCCCAAATATTTTTTCAGAGGTAGATGTAGAAAAAAATATATTCAGTTTGCAACCTGATGGAGGTCAGTATAGATCGACTAATACAACAAGTCCCACACACAGCTAGAAGCCCAAATATTTTTTCAGAGGTACTGTAGATGCAGATAAAAATTAGTTTTAATTTGCAACCTGATGGAGGTCAGTATAGATGGACTAATAGAATGATGCTATGCCCAAAAGATTTTACTTCACTAGGTGCAGTAAAAAAATTGGTATTCTATACACAGGTGGTATATCTTGCAGCACAGATAGGCTACTCCACTGACTAACACACTCTGCAATAGGCCAAAAAGGATTAGCTTTGCTAGATTCAGCCAAATGCTGTGAAAAAAACTTGCACAGCACTGGCACAGACCTGCCTGGCAAAAACTGATAGGAACTGATGTAACCTAGTCCTGAAACGGACTCCAATTACAATTAGTCTTTACTCCCACAACCTATCTATTTAAGAGCACAGACCTCCCTGATAAAAGTCGTAGGAAATGCTGTAACCTAGTCCTTAAAAGGACTGCAATCACAACTATTCCCTACTCCCAAGCTATCTGTATATTTGTGCGAAAATTGGCTTGAAATTAACAAGGTATAGCGCACACAGCAACAGCGGTGCCGTCTAACACGCAGCTGCAGCAGTGAGAAAATGGTGGCGACGGGGAAAATGGCTTGGTCTTATAGGGCAAGGACATGTGACATACACTGCCAATGACACATGCCCTTGCTTGTGTGAAAAAAAGCACTTCGCTCCGTGTGTGCGCTGCTGATAGGCTGACAGATTGCACCTCCCCACTGCAAATGCGGGAAAGAGAAAAAAAAATGGAGATCTTCATTGTTCCTGCAGAGATCCATCCCCTGCCCCTCCCCCCACCCCGCTGTACACTCAAACTGCGTATTAACATTAATTTTCATCATTACTGAGAAAAAATCCAGTTATGATTTTGGTGCACGAACAGTTATCGAACATAACCTCGAACAGCCGAATTTTTCTCAAATTGTTCGTGTTCGCCGAACAGCTCGAACACCGCCCAAAACAGCTCGAATTTGAGATTGGCGAACAGTTCGAGTAGAACAACGCTCATCTCTATTCACAGGTTCCCAGGGATGATCCTCAGATCCATGGCCCCTCCAGTGTACTGGGTAACCCTTTTTTCCACAAACCATCTTAGACCCCATAATAGCCTGCACCTCGAGTTTATCACCCCTGGTGTCTGTAGCAGGTTGGGGTTCAGCGAGTTTTGTCAGGCGAACGGGTTTAAGGAGCGAAACATGAAAAGTGTCGTGACTCCTCAGGTGTCGTGGTAATTGTAACCGGTACATTACAGGGTTTACTTGGGCCAACATTTTGAAAGGACCAATAAAGCGGGGGGCAAACTTAGCAGACTCCCCGCCTACTTTAGTATTGCGAGCCGTGAGCCACACTCTGTCGCACGGATAGAATACGGGAGCAGGACGACGAAGAGCGTCAGCCGACTCGATACTTGGATGCCAATATAGCATCCTGGGTATGGTCCCAAACCTCCCGTGCCTCCAGAGCCAAATCTCTGACCCCAGGTTCCATAGAGGGAACTGGCATAGGAACCGGAACGCGCGGATGTTGGCTATTATTCAGAAGAAGCGGAGTCAGATCTGTGGAGTCCGACACGGGTAACGGGTGGAGAAGACCGGCCGGACATTGACGGGATGATTTACCTCTCGCACAGGAGACACATGCAAGAACATATTCCTTAACATCCTGGCGCCACCGGGGCCACCAATAGGACCGTTGAAGGAACTTTGTGGTACGTTTGACCTCAAAATGAGCTCCGATCTTAGGGGCATGTGCCCAGGAGAGCACCTCATTTTGTAGATTAGGGGGAACGAACGTCATCCCTGAGGGGACCTGGTTTAAGGACACTGGAGCCACCCTCCGCATACTTCCTGAAGGAATGGTGAGCCTGGGCTGGTCATCGTCCTCAGCCGTATCCATGGACTGGGACACAAGGTCTACCCGAGGGTTCTTTTTTATATAATCTGACAAGACCTGGGTCTCTGGGACAGACAGAGGATCTGTGCCGGGGGCCACATCAGTAGCAGGCTCAGAAACTACCCTCTGGGTGACCGCAACCATACACTGGGACACACAATGCTCACTCCAGGAAGAAATTCCCCCGCATTCCAGTCAATGTGTGGAGTGTGACAACGTAACCAGGGAAGACCCAATAGCACCTCATCTAATCCACTGGGAATAATAAGAAAGGAGATAACCTCCCAGTGACCCTGAGGAAATGACATGGCGAGGGGAATTGACTGGTGGGTGATTTGCATGTCCAGGAGTGAACCGTTGACTACCCTAACGTTCATTGGTCTTGGCAGTAACTCTATAGGGATGTCATGCTTTTGGGCAAACGTAGATGATAAAAAATTTCCATCGGCACCAGAATCCACCCACGCCTTGGCAGTAACCGTGGTTGTTCCGAAGAACAATGTCACCTTATACAATAGTTTGGAGGAAGAAGCCCCAGAATCTAACACACCTCCTCCAACGGTGGTAAGACACACTCGTCTTCCCGACTGCTTGTAACCCTTATTACTGGGGTATTCCAAGAGATGTGCAGGTCGGGAACGAGAGGGACTAGACTCAGTCCGGGATATATCCATAGCCTCAGCCTCTGGGTCTGGAGTCGCGGGTTTGGAAATGGGTCTAGAGAAGGATTGTGCCAACCGACACTGAGGTCTGGGGACCTCCAGCTCTAACTTGTGTTCTGCATGATGCAAATCTATTCGGTTAGCGAGAGAGATTAACTCCTCCAGGGAGGTTGGAATCTCTCTGGTAGATAGAGCATTTTTAATATGCCCAGCCAGACCCTTCCAGAAAACCAGGATTAAAGACCGCTCAGACCAATCCAATTCAGCCGCTAAGGTTCTGAACTGGATGGCATAGTGGCTGGCGGTGACCGAACCCTGGACCAATGCAAGAAGCTTAAGAGCCGTATCATGCGTGACCTGAGGACCTAGGAAAACACTCTTTAGGGCATTAAGAAAGAGACCCGCATTAGCCACTACCGGGTCATTGCGCTCCCACAGAGGGGTAGCCCACTCCAGAGCCCTGTGGGAGAGTAACGAGATGACGTAACCCACTTTGGCCCTTTCGGAGGGGAACCATGCCTCCATCATCTCCAATTGAATGGAGCATAGGTTAATAAAACCTCTGCAGAATCTGCTGTCACCTGAAAATTTTTCCGGGAGAGAAAAACGGGGTAATGGGGCAATTGCAGCTGCCGCAGCACTTACAACAGCCGGGTTAACCAGATTGGCTGCTTGAGAAGCCGCCTGGGTAGCTACTGCATTGATATAAGCTACCGGGTCAGCTTGTTCCAGAGTCCTAAGTCTGGCCTCAAGTTGCTGTATATAGCGTATAGCGCTGCAGTT
Source organism: Phyllobates terribilis (assembly GCF_046119375.1). Lineage (NCBI taxonomy): Eukaryota > Metazoa > Chordata > Amphibia > Anura > Dendrobatidae > Phyllobates > Phyllobates terribilis. Next base: position 310,105,448 of record NW_027362763.1, on the reverse strand, counting down.
GCTGGTTGTCAGCCATGTTCGGCAAGACCCTGGTGCTCTGATACTGTTAAGGGGATGGTTGCAAACAACTTTATTAAATAATGGAAAGCAACCGAACCTGGGGTCCGCGATGCAGCCTGGTGGACTGCCGCCGAACACCTTCCGGGTGAGAAGGTAAAACAACCAACTTAAATAACAATCCCCTCCGTGTTACTGCACACTGGAACGGGAATAGGGATTCGCACTATCTCCGTTAACTGCACGAGAGATGTCCGATAAATAATGTATCTGTAGTCCTGCTACAGCACAGGGACTACACAGTTGGCGCTAGGATGCGTGTGTGACTCACGCCGGCAAATACGTGCTCCCAGCCGGCGTGCTACCGGACTAAGGATTATCTCTCCACGTGGCTTACAGGTGGTACCAGGAATAGGGTGTCTGCAGACTGCTCGGGGTGTAGGGCGACCCCTTTGTCGAAGCCAGACTGTCAGATGAAGCTACCTGCCTATTTCATCTAAGCCTGCCAGAAACTAAAGCACACGTGGAGACCAAGAGACCAAGCGTCCACACAACACCATCACAGCTCAATGATTAGAGCGCGCTGCCCTGTTTCTGGGCAGGCTTTTTAAAGATTAAGCCCTGCCCACCGTCGCACCATTGGTGACGTCACCCGCGACCAATCAGGCGGTGCCAGGTCACCGGATCAGCTGACTCACAAACCACCAATCACGGTCCGCCATGTCACGGGCATGCTCAGTACAGAGAATCCTGGACTTAGGCTTTAGCAGCCCTGTCTCCCTCCGCAACCTATCCTTCATGTTGCTAGGAACAAAGACCCAAGAGACAACCTGTACATCTCGTGCACCAGCTAGGTGTTGGGACTGATGATGATGCTGAGCAGTATCAACCCTGGCTGGACAGGAATGGGAGACCACAGAATCCATTGATGGTTCTGAACCCATTTCAAATCCAGCAAACACCTAACACTCACATTACACCTAATCTGCAAAGCCCATGATCACCTGTAATAAAGGTAAAATAATGAACTAACCTCATCCTCACCTGTCTGCCATAGTCCAAACAGCAAGGATCCACATTGATCTCATGAATAGAACAGCCACATCAGAAAATGTCACTGTTCAAATTCAGCAGCTGGCAAAAAACACTGACTAGATTGATCTATCTGGATAGATATCTAATAGATAGATAATTAGATAGGCAGATAGATTATATATGATAAATAGAAGATAGCTAAATAAATACTGTAGATAGATAAACAGAGATAGATATAAATATGTAAGATATATAATCATTGCTTTGCATGTGTACCTTACTGTTCATGTAATTTATTAATAAATGATTACATTTATGGAAAAAAAAATCACATGGGGTCCCCCATAATTTTATTAACCAGCAGAGGGAAAGCGGACAGCTGTGGCAGATTTTTGTAGCCTGGGAAGGGGGTAATACCCATGGAGCTTCCCAGGCTACTAATATCAGCCCCCAGATGAATACTTAGCTTTTAATGGCTATTAAAATGGGGGACCCGAAAAAAAATTGATGTGGGGCCCCCCTATTTTAACAGCTAGCAAAGGCTATGCAGATAGCTGGGGGCTGATATTAATAGCTTAGGAAGAGGCCATGAATATTGGCCCCCTCCAAGGCTAGAATGCATCTATCTATTAATCTATTTATCTATCATCTATCCATATATCTATTTATCTATTATCTACCAACCTATCTAATTATCTATCATTCTATCTATCTATAAATCTATCTATCTATTATCTATCTATCCATATATCTATCTATATATCTATCCATATATCTACACAGTGTACTCCTGTGTCAGTGTACCGGCTGAGCTGCTGACAGAGAGTTCACATGAGTTCATCAGCTGATGAATTCGTGTGACCTCACTTACAGCACTACTCCCGAAATTCCCACGCAGCAGTACAGCTGTAAGTGAGGTCACACGAGTTCATGATGAACTCGTCTGACCTCACTCCCGCAGCTCAGCACTATACACTGACTGGTGCGATCGCTCCAGTCAGTGTATCACTGGCTGCTGAATAGAGTGGTCACATTTTCTGATGTGGCCGTTCTATTCATGAGATTGTCGTGGGACCCTCGCTATTTAGACTACAGTGGACAGGTGAGGATAAGGTTGGTTTATTATTTTACCTTTATTACAGGTGATCATGTACTTCGGGGATTAGGTGTAAGTTGAGTATATGGTGTTTTTTTATTTTTTGCAGTGGAGGAGAACATCGGGGACAAGGTGTAGGTGAGTATAATGTGCTTTTTTATTTGAATATTTTTTTATTAATTTTAACATTGTTTTTTACTTTGAGCACAGACGCCACTGGTGAGAGACTACTGCTCCCATCCAGCGGCGCCTGCACTCGCTATTTCCTATGGCAGTAGGTGCCGGCTGATGGTGATAGTAGTCACATCAGCTGGTGCCTATGACCCGCGGTAAGCTATTTACTACGGGTCACTGTCACAGCTGTGGGATCATGCTGACACCTGTCAGTATGATCCCACAGCACTATGACCACGGTAACGCTATTACCACCGATTACAGCCTGTGTTTCCTGTGCTGTCATGCAGATGACAGCGTGGGAAACACCCAAACCCGAACAGTGGCACGGACTTCCTGAGGAAGTCCGTGCTTGGGGTCCGTGCCCGAACAGTAGGTTTTCGGTACAGACCCCGAAGTTTAGTATTCGAGTTCGCCCATTATTATTTCTGAACCCATGTTGGGTATTAGCAGTTTTTAAAATGGAGTCTTCTTTGTAAGGTTTCTGACATACAGGTTCTTCAAAGTCACTTCAAAGTGATGTGGTCCCTAAAAATACTGGTTTAAATTTGTTTGATAAAAAAGAAAAATTTATTTTAAACTTTTCAGCCTTTATATCCTCACAAAAAAAAGTTGTGTAAAAAATGATGGTGATATACTTCTAGTAAAAGCTATTTATTATTTTGCGCGGTATGACTATATAATTTAAGGGCATAAAAATAAATTCAAAGTTTGAAAATTGTGAATTTTTCTAAATTTTTGTCAAATTTGAGATTTTCATAAATAAACTCAAATCATATAAACCTAAATTTACCAGTATCATAAAGTACAATGAGTCATGAAAAAAACAATATCAGATTCACTGAGATATATAGACATTATTACCTCTTAAAGTAGCATATATCAGATTTGAAAATTTTGGTCTGGTCAGGAAGATGAAAACAGACTTTGGTGGTTAAATGATTGCCTACTTTTTCTTTAGTGTCCACGTGATGCTTTCTGTTCGAGTCTATTGTTTGCAAATGATGTTTGTAGCTTTCTCTTTTGTTAGTCCACTGGCAACATTTCCTCTTTGTAAGCTGTTTCATACATGCCTTTGCAGATCTAATACTTCTTACTCTGTGTAGAGTCTAAATCCCTCCCTCCCATCCTCATTATGGCAGTCTCCACCCTCCGTAATCAATGTACCTTCCACATACCTACTATTCTCCCTGTCACAGTCTCTGACTCTGGTGAGCTGTGATTAAAATGAAGATGAAGGGGGAGGCATCAGCCCAATATGGGGAAATAAATATACTACAATTAATGCAATCTCTTTCTGAAAACAGCTAAAATTTGGTTTTGTTTTTACTTGTTTCTGCTATGTGTCTGGAATAATGAGGCATTGAAGATTGTATACCAAATGCTGGATGGATTACTTATGTGAAACGTTTACAGATAGAGTGCAAAGTCTGTTGGTTCATGAATTGGCACAATGATGATCTAGAGAACAGGATGAGTTGGTCATTGTCTGATTTTTTTATTGATATAATTATTGCGTCTAATTGACCAGAGAACTGCCATCACTTTATTATGTGAAGCAGATAGGGTCGTTAAGCCACCAGAAAAATGTGTGCCAGACTGTCTTCCCTCTGTTATAGAAGTCAGCTAAGGGGAACTTGGAGGACCGGTAAAAAGGCTAACTTTGCCAAGGGTTCAGGTCTGAAAGGGAGTTTCTTGGATAATTGCACAGAAGACAATCAAACCCATTTGTTCTGCACAAAAATTAAATCACATAATTGTCCAAAATATCTTGGCATGCTGATGCATAAAGACTTTCCTTCACTGGATCTCAAGGGTCTTGGTCAACCTCTAAAAAACAACACAGGTGAGTTTGAATGAGCATCACATGCTTGAAACAAAGTTGTTTACCCACAATTTAGGAAAGGTGCCAACAATTTTGTCCGGCCCATTTTTGGGATTTTGCGTGAAATTATGTGTGTTTTTTTGTGTTCTTCCTATACACACAAAGGAAATAAACATGTGTATAACAAACCATGTGTAATTGTAATAATTTTCTGGGAGAAACACTTCATTTTCTGGAACAATTTCAAGAGTGCCAACACTTTCTGCCATGACTGTATACATGTTTATAAATCAGCTATATAGCATTTCATACTCACACCAAAAACAATGTATTGACATGTAAGTTATACAGCATTGACACAATAGGACATAGTACTATACAAAATAAAATGGAATAAAACAGAAAATAATCCATTTTTGCTAGTTTATTAGGCTTAATTCAGCAAAATAGCATAAAATGAAAAAAATCCATACAATACAAATTATATCTGACTGGTATAGACCAATCTGTCAGTCTTCATGAATATTTTGTAATATTGCTTCAAGGAGGTTCTATATATTTTTAAAAAATATATATAATGAGACGCTTTGTTCACATTCTCCTAAAATAGAGTGGGTATGGAAGGTATTCAGACCCCTTTAAAGTTTTCACTCTTTGTTTCATTGCAGCCATTTGGTAAATTCTAAAAAGTTCATTTTTTTTCCCATTAAAGTACACTCTGCACCCCATCTTGACTGAAAAAAAAACAGAAATGTGGAAATTTTTGCAAATGTATTAAAAAAGAAAAACTGAAATATCACATGGTCATAAGTATTCAGACCCTTTGCTCAGACACGAATATTTAAGTCACATGCTATCTATTTCCTTGTGATCCTTCTTGAGATGGTTCTACTCCTTCATTGGAGTCCAGCTGTGTTTAATTAAACTGATAGGACTTGATTTGGAAAGGCACACACCTGTCTATATAAGACCTCACAGCTCACAGTGCATGTCAGACCAAATGAGAATCATGAGCTCAAAGGAACTGCCTAAGGAGCTCAGAGACAGAATTGTGGCAAGGCACAGATCTGGCTAAGTTTGCAAAAGAATTTCTGCATTACTCAAGGTTCCTAAGAGCACAGTGGCCTCCATAATCCTTAAATGGAAGAAGTTTGGAACCACCAGAAGTCTTCCTAGACCTGGCCGTCCAGCTAAACTGAGCAATCATGGGAGAAGAGCCTTGGTGAGAGAGGTAAAAAAAGAACCCCAAGATCACTATGGCTGAGCTCCAGAGATGCAGTAGGGAGATGGGAGAAAGTTCCACAAAGTCAACTATCACTGCAGCCCTCCACCAGTCGGACCTTTATGGCAGAGTGACCCAACAAGCCTCTCCTCACAGTGCAAGAGATATGAAAGCCCGCATAGAGTTTGCTCAAAAACACATGAAGGACTCCCAGACTATGAGAAATAAGATTCCTTTATGGCAGAGTGACCCAACAAGCCTCTCCTCACAGTGCAAGAGATATGAAAGCCCGCATAGAGTTTGCTCAAAAACACATGAAGGACTCCCAGACTATGAGAAATAATATTCTTTGGTCTGATGAGACAAAGATAGAACTTTTTGGTGATAATTCTATGTGGTATATGTGGAGAAAACCAGGCACTGCTCATCACCTGCCCAATACAATCCCAACAGTGAAACATGGTGGTGGCAGCATCATGCTATAGGGGTGTTTTTCTGCTGCAGGGAGAGGACGACTGGATGAAATTGAAGGAAACATGAATGCGGCCAAGTACAGAGATGTCCTGGATGAAAACCTCTTCCAGAGTGCTCTGGACCTCAGACTTGGCCGAAGGTTCACCTTCCAACAAGACATTGACCCTAAGCACACAGCTAAAATAACAAAGGGTGGCTTCAGAACAACTCTGTGACCATTCTAGACTGGCACAGTCAGAGCCCTGACCTAAACCCAATTGAGCATCTCTGGAGAGGCCTGAAAATGGCTGTCCACCAATGTTCACCATCCAACCTGACGGAACTGGAGAGGATCTGCAAGGAAGAATGGCAGAGGATCCCCAAATCCAGGTGTGAAAAATTTGTTGCATCATTCCAAAGAAGATTAATGACTGTACTAGCTCAAAAGGGTGCTTCTACTCAATACTGAGCAAAGGGTCTGAATACTTATGACCATGTGATATTTCAGTTTTTCTTTTTTAATAAATTTGCAAAAATTTCTACATTTCTGTTTTTTTCAGTCAAGATGGGGCGCAGAGTGTACTTTAATTAGAAAAAAAAGAACTTTTTAGAATTTACCAAATGGCCGCAATGAAACAGAGTGAAAAATTTAAAGGGGTCTGAATACTTTCCGTACCCACTGTAAGCTCATTTAAAGGTGTAATTTTAAATCCTCTAAGTAGCTCACACCAAAATCCACTGTTTTAGTGTAAATTTTTGAATGAGTAGATTGGCTTCTTAAAAATTAAGAGGGGGAATTCATCAAAACTTGCATTTCATATGCCAGTTTCGATCAAAAGTCTAAGATGCGAAAAGATCTTTCAGCTCCAATAGATTTTTGCTATAATTTACTCCACTTTGTAGCATAAAATATAATGTACCTAATGAGCTGTTATTGGCCACACATTCCCAAGTTTTTCATAAATGTGCCAGGGAAGGCGCATAAAAATCAAAAGTTGCCATTTGTTTAAGCCTCAAGTTAGAAAGTTTTCCATTGTTCCAAATATTCATCACTATTTCAAATACTGTATTATTTATTATTTAGCAGTTTTTTTGATTTATCTATTTACAATATTATACAGGATGGTATATTAAGTACTGTGCAAAAGTTTTAGGCAATCAGAATTGATTTAATTTAGATTTCTCTTTTGTTCATTCACTTTGAATTTTATTTCATAAAAATAAACTATTAACACTTCTATTTTTGATAGCATTCTTAGTTTGCAAAAGTTTTATGCAGGTGAGGAAAAAATGGCACACTCTACAGCATATACGATCTTCTTTTTTAAAAGGCCACACTTCCTTAAAATTGAATATGTTTTTTGTATGATACATTCCTCTAAACAAATATTGAATATGACTGCAGTGGCATTTTGAAGATGTTTCAATTAACCGCCCCAATATAAACAATTCATTCTGATGCCCTCATGTAGAGAAAAAAGACAGATAATTAGAATAATATTTTATTGTTCATTTAGTAATAAGAATTTAAAAAAAATGAATATTTTGTTTGAGCCGAAATGAAGCACATGGATTTCTGTAGTAAACTGTTGAGCATTGTCTAGGGTTAGACGAAGCCATTTCTCAAGGTTAAGGTGCTAGAGAAATATATTGCCGGTCACAGATGATTTTTTTTAACATTCTTTGCTTCATGGCTTTGGAAGCGCAATGGAAAATTAATACAAAAGACCAAAAAGTAATTCACACGGCAGGAATACAGAAATTGTAAAAGCACAGACAGCACTACAGAGGAGCAGTGCCATTCACACACAAAGAATTTTGCTCATGTAGATGGCTGATTAATTGCTGGCCTGCCTAGTTGAAACTGCAACAAGCTAGATACTGCCAGCATGCCATCTGTTACCATGGAAATGCACAATGTTCCTGGTTCTGACAAACCCTTGAATGCTGGAAAGATTGTGCCATATGTAAATAAGGCAAATTAGTTTTCCTATATCATCCAGACAAGGTTATACTAATATAAAGCACATATTCTTACCATAACCCCTAGCGTGTCATGAATAGAAGCCACCTCTTCACACAGAGGAACCTGCACAGTACTCTCACAATAAATACTCTGCACAGATTTCTGAATACCATTTCATCTTGCCTGGAACACATTTAACTCTTTCACATCACCAGGCTTGCCTCTTAAACACAATGGGTGAGATAATTGAATGCAGGAAACAGATTCATTAATGTATGTAAGATCACTAGGTACACAAGGTTGAGCGTAGATTTCATATACCTAAGGAAAAAAAAACACATGCATTTTTTATTTAATTTAAACATTAATTAATGTAAGTATTTATGTCAGTATAACTAATCACAAAATGTTTTCTTTCACTTTTTTCAAGTAGGGAAATAAAACAAGGAAAAATTGTCATTGAATTTACATGATGATACTTGTTGTGTTCCATCATTGCTGTATTGGTCAAGCTTTGGCCACATACAAGTGGAGGTATTGATAGTAGGAAGGTACTTTAGAACAGTTGCGTACATAAAAGGGTGATAGCCATTACGTTGCTGGGTTTCTCATTTTTTGAGAATGTCTGTTTCCTTAGACACAGACACTCTGACCGATTCTCCACCCTCTTGTTTGGTAACAGTGCTGATCTCTTCTAGAGGGAAGTCTTATACACATTGTCACTGTCTAGTGGCAAAAGATATGAGACCAACTTGGGCTAGCATTCCCTCTTGAAGGGCTTTATTGCAGCTTCATGGTTATTCTCTACAGTATGTAAGATTTTTTCTTATGATTGTAAAGGAGTGGAAGAGCTGCCATCCTTTCTGAAAAACATTTGCATGAATGTAATGCATTGACCTGTTTTATATGTGGTTTTACATAATCTGTTTAGCAACAGTTAGTTAGCCTGTGGACAGAGTTAACTGTTAGAAGCCAGCCCATGGATGGAGGAGTTAAATAGGCACATAGGAAATGGTTTCCTGTTTGTTAGAGAGTTGGAGAGAAGTTACTGAAGAAGAAGGAAGCTTTTATGTTTAGGAAAAGGCCACAAGTTGGAGAGTGTATTTAACTCAGACAAATTAAAGATAGCAAGTTTCAGTTAGTTATATATGGAGGTAGCTGTTAGTGTTGAGCCACCCCCGTAGTGTTCGAGTTCGGTTCGGTTCGTCGAACACCCGTGTGTTCGCCGAACTGTTCGTCGAACTGTTCGTCGAACACCTTCGAACACCGTTAAAACCAATGGCAGGCAAACAAAAACACATAGAAACACATAGAAAACACCTTCAAAGGTGTCCAAAAGCTGACAAACTGCTCAGAAGACATAACTAACACATGGAAAAGTGACAAGTACATATAGTCATGCGAAAATAAAAGAGGTGGAGGAGTAAAAGGAGGGGGAGACACAGATATAGGCATGTCATGCCCTTCTAAAATCCAAAAAGTGAGAAGCCGACACGGCCAGTCCGCTCCTGCCCGTGCCACCTCCATGTCGCCGGGTTTGTGCCAGAGCCGCGGTGAACCCTGATGGCCAGCCCCCCTCTCCCAATACTGGTGCCTGTCCGCTGGTGGGTCGAGCGAGCCCCCCTGTGGTGGAGGCAGCTCTAAGCTTTTTAATTTAAATTGTCTCTCTAATTTGAATGAATACACTTTAAATCCATTTACAAGGATCTATTGGAGGGCAAGTCTCATGCCAGCAGCCGCGTAATTCCAGCTCCAGTAGCGTCCACTAAAGCTGCTGCAGTTAAAAAGCTTTTATAAGGATCGAGCTCGGCTGTCCACCGCAAGGCATCCTACTGCCAGTCCCAGCCCCTATGCCTTGGGGTGCCTCCTGATGCTCTTCACTGAGTATCCCGTGGTCCCGAAGCATTTCCTTTGAAAAAATGAAGTGTCCAAACTACAGGTGGTGTAGCTTGCTTAACAGCCGGGATAATCCGCTGACTAGCAGACCCTGCTACTAGGCACAAAGTATTTCCTGGGCTAGATGCAGTTAAAAATTTGTAATTAGATACTCTCGTTGGATGCTGAGAAAGCATTCCATAGAGTCTCCTGGCACGCCATATATGATTCTCTTAAAAAGCTTGGGGTAGGGGTCTAGGGGACCCTTTTATAGCCAAAATCACGGCCCTGTATCACAATACGTCACCTAGGATGAAGATAAATGGAACTGTAGCACCCTGAGGGCTCGGTTGCTACAGAGGTATTGCACCTCACCCAGAGGTGTGATATCTCACTCTCAGGTAAGGATGGAGTGTGGATCAGGACCCGACAACTGCATGCATTACACCACATTGCCGTGGGGCAGGGCGACCAATATGCCTCTGAGATGGGCACGACAGTCCCTGTCCCTGGCTGGAGTGGGGGGAGGGAACACTGAGGAAGGGGAACCCTGTAGTGCAGGAGCAGGGAGGAAGCAGTTCCTGGGTGCATTGAGAAGGGAGTATAAAAGGTGGGCACCATCTTAGTTCAGTGCAGAGAAGTCTGAGCAGAAGTGGCAGGGAGCAGGGGCTCTGCATGAGCTCTGCTCCGGAGGCGGGCCTAGTAACAGAGGCCCAGGCCTGGAAGAGGGAGAAGGAAGGAAGAGGAGCGGAGAAGGCTCCAGGAACGAGGAATGAAGGGATGCCAGGGGTGCGTACGGGCGAGTCGCCACCGCACGCCCGAATCCACGTGCGTGGAGGGGTCAGGCCAAAGGGGGAGACCGGTCCCCGAAACTAGTGGAGGCAGGAAACGACCCTCAGCTAGAAACCGGAGGCTGTGACATTTTATGTGGCGCAGCCCCTCGCTACACCCGCTAGGAAGGCACCACATAGGGTCAGGGAAACTGGCACCAAGTTTACCAAGGGGAGGCCCGAGGCAGCCGGAGAGAAGGGTTGGTAAGAAAGGCCAGACAAAGGACACACAAAGGGGGTCCTGTGAAGCGCTCCAAAGTTATCTGGGAGTTGTCTGAGCCCCTCACCTGGTGAGCACAGTACGACGTGGGCAGCCGTTAACTGCAGACGTGGTCTGGATAATAAGAACTGTGAGTAAAGGCCCTGGACTGCATCACTGACTCCGTGTCGTTACTGCTGCTGCCCTGCACCATCACCCCCATCCTCCGCATACACTGCCCTGAGGCTATACTCCTCCCGTGGTGAGTTATGCTACGCTCTGCTGCACCCACAACACCAGCCTCAGCGGTCTGCCCTGCAGCGGCGGTTCACTCTGACCGCAATCCACGGGTGGCGTAGTCGGACATTTAAACATCAAAACCACATAAATAGTTCCGCCACTGGTTTGACCACCCTGAGCCACGGAACCGGGTCGCCGCCACGAAGACTACAACCACCAGCATCCACCAAAAAGGGTCCGGCTCCGGGTGTCCCAAGGCCCAGGGGGTGCATCAGAACATTTTCATCACCTTTCACAATCACCAATGGGACAAGGCAGGGATGTCCTCTGTCCCCTCTCTTATACATCCTAGTGACGGAGCACCTGCTCTCATCAATTAGCCATAACCCCAATATTAGGTGGATTGAGGTGGGAGGCACCGAGTACAAGTGCTCTCTATTTGCTGATGATGTCCTAGTATATATCACTCAATCACATATATCCATCCATGCTGTTATGGCTGAAATAGATCACTTTGTTACATGGTCAAATTTTAAAATCAATGCAGCGAAGTCTGAGGCCCTCGATGTCTCCCTCCCCAAATCCATATAGGATTCCATCCAGTCCAACTTTCCCTTTGCCTGGCCCTCACAGGGTGTCAAATACTTAGGAATTCCTATTCATAGAGACCTCTCCCATCTATGTTATCTTAATTTTGGGCCCTTTATTGAACAACTCCATACAGACCACGGTTGGCAAGTTAGAACTGTAAGATTCACTACGTGAACCACTGGTGTTTTGTGGAAAAGCACATGTACACTGCGTTCCAAATTATTATGCAAAAAGTGTTTAGGAGTGATAAGGGAAGAATTTGTTTGTTTGTCAGTTAAACTCATTGATGGTGATGTGTGTCAGGGCTCTTTATATCACTGTAAGCAATTGCAGACACCTGTGCTAATTAGTTTGGCAGGTGTGTCCAATGAAAGGCAAGACTACTTAAGAAGGCTGTCTCACATTATTAAGCAGCCTACATTTTCTGCCAAAATGGGAAAGAAAAAGGATGTGTCGGCTGCTGAGAAGCAACAAATTGTGGAGTGTTTAGGTCAAGGCATGACTACAATCAACATTGTGCGATGATCAGGATGAAGTGTCTTGGCAATCAAGAAGTATGTAGCTGATTCACAGTACACACGTGTGCGTGCTGATAAGGGCAAATTGAGGACTCTTTCCTACAGGCAATTACGTCAGGTTGAAAGAGCAGCGGCAAAAAAGCCTTGTCATAGCAGCAGACAAGTTTTTGAAGCTGCTTGTGCCTCCAACGTCCCCCGAACAACAAGATGCAGGGTCCTTCAGAGGTTTGCAGCTGTGCATACGCCATCCTGTCGACCTCCTCTATCCACTTCACACAAGCAGAAACGGCTCCAGTGGGCCAAACATTACATGAAGACTGATTTCAAAACTGTTTTGTTCACGGATGAGTGCCGTGCAGCGCTCGATGGTCCAGATGGATGGAGTGGAGGATGGCTGGTTGATGGACACCCCACGCAAACATGGCTACAGCGCCAACAAGGAGGAGGTGGAGTAATGTTTTGGGCTGGAATCATGGGGAGAGAGATTGTCGGCCCCTTTAGGATCCCTGAAGGCGCTAAAGATGAACTCCATAATGTATGTGGATTTTCTCAAACAGCACTTCCTGCCATGGTTCAAGAAGAAGAACCGTGTATTTCACAGCAAGATCATTTTTCTGCATGATAATGCACCATCTCATGCTGCACATAAAACATCTGCATCTCTGGCTGATATGGGCATAAAAGGGGACAAACTTATGGTGTGACCCCCATGCTCCCCTGACCTGTACCCCATTCAGAACCTTTGGAGCATCATTAAAAGGAGTGTCTATGATGGCGGGAGGCAGTTCACATCTAAGCAACAGCTCTGGGAGGGTATTCTGTCCTCATGCAAAACAATTGAAGCAGAAACCATCCAAAACCTGACAAATTCAATGGACGAGAGAGTTCAGAAGCTCCTTTCGAACAAGGGGTCCTATCTGAAAATGTAACATCACCTAGAATAAAGTTTTGAGTTGAAAACTGTTTGATTTCAGTTTCTAACAACCTGCTAATGCTTATAATTTCAAAAATGACCATTTTTTTGGTCTTTATTAAAATGAAAAGGTTGATCGAAAAGTTTGGGGGATCTAAGAGTGTGGCAACCCAGTAGTCATGATTACTTCGAATTCTGACAATATGAGGGTCATGCTGCAGGTAGTGCAGCAAGAAGGCACTTATGTGTCTTGCGCATCTCGGAGCCCCAAAATTATTTTCCGGGCTAGATGCAGCTAAAAATTATTATTAATTTTAAATCTGGTGAAGCATTAGTATAGATGGCCTAATAGGATCAGTGCTGCACACTGCTACAAAGCCCAAATTATTTTCCAGCCAAGATGCAGATAAACATGATTAGTAATTTGAAAGCTTAAAACGGTTGGTAGGGTGATTTTAACCAATCATCAAGCTTTTACTCTCCCCAGGATGACACAGGGGTAGAAAAGTCGTTTCGGATCCATGATTTGTTCATCTTTATGAACGTGAGTCTGTCTACATTATTAGTGGAGAGCCGCGTGCGCTTATCTGTCAGCACACCACCAGCAGCGCTGAACACACGTTCAGACAGAACGCTGGCTGCGGGGCATGACAAGATCTCCAAGGCGTAAGTGGCTAGCTCCGGCCATTTATCCAGATTGGAAGCCCAAAAAGAGCAAGGGTCCAGTGACACAGTCGTGGCTTCAATGTTTACTTGGAGATACTCCTGTACCATCGTCTCTAGGTGTTGACTATGTGTCAGACTTCTTGTCTCCCGTGGCCTTGCAAAGGATGGGCTAAAAAAGTGGTGAAATGATTCCGCAAAATTGATGTTACCAGCAGATACTGTGGTTCTGTTACGGTTTGAGTGCTGAACACTTGACGATCCCACGGTTGGCAAGTTGGAACTGTGAGATTCACTACGTGCACCACTGGTATTTTGTGGAAAAGCACATGTAAGATTCTGCAACAGTCTCTGCTGATACTCCTGCATGCGTGCATCCCTTTCTATGGCAGGAATAATTTCTGCAAATTTACTTTTGTACCGGGGATCTAACAGTGTGGCAACCCAGTAGTCAGGATTATTTCTAATTCTCACAATTCGAGGGTCATGTTGCAGGTAGTGCAGCAAGAAGGCACTCATGTGTGTTGTGCATCCAGGAGCACCAAGTCCCTGTTGTGTTGGTGGCGAGGTAACAATCATGCTTCCTTCCTCTGTCCTCTCCCCCCAACCTCGCACAACAGAAATGTGATCAAGGTCTCCCTCATCTGATGAGTCTTCCATCAGTTCGTCCTCAACTTCTTCCTGGGCTCCTGCACCTTCCTCACTAGTTTGGCTGCTACCATGCGCCCTGGTAAAACCATCTCCCCCACCCTCACATGCCTGCCGCCTTGGTGCTGCCGACCGTCTGGACCTTGCAGATGTTAGCCCTTCCGCATACAACTCCTCCTCCTCTACTTCCTCCACCTCCTCTTGTGCCACCACCTGACTCCGAATTCTGTTTAACATGTGCTCCAGCATGTAAATCACCGGAATAGTCATGCTGATAATGGCATCGTCAGCACTAAACATCTTCGTCGCCATTTCAAAACTGTGCAGAAGGGTGCATAGGTCCCTGATCTGAGACCACTCCTCCAGCGTGATTTGCCCCACCTCTGAATCTCGTTGGCCCAGGCTATACGTCAGAACGTATTGCACCAGGGCTTGTCGGTGCTGCCACAGTCGCTGCAACATGTGCAGAGTTGAATTCCACCGGGTAGGCACATCGCATTTTAGCCGGTGAAGTGGCAGGCCCAACGACTTCTGTAGAGATGTAAGTCGCTGAGCTGCGGGATGCGAACGGCGGAAGTGAGCACACAGCGACCGTGCCCTCTGCAGAAGGCCATCTAGTCTGGGATAGTGGACTAAAAATTGCTGGACAACCAGGTTCAACACGTGAGCCATACAAGGCACGTGTGTGACATTGCCCCGGCGAAGGGCCGCACCCAGGTTTGCAGCATTGTCGCACACGGCCTTCCCTGGTTTCAGGTCCAGTGGAGACAACCATTCATGAAATTGGTTCTCCAGAGCTGACCACAACTCCTCAGCTGTGTGACTCACATTTCCCAGACATTTCAATGTAAAAATCGCCTGATGACGTTGAGCCCTACTGCCAGCATAGTAAGGAGGTGTGCAGGATCCCTTCTGCGCAGTTAGAAAGCTTGTGGCATGACCAGACAGGCTTTGGGTGCAGGTGGAAGACCGAGAGGAGGTTGAGGAGGCAGAAGCAGTGGAGGAACTTTGACATAAAGAGGATTGACGCACAACTCGTGGGGACGGCAAGACTTGGACAGCAGCCCCTTGTCCTGCTGTCACCATAGTTACCCAGTGCCCAGTCAGCGACATGTAACGCCCTTGTCCATGCCTACTCGTCCAAGTGTCTGTGGTGAAATGCACCCTGTCACACACAGAGTTTCTCAAAGAAGCGGTGATGTTGTGTGCGACATGCTGGTGGAGCGCAGGCACACCTTTCTTTGAGAAGTAGTGCCGACTGGGCATTTGGTACTGGGGCACTGCGACGGACATAAGGTCTCGAAAATCCTCTGTGTCCACCAGGCGGAAAGGCAGCATTTCTGTAGCCAAGAGCTTGCAGATGGTGAAATTCAACCTCTTAGCTTTCTCATGGCTAGGAGGAAATGGTCTTTTACTTTTCCACATCTGAGGGACCGAGGGCTGGCTATTGTGCTTAGACGGGGTTGATAAGGGTGTCCCCGGCAAACTGCCGGTCTGTGAGGAAGATGCAGGCGGACATGTTAGGTTGCCTTGATCCAAAGGTGGTGCTATCGATGTCGGACAGCGCTCAACACCAGCTGTTGTTACCACCTCCAAAGAAAATGATGACCTGCCAATCACGCTGGCTGTTGCGGGTAAAGAGGTGGCAGGTCTGCGCCCCAAAACAGGTGTGACTGCTGTCCCCCCAGTCACAGAGGATGAAGAGGCCGCGGATGCACAAGATATGGCAGACGGTGGTTGGCCCGGCCGGCTAGGCCGCATTGTAGCACACTGAGCTTCCCACTGCAACTTATGCTTCATGTCCATGTGCCGGTTCATGCATGAAGTACTCAAACTATGTATTTTTTGGCCTCTACATAGCTTTTGCTGACAAATGTTACAGATAACACGAGTTGGGTCATCTTTATCGATCTGAAAAAATGCCCAGGCTATGCAAGGCTTAGCACCCATGCGACCTGAAGAGCCACCACGACTTGTGGTGAGAGGCAGAGTTTTGTTTGAGGATGCAGTTGTTGACGTGCTTCCAGTACTATGTCTCTGTCCAGGAAGGTGCAACCTGACCTCATCGTCACTAGCATCTTCCTCCACCTCCTCTGCTGACCTCATCTCTTGGCTGACTGTGGGTTGACAGTAAGTGGGATCTCCAACCTCATCATCATCACCCTGTGCGTTATCACACGCGTCGTCCTCAGAGCCATCCTCTTCCTGCCCTGACAAAAAACTAAAGTTGTCGCTCCAATCAGGTATTTGAGTCTTATCATCGTCTTCCTCATTGTCTCCACCAACAGGAGTTACAGTTTGGGAATGAGGGTCTACATTATGGTCAGAACCTTCTGCGTCTGGTCCTGGATCCGACTCATAAAGATTCTGGGCATCAGTGCAGATCATTTCCTCGTCTGGATTCACAGAAGCGCTGGAGTCGACCTCTGATTCCCAGGCTATAGTATGAGTAAACAGCTCTGCAGACTCAACCATCTGTTCTACCTCATACTCAGACGGGCAGCTGGAGATTTGGGAGCTGTGAGGAAGCAAGTGCGATTGGGGTGACACCTTTGAGGACTGGAGTATTTGTGATGTTGAAGTTGATGTGGAGGAGAGCCCACTTAAAGGAGCACTTGATATCCGTTGAAGCACCTGCTGTTTTTGTGCCTCATCTGGAATTTGTAGCGATTGGCGTGGCTGTAAGAAAGGGATCTTATCACATTGTCCGCTAAAAGAAGTAGACATTTTAGTTTGGCTGGAAGATGGTCTTTCTTCTGCAGATGTTACTGTTGCTTTAACACCTACCCCACGGACACAACCTTTTTTCCCCTTCCCAACACGCCTATTCCCCTTTCCACCAGCAGCAGGCCTTTTTCCACTCATTTTGGTGGTTAACTAATTCACAACTCTGGAGTTGTTTGCACAAAAAAACAATGGATGGGAACCGAGCAGAGCTGAGTGGCCAAACTGTGGTATTAGGCCAAAACTATTGGCTGGGTTAGATGCAGAAAAAAATTATATTCAATTTGCAACCTGATGGAGGTCTGTATAGATGGATTAATAGAACAAGTCCCACACACAGCTAGAAGCCCAAAATTTTTTCAGAGGTAGATGCAGAAAAAAATATATTCAGTTTGCAACCTGATGGAGGTCAGTATAGATGGACTAATACAACAAGTCCCACACACAGCTAGAAGCCCAATATTTTTTCAGAGGTAGATGCAGAAAAAAATATATTCAGTTTGCAACCTGATGGAGGTCTGTATAGATGAATTAATAGAACAAGTCTCACACACAGCTAGAAGCCCAATATTTTTTCAGAGGTAGATGCAGAAAAAAATATATTCAGTTTGCAACCTGATGGAGGTCTGTATAGATGGATTAATAGAACAAGTCCCACACACAGCTAGAAGCCCAATATTTTTTCAGAGGTAGATGCAGAAAAAAATATATTCAGTTTGCAACCTGATGGAGGTCAGTATAGATGGACTAATACAACAAGTCCCACACATAGCTAGAAGCCCAATATTTTTTCAGAGGTAGATGCAGAAAAAAATATATTCAGTTTGCAACCTGATGGAGGTCAGTATAGATGGACTAATACAACAAGTCCCACACACAGCTAGAAGCCCAATATTTTTTCAGAGGTAGATGCAGAAAAAAATATATTCAGTTTGCAACCTGATGGAGGTCTGTATAGATGGATTAATAGAACAAGTCCCACACACAGCTAGAAGCCCAATATTTTTTCAGAGGTAGATGCAGAAAAAAATATATTCAGTTTGCAACCTGATGGAGGTCTGTATAGATGGATTAATAGAACAAGTCCCACACACAGCTAGAAGCCCAATATTTTTTCAGAGGTAGATGCAGAAAAAAATATATTCAGTTTGCAACCTGATGGAGGTCTGTATAGATGGATTAATAGAACAAGTCCCACACACAGCTAGAAGCCCAATATTTTTTCAGAGGTAGATGCAGAAAAAAATATATTCAGTTTGCAACCTGATGGAGGTCTGTATAGATGGATTAATAGAACAAGTCCCACACACAGCTAGAAGCCCAATATTTTTTCAGAGGTAGATGCAGAAAAAAATATATTCAGTTTGCAACCTGATGGAGGTCTGTATAGATGGATTAATAGAACAAGTCCCACACACAGCTAGAAGCCCAATATTTTTTCAGAGGTAGATGCAGAAAAAAATATATTCAGTTTGCAACCTGATGGAGGTCAGTATAGATGGACTAATACAACAAGTCCCACACACAGCTAGAAGCCCAATATTTTTTCAGAGGTAGATGCAGAAAAAAATATATTTAGTTTGCAACCTGATGGAGGTCAGGATAGATGGACTAATACAACAAGTCCCACACACAGCTAGAAGCCCAATATTTTTTCAGAGCTAGATGCAGAAAAAAATTATATTCAATTTGCAACCTGATGGAGGTCAGTATAGATGGACTAATAGAATGATGCTATGCCCAAAAGATTTTACTTCACTAGGTGCAGTAAAAAAATTGGTATTCTATACACAGGTGGTATATCTTGCAACACAGATAGGCTACTCCACTGACTAACGCACTCTGCAATAGGCCAAAAAGGATTAGCTTTGCTAGATTCAGCCAAATGCTGTGAAAAAAACTTGCACAGCACTGGCACAGACCTGCCTGGCAAAAACTGATAGGAACTGATGTAACCTAGTCCTGAAACGGACTCCAATTACAATTAGTCTTTACTCCCACAATCTATCTATTTAAGAGCACAGACCTGCCTGATAAAAGTCGTAGGAAATGCTGTAACCTAGTCCTTAAAAGGACTGCAATCACAACTATTCCCTACTCCCAAGCTATCTGTAGATTTGTGCGAAAATTGGCTTGAAATTAACAAGGTATAGCGCACACAGCAACAGCGGTGCCGTCTAACACGCAGCTGCAGCAGTGAGAAAATGGTGGCGATGGGGAAAATGGCTTGGTCTTATAGGGCAAGGACATGTGACATACACTGCCAATGACACATGCCCTTGCTTGTGTGAAAAAAAGCACTTCGCTCCGTGTGTGCGCTGCTGATAGGCTGACAGATTGCACCTCCCCACTGCAAATGCGGGAAAGAGAAAAAAAAATGGAGATCTTCATTGTTCCTGCAGAGATCCATCCCCTGCCCCTCCCCCCACCCCGCTGTACACTCAAACTGCGTATTAACATTAATTTTCATCATTACTGAGAAAAAATCCAGTTATGATTTTGGTGCACGAACAGTTATCGAACATAACCTCGAACAGCCGAATTTTTCTCAAATTGTTCGTGTTCGCCGAACGGCTCGAACACCGCCCAAAACAGCTCGAATTTGAGATTGGGGAACAGTTCGAGTAGAACAACGCTCATCTCTAGTAGCTGTTCCTAGTAAGCACCTGTTCACACCTATTTCTAGTTTTGGAAGTGCCCTACAGTTTTTTCTGTTTCAAGTTCCAGAACAAGTTCTACCCGCAACTGATTTCTGCATGGCCGGAGTGAGGATATTGAAAGAGTAATTAGAAGGTTCCTTTCTACCTGCAGTGAGTACAGCCATAGCATAACAGAGCTGCGGGAGGTGTAATTCCCCAAGGCAACTAGAAGGAGTATGCTAAAAAGGGCACCATGTTAGCCGGTCCTGGAAGATAGAAGTTTTTATTCTGAGCAGGACAGCACCTGAAGGTACACCTCTAGTGGAGGATAAAGAGGAGGTGAAGGCCTGAGCTAGAAAGCTCTGACACTCATGTATAAATATCAATACCATCAAAATGCCATGTGTGTTACTAATAAGAAGAGGACCTCTGTATGATACAGAAGATTTGTACTGAAAGTGTATTGCCTGTTATTGATTGTTGTAGTTCTACTTATTATTATTATTTATTTTTAAAACTTCACTGATTACATGGTGCTGTACATGAGAAGGGATTAAATACTGTGAAGATCTTAGATTGTGGGTTTTATTAATCACCTAGGCAGGTTAACGATGCAATAATATTTTTTCCTTACATCCATGGTAATACAGCAATTCCAGGTAAATGTCCAAAATACAACTGTCTCAGTCCACAAGATCCCTTCCCCGGGGCAGTAGTTCCACTGCCTTTGTGCCAGGCGATACTCACTGTCCCCCAACGTTTGGTTGGCCCACAGATTTCGTACCTCCGGCCAGTATAGTCTGTAGTCACAGTCCACGATCCACCATATGACAGATAAAATGATAGAAACAAAGGTATCCAGTAGCAAAAGTCCTTAAGGAAAGTTTATCAAATCCAGACGACAGATCCCATAACTGTAGCTCGTTTATCAAGCCCAGTCGGCAGCTGAGCTTTACTCCATAAGCCATCGATTCATCCATGGTCCAAGTCCTCAGACCTACCCCTTTGATGACATTCCACCAACTCCGCACTAAACATGTGGCTTCTTTTCTCTTTCACTGGGATCAGCCCCATGAATGGGCAAAACTGCTGTCACCCTCCCCCCAAAGCTAATTGTGCATTAGTGGAGGTATTTTTCTCAGATCGATTCCATCACCTGAGTCTGCATGTGAGACTCCCTGTGGTGACGGCTCTTCCTATGGTGACTGATCTCATTTTAACACACACAATGGGCCTAGTCACTGTTTGAACAATGGCTAGATGCTCCTGAGATACTAATGAGATTACTGGAATGCTGGACACTTTACAAGTGAAATTAGTGCATATACTGACCAGCAAGCAGAACAATAAAACACAGCAAGAAATCACTAATAACATACAACAATAATATTGATGAAAATTGGTGCTCCTTGCTGGAAAAGTCTTTAGTAAATGGGCAGCTCATTACACATACAATATACAAATATAACATACAGTGAACAAACTAACAATGACAGACTGGTACAGAAAGGAGAGGATCCTGTCTTTGCGGGCTTACAGTCTACTTAAGGAATTCCAGTAAGTATGTTTTTATCTTTTTACATTGGACTCTGGTCTCCCTGATTCGTCACATATTTTCATTGTCCTCATACAATCAAACCACTTGTGTCCTGAATAGGGGTCATCACTTACACACACTCAAGAGTACCGTGACCAGGGGTGCTTTGGGATTGCAAAGCAAAGCTTGTCACGAGAAGTCCATTACAGGTTGATCCTTTTATCACAAATCTGATCTTATTATACATTTTTGATATTTTGCTATTTTTGGTAATATCTTTGGTAAGAAAATGTGGAACGCAGTGTGAAAATCATAAACTAAGTCATATTGATATTAAAGGGAACCTGTCAGCAGGTTTTTTCTATATAATCTGAAGATAGCATGAGGTAGGGGTTAAAATGCAGATTTCAGCTATTCTTCTCTTTTCAAGTACCTAGGTTTTGTTTGCTTACATTGATTGTTTTAGCATCAAGAGTTTATCATTGCTGTGACTATCTAGTTGGTGAGCCCTGTCTGACCCGCCCCCTTCTGTGATAGGCAGCTCACTGTTTATGGATATTGTATATTCAGAGCCTGGTGTGGGCGGGGTTAGCTTTTCATCTCTGCTTCATTGCTAAATCTAAAAACTCTGATTGTATCAGAACTGCTGCACCCAGTAATCTAAGTGATACATCGTTGGATCCAGCTTCTCTTTGCCTACATCATGCTGCTCTCAGATAGGTAACAAAAAACAGCTAGCAGATTCCCTTTAAGGCTTGTTCTTTAGATTGATGAAGTATTAGTAAGACTCTAAAATCAGGAAGAATCCATGACACTTAAATAGCCCCTGGGCACAGTGAATAATGAATTTATCAATTGGGTAAAATCACACCAAAGAGTCTGTTTTGTTTGGGAATTCAGTCAATTTTAAG
The DNA here is from genome assembly GCF_046119375.1 of Phyllobates terribilis. Classification (NCBI taxonomy): domain Eukaryota; kingdom Metazoa; phylum Chordata; class Amphibia; order Anura; family Dendrobatidae; genus Phyllobates; species Phyllobates terribilis. The sequence continues at coordinate 310,083,392 of NW_027362763.1, read as the reverse complement.
TTATTTGGTTGGATGTTGAGAATATTTTTGCCATTTTGCCTATTTGTAGTCTGATACATTTTAAGACATTTCATAACATCTTATGTGAAGTCAGGGGCGGACACAGACTGTAGTGGGCCCCTGTGCAAGAAATTTTTGGGGGCCCCCCCCTGCGCTTCATAAGGCAACAAAGTTATGTAAACATAACCCCCCCATGTGCATCTCTCGCCCCCCCCATGTGCAGCTCACCCCCCCGTGCATCTCCCACCCCCCCGTGCATCTCCCATCCCCCCCATGTGCATCTCTCACCCCCCCATGTGCATCTCTCATCCCCCCCACTCCTAGTTAATTAATTGTATTTAAAACAAATAAAACTTGTTATACTTACCCCCATGCGATCCCTGCAGAATCCTGGCGCTCGTCCACGTCGCTGCCACCAGGCTCTCCTGACGTTCGGCCATGTGACGGTGCCACATACATAGCCATCAGCTTTTGTTTTGGCCAAAAGATTTTTAAAGCCGCCACCACGATAAGGTAGACTCTTCTGGCCGGGCCCTACTCTAACCTATTAAAATTTTCTTAAAATATCCAATACTCTTTTTAGATATATTTTTATTTAGTTTTCTCTAAGGGAATGTGTCATATACATTTTTTTTTTAAAATGACCAATAATACCACATACAAGGAATACCGCCACACCATGACCAGACCACATATTACCACAACATAGTGACCGAATAATACCACACAGAAGGGGGAAAAACTGCCACACCATGACCAGACCACATATTACCACCACATTACTAATATTACCACCACATTACTAATATTACCATAAGTGTCATTATACACGGGAGCTCTATACATGGTATGTATAATGTAAGTGTCCAGGTAATCTAGTGATCACCAGTGACATTATACACAGGAGCTCTGTATATAGTGTCAGTGTACAGGTAATACAGTGATCACCAGTGACATTATACACAGGAGCTCTGTATATAGTGTACAGGTAATACAGTGATCACCAGTGACATTATACACAGGAGCCCGGTACATAGTATATAGTGTAAGTGTACATGTAATACACTGACTCACTGGTGACGTCTCTAGGTGAAGTCCTTCAGCTACGCTTTTCTCCTTCATCCAGCACAGACCGCCATCACGTCTTCCAGCCAGGACTCGTCTCTGCATAAAATAACACAGTTATCTAGAGCACATTCCCCAACTTCTACATTACACAGCTGAATACAGACGTGCATCCACCATCAATATATGGTTAGTTATTATGCAACCTACCATTCCAAATATAAATTGTAATCCACCACGGTGCCCCCATTAACTGTAAATAGGCACTTAATATATAATTTAATTAGAACCTCTACTCTTTCCGCCAATTTGTTACCAGTTACACTCCTGCATCCGCAACGCCCCCTACTCTATACTTCCTGCTCCCCGCATTCATTATTTACATGCACCCCCTGCCCCAATTCATTATATCATGTCCGTGCTCTCCCCACCCCATCATCAATTATCATTTACTGTCCCCCACCCCACATTCATTATGTGCAGCTCGTTATCCCCCTACTCCCAATTCCCCCATGTGCAGCTCATTTTCTCCCAATTCCCCAATGTGCAGCTCTCATCCCCCCATGTGCAGCACTCACCCCTCCATGTGCACATCTCTCATCCCCCTCCCCCACATGTGCCCCTCTCTCATCCCCCCCATGTGCACATCTCTCATCCCCCTCCCCCACATGTGCACATCTCTCATCCCCCTCCCCCACATGTGCACATCTCTCATCCCCCTCCCCCACATGTGCACCTCTCTCATCCCCCTTCCCCACATGTGCACCTCTCTCATCCCCCTCCCCCACATGTGCACCTCTCTCATCCCCCTCCCCCACATGTGCGCCTCTCCCATCCCCCTCCCCCACATGTGCACCTCTCTCATCCCCCTCCCCCACATGTGCACCTCTCTCATTCCCCTCCCCCACATGTGCACCTCTCTCATTCCCCTCCCCCACATGTGCACCTCTCTCATTCCCCTCCCCCACATGTGCACCTCTCTCATCCCCCTCCACCACATGTGCACCTCTCTCATCCCCCTCCCCCACATGTGCACCTCTCTCATCCCCCTCCCCCACATGTGCACCTCTCTCATTCCCCTCCCCCACATGTGCACCTCTCTCATCCCCCTCCACCACACGTGCACCTCTCTCATCCCCCTCCACCACACGTGCACCTCTCTCATCCCCCTCCACCACATGTGCACCTCTCTCATCCCCCTCCACCACATGTGCACCTCTCTCATCCCCCTCCACCACATGTGCCCCTCTCTCATCCCCCCCATGTGCACCTCTCTCATCCCCCTCCACCACATGTGCACCTCTCTCATCCCCCTCCACCACATGTGCCCCTCTCTCATCCCCCCCATGTGCCCCTCTCTCATCCCCCCCATGTGCAACTCTCATCCCCCTTCCCCACATGTGCACCTCTCTCATCCCCCTCCCCCACATGTGCACCTCTCTCATCCCCCTCCACCACATGTGCATCTCCCATTCCCCCCACTCCTAGTAAATTGTATTTAAAAAAAAAAAAAAACTTGTTATACTTACCCCCATGCGATCCCTGCAGAATCCTGGCGCTCGTCCAAATCGCTGACAGCAGGTTCTCCTGACTTCCGGTCATGTGACGGCGCCGTCACATGACCGGAAGTCAGGGGAATCATGAAAGCACTGCCGCAGCAGCGCAGCGCTGAGATGTCCCGGACCCGGCTCTTAGCATGGGGCCGGGGGCCCCATGAGGAGAGAGACGCACAAGAGGGGGGCCCCCAAGGGGGCCCCTACCGGCTGGGCCCCATACTGGAGTCAGGGCAGTCATGCCCTGATGGCGGCCCTGCTGGAGGGGCCCCCTCTCCCTCGGGGCCCCCGTTCAATGAACCGGCTGCACGGGCGGTAGTTCCGCCCCTGTGTGAAGTATCTTCTTACAGGACCCATTGTAATCTTTTGAAGAATGATAAAAAGTTGAATTTCAATCATCATCACAATCATTTTCCACCCAATCCAATTAAGATCCTCTCAGTTTTGTAATAATTAATATCAGGTAAAGGCAAGTGCTATAACATTGTGGAAAAGACATGATTCAGGTTTGATAACTACAGTACAAAGAATGGAGTAGCTTGGCTAAAATAAAAAGGAGCATAATATCAAGGAGGCCACTAGAATCGCCAGTTACAACAATGCTTTTCTATTAAAGTAAAAAAGTCAGAACTTCTTAAGAAAGTAACCAAAGAAAATAAAAAAAAATTATAGCACAGAAAACTATTTTTTTCTTTAAATTTCAGACAATTTAAGAAAATTGGTTGTGCCATGCTTGACTGATCAAGCAATTGTTTTATTGTATTTTGTAAAAAGTCTGAATCTATTTTAAGTAAGCTACAAATGTAAAAAATGTAATTATAGTAAAACTCTGATAATCATGTTTGCTACCGATGAGGTTTTGAGCAAAAAAAATGACAGTAAAATGGGCTGGATTCTCTACTCTATATAGCTCTACTTACCAATACCCTTACTGTTTATTCATATACGCTGACCACCACTTACAACTAGAGATGAACGTATCAGAAAAAACGTAATTCACCTGTTCTCATGGATTTTTACTAGGATATACGATACCCATAGACGTTATTCTCCATGAATTTAATGTTCAGTATTATGCCCTGGGGCCTCTCCAGACCAGGGAACATAATAAATATAAGATGTAAAAATTAAAATAAATATTTATACTCACCTCACCAATCAACTGTCCGGTTGCCCACCTGTCCTGTCCTCAGCGCCTCCATCGCATCGCATCTCAGGCCCAATGTTTACTTTAGGCCAGGGCTTCCGGCCATGAGCAGGCCCCAGAGTTTACTATGCAAGTGCAGTAACCTTTGGGGCCTACAGCAGGAAGTTGTGGCCCAGTGTTAACTCTAGGCCCGGAGTTCTAACCGCAAACATAAGCTCACTATGCAAAGAACAAGCCCTCACACATCTCCATCAATATAAAACTTAAAACTCAACAAAATGGGTCTCAGAAAACAGTGGTAGAATCCAAAAATTTTTTTAATCAAATTTATGATTTTATTTCAAAACTTAAATAAAAAAGTGCTTTATAAGTTTGTTATTGCTGTAATAGTTTTGACCAGAAGAATCTTTTGCCAGGTCATGTTTACTGCACAATGAATGGCAAAAAAACAAAACCCAAAAAAACATAGTGAAATTGTGTTTTTTTTTGTAATTTCACCACACTTGGAATTTTTTCCCCCATTTTCCAGTATATTTTATGTTAAAATGATTCAATGCTACAAATCGTCGAACAAAAAAACATCCCTCATACAGCCTTGTTGATATAAAAATAAATATGTTATGGCTTTTGAAAAAATGAGTTGAAAAAAACAAAAACGCAAAAAATGTAAAATGCCCGGACAAGATGGGCCAAAAAAGATGCTCAAAAAAGAATGAAAAGACAGAAAAAGCTAAAGCAATTGCAAAAGCATATTGTATCTATCAGCTTTATAACTACAAGCATTAGCCTACCAAACCCTACTCTAGCCAACTATTGTATTTAGCATTCCTGCTTGTATCCAAAAACATCAAGACTGTAGTATGGTTTTGTTATATCTAGTGATGAGTGAGCGTGCTCGCCGCTGCTCGATACTCATTTGTGCATCAAGGTACTCGGGTACGCTTGTTCTGCTATTCACAGGCAGTGAGGACAACTCTCATCAGAGCCATCGGGTCTTGCTGAGTGCAGCATTGAGCCATTGGCTCTGATGTGAGTTGTCACTACCCAGCGCCTGTGAATAGCTGTACTTTACTGCTATTCACAGACGCCAGAGACATCGGGGAATGTTGACTACATCGGAGGAGCTTTGTGGGAACATTTTTGATAATAAATTGGTGAACGAGGGATAGTGTGGGAGATTCTTTATTCAAATAGAGTATTTTTCATGTGTGTTTTTTTATTACTGCATTATTATTGGGGGTGTCTGATAGACGCCTCTCCATTACTAACCCTTGGGCTTGATGTCAGCTGATATTACACATCTGACATCAACCCCATAAACCATTACCCCAATTGCTTACACACAGGGGCAATTGGAAAGAGCCGGTCAAAGCTCCAGAATTAGAGCATCTAATGAACGGCTGGGGCAGATGCGGGCTGGTATTTTTAGACTGGGAAGGGGCCAGCCTCCATGGACCTTCCCAGCCTGATAATATCAGCCCCCAGCTGTCTGCTTTACTGTAGCTGGTTATCAAAAATGGAAGCGACCCAATACTATTTTTTAAAATTATTTATTTAGTTAGTGAGTCCAGCAGCAATCTGTCAGAGATGTGTCTAGTCATCTTCCCCATTCTGTTTCCATTCCATTTGAGTGCTGCTTCCATCCTTTTTAGCGATTTTCCTCCCTAGCCCTCCATTATGGTTTCCCAAAAAAATGCTTGAGTTTCCCATTGACCTCCATTATACTCGTTACTCGAGTCGAGCACGTCCGAGCATCTGACCTGCTCAATTCGAGTACCGAGCACTCAAGCATTTTAATGCTCGATCATCACTAGTTACATCCTCTCAATTACCAGACAAAAAATGGAACATAAAAAAATAAGAAATGTGAGATGCCAGGGAAAAAAAATATCATTTTATCAGTTACATAAATTCTTTGGAAATTAACCTAAAATATAGGTGACTTTAAAAAAAAAAAAAAAAAAATATGAAAGCGTTTCTAAATTTGAGTCTGAATCCAGCCAACAATCGTTGTGCACTTAATGTTTTGTAACTACATTCTAGCTTCTAGTTTTAAAGAGGTGTTTAAAATATTACTGCAAATGAAGGTTATGTAATTATAACCATAGGTCTTTTCAGTGAAATCCATTAGCAGAGTTTGATGAATTTTCTGGGAAATATACAGCAGGAAGCATTCAGCATGAGTAGACATTTCTCAACACGTTCCCAAAAGTTCTATAAGCATTACATTTTGTTTGATACAAAATGAGCTAAAATAGCAGAAGGTAGAAAATAAACTTTGCAAAAACAATATATGGAGGGTTGATGTGTCGATACATTAAAGTGGTTGTTCAAGGCTTATATATTTGTTTACTAAGTGAATGGTAGATAAACTGCATCCTCTGATTGGCTGTAGCTGTCACATGGCATGAAATGTGAATAAAGAGTGAGTATCTACCTTTTTTTCACTTGTCTATTTTTTAGCCGCAATAAAAACATATTGTGCCCAATTCATAAAGACTGGCATTGTAAGATGTATGAATTCATTAAGAGGCTCTGATGCTGAGCCCGCATCTTTCCCCGCACATGACAGCAGATCTGATCAGCTGTTAAGTGTCTCTAACAGCCGAAGGTGGATCCGAGATCTAACTGCGACAATTAACCAGTTAAATGCCGCAGTCATTATTGACAGCGGCATTTAACAAGCGCAGGTCGGGAACGCATCACAAGTCCTGCCCATTGGTGCCCCTGTCAAGTGATCACGTGGTGCTAATGGGTTGTCATGACAGCGGGGGGTCAAAAGACCCCTGTGACTGTCATTGTGAATCTCCTATGAATGCAAGCTCATGGCCAGCGTTCATAGGATATCGTGATTTTTGCTATACATAACACGGCTGGAGCCCTGCTATGTATGACACGGACAATTCAATGATCGCAGCATCAAATCATCAAGTCTCCTAAAGGGACTATTGAAGCCAGTAAAAATTAAAACAAAAGTTTTCAAAAATAAAAAACACAGAAGTTCAAGTAACCCCCCTTTTGCCCCGTTAAAAATAAAACAATTTTAAAAAATGCACATATTTGGTATTGCTGCGTTCAGAAATGTCCAATCTATCAAAATATAAAGCAAATTAATCAGATCGGTAGACAGCGTAACTAGAAAGAAAATCAAAAAGCCAGAATCACATTTTTTTGGCCGCCACAACATTGCAATAAAATGCATTAACATGCGATCAATACATTGTATCTAACCCAAAATGGTATCAATAAAAATGTCAGCTCATGGCATAAAAATAAGCCATCACCCAGCTCCAGATCCCGAAAAATGGAGACACTACGGGTCTCGGAAAATGACGACATAAGCAAAATTTTTTTTTTTTTTTTTTACAAATTTAAGATTTTTTTCACCACTTAAATAACAAAGAACCTATACATGTTTGGTATCTACATACTCGTACTGACCTGGGGAATCATATTGCCAGGTCAATTTCTGCATTTAATGAACATTGTAAATAAAAAACCTAAAAGAAAATTATGGAATTGCACTTTTTTGCAATTTCCTGAGCTTGGAATTTTTTTCCTGTTTTCCAGTATGCTATATGGTAAAATCAATGGAGTCATTCAAAAGTAAAACTCATTCTGCAAAAAACAAACCCTCATATGGCTATATTGATGGAAAAATAAAAAAGTTATGGCTCTGGGAAGAAGTGGAGCAAAAAACGAAAGTGCTAAAGTAGAAAATTGCAAGGTGGTGAAGGGGTTAAGGCATCTTGACCTTATTTCTCCACTTTTGATCCCTCAAAATGTTCTAGACAAATCCATAGAGAAACTCTTATAAAAAACACTCCCATCAAAGTCTTTTCTCCTAATATATTGCAATCATCATATTATATAGCACTATGTACTTACAATTGTTCATTTTGCCCTTCAATCCAGTTAATTCTTCTCTTTTCCATTAGTTCTATGATATCACATGATTAAAAACAGACTAACTGAATCCTTCTAAGCTCTATGTAGAAACAGGAAGTCTCTTTTTCCTGCATGAGTCATTCCCCTATTCAACCCCTGACCCAGCTGCTCCTCTCCTCCCCCTGCCAGAGACTTTGCAGTCATGACTCATCAGGCAAATGCCAGATATAATGGTAGGAGAGTGGGCTGCATTAGCCCACAACACTTTCAACAGTATCTTCATTCTTAGTCAGCAAACATCTGGGAAGGGAAGAGACCAATTTCTGGAGTTTTAGGAAAGGAATTTTGTCCCATTCTTGTCTGGAGTAGGATTCTAGCTGTTCAATAGTACTGGGTCTTTGTTGCTGGATTTTTCATTTCATAATGAGCCAAATGTTCTCTACCAACGAAAGGACTTGACTGTGACTTCAGGTGGGTCAAATCATCTTCAAAACTCTTCTCCTGCAAGTCAGGCTGTTGTGATCGAAGCAGTATGTGGTGTAGAAATGTCTTGCTGAAATATGCAAGGCCTTCCCTGAAATAGACATTGTCTGGATTGGAGCATATGTTGTTCTAGAACTTCTCAATACAACCCCTGGCAAAAATTATGGAATCAGCGGGCTCGGAGGATGTTCATTTTGTTGTTTAATGTTGCTGAAAAAAAGCAGATCACAGACATGGCACCAAACTAAAGTCATTTCAAATGGCAACTTTATGGCTTTAAGAAATACTAAAAGAAATCAAGATTAAAAATGTGGTACTCAGTAAGGGTAATTTTTTTCAGGCCAAGCAGAAGGAAAAAATTATGGAATCACTCAATTCGGAGGAAAAAATTATGGAATCACCCTGTAAATTTTCATTTCCAAAACTAACAGCTGCATCAAATTAGATCTGCTCATTAGTCTGCATCTAAAAAGGAGTGATCACACCTTGGAGAGCTGTTGAACCCAGTGGACTGACATGAATCATGGCTCCAACACGAGAGATGTCAATTGAAACAAAGGAGAGGATTATCAAACTCTTAAAAGAAGGTAAATCATCACGCAATGTTGCAAAAGATGTTGGTTGATCACAGTCAGCTGTGTCTAAAATCAGGACCAAATACAAACAATATGGGAAGGTTGTTAAAGGCAAACATACTGGTAGACCAAGGAAGACATCAAAGTGTCAAGACCGGAAACTTAAAGCAATATGTCTCCAAAGCAGGAAATACACAACAAAACAAATGAGGAACGAATGGGAGGAAACTGGAGTCAATTTCTGTGACCGATCTGTAAGAAACCGCCTAAAGGAAATGAAATTTACATACAGAAAAGCTAAACAAAAGCCATCATTAACACCTAAACAGAAAAAAACAAGGTTGCAATGGGCTAACAAAAAGCAATCGTGGACTGTGGATGACTGGATGAAAGTCATATTCAGTGATGAATTGCGAATCTGCATTGGGCAAGGTGATGATGCTGGAACTTTTATTTGGTGACATTCCAATGAGATTTATAAAGATGACTGCATGAAGAGAACATGCAAATTTCCACAGTCATTGATGATATGGGGCTGCATGTCAGGTAAAGGCACTGGGGCGATGGCTGTCATTACATCTTCAATAAATGCCCAAGTTTACATTGATATTTTTGATATTTTGGACAGTTTTCTTATCCCATCAATTGAAAGGATGTTTGGGGATGATGACATCATTTTTCAAGATGATAATGCATCCTGCCATAGAGCAAAAACTGTGAAAACAATCCTTGAAAGAAGACACATAAGGTCAATGTCATGGCCTGCAAATAGTCCGGATCTCAATCCAATTGAAAATCTTTGGTGGAAGTTGAAGAAAATGGTCTATGACAAGGCTCCAAACTGCAAAGCTGATCTGGCAACAGCAATCAGAGAAAGTTGGAGCCAGATTGATGAAGAGTACTGTTTGTCACTCATTAAGTCCATGCCTCAGAGACTGCAAGCTGTTATTAAAGCCAGAGGTGGTGCAAGAAAATACTAGTGATGTATTGGAGTGTTCTTTTGTGTTTGTTTTTCATGATTCCATAATTTTTTCCTCAGAATTGAGTGATTCCATAATTTTTTCCCTCTGCTTGGCCTGAAAAAAAATTACCCTTACTGAGTACCACATTTTTTTTCTTGATTTCTTTTAGTGTTTCTTAAAGCCATAAAGTTGCCATTTGAAATGACTTTAGTTTTGTGCCATGTCTGTGATCTGCTTTTTTTCAACAACATTAAACAACTGAATGAACATCCTCCGAGCCCGGTGATTCCATATTTTTTGCCAGGGGTTGTAATGCTCAGCATTGATAGTGCCTTTCAAGATGTGTAAGTACTATAGGCACTAATGCAACCTCATACCGTCAGATAAACAGGCTTTTGAACTGTGTGCTGATCCAAACTGGATTGTCTCTCTCCTCTTGAGTCTGCTGGACACAAACACTTTACTTTACATAAAGAATTTCATATTTTGACTCTTCAGACCAACAAACAGGTTTCTATTTTGCCTTAGTCCATTTTAAATGAGATTTGGCTCATCAAAAATGGCAGCATTTCTGGATTGTGATGATTTATGGCTTCTTCTTTGCATGATAAAGCTTTAACTTACATTTCTGGAATGCACGGAGAACTGTGTTTTCAAACAATGATTTCTGAAAGTATTCCTGAGTCAATGCAGTTATTTACATAAATGAATCATACGAGTTTTTAAAGCAGTACTGCCTGATGGCCCATAGATCACAAGCATATAATATTGATCATTGGCTTTGTCCCTCATGCACATGGATTTTCTCCAGAATCTCTGAATCTTTTGATGATATTATATTCTATAAACAGTGGGATATTCAAAGTCATTGCAATTTTATGTTGGGGAATATTTTTTCTGAAATTGTTCCTCAATTTTTAGACATAGTTGTTCACAGATTCGTGAACCTCTGACCATGTTTGCTTTGTAAAGACTGTGTCTCTCTAACCTGCTCTTTTTATACACAGTTATGTGACTCTAAAATTGACCCTCTAGCTGTTTTTCACTTGTATCACTTACTTTTTCAACCTTTTGGCAACCCTATCCCAACTCTTTTGAATTGAGACAGAGTTCTGGTTTGTATTCTATGCTCTGTTATGAATAAAATATGACTTAAAGAAATTTCCAAATCATTGAATTCTTGTTTTCTTTACATCTTATACAGTGTCCCATATTTTGGGAAATTGGGGTTGTACAGTATATGTGATCTTATTATTTTTAGGGCCACAGTGATCAGTTCAGCGAGCTCTGCAGATACAAGTCATGGTTGAAAGATGTTGACATGAAGGTCTGGCCAGATGAAGAAGAAACAAAGAAAGAAACTCTAATCAGATAAGACATCATTGTAACTTAGTGGATGTAAATATTCATTTTTTATCAACAGTATATGACTTGCCGAGTGATGATTGGAGTAATACTCTTGTTTGTAAAACTACATCCCTTATTTTATTAATAAAGAAATCTCTTGTTAGGTATAGTGCCATCCTTATTACATAGTGTCATCTCTTATTATGTTTAGCGCTGTACCATATTTCATAGTGCCCTCTCTTATTGGGTAAAGCACCATCCATTATTGCTTAGTGTCTATTCTTATTATGTATAGCGCTATCCCTTATTATATAATGTTCTCTCATGTTTCTTGCCATTCCTCATTACATAGAGTCCTGTCTTGATATGTATGGCCACTTCCATAATTACATAGTATCCTCTTTTATTATGTATAGTACTATCCATTATTATATAATGTATTCTCTTATGTATAAGACCATCCCTTATGATATAGTGTTCTCGCTTGTTATGCATAGTGCCATACCTTATATCATAATGCCCTCTCTTGGTATAGCAGTGTCACTTTATTATATAGTGTTTATTTATTATGTATAGCGCTGTCCCTTATTACATAGCATTCTTTCTAGTTATGTATAGCACCATCTCATTATTACAAAGGATTCTTCTTTATTATGTAGAGCACAGTCCTTTGCCAAATTTGCACCAGATCACCCATGACCTATCACATGACCCGCCATCCCACTATTGTCATGTGCACATGTCAACATGACATTTGAAGTGACTGGGGGGCTTACATAGTGTAAAGTGGCTGGTGCTTTTGCTTCCATAAGTCCTCATCTAAGGTACACAGTTTGTATAGTGAATCTGATGACAGTTCTGCTGTAGACATATCCAATATTATTTAGTTTATGTGACAATACAAAGATAATAGTAATAATACATTGCTAGAAATAATTGAAAATCCCTTTGTATTTTACTTTGATATCTATATTATATAGAAAAAAGTATTTGGACATATCTCTTAATCATTGAATTAAGATTTTTTTTTATTCAGAATAGCTCTTTCTAAAGAACTCAGTGTATTTGAGCATGGTGACAAGTCAGTTTGGAAAATGTCTTCCCTCTTAAACTCAAAGTAGCATGCCTTGCAAAGATACAGATCAACAATAAAAAAGTGACGTTACAGCTGAGTAAAGAGTGCAGGTTAGCTGGTTTTCCTTTCCACAATGTCTCCATGAAGTGCTGGTTGTGCTTGCAGATAATGAATTCTATTAATACATTTGACATTATTTTCCTCTGCATCATTTAAAAGGTTTTACTGATGGGATAATTTCAGAAAGTTATACAGTGGAGAAAATAAGTATTTGATAAACTGCCGATTTTGCAAGTTTTCCCACCTACAAAGAATGGAGAGGTCTGTAATTTTTATTGTACGTACACTTAAACTGTGAGAGACAGAATCTTATTTTTATGGAGGACCATGGGGAGTGCACTATATTTTATGGAGGACCATGGGGAGTGCATTATATTCTATGGCGGACCATGGGTAGTGCATTATATTGTATGAAGGACCATGGGGAGAGCATTTTATTATATGGAGGCCCATGGGGAAAGCATTTTGTTATATGGAAGACCATGGAGGGTGCATTATATTCTATGGAGAACCATATGGACTACACTATATTTTATGGAGTACCATGTGGAGTGCACTATATTTTATGGAGACCCTGGGGAGTGCATTATATTCTATGGAGGACCATGGGGAGTACATTATACTATATGGAGGGCTATGGGGGGGCGCATTATACTATATGGAAAGCTATGTAGGGCCATTATAATATGTGGGGTCCATTTTACTGTATGCAAGCAATTATACAGTGTGAAGGTTTGTGTGGGTCCTTCATACTGTGTGGGGGCAATTATACTTTTTGGAGGGCAAGTGCGGGCCATTATACTGTATGTAGGCCCATTATAGTGCATGAAGGACTGTGTGGGGATCATATTTGGGAGATCATACTATGTTGGGGTCACCATCCTTTGCCTTGGAAGTTAAAGTGGGGTACAGATGGGTCATTATACTGTACAGGTGGAGGAATTCACCTTTCACCAATTCACCAAAATCCCACAATGTCTGTCCGCTATTTCATCCTTCTTCTCTGACAGATTTCTAAAACTTAACATGGACAAAACTGAATTCATCATCTTTCCACCGTCTCGCTCAACCCCCCCCCCAACTGACATATCCATCAAAGTCAATGGCTGCCTACTCTCCCCAGTCCTGCAAACCCACTGCCTCGGGGTAACCCTGGACTCTAACCTCTCCTTTAAACCACATATCCAAGCCCTTTCCACTTCCTGCCAACTCCAATATCTCCCGAATCTGCACATTCCTCAACCGCGAATCTGCAAAAACACTAGTGCAGGCCCTCATCATCTCCTGTCTCGACTACTGCAATCCCTCCACTGACTCCCCATTGCCCAGAGACTCCAGTTCAAAACCCTAACTATGGCATACAAAGCCATCCACAACCTGTCTCCCCCATATTTCTGTGACTTAGTCTCCCGGTACTTACCTACACGCAACCTCCGATCCTCACAAGATCTCCTTCTCTACTCCCCTCTTATCTCCTCTTCCCACAATCGTATATAAGATTTCTCCCGTGCATCCCCCCTACTCTGGAACTCTTTACCCCAACACATCAGACTCTCGCCTACCGTGGAAACCTTCCAAAGACACCTGAAGACCCACCTCTTCCGACAAGCCTACAACCTGCAGTAACCCTCGCACCACTATTCGCTGCACAACCAGCTCTACCCTCACCTACTGTATCCTCCCCCATCCCCTGTAGATAGTGAGCCCTCGCGGGCAGGGTCCTCACTTCCCCTGTACCAGATGCCGTATTGTTCAAATTTATTGCAATTGTTTGTGCTATGTATATCCCTTTCACATGTAAAGCGCCATGGAACGAATGGCACTATAATAATAAATAATAACAATAATGGGGGGCATTATTCTGTGTTTGGGAGGGGGGGGCACTTTTTTTTGCATAATACTTTATGGGGGCAATGAAAGAGGAATCTAGAACTTCAGCAGGAGGAAAATTAATATATAAAGGCTGGAAAGTTGTGGGATATGCTCTTCTGTGACCTGACAATTATTATTACTGTTATTTTGAGGGGGGAGGCCCACTTAGAACTTCTGCTATGATGCACCATGATTTCTATGTATGCCCCTGGCTATTTAAATATCAGCACATCAAAATATTTTTGGACTGACAACCGTTTGGTAAGGCAATTTTCTTTTCCAACATAAAGCAAAGTCCATATAGGTATGTTTGGGTGAATTTTGTGTTTAAGAACTTAACTAGCCCATACAGTGCCCTAACCTCAACGTCATTGAATACCTTTAGGAAGAACTAGAGCAGAGATTGCGAACCGGGCCCTCTTATCCAATACCAATGTCTCATCTCACAAATTCTCTTTGGGACAAATGGGCAAAAATTGCCACAGACACACTCCAAAATGTTGTAGAAAGCCTTGCCAGAAGAATTGAATCTGTTTTAGCCGCAAAGGTGGCCCAACTCCATATTAATGCCTATTGATTTAGAATGGGATATTATAAAACTCCTGCAAGTGTAATGTGTAGGTGTCCCAATACTTTTGTACATATAGTGCATGTTGAACTTTCAAACATATTTTTTTTCTTTTAAAATTACAGGACATTTAAGAAACAAGTCCCACAATAAATATACATTAACACCATATATTTGAAAAAAGAATCAAGCAGGTAGCCAATTTTAATGTGATGCTATGGGTTTACATGCTTGCAGAGTTTATATACAACCAGATGATCAGAGCTATTAAACGCATACGTTGCTATGGTGAATTTCCAATCATTGTTACGAGAAAGGTAAACATATAATTTAGCAGTACATATAAATCACCACAGGAGTCAATTTGCTGCTCATGTCGAATATTTATAAGCGCTTTAAAATAATTACCCAAGTTTGTTACATCCAGTTTAATTTTACTTTTAAGTAGTAACATGTTGGAGAGAATACAGGTGGGTAGATATATTGATTCTTCTTTAATGGAACAAATACAGCAACCTTTACTATTAGTTGGTAAGGGGCTCATATTTATTACTGCATATTACAATGCATATATTACTGATGAAAGGATACTTAAAAGAGTTAATTTAGACTTTATACTATTTTTTTACATTTAGGAACAGCATGTTTCTTCATTTTCAGAATTCAACTTTAGGCAGTTCTAAATCCATTTAAAGTTTAACTAAATCTCTCCCCACCTAGCCTGACTGACAGCTCCTCCAGCTCCCTCCTCTCTGCTGTTGTTAAAATTTCAAAAGCTTAGTATAAACCACATACGTAAGTCAGGTTTGGTGGGTGGAGATTGAATACAAGTGGACTCATGATTAGAGATGAGCGAATGTTTCAATATTCAGATTACGATCGTCGAATTTGCAATATTCGGCGATTTATTCGTCGAATATTCGCCGAACATTACCGAACGCCATAGGATTCACACCAAACAAAAAATAGAATAAAGCGCGATCAAAAAGATGAATGTAAATAAAAATGGTACCGCTGAAAACGTCATCTTGTCCCGCAAAAAACAAGTTGCCATACAGCTCCATCAGCCGCAAAATAAAAAAGTTATAGCTCTCAGAATAAAGCATTGCAAAAAAAATATTTTTTCTGTAAAATATTTTTTGTGTAAAAGCACCAAAACATAAAAAATTATATAAATGTAGTATCGCTGTAAATGTACTGACCCGAAGAATAAAGCTGCCTTATCAATTTTACCACATGCAGAATGGCATAAAAGGAAACATAAAAACAATTCCTGAATCGTTGTTTTTTGTTTATTTTGCCTCCCAAAAATCGGAATACAAAGCGATCAAAAAATGTGACATGCCTGAAAATGGTACCAATAAAAACGTCAACTTGTCCCGCAAATAACAAGCCCTCACATGATGACTCTGTCGACCAAAATATGGAAAAATGATTGCAAAAACTAGTCTTTTAAAAAAAAAAGCATCTTTTAGTTTGTGACAGCTGGCAAAAATAAAAACCCGATATGAATCTGATATCGTTGTAATCGCACCGACCCGAAGAATAAAGTTGTCTAATCACTTATACCGCACAAGGAACAGCGTAAAAAATAAACTCTAGGGTTAGGGTTGTGCTAGGGTTAGGGTTGTGCTAGGGTTAGGATTGTGCTAGAGTTTGGGTTGTGCTATGGTTTGGGTCATGCTAGGGTTAGGGTTGTGTTAGGATTAGGGTTGGATTATGGTTGTGCTGGGGTTAGGGTTGTGCTAGGGTTAAGGTTGTGCTAGTATTGGGTAAGGGTTGGGCTAGGGTTTTGTTAGTGTTAAGGTTGTGTTAGGGTTGTATTAGGGTTGGGGTTGTATTAGGGTTGTGTTGGGGTTGGGATTTTTTCAAAAGAAAAGAAAAAAAATGATTATGATATGGCGACTAGTGTTGATCGCAAGTGCTCGCTACTTGAGTTTGCATTGGGTGCTCTGGTATGCACCGAGTATCGCGGGTGCTCCAGTGACATGCTTGAGTCTCCGCCCCATATGTTTTGCGGCTGTTATACAGCCCAAAAAAACATTGGGATTGCCTGTCATGCGCAAGCAACCCCCGCATGTTTATTTTTGGGTGTCTAACAACCGTGAAACATGTAGGGCGAGGACTCGAGCATGTCACTCGAGCACCCGCAATGCATGATGCATACCCGAGTACCCGATGCAAATGCAAGTAGCGAGCACTTGTGCTCAAGACTAATGACAACTTTTTCAATATGATGACCTAATGTTATCAAATTCTGTCGTACCTCTGGGTTCAAAATGTTCACTATACCCCTTGATAAAATTTTTGCGGGGTATAGTTTGCAAAATGGGGTCACTTGTGTGGGTTTCCACTGTATAGGCACATGAGTGGCTCTCCAAATGCGACATGGCGTCTGCTAATTATTCAAGCAAATTTTACATTCAAAAAGTCAAATGGCGCTCCATCCCTTCGGAATCCTGCCCAAACAGTGGTTTTCCCTCACATATGTGGTATCACTTATTCAGGAGAAATGCACAAAAAATGGTATTGTGCAATTTCTCCTGTTACCCTTATGAAAATGCAAAATTGGAGGCTGAAAAACATTTTTGTGGTAAAAATGTGAAATTTTTACGGCTCAATGTTATAAACTTCTGTGAAGCACCTGGGGGTTCAAGGTGCTCACCACACATCGTCTAAAGTAATATTTTTGAGAAAAAAATTGAATGTTCATTGTTTTCTTCCACATTCCAAAAATTCCTGAGAAGTACTTGAAGGGTTAATAAACTTTTTTCATGTGGTTTTGAGCACCTTGATGGGTGCAGTTTTTAGAATGGTGTCACTTTTGGGTATTTTCTGTCATAAAGGTCCCTCAAAGGCACTTCAAATGTGATGTGGTCCCTATAAAAATGGTGTTGTAAATTTTGTTGGAAAAATGAGAAATCGCTGGTCAACTTTTAAACCTTACAACTTCCTAACAAAAAAAAAATTTAGTTACAAAATTGTGCTGATGTAAAGTAGACATGTGGGAAATGTTATTTATTAACTATTTTGTCTGACATAACTCTCTGATTTAAGGGCATGAAAATTATAAGTTTGAAAATTGCTAAATTTTTGTCAAATTTCCGATTTTTTTCACAAAGTAATGCAAGTCATAGCGCAGAATTTTTATCATATCATGAAGTACAATATTTCCCGAAAAAACAATCTCAGAATCACGGGAATCTGTTGAAGAATTCCAGAGTTATTACCTCGTAAAATGACAGTGGTCAGAATTGTAAAAATTGGCTTGGTCATTAACGTGCAAACCACCTTTGGGGGGTAAAGGGGTTAAACTTTACAGGAGAGAAAGAGAAAGGACCCCACTGACCATGAAAGCTTACACTCTAAAGGTGTGTCAGAGAGAAACCTGGTCACCAAAAGAGTTTACATTCTACTCTGCAGAAGACAGAGAGTACCCTGCTGATTATAAGATCTGAAACTCTACTGGAGAGAGTGAGAGGACCTTGCTGATCATATGAGCTTACACTCTACAGAAAAGAGAGACTTAAACAGTGATTCTGGAGATGGAAAATTACTCTGCCATACAAACTGTACTTCGCTGGGAACCACTGATCTATGATGGCCCAGGTACTGACCACCACTGTACAAGGTATGATAATCCACTAGATGTCATAGCTGCAGGGCGTTATGGGGAAGCCTGCGCAGCCATGTGATGTTAGCCTGCTCTCTGATGCTTCAGCAGTGGGAGAAATGGTGCCGGGTACTTTTTTTTTGATTCTCAAAATGTTGAAACTCACGTGAAACAGCAAATTTCAGGAAATTTGACTTGAACTCGATCTGCCGTTAATTGATCCTCTCAACTGTACACACTACCTTACATCTCAGTGGCGGAGGTAAATCGCAATGTCACCAAGCACATAAGGGACTCTACCAAAGTAAACCTGTTCTGTGTAATGATCGGGTGCAAAGTCACAGAGGAAAATCCACCAAATGTAGTCTATCAGCAGTATAGTGCACCTATACATTTCCATTTGGATTTTCACCAATACCTGAATGAAACTCCACCAGAATGTTGTATCAATTGTGCCAGAAACAATGATTCACCAATGTTGTGCTGACCTCCTAAATCACCATGTCTAAGACAATGCAACTTTTTTTCTGTAGACATACATCAAGGACTGTGCAACTGCCCCCCAGCCAAAGGATCTCAACAACCTGAGACAATGCATCACTAAAAAAGTGTAGTCCATTTCTGATGATATGCTTGCACATCTCTGGACACAACCAGACTACCACTTACTGTAGATATCTGCCATGTCACCAATTGAAATCACTTTGAACATTTGTAGTGTATAGATAAAACTTAGATCCATAGCGTATTTTTTCTTGGCAATAAATTTGTGTTATCTCTCTAGGTCTAGGTTATGACTACCAAACCTATAATTTTGCCCCATCCTTTTTGAAACACCATGTGTTGTTAAATAAATAAGGCTATGTTCACATGTCCAGTAGTCATCGGTTAGAACGGATCCAGCAGCAATCTGTTGTCAAAAAAGTTGTGCAGACGCAACTTTTTTGTCTAGCTTAAAAAAACTAATTCAACTAAGTCTGTCTGTTTTTTTTTAACATTGAAATTTATGGAAAACGGATCCACTAATTAGTCATCTATTTCCTTTCATTTGAAAAGTATCTGTTTTTTTGCTTATACGATCAGTTTCAAATGGAAGAAATTGTCTGAAAGACACGTCTCCTAGGAAAGTATTGAACCCATTTTGAGCGCTTTAATGCAAACACAGAATTATTAATGTTCAAGTGATGTCAACCTATCTGACTAGCCCAGGGGATGGGGATGACTCGGTACCCGGGCCTTTGCCTGGCCTTGAGGATGTCACGGTGGTCAGCTCCCGGGCCCGTACCCTGGGGTCAGCTTTAAAAAAGGGGATTGTTTATTAATTTTATGAAAGTTCGTGACGCCACCTGTGTTTTCTGGTGAGAATCACCAGTGCTGCGGCAGTCCACTGAGGCCGATGATAAGGCAGCTCGATGGTATAGCTCCCCACAGGTGGAGCTAGGCCTCAGGGCAGCGTACGGAGAGGGGGATGCAGGACAGGCGAGACCCAGCCGGGTCAGAGCAAGAACGGGGACAGACACGATAGTCACTTCAGTACCTTTTACTGATGGAAATTCAGGCACATCCCGGAGCACTGTAGGGTGAAGGGTGCATATCAGGATCCTCCCCAATGAGTAGTAAGTAAGTAAGCGTAGTAAGTTTCTGACCTGCCTGGAGCTAGGCCTAACTTTATCTCTGTCCTGCACCGGCTGACGTTGTGGTAGGGCTTTCTCTTGGAGTGCACGCTCCCAGCTTACGGGGCCTATGGGTCTCCTGGCTCTGTTACGTATCAGCTCTCTGGTGAACCTGGGACCTGTAGTTCTCCAGGGATTCCGGTTATTCCTTACTGGGTCGTAGAGATCCCGGTAAGCTCGGACCCGGTGTCCGGTATATGTTTCGGGGTGAACTGGGTAAGCTCCTCTGCCCCCACTGCTACTCACTCTCCACTCGCCTTCGGCCACGCTCGGGCCCTCACTAGGCTACTCACACTAACGGCAGCTTGCCGCACTTCACCGATCTTATGGTGCCGGCACACCTAAAGCTCTATCTGAGCTACAACTGAACTGAGCTCCACTGTAGGAACTGACTGAGCCCGACTCTGTATTCAAACCTGTACTTGCTGAACTCTCCAGAGGTACTGAACTGCGTAGCTCCACCTTCCCTATTTATATCCCTAACGGGCTCCCTCTGCTGGTCTGAGGTGGAAGGTGGAGATGTGTGAATGTTTATGGGGGCCTCTTGTGGAGGAATCCATTAATGCACTCTTCTAGGATCTGTGATACCAAATGCAGCTGGGCGTCACATATCTGTCCTGGTGAAAACGGTTGGCAACCAGTGATAACCAACAGCAGAATTTGGGTAGTATGTGTTTGAGTCTAACATTGGACTATTACAGCAAGAAAGTATGAAAAAAAACTAATATTTTGTAAGTATACTTAAATTTATGGATTATAAAAATTTATCTTTAGGATGTAATTAAAAATCATTTGGCTTTGTGGGAGTACAGGCTATATATGAGTGTATATATGGGGGTTGCAGTCTACATGTGGGGGTACATATGGGGTGCAGGCTATATGTGGGTGTACAAATGAGGGTGCAGGCTATCCTTGGGGGTACATAAGGGGTAAATATGGGGGTGCATTCTATATGTGGGTGTACAAATGGGGGTGCAGGCTATCCATGGAGGGTATATATGGGGGTGCAGGCTACATGTGGGGGTACATATGGGAGTTAAGGCTATATATGGGGGTAAATATTGAGCTGCAGGGTACATGTAGAGGCTACATATGGGGGTGCAGCTTACATGTGGGTGTATATATGAGATTGCAGGCCAAATGTGGGGGTACATATGGGGGGGTGTAGGCTATATGTGGGGGTACATATGGGGGTGTAGGCTATATGTGGAAGAACATATGGGGAGTTCAGACTACATTTGAGGGTACATATGAAGTGCAGGCTACATGTGGGGGTACATATGGGGGTGCAGGCTACATGTGGGGGTACATTTGAGGGTGCAGGCTACATGTGGGAGCAAACACGGCGGGTGCAGGCTACATGTGGGGGTACATATGAGGGTGCAGGCTGTATGTGTGGGTACACATAGGTGTGCAAGTTATATGTGTTGGTACATAGAGGGGTACAGGCTGTCTGGGCACTGTACATGGGGTGGAGACTGTATGTGAGAGCACCACAAAGGAGTGGAAGGTAAGCACTCCTTAATAAAGATGAAGAAAAGTGTGAGAAGAACTGCAATCAGAGAAGATGTCACCTAAAAGGTACCTGGATCTAAGGGTGCATTTAGACTGGTCAATCACGGCACTTAAATTACCACTGACCGGTTTTATGAAGCCGATTGGAAGTCGTTCATTAGCCTGTTCAGACCAACCAACTGCACTTTCATGTGCACAAAGCAATCCTTAAAGGAGTTGTCCAGTCTAAAATGACAAGTCTGCATTGACTCTATGTGACTGCAGACTTGTAAATCGTCCCATCATGAGTACTGCTCATTGGGAGGATTCTTTGGTGTCAGCGCCGGAAACAGCAGTTACGTAATCGTAAGTATGCGATATGCTTACTTCCAGCCAGAACCCAACTAGATGGGAGCGGCCTTGCTCAATGCAAGTGTATTGCGCAAGGTTACGCACATCTAGTCAGAATGTGGCCAGGAGTATGCATATCGCGTACTTGCGGTCACATGACCACCATTCCCGGAGCTGACACCAGAGAATCCCCCCAATGCTCAGTATTCACGATGGGAGATTTCACAAGTCTGCAGTCAGATAGAGTGACTCCAGACTTGTCTTTTTAGACAGGACAACCCTTTTACTATGATCGATCTGTGCACATAGAATAAAAATGTTCTCGGCAGCACATGTTTACACAGGATAATCTGCTGCCAAGAAGAATGATATTTAACTTAAAGGGAATCTGTCACCACATTTGACCCATCTAAACTATTAATATGGTCATACAGGTTATAGGCTGCTGAAAAGAGTGATACCGGTATGTCTCATATCAGATGCCTTGTTGCTGATAAATCATCTTTTATCCATATATGTAATTGACCTCTTCCAAGCAATGGGCAGGACATTGCCAGGAAAATAACACTGCCTCCGTACTTCATCTCCATATATCTTGCCTCTCATTAGGATCACTCTGTACCTGTGATGTTGGCCGCTTGAGAGGAAATCTTGGACATGCTCATTACTTTTCTCTTCTTTCCTCCACTGTATTTCACCCTATGGTTACAGGCATCAAGTGCCTTCTGTGCAGGTGCTGTTCTCAGTGTTCCCAGCATAATTAGACGAGTGCGCTGAAAAACGCTTGGAACATCGCCTGCACAGAAGGCACTTGATGCCTGTGCTCTGCTCACAGAATGGCAGAAGAATGTGGAGGAAAGAAAAGAACTGTAATGTGCACGCGCAAGATTTCCTCTCAAGCAGCTGACGTCACAGGGACAGAGTGACACTGATGGGAGGTGAGATATATGGAGATGAAGTGCAGAGGCAAAGTTATTTTCTGAGCAACATCCTCCCCATTGGCTAGAAGAGGTCATTTACATAAGGATGATTTATCAGCAACAAGGCATCTGATGTGAGGCATACAGGTATCACTCTTTTCAGCAATCTATAACCTGTATGCCCATATTAAACAGAACCTGACAGGTCCCCCCATGCCCTCCAACACTTGTATACTTGTTGATAAGTACCCTGCCTAACCAGCTCTCTGTAGTGTTTAACACCTAAGTACATGTTTAAAAACAGTCTTTATAAACTTTGCATTTTAAACGCTGATTAGATCTTTGACTAGTTCATGAGCCGTTTTTTTCCCCAGACTAATCGTCCCTCTCAGCATGTTATCACACGCCCCAGGAAATGATAACATGATTTGCAAGAGCTTGTGTCATCACCAGCTCTCTGCAAAACTCGCGCATGCACGTGGCTTTATTCTCTCACATCATTGCTTCTCTGAAGTCGGGTGTACGCTTCCCAGCTTCAGTAGCGCACTGTGGATTTTCGGAAGTGAGGACGATTTTCTACCTCATCCTTAAGCTACATTCACATCTAAGTGCAGTCCCATTTTTTTTTCACTTGGACATCACTTTGTGCCATAGAGTAGAGTTGATGTATTCACACATCGTTAACCATAGATCTGATAATGAGATCCATGTAACTCGGGGCAGGTATTAATCTGAAGACCCAATTTGCACATCACATTCAAGCCTATGGGGATCTGTGAGACACAGATGCAGATCGGAAGGCTTTCCATTTGCTTCCATTTTGCATAATGGATTTGCTGTTTGGTGATAAACTTTAGTAAAAACATGATCTTCCAGGTTTTTTTATTGGCTTGGAAGCAAGGACACCTCTACTCACACAGAAGCAACTAGGGTACAACTATGATGACACCTGAGAAAAAAATTGGTCTGTTTCTCTTGGATTTTAGCACTCACATGGATGTGTGAATGTAGCCTTAGGGCTTATGCAGACAAGCGTTTAAATCGAACATGTGCTGTCTGATTTTTGATTGCACACAGACAGCAGACTGATCAATGTTACTCAATAGGGCTGCTCAGATGAACAATTTTTTTCTCGTTCTTACTGTCCATGAGAAAAAGTATCACAGCATGCACTACTTTCTGCGGATGAGACTCACACATTCAAATCTATGAGTGCGAGAAAAAAAATCTGATCGCACACGGAATATCTAAGTGACATCCAATTTTTAAGGATAGAATTCTATTACAAACCCAGGAAACTGTATTTGATCATGTACATGTTTTAAAGTAGTTGTATAAAAAATGGATCGTACACGGACGTCACACAGATGTCGCATGACGTCACACGGATGTAAAAAATGGACACACGGATGAAGATCTGATAAAAGTTAGAAACAAAATGTCTGAGTTTTCTAGATGAAACAGCTGATTTCTTATACACTCATCTGCAGACGCTCTTAGACAGTCAGCCAAAACCGGTAATGTCGGCGAGTTTGACTGCCATTAGTCTGATGTGTATGGGGAACTTTATCTACTCTCTAAAGGGTATGGGCACTTTTAGTCTGACTTACCAGTAGGGGCATCACCACTTAGAGTTCCTAGGGCAGCATGAACACCAAAAATCGGGCAGGTGATTTTGCAGAAATGATGACCGGTCAGGAGCTGACAGGAAGGTAGAGGGAGGTGAACAGCTAACTGCTGTATAGAAACCAATGGACTGGAGAGAGGTGGTTGGTATCTCAGGAAGCTGTTCCTTTCCAGATAATGTTCAGCCTACAGTATAGTTTGTTAAAACATAGCAAGCTGTGCGGTAATTCCCTTTCTAGAGTTCACTGGTGAGTCTCTGCCACAGCTCCTGGTGTCTAGCATTGGCTACAGGGCTGAATTCAGGTAAACAGCATGGCAGTCAGTGAGCTCAGTGGTTCTGCTTGTGTAGATGTAATACCCCCTTCAAAGCCGCTGAACTAAGTAATTGACTGCTGTGCTGATGATGTGACTTCAGCGCAGCAGCCAATACCAGATACCGGAGCAGCTTCGGAGAATCGCTGGTGCACCTGGTGAAGATGAGTAACCGCTTGATTTGTTATGTTATAACAAATTACAGCAAGGAAAGAAACTGTCTGAAAGGGTAAATTCCTTCAACTCTTCAACACCGAATGTAAATACTGTGCACACTTGACCAAGCTCTGGTGGTCAATCTCCTTAACAACAAGCTGTAAACTGTGTAAGATAAAAGCTTTCAGAGCAGGAGAACGACAGCAGATAGAAATAGCAAGTCAAATTCAATCTTGTTTATTTTTATGCTGTCTGATTAGAGCAATTTAATAAAATGAGAATACTAGAGATGAGTGAATATATTCGAGTGGAATTGATTTCTACTTGAATTTTACAAAAATTCGCATTCACCAAAATGCTGAAGTTATGTAATACTTCCATATGGATTCAGCAAAATGGCAAAAAAAACTGCAGATTAATGGACATTAGTGACATTTCAATGGCTGGAAAAAGGCGTTGCTCATATCTAAAACTATAGGCAGGCCTGTGCAGGATAGGACATCATCAGTGGGTTAAACATGGTGTGAAGTCTATAATCCTAGTGGGGAAAATTGAAAGTGGTGTAGTCATTGTCAGCAGCACATAGTTGTCAGACAATAGAGTCAAGGATACAGTCAAAAGGTTAGCAACTAATGGTCATATGAAGTACCAGGGAAAGAAGCAAAAGGACAAGTAAGGGTAGGATGAGTCAAACTCAAAGATCAAACAACTAGTTCAATATAGTGATAGAAAGGAACAGCAACTATATAGTATACCATGGCAAAGTAAGTTAAAAAAAATAACATTAATACATTTTCAATTTTAATTCTTATCTGCTGCCAATACATGTAGATATAGCCACTATAATGGGCAGTTAGCCATTTTTTTCCTCTAAAGACTGACATTGAAAGTTGACTTTGCCTTATTTTCTAGTCTGCATAAGCCAAGTTGGGTTTCCGCAATCACAATATGATGTTATGCTATTTCTTTCTATTCTTAAAACACATTGCCTTCTAATGTAGAAATGCTTTATATGAATAGATAAGTGTCTTGTATCAAAATTCCAAAATTATTTTAAATTGTTTGAGAGAAACTAGCTGTATTGCTTGTTCCAAGTAGATAATGTAACTGACCTCAATGTAGGACCTGGACAAATTCCGTAGAAAATGACATGACACAACTTGGTCAGATTCTTCTGAGCTTTCATCATAATAATGTTGGATGAACTGATAAATTCTATATAGCTGAACAGTTAGATAAAAAATACATACTTTTTTTTAAATTACCGTAAGTATTTGTCATTGGCTTAGTCGACTAGAAAACTGATTCCATAAGGTCAAATGTCAAAAATAAGTGGTGCTTTGAAACATGCTAGGGTTGAAAAAAATAATATCACGTTCTTTAATTTGGAGCATTAAAAATAAAATGGACAATATGTTCAGGGCAAATAATTGTTTGAACTGAGGATTTTATTATTAATCTGTGAAGACTGTTGAATTTAGGGTCACAGTAAGGGTTGATTACGTACAAGATGCACAAAGCTTATTCTGCCAAACCTTTTGAAAAAAGCAAGTAATTTAGATTCAGAATTGGTCCGGGATTGAAGCTCAGTCCATTACCGGCCATTTTCAATTTCAGCTTTACAATAAACATCAAGCTCTGCAAGGAAATTAGTACATTTGGTATCTATTGGGAGAGATGGGAGGGTCTTTGACGAGATGACACTTATCACCAAAGCTTCAGTTAATGAAATCCTTGAGTGGTATCTACGTTTGACATATTTTGACATTTTTTGAAATCACATCCAGCGTTTTTTTTTAACCACAATGTTCTTCTTTATAAGAGTAAAAAAAAATCCATCTAGCTTTCAAACGAGTGTTGAAGAACAGCAATATTAATGGAAAAAATTAATGGATTCTTACAGCAATTTGGATTTTTTTTAGCATAAGAGATAGATATTCAAGATAGCATATATTTAAATGATATTCTCAGTGCATTGCATGAGATAACATATACTCTGACTTAAAAGACATTCATTTACTTCAATTTGTTGTTTGAAAGTTTTAAATATTGCAGCATATGGTTATCTTCCACTTCACCAGTCGCTCATTTTATTTATTTGAAATATACAAAATTGAGTCAAGAGGGGTGCAATTTAAAAGCTATCTATGATATAAGTATGAAACTACACATAGCACATGATAATTACAACTATCAAGTGGACAGGAAAGATGCATTTAATATGCACTTATGGCTGACCGACATCCTCCTATGGTTGACTTCCTAAAGAGTCATGCTGCATATTCACATAGTCACACAAAATATCATTGCATTATTAGAATTAGCAGTAAAGAGTAGCACTCCACTGTATATCAAACACAAAGCAGTTGTGTAGCAGTGCTTACCTGTAAGAGCCACCTGGCTATTATAACCTTAGACAATTCTAATAATAATATTAGTACATTGACTAATTATCCAAACAACAATACAATACAAACAGGCCAATTTTTTACAAATGGCCATTTGTGGTGAAATCTCCCCAATCATTCAAAAATAGTCATACATATTGTCAAACTAAAGATTCACTTTCATCAGGAAGAAGCAGGCTAGCACTTGCCTCTTGTGTTAGTCACGTTGTCCACTGCCATGCTTTCAACTATGTTTTTGTCTGAAACTCGTCAGTGTTTTATAGTAACACATAGATATTTAGAATGGAGGATCCGGTCTCTGATTAATGGTGCATGTGATTTGGGCAGCATGAATCAGCTGACAAGTTTCCTTTAATGTTTTTTTGCACAATAAAACTTTTGTCCACTCCCTGCGCCACTCCTCATAGAGCATTTTTGAATCATCCTGCAGTGTCCGAGAGGCCTGCTATGCAAGAGAAAAAAATGAAAGGATTTCCACTTATTTATATCCAAATGTCAAACCACCATCTACGGTATCATAATACAATAGCAGGTACCATCCACAATGGAAATATCCATTTGATAGTAACATATACAGTATAACACGGCTAAATTTTAGGTTTAAAGGGTTCTTAAATGTGATGGTCTATTAATAGTGTCTTGAGTCAAACCGTTCACTAGAAAAAAAAAGGTTTCAGTCAACTGCCTCTCCCCACCAGCACCTCCACTGTGTAGAGTAGGTGTATGGAGCCATGGTTGAGCATGCTTGCTGCCACACTAATCAACTCTATACTATAAGAGTACATTTTAAATAACTGTTGAGGCCCCCGTACACATTATACTAATGTTGGCTGAACCTTCTGATATCAATAGGTTTGGCAGACAGTCTCATGTGTTAAGGGGATGACTGATCATCAGGGAAAATGTTGATTTGACATGTCCGATTTCAGACTGCCAATTGCATTGTCCTCACAGAGATTTCTCATAGAGAACACAGGCGCACTCAGAAAAATTAATATGGCATAACACGTCTTGTTATTAAAGATCACAGCAGTCAATCACGCTGTTGACCAACCCATGCTCAGTTGCTTTGCATTATAAACAGTAAAACACAAAGGTTCAGTATATTTCCTTTTTTTCCACAACTTTTGATCGTTTCTTTTGTTTAATTACTGTGTGCTATAATACAAACATTTTCATATTGTCTATACATCAGAACAACATATACATATTCAACTTGCAGATTTAGTCGGACATAGTATATATACAGTGGGGAAAATAACTATTTGATACACTGCCGATTATGCAAGTTTACCCACCTACAAAAAATTGAGAGGTCTGCAATTTTTATCGTAGGTACACTTTAACTGTGAGAGTCAGAAAAAAATCTAAAAAAAATCCAGAAAATCACATTGTATGATTTTTAAATAATTAAATTGCATTTTATTGCATGAAACAAGTTTTTGATCACCTACCAACCAGCAAGAATACTGGCTCTAACAGACCTGTTAGTTTTTCTTTAAGATGTCCTCCTACTCTGCACTCATTACCTGTATTAATTGCACCTGTTTGAACTTGTTACTTGTATAAAACACACCTGTCTACACACTCAATCACACTTCAACTTCTACACCATGGCCAAGACCAAAGAGCTGTCTAAGGACATCAAAGACAAAATTGTAGACCTGTACAAGGCTCCGATGGGCTACAGGACAATAGGCAAGCAGCTTGTTGAGAAGGCAACAACTGTTGCCGCAATTATTAGAAAATGGAAGAAGCACATGATGACTGTTAGTTTTCCTTGGTCTGGGGCTCCATGCAAGATCTTGCCTCATGGGGTAAGGATGATTCTGAGAAAGGTCTGGAATCAGCCCAGAACTACATTGAAGGACCTGGTCAATGACTTGACGAGAGCTGGGACCACAGCTCAAACATTACCGTTAGTAACACACTGCACCGTCATGGATTAAAATCCTTTAGGGTACACAAGCTTACGCCAGCACATGTCCAGGCCCGTTTAAAGTTTGCCAATGACCATCTGGATGATCCAGAAGAGGCATTGGTGAAGGTCATGAAGTCAGATGACACCAAAATAAAAATTTTTGGCATTAACACCACTCATTGTATTTGGAGGAAGAAGAAGGATGAGTGCAATCCTAAGAACACTGTCCCAACCATGAAGCATGTTGGGGAAAACATCATACTTTGGGGGTGCTTTGCTGCAAAGAGGACAGGACAACTGCACCATATTAAAGGGAGGATGCATGGGGTCATGTATCGCAAGATTTTGGCCAACAACCTCATTCTCTCAGTAAGAGGACTGAAAATAGGTCATGGCTGGGTCTTCCAGCATGACAATGACCCGAAACACATAGCCAGGGCAACTAAGGAGTGGCTTCGTAAGAAGCATTTCAAGGTCCTGGAGAGGCCTAGCAAGCCTCTAGACCTGAACCCAACAGAAAATCTTTGGAGGGAGCTGAAACTCAATGTTGCCCAGTGACAGCCTTGAAACCTGAACGATCTAGAGAAGATCTGTATGGTGGAGTGGGTCAAAATCACTGCTGAAGTGTGCAAACTTGGTCAATAACTACAGGAAACGTCTGACCTCTGTAATTGCAAACAAAGGTTTTTGTACCAATTAAGTTCTGTTTTTCTATTGTATCAAATACTTATTTCATGCAATAAAATGCAAATTAATTAGTAAAAATCATACAATGTGATTTTCTGGATTTTTCTTTAGATTCTGTCTCTCACAGTTGAAGTGTACCTACGAAAAAAATTGCAGACCTTTCCATTCTTTGTAGGTGGGAAAAGTTACAAAATTGGCAGTGTGTCAAATACTTATTTTCTATATACATATATATATATATATATATATATATATATATATATACAAACATACAGTTGAAACCAGAAGTTTACATACACTATATAAAAAGACACATATGCATGTTTTTATCAATATATGACATTAAATCAGAATAAACCTTTCCCATTTTAGGTCAATTAGAATTACAATAATTTTTAATATTTGCTAAATGCCAGAATATTGAGAGAGAGAGAGAGAGAGAGAGAGAGAATGTTTTAAGACATTTTTATTACTTACTGCAAAGTCAAAAGTTTACATACACTAAGATTACTATGCCTTTAAACAATTCTGGATTGCCCATATGATGATGTCATGTGCTTGGAAGCTTCTGATAGGTTTTTTGGCATCTGAGTTAATTAGTGGATGTATTTAAATGCACACCTGAAACACACTGCTTCTTTGTGTAGCATCATGGGAAAGTCTAAAGAAAACAGCCAAAATATCAGGAAGAGAATTGTGGACTTGCACAAGTTTAGTTCATCCTTGGGTACAATTTAAAAAGATACCTGAAGGTGACTCATTCATCTGTACAAACAATTATGCGCAAGTACAAACAAGATGGGAATATCTAGCCATCATACCGCTCAGGAAGCGGACGGGTTCTGTGTCCCAGAGATGAACGTGCTTTGGTCTGAAATGGGCATATCAAGTGTAACATACCTGGCGGCGTCCTTGCATAGTGGTCCATCTCCCACTGTGCAAGAG
Source organism: Phyllobates terribilis (assembly GCF_046119375.1). NCBI lineage: Eukaryota > Metazoa > Chordata > Amphibia > Anura > Dendrobatidae > Phyllobates > Phyllobates terribilis. The sequence continues at coordinate 310,052,691 of NW_027362763.1, read as the reverse complement.
CGCGCACTTGATTTCCAGTCCAGACTATCACTCTGGCTTTCCTCCATGCTGTCTGCTTGCCTCTGTTTTCTTCTGCTTAAGGGCGGCACCCGATCACTTCCTGCTTCTTGTAGCTGCTGCGGGCACACCCCTTGTGCATCCCCAGCCTATTGCTGTCTGTCACCTGGTATTTAACCCAGCTCTTTCCTGGAATCCTTGCCTGAGCTTCTTGTGCTGTCAGTTGGCCTTTGGTCGCTGATGTGCCAGGTCCTTTCCTGTTCCCTGCCTTCGGTATCAGTTCCTGTGTCTGAACTGTGTCCTGTCTGTACTATCTTCTAGCCTGTTGTCTTCTGCCTATCCTGGAGGCTGTATTTCCAGTCCAGTGTGTACTCACTCCTAGCCTGTTCTTTCCGCCTTCTAGGGGCCGCATACCTAGACCCGTTCCTGTATCTTGCCTGTTCCTGTCTGAACACGCTCCTAGCCTGTTCGTTCCACCTTCTAGGGGCCGCATACCTAGACCCACTCCTGTATCTTGCTGCTGTGTCTGTTCTTGTCTGAATACTCTCCTAGCCTGTTACCTGTTTTTCTCTATGTCCGTACCTTCCCTTTTCCTGCAGAATCTGATCCCGTACCTAACTCCTACTCGTTGTCCCTGTACTCCCGTTTGTGAGTTTAGAGTCCACTTGCTACTTCATTACAAGTATCTTGTGTGTACCTGGTTCTGCCTTTCCCTTCCAGTCGGTTCTGTGTGAACAGAGCCCTGTCCACTCTGCTCTGCCTTGCTCACCGCTCCGGCGGTTCTTGCCTGCTCTGCCTTGCTCACCGCTCCGGCAGTCTCGCTCTGCTCTGACCCTTTGCTCGCTGCTCCAGCAGTCTCGCTCTGTTCTGACCCTTTGCTCGCTGCTCCGGCAGTCTCGCTCTGCTCTGACCCTTTGCTCGCTGCTCCGGCAGTCTCGCTCTGCTCTGACCCTTTGCTCGCTGCTCCGGCAGTCTCGTCCTGCTCTGACCCTTTGCTCGCTGCTCCGGCAGTCTCGTCCTGCTCTGACCCTTTGCTCGCTCCTCTGGCAGTCTCGTCCTGCTCTGACCCTTTGCTCGCTGCTCCGGCAGTCTGGTCCTGCTCTGACCCTTTGCTCGCTGCTCTGGCAGTCTCGTCCTGCTCTGACCCTTTGCTCGCTGCTCCGGCAGTCTGGTCCTGCTCTGACCCTTTGCTTGCTGCTCCGGCAGTCTCGTCCTGCTCTGACCCTTTGCTCGCTGCTCCGGTAGTCTCGTCCTGCTCTGACCCTTTGCTCGCTGCTCCGGCAGTCTCGTCCTGCTCTTCTCTCGCTCACCGCTCCAGGCGGCCTTGTCCTGCTCTTCTCTCGCTCACCGCTCCAGGCGGTCTCGTCTTCTTCTGCTCTTGCTCGCCGCTCTGGGCGGCCTCACTCTGCTGTGTTTGTCCACCACATCTGCGGTTCTGTTCCTGAGTCCCAGTCTGTACTGGGTCATTTCCACTCGGTGCTCCAACCTGTCGTACCTGCCAGTACCTCCCTGCCTGCATACCAGTCGTGCTTACCAGCATCCGCCAGTCTGCATACCAGCCGTGTCTGCCTATACCCAGCAGTCTGTGTGCCAGCCTAACCTGCCTGTTCCTGTATTCCCCTGTATGGGTCAACAGCCGTGTCCGGGGTCTGTCCTGGAGTAGCACCTGGTCCCTCTGCTCAGTTCCTCCTTGGTGCACTGGCGTCGTATGCTGTCGTGCGACCCTGGTCGGATCGGGTGGATACTTAGTTACGCCCCTCCAGGCATTCACTCTCCGGCACGGTCCAGTGGAATCACTACATATACACGCACACGCCACTCAGCCCGGGTGTGTGCATTACAGCATGCTCAGGCCATGGTTCCCGTTGAGCCCCACGGCCTTCGCTCTCTGAGATGTTTTCCAGCGAATACGTGCATTAAAAATAAATAAAAAAAAAAAAAAATTTCTTTAGCTGAGTTCCAGGCGAATTACGCACCAGTCCAGATGGAACTTTCTGCACTCGTTCCTGCGGATCCGCCATGGTACTATGGGGATCCAAGACAGAGTCGTGCATTTGTGGAGCAATGCTTGCTACACTTCAAGTTCTACCCTCTTTGTTTTCCCACCGATTGGGTTAAGGTGGGATTCATGGTGTCTTACCTAGCGGGTGATGCCTTGAAATGGATCACCTCCCTATGGGGCGCACAGGATCCTATCGTCCTGGACTTGCAGGCCTTTCTGGTGGCCTTTCTAATGGTCTTCGATGACCCTAACCCGGAGGCTCCTGCTGAAGCTTCATTTCCCTGTATCCCGGAGCAGCCCCGATGGGTAATGTGCGTGGGTAGCGCACCAGTTCTCCTGCCCGAAGAGACTTCTGCCCACCTAGAATCCACACAGGAGGACTTCCTGTACTCGGTACCTGATACCTCGCCCGCTTCTTCCAGTGAGTCCGACCTAGTGTACTCCGAAGCAGAGGTTATCCGCGAGTCTCAACACCCCTCCGACCAGGCAGAGGACCTCCAGTTGTCTCCTGAACCCTTCGGGGTGCTACCTGATAGCGAATGGACAGAGACTCTCCTATACTCCGCACCTGATACCTCGCCCGCTTCTTCCAGTGAGTCCGACCTAGTGTACTCCAAAGCAGAGGTTACCCCCGAGTCTCTGCACCCCTCCAACCCAGCGGAGGACTTCCAGATGTCTCCTGAACCCTCTGGGGTTCTACCTAATAAGTGGAGAGAGACTTCCTTGTGTGCTGTTCCTGGTACTCCACCCGTTTCGTCTGTTGCTGAGGATGGCTGGATAGGAGGTAGCATCCTAGCTACCCAGATCAGACCAGTTTTGTCTCTTCCTGTGGACAGTAGAAGTAATCTCCTTGAAGAGAAGGATTGGCCCTCAAATTCCCTGCGGAAGATTCGGGTAGGTCTGAAGAAGAGGGGGCGTAAGGGGAGGGGGTACTGTAACATACCTGGCGGCGTCCTTGCATAGTGGTCCATCTCCCACTGTGCAAGAGCACACACTTGATTTCCAGTCCAGACTATCACTCTGGCTTTCCTCCATGCTGTCTGCTTGCCTCTGTTTTCTTCTGCTTAAGGGCGGCGCACGATCACTTCCTGCTTCTTGTAGCTGCTGCGGGCACACCCCTTGTGCGTCCTCAGCCTATTGCTGTCTGTCACCTGGTATTTAACCCAGCTCTTTCCTGGAATCCTTGCCTGAGCTTCTTGTGCTGTCAGTTGGCCTTTGGTCGCTGACGTGCCAGGTCCTTTCCTGTTCCCTGCCTTCGGTATCAGCTCCCGTGTCTGAACTGTGTCCTGTCTGTACTATCTTCTAGCCTGTTGTCTTCTGCCTATCCTGGAGGCTGTATTTCCAGTCCAGTGTGAACACGCTCCTAGCCCGTTCGTTCCGCCTTCTAGGGGGCGCATACCTAGACCCGCTCCTGAATCTTGCTGCTGTGTCTGTTCTTGTCTGAATACTCTCCTAGCCTGTTACCTGTTTTTCTCTATGTCTGTACCTTCCCTTTTCCTGCAGAATCTGATCCCGTACCTAACTCCTACTCGTTGTCCCTGTACTCCCGTTTGTGAGTTTAGAGTCCACTTGCTACTTCATTGCAAGTATCTTGTGTGCACCTGGTTCTGCCTTTCCCTTCCAGTCTGTTCTGTGTGAACAGAGCCCTGTCCACTCTGCTCTGCCTTGCTCACCGCTCTGGCAGTTCTTGCCTGCTCTGCCTTGCTCACCGCTCCTGCAGTCTCGCTCTGCTCTGAACCTTTGCTCGCTGCTCCGGCAGTCTCGCTCTGTTCTGACCCTTTGCTCGCTGCTCTGGCAGTCTCGCTCTGATCTGACCCTTTGCTCGCTGCTCCGGCAGTCTCGTCCTGCTCTGAACGTTTGCTCGCTGCTCCGGCAGTCTCGCTCTGTTCTGACCCTTTGCTCACTGCTCCGGCAGTCTCGCTCTGCTCTGACCCTTTGCTCACTGCTCTGGCAGTCTCGCTCTGCTCTGACCCTTTGCTCGCTGCTCCGGCAGTCTCGCTCTGCTCTGACCCTTTGCTCGCTGCTCCGGCAGTCTCGTCCTGCTCTGACCCTTTGCTCGCTGCTCCGGCTGTCTCATCCTGCTCTTACCCTTTGCTCGCTGCTCCGGCAGTCTCGTCCTGCTCTGACCCTTTGCTCGCTGCTCCGGCAGTCTCGTCCTGCTCTGACCCTTTGCTCGCTGCTCCGGCAGTCTCGTCCTGCTCTGACCCTTTGCTCGCTGCTCCGGCAGTCTCGTCCTGCTCTGACCCTTTGCTCGCTGCTCCAGTAGTCTCGTCCTGCTCTGACCCTTTGCTCGCTGCTCCGGCAGTCTCGTCCTGCTCTGACCGTTTGCTCGCTGCTCCGGCAGTCTCGTCCTGCTCTGACCCTTTGCTTGCTGCTCCGGCAGTCTCGTCCTGCTCTTCTCTCGCTCACCGCTCCAGGCGGTCTCGTCTTGTTCTGCTCTTGCTCACCGCTCTGGGCGGCTTCACTCTGCTGTGTTTGTCCACCGCATCTGCGGTTCTGTTCCTGAGTCCCAGTCTGTACTGGGTCCTATCCACTTGGTGCTCCAACCAGTCGTACCTGCCAGTACCTCCCTGCCTGCATACCAGTAGTGCTTACCAGCATCCGCCAGTCTGCATACCAGCCGTGTCTGCCTATACCCAGCAGTCTGTGTGCCAGCCTAAACTGCCTGTTCCTGTATTCCCCTGTATGGGTCAACAGCCGTGTCCGGGGTCTGTCCTGGAGTAGCACCTGGTCCCTCTGCTCGGTTCTTCCTTGGTGCACTGGCTTCGTATGCTGTCGTGCGACCCTGGTCGGATCGGGTGGATACTTAGTTACGCCCCTCCAGGCATTCACTCTCCGGCAAGGTCCAGTGGAATCACTACATATACACGCACACGCCACTCAGCCCGGGCGTGTGCATTACTTCAAGCCAAGGGCAAAAGCAAAAGACCTTGTGAAGATGATGGCAGAAGCTGGTAAGATTATGTCAATAACCACAGTGAAACGAGTACTGTATCAACATAGTCTGAAAGGCCACTCTGCCAGGAAGAAGCCATTACTTCAAAAGAAACATAAAAAAGCCAGATTAGTGTTTGCAAATGCACACAGGAACAAAGACCTTAATTTCTGGAGACATGTCCTGTGGTCTGATGAAACTGAAATTGAACTTTTTGGTCATAATGACAATCTGTATGTTTGGAGGAAAAAAGGAGAAGCTTGGAAGCCTAAGAACACCATCCCAACTGTGAAACACGGGGGGTGGCAGCATCATGTTGTGGGGTTGTTTTGCTGCAGGATGGACTAGGGCACTTCACAAAATAGATAGCATCATGAGAAAAGCAGATTATGTGGCAATACTGAAGCAACATCTCAAGACATCAGCCAGAAAGTTAAAGCTTGGGCGGAAATGAGTCTTCCAAATGGAAAATGACCCAAAGCATACTACCAAAATGGTAACAAAGTGGCTTAAGGATAGCAAAGTCAATGTTTTGGAGTGGCCATCACAAAGCCCTGATCTCAATCCTATTGAAAATGTATTGGCAAAGCTGAGAAGGCAGGTGCGAGAAAGGCGACCTACAAACCTGGATCAGTTACACCAGTTTTGTCTGGAGGAATGGGCCCAAATTCCGACCAACTATTGTGAGAAGCTTGCAGAAGGATATCCCAAATGTTTGACCCAAGTCATTCAGTTTAAGGGCAATGGTACCAAATACTAATGAAATATATGTAACCTTTTGACTTTGCAGTAAGTAATAAAAATGCCTTAAAACATTCTCTCTCTCTCATTATTCTGGCATTTGGCAAATATTAAAAATTATGGTAATCCTAATGGACGTAAAGCGGTAAAGGTTTATTCTGATTTCATGTCAGATATTGATAAAAACATGCATATGTGTATTTTTATATAGTGTATGTAAACTACTGGTTTCAACTGTATATGTATATATTGACCAAGTAAATCTGCTAGTGATATATCAGTTACTGCAAAGCATTTATTTTCTTTTTGTGCTTTTTTTGTTTATTTTAACAAGATAAAAATTGTATTTTAACACAAATTGAAGGATTACTTTCTTTCACTTTCAAAGGTTACTCGTGGATGCCAAGTACAGAGATGAAAAGGTTTATTCAATTTTATGACCTATGTTCAGGTCCACCAAAAAAGAACTTATTCTGGATCTTGTACATTTAAGAAAAAAAAAATCACAGGATTATGGTGAATATAAAAAATCACTGCAAACCATCTGTCATTTCTCTTTGAGGCTTTGAAAAGAGATTTCACACACACCAAGAAATATGAATTTAAATCTTCCACTTCACTGACGGGATACAATGTAGCTTACAGTACAGCAAGCATGGCATGTGAACATCATATTAACTGCTTCATTTCCAGTATCAAACGTGATGTACCACTCAAGCTTATTTTATCAGAAGCCTGTCAAGTTTGTTTTCAGTTGCTTTTACTGCAGTGGTGAACAAAAATGTAAAACAAGAATATGACAATTGTTTTACATTCATTTTTAGGATATATATATATATATATAATGTAATTTTAAAGTAAGAAAGGCTAAATCTAATGATAAGCCTAAAGATTGTAATATATCTCATATGTTTGCTCTCTTCAGGTTGTAATATGGCTACATCTAACTGTGTACATCTTAGTCCTGTTATGTGCTCCCCCATCCTATGCCCCATCCTGCTATGTGCTCCCCCATTCTGTTATGTGCTCCCCATCCTGCTCCTCTATCCTGTTATGTGCTCCCCCATCCTATGCCCCCATCCTGTTATGTTCTTCCCCATCCTGCACCCCCATTCTGTTATGTGCACCCCCATCCTGCTCCCCCATCCTATTATGTGCTCCCTCTTCCAGCTCCCCCATCCTGTTATGTGCTCCCTCATCTAGCACCCCCAACCTGTTATGTGCCCCCCCATGCTGCGCTCCCATCCTGTTTTGTGCTCCCCCATCCTGCGCCCCATCCTGTTATGTACTCCCTCATTCTGTTATGTTCTCCCCCATCCTGCACCCCCATTCTGTTATGTGCACCCCCATCCTGCTCCCCCATCCTATTATGTGCTCCCCATTTCCTGCTCCCGCATCCTGTTATATGCTCCCCCATCTTGCGCCCTCAACCTGTTATGTGCTCCCCCATGCTGTGCTCCCATCCTGTGTTGTGCTCCCCCATCCTATGTGCTCCCCCATCCTGCACCCCCATCCTGTTATGTGCTCCCCCTTCCTGCGTCCCCATCCTGTTATGTGCTCCCCCATCCTGCTCCCCCATACTGTTAATTGCTCCCCCATCCTGCGCCTCTATCTTGTTATATGCTCCCCCATCCTCCATCAATTGAATAAAAAAAACACTTCTACTCACCTTTCCATCACTCCCCTGCAGCGCGTCGCCTGTGTTATTTTACTAAAATGGCACCGGAATCAGTGCCTGCATAGCACGATATCCAGCGCCATTTTAGTGAAGACACATTTGCAGAGTGTATTCAGCAAAATGGCACCTGAGTACGCGCATGCGCATACCATGCTGTCGGGTGCCATTTTGTTGAAGAGACACTGCAAATGTGTCTTCACCAAAATGGCGCCGGATATTGCGCTAATTGCAGGCACAGATTCCGACGCCCCACTCCTACCCAGGCTTCCGGCCTGAACAGAGGCGCGTGTCACCTCCCCCCAGGTGTGTGCTTATGGCTCCAGAGACTGCGGTATGCGTTCTTCTGTCTGAGGCCAGACTGCACAGGCAAATTGCACAGGCGCAGTCTATAGAGGCTTCGGACAGATGGACACATCCAGCGTTATATTATATATGTGAAAAGATCGAGGTAAATATTCTGTTTATAACCAGTTTTAAATGTGTTAGACTAATCATAAGCCAAAACTACAGTGCATATGCTATATATTACATTTAGAGAATCAATAAAAATTTGCTTAGGTTAATCTCAAAACTATTTTGTGATTCAGCATTAGAAATGTGATTGATTATTCAAATGTATTTTAAATCCAAATGAAACAAAATTATTGTAAAACAGTCTACTCCTCAGTAGGAACTCTGCAATTAAGTTGTGATGTAAAACTCATTAACCCTGTTTTGTGTTTATTGGATGCTGCTTTATGCTACAGTACTGACGAATATTCCAGGAGGATCTATAATAAATAGATTTTGATTAATTTTCTAGTTTTTACTTTTTATCTAGTGAAAAGGGGATTAAATTGTTCATGTTTACGCAGTATATTCAGTACATTGGTTTACCTCAAGATACAGTACAGACCCAAAGTTTGAACACACCTTCTCATTTAAAGATTTTTCTGTATTTTCATAACTATGAAAATTGTACATTCACACTGAAGGCATCAAAACTATGAATTAACACATGTGGAATCAGGGTCGGACTGGGGTGTCTGGGGCCCACAGGGAGAACTGACTCTAGGGGCCCACCTACAGCCATATGCAAATATCTGTTATCCGCTATCCCTCTTATAGTGGAGCATTGACTGGCGGCTCCTGCACATATACTGTGCACATGCTAGAACTGGGATGTAGAATTACTGTAGTTTGCATTAAAGGGCTTCTTTGGTTAAAACAAGTTATCACCGATCCATGGGCTCTACAGGATCGGTGGTCACTGATTGATCGTTTCGGTTCGAACATTGGAAAACGCACCTATCGGAAGAATGGGGAAGTTTTATCCCTGACAGGACACTTATCCCTATTTTAAAATGCAGCGACAGCTGGGACGTCTGACCGCAGCTCCATTCATTCTCTTGAGGGCTTCCAAAAAAGAGCAGCGCTCACAGCCACTGAGGGAATGAATGGATCAGTGGTCGCATCTCACATGCCGCTCCAGTCTAATGGGGAGAAAAGCTCCACATTCTGCCAATTGTGTCCCAGCAGTCAGACCCCACCAATCAATATTATCACTGATCCTGTGGGGAGGTGATTACTTGTTTTCACCGGAGAACCCCTGTAAGTGCATCTCTGCTGCTCTGGTCCAAGTATTTAATCTCTAAAGCCACGGCCCCACTATCAGTATTTGGTCAGTATCTGGTCAGTATTTTTTTTTTCAGGAGTGGGAGCCAAAACCAGGTGAGGAACAATCAGAGAAAAGGTATAATAGAAACAAGTCACCAATTCTGCATTTATCACCCACTACTTGATTTGGCAGCGACTCCTGCGAAAAAATTCTAACCAAATACTAATGGTGGGGCTGTGGCCTAATGGAAAAAAATCTTTTCCTAGTTAATATCAAAATGACCGACATACACAACACAGTTCACTATATCAACACCAATAATACCACATACAAAAGGGACAAATATCGGCACACCATGACCAGACCACATATTACCACCACATAGTGACCGAATAATACCACATACAAGGAACAAATATGGCCACACCTTGACCAGACCACATATTACCACCCCAAAGTGACCAAATACTACAATACTGATCATGAATACAAACCACAATACTAACAACCCTGTTATTACCACCAGCGACATTATACACAGGAGCTCTGTATATACTGTCAGTGTACAGGTAACACAGTGATCACCAGTGACATTATACACAGGAGCTCTGTATATAGTGTCAGGGTACAGGTAATACAGTGATCACCAGTGACATTATACACAGGAGCTCTGTATATTGTGTCAGTGTACAGGTAACACAGTGATCACCAGGGACATTATAAACAGCAGCTCTGTATATAGTGTACAGGTAATACAGTGGTCACCAGTGACATTATACACAGAAACTCTGTATATAGTGTATACGTAATACAGTGATCACCAGTGACATACACAGGAGCTCTGTATATACTATATACACACGTGGTCAGAATTGTTGGTACCCCTCGTTTAATGAAAGAAAAACCCACAATGGTCACAGAAATAACTTGAATCAGACAAAAGTAATAATAAATTAAAAATCTATGAAAATGAAGAAATGAAAGTCAGACATTGCTTTTCTGCTTCCACAGAATTTAAAAAAAATTAAACTCATGAAATAGGCCTGGAAAGAAATTATGGTACCCCTGAAAATAATGTGACAAAAGGGACATGTTAAATCAAGTTGTGTCCACTAATTAGCATCACAGGTGTCTACAATCTTGTAACCAGTCAGTGGGCCTGTATATAGGGCTACAGATACTCACTGTGAGGTTTGGTGACATGGTGTGTACCACACTCAACATGGACCAGAGGAAGCAAAGGAAAGAGTTGTCTCAGGAGATTATAAAGAAAATTATAGAAAAGCATGTTAAAGGTAAAGGTTATAAGACCATCTCCAAGCAGCTTTATGGTCCTTTGACTACAGTGTCACATATTATTCAGAAACTTAAGATCCATGGGACTGTAGCCAACCTCCATGGACGTGGCCACAGGAGGAAAATTGATGACAAATCAAAGAGACGGATAATATGAATGGTAACAGAAGAGTCCAGGAAAACTTCTAAAGAGATTAAAGGTGAACTTCAAGCTCAAGGAACATCAGTGTCAGATTGTACTATCCATCGTTGTTTGATCCAAAGTGGACTTCATGGGAGACGACCAAGGAGAACACCATTGTTGAAAACAAAAAATAATAAAAAAGCCAGACTGGAACTTGCCAAACTACATGTTGACAAGCCACAAAGCTTCTGGGAGAATGTCCTATGGACAGATGAGACAAAAATGGAAGTTTTTGGCAAGGCACATCAGCTCTATGTTCACAGACGGAAAAATGAAGCATATCAAGAAAAGAACACTGTCCCTACTGTGAAACATAGGGAAGGCTGTTATGTTCTGGGGCTGCCCTGCTGCATCTGGCACAAGGTGTCTTGAATCTATGCAGGGTACAATGAAATCTCAAGACTATCAAGGGATTCTAGTGAGAAATGTGCTGCGCAGTGTCAGAAAGCTTGGTCATGGATAATGACTTGGTCTCAGTCGCAGGTCATGGATAATGACCCAAGAATGGCTAAGAGGAAAACATTGGACTATTCTGAAGTGGCTTTCTATGAGCCCTGACCGAAATCCTATTGAGCATCTTTGGAAAGACATGAAACATGGCATCTGGAAAAGGCAACCTTCAATCACGAGGCAACTGGAGCAGTTTGCTCATGAGGAGTCGGCCAAAATACCTGTTGAGAGGTGCAGAAGTCTCATTGACAGTTACAGGAATCGTTTGATTGCAGTGATTGCCTCAAAAGGTTGTTCAACAAAATATTAAGTTAAGAAGAACCATCATTTCTGTCCAGGCCTATTTCATGAGGTTAATTTTTTTTAAATTCTGTGGAAGCAGAAAAGCAATGTCTGATTTTCATTTGTTCATTTTCAAAAATTTGTAATTCATCAGATTCAAGTTATTTCTGTGACCATTGTGGGTTTTTCCTTCATGAAACGAGGGGTACCAACAATTTTGACCACGTGTGTAGTGTAATTGTACATGTAATACACTGACTCACCAGTGACGTCTCTAGGTGAAGTCCTTCATCTTCGCTTTTCTTCTGCATCAGGCACAGACGGCCATCACTTCTTCCAGCCAGGAATCGTCTCTGCAGAAAATAACACACAGTTACCAATAACTGATCTCTTCTAGAGAATATTCCCACTTTTCCCCCCTGACTTCTACACTATACCAGTTGAATAAAAAAAGCAACATAGTGCCATCCTGCACAGTAACAGGACTCCTCTTTTGTCCCATCCCATGGAAAACAGTTTCCTAAAAAGTAAATTATATTACAGAAATAATAATGTAATAATAATAATTGGAATCTAAAGTAATAATGTTCCCCACTGGCCACCATAAACTAATAAAGTATGTTCCTCAATCTGGCCCCCAAACAGTAATTAAGTCCCTTGTCCAGCCAGGCACCCCCAAATGTCCCTTCTGGCCCCCATATGTCCAGGGTGGCCTCTCCATATATTTATCCTAGCCCACATGTATCGAGCCTGCCCTCCCCCCCATATATCCATCCTAGCCCCCCATGTGGCCAGCCTGCCCCCCCACATATCCATCCTTGCCTCCATGTTTCCAGCCTGCCCCCTCATATATCCATCCTGGACTCCATGTATCCATCCTGACACCCCCTGCATATATCCCTTCTGGCCCCCATTTGTCTATTGTGACCCCTCCATATATTTATCCTAGCACACGTGTATCGAGCCTGCCCCCTCCCATATACCCATCCTAGCCCCCCATGTGGTCAGCCTGCCCCCCCCATATCCATTCTTGCCTCCATGTTTCCAGCCTGCCCCCCCATATATCCATCCTGGACTCCATGTGTCCGGCCTCCCCCCCATATATCCATCCTGCCCTTCCCCCCCTGCATATATCCATCCTGACACCCCCCCATATGTCCATCCTGTCCCCCCATATATCCATCCTGGACTCCATGTGTCCAGCCTGCCCCACCCATATATCCATCCTGGCCTCCGTGTGTCCATCTGGCTCCCCCTACATATCCATCCTGGCCTCCATGTGTCCATCCTGCCCCCCCATATATCCATCCTGGCCTCCATGTGTCCAGCCTGCCCCCCTACATATCCATCCTGGCCTCCATGTGTCCAGCCTGCCTCCTCATATATCCATCCTGCCCTTACCCCCTGCATATATCCATCCTGACACCCCCCCATATATCCAGCGTGCCCCTCCATATATTTATGCTAGCCCACGTGTATCGAGCCTGCCCCTCCACATATCCATCCTAGCCCCCTATGTGTCCAGCCTATCTCCCCCCCATATATCCATCCTGGCCTCCATGTGTTCAACCTGCCCCCCCATATATCCATTCTGGCCTCCATGTGTTCAGCCTGCCCCCCCATAGATCCATCCTGGCCTCCATGTGTCCAGCATGCCCCCCCATATATCCATCCTGGCCTCCATGAGTCCAGCCTGCCCCCCCATATATCCATCCTGGCCTCCATGAGTCCAGCCTGCCCCCCCATATATCCATCCTGGCCTCCATGTGTCCAGCCTGCCCTCCCATATATCCGTCCTGACCTCCATGTGTCCAGCCTGCCCCCCCATATATTCATCCTGACCTCCATGTGTTCAGCCTGCCCCCCCATATATCCATCCTGGCCTCCATGTGTCCAGCCTACCCCCCATATACCCATCCTGCCCACCCCCCTTTGCCTGGGTCCAGCCAGGGTCCCCACTTGTGTGTCCAGCCAGGGCCCCCCCCCTTGTGTGTCCAGCCAGGGCTCCCCCTCGTGTGTCCAGCCAGGGCCCCCCCTTGTGTGTCCATCCAAGGCCCCCCCTTGTGTGTCCATCCGGGCCCCCCCTTGTGTGTCCAGCCAGGGTTCCCCCTTGCGTGTCCAGCCAGGCCGCCCCTTGTGTATCCAGCCAGGGCTCCCGCCTCGTATGTCCAGCTTGGCCCCCCTTGTGTGTCCAGCTTGGCCCCCCTCGTGTGTCCAGCTTGGCCCCCCCTCGTGTGTCCAGCCAGGGTTCCCCCTCATGTGTCCAGCCAGGGTCCCCCTCGTGTGTCTAGCCAGGGTTCCCCCTCGTGTGTCCAGCCAGGGTTCCCCCTCATGTGTCCAGCCAGGGCCCCCCTTGTGTATCCAGCCAGGGCTCCCGCCTCGTGTATCCAGCCAGGGCTCCCGCCTCATGTGTCCAGCTTGGCCCCCCCTCGTGTGTCCAGCTTGGCCCCCCTCGTGTGTCCAGCTTGGCCCCCCCTCGTGTGTCCAGCCTGGGTTCCCCCTCGTGTGTCCAGCCAGGGTTCCCCCTCATGTGTCCAGCCAGGGTTCCCCCTTGTGTGTACAGCAAGGGCCCCACCTTGTGTGTCCAGTCGGCTCCCCCCTTGTGTGTCCAGTCGGCTCCCCCCTTGTGTGTCCAGCCAGGGTTCCCCCCTCGTGAGTCCAGCCAGGGTTCCCCCTTGTGTGTCCAGCCAGGGTTCCCCCCTTGTGTGTCCAGCCAGGGTTCCCCCCTTGTGTGTCCAGCCAGGGTTCCACCTTGTGTGTCCAGTCAGGTTCCCCCCCTTTTGTGTCCAGTTGACTCCCCTTTATGTGTCCAGCTGGGCCCCCCTTGTGTGTCCAGCTGGGCCCCCTTGTGTGTCCAGCCAGGGTTCCCCCCCTGTGTGTCCATCCAGGACCCCCCCTTTTGTGTCCAGTCGGCTAACCCCTTTTGTGTCCAGCTGGGCCCCCCTTGTGTGTCCTGCCAGGGTTTCCCCCTTGTGTGTCCAGCCAGGGTTCCCCCCTTGTGTGTCCATCCAGAGTTCCCCCTTTTGTGTCCAGTTGGCTCCCCCTTTTGTGTCCAGTTGGCTCCACCTTGTGTGTCCAGCTGGGCCTCCCTTGTGTGTCCAGCTGGGCCCCCTTGTGTGTCCAGCCAGGACCCCCCCTTTTGTGTCCAGTCGGCTAACCCCTTGTGTGTCCATCCAGGCTACCCCCTTGGGTGTCTGTCCAGCTGGGCTTCCCCTTGTGTGTCCAGCTGGGTCCCCCCTTGTGTGTCCAGCCAGGGTTCCCCCCCTGTGTGTCCATCCAGGACCCCCCTTTTTGTGTCCAGTCGGCTAACCCCTTGTGTGTCCAGCTGGGCCCCCCTTGTGTGTCCTGCCAGGGTTTCCCCCTTGTGTGTCCAGCCAGGGTTCCCCCCTTGTGTGTCCATCCAGAGTCCCCCCCTTTTGTGTCCAGTTGGCTCCCCCTTTTGTGTCCAGTTGGCTCCCCCTTGTGTGTCCAGCTGGGCCTCCCTTGTGTGTCCAGCTAGGCCCTCTTGTGTGTCCATCCAGGACCCCCCCTTTTGTGTCCAGTCGGCTAACCCCTTGTGTGTCCAGCCAGGCTACCCCCTTGGGTGTCTGTCCAGCTGGGCTTCCCCTTGTGTGTCCAGCTGGGTCCCCCTTGTGTGTCCAGCCAGGGTTCCCCCCCTGTGTGTCCATCCAGGACCCCCCCTTTTGTGTCCAGTCGGCTAACCCCTTTTGTGTCCAGCTGGGCCCCCCTTGTGTGTCCTGCCAGGGTTTCCCCCTTGTGTGTCCAGCCAGGGTTCCCCCCTTGTGTGTCCATCCAGAGTTCCCCCTTTTGTGTCCAGTTGGCTCCCCCTTTTGTGTCCAGTTGGCTCCACCTTGTGTGTCCAGCTGGGCCTCCCTTGTGTGTCCAGCTGGGCCTCCTTGTGTGTCCAGCCAGGACCCCCCCTTTTGTGTCCAGTCGGCTAACCCCTTGTGTGTCCATCCAGGCTACCCCCTTGGGTGTCTGTCCAGCTGGGCTTCCCCTTGTGTGTCCAGCTGGGTCCCCCCTTGTGTGTCCAGCCAGGGTTCCCCCCCTGTGTGTCCATCCAGGACCCCCCCTTTTGTGTCCAGTCGGCTAACCCCTTGTGTGTCCAGCTGGGCCCCCCTTGTGTGTCCTGCCAGGGTTTCCCCCTTGTGTGTCCAGGAAGGGTTCCCCCCTTGTGTGTCCATCAAGAGTCCCCCCCTTTTGTGTCCAGTTGGCTCCCCCTTTTGTGTCCAGTTGGCTCCCCCTTGTGTGTCCAGCTGGGCCTCCCTTGTGTGTCCAGCTGGGCCCTCTTGTGTGTCCATCCAGGACCCCCCCTTTTGTGTCCAGTCGGCTAACCCCTTGTGTGTCCAGCCAGGCTACCCCCTTGGGTGTCTGTCCAGCTGGGCTTCCCCTTGTGTGTCCAGCTGGGTCCCCCTTGTGTGTCCAGCCATGGTTCCCCCCTGTGTGTCCATCCAGGACCCCCCCTTTTGTGTCCAGTCGGCTAACCCCTTGTGTGTCCAGCTGGGCCCACCTTGTGTGTCCTGCCAGGGTTTCCCCCTTTTGTGTCCAGCCAGGGTTCCCCCCTTGTGTGTGCAGCCAGAGTCCCCCCCCTTTTGTGTCCAGTTGGCTCCCCCTTGTGTGTCCAGCTGGGCCCCCCTTGTGTGCCCAGCTGGGCTCGCTTGTGTGTCCAGCCAGGACACCCCCTTTTGTGTCCAGTCGGCTAACCCCTTGTGTGTCCTGCCAGGCAACCCCCTTATGTGTCTGTCCTGCTGGGCTTCCCCTTGTGTGTCCAGCTGGGTCCCCCCTTGTGTGTGTGTCCAGCCAGGGCCCCCCCTTGTGTGTCCAGCCAGGGCTCCCCCTTGTGTGTCCAGCCAGGGCCCCCCTTGTGTGTCCAGCCAAGGCCCCCCCCTTGTGTGTCCATCCGGGCCCCCCCTTGTGTGTCCAGCCAGGGTTCCCCCTTGCGTGTCCAGCCAGGGCCCCCCTTGTGTATCCAGCCAGGGCTCCCGCCTCGTGTATCCAGCCAGGGCTCCCGCCTCGTGTGTCCAGCTTGGCCCCCCTCGTGTGTCCAGCCTGGCCCCCCTCGTGTGTCCAGCTTGGCCCCCCCTCGTGTGTCCAGCCAGGGCCCCCCCTTTTGTGTCCAGCCAGGGCTCCCCCTTGTGTGTCCAGCCAGGGCTCCCCCTTGTGTGTCCAGCCAGGGCCCCCCTTGTGTGTCCAGCCAAGGCCCCCCCTTGTGTGCCCATCCGGGCCCCCCCTTGTGTATCCAGCCAGGGCTCCCGCCTCGTGTGTCCAGCTTGGCCCCCCCTCGTGTGTCCAGCTTGGCCCCCTCGTGTGTCCAACTTGGCCCCCCCTTGTGTGTCCAGCTTGGCCCCCCTCGTGTGTCCAGCCAGGGTTCCCCCTCGTGTGTCCAGCCAGGGTTCCCCCTCGTGTGTCCACCCAGGGTTCCCCCCTTGTGTGTCCAGCCAGGGTTCCCCCCTTGCGTGTCCAGCCAGGGTTCCCTCCTTTTGTGTCCAGCCAGGGTTCCCCCCTCGTGTGTCCAGCCAGGGTTCCCCCCTTGTGTGTCCAGCCAGGGTTCCCTCCTTGTGTGTCCAGCCAGGGTTCCCCCTTGTGTGTCCAGCCAGGGTCCCCCCCTTTTGGGTCCAGTTGACTCCCCCTTGTGTGTCCAGCTGGGCCCCCCTTGTGTGTCCAGCTGGGCCCCCTTGTGTGTCCAGCCAGGGTTCCCCCCCTGTGTGTCCAGCCAGGACCCCCCTTTTGTGTCCAGTCGGCTAACCCCTTGTGTGTCCTGCCAGGGTTCCCTCCTTGTGTGTCCAGCCAGGGTTCCCCCCTTGTGTGTCCATCCATAGTCCCCCCCTTTTGCGTCCAGTTGGCTCCCCCTTTTGTGTCCAGTTGACTCCCCCTTGTGTCCAGCTGGGCTCCCCTTGTGTGTCCAGCTGGGCCCGCTTGTGTGTCCAGCCAGGACCCCCCCTTTTGTGTCCAGTCGGCTAACCCCTTGTGTGTCCAGCCAGGCTACTCCCTTGTGTGTCTGTCCAGCTGGGCTTCCCCTTGTGTGTCCAGCTGGGCTTCCCCTTGTGTGTTCAGCTGGGCCCCGCCTTGGGTGTCCAGCCAGGGGCCCAGACCATTACACACACACACACACACACCTCTTACCTTCCTGCGCTCCTGTGCGGTGTCCTCCTTCTCCTGAGTTGCACGCCTCCTTCACAGCAGGCGCATGACGATGACATCATACGCCGGCCGGCGAAGGGAGACGCCCAGCTTCAGCTGCTTCACAGGGACGTGCGCCGCAGTGGTTCAAGTAATTAACGCCGCGTGCGCGCGTCCCTGCATACACTGTGCCTGCGCTTTTAAAGGGCCCGTGCCCCTTAAAACCGCAGGATTTTTTTTTGCTCTCTTCTCCCCCCTCTCCTCTGCAGCAGGGGGCGGGGCCCTCCGGGAATATTCCCGGTATCCCGCCAGACCAGACCGACCCTGTGTGGAATTATATACTTAACATAAAAGTGTGAAACAACTGAAAATATGTCTTATATTCTAGATTCTTCAAAGTAGCCACCTTTTGCTTTGATGACTGCTTTGCACACTCTTGGCATTCTCTTGATGAGCTTCAAGAGGTAGTCACCAGAAATGGTCTTCCAAAAATTTTTAAGGAGTTCCCAGAGATGCTTAGCACTTGTTGGCCCTTTTGCCATCACTCTGCGGTCCAACTCACCCCAAACAATCTCGATTGGGTTCAGGTCTGGTGACTGTGGAGGCCAGGTCATCTGGCGTAGCACCCCATCACTCTCCTTCTTGGTCAAATAGCCCTTACACAGCCTGGAGGTGTGTTTGGGGTCATTCTCCTGCTGAAAAATAAATGATGGTCCAACTAAATGCAAACTGGATGGAATAGCATGCCGCTGCAAGATGCTGTGGTAGCCATGCTGGTTCAGTATACCTTCAATTTTGAATAAATCCCCAACAGTATCACCAGCAAAGCACCCCCACACCATCAGACCTCCTCCTCCATGCCTCACGGTGGGAACCAGGCATGTAGAGTCAATCCGTTCACCTTTTCTGCGTCGCACAAAGACACGGTGGTTGGAACCAAAGATCTCAAATTTGGACTCATCAGACCAAAGCACAGGTTTTCACTGGTCTAATGTCCATTCCTTGTGTTCTTTAGCCCAAACAAGTCTCTTCTGCTTGTTGCCTGTCCTTAGCAGTGGTTTCCTAGCAGCTATTTTACAATGAAGGCCTGCTGCACAAAGTCTCCTCTTAACAGTTGTTGTAGAGATGTGTCTGCTGCTAGAACTCTGTGTGGCATTGACCTGGTCTCTAATCTGAGCTGCTGTTAACCTGCGATTTCTGAGGCTGGTGACTCTGATAAACTTATTCTCAAGATAAGTGACTCTTGATCTTCCTTTCCTGGGGCGGTCCTCATGTGAGACAGTTTCTTTATAGCGCTTGATGGTTTTTGCAACTGCACTTGGGGACACTTTCAAAGTTTGCTCAATTTTTCGGACTGACTGACCTTCACTTCTTAAAGTAATGATGGCCACTCGTTTTTCTTTACTTGGCTGCTTTTTTCTTGCCATAATACAAATTCTAACAGTCTATTCAGTAGGACTATCAGCTGTGCATCCACCTGACTTCTGCACAACCCAACTGATGGTCCCAACCCCATTTATAAGGCAAGAAATCACACTTATTAAACCTGACAGGGCACACCTGTGAAGTGAAAACTATTTCCGGTGACTACCTCTTGAAGCTCATCAAGAGAATGCCAAGAGTGTGCAAAGCAGTCATCAAAGCAAAAGGTGGCTACTTTGAAGAACCTAGAATATAAGACATATTTTCAGTTGTTTCACACTTTTTTGTTAAGTATATAATTCCACATGTGTTAATTCATAGTTTTCATGCCTTCAGTGTGAATGTACAATTTTCATAGTCATGAAAATACAGAAAAATCTTTAAATGAGAAGGTGTATCCAAACTTTTGGTCTGTACTGTATATACGGTATGGCGATATCATACATGAATACTGACAATTTCATTTCCATAATGTTTGTTTGTGTGTCACCCCAGGCCTGGATGCCACAAAAATTAAAGGCTGTGTCTGAGAGCAGGAGGGAGGCTCCCTGGTCAGGAACCATTAGCATGCAGCACCTCCTGTCCCAGGCCAGTAGGGGGAGCAGGCTGCCCCTATAAAAGCTGGAACTGAGGGCAGGGTTAGAGAGACCAGAACCCACTTCTGAAGCATCCAGAAGGGTTCCCAGAGAAAAGGGACTGGTCAGCAGCAGCTGAGGAGTCCGGGAGGCAGAGGAGGAACAGCAAGCCAGGGACAGAGGCGACGAGAGCCGGTCCTGGCTGAGAGAGAACTACACAACCGGACACTGGGGTCCGAGGCTGTCAGGGTTGCAAGCCCGGCAGCAGATAACCAACCCGCGAGGGATTTCAGGTCCCTTGGCCTGAGAAGCCTGGAGGCTCCGCCACACAGAGGGACCAGTAGAGCACGGAGAAGCAACAGGTACCTAAGGCCCGAGTCGCAAGCCATACAGGCGTAGTACATGGCCAGCTCAGGGACGTGAGCTATCACACCACAAAAAGGGGGATAGTCAGCAAGGGCAGAGAGAGAACGGTAGGCCTACCCACTCACCTTGACCAGTGGGGCTCGCCCGAATGCTCTCAGACACCCAGGCTCATTCCTACCCTGTACTCCTGTTGGGTCATTAGTACTAACTACAATAAAGACCCTGGACTGTTTGAAGTAGACTCTGAACCCTTATTATCACGGCCTGCACCATCACCCCCAGCATCCTATTACACTGCCCTGGGGCTGCACTCTTCCCATGGGGAGTTATCCTATCCCTGTGCTGCATACCAACATCAGCCTCGGCGGTCTGCCTTGCAGCGGCGGTCATCCCTGGCCGCAATCCACGGGTGGCGTAGTCGGACATTCAAAACCCTACAAATTGACTGCCACAGCATTTGGTCTGACTACCCTGAGCCACGGGATCGGGTTGCCACTACTACCCCCATCATCGCCCTGAAGCCCAGTTCCGGGTGCCCCACGGCCCAGGGGCCGAGTCAGCTTTTGCGTAGTCGGCAGGATTGTGACCAACCCGCCACAAACGGGTATTGCGCGCCTGAAAAAGACTGTACACGTACCTCAAAAGGAGCCGTTTCCCGCAATCTTCAGTCGTCTCCCGCCATCTTCAGTCGTTTTCCCGGCATCGGACGCCATCTTCAGGACGCCGCGCGGGAAGAAGAGGGGCGTGGACGTCCAAACCGCGCGAGACCTGAAGCCCCGCCCTACGCACCGACGCTGCGCAAGGTCCTGGAAGGAGAGAGAGCGACGCTGACGTCACCAGGACGCGACGCAAGGTCCTCGCCCGGAGCAGCACCAGCGGAACCGCGCCCTACAAAAGAGGATCAACGGAAGGTAGGCCACGCTTAACTATGGGGGAGGAAGATGACGGACGCGGAGGGACCCTCTACCACCAGCGTGGCTGCAGCAGCGGTGATGCCGTTCTCCATGCCCTACATCTTCGGAGCAGCCTGACTGCCCCAACACTCAGGGGAATCCCATACGTTAACTGACTTTAAGGAAAGACTGCACAGTTTATTTAAAGTTTATCCCCTGACAGAAGAACAGAAAGTGAGCATTCTGACGGGGCAGCTAACCGGTGCTGCCCAGCGGGAAGTGAAATCATGGTCAGATGAGGAGAAAAGGACTGTAAAGGACATTCTGACCCGGCTGCGGAGTACCTTTGATACCAGTACCTCAGCCGAAATCAAAATGCGGTTCTATGGCTGTAAGCAGCGAGCCCAAGATAGTATCAGAGACTATGCCTTGAACCTGCAAGAAGCTCTGGGAGCAATTAAACAAGCTGACCCTGGCAGCGTGCAGGACACCGATAAACTGTTGACTGACCAGTTCATAGAAGGTCTGCTGTCCAGCGCCCACAGAACCCAGCTGCGCCTCATGGCCCTACAGAACCCCGATATGACTTTTGCGCAGTTCAAGGATAGAGCCATCCGGGTGCTCCGAGAACCCGCACCAAGTGGCGCTGTAGTTCCCCGGTGCCCTGCCATCACTTACCACCAGGAGGCAGCGACCTACCACGCAGACCTTGTGGGGGCTGATGCACAGGCCCTAAATCCATCCTAGCCCGCAAACCTGCGCCATCAGGTCCAAGAACTAAAAAGAGTGCGGCTGCATTGACCAGGACCGTACAGTCGTTGCAGGTGGAACCGTCAAGACCAATCAAGCTGGCTTCCAGTCCGGAGGATGTCCCGTGGCATCGACAGAGGAGGATCCCGTCGTTCAGAGGGAGGCCCGCCGACCGTTACACTGAGGATGGACAGACGATTTGCCGCCGTTGCAGTCAGCCAGGACACATAGCAAGGTACTGTATTTTAAATGGGTCCGACCTGGGGCAGAGGGCCAACCCCCAGGCATAAGGTCATCTGGCCCGTCTAATTGGCGCGATAAGTACGTGGGGGGACGCCCGGTCTTACCCATAGTGCTGGATGGTATCCCCATGAGTTCACTACTGGACACCGGGTCTCAAGTGACTACCATCCCCTACGTACTTTTCAAGCGGTACTGGAGTGACGCTGACATAACACGCTATCCAGACGATGACTTAAGCATCATCGCCAGCAATGGCCAACCCGTGCCGCAGGTGGGGTTCAGAGAGATGACCATCAAGATTGGTAAGGTTGAACTGCCGGCACAGGGAGTGATCATTGTGGACATTGACTGTCGTGAAAGTCACCCTAAAATAACCTTGGGTACTAATGTGATTGAAAACGGTCTTTCAGAAGTAATTGTGATTTTGCAGCAGGTGGCGATGAATGTGAGCTCCAGCCAACAAAGGGTCCTCCAGAAAGAGTTAAGAGCCCTGATGAGACGGCAACAGGTAGAACTGTCTGGTGGTGAGATCGATAGCGTGAGGATGAGCGACCCGTTCCCCATTGCCATGCCTCCCAAAAGCGAAATGATGATCTGGTGTCGGACTGCAATCGGGTTAAGAGGGAGAGACTACCAAGCCATGATAGAACCCGTGTACTCAGACAGCAGGCCCACCGTTTTGACAGCCCGGGGGGTGGTTGATGTCCACCATGGAAGGGTGCCTGTCCGGATCTTAAACATTGGGGAAAGGGAAGTACACTTGCCCCGGTACGCCACACTAGCCAAATTGTTTGCCGTCGAGCACAATGCTATCAGGGTCGTGGAACCCTTGCCTCCATCTCCACCGGTGGAGGATAATGGCTCCCAGAAACACAAGGAGGACTGGTGCCAGAAACTCCATGTGGGTGCTGACTCTACTCCCTTGCACCAAAAACAAGGAGTCTACCGGGTGGTTCAGGAGTACGAGAGAATCTTTAGTAAGCACCCGCTAGACTTCGGCAGAGTGAAAGGGGTAGAACACCACATCCCCACGGGGATTCACCCACCAATAAAAGAGAGACACAGACCTGTACCCCCTGCACATTATCAGAATGCAAAGGGCATGCTGAGAGAAATGAAAGAAGCTGGGGTCATTAGAGATAGCTGTAGCCCCTGGGCAGCCGCCCTGGTTCTGGTAAAAAAGAAAGACGGTACCATGAGAATGTGCGTGGACTATAGACAAATCAATCATATCACCCATAAAGGCGCGTACCCGTTACCTAGGATAGAGGAGTCTTTAGCAGCCCTAAAATCAGCTAACTTCTTCTCTACTTTGGACCTTACTAGCGGGTACTGGCAGGTTCCTGTGGCAGAGGCTGACAAGGAGAAGAATGCCTTCACCACCCCGATGGGATTGAGCGAATTCAGCTGTATGCCCTTTGGGCTCCGCAATGCACCAGGGACCTTCCAGAGGCTGATGGAATGCTGTCTAGGGCACCGAAACTTCGAGACGGTCCTACTTTACCTGGATGACGTGATTGTCTATTCGAAGACCTACGAGGACCATCTAAAACACCTGGCAGAGGTGTTCGAAGCCCTGGCAGGCTATGGCCTGAAGGTGAAACCCTCAAAGTGTCACCTGTTGAAACCGAAGGTCCAGTACCTAGGACACGTGGTGAGTGCAGAGGGAGTAGCCCCCGACCCCGACAAAGTTACAGCCATCAAGAGCTGGCCAAGCCCCTCTAACATCAAAGAAGTGAGGCAGTTCCTCGGGTTGGTAGGCTACTACCGAAGGTTCATCCCCGGGATCACAAAGATGGCAGCTCCAATGCAGGACCTCCTGATAGGCCAGTTTAAATCCAGAAGTCACAAGCCACCCTTCAAGTGGGACAAGCCGGAAGAGGAGTCCTTCCGCCAGTTGAAGATGGCCCTCACGGGGGATGAGATCCTGGCCTACCTCGATTATGGCCAGCCAGAGAAAGGGTGATCGCGTACGCCAGCCGGAAGCTGAGGCTCACTGAAAGAAACCCGGAGAATTACAGCTCCTTCAAGCTAGAATTCTTGGCAGTGGTGAGGGCCGTCACAGAACGGTTTAAGCATTACCTGGCCTCCGCAAAGTTCTCTGTGTACACGGACAACAACCCGCTGACACACCTGGACAATGCAAGACTAGGTGCCCTAGAACTGCGGTGGATGGCCCGGCTATTTAATTATGACTTCACCATCAAATACCGGGCAGGCAGAACCAACGCCAACGCAGACGCCCTATCAAGAATGCCCCACCTACCTGAAGGAGAAGACGACTTGGAAGAGCTGGAGGAAGTAGAGCTCCCTGCGTTCCACTGGTATGGGGCCACTCAGTATTCTCACTGGGTAAGAGACGAAGACCTAACCACTGTCATGTTCAACCCCTTACCCCACCACGACTGGGCTGAAACGCAAGATAGTGACCCTGCAGTTCGCCTGGTGAAAGACCTGTTAACCAAGCAGATGCTAGCCCTGGCCCGGACGCTCAAGAGGAAGCCAAGCAGATATGGAAGGAGAAAAGCAGGCTATTCCTCTACGAGGGTAAGCTGTGCAGAAGGCTTGTCAACCACCGGACGCACGAGCTGACCTGGCAGATAGTGGTCCCAAGGCGAGATGCAGCGATGGTCCTGGAGGCCTACCATGACAGAGCGGGACACTTCGGGTGGAAGAAACTGGAGTTCCTACTGAGAGAGCGGTTCTACTGGATCGGTATGAGAGGGGCCATAGAGAAGTGGAGCAGGGACTGCGGCCCATGCCACCTCAGAAGGAAGGACCATACCAGCCAGAAGATACCCTTGAGGCCCATCATCACCAGGCAGCCTCTTGAGCTAGTAGCTCTGGACCATGTGAAGTTGACTCCAAGCCGGTCCGGCTACATCTATGCCCTTACGATTGTGGACCATTACTCCCGGTTCCTGGTGGTGGTTCCTGTTAAAGACCTGACAGCCCAAACAGCGGCCAGAGCCTTCCAGCAACACTTCTGCGGTCCACACGGGTATCCGGAACAGGTCCTGACAGATCAAGATTCAGCGTTTGAGGTGGAAGTCTTCCAGGAGTTCTGCAACCTCTACGGCTGTAGGAAGATTCGGACAACGCCTTACCACCCGCAAACCAACGGGCTGTGTGAGAAAATGAACAATATCGTCATTGATCTCCTCAAGGCGTTGCCCCTGGAAGAGCGCAGCCTATGGCCGGAGAAGCTGCCAGACCTGATTGACTTGTACAACCATATCCTGGTGAATGCTACAAATTGCACCCCGGCTTACCTGACGCGCAAAAGACCAGGTAAGCTGCCGATAGACCTGGAGATGGGAGTCCAGACACCCGAGGACACCTCCCCAGACGCGGACTGGGATACGGAACGGCGGCTACAGTACAAGAAGGTACAGGAGAGTGTGGAGAGGAGTCTGGCTCAAGCGAGAGAAAAGCAAGAGAGGCTCTTCAACCAACATGCCCCTGCTGGTCCCCTGGAACCTGGTGAGCAGGCCCTGAAGCGGAATAGAAGGCTTCACAAGCTGGATGACCAGTGGGAGAGAGACCCGTACACAGTACTGCAGTCCGACCACAACAACCCGAAGGTATGTGTGATTTCCAAGGATGGAGGAGAAACCACTAGCACAGTCTCCAGAAACCACCTAAAACGGTGTCCCGAGCAACTACAGAGTCCAAGTGAAGATCAAGATGACGTTGAACCCGCAGAGGACAAGGAAGAGATGATCAGCACAGTTCTCGGAGAGTTTCTCCGCACCTGGACTCGAATAAATGACGCGATAGTGGTACCCGTCCTACACTTCCTTCAGCCTACCCAGCAAGAGCCTACAGGAGAGCAGGAAGAACAAGAAGAACAAGAAGCCCCAGAGGCAGAAGAACCCTTGCCAGCAGCCCAGGAGAGTCAACCCTCTGCTGACAGTGAGCCTGCCATGCCTGCGGTAAGCCAAAGAACCCTGCCTGTAAACCCAGCTAGTAGCTGTACCCTTAATACTAGTGGGGAAAGCCAGGCTAGACCACCACCAGACAGTGGGTTACGGAGGTC
Organism: Phyllobates terribilis; assembly: GCF_046119375.1. Taxonomy (NCBI): domain Eukaryota; kingdom Metazoa; phylum Chordata; class Amphibia; order Anura; family Dendrobatidae; genus Phyllobates; species Phyllobates terribilis. The sequence goes on along the minus strand of NW_027362763.1, from coordinate 310,027,121 downwards.
AACCCGGAGCACTAGGGGTCAAATACCAGCTCGTTGGAAGATCTAAATGTATAATGTATCTATTTAATGTGTTATGTTTGCACCCTGGTTATTAATAATGTTTCTCCAGTTTTCCTAGATGCAATGGACTAACAGGTTATGGACAGTGAATAACCGGAACTACCATGTAGATAGTTGCACTTGGTGCCCTCTTTCGAAGTTGGCCACAGAAGAAAAACCTGTCCGGCGTGGCCTCTTTGTGGTCCAAAGTAGGTAGTTCAGCCTTGCCGCCACGCCCAAGGCCAGGAACTTGGGGTTTATAGGGACAGGTCCCCACATCGCTCAAAAACTTCGCCTTATTGGGTGAAATGGACACCCGGTCACAGACCACACTGTGACCTAAAGAACTCAATATGTGGTGTTGTTTGTTATTTCCTTCCCTATTATGTTTATGGTCATGCATTTATACCCTGTATTTGTGTTTCTTGTTTAGTCCCGGAGTACTAAAATTTACTAGGGGGGAATGTGTCACCCCAGGCCTGGATGCCACAAATATTAAAGGCTGTGTCTGAGAGCAGGAGGAAAGTTCCCTGGTCAGGGACCATTAGCATGCAGCACCTCCTGTCCCAGGCCAGTAGGGGGAGCAGGCTGCCCCTATAAAAGCTGGAACTGAGGGCAGGGTTAAAGAGACCAGGACCCACTTCTGAAGCATCCAGAAGGGTTCCCAGAGAAAAGGGACTGGTCAGCAGCAGCTGAGGAGTCCGGGAGGCAGAGGAGGAACAGCAAGCCAGGGACAGAGGCGACGAGAGCCGGTCCTGACTGAGAGAGAACTACACAACCGGACACTGGGGTCCGAGGCTGTCAGGGTTGCAAGCCCGGCAGCAGATAACCAACCCGCGAGGGATTTCAGGTCCCTTGGCCTGAGAAGCCTGGAGGCTCCGCCACACAGAGGGACCAGTAGAGCACGGAGAAGCAACAGGTACCTAAGGCCCGAGACGCAAGCCATACAGGCGTAGTACATGGCCAGCTCAGGGACGTGGGCTATCACACCATGAAAAGGGGGATAGTCAGCAAGGGCAGAGAGAGAACGGTAGGCCTACCCACTCACCCTGACCAGTGGGGCTCGCCCGAATGCTCTCAGACACCCAGGCTCATTCCTACCCTGTACTCCTGTTGGGTCATTAGTACTAACTACAATAAAGACCCTGGACTGTTTGAAGCAGACTCTGAACCCTTATTATTGTGGCCTGCACCATCACCCCCAGCATCCTATTACACTGCCCAGGGGCTGCACTCTTCCCGTGGGGAGTTATCCTATCCCTGTGCTGCATACCAACATCAGCCTCGGCGGGCTGCCTTGCAGCGGCCGTCATCCCTGGCTGCAATCCACGGGTAGCGTAGTCGGACATTCAAGACCCTACAAATAGACTGCCACAGCATTTGGTCTGACCACGCTGAGCCACGGGATCGGGTTGCCACTACTACCCCCATTATCGCCCTGAAGCCCGGTTCCGGGTGCCCCATGGCCCAGGGGCCGAGTCATTTGTATTTTCCTTTTTTTTCCCTTATTCTTGTATTGTATTGCTTTTGTATTTTAACAAGGAGTTTCAGAATCTCTAGAAAGTATTGAAATTGAAAAGAATGAATAAAATAATGATATTGCACTGACAAATTGTAGTGGTTTTCTATCTTGTTTACACCCCACATTCTTGGACAATGCCTGTACAGCGGCTTCTGCTGCAAAGGGGCCAATAGAGGAGGGGTCTCTTCCCAGTCTGACAGAACTGCAAACAGGGCAGTACGATTATTACTTCTCTAAGAGCCTGATTTTCTTACCAAAGTATGGGGCCCATACTATTTGGTATGAGACACAGGGGCCCCTCTATACAATATAGCATCTCCTGTGCTGCTTAGACTGTATGCAACATGGGAGGAAGGGGCAGAGCCTCAGCTCCCTAATTTCTCACTGAACTGGTGGAAAAAGAGAAGGCTGAACGCAGAGGACGGAGACTACATCAACATGGTAAGATGTCTGCTGCTTGTCATTATTTATATACTCTATCTAATTGTGCAACCCATTAGACCCTTCCTTACCTCCTCTGACTAAACACAACCAATGCCTCAAACTTTACCTTTTACTTCCATCACATAACTGCAGCTATCAAGTGCCCCTTAAAGAGAAACTTTCATGTACCAAAAGAAATTTAACTGGCACCATACTTTTATTCCACCATGTTCATGAATTGCAGAGTATTTTTTTCTACGTGCCTCCATTCCAATGCAATCAGCTTCATTTTATCCATTGTGTGAGTCACACAAATAATATGTAAGTGACATGTGTGCACCAGGTATGTCATTTGTGAGGGATCGATTTAAATACTTTTATGCCCAAAAATGACAAAAGTATTTATTGGCTAACCAGAAAAAATATATATATGCAAGTTTTCAGAGCACAAAGGATCCTTTTTCAGGCAATATTACAAAAGAATTCAGAATGAAGACCAGAGGCACAACATTTAAGAGATGTTACAGCAAGACATTTGTTCATGAGGTGTAAGGGGTGATGCCTCCTAATGATAAGTCAAAGAGATCAAATTTAGGGTTTTCAGTTGCAAATGGCAAGTCTGTGGGAATGTTTAATTATTTGGAGACCATCTAGTGGAGGTGTGAATTGAATCCATGTAGTGAGTCATAAATCCAAGTGTTAGATTGAGTCCTGTTGTCAAGGAATTGAACATTATCAATTTGAATTCCAAAATTTTTCTCTGTCTGTCGTTCTTGAAATGACCTTTTAGTACAAAAATATTTATATCTTTCATACAGCGTCCCGGGCCAGAGAAATGTTTTCCCACAGGCGTGTCCAGTTCATTCTTAATTGTGTGTCTGTGTAAATTCATTCTCGTTTGCAGTTTTTACATAGTTTCTCCAATATAAACTCCTTCCAGGCACCTTGTACATTGTATCATGTACACCACATTGGAGGATGTACATGAAAATACATCTATGATTTTGTAGTCCTGGTTTGTGCTTGGTATGCAGACTGCATTTGATGGTAATATGTGGCTACAAGTTTTGCATTTTTTATTTTTACATGGGAATGTGCCCGTCACTGATGGTGATGAGAAGACACTTCTGACAAGGAGATTCCTTAAATTAGGGGGCTGTTTATAGGAGAGAAGTGGTAGTTCTGTGAATATTTCTTTCAGTTTGTGGTCTGTGTGGAATATGGGTTGGAGATCAGCACCAATTTTCCTTAGGATGTTCATGTGGTGGTTGTACGTGACCACAAGAGGTACCCTGTCGCTGTCCTCCCTCTGTCTATAATCCAGGAGGCTGCTTCTTGGGATTCTTGTAGCTCTGTGGATCTGTTCATCTATTTACCAGTAGATGGTAATAAATGTCATTTTTGGGCATAAACGTATTTTTCTGTCTAACACGGTACCACAATATAACTTTGTATTGTACATAATTTGTGAGGGATGAATCTACTGTGTGAGTGACGTGTGCAGTAGGTATCTAATGTGTGAGTGACATGTGTGCAGTAAGCATCTAATATGTGAGTGACGTGTGTGCGACATGTGTCTAATGTGTGAGGAACATGTGTGCGGCATGTATATAATCTGTAAAGTGGTCTGTTGGCATGGATCTCATGTTTGATTGTAGTGATCTTTGTACAGTAGATGCACAATGTGTAAGTGGAATACTTGTGCAATGAGCGAGAGAGTAAATGTGTCCTGTGCACAACACACTTTGTGTGGGCAGTGAACACCTGATCTATAACTGATATAGAAAGTATTAATTGTGTATCTTTGTTGCCTTTGAAAGGGAGCGGCCCAGATATACTTCTTGTACATTGCCCTTTGCTGTCATTGTCCCTGGCTCTTGATGGACATTGCTTACTTTCTTCTGAGACATCCGATCTCGTGGACATGTCAGAGGTCCAGCAGTGAAAAGTCCGAAAATGGCTTGTTCCTACACTTACTGCTTGTTTAATAGCCCAGGTCACCTCTTTGGCCCTGTGTTTGCCATTTCTCTTTACTTGTGCTACTCAGCTGCAGTGCTACACCCTGCTCATGTATGTGTCATCATTAGTTATGACAAGTACATGGGAGGTTGAAACAGGCCATGGTTGGTCATATATTGGTTGTACGGAATGTGATCTACCCTGAAGATGCAGACAGAGAGACAGGACCTCGTGGGCCTACTGGAAATGGCAGAAAGGTATAGATTTTGCAACAGCTTATTTTGAAAATTTTTAATATTTGTCATATTTGTCAGTGATAGCTAAAGAAATAATCAATAAACCCTTTAAGACTTTGATATAATTTAACCTGTCCTACTGTTATAGTACAGATATATAGGGTAGTACAGTTAGGCTATGTTCACACTTTGCATTTTTGCTGTGTTTTTTTGCTGCATTTTTTATGCAAATTTTAAGCTGCATTTTAAAGTACCAGCAAAACCTATGAGATTTCAGAAATCTCATGCACACACATTGTTTTTTTTCCCTGACTGATTTGGAAAACTGCTGTGTTTTTGCAAACTGCAGCATGCTTCTTCTTTCAGAGTTTTTTTCAGCATTTTTCACTCATAGAAAGCAATGAGTAAGTGCAAAAACGCAGCAAAAAATGCAGGTGTCAGGTTTTTCTGTGTTTTTGGTGCAAAAACCTAAGGAAGTTGTATCATCATTTTTTGGGGGCACTAAACTTTATCAGCATGCACAAGAGACAATAAAAACGCAGCAAAAAAAGCTTCAAAAACACAGGAAAGTTAGCTTTTTTTGAGCAGCTTCTTTCCTGCCAAGAGAGCAGGTTTTGCCTGCAGGAAAAAAACGCAGCAAAAACACGTGTGAACACAGCCTTAATGTGGCTATAAGCATAAGACATTACAGTTGTTTGCAAAAAGAAAGAAATTAAAGCGTGTATAGGTGTCAACTAATTCTACTTGTATGTGCAGTTCATTTTTGTTCCAGTTCTTTATCACTGTGCTATATAAACAATGAATAGTAAAATTTACTGTGTGAACTCTATTTGTTATTTAGTAAAAAAACATTTCATTATTTTTAAAGTCTCAGTTTCTTTATTTTTATGTTATCCTTCTTGTCCTTAAAATCCTCTTGTATTTAAAGAAGCCGCCTTCCTACCACTGCCACTGATAATCTCATATATGTTTATCCAAGTGCTGCTTTATTTTACATCCTGCATATTTCATCATTTGGTATCATGCTATAGAAAGCTTAACCAATTTATTTTTCAAATAAATGTCTATTACTGGAGGAAGTGTTATCTTGCTCTGAACTATTCTTCTCCTGCTTACTAAACCCCATTTTAATTTTAAATGTCTTCAATTTGAATAAATCCTATTTTGCACTTTATATGAAATTTGCAACTGCTGTGTCTCTGTAGTCTGTGCAGAATTACAAAATTACAACCTAATTGTACAAACATTATGCTCACACTTTGGTATGAATTAATTAGTACAATTAGTCTGGTGCACAAAATCTCTGCCCAAAATATCGGCCCCCATGTTGCTAACAAAAAAGCATATTCAGTATATACACCTTCTAACTGAAGATGAAAGCAATTATGTTTTTTTTTCAGAGGATCATAGTAATTACGAGGCCTCCATGTTTATTACCATCACAGTGGAGTTTGTTTTTTGAAGAACCATATGAATTGTTTGTAAGATCTCAAAGGCATTGCTGCCTATGCTCTGGCTAAAAAAGGCATAGTTAAATGTAAAACAATCATACCAGCCTATAGAATTTACATGTTATTATACAGTATTGTTGTGTTTTATGTAGTTTGTAAATTAGAGTTTGCACAAATGTCACATACACCACCACACACCAGTTTACATAGTCAGGTGTATAATATACATTGAAGATTATACAGGTTTAGAAGGAAAATATTCTAGAATAATTTGATAAAATTGTAGCAAAGGAAAACAAATGGAAAAAGAGGAAAAAATGTTGCAAAGTAAGAATGCTTTTAAAAACCAAAGTGTTCATAGTTAATTTTTACCAATTTACAAAATGCAAAGTGAATGAAGAAAGGAGAGAACGAAATCAAATCAATATTTGATGTGACCGCTCTTTTCCTTCAAAACAGCATCAAAGCATAAATTGTTCTATTCAGCAGGTAGATTGTTCTAAACATCTTGGGGAACTAACAACAGATCTTCTGTGGATTAGGCTTGTGACAATTCTTCTGTCTTTTCACATAATCCAAGGAAGACTTAACGTGATTAGGGCTCTGTTTGGGGCCATATTATCACTTCCAGGAGTCATTGTCCTTCATTATGCTAAAGATAGTTCTTAATGATATTTATCTATGTGTTGTAGGTCATTGTCCTGCTGCAGAATAAATTTGAAGTCAGTTATATGCCTCCTTGACGGTATTGAATGATGGATAAGTATCTTCATGTATTTCTTAGGTTTGAGGACGCCAAGACATGGGCGGAAGTCAGAAGCTATGTCACAAGTCTATGCAAGTCTATGAGAGCCAGAACGAGGCCAGAACGAGGGTCTCTTAGACTAGTTTTGTAAAATGATCTCCGTGCAGCTCCATATAACACTGCAGCTGTGGACAGGTCACTTTTCTCTGGAGACTGACGGGAGCGGTGGCGAAAAAGGATGAAAACGCCGGAAAGTGAGCATAAGACAGGGGGTTTACATTTAAAGCACCACTCCAGTGGTGCAATATAAAAAAAACACTGGAGTGGTGCTTTAATTAGTAAAACAGATATGCAAAAAAAACATTGTTTGTGACACACACAATTAGCGACTGAGAAAGTCAAAGTTAACTGTCTGGATTTTAGAGAATCTTATTTTGTATTTTTAAAAAACAATTATTCCTCTCTTCACAAAAAAGAATGTAAAAGATATGCGAAAACTAGTGACAAGCAATACACCATCTGACATTGATTTAACTTTTTTTTTCATGTAAAACTATTTTTTTGCTTTGCTTTTGCATTCTATTACATTAAGAAAAAAATGAGTAATCGTCATTCAAATACAGCAGGACATATTCCAGCTACACCATACTGTATCCCTGATCAATCACATAGTGCTGCTGCCAGCACCTATCCTATATCTCTTTCCCCCTGGCATTGGAATCTCTATAATATTCCTTCCTATTTCTATGCTGAGCTCTGATGTACTCTCCCTATCCTAGATTCACCCTAACATTTACTGCCAAGTCTTTTATATAAACTCTGAGAAGCCCTTCTGATTGGCTGCGCCATACCATATGACATGATAGCTGCAAGGCATTATGGGGAAGCCTGTGCAGTTTCCCCTTAGGTCATGTTGGCCTTCTATGACTAATACAATCTTATGCAATGTTGGGACCTGCGAATTTCATAAAATTTGCTCATTGAATTGATTCGATCATCTGTGGTTACTTTCAGAATTAGTTCTAGATAGCTGTATTATTCTTTCCTTTTTGCTAGTATGGTCAGTGTGGACATGTCTCTCTCTCTCCTTTAGACGATAAGCTCTTATGGACAGCAGCATCCTCTCACTCTTTCTCTTGTAAATTGTAAGCTCTTATGGTCGGTGGGGTCCTCTCGCTCCTGTAAATTGTAAGCTCTTAGGTTCAGTGGGGTTCTCTCTCTCCTCTACCCCACATGTATTTTCCAAGCAATTACAAGCTTTCCAGTATTGAGATCCATGCAAATTTATTCACCAAGAATAGAACTTTTATTGAAAATTTAAAAAAAATGCGCTCTTCCCTAATATATGTACAGTACAGACCAAAAGTTTGGACACACCTTCTCATTTAAAGATTTTTCTATATTTTCATGACTTTGAAAATTGTACATTCACACTGAAGGCATCAAAACTATGAATTAACACATGTGGAATTATATACTTAAAAAAAGAGTGAAACAACTGAAAATATGTCTTATATTCTAGGTTCTTCAAAGTAGCCACCTTTTGCTTTGATTACTGCTTTGCACACTCTTGGCATTCTCTTGATGAGCTTCAAGAGGTAGTCACCCGAAATGGTCTTCCAACAATCTTGAAGGAGTTCCCAGAGATGCTTAGCACTTGTTGGCCCTTTTGCCTTCACTCTGCGGTCCAGCTCACCCCAAACCATCTTGATTGGATTCAGGTCTGGTGAATGTGGAGGCCAGGTCATCTGGCGTAGCACCCCATCACTCTCTTTCTTGGTCAAATAGCCATTACACAGCCTGGAGGTGTGTTTGGGGTCATTGTCCTGTTGAAAAATAAATGATGGTCCAACTAAACGCAAACCGGATGGAATAGAATGCTACTGCAAGATGCTGTGGTAGCCATGCTGGTTCAGTATGCCTTCAATTTTGAATAAATCCCCAACAGTGTCACCAGCAAAGCACCCCCACACCATCACACCTCCTCCTCCATGCTTCACGGTGGGAACCAGGCATGTAGAGTCCATTCGTTCACCTTTTTTGCGTCGCACAAAGACACGGTGGTTGGAACCAAAGATCTCAAATTTGGACTCATCAGACCAAAGCACAGATTTCCACTTGTCTAATATCCATTCCTTGTGTTCTTTAGCCCAAACAAGTCTCTTCTGCTTGTTGCCTGTCCTTAGCAGTGGTTTCCTAGCAGCTATTTTACCATGAAGGCCTGCTGCACAAAGTCTCCTCTTAACAGTTGTTGTAGAGATGTGTCTGCTGCTAGAACTCTGTGTGGCATTGACCTGGTCTCTAATCTGAGCTGCTTTTAACCTGCGATTTCTGAGGCTGTTGACTCAGATAAACTTATCCTCAGAAGCAGAGGTGACTCTTGGTCTTCCTTTCCTGGGGCGGTACTAATGTTAGCCAGTTTCTTTGTAGCGCTTGATGGTTTTTGCAACTGCACTTGGGGACACATTCAAAGTTTGCCCAATTTTTTGGACTGACTGACCTTCATTTCTTAAAGTAATGATGGCCACTCGTTTTTCTTTACTTAGCTGCTTTTTTCTTGCCATAATACAAATTTTAACAGTCTATTCAGTAGGACTATCAGCTGTGTATCCACCAGACTTCTGCACAACACAACTGATGGTCCCAATCCCATTTATAAGGCAAGAAATTCCACTTATTAAACCTGACAGGGCATAATTGTGAAGTGAAAACCATTTCCGGTGACTACCTCTTGAATCTCATCAAGAGAATGCCAAGAGTTTGCAAAGCAGTCATCAAAGCAAAAGGTGGCTACTTTGAAGAACCTAGAATATAAGACATATTTTCAGTTGTTTCACACTTTTTTGTTAAGTATATAATTCCACATGTGTTAATTCATAGTTTTGATGCCTTTTGTGTGAATGTACAATTTTCAAAGTCATGAAAATACAGAAAAATCTTTGAATGAGAAGGTGTGTCCAAACTTTTGGTGTGTATTGTATGTGTTCAATGTCTTTGTCAAATAGAATAAATTTGGTGTAGTTCCTTGTTATTCTGGCCTTCCCTGTATTATGTGTTCCGCTTTATAGACCCTTTAGAAAGTCGAAAAATCTTGCACTCAAATAAGTAAATTCCAAATTCCATCATGAAGAAAGTGTACAAAACGTTTCGGTCGTTAGACCTTCATTAGTTATACACTAAATGGTTCAATTAGATTCAGAGAGATTCAAAACATATAGCATATGTGTATCCGGCTCTTTTTGTTTCAAGCATAAGCTTTCGAGATAAGGAGAAACAACATACACCAGGGGTGAATAATTTTATGACTTTATGAAATGATGTGATATGAAACGAGTGCGTACGGAGAGGCTTTGAGGTGATAGACAGGTCTCCTTCAGAGTGATCTATGTCTAAATGGTTTATTTACATTCAGAGAGATTCAAAACATATAGCATATGCGTATCCGGCTCTTTTTGTTTCAAGCATAGCTTTTGAGATAAGGAGAAACAACATACACCGGGAGTGAATAATTTTATGACTTTATGAAGTGATGTGATATGAAACGAGTGCGTACGGAGAGGCTTTGGGGTGATACACAGGTCTCCTTCAGAGTGATCTATGTTTAAATGGTTTAATTAGATTCAGAGAGATTCAAAACATATAGCATATGAGTATCCGGCTCCTTTTGTTTCAAGCATAAGCTTTTGAGATAAGTAGAAACAACATACACTGGGGGGTGAATAATTTTATGGGTCCATGAAGTGATGTAATATGAAACGGGTGCGTACGGAGAGGCCTTGGGGTGATACATAGGTCTCCTTCAGAGTGATCTATGTCTAAATGGTTTAATTACATTCACAGAGATTCAAAACATATAGCATATGCGTATCCGGCTCTTTGTGTTTCAAGCATAAGCTTGTGCCTATGGAGAGAGTGAGCCTATGGCAGCCCGTTGGGTTGTGACTAGTGTTGAGCGAACATGCTCGACACTGCTCGGTACTCGCCCGAGCATCACGCTACTCGGGATGTTCGGCGAGCACCGAGCATTTCCGGGTTACTCGGGCGGGAGCTCGGGTCTCCGCCCTGCATGTTTGGCGCTCTTTACAGAGCCAATGAACATGCAGGGATTGCCAGCCAGTCACTGTAATGCTGCAGCCATGTTGGTTGTGGGCATTACAGTGATTGGCTGGCCGCACAGCGTCACCTCGAGTATTTAAAACGGGGCGCCACCATCTTGGACACAGTCGCTCCGGATTAGACAGTGTAGGGACAGCGCTGCTGATTTAGGGAGGGATATAAACTGCAAAATAGTTAGTGTAGGGTCTGTAAAGGCTGCCAGAACAAACAAACAGTCCTTTTCAGGACTAATATCCATCCCAGATACCAGGCAGGCAGGCTGTATAGGAGACACAGTGGTTATACCAGCAAACGCTGCATTACAGTCCTGTGTGCTCCTGTTGCTGAAATTGCTGGACTTAGCACCAGGTGTCGGGGGCCAGGAAAAATCCTTTTTTTTCATCTAAATCCTCCTTTTTTTTTCCTCCTTCACACTGTACAAATACCCGTCTTATTAACCTTTAGGTGTGTCCCCCCCCACCAAAAAAAAGCATGTCTCTGATTTTCCAGACACAAATATAACTGTTGAAAATAGTCTGGTATAGGCTAGAGAAACAGAAGTGTTGTTTTGCACTTCCACGGTTCAAACCTCTGTATTATCCATTTTGGGCCATTTGTATCTAAAAAAAAAAACAGTTTGAGTGTGTCGCTCACTGTTCAGCCGCAAATATCTCTATTTAAAAAAATGTGGTATACCCCAGTAAACAATAACTGTGGTTTTGCCATCCCATGGTAAAAAATCTCTATTATTCAGGTTTTGGTAGTTTTTTCCATAAAGAAAAACAGTAGTGTCTCCTGACTGTTGTGACACAAAAATATATCTGTTGAAAATAGTCTTGTGTAGGCCCGACATCCCAGTGTGGTTTCGCAGTTCCACGGGTCAAATCGCTGTACTATCCAGTTTTGGGCCTTTGGTATCTAAAAAAAAGCAGTTTGAGTGTGTCGCTCACTGTTCAGCCGCAAATATCTCTATTTAGAAAAGTGTGGTATACCCCAGTAAACAATAACTGTGGTTTTGCCATCCCACGGTAAAAAATCTCTATTGTTCAGGTTTTGGTAGTTTTTTCCGTAAAGAAAAACAGTAGTGTCTCCTGACTGTTGTGACACAAAAATATATCTGTTGAAAATAGTCTTGTGTAGACCCGACATCCCAGTGTGGTTTCGCAGTTCCACGGGTCAAATCGCTGTACTATCCAGTTTTGGGCCTTTGGTATCTAAAAAAAAAGCAGTTTGAGTGTGTCGCTCACTGTTCAGACGCAAATATTTCTATTTAAAAAAGTGTGGTATACCCCAGTAAACAATAACTGTGGTTTTGCCATCCCACGGTAAAAAATCTCTATTATTCAGGTTTCCGTAAAGAAAAACAGTAGTGTCTCCTGACTGTTGTGACACAAAAATATATCTGTTGAAAATAGTCTTGTGTAGGCCCGACATCCCGGTGTGGTTTCGCAGTTCCACGGGTCAAATCGCTGTACTATCCAGTTTTGGGCCTTTGGTATCTAAAAAAAAAGCAGTTTGAGTGTGTCGCTCACTGTTCAGACGCAAATATTTCTATTTAAAAAAGTGTGGTATACCCCAGTAAACAATAACTGTGGTTTTGCCATCCCACGGTAAAAAATCTCTATTATTCAGGTTTTGGTAGTTTTTTTCCGTAAAGAAAAACAGTAGTGTCTTCTGACTGTTGTGACACAAAAATATATCTGTTGAAAATAGTCTTGTGTAGGCCCGACATCCCAGTGTGGTTTCGCAGTTCCACGGGTCAAATCGCTGTACTATCCAGTTTGGGCCTTTGGTATCTAAAAAAAAAGCAGTTTGAGTGTGTCGCTCACTGTTCAGCCGCAAATATCTCTATTTAAAAAAGTGTGGTATACCCCAGGAAACAATAACTGTGGTTTTGCCATCCCATGGTAAAAAAGCTCTATTATTCAGGTTTTGGTAGTTTTTTCCGTAAAGAAAAACAGTAGTGTCTCCAGACTGTTGTGACACAAAAATATATCTGTTGAAAATAGTCTTGTGTAGGCCCGACATCCCAGTGTGGTTTCGCAGTTCCACGGGTCAAATCGCTGTACTATCCAGTTTTGGGCCTTTGGTATCTAAAAAAAAAGCAGCTTGAGTGTGTCGCTCACTGTTCAGCCACAAATATCTCTATTTAAAAAAGTGTGGTATACCCCAGTAAACAATAACTGTGGTTTTGCCATCCCACGGTAAAAAATCTCTATTATTCAGGTTTTGGTAGTTTTTTCCGTAAAGAAAAACAGTAGTGTCTTCTGACTGTTGTGACACAAAAATATATCTGTTGAAAATAGTCTTGTGTAGGCCCGACATCCCAGTGTGGTTTCGCAGTTCCACGGGTCAAATCGCTGTACTATCCAGTTTTGGGCCTTTGGTATCTAAAAAAAAAGCAGCTTGAGTGTGTCGCTCACTGTTCAGCCGCAAATATCTCTATTTAAAAAAGTGTGGTATACCCCAGTAAACAATAACTGTGGTTTTCCTCTTCCACGGTTCTAATCTACTCTTTATTACCCTTTTTCCATTGATAGTGCAAGTGTAAGCTATTTTACTTCATTTACAATGGGCAAGGCGCGTGGCAAGGGACGTGGAAGTGGACGTTCTGGTGATGGTTCGTGCAGAGGACGGGGCCGTGGCCAAGGTGAAAATGTGCCACAACCAACAGCCACATCTTCTCGCTCCCACTTCTTGACCGAATTACTAGGGAAGCACACTACAACACCAGTATTGCGAACTGATCAGTGTGAACAGGTTATTAATTCGATAGCAGATAATACTTCCAGTTACCTGGGCACCACCACCTCCGGTCTGTCTTCCACACGGTCAAGTTTTAGTAGCCGTGAGTCTCGACCGCATACTCCTCCTCACCCTGATGCTCCTTCCTCCCACCATGCCGAGTGTCGTCAGACAGCAAGTGATCCCACACTTGGACACTCTGAAGAGCTGTTCACTGGTCCATTTCCATATTTGGGCCCCTCGCCTGATACGCTTGAAGTGGTGGAAGAGGAGATCCCATGTTGCGATGCCCAAATATTTGAACAGCCACGGCCACAGGAAGTCGACGTTGGCATTCTGTCACAAGAGGTGGACGATGACGAGACACAATTGCCAGGAAGTGAGGAGGAGGATCGTGGTGCACAAGTGGAAGAGGAGGAGGTGGTGGATGATCTAGTAACTGACCCAACGTGGAAGGAGGACATGCAGAGTGAGGCCAGCAGCACACAGGGGGAGGGAGGCAGAGTACCCCAACAGGCAGGAAGAAGCAGTGTAGTGGCCGCAGACAGAAGGCAGGCAAACGTTCCCCGTAACACCAACACGAGGGACGTTGCCAGTACAAGCGGTAGGTCTTCCAGAGTCTGGAATTTTTTTAAAGACTCTGCTGGTAACCCCAAAAAGGCCATATGTTCCACCTGCCATGCCAGCAGCAGCAGGGGTGACAAAACTACCAGCCTGACCACCACCAGCATGATCAGGCACATGGCAGCAAAGCACCCGACTTTGTGGGGCGAAACCCAGGGTCCACGACCAGTGTCAGCGGGTGTCACCACTGCTTCTTCCACTGTTGTGCGTGCAATAGAACCCCCTGTTATGTGTGCAAGGCAATCCCCTGTCCATACTGCATGTAAAGATGCCCCCTCCTCTCAGTTTTCACTTGTTATGGCAGTTTCTCAAGAAACAGCATCAACGTCCACGTCCACGTCCCACTGCAGCGTTCAGTTGTCCATATCCCAGACCTTTGAACGAAAGCGGAAATTCGCAGCTAATGCCCCACAGGCCACAGTCCTAAATTCGCACATTTCACGACTGCTTGCATTGGAAATGCTGCCTTTTAGGCTGGTCCAGACGGAATCCTTCCGCAATCTTATGGCGGTGGCGGTCCCTCGGTACTCGGTCCCCAGCCGACACTATTTTGCCCGGTGTGCCATCCCCGCACTACACAAGCACGTGTCCCAAAGCATCTGCCGTGCCCTCAACAACGCAGTTGCTGGGAGAGTCCACCTGACAACGGACACGTGGACAAGTGCTTGTGGCCAGGGACGGTACATCTCTCTGACGGCACACTGGGTAAACATAGTGGAAGCCGGGACCCAGTCGGACCTTGGGACGGAACACATCCTCCCCACACCGAGGATTGCGGGCCCTATGTCAGTCAGAGTTGCCCCCACAGTGTACAGCTCCTGCGCATCCTCCTCCTCCTCCTCCTCATGTTCAGCCTCCATCTCAGATATCACCACATCAGTTACAAGCTGGAAGCATTGCAGTACTGCCTCCGCCAAGCGGCAACAGGCTGTGCTGAAACTCATAAGCTTAGGTGATAAACCTCACACTGCTTGTGAGTTGTGGACAGCTGTGAAAGAGCAGGCAGATCTGTGGCTGAGACCGCTGAACCTACATCTCGGCATGGTCGTGTGTGACAATGGCCGTAACCTGGTGGCGTCTCTGAGGCGAGGTGAGATCACACACGTACCATGCCTGGCTCATGTGCTTAACCTCGTGGTTCAGCGGTTTCTTAAATTGTACTCCGAGTTGCCAGATCTGCTCGTGAAAGTACGCCGCCTGTCAGCTCATTTTCGCAAGTCGGCTACAGCTTCCGCCGCCCTTGCTGTGTTGCAGCAGCGTTTGCAGCTTCCGGCACACCGACTGGTGTGTGATGTCCCCACACGTTGGAACTCTACACTCCACATGTTGCAAAGGATTTGTGAGCAGAAGAGAGCAGTTGTGGAGTACCAGCTGCAACAAGGCCGTCGATATTCAGGTCAGACTCCACACATAAGACCTCAGGAGTGGACCTGGATGTCTGACATATGTACCATCCTGACAAACTTTGAGGAGGCCACCAAGATGGTGAGTGGCGATGACGCCATCATTAGTGTCAGCATCCCACTTGTCTGTCTTTTGCAACGCTCTCTGCAGAGAATTAAAGAGGAGGCATTGCAGCCAGGGTATGATGAGATGGATCAAGAAGCCGTAGCGGGCGATTACACACAGTCCAGCCTCATCTCATCCCAACGTGCATTGGGGGACAATGAGGGAGAGGAGGAGGAGGAGGAAGAACAGGAGCTGCTATCATGCGTAGTAGACGGTAGTACCTGTACAAGTGTCATACAGTCGGTTCAGCGTGGGTGGCCTGAGGACAGGGGGGAGGAGGCAGAGGAGGAGGAGGAGGAGGAGAGCATGGTCAGTCGTCATCTTGGTGAGGACATGTAAATCTTGCCCGTTACCAGTCTGGCACGCATGGCTGACTTTATGTTACGCTGCCTTAACGGTGACCCTCGCGTTGTCAAAATGTTGGGTGACAGTCATTACTGGTTGGTGACACTTGTAGACCACCGCTACAAGGAGAACTTTCACTCTCTTATTCCTGAGGTGGAGAGGTCTACAAAAATGGGGCAATACCAGAAGGCCCTTGCTGCAGAACTCTTAAAAAAATTCCCATCTGAACACGCTAGCGGCAGAGGTTACAGTTCGTTACCCAACCAAGGCGTACAGGCGAGAGAGATGCAACTCCAATCCAGCAGAGGCAGGGGAACACTGTCAACGTTCTGGGACAGTTTTATGACACCTGCCCAACTTACAGGCCCTGAGACGCAGGGTATTCTCACAAGGAGTGGAAAGTTTCAAAAGATGGTGAGGGAGTACCTTGCCGATCGTACCAGCATCCTCAGTGATTCCTCTGTGCCTTTTAATTATTGGGTTTCGAAGCTGGACACTAGGAATGAACTCGCTCTGTACTCCTTGGAGGTCCTGGCCTGCACTGCCGCTAGCATGTTATCGGAGCGTGTTTTTAGTGCCGCTGGGGGAATTATAACTGATAAGCGCACTCGCCTGTCAACTGACAATGCTGAAAAGATGACCCTTATCAAAATGAACAAGGGCTGGATTGGGCCAGACTTCTCATCACCACCAAATGACAGCAGAGTAACATAAAGTCAAATCCACTGTGTTATTTCGGGAGGTGTATTCACATGCACCGCTTCACACCCACACATGGGTATACGCTTCCTCGTTTCGGCTGTTTAATCTTCTTCTCCTTATCCTCAGCCTCCACCACCACTATACCACCAGGGTGCCAGCATTGCAAGTTCCTCCGTCCTTATTTTTGGCAGCTTTTGCTTGCAAGGCATAAGCAAATACTATGGGACACCCACTCCCCAATAATGGGACTTATGTTTGAAATATGCTGTACTGCATGGCTCTTGTAAGGGGCATTGCAAGTTGCTCCGTCCTAATTTTTGGCAGCTTTTGCTGGGAAAGCATAAGCAAATACTATGGGACACCCACTCCCCAATAATGGGACGTATGTTTGTAATATGTTGTACTGCATGGCTCTCGTAAGGGGCATTGCAAGCTGCTCCGCCCTAATTTTTGGCAGCTTTTGCTTGGAAAGCATAAGCAAATACTATGGGACACCCACTCCCCAATAATGGGACTTATGTTTGTAATATGCTGTACTGCATGGCTCTTGTAAGGGGCATTGCAAGTTGCTCCGTCCTAATTTTTGGCAGCTTTTGCTGGGAAAGCATAAGCAAATATTATGGGACACCCACTCCCCAATAATGGGACTTATGTTTGTAATATGCTGTACTGCATGGCTCTTGTAAGGGGCATTGCAAGTTGCTCCGTCCTAATTTTTGGCAGCTTTTGCTGGGAAAGCATAAGCAAATACTATGGGACACCCACTCCCCAATAATGGGACTTATGTTTGTAATATGCTGTACTGCATGGCTCTTGTAAGGGGCATTGCAAGTTGCTCTGTCCTAATTTTTGGCAGCTTTTGCTGGGAAAGCATAAGCAAATACTATGGGACACCCACTCCCCAATAATGGGACTTATGTTTGTAATATGCTGTACTGCATGGCTCTTGTAAGGGGCATTGCAAGTTGCTCCATCCTAATTTTTGGCAGCTTTTGCTGGGAAAGCATAAGCAAATACTATGGGACACCCACTCCCCAATAATGGGACTTATGCTTGTAATATGCTGTACTGCATGGCTCTTGTAAGGTGCATTGCAAGTTGCTCAGTCCCAATTTTTGGCAGCTTTTGCTTGGAAAGCATAAGCAAATACTTTGGGACACCCACTCCCCAATAATGGGACTTATGTTTGTAATATGCTGTACTGCATGACTCTTGTAAGGGGCATTGCAAGTTGCTCCGTCCTAATTTTTGGCAGCTTTTGCTGGGAAAGCATAAGCAAATACTATGGGACACCCACTCCCCAATAATGGGACTTATGTTTGTAATATGCTGTACTGCATGGCTCTTGTAAGGGGCATTGCAAGTTGCTCCATCCAAACTTTTGGCAGCTTTTGCTGGGAAAGCATAAGCAAATACTATGGGACACCCACTCCCCAATAATGGGACTTATGTTTGTAATATGCTGTACTGCATGGCTCTTGTAAGGGGCATTGCAAGTTGCTCTGTCCTAATTTTTGGCAGCTTTTGCTGGGAAAGCATAAGCAAATACTATGGGACACCCACTCCCCAATAATGGGACGTATGTTTGTAATATGTTGTACGGCATGGCTCTCGTAAGGGGCATTGCAAGCTGCTCCGCCCTAATTTTTGGCAGCTTTTGCTTGGAAAGCATAAGCAAATACTATGGGACACCCACTCCCCAATAATGGGACTTATGTTTGTAATATGCTGTACTGCATGGCTCTTGTAAGGGGCATTGCAAGTTGCTCCGTCCTAATTTTTGGCAGCTTTTGCTGGGAAAGCATAAGCAAATATTATGGGACACCCACTCCCCAATAATGGGACTTATGTTTGTAATATGCTGTACTGCATGGCTCTTGTAAGGGGCATTGCAAGTTGCTCCGTCCTAATTTTTGGCAGCTTTTGCTGGGAAAGCATAAGCAAATACTATGGGACACCCACTCCCCAATAATGGGACTTATGTTTGTAATATGCTGTACTGCATGGCTCTTGTAAGGGGCATTGCAAGTTGCTCTGTCCTAATTTTTGGCAGCTTTTGCTGGGAAAGCATAAGCAAATACTATGGGACACCCACTCCCCAATAATGGGACTTATGTTTGTAATATGCTGTACTGCATGGCTCTTGTAAGGGGCATTGCAAGTTGCTCCATCCTAATTTTTGGCAGCTTTTGCTGGGAAAGCATAAGCAAATACTATGGGACACCCACTCCCCAATAATGGGACTTATGCTTGTAATATGCTGTACTGCATGGCTCTTGTAAGGTGCATTGCAAGTTGCTCAGTCCCAATTTTTGGCAGCTTTTGCTTGGAAAGCATAAGCAAATACTATGGGACACCCACTCCCCAATAATGGGACTTATGTTTGTAATATACTGTACTGCATGGCTCTTGTAAGGGGCATTGCAAGTTGCTCCGTCCTAATTTTTGGCAGCTTTTGCTGGGAAAGCATAAGCAAATACTATGGGACACCCACTCCCCAATAATGGGACTTATGTTTGTAATATGCTGTACTGCATGGCTCTTGTAAGGGGCATTGCAAGTTGCTCCATCCAAACTTTTGGCAGCTTTTGCTGGGAAAGCATAAGCAAATACTATGGGACACCCACTCCCCAATAATGGGACTTATGTTTGTAATATGCTGTACTGCATGGCTCTTGTAAGGGGCATTGCAAGTTGCTCTGTCCTAATTTTTGGCAGCTTTTGCTGGGAAAGCATAAGCAAATACTATGGGACACCCACTCCCCAATAATGGGACTTATGTTTGTAATATGCTGTACTGCATGGCTCTTGTAAGGGGCATTGCAAGTTGCTCCATCCTAATTTTTGGCAGCTTTTGCTGGGAAAGCATAAGCAAATACTATGGGACACCCACTCCCCAATAATGGGACTTATGCTTGTAATATGCTGTACTGCATGGCTCTTGTAAGGTGCATTGCAAGTTGCTCAGTCCCAATTTTTGGCAGCTTTTGCTTGGAAAGCATGAGCAAATACTATGGGACACCCACTCCCCAATAATGGGACTTATGTTTGTAATATGCTGTACTGCATGGCTCTTGTAAGGGGCATTGCAAGTTGCTCCGTCCTAATTTTTGGCAGCTTTTGCTGGGAAAGCATAAGCAAATACTATGGGACACCCACTCCCCAATAATGGGACTTATGTTTGTAATATGCTGTACTGCATGGCTCTTGTAAGGGGCATTGCAAGTTGCTCCGTCCAAACTTTTGGCAGCTTTTGCTGGGAAAGCATAAGCAAATACTATGGGACACCCACTCCCCAATAATGGGACTTATGTTTGTAATATGCTGTACTGCATGGCTCTTGTAAGGGGCATTGCAAGTTGCTCCGTCCTAATTTTTGGCAGCTTTTGCTGGGAAAGCATAAGCAAATACTATGGGACACCCACTCCCCAATAATGGGTCTTATGTTTGTAATATGCTGTACTGCATGGCTCTTGTAAGTGGCATTGCAAGTTGCTACGTCCTAATTTTTGGCAGCTTTTGCTTGGAAAGCATAAGCAAATACTATGGGACACCCACTCTCCAATAATGGGACTTATGTTTGTAATATGCTGTACTGCATGGCTCTTGTAAGGGGCATTGCAAGTTGCTCCGTCCTAATTTTTGGCAGCTTTTGCTGGGAAAGCATAAGCAAATACTATGGGACACCCACTCCCCAATAATGGGACTTATGTTTGTAATATGCTGTACTGCATGTGACGCGCCCCCTGGGCCATGTGTACACGTGTGTGGGATACCCGGTGCCGGGTCTCTGGGGTCTGTAGTCTCCGTGGCGGTGACCTGGTCCTGTGGCTCAACCTGGTCAAACCAGTGGCAGTCTTTCTTAGGTTTTGAGGTTAATTGTCCGACTGCGCCACCCGTGGATTTCGGTCAGGGAGTACCACCGCTGCGAGGCAGACCGCTGAGGCTGGTGTTGTGTGCGCAGCATAGAATGGGATAACTCCCCTCTGGAGGAGTATAGCCTCAGGGCAGTGAGTGTGAATGATGGGGGTGATGGTGCACGAGCGCAGCAGGAATGACTCAGAGTCTTTGCAGTGCAGTTCAGGGTCTTTACAGATGATTGTAAGGTAGACCCTCCCGGGAGTACTCGCTAGCATAAGAGGCCTGGTCAGTCTGTGAGCAAGCAGGGGGAATTATAACTGACAAGCGCACTCGCCTGTCAACTGACAATGCTGACAAGCTGACCCTTATCAAAATGAACAAGGGCTGGATTGGGCCAGACTTCTCATCACCACCAAATGACAGCAGAGTAACATAAAGTCAAATCCACTGTGTTATTTAGGGAGGTGTATTCACATGCACCGCTTCACACCCACACATGGGTATACGCTTCCTCGTTTCGGCTGTTTAATCTTCTTCTCCTTATCCTCAGCCTCCACCACCACTATACCAACAGGGTGCCAGCATTGCAAGTTCCTCCGTCCTAATTTTTGGCAGCTTTTGCTGGGAAAGCATAAGGAAATACTATGGGACAGCCACTTCCCAATAATGGGACTTATGTTTGTAATATGCTGTACTGCATGGCTCTTGTAAGGGGCATTGCAAGTTGCTCCGTACTAATTTTTGGCAGCTTTTGCTGGGAAAGCATAAGCAAATACTATGGGACACCCACTCCCCAATAATGGGACTTATGTTTGTAATATGCTGTACTGCATGGCTTTTGTAAGGGGTATTGCAAGTTGCTCCATCCTAATTTTTGCCAGCTTTTGCTTGGAAAGCATAAGCAAATACTATGGGACACCGACTCCCCAATAATGGGACTTATGTTTGTAATATGCTGTACTGCATGGCTCTTGTAAGGGGCATTGCAAGTAGCTCCGTCCTAATTTTTGGCAGCTTTTGCTGGGAAAGCATAAGCAAATACTATGGGACACCCACTCCCCAATAATGGGACTTATGTTTGTAATAAGCTGTACTGCATGGCTCTTGTAAGGGCCATTGCAAGTTGCTCCGTCCTAATTTTTGGCAGCTTTTGCTGGGAAAGCATAAGAAAACACTCTGGGACACCCACTCCCCAATAATGGGACTTATGTTTGTAATATGCTGTACTGCATGGCTCTTGTAAGGGGCATTGCAAGTTGCTCCGTCCTAACTTTTGGCAGCTTTTGCTGGGAAAGCATAAGCATATACTATGGGACACCCACTCCCTAATAATGGGACTTATGTTTGTAATATGCTGTACTGCATGGCTCTTGTAAGGGGCATTGCAAGTTGCTCCGTCCTAATTTTTGGCAGCTTTTGCTTGGAAAGCATAAGCAAATACTATGGGACACCCACTCCCCAATAATGGGACTTATGTTTGTAATATGCTGTACTGCATGGCTCTTGTAAGGGGCATTGCAAGTTGCTCCGTCCTAATTTTTGGCAGCTTTTGCTGGGAAAGCATAAGCAAATACTATGGGACACCCACTCCCCAATAATGGGACTTATGTTTGTAATATGCTGTACTGCATGGCTCTTGTAAGGGTCATTGCAAGTTGCTCCGTCCTAATTTTTGGCAGCTTTTGCTGGGAAAGCATAAGCAAATACTATGGGACACCCACTCCCCAATAATGGGACTTATGTTTGTAATATGCTGTACTGCATGACTCTTGTAAAGGGCATTGCAAGTTGCTCCGTCCTAATTTTTGGCAGCTTTTGCTGGGAAAGCATAAGCAAATACCATGGGACACCCACTCCCCAATAATGGGACTTATGTTTGTAATATGCTGTACTGCATGTGATGCGCCCCCTGGGCCGTGTGTACACGTGTGTGGGATACCCGGTGCCGGGTCTCTGGGTTCTGTAGTCTCCGTGGCGGTGACCCGGTCCCGTGGCTCAGCCTGGTCAAACCAGTGGCAGTCTTTCTTAGGTTTTGAGGTTAATTGTCCGACTGCGCCACCCGTGGATTGCGGTCAGGGAGTACCACCGCTGCGAGGCAGACCGCTGAGGCTGGTGTTGTGTGCGCAGTATAGAATGGGATAACTTCCCTCTGGAGGAATATAGCCTCAGGGCAGTGAGTGTGGATGATGGGGGTGATGGTGCACGAGCGCAGCAGGAATGACTCAGAGTCTTTTCAGTGCAGTTCAGGGTCTTTACTGATGATTGTAAGGTAGACCCTCCCGGTAGTACTGGCTAGCATAAGAGGCCTGGTCAGTCTGTGAGCAAGCAGGGGGAATTATAACTGATAAGCGCACTCGCCTGTCAACTGACAATGCTGACAAGCTGACCCTTATCAAAATGAACAAGGGCTGGATTGGGCCAGACTTCTCATCACCACCAAATGACAGCAGAGTAACATAAAGTCAAATCCACTGTATTATTTCGGGAGGTGTATTCACATGCACCGCTTCACACCCACACATGGGTATATGCTTCCTCGTTTTGGCTGTTTAATCTTCTTCTCCTTATCCTCAGCCTCCACCACCACTATACCACCAGGGTGCCAGCATTGCAAGTTCCTCCATCCTTATTTTTGGCAGCTTTTGCTTGCAAGGCATAAGCATATACTATGGGACAGCCACTCCCCAATAATGGGACTTATGTTTGTAATATGCTGTACTGCATGGCTCTTGTAAGGGGCATTGCAAGTTGCTCCGTCCTAATTTTTGGCAGCTTTTGCTGGGAAAGCATAAGCAAATACTATGGGACACCCACTCCCCAATAATGGGACTTATGTTTGTAATATGCTGTACTGCATGGCTCTTGTAAGGGGCATTGCAAGTTGCTCCGTCCTAATTTTTGGCAGCTTTTGCTTGGAAAGCATAAGCAAATACCATGGGACACCCACTCCCCAATAATGGGACTTATGTTTGTAATATGCTGTACTGCATGTGACGCGCCCCCTGGGCCGTGTGTACACGTGTGTGGGATACCCGGTGCCGGGTCTCTGGGGTCTGTAGTCTCCGTGGCGGTGACCCGGTCCCGTAGCTCAGGCTGGTCAAACCAGTGGCAGTCTTTCTTAAGTTTTGAGGTTAATTATCCGACTGCTCCACCCGTGGATTGCGGTCAGGGAGTACCATCGCTGCGAGGCAGACTGCTGAGGCTGGTGTTGTGTGCGCAGCATAGAATGGGATAACTCCCCTCTGGAGGAGTATAGCCTCAGGGCAGTGAGTGTGGATGATGGGGGTGATGGTGCACGAGCGCAGCAGGAATGACTCAGAGTCTTTGCAGTGCAGTTCAGGGTCTTTACTGATGATTGTAAGGTAGACCCTCCCGGGAGTACTGGCTAGCATAAGAGGCCTGGTCAGTCTGTGAGCAAGCAGGAGTTCCCCTGGCCAGGTGGAGTTGTAGGCCTCCCCGTCTGTCTGCACTCTTCCTGGCTACCTTGCTGTAAGCGGGTAGAAGTAGCCCACGTCCCTGAGTGTACCGTGTAGTGCTCACCCATATGGCTGGTGACTTGGGGCCTTCTGTTAGCCTCCCCTCCACGACGGTGGTGCTGGTCCCTTGCTTGTGACTGTGCCTCCCGTCTTCTATGGCCAGAGGACCTGAAATCCCCTGCCGGCTGGTTTCTGCTGCTGGATATATAAGTCCTCCCAGCTTCGGACTCCTGTGTCCGGTTCCTATTGTTTTCTGCCAGGGCGAGCTCTGCTCAGCTTCCAGCCCCTGGTCTTTAGCTCCTAGCTCCTACAGAGCTCCTTGCTGTTACTTTCCCTTGCTCTCACTCTGACTCTGACTGTTCTCTGACTCCCTCAACCCCGCCCCAGATCCAGTTTATAAGGGCAGAATTCTCCCCTCCCAGGATTGGGACAGGAGGATGTTGCATGTTTAAGGGATCCTGACCAGGAAACCTCCCACTTGCTCTCCGACGTAATATCTCTATTACTGTGGTGACCAGACCCCTGGGGTGCCACACATGGCTCTTGTAAGGGGCATTGCAGTTCCTCATAATTTTTGGAAAGCCTTCCATTCACTGCTTAGGC
Organism: Phyllobates terribilis; assembly: GCF_046119375.1. Classification (NCBI taxonomy): domain Eukaryota; kingdom Metazoa; phylum Chordata; class Amphibia; order Anura; family Dendrobatidae; genus Phyllobates; species Phyllobates terribilis. The sequence goes on along the minus strand of NW_027362763.1, from coordinate 310,002,786 downwards.
CAACAGTGCACGGGAGACCCAGTTGCTATAAATGGAAAAAAAGGTTTAGTTAACGCCCTCTGACCTCCATGTCATTTCCAAGGGGCATTGGATTGGCTCGAAATTTTTGGTAGGCATTGCACTCACTGTATGCCCTATAACTGTGCAGCCGAACCGCTCCTTTTGTTACAGAAACATATCCTACAAGACATATCTGGTTGACTGGCCTGATATTGATGTGAATGGTCCCTGTTCCTCCTGCTCTTTCTCCTTTGCCACTACCTCATCCATCATTTATCACCTGAAGCTTTGTTTTAACGGGAGTCATAGAACTTGGATAGTAGCAGGAAAACATCCAGCAATCCTCGGAGGAGGTAGGATATGCGCCAAAACGCTGATCACCTCAGGCCTAGCCGCTACTACATACATGCGCTTCCATTACAACAAAGCAAAGCAGATGCTAACTTCTATCATCCTCATCATGCTCCTCACCTTGGCACTCTCAACTCCCCTGATGGAGAAGCCAGGGCCCACCGGAGGAGTCTGATAGTCTGGTGGGCTCGGCCAATGCTGCCCTAAAGCAGGCCAGGCTAAGAAAAGTGTGGGAAAGGTTACCTGGACAAATAGGGGTGGCTGGGGACCGAGTATGGACACCAGGCCACCCCCTGGAGGCTGGGGAGCAAGCGGGGACACCCGGCCACCAGGTGGCTGGGGACTGAGTATGGATACCAGATTCCGCCTCCACATGCCTAAAAGGCCCAATTTAAAGTGCAAGCAAGCAGTATGGTATTGCAGCCTTGGGGGTGGGTGGGTGGCAGGCTGCATACTTGCGCTTGCATTGCAAGGAATGGGAGAGGTAAAATTGAACACTGCCCTGGGACAAGGACTTGAATGGGGATAGTTGCAAGTCTGCAACGACAGGTGCAAGGTGGGAGGCATCTTCGCATGTACCATGAACAGGGGTTTGACATGCACACACTACAGCGGAATAGGCTCTCCTTCCCACTAAATGCACTGGGGAGGGCACAAGTAATGTTTTGGTATACGCGCTTAATCTTATGTATAAGGCACACCAGGACAAATATGGGCGGCTGGGGACTGAGTATGGATACCTCGCTGCCGAAGCAGCCATGAGGTAGTGGCCAGCTTCGGCCTCCTCCAAACTAAAAGGCCCCATTTCAAGTGCAAGCTAGCAGTATGGAATTGCAGTCTGGGGGTGGGTGGGTGGCAGGCTGCACACTTACACTTGCATTAAAAGAAAACATAGCAGATGCTAACTTCTGTCATCATCATCATGCTCCTCACCTTGGCACTCTCAACTCCACCGATGGAGAAGTCAGGGCCCACCGGAGGAGTCTGGTTCTCTGGTGGGCTCGTCCAATGCTGCCTAAAGCAGGCCGGGCTAAGAAAAGTGTGTGGGGGGATGTTCCAAGGAGAAATAGGGGCGGCTGGGGACCGTTTATGGACACCCGGCCGCCGGGCGGCTGGGGACTGAGTATGGATTCCAGGCCGCCAACACAGCCATGACGTGGTGGCCAGATTCCGCCTCCACATGCCTAAAAGGCCCAATTTCAAGTTCAAGAAAGCAAGCAGTATGGTATTGCAGCCTGGGGGTGGGTGGGTGGCAGGCTGCATACTTGAGCTTGTATTGCAAGGAATGGGGAGGTACAATTGAACACTGCCCTGGGACTAGAACTTGCATGGGGATAGTTGCAAGTCTGCATCTTCTGATGCGGTAAGGATCACTTATGATGGGCACACTTTTAGACAGTGACCTGGGAGTCAGAGATGCTTCCAGGGGTTTTCCCCATGCTGTTCCCTTGTCTTTTCAGCACTTTATGCATGTGTCACACAGCACATGGCCAGATAAGGTTGTAAAATGTTAAAATGACATTTCACGGAGAATGCATTTGTCATAGTTGAAAGCAATACAAAAGTGCAAAAACGCATAAAAAATGCTACTTGTGAACATAGACGAAGGTGTGGAGGAGTATTTTTGTTTTTGGTCATTTATTTTAACTTATACACAAGTCTTTACCCTGGAAAGGATGTTCCTTAACATATTTCACAGGAAAAAAGTTTCACTTTCGTTTTTGAACGTTTTATTGTGAGCCTGTAAAAGTTGCTTAATACCTCTGACCACGTTGTTGACAGCAGTGACCTGGGGGTCAGAAATGCTTCCTGGGGCGAACCCCATGCTGTCCCCATGTCATTTGAGCACTGTCACTATCGTTTTGGGCACCTGTTAGGCTTTTAAAAGACTGCCGGGGGTGCCACCGCAAAAATGCTCGAGTCTCCCATAGACTAACATTGGGCTCGTTGCTCGCTTCGAGCACCCGAGTATCACGGCGAGCTCGGCCCGAGCTTCGAGCACCCGAGCATTTTAGTGCTCGCTCAACACTAGTTGTGACTCCTGTTGCTGTAATGACAAGACCATTTAATCTGTCCATCTCCAAACAACCTACATACAGATAAAAATTAAACAAGTGAGTTTGTATTGTAGCTAATTGTTTGTCTATGAGTACAGTAAGGCTATGTGCCCACGATGCAGAAATTCTCTGGATTTTTCCTGAGCGTTTCTGCATCTCCCTGGCAGACGAAACGCATGCGGATTGTACATGCGTTTCTCCTGCCAGGGACATGCGGATGTGAAGTGTTCTGCACATGCATTTCCACATGCGGGTTGACAGGCGCTTTCCAAGCGATTTTAGCATCACTTGGAAAGTGCTTGTCAACTTGGTCACACTATATAAATCCATGCAAACGGCATGGATTTATATAGTGTGACCTTAAAGAATGGTTAAAAATAAAAAATAAATCTATACTTACCTTCTGATGGCCCCCGCAGTCTTGCTTCGCTCTGTCCTGGCTGCCGGCAGATCGCGGTACACTGAAGGACCTGCCGTCACATGACTATGACGTCAGCGCAGGTCCTTCAGTCCACCGTGATCTGCTGGCATGGGAGGACGAGCGCAGCGGGGGCCATCAGAAGGTAAATATAACATTTATTTTTTATTTTATTCTTTTTTTCACAGGTTCTATGGTACCCAGGTCCGAAGGAGAGTCTCCTGTCCTCCACACCCAGGTACCATCCGCACATTGAAACGCGTGGAATGTGCATCTACAGTTTCAGTGATGCGGATTCCATGTGTTTCAATGCAAGTCAATGGCGGCGAAAACGCAGCACTTCCGCAAAATAATTGGTAGTGCTGCGTTTTTTTCCGCAATGATAATCCGCAGCAAAAATTTCCGCAGCATGTGCACAGCACATGCGGATTATCATTGGGGACCATGGCAGGTCTTCTACCATGTGTTTTTTAAGCGTTTCTGCAGCATTTTTGCCGCTACAGAAACGCTTAAAAAACGCATCGTGGGCACACAGCCTAAAACAGCTTTTCATCCCCCTATTTACAGGACCATGAGTTGTATATATGTTGAAAGAAGGTAGCTAATAGATATGTATTGTGAAAAAATTAAAATAAATCAATTAACTATTTGTATTTTATCTAATAATGTTAACGGATGAATGCACTGGAACACAAATTAATCAAAATTTCAATATGCAAATTGCCTCTTCAGAGAAAAAGAGGACTTGTACTCTACAGCGCCACCTATTGGAAGCAGCAATCCTACAAGTCACAATCAACCCTTTAACGAGTCGTGCAATATGACTTAGGATAAAAGCCAAATCAGAATCTCAATCTGCAGACACAGTGTTTCGGGCTGTTGGCCCTCGTCAGCGCAGAGTATGAGAACTGATTTGGCTAGGTGAGAGGCTCTGGACTGAGGTCTAAGGGGTAACGTTTCTCCTTATGGAGAGTGACACACCAGCTCTGGCACGTCAAGGTAAGGAGGCTTATTCGCCATGCAATGCTCCTCTGGGAAATTTAATATGCAAATTGTCTCTTCAGAGAAAAAGAGGACTTGTACTCTACAGCGTCACCTATTGGAAGCAGCAATCCTACAAGTCACAATCAACCCTTTAACGAGTCGTGCAATATGACTTAGGACCTCAAAATTGTTCCCAATTAGATGTACTACAGAAAAGCAGAAAAACATTAGAATTGTTCTTTACTTTCTCCTCTCTCACCAAGGAAGAAGAATTTCTGACCTTATTCAAAAGAATTGTCATTCATTCTGCTGCTTTAGCCACAGTACATGCTGGTGAACTTCTGCTACAACTTGCAGTATTAGGACAAGTAATTAGTATACATGCCACACTGACTGCATGACCTTTGGCAATTTAAGACTGATGGAACAAGCTGGTAAACCTCTCTGAATATACAGTACAAGAAGAATAAAACAAATTTACATATGTACAAATGATTTAGAAAATTGTTGTGTTCCTCTAAGGACTCATGCGTGCAGCCATATTGCAGGTTACTTTAAGGTCGATTTCACAAGTCCGTGAAGAACTGACCATACTCGGATCACAATACCCAGGCTGACTGCATATGCATATGAGGTAGTTAGCTCATGTTAGGAAATCAGAAGGTCAGTCCCAGTATTGCAATCCAAGCACGGTCCGTATTTCTCAGACGTGTGAAAACTACCTTAAAATGAGTTGTTCAGGCTTAGGTTTCAAGTCTGCAATCATTGTATTTGACTGCAGACTTGTGATTCCTCACAGCAAACAAATGTGCGCTGTCAGAATTCTCGGGTACCAGGCCCATGAGCAGGCAGTCATGTAACCGAAAGTATGCAATTTCGACTAGACGTGTAGGTCCTAGCTCAGTTCACTTGTATTGAGTGAAGCCACGCATGTCAAGTCAGCATGTGAGCGTATCTATGCAAATCGGATACTTGCAGTCACATGACCGCCCGCTCTTGGCACAGGAGAATCTTGACAGAATGCAGTGTGCGTGCTGTGAAGATTCACAAGTTTGCACAAATATGGAGTGACTGTAGACTTGATCCAGATGCCTGGACAACCACTTTAAACAGTGCCATGGATGCACTTCAATAGAGTGATGAGACCTCTGCTGTACTGCTGTATATTTCTGATTTCATAGAGAGGCTAAAGCCTAATTCTCAGATCAGTATTTTGGTCAGGATTTGTAAGCCAAAGCTAGTGTTGACTCAAAAGCACAGACTTGGTGAGAATCTCTCTGAAGGTTAAAACCCTAGATTTGGTTTACAAATCCTAAAGCACAATACTGACCAAATAGTAAAGAAGGCCTGACAGAGGTTTTTTTGTCACTTTCCATATCACCATAATCAGATTTAGAAATAAAAAGAAATAAAAATTGTGTTATGCTCTGCTCGAAGCACTACTGTTAGCACCCAATTCATTATTCTATGCTTTTTTTATTTTATATGTGCTTGCCGGTTTATCTCTGTTTTTCGCCTTGTGAGTAGAATTTAGAGATTTGAGATGTTTTCGCCTGATTCATCAATTATGACTTTTTAAAAAGTTGGAAAATTTTGCATAATTTTGCTCCAGTCACCCCATGTGTATTTTCGAGTATGCCAGCATTGTGGCGCAATTTTTGCAACTTTTTGTGACAAAGGGTCGCAAAACAGTTCAAAACAGGAGGAAAGCACATTTTTGACTTTGCACCATATTCATGAATCACGTGGGACATTTTAATGAATTTGACGCCCAAAACCACAACTAATACAACAATAGGAAAGGGATTTAAAAACCAAAATGAAAATGATTATTCTGGGTCAAGGGATCTACAGAACCTGTTTGTGTGCACGAAGTCTGATGCAGTCCATACAGTGGCATTCTAAGGAGCTGTACAGGCTTCATATGCGGTCTTTATTCACAGGGCTCTGCCATGTGCATGAGATGTTATATGACAGTTCACATCTGAGCACTTTGCGCAACTGAGTCATTTCATGGTTCAGTTTTAAGCAGTATTGCTGTAATTGGATATTGCACATTAATAAATCCTCCATTAAGCATTTTAAATCATGCTCAGAAAATGAAAGAGTAAAAAATACAGACGCATTTTCATTAAACGAACATCAATACATTTCGACAATGAGAATATTAGAATAAGGTAATAAATAGAGGAGGTTAATTAAGTAGGAGAAAATCTCCTGGTCCACCAGTGGATGTTGTTGTGATGATGTATCCAGTACTTTGCTATCTTGCCCATTAGAATATGGGGATTGCCATTTTTAAAAACGTTGTTACACATTAACATCAAAGACGGGATAAAAACATCATGCTTAAGACTACATCTCACGTAAAACATGATTCACTCATATCTTAGGATTGATCCTTGCAAAAATCGACAGAAACCTCAACGCTAATCATCTTGACGTTCATACTAAATTACAAACAGTCCTTGAACAAACAACATGTAAATTCGGTTGTTATAATAAATGTAGTGATAAGATACAAGGGAGGAAAAGCTTGGCTTAGCTGCCATAAGTAAACAGGCTCTGATTGGCAAAATAAGCACCGATAACACCAGTCAATTCTCATTTGGAGATATTTCTGTATGAGTCCATTGAAAGTTATCCATTTAACACTAATGGACAAATAGACAGCATCCTTAATAATTTATTGAGTCTCCACACCAAAACAGGAGCTGCTGTTTCCTGGCATTATGCACGCTGAAAGAACACATAATTAAATATAGACTACAGCAGCGCAAAGCACAAGTCATTTGTCCAAACTGATGTTCATAGGGTCCTAACTGATTGGCATTTTATGTGCATATTTGCTTGTAAGAGGATTAAAATGAATCCGCTAACCACTTACAGAAATGTAGGACTTGTGGCACCCAAACTCCACTGTCTCGTTATGGACTGTCAAAAATGTTTGTATCCTCTGTAGTTGCCACAGGTCAATGTTCACCCTGTTGTGGTGCGGATACTACTTGGTTACCAAGTTACCTTTTATTATGCAGATATCTTATTTATGCAAGTGACATGAAGAGTTTAGCTTTGATTTGCATTATGTACTTCTGCTATTTTTCTAAAGTCAAGTAGTATTGCTAGGTAGAAGCAGTTAGATACGCCTGTAATGTAAATGTGTATACATTTTTATGCTAACTTATAGGAGACACATTCAGGGTCAGACAGGGCCGCATCTGCCATGAGGCAATTTGAGCATCTCACCTTAGATGGCAAAATGTAACATATCCAAAAACCAGCCCAGCTCTTCCTTCACAACACTCTTCCCGTTTCCTGAGCTTCCCCTCAATCTTCAATAAAGCAGCAGATCTTCCTGGCTACTTACCCTTGAGCCAACCCTGTTGTTAGAGACAGGGAAGTGGGGGAGGGGAAGCTTGTCTGTGTTGCTCTGCTGTCAAGGAAGACTAAGCCCATGATGTACCATGGCTAGTGTTGCCCTCAGGAGTTTCCCAAAATCATAAATATTCATCTAGACTGCACAAAAGGTAAGTATGTGTGTATACATATTTTGTATGTGTCATAATAAGTACATGTGTATATATGTTTCTATTTGTGTCATGCTTATGTGTGTGTAAGGAGATGGACAAATGAGAAGGCTCACACAGTTAATGCCTAACAAAGTGTCTGCAAGCAAACACCGCCATCTGCTGGTCAAAGGTGATAGGAAAAGGGAAAACAGGGAGAATTGCATTAGCAGGAACAGAAGAGTGACGTGCATGTTCCCTTATGGAAGAAATTGGAGGAGACACCAGTTCAGGTGATAGCTGTGGCACAGTTAGCAATTACAAAAGGCCCAGGAGAGCAGTGAAGGGGAGGAGTCAGCACTAGTGTTGAGCCACCCCCGTAGTGTTCGGGTTCGGTTCGGTTCGTCGAACAGCGGGATGTTCGAGGAACTGTTCGTCGAACTGTTCGTCGATCACCTTAGAACACCATCGAACACCGTTAAAACCAATGGCAGGCAAACAAAAACACATAGAAACACATAGAAAACACCTTCAAAGGTGTCCAAAAGCTGACAAACTGCTCAGAAGACGCTCTCTTTAAAAAAGCTGGCCGGCAATTCAGCAGCGGCATACACCGGTACCCGACAATTTAGACAAGAAGGAATAGAGCATCACACATAGATTAGATAGACAGAAACATGTCAGTCTCATATATAAGAAGTACAGTGACAGTGTTGGTTACTGTACTTATCATTTAGTGTAAAGAATTTATTTAAAAAAATCTTAGTGTTTTCATGCACCGTCTCTTTAAAAAAGCCGGCCGGCAATTCAGCAGCGGTACCCGACAATTTAGAACAGAAAGATAGAGCATCACACATAGATTAGATAGATAGAAACATGTCAGTCACATATATAAGAAGTACAGTGACAGTGTTGGTTACTGTACTTGTCATTTAGTGTTAAAATAAAGGATTTATTAAAAAAAAAATTGGCGTGGGGTTCCCCGTAATTTTAGTCTCTAGCGGAGGTTAAGCACGGCTGGGGCAGATGTTTGAAGCCTGGGAAGGGGGTAATACCCATGGAGATTCCCAGGCTACTAATATCAGCCCCCAGCTGAATACCTAGCCTTTACTAGCTATTAAAATGGGGGACCCCCCCAAAAAATCATCCTTACCTTTCGATGGTTCCCAGGACAGCTCCAGCTCTGCTACATCGAGATGACAGGCTGGACCGCAGCAGAACGCTGCAATTCAGCCTGTCATCCCGCAGACACTGAGAAGCGCAGGCATGCTTGCGCTCCTCAGTGTCAGGCTGTGACGGCATCCAGATGAGCCGAGGTCATGTCCAATGAACTCAGCTCACCTCATATACGTCACTGACAGCGTGGGAAAATTCTCCTGCACTCAGCGCTTCAGCGTGAGAATTTTCCCACGCTGTCAGTGACGTGCATGAGGTGAGTTCATGTCCAATGAACTCAGCTCACCTCATGCACGTCGCTGACAGCGTGGGAAAATTCTCCTGCACTCAGCGCTTCAGCGTGAGAATTTTCCCACGCTGTCAGTGACGTGCATGAGGTGAGCTCATGTCCAATGAACTCAGCTCACCTCATGTACGTCACTGACAGCGTGGGAGAATTCTCACGCTGAAGCGCTGAGTGCAGGAGAATTTTCCCACGCTGTCAGTGACGTGCATGAGGTGAGCTCATGTCCAATGAACTCAGCTCACCTCATGTACGTCACTGACAGCGTGGGAAAATTCTCCTGCACTCAGCGCTTCAGCGTGAGAATTTTCCCACGCTGTCAGTAACGTGCATGAGGTGAGCTCATGTCCAATGAACTCAGCTCATCTCATGTACGTCACTGACAGCGTGGGAAAATTCTCCTGCACTCAGCGCTTCAGCGTGAGAATTTTCCCACGCTGTCAGTGACGTGCATGAGGTGAGTTTATGTCCAATGATCTCAGCTCACCTCATGCACGTCACTGACAGCGTGGGAGAATTCTCACGCTGAAGCGCTGAGTGCAGGAGAATTTTCCCACGCTGTCAGTGACGTGCATGAGCTGAGCCGAGTTCATTGGACATGAACTCGGCTCATCTGGATGCCGTCACAGGCAGACACTGAGGAGCGCAAGCATGCCTGCGCTTCTCAGTGTCTGCGGCATGGCAAGCTGGATGGCAGCATTCTGCTGCGATTCAGCCTGTTATGTGAATGTAGCAGAGCTGAAGTCGTCGTGGGAACCATGGAAAGGTAAGGATGATGTTGCTTTATTATTTTATTTTTATTGCAGAAGACATTGGCTTCAGCTGGAATGGGCGTGATGGTAAGTATGGTTTAATTTAGAACAATAAAGAATTGTGTCTTTATTTCAATTAAAGGACTTTATTCTGGGTGTTTGTGTTTTTTTTTATCTTTGACTATGGGGTTAGTAATGGGGGTGTCTTATAGATGCCTCTCCATTACTAACCTGGGCTTGATGTCAGCTGGCATTATAAGCTGACATCAACCCCAGCCCTATTACCCCACTGCCACCGCTACAGGGCAGTGGGAAGAGCGAGGCTAAGTGCCAGAATTGGAGCATCCTATGGATGCGTCATTTCTGGGACGGCTCACGGCTAGTGTTTCTAGCCTGGGAGGGGGCCAATATTCATGGCACCCTTCCTGGGCTATTAATATCAGCCCCCAGCTGTCTGCCTAGCCTTTGCTAGCTATTAAAATAGGGGGGACCCCACATCATTTTTTTGGGGGGGTCCCCCATTTTAATAGCTAGTAAAGGCTAGGTATTCAGCTGGGGGCTGATATTAGTAGCCTGGGAATCTCCATGGGTATTACACCCTTCCCAGGCTTCAAACATCTGCCCCAGCTGTCTGCTTAACCTCCGCTAGAGCCTAAAATTACGGGGAACCCCACGCCAATTTTTTTTTAAATAAATCCTTTATTTTAACACTAAATGACAAGTACAGTAATCAACACTGTCACTGTACTTCATATATATGTGACTGACATGTTTCTATCTATCTAATCTATGTGTGATTCTCTATTCCTTCTATTCTAAATTGTCGGGTACCACTGCTGAATTGCCGGCCGGCTTTTTTAAAGAGACGGTGCATGAAAACACTAATTTTTTTTTAATAAATCCTTTACACTAAATGACAAGTACAGTAACCAACACTGTCACTGTACTTATTATATATGTGACTGACATGTTTCTATCTCTCTAATCTATGTGTGATGCTCTATTCTTTCGTTTCTAAATTGTCGGGTCCCGGTGTATGCCGCTGCTGAATTGCCGGCTTTTCATGTTTCACTAAGAGCACTGTTCCCATCGATTTGGGCAATCACTGTAATGCGACAACCACCATGGCTGTGGCATTACAGTGAGTGGCAGACAATCCCTGCATGATTGGTGCTCTAAATAGCGCCAGACATGCAGGACACGCTTTCGGTGCACGAACAGTTATCGAACATAACCTCGAACAGTCGAATTTTTTGCAAATCGTTCGGGTTCGTCGAACAACTCGAACACCGCCCAAAACAGCTCGAATTTGAGATTGGCGAACAGTTTTAGTTGAACACCGCTCATCTCTAGTCAGCACCCAAGGATGGGCGCACTGTGCAGCGAGGTTGGTTTATAGGTGCCATTATGAGTGACCAGACCCGAGTGAAGAATTGAGTGACTAGACCTGATTGAGGGATCGAGTAACCAGAGTCATAAAAAGCAAGTGGTCCATGTTAGAGGGACTTTTGTGAGATCCGCGACGTGAGGTGCAGATGTACGGTACACAGGGGACCAGGGCCACGCTTCAGGATACGAAGGTGGCCAGCGCAATGAGTGCTAGAAGTGACTCAGCAAAAAGGGACTTGTGGCCTAAGTGTAGTAGTATAGACTTCCGTTAGGGCCTGGGCGTCGTGTGTCATTACTACCAGAGTGACAGGATAAAGACGGTGACGGGTGCACGACTGACCGTGACGCACCACAGTACAGAATAAGAGAATTGAGAAGCTTGTATCTATTGTAAATGTTTAGTGACTTGAATCATAGGGTTTAATTGTTAAATCCTTTACCGCAGCTTCAACCTCAAGAACTGACTTACGTTTAAATTGTAAAATATTTCATTGCACCCTAATAATCTTATAACCTCATTTAATTTGGTATCTGAATCATTGAAATCATTGTGTTAGAGCAGGGATATCAAACTCAAACACAAAGAGGGTCAAATTTAAAAGCTTGGATAAAGTCGCGGGCCAACCTTGATATTTATTAAAAAAAAATGTCTACAATTGAGGAAGTTTTTCCTTATCATCAAATATAACTATGAATTTTTTCAGATGGAAACAAATGAAAAGGGCTTGTCCCATGAACAAAATACATTTTAATGAATAGATCTTAGAATAAAATATTGGAATAATATAATATGTTATATAAGAGCAATAAAAAGCATATAGCCCAATGGCCTAATTTTAATATGTAATAACAAAGCATAAAAAAACTTGAATAATACAAAAAACAAAGTACGATGCAAACAAAAGTGCCCCCAAACACAGTATGGTACCCCCACAGTGATTTACTCCACAGTACCCTCCACACACACGGTATGATGACCATACTGTACCCTCCCTCAATTCTCCCGACAAAGAATGGTGATCCCTTCACAGTATGATTCTCCAACTGTAATCCCCACATAGCCACCTATACAGTATTATGGCCACAAAAAAGTGCTCCATACAGTATATAATGGCCCCACATAGTCCTCCATACAGTATAATGGCTCCACGTAGTACTTTATACAGTATACTGGGGCCCTGTATTGCCTTCCATACAGTATAATTGCCCCACATAGTGCTCCATACAGTATAATGGCCCCACATAGTGCACTGCACAGTATAAGGGTCCCACATAGTGCACCATATAGAATAATGTCCCCACATAGTGCATTATACATTATAATGGCCACACATAGTGCACTATACAGTATAAGGGCCCCTCATAGTGCACCATATAGTATAATGTCACCAAATAGTGCTTCATACATTATAATTAGAGATGAGCGTTGTTCTACTCGAACTGTTCGCCAATCTCAAATTCGAGCTGTTTTGGGCGGTGTTCGAGCCGTTCGGCGAACACGAACAATTTGAGAAAAATTCGGCTGTTCGAGGTTATGTTCGATAACTGTTCGTGCACCAAAATCATAACTGGATTTTTTCTCAGTAATGATGAAAATTAATGTTAATACGCAGTTTGAGTGTACAGCGGGGTGGGGGGAGGGGCAGGGGATGGATCTCTGCAGGAACAATGAAGATCTCCATTTTTTTTTCTCTTTCCCGCATTTGCAGTGGGGAGGTGCAATCTGTCAGCCTATCAGCAGCGCACACACGGAGCGAAGTGCTTTTTTTCACACAAGCAAGGGCATGTGTCATTGGCAGTGTATGTCACATGTCCTTGCCCTATAACAGAGGTCCCCAACCTTTTTTGCACCAGGGACCGGCTTTAAGCAAGACCAGTTTTCCACGGCCCGGTGGGGGTGGGGGCGGGGCTTTGGTCATATGGGGGTGGGGTTATGGAGGGGTGGAGCTGTATGGGGAGGATGCTGGCGGGACCTCGGTGTACAGCGCTGCTAAGTAGCAGCATTGTACATTGAGCGTCAGTGTATACAGCGCTGCTGCTTAGCAGCGCTACACACTGAACACCGGTACCGGGAGCCGCGTCACTGAAGCCAGTCTGCTGCCCCAGCACGCCCCACATAACATGTTCTGCCGGGGGCGTGTCAGTGAGGAGAGCCTGCCGCCCCACCCCGTCAGGAACACACCATGCTGTGCAGGAGGGCCGCATCACTAAGACCCGCCCGACGCCCCACCCCGTCCTGCATAATGTTCTCTGCCGGGAGCTGCGAGCTGTCACGGCTATGGCAGAAAACATTATAAATCCACACAGAGTGAGCTCTGACCAGGCGCAGGGCCGCGGAGCTAGCTGTCAGCGGCGCCGCGGACCGGCTGAAAAACCCCAACGGCCCGGTCCTGGTCCGCGGACCGGTGGTTGGGGACCTCTGCCCTATAAGACCCAGCCATTTTCCCCGTCGCCACCATTTTCTCACTGCTGCAGCTGCGTGTTAGACGGCACCGCTGTTGCTGTGTGCGCTATACCTTGTTAATTTCAAGCCAATTTTCGCACAAATCTACAGATAGCTTGGGAGTAGGGAATAGTTGTGATTGCAGTCCTTTTAAGGACTAGGTTACAGCATTTCCTACGACTTTTATCAGGCAGGTCTGTACTCTTAAATAGATAGATTGTGGGAGTAAAGACTAATTGTAATTGGAGTCCTTTTCAGGACTAGGTTACATCAGTTCCTATCAGTTTTTGCCAGGCAGGTCTGTGCCAGTGCTGTGCAAGTTTTTTTCACAGCATTTGGCTGAATCTAGCAAAGCTAATCCTTTTTGGCCTATTGCAGAGTGTGTTAGTCAGTGGAGTAGCCTATCTGTGTTGCAAGATATACCAGCTGTGTATAGAATACCAATTTTTTTTCTGCACCTAGTGAAGTAAAATCTTTTGGGCATAGCATCATTCTATTAGTCCATCTATACTGACCTCCATCAGGTTGCAAATTGAATAAAAAAATTTTCTGCATCTAGCTCTGAAAAAATATTGGGCTTCTAGCTGTGTGTGGGACTTGTTCTATTAATCCATCTATACAGACCTCCATCAGGTTGCAAACTGAATATATTTTTTTCTGCATCTACCTCTGAAAAAATATTGGGCTTCTAGCTGTGTGTGGGACTTGTTGTATTAGTCCATCTATACTGACCTCCATCAGGTTGCAAACTGAATATATTTTTTTCTGCATCTACCTCTGAAAAAATATTGGGCTTCTAGCTGTGTGTGGGACTTGTTCTATTAATCCATCTATACAGACCTCCATCAGGTTGCAAACTGAATATATTTTTTTCTGCATCTACCTCTGAAAAAATATTGGGCTTCTAGCTGTGTGTGGGACTTGTTCTATTAATCCATCTATACAGACCTCCATCAGGTTGCAAACTGAATATATTTTTTTCTGCATCTACCTCTGAAAAAATATTGGGCTTCTAGCTGTGTGTGGGACTTGTTCTATTAATCCATCTATACAGACCTCCATCAGGTTGCAAACTGAATATATTTTTTTCTGCATATACCTCTGAAAAAATATTGGGCTTCTAGCTGTGTGTGGGACTTGTTCTATTAATCCATCTATACAGACCTTCATCAGGTTGCAAACTGAATATATTTTTTTCTGCATCTACCTCTGAAAAAATATTGGGCTTCTAGCTGTGTGTGGGACTTGTTCTATTAATCCATCTATACAGACCTCCATCAGGTTGCAAACTGAATATATTTTTTTCTGCATCTACCTCTGAAAAAATATTGGGCTTCTAGCTGTGTGTGGGACTTGTTCTATTAATCCATCTATACAAACCTCCATCAGGTTGCAAACTGAATATATTTTTTTCTGCATCTAGCTCTGAAAAAATATTGGGCTTCTAGCTGTGTGTGGGACTTGTTCTATTAATCCATCTATACAGACCTCCATCAGGTTGCAAACTGAATATATTTTTTTCTGCATCTACCTCTGAAAAAATATTGGGCTTCTAGCTGTGTGTGGGACTTGTTCTATTAATCCATCTATACAGACCTCCATCAGGTTGCAAACTGAATATATTTTTTTCTGCATCTACCTCTGAAAAAATATTGGGCTTCTAGCTGTGTGTGGGACTTGTTGTATTAGTCCATCTATACTGACCTCCATCAGGTTGCAAACTGAATATATTTTTTTCTGCATCTACCTCTGAAAAAATATTGGGCTTCTAGCTGTGTGTGGGACTTGTTCTATTAATCCATCTATACAGACCTCCATCAGGTTGCAAATTGAATATAATTTTTTTCTGCATCTACCTCTGAAAAAATATTGGGCTTCTAGCTGTGTGTGGGACTTGTTCTATTAATCCATCTATACAGACCTCCATCAGGTTGCAAATTAAAAATAATTTTTTTCTGCATCTAACCCAGCCAATAGTTTTGGCCTAATACCACAGTTTGGCCACTCAGCTCTTTTCGGTTCCCATCCATTGTTTTTTTGTGCAAACAACTCCAGAGTTGTGAATTAGTTAACCACCAAAATGAGTGGAAAAAGGCCTGCTGCTGGTGGAAAGGGGAATAGGCGTGTTGGGAAGGGGAAAAAAGGTTGTGTCCGTGGGGTAGGTGTTAAAGCAACAGTAACATCTGCAGAAGAAAGACCATCTTCCAGCCAAACTAAAATGTCTACTTCTTTTAGCGGACAATGTGATAAGATCCCTTTCTTACGGCCACGCCAATCGCTACAAATTCCAGATGAGGCACAAAAACAGCAGGTGCTTCAACGGATATCAAGTGCTCCTTTAAGTGGGCTCTCCTCCACATCAACTTCAACATCACAAATACTCCAGTCCTCAAAGGTGTCACCCCAATCGCACTTGCTTCCTCACAGCTCCCAAATCTCCAGCTGCCCGTCTGAGTATGAGGTAGAACAGATGGTTGAGTCTGCAGAGCTGTTTACTCATACTATAGCCTGGGAATCAGAGGTCGACTCCAGCGCTTCTGTGAATCCAGACGAGGAAATGATCTGCACTGATGCCCAGAATCTTTATGAGTCGGATCCAGGACCAGACGCAGAAGGTTCTGACCATAATGTAGACCCTCATTCCCAAACTGTAACTCCTGTTGGTGGAGACAATGAGGAAGACGATGATAAGACTCAAATACCTGATTGGAGCGACAACTTTAGTTTTTTGTCAGGGCAGGAACAGGTTGGCTCTGAGGACGACGGGTGTGATAACGCACAGGGTGATGATGATGAGGTTGGAGATCCCACTTACTGTCAACCCACAGTCAGCCAAGAGATGAGGTCAGCAGAGGAGGTGGAGGAAGATGCTAGTGACGACGAGGTCAGGTTGCGCCTTCCTGGACAGAGACGTAGTACTGGAAGCACGTCAACAACTGCATCCTCAAACACAACTCTGCCTCTCACCACAAGTCGTGGTGGCTCTTCAGGTCGCATGGGTGCTAAGCCTTGCATAGCCTGGGCATTTTTTCAGATCGATAAAGATGACCCAACTCGTGTTATCTGTAACATTTGTCAGCAAAAGCTAAGTAGAGGCCAAAAAATACATAGTTTGAGTACTTCATGCATGAACCGGCACATGGACATGAAGCATAAGTTGCAGTGGGAAGCTCAGTGTGCTACAATGCGGCCTAGCCGGCCGGGCCAACCACCGTCTGCCATATCTTGTGCATCCGCGGCCTCTTCATCCTCTGTGACTGGGGGGACAGCAGTCACACCTGTTTTGGGGCGCAGACCTGCCACCTCTTTACCCGCAACAGCCAGCGTGATTGGCAGGTCATCATTTTCTTTGGAGGTGGTAACACCAGCTGGTGTTGAGCGCTGTCCGACATCGATAGCACCACCTTTGGATCAAGGCAACCTAACATGTCCGCCTGCATCTTCCTCACAGACCGGCAGTTTGCCGGGGACACCCTTATCAACCCCGTCTAAGCACAATAGCCAGCCCTCGGTCCCTCAGATGTGGACAAGTAAAAGACCATTTTCTCCTAGCCATGAGAAAGCTAAGAGGTTGAATTTCACCATCTGCAAGCTCTTGGCTACAGAAATGCTGCCTTTCCGCCTGGTGGACACAGAGGATTTTCGAGACCTTATGTCCGTCGCAGTGCCCCAGTACCAGATGCCCAGTCGGCACTACTTCTCAAAGAAAGGTGTGCCTGCGCTCCACCAGAATGTCGCACACAACATCACCACTTCTTTGAGAAACTCTGTGTGTGACAGGGTGCATTTCACCACAGACACTTGGACGAGTAGGCATGGACAGGGGCGTTACATGTCGCTGACTGGGCACTGGGTAACTATGGTGACAGCAGGACAAGGGGCTGCTGTCCAAGTCTTGCCGTCCCCACGAGTTGTGCGTCAATCCTCTTTATGTCAAAGTTCCTCCACTGCTTCTGCCTCCTCAACCTCCTCTCGGTCTTCCACCTGCACCCAAAGCCTGTCTGGTCATGCCACAAGCTTTCTAACTGCGCAGAAGGGATCCTGCACACCTCCTTACTATGCTGGCAGTAGGGCTCAACGTCATCAGGCGGTTTTTACATTGAAATGTCTGGGAAATGTGAGTCACACAGCTGAGGAGTTGTGGTCAGCTCTGGAGAACCAATTTCATGAATGGTTGGCTCCACTGGACCTGAAACCAGGGAAGGCCGTGTGCGACAATGCTGCAAACCTGGGTGCGGCCCTTCGCCGGGGCAATGTCACACACGTGCCTTGTATGGCTCACGTGTTGAACCTGGTTGTCCAGCAATTTTTAGCCCACTATCCCAGACTAGATGCAGAGGGCCTGCTGCAGAGGGCACGGTCGCTGTGTGCTCACTTCCGCCGTTCGCATCCCGCAGCTCAGCGACTTACATCTCTACAGAAGTCGTTGGGCCTGCCACTTCACCGGCTAAAATGCGATGTGCCTACCCGGTGGAATTCAACTCTGCACATGTTGCAGCGACTGTGGCAGCACCGACAAGCCCTGGTGCAATATGTTCTGACGTATAGCCTGGGCCAACGAGATTCAGAGGTGGGGCAAATCACGCTGGAGGAGTGGTCTCAGATCAGGGACCTATGCACCCTTCTGCACAGTTTTGAAATGGCGACGAAGATGTTTAGTGCTGACGATGCCATTATCAGCATGACTATTCCGGTGATTTACATGCTGGAGCACATGTTAAACAGAATTCGGAGTCAGGTGGTGGCACAAGAGGAGGTGGAGGAAGTAGAGGAGGAGGAGTTGTATGCGGAAGGGCTAACATCTGCAAGGTCCAGACGGTCGGCAGCACCAAGGCGGCAGGCATGTGAGGGTGGGGGAGATGGTTTTACCAGGGCGCATGGTAGCAGCCAAACTAGTGAGGAAGGTGCAGGAGCCCAGGAAGAAGTGGAGGACGAACTGATGGAAGACTCATCAGATGAGGGAGACCTTGATCACATTTCTGTTGTGCGAGGTTGGGGGGAGAGGACAGAGGAAGGAAGCATGATTGTTACCTCGCCACCAACACAACAGGGACTTGGTGCTCCTGGATACGCAACACACATGAGTGCCTTCTTGCTGCACTACCTGCAACATGACCCTCGAATTGTGAGAATTAGAAATAATCCTGACTACTGGGTTGCCACACTGTTAGATCCCCGGTACAAAAGTAAATTTGCAGAAATTATTCCTGCCATAGAAAGGGATGCACGCATGCAGGAGTATCAGCAGAGACTGTTGCAGAATCTTACATGTGCTTTTCCACAAAATACCAGTGGTGCACGTAGTGAATCTCACAGTTCCAACTTGCCAACCGTGGGACCGTCAAGTGTTCAGCACTCAAACCGTAACAGAACCACAGTATCTGCTGGTAACATCAATTTTGCGGAATCATTTCACCACTTTTTTAGCCCATCCTTTGCAAGGCCACAGGAGACAAGAAGTCTGACACATAGTCAACGCCTAGAGACGATGGAACAGGAGTATCTCCAAGTAAACATTGAAGCCACGACTGTGTCACTGGACCCTTGCTCTTTTTGGGCTTCCAATCTGGATAAATGGCCGGAGCTAGCCACTTACGCCTTGGAGATCTTGTCATGCCCCGCAGCCAGCGTTCTGTCTGAACGTGTGTTCAGCGCTGCTGGTGGTGTGCTGACAGATAAGCGCACGCGGCTCTCCACTGATAATGTAGACAGACTCACGTTCATAAAGATGAACAAATCATGGATCCGAAACGACTTTTCTACCCCTGTGTCATCCTGGGGAGAGTAAAAGCTTGATGATTGGTTAAAATCACCCTACCAACCGTTTTAAGCTTTCAAATTACTAATCATGTTTATCTGTATCTTGGCTGGAAAATAATTTGGGCTTTGTAGCAGTGTGCAGCACTGATTCTATTAGGCCATCTATAATAAGCTCCACCAGATTTAAAATTACTAATCATGTTTATCTGTATCTTGACTGGAAAATAATTTGGGCTTTGTAGCAGTGTGCAGCACTGATCCTATTAGGCCATCTATACTAAAGCTTCACCAGATTTAAAATTAATAATAATTTTTAGCTGCATCTAGCCCGGAAAATAATTTTAGGGCTCCGAGATGCGCAAGACACATAAGTGCCTTCTTGCTGCACTACCTGCAGCATGACCCTCATATTGTCAGAATTCGAAGTAATCATGACTACTGGGTTGCCACACTCTTAGATCCCCCAAACTTTTCGATCAACCTTTTCATTTTAATAAAGACCAAAAAAATGGTCATTTTTGAAATTATAAGCATTAGCAGGTTGTTAGAAACTGAAATCAAACAGTTTTCAACTCAAAACTTTATTCTAGGTGATGTTACATTTTCAGATAGGACCCCTTGTTTGAAAGGAGCTTCTGAACTCTCTCGTCCATTGAATTTGTCAGGTTTTGGATGGTTTCTGCTTCAATTGTTTTGCATGAGGACAGAATACCCTCCCAGAGCTGTTGCTTAGATGTGAACTGCCTCCCGCCATCATAGACACTCCTTTTAATGATGCTCCAAAGGTTCTGAATGGGGTACAGGTCAGGGGAGCATGGGGGTCACACCATAAGTTTGTCCCCTTTTATGCCCATATCAGCCAGAGATGCAGATGTTTTATGTGCAGCATGAGATGGTGCATTATCATGCAGAAAAATGATCTTGCTGTGAAATACACGGTTCTTCTTCTTGAACCATGGCAGGAAGTGCTGTTTAAGAAAATCCACATACATTATGGAGTTCATCTTTAGCGCCTTCAGGGATCCTAAAGGGGCCGACAATCTCTCTCCCCATGATTCCAGCCCAAAACATTACTCCACCTCCTCCTTGTTGGCGCTGTAGAAGTGTTTGCGTGGGGTGTCCATCAACCAGCCATCCTCCACTCCATCCATCTGGACCATCGAGCGCTGCACGGCACTCATCCGTGAACAAAACAGTTTTGAAATCAGTCTTCATGTAATGTTTGGCCCACTGGAGCCGTTTCTGCTTGTGTGAAGTGGATAGAGGAGGTCGACAGGATGGCGTATGCACAGCTGCAAACCTCTGAAGGACCCTGCATCTTGTTGTTCGGGGGACGTTGGAGGCACAAGCAGCTTCAAAAACTTGTCTGCTGCTATGACAAGGCTTTTTTGCCGCTGCTCTTTCAACCTGACGTAATTGCCTGTAGGAAAGAGTCCTCAATTTGCCCTTATCAGCACCAACACGTGTGTACTGTGAATCAGCTACATACTTCTTGATTGCCAAGACACTTCATCCTGATCATCGCACAATGTTGATTGTAGTCATGCCTTGACCTAAACACTCCACAATTTGTTGCTTCTCAGCAGCCGACACATCCTTTTTCTTTCCCATTTTGGCAGAAAATGTAGGCTGCTTAATAATGTGAGACAGCCTTCTTAAGTAGTCTTGTCTTTCATTGGACACACCTGCCAAACTAATTAGCATAGGTGTCTGCAATTGCTTACAGTGATATAAAGAGCCCTGACACACCTCACCATCAATGAGTTTAACTGACAAACAAATTCTTCCCTTATCACTCCTAAACACTTTTTGCATAATAATTTGGAACACAGTGTACATGTGCTTTTCCACAAAACACCAGTGGTTCACGTAGTGAATCTTACAGTTCTAACTTGCCAACCGTGGTCTGTATGGAGTTGTTCAATAAAGGGCCCAAAATTAAGATAACATAGATGGGAGAGGTCTCTATGAATAGGAATTCCTAAGTATTTGATACCCTGTGAGGGCCAGGCAAAGGGAAAGTTGGACTGGATGGAATCGTATATGGATTTGGGGAGGGAGACATCGAGGGCCTCAGACTTCGCTGCATTGATTTTAAAATTTGACCATGTAACAAAGTGATCTATTTCAGCCATAACAGCATGGATGGATATATGTGATTGAGTGATATATACTAGGACATCATCAGCAAATAGAGAGCACTTGTACTCGGTGCCTCCCACCTCAATCCACCTAATATTGGGGTTATGGCGAATTGATGAGAGCAGGTGCTCCGTCACTAGGATGTATAAGAGAGGGGACAGAGGACATCCCTGCCTTGTCCCATTGGTGACTGTGAAAGGTGATGAAAATGTTCTGATGCACCCCCTGGGCCATGGGACACCCGGAGCCGGACCCTTTTTGGTGGATGCTGGTGGTTGTAGTCTTCGTGGCGGCGACCCGATTCCGTGGCTCAGGGTGGTCAAACCAGTGGCGGAACTATTTATGTGGTTTTGATGTTTAAATGTCCGACTACGCCACCCGTGGATTGCGGTCAGAGTGAACCGCCGCTGCAGGGCAGACCGCTGAGGCTGGTGTTGTGGGTGCAGCAGAGCGTAGCATAACTCCCCACGGGAGGAGTATAGCCTCAGGGCAGTGTATGCGGAGGATGGGGGTGATGGTGCAGGGCAGCAGCAGTAACGACACGGAGTCAGTGATGCAGTCCAGGGCCTTTACTCACAGTTCTTATTATCCAGACCACGTCTGCAGGTAACGGCTGCCCGCGTCGTACTGTGCTCACCAGGTGAGGGGCTCAGACAACTCCCAGATAACTTTGGAGCGCTTCACAGGACCCCCTTTGTGTTTCCTTTGTCTGGCCTTTCTTACCAACCCTTCTGTCCGGCTGCCTCGGGCCTCCTCTTGGTAAACTTGGCGCCAGTTTCCCTGACCCTATGTGGTGCCTTCCTAGCGGGTGTAGCGAGGGGCTGCACCACATAAAATGTCACAGCCTCCGGTTTCTAGCTGAGGGTCATTTCCTGCCTCCACTAGTTTCGGGGACCGGTCTCCCCCTTTGGCCTGACCCCTCCACGCAGGTGGATTCGGGCGTGCGGTGGCGACTCGCCCGTCCGCACCCCTGGGATCCCTTCATTCCTCGTTCCTGGAGCCTTCTCCGCTCCTCTTCCTTCCTTCTCCCTCTTCCAGGCCTGGGCCTCTGTTACTAGTCCCGCCTCCGGAGCAGAGCTCATGCAGAGCCCCTGCTCCCTGCCACTTCTGCTCAGACTTCTCTGCACTGAACTAAGATGGTGCCCACCTTTTATACTCCCTTCTCAATGCACCCAGGAACTGCTTCCTCCCTGCTCCTGCACTACAGGGTTCCCCTTCCTCAGTGTTCCCTCCCCCCACTCCAGCCAGGGACAGGGACTGTCGTGCCCATCTCAGAGGCATATTGGTCGCCCTGCCCCACGGCAATGTGGTGTAATGCATGCTGGTGTCGGGTCCTGATCCACACTGCATCCTTACCTGAGAGTGAGATATCACACCTCTTGGTGAGGTGCAATACCTCTGTAGCAACCGAGCCCTCAGGGTGCTGCAGTTCCATTTATCTTCAGCCTAGGTGACGTATTGTGATACAGGGCCGTGATTTTGGCTATAAAAGGGTCCCCTAGACCCCTACCCCAAGCTTTTTAAGAGAATCATATATGGCGTGCCAGGAGACTCTATGGAATGCTTTCTCAGCATCCAACGAGAGTATCTAATTACAAATTTTTAACTGCATCTAGCCCAGGAAATACTTTGTGCCTAGTAGCAGTGTCTGCTAGTCAGCGGATTATCCCGGCTGTTAAGCAAGCTACACCACCTGTAGTTTAGACACTTAATTTTTTCAAAGGAAATGCTTCGGGACCATGGGATACTCAGTGAAGAGCATCAGGAGGCACCCCAAGGCATAGGGGCTGGGACTGGCAGTAGGATGCCTTGTGGTGGACAGCCGAGCTCGATCCTTATAAAAGCTTTTTAACTGCAGCAGCTTTAGTGGACGCTACTGGAGCTGGAATTACGCGGCTGCTGGCATGAGACTTGCCCTCCAATAGATCCTTGTAAATGGATTTAAAGTGTATTCATTCAAATTAGAGAGACAATTTAAATTAAAAAGCTTAGAGCTGCCTCCACCACAGGGGGGCTCGCTCGACCCACCAGCGGACAGGCACCAGTATTGGGAGAAGGGGGCTGGCCATCAGGGTTCACCGCGGCTCTGGCACAAACCCGGCGACACGGAGGTGGCACGGGCAGGAGCGGACTGGCCGTGTCGGCTTCTCACTTTTTGGATTTTAGAAGGGCATGACATGCCTATATCTGTGTCTCCCCCTCCTTTTACTCCTCCACCTCTTTTATTTTTGCATGACTATATGTACTTGTCACTTTTCCATGTGTTAGTTATGTCTTCTGAGCAGTTTGTCAGCTTTTGGACACCTTTGAAGGTGTTTTCTATGTGTTTCTATGTGTTTTTGTTTGCCAGCCATTGGTTTTAACGGTGTTCGAAGGTGTTCGACGAACAGTTCGACGAACAGTTCAGCGAACACACGGGTGTTCGACGAACCGAACCGAACTCGAACACTACGG
This sequence comes from Phyllobates terribilis, assembly GCF_046119375.1. Classification (NCBI taxonomy): domain Eukaryota; kingdom Metazoa; phylum Chordata; class Amphibia; order Anura; family Dendrobatidae; genus Phyllobates; species Phyllobates terribilis. Next base: position 309,979,071 of record NW_027362763.1, on the reverse strand, counting down.
GGGTGGCTCAACACTAATTATAATGGACCCGACATAGTACTTCATACAATAAAATCGGCACCACATAGTGCTCCATACAGTATAATGGTCCCACATAATGCTCCATACAGTATAATGGCCCCACATAGTGCACCATACAGTATAATGTCCCCATATAGTGCTCCATACGTTATGATGGCCCAACATAATGCTCCATACAGTGTAGTGGGCCCCACATAGTGCTTCATATAGTATAATGCCGCACATAGTGCACCATACAGTATAATGGCCTCACATAGTGCTTCATACAGTGTAATGGGCCCCACATAGTTCTCCATACAGTATAATGGGCCCCACATAGTGCTCCATACAGTATAATGGTTTCATATAATGCTGCATACAGTATAATGGCACAACAAAGTGCTCCATACATGTGTATATATATTACAAAGGACTGAGCAGTAAAAAATTTGGTTGTTCTTTTATATTTTAAAAAATATGAAAGTATTATAGATGAGGGTATTTTTTGAAATTCAAATTCATCAAATTTAACACATTTTCCCCAAAATGTGATTCACTGCATAACAATTCATGAAAAAGGAACTTACTTGATGTAAAACATAGTAATAAGTAGAGATGAGTGAATTTTTTAAAATTTGAATTTGCCAACTAAATTTGCTCGAATCTCAATATTCGAAAGGTTCTAAATACTCAGAAACTACAGGTGGGGGAGATTAGAGAGAGAACCCTGCTGGCCATAGTAGCTTACACTCTGTAGGAGAGGAAGGACCCTGCTGACCATAAAAGCTTACACACTGCAGAAGAGAAAGAGGACCTGGTTGACCATAAGTGCTTATACACTACAGAAAAGAGAGACTTGGAAATTATGCTCCACTGGTGATCTCCGATGCCTAAGGTACTGACCACCACTGTACAAGGTATGATAGTCCACTACATGTCATAGCTGCAGGACATTATGGGGAGCCTGGACAAACAAAGACATTAGTCCACTCTCTGATGCTTCAGTAGTGTGGAAAATGGTGGCAGGTCAAGTTTTTATTTTTATTTTTTCGCAAACCTCGAATCGGAAGTATTCATGTGAAGCTGCAAGTTTTGGGAAATTTGACTTGAACTCAATTTTCTGCAGATCAAACTGCTCTTTTCTAGAAAGTATGCCATTGCGCTGTATTATTTAATGGCCTGTTGGTTAATATCAGTTTAATATTCGTTTACATGGTGATGTCGTTTTGACATTACTAAGGCTGTATTTGTGTTAAAGAACTTAAAAAGAGTTGGATTCAGTCTTTCTTAGGAGTCCTCAGGATGTTATAAATGTCTTCTCAGGGCAATTGGAGGCTTTGCTGTACTGTGATTCATGATGAATCGATTCACTGCAAATACATTTTTTGGGAGAAATTTGTCAAACTTGGCGAATTCAAATTTCAAAAGATTACATTATCTCTAATGAAAAGCAATGTTTAGAGGTCAAAGGGGGAATTTGGCAAACATTTAATTCCATGCCCTTTACCACCTTACACAGGGGCCCCTGGGTGTGTGCCTGCGGTCTTCCACTACATGTTTGTCCAAGTATGCTTGGGTGTCTGAGACAAAATGCATAGGGTCAGTGTGTTACACTGTGCCACTATACCCTAGCTGCACTCTTGTGAACAATGTAAGGTAGCTCTCACTAGCTATCACCTTACTGACGTGCCCCAGCCTGGCTGACCCCGTATTCTTTCATGTTTATCTCCAGGTCTGGCTAACACTGGGACCTTCTTTAACTCTTCCAGATTAGGTGCTTCACTTGCCTTCTATGAGGAAACTGCTGCCACTCTAGGATTGCTGGTTCAATAACTTGCTCCCTTGCTGATCTTTTGCTTCCTCACACACACCCAGTGATGATAGCCTTTCTCTGAGGGTGTCCTTTCTTTCCTTCAGTTCACTATCAACTAACTAAAAAACCAGGAATTCACACACTAGTCCCCATTACTCCTCCACAACAATATGTCGCCCCTACAGTTAACCCTGTCACCAATGACCAACAAGAACTGCAGCCTCCATAAGGATAAAACATGCAATAAAATACAATTTGCATACAATACAACAACAGGGGTTTCAGAAGGGGTGTCAGCCATCAACTCCACCTTTACAGAGGCTCTGTAACTTTAAATCTGATGGCATCTGTTGGCAGAAATATAATAGGGTAGTTGACAAATACATGTGTGTACATTTTTGGGCAAAATCCCTCTTTTTCTGTTTAAACAAAACAACCAGTTGCAGTGTGGTGCTGTAAGCTCGTCACATTGGTCACCTATCTGCACATTATACAATGAAAAACCACAGGTGACTTGATTCATTGCTAAATTGTTGCTTGAAAAGTGCTTTTATATAACATTTTATGTCTCAATCTCAGCACAAATTGCTTATGTTAGCTATCACACTGGGGTAAATTGAAGTGAATGTGGATTTTTAAAACTAAAGAAAACTAAAAATTTACAACAAAATATATGCATCTAGATAATGCTGTAGTTTTAATAAAAAGTTTCATGCTCAAGACCATTATTTAAAACTCAGGGCCAGTGCTTCAAAACATGAATCCCTGGATAGGAAGCAAAATTCGTCTTCTGCTTATTATCTAGCACACACATTCATATGCGAGTTTCACCAGAATATTTATATTTAAATATGTCCAAAAGCTAAGTAATACCATACCATGCCCATACAGTACTGCTATTCTGTGCCCTAATAATACCACTCTCCAATAGCTCTTTACCGTCTCAAAAAATTATTGCCATATTTTGCCTGAATAACATTGCCATACTTTCTCACACAATAGTAATATTCATGCCGTAATATTGAAGGAGGTAAATTGGGTAAAAAGGTCTAGCAGCAGGAAATGTGTTAAGATACTAAAATAACTGTGACAAAGTCACAGAATATTGGTGGGGAGATATGTTTCACTGAGGCTATTAGCTTCAGTGGTGTGAAACATGGAAGTTTTTCTCCTGCATAGTAGGTGCAGAGAGGGTTAAACAGCCATATTTAAAAGGGCATGTTTTATAGGTGGATGGCTACAGTGCGGGCAGGAGGCCATCCACCATATCTCCACCTCATGGAGTGGTCTTGGCTTTAAATAGCCAGCCTTCGGATTCAGGTATGGTTCAGTATCTGAAAAGGCTTGCTCCAGAGCAGAGTTTGCATGTGTTGTGCTGAACTGTGTGTGGCAAACCCTGAGTGGCCGGACCCCGGCCGATATACGGACTGTGCTGAATCTTTGTATTTTGTTTGCCTTTATGCCGAATGGGCTGTGTTTACTTTATGGACTCCAGGTTGGTTTATGACGTTTTAATAAACCAACCCGAAATTTAAAGAGACAGTATTCCGTGTCTACCTCTGCATACAGCTGAGCAAGCCACTTTACCACATAACCAATACTAACCTGTTCAATTTGAACATATACTCTTAAAACAGAATACTCAGGGAAGCACTGGACTACATTAAGAGCAAAAATGGTCACTTTTTACAATGTGACAAGCCCTCTTTAATCTATTTTTTTAAAAATCGCTGGTAGTCAGTAAAGGCTCACATGCTTCATTCTTGACGCTACTATTCCTTGAGATTCCTTTAGGAAATGGGGGGCTGCACAACTGCTCAGATAATTCTCCTGAAAATTTTGCTACTCTTTAATACACATACAGTGGCATGTAAAAGTTTGGGCACCCCCGGTCAACATAACTGTTATTGTGAATAGTTAAGCAAGTTGAAGATGCAATTATCTTTAAAAGGCCTAAAGTTAAAGATGACACATATACTTTTCATCTTAGGCAAAAATATATATATATTGTATTTTTTTTCTTTTGTAAAATTACAAAAAGGGAAATGGGCTGATGCAAAAGTTTAGGAACCCTTGGAAATTTGTTTGCTCAGATAACTTTGACCAAGGTTTCAGACCTTAATTAGTTTGTTAGGGTTATGGCTTGTTCACTATCATCATTAGGAAAGATCAGGTGATGCAAATTTCCCAGCTTTATAAATACACAGCCTCCTCTAAACTTGTGCCAAAAAGCAGAAGCCATGGGTTCTTCTAAGCAGCTGCCTAGCACTCTGAAAATGAAAATGGTAAACGCCCACAAAAGCAGAAGAAGGCTATAAGAAGATAGCAAAGTGTTTTCAAGTTGCCCTTTCCTCAGTTCAAAATGTAATTAAGAAATGGCAGTTAACAGTAACTGTGGAGGTCAAGATTAGGTCAGGAAGACCAAGCAAAATTTCAGTGATAGCTGCTCATAGGATTGCTAGAGAGGCAAATCAAAACACCCACTTCACTGCAAAAGACTTTCAGAAAGATTTAGCAGACTCAGAACAGTAGAACAATGTACCACAACTCCAGAAGTACCTGCACAATTATGGCTTTCATGGAAGAGTCATCAGTAAAAAAACTCTCCTATGTCATCACCATTAAATTTAGTGTCAGAAGTATGCAAAAGAACATCTAAACAAGCCTGATGCATTTTGAAAAAAAGTCCTGAGGATCGATGAGGTTTAAAAAAACTCTTTAGCCATAATGATCAAAGGTACAGTACAGACCAAAAGTTTGGACACACCTTCTCATATAAAGATTTTTCTGTATTTTCATGACTATGAAAATTGTACATTCACACTGAAGGCATAAAAAAATGAATTAACACATGTGGAATTATATACTTAACAAAAAAGTGTGAAACAACTGAAAATATGTCTTATATTTTAGGTTCTTCAAAGTAGCCACCTTTTGCTTTGATGACTGCTTTGCACACTCTTGGCATTCTCTTGATGAGCTTCAAGAGGTAGTCCCCGGAAATGGTTTTCACTTCACAGGTGTGCCCTGTCAGGTTTAATAAGTGGGATTTCTTGCCTTATAAATGGGGTTGGGACCATCAGTTGTGTTGTGCAGAAGTCTGGTGGATACACAGCTGATAGTCCTACTGAATAGACTGTTAGAATTTGTATTATGGCAAGAAAAAAGCAGCTAAGTAAAGAAAAACGAGTGCCCATTATTACTTTAAGAAATGAAGGTCAGTCAGTCCAAAAAATTGGGAAAACTTTGAAAGTGTCCCCAAGTGCAGTTGCAAAAACCATCAAGCACTACAAAGAAACTGGCTCACATGAGGACCGCCCCAGGAAAGGAAGACCAAGAGTCACCTCTGCTTCTGAGGATAAGTTTATCCAAGTCACTAGCCTCAGAAATTGCAGGTTAACAACAGCTCAGAATAGAGACCAGGTCAATGCCACACAGAGTTCTAGCAGCAGACACATCTCTACAACAACTGTTAAGAGGAGACTTTGTGCAGCAGGCCTTCATGGTAAAATAGCTGCTAGGAAACCACTGCTAAGGACAGGTAACAAGAAGAAGAGACTTGTTTGGGCTAAAGAACACAAGGAATAGACATTAGACCAGTGGAAATCTGTGCTTTGGTCTGATGAATCCAAATTTGAGATCTTTGGTTCCAACCACCGTGTCTTTGTGCGACGCAAAAAAAGGTGAACGGATGGACTCTACATGCCTGGTTCCCACCATGAAGCATGGAGAAGATGTGATGGTGTGGGGGTGCTTTGCTAGTGACACTGTTGGGGACTTATTCAAAACTGAAGGCATACTGAACCAGCATGGCTACCACAGCATCTTGCAGAGGCATGCTATTCCATCCAGTTTGCGTTTAGTTGGGCCATCATTTATTTTTCAACAGGACAATGACCCCAAACACACCTCCAGGCTGTGTAAGGGCTATATGATCAAGAAGGAGAGTGATTGGGTGCTATGCCAGATGACCTGGCCTCCACAGTCACCAGACCTGAACCCAATCGAGATGGTTTGGGGTGAGCTGGACCGCAGAGTGAAGGCAAAAGGGTCTGGGAACTCCTTCAAGAATGTTGGAAGACCATTTCTGGTGACTACCTCTTGAAGCTCATCAAGAGAATGCCAACAGTGTGCAAAGCAGTCATCAAAGCCAAATGTGGCTACTTTGAAGAACCTAGAATATAAGACATATTTTCAGTTGTTTCACACTTTTTTGATAAGTATATAATTCCACATTTGTTAATTCATAGTTTTGATGCCTTCAGTGTGAATGTACAATTTTCATAGTCAAGAAAATACAGAAAAATCTTTAAATGAGAAGGTGTGTCTAAACTTTTGGTCTGTACTGTATGTGTGGAGAAAAAAGGGCACAGAATTTCAGGAAAAGAACATCTCACCAATAGTGTTGAGCGATACCTTCCGATATCAGGAAATATCGTATCGGATTGGATCGGCCGATACCCAAAAAGTATCGGATATCGCCGATTCCGATACCGGAAACCAATGCAAGTCAATGGGACACAAATATCGGAATGAAAATAAACCCTTTCTTTCCTTGTAGGTTAATTCTACATGAAGTAAAACAACTAAGAATAATGTAGAATGTATTATGCGAAAAGCCGGCAATTCATCAGCGGCATTCACCGGTACCCGACAATTTACAACAGAAAGAATAGAGCATCACACATAGATTAGATAGATAGAACCATGTCAGTCACATATATATGAAGTACAGTGACAGTGTTGCTTACAGAACTTGTCATTTAGTGTAAAGGATTTATTTAAAAAAATATTAGTGTTTTCGTGCAACGTCTCTTTAAAAAAGCCGGCCGGCAATTCAGCATCTGTACCCGACAATTTATAAAAGACAGAATAGAGCTTCACACATAGATTAGATAGATAGAAACATGTCAGTCACATATCTATGAAGTACAGTGACAGTGTTGCTTACTGTACTTGTCATTTAGTGTAAAGGATTTATTTAAAAAAATATTAGTGTTTTCGTGCACCGTCTCTTTAAGAAAGCCGGCCGGCAATTCAGCAGCGGTACCCGACAATTTAGAATAGAAGGAATAGAGAATCATACATAGATTAGATAGATAGAAACATGTCAGTCACATATATAAGAAGTACAGTGAAATTGTTGATTACTGTACTTGTCATTTAGTGTTAAAATAAAGGATTTATTAAAAAAAAAATTGGCGTGGGGCTCCCCTTAATTTTAGTCTCTAGCGGAGGTTAAGCAGACGGCTGGGGCAGATGTTTGAAGCCTGGGAAGGGGGTAATACCCACGGAGCTTCCCAGGCTACTAATATCAGCCCCCAGCTGAATACCTAGCCTTTACTAGCTATTAAAATGGGGGAACCCCCCCAAAAAAATAACGTGGGGTCCCCCCTAATTTAATAGCTAGCAAAGGCTAGGCAGACAGCTGGGGGCTGATTTTAATAGCCCAGGAAGGGTGCCATGAATATTGGCCCCCTCCCAGGCTAGAAACACCAGCCGTCAGCCGCCCCAGAAATGGCGCATCCATAGGATGCGCCAATTCTGGCACTTAGCCTCGCTCTTCCCACTGCCCTGTAGCGGTGGCAGTGGGGTAATAGGGCTGGGGTTGCTGTCAGCTTATAATGCCAGCTGACATCAAGCCCAGATTAGTAATGGAGAGGCGTCTATAAGACACCCCCATTACTAACCCCATAGTCAAAGTTAAAGAAAAACACAAACACCCAGAATAAAGTCCTTTAATTGAAATAAACACACAATTCTTTATTGTTCTAAATTAAACCATACTTACTGAGACACTGAGAAGCGCAGGCATGCTTGCGCTCCTCAGTGTCTGGCTGTGACGGCATAAAGATGAGCCGAGGTCATGTCCAATGAACTCAGCTCACCTCATGCACGTCACTGACAGCGTGGGAAAATTCTCACGCTGAAGCGCTGAGTGCAGGAGAATTTTCCCACGCTGTCAGTGACGTGCATGAGGTGAGCTCATGTCCAATGAACTCAGCTCACCTCATGCACGTCACTGACAGCGTGGGAAAATTCTCCTGCACTCAGCGCTTCAGCGTGAGAATTCTCCCGCGCTGTCAGTGACATACATGAGGTGAGGTCATGTCCAATGAACTCAGCTCACCTCATGCACGTCACTGACAGCGTGGGAAAATTCTCACGCTGAAGCGCTGAGTGCAGGAGAATTTTCCCACGCTGTCAGTGACGTGCATGAGGTGAGCTGAATTCATTGGACATGACCTCGGCTCATCTTTATGCCGTCACAGCCAGACACTGAGGAGTGCAAGTATGCCTGCGCTTCTCAGTGTCTGCGGGATGACAGGCTGGATGGCAGCGTTCTGCTGCGGTCCAGCCTGTCATCTCGATGTAGCAGAGCTGAAGCTGTCGTGGGAGCCATGGAAAGGTAAGGATGAGGTTGCTTTATTATTTTACTTTTATTGCAGGAGATCGTTGGCTTCAGCTGGAATGGGCGTGACTGTAAGTATGGTTTAATTTAGAACAATAAAGAATTGTGTGTTTATTTCAATTAAAGGACTTTATTCTGGGTGTTGTGTTTTTTTAAATACTTTACTAGAAATTCATGGTGGTCATGTCTAATATTGGCGTGACCCCATGAATTTCGGGCTTAGGGCCAGCTGATAATGCCAAGCTGGCCTTAACCCCTTTATTACCCAGTGAGCCACCGCACCAGGGCCCTGGATGAGTTGGGTACAGCGCCAGAAGATGGCGCTTCTATGAACGAGCCATTTTCTGGGGCGGCTGCGGACTGCAATTTGCAGCGGGGGTGGCCCAGAAAGCTTGGGTCTCCCTGCGCTGCGGATTCCAGCCCCCAGCTGCCTAGTTGTACCTGGCTGGGCACAAAAATAGGGCGAAGCCCCACGCATTTTTTTTTTAAATTATTTCATGAAATTCATGGAATAATTAAGAAAAAAAGGGCTTCCCTATATTGTTGTGTCCAACCAGGTACAAATAGGCAGCTGGTGGTTGGGGGCAGCCCGTTCCTGCCTGCTGTACCTGGCTGGACACAAATATAGTGCGAAGCCCCACGTCAATTTTTTTTAAATTATTTCAGGAAATTCATGAAATAATTAAAAAAAATTGATGTGGGGCTTCGCCCTATATTTGTGTCCAGTCAGGTACAGCAGGCAGGAACGGGCTGCCCCCAACCACCAGCTGCCTATTTGTACCTGGTTGGACACAACAATATAGGGAAGCCCTTTTTCTCTTAATTATTCCATGAATTTCATGAATTTTAAAAAAAAAATACGTGGAGCTTCGCCCTATTTTTGTGTCCAGCCAGGTACAACTAGGCAGCTGGGGGCTGGAGTCTGCAGCGCAGGGGGGCCCAAGCTTTCTGGGCCCCACCCGCTGCAAATTGCAGTCCGCAGCCGCCCCGGAAAATGGCGCGTTCATAGAAGCGCCATCTTCTGGCGCTGTACCCAACTCATCCAGGGCCCTGGTGCGGTGTCAGTGACGTGCATGAGGTGAGCTGTGTTCATTGGACATGACCTCGGCTCATCTTTATGCCGTCACAGCCTGACACTGAGGAGCGCAAGCATGCCTGCGCTTCTCAGTGTCTGCGGGATGACAGGCTGAATTGCAGCGTTCTGCTGCAGTCCAGCCTGTCATCTCGATGTAGCAGAGCTGAAGCTGTCGTGGGAACCATGGAAAGGTAAGGATGATGTTGCTTTATTATTTTTCTTTTATTGCAGGAGATCGTTGGCTTCAGCTGGAATGGGCGTGACGGTAAGTATGGTTTAATTTAGAACAATAAAGAATTGTGTCTTTATTTCAATTAAAGGAATTTTTTCTGGGTGTTTGTGTTTTTTTTAAATACTTTACTAGAAATTCATGGCAGTCATGTCTAATATTGGCGTGACCCCATGAATTTCGGGCTTAGGGCCAGCTGATAATGCCAAGCTGGCCTTAACCCCTTTATTACCCAGTGAGCCACCGCACCAGGGCCCTGGATGAGTTGGGTACAGCGCCAGAAGATGGCGCTTCTATGAACGCGCCATTTTCCGGGGCGGCTGCGGACGGCAATTTGCAGCGGGTGGGGCCCAGAAAGCTTGGGCCTCCCTGCGCTGCAGATTCCAGCCCCCAGCTGCCTAGTTGTACCTGGCTGGACACAAAAATATGGCGAAACCCCACGTATTTTTTTTTTAAATTATTTCATGAAATTCATGGAATAATTAAGAAAAAAAGGGCTTCCCTATATTGTTGTGTCCGGCCAGGTACAAATAGGCAGCTGGTGGTTGGGGGCAGCCCGTTCCTGCCTGCTGTACCTGGCTGGACACAAATATAGGGCGAAGCCCCACATAAATTTTTTTTAATTATTTCATGAATTTCCTGAAATAATTAAAAAAAAATTGACGTGGGGCTTTGCACTATATTTGTGTACAGCCAGGTACAGCAGGCAGGAACGGGCTGCCCCCAACCACCAGCTGCCTATTTGTACCTGGTTGGACACAACAATATAGGGAATCCTTTTTTTTCTTAATTATTCCATGAATTTCATGAAATAATTAAAAAAAAAAAACCGTGGAGCTTCTCCCTATTTTTGTGTCCAGCCAGGTACAACTAGGCAGCTGGGGGATGGAATCTGCAGCGCAGGGAGGCCCAAGCTTTCTGCCCCCCCGCTGAAAATTGCAGTCTGCAGCCGCCCCGGAAAATGGCGCGTTCATAGAAGCTGGATGCTGTACCTGGCTGGCATACAAAAATATGGCGAAGCCCACGTCAAAAGTTTTGGGAAAAATTAATTAAAAAATAAATAATAATTTAGGGACTGCATCTTTATTAACTCCTCACATGTTATTTAGTGTTAAAATAAAGGATTTATTTTAAAAAAAAATGGCGTGGGATCCCCCATAATTTTAGTCTCTAGCGGAGGTTAAGCAGACGGCTGGGGCAGATGTTTGAAGCCTGGGAAGGGGGTAAAACCCACGGAGCTTCCCAGGCTACTAATATCAGCCCCCAGCTGAAAACCTAGCCTTTACTAGCTATTAAAATGGGGGACCCCCCCAAAAAAATGACGTGGGGTTCCCCCTATTTTAATAGCTAGCAAAGGCTAGGCAGACAGCTGGGGGCTGATATTAATAGCCCAGGAAGGGTGCCATGAATATTGGCCCCCTCCCAGGCTAGAAACACCAGCCGTCAGCCGCCCCAGAAATGGCGCATCCATATGATGCGCCAATTCTGGCACTTAGCCTCGCTCTTCCACGCTGCCCTGGTGCGGTGGCAGGGGGTAATAGGGTTGGGGTTCATGTCAGCGCCAGCTGCCATGAAGCCCAGGTTAGTAATGATGGGCGTCTATAAGACACCCCCATTACTAACCTACAAAGTGTTAAAAAGAAAACACACACTACACCCAGAAAAAAATAATTTATTTGAAATAAAACAGACCATTTTATTTAATTCTTAGTTTACTAAAAATAATAGTTACCTGTCCACATTCCTGCGCTGATCTCCCATGCACAGCTGTCACATCTGGAGATGGTGACAGCTGTGCATGGCTGCTGTAAGCTCACGCTGCCGGGAACACGTCCGCTCCCGGCAGCGGGAGCCCCTGACTGAGGTCACCGGAGTGCATTCAGTCAGCGCTGCTCCGGAGACCTCCTTTACGTCAGTGCTGTACCGTGGGAATTTCTCACGATACAGCAGGTCCGTAAAGGAGCTAACCGGAGCAGCGCTGCCTGAACTCCGGTGAACCCTTACGGCCCCGTCATTCTAGCGGCGGCGGCGGTTCAGAGCGGTCACATTCTATGTGGCTGCTCTAAACTGGAGATCTTCGTGGGACACTCGTGGACTACTACGGAGGGGTAAGGATAAGGTTGTGGTTTATTATTTTATATTTTATTACAGGAGATCGATGGCTTCGGGGAATTAGGTGTCTAGGTGAGTATAGGTGTAGTTTTTTATTTTTTACTTTATTTTAGGTGGCGATCGGCGGGGACAGGTAATGTATGAACTAATTTATTGTAGGTAACCACTGGCCACCAATGACATGTATTTAAAATTTATTGGGGACACAGTAGGGCAATTTAAATAGCAGGATCAGGCTGATGGGAACTACTGCTCCCATCGAGCTGATCCTGCTAGCACGAGTGGACCGGGGACAGACATAGGCCGATGGGAGTAGTAGTGTCACATCGGCCTATGTCTGCCTGCACGCACAGACACCGCGCACACCCGCACAAACATCGCACAGACACTCCGCACACACACGCAGACATCGCACACACACCCCGCACACACACGCACAGACACCCGCACACACACTAATCATGACCGGTCTGATGGTCTGGGAGGTGAGGCTGACCTGTGCGGCCGTGGGAATGTTCATGTGAGTTCATGCAATGCAGTCAAGCATGAACTCACATGAACCCTCTGAGGGCACCGCGGCGACTTCAAATGAATAGCTGATCAGCATCACCTGATACCTCAGCTGTTCATTTGAAATAACCGGCGGGAAAGCGCAGCACAGAACGGGAAAGCCGGTGGTGAAGTCTTTTCACTGCCGGCTTCCCCGCCCGGGTCCTTCGCTCCTTGGTGCTGCGCTCCCCGCCCGGTCCTAATTTACGATTGGGATGGGAGGTGGCGAGGGGAGCGGAGGATCGGGGTGGGAGGCTGCGGGGAAGCAGTATGGGGCTGTGTGATTGTTTAAAAGCCGGCGGCTTTTTACCGCGCGCCGGCTTTTAAACAATCAGGAGAATTCTCCCCCGCTGGGATGGCATTCTGATGACAGGCTGGATCGCGCTGCCATCCAACTTGTCATCCTTCACAGACACTGCAGAGCTCAGGCATTATGGGAACTTCCGATTCCGGTTTTCGATATTGTAAAAGTATCGGAATTAAGTATCGGAATTCCGATACCGCGAATATCGGCCGATACCCGATATTTCAGTATCGGAATGCTCAACACTACTCACCAATCATTAAGCATGGGGGTGGAACAATCATGCTTTGGAGTTGTGTTGCAGCAAAAGTCATGGGGAACATTTCACGGGTAGAGGGAAGAATGGATTCAATGAAATTTCAACAAATTCTTGATGCAAACATAACACCATTTGTAAAAAAGCAGAAGTTGAAAAGAGGATGGCTTCTACAATTGGATAATGATCCTAAACACATGTCAAAATACACAATAGACTACCTGAAAAGGTGCAAGCTGAAGGTTTTGCAATGACCCTCACAGTCCCCTGATTTGAACATCATTGAAAATCTGTGGCTAGACCTCAAAATAGCAGTGGATGCAAGATGACCCAGGAATCTCGCAGAACTGGAAGAATTTTCCAAGGAAGAATGGATGAAAATCCCTCAAACAAGAATTGAAAGCCTCTTGGCTGATCTACAAAAAGCGTTTACAAGCAGTAATATTTTCAAAAGGGGTTGCTACTAGGTACAAACCATGCAGGGTGCCCAAACTTGTGCATCGGCCCATTTTAATTTTTGTAATTTTTAAAATGTAAAAGATGAAAATATATATATTTTTGCCTAAATACAAAGGAAATTGGTTGACTTTAACTTTAAGCCTTTTAGAGATCATTTTGTCTTCAACTTGCTTAACTGTTTACAATAACAGTACTTTTGACCATAGTGCCCTGCAGCTATGACATTTTATGGATTATCACAGATCAGCAGTTCCCAGTGGAGCACAGTATGTATGGCGGAGTTGTTTTCCTTCTCCAGAGTCACTCGGTAAGTTTCTCTTCTATAAAGTGTAAGCTCTTATGGTCAGCGGGATCCTCTCTCTCATACCTATAGAGTGTAAGCTCTTATTATCAGAGAGGTCCTCTCTCCTGTAGAGTGCAAGCTCTTATGGTCAGAAAGGCTCTTTTTATCTCCTCTCCCCCACGTGTATTTTACAAGTAATTACAAGCTTTCCAGTATTGAGATTTGCACAAATTTATTCTCCGCAAGTCAAATTTTGGGGGTAAATTTGATAAAGTAGGTGAATTTGAATTTCATAAATTCCACTCATCTTTATGTAGCACCCTGAGGATTCGGCTGCTACAGGGGTATTACACCTCAAGCCAGAGGTGTGGTATTCCACTCCCGGGTAAGGATGGAGTGTGGAACTGAGCTCAGAAAGCTGCATACACTACATACATCCCATTTCCGGGGGACAGACCGACGGTACTCCCACCAGTATATGTGCAGGTACGACAGTGTCTGTCCCTGGCTGGAGTGGGAGGGGGGGTGGAACATCCCAGTAGTGTAGGGGCAGATAGGGGGAGCAGTCTGGGTAATGCTAGGAGCTCATTGGGTGCTGGTCACCTGAGCTCACACATAGAGGGAGTATATAAGGTGGGAACCATCTTAGAACAGAGTCTTTTGTAGAGGTTTGGTCTGAAAGTCAACAGCCAGTCTTTTGTAGAGGTTTGGTCTGAAAGTCAACAGCCAGTCTTTTGTAGAGGTTTGGTCTGAAAGTCAACAGCCAGTCTTTTGTAGAGGTTTGGTCAGAAAGTCAACAGCCAGCTCCAAGGCCAAGAGAGAGAGAGAGGAGAAAGAAGGACCCAGAGGGGGAGAAGAGGGAACTCCAAGAACCCAAAATTAGACCAGAGGGTGAAGAGTTGGCACAAGGGTACCGGATCCCAAGCTGGTGGAGGGCACTAATCCTTAGCCAGAGACCGGAGGTCGTGGGCAGGATCTGCCACGACCACCCACTAAATCCACCCGGAAGGCAAACCGAGAATAGGGTCAGGGAACCCAGAGACAAGGGTTTTACCAACAAGAGGCCCGAGGGAGCCGGACATAGGTGGATCCCTGGTGGGGAAGGCCAGAGAGAAGGACAAGTCAGAAAGGGAGCTCAGGACTACGCTCCAGAATCACCTGGGGGTTGGCCGAGTCCAGGACCTGGTGGACGCAGCACGGCTCGGGCGGTCACTCAAGGCCGGAGTGACCAACACAAAAGCAGTAAGTAAAAACCCTGAACTGCACAGCCCGACTCTGAGTTTCAATACCATCCTCACTGCACCTCCACAACCACCATCCTCTGCAACTGACCCCCTGAGGCTATACCCCTCCCGTTGGGGGTTATACTACCTGAGCTGCACACACACCACCAGCCTCAGCGGACCCTGCTGCAGCGGCGGCCGTAGTGACCGCAAATCAACGGGTGGCGTAGTCGACACTAAAGAACATCCAGTAACATCTGTAGGACTGCCACACACTGAGCTTGACACCCTGGGCACGGACCGGGTCACCGCCACTCGGAGACTACAACCCCCACCTGATCCGGCTCCGGGTAATCCCCCAAACAACACTGGCCCAGGGGGCACGTCATTTACTTATTACTATGTTTTACATCATGTAAGCTCATTTTTCATTAATTGTTATGCGGTGATTAAACATCTAAAACAATCTAAGGGTCAATTGAATTTAGTAGATAAAAGTATAAGCTTAAAATAATTGTAAGAAATATATTTACCAGTTATACTACTGTTCTGACTGAGAACAACATCATGTTCCAGCCCTCTCTATTGTGGAACAGGTGCTATGATGGCAAATTAATTAGTCTGCAGAGGCGCACCTAGTTTTCAATCACTGCAGGCCTGAAATAGGTCAGGGCTATCACAAGAATGCCATCTGGGTTCCATTTACCCAAGGGAGACAATCAAAGTCTATAAATTACACATAACTGAAAAGGGCATGGGGCAATTAACCCTATTAGCCTTCATTTTTACAGTTTATGCTATGTCAACATGTATGCACTCTAAATAATATGTAACATTATACCAATGCTTCCTCAGTGACTCCACTTGTATATCATTAAGACTCTGCATTTCCTCCAAGGCTGTCAGATGCACACTCTGTAAGAAGGCTAAAATTAGCATTTAAATATAATACAGCAGCCGTGTAAGTTAAATACATGTATGTTTTCAGCTAAGACGGCTATAAAAATATAAATAGACATCTTTAATTTGACAACTTACAAAGGTGTATACTCATCTTGTAAATTGCTTCAGTTAAGTGAGAATCCTGTATCATTAACCTGCGCAGTTGTGATTGTCCAAGAAGGAAACTATTTGTTTTCTTGCTTCTATTTTGTTTGTTTTGATATGTTCCAATGAATCTCTTGGTCTTTGTGTATGTCTTGGTGAAGAATAGGCTCACGTGTAGGTGTATGAACTCTATTGCATTTCTTTGTGGTTTGAATTCAGCATTGCCATCTTCTAGGTACAGAGAATTTGTACCATTTATTTTCTACTTTACAATTTTTTTTTATCCTACTATCCTACTATATCATAATACCCATAATATTATTATATTGTAAAATTGATCCCACTATTGTTTTTATTAAAAAAACTATTTAATATATCGCTAATATATTTATATACAAAATCATACTTTGTGGTTCAAATACTAGACCATGATTCAATTCTGCAAAATAATTTAGATATCTGAGCCTGACTAGATGTATGTGCACACATCTTTTCCAGATGAAGTTTTTCCTTTTTGCATTTATTTGGTCATTTTCAATGCACTTTGCAGACATTTTTTTAACTCCATTCAACAATGAACAAACTGCAAGTGATTTTTCAAGCAAAAACGAAGGCAAAATGCTCAAAAAGATGGCAAGTCGTCATCTGTGTGTCTTTTAAGGCTTTCTATTGACTTGTATTGTAAAGTACAGAGCTTAATCAGCACAGAAACTACAAGAATGGTCTGCTCACCTGTTTTAAATGCTTGGCATTTTTGGAAACCTGAAGCTGTTGAACGATGCTCAAAAGAGTGAATATTTTTTTAAAGCGTTATTTTACATAGAAACGTATATTTCAATCTTTTGAACGTCTTCTAGATGTTTTTTTAGGTGGGTTTGTAGAGCGGACTCACCTAAAAAAAGCTTTGTGCACATGTACAGTACTCTAAGTCTTCTGTCCGAGATAAGAAATCTCTATTCCGTGTCACTCCTGTATGGAAGGAGACATATAACATCAGTGAATATGCGAACACTAGAGTTGAGTGAATCTACAAAAATTTGATTCAAGCAAATTTGTTAAATTCATAGAACAGTTGATTTGCATCAAATAAATCAAATGTAATTTTAAACTACAGGATGGGTTTAAAACATCTCTCAGTCTCTCCCTATACCTTTTCTGCCATAGAAAGTCCTTACATCTGTCCGTTTGTCTTCTGTCTTTCGACTTCCATCTTCATTTTAGGTTGGAAGTAGTGATGAGTGAGCACTAAAATGATCGGGTACTCGTTGTTAAAGTCGAGCTAATTGGAATGCTTGAGTGCTCGGACCAAATAACGAGCCCAATGTAAGTCTATGGGAAACTCAAGCATTTTTCCGGTGGCTCCCCCCAGCGGTCTGCAGAGGGCCTAAAAATTGCCCAAATCGATGGGAGCAGTGCTCAAATGACATGGGAACAGCATGGGGAAGACCCCTGGAAGCATTTATGACTCCCAGGTCACTGCTGTCAACAATGTTGTCAGAGGTATTACGCCACTTTTACGGACTCACAATAAAACATACAAAAATGAAACCAAAATGTATTTTCCTGGGAAATATGTTAAGGAACATCCTTTCCAGGCTAATGACTTGTATATAAGGCAAAATAAATATTCAAAAACAAAAATGCTCCTCCACACCTTGGGCTATGTTCACACGTAGCGTTTTTGATGCGTTTTTGCACTTTTGCATTGCTTTCAACCAAGACAAATGCATTCACCAGGAAATGTCATTTTAACATTTTACAACCTTATCTGGCCATATGGTGTGTGACACATCATCAGACACATCCTGTTTTATTTGTGATGTAGGGATCTGAAAGTAACAAAGCCTATTTTTATAGGGCCATCAGGCGGCCCATACTATTCTTCAAGGGCCAGCAGTCGGCCCTCGCTATTGTTAGAGAGCCATGCTTTGTTGTTCCCATTATTAACGAGTGGGTCTCCTATACTGTTATTGTGTATGCAGTGACTGCAACGGCTGCCAAAAATTTGGAGGAACTGTAATGCTCCTTGCAAGAGACATAGAGGTCGAAGGGCCTCCTGCAAAAAATGCTCCCATTATTAGGAAGTGTGTCTCCCAAACTGTTTGCCTATGCAATGAAGAAACGACTGTCAAAAATTTGGAGGAACTCCAATGCCCCTTGCAGGAGAAGCAGAGGTCGGAGGGACTCCTGCAAAAAATGCTCCCATTATTAGGAAGTGTGTCTCCAATACTGTTTGCCTATGCAGTGAAGCAACAGCTGCCAAAAATTTAGAGGAACTCCAATGTCCCTTGCAAGAGATGTAGATATGTTGATATGGTACATATGGTGGTGATATGGTGGTGGAGGATGAGGATGCGGAGAAGGAGGAGGACAAGGGCAAACAGACAAAATCAGGAAGCGTATACCCATGTCTGGGTGTGAAGACAGAGGTGCATGGGAATAGAGTTAGACCTCCCAAAAAAAAGACACTGTACTTGAGTTTATGTTACGCTGCTATCATTAGGTGGTGTTGAGAAGTCTGGCCCAATCCAGTCAGCATTCTGCTACCATCCAGCCTGGCATCTTAATGCCGTCCCAGCGTGGGAGAATTCTCCTGCTCAAGCGGTGATGTCATTTGCCGGCACCACATGCGCAGGAGAATTCTCCCACGCTGTCAGTGACGTGCATGAGGTGAGCTGAGTTCACTGGACATGAACTCGGTGTTATGTTCTGCTACCAAAGCTAAGGAAAGAGAGGAGATCTGTCCCTACTATAGGACTCAGCTGAATCCCTACGATGTAACAGGGAACCTGATCCTGCGATCAGACCTGCTAAAGTCCTAATCTAGTCTGTACGGAGACCTATAGATGTGGGGAGGGAATCCCTACAAGTACTAAGGACTGGGAGGAATATGGGACACCTCCTAACAGAAATAGTAGCAGACAGACGAACAAACAAAATAGATAGAACATAGAGGTCCGTAGACCAAGCAAACTAACAGAGCTAGATACAGAGCACAGGCTAGCTAGAAAGTAGATATACAATGAAGTCCAGCAAAGCCAGAAGGGCGGAGCAGGATTAAATAGGCCAACAAGGTCATGTGACCAGCAAAGGAAAAAAAACCTAACAGCAAGGTTCTAACACTCGGCTCATCTGGATGCCATCACAGCCAGACCCTGAGGAGCTTCACTGAGGAGCTTCTCAGTGTCTGCGGCATGGCAAGCTGGATGGCAGCGTTCTGCTGCGATCCAGCCTGTCATGTCAATGTTGCAAAGCTGAAGCCGTCCTGGGAACCATGGAAAGGTAAGGATGAGGTTGGTTTATTATTTTACTTTTATTGCAAGAGATCGTTGGCTTCAGCTGGAATGGGCGTGACGGTAAGTAGAGTTTAATTTAAAACATTGAAGGATTGTGTCTTTATTTCAATTAAAGGACTTTATTCTGTGTGTTTGTGTTTTTTTTTAACTTTCACTATGGGGTTAGTAATGGGGGTGTCTTATAGACGCCTCTCCATTACTAACCTGGGCTTTATAAGCTGACATCAACCCCAACCCTATTACCCCACTGCCACCGCTACAGGGCAGTGGGAAGAGCGAGGCTAAGTGCCAGAATTGGATGTGCCATTTCTGGGGCGGCTGACGGCTGGTGTTTCTAGCCTGGGAGGGGGGCAATATTCATGGCACCCTTCCTGGGCTATTAATATCTATTAATATCAGCCCCCAGCTGTCTGCCTAGCCTTTGCTAGCTATTAAAATAGTGGGGACCCCACGTCATTTTTTTGGGGGGGTCCCCCATTTTAATAGCTAGTAAAGTCTAGGTCTTCAGCTGGGGGCTGATATTAGTAGCCTGGGAAGCTCCGTGGGTATTACCCCTTCCCAGGCTTCAAACATCTGCCCCAGTCATCTGCTTAACCTCCGCTAGAGACTAAAATTATGGGGAACCCCACACCAATTTTTTTTTTTAATAAATCCTTTATTTTAACACTAAATGACAAGTACAGTAACCAACACTGTCACTGTACTTATTATATATGTGACTGACATGTTTCTATCTATCTAATCTACTGTATGTGTGATGCCCTATTCTTTCTGTTCTAAATTGTCAAGTACCGGTGTATGCTGCTGCTGAATTGCCGGCTTTTCATGTTTCAATGTGAGCACTGTTCCTGTTAGGAGGGCGGTTGAAGACAACTTTATTTTAATGGAACGCAACCGACCCCGGGGTCCGCGATGCAGCCTGAAAGACTGCTGCCGAACACTTTCCGGGTGGAAAGGCAAACGACAACTTAAATGTTAAACTCTTCCGTGTTAATTCACACAGGAACGGGTAAAGCGGTGCGCTCTATCTATCTAACTGCACGGAGGAGAGAGCGACCTGGGAAGCACCTAGCAAATATCTTAACCCTTCGTGTTAAGGCACACGGAAGGGTAAGACGGTTCGCACAATCTCCAAGAACCGCAGGGAGACGTGCGACCATGGGAACAGCAGTAGCCCTGTCTTCGATACAGGGCTACGCTATAGGAGAAGGCGCTAGCGTGCGGGTGTGATTCCCGCCGGGTATTCGAGCACTCAGCCGGCAAGCTACCGGACTGAGCCAACCCGCTCTATATAGCTCACAGGCGGCTCGTGGTGTAAGGCGAACCCCCTGGTCAGAACCAGTCTGCAAGATGAAGCTACCTGCCTACTTAATCTGACCTGCCTAACTAAAGCTAAGGCTTTTCAAGGAGCCCAGAGAAAGCGTGCACACCACAAACAGCTAGCTCAAATGATCTGAGCACGTCGCCATCTTTGTGGGCGGGCCTTTTAAAGACTAAGCCCTGCCCACTGACGCGCTATTGGTGACGTTACCCGTGAACCAATCAGGCGGTGCCTGGTCACCGGGTCAGGTGGGTGCCAACCCACCAATCATGATCCGCCAGGTCACGGACATGCTCAGTGCGGCAAAACCTGGACTTAGATTCCTCAAGCCCTGTCTCACTCTGCAACCCAGGATTAACATTGCTAGGCACAACTACCTGGGAGACAAACAGGGCTCACGGACCAGCTAGGCGTTGGGGCTGATGGCGATGCTGAGCAGCATCAGCCCCAGCTGGACTGAAATGGGAGACCACCGAAGGTCCTGGACCCATTTAAAGTCCAGCACAAGACCGACACCTAATATCATCCCCCTCCACTTGACTCTCCTTTTCCTCCATGAGCCGGGGGGCAAGGATGTGGTCCAACGGGTCGCAGAGAGGATTCACGAAACAGTGACCCCTCCGGTGTACAGGTTACCCTATTTTAGGACGGGAAGCAGTGACAACTGGTTCTCTATGCGTAGGATCCTTCACGGGTGACAGGGAGGAAGGACCTGCTGGTCTCTGGCGAAAAGATTTATCTCTCGCACAGATGGGACACGCGAGAACAAAGTCCTTGACATCCTGGCACCACCGGGGCCACCAATAGGACCGTAGAAGGGACTTAGAGGTACGTTTGACCCCCAGGTGAGCTCCGATCTTAGGGGCATGAGCCCAGGAGAGCACCATACTCTGTAGATTAGGGGAAACAAACGTCCTCCCCGACGGAACCAGGTTGGAGGACACTGCAGCCACCCTCTCTTTCTGAGATTTCTTAGCGACAAAATCAGACAAGGACCGGGTCCTGGAAACAGACTAGGAATCTGTACCGGATGTCGAAATGATAGAAGGGTCAGAGACTACCCTCCGGGTGACTTTGCCCAAACACTGAGATGCACAATTCCCACTCCAGGAAGAAATTCTCCCCGACTTCCAGTCAATGTGTCGCGAATGACAAAGTAACCAGGGGAGACCCAACAACACCTCGTCTAATCCACCGGGAATAATAAGAAAAGAGATAACCTCCCGGTGACCCTGAGGAAATGACATGGTGAGAGGGATCGTCCGGTGGGTGATTTGCACATCCAGGAGTGAACCATTGGCAACACTAATGTTCATTGGACTAGAGAGTGGCTCAGTAGAGATGGCATGTCTCTGGGCAAAAGTAGAAGATAAAAAATTGCCCTCAGCACCAGAGTCCACCCACGCCTTGGCAGTAACTGCAGATTGACCGAAGGACAAGATCACCTTATATGATAACCTGGAGGAAGAGGACCCAGGATTCAATGTACCTTCACCAACGGTGGTAAGACCTACTCGTTTTACCAGCTGCTTGGAACCCTTATTTATGGGGTGCTCCAAGAGATGTGCGGGACGGGAATGAGAGGGACTAGACTCAGTCCGGGATACATCCATAGCCTCAGGCTCTGGGTCGGAGGTCTTGGATTTGGGTCTAAAGACGCCAGGTGCCAGCAGGTACTGGGAACTGCCAACCTCTAGCTCTAACCTGTGTTCTGCATGACGCAAGTCTATACGGTCAGTGAGAGATATTAACTCCTCCAGGGAGGTTGGAATCTCTCTGGTAGATAAAGCATCTTTAATATGCCCAACCAGACCCTTCCAGAACACCGGGATAAGCGACCGCTCAGACCAATCCAGTTCAGCCGCTAAGGTTCTGAACTGGACGGCATAGTGACTGGAGGTGGCCGAACCCTGGACCAACGCAAGGAGCTTTAGAGCCGCATCATGCGTGACCTGAGGACCCAGAAAAACACTTTTTAGGATCTTAAGGAAGAGACCCGCATTTACTACCACCGGGTCGTTCCGCTCCCATAGAGGAGTAGCCCACTCCAGAGCCCTGTGAGAAAGCAATGAGATGATATATCCCACTTTGGCTCTTTCGGAGGGGAACCGTGCCTCCATCATCTCCAAATGAATGGAGCAGACATTAATAAAACCCCTGCAGAGTTTACTATCCCCAGCAAATTTTTCCGGGAGAGCAAACCGGGGTAATGGGGCACTTGCAGTGGTTTCAGTATTCACCGCAGCCGAGTTGATAATATTGGCTGCTAGAGTAGCCGCCTTGGAAGCTACTGCAGTGATATCAGCAACTGGAGCAGTTTGTTCCAGAGTTCTAAGTCTGGTCTCCAGTTGCTGTACGTAACGCTGCAGTTGCTGGTTGTCGGCCATGTTCGGCAAGACCCTGGCGCTCAGATACTGTTAGGAGGGCGGTTGCAGACAACTTTATTTTAATGGAACGCAACAGACCCCGGGGTCCGCGATGCTGCCTGAAAGACTGCTGCCGAACACTTTCCGGGTGGAAAGGCAAACGACAACTTAAATGTTAAACTCTTCCGTGTTAATTCACACATGAATGGGTAAAGCGGTAAGCTCTTTCACCGTTAACTGCACGGAGGAGAGAGCGACCTGCGACACACCTAACAAATATCTTCACCTTTGTGTTAAGGCACACGGAAGGGTAAGACGGTTCGCACAATCTCCAAGAACCGCAGGGAGACGTGCGACCGTGGGAACAGCTTTAGCCCTGTCTTTGATACAGGCGCTACACTATGGGGATTGGCGCTAAAGCGGTTCACACAATCTCCAAGAACCGCAGGGAGACGTGTGACCGGACTAGGAGCAGTAGCCCTGTCTTCGATACAGGGCTACGCTATAGGAGAAGGCGCTAGCGTGCGGGTGTGATTCCCGCCGGGTATTCGAGCACTCAGCCGGCGAGCTACCGGACTGAGCCAACCCACTCTATATAGCTCACAGGCGGCTTGGGGTGTAAGGCGAACCCCCTGGTCAGAACCAGTCTGCAAGGTGAAGCTACCTGCCTACTTAATCTGACCTGCCTAACTAAAGCTAAGGCTCTTCAAGGAGCCCAGAGAAAGCGTGCACACCACAAACAGCTAGCTCAAATGATCTGAGCGCGTCGCCATCTTTGTGGGCGGGCCTTTTACAGACTAAGCCCTGCCCACCGACGCGCTATTGGTGACGCTACCCGTGAACCAATCAGGCGGTGCCTGGTCACCGGGTCAGGTGGGTGCCAACCCACCAATCATGATCCGCCAGGTCACGGACATGCTCAGTGCAGCAAAACCTGGACTTAGATTCCACAAGCCCTGTCTCACTCTGCAACCCAGGCTTAATATTGCTAGGCACAACTACCTGGGAGACAAACAGGGCTCGCGCACCAGCTAGGCGTTGGGGCTGATGGTGATGCTGAGCAGAGTCAGCCCTGGCTGGACTGAAATGTGAGACCACAGAAGGTCCTGGACCCATGTCAAATCCAGCACCAGACCGATGCCTAACAGTTCCCATCGATTTGGGCAATCACTGTAATGCTACAACCACCAACCACCATGGCTGTGACATTACAGTGAGTGACACACAATCCCTGCATGATTGGTGCTCTAAATAGCGCCAAACATGCAGGACGGGGATCTGAGCTCCTGCCAGAGCATCTCGAAAGTACTCAGTGAGCTCTGAGCATCTCGAGTACTGAGATGCTCGGGCGACTACCGAGCAGTGGCAAGCATGCTCGCTCATCACTACTGCTTGTTCTTGACTGTTGTGGTACTACGCCTCCCTCCCCCCTGTGTGCTGCTGTCCTCCCTCTGTATTTCCTCCTGCCAGGTTGGGTCAGTTACTATATCATCCACCACCTCGTCTTCCACTTCTGCACCATGATCCTCCTCCTGACTTTCTGGCAACTGTGTCTCATCATTATCATCCACCTCTTGCAACAGTAATTGCACTTTCCCACTGTCACCTTCATGTGACCGTGGCTGCTCCAATATTTGGGCATCGCTACACACGTTCTCCTCTTGACTCACTTGAAGCTTACCGGGCGAGAGGCCCGAATCTACAAATGGAAAAGTGAACAGCTCTTCTGAGTGTCTAAGTGTGGGATCTGTTGTCTCTGGGCACTCGGCATGGAGGGAGGAGGATCAGGGTGAGGAATATGCGATCCAGACGCACGGCTACTGAGACTTGACGGTGTGGAAGACAGGGTGGTGGTGGTGGCTAATTGACTGGAAACATTATGTGCTATCCAACCAATAACCTTTTCACACTGCTCTGTGTTCAATAGTGGTGTTCTGCGGTCCCCTATTAATTGGGACAGGAAGGTCGAGCGACAAGATGTGGGTGTTTGTTGTGGCACAATTTCAGCTTGCCCAAAGCCACGTCCTCGGCATCTGCATGCACCATCACCATCACGTCCATTTCCCCGTCCCTAGCCACGCAACTTGCCCATTTTTAATGGAGGACAATATTTTCCACGTTCACGAGAAATGGCTGATTTTGGAACGCAGCTATATGTGATACGTCTGACAGAGATCCACAATTTTAAATAGCAGGCCTGTAATTTGCTAATACCATTCTTCACAGACACCTAGTGTGAATAGCTTGATCGACACACTGCAACGGAATGAAAATGGAAGAAATGGATGATTTTTGAACAGTCGTATAGGTGATATGTCTGACAGAGAACCACTGTTTTAAATAGCAGGCCTGTAATTTACTAATATTATTCTACACAGAGACCTACTGTGAATAGCTTCACCGACACACTGCAACAGAATGGAATAAGAGGCCAATATTTTCCACGTTCAGTTCAAATTTCTGTAATTTTATCGCCGAAATATGGAACAGATATGGCTTTATTCTGCAGTGAGAACAAACAAATGGAGCAGAAAAATGATGCGCTCTGGATTGCTTTTTAAGCAAATAACCAGGATTAACATAAAAAAAAAATTGCCTTTCTATGTCTAGAAATATCTGTAATTATTACAGCAGCAGCATCAGACAGGACTTTCAATGGACCCTCTGTACACTGCAGTCAGCGACATTCACTGCCTGCCTGCCTAGCACTGATTATATGCAGCTGGATTAGTCCTCAGAAGGACTGTTAGTTCAGATGGATATAGATATATGTTGTGGAATACCTATGCTAACTATAAACAAGCAAATCTCTCCCTGATGCAGCAGCAGTCCTCCCTACTCTGCCTGATTCCAGGGTAGACTGTGACGAGCATGGCGGCGCCTGGTCTTATATATACCTGATGATGCTGTGCGGCCAGCCAATCATTGTAATGCCACAACCAACATGGCTACGGCATTACAGTGCATAGCAGGCAATCCCTGCATGTTCATTGGCTTTCTAAAGAGCGCCAAACATGAAGGGAGGGGACCCGAGTTCCCGCCCGAGCAACCCGGAAATACTCGCCGAGCTCGTCGAGTACAGTAATGCTTGGGCGAGTACCGAGTAGTGGCGAGCACGTTCACTCATCACTAGTCGGAAGTGATTAGATGCTCAGAATGAAGATCAAGGAATCAGCAGAGGCAGGAGAGGTGCCATGAGGGCAAAGGAGAGGTAAGTATGAGTTTTTTTACACTCCTTCCTGGCCCTCTACAGTCCATAAAAAAGGGGCCAGTTTTGAATAATTTTTTATACTTAGCCACAAGATTAAGTTGTAGATACCATATTTTCCGGACTATAAGATGCACCGGACCATAAGATGCAGCTATGTTTTTGAAGAGGAAAATAGAAAAAAAATTGAAGCAAAAAATGTGGTCATGATGCACAGTTATGAGGGAAGGGGTATGCTGCTGACACTGTTATAGGGGTAATGTTCCCCAATTCTGTACTAATATACCCCATTCTGGTATATACTGTATATGCCCCCATTCTGGTATATACGACCCCCCTTTCCTGTTGTACCTGACCACATCCTGGTATACATGGCCCCCATCCCCATTCCGGTATACATGGCCTCCCATCCTGGTTTACATGGTCCCCCATACTGGTATGCATGGCACCCCCACGCTGCACACATAAAAAAATAAATAAAACGATTCTACTCACCTTCCCTCTGTTCTAGCGGCATCCTGTTATGTTTCTAGCAGCTGATTTCAGCTGTAAGCAGTGCTTGACTTTACTGCCATGCACCCTCATATGCTGAGGTCAGCTGCCGAAATATTCACTGCCCTCCATGCCGGGACCATTGCCATGGAGAGCAGTGAATATTCATTTTCCTTAATAGCCCGCACAGTGTCATCTGCAGCCGCCGGCTCCTGCAGCAGCTAGGCGATCACATGTGCCCGCTATTAAAGAGAATGAATATTCACTGCTCTCCACTCCCATGGGCGTTGGGAGCAGTGAATATTCATTTTCTTTAACAACGAGCACAGTGTTTGCTGCAGCAGGCGGCTCCTGCCTACTGTGACCTGCTCCTCCGCCACTGCCGCTTCACCCCTCCCACCATCTACAGCCGGACTATGTACCGTACATCTGGACTATAAGATGTATCCCCCACTTTCCTCGAAAATTTTGGAGGAAAAATGTGCATCTTATAATCAGAAAAATACGGTATATAATTATTTTTTTTAAATGGACATTTGAAGTTAGACTTTGATAATAGAACTATCCAAAAAAAGGGGGTGGCCAAAAATGTTAGATTTTAAATATCATTTTCCTGTGTTAGATCATGCAAATGATAAACTTTTTGTTGGAATCATTTAAAAAATTACCTGTATCTAGATTGTTGAGGAAACCAAATGTATAATTATTATTATTTATTATTATAGCGCCATTCATTCCATGGCGCTTTACATGTGAAAGGGATATACATAGCACAAACAATTACAATAAATTTTGAACAATACAAGTCGGCAACTGGTACAGGAGGAGCGAGGACCCCGCCTGCGAGGGCTCACAATCTACAGCTTGCACTAAATTATAAAACTGTCACTGAAAAAAGTCGTATTGATGTAGACTCAAATTTTGCAGCCAATGCCAGGGAACTGTTGCCAAAGCAGCAGAGCCGCCGGCTCTCACTGGGCGCAGTGCGAGCAAGAGACAATGATGAGCGTTGTCGTGAGTAACCGGCGCCTGTAAATAGCGGCAACTTTAGTGCTATTCACAGGCACCGGAGACAGATTCAGGGAATGTGGACTATGACGGAGCTTCGTGGGAACATTTTTTCAAATAAATTGGTGAACAAGGGACTGTCTCTTGTTTTTGTTTCTTTATTTTTATGTTTTTCAGGTATCCATTTCTGTACTACATCAGATTCGGAGGGTTACGGCGGACATGCATGGGAAATTTCTTATTTTCAATAAATTGGTGAACGAGGGATAGTGTGGGTAAGTATTTATTCAAATAAAGTATTTTTTCTGTGTGTGTGTTTTAATTTTTGATTACTAGGTTAGTAATGTGGTGTCTGATAGACATCTCTCAATTACTAACCCCAGGGCTTGATGGCAGCTGTGATTTTTGCCAAATCACAGGTATCATCAACCTCAACTACCATTACCCTGATTGCCACTGCACCAGGGCAATCGGAAGCACCGGACAAAGTGCCAGAATTGGCACATCTAATGTGATGCATCATTTCTGGGGTGGCTGCGGGCTTGTATTTTTAGACTGGGAAGGGCCCAATAACCAGGGACCTTCCCAGCCTGATAATATAATCCCACAGCTGTCTGCTTTATCTTTGCGGGTTATCAAAAATAGGGGGAGTCCCATGTCATTTTTTTAAATTATTTATCTATTCAATAGGTTAAATGAGGTTAAACACCATTTAGTGCCACATGAAAGGCACTAAAGGGTTCAAGTTTATTACATGTAGGGGGTTTGTGACATTATACAGTGGCATGTAAAAGTTTGAGATAACCCTGGTCAAAATTAATGTTATTAAGAACAGTTTAGCAAGTTGAAGGTGAAATCATCTCTAAAAGGACTAGAGTTAAAGACAACACATTTCCTTTGTATTTTAGGGTAATATATCTTAACCCTGCTGTGTGGGGTGCATGCACGTGTCCTCTTCAGCAAAGTGTCCTGTTCGACTAGTGTCTGACAGTCATTTCAATGGCAGTCATTCAGGGCAGGAGTCAGGTAACCAACACTTTGTGCTCTCTTTTAACTATGTACTTTATTCCTGTATCCATAGTCCTGAGTGCTTTTTTCATCCACATTCACCGCCCCATCCCCCCTCCATCACCACTCATCTATATCTGCCCCTCTCTCCTTCCCTCTCCTATATACAGCTCCCATGCTCTTTTGAACTTCCTGAAAAATCTCACTCTATCTTATCCCAAGGCATTGCACAAGAAACCATGTCACAAATCCAAAAACTATCTGCTCTTTGTCTTTTTACTGCTACTACTCATTTCAGGGGATATCTCTCCTAACCCCAGACCACCCTCCACCAACCTCAACCTCTCCCTTACCTCACATCGAAACCCTGCTAACCATATTAACATCAGCTGTACTCCTTCATCTCCCTCCTTCAATTGCGCACTGTGGAATCCACGGTCTGTATGCAACAAGCTTCCTTTCCTGCACAATTACTTTCTGACCAACTCTCTCAATCTGCTGGCCCTCACTGAAACCTGGATCCAGGATTCTGACACTGTCTCCCCTGCCGCTATTTCTCATGGCGGCCTGCATTTTTCCCATTTCCCGAGACCTGCAAACAGACTTGGTGGTGGGGTCAGCATACTCCTGTCCCCACATTGCACCTTCCAGGTCATTCCCCCAGTACCATCACTCTCATTCCCTTGTTTTGGGGTCCACACCATCAGGCTCTTCCATCCCCTCTCCCTCAGAGTAGCTGTCATATACCGTCCCCCAGGCTCACCCACCCAGTTCCTTGACCATTTTTCTGCCTGGCTGCCGCACATCATGTCCTCAAATTTACTAACCCTTATCCTGGGAGACTTCAACATCCCCATAAACAGCCCCACCTCCTCATCCGCATCCCAGCTTCTATCTTTAACCACTTCTCTTGGCCTCTCACAGCTTTCAACCTCTGAGACACACAAAGATGGAAACACCCTTGATCTGGTCTTTGTCTGGCTTAGTTTAATCCCCCACCTAAATAACTCCCCTCTTCCCCTCTCTGATCATAGCATTCTCTCCTTCACGCTCACAAAGCCTCGCCCGCCCCAGCACACTCCTACCTATCACACATTCAGAAATCTTCAAGCCATTAACCCTCATACACTTACAGACTCCCTTCACTCATCACTGTCCCCAATCTCCTCTTTTTCCTGTCCTGATCTGGCTTTAAACCACTACAATGACACTCTCAGAAGCACGCTGGATCAAGTAGTGCCCCTCACCCTCAGAACCTCTAAACACAGAGGAAAACAGCCCTGGCTCACACCGCAAACCCGATTTCTCCAGCGTTGCTCTAGAAGTGCCAAACGCCTATAGAGGAAAACTCGAACAGTAGAAGACTTTATCCACTACAAATTTATGTTAAAAACATATAACTCTGCTCTTCATCTCGCCAAACAGACCTACTTCACCACCTTGATCTCCTCACTATCCAACAACCCCAAAAAACTCTTCGATACCTTTCACTCCCTCCTCAGTCCTAAAGCGCAGGCCCCCATCACGGACATTTGTGCCGAGGACTTGGCCTCCTACTTCACAGAGAAAATAGACACCATCCGTCAGGAAATCAGCTCCCAGCCACCAAGTGCCATGACTCCCATCCCTCCCCACATCCCCTCTGGATCACTCTCCACATTTGACCCAGTCACAGAAGATGAAGTCTCCAGGCTCCTCTCTTCTTCCCATCCCAATACATGCACCACTGACCCCATCCCCTCATATCTACTCCAGTCTCTTTCTTCAGTCGTCACTACTCACCTAACTAAAATCTTCAACCTCTCCCTGTCTTCTGGTATCTTCCCCTCCTCCTTCAAATACTCCATCATTACTCCATTAATAAAAAAGCCCTCTCTTGACCCTTCCTGCACAAACAACTACAGACCAGTCTCCATTCTTCCCTTCATCTCTAAACTCTTGGAGCGCCTGGTCTACTCCTTACCAGTTACCTCTCCACTCACTCTCTTCTAGACCCATCACAGTCCGGCTTCCGCCCCCTACATTCTACAGAAACTGCACTCATCAAAGTAACCAATGACCTTCTGACAGCAAAACGTAATGGTGACCACTCTCTGCTCATTCTTCTTGACCTCTCTGCAGCCTTTGACACCGTTGACCACCACCTCCTACTCTCTACGCTCCACTCAATCAGCATAAAGGACACTGCTCTCTCCTGGTTCTCCTCCTACCTATCTGACCGCTCTTTCAGTGTATCGTTTGCTGGCTCCACTTCTTCCCCTCTTCCTTTCACTATTGGGGTTCCTAAGGGTTCAGTCCTTGGCCCTCTTCTCTTCTCTCTCTACACAGCCCCAATTGGACAGACCATCAGCAAATTTGGTTTTCAGTACCATCTTTATGCTGATGACACACAACTATACACCTCATTCCCTGACCTTACCCCCGCTGTACTACAGAACACCTGTGACTGTCTGGCCGCAGTTTCTAACATAATGTCTGCTGTGTACCTGAAACTCAACCTTTCCAAAACTGAACTTCTTCTGATCCCGCCGTCTACACACCTCTCGAAATCTGACATCTCTCTCTCCGTGTGTGGCACCACAATAATGCCGAGCCAGAGGGCGCATTGTCTGGGCGTTGTGTTTGACACCAATCTCTCCTTCACCTTCCACATACAATCTCTTGCCCGCTCTTGTCGCTTGCACCTGAAAAACATCTCTAGAATCTGCCCCTTTCTCACCTTGGAAACAACAAAAACCCTCACTCTTGCCCTGATCCACTCCCGCCTCGACTACTGTAACTCTCTATTAATTGGCCTCCCCCTCACTCGACTTTCCCCCCTCCAGTCCATCCCTAATGCTGCAGCCAAGGTCATCTATTTGGCTAACCGTTACTCAGACTCCTCCGCTCTGTGCCAGTCATTGCTCTGGCTGCCCATGAATTATAGGATCCAATTTAAATTGCTTGTTTTCACCCCTACATCTCTTCCCTCATTTCTGTTTATCGGCCTACCCATTCTCTATGCTCCGCAAGCGACTTTCGCCTAACATCCACACTAATCCGTACCTCCCACTCCCGGCTTCAAGACTTCTCCCGAGCTGCACCTATTCTCCATCCATTTCCACAGTCTTGGTCCACCGTTTAACAAGGGCATGTATTCCAGCATGGTAAAAAGCATTCTTGGGATCCACCGTGCACAAACTTTTCTGTATCCCAGTTGTCCAATAATTTTCATCACACTGCCTTTACTGAGGCAGATAATGCCACACAATTCATCTGCAGTCACCAGGCGGTCACCACGAATGATGTCATTGACTCGCTGAATGTTGCTTGGAGTCACTGCGGTTACTGGCCTGCCACTCCGCATTTTGTCAGCCAACGGTGATGGCCCTTCAGCTGTGTTACAGCGACGAACCCATCGTCTAACGGTACTGACATCCACTGTTGCATCACCGTACACATTTTTCAGTCTCTCATGAATTCGAATGGGCGTTTCACCTTCTGCATGCAAGAATTCAATCACAGAACGTTGTCTAATATGAACATCGAGGTCAGCCATTTTGCAAACGGATACAGTCCTGCCACCTGTTGGTGCAGGAAGTTGCAATTGCTGTGGATTTGAGAAGAAGGTTTGAGGAATTGTGCTAAATTCGAATATTTAACATAACTACCTTATTTAAGGAGAAAAAAAATAGGAGGCATTACTTATTGACTGAACCTAGAAATAGGAAAAACGATGATCCAGTTCCACAGACTCCAATAGTAAAAACAAATATATTTTATTTAGAATTTTTTTTTAAATATCTAGATGGCTGTAATGTAATGTCACTTATTCATAACAAGTTTAAGAGTGGTCTTCGCTTGAAACGCGTCTGGTAGCGCACCCCTCCTTGGTGCCCCTGTGTTTCCCTTCTAGTATCGTTCTTTTACCAGCTGGAGTTACATTACCGCCATCTGGATATTTTTTTAAAAAATTCCAAATAAAAGACATTTGTTTTTACTATTGGAGTCTGTGGAGCTGGATCATCGTTTTTCTTATTACCTGTCTACTGAGCACTAGCAGCAGCGCTGATCACGGATCCCGGAGACACCGAGCTGGTTCATGGAGGTGAGCTGTTTTTTTTTCTTTTCACTTTCCAATACATTTATAAGGCCTAGCTCCAGTAAGTTAGTATGTTAGTGTATTGTTAGTGTAAGGAGTACAATTGGGGGAAAAAGGTTGAACTTGATGGACCTAGGTCTTTATTCAACCTACATTACTATGTTGCTATGTTATATATATATATATATCTATATATAGATATATATAGATATATATATATATATATACACTGTGTTCCAAATTATTATGCAAATAATATTTTCTCAGATTTTCCCAAATTAACTATATGAATTGCAGTCATTGTATTTTCCAGTTAAATAACTATTAGAGTACAATTGAAAGGTTTTTGTACAAACTGCCTATGATAACAGTATATTTTTTAAAAAATAAAACACTCAAACTGCACTCAAAATGCATGTTCCAAATTAGTATGCACAGCAGAGTTTTCAACCTTTTCATTTTAATAAAGAACAAAAAAATGGTCATTTTTGAAATTATAAGGATTAGCAGGTTATTACAAACTGAAATCAAACAGTTTTCAACTCAAAACTTTATTCTAGGTGATGTTACATTTGCACATAGGACCCCTTGTTCGAAAGGAGCTTCTGAACTCTCTCGTCCATTGAATTTGTCAGGTTTTGGATGGTTTCTGCTTCAACTGTTTTGCATGAGGACAGAATACCCTCCCAGAGCTGTTGCTTAGATGTGAACTGCCTCCCGCCATCATAGACACTCCTTTTGATGATGCGTCAGAGGTTCTCAATGGGGTTGAGGTCAGGGGAGCATTGGGGCCATACCATAAGTTTGTCCCCTTTTATGCCCATAGCAGCCAGAGATGCAGATGTGTTATGTGCAGCATGAGACGGTGCATTATCATGCATGAAAATGATCTTGCTGCGGAATGCACGGTTCTTCTTCTTGAACCATGGCAGGAAGTGCTGTTTGAGAAACTCAACATACATTATGGAGTTCATCTTTACCCCATCAGGGATCCTAAAGGGGCCGACAATCTCTCTCCCTATGATTCCAGCCCAAAACATTACTCCACCTCCTCCTTGTTGGCGCCGTAGCCGTGTTTGCATGAGGTGTCCATCAACTAGCCATCCTCCACTCCATCCATCTGGACCATCGAGCGTTGCACGGCACTCATTGGTGAACAAAACAGTTTTGAAGTCAGTCTTCATGTATTGTTTGGCCCACTGGGGCCATTTCTGCTTGTGTGCAGTGGATAGAGGAGGTCGACAGGATAGCTTACGCACAGCTGCAAACCTCTGAAGGACCCTGCATTTTGTTGTTCGGGGGACGTTGGAGGCACCAGCAGCTTCAAAAACTTGTCTGCTGCTATGACAAGGCTTTTTTTCCGCTGCTCTTTTAACCTGACGTAATTGCTTGTAGGAAAGAGTCCTCAATTTTCCCTTATCAGCACGCACACGTGTGTACTGTGAATCAGCTACATGCTTCTTGATTGTGCGATGATCATGATGAAGTGTCTTGGCAATGTTGATTGTAGTCATGCCTTGACCTAAACACTCCACAATTTGTTGCTTCTCAGCAGCCGACACATCCATTTTTCTTTCCCATTTTGGCAGAAAATGTAGGCTGCTTAATAATGTGGGACAGCCTTCTTAAGTAGTCTTGCCTTTCATTGGACACACCTGCCAAACTAATTAGCACAGGTGTCTGCAATTGCTTACAGTGATATAAAGAGCCCTGACACACATCACCATCAATGAGTTTAACTGACAAACAAAAAAATTCTTACCTTATCACTCCTAAACACTTTTTGCATAATAATTTGGAACACAGTGTATATATATATATACACTGCTCAAAAAAATAAAGGGAACACTTAAACAACAGATTATAACTCCAACTAAATCAAACTTCTGTGAAATCAAACTGTCCACTTAGGAAGCAACACTGATTGACAATTAATTTCACATGCTGTTATGCAAATGGAATAGACAATAGATGGAAATTATTGGCAATTATCAAGACACCCTCAATAAAAGAGTGGTTCTGCAGGTGGGGACCACAGACCACATCTCAGTATCAATGCTTTCTGGCTGATGTTTTGGTCACTTTTGAATGTTGGTTGTGCTTTCACACTCGTGGTAGCATGAGACGGACTCTACAAACCACAGAAGTTGCTCATATAGCGCAGCTCATCCAGGATGGCACATCAATAAGAGCTGTGGCAAGAAGGTTTGCTGTGTCTGTCAGCGTAGTGTCCAGAGGATGGAGGCGCTACCAGGAGACAGGCCAGTACACCAGGAGACGTGGAGGGGGCCGTAGGAGGGCAACAACCCAGCAGCAGGACCGCTACCTCTGCCTTTGTGCAAGGAGGAACAGGAGGAGCACTGCCAGAGCCCTGCAAAATGACCTCCAGCAGGCCACAAATGTGCATGTGTCTGAACATGACAGAGTCTGGAGACTCCGTGGAGAGCAATCTGCTGCCTGCAACATCCTTCAGCATGACCGGTTTAACAGTGGGTCAGTAATGGTGTGGGGTGGCATTTCTTTGGAGGGTAGCACAGCCCTCCATGTGCTCGCCAGAGGTAGCCTGACTGCCATTAGGTACTGAGATGAGATCCTCAGACCCCTTGTGAGGCCATATGCTGTTGCGGTTGGCCCTGGGTTCCTCCTAATGCAGGACAATGCCAGACCTCATGTGGCTGGAGTGTGTCAGCAGTTCCTGCAAAATGAAGGCATTGAAGCTATGGACTGGCCCGCCCTTTCCCCAGACCTGAATCCGATTGAGCACATCTGGGACATCATGTCTCGCTCCATCCACCAATGTCACGTTGCACCATAGACTGTCCAGGAGTTGGCGAATGCTTTAGTTCAGGGCTGGGGGGAGATCCCACAGGAGACAATCCGCAACCTCAGGAGCATGCCCAGGCATTTTAGGGAGGTCATACAGGCATGTGGAGGCCACACATAATACTGAGCCTCATTTTGACTTGTTTTAAGGATATTACATCAAAGTTGGATCAGCCTGTAGTGTGTTTTTCCACTCTAATTTTGGGGGTGACTCCAAATCCAGGCCTTCATTGGTTAATAAATTTGATTTCCATTGATGATTTTTGTGTGATTTTGTTGTCAGCACATTCAACTTCGTACAGAACAAAGTATTCAATGAGAATATTTCATTCATTCAGATCTACGATGTGTTATTTGAGTGTTCACTTTATTTTTTTGAGCAGTATATATATGTATATATATATATATATGTATATAAAGTATTAATTACTGTATATATATACAGTACAGACCAAAAGTTCGGACACACCTTCTCATTTAAAGATTTTTCTGTATTTTCATGACTATGAAAATTGTACATTCACACTGAAGGCATCAAAACTATGAATTAACACATGTGGAATTATATACTTAACAAAGAAGTGTGAAACAACTGAAAATATGTCTTATATTCTAGGTTCTTGAAAGTAGCCGCCTTTTGCTTTGATGACTGCTTTGCACACTCTTGGCATTCTCTTGAAGAGCTTCAAGAGGTAGTCACCGGAAATGGTTTCACTTCACAGGTGTGCCCTGTCAGGTTTAATAAGTGGGATTTCTTGCCTTATAAATGGGGTTGGGACCATCAGTTGTGTTGTGCAGAAGTCTGGTGGATACACAGCTGATAGTCCTACTGAATAGACTGCTAGAATTTGTATTATGGCAAGAAAAAAGCAGCTAAGTAAAGAAAAACGAGTGGCCATCATTACTTTAAGAAATGAAGGTTAGTCAGTTCGAAAAATTAGGAAAACTTTGAAAGTGTCCCCAAGTGCAGTTGCAAAAACCATCAAGAGCTAAAAAGAAACTGGTTTACATGAGGACCGCCCCAGGAAAGTAAGACCAAGAGTCACCTCTGCTTCTGAGGATAAGTTTATCCGAATCATCAGCCTCAGAAATCGCAGGTTAACAGCAGCTCAGATTAGAGACCAGGTCAATGCCACACAGAGTTCTAGCAGCAGACACATCTCTGCAACAACTGTTAAGAGGAGATTTTGTGCAGCAGGCCTTCATGGTAAAATAGCTGCTAGGAAACCACTGCTAAGGACAGGCAACAAGCAGAAGAGACTTGTTTGGGCTAAAGAACACAAGGAATGGACATTCGATCAGTGGAAATTTGTGCTTTGGTCTGATGAGTCCAAATTTGAGATCTTTGGTTCCAACCACCGTGTCTTTGTGCAACGCAGTAAAGGTGAACAGATGGACTCTACATGCCTGGTTCCCACCGTGAAGCATGGAGGATGAGGTGTGATGGTGTGGGGGTGCTTTGCTGGTGACACTTTTGGGTATTTATTCAAAATTGAAGGCATACTGAACCAGCATGGCTACCACAACATCTTGCAGCGGCATTAGGTTCCATCCGGTTTGCATTTAGTTGGACCATCATTTATTTTTCAACAGGACAATGACCACAAACACACCTCCAGACTGTGTAAGGGCTATTTGACCAAGAAGGAGAGTGATGGGGTGTTTAGCCAGATGACCTGGCCTCCACAGTCACCAGACCAGAACCCAATCGAGATGGTTTGGGATGAGCGGGACCACAGAGTGAAGGAAAAAGGGCCAACAAATGCTAAGCATCTCTGGGAACTCCTTCAAGATTGTTGGAAGACCATTTCCGGTGACTACCTCTTGAAGCTCATCAAGAGAATACCAAGGAGTGTGCAAAGCAGTCATCAAAGCAAAAGGTGGCTACTTTGAAGAACCTAGAATATAAGACATATTTTCAATTGTTTCACACTTTTTTGTTAAGTATATATTTCCACATGTGTTAATTCATAGTTTTGATGCCTTCAGTGTGAATGTACAATTTTCATAGTTATGAAAATACAGAAAAATCTTTAAATGAGAAGGTGTGTCCAAACTTTTGGTCTGTACTGTATATTGTAATTTTTTACATTTTAAAAATGACAAAAAGGAAATTGTGGTTATGCAACAGTTTGGGTACCCTGCATGGTTAGTACCTAGTAGCACCCCCTTTTGAAAATATCACAGCTTGTAAACACTTTTTATTGCCAGCCAATAGTCTTTCTGTATCATCGGCGTCTCTGCCTCCTGCCGGGCAGAGACGCCGGTCCTCTCACCAGGTCCAGGTCTGGCATCTTCCCGCTCCCCTGCTGCTGTGGCGCGCACCGTGTGCAGCTCCCCTGGCACTGTGCTTAGGGCACGTGCGCACTCCCTCTTAAAGGGGCCGCGCGCGCCGTCCTACAGAGTCCCCGGCCAACAGCCGGAGGACTTCCCCTATATAAGGCACCTCCTCCAAAATGGAGGTGCCTGTGCAAAGTTGTTGTTCCATGTGCTTAACACTTGCTCCAGCCCTCAGGTCCCGCTGCCTGTCAGTCCTGCCTACCAGTCTGTCTGTCAGTCCAGCCCGAAAGCCTGTCTAACAGTATTGTCTTCCAGTCGGTTTACAGTTGTGCCCGCCAGCCTGCTTACCTGGAGCACCTGTCTGTTACCTGTTATGCCTGCCAGCCAACCTACCTGGAGCACCTGCCTGTAACCTGCCGTGCCCGCCAGCCTGCCTACCTTGAGCACCCGCCTGCTACCTGTCATGCCCGCCTGCTTGCCTACCCGG
Source organism: Phyllobates terribilis (assembly GCF_046119375.1). Lineage (NCBI taxonomy): Eukaryota > Metazoa > Chordata > Amphibia > Anura > Dendrobatidae > Phyllobates > Phyllobates terribilis. Next base: position 309,940,939 of record NW_027362763.1, on the reverse strand, counting down.
AGCACCCGTCTGGTTATCTTCCGAACCAGCCTGCTTATCTACCCGGACCACCCGTCAGCCTGCCTTCCGTGCTCATCCGCTGTACTGGTCAGTTCCTGCCATCTGACCCGTGGGAGTCACCTGCTCTCACACAAAGTCGGTCCCAGAGTGGCACCTGGTCCACCTGCTCGGTCGCTCCCTGGTTCACGGAGTCTACTAAGCTGTCATGTGACCTTGGTCAGGCTGAGTAGGCACTTAGTCATGCCCCTCTGGTCCCTCCTTGCACCAAAACACAGAGGTTCTGCCACCCAGACCCGTAACACTTTCAATTCTTGTTTGAGGGATTTTCATCCATTCTTCCTTGGAAAATTCTTCCAGTTTTGTGAGATTCCTGGGTCATATTGCATGCACTGTTATTTTGAGGTCTAGCCACAGATTTTCAATGATGTTCAGATAAGGAGACTGTGAGGGCCACTGTAAAACCTTCAGCTTGCATCTTTTGAGGTAGTCTATTGTGGATTTTGATGTGTGTTTAGAATTATTATCCATTTGTAGAAGCCATCCTCTTTTCAACTTCAGCTATTTTACAGACGGTGTTATGTTTGAATCAAGAATTGGTTGAAATTTCATTGCATCCATTCTTCCCTCTACCCGTGAAATGTTCCCCGTACCATTGGCTGCAACACAACCCCAAAGCATGATTGATCCACCCCATGCTTAATGGTTGGTGAGATGTTCTTTTCTTGAAATTCTGTGCCCTTTTTTCTCCACACATATATTTGATCATTGAGGGCAAAGAGTTCTATTTCAAACTCATCGGTCCACAGGACTTGTTTCAAAAATGCATCAGGCTTGTTTAGATGTTCTTTTGCATACTTCTGATGCTGAATTTTATGGTGAGGATGCAGGAGCGTTTTTCTTCTGATGACTCTTCCATGAAGACCATATTTGTGTAGGTGTCTCTGAACAGTAGAACAAGGTACAACAACTCCAGAGTCTGCTAAATCTTTCTGACGGTCTTTTGCATTCAAGCGGGTGTTCTGATTTGCCTCTCCAGCAATCCTATGAGCAGCTCTCACTGAAATTTTTTACTTATCTTGACCTTCACTGTTCCTGTTACCACCATTTCTTAATTACATTTCGAACTGAGAAAAGGGCAACTTGAAAATGCTTTGCGATCTTCTCATAGCCTTCTCCTGCTTTGCGGGCCGCCACCATTTTCATTTTCAGAGTGTTAGGCAGCTGCTTAGAAGAATCCATGGCTGCTGTTTTTTGGCACAAGGTTAGAGGAGGCTGGGTTTTTATAAAGCTGGGAAATTTGCATCACTTGGCCTTTCCTAATGATGATAGTGAACAAGCCATAACCCTAACAGGCTAATTAAGGTCTGAAACCTTGGTCAAAGTTATCTGAGCACACAAATCTCCAAGAGTGCCCAAACTTTTGCATCAGCCTATTTTCTTTTTTGTAATTTTTAAAATGTTAAAAGAGACAATATTTTTTTTTTGCCTAAAATACAAAGTACATGTGCCATCTTTAACTTTAGGCCTTTTAGAGATAATTTCTTCTTCAACTTGCTTAACTGTTCACAATAAAAAGTAATTTTGACCAGAGGTGCACAAACTTTTACATGCCACTGTATAGCTGTAGGACATCTAGCTATTCTATCTATCTATTTATCTATATATCTACAAGTATCTATCTATCTATCTATCTATCTATCTATCTATCTATCTATAAAGATTGCTTTATTTGTTTTGTAAACTAGCTTTCAATTACATAGAGAATTACAGTATCTAAAAGATAATGTTAAAAACGCATTGCATACAGATTACATACGCATATGGATGTCATACGGATGCTAGGTGATAAAAAAAATTGCACACTCACATGACATACACATCACACCCACATGACACTCGTCCTACTTTTCTGGTTCAACATCGGAGCAATTTTTTTTATGCAAATGTGAGCAAGGCCTTAGGCCATGTTCTCACATTCAGTATTTGGTCAGTATTTGACATTAGTATTTGTAAGCCAAAGTCATGAGTGTAACAATCAGAGGAAAAGTATAATAGAAACACATGCACCACTTCTATATTTTTCACCCACTCCTAGTTTTGGCTTACAAATACTGATGTAAAATACTGACCAAATACTGAACACGTGAACGTGGCATTGAAAGAATGTTTTAATCAATCATCACTATGCAAACCGTAGAATAATCAGAGGCAGAATATACCTTTACATTCAATACTATACAGGGGACATCTCCAAAGTCACTCTGATTTTTTCTCCACCTGCTCCCTTCCTTCATTAAGACCTCTCAAAGCTACAAGTTGCCTCTGTAGAATTTACTGCCCTGGGACTTTTGGTTCCTAATCTTTGTGGCAGATTGCACTTTCTGGGAATAACATTATCACAGATATACTGTATATGCCCCCTGAATAAAAATTACCCCTTACTGTGTCTGAATACACATACCTTTCTGAAATTTGCTCCATACTGTGTTCAAATAAAAATTGCCACACAATATGATCCCTGAATAAATTATTTAAAAAAAAATTATCTGGCTGAAATGGTATAAAAAGATGAGAGAAAGGTCAATTTACTAAACACCTTCTTTTCCTCAGTAGTTAGGCTGTGTGCACACGATGCGCTTTTTAAGCGTTTTTGCAGCGGCAATTCCGCTGCAGAAATGCTTAAAAAATGCTTGGTAGAAGGCCTGCCATGTTCCCCAATGATAATCCGCATGTGCTGTGCACATGGTGCGGAAATTTCCGCTGCGGATTATCATTGCAGAAAAAACCGCAGCACTACCAATTATTTTGCGGAAGCGCTGCTTTTTCGCCGCCATTGACTTGCATTGGAACGTATGGATCATGCATCACTGTATATGTAGATGCGGAATCCATGCGTTTCAATGTGCGGATAGTACCCGGGTCTGGAGGAGAGTAGACTCTCCTCCAGACCCGGGTACCATAGAACCTGTAAAAAAAAGAATAAAATAAAAAATAAATATATGATATTTACCTTCTGATGACCCCCGGTGTACTTGTGTTCTCTTGCCGGCAGATCGTGGTGGACTGAAGGACCTGCTCTGATGTAATTTAGTCATGTGACAGCAGGTCCTTCAGTGTGCCGCGAGCTGCCGGCAAGCCAGGACGGATGGAATAAAGACTCCGGGGGCCATCAGAAAGTAAGTATAGATTTATTTTTTTATTTTTTATCATTCTTTAAGGTCACACTATATAAATCCATGCCGGTTGCATGGATTTATATAGTGTGACCAAGTTGTCAAGCACTTTCCAAGTGATGCTAAAATTGCTTGGAAAGCGCTTGTCAACCCGCATGCAGAAATGCATGTGAAGAACGCTTCACATCCGCTTGTCCCTGGCAGGAAAAACACATGTACAATCCGCATGCATTTTTTGTGCCAGGGAGATGCAGAAATGCTCAGGAAAAAATCCGGAGCATTTCTGCATCATGGGCACATAGCCTTACACAAGAAAATACATTGACAGATGACATGATCAGACATAGCATAAATTCTCCATTAAATGTCACCTGCTTAACCCAGCAGGAAGTACGGCGCAGCCTCAAAAACTATGGTAGAATAATCACCGGGCTTGGATGGCATACACCCCTGAGTACTGCAGGATTTAAGTACCTTGATAGACAGACTATTGTTCCTAATACTCAAGGATTCCATCATAACAAGGTCTGTACCATAGGACTGGCGCATAGCACATGTGGTACCTATATTTAAAATAGGGACAAAAACTGAGCCTGGAAATTTTTTTATATTAAATTTAGTGACTAGTGTCAGGCAGCTGCTGCCAAGCCAGATAAAATCATGGGGTGCATGAAAAGAGATAACCAAGCTTGTGACAAGAACATAGTTTTGCTTCTGTACTAGTCACTAGTGCAGCCACACTTACTTAATACTGTGTACAATTTTGGTCACCAATGTAAGGACATCGCTGAGCAACAGCTAGTGCAGAGAAAAGCGATCAAGGTTATTAATGGAATGGGTGGACTGCAATACCAAAACAGGTTATTAGACTTGGGAATATTCAGTTCATAGAAACAAAGGCTTAGGGATGATCCTATTACAATTTTCCATTATATAAGGGGACAGTACAAATATCTTTCTATTTTTTTTTTTAAATGTAGGCCTGAAATGACGATAAGGGGGCATCCTCTACGTCTAAAGGAAAGAAGGTTTAATCAAAGTTATGGACTCAAATTCTTTACTGTAAAAGCAGTGAGATTATGGAACTCTCTGGCACATGATATTGTAATGGTTGATTCAGGTTGGGAACCTGACAGCTGATACATGCTGCACATCCAAGAACAACATATATCAAATGTTGGCTGCATGATTTAAGCCATATATGTTTAACTCAGAAGCGCCGCGGCGTTTCAAAGAAAAAAGTCATTTAATAGCCGCCAGTGACTGAGGCATATGGGAGACTAGTCTGACAGGCAGATCCACAGCAGCTTCTCCCTGCCTGCTGTCCTGGAGTGACAGGTTCCCTGTGTGCATGTATAGGGAGAGACATAGCACTTACCGGCAGTGGGTGGGTGGGGAGAAGCTTCCAGGGATCTGCTTGTCTAACAGACAGAGGAGCAGGCAGACATCTGATATGGGAAGGTTGTGATTGTCAGTGACGGCTAGGGCTTAGGTAGACTGGTGTGCAGGCAAACCGATGAGCAGGCAGACACCTGATATGGGGAAGTTATGATTCTCAGTGACGGATAGGGCTCAGGTAAACCGGTGTCCAGGCTGACACCTTATATGGAGAAGTTAACATCTGCTTCATGGGTTATTTTTACTTCCTTTGGATAAATATATTAGATATATATGTGGAATTTGATGTACCTATGTCTTTTTTCAATCTTACCAAATAAGAAACTAGATATTGCATGCTCGTGAAAGTGCGCAGTGCTGTTGTTTAATTTCTCTCTTGAATGTCCATCTAATGTGTTCAAGTGCTGGTTTACCTCCATGTGATATGTCTTAATTTATTATGCAAGACCAATGGAACTGGACACATTAGATGGAGATTCTGAGAGGGAATGAAAAGAACTGTAGGGGTTGTTGTAACAGATAACAATGTAAAATGTAAGCTTGCGAGCAGGGACCTCACTCCTAATGTAACTGTTTAAACTGTCCTTAAATTGTATTGAATTTATTGTCTGTACATGTCCCCACTTAATTGTAAAGTGCTGCGGAATTTGTTGGCGCTATATGTGTGAGGGGTACAGGGTAGTAGTAGTGGCGAGGGACTGCAGTTGTTGTGTTCCTACACCCTGACCTCCCACAAATAAAAGATAATGTCCCGATTGTCTGGTGATTTGCATGTAGTGTACTACACTTACTGTTTCCTGGGAAATCTCCGTTTTCTTCAGGAGTTCAGTTGTTGCAGGCAAATAATCACTTTCAGACTCTGTCTCTCTTTTATATAACATAACTTTACTAAACTCCGTTTGTTCAGTTTTAATCACAGATACAGTCTTTTTGGACATCTCCGTTACAGTTTTCATCCTCTCTTCTGTCCCTTCCTGTCCTGTCCTTAGAGTCAGTTTCTCCGGTACCACAGCTTCCCAGAACACGGTCCTACTCTCCTCAGGTATGTCCCCGTCCATTCTCCCCTCCATGGAAGTAGTGAAGGCTGGCTCCATTAGTCCTTCTACAGGCCGTAGACCTCGGACTTTTAGGGAATTTTCCTCAGAGTTGTCCGCTTTATCGTTCCCCAAGCTGACTAACTCTTTTCCAATCATCCGTCTGTATCTCTATTGACCTTCAGCCCCCAGGGCCCTGAACTTCTCCTCAGTCATCCTCCAGCACAGACTTAAGGTTACCAACAGCAACAACTGCTCTGACTCAACTGTTTCCTGACAGGAATAACCGTTGCTCTCCTCTGGCCCAAACTCCTCCCCCTTTTTCAACTGGACCAATCATCAACCATCTCGGTCGGTTGCTGAGCAAACTACTCTGGCTCCTTCTACACTGGAGCTATTATTAAATTTATTAACTACTTCTATCTTAAACTATTGTGCCCACCACTGCACTGTATCCAATTCCTAATCTAATATACCATCCACTCCTAACATATACTGTCCCTGTAACTAACATTAGACAATAGACATTTACATATTCATATATAAACACAGAGTAAAACAATGCATGCACAAAAGGGAAAGAGGCGCATGACCGTCCCGGTCACCCTCTTACATATAAATAAAAAAATTATTATTATAAAATTATTAGAACAAACCATTTCTTCCTCCATTTTTTAACGAGTGGTACTTAAAAAATATTATCAAATCATTGGACCCTTTACTCTAATTCACAAATAGTTTAACATTTAGCTGAGATATGTTTGGCACAAAAAAGAATAACATTATTGAAGATTATTCCTTGTCTACAATTGCCAAGTTTTCATATATTTAATGGGAAGCTATATAAGAATGCCTAAAACTGTACAATAAACATGTTGGTTGAACATAGTAAAAAAATGTGAGAATAATGTTTTTTTCACATATTAGTCAAGAAAAATGAGTAGGCATTAAATGGACCATTATATCTATATGACACAATAAACATACTGTATTTCTGAATACAAATATAACCTTACATAAATCATCAATAAAATACAAAAATCAGGGTGAGACAAAAATGAAAAAAAAATTCTGTATCTTTCTGGGTTAACTTATAAAAAAAATGTAGGAGTCATTTCCTGTAGGAATAATCAACTGTATTAAAGGGCAAGTAGTACGAACCAGTTAATGTTTCAGGCTACAGTACTGAAAATGCTGTCAAGCTAAGTGAAAAAGCCTCTGGGTTATGATCATTTATTGGATAATTAAAAAGTGATAGCGGTTTGTTTGCATTGGCATAGTATCCGTCACAGCAGGTCCCCATGGTCCACAGATCATCTCTCTTGAAATATAAGGGTTTAATAGAGTTTAAGCAAGTCTTCAAACAGATGGTGTGGAAGGTTCTGTCAACATTGCCAGTAATTACTGGAAAACAGAGATACTTGTCAGACTGATAGGTCCTTGGAGACCATCTCCTCAGGCTTTATCTGAAGCACAGGATCTCATCTACAAACAAGAGTGGCAGCACACAGACTTTCCTTCAGCTGATCTTGTCATTATTGAATATTGCTCTGATCATATAAATGAGGAGCGTGCAAGGAACTGAAATCAAAGCCGCAGGACTATTTACTGAATGTGTTTGTACTGTTTGCATACAGAAGAATAAACTGGAGTGGATTACACGAGACTCTGCTCCTTTTTACTCTATTTGGCAGAATAGCAGAGTTTACTAGAGTCAGCTGACTATGCAATAACTGTGGGACACAAATCATTATTATATTTTACACAGCAGGATCCATTCCCAATGCTAAACTATACTGTTCAAGTAAAGCTCTTTTTCCATTGTAAAATGGTGTGTGCTCCACAAATAGCATCTCTTTGTAGTAGAAAGAAATCTCTGTATTTAACACACAAAAATACCTTGTTTGCAAGCAGCGTTATCAGGGTCCCACACACATAACAATCCTAGTGGGTGCCAAGTAAGCATTTCTTTCAATGAGCTTGGTATAAAGTTCCATATCCCATGACGCTTTGAGATGCGTAATTGTATATTCACTGCAAAATACATAGATCTGTCTGATACATCCATCCCTCTCCCACTTTACATTTTCGTCTCATTCAGACACTTATTCCCCAAACAACCTGAGAGCAGTATACTCATATTCCAGGATAAGAAGAGATTCAAGCAATAGTAAACTTAAAAAAATGTAAATTCTTTATTGACTTAATACATAAAATTAAATACTAAATATAAAATGACAGGGAAAAAGCCTCCACAAGGACACAGAAAATAACTGGAGAACCAGACGACATAATATGGAAAGTCACATGTAGGAAAAGCCAAGAGTATTACAGTATATCCTAAAGTGCCAGTGCTATGCTATAGTAGGGGGTATACTTATCCCCATCCATATGGTTAACCTGTGGTGATCCCAGGTTCCAAATTACCTCAAAGTGGCATATGCATTGGCATGTAAAAGTTTAGGCACCCCTGGTCAAAATTACTGTTATTGTAAACAGTTAATCAAGTTGAAGATTAAATGATCTCTAAGGCCTAAAGTTAAAAAAGACACATTTCCGTTGTATTTTAGGCAAAAAAAAATATTTATATATTTTCATTTTTTTCCTTTTAAAAATTACAAAAAGGAAAATGGACCGATGCCCACAGACACTTGGACTGTGAGGGCCATTGTAAACCCTTCAGCTTGCGCCTTTTTAGATTGTCTATTGTGGATTTTGACGTGTGTTTAGGATCATTATCCATTTGTAGAAGCCATCCTCTTTTCAACTTCAGCTTTTTTACAGATGGTGTTATGTTTGCATCAAGAATTTGTTAAAATTTCATTGAATCTATTCTTCCCTCTACCCGTGAAATGTTCCCCGTGCTATTGGCTGCAATACAACCCCAAAGCATAATTGATCCGCACCCATGCTTAATGGTTGGCAAGATGTTCTTTTCCTGAAATTCTGTGCCCTTTTTTCTCCACACATACCTTTGATCATTGTGGCAAAAGAGTTCTATTTAACCTCATCGGTCTACAGGACTTGTTTCCAAAATGCATCAGGCTTGTTTAGATGTTCTTTTGCAGACTTCTGATGCTGAATTTTATGGTGAGGACGAAGGAGAGGTTTTCTTCTGATGACTCTTCCATGAAGGCTATATTTGTGCCTTTCCTAGCAATGATAGTGAACAAGCTATAACCCTAACAGGCTAATTAAGGTCTGAAACCTTGGTCAAAGTTATCTGAACACACAAATCTCTAAGGGTGCCCAAACTTTTGCATCTGCCCATTTTCCTTTTTGCAATATTTAAAATGTAAAAGATGCAATTATATATATATATATATTGCTTAAAATACAAAGGAAATGTGTCATCTTTAACTTTAGCCCTTTTAGAAATCATTTCATCTTCAACTTAAGAGTTCACAATAACCGTAATTTTGAACAGGGGTGTCCAAACTGTTACATGCCACTGTATACAATATAAAATATGTACAAGGTAAATTACCTATATTAAATGTGCTGCTTTGAGGATCTCAGGCTCCGTGTCTCACTACTGGAGCCTGACACCCTCAAGGTAGCGCATTGATATAGGTAATTTACCTTGTACATATTTTATATTGTATGTATGTCACTTTAAGATAATTTGGAGCTTGGGATCACCATAGGTTAACCATATGGGTGGGGATAAGTATACTTCTTACTATAGCACAGCACTGGCACTTTAGGATATAATACCCTTGGCTTTTCCTACATGTGGATCTCCATACTATGTCTTCTGGTTCTCCAGGTATTTTCTGTGTCCTTGTGGAAGTTTTTCCCCCATCATTTTATATTTAGCATATAATTTTATGTATTAATTCAATAAAGAATTTATTTATTTTTATTTACTATTGCTTGAATCTCTTCTTATCCTGGGATATTAGTATATTGCTATCAGGTTGTTTGGGAAATATATGTTTTGTGAAGTGTCTATCATTATATTATTTTTTTGGGACTATTATGACTAATTCAAACACTTGTCAGAGATAATGTAAGCCAAAATACAATGCATATTATGCCAGACAGTGCCCTAGGAAACAATGGTGGACACAGACAGAAGAGGACCTCTGTGCAGAAGCAGTATATGGGCCTTTTGCAGTCCATTAGCTCCTCATAATGCACCTGTATTTGAGGTGGAAATGGACACGTACCTCTTGGGCCTCCTTGCGGCTGCACAAGTTGCATCAATTGTAAAGGACATATTGATATTAATGCTATGGCAACTCCATTTTGTCTGCTAGCTTCAAAATCATGTTATTATACTCTTTGCATAACATACATTCTTTCCTTCTTTCCTATTGATTCACATGCAACTTTCCCACACTAACCTTTTCTCTCAGGAACATTCTATGAGACACCTTGCTTCTGTTATCTAGCTAGTCTGAGCCGGGATGTACGACCTTGTAACTTTCCATCATACACCAAACTAACGATAATATGACCATATGTGTATTTCCATAATAATTGTACTAACATTGGTTCAAGCTTGTAGTATGGGTGTAGGTGATTGGATATTAATAAACTCAAAACTATATAAAAGGCTAAGTAGAAATAAACGGGGTTAGAGATTCTTGAATCCTCCCATACAGATCTTTGCCTCCGTCTGGTTTTCTGTTGGATTGCGCAATCAACCTTGTAACATAATAATTTGAAACTCACTTGGTCAACCGTGAATGGTCATTGCTGCCCTCCCTCAACACAATGACATGCCGCCCCTAAGTACCAGTCAAAATGCCTACCTAGTGAGTCATAATAGAAATAGCCACAGCTTCCCTTTTCCACATATGCCAACATAAAGCCAATAACAATTTATCTCATTCAGTGGGACAGTACATCCCAAATATATTTACTACAGTGCCCCTATATAGTGTCAGACATAAAGTCCAGTCTCCCAAACAGCACTAATCACAATCTGCGCTAAGATATATTATGTACTTTATACTCATCTCTTCTATAGAGATGAGCATTGTTCTACTCGAACTGTTCGCAAATCTCAAATTCGAGCTGTTTTGGGCGGTGTTCGAGCCGTTCGGCTCGAACAATTTGAGAAAAATTCGGCTGTTCGAAGTTATGTTCGATAACTGTTAGTGCACCAAAGTCATAACTGGATTTTTTCTCAGTAATGATGAAAATTAATGTTAATTCGCAGTTTGAGTGTACAGCGGGGTGGGGGGAGGGGCAGGGGATGGATCTTTGCAGGAACAATGAAGATCTCCATTTTTTTTTCTCTTTCCCGCATTTAAAGTGGGGAGGTGCAATCTGTCAGCCTATCAGCAGCGCACACACGGAGCGAAGTGCTTTTTTTCACACAAGCAAGGGCATGTGTCATTGCCTCTGAAAAAATATGTGGCCTTCTAGCAGTGTGTGGGACTTTCTCTATTAGTCCATCTATACTGACCTCCATCAGGTTGCAAACTGAATATAATTTTTTTCTGCATCTAGCTCTGAAAAAATATTTGGCCTTCTAGCAGTGTGTGGGACTTTCTCTATTAGTCCATCTATACTGACCTCCATCAGGTTGCAAATTAAAAATAATTTTTATCTGCATCTACAGTACCTCTGAAAAAATATTTGGGCTTCTAGCTGTGTGTGGGACTTGTTCTATTAGTCCATCTATACTGACCTCCATCAGGTTGCAAATTGAATATAATTTTTATCTGCATCTAGCTCTGAAAAAATATTTGGCCTTCTAGCAGTGTGTGGGACTTTCTCTATTAGTCCATCTATACTGACCTCCATCAGGTTGCAAATTAAAAATAATTTTTATCTGCATCTAGCTCTGAAAAAATATTTGGCCTTCTAGCAGTGTGTGGGACTTTCTCTATTAGTCCATCTATACAGACCTCCATCAGGTTGCAAACTGAATATAATTTTTTTCTGCATCTAGCTCTGAAAAAATATTTGGCCTTCTAGCAGTGTGTGGGACTTGTTCTATTAGTCCACCTATACTGACCTCCATCAGGTTGCAAACTGAATATATTTTTTTTCTGCATCTACCTCTGAAAAAATATTGGGCTTGTAGCTGTGTGTGGGACTTATTCTATTAAACCATCTATACAGACCTCCATCAGGTTGCAAACTGAATAAAAAAAATTTCTGCATCTACCTCTGAAAAAATATTTGGGCTTCTAGCTGTGTGTGGGACTTGTTCTATTAGTCCATCTATACTGACCTCCATCAGGTTGCAAATTGAATATAATTTTTTTCTGCATCTAACCCAGCCAATAGTTTTGGCCTAATACCACAGTTTGGCCATTCAGCTCTGCTCGGTTCCCATCCATTGTTTTTTTGTGCAAACAACTACAGAGTTGTGAATTAGTTAACCACCAAAATGAGTGGAAAAAGGCCTGCTGCTGGTGGAAAGGGGAATAGGCGTGTTGGAAAGGGGAAAAAAGGTTGTGTCCGTGGGGTAGGTGTTAAAGCAACAGTAACATCTGCAGAAGAAAGACCATCTTCCAGCCAAACTAAAATGTCTACTTCTTTTAGCGGACAATGTGATAAGATCCCTTTCTTACGGCCACGCCAATCGCTACAAATTCCAGATGAGGCACAAAAACAGCAGGTGCTTCAACGGATATCAAGTGCTCCTTTAAGTGGGCTCTCCTCCACATCAACTTCAACATCACAAATACTCCAGTCCTCAAAGGTGTCACCCAAATCGCACTTGCTTCCTCACAGCTCCCAAATCTCCAGCTGCCCGTCTGAGTATGAGGTAGAACAGATGGTTGAGTCTGCAGAGCTGTTTACTCATACTATAGCCTGGGAATCAGAGGTCGACTCCAGCGCTTCTGTGAATCCAGACGAGGAAATGATCTGCACTGATGCCCAGAATCTTTATGAGTCGGATCCAGGACCAGACGCAGAAGGTTCTGACCATAATGTAGACCCTCATTCCCAAACTGTAACTCCTGTTGGTGGAGACAATGAGGAAGACGATGATAAGACTCAAATACCTGATTGGAGCGACAACTTTAGTTTTTTGTCAGGGCAGGAACAAGTTGGCTCTGAGGACGACGGGTGTGATAACGCACAGGGTGATGATGATGAGGTTGGAGATCCCACTTACTGTCAACCCACAGTCAGCCAAGAGATGAGGTCAGCAGAGGAGGTGGAGGAAGATGCTAGTGATGACGAGGTCAGGTTGCGCCTTCCTGGACAGAGACGTAGTACTGGAAGCACGTCAACAACTGCATCCTCAAACACAACTCTGCCTCTCACCACAAGTCGTGGTGGCTCTTCAGGTCGCATGGGTGCTAAGCCTTGCATAGCCTGGGCATTTTTTCAGATCGATAAAGATGACCCAACTCGTGTTATCTGTAACATTTGTCAGCAAAAGCTAAGTAGAGGCCAAAAAATACATAGTTTGAGTACTTCATGCATGAACCGGCACATGGACATGAAGCATAAGTTGCAGTGGGAGCTCAGTGTGCTACAATGCGGCCTAGCCGGCCGGGCCAACCACCGTCTGCCATATCTTGTGCATCCGCGGCCTCTTCATCCTCTGTGACTGGGGGGACAGCAGTCACACCTGTTTTGGGGCGCAGACCTGCCACCTCTTTACCCGCAACAGCCAGCGTGATTGGCAGGTCATCATTTTCTTTGGAGGTGGTAACACCAGCTGGTGTTGAGCGCTGTCCGACATCGATAGCACCACCTTTGGATCAAGGCAACCTAACATGTCCGCCTGCATCTTCCTCACAGACCGGCAGTTTGCCGGGGACACCCTTATCAACCCCGTCTAAGCACAATAGCCAGCCCTCGGTCCCTCAGATGTGGACAAGTAAAAGACCATTTCCTCCTAGCCATGAGAAAGCTAAGAGGTTGAATTTCACCATCTGCAAGCTCTTGGCTACAGAAATGCTGCCTTTCCGCCTGGTGGACACAGAGGATTTTCGAGACCTTATGTACGTCGCAGTGCCCCAGTACCAAATGCCCAGTCGGCACTACTTCTCAAAGAAAGGTGTGCCTGCGCTCCACCAGCATGTCGCACACAACATCACCGCTTCTTTGAGAAACTCTGTGTGTGACAGGGTGCATTTCACCACAGACACTTGGACGAGTAGGCATGGACAGGGGCGTTACATGTCGCTGACTGGGCACTGGGTAACTATGGTGACAGTAGGACAAGGGGCTGCTGTCCAAGTCTTGCCGTCCCCACGAGTTGTGCGTCAATCCTCTTTATGTCAAAGTTCCTCCACTGCTTCTGCCTCCTCAACCTCCTCTCGGTCTTCCACCTGCACCCAAAGCCTGTCTGGTCATGCCACAAGCTTTCTAACTGCGCAGAAGGGATCCTGCACACCTCCTTACTATGCTGGCAGTAGGGCTCAACGTCATCAGGCGGTTTTTACATTGAAATGTCTGGAAAATGTGAGTCACACAGCTGAGGAGTTGTGGTCAGCTCTGGAGAACCAATTTTATGAATGGCTGTCTCCACTGGACCTGAAACCAGGGAAGGCCGTGTGCGACAATGCTGCAAACCTGGGTGCGGCCCTTCGCCGGGGCAATGTCACACACGTGCCTTGTATGGCTCACGTGTTGAACCTGGTTGTCCAGCAATTTTTAGCCCACTATCCCAGACTAGATTGCCTTCTGCAGAGGGCACGGTCGCTGTGTGCTCACTTCCGCCGTTCGCATCCCGCAGCTCAGCGACTTACATCTCTACAGAAGTCGTTGGGCCTGCCACTTCACCGGCTAAAATGCGATGTGCCTACCCGGTGGAATTCAACTCTGCACATGTTGCAGCGACTGTGGCAGCACCGACAAGCCCTGGTGCAATACGTTCTGACGTATAGCCTGGGCCAACGAGATCCAGAGGTGGGGCAAATCACGCTGGAGGAGTGGTCTCAGATCAGGGACCTATGCACCCTTCTGCACAGTTTTGAAATGGCGACGAAGATGTTTAGTGCTGACGATGCCATTATCAGCATGACTATTCCGGTGATTTACATGCTGGAGCACATGTTAAACAGAATTCGGAGTCAGGTGGTGGCACAAGAGGAGGTGGAGGAAGTAGAGGAGGAGGAGTTGTATGCGGAAGGGCTAGCATCTGCAAGGTCCAGACGGTCGGCAGCACCAAGGCGGCAGGCATGTGAGGGTGGGGGAGATGGTTTTACCAGGGCGCATGGTAGCAGCCAAACTAGTGAGGAAGGTGCAGGAGCCCAGGAAGAAGTGGAGGACGAACTGATGGAAGACTCATCAGATGAGGGAGACCTTGATCACATTTCTGTTGTGCGAGGTTGGGGGGAGAGGACAGAGGAAGGAAGCATGATTGTTACCTCGCCACCAACACAACAGGGACTTGGTGCTCCTGGATGCGCAACACACATGAGTGCCTTCTTGCTGCACTACCTGCAACATGACCCTCGAATTGTGAGAATTAGAAATAATCCTGACTACTGGGTTGCCACACTGTTAGATCCCCGGTACAAAAGTAAATTTGCAGAAATTATTCCTGCCATAGAAAGGGATGCACGCATGCAGGAGTATCAGCAGAGACTGTTGCAGAATCTTACATGTGCTTTTCCACAAAATACCAGTGGTGCACGTAGTGAATCTCACAGTTCCAACTTGCCAACCGTGGGACCGTCAAGTGTTCAGCACTCAAACCGTAACAGAACCACAGTATCTGCTGGTAACATCAATTTTGCGGAATCATTTCACCACTTTTTTAGCCCATCCTTTGCAAGGCCACAGGAGACAAGAAGTCTGACACATAGTCAACGCCTAGAGACGATGGTACAGGAGTATCTCCAAGTAAACATTGAAGCCATGACTGTGTCACTGGACCCTTGCTCTTTTTGGGCTTCCAATCTGGATAAATGGCCGGAGCTAGCCACTTACGCCTTGGAGATCTTGTCATGCCCCGCAGCCAGCGTTCTGTCTGAACGTGTGTTCAGCGCTGCTGGTGGTGTGCTGACAGATAAGCGCACGCGGCTCTCCACTGATAATGTAGACAGACTCACGTTCATAAAGATGAACAAATCATGGATTCGAAACGACTTTTCTACCCCTGTGTCATCCTGGGGAGAGTAAAAGCTTGATGATTGGTTAAAATCACCCTACCAACCGTTTTAAGCTTTCAAATTACTAATCATGTTTATCTGTATCTTGGCTGGAAAATAATTTGGGCTTTGTAGCAGTGTGCAGCACTGATTCTATTAGGCCATCTATAATAAGCTCCACCAGATTTAAAATTACTAATCATGTTTATCTGTATCTTGACTAGAGATGAGCGGTGTTCGACTAGAACTGTTCGCCAATCTCAAATTCGAGCTGTTTTGGGCGGTGTTCGAGTTGTTCGACGAACCCGAACGATTTGCAAAAAATTCGGCTGTTCGAGGTTATGTTCGATAACTGTTCGTGCACCAAAAGCGTGTCCTGCATGTCTGGCGCTATTTAGAGCACCAATCATGCAGGGATTGTCTGCCACTCACTGTAATGCCACAGCCATGGTGGTTGTGGCATTACAGTGATTGCCCAAATCGATGGGAACAGTGCCAACAGTGAAACATGAAAAGCCGGCAATTCATCAGCGGCATACACCGGTACCCGACAATTTAGAACCGAAAGAATAGAGCTTCACACATAGATTAGATAGATAGAAACATGTCAGTCACACATATAAGAAGCACAGTGACAGTGTTGCTTACTGTACTTGTCATTTAGTGTAAAGGATTTATCAAAAAAAATAATAGTGTTTTCATGCACCGTCTCTTTAAAAAAGCCGGCCGGCAATTCAGCATCTGTACCCAACAATTTAGAATAGAAGGAATAGAGAATCACACATAGATTAGGTAGATAGAAACATGTCAGTCACATATATATGAAGTACAGTGACAGTGTTGCTTACTGTACTTGTCATTTAGTATAAAGGATTTATTAAAAAAAATAATAGTGTTTTCATGCACCGTCTCTTTAAAAAAGCCGGCCGGCAATTCAGCATCTGTACCCGACAATTTAGAATAGAAGGAATAGAGAATCACACATAGATTAGATAGATAGAAACAGGTCAGTCACATATATATGAAGTACAGTGACAGTGTTGCTTACTGTACTTGTCATTTAGTGTAAAGGATTTATTAAAAAAAAATAATAGTGTTTTCATGCACCGTCTCTTTAAAAAAGCCGGCCGGCAATTCAGCATCTGTACCCGACAATTTAGAATAGAAGGAATAGAGAATCACACATAGATTAGATAGATAGAAACATGTCAGTCACATATATATGAAGTACAGTGACAGTGTTGATTACTGTACTTGTCATTTAGTGTTAAAATAAAGGATTTATTTAAAAAAAAATTGGCGTGGGGATCCCCATAATTTTAGGCTCTAGCGGAGGTTAACCAGACGGCTGGGGCAGATGTTTGAAGCCTGGGAAGGGGGTAATACCCACGGAGCTTCCCAGGCTACTAATATCAGCCCCCAGCGGAATACCTAGCCTTTACTAGCTATTAAAATGGGGGACCCCCCCAAAAATATGACGTGGGGTCCCCCCTATTTTAATAGCTAGCAAAGGCTAGGCAGACAGCTGGGGGCTGATATTAATAGCCCAGGAAGGGTTCCATGAATATTGGCCCCCTCCCAGGCTAGAAACACCAGCCATCAGCCGCCCCAGAAATGGTGCATCCTTAGGATGCGCCAATTCTGGCACTTAGCCTCGCTCTTCCCACTGCCCTGTAGCGGTGGCAGTGGGGTAATAGGGTTGGGGTTGATGTCAGCTTATAATGCCAGCTGACATCAAGCCCAGGTTAGTAATGGAGAGGCGTCTATAAGACACCCCCATTACTAACCCCATAGTCAAAGTTAAAAGAAAACACAAACACCCAGAATAAAGTCCTTTAATTGAAATAAAGACACATTCCTTTATTGTTCTAAATTAAACCATACTTACCGTCACGCCCATTCCAGCTGAAGCCAACGAACTCCTGCAATAAAAGAAAAATAATAAAGCAACCTCATCCTTACCTTTCCATGGTTCCCACGACAGCTTCAGCTCTGCTACATCGAGATAACAGGCTGGACCACAGCAGAACGCTGCCATCCAGCCTGTCATCCCGCAGACACTGAGAAGCGCAGGCATGCTTGCGCTCTGCAGTGTCTGGCTGTGACGGCATCCAGATGAGCCGAGGTCATGTCCAATGAACTAGGCGCACCTCATGCACGTCACTGACAGCGTGGGAGAATTCTCCTGCACTCAGCACTTCAGCGTGAGAATTCTCCCACGCTGTCAGTGACGTACATGAGGTCAGCTGAGTTCATTGGACATGAATGAGCTCACTTCATGCACGTCACTGACAGCGTGGGAGAATTCTCACGCTCTAGCGCTGAGTGCAGGAGAATTTTCCCACGCTGTCAGTGACGTGCATGAGGTGAGCTGAGATCATTGGACATGAATGAGCTCACCTCATGCACGTCACTGACAGCGTGGGAAAATTCTCCTGCACTCAGCGCTTCAGCGAGAGAATTTTCCCACGCTGTCAGTGACGTGCATGAGGTGAGCTCATTAATGTCCAATGAACTCAGCTGACCTCATGTACGTCACTGACAGCGTGGGAGAATTTTCACGCTGAAGTGCTGAGTGCAGGAGAATTCTCCCACGCTGTCAGTGACGTGCATGAGGTGCGCCGCGTTCATTGGACATGAACTTGTCTCATCTTTATGTCGTCACAGCGAGACACTGAGGAGCGCAAGCATGCCTGCGCTTCTCAGTGTCCGCGGGATGACAGGCTGGATGGCCGCTTTCTGCTGCGGTCCAGCCTGTCATCTCGATGTAGCAGAGCTGAAGCTGTCGTGGGAACCATGGAAAGGTAAGGATGAGGTTGCTTAATTATTTTACTTTTATTGCAGAAGACATTGGCTTCAGCTGGAATGGGCGTGACGGTAAGTATGGTTTAATTTAGAACAATAAAGAATTGTGTGTTTATTTCAATTAAAGGACTTTATTCTGGGTGTTGTGTTTTTTTAAATACTTTACTAGAAATTCATGGTGGTCATGTCTAATATTGGCGTGACCCCATGAATTTCGGGCTTAGGGCCAGCTGATAATGCCAAGCTGGCCTTAACCCCTTTATTACCCAGTGAGCCACCGCACCAGGGCCCTGGATGATCTGGATGCCGTCACAGTCAGACACTGAGGAGCGCAAGCATGCCTGCGCTTCTCAGTGTCTGCGGGATGACAGGCTGGATGGCAGCGTTCTGCAGGTCCAGCCTGTCATCTCGATGTAGCAGAGCTGAAGCTGTCCTGGGAACCATGGAAAGGTAAGGATGATGTTGCTTTATTATTTTTCTTTTATTGCAGGAGATCGTTGGCTTCAGCTGGAATGGGCGTGATGGTAAGTATGGTTTAATTTAGAACAATAAAGAATTGTGTCTTTATTTCAATTAAAGGACTTTATTCTGGGCGTTTGTGTTTTTTTTTTAACTTTGACTATGGTGTTAGTAATGGGGGCGTCTTATAGACGCCTCTCCATTACTAACCTGGGCTTGATGTCAGCTGGCATTATAAGCTGACATCAACCCCAACCCTATTACCCCCTGCCACCGCACCAGGGCAGCGTGGAAGAGCGAGGCTAAGTGCCAGAATTGGCGCATCCTATGGATGTGCCATTTCTGGGGCGGCTGGCGGCTGGTGTTTCTAGCCTGGGAGGGGGCCAATATTCATGGCTCCCTTCCTGGGCTATTAATATCAGCCCCCAGCTGTCTGCCTAGCCTTTGCTAGCTATTAAATTAGGGGGGACCCCACGTCATTTTTTTTGGGGGGTCCTCCATTTTAATAGCTAGTAAAGGCTAGGTATTCAGCTGGGGGCTGATATTAGTAGCCTGGGAAGCTCCGTGGGTATTACCCCCTTCCCAGGCTTCAAACATCTGCCCCAGCTGTCTGCTTAACCTCCGCTAGAGACTAAAATTACGGGGAACCCCACGCCAATTTTTTTTAATAATAAATCCTTTATTTTAATACTAAATGACAAGTACAGTAACCAACACTATCACTGTACTTATTATATATGTGACTGACATGTTTCTACCTATCTAATCTATGTGTGAAGCTCTATTCTGTCTGTTATAAATTGTCGGGTACCGCTGCTGAATTGCCGGCCGGCTTTTTTAAAGAGACGGTGCATGAAAACACTATTATTTTTTTTGATAAATCCTTTACACTAAATGACAATTACAGTAAGCAACACTGTCACTGTACTTCATATATATGTGGCTGACATGTTTCTATCTATCTAATCTATGTGTGATTCTCTATTCCTTCTATTCTAAATTGTCGGGTACAGATGCTGAATTGCCGGCCGGTTTTTTTAAAGAGACGGTGCATGAAAACACTATTATTTTTTTTAATAAATCCTTTGCAGTAAATGACAAGTACAGTAAGCAACACTGTCACAGTACTTCATATATATGTGACTGACATGTTTCTATCTATCTAATCTATGTGTGAAGCTCTATTCTGTCTGTTATAAATTGTCGGGTACCGCTGCTGAATTGCCGGCCGGCTTTTTTAAAGAGACGGTGCACGAAAACACTATTATATTTTTTAATAAATCCTTTACACTAAATGACAAGTACAGTAAGCAACACTGTCACTGTACTTCATATATATGTGACTGACATGTTTCTATCTATCTAATCTATGTGTGATGCTCTATTCCTTCATGTCTAAATTGTCGGGTACCGGTGTATGCCGCTGCTGAATTGCCGGCCGGCTTTTTTAAAGAAAGCGTCTTCTGAGCAGTTTGTGAGCTTTTGGACACCTTTGAAGGTGTTTTCTATGTGTTCCTATGTGTTTTTGTTTGCCTGCCATTGGTTTTAACGGTGTTCGACGGTGTTCTAAGGTGTTCGACGAACAGTTCGACGAACAGTTCCTCGAACATCCCGGTGTTCGACGAACCGAACCGAACCCGAACACTACGGGGGTGGCTCAACACTAACCTTGACTGGAAAATAATTTGGGCTTTGTAGCAGTGTGCAGCACTGATCCTATTAGGCCATCTATACTAAAGCTTCACCAGATTTAAAATTAATAATAATTTTTAGCTGCATCTAGCCCGGAAAATAATTTTGGGGCTCCGAGATGCGCAAGACACATAAGTGCCTTCTTGCTGCACTACCTGCAGCATGACCCTCATATTGTCAGAATTCAAAGTAATCATGACTACTGGGTTGCCACACTCTTAGATCCCCCAAACTTTTCGATCAACCTTTTCATTTTAATAAAGACCAAAAAAATGGTCATTTTTCAAATTATAAGCATTAGCAGGTTGTTAGAAACTGAAATCAAACAGTTCTCAACTCAAAACTTTATTCTAGGTGATGTTACATTTTCACATAGGACCCCTTGTTCGAAAGGAGCTTCTGAACTCTCTCGTCCATTGAATTTGTCAGGTTTTGGATGGTTTCTGCTTCAATTGTTTTGCATGAGGACAGAATACCCTCCCAGAGCTGTTGCTTAGATGTGAACTGCCTCCCGCCATCATAGACACTCCTTTTAATGATGCTCCAAAGGTTCTGAATGGGGTAGAGGTCAGGGGAGCATGGGGGTCACACCATAAGTTTGTCCCCTTTTATGCCCATATCAGCCAGAGATGCAGATGTTTTATGTGCAGCATGAGATGGTGCATTATCATGCAAAAAAATGATCTTGCTGTGAAATACACGGTTCTTCTTCTTGAACCATGGCAGGAAGTGCTGTTTGAGAAAATCCACATATATTATGGAGTTCATCTTTAGCGCCTTCAGGGATCCTAAAGGGGCCGACAATCTCTCTCCCCATGATTCCAGCCCAAAACATTACTCCACCTCCTCCTTGTTGGCGCTGTAGCCGTGTTTGCGTGGGGTGTCCATCAACCAGCCATCCTCCACTCCATCCATCTGGACCATCGAGCGCTGCACGGCACTCATCCGTGAACAAAACAGTTTTGAAATCAGTCTTCATGTAATGTTTGGCCCACTGGAGCCGTTTCTGCTTGTGTGAAGTGGATAGAGGAGGTCGACAGGATGGCGTATGCACAGCTGCAAACCTCTGAAGGACCCTGCATCTTGTTGTTCGGGGGACGTTGGAGGCACCAGCAGCTTCAAAAACTTGTCTGCTGCTATGACAAGGCTTTTTTGCGGCTGCTCTTTCAACCTGACGTAATTGCCTGTAGGAAAGAGTCCTCAATTTGCCCTTATCAGCACGCACACGTGTGTACTGTGAATCAGCTACATACTTCTTGATTGCCAAGACACTTCATCCTGATCATCGCACAATGTTGATTGTAGTCATGCCTTGACCTAAACACTCGACAATTTGTTGCTTCTCAGCAGCCGACACATCCTTTTTCTTTCCCATTTTGGCAGAAAATGTAGGCTGCTTAATAATGTGAGACAGCCTTCTTAAGTAGTCTTGCCTTTCATTGGACACACCTGCCAAACTAATTAGCACAGGTGTCTGCAATTGCTTACAGTGATATAAAGAGCCCTGACACACATCACCATCAATGAGTTTAACTGACAAACAAACAAATTCTTCCCTTATCACTCCTAAACACTTTTTGCATAATAATTTGGAACACAGTGTACATGTGCTTTTCCACAAAACACCAGTGGTTCACGTAGTGAATCTTACAGTTCTAACTTGCCAACCGTGGTCTGCATGGAGTTGTTCAATAAAGGGCCCAAAATTAAGATAACATAGATGGGAGAGGTCTCTATGAATAGGAATTCCTAAGTATTTGATACCCTGTGAGGGCCAGGCAAAGGGAAAGTTGGACTGGATGGAATCCTATATGAATTTGGGGAGGGAGACATCGAGGGCCTCAGACTTCGCTGCATTGATTTTAAAATTTGACCATGTAACAAAGTGATCTATTTCAGCCATAACAGCATGGATGGATATATGTGATTGAGTGATATATACTAGGACATCATCAGCAAATAGAGAGCACTTGTACTCGGTGCCTCCCACCTCAATCCACCTAATATTGGGGTTATGGCGAATTGATGAGAGCAGGTGCTCCGTCATTAGGATGTATAAGAGAGGGGACAGAGAACATCCCTGCCTTGTCCCATTGGTGATTGTGAAAGGTGATGAAAATGTTCTGACGCGCCCCCTGGGCCTTGGGACACCCGGAGCCGGACCCTTTTTGGTGGATGCTGGTGGTTGTAGTCTCCGTGGCGGCGACCCGGTTCCGTGGCTCAGGGCGGTCAAACCAGTGGCGGAACTATTTATGTGGTTTTGATGTTTAAATGTCCGACTACGCCACCCGTGGATTGCGGTCAGAGTGAACCGCCGCTCCAGGGCAGACCGCTGAGGCTGGTGTTGTGGGTGCAGCAGAGCGTAGCATAACTCCCCACGGGAGGAGTATAGCCTCAGGGCAGTGTATGCGGAGGATGGGGGTGATGGTGCAGGGCACCAGCAGTAACGACACGGAGTCAGTGATGCAGTCCAGGGCCTTTACTCACAGTTCTTATTATCCAGACCACGTCTGCAGGTAACGGCTGCCCACGTCGTACTGTGCTCACCAGGTGAGGGGCTCAGACAACTCCCAGATAACTTTGGAGCGCTTCACAGGACCCCCTTTGTGTGTCCTTTGTCTGGCCTTTCTTACCAACCCTTCTGTCTGGCTGCCTCGGGCCTCCTCTTGGTAAACTTGGCGCCAGTTTCCCTGACCCTATGTGGTGCCTTCCTAGCGGGTGTAGCGAGGGGCTGCGCCACATAAAATGTCACAGCCTCCTGTTTCTAGCTGAGGGTCGTTTCCTGCCTCCACTAGTTTCGGGGACCGGTCTCCCCCTTTGGCCTGACCCCTCCACGCAGGTGGATTCGGGCGTGCGGTGGCGACTCGCCCGTCCGCACCCCTGGGATCCCTTCGTTCCTCGTTCCTGGAGCCTTCTCCGCTCCTCTTCCTTCCTTCTCCCTCTTCCAGGCCTGGGCCTCTGTTACTAGGCCCGCCTCCGGAGCAGAGCTCATGCAGAGCCCCTGCTCCCTGCCACTTCTGCTCAGACTTCTCTGCACTGAACTAAGATGGTGCCCACCTTTTATACTCCCTTCTCAATGCACCCAGGAACTGCTTCCTTCCTGCTCCTGCACTACAGGGTTCCCCTTCCTCAGTGTTCCCTCCCCCAACTCCAGCCAGGGACAGGGACTGTCGTGCCCATCTCAGGGGCATATTGGTCGCCCTGCCCCACGGCAATGTGGTGTAATGCATGCAGGTGTCGGGTCCTGATCCACACTACATCCTTACCTGAGAGTGAGATATCACACCTCTGGGTGAGGTGCAATACCTCTGTAGCAACCGAGCCCTCAGGGTGCTACAGTTCCATTTATCTTCAGCCTAGGTAACGTATTGCGATACAGGGCCGTGATTTTGGCTATAAAAGGGTCCCCTAGACCCCTACCCCAAGCTTTTTAAGAGAATCATATATGGCGTGCCAGGAGACTCTATGGAATGCTTTCTCAGCATCCAACGAGAGTATCTAATTACAAATTTTTAACTGCATCTAGCCCAGGAAATACTTTGTGCTTAGTAGCAGTGTCTGCTAGTTAGCGGATTATCCCGGCTGTTAAGCAAGCTACACCACCTGTAGTTTGGACACTTAATTTTTTCAAAGGAAATGCTCCGGGACCACGGGATACTCAGTGAAGAGCATCAGGAGGCACCCCAAGGCATAGGGGCTGGGACTGGCAGTAGGATGCCTTGCGGTGGACAGCCGAGCTCGATCCTTATAAAAGCTTTTTAACTGCAGCAGCTTTAGTGGACGCTACTGGAGCTGGAATTACGCGGCTGCTGGCATGAGACTTGCCCTCCATTAGATCCTTGTAAATGGATTTAAAGTGTATTCATTCAAATTAGAGAGACAATTTAAATTAAAAAGCTTAGAGCTGCCTCCACCACAGGGGGGCTCGCTCGACCCACCAGCGGACAGGCACCAGTATTGGGAGAGGGGGGCTGGCCGTCAGGGTTCACCGCGGCTCTGGCACAAACCCGGCGACGCGGAGGTGGCACGGGCAGGAGCGGACTGAACGTGTCGGCTTCTCACTTTTTGGATTTTAGAAGGGCATGACATGCCTATATCTGTGTCTCCCCCTCCTTTTACTCCTCCACCTCTTTTCTTTTCGCATGACTATATGTACTTGTCACTTTTCCATGTGTTAGTTGTGTCTTCTGAGCAGTTTGTCAGCTTTTGGACACCTTTGAAGGTGTTTTCTATGTGTTTCTATGTGTTTTTGTTTGCCTGCCATTGGTTTTAACGGTGTTCGAAGGTGTTCGACGAACAGTTCGACGAACAGTTCGGCGAACACACGGGTGTTCGACGAACCGAACCGAACTCGAACACTACAGGGGTGGCTCAACACTACTCTTCTACTGTCCAACTCAAGGTAGAATGGCCATTCAGCGAAAGGTTAGCACAGGTGAAAGCTGGCTTCTGGCAGAAGTAATGAATGAAAAAGGGCCACGAGCACATGTTGCGTATTTGATCAGTATTTTACCTCAGCATTTATAACCCAAAACCAGGAGTGGAACAATCAGAGGAAAAGTATAAAAGAAACACGTCACCACATTTTTTGCCTACTCCTGGTATTGGATTACAAATACTAAGGTAAAAAATTCACCAAATTCTCAATGTATGTGCACACAATAAGTATTTGGTGCAGACATTTCTGTGACATTTCTGCATCTTTTGGCATAAAAACACAGCATCAAATATGTGCATTTCTTGATATTTTTTTGCGGAAAGTGATATTTTAAGCTTATCAAGGTGAGGAGACTTAGGATAAGGCCACGGCCCCACTATCAGTATTTGGTCAGTATTCGGTCACTATTTTTTCTCAGAAGTGGGAGCCAAAATCAGGAGTGGGTGATAAATGCAGAATTGGTGCACTTGTTTCTATTATACCTTTTCTCTGATTGTTCCTCACCTGGTTTGGGCTCCCACTCCTGAGAAAAAATACTGACCGAATACTGACCAAATACTGATAGTGGGGCCGTGGCCTAAAAGCCAGAACCAGAATCTCAATTTTCAGACTCTATGTTTAGGGGTACTGCACCTCGTCAGTGCAAAGGATTGCTACTTCCTGTAGGTGGCACTAGCGTTCTAGTCCTCTTCCTCTCTGAAGAGACAATTTGCATATTTGGCAGAGGAGCATTGCGGCTTAAAAGTCTCCTCACATTCACATGCTTAACATATCAAGCATTACCCCTAGGATCCCGGTCTAACACCTCTCACCCTGCCAAACCAGATCTCACACTCCTGAAGCTATTGACATGCTGCAGATATAAATCTGCTGGAAATTTGGAAGTAAAAAATAAGCAACGTGTGCATGAGACTTCAGGTTTCTCATTCACTTTGCTGGCATCAGGAAACTGCACAGAAAAAAACTACACAAAATTGTGACAAAAACACAACATGTGCACACAGCCTTGTGCCCCCCCACATACATTAGACTAATATAGGCCAAATACGATGATCTTGACAGGTTCAGCTAGCACTTTGGATGTGTAATGTCTAGAGCTCCCTAACAGATAATGTTGTGGGAGATAACAATCTGATCTATCAGATTTTGGACTGCCATTCTTTTTATTTTCTGAGTGATTCTTTGCACCAGATATGTCTGGCAGCAGCTCTCTTGTAGAGAACACAGGTGCACTCATGAGGGCAAGTGCTCCTGTGTATGGGAGAGTCGGGCAAATAGTTGTAGGCCGAACAATCAATAGACAGTTGTCTAAAGTGTATGGGGGTCTTTAGTGTAGGGAGAGATAAGCAGCACCTATGTAGTTCTCAGCTCTTCTGGAATGTAGTGTCAATGTATATGTTATCTAGTATTAAATAACATTTCAATTCTGTTTAAATGCAGACTATGGCCATGTAATTCATGTAAACTCAGATCTACATATAGTAAGATTAAAGGGGTTGTCCACTACTGGAGAACTCCTTCTGAATCCCTAAAGTGCTCCAGATAAAATAAAAAAAAGCATGTACTCTCCTCCAGGGTCCGGCTCTGTTCTGGGGATGTCGGTGCTCTATCTCCTGGTAATTAGGTGACATTGTTATATCATATAGGAGCTTCAGCCTATCAACAGTTGCTGGGAGACAACACCAATATCGCTGAAATAGCGCTAGTCCATAGGAGACTATATGTTTTAGGGATACTTTTTCAATTAAGAAGTTGTTGTCCAGCAGTGGACAACCTCTTTAAAGGTATGTGCACACAATGTCTTTTTGAGGTTTCCATATTCCATGGATTCCATATGGCACCCATTTACGAAGATGCTAAAAAAAAAAAAACGACGAAAAAAATTAACATAACGCACACCCTGGTCTACATGACCTGCCCTGACTATGTTCTGTCTTTGGTCACTTCTTTTAACCCCTTAAGGCGTCGAAAGCTGTACAGCAGCTTAAAGAAGTGACTTGTCCTTTCTCTGGTGACTTCAGCTTAGAAACTGCCACTATGGAACTAAAAAAAATGCTGGAAGCAAAGACACTGCAAAAGGCGTCCTTTAAGGCATTGAAAAAGCCATTTCAGGCTGTAGTGTCTTTTGCTTAAAAAACAATGCTGATACTCCAGATTCTAAAAGATGTTGTGTGAACATCCACTAATAAAAACAGTAATGAATGGGAAGAATCAAGTAAAAACTAAAGAAAACCATATTAGATCTAGTGCATGAAAAATTCATATGGAATAAATCAAAATGTGCTCTTATTGCTCATTAATAATGTGTACAAGCCTTCAGTTACCGGTCTGTATACAGATGCCAATATCTATTCGAGTCATAGCCAATTGTCAAAGACACTACAAGAAAGTGACAGGAATATTTTTCCATAAGGTATACATTGTAGGGATGAAATTTAACTTTCTATTTTCATAACTTTATGACCTGTCTGATCAGAAGGTGGTAGCAACCACAGTCCCCTCCACTACAGGCAGCCTCCTGCATAGCAGATTTTACCATGCACTTCTAAATCTGCAGGTGGTGACACACAGTAATGGCGACTGCTGCAAATTGCCAAGAGTAAATCATTTAAAAATCTGGCTGCTCTTATTTAGCTGTGCACTGCTGGAGGAGTATAAGCCCAGTTGCCTGCAATGGTCTGTGTATTATTACTGTCTGTAAAGCTGACTGTGCTTACACATAGAATTACACAAATTTTAAGGCTGCATTGTGCTAGGAATAAATACAAAAACAGGAAATATCAGCACACAAGTATTATATCTATAACATGGCTACTGGCAATGGATTTATAACTACTGAATGGAAATATATACAGAGCTGTAACACATTTGCTTCCTTTCCTTATTACACGTATATTCTCAGCCAATCATAACTAAGACAATTTTTAACAGTTTAGGGTAAATTTAAGTGATTAAAGTAATAGTATTAAATATCCACAAATATTCAATGTAGTAAAAACGTGCACAACAGTATTCTGAAAAGTGTTTTCCATCATACGAATCAAACATTTGCAACATTGTTGGGGACTCGTATATATCTGGTGTGTGATTGTGTATATATATATATATATATATATATATATATATATATATATATATATATATATATAGATCTCTCTTGCAGATTAGTAGTCAATATATTTTTGGTCCTATCATACCCCTTTGACAGATAGAAGTTGGAGGCCTATTGATTATAGGTTATGTTCATATGGAAGGCATGCGTCACCGAAGTGGCTGGCCTCGGTGATACATACCTTCCATTTAAGATTTTACCATCTGCCCTCCTACAATATATATACTTACTTATATATGTATATATATTATAACAATGTATTCTATATTTTATTATTCATACACATTCTCTGTATATTTGTGACAAGTATGCTGGAGGCATACAGAGGTACAGCAGTCCTTGCCAGGGTTTATGAAAAAATATTTTTTGTGACTTGTAGGCCTATGTCAAGTTTATTCATCTCTTTGAAAATATTCTAGAATCCAAATTCTAGTACACAAGAAGTACAATACAAAAATAGAAAAATGCAAGCACAGACACATTGCAAGAAAGACACAATCTAAAAGCCGTGGGAAAAACTTGCAGTCTGATATATTGTAGCACTGTGGCCCTCTTCTGCATAGAATGATGACAGAGTAAGAGGTGTGTGCACCTTTCCTCGCATTAAATGGTCTTGCTGTGCTGTTCTGAACACCTGCACTATTACGTTCTTTTCTTGGATTGCTTTTAATAAAAAAAAATTAACAAAGTAAAATTTGTTGACAGTGTGCACAGTCTCCCCAGCAGGCGCTCTGCTTCTCTGCTGTCACAGTCCTCATGTTCATTTCTGCAGGTGCTAAATACATGCTGACAAGAACATATGTTACTAATCTTAACCTCTTCACTGCCAGATGGACCCTCTCGCAATAAAGACTCCCTTTGTTAAGTGCCTGGCAAATGCACAATAGCATAATCCTAATTCATGCTAAGTGTATATTTATTATGTGTGCTAATTGTTTTATTTCGTGCCTTGCAGAAAAATGTAAATGGTATGAAAAATGTCACTTTAACTAATAGCACTATAGTCACTATGAGAGTTGGCTTCGTATTAAAATTTATTTTAATAAATTGGAGTCAGAAATTAGAAGCAGTTATTCTATTACTGCAGCAGATGTACCACATCATCATGGATCACTCTCCTCTTCCACTGGTACAACTGTACAGCAAACTAAGCACAACCTCTTCTTATATGATAATGTTTTATAATATATAAAAACATTGAGATCTATTAGTGTAATAGCAAAATCAGAAATGTAAATAAGAAAAGCTGAAGACTGGATGTATATTTTATCATTTGTATTGTGCACTAAACCAATATTTTTTTTGTTCAAATTTATTATTTTCATTCCATGGAATGCATAATGCTACTCATGCAATGATGCAAATGGGATTAATGTGATATAACTTATCAATTTTATGGTATAGGTGCTAAACATATAAAATGTATATATTTTACAAAAGACTACCAACTGTTGAAAGCACAGACATTATATAATATGCTTCCCTTTTGTAAAACCACAGAGATGTGCAATTTGTATGATTATGGTAGAGTGAATATCTAAATTTAATGACATTAAATTTAATAGCCTTATACCTGCTCCTATACTTTAGATAAATGTCAGGTAAATAAAATATAATGACTTTGAATAATCAGTATTATAAAGCCTTTTTTCCCAGACAGTTTTTTACTGCCATGCAATCCAACAGGGCCTGCCCTGGCATGGGCTAGTAGGCTGTTGCCTACGGCAAAATTGTCTAGCTGCTGCAGTTGCTGCAGATAGGAGCATCTAAGGATTTAACCACCTTTCTCCAATGCATGCCGTTACCTCAGCATGGCAATTTAATCCACAGGCAGCTAAACTGTGCCCGAGGGTGTATTTTGGCATAAACGTACAACCAATACCCCCTGATTTACTGTGGATTCGGACACAAAGTACATGTTGATTCATATGTTATGTGGAAAGAAGTCTCTGCACTTACTCTCCTGTCCCGGCTAAAGCACCGGCTCTTGCTCCCTTTTAATATGGCCATCTTTCATTGCAGTAGTCCACAGAGCCCAGTGAAATTCTCTGACACCATCACTGTAGGCCTTTTAAAGACAACTCAGGTAGAGTGCAGATGGCTGGATATTAAGTAGCATTGTCTAGAGTTGCTTCAAGTTTCAAAGTTTTAAGGTTAAAAGAAGACACAAGTTCATTGTGTTCAACCTATAACCTAACATGTTGATTCAGAGGAAGGCAAAAGCACCATGAGGGTGGGGTGGAAATATTTCCTGACTCAACATATGGTAATCAGTCTAGTTCCCTGGAACAACATCCCATCACCGAATCTAGTACCTATATTACTGTATTATAATATTTTTCAAGAAAGGCATCCAGGCCCTCCTTGACCTTTTTTAGTGAATTAATCGCTTAACCATTGAGTTGCAGAGAGTTCCATAGTTTCAATCTAGCTACTTCATCATTTGGCTCAGCTCCAGCCAAGTATATATCATCTACTCTTACACTCCTGCCTTCCATGCAGCAACCAGAATTATTTCCATGCTCAGTTCAGCTTACTAGATGTTGTCCAACTTCTTGTAACTGTTCTCGGTGCTGTTCACACTTTGCCTCTGCAATCAAGGTAACACATCGCTTTAAGCAAGTTTCTAGTTTGTTTATACTTCACCACTAATTTGCAGTTATCCATTTCCGTGCTATACATCACAGTTTGCATACATCGCAAACCTTCTACCTGCTGGAAGATACCAGACTGCATATACATCCGTGTCATTCATAAGAGCAACCATTGCCTTGCTGAAAGATACCAGTCTGCATCCCTGTGATTATCTGCATTCCTGATGAAAGATACCAGTTGTTTATACAGTTACTGTTCCTATATGTATCCACACACTTGACTATGCATCATCTGTACTACCTGCTCCACTTGTTTGTCTGCCATCCTACATATTCTACTGTCCTGGTTATCACTGATCCACATGTCATCCATCAAGACAAACGCCACTGCACTCAGTCCATCCTGCTCACTAGGTGAGACCATTAGAAAATATCGAAGCAATGGAATTCAAAGGTTTAGCAGCAACAACACTGCTGCCATTGGATATGGAGAAGTTGTATGAACTTCTTATGAAACTTGCTGTGAGTCAACAGGAAGTCATCTAGTCTGTGCATGACCTCACAGGTTGTATGGATGCATTGCCTTAAACTCCTGCTAGTATATTTTTTTAGGGAATATCTGTACTTATTCTTTTTCCTGCCCATTTTCATGAATATCCTCAGGCCTCCTGGGGCTTTGTGGTCCAATTCATGGTACATTTTGAACTTTGTCCCCAACAATTTTTTATGACAAGTTGAAAGTAGAATTTATACTTTCTTTATTGTCTGGAGATTACTTGGCATGGGCCGCATCATTATGGGAATGAGATTTAGTTTTATTCATTCTCTGCCAGTTCATGTCTATTCTGTCTTTGACTCTATACTCAAGTTAAGACAAGGTACAAACTTTGTAGGACGCTATGTAGGCAAAAAGGATTACTTTCACATGGAATTTATTAAATTGAAGTTAAAACAGGGAAATTCCACCATAGAAGAAAACCAGTGATCACCTTTGGGTTAACTATCCCATAAACTAAAGACAAGTTTGTTGTGTGTATGTCTGATATATACAGTACAGACCAAAAGTTTGGACACATCTTCTCATTTAAATATTTTTCTGTATTTTCATGACTATGAAAATTGTACATTCACACTGAAGGCATCAAAACTATGAATTAACACATGTGGAATTATATACTTAACAAAAAAGTGTGAAACAACTGAAAATATGTCTTATATTCTAGGTTCTTCAAAGTAGCCACCTTTTGCTTTGATGACTGCTTTGCAAACTCTTGGCATTCTCTTGATGAGCTTTAAGAGGTAGTCATTGGAAATGGTCTTCCAACAATCTTGAAGGAGTTCCCAGAGATGCTTAGCACTTTTTGGCCCTTTTGTCTTCACTCTGCAGTCCAGCTCACCCCAAACCCTCTCGATTGGGTTCCGGTCTGGTGACTGTGGAGGCCAGGTCAACTGGCGTAGCACTCCATCACTCTCCTTCTAGGTCAAATAGCCCTTACACAGCCTGTAGGTGTGTTTGGGGTCATTGTCCTGTTGAAAAATAAATGATGGTCCAACTAAACGCAAACCGGATGGAATAGCATGCCGCTGCAAGATGCTGTGGTAGCCATGCTGGTTCAGTATGCCTTCAATTTTGAATAAATCCCCAAAAGTGTCACCAGCAAAGTGCCTCCACACAATCACACCTCCTCCTCCATGCTTCATGGTGGGAACCAGGCATGTAGAGTCCATGCGTTCACCTTTTCTGCGTCGCACAAAGACACGGTGGTTGGAACCAAAGATCTCAACTTTGGACTCATCAGACCAAAGCACAGATTTCCACTGGTCTAATGTCCATTCCTTGTGTTCTTTAGCCAAAACAAGTCTCTTCTGCTTGTTGCCTGTCCTTAGCAGTGGTTTCCTAGCAGCTATTTTACCATGAAGTCATCCTGCACAAAGTCTCCTCTTAACAGTTGTTGAAGAGATGTGTGTGCTGCTAGAATTCTGTGTGGCATTGACCTGGTCTCTAATCTGAGCTGCTGTTAACCTGTGATTACTGAGGCTGGTGACTCGGATAAACTTATCCTCAGAAGCAGAGGTGACTCTTGGTCTTCCTTTCCTGGGGCGGTCCTCATGTAAGCCAGTTTCTTTGTAGTGCTTGATGGTTTTTGGAACTGCACTTGGGGACACTTTCAAAGTTTTCCCAATTTCTCGGACTGACGGACCTTCATTTCTTAAAGTAATGATGGCCACTCGTTTTTCTTTACTTAGCTGCTTTTTTCTTGCCATAATACAAAATCTAACAGTCTATTCAGTAGGACTATCAGCTGTGTATCCACCTGACTTCTGCACAACACAACTGATGGTCCCAACCCCATTTATAAAGCATGAAATCCCATTTATTAAACCTGACAGGGCACACCTGTGAAGTGAAAACCATTTCCGGTGACTACCTCTTGAAGCTCATCAAGAGAATGCCAAGAATGTGCAAAGCAGTCATCAAAGCAGAAGGTGGACACTTTGAAGAACCTAGAATATAAGACATGTTTTCAGTTGTTTCACACTTTTTTGTTAAGTATATAATTCCACATGTGTTGATTCATAGTTTTGATGCCTTCAGTGTGAATGTACAATTTTCATAGTCATGAAAATACAGAAAAATCTTTAAATGAGAAGGTGTTTCCAAACTTTTGGTCTGTACTGTATTTATATATCATTCCTAGGTCTATTAACTAAAATTCCTTTATGGGACATGTCTTTATTGATTCCAGAGCTGCAGCGAACTTTATTGATTTCTCAATTGCTAGAAGGCTGAAAGTTTCTTTTGTTACTTTGCGGATGCCTGTAAAGCTAATTTCTGATTTCCCTGAAATGCTACGCTGTCGCTGTTGGCTGTATGCAATTCTGGACTGAGAAGGTAATTCTTCTGATTGGAGCACTGATGAGAACTTTTTTTTTAGCTTTGCTAGTTTTGACACGCACCAGTACTCTTGGGATTTTCATAGCTTACAGTTACATTACATACATCAATTATTGATTGGTGGTCTGACCAGATCACCCAGTAGGGATCATCATGTTTTCAAAATTGCTTCAAAGCTGTAGCTCAACCGCTTCTCTGAAACTAAGCACAGCTTTCATTTCCTCCAATAGGCTTGCTACTTACCAAAGCTTACAAATGTCTTTTCTAAGCAAAAGGCTGAGATGCTGCACTCAACATAGTCTTTTTGGCTGTGTCATACCTCTTCTTCGAGACACTCAAACACATAGAAAGAGCATTTATTCTCTAGCTCTTTCTGAGACTGAGGAAATGTCTGCTTATATCAAAGAGAATTTGAGATGTGGGTTAATCCAAAAGCTGGAAAAATGACTCTTTGATCGTCATGGACCTCTGTTTCATGGTTACAACATCTCTTCTGGAGGAATGTGTATGGACTTAGAAAAAATTTCAACTACTCTAAATTGCCTACATCCCAATGATTTTAAAGCTCTCTAAACATTCCTAGGCTTTGCAAACTGCTACTGCCAGTTTATTAAAAGCTCCACTAATGGCTCTCACTCATGACGGTGCTCATTCTCAGAACTTGTTGGATTCTGCAGTTCAAGCCTTCAAGAAACTTACTGTACAGTATTTCTTGTTTCTCCATTGCTCCAGTTTTACTCAACCCTGATGTTAATAATTATTCTTCCTAGAAGTGGATGCCTCTGCTGTTGGTGTAGGAGCGGTTCTATCTCAAAATTCTTATGAATATTAAAATTCTGTCTGTAGTTTCTTTTCCAAGATATTCTTTTCGGAAGAACAGAATTAGTATAGTGGTGATCATGAACTTATTGACATAGAATTAGTTCTAGAGGAATAACTCGACCTACACTGTGTGCAGAATTATTAGGCAAATGAGTATTTTGATCACTTGATACTTGAGAGCCAACTACCAATTAAGTAAATCTGGTGATGTGCATCTCTGTAATGAGGAGGGGTGTTGACTAATGACATCAACACCCTATATAAGGTGTGCATAATTATTAGGCAACTTCCTTTCCTTTGGCAAAATGGGTCAGAAGAGAGATTTGACGGGCTCTGAAAAGTCCAAAATTGTGAGATGTCTTGCAAAGGGATGCAGCAGTCTTGAAATTTCCAAACTTTTGAAGCGTGATCACCGAACAATCAAGCGTTTCATGGCAAATAGCCAACAGGGTCGCAAGAAGCGTGTTGGTCAAAAAAGGCGGAAAATAACTGCCCATGAATTGAGGAAAATCAAGCGTGAAGCTGCCAAGATGTCATTCGCCACCAGCTTTGCCATATTTCAGAGCTGCAACGTTACTGGAGTATCAAAAAGCACAAGGTGTGCGATACTCAGGGACATGGTCAAGGTAAGGAAGGCTGAAAAACGACCACCTTTGAACAAGAAACATAAGATAAAACGTTAAGAATGGGCCAAGAAATATCTTAAGACTGATTTTTCAAAATCCACTCCGACTCAGACGCCAGCAAGGTGGAGGTGGGGTATTGGTATGGGCTGGTATCATCAAAGATGAACTTGTGGGACCTTTTCGGGTGAGGATGCAGTGAAGCTCAACTCCCAGACCTACTGCCAGTTTCTGGAAGACAACTTCTTCAAGCAGTGGTACAGGAAGAAGTCGGTATCGTTCAAGAAAAACATGATTTTCATGCAGGACAATGCTCCATCACATGCATCCAACTACTCCACAGCGTGGCTGGCAAATAAAGGTCTAAAAGAAGAAAAAATAATGACATGGCCCCCTTGTTCACCTGATCTGAACCCCATAGAGAACCTGAGTTCCATCATAAAATGTGAGATCTACAGGGAGGGAAAACAGTACACCTCTCGGAACAGTGTCTGGGAGGCTGTGGTGGCTGCTACACGCAATGTTGATTGAAAACAGATCAAGCAACTGACAGAATCTATGGATGGAAGGCTGTTGAGTGTCATCATAAAGAAAGGTGGCTATATTGATCACTAATTTTTGGGGATTTTGTTTTTGCATGTCAGAAATGTTTATTTCTCAATTTTGTGCACTGATATTGGTTTACCTGGTGAAAATAAACAAGTGAGATGGGATTATATTTGGTTTTTATTAAGTTGCCTAATAATTCTGCACAGTAATAGTTACCTTCACAAACAGATATCCTCCTAAGATAGCCAAATCTAAAAAAAAAACACTCCAACTTCCAAAAATATTAAGTTTGGATATTTATGAGTCTTTTGGGTTGATTGAGAACATAGTTGTTGATCAATAAAAAAATAATCCTCTAAAATACAACTTGCCTAATAATTCTGCACGCAGTGTAAGGTTCCAGTGACCATTTTTACCAGTGTTCCCCAACTCCAGTCCTCAAGAGCCACCAACAGATTATGTTTTCAAGATCTCTTTTTTATTGCCCAAGTGATAATTCCATCACCTGTGCAATACTAAGGACATCCTGAAAACATGATCTGTTGGTGGCTTTTGAGGACTAGAGTTGGGGAACACTGATCTATATGGACCATAAAAATCTGGAGTATCTTCATTTTGCCCACAGGCTGAATTCCCTTAAAGCCTGATAGTCACTGTTCTTCTCATTGTTTGACTTCATTCTCACGTAGCATTTTGATTTAAAAAAACACCCTTGTATATATTGGAACCTGAATGTATTCTTGTCTCCAATTCATCTTCCATTTATGAACCTAAAGGATGTTCAATTATCATTTTAATCTAAGGAAATTCTTATCTTGAGCCCATTCTTCTATCCTCTCTGATCACCTAATTGTAAAACTGGTGGACTCCTTTTCCATTTTGAATGGTGGCCTAAATAAAAACAAGATGTAAAAAATTTGTGTCACCTTGTCCCCAGTGCAAGCAGTTAAATCCCTCATAGTCGTTTCAACCTCTTCCTATACCACAATGGCATTGAGTTGAAATTTTTGTTGACTTTGTTACAGATCTTCATCTTCCTTAGGTGCAAGGATTAACTACTCTCTGGATCATAGTTGACTGATTCTCCAAGATGTCTTGTTTTGTTCCTTTATCAGGACTCCCATCTGCTCAACTGCTAGCCAAGTGTTCTTCAAATACATTTTCTGGTTCCACAGTCTCTCTGCTTGAATAGTGTCTGACTATGGTGTGCAGTTTGTTCCCAGGTTCTAGAGAGCACTGTGCAAGACTCTAAAATAATTTGCCAATCACTCTCAAAATAATAGGTAAACTGAGAAATTTGATCTATAGAGCAATGCCTACAAAATTTCCCTAACTTCCAACAAGATTATTGGCAGTTTTGCTTCCTTAGGTCATATTTGTACTTAACAATTTGATTTCTGAGTCTTCAGGAAAATCTCCGTTGTCAAAGTACATCGTCAAAAGCCTCAGGTACCTCTGCCAACTGCATCAAAAAGTCAATTCACTGCTGTGAACAATGTGTCTCAGGACATTCATGACATCTGGACTGAGTTGCAATCTAATTTGGTAGCAGGAACAGTGGCCAAAGTGAAGAAAAGTGCTGAAAAAACATTGTCAAACTGTTCCCAACATCTCTCCTGGTAATAAAGTTTGGATTTCCACCAAGAACATCGATTTAAAGACTCATTGTAAAAATCGTTCAAATTATTCAACAAATCAATCTGGTCACTTTCCATGTAAGTATTCATATTAATAATTCCCAATGTTTTTATATCTCCTTACTACATCCTCTGGCCTCAATAAATTCTCTTCTACTGTTAAGACAGATCCTGATTTTGCCTCTAGTTGTGACATGGAGTATGAGACCAAGCAAATGCTGGACTGCAGAAAGGTTTACAGGATCTTTTCTACTTGACAATATGAAAGTGAGAGCTGGATCCCTAATAATTATATTAATACTCCAATCTTACTCAGGTTATTTCATGCCATGCAGTCTCTCTTCTGTTGCAAATTCTTCTTATTCTTCTGATAATAGCAAGTAGCTGAAGTACAGTACAATCTATGATAGTCGAGTGCAATCAGTATTGTAAATACAAAGAGCCCCTTTATACATAAAGGTATACGTAAATCAACTGAGTAATAAAAATATATGCAAATTCTCTTTTTGCATACAAATTAACTATTTATGATTCATAAAAAAACGCAAAGATACATGATTAAAACCATAGAAAATACTGAAGGGGATGGGCAGGAAACAAATAATAAATATATAATTAAGAGGCATAATAGAAAAAAAAAGTTTTTAGTCGAAGTTTCATACAATTAATAAATAGTCCGAATTTGCATACAACACTGCAATAAACCTCTTTAGGGCTGAAAGATATCAAACTGCATTTACTTCTCCGTTATTCCTGTAATTAACTATTGTTGTGCTGGAATATACCAGACTGAATTCCTGTAATTAACAGAATACCTATTGCAAGATGCCAGTTTGTTTCCTATGCAATTACTGTTCATGTGTGTACGCACACACGTAGCACTGCTTCATCTGTGCTACTTAATAATAATAATAATAATAATTTTATTTATATAGCACCAATATATTCCGCGACACTTACAATGCTTGTTTGTCTTATGTTCTACATATTGTACTGGTTCTCACTAATCTATAAGTCGTTCATCAAGACCCGCTCTGCTCCACCATCACCTTTGGTCTGAGCTGCTCACTCAGATGTACGGCTTTGAGAAACTACTTCACCAGGTGAGCTCAAAACAACCGCCTTTGTGCCCACCATCTTTATTTATACTTTCTAATTGTCCTTGCATTGTGCAGCTAAAATATGCATTATGCCTATCACTCTCATGACAAAACTCACTGTATAACGTTGAACCATTAACCCTGGTACTCCCAAGTGGGTTATTTTTAGTATCTATTGGTACTAAAAAAAAAACACTTGGGAGTCCAAGGGTTAAGAAGATTGGGTCACTATATGTGTCAGCCCAATCATACTGAAGGAGCAGAAATTATAAACTCTTGGTCAAAAAGTTCTAAACATAATAATAATTCCACACCCCTTTACAATTCAGAGCTTCTGCCTGCTATGCTACAGGTTGTGTGTTTGACTACTGGGAAGACCACATTTAAAACATAAAAAAATAATAATTCACTAACTACATTAGAAGGCATCTGTACTGTAAGACACAGGAGGCCTTTCCCCAACATCTTGAGACAGAGAAGGAGAATCTGCAAAGGGTGAAAGTGGAGTGATCACAGCTGTGTAATAACAAGCCAAATTCAACTTCACAGGCAATATGCACACCCCTGCCTAAACTAGTTAGTATTTGCACTGGTTAGAATTTCTTCACCATCATACTAAACAGTTCAGGTTTTCTTTGCTCTGGCATTGCTAGGGTTAATCAGTTCAGTCAATCTCCTGGAGTTCTCCATCATGGATTGTCTCAGCTGTTCTGTGTTGGACACTCCCCTCTGCTATATATGCTTGCCACTGGCATTTGGGAATTTTCAGTGATTGTTCATTTTGCCTGGTTTAGAGTTGGAGGAGTTGTTCGGTGTTTGGAGATGGCAGTTGGAGAGTTGTTCTGGAGATTTCTGCATGGAATTTGTTTCAGAGTTCATCCCCATCCTCTCCTATTTGGTTTCACCTACCTTACCCCTCCCCTGTGATCCACTCTGCTGTTTGGTGAGTATATTTTGTATGATTGAAGTTTTCATTTATCTCTTTCAGTCTTTCCTTGTCTGTCTGGTTAGTGTAATCCTATACACTTTGGCCTCACACCTTCCTGGGTGAAGGAGGGAACAGATAATGGTAAGTCAGGAGCATAGCAAAGCATGTGACCCCGATGTCTCCACCTTCCGGGGTAATCCAAGGGACAGGAAAAGACTAGGGGGCCCCTAGCGTGGGGGATAGGGAAGAAGCCCCTTGCCCCTAGAAATCCTGCAAAAGTACTGTGAAAAGTTACTCCCAGTGAATTGAATGTTCCCTATTAAGCTATGGGATCTCTCCATAGCATAATAAACATAACATGTAAAAAAATTAAATAAAACTAATGCTTTACTGCTCACCTGTCCCATCTCCTCTAATGCCCACCGCACATCATCCAGTCCTCAGTGCCGCTTCTTTCCACAGTTGCATACTGGTGTCTTCACTCTAGAACGTGACTTCTGGCCACCACCAGGCCTCAGAGTTGATGGTGCTTTGTAACGTTTCGGCGCACATGGTGACATCATGACATTATAATGTGCTGTAACCTCCGAGTCTTTCTGTGGAGTAAAAACAGTGGTGCACAACTGCAGAAGAAGTGAACCTGACTAGTGGACAGCGGGCACCAGAGGCAGCAGGGGTGGCATGACAGGTGTGCAATGATGTACTAGCTTTCTTTGTTTTTCAACCCTTTTGCCAGCCCTCTGCAATTCAGCAAAATGGCAGCCACATCAGAAAAGTACAGCAGGAGAAAAACTATAATAGTACAAGCCTGGAGTGCAACTGGGAATCCTCATCTATAGGGTGAACATTTTTGTTAGTCATTCTCGTATGTTATGTAAGTACAGGTACCGTAGTATCAGAGCTATAAAACATAAAGTATCCTTGTCATTTACTGCGCTTTTCTTTACTTTTTGCTTCCCCCAAATACTTATTCTGCAAAGATATCTTATATTTCTCAGACATAAGCAAAGAGTAAAAATGTAACAAAATGACTAATGCTTATAAGCGTCTCGCCAATTTCTTTGCACATAGACAGTTATTTGAATGACAAAGATCGCAGTTAGACATAATATAATAGCTCATTGAACTGATTTTTAAAGGATTCAATAATGGGTAGCCTATAGCTCACTATAATAATACTAAATGACATATGGAAAATATAGTACTAAACTAGTAATGTTATGGCGTATCTGTATTATGTTAGATCACAGAGAATCAGTAGTGCATAAGAGAAGTAAGATGAAGAGGTTAATATGCTAATCTTTTCCCAAGAGAAGATTTGGTTTCATTATTGCCAAATGACTAGCCAGCCATGGTTAAAATGTAGACATGTCATATTGTAGAGCTGTAAGATCTATGTGCTCCTTAGGGTCCATCACTGCCCATAATCAATGCCTTCCTTTGGAGAACATTAATTGTGTATAATGACAGCCTCCCACCAATACATCCTTGAACTTAAAACGTCCGTACAGCTTTTCCCTTTATTCAATCAAATCATCTTTACAATTGTCCTTCTTAAGTTAGATAATACCTTTTAAGCCCTGTATTTTAATAAAAAAAAATAAGATGTAACAGGCAAACCTAATGGAAGTGCTAACATTTGAGAACCAGGAGGATGGCTACCATTATCCTAAATAATGTTTGAACATTACAGGAAACACAGTGTTTCAAAAGGTAGAAACTAATCCAGCACTTTCAAATAATTTTCTGAATAAAAATGACAGAATAACAGTTTTTCTTCCAATACAACTATAGCTTTTCAATAATACGCCTCAGGAAAGAAAGAAAAGATATTTGATGGGATGTAAAAGATGACATTCTTGTATCTCAGGAAGAGCTATCTTGCCCATCATTGTATTGGTAAATTAACATTTCTGTAGTTTGTGTATTACATACTGCATTTTTTTCATCATTAAACCTAAAACGGTATGAGTGTATGGTTATGAATGTACAATATAGCCAAGTATTATATATGTGTAATGTAATAACTAGATGTTTAAACACATAACATCCACTAAAAACCAAACAAACTAACATTTCTGACTATTTTAAAGAAGTATCTGTCCAATGATGTTGAGAAGAGAAGGATCCAGCCTGATGGAATTCCAATGGCCAATCCTTTGTTCACCCTGGAGATAAGCTGCTGCCTGAAGGATCCGGGAGTGAATCTCAGAAAGAGAAGGGGATCTCCTGTGTGTGGATGGTAAGGGATTGGGAGAGATAGCTGTCTGCCAAATGATCAACCATTATCTAATGTGTATGAGGTCCGTTTGGGGGATTATTAAAGCTTCATGACAAAAGCTGATTGGCCCAAACCAGTGACTATTAAAGGGGACATGTCAGCTTGATATCACTTATGTAAGGGATGTTCATAGTAGCTAAAATAGGACAAAAATTGCTGTGCAGCTCAATTTGGCTACTGTAAGAGCTAAATATATACACTGGTCATATACAGTGCAGTGGGTTCAAGAAGACAGCACTTCCCTTATCTTTCTGTGCATTGACAGACATGCTGCGGCCAGTGGCGTAACTTGAAGCTTGTGGGCTCCAATGCAAAATCTCCAATGGGGCCCTCAGCTAACACAGGTCATTAATAGTAATAGTCTTTTAATACGGGCAAAGCGACCTTTGGGGCCCCCCTAGTCCACAGGGACCAGGTGCAATTGAAACCCTTGCACCTATTATAGCTATGTCCCTGGTTACGGCCCTTTAAAAATAGTGAATGAATGGCCTACCATGTAAAACATAGCAGGGCTAGATCAGTAAGAGCTGCTGTTTATCGGTTCTCTGCTTTGGCAAATTGACGCAGTCACCACTGGGGGATCCCTCTATGATGTCCACATGCCCCTATAGAGCAAATGGAAATTAGTTGCCTTACTGAAACAACCTAATCAAATGGGTTTTCCCATAGCATATACTTTATAGAGAGGTGTTTTACTGCTTGGATGAGTCAGAATTAAAGAAGCACTCCCATCAAAGTTTTTATCCTTTTAATATACTGCAATCATTATGTTACTTTTATAGCACTGTCTATTTACAATTGCTCATTTTGCCTTTCCAACTAGTTAATTGTTCTCTTTTCTCTGTTGTATGTAGAAACAGGACGTCTCTTGTCCCTGCATGATTCATTCCCCTCTTCAACTCCGGCACCAGCTGCTCCCCCCCCACCCAACCCCTGCCATAGAGTTTTGCAGTGACTGATGAGTCATTCAGAGAAAATTTACCTCCTGTTTCTACACAGGGCTTAGAATGATTCAGCTAGTAAGTTGTTAATCACGTGATGTCATAGACCTAATGGAAAACAGAAGAATTAGCTGGGTAGAAAGGCAAAATGAGCAAATGTAAGTGCACAGAGCTATATAACATGATGATTGCAATATATTAAGAGGATGAAAACTTTCATGGGAGGAAGAGTGCTTCTTTAAGAGCAGAAAAACCTACAAGAAGCAAAATGAAAATAAACCCTGCTGTAAATAAATAAAAAGCAAGTGCATTTAAATAAAATAGGGTTCTTAGTAACACTGTTTTTAATCAAAAATAGTATTAAAGCTATCCCACCAGCGACAAGGTGAACCCGTTCGGGATAGACCCTACTCTGTCTAATATTAAAAACCTTACCATGTGTCAAAGTTGACCTCTGTGTGAATAAGGGCAGACTGAGGCTCCGTTCCCAAACTAGGAACACCAGCCAAGGGAAGCTTTTAAATGTGTTGTCCGGCTCTAGGAAGGGAGGCCACACCCAGGTTTGCATAGAATGCAAAATATACCAAGATGCAATGCAAATGCAAATATACCAAAATATACCAAAGACAAAAACAAAATTTGAGCTTGGTTTAAAATAGTATACATGCAGCACATACGTGCATGTTTCACAATGGCCATGAACCTACAAGAAGCAAAATGAAAATAAACCCTGCTGTAAATAAATAAAAAGCAAGTGTCTCAG
This sequence comes from Phyllobates terribilis, assembly GCF_046119375.1. Classification (NCBI taxonomy): domain Eukaryota; kingdom Metazoa; phylum Chordata; class Amphibia; order Anura; family Dendrobatidae; genus Phyllobates; species Phyllobates terribilis. The sequence continues at coordinate 309,897,672 of NW_027362763.1, read as the reverse complement.
TCTGCCCTTATTCACACAGAGGTCAACTTTGACACATGGTAAGGTTTTTAATATTAGACAGAGTAGGTTCTATCATGAACGGGTTCACCTTGTCGCTGGTGGGATAGTTTTCATACTATTTTTGATCAAAAACAGTGCTAAGAACCCTATTTTATTTAAATGCACTTGCTTTTTATTTATTTACAGCAGGGTTTATGTTCATTTTGCTTCTTGTAGGTTTTTCTGATTCATGGCCATTGTGAAACATGCACTTATGTGCTGCATGTATACCATTTTAAACCAAACTCAAATTTTGTGTTTTTTTCTTTAAGAGCAGATCCTACTGTGGAGGACCTGGCAGCCAATTATTACACAGTGAATCGTTCACCCATTATGATCTTGCAACTGCTCAATTGTATGGTCAGTTTAGGATTTCATACCTTGTTGAATGTTGATTAACTCAATGATGTCCATAGTAATATTACTTAGGTTTATTGCTAATGCCTTCTTGCTTCTGGGGCACTCTGCAGACATGTCAGCAGATTTATTAGTGCTTTGATATTTGTAACCATTCTGAAAAATCAGAGCCTGCCTGGCAATAAAGGGTTTCTGGCGAAAGTAGCTTATAACACAGTTGCTTCATTTCATTGTTCAGAGACCACACACACATAAATGTGTGCAACAATTAAATGTTCCCAAAAGAAAAGAAAATCAATAAGGAGGTATTGCTGCCTGCTGTACCTGTAACAATTACTGCCATTGTATGAATAGACTAACCGAGTGTACCTCCTGTTCTTCAATAATTGTTTTTTATTCTTACATGGAGAGATGAGCTCGCAAGATGAATTCTCTCCACAATCAACAGTATACGGAGGCACACTGCATAATGCAGGCAACTGTCAGCTCAAGGCCAACAGCCTGAGATATTTTTTATGTTGGGACCTAATAAAATTAGACAAGTTGTCCTTGAGATTTTAATGTTTTTTCTCTCTATTGTAACCCTTTTTGTACTTTTATCAACTTAGCAAACTTTGAATGCATTGTATGAAATCTAGCAAAGGAGATTCAAGTCGTAAAGAGGCATAAACGCATATTTTTTAACAACCTTGGCTAAGTATATTGTAAATGCCATCAGTTCATCTTCAGTAATATGAATGGGTTGATATGTAGCAGCCCTGACTAGTGATAATCATCATAATAATAATTTTTTAATAACTTCTTTTTTATTTCTTAGTTGGATTGTAAAGGGGACCTGCAACTGACAGTTATCAACAACAAAAATATTTTCTGGCCTTCGAAAGATGTCATCAAACACAGAAATAATTCACTCTGGGACATATATGTCCTATTTATTGAAAATAATAATCTGAAAGCTAAATTGGTAATATTTAATTGATAATGGATTGAACAGAGTTTTAACTTGCAACCAACAAGCATAAAAGAATTGCATAAGAGTGTATTTATTTATGTGCATTGTATGAGAATTGTAGCCCTCAAGAGATTTGTGAAAAATAAAAAGTTTCTACAAAGTATAAAAAGTAATAATTGTTGGTCAATTATATGCCTTGTTTTGAGTTTGCTAAAAGGTATGTGGGAGACTCCCCAAAGATATGGAGGAAGGTGCTGTGATCAGATAAGACCAAAATTTTACTTTTTGGCCACCAAGGTAAACGCTATGTCTGGTGTCAAATAAACACAGCTCATCACCCAAAGAACACCATCCCCACAGTGAAACATGGTGGTTGCAGCTTCATACTGTGGGGATGTTTATCAGCAGTAGGGACAGGGAAAATGGTCTGAGTTGATGGGAAGATGTATGGTGCGAAATACAGGGATATTGTTAAGCAAAACCTGTTTCAGTCTGTAAGTGATCTAAGACTGGGACGAAGGTTCACCCTCCAACAAGACAATGACCCAAAGCATACTGCTAAAGCAACACTTGAGTGGTTTAAGGGGAAACGTGTAAATGTTTTGGAGTGGCCTAGTAATGCCCAGACCTTAATCCCATTGAGAATCTGTGCTTGGACTTGAAGATTGCTGTTCACCAGAGGAAACCATCTGACTTGAAGGAGCTGGAGCAATTTTGCTTTGAGGAATGGGCAAAAATCCCAGTGGCAAGATGTGGAAAGCTCATAGAGACTTATTCAAAGTGACTTGCAGCTGTAATTGCCGCAAAAGTAGGCTCTACAAAGTACTGACTTGGGGGGGGGGGTGAATAATTATGTACACTGAAGTTTTCAGTAATTTTGTCCTATTTATTGCTTACTTCACAATAAAACTTCACATGAACTGATGTAAACCCTCAAAAAAAAACAGTGAAATTCCAGGTTGTAAGTTAGCAAAAGATGAAAAATGACAAGGGGGTGAATACTTTTGCAAGCCAATGTACATATCCTAAGACTGGGATTATCCACTCACAAAGCCCTAAAAGTCTTATATCTATGCTGTATTCTTATCTAGTTAGAGCTAAATCAGCCTATACCCCTTTTACAATACTAGACAAATGGAAACGTATATTAGAATATGAACTGCTTGTGTCTAATGAAATAAATAATAGACTCACTCAACTATATTTTATACACCAAAGCTACCTCACACGCATAAGATTACATAAAATGGGCAGAATTTCACCCCCAAGCTGTGTTAAATGTCATAAATCTCCATCAGATTTTTGGCACATGGTATGGACCATGTGGAAAGAAAACCAAGACCTCACTCCAGAATCCAGAGATAAAGGAGCTGGTCCATACCATGTGCCAAACATCTGATGTAGAGTGGAGACGTGGCCTTAGAGAAACACTATTTCAGCTTGAAAAACTATAGCTTTAACCCCTTACTGACATTGTCAGTAATAGTACGTCCCTGTGCCCTTGGCTTTAAGGACCAGGTATGTACTATTACGCACAATGCCATCGCACCCGCACAAAAGCTGTGTGGGGCGATCACCGCTGGGTGTCAGCTGATTCTCACAGCTGACACCCGATACTATGTGCCAGGAGTGGTCCCGCACTGCTCCCGGCACATTAACTCCTGAAATGCTCCAATCAAACTCGATTGCAGCATTCCGGGAGCAAGGGGAGGTGAGAGAGAGCCTCTTACTTTGAATCAGGACCCCACACTGTGTCCCTATCGTTGCCATGGTGACCCGATGTCATCATGTTCATTGTTTTTTTTCACATTCCAAAAATTCCAGTGAAGCACCTGAAGGGTTAATAAACTTCTTGAATGTGGTTTTGAGCATTTGAGGGGTGCAATTATTTTTAGAATGGTGTCACTTTGGGGTATTTTCTGTCACAAACGCCCCTCAAAGTCACTTCAAATATGATATGGTCCCTAAAAAAAATGTTTTTGTAAATTTTGTTGGAAAAATGAGAAATCGCTGTTCAACTTTTAACCCTTATAACTTCCTAAAAAAAAATTTGGTTCCAAAATTGTGCTGATGTAAAGTAGACATGTGGGAAATGTTATTTATTAACTATTTTGTGTGACATATCTCTCTGATTTAAGGGCATGAAAATTCAAAGTTTGAAAATTGCAAAATTTCAAAATTTTCACCAAATTTCCGATTTTTTCACAAAGTAACGCAGGTCATATTGAAGAAATTTTATCACTAGCAGTTATTACCTCATAAAGTGACAGTGGTCAGAATTGTAAAAATTGGCCTGGCCATTAACGTGCAAACCACCTTTGGGGGTAAAGTGGTTAAAATGGTTGGATAAAAAGGCACTTAATTTTCAAACTTGGAAAAGACTAGTAAATATGGCTAGCTCCTATGAAAGATTGGTTTATATCTATAGAAATTGTCCTGATAAATTCCAACATGTGTGGTGGGGTCTATATAACTCTGATGTAACGTTGACTCCTTCTAGCGAATTGGCTGGATGGAAGTCATTAATGGATAATTAACCCCATTAAAGCCTGGGGTGTATTAGTACGCCCCAGGCCATCACCCCCTGAAGACTCCGGCGCTGAGCTTGCACTGAACTGAGCACGTATCAGCTGATTATTACAGCTGACATGTGCCCGCAACAGCCACGGGTGGAATCGCGATCCACCCGCGGCTGTTAACCAATTAAATGCCGCTGTCAATCTCTGACAGCGGCATTTAACAGCTCCGCGCCGGAAGCGCGTCACTTACCCCGCCCATCGTGACCCCGTCACATGATCGCGGGTTACTGATGGGTGGGCATGACAACCCTGGGTCTGCAGCAGACCCCAGTGGTTGTCATCTAATGATCGCTGTGAGCCCCGCCTACTGGTCAGCGCTCATAGCACAGCAGTATTTCTGCTGCATAGAGGTGATCTGCTCATCACCTCTATGTAACAGAGGCGATCGGACAGTTGCTGCTTCTAGTCTCCTATGGACTATAGAAGCAAGCAAAAGGTGTAAAAAAAATGTTTTTAAAAATATTAAAAAAATGTAAAAAATATAAAAGTTTAAATCACCCCCTTCGCCCCATTCAAAATAAAATAATAAAAAAAAAAAAACACATACACATATTTGGTATTGCCGCGTTCAGAATTGCCCGATCTATCAATATAAAAAAAGGAGGAATCCAAACGATAAACGGCGTAAAGAGAAAAAAATTCTAAACGCCAGAAATACGTTTTTTGGTCGCTGCAACATTGCAATAATATGCAATAACAGGCGATCAAAACATCTACCCCAAAATGGTATCAATAAAAACATCAGCTTGGCGCGCAAAAAATAAGCCCTCACCCGGTCTCAGATCCTGAAATATGGAGACGCAACGGGTCTCGGAAAATGCGCCATTTTTTTTTTTTAGCAAACTTTTGATTTTTTTTTCATCGCTTAAATAAAAAAGAACCTATACATGTTTGGTATCTACAAACTCGAAATGACCTGGAGAATAATAATGGCAGGTCAATTTTAGCATTCAGTGAATGTGGCAAAAAAAAAAAAAAAAGCATCTGTGGTATTGCACTTTTTTGCAATTTCACCGGACTTGGAATTTTTTTCCTGTTTTCCCATAAATGATACGGTAAAACCAGTAATGTTGTTCAAAAGTACTACTCGTCCTGCAAAAAATAAGCCCTCACATGGCCATATTGACCAAAAAATAAAAAACGCTATGGCTCTGGGAACAAGGGGAGCAAAAAACGAAAATGCAAAAACGGAAAATCCCAGGGTCATTAAGGGGTTAAAGTCCTTTTATTTTGTTTGATTGGAACTTATTTATATCTTACTTACTCTATTCATTGTATGGATAGTTTGCTGAACACATTCTAAGTAACGAGAGTCATATGCATATGACTTTACCTCCTTTGATTGTTTTGCCACAATATATGATATTATATTGTTTAACATAATGTAAATTATGGAAATTGCCATCCTTGATGGTACCCCATTTTATCGCATACTTGTTTGATTTGCACGATGGTTTGTTTTGTTGTTTTTTTCTTCTTCAATAAAACACGTTTATAAAAAAAAGTTTCTACAAAATTGCGGTCTCAATTGCTGTCTTACATACTAGAGCTATATTTTTCTAGAGTTTTGCAACCAATTACATCAGTGCCGTTTATGAATGGCCACCAGGTAGTTTGTGTTCCCATATGAGGAAAAAAGTATTTAAGGAAATTATCACAATTAGCGAATGTTGCAAAATTTCTTCTAATACATATTTTATAGCTACTATTTAATATTATAGAAATAAATAATCAGAATTTTTTTTTTCGGGCACCAGAATGCAAACAAGCAGATAAAACTTTTCATTTGGAAAAAAAATGTTTAACTAATTCTGAATATAACAATCAGAATACATCTCTGGATCAAGAACACATATCCAGAAATCTTGTACATTGTGATTTATCTTACAAGCAAGACGTTCAGGCCACTCTTCAACCCCGGTAATAATGTGTTTAAAAGTCTCGCTGCTCTTACAGTAAATAAATCCTGTCCATAAGGTAAATCTTCAGTCTTCTAACCAGTGAATGACTCCGCTTGTAAGAAGACACAAAAAATACTATGGGGCTGATACACTTTGAACACTCACAATATTTTTGCTCAACGCAGAGTTGTGCAATAATGTTGCGACTTTTAGCGCTTTCACCCCAGTTTCAAGCAGCTCCACCAAAATGGGCAGATGTGGGAAGGAACCATGGTGAGATGAAGTGTGGATACATCAGTCCATCAAATTCATGAAAAATGATGGCTTTTCTTATGACAGAAATGTTACTCTAAGGCGCATGCTACTAGTTAGATGCGCTGAATTCATTAAAGGGGGTCTCTGAGAAATGTCATAAAATAAATAATACATATTTAAATGTTAAAAAATTTTGTAAATAATCTGTTAGGATTTTAAAGATGGCAATGGCCATCTGGCTCATTCTGAAGTCCATCCTAGATTTCAGAAGAGTTGCAGTAGGACAGACTGCATGAAGCACGAGACAGACGCATTAAAACTGTCAGGCTGACTGAGATGAATATTCATAATCAGTCAGCTAAAGAAAGGTTTAACTTCTCCTTTAGACTGGCTCCACTCAGTGTCCTGTCAGGTTGACTGAAAAGAGAAATGTGCATTCACGATGTCGGACGCTGCTCTGATGTGACTTCTGTCTCAAGCAGATGTTTTTCACGCAGCCCGTCCTACTGTGTGTCCTCTGAAATCTATGATGAGCTGCTCAATGATATAGATTGCAGTTGCCATCTTTAAAATCCTGAAAGTGCACTAGATAAAGCATACATTTTTGCTAAATAAAGGTATTTAGAAAAATATTTAATATTTAAATGTGTATTTATTTTATACATTTTTTCGGAGAACCCCTTTAAGTAGCATGCGCCTCTTAATAAATTTAAGGCATGTTATTCCTGCAGACCTCTCATTAAGACTGGAATGCAAATATTGTTTAGTTTATGTTTAATTGAATGCAGTTGAAATAATGAAGTGAACCTCCTGAAATGTATTCTTTATGCTCTTTTCAATCAATATATTGCTTCAGTATCATTGCCAAAACAATCACGTTTGTTAATATACCCTATAATAGTTCTCATTCAAGTTATTTTGTAAGGAAGATGCTTTCTAAGTATTCTAACATCGCAAAGCCTCCAGTACATCATTAATAATTGATCTTAAACTGCTCCAACACCCCTCTTCTTACATGATTATTTCTATTCTGCCCTTTAAAGGAATTGTTTAGGTTTGGAATGGAAGTCTGCAGTCAATCCATGTGACTGCAGACTTTTGAATCATTACAGTTGCGTTACGTGACTGCACGTATGCGATTTGCATACTTCCAGCCACATTCCAACTAGACTTACACAGCCTCACTAAATATAAGTGAATTGAGCGAGGCCAAGCACATCCAGTTGGCATATGACTGCATGCAAATCGCATACTTGAGGTCATGTGATTGCCTGCTCTCACAGCTAGCACCAGAGAACCCTGACAGCGTGAATGGAGTGACTACAGATTTTCATCCCAAACCTGGATAACCCCTTTCATTCTTGTCTCAAGCTACAGTGGGGAAAGAAGTATTTGATACATGGCCGATTTAGGACGTTTTACCACCAACAGATAATGGAGAGGGCAGTAATTTTTATCGTAGGTACACTTCAACTGTGAAAGACAGTATCTTAAAAAAAATCCAGCAAATCACAATGTATGATTTTTACATAATTAATTTGCATTTTATTGCAAGAAATAAGTAATTGATATAATAGAAAGACAGAACTTAATATTTGCTATTGCAAATACAGAGGTCAGAGTCAGACGTTTCCTGTAGTTCTTGACCAAGTTTGCACACACAGCAGCAGGGATTTTAGCTCGATACAGATCTTCTCCAGATCTTTCAGGTTTCAGAGCTGTCGCTGGGCAACATTGAGTTTCAGCTCCCTCCAAAGATTTTCTATTGGGTTCTGGTCTGGAGACTAGGCCACTCCAGGACCTTGAAATGCTTCTTGTGCAGGTCTACAATTTTGTACCTGGTGTCCTTAGACAGGTCTTTGGTCTTGGCCATAGTGGAGAGGTTGGAGTGTGATTGATTGAGTGTGTGGACAGGTAGCTTTTATACAGGTAACAAATTCAAACATTTGAAATTAATACAGGTAATGAGTGCAGAGTAGGAGGGCTTCTTTAAGAAAAACTAACAGATCTGTGAGAGCCATAATTCTTGCTGGTTGGTAGGTGATCAAATACTTATTTCATGCAATAAAATGAAATGTAACTATTTAAAAATCATACAATGTGATTTTCTTGTTTTTCTTTTTAGATTCTGTTTCTCACAGGTGAAGTGTACCTACGATAAAAATTATAGATCTCTCCATTCTTTGTAGGTGGAAAAACTTGCAAACTCAGAAGTGTGTCAAATACTTATTTTCCCTACTGTATATGTACTGAAGTAACAGATTGACAATAATACAGTATCTCTAATTTCTTCTACTTTTTATTGCTCATTTTGGATGTTTTGGATATCCACATTACAACTGCCCATGCAGAATCATGTAGGTTTAAAGTGGCTACTTTTATGCTAGTTCTATTGCAACAATTTAGTTTTACAAAATATTGTATTTTAAAATGTAAAAAATCTTTATTAAAAGGCATTGTTTAAAAACTGTTGCCAAATTAAAGAAGACAAATGCAGTCTTACTTCAAAAATTCAAATGTCAAAATATGCCACCTTTCTTTTCCTTGTGGTATTCTGTAAATCCTTCACTAAGTGAAGTACTGAGTAAGTAAAGAGTATGTCAATGTGATCATTCAGGGACTATAGATGGTGTTTCTACCTAAGAGAAAAATAAAGTCATACCCTTTAAACTCTTCTTGACCTTTTTACTCTACTCACTTATTCAGAACTCACGTAAATAGTCCTAAACTAGACTTTTGATGCAGGATTAGGGAAAATAAATGGGCAACCCAGTGGAATTGAGACATAGAAATGCTCTATACTATAATGCAGAGTAATTTATATAGCTCTATACCTGACAAAACGGTCACTTTCAAACAGGTTTGATTAATGAGGGCCAGTATTCCCTATGCATGGAGACCTGCTGGAATGCCAATGTATTCCTCTGTTCTTTCTTAACATCTCAGTCAAAAATATCTGTCGAAAAACAGTTTTAATACGGACACTCATCAAAAGCCAATGATAAATCAGCATAAAAGTTATAAATTACCATCTTTATTTTTATATTCAATAAAAAAAACTCCATATAGTAACATTTTGCAGTGCACTACATGCTATGGCTACAAATGAATCTAGCATCTGAAATGCGTCAGTAGGGTTGTAGTGTGGTGCGCAATGTTGACCATTTTTATTGATAATGGAAATAAAGCTTGGAAATGTACAAGTCATGGAGAGGTGAGCTGCTATTTTGTCTTAATCTTACTGGCCAAAAGCCCTACTTCTTACTGAATTTATTATTGGTTGACAAACTGTGGTACTGGTATACCATTAGTTACAAGGCTGTGGACTGCTGAGGCTGTGGTGCTGTAGACCTGTGCACTTGTAAATAAGGAGAGGTATGAACCTGCACTTAAACTGCATGCACTTGCGGCACTTGTTTGCTCTTCTGTAAATCTTTGTGCAATTGTATTGTATTGTGCAATTGAAATTCTTTGAAAAGTGGAGATGTGGCACCCCAGGGGTCTGGTTTTCCACAGTAATGTAATGTTATGTCTGAGAGCAGGTGGGAGGTCCTTTGGTCAGGGATCCTGTGCATGCCACACCTCCTGCCCAGTCTTGGGAGGGGAAGAACTTCCCCTGTATAAACCCGGGGCTGAGGCAGGGTGAGTCAGACAAGGAGAGTGGAGACAAGAAGCAGCATAGGAAACAGGAGAGTTCCAAGGAGTCAGGGGCTGGCAGCTGCAGCGCTCGCCCTGACTAAGAAGATTCTTTACCGGACCCGGAGTCCGAGGCTGTGGGGACTAACTTCTACCCAGCAGCAGAATCCGTCAGGCAGGGGATTTCAGGTCCTGTGGCCCAGAAGCCCGAAGGCACGGTCACACGCGTGGGACCAGCACCGCCATCGTGGAGCGGAAGCCATTAGAAGGCCCCGAGTCACCGGCCATACGGGTGAGCACCACACGGTACACTCAGGGACGTGGGCTACTTACATCAGCTTCTAGCAAGGTAGCCAGAAGAGTACAGTCAGTTTGTGAGGCCTACAACTACGCCTGGCCAGGGGAGATCCCATCTGCTCAAAGACTGACCAGGCCCCGTTTGCTAGCAAGTACTCCGGGAGGGTCTATCGTTGTTACCAGTAAAGACCCTGAACTACACCGTACCGTCTCTGAGTGGTTCCTGCTACCCCCATCATCCACGTCGGCTGCCCTGAGGCCATACCCCTCCCGTTGGGGGTTATACTATCACGCTGCACAATCCCACCATCGGCCTCAGCGGTCTGCCCTGCAGCAGCAGCTCCCTGGCTGCACTCAACGGGTGGCGTAGTCATCAACTATTTACTACTAATAGACTGCCGTCTAGTTTGACTCCCTGGGCACGGACCGGGTCACCGCCACGAGACTACAACCCTCCACTGATCCAGCTCCGGGTAGGCTCCCGCATGCGCAACGCAGCGCGACACAGGCCCAGGGGCGCGTCAACTTTGGCGTAGTCGGCAGGATTTCGTGCCCGCAACCACCGGGTACTGCGTGCCTGAAAAGCAAAGACTGTTCAAGCTTACCAGTGGTGAAGATTCCCGCTATCCGCGAAGTTTTCCCGCCATCCGGCGCCATCTTCGACCTTCTTCCCGCCATCTGTGGAGTTTTCCCGCCATTGGACGCCATCTTGAGGACGCCGCGCGGGAAGAAGAGGGGCGTGGACTCCGAAAGCGCGCGAGAACTGAAGCCCCGCCTCACGTCCGGACGTTGCGTAAGGTCCTGGAAGGAGCCCAGCAGACGCCGACGTCACAGGAGCGCGACGGAAGGTCCTCAACCCTGACGATCCACTGCGGAGCCGCGGCCTACGGAAGAGGATCATCGCAAGGTAGGCCACGGTCCACTAGGGGGGAGGAAGATGTCGGATACGGAGGAGAGCTTCACTGCCCCAACCCCCGCCAGCGCTACCGCTGCTGCAGTTATGCCCTTCACCATGCCCTATATCCCGGGAGCAGCTTGGCTACCCCAGTACTCAGGGGAGTCACATACCCTGCATGACTTTAGAGAAAAGCTGGATAGCCTCTTCCAGGTGTACCCCCTCACAGAAGAGCAAAAAGTGAGCATCCTGGTGGCCCAACTAACCGGGGCAGCCAAAAGGGAAGTAAAATCCTGGCCACCTGGGAGGAAGACTGTCGCAGGGATACTAACCCGGCTGAAGGACACCTTTGATACCCGCACCTCAGCCGAGATTAAGCTTAGATTCTACGGGTGCAAGCAGCGAGCGCATGAGAGTATAAGGGACTATGCACTAAACCTACAAGAGGCCCTGAGGGCCATAAAGCAGACCGACCCTGATGGGGTGGGAAACGAGGACAGGCTGTTGACTGAACAATTTATAGAGGGTTTATATTGCAATGCCCACCGAACCCAGTTGCGGGCAATGGCCTTACAGGATCCCCATCTGGACTTTGCACAGTTCAAGGACAGAGCCATCCGGGTGCTCCGAGAACCGGCACCAGGTGGCGTTGTGACCCACAGACGCCCCACTACCACTTACTACCAGGAGGCGGCGCCCTTGTCAGCAGGGCCTGTGGGAGCTGATGCGCAGGCTTTGGACAATGACCCGGCTCCAGACCTACACCATCAGGTCCAAGAGCTAGCTAAGAGCGTTGCTGCGCTAACCCGAACTGTGCAGTCTTTACAGGTTTCCACCCCAGGGAAGATCCAGCTGGCATCCGGACCGGAGGACATCCCGTGGCGTCGACCAAGGAGGACCCCACCGGCCAGAGGAAGACCCAGTGACCGATACAGCGAGGACGGACGACCCATCTGCCGCCGCTGCAATCAACCCGGACATATGGAAAGGTACTGTTCTTTAAACGGGCACAACCTGGGGTAGAGGGCCAACCCCCAGGAAAAAGATCACCAGGCCCATCGAACTGGCGCGACAGATATGTGGGAGGACGTCCAGTCTTGCCTGTGGTACTGGATGGCATTCCCATGAGTGCCCTACTGGATACCGGGTCACAGGTCACCACCATCCCGTACGTGCTCTTCAAGCAGTACTGGAATGACTCGGATATTACCCACTACCCTGACGACGACTTGAGTATCATCGCCAGCAATGGCCAGCCCGTGCCACAGATCGGATTTAAGGAGGTGGCCCTCAAAATCGGTAGAGTCGAACTGGCCGCACAGGGACTGATCATTGTAGATATTGATAAACATGAGAGTCACCCAAAAATAACTCTAGGAACTAACGTAATTGAAAATTGTCTTGCAGAGGTGATTTTCCTTTTACAGCAGGTTGCCAAGAACGCCAGCTCCGGCGAGCAGCGGGTGCTCCAGAAAGAGATCCGGGCACTGATGCAACGGCAACAAGTGGAACTCTCCGGCGGTGAGATTGGTAGCGTAAGAATGTGTGACCCTTTTCCTATTGCCATGCCCCCAAAAAGTGAAATGATGATTTGGTGCCGGGCAGCTATTGGTCTGAGAGGAAGAGATTACCAGGCAATGGTAGAACCAGTTTACTCAGACAGTAGGCCCACCATTTTGACAGCACGGGGGGTGGTCAATGTACGCCATGGGAGGGTGCCCATTCGCATAATAAATATCGGGGAGAGGGAAGTGTACCTGCCCCGGTATGCCACGCTAGCCAAATTATATACCACTAATCAAAATTCTATACAATCTGTGGAACCCTTGCCTCCATCTCACCCGGAGGAAGGTAACGGCTCTAAGAAAGACATGGAGGACTGGTGTCAGCAACTACATTTGGGTACTGATTCCACTCCCTCACATCAGAAACAAGGAGTCTATCGGGTGGTTCAAGAGTATGAGAGAATGTTTAGTAAACACCCGTTAGACTTCGGGCGAGTCAAGGGGGTAGAACACCGCATCCCCACGGGAGATCATCCTCCCATAAAAGAGAGGTATCGACCCGTACCCCCTGCACATTACCAACACGCCAAGGGGATGCTTAGAGACATGAAGGAGGCTGGGGTAATCCGGGATAGCTGTAGCCCCTGGGCAGCCCCACTAGTTTTAGTCAAAAAGAAAGACAACACCATGAGGATGTGTGTAGATTACCGGAAAATCAACCGTATCACACACAAGGATGCGTACCCCTTACCAAGGATAGAGGAGTCATTGGCTGCTTTAAGATCTGCTAACTTCTTCTCTACCTTGGATCTCACTAGCGGGTACTGGCAGGTTCCTGTAGCAGAGGCGGACCGGGAGAAGACCGCATTCACCACCCCGATGGGACTTAGTGAGTTCACCTGCATGCCGTTCGGACTCTGCAACGCCCCAGGAACCTTCCAACGATTAATGGAGTGCTGTCTGGGCCACAGAAACTTCGAGACGGTCCTGTTGTACCTGGACGATGTCATCGTATACTCCAAAACTTATGAGGACCACCTGAAACACCTGGCGGAGGTGTTCGAAGCTCTGGCGAGTTACGGCCTAAAGGTGAAACCCTCCAAGTGTCACCTCCTGAAACCAAAGGTGCAATACCTGGGACACGTGGTGAGCGCTGACGGAGTGGCTCCCGACCCCGATAAGATCACCGCAATTAAGGGATGGCCAAGCCCCTCCAGCGTAAAAGAAGTGCGGCAGTTCCTAGGGTTGGTAGGCTACTACCGAAGGTTTATTCCCGGTTTCACCAAAAAGGCAGCGCCTATGCAGGACCTCCTGATAGGCCAGTCCCGGAAGGCCAAGAACCAGAAGCCGCCCTTCAAATGGGAAGAGCTAGAAGAAGAGTCCTTCCGCCAGCTGAAGATGGCCCTCACGGGGGATGAAATCTTGGCGTACCCAGACTATAGCCAGCCCTTCATCCTCTACACCGACGCCAGTAACATCGGGCTAGGAGCCGTACTATCCCAGATTCAGCAGGGGAGAGAACGAGTGATCTCCTATGCCAGCCGAAAACTGCGACCCACCGAAAGGAACCCCGCGAATTACAGCTCATTTAAGCTAGAGTTCCTGGCCGTGGTATGGGCAGTCACCGAGCGCTTTAGGCATTACCTCGCTTCTTCCCGGTTCACCGTATACACGGATAACAACCCGTTGATACACCTGGACACGGCAAGACTCGGTGCCCTGGAGCAGAGGTGGATGGCCCGTCTGTCCAACTACGAGTTCACAATCAAATACCGGGCAGGACGCTCCAATACTAACGCGGATGCCCTGTCCAGGATGCCCAACCTGCCGGACGAAGGAGAAGATCCGGAGGGACTGGAAGAAGTTGAACTCCCTGCGTTCCACCGTCATGGGACTATCCAGTATTCCCACCGGGTAAGGGGTAAACAGGCTGCTACGTTGAACCCCTTACCCCACTACAACTGGGCGGAAACGCAAGACAGCGACCCTGCCGTCCGACTGGTGAAGGAGATGCTGACTCGGCCGGAGGCTCGACTTGAACCAGACGCTCCGGAGGAAGCCAAACAACTATGGGCGGAGAAGAGTCGACTATTCCTTTACAAGGGGAAGTTGTGCCGCAGAATGGTCAACTCCCGGACGCATGAACTACTCTGGCAAGTAGTGGTGCCACGAAGAGACGCAGCCATGGTGATGGAGGCATACCACGACGGAGCTGGACACTTCGGGTGGAAAAAGCTGGAGTTCCTGCTGCGCGAGCGGTTCCACTGGGTAGGCATGAGGGGAACCATCGAGAAGTGGTGCAGAGACTGTGGCCCGTGCAATCTGAGAAGGAAGGACCGGGCCAGCCAGAAGACTCCCCTGCAGTCCATCGTCACCCGGCAACCGTTGGAACTGGTAGCCTTGGATCATGTAAAACTGACCCCAAGCAGAAGTGGCTACGTCTACGCGTTAACCATCGTGGATCATTACTCCCGGTTCTTGGTTGTCGTCCCCGTCAAGGACTTAACGGCTCAAACAGCAGCTAGAGCCTTCCAGCAGCACTTCTGCCGTCCACACGGGTACCCGGACCAAGTGCTGACGGACCAGGGACCTGCCTTTGAAGCGGAGGTCTTCCAGGAATTCTGCAATCTGTATGGCTGCCGGAAGATAAGGACGACACCCTACCATCCGCAAACTAATGGACTTTGTGAAAAAATGAACCAGGTGGTAATGGATCTGCTAAAAACATTGCCCCTGGAAGAACGCAGTCTGTGGCCTGAGAAGTTGCCCGATCTGGTGGACCTATACAACCACATCCCGGTAGGTTCCACCAACTGTACCCCGGCTTACCTAATGAGGGCGAGACCTGGTAAGTTACCTGTTGACCTGGAAATGGGAGTCCTGACACCTGAGGACACTTCACCAGAAACAGACTGGGACACAGAGAGGCAGCAGCAGTACCGGAGAGTACAAGAGAGCGTGGAGCGAAGTCTCTGTCAGGCTAGGGAAAGACAAGAGAAGACTTACAACCAATATGCTCCCGCTGTTCCCCTGGTACCCGGAGAGCAGGTCTTGAAGAGGAAAAGACGGCTCCACAAGTTGGATGACCAGTGGGAGGAGGACCCGTACACCGTACTGCCCTCAAGCCACGAGAACCCGAAGGTCTGTACCATCAGTAAAGACGGAGGGGAAACCACAGCCATTGTATCCCGGGACCACCTGAAGAAGTGTCCCGAACAACTGAGGAACCCTGAAGAGGAACAAGAAGACCATCGACCCGTGGAAGAAAGGGAAGATATGGTTAGTACCGTGCTCGGGGACTTCCCTCAGTCTTGGACTCAAGTCAATGGTGCAGTTGTGGTACCCGTACTCACCTTCCTCCAACCATCATCCCAAGAACCTACGGAGCAACGGGTAGAGCTGGAAGAACAGCCGGTCCAGGAGGCAGAAGACTCCACACAAGCAGAACAGGAGAATCAACCCTCTGCTTATAGTGAGCCTGCCGTACCCCTAGTGAGACAAAGAGCCGGTAGACAGCTGCCCAGTTTACCCTCGACAGCTCCTACACCCTGTAGTTCAGGGCCAGACAGTCAGCTCCGTAGGTCCACTCGGGCCACTAGAGGCCAGTTACCCGCACGCTGGAGAATTTAAAGTGTATAAATTGTTTTATTTATGTTTTTCTGTGTATTGTTGCTTGTGAATAATTTTGTGTTTCCAGTTGTTTTTAGGAAACCTTGGTGGATTTACCGGGAATCCTTGTATATAGTTGGAGCGTAACCCAGGATGGACTAGAGACTGTTAAGGACTCGGGGTAGGACAGACCCCTACCTGGTTACGTCTCCCTGTGTTGGTGAAATGGACACCTTTGCTTTTCTTCAAAGACTGCACCCGGTTGCGGACACGCCGCAACCATCTTCTGTGTTTTTCTTATTGTGTTGTTATTGTTATACTTTGTTATGTTTTTCTAAATGTGTTTAGTCCCGGAGTACTAAATTTCACTAGGGGGGAATGTGGCACCCCAGGGGTCTGGTTTTCCACAGTAATGTAATGTTATGTCTGAGAGCAGGTGGGAGGTCCTTTGGTCAGGGATCCTGTGCATGCCACACCTCCTGCCCAGTCTTGGGAGGGGAAGAACTTCCCCTGTATAAACCCGGGGCTGAGGCAGGGTGAGTCAGACAAGGAGAGTGGAGACAAGAAGCAGCATAGGAAACAGGAGAGTTCCAAGGAGTCAGGGGCTGGCAGCTGCAGCGCTCGCCCTGACTAAGAAGATTCTTTACCGGACTCGGAGTCCGAGGCTGTGGGGACTAACTTCTACCCAGCAGCAGAATCCGTCAGGCAGGGGATTTCAGGTCCTGTGGCCCAGAAGCCCGAAGGCACGGTCACACGCGTGGGACCAGCACCGCCATCGTGGAGCGGAAGCCATTAGAAGGCCCCGAGTCACCGGCCATACGGGTGAGCACCACACGGTACACTCAGGGACGTGGGCTACTTACATCAGCTTCTAGCAAGGTAGCCAGAAGAGTACAGTCAGTTTGTGAGGCCTACAACTACGCCTGGCCAGGGGAGATCCCATCTGCTCAAAGACTGACCAGGCCCCGTTTGCTAGCAAGTACTCCGGGAGGGTCTATCGTTGTTACCAGTAAAGACCCTGAACTACACCGTACCGTCTCTGAGTGGTTCCTGCTACCCCCATCATCCACGTCGGCTGCCCTGAGGCCATACCCCTCCCGTTGGGGGTTATACTATCACGCTGCACAATCCCACCATCGGCCTCAGCGGTCTGCCCTGCAGCAGCAGCTCCCTGGCTGCACTCAACGGGTGGTGTAGTCATCAACTATTTACTACTAATAGACTGCCGTCTAGTTTGACTCCCTGGGCACGGACCGGGTCACCGCCACGAGACTACAACCCTCCACTGATCCGGCTCCGGGTAGGCTCCCGCATGCGCAACGCAGCGCGACACAGGCCCAGGGGCGCGTCAGAGACAATCCCTAGAAAGGAAATGCTCACAAGAGGAAATCGTGGGGGTGGTTCAGCCATTTGCTCATTCCGAGTGGTACTTATTAAACGACATTCAAGGCACATTTGGGATCTTGAAGGTCTAGTTAGGTGGTTTCGGGACACTTGTAACCATGTAACATGAACAATAGGGCGGACAAAATTGAAAATGAAACAGAGTTGCTTGGGTAGATGAGAGTTTTATTTCAGGTTTGGAGGACGTTATGCATTACATAAATTGATTCATTTTGGGAGGGGAGAAGGGTAGGGGGGGGTTCTATCTTTGAGTATTCATGTAAAGCTTTGATGTGAAATCTTTGTACTCATGCTTTATCCAAATGTTAAAACCTTTAATAAAAATGATTGTATAAAAAATAAAAAAAAAAGAATGTGACTGATGCTAACAGTAGATTTGTAGTAATGTAGCTGAGAAACAAGGTACTTGCAAGGCTTTACTTAGATATCATCTATTACAATGTCTTAGAGAAATCAGTGGTGATCTCTACCTGGAAAAAGGAAGGTTAATGCTGATTATTCTCCTATAAAATATAGCACTTTTGTGTTACATCCTGTAAAGTACATTATGTGGTTTCCTGTTTTTTTTTCACCAGAAGTCTGCTTTAAAGGGAATCTGTAATAAAAAATGACCTGTTTTTTTAAATGGGTTCTTATGTTAAATGTGGTTCTTTAAAAAATATTTTTTTTCAAAATTTCATATTGGTATCTATAATCAAATTAATTAAGAAATCTAGCCATTTTCACACTGGCCACTGAGCCTTATACAGGGCTCGTACTTCCTGTTATGTAACTCTCACTATTCTCCAGTCATTATCATTAGAGGCAGGATTGCAATGACAGATGATACCATTACATACAGTAATTAAAGGTAAATTCACCATTAACAATACTTGATGGTCTTACCTCCTCTCTCTTCCTGCACAATAACCTCTGCACAGATGAAAGAGCATGCCTAGGAAGTTCTCCTGTAGTGGTCAATGAGCCAGTCTACTGCTGCCTATGTTCATATGGCTGCTGAGGAATTATCTGTGTAAAACAGGAAATAGGAGTCTAGTATTAGGTTTAGTAGCTAGTGTGAAAATATCACGTTTTCTAATTTATTTAATATAAATAGTGATGTAGAAAACATAAAGAAATATATTAAATGCATGTATTATAAAAACCTGATTTAAACAATAAGTTATATTCTGATTAGTGATTACGCATTTTCTTTAAGTCCAGTCACATAAGAGCACATTTAAAAAATGAGTAATTTTGCTGTCAGTTTTTCATTTGCAAAGACAATGCAGATTATATAAAATCATATTCAAGCAAAAAGTTCAGAGAAACAAATCATATAACTTTGGTGCAGTACTGTATACACATTGGCATAGAAGAGGAAAAAACTAATTAAAGGGTCTTTGGCATCTTATGAAGTGATGAATTTTCACTAGTAAATGCCATAACTTTTTCATTGCTGGGGGTCCTTCAACAATACTGAAAATGAATATGACACATTGTTAGTGTCCCCATATAAGTTATCGCAGCACAGCAGCTTTACTGGCCATTTTGGCTGCATAGAGAACTGCAGCAAGTTCCATCCATTTAACCCCTTCACCTCCCAAGCCTGTTTCCACCTTCATGACCATGCCAAATTTTACAATTCTGACCAGTGTCACTTTATGTGGTAATAACTCTGGAACACTTCAACGGATTCCCCTGATTCTTAGACTGTTCTTTTGTGAAATATTGTACTTCATGGTAGTGGTAAAATTTGTTTGATATGCGTTTATTTGTGAAAAAATTGGAAATTTGGCAACAATTTTGCAATTTTCAAACTTTTAATTCTTATACCCTTAAACCAGAGAGTTATGTCATGCAAAATAGTTAATAAATAACATTTCCCACATGTCTACTATACATCGGCACAATTTTTGTAACTTAATTTTTTTTGTTAGTAAGTTATAAGGGTTAAAAGTTGACCAGCGATATCTTATTTTTCCAACAAAATTTACAAAACCATTTTTTTAAGGGACCACATCACATTTGAAGTGACTTTGAGGGGCCTATATGACAGAAAATACCCCAAATTGACACTATTCTAAAAACTACATCCCTCAAGGTGCTCAAAACCATATGAAAGAAATGTATTAACCCTTTATGTGCCTCACATGAATGCATGGAATGTGGAAGGAAAAAATGAACATTTAACTTTTTTTCACAAAAGTTTTATTTAGACTCAATTTTTTTTATTTTTGCAAGGGTAATAAAAGAAAATGAACCAAAAAAATTTTTGTGTGATTTTTCCTGAGTATTTCGATACCCCATGTGTATGGGAAAACTACTGTTTGGATGCACGGTAGCGCTCAGAAGAGAAGGAGCACCGCTTGACTTTTTGAAATCAAAATTGTCTGGAATCAAGAGTGGACGTCATGAAGCTTTTGGAGAGCCCGTGATATGCCTAAACAGTTGAAACCCCCCACAAGTGATCCCATTTTGGAAACTAGACCCCTCAGGGAACTTATCTAGATGTGTGGTGAGCACCTTGAACCCCAAGTGCTTCACAGAAGTTTATAACGTTAAGCTGTGAACATATAAAAAAATAATCACAGTAATTTATATCATTGGGTGGTGAAGAAAGAATAATTATATCTTTACAGCTAAAATGTTGTTTTAGCCTCAATTTTTTAATTTTTATACCATTGGGCAGTGAAAAAAAAAATTACATTTTTACCACAAAAATGAGTTTTAGCTCCAGATGTTACATTTTCACAAGGGGAAATGGGTAAAAATGGCACCTAAATTTGTCCCACAATTTCTACTGAATGTAGAAATATCCAATATGTGGCTGTACAGTGCTGCTTAGCTACACAGCGAGACTCAGGAGTAACGGAGCGCTATTTACCTCCTGGAGAGCTATTTGCTCCTGGAGCGCAGAGTTTTCTAGAATAGTTTGCAGACTCCATATACAAAGCCCCTAAGTGCTAGAAGTGCAGAATACCCCCTCAAGTGACCACATTTTGGAAATTATACCCCTTTGGAGATTTATCTACGAGTGTAGTGATGATGGTTTTCCAGAAACAAGCAGCAATGGATGTTGCTGAGTGAATATTGCAAATTTGCTGTTGTAGTGCACTGTACGTTGTAGTGCCCATACATAGTAGTGCTTAGTACGTTATGCCCAGCTCATGTATCTGGAGGCGGTCTCTCATTGTTATTGAAATACCAAACATGTGGACGCTAAATGTGGTTTTGGCACACTGTGGGGCCCAGAAGGGAGAGAGGCATTCGGATTTGGGAGTGCAAAATTCGCTAGGTTTCTTTTGGGGGGCAAGGAGCCATAGTGCTTTTCCAGAACCTTTGTACTACCAGTAACGTGGAAGCCCCCTATATTTCCATTAACAGATGATGGACCTGAGTGGGGACTAGCTTTTTTTGTGGATTGAGTTGAAGCTTTTATTAGGAGCATTTTACATGACGTTTGGGATCACATTTTTCTGGCGCTCTATGCTGAGCACTTTTATCGAGATTTCCATCTATATCTCAGAGTGACGTGATTCAGATGAAACCCCCGAGGGATCCATTTACTATAATGAGGCAACAGAGTTACTCGTGCCTCCGTCTGGTCTCTGTTCAGCCGTGGCTTTCTGCTCAGAGGTGCACAAAACTGTAGCCAATGGTGTTTTTATGCATGCCTAAAAAGACGGACAATGCTGGATCATAGGACAGACAGCATTCACAATGTATCTATGTGCCTCATTACAGGGAATTTTCTGTCTGAATCAAGTTTTTCAGAGATTTACACGGAAACCGCGGTGTAAGCGCTCAGCCTAGGAAGCAGGATAAATACGAGCAGAGCATCACTATGGTCTTTGTGAGGCAGAATGAACAAGTCAACAGTAGGTCAAGAATTGTCTTTATTTATTTTTTACGCCATTCCTCATGCGGTATAAGTGATTAGACGACTTTATTTTTCGGGTCGGTGCCATTACAGCGATACCAGATTTATATAGTTTTTTTATGTTTGGCTGCTGTCAACCACTAAAAGATGCTTTTTTGCAAAAACTTTTGCATCACCCTATTTTGAGAGCTATAATTTTTCCATATTTCGGCTGACAGAGTAATGTGAGGGCTTGTTTTTTGCGGGACAAGTTGACGTTTTCATTGGTATAATTTTTGGTCACAATACATTTTTTTAATCGCTTTCTATTCTGATTTTTGGGAGGAAAAATGAATAAAAACCATCAATCCAGGAATTGTTTTTCTGGGGAATTTTTTATGTCGTTCCGTGTGTAGTAAAAGTGATAAGGCAACTTTATTCTTCAGGTCAGTATGATTACAGAAATACCACATTTATATAATTTTTTTATGTTTCGGAGCTTTTACACAATAAAAACTATTTTATAGAAAAAATAATTCTTTTTGCATTGATTTATTCTGAGAGCTCTAACTTTTTTTAGTTTTCTACTGATGGAGCTGTGTGGCGGCTTTATTTTTTGCGGGACAAGATGACGTTTTCAGCAATACCATTTTTATTTACATTCATCTTTTTAATCACATATTATTACACTTTTTGTTCGGCGGTATGTTGAAAAAGCATAGTTTTTGCCTTTTTTTACGTTATTCACTGAAGGGGTTAACTAGTGTGACAGTTTTTTTTTAACTTTTTTACTTAGTCCCACTCTGGGACTTTCAGCACTCTGATTGCCCTTATAAAGCATTGTAATGGAGTAGCATTCCTATGCTTTTTAACCTGTCAGTGTTGCAGACACAAGCTTGTTAGACCATGCACTGTGCATGGTCAAACAAGCTTGCTAGTGCCTGGTGACCTGGATGTTGCTATGATGACGTTGGGTCACCATGGCAACGATCGGCTCCTCGCGATTACATCTAAAACCTGCGATCGATATCAATCGCAGCGTTTAGAGGGTTAAACTGCCAGGAGCGGTGAGTGCACCATGACGTATCCATACGTCCAAGGTCGGTAAGCATCTACCAACCTGGACGAATGTATGCATCCAAGGTCATGAAGGGGTTAAATGAAGCTCTGGTACAGTATCCCTTCTAATTTTGGATTGGGGGGCCCACATATTGGACCACACAAGTTGTGAATTAATGGCATATTTTTAAGAAAAGAGGAACATGCAAAACATGTAAATATGACCAGCACCATTTTCTAACCCTGCTGAAACTTCTATAATTTTGTTAGATGAGTCTGCTAGTGCCCAGTGCCCACTCCCCCAATTAACCCCAATATATTAGCATTTCAAGTGGCTAGATGTTCCAAATGTCTTATATTTTTTGTTAATCGATTGATTTTTTCAGCAATCTACACATCATATTAGCATTATTATGCTGCAATGTATCTGCTCTAAATAATATCTACATTATATCACCCAACAATTTTAAAGAACACAAGAGCAATTTCAGAAGAAACCCTAAAAAAAAAAAAACATTTGATAACATTTGATTCTGCTATTATGAACTGAAAGTACAGAACCAAGACAGAAATATGCTATGACTTTTAGTGAGGATAACTACAAGATTTATATTATTCATGTAAGCAGACGGAACTATGTGAAGGAGGAAAACTCTCCTAACACCCCTTTCATTGTAGTCAATGCGTGTTTTGCTCACTTTTTGAAAGGGAATATATAAAAATATTCCCTCGCCAGAGACAATATTGAATTCATTGTTCTCAGTTTGATCCTATTATGACCATGATGTCTTTAAAAAAAATTCAGATAAAAACTGCTCCCAAAACAAATTAAACAGTTGGTAAGTGAGATGTAAAAAGATATTCTGTCAGCCAGTGGTTCCAGTAAGAAGCACAATGCATTCTCTCCTGGCAAGAAGCCGAAAAATAAGGATAAAATGAAATGAATGAATTACATTCAGGACACAATGGAGCATCAGATTTGTCTGAAGTATATTGCACTGCAGGATACTACTCCAAATGAAGACCATGTTAAAAAAAAGTCATTTTCTATATTTTTCAAAATTTAATGGATAAAAGGAATATTGGAGCAGACATTGCAATACACTAACAGCAGTATACCTGGGTTTTACATTTGTATAGAACATTTTAAGAAACACCATTAATTCAATAAGGGGATGTTTTAATACAGGAAAGCCCTACACAATTATTTCTCAACAAGTATCATTCACAGCGCTGCTCATTTCCTTGTGGTATAGTCTTGTGCTGTTCATTCTACTCTTGATCCTGTGCAATTCACTTCCCCAGTATTTAGACTACAGGTGAATTTCCTACTATGAAGCCATATTTCCTTTCTATAACGCAAGAGACTTCATGATGTATTGTCTTATTCTAGTCAAATAAAGCCACACAGCTTCAAATCCATGACAGAATGGCACAAAACTGAATTTTATCACTTTTCAATTACTCATCACTCATTCGTGATTATGTTATATGTGCAATAAATTGATCAAATTCTGGTAAGTATACCACTAAACTTTCGGGGAAAATTATTGTTCTCTGTGAGGCAGTTTTCTGGCAGGGATTAGTGAGAAGTTAACAATCCTGTGCCAAAGTTGCAATAATTGCCAGAAAATTGGCATATGTTATATAAGATATCTGCACTAGCTGACAGAGGGTGGTTCATATGCACCTTTCCTCTATTTCTGCTGCTGAGTCCCATCACATTGTCTCAGTGGATGGCACAGGGAGAGAGCATAACTGATGTCACCACTGGGCGACATATTTGCCACCCAGATAGTCCCCCATTAGTCGCTCTTCTAGTTGGGCGGCATGTTCACCATTCATCTTACTACATAAAGAGCTTAATGTTGAGGTGAGTCCGAGAAAAACATCAGCTGACGTTGGAGCGATGACTCTGTTGTTGTAGATGGCGACGATGAAAGGGAACATTTTCCTAGTGAATTTTTAAATAGCTTAAATCCATCAGGCATGCCAAGTCATTGCCTTAGACTTAAAGTGGGCAGCATTATTATATTAACAGGAGAACCCATGAGTATAGTGGCACAAGAAACTTTATTAATAGATAATTCATTTAAAATTAGTGCATCACATCAAGTATATATAATATTACAGAAATGGAAACATGCAGAAAAGTAAGCCATACTCCATTGCTGAACTCTGAAAGGGGCCCTGGGGGGTCACAGTACACAGTGATAGAGGGACAGAGAAAGGATCAAGTGATCCTACAACTCAGATTCAAATGTAATGGATCCATGGAGTCAACTTTATCACGTAACTATGTAACACATCACTCACCCAGTGGAGAGGGGCCCAGCCCAGAGAGGGACGGCACAGGGACGGAGCGGTGGCAGGACACAGCCTCAACGTGTGTTTCACCGGTGGATTCCCTTGGCTTTCTCAAGAGGCAAGGGAAAGCACCGGCGAAACGCGCATCGAGGCTGTGTCCTGCCACTTCTCCGTCCCTGTGCTATCCCTATCTAGGCTGGGCCCCTCTCCACTGGGTGAATGATGTGTTACATAGTTATGTGATAGAGTTGACTCCATGGATCCATTACATTTGAATCCGAGTTGTAGGATCACTTGATCCTTTCTCTGTCCCTCTATCACTGTGTACTGTGACCCCCGGGGCCCCTTTCAGAGTTCAGCAATGGAGTATGGCTTACTTTTCTGCATGTTTCCATTTCTGTAATATTATATATACTTGGTGTGATGCACTAATTTTAAATGAATTATCTATTAATAAAGTTTCTTATGCCATTATACTCATGGGCTCTCCTGTTTATATATATTTTTAAGTAGGCACAATGGTGTGGGGATGGGGGATGAGTCTTTTTTCCAGACCCCCAACCCGCACCACTTATGATGTTGACCGCAGTTTGTTCAGCATTATTATATTGTTGAGAAATTTGAATTCAAATCGAGGACTTTACAATGATACACAATTAGTTGTAACATCATTGAATAGAAATATTCTTGAGGCAGAGATTTTAACAGGATCAGCTGAAGGTGATAAAGCATACAGAGAGATTTCCACGCGATCTGCCCTGGGCAATTCACTTTTTGAACTGGTAAACGTCCCTGTAATATTCTAAATTTTATTTTTGTTTTCCGTAATGCCATTTACTAATTTATTAATTATGACAACTTTGTTGTTTATCGTGTAAAAAGGCTAAAAGTGAATAGACATGGGTAATTTGAGTTTGTTTTTATTATGTAGAGTACACCTTTCTAGCTTCTGAAACTTACTTGTTTCGGAACTCCGGCTGCTAGTCTATAATATTATGTTTACTGTGTATAACAACTTCGTCCTGCTGGCCAGCCAATGGAAGAGCTAGTTAGCAGTACCAATTACAAAGGTGATGGCCCTATTTAAACCTCCTATTATCTTTTTCCAGTGCCAGATATTGCATTTAATAGTGCTCCTTTCCTGAATAACCTGATAGCTTGTTTAACTCTTGGATTGAAATATGGATTAGACTCTAGACCAGGGGTCTCAAACACACGGCCTGAGGACCATATGCGGACCTTGAAGCTGTCAATTCCAGCCCGTGGGGCACTGGAGCTCCGAAGATATTCTCTAGATAGCAGAGCAAAGGCTAAAGAAGGAGCACGCCAGCACACAATTTGTCAGAGCCCAGTATGTCGTATCAGAGGCATCTCTTTCCTGTGCTGCTGGATCACTGGTGATAAGTGAATATGAAGAGGAGAATTTTTTTAATTTCTTCCCAACATCAGCCTTACGTGTACGATGCAGCAGGAGGTGACTTCCTGCTAATCACTGTAAAGGTACAGCTCGATGATGGCACTGACCCACAAGCAGCTGGCACCATCATCACAAGTTGATGACACCCTGCTGTAATAGCCACGATCGATATTAGCACCGATCGCAGCAATTTAATGCCTTAGCTAGTGCTGTATTTAATCCCCGCTTTTTAAATTATGATTAATAAAGATTTTCTGTAAATAATGTGAACAGTATTATATTAATGTGACAATAAGGTATTTTTGCCATTGTGGCAGTTTTTAAATATAAGTTAACTAATAGCATGAAGTCACCAATTTGAATTATGTTTTGAATATTAGGGTTTTCAATCACACTTCAAAAACATAATAAGCTAAAGGTGTTGTATCAGTTTAACGTTTTCACCTATCCATAGGATAGGTGATAACTTGCTATTTGATAGGTGTCCCACTGCTGAAACCACAACCTATTCAAAGAATAATGTTCTGAAGAGCTTCATGTGAATTAAGTGAATTCTTAAACTATCATTGATTGTTTATGAGACTTCCGGAAATTGCTGAGTACATTGCGTAGCCATGTCCGGCAGTTCCATAGACAATGAATGGGGTTGTGGCGCCGCTTAAACAAGATACTTTAAAGTCCCATTCTGGGAAATGGTAGAACAAAGACTCTGGAAAAGTGACATGTCTCCAACACAAGAGATGGGCAAACCCGAACAGTAAAGTTCGGAGTCCGTACCGAACACCTACAATTCGTATACGGACCCCGAACATGGACTTCACTAGGAAGTCCGTGTTACTGTTCGGGTTCGGCACCCCGAATACCGGGTGTTCCTCGCTCTGTCTTCTGCATGACAGCGCGAGAAACCCCGGTGGCTCTGATCCATGGTAAGATTAATACCACCGGTCAGAGCGCTGCGGTTCCCACGCTGTGATCTGTCAGATGACATTGTGGGAATGGGGGCCCAAACATCGGGTGTTTGCAACACTGTCATGTACATGACAGTAAGGCAAACACTACCTTTGATCAGCAGTAAGATCATTACCGCCAATCAGAGAGCTGCGGTTCCTACGCTGTCAGATGACAGTGTGGGAATGGGGGCCTGAAGATTGGATTTTTGCCATCTTACCACCGATCAGAAGCAGTGTTTGCCGCGCTGTCATGCACATGACAGCATGGCATACACCTGATGTTCGAGTCCCCCATTTATATGAATGGGGGTCCGTGTTCGTGTTTGGGTACTGTTCTGGTACCGGATCCCGAACTTTTAATAAACTGTTTGGCGTTCGGCTGAACCCACCGAACCTGAACAGTCAAGGGTTTGCCCATCACTATCCAACACCCCCTCAAGTAAAATCCATTGAAATCTGCGCTCCCAAAACCGAATGCCCCCTTCTTCTGAGCCCCACTATGCCTAAACCGCAGAAAGCGGCCACATTTTTGTAATTACTGTAGCAGAGAGCCCAATTAACAACTTACGGGATGCGTGACGCCAGAAGGACAAGCTGAGCACAATGTATGGGGATGCTACAATATATGGTGGCACTGCACAATGTATGGGCACTAAACTGGCATATTTGCAATTTTCCAGAATTGGTGGTCATGGTGTGGAAATTACAAAATAGTCACTGCAGCCGTAGATGAATAAATTGCAATTTCTACAATGGAGTCACGTTTTTTCTGCTGTTCTGGCACCTTAGGGGCTTTGCAAACGTTGCCCGCAAACTATTCTAACATTCTGTGCTCCAAAAGTCAAATGGAACTCCTTCTTTCTCAGCTCTGACGTGTGGCCTAACAGTAGTTTGTCATGACATATGGGGTGTAACTGACAACAAAGGCGTGGCTTCAGAACAACTCTGTGACCATTCTTGACTGGCCCAGCCAGAGCGCTGACCTAAACCGAATTGAGCATCTCTGGAGAGACCTGAAAATGGCTGTCCACCAACGTTCACCATCCAACCTGACGGAACTGGAGAGGATTTGCAAAGAAGAATGGCAGAGGATCCCCAAATTCAGGTGTGAAAAACTTGTTGCATCATTCCCAAGAAGAATCATGGCTGCACTAGCTCAAAAGGGTGCTTCTACTCAATACTGAGAAAAGGGTCTGAATACTTATGACCATGTGATATTGCAGTTTTTCTTTTTTAATAAATTTGCAAAAATTTCTACATTTCTGTTTTTTTTTCAGTGTAGAGTGTACTTTAATGGGAAAAAATAAACTTTTTAGAATTTACCAAATGGCTGCAATGAAACAAAGAGTCAAAAATTTAAAGGGGTCTGAATACTTTCCGTATCCACTGTATGTTTCAAAATTCAAATGGTGCTCCTTCCCTTCTTAGCCCTGCCGTCTGTTCAACCAGAACTTTTTTACTACATGTGGGGTATCCCCACGCTCAGAAGAAAGTTGCTAACAAACTTTGTGTTCCACTTTTTCATGTTACTGCTTGCATAAGTGAAAAATTTGGGTCTAAAGCAACATTTTTGTGAAAAAAATGAAAATTTTCAATATGACAACTAGTGATGAGCAAGCATGCTCGCCACAGCTCGGTACTCGCCCGAGCATCTCAGTACTCGAGATGCTCGGAGCTCGCCGAGTACTTGCGCGATGCTCGAGCTGGAGCTCGGGTTTCCGTCCTGCATGTTTGGCGCTATTTAGAGCACCAATCATGCAGGGATTGTCTGCCACTCACTGTAATGTCACAGCCATGGTGGTTGTGGCATTACAGTGATTGCCCAAATCGATGGGAACAGTGCTCACAGTGAAATATGGAAAGCCGGCAATTCATCAGCGGCATACACTGGTACCTGACAATTTAGAACAGAAAGAATAGAGCATCACACATAGATTAGATAGATAGAAACATGTCAGTCACATATATAATAAGTACAGTGACAGTGTTGGTTACTGTACTTGTCATTTAGTGTTAAAATAAAGGATTTATTAAAAAAAAAATTGGCGTGAGGTTCCCCATAATTTTAGTCTCTAGCGGAGGTTAAGCAGACAGCTGGGGCAGATGTTTGAAGCCTAGGAAGGGGGTAATACCCACGGAGCTTCCCAGCCTACTAATATCAGCCCCCAGCTGAATACCTAGTCTTTACTAGCTATTAAAATGGGGGACCACCCAAAAAAATGACGTGGGGTCCTCCCTATTTTAATAGCTAGCAAGGGCTAGGCAGACAACTGGGGGCTGATATTGATAGCCCAGGAAGGATGCCATGAATATTGGCCCAATCCCAGCTAGAACATAAGCCGTCAGCTGCCCCAGAAATGGTGCATCCATAATAAACCAACCTCATCCTTACCTTTCCATGGCTCCCAGGACGGCTTCAGCTCTGCTACATTGACACGACAGGCTGGATCGTAGCGGAACGCTGCCATCCAGCTTGCCATGCCGCAGACACTGAGAAGCTCCTCAGTGTCTGACTGTGACGGCATCCAGATGAGTCGAATTCATGCCCAATGAACTCAGCTCACCTCATGCACGTCACTGACAGCGTGGGAGAATTCTCCTGCTCAAGCGGTGCCGGCAAATGACCCTTCCCAGGCTTCCAACATCTACCCCAGCCGTCAGCTTAACCTCCGCTAGAGACTAAAATTATGGGAAACCCCACACCAATTTTTTTTTTAATAAATCCTTTATTTTAACACTAAATGACAAGTACAGTAATCAACACAGTCACTGTACTTATTATATATGTGACTGACATGTTTCTATCTATCTAATCTCTGTGTGATGCTCTATTCTTTCTGTTCTAAATTGTCCGATACCGGTGTATGCCGCTGATGAATTGCCGGCCGGCTTTTTTAAAGAGACGGGTGCATGGAAATCGGAGGGCTATGTTTTTCATGCACCCTCCTATATACCCTGCCTGCCTGTCTGCCTATATATTCTGCCTGCCTGACGTTTAATTGAGCACTGTTCCCATCGATTTGGGCAATTTTTGACCTTCGGCAGACCGCCTTAAAGGCCCTGCAAATGCGACATGGCGCCCGCAATCTATTACTGACAAATTTTTGTTTCAAAATTCAAATGGTACTCTTTCTCTTCGGAGTCCTGCCGTTTATCTAAATTGAGGTTTATAGATAGGTTTTTTCATTTGACATTGCATTAATTCCTGTGTTGCAATTGAAGGGTTAAAAAAATTCCTGACAGCAGTAGTATTTGAGGAGTGTGGTTTTTAAAGTGGTATCACTTTTGGGGAGTTTCCAATATATAGGCCCCGCAAAGTCCATTTAAATCTGAATAAGTCTCTAAAGAAACCAATTTCTTGAAAAAATCAGAAATTGCTACATTTTTAACCCTTCTATCATTGTAACAAAATAAAATGACATTTGAAAAATGATGCAGATGTAAAGTAGATATATGGAAAATGTTATTTATTTTATATTTATTATTTTGTACAGCATAAGTAACTGGTTTACGGCTAGAAAAAGTGAAAGTTTGATAATTGTGTATTTTTAAAATTTTCGCCAGAATTCCAATGTTTTCACAAATAAACGCAAACCATATAAACCTAAATTTACCACTATCATAAAGTACAATGTGTCATGAAAAAACAATCTCAGAATCAATGGGATAAGTGAAGAATCCCAGAGTTATTACCATATGAAGTGACACTGGTTCGATTTCAAAATTTGGCTTGGTCATTAAGTTAAAATTGGCTAGGACACGAAGGGTTTAAGTGACTACCAGCATAGTAAAATGAGATATTCAGCCAATGTTTGTTAAATAGAATATCCTTTCTATTGGTCTGGTTACATGGAACTGAGAAAATGACTGAATATATACAGAATTTAGTGTGACTCTAAACATTGGAATTATAAGCATTCAATAAATTACATACAAGAGATCAGTAATCGTGTTGATTAATTGAGACAAGTGCCACTCATTCCGCTTAATCGATTTTCATTGCTGATGAGAAGATATCACTTGTGTATGGGAATCTACACAGTTTTTTCATGGTATACATGTGTTGGCAGGGAAAAGATCAGACTGTCAGAGAATTGAGAACAACTACTTCTTATTAAATCCAATAAACATTTAGAGGAAACACAAAGCTTTTAGCTGAGCAGTTTCCTGGCTTGTTCAATAAAATAATCAGAAAGTGGCTATACTTCATGCTGTGAATTAATGCTATGGTTATTACTAAAAAGCGTGCACAAATTAAAGCTATGCTTAAAAGCATGCATAGAACATGTTAATTTTATAGGTTTACAGCCACAGATTACCCAAATCACGTATCTATTTAAAACTACATATATGTAACTTTCAATTAATTTTGTTTTAATTCCAGGCATCAGTTTTGGTGGAAAATATGCCAGAGACATGTTTCTGTAATACAGTTGAACTGAAATGGGCTGTCGACATATAACAGTCAAATGAATACTTGGAATATTAGTTCAAGCTAGTTGCAGTTAGGCTGGTTTCACATGTCCTTATTTTTCCATTACCAGAAAAACCTGTAACTGAAATATCCATGTCCATGTGTCTGTGTCTGGCACACGTGTGGCAAACATGTGCCGCCTGTGTGCCGCATCAGGAGCACACGTACCGGCGACTGGGAATCAGTGTACAGTTAGTGATGTTCCCAAGCGCCGGGTGTTGAATGCTGCCCTCATCATTGTCCCTTGCTCGCGCTGTGATCAGCATGAGCAAGGGACAATGTTGGTAGTAGTAGTCTGCTCCTGCAGTGTCCATGTGTAAAAATAAGAATAAAATCCTTATACTCCGGAGATGTCACCCGCTGTAATCCTCTGACCGCAGGTTCCGACGGGTCAGGGAGAATGAGCCGCTCCAGCGAGCCGGGCCCTGCACTGAGCAGAGCTCACTGAGTGACAGGACACTGGTCCTGAGCTCAGTGCAGCTCCAGTACTTGCCATGCCATGTGCTGTATGTTTAGCCCAGACTGGGTTACAAACATGACCAGGATTCTGGGGACCTCTGGTTGAGAATTTTGGTTTATGTGCACATTTAACATATAAATAAGGTGACTTTACCTGGTATATAAAACTAAATGTAAAAGGCAAAACATGATGTGATCCTATCCAATAACCACTCAAGTATCTTGCTAGAAAGTAAGAAGGTGAGGGTTTTGTTCAGCTGTAACACTAGAGCAGTGTTCACACTAGTGTAATTGTTGTGGAACTTTGGTAATACAATTTGAACCATAATTTTATAGGAAAGGGCAATCCAATCCAATAGAATGAGATTATAACACGCTCACAATGAGTGTAGGAAAATCTGAGGTGGACCAAAGTTACACTGTACATTTTCAGATTCACTGAACATGTTCTCCTTCACAGATTTTTGCCATGGGTTTTATTCTCTCCAATATGAAATCCACAGCCATATTTGTATTAAAATTTGTCACAAAAGCCAAATGTAACAGGCATATAGTTATAAGGTGACCAAACTAGGTAGAGTTCCAAATAATAGCAGGAGATCTGAGAATTGTGTTACATTATTCAAGATAGTCCAACACAAGGAAAGAAAATGCTTTGTTACATTTTAACAGTTACCTTTCGGAACATGTGAACCAATCCCTACCGTAAGGCCAGTTCTTGCAATTAAGGATTAGTCAATACGATACCTTCTTGGAGCAATATCTGGAGCTGGCCAATAGGTTAATTTAAAGGGAATATGACAATGATACAATTACACATGCATTTAATAGAGCTATAAACCAAGACCACAAATAATTATTGACAGAGGGACGAAAAAAGAAAGAAAAGATGAAGAGATTCATATTCTATGTGAATATAGTTCATTGGCAGCTCAAGTTTAAACTGCAATATATAAACATTGGCAACAAACAGAAGTGTATTCAGACTTCGCTGATAAAGCTAAATTTCCTCCCATCTGTAGATGTAAGAACTTGAGAGATTAATTGGTGAGGGGATGTTATCAGACCCCCAGAGACAATTGGTTAAAAAACCCTTTATCCTGTAGAAAATTACAAATGTAGACATTGTTTATTTTGTATTCTGATGTATATGGAGAAGAATATTCAAGTTGGTCCCATTCTATATAGAGTAAAACAATTACTTGCAGAGCAGATTATATAATTTATATAATTTTTGGTCCCTGTCGTTTCTTTTATATAGGGAAAACTATTCGGCCCTTATTTAAATGTAGTCATGAACACCTTAATTCTCTA
Source organism: Phyllobates terribilis (assembly GCF_046119375.1). Lineage (NCBI taxonomy): Eukaryota > Metazoa > Chordata > Amphibia > Anura > Dendrobatidae > Phyllobates > Phyllobates terribilis. The sequence continues at coordinate 309,864,422 of NW_027362763.1, read as the reverse complement.
GTATCAGGCAAAGGCTACACAAAATTAATTGCTCATATGAGGGGGTGTCATGATAATGACTCATTGTGCTTGAGATTTGCAGACGTATTCCCACCAAGCAATGGTATGGATTGAACCACTGCAATATTGCGGTGTGAAGAACAGGTTATCAAGATAGGGTCACTAGGGCCATGTTGTAATTTACTGAGATAATGACTTTTGTGTTTTCATTGGCTGTAAGCCATAATCATCAACTTTAACAGAAATAAACACTTGAAATCGATCACTCTGTTTGTAATAACTCAATATAATATATGAGTTTCACTTCTTGTATTGAAGAACTGAAATAAATTAACTTTTTGGATGATATTCTAATTTAGTGAGAAACACTTGTAGCTGTGGAGCCCTAGTAAAAGGACAAAGGTGAAGTATTTTAAGGGTCATTAAAGTTCTCAGCCATGCTCTGTCTACTTGCTAAAAATATTCATATCTAAGTAACAATAATAGTTTTATCTAGTTGAAAACATTTCTTGGACAAAACTTCATTCAATAAACTCTGTCTGATGTAGTGGAATCATTCCTGAAACTGCAACTGGATGGACATCAAGGTTGTAAATCTATTTGACATAGGGTTAGTGCAGTCATTAAGATGTGGTTGTTAAATAGCAACATAGTAACAACATTATGCCAATAGTTACATGGTACAACTGTGTTTCTCATCTTCTGGATTGCATTACACTTCCAGAACAGGTTTAAAGTAACACAGAGTTGCTAAGCACTTAGATTCCGCGTGCTAATAAAGTTAGTCATACAATTTAGATTGCTTTGCCAGCAAACAGATATCTCTCCCAACTCCACTATTAGTATACATGCTCAGACTGGCAAAGTGAACAAGGAGGAAATACCATAAATCCCTAGCAAAATGTGTACTTTATCCTGATTAGGGATGAGTGTACCCTTGGAAGTTTGGGTTCTTGTACCCGACCCAAACTTTAGTCCAAAGTTCGTTTTGGGTAGCAGAACTGTACCCGAATCTGAACCAGAACCTGAAAACCATTGAAAACAATAGAGACTCGAACTTTTGAACTGGAAAATTCTCTCTCTCTCGTCCCCAGATATCCCCCCAAAACTCCAAACATTAAAACGGACTTCCGGGAGAAGTCCGTGTTTGGAGTTTATCACAGGACACTGAGTTTCCGGTACGAACCCCGAACTTTTAATTTTGGGTTTGCTCATCTCTAATCCTTATGTGTTCACGATTTCACATTAGGTGTGAATTCCACATTACAAAAAGGCTAGGTGCAGAGAACTGTGTGTTTTCTCCTCTGAGAGAATCAGCTCGATTATGCAAATCACACTCTGATCAGAGTGTGATCACAGTGTGATTCAATTCTCTCGGATGAGGAGAGGATGGAAGAAAAAGTCTCGATCTTCTCCATTCTTTCAGTCCATGGAAATCTAACTGCACTCAGATATCATCCAAGTGCAGTCCGGATGACTTGCATAGGCTGACTGCAATCCAAATACCGGATCAAACTCAGGTATAGGAAAAAATCTGAAATGTTCATGGGCTCATAGAATACCATTGGACCTAGTGCAATTCGATGTTTTGTCAGATCGCACTCAGACTGAAGATACGGTCGTCTGCCCCTGCCCAAAGAGTTATATAGGCCCACATACTAATCAGTGGATGTGATAGAATAATTGTTACAGCTACTGCCGCACATACAGTACAGACCAAAAGTTTGGACACACATTCTCATTTAAAGATTTTTCTGTATTTTCATGACTATGAAAATTGTACATTCACACTGAAGGCATCAAAACTATGAATTAACACATGTGGAATTATATACTTAACAAAAAAGTGTGAAACAGCTGAAAATATGTCTTATATTCTAGGTTCTTCAAAGTAGCCACCTTTTGCTTTGATGACTGCTTTGCACACTCTTGGCATTCTCTTGATGAGCTTCAAGAGGTAGTCACCGGAAATGGTTTTCACTTCACAGGTGTGCCCTGTCAGGTTTAATAAGTGGGATTTCTTGCCTTATAAATTGGGTTGGGACCATCAGTTGTGTTGTGCAAAAGTCTGGTGAATACCCAGCTGATAGTCCTACTGAATAGACTGTTAGAATTTGTATTATGGTAAGAAAAAAGCAGCTAAGTAAAGAAAAACGAGTGGCCAACATAACTTTAAGAAATGAAGGTCAGTCAGTCTGAAAAATTGGGAAAACTTTGAAAGTGTCCCCAAGTGCAGTTGCAAAAACCATCAAGCGCTACAAAGAAACTGGCTCACATGAGGACGGTTATAGGAACTTTCACCCCCAGCAGTTCGCCCCCAGCAGTTCATCCTCATCTGTTCGCCCCCAGGTACATTTCGCCCCCGCATATTTCGCCCTTATCATTTCGCCTCCAGGAAGATTCGCCCCCGCACATTTCGCCCCCGGACGTTTCGGCCCCGGACGTTTTGAACTGTTGGCAATATGTGCGGGGGTGAGATGTGCAGGGGCAAAACATCCTGGGGGCCAAATGCTGGGGACAAAATTTGCGGGGGTGAAATGTACCTGGGGGCGAATTGCTGGGGGCGAAACATCCAATTCCTCATGAGGACCGCCCCACGAAAGGAAGACCAAGAGTCACCTCTGCTTCTGAAGATAAGTTTATCTGAGTCACCAGCCTCAGAAATTGCAGATTAACAGCAGCTCAGATTAGAGACCAGGTCAATGCCACACAGAGTTCTAGCAGCAGACACATCTCTTCAACAACTGTTAAGAGGAGACTTTGTGCAACTGGCCTTCATGGTAAAATAGCTGCTAGGAAACCACTGCTAAGGACAGGCAACAAGCAGAAGAGACTTGTTTGGACTAAAGAACACAAGGAATGGACATTAGAAAAGTGGAAATCTGTGCTTTGGTCTGATGAGTCCAAATTTGAGATCTTTGGTTCCAACCATCGAGTCTTTGTGAGACGCAGAAAAGGTGAACGGATGGATTCTACATGCCTGGTTTCCACCGTAACCCAAGGAGGAGGAGGTGTGATGGTGTGGGGGTGCTTTTCTGGTGACACTGTTGGGGATTTATTCAAAATTGAAGGCATACTGAACCAGCATAGCTACCACAGCATCTTGCAGCGGCATGCTATTCCATCCGGTTTGCGTTTAGTTGGATCATCATATATTTTTCAACAGGACAATGACCCCAAACACACCTCCAGGCTGTGTAAGGGCTATTTGACCAAGAAGGAGCGTGATGGGGTGCTACGACAGAAGACCTGGCCTCCACAGTCACCAGAGCTGAACCCAATCAAGATGGTTTGGGGTGAGCTGGACCGCAGAGTGAAGACAAAAGGGCCAACAAGTGCTAAGCATCTCTGGGAACTCCTTCAAGATTGTTGGAAGACCATTTCTGGTGACTACCTCTTGAAGCTCATCAAGAGAATGCCAAGAGTGTGCAAAGCAGTCATCAAAGCAAAAGGTGGCTACTTTGAAGAACCTAGAATATAAGACATATTTTCAGTTGTTTCACACTTTTTTGTTAAGTATATAATTCCACATGTGTTAATTCATAGTTTTGATGTCTTCAGTGTGAATGTACAATTTTCATAGTCAAGAAAATACAGAATAATTTTTAAATGAGAAGGTGTGTCCAAACTTTTGCTCTGTACTGTATTGGGATAGGATCTTGGAGATGGGACTTTCCCTTTAACTCATTTAGAAAGTGATGGCAGCAACACATCTCAAAAAAGTTGAGATAGAGCCATGTCTACCATTGTGTAGCTGTAACGGTCTGCAGGGTGATGAAGATGTCGGGTCAAGAAGGGGTTTTTAATTGTCTTTACATTTGTTATATGTTTAAGTGATTTATGATAAAGTGTTTCTTGTGTGAAATCCCTATGGCCGATTATTGCATCCGGTTCTCCTATAGGCATTGCCTAAGACCGTCCCTGGGATGCGGAAGGTCTGCCCAGGAGGGGGAACCATACAAAAGGGATAGTAATTTAGTACACTACACTGCTTAGACACTAGGTAGTTAATACAGGGGTTACATTATTAGCTGGGAGGAGTTACAGCCTTAGAGCAGTTTTTTATAGAAAATAACTTCCTTGTTACAGACAGTCTAGGAGGGGAGAGTGAATAGTGAGGAGCATTAGGCAGAGTATGCCTGCCATCAGGGGAGGCCTGTGTCAGGTCACCTCAGGCCTGGGTTCAATACCCAAGTGCACAGAACCAGGGTAGGTTCTGTTCCACATACAGAGAGATGGAGTGTGGAGGACGACTGAGCAGATAGGAAAGCAGACTCCATCAGCAGTATCAGCAGTGAAGAAGTCATTTACTGGTGCAAGTTATCAGAACAGAATGACGACACATTTGAGACAGAATCTGAATGCCGGCACAGTCCTAGGCTCATGGCCTGCTAGAGGTGCTCAAGACGAGGCCTCTGTATCCTTAGAGGGGAGATTCTCAGCCAGGTCCCAGAAGAAGTGGAAGATGTTGCATCTCAGGAAGGGACGAGGGCAAACACTGGAAAGGTACATTACCAAGGGGACTTCACTAACCAAAGAACTTGTCTTGATCTGTATACTGCAGCCGTGTATGGAAGAATTGCACAGTAAAAATGAGTCTGTTAACCCGGATGTACAATCTCCTATCTTGCTTGAAGTCGGTGTCGGTTCCATGAATGGTGTAACAGTGATTACAGCAAATCCTCCATTGCAGCACACCCTTCAGTCTCAGTCCTTAATAGTAGAGGGGGTATTGGGCGAAGAAAAGATATTTCCGGCGCACAGCGTGATGGTAGCGGCTCCGTGTGCTCCACTCTATATAGCATCCTCTCTTGGTTTACAATAGTCTGCAAATGTCTGGGAAGTAAGGAGACCAATTCCTGGAGTTTTGGGAGTAGAATCTTGTCCCATTCTTGTCTGATGTAGGAATCTATCTGCTAAACATTCCTGCATCTTTTTTCCTGGATTTTTCTTTTCATAATGGGCCAAATGTTTTTTATTGGTGAAAGGTCTGGACTGTAGGTGACCAGTTCATCACCTGAACTCTTCTGTGAAGCCATACTATTGTGATGGATGCAGAATGTGGTTTAGCATTGTCTTACTGAAATACATAAGACCTTCCCTGAAATAGATAATGTCTGGATGGGAGCATGTGTTGTTCTAAAACCTCTATATATTCAGCATTGATAGTGCCTTTCAAGATGTGTAACCATGCCATAGGCAATAATGCCACTCCATACCATCACAGATTCAGGCTATTGAACTGTGTATTGATCACAAACTAGATGGGCCCTTTTCTTGAGTCCGGGGGACACAGCGTCCTTGGTTTCTATAAAGAATTTCACATTTTGATTCATCTGACCACAGAACAGTTTTTTATTTTGCTTCAGTCCATTTTAAATGAGCTTTAAAATTATATATGGCTTCTTCTTTTGCATAAAAAGAGCTTTAACTTACATTTGTGGATTGCGCAACGAACTTTGTTCACAGAACATGATTTCTGCGAGTATTCCTGAGCTCCATAACATAATAAATGTACTATGTAACAAGCAAAGAAAATAATTATAGTCATCCTCCACTCACCTCTCCAGCCCCTTCGCTACTCACTGCCACCAGTCCGTCCGGTCCTCGCCATATCTTCTGATCCTCCGCCACTCAAGTCGGAATCTTTGGCCTTCTTGCACTATTCTGGACTTCTTGGTGTCGTAGCACATGGGAGGGTTGTGTGCAGGCACATGGGAGTTCAACGCGTCATGACATCACAACAGAACCCCTTTTGCACGCCATGACACCCAGAAATCCGGTACAATGCAAGAGGCCTTAAGATTCCATTGCGCGTGGAAGGGGATCAGAAGATGTGGCGTGGAGCAGACAAGTGGCGGTGAGTAGCGAATGGGCTGAAAAGAAAAGCGGTGAGATAAGTATAACGATTTATTTAATTTTTTTTAACCTCTTGATGGCCTACTGGTTTGGCGACCGCCATTTTGCTGAATCCACACAGAATCAAATTACAAAAAACATCTGCATTTTGTTGATTGCAGATTTTTGTAAAATACAAGTAGAATTCAACTTAAATCAAATTCATTTGCTAATTCTCTAATCATTATTATCATTATTATTATCATTGTAGAATTTTGCTTGTACGAACACTGATTTTGCAGCTTTAATCTAAAATTACACATCCATTTTTCTACACCAAGTAAGGATTTTGGGAGGATGCATTTCAATATATGCATGGAAATCATTACAATTTATGTTTGACAATAAAACATATATAACCTTCTCCTAAAAAATAAATATTTCATAATTTTCATTAGAAGCTGCTTTTACTCTCATGAAAATAAATGGAAGGGTAAAGAAAGCCGCTGTTTAGTGACTTCCTGAAATAATGATTGTGCAGCAATCTGCAGGGAAATAGAACCTTTTTTTTCTGTCTTCCTCAAACATGCCTTTGAGGGGAGTGAGAAGATCAGATAAAGGAGCAAGAAGCTATTCAACTTCAACCTTGAGTTTCACTCTGTCTCTTTAAGAAAAGGTGGCGAAATCAATACAGACCAATAATAACTTCACATTTGTGGAAGCAACATGAATGGTTCTCCAAAATATTGAGACACATCCAAGTACATTTCAGCAGAGCTGATATTTATCAGAAGTCATTTGCCCTCAAGCAGATGCTTTCTTTCATTGTGCTCCTGTCACAAATGACTATGATTTATGACAGACAATTACAGCATCTGCAGTTAGCAGCCTTATAATCAGCACCATTATTTAACGATTGGTGCAATAAACTGACTCCTGTTACTGTTTATCAGATATCAGTCAGTTTTGCCTATTTTCTTCAGCTCCCAAATCACAGTATGGTGCAACCACTGGCTTCTAATGGCTACTAAGAAACACAATTTTTACGGACTGCTAGGGAGAGAAAAAAAAAAGAGCAACCAATTACGTATAAACGAGGGGCCCTCACATTTCAAATGTCTGTGTACATAACTATCTCTTTACAGGCAGCAGAGAGAAAAAATAACAGCCCTACTACAGCTGATAAGTGGCTTTTATTTAGACACCATGCATGAATTTTCTCACCTTATTACATTTTTTCAGCATTGTTAAGAAAAATCCATGCACACAACATGCTCCAAGATGTGCAACGGAAAGCACAGAATTTATATCCAAGGCCCTCCTACCGCGCGCTCAATAGTCCTACTGTTAGTCTATTAGTATAATCATGTAAGAATAAATATAATGCTCACAATCTATGCAGCTCATCAGCTTTATATTTTTCAGATAGCAAATATGTACAGACACAATTTACATACACACAGATAAATCTATTTATCTATGTATCTACAGTTTATTTATTTTTTTATAATAATAAATCAGAGGATTTGTTCACACTAGACAGGTCTATCTTAAATAAATCTGCCATGGACTTTTCAGAAAATGTGCAGAAGTCTGAAAATTTTCCAGCTTATCTGCACGGATTAAACTCTTTGTGATTAAAGGGAACCGGTCACCAGAAAATTACCTATTGTTTAAACCTCTTTGTGTCAACATGAAATTTTTGACTTTGCACTTTTGTTTTTTTTGCTCCCCTACTTCCAAGAGGAATAACATTTTATTTTTCTGTAAACATACTCATGGGCTTGTTTTTTGTTGGATGAATTGTAGTTTTGAATATCTTTATTCCTTTTACCATAAAATTTACTGATAAAAAAAATTACAATGGGATAAAATAGTGAAAAGAAAATAAATTCCATCATAGTTTTGGGGTTTCTTTTTACCACATTTAGTGTATTGCAAAAATGGGCTTGCCTAATGATATTTCATTATTACGGCAAAACCAAACTATGTTTACATTTTAAAGAATCTTTCACTGTTTTTTTTAACATCTAATCTGAGAGCAGAAAAATGCAGACCGTGACCCTGATTCCATTGATGTGCCACTTACTGGGCTGTTTGCTGTAGTTTGATAAAATCATTGTTTTATCAGCAGTAGATTATCACTAGAGGACTAGTATTCTGCTGCCAAGTAGCCCTCCTTATTTATGAGCTCTGTATAACCCCACCCTCTCCACTGATTGGCAGCTTCAGCTATGTACATTTTAAATGGACAGAAAGCTGCCAATCAGTGGTGTGGGTGGGGTTATACAGGTCAGCATTCAGAGAACTGGTAGATCTGCAGCGATAAAATAATTGTTAATCAAAACTAGAGCAAGCAGTACAGTACAGCTAAGTTCCTACGATGAATATATGGTGCATTTTTTATGTTGCAGACTTTCTGCAGAATTTTTGCACCAATTAGCTAAATTAGGTTACTTGCATATTTTCATTGAGTTTTTGAGTGCAACGTTTTATCGAGTTTTTTCTGCTGTGTTTTTTGTCTCCTTTTGGGGTATCATATTTTAAATAAAACTGATTTTCGTTTGGATATTTCCCCCTACATAGCTTTGATAAAACTTTATTGATAAGTCATGTGCAGATTACATGCATTTTCAATGCGTTACCACTGCGGAAATTAGCTAAAATCACAAATTTGTTTTTTTTATCTGCAGATTTTCCACATCTTATTCAAGTCTATGTGGAAAATCCATAAATAAAGTGTATATTTACTGCAAGACAAAACGATATGTTGTGGATTGCAAAAACACGGCGCAGGTCAGTTTACGATGCTGCAATAAAAAAAAGCACTGTGGGCCTAAGAGTTTAATAAATCCCATTCACTTTCCGGGAACTGTAATACCCTGCATTTTTTTGCTATCCTATGTGATATATCATTAGAATCAGGGTCCCTAACTCATGTTGCTCTCAGATGGGGTAGCAAAAGCCTGGTGACATATTCCTTTTCATGGTTACAAATAATTCAGAGCTTCATAAAGAATAATTAGGGGCATTTTCTGAGACTTGTTGCATAGCGAGCTGTAGTTGTTAGTACCATGTTGGGGAGCAAACAACATTTTGCTCACTTGTTATTTGTTCGTGAGGTGAAATAACAGAATAATTTAAATTGTAGGGTTTTTTTATTAAAACTTGATTAATTTATCTCTTATCTATGTTTTAATACCCCTAATGGACTTGAACTTTCAATCATTGATCTCTTGCACTCTATTCTGCAAACAATGGGTGCCAGAACAGATGGAACCCCAATCACAACATTTAAATCTATTACAAAGCCATCTAAGTGGTTAAACAGCAGCAATTGAGTGATTGAAAAGGTATGGAGCAGTTTCCAGGTGTGGCATTTGCATTTGGAAGCTGTTGTTATGAACCCCAACATGCAGTTAAAGGAGCTTTCAATGGAAGAGAAACAGACTGTCATTAGGCTGAAAAAAAAAGAAAAAATCCATCAGAGAGATAGCAGAAATGTCAGCAGTGGCCAAATCAACAGTTTGGTACATTCTGTAAAAAAGAGAGCACTCAGAGTCAAAGAGAGTCAAAAAAGCCTGGACATCCACAAAAGAAAATAGTGGTGGATGATTGCAGAACCCTTTTTCATGGTGAGGAAAAAAACTTTCACTACATCCATCCAAATGAATAACTCTCTAGGAAGTAGGTGTTTTTAGTACCTAATTCTACCATAAAAAGAGCAAATACAGAGAGTTCACCACAAGATGCAAACCATTAATCAGATTTAAAAATAGGCTGATTAATGGTTTCATCATTAAAGGCTTCAACTGCATCTCAGTTGTTTCATTTTAAATAAAAAATAGTGGCATGCAGAGCCCAAATCACGGTCACTGTCCAGGATCTAACTGTATATCACATGTTGGTAAAATTAGGTTAAATAAGGTTTTTATGCTAAATGTGTTTTTTCAAAATATGTTATCATATTTTTAATATTTTCCATATCAATAGCTTATTTTTAACTAAAATTCTAAAATATTGCAATTTTCACCCTCATCACTAAGTCTAATTCTACATTTATTTCGGAATCCACATAAGTATCAATAAATGGACTTTGACTCATTGAATATGTGTGCTTAGATTTAGGCAAAGGTTGTTGTGAAGGGTGAGGAAAGAGGTGAGCGGTGAGCTGTGACTATCACATACTGTGAATAGTGGATCCTGTATTATCTACTATTTATAGGGGGGTTATATGTTATTGTAATTCTGCCTTTAATTATAATGACTGCTGAAAGGTCATCTATACAGAACAGTATTAGCTTGAATGTAGAATTTGATTGAGAGGTCTTTTTAGATAATGATATGGAGGTATCATTTTTATAGATAGTGATATAGGCAGTTTTAATAAGAAGTATCAATTAAAAAAAAAAATGTGTCTTTTTCTCATAACACATTCCCTTCAAATAGTGCTATATTGCTGCTTTTCTGCTTGAAATCTGCGCAAAGAATCAACATGCTGCATAAAATACCTGATTTGCTTGCATTACCAATGGAATATCATTAGATTGTGTAAGGATTAAGGCAGGGAATCTATACCTAAATCCTGACAGATTCCTGACTGAGTCAACATAGCTTTATCATTCTAGATGCACTATATATATATTCAATCTCCATTGTACACAGACTTGTATTATCTTCAGGTATGACCATATCTTGGTGGCTAATACTGACTTTTCAATGAAAAAAATTATGTTAAAATAGGGGCAGTTTTGACAGGTGCAGGCACCTTGCTGATGCATAACCCCCTGCATTTTATAATATGTATTATTATCTCACTCACCTGCTATTTAACAGATTTCCATAAGCTGAGATGACAATATGTCTCAAAGCATCTATTAAAATCTTACAGAAAAGGTGCAAGTTGCTGAAATTTCTAAACTGAGTCTTCATTTTTTTGAATTTGTAGAATGAGCTGTTGGCTATCACATAAAGTTATCTATAATATAACCGGGGATGCATGTCTCTATCTGAAGCTTTTATAGACTGCGCATGCGCAACGCGCAGTCTGGCTCCAGACAGAAGCAGGCATGCAGCCGTTACAGGTAAGAGGAATGTATGGCGCCGGAGATCGCGATATGCTTAGACACTAAACGCATACCGTGATCTCCGGCGCTATACTTAGATACTTACCTGACTGGGAGGAGCATTGCCGCGGCGCCTATCTTCGCCGGAGACCAGGGCAGGAGTGAGGCGTCGGATCGGCGTATGCGCATAGCGCTATCCGGCGCCATTTTGCTAAAGACACATTTGCAGTGTGTCTTAAGCAAAATGGCGCCGGACAGCGCGGTGCTCCGGCGCCGCATTCCTCCCCCGGCCTCCGGCAGAACAGGACACTGCAGCGCTGGAGCACCGGGAAGAAAGGTGAGTATAACTGTTTATTTTTTTGTATGTGTCCAGCATGAAAGGGATGAGGGGGCCACACATACCAGGATTGGGGGGTGAGGGGTACCACACATTCCAGGATTGGGGGGTGAGGGGACCACGCATACCAGGATAGGGATCTGGGGGGACCATGCATACCAGGATGAGGGGGTACCATGCATACCAGGATAAGGATGAGGGGTGCCATGCATACTAGGATGAGGGATTGGGTGCCATGCATACCAGGTTTCTGGGATGAGGAGGCCATACATACCAGAATTGGGATGAGGGGTGCCATGCATACCAGGATGAGGGGTACCATACATACCAGAATAGGGATGAGGGGTACCATGCATACCAGGATGAGGGGTACCATACATACCAGGACAGGGATGAGGGGTACCATGTATACCAGGATTGGGGATGAAGAGTGCCATGCATACCAGGATAGGGGTGAGGGAGCCATACATACCAGGATTGGGGATGATGGAGCCATGCATACCAGGATTGGGGATGAGGGGTGCCATGCATACCAGGATTGGGGATGAGGGGTACCATGTATACTAGGATTGGGGATGAGGGAGCCATGCATACCAGGATTGGGGATGAGGGAGCCATACATACCAGGATTGGGGATGAGGGGGGCCATGCATACCAGGATTGGGGATGAGGGAGCCATGCATACCAGGGTTGGGGATGAGGGAGCTATGCATACCAGGATTGGGGATGAGGGAGCTATGCATACCAGGATTGGGGATGAGGGAGCCATGCATACCAGGATTGGGGATGAGGGGTGCCATGCATAAAAAGGATTGGGGATGAGGGGTGCCATGCATACCAGAATTGGGGATGAGGGGTGCCATTAGAGATGAGCGTTGTTCTACTCGAACTGTTCGCCAATCTCAAATTCGAGCTGTTTTGGGCGGTGTTCGAGCCGGTCGGCGAACACGAACAATTTGAGAAAAATTCGGCTGTTCGAGGTTATGTTCGATAACTGTTTGTGCACCAAAATCATAACTGGATTTTTTCTCAGTAATGATGAAAATTAATGTTAATACGCAGTTTGAGTGTACAGCGGGGCGGGGGGAGGGGCAGGGGATGGATCTCTGCAGGAACAATGAAGATCTCCATTTTTTTTTCTCTTTCCCGCATTTGCAGTGGGGAGGTGCAATCTGTCAGCCTATCAGCAGCGCACACACGGAGCGAAGTGCTTTTTTTCACACAAGCAAGGGCATGTGTGATTGGCAGTGTATGTCACATGTCCTTGCCCTATAAGACCAAGCCATTTTCCCCGTCGCCACCATTTTCTCACTGCTGCAGCTGCGTGTTAGACGGCACCGCTGTTGCTGTGTGCGCTATACCTTGTTAATTTCAAGCCAATTTTCGCACAAATATACAGATAGCGTGGGAGTAGGGAATAGTTGTGATTGCAGTCCTTTTAAGGACTAGGTTACAGCATTTCCTACGACTTTTATCAGGCAGGTCTGTGCTCTTAAATAGATAGATTGTGGGAGTAAAGACTAATTGTAATTGGAGTCCTTTTCAGGACTAGGTTACATCAGTTCCTATCAGTTTTTGCCAGGCAGGTCTGTGCCAGTGCTGTGCAAGTTTTTTTCACAGCATTTGGCTGAATCTAGCAAAGCTAATCCTTTTTGGCCTATTGCAGAGTGTGTTAGTCAGTGGAGTAGCCTATCTGTGTTGCAAGATATACCACCTGTGTATAGAATACCAATTTTTTTACTGCACCTAGTGAAGTAAAATCTTTTGGGCATAGCATCATTCTATTAGTCCATCTATACTGACCTCCATCAGGTTGCAAACTGAATATAATTTTTTTCTACATCTAGCTCTGAAAAAATATTTGGGCTTCTAGCAGTGTGTGGGACTTGTTCTATTAGTCCATCTATACTGACCTCCATCAGGTTGCAAATTAAAAATAATTTTTTTCTTCATTTAGCTCTGAAAAAATATTTGGGCTTCTAGCAGTGTGTGGGACTTGTTCTATTAGTCCTTCTATACTGACCTCCAGCAGGTTGCAAATTGAATATAATTTTTTTCTGCATCTAGCTCTGAAAAAATATTTGGGCTTCTAGCGGTGTGTGGGACTTGGTCTATTAGTCCATCTATACTGACCTCCATCAGGTTGCAAATTAAAAATAATTTTTTTCTGCATCTAGCTCTGAAAAAATATTTGGGCTTCTAGCAGTGTGTGGGACTTGGTCTATTAGTCCATCTATACTGACCTCCATCAGGTTGCAAATTAAAACTAATTTTTTTCTTCATTTATCTCTGAAAAAATATTTGGGCTTCTAGCAGCGTGTGGGACTTGTTCTATTAGTCCATCTATACTGACCTCCATCAGGTTGCAAATTAAAAATAATTTTTTTCTGCATCTAGCTCTGAAAAAATATTTGGGCTTCTAGCAGTGTGTGGGACTTGGTCTATTAGTCCATCTATACTGACCTCCATCAGGTTGCAAATTAAAAATAATTTTTTTCTGCATCTAGCTCTGAAAAAATATTTGGGCTTCTAGTAGTGTGTGGGACTTGGTCTATTAGTCCATCTATACTGACCTCCATCAGGTTGCAAATTGAATAAAAAAAATTTCTGCATCTAGCTCTGAAAAAATATTTGGGCTTCTAGCGGTGTGTGGGACTTGGTCTATTAGTCCATCTATACTGACCTCCATCAGGTTGCAAATTAAAAATAATTTTTTTCTGCATCTAGCTCTGAAAAAATATTTGGGCTTCTAGCAGTGTGTGGGACTTGGTCTATTAGTCCATCTATACTGACCTCCATCAGGTTGCAAATTAAAAATAATTTTTTTCTTCATTTAGCTCTGAAAAAATATTTGGGCTTCTAGCAGTGTGTGGGACTTGTTCTATTAGTCCTTCTATACTGACGTCCAGCAGGTTGCAAATTGAATATAATTTTTTTCTGCATCTAGCTCTGAAAAAATATTTCGGCTTCTAGCGGTGTGTGGGACTTGGTCTATTAGTCCATCTATACTGACCTCCATCAGGTTGCAAATTAAAAATAATTTTTTTCTGCATCTAGCTCTGAAAAAATATTTGGGCTTCTAGCAGTGTGTGGGACTTGGTCTATTAGTCCATCTATACTGACCTCCATCAGGTTGCAAATTAAAAATAATTTTTTTCTGCATTTAGCTCTGAAAAAATATTTGGGCTTCTAGCAGTGTGTGGGACTTGGTCTATTAGTCCATCTATACTGACCTCCATCAGGTTGCAAATTAAAAATAATTTTTTTCTTCATTTAGCTCTGAAAAAATATTTGGGCTTCTAGCAGTGTGTGGGACTTGTTCTATTAGTCCTTCTATACTGACCTCCAGCAGGTTGCAAATTGAATATAATTTTTTTCTGCATCTAGCTCTGAAAAAATATTTGGGCTTCTAGCGGTGTGTGGGACTTGGTCTATTAGTCCATCTATACTGACCTCCATCAGGTTGCAAATTAAAAATAATTTTTTTCTTCATTTAGCTCTGAAAAAATATTTGGGCTTCTAGCAGTGTGTGGGACTTGTTCTATTAGTCCTTCTATACTGACGTCCAGCAGGTTGCAAATTGAATATAATTTTTTTCTGCATCTAGCTCTGAAAAAATATTTGGGCTTCTAGCAGTGTGTGGGACTTGGTCTATTAGTCCATCTATACTGACCTCCATCAGGTTGCAAATTGAATAAAAAAATTTTCTGCATCTAGCTCTGAAAAAATATTTGGGCTTCTAGTGGTGTGTGAGACTTGGTCTATTAGTCCATCTATACTGACCTCCATCAGGTTGCAAATTAAAAATAATTTTTTTCTGCATCTAACCCAGCCAATAGTTTTGGCCTAATACCACAGTTTGGCCACTCAGCTCTGCTCGGTTACCATCCATTGTTTTTTTGTGCAAACAACTCCAGAGTTGTGAATTAGTTAACCACCAAAATGAGTGGAAAAAGGCCTGCTGCTGGTGGAAAGGGGAATAGGCGTGTTGGGAAGGGGAAAAAAGGTTGTGTCCGTGGGGTAGGTGCAGAAGAAAGACCATCTTCCAGCCAAACTAAAATGTCTACTTCTTTTAGCGGACAATGTGATAAGATCCCTTTCTTACGGCCACGCCAATCGCTACAAATTCCAGATGAGGCACAAAAACAGCAGGTGCTTCAACGGATATCAAGTGCTCCTTTAAGTGGGCTCTCCTCCACATCAACTTCAACATCACAAATACTCCAGTCCTAAAAGGTGTCACCCAAATCGCACTTGCTTCCTCACAGCTCCCAAATCTCCAGCTGCCCGTCTGAGTATGAGGTAGAACAGATGGTTGAGTCTGCAGAGCTGTTTACTCATACTATAGCCTGGGAATCAGAGGTCGACTCCAGCGCTTCTGTGAATCCAGACGAGGAAATGATCTGCACTGATGCCCAGAATCTTTATGAGTCGGATCCAGGACCAGACGCAGAAGGTTCTGACCATAATGTAGACCCTCATTCCCAAACTGTAACTCTTGTTGGTGGAGACAATGAGGAAGACGATGATAAGACTCAAATACCTGATTGGAGCGACAACTTTAGTTTTTTGTCAGGGCAGGAACAGGTTGGCTCTGAGGACGACGGGTGTGATAACGCACAGGGTGATGATGATGAGGTCGGAGATCCCACTTACTGTCAACCCACAGTCAGCCAAGAGATGAGGTCAGCAGAGGAGGTGGAGGAAGATGCTAGTGACGACGAGGTCAGGTTGCGCCTTCCTGGACAGAGACGTAGTACTGGAAGCACGTCAACAACTGCATCCTCAAACACAACTCTGCCTCTCACCACAAGTCGTGGTGGCTCTTCAGGTCGCATGGGTGCTAAGCCTTGCATAGCCTGGGCATTTTTTCAGATCGATAAAGTTGACCCAACTCGTGTTATCTGTAACATTTGTCAGCAAAAGCTAAGTAGAGGCCAAAAAATACATAGTTTGAGTACTTCATGCATGAACCGGCACATGGACATGAAGCATAAGTTGCAGTGGGAAGCTCAGTGTGCTACAATGCGGTCTAGCCGGCCGGGCCAACCACCGTCTGCCATATCTTGTGCATCCGCGGCCTCTTCTTCCTCTGTGACTGGGGGGACAGCAGTCACACCTGTTTTGGGGCGCAGACCTGCCACCTCTTTACCCGCAACAGCCAGCGTGATTGGCAGGTCATCATTTTCTTTGGAGGTGGTAACACCAGCTGGTCTTGAGCGCTGTCCGACATCGATAGCACCACCTTTGGATCAAGGCAACCTAACATGTCCGCCTGCATCTTCCTCACAGACCGGCAGTTTGCCGGGGACACCCTTATCAACCCCGTCTAAGCACAATAGCCAGCCCTCGGTCCCTCAGATGTGGACAAGTAAAAGACCATTTCCTCCTAGCCTTGAGAAAGCTAAGAGGTTGAATTTCACCATCTGCAAGCTCTTGGCTACAGAAATGCTGCCTTTCCGCCTGGTGGACACAGAGGATTTTCGAGACCTTATGTCCGTCGCAGTGCCCCAGTACCAGATGCCCAGTCGGCACTACTTCTCAAAGAAAGGTGTGCCTGCGCTCCACCAGCATGTCGCACACAACATCACCGCTTCTTTGAGAAACTCTGTGTGTGACAGGGTGCATTTCACCACAGACACTTGGACGAGTAGGCATGGACAGGGGCGTTACATGTCGCTGACTGGGCACTGGGTAACTATGGTGACAGCAGGACAAGGGGCTGCTGTCCAAGTCTTGCCGTCCCCACGAGTTGTGCGTCAATCCTCTTTATGTCATTTTTCCTCCACTGCTTCTGCCTCCTCAACCTCCTCTCGGTCTTCCACCTGCACCCAAAGCCTGTCTGGTCATGCCACAAGCTTTCTAACTGCGCAGAAGGGATCCTGCACACCTCCTTACTATGCTGGCAGTAGGGCTCAACGTCATCAGGCGGTTTTTACATTGAAATGTCTGGGAAATGTGAGTCACACAGCTGAGGAGTTGTGGTCAGCTCTGGAGAACCAATTTCATGAATGGTTGTCTCCACTGGACCTGAAACCAGGGAAGGCCGTGTGCGACAATGCTGCAAACCTGGGTGCGGCCCTTCGCCGGGGCAATGTCACACACGTGCCTTGTATGGCTCACGTGTTGAACCTGGTTGTCCAGCAATTTTTAGCCCACTATCCCAGACTAGATGGCCTTCTGCAGAGGGCACGGTCGCTGTGTGCTCACTTCCGCCGTTCGCATCCCGCAGCTCAGCGACTTACATCTCTACAGAAGTCGTTGGGCCTGCCACTTCACCGGCTAAAATGCGATGTGCCTACCCGGTGGAATTCAACTCTGCACATGTTGCAGCGACTGTGGCAGCACCGACAAGCCCTGGTGCAATACGTTCTGACGTATAGCCTGGGCCAACGAGATTCAGAGGTGGGGCAAATCACGCTGGAGGAGTGGTCTCAGATCAGGGACCTATGCACCCTTCTGCACAGTTTTGAAATGGCGACGAAGATGTTTAGTGCTGACGATGCCATTATCAGCATGACTATTCCGGTGATTTACATGCTGGAGCACATGTTAAACAGAATTCGGAGTCAGGTGGTGGCACAAGAGGAGGTGGAGGAAGTAGAGGAGGAGGAGTTGTATGCGGAAGGGCTAACATCTGCAAGGTCCAGACGGTCGGCAGCACCAAGGCGGCAGGCATGTGAGGGTGGGGGAGATGATTTTACCAGGGCGCATGGTAGCAGCCAAACTAGTGAGGAAGGTGCAGGAGCCCAGGAAGAAGTGGAGGACGAACTGATGGAAGACTCATCAGATGAGGGAGACCTTGATCACATTTCTGTTGTGCGAGGTTGGGGGGAGAGGACAGAGGAAGGAAGCATGATTGCTACCTCGCCACCAACACAACAGGGACTTGGTGCTCCTGGATGCGCAACACACATGAGTGCCTTCTTGCTGCACTACCTGCAACATGACCCTCGAATTGTGAGAATTAGAAATAATCCTGACTACTGGGTTGCCACACTGTTAGATCCCCGGTACAAAAGTAAATTTGCAGAAATTATTCCTGCCATAGAAAGGGATGCACGCATGCAGGAGTATCAGCAGAGACTGTTGCAGAATCTTACATGTGCTTTTCCACAAAATACCAGTGGTGCACGTAGTGAATCTCACAGTTCCAACTTGCCAACCGTGGGACCGTCAAGTGTTCAGCACTCAAACCGTAACAGAACCACAGTATCTGCTGGTAACATCAATTTTGCGGAATCATTTCACCACTTTTTTAGCCCATCCTTTGCAAGGCCACAGGAGACAAGAAGTCTGACACATAGTCAACGCCTAGAGACGATGGTACAGGAGTATCTCCAAGTAAACATTGAAGCCACGACTGTGTCACTGGACCCTTGCTCTTTTTGGGCTTCCAATCTGGATAAATGGCCGGAGCTAGCCACTTACGCCTTGGAGATCTTGTCATGCCCCGCAGCCAGCGTTCTGTCTGAACGTGTGTTCAGCGCTGCTGGTGGTGTGCTGACAGATAAGCGCACGCGGCTCTCCACTGATAATGTAGACAGACTCCCGTTCATAAAGATGAACAAATCATGGATCCGAAACGACTTTTCTACCCCTGTGTCATCCTGGGGAGAGTAAAAGCTTGATGATTGGTTAAAATCACCCTACCAACCGTTTTAAGCTTTCAAATTACTAATCATGTTTATCTGTATCTTGACTGGAAAATAATTTGGGCTTTGTAGCAGTGTGCAGCACTGATCCTATTAGGCCATCTATAATAAGCTTCACCAGATTTAAAATTAAAAATAATTTTTAGCTGCATCTAGCCCGGAAAATAATTTTGGGGCTCCGAGATGCGCAAGACACATAAGTGCCTTCTTGCTGCACTACCTGCAGCATGACCCTCATATTGTCAGAATTCGAAGTAATCATGACTACTGGGTTGCCACACTCTTAGATCCCCCAAACTTTTCGATCAACCTTTTCATTTTAATAAAGACCAAAAAAATGGTCATTTTTGAAATTATAAGCATTAGCAGGTTGTTAGAAACTGAAATCAAACAGTTTTCAACTCAAAACTTTATTCTAGGTGATGTTACATTTTCACATAGGACCCCTTGTTCGAAAGGAGCTTCTGAACTCTCTCGTCCATTGAATTTGTCAGGTTTTGGATGGTTTCTGCTTCAATTGTTTTGCATGAGGACAGAATACCCTCCCAGAGCTGTTGCTTAGATGTGAACTGCCTCCCGCCATCATAGACACTCCTTTTAATGATGCTCCAAAGGTTCTGAATGGGGTAGAGGTCAGGGGAGCATGGGGGTCACACCATAAGTTTGTCCCCTTTTATGCCCATATCAGCCAGAGATGCAGATGTTTTATGTGCAGCATGAGATGGTGCATTATCATGCAGAAAAATGATCTTGCTGTGAAATACACGGTTCTTCTTCTTGAACCATGGCAGGAAGTGCTGTTTGAGAAAATCCACATACATTATGGAGTTCATCTTTAGCGCCTTCAGGGATCCTAAAGGGGCCGACAATCTCTCTCCCCATGATTCCAGCCCAAAACATTACTCCACCTCCTCCTTGTTGGCGCTGTAGCCGTGTTTGCGTGGGGTGTCCATCAACCAGCCATCCTCCACTCCATTCATCTGGACCATCGAGCGCTGCACGGCACTCATCCGTGAACAAAACAGTTTTGAAATCAGTCTTCATGTAATGTTTGGCCCACTGGAGCCGTTTCTGCTTGTGTGAAGTGGATAGAGGAGGTCGACAGGATGGCATATGCACAGCTGCAAACCTCTGAAGGACCCTGCATCTTGTTGTTCGGGGGACGTTGGAGGCACAAGCAGCTTCAAAAACTTGTCTGCTGCTATAACAAGGCTTTTTTGCCGCTGCTGTTTCAACCTGACGTAATTGCCTGTAGGAAAGAGTCCTCAATTTGCCCTTATCAGCACGCACACGTGTGTACTGTGAATCAGCTACATACTTCTTGATTGCCAAGACACTTCATCCTGATCATCGCACAATGTTGATTGTAGACATGCCTTGAACTAAACACTCCACAATTTGTTGCTTCTCAGCAGCCGACACATCCTTTTTCTTTCCCATTTCGGCAGAAAATGTAGGCTGCTTAATAATGTGAGAGAGCCTTCTTAAGTAGTCTTGCCTTTCATTGGACACACCTGCCAAACTAATTAGCACAGGTGTCTGCAATTGCTTACAGTGATATAAAGAGCCCTGACACACATCACCATCAATGAGTTTAACTGACAAACAAACAAATTCTTCCCTTATCACTCCTAAACACTTTTTGCATAATAATTTGGAACGCGGTGTACATGTGCTTTTCCACAAAACACCAGTGGTTCACGTAGTGAATCTTACAGTTCTAACTTGCCAACCGTGGTCTGTATGGAATTGTTCAATAAAGGGCCCAAAATTAAGATAACATAGATGGGAGAGGTCTCTATGAATAGGAATTCCTAAGTATTTGATACCCTGTGAGGGCCAGGCAAAGGGAAAGTTGGACTGGATGGAATCCTATATGGATTTAGGGAGGGAGACATCGAGGGCCTCAGACTTCGCTGCATTGATTTTAAAATTTTACCATGTAACAAAGTGATCTATTTCAGCCATAACAGCAGGGATGGATATATGTGATTGAGTGATATATACTAGGACATCATCAGCAAATAGAGAGCACTTGTACTCGGTGCCTCCCACCTCAATCCACCTAATATTGGGGTTATGGCGAATTGATGAGAGCAGGTGCTCCGTCACTAGGATGTATAAGAGAGGGGACAGAGGACATCCCTGCCTTGTCCCATTGGTGATTGTGAAAGGTGATGAAAATGTTCTGACGCACCCCCTGGGCCTTGGGACACCCGGAGCCGGACCCTTTTTGGTGGATGCTGGTGGTTGTAGTCTTCGTGGCGGCGATCCGGTTCCGTGGCTCAGGGCGGTCAAACCAGTGGCGGAACTATTTATGTGGTTTTGATGTTTAAATGTCCGACTACGCCACCCGTGGATTGCGGTCAGAGTGAACCGCCGCTACAGGGCAGACCGCTAAGGCTGGTGTTGTGGGTGCAGCAGAGCGTAGCATAACTCCCCACGGGAGGAGTATAGCCTCAGGGCAGTGTATGCGGAGGATGGGGGTGATGGTGCAGGGCAGCAGCAGTAACGACACGGAGTCAGTGATGCAGTTCAGGGCCTTTACTCACAGTTCTTATTATCCAGACCACGTCTGCAGGTAACGGCTGCCCACGTCGTACTGTGCTCACCAGGTGAGGGGCTCAGACAACTCCCAGATAACTTTGGAGCGCTTCACAGGACCCCCTTTGTGTGTCCTTTGTCTGGCCTTTCTTACCAACACTTCTGTCCGGCTGCCTCGGGCCTCCTCTTGGTAAACTTGGCGCCAGTTTCCCTGACCCTATGTGGTGCCTTCCTAGCGGGTGGAGCAAGGGGCTGCGCCACATAAAATGTCAGAGCCTCCGGTTTCTAGCTGAGAGTCGTTTCCTGCCTCCACTAGTTCGGGGACCGGTCTCCCCCTTTGGCCTGACCCCTCCACGCAGGTGGATTCGGGCGTGCGGTGGCGACTCGCCCGTCCGCACCCCTGGGATCCCTTCATTCCTCGTTCCTGGAGCCTTCTCCGCTCCTCTTCCTTCCTTCTCCCTCTTGCAGGCCTGGGCCTCTGTTACTAGGCCCGCCTCCGGAGCAGAGCTCATGCAGAGCCCCTGCTCCCTGCCACTTCTGCTCAGACTTCTCTGCACTGAACTAAGATGGTGCCCACCTTTTATACTCCCTTCTCAATGCACCCAGGAACTGCTTCCTCCCTGCTCCTGCACTGCAGGGTTCCCCTTCCTCAGTGTTCCCTCCCCCCACTCCAGCCAGGGACAGGGACTGTCGTGCCCATCTCAGGGGCATATTGGTCGCCCTGCCCCACGGCAATGTGGTGTAATGCATGCAGGTGTCGGGTCCTGATCCACACTCCATCCTTATCTGAGAGTGAGATATCACACCTCTGGGTGAGGTGCAATACATCTGTAGCAACCGAGCCCTCGGTGCTACAGTTCCATTTATCTTCAGCCTAGGTGACGTATTGTGATACAGGGCCGTGATTTTGGCTATAAAAGGGTCCCCTAGACCCCTACCCCAAGCTTTTTAAGAGAATCATATATGGCGTGCCAGGAGACTCTATGGAATGCTTTCTCAGCATCCAACGAGAGTATCTACTTACAAATTTTTAACTGCATCTAGCCCAGGAAATACTTTGTGCCTAGTAGCAGTGTCTGCTAGTCAGCGGATTATCCCGGCTGTTAAGCAAGCTACACCACCTGTAGTTTGGACACTTAATTTTTTCAAAGGAAATGCTTCGGGACCACGGGATACTTAGTGAAGAGCATCAGGAGGCACCCCAAGGCCTAGGGGCTGGGACTGGCACTAGGATGCCTTGCGGTGGACAGCCGAGCTCGATCCTTATAAAAGCTTTTTAACTGCAGCAGCTTTAGTGGACGCTACTGGAGCTGGAATTACGCGGCTGCTGGCATGAGACTTGCCCTCCAATAGATCCTTGTAAATGGATTTAAAGTGTATTCATTCAAATTAGAGGGACAATTTAAATTAAAAAGCTTAGAGCTGCCTCCACCACAGGGGGGCTCTCTCGACCCATCAGCGGACAGGCACCAGTATTGGGAGAGGGGGGCTGGCCGTCAGGGTTCACCGCGGCTCTGGCACAAACCCGGCGACACGGAGGTGGCACGGGCAGGAGCGGACTGGCCGTCTCGGCTTCTCACTTTTTGGATTTTAGAAGGGCATGACATGCCTATATCTGTGTCTCCCCCTCCTTTTACTCCTCCACCTCTTTTCTTTTCGCATGACTATATGTACTTGTCACTTTTCCATGTGTTAGTTGTGTCTTCTGAGCAGTTTGTCAGCTTTTGGACACCTTTGAAGGTGTTTTCTATGTGTTTCTATGTGTTTTTGTTTGCCTGCCATTGGTTTTAACGGTGTTCGAAGGTGTTCGACGAACAGTTCGACGAACAGTTCGGCGAACACACGGGTGTTCGACGAACCGAACCGAACTCGAACACTACGGGGGTGGCTCAACACTAGGTGCCATGCATACCAGGATTGGGGATGAGGGGTTCCATGCATACCAGGATTGGGGGTGAGGGGTGCCATGCATACCGGGATTGGGGATGAGGGAGCCATGCATACCCGGATTGGGGATGAGGGGTGCCATGCATACCGGGATTGGGGATGAGGGGTGCCATGCTTACCGAGATTGGGGATGAGTGGTGCCATGCATACTGGGATTGGGAATGAGGGGTGCCATGCATACTGGGATTGGGGATGAGGGGTGCCATGCTTACTGGGATAGGGGATGAGGGGTGCCATGCATACCAGGATTGGCGATGAGGGGTGCAATGCATTCCAGGATTGGGGATGAGGGGTGCCATGCATACCGGGATTGGGGATGAGGGGTGCCATGCACACTGGGATTGGTGATGAGGGGTGCCACGCATACCGGGATTGGGGGTGAGGGGTGTCATGCATACCAGGATAGGATGGTGGGGACAAGGTGGGGGCAGCACAAATACCAGGAGGGGGGCAGCACATACCAGCATGGGAGACCATATACCAATAAAAATGCTCGCCACCCGGGCATAGAATGGGTTCAATAGCTAGTTTAATATAACATAGGCTGTATTCACTTCACTATTCTACAGCAATTGCTGAGTAGAGATGAGCAAATATTTCACTGTTCGGTTCCGTTCCCTATCACCGAATTCGCAATTTTCGCCAAATAATTTGTCGAACGTTCGTCGAACGTATCCGAACCCCATTGGATTCAATGGGAGGTAACACCAAATGCATACACAACACCTTCAAATAGGCCCAAAAGCTGCCAAAAAAAGATCAAATTAGGGGAAGACACCAGGAAAGTGGCATCAATTGACCCAAGGTGCAAGTAGTATAATTATTACTAATATTTATTACATGTGAAAAGGTGTCACGGACTGGTACAGTAGGAGAAAGGACCCTGCCTGTGAGGGCTCACAAACAATCTACAAGGGATGGATGAGAATATAGTAGGTGAGGGTACAACTGGTCATGCAGCGGGATGGTGAAGCGAGGGTTACTGCAGGTTGTATGCTTGTCGGAAGAGGTGGGTCTTCAGCTTCATTTTGAAGGTTTCCACGATAGGTGAGAGTCTGATGTGTTGGGGTAGAGAGTTCCACAGTAGGGAAGATGCATGGGACAAATATTGCATGCGATTGTGGCAAGAAGAGATAAGAGGGAAGCAGAGAAGGAGAGACTAGGTCACAGATTTATGGAGGAGACAGGTTTTGGATGGCTTTGGATGCCAAGGTTAGAGTTTTCAACTGGAGTCTCTGGGCAACGGGGAGCCAGTGCAGGGATTGACAGAGGGGAATAGGTGGATTAGTCGGCCAGCACAGTTTAGGATAGATTGGAGGGGTGCGAGAGTGGTAGAAGGGAGGTCACAGAACAGGAGCTTGCAGTAGTCGAGGCGGGAGATGACGAGGGTGTGCAGTGGTGTTTTTTTAGATTCATGGTTGAGGAATATGCGGATACCAGAGATAATTTGGAGTTGGAGTCGGCAGCAAGTGGAAAGGGCTTGGATCTGAAGTTTGAAGGAGACGTAAGAGTCAAGCTCGCGGGACTGGGGAGAGGGGGCAGCTATTGACTTTGATGGATAGGTCAGTTGTGGGGGATGAATGAAATGGTAGAAAGGTGATGAATTCAGTTTTATCCATGTTAATTTTTAGAAATGTAGCAGAGAAGAAAGATGAAATAGCAGACAGACATTATGGGATTCTGGTTAGTGAGGAGGGGATATCAGGTCCAGAGAGGTAGATCTGTGTGTTATCAGCATAGAGATGATACTGAAAGCCGTGAGACTTTATGAGCTGTCCCAGGCCGAAGGTGTAGATGGAGAAAAGCATGGGTCCGATAACTGAACCTTGGGGGACACCAACACATAGAGGGCAAGATGAGGAGGTGGTGTGTGAGAGACAGACACTGAATGTCCTGTTAGGTATGAGGAAATGCAACAAAGGGTCAAGTCTGTAATGCCAAGAGATCAGAAAGTCTGTAGTAAGAGGGAATGGTCCACTGTGTCGAAGGCAGATGTCAGGTCCAGGAGGAGGAGGACAAACTATTGTCGCTTGGATTTGGCAGTTAGTAGGTCAGTGGTGACTTTAGTCAGGGCAGTTTCAGGGGAATAGTGTGGTCAGAAGCCAGATTGCAAGTGGTCAAAAGAGGGAGCAGGAGGAGAGGTCGGAGTTCAGTTCAAAATGGAAGTGTAGTTCCAATAGTTTTGAGGCGTAGGGGACAAGTGATATGGGGCGATAGCTAGTCAAAGAGGATGGGTCAAGGGAGGGCTTTTTGAGGATGAGTGTGATCGAGGTATGTTTGAAGTATGATTGGAAGACAGACACCAGTTGTTAGTGACAGGTTGAAGACGTGGGTTAGTCTTGGGATGAAGACTGTGGTAAGGTTTGGAATGAGGTGGGACAGTATTGGGTCAAGTTCACAGGTGGTGAGATGTGATTTGGAAAGTAAAGAGGAAAATTGATCTTCCGTGATGGCGGAGAAGCTTGTTTTGGAGGAGGAGAGTTGAGTCGTTATGCGGAGGGGCTGTGGGGACTTTAAGCAAAAGGTTTGCCTTACGTTTTCAATATTCTGCTTGAAGAATGAGGCAAAGTCTTCAGCTGAGATGAGAGGAGAAGGAAGGGGAGCTGGTGGACAGATGAGATAATTGAAAGTACTGAATAGCTGTTTAGGGTTGTGAGAAAGGTATGATATGAGAGATAAGTAGGTTTGTTTTGCTGCAGTGAGCAATTGCACAGCATTTTGACAACTTCTGTTACAGGATGGGCTACTCCATTCCCTTTCTTTGGCAGCTGCACAGCGGTACGCTTTGTAGATGAGGCCAGAAAGAACATGTGCTCTAGTAGATGGCAAGCGCTGCATCAAGTGGCCTCTCCTCCTCTTCCTCCACCTTAACATCACACACAGTACAATCCTCAGAGGTGACACCTCAATTACCCTTGTTTCACCCACGTCACAATTCTCCAACCGCCCAACTGACTGTGGGGAACCACAGATGGGCGAGTCTGAAGAGCTGTTCACACACGACATTCTATTCTGGGGCATAAGAGGTCTGATCCATAAAGATTCACAGTCTCAAGAGGAGAAAAGCATGTGCAGCGATGCCTACATTTTTTTTCAGTTGGGTCTGTGGCCGGACGAACAAGGGTCTAAGCAGAATCCAAACCCTCGTCACCAGACGTTAATCCTTGGGGGTGTAGGTGATCTTGATGAGACTCAGATACTTGAGGAGCACATGGACTGTACTGTGCTGTCAAGGCAGGAAGAGGAGGAGGGTGACTCTCAGGGCGAGGAGTGTTAGAACACGAGAGAGTATGATGATGAGCTTGTAGATCCTACTTGATGTGAACCCAGAGGCATGCAGCTGAGTAGCTCAGCAGAGGAGGTGGAGGAGGAGGAAGACGAGGAAGTTACGTTGCGGCTTCTGGACAAACACAGAGTTATGCAAACTCGACAAGCACTGCATCCTCAGCCCCAACTCTGGCAGTAGCCAGCAGCATTCGTGGGTGTGCAGTTGCCTAGTCTGGGTCTTTTTTTAGACCACAAAAAAATGACACAACTCACGTTATCTTCTAACTGTTAAAAAAGACAAAGTAGAATAAAAAAATGCAATAATTTGACTACTAAATGCATGAATTGGCACAATCCCAGATTAACACATGTTGATTGCGCATCTCACTGTGCTAAAATGCAGACTAGCGGGCCTCACCAACCACCGGCCACCCCATCAACCACATCTTATGCTTCTTCCTCCTCCGTCACCGTGGCAAGTGTTCTCACACAGGTCTCCGGCCGCAGAACCTCCACTTGTTTACCCACTACAGTGGGGGTGAGAGGGCCCGTCTGCTGTTACAGAAGTGGACATCCTGCTGTTTTTTACTGATCTCAGACCCCGAGGACACCCCATCTTTCTCAATCCACATCTCCATCTGCACCTCTCTCACAGTCCAGCAGCTTGTTGTGTTCACCCTACTTCACCCTCTCTCAGCGCAGCAGCCAGCCCTCAATCCCACAGTTGTGGTCACGTAAATTGTTTCATCCTACACATGCCAAAGCAAAGAGCTTGAACTTCACCAACTCCAATCTGTTGGACACGAAAATGCTACCTTTCCGCATGGTGGATACCTACGGTTTCCGAAAGCTGATGGCCGTCGCAGTCCCCCAGTACCAGTTGCCCAGTCACCATTACTTCTACTAAAAAAGATGTGCCTGCGCTACACCAGCATGTTGCAGACAACATCACCCATTCCTTGAAAAAATCTACATCTGACAGGGCGCATTTCACCACTGACACCTGGACAAGCAAGTATGGCCAGGGGCGTTACATCTCGCTGACTGGGGACTGGGTGACTCTGGTGGCTATGGGGGTAGGCAGGGAATGGACTGCTTCACAAGTTTTGGAATCCCCAAGGCTTGCAGGGCGCTTGGAGATGGAGAACTAAACCACTACCCATCAAAATATGGAGAACTAAACTACTAGACAACAGGGGTTGGAGAACTAAACTACTAAACACCTAGGGTTGGAGAATGAAACAAATACACACCAGGGAATGGAGAACTAAACCACTAGTCTCCAAGTTTTGGAATCCCCAAGGCTTGCGGGACAAACCTCTGTATCTTACAGTTCCTCCAGTACTTCTGCTTCCTCCACCTCCTCTAGGGCCTCCACCTGCACCCTCAACCTCTGCCTTAATGAGACACACATTCTAACAGTGCAGAGAGAATCCCCCCACTTCTGTACTGTGCAGCCAGGGCTCACCGCAATCAGTCAGTGTTTAAACTAATATGCCTTGGATATCGCAGTCATACAGATCAAAAGTTATGGACACAGCTATCCATGCTGAGTTTGAGCAATGGCTGTCTCCACTGAACCTGGAGCCAGGGAAGGCCGTGTGCGATAACGGTGCAAACCAGGTGGCGGCCCTACACTAGGGCAACCTCACATATGTGCCTTGCATGGCTCGCATCCTCAACCTGATGGTACAGCAATTTCTCCACCACTATCCGGGCCTGGATAGGCTGCTGCAGAAACCACAGTCTCTGTGTGCTTACTTCTGCCATTCGTAACCCGCAGGTCACTGACTTGCGTCACAACAGAGATCTTTCGGCCTACTGGTTAACCGGTTGATATGCGATGTGCCGACATGGTG
The DNA here is from genome assembly GCF_046119375.1 of Phyllobates terribilis. NCBI lineage: Eukaryota > Metazoa > Chordata > Amphibia > Anura > Dendrobatidae > Phyllobates > Phyllobates terribilis. The sequence continues at coordinate 309,835,909 of NW_027362763.1, read as the reverse complement.
TAATTCAACTCTGCACATGTTGCAGCGATTGTGGCAGCAGCGACGAGCCCTGACGCAGTATCTCATGTCGTATAGCCTGGGCAAACGCAGTACAGACATGGTGCAAATCACACTTACGGAGTGGACACAGATGAAGGACCTCTGCACCCTTCTGCACATTTTTAAAATGGCTACTAAAATGGTTAGCACGAATGATGCCTTCATCAGCATCACTATTCCAGCCACCTACATGCTGGAGCAAACATTGAATAGTCTGCGGGAGGAGGTTGTGGTCCCAAGGGAAGAGGAGGAAGCAGAGGAGGATGCGGAAGGGTTAACAATATCTCTAAGTTCTGGTCTGTCGTCTCACCGGTGGTTGCCATGGGAGGAACAAATAGAGGAGGACAAGTAGGAAGAGGTGATGGACATGCAACAGTTAGGAGATGAAGAGGATAAGGATTCCCTCTCTGTTGTCCGTGGTTGCCAGGAGGGGATGGAGGAAGCAAGCTTGAGTGTTATCCCGCCAGCAACACACTATGGACTTGGACGTCATGAAAGAGACGTACCCATGAGCGCCTTCTTGCAGCACTATCTGCAACATGATTGTTGCCCGTATTGTTAGGATTCTAAATAGTGCTGACTACTGACTTACCAGTCTGTTCAATCCACAGTTCAAAAGTAAATTTTGCTAGTTGCTTTTCCCCCTGGAAAGGGATGCGCCCATGCTGCAGTATCAAAACATGTTTGAAGACAATCTTGAGAGTGGTTTTCCCCAAGACAGCAGTGAGGAACATAGTGTCCACCGCAGTGATAGACTTCCAACACCGGGAATGTTGAGTCGTCAACGCAAAAGCATTAGCAGTATTGCAGCGATGGGATCCTGGGTTCCAACCCGACAAAGGACAACATCTTCAAGGAGTTTGTATGTTCTCCCTGTGTTTGCGAGGGTTTCCTCCGGGTACTCATTTTTCTTCCCACACTCCAAAGACATATTTCTAGGAAACTTAGATTGTGAGACCAAATGGGGACAGTGCCACTTATGTCTGTAAATGTCTGTAAAGCACTGTGGAATTATTGCCGCTATATAAGTGAGTAAAATAAAAAAATAAATAGAAATTTATACCACTTTAGTGGTATCTGCCCAGAATTATTGGAAATTTTTGGTCTCCAAGTTGGGTTTCCTTCATTTGTTTTGCCTGAATTTGGCAGAGCTGTCAGAGCACCAGGCCTACACCTGTCACTCATTCACCAGTTGCTGATCAAAGTTTAAGCTAGAAATACTGCTCCAAGCCCTGTCCAATGCTTATATGTGGCATGGTTTCAGGACCACGCTATTAGCACAAATAATTTATATTGTGAAATGTGGACTCCTGGCTGGAGCAATATTAGCACAAAATAATTAAAAGATAAAATGTGGCCTGCTTTATGTAGCACGGTAGTAACAGAAAAAAATAGATTTTTGACTGTGGATGAGCCTTGGATACAGCAGAATCTAAGTGCAAAAGAATTACAACCTCAGATGTGGCCTACTTTTTGTAGCTCGGTAGTAACAGAAAAAAATTATATTTTATCATGTCAACCCCTGTATGGAGAAGAATATCAGCACCAAAGAATTAAAAGCTCAAATGTGGCCTAGTTTGTGTAGCACTGTAGTACCAGCAAATATTGAGATTTACTAATGTGAACCCCTGGATAGAGAACAATATCATCACCAAAAAATTACAAGCGGAGATGTGGCCTGCTGTATCAGGTTAGTCATAAGAAATATTTTTTTTTTACTGTGGACAATGCCTGTAAACAGCAGAATGTCAGCGCCATAAAATTACAAGCTGAAATGTGGTCTGCTGTATGTATCACGGTAGTAAGACAACAAAGTTAGATTTTATCATGTGTACCCCTGTAAGGAGAACAATATCAGCACCAAAGAATTAAATGATGAAATGCAGCCTGCTTTATATACTACGGTATTAAGAAAACAAATTTCAATTTTATCATGTGTTCGCCTGTATGGAAAACAATATTAGCACACAAAAATTTCAAACTGACATCTGGCCTGCTGTATGACATTACTACAGAAGAATTTATTTTTTTTTACTGTGGATGAGACCTGTATACAATAGAATATATGCTCCAAATAGTTTCAAACTGAAATCTGGCCTACTGTATCACATTAGTAACAAAAGAAATAATTTTTTTTACTGTGGATAAGGCCTGTATACAATAGAATATATGCTCCAAATTGTTTCAAACTGAAATATGGCCTACTGTATCACGTTAGTAACAAAAGAAATTATTTTTTTTTACTGTGGATAAGGCCTGTATACAATAGAATATATGCTCCAAACAATTTCAAACTGAGATCTGGCCTACTATATCACTTTAGTAACAGAAGAAAGTATTTGTTTTACTGTGGATGAGGTATGTATAAAATAGAATATATGCTCCAAACAATTTCAAACTGAGATCTGGCCTGGTGTATCACATTAGTAACAGAAGAAATTATTTGTTTACTCTGGATGAGGTCTATATTAAATAGACCATATTCTCCAAACAATTTCAAACCGAGATCTGGCCAACTGTGTCACATTAGTAACAGAAAAAAATAGATTTTTTTTTTACTCTGCATGAGCTCTGCATACAGTTAAATTTCACCGCCACACAATAACAAGCTGACATATGGCGTGTTGTATCACGTTACTAACAGAAAAAAATAGATTTTTTTACTCTGTATACAGCGGACTTTCAGTGCCACAAAATGACAAGCTGAAATATGGCAAGCTGTATCACGTTTGTCACAGAAAAAAATAGATTTTTTACTTTGCATGAGCTCTGCATACAGCTGAATTTCACCACCACACAATGACAAGCTGAGATATGGTGTGCTGCATCACGTTATTAACAGATAAAAATAGATTTTTTTACTTAGCATGAGCTTTGCATATAGCTGAATTTCAACGCCACAAAATGACCAACTGAGATAGGGTGTGCTGCATCACGTTTGTCACTGAAAAAAATAGATTTTTTTACTCTGCATGAGCTCTGCATATAGCTGAATTTCACCGCCACAAAATGACAAACTGAGATATGACGGGCTGCATCACGTTAGTAACAAAGCAAAGTAGTGTTTTTCACTCTGCATGACCGCTGCATGAAACTGAATTTCAACGCCACAAAATGACAAACAGATATATGGCATGCTGTATCAAGTTTGTCACAGAAAAAAAAATTGGTTTTTTACTCTGCTTGAGCTATACATACAGCTGAATTTCACCTCCACAATATGACAAACTGAGTTATGACGTGCTGCATCACGTTAGTAACAGAAAAAAATAGATTTTTTTACTCTGCATGAGCTATGCATACAGCTTAATTTCAATAACACAAAATGACAAACTGAAGTATTGTTGTACAGCTTCTGGATACCCACAGTTGCAGTAGAAAACTTCACAGAGCAGATTACATGAGATAACAAGCTTTTACTTCTCAAAACATGAGGTAAAGGAAAAAACGCACAGTCACACAGTACTGCACCAGGAAGTTTGAACAAAACAGAAAGTACAAGATAGCCTTTTTTTCTTTTACAATACAGTAAGCAAGGAAACTTTACACAATATCACCATCTACTGTCAGATCAGCATAAAGTCCTCCTTCACACAAACAAAGAAGTCCACAACTGTTGCATATAGCAACAGATATGGCGCGCTGTATCATGTTTGTAACAGGCAAAATTCGATTTTTAAAGTTGTACTCATGCATGGAGTACAATAGAAGCAATACACAACAGAGTTCAATGCTGAAATGTGCCCTGCTTTCTTTGTCTGGACCTCACTAATGGCACAATAAAAAAAATCTGCCGGAAGGTCGATTTCTCAGACACACAGAACACTAGCTATCTAAATTATCTGACATAGAAGCAACCGCCTAGCTAACTAGCTAAAATCTCTCAGTATCCAAAAGCAGACCTGGAGCATCCTCTCTGATCTGTTAAAGTCACCAAATGGCACTAAAACAACATGTCTGCTCTTTATATAGAGAGGGGCATGTGATTTCAGCAGCCAATGGCACAAGCCCTTCTGTCTGGACATTGTAGATTGGCTAGACGTAATTTGCACACATAAAGTTAGGGGAAAAAATAATTAGATTACAAGCATGATGCTCCTTTGACCTCTCCCTACTCCCTCCCCTCATTAAACACATCCCCCTTCTCATCATGCAGAACCACTATTCTAGCCAAAGTGATAAAAATACTGTAGTGGAAATGCAATCATTTCCCGCACTTCTACCGAATTTCGCCGATTTTAAGTAAAAATGTTTGTGTGTCAGATCACGAATCCGAATGTGCAATGTTCGTGCCAAATTTGAAATTGGCGATCGTTTTTCGAACATGTTCGCTCATCTCTATTGCTGAGCAATGGTAATAAATGAAATTTTCCAAATTTCCATTTACTCATTCCATTATAAGCTGCTGTGGTTTGAGAGCATTGAGTATTGCAAATACTTTAGATCCATCATACCAATTAAAAATGCCTTCTTCCATTTTACACATTGTTAAAGATTGCATTAGCCACAAGAGGTTCACATGATCTCATGCTTAACCACGAGTGATTCCCCACAATGCTTTGCATCTATCACATCATATGGTATAGAGCAGTCAATCAGGAGGGACTATCATAGCCTGTATAAAAGCTGAGACATGGAATGCAGCACCCATTTTAGGGTGATATCTGATAGTGAGAGTAAGTCACAGCTTAGCAATAGAGATAGGAATAAATAGCCATAAAACATTTGACCAATAATACAGTGTGTGTTGTACAGCTGCAGCAGTGAAGAAGATGAGTGTAGTAGTCTTCGAATAATACAGAGATTCAATTGGTAGGGGAGAGAGATAGGAGAGGTGTCAGCAGCAGCAGTGCCATACTCAGTGTGATTGATCAGTAATATGTTATAGCTAGCATCTAATGTATTTAAAATACAATTACACTACTGTTTTCTTTATTCATAACACAGTAGAAAGCATCAGAAAGGAAGCATGATTTTTTTTAGAAAACAAATCTGAACTGATTGAATCGATTCAACAAAAATAGAATTTGAGTAGAATTTTATGAAATTCATAGGTGCAAGCAAATTCTGACAATTTGTGATTTGATTGGTGCAATCACTTAAAAAAAGCCGGCAGGTTTTTTAACACATTGCAGAAGATTATGTTAGTAACAGAAGGTTAACAAGAACTCATAGCTCTGCAATACCACAATAGAGACGGGAAGAGAATGCACTAAAACAGTAGACAAATACTCTAGATCGTAATGTATTGTATAACTGCAACTCTGAAGTAGATGAGAATAGCAGTCAAGGAATAATATACAGATTCACTTGATAGGGGTTGAGAGATAGGAAAGGTGCTAGAAGCAGTGCCAAATGCAGTGTGATTGATCAGTGACATGGTATAGCTGGCATCGGTTCTGCTGCCTTTAAATTAAAATTATTTTTTTCATTTTTTAACACAGTTGAAAGAGGAAGCAAGACAGAACATTCATTTTTAAAAAATAAAAAAAGTGAAATCAATGTGGGACAGTGTACTTGTTTGTCACAAGCACAGTGCCAGCTGTAGATTTTGGATGGAAATATACCCATTTAACTGAGCATGCCTATTTTTGAACACTTGCTCTACCAGTCCAATTTGACATCTGTATCCTGTACATGCCACACCTATATTGCAGCCTGCTTCCACATTTTGATTTCTGTATGTGTATATACCTACCATGATTTCTTATTATGTAGCTTTTAGCAAAGGTTTAATAATTTGGGTTGAAAAGATTGCCATAGCATAGGATAGGGTAGTGGCAATAGCAATAGACAGGGTAGTGTAAAAGAAAAAAAAAACATTGCTAAGAATATGGGTGCCGCTAATAGTAGCAGGAGCACTAACTCTACCACTGGCACCCACAATCCAGGCAAAAGTATTACCAAAAGCAGGCCACAAATGGCCTCATTTGCCTTTGGCAAGTGTAATAGTGGGGAGGAAGCAGAGGGTTTTATGGAATATATGGAACATCGCTCATCTTAGTTACAGCAGAATGATGTTACTTCTCACAGTGACACGGTCAGTTTGAGCCAGTGTTCTGTACAGAATGGTCTGCGGAACTCAAATAGAAGAGATAAGCTAACTTATTTTAGTTGATTACTTGAATTTTACAAAAAAAGATTATTTTCCAGAACACAGATTTTTTGCAATTCACTTATGCGAATTCAGAAAAATAGCTATCACTTTGCTGGACCACAATGGGCCAGAAAAAGGTTAAAGAAAAATGAATACTCATGCTACATCTTATAACTATCCAGCCACTCCCGCAGCCCTCTGTCAGTTCCTCTGTTACTCTTCTTATAACCATCCCTCACACATCTGCTGTAGACATCTTTATTATTGTTGGAATATGTTTAGTGCAATAACTCCATTACTGAGAAAGTAAATGTTCTATTGCTAGGTTTGCGTATTGTCTATAAAGTTAAAAAAAAAACTCCCAGAGGCTCACACACAGAAAAGACCATGTGACTGTGTTCAGTTTCCTGTGTCTGTGCATGAGAGGAGAAGCAGCCTGCTGATGCTGCACAGAGACACTTAAGATATGTATATTCCTGATTCCGCAAAGCCTATCATATCTGTACCAGTTTATAGCTAATTACAGCTTTGTTCTGTTGTCAACACGCTTTGAGAGTATCCTGAATGATCTGCTGCCAACAATTATGGTCTCTGATGTTCTTGCTTGTCGTCACGGCCCACTTCATGATCTCTTGTTGTGCAACCCCCGATGCACTGACTAGTAGTTGGACAAAGCATGTTGTAACATTGTGACATCATGAATTGCCCTGCGAGGGCAAAGCCTGCAGGGATTACAGTTACCAAGTCAGCCAAAGTCCGCAGACAGAATGAAGCAGGCCAGAAAAGATGCACACAATGGGGAACGGCAATAAAAGAGGCATGGCAGACCAGACAGTGGGCTGCAGAGGTGGTGAGGTGGATGAGAGGTGAGTATTCATTTTTTTCTACATTCTACATTTTTTGTGGTCTTTGGTCTGAAAAGACCACAGAGCATAACTAGAACTAATAACTTCAATGTTAATCAAATTTCGGTGATAAATGCGTGATTTGTTGAATTCAATTCTTGGCAGATCAGCTAATCGCTAAGAGAGATAATTTTGAGATTAATTCCAGAAAACATGAAAAGTCAGTGTGCTGTATTATTAAAAATGTAATATGAAATGCATGATCAGCCAGGTTTGGACCACAGGCCTAGGCAGGTGAATTCTTAGTAGGTGTAAGGCAGCGCTAGTCATCATGCTGGGGGACACTCGCTTCACCGGGTCAATTAAAGCCCACCTGAAACGTTTTCCAGTACCATGAAATCCAGCAGTTTATTACACTTCATAACTGCTTATAACATAGTCCATCTCAGTGGCTCACCGGCATGTTTACATACATAATATCCAAGAGCCTTTCAAGTGGCAGACAGGCCCACTTGGCTCCAGTTACAGCCTTCAGCAAAGTAACTATATTAATGTCCATATAACGCACCGCTTTTACCTTTTGCCGGGTCTAGCGGTTTCCATCAGATTTGTTCTGCCACAGCAATAGCTTTACGGCTTCCAAGATGGGGGTCTCCAGCCCTCATACCTTCCAAGGCTACTGGCATCTCTTACACACACAGGGATCCAGCCTCCGCCTTTCAGGACTCTTGTCTTCCAAGCTTCTTGCCCTCCAAGGCTACTGGCATCTCTTACACACAAGGATCCAGCCTCTGCCTTTCAGGCTCCACTAGGCCTCACACTCTCACGGTGTCCCACACACGGGGAACAGGCCTCACGCCTTTCCACACCCTGTTTCAAAAGCACCAGGATTTATATATACTTCAGTGCACACAGGACCTGCAATGATGTCACAGTCATGTGATCAGTCCTTCAGTACACACGGGACTTGTACTGATGTCACAGTCATGTGATCAGTCCTTCTGAGGGAGAGGTACATGGTCAGCCAAAACACACCCTGGACCATTACAGTAATGTTGCAAGCGGCTGCATTACATAGGTCATTGAGCAAGAAATTTTAGTACTCCTCTTGGAATTACAGTCAGCAACAAAATGGTCTGCCTGATCACAAAAGACTAAAAGGGATAATTTTTGGATATTTTTTCTATTTTAAAAAGCATGAAAAGTCTGCCAATGTGCTTAAATGGGCTGTTGGTTAACACCTGTTACTATCCATTTCTATGGTGAGGTCACTCTGACATGACTAAAGCTAAGTTTGTCTTAAAGAGCTTGAAATGGGTCAGAGAAGACCTTAGAGTGCTATACACATCTTTTCAGGACAAGTGGTGGCTTTTCAGAACTGTGATTTGCTGCAAATCAAGTTACTTTGATAAATGTATTAAATTTGCTGAATTCAAATTTAAAAAGCTTCGATCATCTCTAGTAATGATATTAAAATAATGTACGGCCATTTTCAGGCAGACATAGTATACTTCCATGTGGTTGCTAAATACTTTAAGAAAGACAAATTGCAGAAGCGAGAGAGTGGACTACGTAGATCATAAAAGTTTACACATTGCAGAAGAGACAGACAGAGAGCCCTGCTGACCATAAGAGCTTGAAATCTACCGTAGAAAGATAGGCAACCCCGTTGATCATAAAAGCCTTCACTCTACAGTCATGGCCAAAAGTTTTGAGAATGACACCAAAATTATATTTTCACATGATCTGCTGGCCTCTGGTTTTTATTAGTGTTTGTCTGATGTTTATATCACATACAGAAATATAATTACAATCATATTATGAGTACCAATAGGTTATATTGACAGTTAGAATGACTTAATGCAGCAAGTCAATATTTGCAGTGTTGCCCCTTCTTCTTCAAGACCTCTGTAATTCTCCCTGGCATGCTCTCAATCAACTTTTGGACCAAATCCTGACTGATAGCAGTCCATTCTTGCATGATCAATGCTTGCATTTTGCCAGAATTTGTTGGTTTTTGTTTGTCCACCCGTCTCTTGATGATTGACCACAAGTTCTCAATGGGATTAAGATCTGGGGAGTTTCCAGGCCATGGACCCAAAATCTCTATGTTTTGTTCCATGAGCCATTTAGTTATCACCTTTGCTTTATGGCAAGGTGCTCCATCATGCTGGAAAAGGCATTGCTGGGCGCCAAACTGCTCTTGGACGGTTGGGAGAAGTTGCTCTTGGAGGACATTCTGGTACCATTCTTTATTCATGGCTGTGTTTTTAGGCAAGACTGTGAGTGAGCCGATTCCCTTGGCTGAGAAGCAACACCACACATGAATGGTTTCAGGATGCTTTACAGTTGGCATGAGACAAGACTGGTGGTAGCGCTCACCTCTTCTTCTCCGAATAAGCTGTTTTCCAGATGTCACAAACAATCGAAAAGGGGATTCATCAGAGAAAATGACTTCGCCCCAGTCCTCAGCAGTCCACTCCCTGTACCTTTTGCAGAATATCAGTCGGTCCCTGATGTTTTTTCTGGAGAGAAGGGGCTTCTTTGCTGCCCTCCTTGAAACCAGCCCTTGCTCAAAGAGTCTCCGCCTCACAGTGCGTGCAGAAGCACTCACACCAGCCTGCTGCCATTCCTGAGCAAGCTCAGCACTGCTGGTAGTCCGATCCCGCAGCTGAAACAGTTTTAAGATACGGTCCTGGCACTTGCTGGTCTTTCTTGGGCACCCTGGAGCCTTTTTGACAACAATGGAAGCTCTCTCCTTGAAGTTCTTGATGATGCGATAGATTGTTGACTGAGGTGCAATCTTTGTAGCTGCGATACTCTTCCCTGTTAGGCCATTTTTGTGCAGTGCAATGATGGCTGCACGTGTTTCTTTAGAGATAACCATGGTTAACTGAAGAGAAACAATGATACCAAGAACCAGCCTCATTTTAAAGTGTCCAGTGATGTCATTCTTACTTAATCATGACTGATTGATCGCCAGTCCTGTCCTCATCAACACCCACACCTGTGTTAATGGATGAATCACTAAAACGATGTTAGCTGCTCCTTTTAAGACAGGACTGCAATGATGTTGAAATGTGTTTTGGGGGTTAAAGTTCATTTTCTGGGCAAATATTGACTTTGCAAGTACAGTAATTGCTGTTAAGCTGATCACTCTTTGACATTCAGGAGTATATGCAAATTGCCATTACAAAAAATGAAGCAGTAAACTTTGGAAAAATTACTATTTGTCTCATTCTCAATACTTTTGGCCATGACTGTAAAGAAGAAAGAGAGTATCCTGCTCACCATACGAGCTTACACTCTGCAGGAGAGAGACTTACCCAGTTACTCTGGAGATGAAAACGATTCTGCTGTACATATTGTGCTCCACTGGGAACCACTAACTAACTGATGGCCCAGGTACTGACCACCACTGTAGAAGGCATGATAATTAGTGTTGAGCGAGCACTAAAATGCTCGGTGCTCGAAGCTCGGGCCGAGCTCGCCGTGATACTCGGGTGCTCGACCCGAGCAACGAGCCCAATATTAGTCTATGGGTGACCCGAGCATTTTTGCGGCGGCACCCCCGGCAGACTTTTAAAAGCCTAACAAGTGCCCAAAACAATAGTGACAGTGCTCAAATGACATGGGAACAGCATGGGGATCGCCCCAGGACGCATTTCTGACCCCCAGGTCACTGCTGTCAACAACGTGGTCAGAGGTATTAAGCCACTTTTAAGGGCTCACAATAAAACGTTCAAAAACGAAACTGAAACAGCTTTCCTGTGAAATATGTTAAGGAAGTTCCTTTCCAGGGTAAAGACTTATGTATAAGGTAAAATAAAAAACCCCCCAAAAAATACTCCTCCACACCTTGGGCTATGTTCACAAACAGCATTTTTCATGCGTTTTTGCACTTTTGTATTTCTTTAAACCATGACAAATGCATTCACCGGGAAATGTCATTTTAATATTTTACAACCTTATCTGGCCATGTGCTGTGTGACACATGCATACAGTGCTGAAAAGACATGGGAACAGCATGGGGAAGACCCCTGGAAGCATCTCTGACACCCAGGTCACTGCCTAAAAGTGTGCCCATCAGAAGTCATCCTTGCCGCATCAGAAGATGCAGACTTGCAACTATCCCCGTGCAAGTACTTGTCCCAGGGCAGTGTTCAATTGTACCTCCCCCATTCCTTGCAATGCAAGCACAAATATGCAGCCAACCACCCACCCACCCCCAGGCTGCAATACCATACTGCTTGCTTGCACTTGAAATTGGGCCTTTTAGGCATGTGGAGGCGGAATCTGGCCACCACGTCATGACTGTGTTGGCGGCCTGGTATCCATACTCGGTCCCCAGCCGCCCCGCAGCCGGGTGTCCACACACGGTCCCCAGCCACCTGGGGGCCGCCAGGTGTCCATAAATGGTCCCGAGCCGCCCCTATTTCTCCTGTCAACTTCCCCCCACACACTTTTCTTAGCCCGGCCTGCTTTAGAGCAGCATTGGATGAGCCCACCAGAGAACCAGACTCCTCTGGTGGGCCCTGGCTTCTCCATCAGGGGAGTTGAGAGTGCCAAGGTGAGGACCATGATGATGATGATACAAGTTAGCATCTGCTTTGTTTTCTTGGAATGCAAGCGTAAGTGTGCAACCTGCCACCCACCCACCCCCAGTCTGCAATGCCATACTGCTAGCTTGCACTTGAAATGGGGCCTTTTAGTTTGGAGGAGGCCGAAGCTGGCCACTACCTCATGGCTGCTTCGGCAGTGAGGTATCCATATAGTGTTGAGCCACCCCCGTAGTGTTCGAGTTCGGTTCGGTTCGTCGAACACCCGTGTGTTCGCCGAACTGTTCGTCGAACTGTTCGTCGAACACCTTCGAACACCGTTAAAACCAATGGCAGGCAAACAAAAACACAAAGAAACACATAGAAAACACCTTCAAAGGTGTCCAAAAGCTGACAAACTGCTCAGAAGACATAACTAACACATGGAAAAGTGACAAGTACATATAGTCATGCGAAAATAAAAGAGGTGGAGGAGTAAAAGGAGGGGAAGACACAGATATAGGCATGTCATGCCCTTCTAAAATCCAAAAAGTGAGAAGCCGACACGGCCAGTCCGCTCCTGCCCGTGCCACCTCCGTGTCGCCGGGTTTGTGCCAGAGCCGCGGTGAACCCTGACGGCCAGCCCCCCTCTCCCAATACTGGTGCCTGTCCGCTGGTGGGTCGAGCGAGCCCCCCTGTGGTGGAGGCAGCTCTAAGCTTTTTAATTTAAATTGTCTCTCTAATTTGAATGAATACACTTTAAATCCATTTACAAGGATCTATTGGAGGGCAAGTCTCATGCCAGCAGCCGCGGTAATTCCAGCTCCAGTAGCGTCCACTAAAGCTGCTGCAGTTAAAAAGCTTTTATAAGGATTGAGCTCGGCTGTCCACCGCAAGGCATCCTACTGCCAGTCCCAGCCCCTATGCCTTGGGGTGCCTCCTGATGCTCTTCACTAAGTATCCCATGGTCCCGAAGCATTTCCTTTGAAAAAATTATGTGTCTAAACTACAGGTGGTGTAGCTTGCTTAACAGCCGGGATAATCCGCTGACTAGCAGACACTGCTACTAGGCACAAAGTATTTCCTGGGCTAGATGCAGTTAAAAATTTGTAATTAGATACTCTCGTTGGATGCTGAGAAAGCATTCCATAGAGTCTCCTGGCACGCCATATATGATTCTCTTAAAAAGCTTGGGGTAGGGGTCTAGGGGACCCTTTTATAGCCAAAATCACGGCCCTGTATCGCAATACGTCACCTAGGCTGAAGATAAATGGAACTGTAGCACCCTGAGGGCTCGGTTGCTACAGACGTATTGCACCTCACCCAGAGGTGTGATATCTCACTCTCAGGTAAGGATGGTGTGTGGATCAGGACCCGACACCTGCATGCATTACACCACATTGCCGTGGGGCAGGGCGACCAATATGCCCCTGAGATGGGCACGACAGTCCCTGTCCCTGGCTGGAGTGGGGGGAGGGAACACTGAGGAAGGGGAACCCTGTAGTGCAGGAGCAGGGAGGAAGCAGTTCCTGGGTGCATTGAGAAGGGAGTATAAAAGGTGGGCACCATCTTAGTTCAGTGCAGAGAAGTCTGAGCAGAAGTGGCAGGGAGCAGGGGCTCTGCATGAGCTCTGCTCCGGAGGCGGGCCTAGTAACAGAGGCCCAGGCCTGGAAGAGGGAGAAGGAAGGAAGAGGAGCGGAGAAGGCTCCAGGAACGAGGAATGAAGGGATCCCAGGGGTGCGGACGGGCGAGTCGCCACCGCACGCCCGAATCCACCTGCGTGGAGGGGTCAGGCCAAAGGGGGAGACCGGTCCCCGAACTAGTGGAGGCAGGAAACGACCCTCAGCTAGAAACCGGAGGCTCTGACACTTTATGTGGCGCAGCCCCTCGCTACACCCGCTAGGAAGGCACCACATAGGGTCAGGGAAACTGGCGCCAAGTTTACCAAGAGGAGGCCCGAGGCAGCCGGACAGAAGTGTTGGTAAGAAAGGCCAGACAAAGGACACACAAAGGGGGTCCTGTGAAGTGCTCCAAAGTTATCTGGGAGTTGTCTGAGCCCCTCACCTGGTGAGCACAGTACGACGTGGGCAGCCGTTACCTGCAGACGTGGTCTGGATAATAAGAACTGTGAGTAAAGGCCCTGGACTGCATCACTGACTCCGTGTCGTTACTGCTGCTGCCCTGCACCATCACCCCCATCCTCCGCATACACTGCCCTGAGGCTATACTCCTCCCGTGGGGAGTTATGCTACGCTCTGCTGCACCCACAACACCAGCCTCAGCGGTCTGCCCTGTAGCGGCGGTTCACTCTGACTGCAATCCACGGGTGGCGTAGTCGGACATTTAAACATCAAAACCACATAAATAGTTCCGCCACTGGTTTGACCGCCCTGAGCCACGGAACCGGGTCGCCGCCACGAAGACTACAACCACCAGCATCCACCAAAAAGGGTCCGGCTCCGGGTGTCCTAAGGCCCAGGGGGTGCGTCAGAACATTTTCATCACCTTTCACAATCACCAATGGGACAAGGCAGGGATGTCCTCTGTCCCCTCTCTTATACATCCTAGTGACGGAGCACCTGCTCTCATCAATTCGCCATAACCCCAATATTAGGTGGATTGAGGTGGGAGGCACCGAGTACAAGTGCTCTCTATTTGCTGATGATGTCCTAGTATATATCACTCAATCACATATATCCATCCCTGCTGTTATGGCTGAAATAGATCACTTTGTTACATGCTAAAATTTTAAAATCAATGCAGCGAAGTCTGAGGCCCTCGATGTCTCCCTCCCCAAATCCATACAGGATTCCATCCAGTCCAACTTTCCCTTTGCCTGGCCCTCACAGGGTATCAAATACTTAGGAATTCCTATTCATAGAGACCTCTCCCATCTATGTTATCTTAATTATGGGCCCTTTATTGAACAATTCCATACAGACCACGGTTGGCAAGTTAGAACTGTAAGATTCACTACGTGAACCACTGGTGTTTTGTGGAAAAGCACATGTACACTGCGTTCCAAATTATTATGCAAAAAGTGTTTAGGAGTGATAAGGGAAGAATTTGTTTGTTTGTCAGTTAAACTCATTGATGGTGATGTGTGTCAGGGCTCTTTATATCACTGTAAGCAATTGCAGACACCTGTGCTAATTAGTTTGGCAGGTGTGTCCAATGAAAGGCAAGACTACTTAAGAAGGCTCTCTCACATTATTAAGCAGCCTACATTTTCTGCCAAAATGGGAAAGAAAAAGGATGTGTCGGCTGCTGAGAAGCAACAAATTGTGGAGTGTTTAGGTCAAGGCATGACTACAATCAACATTGTGCGATGATCAGGATGAAGTGTCTTGGCAATCAAGAAGTATGTAGCTGATTCACAGTACACACGTGTGCGTGCTGATAAGGGCAAATTGAGGACTCTTTCCTACAGGCAATTACGTCAGGTTAAAAGAGCAGCGGCAAGAAAGCCTTGTCATAGCAGCAGACAAGTTTTTGAAGCTGCTGGTGCCTCCAACGTCCCCCGAACAACAAGATGCAGGGTCCTTCAGAGGTTTGCAGCTGTGCATACGCCATCCTGTCGACCTCCTCTATCCACTTCACACAAGCAGAAACGGCTCCAGTGGGCCAAACATTACATGAAGACTGATTTCAAAACTGTTTTGTTCACGGATGAGTGCCGTGCAGCGCTCGATGGTCCAGATGGATGGAGTGGAGGATGGCTGGTTGATGGACACCCCACGCAAACACGGCTACAGCGCCAACAAGGAGGAGGTGGAGTAATGTTTTGGGCTGGAATCATGGGGAGAGAGATTGTCGGCCCCTTTAGGATCCCTGAAGGCGCTAAAGATGAACTCCATAATGTATGTGGATTTTCTCAAACAGCACTTCCTGCCATGGTTCAAGAAGAAGAACCGTGTATTTCACAGCAAGATCATTTTTTTGCATGATAATGCACCATCTCATGCTGCACATAAAACATCTGCATCTCTGGCTGATATGGGCATAAAAGGGGACAAACTTATGGTGTGACCCCCATGCTCCCCTGACCTCTACCCCATTCAGAACCTTTGGAGCATCATTAAAAGGAGTGTCTATGATGGCGGGAGGCAGTTCACATCTAAGCAACAGCTCTGGGAGGGTATTCTGTCCTCATGCAAAACAATTGAAGCAGAAACCATCCAAAACCTGACAAATTCAATGGACGAGAGAGTTCAGAAGCTCCTTTCGAACAAGGGGTCCTATGTGAAAATGTAACATCACCTACAATAAAGTTTTGAGTTGAAAACTGTTTGATTTCAGTTTCTAACAACCTGCTAATGCTTATAATTTAAAAAATGACCATTTTTTTGGTCTTTATTAAAATGAAAAGATTGATCGAAAAGTTTGGGGGATCTAAGAGTGTGGCAACCCAGTAGTCATGATTACTTCGAATTCTGACAATATGGGGGTCATGCTGCAGGTAGTGCAGCAAGAAGGCTCTTATGTGTCTTGCGCATCTCGGAGCCCCAAAATTATTTTCCGGGCTAGATGCAGCTAAAAATTATTTTTAATTTTAAATCTGGTGGAGCTTATTATAGATGGCCTAATAGGATCAGTGCTGCACACTGTTACAAAGCCCAAATTATTTTCCAGTCAAGATACAGATAAACATGATTAGTAATTTGAAAGCTTAAAACGGTTGGTAGGGTGATTTTAACCAATCATCAAGCTTTTACTCTCCCCAGGATGACACAGGGGTAGAAAACTCGTTTCGGATCCATGATTTGTTCATCTTTATGAACGTGAGTCTGTCTACATTATCAGTGGAGAGCCGCGTGCGCTTATCTGTCAGCACACCACCAGCAGCGCTGAACACACGTTCAGACAGAACGCTGGCTGCGGGGCATGACAAGATCTCCAAGGCGTAAGTGGCTAGCTCCGGCCATTTATCCAGATTGGAAGCCCAAAAAGAGCAAGGGTCCAGTGACACAGTCGTGGCTTCAATGTTTACTTGGAGATACTCCTGTACCATCGTCTCTAGGCGTTGACTATGTGTCAGACTTCTTGTCTCCTGTGGCCTTGCAAAGGATGGGCTAAAAAAGTGGTGAAATGATTCCGCAAAATTGATGTTACCAGCAGATACTGTGGTTCTGTTACGGTTTGAGTGCTGAACACTTGACGGTCCCACGGTTGGCAAGTTGGAACTGTGAGATTCACTACGTGCACCACTGGTATTTTGTGGAAAAGCACATGTAAGATTCTGCAACAGTCTCTGCTGATACTCCTGCATGCGTGCATCCCTTTCTATGGCAGGAATAATTTCTGCAAGTTTACTTTTGTACCGGGGATCTAACAGTGTGGCAACCCAGTAGTCAGGATTATTTCTAATTCTCACAATTCGAGGGTCATGTTGCAGGTAGTGCAGCAAGAAGGCACTCATGTGTGTTGCGCATCCAGGAGCACCAAGTCCCTGTTGTGTTGGTGGCGAGGTAACAATCATGCTTCCTTCCTCTGTCCTCTCCCCCCAACCTCGCACAACAGAAATGTGATCAAGGTCTCCCTCATCTGATGAGTCTTCCATCAGTTCGTCCTCCACTTCTTCCTGGGCTCCTGCACCTTCCTCACTAGTTTGGCTGCTACCATGCGCCCTGGTAAAACCATCTCCCCCACCCTCACATGCCTGCCGCCTTGGTGCTGCCGACCGTCTGGACCTTGCAGATGTTAGCCCTTCCGCATACAACTCCTCCTCCTCTACTTCCTCCACCTCCTCTTGTGCCACCACCTGACTCCGAATTCTGTTTAACATGTGCTCCAGCATGTAAATCACCGGAATAGTCATGCTGATAATGGCATCGTCAGCACTAAACATCTTCGTCGCCATTTCAAAACTGTGCAGAAGGGTGCATAGGTCCCTGATCTGAGACCACTCCTCCAGCGTGATTTGCCCCACCTCTGAATCTCATTGGCCCAGGCTATACGTCAGAACGTATTGCACCAGGGCTTGTCGGTGCTGCCACAGTCGCTGCAACATGTGCAGAGTTGAATTCCACCGGGTAGGCACATCGCATTTTAGCCGGTGAAGTGGCAGGCCCAACGACTTCTGTAGAGATGTAAGTCGCTGAGCTGCGGGATGCGAACGGCGGAAGTGAGCACACAGCGACCGTGCCCTCTGCAGAAGGCCATCTAGTCTGGGATAGTGGGCTAAAAATTGCTGGACAACCAGGTTCAACACGTGAGCCATACAAGGCACGTGTGTGACATTGCCCCGGCGAAGGGCCGCACCCAGGTTTGCAGCATTGTCGCACACGGCCTTCCCTGGTTTCAGGTCCAGTGGAGACAACCATTCATGAAATTGGTTCTCCAGAGCTGACCACAACTCCTCAGCTGTGTGACTCACATTTCCCAGACATTTCAAAGTAAAAACCGCCTGATGACGTTGAGCCCTACTGCCAGCATAGTAAGGAGGTGTGCAGGATCCCTTCTGCGCAGTTAGAAAGCTTGTGGCATGACCAGACAGGCTTTGGGTGCAGGTGGAAGACCGAGAGGAGGTTGAGGAGGCAGAAGCAGTGGAGGAACTTTGACATAAAGAGGATTGACGCACAACTCGTGGGGATGGCAAGACTTGGACAGCAGCCCCTTGTCCTGCTGTCACCATAGCTACCCAGTGCCCAGTCAGCGACATGTATCGCCCCTGTCCATGCCTACTCGTCCAAGTGTCTGTGGAGAAATGCACCCTGTCACACACAGAGTTTCTCAAAGAAGCGGTGATGTTGTGTGCGACATGCTGGTGGAGCGCAGGCACACCTTTCTTTGAGAAGTAGTGCCGACTGGGCATCTGGTACTGGGGCACTGCGACGGACATAAGGTCTCGAAAATCCTCTGTGTCCACCAGGCGGAAAGGCAGCATTTCTGTAGCCAAGAGCTTGCAGATGGTGAAATTCAACCTCTTAGCTTTCTCATGGCTAGGAGGAAATGGTCTTTTACTTGTCCACATCTGAGGGACCGAGGGCTGGCTATTGTGCTTAGACGGGGTTGATAAGGGTGTCCCCGGCAAACTGCCGGTCTGTGAGGAAGATGCAGGCGGACATGTTAGGTTGCCTTGATCCAAAGGTGGTGCTATCGATGTCGGACAGCGCTCAACACCAGCTGGTGTTACCACCTCCAAAGAAAATGATGACCTGCCAATCACGCTGGCTGTTGCGGGTAAAGAGGTGGCAGGTCTGCGCCCCAAAACAGGTGTGACTGCTGTCCCCCCAGTCACAGAGGATGAAGAGGCCGCGGATGCACAAGATATGGCAGACGGTGGTTGGCCCGGCCGGCTAGGCCGCATTGTAGCACACTGAGCTTCCCACTGCAACTTATGCTTCATGTCCATGTGCCGGTTCATGCATGAAGTACTCAAACTATGTATTTTTTGGCCTCTACTTAGCTTTTGCTGACAAATGTTACAGATAACACGAGTTGGGTCATCTTTATCGATCTGAAAAAATGCCCAGGCTATGCAAGGCTTAGCACCCATGCGACCTGAAGAGCCACCACGACTTGTGGTGAGAGGCAGAGTTGTGTTTGAGGATGCAGTTGTTGACGTGCTTCCAGTACTACGTCTCTGTCCAGGAAGGCGCAACCTGACCTCGTCGTCACTAGCATCTTCCTCCACCTCCTCTGCTGACCTCATCTCTTGGCTGACTGTGGGTTGACAGTAAGTGGGATCTCCAACCTCATCATCATCACCCTGTGTGTTATCACACCCGTCGTCCTCAGAGCCAACCTGTTCCTGCCCTGACAAAAAACTAAAGTTGTCGCTCCAATCAGGTATTTGAGTCTTATCATCGTCTTCCTCATTGTCTCCACCAACAGGAGTTACAGTTTGGGAATGAGGGTCTACATTATGGTCAGAACCTTCTGCGTCTGGTCCTGGATCCGACTCATAAAGATTCTGGGCATCAGTGCAGATCATTTCCTCGTCTGGATTCACAGAAGCGCTGGAGTCGACCTCTGATTCCCAGGCTATAGTATGAGTAAACAGCTCTGCAGACTCAACCATCTGTTCTACCTCATACTCAGACGGGCAGCTGGAGATTTGGGAGCTGTGAGGAAGCAAGTGCAATTTGGGTGACACCTTTGAGGACTGGAGTATTTGTGATGTTGAAGTTGATGTATAGGAGAGCCCACTTAAAGGAGCACTTGATATCCGTTGAAGCACCTGCTGTTTTTGTGCCTCATCTGGAATTTGTAGCGATTGGCGTGGCCGTAAGAAAGGGATCTTATCACATTGTCCGCTAAAAGAAGTAGACATTTTAGTTTGGCTGGAAGATGGTCTTTCTTCTGCAGATGTTACTGTTGCTTTAACACCTACCCCACGGACACAACCTTTTTTCCCCTTCCCAACACGCCTATTCCCCTTTCCACCAGCAGCAGGCCTTTTTCCACTCATTTTGGTGGTTAACTAATTCACAACTCTGGAGTTGTTTGCACAAAAAAACAATGGATGGTAACCGAGCAGAGCTGAGTGGCCAAACTGTGGTATTAGGCCAAAACTATTGGCTGGGTTAGATGCAGAAAAAAATTATATTCAATTTGCAACCTGATGGAGGTCAGTATAGATGGACTAATATAACAAGTCCCACACACAGCTAGAAGCCCAATATTTTTTCAGAGGTAGATGCAGAAAAAAATATATTCAGTTTGCAACCTGATGGAGGTCAGTATAGATGGACTAATACAACAAATCCCACACACAGCTAGAAGCCCAATATTTTTTCAGAGGTAGATGCAGAAAAAAATATATTCAGTTTGCAACCTGATGGAGGTCAGTATAGATGGACTAAT
Source organism: Phyllobates terribilis (assembly GCF_046119375.1). Classification (NCBI taxonomy): domain Eukaryota; kingdom Metazoa; phylum Chordata; class Amphibia; order Anura; family Dendrobatidae; genus Phyllobates; species Phyllobates terribilis. The sequence continues at coordinate 309,815,582 of NW_027362763.1, read as the reverse complement.
ACAACAAGTCCCACACACAGCTAGAAGCCCAATATTTTTTCAGAGGTAGATGCAGAAAAAAATATATTCAGTTTGCAACCTGATGGAGGTCAGTATAGATGGACTAATACAACAAGTCCCACACACAGCTAGAAGCCCAAATATTTTTTCAGAGGTACTGTAGATGCAGATAAAAATTATTTTGAATTTGCAACCTGATGGAGGTCAGTATAGATGGACTAATAGAGAAAGTCCGACACACTGCTAGAAGGCCAAATATTTTTTCAGAGCTAGATGCAGAAAAAAATTAGATTCAGTTTGCAACCTGATGGAGGTCTGTATAGATGGATTAATAGAACAAGACCCACACACAGCTAGAAGCCCAATATTTTTTCAGAGGTAGATGCAGAAAAAAATATATTCAGTTTGCAACCTGATGGAGGTCAGTATAGATGGACTAATACAACAAGTCCCACACACAGCTAGAAGACCAAATATTTTTTTCAGAGGTACTGTAGATGCAGATAAAAATTATTTTGAATTTGCAACCTGATGGAGGTCAGTATAGATGGACTAATAGAGAAAGTCCGACACACTGCTAGAAGGCCAAATATTTTTTCAGAGCTAGATGCAGAAAAAAATTAGATTCAGTTTGCAACCTGATGGAGGTCTGTATAGATGGATTAATAGAACAAGACCCACACACAGCTAGAAGCCCAATATTTTTTCAGAGGTAGATGCAGAAAAAAATATATTCAGTTTGCAACCTGATGGAGGTCAGTATAGATGGACTAATACAACAAGTCCCACACACAGCTAGAAGGCCAAATATTTTTTCAGAGGTACTGTAGATGCAGATAAAAATTATTTTGAATTTGCAACCTGATGGAGGTCAGTATAGATGGACTAATAGAGAAAGTCCGACACACTGCTAGAAGGCCAAATATTTTTTCAGAGGTACTGTAGATGCAGATAAAAATTATTTTTAATTTGCAACCTGATGGAGGTCAGTATAGATGGACTAATAGAGAAAGTCCGACACACTACTAGAAGGCCAAATATTTTTTCAGAGCTAGATGCAGAAAAAAATTATATTCAGTTTGCAACCTGATGGAGGTCAGTATAGATGGACTAATACAACAAGTCCCACACACAGCTAGAAGCCCAATATTTTTTCAGAGGTAGATGCAGAAAAAAATATATTCAGTTTGCAACCTGACGGAGGTCAGTATAGATGGACTAATACAACAAGTCCCACACACAGCTAGAAGCCCAATATTTTTTCAGAGGTAGATGCAGAAAAAAATATATTCAGTTTGCAACCTGATGGAGGTCAGTATAGATGGACTGATACAACAAGTCCCACACACAGCTAGAAGACCAAATATTTTTTCAGAGGTACTGTAGATGCAGATAAAAATTATTTTGAATTTGCAACCTGATGGAGGTCAGTATAGATGGACTAATAGAGAAAGTCCGATACACTGCTAGAAGGCCAAATATTTTTTCAGAGCTAGATGCAGAAAAAAATTAGATTCAGTTTGCAACCTGATGGAGGTCAGTATAGATGGACTAATAGAATGATGCTATGCCCAAAAGATTTTACTTCACTAGGTGCAGTAAAAAAATTGGTATTCTATACACAGGTGGTATATCTTGCAACACAGATAGGCTACTCCACTGACTAACACACTCTGCAGTAGGCCAAAAAGGATTAGCTTTGCTAGATTCAGCCAAATGCTGTGAAAAAAAACTTGCACAGCACTGGCACAGACCTGCCTGGCAAAAACTGATAGGAACTGATGTAACCTAGTCCTGAAAAGGACTCCAATTACAATTAGTCTTTACTCCCACAACCTATCTATTTAAGAGCACAGACCTGCCTGATAAAAGTCGTAGGAAATGCTGTAACCTAGTCCTTAAAAGGACTGCAATCACAACTATTCCCTACTCCCAAGCTATCTGTATATTTGTGCGAAAATTGGCTTGAAATTAACAAGGTATAGCGCACACAGCAACAGCGGTGCCGTCTAACACGCAGCTGCAGCAGTGAGAAAATGGTGGCGACGGGGAAAATGGCTTGGTCTTATAGGGCAAGGACATGTGACATACACTGCCAATGACACATGCCCTTGCTTGTGTGAAAAAAAGCACTTCGCTCCGTGTGTGCGCTGCTGATAGGCTGACAGATTGCACCTCCCCACTGTAAATGCGGGAAAGAGAAAAAAAAATGGAGATCTTCATTGTTCCTGCAGAGATCCATCCCCTGCCCCTCCCCCCACCCCGCTGTACACTCAAACTGCGTATTAACATTAATTTTCATCATTACTGAGAAAAAATCCAGTTATGATTTTGGTGCACGAACAGTTATCGAACATAACCTCGAACAGCCGAATTTTTCTCAAATTGTTCGTGTTCGCCGAACGGCTCGAACACCGCCCAAAACAGCTCGAATTTGAGATTGGTGAACAGTTCGAGTAGAACAACGCTCATCTCTATATCCATACTCAGTCCCCAGCCACCCATATTTGTCCTAGTGTGCCTTATACATAAGATTAAGCATGCATACCAAAACATTATCTCTGCCCTCCCCAGTGCATTTAGTGAGAAGGACAGCCTATTCCGCTGTAGTGTGTGCATGCCAAACCCCTGTTCATGGTACATGCGAAGATGCCTCCCACCCTGCACCTGTCGTTGCAGACTTGCAACTATCCCCATTCAAGTCCTTGTCCCAGTGCAGTGTTCAATTGTACCTCTCCCATTCCTTGCAATGCAAGCGCAAGTATGCAGCCTGCCACCCCCCCCCCCTCCCAGGCTGCAATGCTATACTGCTTGCTTGCTTGCACTTGAAATTGGGCCTTTTAGGCATGTGGAGGCGGAATCTGGCCACCACATCATGGCTGCGTTGGCGACCTGGTATCCATACTCAGTCCCCAGCCGCCTGGCGGCCAGGTGTCCATAAAAGGTCCCCAGCCGCCCCTATTTCTCCTTGGAACATCCCCCCACACGCTTTTTTTAGCCTGGCCTGCTTTAAGGCAGCATTGGACGAGCCCACCAGAGAACCAGACTCCTCCGGTGGGCCCTGGCTTCTCCATCAGGGGAGTTGAGAGTGCAAAGGTGAGGAGCATGATGATGATGATAGAAGTTAGCATCTGCTTTGTCTTCTTGGAATGCAAGAGCATGTATGTAGTAGCGGCTAGGCCTGAGATGGTCAGTGTTTTGGCGCATATCCTACCTCCTCCGAGGATTGCTGGATGTTTTCCTGCTACTATCCCAGTTCTATGACTCCCGTTAAAACAAAGCTTCAGGTGATAAATGATGGATGAGGTAGTGGCAAAGGAGAAAGAGCAGGAGGAACAGGGACCATTCACATCAATATCAGGCCAGTCAACCACATATGTCTTATAGGATATGTTTCTGTAACAAAAGGAGCGGTTTGGCTACACAGTTATAGGGCATACAGTGAGTGCAATGCCTACCAAAAATTTTGAGGCACTCCAATGCCCCTTGGAAATGACATGGAGGTCAGAGGGCATTAACTAAACCGATTTTTCCATTTATAGCAACTGGGTCTCCCGTACACTGTTGGCCTAAGCAGTGAATGGAAGGCTTTCCAAAAATTATGAGGAACTGCAATGCCCCTTGAAACAGACGTGGATTACAGCGTACTACATCTTTCTACACATTATTGGGGAGTGGGTCTCCCTTAGTTTTCACCTTTGCATTGAAAAGCAAAAGCTGACTAAAATTAGGAGGAAATGCAATGCCCCTTGGAAGAGCTGTGGAGTTCAGAGTGGCTTAAGAAGACGCTTTTAATGCCCCTCTGAAGAGACGTGGAAGTCCCAGTAGCTTAACAAGACGGTTTTAATGCCCCTCGGAAAAGACGTGGAGGTCACAGTAGCTTAACAAGACGGTTTTAATGCCCCTTGGAAAAGTGGTGGAGGTCGCAGTAGCTTAACAAGACGGTTTTAATGCCCCTTACAAGAGCCATACAGTACAGCATCTTAAAAACATTATTCCCATTATTGGGGAGTGTGTCTCCCATAGTCTTTGCTTATGCCTTCCAAGCAAAAGCTGCCAAAAATTAGGAGGAAATGCAATGCCCTTTCGATGAGTCGTGGAGGTTAGAGTTAATTAAAAACAACATTTCAATGCCCCTTGGAAGAGCTGTGGAGTTCAGAGTGGTTTAACAAGACGCCTTTAATGCCCCTTGGAAAAGTGGTGGAGGTCACAGTAGCTTAACAAGACGGTTTTAATGCCTCTTGGAAAAGTGGTGGAGGTCGCAGTAGCTTAACGAGACGATTTGAATGCCCCTTGGAAGAGACGTGGAGGTCCCAGTAGCTTAACAAGACGGTTTTAATGCCCCTCGGAAAAGTGGTGGAGGTCACAGTAGCTTAACAAGACGCTTTTAATGCCCCACAGAAGAGACGTGGAGGTCCCAGTAGCTTAACAAGATGGTTTTAATGCCCCTCGGAAAAGTGGTGGAGGTCGCAGTAGCTTAACAAGACGCTTTTAAGGCCCCTTCCAAGAGCCATGCAGTACAGCATATTACAAACATTATTCCCATTATTGGGGAGTGTGTCTCCCATAGTCTTTGCTTATGCCTTCCAAGCAAAAGCTGCCAAAATTTAGGATCGAGGAACTTGCAATGCCCCTTACAAGAGCCATGCAGTACAGCATATTACAAACATTATTCCAATTATTGGGGAGTGTGTCTCCCATAGTCCTTGCTTATGCCTTCCAAGCAAAAGCTGCCAAAAATTAGGACAGAGGAACATGCAATGCCCCTTACAAGAGCCATGTAATGCAGCATATTACAAACATTATTCCCATTATTGGGGAGTGGGTCTCACAAAGTATTTGCTTATGCCTTCCAAGCAAAAGCTGCCAAAAATTAGGATGGAGGAACTTGCAATGCCCCTTACAAGAGCCATGCAGTACAGAATATTACAAACATTATTCCCATTATTGGGGAGTGGGTCTCCCATAGTCTTTGCCTATGCCTTCCAAGCAAAAGCTGCCAAAAATTAGGACGGAGGAACTTACAATGCCCCTTACAAGAGCCATGCAGTACAGCATATTACAAACATTATTCCAATTATTGGGGAGTGTGTTTACCATAGTCTTTTCTTATGCCTTCCAAGCAAAAGCTGCCAAAAATTAGGACGGAGGAACATGCCATGCCCCTTACAAGAGCCATGTAATACAGCATATTACAAACATTATTCCCATTATTGGGGAGTGGGTCTCACATAGTGTTTGCTTATGCCTTCCAAGCAAAAGCTGCCAAAAATTAGGACGGAGGAACTTGCAATGCCCCTTACAAGAGCCATGCAGTACAGCATATTACAAACATTATTCCCATTATTGGGGAGTGGGTCTCCCATAGTCTTTGCCCATGCTTTCCAAGCAAAAGCTGCCAAAAATTAGGACGGAGGAACTTGCAATGCCCCTTACAAGAGCCATGCAGTACAGCATATTACAAACATTATTCCCATTATTGGGGAGTGGGTCTCCCATAGTCTTTGCCTATGCCTTCCAAGCAAAACCTGCCAAAAATTAGTACGGAGGAACTTGCAATGCCCCTTACAAGAGCCATGCAGTACAGCATATTACAAACATTATTCCCATTATTGGGGAGTGGGTCTCCCATAGTCTTTGCCTATGCCTTCCAAGCAAAAGCTGCCAAAAATTAGGAGGAAATGCAATGCCCGTTCGAAGAGTCGTGGAGGTTAAATTTATTTAAAAACAACATTTCAATGCCCCTTGGAAGAGCTGTTGAGTTCAGAGTGGTTTAACAAGATGCTTTTAATGCCCCGCAGAAGAGACGTGGAGGTCCCAGTAGCTTAACAAGACGGTTTGAATGCCCCTTGGAAGAGACATGGAGGTCCCAGTAGCTTAATAAGACGCTTTTAATGCCCCTCAGAAGAGACGTGGAGGTCGCAGTAGCTTAACAAGATGGTTTTAATGCCCCTTGGAAAAGTGGTGGAGGTCGCAGTAGCTTAACAAGACTGTTTGAATGCCCCTTGGAAGAGACGTGGAGGTCCCAGTAGCTTAACAAGACGGTTTTAATACCCCTCGGAAAAGTGGTGGAGGTCCCAGTAGCTTAACAAGATGCTTTAAATGCCCCTCGGAAAAGTGGTGGAGGTCACAGTAGCTTAACAAGACGCTTTTAATGCCCCTCGGAAAAGTGGTGGAGGTCCCAGTAGCTTAACAAGACGGTTTTAATGCCCCTCCGAAAAGTGGTGGAGGTCCCAGTAGCTTAACAAGATGGTTTTAATGCCCCTTGGAAAAGTGGTGGAGGTCGCAGTAGCTTAACAAGACGGTTTGAATGCCCCTTGGAAGAGACGTGGAGGTCCCAGTAGCTTAACAAGACGCTTTTAATGCCCCTCGGAAAAGTGGTGGAGGTCACAATAGCTTAACAAGATGCTTTTAATGCCCCTCGGAAGAGACATGGAGGTCCCAGTAGCTTAACAAGACGGTTTTAATGCCCCTTGGAAAAGTGTTGGAGGTCGCAGTAGCTTAACAAGACGGTTTGAATGCCCCTTGGAAGAGACGTGGAGGTCCCAGTAGCTTAGCAAGACGGTTTTAATGCCCCTCTGAAAAGTGGTGGAGGTCGCAGTAGCTTAACAAGACGGTTTGAATGCCCCTTGGAAGAGACGTGGAGGTCTCAGTAGCTTAACAAGACGGTTTTCATGCCCCTCGGAAAAGTGGTGGAGGTCCCAGTAGCTTAACAAGATGCTTTTAATGCCCCTCGGAAGAGACATGGAGGTCCCAGTAGCTTAACAAGACGGTTTTAATGCCCCTTACAAGAGCCATCCAGTACAGCGTCTTAAAAATATTATTCCCATTATTGGGGAGTGGGTCTCCCACAGTCTTTGCTTATGCCTTCCAAGCAAAAGCTGACAAAAATAAGGACGGAGGAACTTTCAATAATGGCAACACGGACCACGGTCACCCTGGTGGTATAGTGGTGGTGGAGGCTGAGGATAAGGACAAGAACATAAAACAGCCGAAATGAGGAAGTGTATACCCATGTGTGGGTGTGAAGCGGTGCATGTGAATACACCTCCCGAAATAACACAGTGGATTTGACTTTATGTTACTCTGCTGTCATTTGGTGGTGATGAGAAGTCTGGCCCAATCCAGCCCTTGTTCATTTTGATAAGGGTCAGCTTGTCAGCATTGTCAGTTGACAGGCGAGTGCGCTTATCAGTTATAATTCCCCCAGCGGCACTAAAAACACGCTCCGATAACACGCTAGCGGCAGGGCAGGCCAGGACCCCCAAGGCGTACAGAGCGAGTTCATTCCAAGTGTCCAGCTTGGATACCCAATAATTAAAAGGCACAGAGGAATCACGGAGGATGCTGATACGGTTGGCAAGGTACTCCCTCACCATCTTTTGAAACTTTCCACTCCTTGTGAGAGTACCCCGCGCCTCAGGGCCTGTAAGCAGGCCGGATCTCAGAAAACTGTCCCAGAACATTGACAGTGTTCCCCTGCCTCTGCTGAATTGGAGTTGCCTCTCTCTTGCTTGTACGCCTTGGTTGGTCAACGAACTGTGACCTCTGCCGCTAGCGTGTTCAGATGGGAATTTTTTAACAGTTCTGCAGCAAGGGCCTTCTGGTACTGCCCCATTTTTGTAGACCTCTCCACCTCAGGAACAAGAGAGTGAAAGTTCTCCTTGTAGCGGGGGTCTAAAAGTGTCACCAACCAGTAATGACTGTCACCCAACATTTTGACAACGCGAGGGTCACGGTTAAGGCAGCGTAACATAAAGTCAGCCATGCGTGCCAGACTGGTAACGGGCAAGACTTCCATGTCCTCACCAAGATGACGACTGACCATGCTCTCCTCCTCCTCCCCCCTGTCCTCAGGCCACCGACGCTGAACCGATGGTATGACAGTTGTAGAGATACTACCGTCTACAGCGCATGATACAAGCTCCTGTTCTTCCTCCTCCTCCTCCTCCTCTTCTCCCTGATTGTACCGCAATGCACGTTGGGATGAGATGAGGCTGGGCTGTGTGTAATCGACCGCTACGGCTTCTTGATCCATCTCATCATACTCTGGCTGCCATGCCTCCTCTTTAATTCTCTGCATAGAGCGTTGCAAAAGACAGACAAGTGGAATGCTGACGCTAATGATGGCGTCATCGCCACTCACCATCTTGGTGGACTCCTCAAAGTTTGTCAAGATGGTACATATGTCAGACATACAGGTCCACTCCTGAGGTCTTATGTGTGGAGTCTGACCTGAATATCGACGGCCTTGTTGCAGCTCGTACTCCACAACTGCTCTCTTCTGCTCACAAACCCTTTGCAACATGTGGAGGGTAGAGTTCCAACGTGTGGGGACATCACACACCAGTTGGTGTGACGGAAGCTGCAAACGCTGCTGCAACACAGCAAGGGCGGTGGAAGCTGTAGCCGACTTGCAAAAATGAGCTGACAGGCGGCGTACTTTGACGAGCAGATCTGGCAACTCGGGGTACGATTTAAGAAACCGCTGAACCACAAGGTTAAGCACATGAGCCAGGCATGGTATGTCTGCGTTCTCGCCTCGCCTCAGAGCCGCCACCAGGTTTCGGCCATTGTCACACACGACCATGCCTGGATGTAGGTTCAGCGGTCTCAGCCACAGATCTGCCTGCTCTTTCACAGCTGTCCACAACTCACAAGCAGTGTGAGGTTTATCACCTAGGCTTAGGAGTTTCAGCACAGCCTGTTGCCGCTTGGCGGAGGCAGTACTGCAGTGCTTCCAGCTTGTAACTGATGTGGTGATATCTGAGATGGAGGCTGAACATGAGGAGGAGGAGGAGGATGATGCGCTGGAGCTGTACACTGTGTGGGCAACTCTGACTGACATAGGGCCCGCAATCCTCGGTGTGGGGAGGATGTGTTCCGTCCCAAGGTCCGACTGGGTCCCCGCTTCCACTATGTTTACCCAGTGTGCCGTCAGAGAGATGTACCGTCCTTAGCCACAAGCACTTGTCCACGTGTCCATTGTCAGGTGGACTCTCCCAGTAACTGCATTGTTGAGGGCACGGCAGATGCTTTGGGACACGTGCTTGTGTAGTGCGGGGATGGCACACCGGGCAAAATAGTGTCGGCTGGGGACCGAGTACCGAGGGACGGCCACCGCCATAAGGTTGCGGAAGGATTCCGTCTCCACCAGCCTAAAAGGCAGCATTTCCAATGCAAGCAGTCGTGAAATGTGCGAATTTAGGGCTGTGGCCTGTGGGGCGTTAGCTGCGAATTTACGCTTTCGTTCAAAGGTCTGGGATATGGACAATTAATCGCTGCGGTGGGACGTGGACGTTGATGCTGTTTCTTGAGAAACTGCCATAACAAGTGAAGACTGAGAGGAGGAGGCATCTTTGCATGCAGTATGGACAGGCGATTGCCTTGCACACACAACAGGGAGTTCTATTGCACGCACAAAAGTGGAAGAAGCAGTGGTGACACCCGCTGACACTGGTTGTGGACCCTGGGGTTCGCCCCACAAAGTCGGGTGCTTTGCTGCCATGTGCCTGATCATGCTGGTGGTGGTCAGGCTGGTAGTTTTGTCACCCCTGCTGATGCTGGCATGGCAGGTGGTACAAATGGTCTTATTGGGGTTATCAGCAGTCTTTAAAAAATTTCCAGACTCTGGAAGACCTACAGGTTGTACTGGCAACGTCCCTCGTGTTGGTGTTACGGGGAACTGTTGCCCGCCTTCTGTGTGCGGCCACCACACTGCTTCTTCCTGCCTGTTGGGGTACTCTGCCTCCCTCACCCTGTGTGCTGCTGGCCTCGCTCTGCATGTCCTCCTGCCACGTTGGGTCAGTTACTAGATCATCCACCACCTCCTCCTCTTCCACTTGCGCACCACGATCCTCCTCCTCACTTCCTGGCAATTGTGTCTCGTCATCGTCCACCTCTTGTGGCAAATTGCCAGTGTCGACTTCCTGTGGCCGTGGCTGTTCAAATATTTGGGCATCGCTACATGGGATCTCCTCTTCCACCACTTCAAGTGGAGCAGGCGAGGGGCACAAATCTGGAAATGGACCAGTGAACAGCTCTTCAGAGTGTCCAAGTGTGGGATCAGTTGCTGTCTGACGACACTCGGCATGGTGGGAGGAGCATCAGGGTGAGGAGGAGTATGCGGCCGAGACTCACGGCTATTAAGAGTTGACCGTGTGGAAGACTGACCCGAGGTGGTGGTGCCCAGGTAACTGGAAGTATTATCTGCTATCCAATTATTAACCTGTTCACACTGATCAGTTCGCAATACTGGTGTTGTTCTGTGCTTCCCTAGTAATTCGGTCAAGAAGTGGGAGCGAGAAGATGTGGCTGTTGGTTGTGGCGCATTTTCATCTTGGCCACAGCCCCTTCCTCTGCACGCACCATCACCAGAACGTCCACTTCCACGTCCCTTGCCACGCGCCTTGCCCATTGTAAAGGAAGTAAAATAGCTTACACTCGCACTATCAATGGAAAAAGGGTAATAAAAAGTAGATTAGAACCGTGGAAGAGGAAAACCACAGTTCTATTTCTCTGGCCTACACCCGACTCTTTTAAACAATCTGAACAATCAGGGAGAAACTATTACTGTTTTTCCTTATGGAAAAAATACCAAACAATAGAGATTTTTTACAGTGGAATGGCAAAACCACAGTTATTGTTTACTGGGGTATACCAGAAAATTTTAAATAGATATATTTGCGGCTGAACAGTGAGCGACACATTCAAACTGTTTTTTTTTTAGGTAAAAATGGCCCAAAAGTGGATAATACAGAGATTTGACCCGTGGAACTGCAAAACCACACTTGTATTTCTCGGGCCTACACCAGACTATTTTCAACAGATATATTTGTGTCTGAACAATCATGAGACACTACTGTTTTTCTTTACGGCAAAAAATGCAAAAAAGCAGGATAATACAGAGATTTGACCCGTGGAACTGCAAAACCACATTTGTATTTCTCGGGCCTACACCAAACTATTTTCAACAGATATATTAGTGTCTAAAAAATCAGGGAGACACTATTATTTTTTTTTTTCTGCCAAAAAATGCCAAAAGCAGGATAATAGAGATTTTTTACCGTGGAACAGCAAAACCACAGTTATAATTTACTGGTGTATACCAGACTATTTTCAACAGATATTTTTGTGTCTGAACAATCAGGAGACACTACTACTGTTTTTCTTTACGGCAAAAAATGCCAAAAGCAGGATAATACAGAGATTTGACCCGTGGAACTGCAAAACCACACTTGTATTTCTCGGGCATACACCAGACTATTTTCAACAGATATATTTGTGTCTGAACAATCAAGAGACACTATTATTTTTTTTTACGCCCAAAAATGCCAAAAGCAGGATAATAGAGATTTTTTACCGTGGAACAGCAAAACCACAGTTATAATTTACTGGTGTATACCAGACTATTTTCAACAGATATATTTGTGTCTGAACAATCAGGAGACACTACTACTGTTTTTCTTTACGGCAAAAAATGCCAAAAGCAGGATAATACAGAGGTTTGACCCGTGGAACAGCAAAACCACACTTCTATTTCTCGGGCCTACATCAGACTATTTTCAACAGATATATTTGTGTCTGAAAAATCAGGGAGACACTATTAGTTTTTTTTTTCCGGCAAAAAATGCCAAAAGCAGGATAATAGAGATTTTTTACCGTGGAACAGCAAAACCACAGTTATAATTTACTGGTGTATTCCAGACTTTTTTAAATATATACTGTATATTTGCGGCTGAACAGTGAGCGACACACTCAAACTGTTTTTTTTGGATACAAATGGCCCAAAACTGGATAATACAGAGGTTTGAACTGTGGAACTGCAAAGCCACACTTCTATTTCTCTAGCCTACACCAGACTATTTTCAACAGATATATTTGCGTCTGAAAAATCAGAGACACACTTTTTTTTGGGGGGGAGGGGACGACACCAAAAGGTTAATAAGACGGGTATTTGTACAGTGTGAAGGAGGGGAAAAAAAGAGGATTTAGATGAAAAAAAAGGATTTTTCCTGGCCCCCGAGACCTGGAGCTAAGCCCAGTAATTTCAGCAACAGGAGCACACAGGACTGTAATGCAGCGTTTGCTGGTATAACCACTGCGTCTCCTATACAGCCTGCCTGCCTGCCTGATATCTGGGATGGATATTAGTCCTGAGGACTGTTTGTTTGATCTGTCAACCTTTACAGACCCTACACTAACTATTTCACAGGATATATCTCTCCCTAAATCAGCAGCGCTGTCCCTACACTGTTTTATCCGGAGCGACTGTGTCCAAGGTGGCGGCGCCCGGTTTTAAATACTCGAGGTGACGCTGTGCGGCCAGCCAATCACTGTAATGCCCACAAACAACATGGCTGCGGCATTACAGTGACTGGCTGGCAATCCCTGCATGTTCATTGGCTCTGTAAAGAGCGCCAAACATGCAGGGTGGAGACCCGAGCTCCCGCCCGAGTAACCCGGAAATGCTCGGTGCTCGCCGAACATCCCGAGTAGCGTGATGCTCGGGCGAGTACCGAGCAGTGTCGAGCATGCTCGCTCAACACTAATGATAATCCATAACATGTTATAGCTAGAGTCCATTATGGGGAACCTCGCACGGCAATACAAAAAGACATGAGCCCACTCTCTGATGCTTAAGCAGAGTGGAAAATGGTGGCAGGTAATTTTTTTGGGAAACGCAAATCAAATTTAAAAGTGTTTGAATTCGTGTGAAACCACAAATTTCAAGAAATCTGATTCGAACTTAATCCACTCATCTCTAATAGATAACATCAATAATAATGAAGTAAAGAAATAATGAATGTAAACAAAAGACACTAATACCAACTACTGGCTAACGGGTAGTTGTATGTTACAGATTAAACAAAATTAATGACAAGTATTTAACTATAATCGTTGTCTAAGGCTGGAGCAACACGATCTGATAAATTGCTCCCATGTTAATCCAGAAAAGTAGGATGTGTCATGCAACAACAAAGTGATTTGTCTCACATAGCATCCATATGACATCTGTATGACATGCATATGCAATCCATATACAATACGTTTTTAACATCATCTTTTACATACTTTAATTTTCTTTCTAATTTAAAGCTAGTTTACAAACCTAATAAAGCAATATTCTATACAGATATAGATATCATATAGACATATAATTTAACAAGCCCCCTACATATATTAAATTCGTACCCTTTAGGGCCTTTGATGTGGCACAAAAGTGTGTTTAGCCTTTTTTAACCAATTAAATAAATAAATAATTAAAATAAAATGATGTGGAGTCCTGTCTATTTTTGATAACCAGCCAAGGTAAAGCAGACAGCTGCAGGCTTATATGATCAGGCTGGGAAGGTCCATAGTTATTGGGCCCTTCCCAGCCTAAAAATGAAGCAGCCACCCCAGAATTGGTGCATCACATGACAAGCGCCAATTCTGGCGCTTGGCTTGGCTCTTCCTGATTGCCCTGGAGTGGTAGCAATCGGGATAATGATATTGGGGGTGATGACAGCTGGAATTTGTCAAAAATCACAGCTGCCATCAACTCCTGGGGTTAGCAATGGAGGGTTGTCTGTCAGACACCCCATTACTAAACACGGTAAAAAAACCCACTTTATTTGAATAAAGACTCCCCACACTATCCCTCGCTCACCAATTTCTTTAAAAAAAAAAAAACCCATGCAGATCTGTCGTAGGCCACCAAATCCGAAGTAGTCCTGAAAAACATAGAAAGACAGAAATAAAAACAAGAGACAGTCCCTTGTTCACCAATTTATTACCCAAAATGTTCTAACGAAGCTCCGCCATAGTTCATATTCCACGATGTGTCCAGCGAATGTGAATAACAGTAAAGTGACTGTTATTCACAAGCACCGGGTACTCACGACAACGCTCATCATCGTCACTGGCTGCCTCTGCGCTCAGTGAGACACAGTGGCTCTGATGAGCATTTTTGTCACTACCTGGTGCCTCTGATGTTCTATAAACTAATAGATAAATAAATAGAAACCAACAACAATTGGATGTACAAAATTAAAAACTTTTAATTACCTACAGAAATTTGATAATTAAAAATAATAAAAAGTGAAATAGAGAAGGCAAAGATCTACATGCATATTACGTAAATAAACATGAATGATCAAAAGAAAAAGAAAGGAACATAATAAAGGTATATGAAACATGGAAAACAGTAAAAAGTTTGGTCCAGTATACGAACTTGACCTCGAACCCGAGCCTAATACAAGTTAATGGGGACCCAAACTTTGGTGCTTTAAAATTGCTGTAAAATGGTCATAGTAAGGGCTAGGGGGCTGCAAAAGGAAGCTAAATGGTGGTAAGAGCAGGACAAGTGCCCTGCAAACAAATTTGGATAGATAAATGACTTAAAATAGCAGAGAATTAAAATAATAAAAATAATCTTGAACCAGAAGGCGGAGGTCCAAGTGGAGAAGGAAGTAGACGTGGACGTGGCAGTATAGGTGGAAGAGGCAAGGGAGGAGTAATACAACACTGTTTTATTGTATTTTTTGTATTTTTTTTCTTTTTCCAGTGTTTTTTATTATTTTTGCTCTTTGATTTTTTTATTTTTTTTTATGAAATTGACTTTAAACAATCTAGAATTAACAAAACTAAAACTAGCAATCTATAACCAGGAGGCATAGGTCCAAGTGTAGGTAGAGGTAAATCTAGAGGTATAGGAGGAAGGGAGGATTAATTTTTTGTATTTTTTTTCAGTGTTTATTTCTTTTGTTTATTTTTTTTAATTTTTTTTATAGAATTGAATTAAAACAACTTAGAATGAACCCAAAATCACATAACAAGCTACTACCAGAGTGAAGGTCCAACTGAAGGAGGAAGTGGACGTGGTGGTGTAGGTGGAAGAGTCAGAGTAGGAGGTAGTCAACACAGTTTTTGGGATTTTTTATTTGAGGAGGCGGCACCCAAATGAAATGAATGGCAAATAGAGTTGAATACTGGCTGGGGGCAGCTGGTATAGTTGTCTAGTCAGCCAAAGGTATGGACAAGTCCTGTGGAATCCACGCCTGGTTCATTTTAAGGAATGTTAGCTTCTCTACATTGGATATGGACAGGCAGATGTGCCTGTCTGTAATAACACCCCCTGCCATGCTAAACACATGTTCCGACAGTACACTTGCCGCTGGGAAGGCCAACACCTCAAAGGCATAAAGGGTAAGCTCAGGCCATGTGTCCAATTTGGAGACCCAGTAGTTAAATGGGGAAGACCCTTTAATTAGTACGTGGAGACATGTGGGCAATAGTGTTGCGCAAACATTCTTGGTTAAGGTGTTATCCGAGCTTGCTTGGGTGCTAATAGAGTATCTACAGCGTGCTCGAAAAATATGTTCACGTCGCCACTGCTGCATGTCTCATGGCTGTTAGACAGCAGCACCACATGCATGGATTGTCTGTTTGTTAGGCAATCTCTCCATATGTTGCAGCTATCTAACAGCCGCGAGACATGCAGCCTTGGCGACGCAAGCATATTTTTCGAGCACGCCGAAGATACTCTGTTAGCACCCGAGCGTGCTTGGATAACATATTATTCGAGCACGTTCGCGCAACACTAGTGGACAAGTACTATTCCATCATGTTGCTGTAACGCTGCCTCCTGCTAATACAGACTGTGTCAGACGCTGGTGCCGGGTGTTATAGCATTCTCATAAAGTTTTGCCACATTTTGGCGATGCTAACCCTGCCTTCTGAGGTGGTGGCGGTGCACCAGCTGCATTGGCGTCTTCTTCCCTCACCTCTGCCTTGTTCTTCCACTGAGCTCCTGCTGTCAGGTGGGAAAGCCATCAGTATTTTCTCTACCAATGTGTGCTTGTATTCACGCAATTTGCAATCCCATTCCAGTAACGGAATTTATAATGGTATGTTGTCCTTGCAGCGGGGATCCAGCAGGATAGCCACCCAGTAATCAGTACTGTTAAGAATACGGGCAACTCGGCGGTCATTGCGCAGGTACAGCAGTATGTATTGGATAATGTGTGCCAGGCTGCCCAGAGGCAATAACAATCAAGAAGGAAAGAATTGTGCGGTGTTAGGGAAGCGCTAGAACAACTAGACAGGGAATTAAGGTTATAAAACACAAACATTTTATTGTTTAATACTCTCTCTAACGCCACGACTCGTTTCGATAGCAGAAGCTATCTTCCTCAGGTAGATCCTGCCATCGAAACGCGTCGTGGCGTTATGGAGTGTATTAAACAATAAAAGGTTTGTGTTTTATAACCTTAATTCCCTGTCTAGTTGTTCTAGCGCTTCCCTAACACTGCACAATTCTTTCCTTCTTGATTGCTAATCTCCCTTGTGGAGAGCAGTGAAAGCTGCTCTGTTTACAACTAGCTTACTACAGGACCTGCCGTGATGTCATTGTGGAAAGCCCACTTCGGTCACACAGTCCCGGTCATATAACTGCTGAAACAGGAAGAAACTCCTTACAGCAGTCCCTGTTAAGCTGCGGTCATCATATAGACTCCCACTTGGAAGCGTTTTCCCTTGTTGTGCGGGGCTCCTTGGCACAACAGGACCAGGTGAGTGGTCACAACATCTCCCCCTTCCCCCCCCCCCCCAAACCTCAGGCTCTTCACCATTGGCGCTCCAGCTGTTTTTGTTTTCCAGAGGCAATAACAAGCTGTACTCGGTGGGAGGTGTATCATCTGGGTACTCTGTTTTCCCCCAGTTATGCTCCAGGGATACCCGTGAGCTGCTCTAGGTTCCACCCTGCTGAGAACACAGTTTTTCCTCCTCATCCTGCCAAACTGTCCCCTGGCTGTGCAGCTGGGTACCTGGCTGCTGTTGGGACAGTATCCCACCCTCCAAGCCATGTGTGGATAACAGGCCGGATAACAGTGTGAATTGGCCGTCCTCGTCCTGCTCCTCTTCCTCTTGTGCCACCACCCCATCCATCATCACCTGAATTGTTTTTTTCCAACAGGCATAGAAGTGGTATAGTAACGCTGATGATGGTATCATCAGTGTGCGCCATATTGGTGGAGTATTCAAAGAAGCGCAATGCGGCACACACGTCCCACATGCAGTCCCACTCATTGGTGGTGAAGTGGTGTTGTTCTGCAGATCGACTCACCCGTGTGTGCTGCAACTGAAACTCCATTATTGCCTGCTGCTTGCACAGTCTCTCCAGCATATGCAAGGTGAAGTTCCACCTTGTTGGTACGTCACATATGAGGCAGTGAGTAGGAACACAGAAGAAACCTTGCAGCCGAACAGCAGCAAGGTGAGAACGCCAAAAGTGCACACACTGCACACACTTTCAGCAGCAGCTCTGACATATGTGGGTAGTTTTTCAGGAAGCTCTGCACCACCAAGTTAAGCACATGCTCCATGCAAGGAATGTGCATTAAGCTGGCCAGGCCCAAAGCTGCTACAAGATGTCGCCCATTATCGCACACCACCAGGCCGGGCTTGAGGTTCACCGGCACCAACCACTCATCTGACTGCTGTTTGATCCCCATCCATAGCTCCTGCACGTTGTGGGATTTGTCCCCAAATAGAGGAGTTTCAGAACAGCCTGCTGTCGTTTCCCCCTGGCTGTTCTGAAGTTGGTGGTGCAGGTCTTACTGTGCCCAGATGAGTAGGCTGTGGAGGAGGCAACCTGGACAGAGAAACATCCAGCGATCCTCGGTGGTGGTAGGACATGGGCTAGAACGCCTTCCACCTCTGTCCCAGCCGCTACTTAATTTGCCCAGTGGACAGTGAAGGAGATGTGTGTCCAAGGATTCACATCCAGTTGAAGTTTCTGCTAGCGTCGGCAGACCGCTCACCCGCACTGACCACCACTCACATGGGCCTGGTATACTGTATATATATATATATATATATATATATATATATATATATAGATATATAGATATATATATATATATATATATATATATATACACATTGTGCATGCATTTACACATTAGACACAAATACCCATAACACATGAATATACAGGTGCATCTCACTAAATTAGAATATCATCAAAAAGTTAATTTATTTCAGTTCTTCAATACAAAAAGTGAAACTCATATATTATATAGAGTCATTACAAACAGAGTGATCTAATTCAAGTGTTTATTAGAGATGAGCGTTGTTCGACTCGAACTGTTCGCCAATCTCAAATTCGAGCTGTTTTGGGCAGTGTTCGAGCCGTTTGGCGAACACGAACGATTTGAGAAAAATTCGGCTGTTCGAGGTTTTGTTCGATAACTGTTCGTGCACCAAAATCATAACTGGATTTTTTCTCAGTAATGATGAAAATTAATGTTAATACGCAGTTTGAGCGTACAGCGGGGCGGGGGGAGGGGCAGGGGATGGATCTCTGCAGGAATAATGAAGATCTCCATTTTTTTTTCTCTTTCCCGCATTTACAGTGGGGAGGTGCAATCTGTCAGCCTATCAGCAGCACACACACGGAGCGAAGTGCTTTTTTTCACACAAGCAAAGGCATGTGTCATTGGCAGTGTATGTCACATGTCCTTGCCCTATAAGACCCAGCCATTTTCCCCATCGCCACCATTTTCTCACTGCTGCAGCTGCATGTTAGACGGCACCGCTGCTGCTGTGTGCGCTATACCTTGTTAATTTCAAGCCAATTTTCGCACAAATCTACAGATAGCTTAGGAGTAGGGAATAGTTGTGATTGCAGTCCTTTTTAAGGACTAGGTTACAGCATTTCCTACGACTTTTATCAGGCTGGTCAGTGCTCTTAAATAGATAGGTTGTGGGAGTAAAGACTAATTGTAATTGCAGTCCTGAATCTAGCAAAGCTAATTCTTTTTGGCCTATTGCAGAGTGTGTTAGTCAGTGGAGTAGCCTATCTGTGTTGCAAGATACACCACCTGTGTATAGAATACCAATTTTTTTACTGCACCTAGTGAAGTAAAACCTTTTGGGCATAGCATCATTCTATTAGTCCATCTATACTGACCTCCATAAGGTTGCAAATTGAATATAATTTTTTTCTGCATCTAGCTCTGAAAAAATATTTGTCCTTCTAGCAGTGTGTGGGACTTGTTTGACTAGTCCATCTATACTGACCTCCATCAGGTTGCAAATTCAAAATAATTTTTTGTCTGCATCTAGCTCTGAAAAAATATTTGGGCTTCTAGCAATGTGTGGGACTTGTTCTATTAGTCCTTCTATACTGACCTCCATCAGGTTGCAATTTAAAAATATTTTTTTGTCTGCATCTAGCTCTGAAAAAATATTTGGCCTTCTAGCAGTGTGTGGGACTTGTTCTATTAGTCCATCTATACTGACCTCCATCAGGTTGCAAATTAAAAATAATTTTTATCTGCATCTAGCTCTGAAAAAATATTTGGGCTTCTAGCAGTGTGGGACTTGTTCTATTAGTCCATCTATACTGACCTCCATCAGGTTGCAAATTAAAAATATTTTTTTCTCTGCATCTAGCTCTGAAAAAATATTTGGCCTTCTAGCAGTGTGTGGGACTTGTTCTATTAGTCCATCTATACTGACCTCCATCAGGTTGCAAATTGAATATAATTTTTTTCTGCATCTAGCTCTGAAAAAAATATTTGTCCTTCTAGCAGTGTGTGGGACATGTTCTACTAGTCCATCTATACTGACCTCCATCAGGTTGCAAATTCAAAATAATTTTTTGTCTGCATCTAGCTCTGAAAAAATATTTGGCCTTCTAGCAGTGTGTGGGACTTGTTCTATTCGTCCATCTATACTGACCTCCATCAGGTTGCAAACTGAATATAATTTTTTTCTGCATCTACCTCTGAAAAAATATTTGGGCTACTAGCAGTGTGTGGGACTTGTTTTATTAGTCCATCTATACTGACCTCCATCAGGTTGCAAACTGAATATAATTTTTTTCTGCATCTACCTCTGAAAAATATTTGGGCTTCTAGCAGTGTGTGGGACTTGTTTTATTAGTCCATCTATACTGACCTCCATCAGGTTGCAAATTAAAAATTATTTTTATCTGCATCTAGCTCTGAAATAATATTTAGCCTTCTATCAGTGTGTGGGACTTGTTCTATTAGTCCATTTATACTGACCTCCATCAGGTTGCAAATTAAAAATAATTTTTTGTCTGCATCTAGCTCTGAAAAAATATTTGGCCTTCTAGCAGTGTGTGGGACTTGTTCTATTAGTCCATCTATACTGACCTCCATCAGGTTGCAAATTGAATATAATTTTTTTCTGCATCTAGCTCTGAAAAAATATTTGTCCTTCTAGCAGTGTGTGGGACTTGTTCTACTAGTCCATCTATACTGACCTCCATCAGGTTGCAAATTAAAATTATTTTTTTTTCTGCATCTAGCGCTGAAAAAATATTTGTCCTTCTAGCAGTGTGTGGGACTTGTTCTACTAGTCCATCTATACTGACCTCCATCAGGTTGCAAATTAAAAATAATTTTTATCTGCATCTAGCTCTGAAAAAATATTTGTCCTTCTAGCAGTGTGTGGGACTTGTTCTACTAGTCCATCTATATTGACCTCCATCAGGTTGCAAACTGAATATAATTTTTTTCTGCATCTACCTCTGAAAAAATATTTGGGCTTCTAGCAGTGTGTGGGACTTGTTTTATTAGTCCATCTATACTGACCTCCATCAGGTTGCAAATTAAAAATAATTTTTATCTGCATCTAGGTCTGAAAAAATATTTGGCCTTCTAGCAGTGTGTGGGACTTGTTCTATTAGTCCATCTATACTGACCTCCATCAGGTTGCAAACTGAATATAATTTTTTTCTGCATCTACCTCTGAAAAAATATTTGGGCTTATAGCAGTGTGTGGGACTTGTTCTATTGGTCCATCTATACTGACCTCCATCAGGTTGCAAATTCAAAATAATTTTTTGTCTGCATCTAGCTCTGAAAAAATATTTGGCCTTCTAGCAGTGTGTGGGACTTGGTCTATTAGTCCATCTATACTGACCTCCATCAGGTTGCAAATTGAATATAATTTTTTTCTGCATCTAGCTCTGAAAAAATATTTGTCCTTCTAGCAGTGTGTGGGACTTGTTCTACTAGTCCATCTATACTGACCTCCATCAGGTTGCAAATTCAAAATAATTTTTTGTCTGCATCTAGCTCTGAAAAAATATTTGGCCTTCTAGCAGCGTGTGGGACTTGTTCTATTAGTCCATCTATACTGACCTCCATCAGGTTGCAAACTGAATATAATTTTTTTCTGCATCTACCTCTGAAAAAATATTTCGGCTTCTAGCTGTGTGTGGGACTTGTTCTATTAGTCCATCTATACTGACCTCCATCAGGTTGCAAATTGAATATAATTTTTTCTGCATCTAGCTCAGAAAATATATTTGGGCTTCTAGCAGTGTGTGAGACTTGGTCTATTAGTCCATCTATACTGACCTCCATCAGGTTGCAAATTGAATATAATATTTTTCTGCATCTAGCTCTGAAAAAATCTTTGGCCTTCTAGCAGTGTGTGGGACTTGTTCTATTAGTCCGTCTATACTGACCTCCATCAGGTTGCAAACTGAATATAATTTTTTTCTGCATCTACCTCTGAAAAAATATTTGGGCTTCTAGCTGTGTGTGGGACTTGTTCTATTAGTCCATCTATACTGACCTCCATCAGGTTGCAAATTGAATATAATTTTTTTCTGCATCTAACCCAGCCAATAGTTTTGGCCTAATACCACAGTTTGGCCACTCAGCTCTGCTCGGTTCCCATCCATTGTTTTTTTGTGCAAACAACTCCAGAGTTGTGAATTAGTTAACCACCAAAATGAGTGGAAAAAGGCTTGCTGCTGGTGGAAAGGGGAATAGGCGTGTTGGGAAGGGGAAAAAAGGTTGTGTCCGTGGGGTAGGTGTTAAAGCAACAGCAACATCTGCAGAAGAAAGACCATCTTCCAGCCAAACTAAAATGTCTACTTCTTTTAGCGGACAATGTGATAAGATCCCTTTCTTACGGCCACGCCAATCGCTACAAATTCCAGATGAGGCACAAAAACAGCAGGTGCTTCAACGAATATCAAGTTTTCCTTTAAGTGGGCTCTCCTCCACATCAACTTCAACATCACAAATACTCCAGTCCTCAAAGGTGTCACCCCAATCGCACTTGCTTCCTCACAGCTCCCAAATCTCCAGCTGCCCGTCTGAGTATAAGGTAGAACAGATGGTTGAGTCTGCAGAGCTGTTTACTCATACTATAGACTGGGAATCAGAGGTCGGCTCCAGCGCTTCTGTGAATCCAGACGAGGAAATGATCTGCACTGATGCCCAGAATCTTTATGAGTCGGATCCAGGACCAGACGCTGAAGGTTCTGACCATAATGTAGACCCTCATTCCCAAACTGTAACTCCTGTTGGTGGAGACAATGAGGAAGACGATGATGAGACTCAAATACCTGATTGGAGCGACAACTTTAGATTTTTGTCAGGGCAGCAACAGGTTGGCTCTGAGGACGACGGGTGTGATAACGCACTGGGTGATGATGATGAGGTTGGAGATCCCACTTACTCTCAACCCACAGTCAGCCAAGAGATGAGGTCAGCAGAGGAGGTGGAGGAGAATGCTAGTGACGACGAGGTCAGGTTGCGCCTTCCTGGACAGAGACGTAGCACTGGAAGCACGTCAACAACTGCATCCTCAAACACAACTCTGCCTCTCACCACAAGTTGTGGTTGCTCTGCAGGTCGCATGGGTGCTAAGCCTTGCATAGCCTGGGCATTTTTTCAGATCGATAAAGATGACCCAACTCGTGTTATCTGTAACATTTGTCAGCAAAATCTAAGTAGAGGCCAAAAAATACATAGTTTGAGTACTTCATGCATGAACCGGCACATGGACATGAAGCATAAGTTGCAGTGGGAAGCTCACTGTGCTACAATGCGGCCTAGCCGGCCGGGCCAACCACCGTCTGCCATATCTTGTGCATCCGCGGCCTCTTCATCCTCTGTGACTGGGGGGACAGCGGTCACACCTGTTTTGGGGCGCAGACCTGCCACCTCTTTACCCGCAACAGCCAGCGTGATTGGCAGGTCATCATTTTCTATGGAGGTGGTAACACCAGCTGGTGTTGAGCGCTGTCCGACATCGATAGCACCACCTTTGGATCAAGGCAACCTAACATGTCCGCCTGCATCTTCCTCACAGACTGGCAGTTTGCCGGGAACACCCTTATCAACCCCGTCTAAGCACAATAGCCAGCCCTCGGTCCCTCAGATGTGGACAAGTAAAATACCATTTCCTCCTAGCCATGAGAAAGCTAAGAGGTTGAATTTCACCATCTGCAAGCTCTTGGCTACAGAAATGCTGCCTTTCCGCCTGGTGGACACAGAGGATTTTCGAGACCTTATGTCCGTCGCAGTGCCCCAGTACCAGATGCCCAGTCGGCACTACTTCTCAAAGAAAGGTGTGCCTGCGCTCCACCAGCATGTCGCACACAACATCACTGCTTCTTTGAGAAACTCTGTGTGTGACAGGGTGCATTTCACCACAGACACTTGGACGAGTAGGCATGGACAGGGGCGTTACATGTCGCTGACTGGGCACTGGGTAACTATGGTGACAGCAGGACAAGGGGCTGCTGTCCAAGTCTTGCCGTCCCCACGAGTTGTGCGTCAATCCTCTTTATCTCAAAGTTCCTCCACTGCTTCTGCCTCCTCAACCTCCTCTCGGTCCTCTACCTGCACCCAAAGCCTGTCTGGTCATGCCACAAGCTTTCTAACTGCGCAGAAGGGATCCTGCACACCTCCTTACTATGCTGGCAGTAGGGCTCAACGTCATCAGGCGGTTTTTACTTTGAAATGTCTGAGAAATGTGAGTCACACAGCTGACGAGTTATGGTCAGCTCTGGAGAACCAATTTCATGAATGGTTGTCTCCACTGGACCTGAAACCAGGGAAGGCCGTGTGCGACAATGCTGCAAACCTGGGTGCGGCCCTTCGCCGGGGCAATGTCACACACGTGCCTTGTATGGCTCACGTGTTGAAACTGGTTGTCCAGCAATTTTTAGCCCACTATCCCGGACTAGATGGCTTTCTGCAGAGGGCACGGTCGCTGTGTGCTCACTTCCGCCATTCGCATCCCACAGCTCAGCGACTTACAACTCTACAGAAGTCGTTGGGCCTGCCACTTCACCGGCTAAAATGCGATGTGCCTACCCGGTGGAATTCAACTCTGCACATGATGCAGCGACTGTGGCAGCACCGACAAGCCCTGGTGCAATACGTTCTGACGTATAGCCTGGGCCAACGAGATTCAGAGGTGGGGCAAATCACGCTGGAGGAGTGATCTCAGATCAGGGACCTATGCACCCTTCTGCACAGTTTTGAAATGGCGACGAAGATGTTTAGTGCTGACGATGCCATTATCAGCATGACTATTCCGGTGATTTACATGCTGGAGCACATGTTAAACAGAATTCGGAGTCAGGTGGTGGCACAAGAGGAGGTGGAGGAAGTAGAGGAGGAGGAGTTGTATGCGGAAGGGCTAACATCTGCAAGGTCCAGACGGTCGGCAGCACCAAGGCGGCAGGCATGTGAGGGTGGGGGAGATGGTTTTACCAGGGCGCATGGTAGCAGCCAAACTAGTGAGGAAGGTGCAGGAGCCCAGGAAGAAGTGGAGGACGAACTGATGGAAGACTCATCAGATGAGGGAGACCTTGATCACATTTCTGTTGTGCGAGGTTGGGGGGAGAGGACAGAGGAAGGAAGCATGATTGTTACCTCGCCACCAACACAACAGGGACTTGGTGCTCCTGGATGCGCAACACACATGAGTGCCTTCTTGCTGCACTACATGCAACATGACCCTCATATTGTGAGAATTAGAAATAATCCTGACTACTGGGTTGCCACACTGTTAGATCCCCGGTACAAAAGTAAATTTGCAGAAATTATTCCTGCCATAGAAAGGGATGCACGCATGCAGGAGTATCAGCAGAGACTGTTGCAGAATCTTACATGTGCTTTTCCACAAAACACCAGTGGTGCACGTACTGAATCTCACAGTTCCAACTTGCCAACCGTGGGACCGTCGAGTGTTCAGCACTCAAACCGTAACAGAAACACAGTATCTGCTGGTAACATCAATTTTGGGGAATCATTTCACCACTTTTTTAGCCCATCCTTTGCAAGGCCACAGGAGTCAAGAAGTCTGACACATAGTCAACGCCTAGAGACGATGGTACAGGAGTATCTCCAAGTAAACATTGAAGCCATGACTGTGTCACTGGACACTTGCTCTTTTTGGGCTTCCAATCTGGTTAAATGGCCGGAGCTAGCCACTTACGCCTTGGAGATCTTGTCATGCCCCGCAGCCAGCGTTCTGTCTGAACGTGTGTTCAGCGCTGCTGGTGGTGTGCTGACAGATAAGCGCACGCGGCTCTCCACTGATAATGTAGACAGACTCACGTTTATAAAGATGAACAAATCATGGATCCGAAACGACTTTTCTACCCGTGTCATCCTGGGGAGAGTAAAAGCTTGATGATTGGTTAAAATCACCTCACCAACCATTTTAAGCTTTCAAATTACTAATCATGTTTATCTGTATCTTGGCTGGAAAATTATTTGGGCTTTGAAGCAATGTGCAGTACTGATTCTATTAGGCCATCTATACTAAGCTCCACCAGATTTAAAATTACTAATCATGTTTATCTGTATCTTGGCTGGAAAATAATTTGGGCTTTGTAGCAGTGTGCTGTACTGATTCTATTAGGCCATGTATACTAAGCTCCACCAGATTTAAAATTAATAATAATTTTTAGCTGCATCTAGCCCGGAAAATAATTTTGGGGCTCCGAGATGCGCAAGACACATAAGTGCCTTCTTGCTGCACTACCTCCAACATGACCCTCAGATTGTCAGAATTCGAAGTAATCCTGACTACTGGGTTGCCACACTCTTAGATCCCCCACACTCTTCGATCAACCTTTTCATTTTAATAAAGACCAAAAAAATGGTCATTTTTGAAATTATAAGCATTAGCAGGTTATTAGAAACTGAAATCAAACAGTTTTCAACTCAAAACTTTATTCTAGGTGATGTTACATTTGCACATAGGACCCCTTGTTCGAAAGGAGCTTCTGAACTCTCTCGTCCATTGAATTTGTCAGGTTTTGGATGGTTTCTGCTTCAATTGTTTTGCATGAGGACAGAATACCCTCCCAGAGCTGTTGCTTAGATGTGAACTGCCTCCCGCCATCATAGACACTCCTTTTGATGATGCTTCAGAGGTTCTGAATGGGGTAGAGGTCAGGGGAGCATGGGGGTCACACCATAAGTTTGTCCCCTTTTATGCCCATATCAGCCAGAGATGCAGATGTGTTATGTGCAGCATGAGACGGTGCATTATCATGCATAAAAATCATCTTGCTGTGGAATACATGGTTCTTCTTCTTGAACCATGGCAGGAAGTGCTGTTTGAGAAACTCCACATACATTATGGAGTTCATCTTTACCCCTTCAGGGATCCTAAAGGGGCCGACAATCTCTCTCCCCATGATTCCAGCCCAATACATTACTCCACCTCCTCCTTGTTTGCGCTGTAGCCGTGTTTGCGTGGGGTGTCCATCAACCAGCCATCCTCCAGTCCATCCTTCTGGACCATCGAGCGTTGCACGGCACTCATCCGTGAACAAAACAGTTTTGAAATCAGTCTTCATGTAATGTTTGGCCCACTGGAGCCGTTTCTGCTTGTGTGAAGTGGATAGAGGAGGTCAACAGGATGGCGTATGCACAGCTGCAAACCTCTGAAGGACCCTGCATCTTGTTGTTCGGGGGACGTTGGAGGCAACAACAGCTTCAAAAACTTGTCTGCTGCTATGACAAGGCTTTTTTGCCACTGCTCTTTTAACCGACGTAATTGCCTGTAGGAAAGAGTCCTCAATTTGCCCTTATCAGCACGCACACGTGTGTACTGTGAATCAGCTACATACTTCTTTATTGCCAAGACACTTCATCCTGATCATCGCACAATGTTGATTGTAGTCATGCCTTGACCTAAACACTCAACAATTTGTTGCTTCTCAGCAGCTGACACATCCTTTTTCTTTCCCATTTTGGCAGAAAATGTAGGCTGCTTAATAGTGGGACAGCCTTCTTAAGAAGTCTTGCCTTTCATTGGACACACCTGCCAAACTAATTAGCACAGGTGTCTGCAATTGCTTACAGTGATATAAAGAGCCCTGACACACATCACCATCAATGAGTTTAACTGACAAACAAACAAATTCTTCCCTTATCACTCCTAAACACTTTTTGCATAACAATTTGGAACACAGTGTACATGTGCTTTTCCACAAAACACCAGTGGTTCACGTAGTGAATCTTACAGTTCTAACTTGCCAACCGTGGTCTGTATGGAGTTGTTCAATAAAGGGCCCAAAATTAAGATAACATAGATGGGAGAGGTCTCTATGAATAGGAATTCCTAAGTATTTGATACCCTGTGAGGGCCAGGCAAAGGGAAAGTTGGACTGGATGTAATCCTGTATGGATTTGGGGAGGGAGACATCGAGGGCCTCAGACTTCGCTGCATTGATTTTAAAATTTGACCATGTAACAAAGTGATCTATTTCAGCCATAACAGCAGGGATGGATATATGTGATTGAGTGATATATACTAGGACATCATCAGCAAATAGAGAGCACTTGTACTCGGTGCCTCCCACCTCAATCCACCTAATATTGGGGTTATGGCGAATTGATGAGAGCAGGTGCTCCGTCACTAGGATGTATAAGAGAGGGGACAGAGGACATCCCTGCCTTGTCCCATTGGTGATTATGAAAGGTGATGAAAATGTTCTGACGCGCCCCCTGGGCCTTGGGACACCTGGAGCCGGACCCTTTATGGTGGATGCTGGTGGTTGTAGTCTCCGTGGCGGCGACCCGGTTCCGTGGCTCAGGGCGGTCAAACCAGTGGCGCAACTATTTATGTGGTTTTGATGTTTAAATGTCCGACTATGCCACCCGTGGATTGCGGTCAGAGTGAACCGCCGCTGCAGGGCAGACCGCTGAGGCTGGTGTGGGTGCAGCAGAGCGTAGCATAACTCCCCACGGGAGGAGTATAGCCTCAGGGCAGTGTATGCGGAGGATGGGGGTGATGGTGCAGGGCAGCAGCAGTAACGACACGGAGTCAGTGATGCAGTCCAGGGCCTTTACTCACAGTTCTTATTATCCAGACCACGTCTGCAGGTAACGGCTGTCCACGTCGTACTGTGCTCACCAGGTGAGGGGCTCAGACAACTCCCAGATAACTTTGGAGCGCATCACAGGACCCCCTTTGTGTGTCCTTTGTCTGGCTTTTCTTACCAAACCTTCTGTCCTGCTGCCTCGGGCCTCCTCTTGGTAAACTTGGCGCCAGTTTCCCTGACCCTATGTGGTGCCTTCCTAGTGGGTGTAGCGAGGGGCTGCGCCACATAAAATGTCACAGCCTCCGGTTTCTAGCTGAGGGTCGTTTCCCGCCTCCACTAGTTTCGGGGAACGGTCTCCCCCTTTGGCCTGACCCCTCCACGCAGGTGGATTCGGGCGTGCGGTGGCGACTCGCCCGTCCGCACCCCTGGGTTCCCTTCGTTCCTCGTTCCTGGAGCCTTCTCCGCTCCTCTTCCTTCCTTCTCCCTCTTCCAGGCCTGGGCCTCTGTTACTAGTCCCGCCTCCGGAGCAGAGCTCATGCAGAGCCCCTGCTCCCTGTCACTTCTGCTCAGACTTCTCTGCACTGAACTAAGATGGTGCCCACCTTTTATACTCCCTTCTCAATGCACCCAGGAACTGCTTCCTCCCTGCTCCTGCACTACAGGGTTCCCCTTCCTCAGTGTTCCCTCCCCCCACTCCAGCCAGGGACAGGGACTGTCGTGCCCATCTCAGGGGCATATTGGTCGCCCTGCCCCACGGCAATGTGGTGTAATGCATGCAGGTGTCGGGTCCTGATCCACACTCCATCCTTACCTGAGAGTGAGATATCACACCTCTGGGTGAGGTGCAATACCTCTGTAGCAACCGAGCCCTCAGGGTGCTACAGTTCCATTTATCTTCAGCCTAGGTGACGGATTGCGATACAGGGCCGTGATTTTGGCTATAAAAGGGTCCCCTAGACCCCTACCCCAAACTTTTTAAGAGAATAATATATGGCGTGCCGGGAGACTCTATGGAATGCTTTCTCAGCATCCAACGAGAGTATCTAATTACAAATTTTTAGCTGCATCTAGCCCAGGAAATACTTTGTGCCTAGTAACAGTGTCTGCTATTCAGCGGATTATCCCGGCTGTTAAGCAAGCTACACCACCTGCAGTTTGGACACTTAATTTTTTCAAAGGAAATGCTTCGGGACCACGGGATACTCAGTGAAGAGCATCAGGAGGCACCCCAAGGCATAGGGGCTGGGACTGGCAGTAGGATGCCTTGCGGTGGACAGCCGAGCTCGATCCTTATAAAAGCTTTTTAACTGCAGCAGCTTTAGTGGACGCTACTGGAGCTGGAATTACGCGGCTGCTGGCATGAGATTTGCCCTCCATTAGATCCTTGTAAATGGATTTAAAGTGTATTCATTCAAATTAGAGAGACAATTTAAATTAAAAAGCTTAGAGCTGCCTCCACCACAGGGGGGCTCGCTCGACCCACCAGCGGACAGGCACCAGTATTGGGAGAGGGGGGCTGGCCGTCAGGGTTCACCGCGGCTCTTGCACAAACCCGGCGACATGGAGGTGGCACGGGCAGGAGCCGACTGGCCGTGTCAGCTTCTCACTTTTTGGATTTTAGAAGGGCATGACATGCCTATATCTGTGTCTCCCCCTCCTTTTACTCCTCCACCTCTTTTCTTTTCACATGACTATATGTACTTGTCACTTTTCCATGTGTTAGTTATGTCTTCTGAGCAGTTTGTCAGCTTTTGGACACCTTTGAAGGTGTTTTCTATGTGTTTCTATGTGTTTTTGTTTGCCTGCCATTGGTTTTAACGGTGTTCGAAGGTGTTCGACGAACAGTTCGGCGAACACACGGGTGTTCGACGAACCGAACCGAACTCGAACACTACGGGGGTGGCTCAACACTAGTGTTTATTTCTGTTAATATTGATGATTATGGCTTACAGCCAATGAAAACACAAAAGTCATTATCTCAGTAAATTAGAATACTTTATAACAACAACTTGAAAAATGTTTTTAAAATCCGAAATATTGGCCTACTGAAATATATGTTCAGTAAATGCACTCAATACTTGGTCGGGGCTCCTTTTGCATCAATTGCTGCATCAAAGCGGCGTGGCATGAAGGCGATCAACCTGCGGCACTGCTGAGGTGTTATGGAAGGCCAGGTTGCTTTGATAGCAGCCTTCAGCTCATCTGCATTGTTGGGTCTGGTGTCTCTCATCTTCCTCTTGACAATAACCCCATAGATTCTCTATAGTGTTATGGTCAGGCGAGTTTGCTGGCCAATCAATCACAGTGATACTGTTGTTTTTAAACCAGGTATTGGTACTTTTGGCACTGTGGACAGGTGCCAAGTCCTGCTGGAGAATGAAATTTCCATCTCCAAAAAGCTTGTCGGCAGAGGAAAGCATGAAGTGCTCTAAAATTTCCTGGTAGTCGACTGCGCTGACTTTGGTCTTGATAAAACACAGTTGACCTACACCTGCAGATGACATGGCTCCCCAAACCATCACTGATTGTGGAAACTTCACACTAGACCTCAAGTAGCTTGGATTGTGTGCCTCTCCACTCTCCCTCCAGACTCTGGGACCTTGATTTCCAAATGAAATGCAAAATTTACTTTGCATTTACTTAGTGTCAATGACTGCCTTCTGGACATCTGTCAAGTCAGCAGTCTTCCCCACAATTGTAAAGCCTACTGAAACAGACTAAGGGACCTTTTTAAACGCTTAGGAAGCCTTTGCAGGTGTTTTTTGTTTATTATTCCAATTTACTGAGATAATGACTTTTGTGTTTTCATTGGCTGTAAGTCATAATCATCAACATTAACAGAAATAAACACTTGAAATAGGTCACTCTGTTTGTAATGACTGTATGTAATATATGAGTTTCACTTTTTGTATTGAAGAACTGAAATAAATTAACTTTTTGATGATATTCTAATTTAGTGAGATGCACTTGTACATAGTACACGGGTAAGCACAAGTATATATAAATTAAGCATGTACACATTACACACGCATATGCACATTACTCACATATGTACATATATACACACTTACATGTTAAATCTTTCAAAAAGCCCATTCTGCATGATGAAATCTTTAAGGCATATAACACTGTAGAGTCCCGACTCCATATAAGTTGAAATAAGGTGAGGAAAAATATTAATTCAATACTGATCAGGCTTTGTTTTAAGTCCCTAGTATAATAGGAGGCAGCAAAAATTTTCCTCATAAGCCAATTAGTTTAGGTAGCAAATCAAAACAAAATGATTATTAAGGACTTCTACTAGCCTGAAAAAAATTAGGAAGCAAAACCTGCAAAGAAAATCATGGCATGCAATATAAGAGATGTAGATGCTCATGGCAAGTACATTTTTTTGACTCTACACAAGTCACTAGTGCAGCTAAACTTAGAATATTATGTATCATTTTGGTCACCTGTGTATAAATATAGCTGAACTAGAGCGGGTGCAGAAAAGAGCAACCAAGGTTATTAAAGGAATAAGTGGACTGCAATACTAAGACAGGTTACCAAACACTCAGTTTGGAAAAATTAAGGCTTAGGGGCGATGTTATTACAATGTAAAATATGAGTGGACAGTACAGAGATCTATATAATGATCTTTTTACGAGGTGCTGCTGATAAGTTTTTGGCTTTACCCAGAAAGAAACGAGATATGAAGATGAAACTTTACATTAAGTCTTTGGCTTTACCCAGAAAGAAACGAGATAGGAAGATGAAACTTTACATTAAGTCTTTGGCTTTACCCAGAAAGAAATGAGATAGGAAGATGAAACTTTACATTTATTCAACATACTCTCCACTGATGTCAACACACTTCTTACATCGGTATTTCAAGTTCTGTAAGCCTTGCGAAAAAAAAGGATTTCGGTTGTGCCTCAAACCAGTCATCTGTAGCAGCCAAGGCATCAGAAATGGTGTGAAATTTGGTACCCTTGAGGTATTTCTTCAGGTTTGGAAACAAATGATAGTCGGAGGGAGCTAGATCTGGTGAATAAGGTGGGTTGTCAACCAGCTGGAAGCCTAGCTCAACCAGTTTTGCCGTGGCCGCTTATGCAGTGTGAGTGGAGGCGTTGTCTTGCAGGAACAAGATTCCTTTGGAAAGCTTGCCGCACCTTTTGGCCTTCAGAGCTGCCTTCAATTGGTCCAAAAGTTCAATGTAATACCTTGCATTGATGATGGAACCATTTTGAAGGTAGTCCACTAGCAGCACACCCTCCTTATCCCAGAACACAGACACCATCACCTTAGTGGCTGATTTTTGCACCATGAACTTATTTGGACGAGGAGAACCACTGTGCCTCCAATCTTTTGACTGCTCCTTGATTTCAGGGTCATACAAATAAATCCAGGTCTCATCCATAGTGACCACTCGATCCAGGAAGTTCTTGTCAGTCCGGAAACGCTGACAAATGGACCGGGAAGTTTTCACTCGCATGCTTTTCAGATCTGTTGTCAAACACTTGGGAACCCACTTTGCAGATAGCTTCTTCATGTTCAAATGTTCATGGATAATGACACAAACACATTCATGAGAAATCCCCATGATGTCTGCTATTCTTTTAGCTGAAATTCGCCGATTCTCCAGTATGAGGTTGTGCACAGCATCAACGATCTCCGGAACAACAACCACTCTTGGTCGTTCAGGACGTTCCTCATCACTGGTGCTGAAGTGGCCAGTTTTAAATTTGGCAACCGAGTTCTTAACTGTAGAATATGAAGGGCATTGATCCCCCAATGTGTATGACATATCACCATGAATATCCTTCGCGGAGTTTCCTTGCAGAAACAAGAATTGTATCACTCCTCTGCTCTCATTTGCTGTGAGTATCGCCTTAGACTCCGCCATTTTGTTTTCCCGCGTGCCTAGATCACTGTTGCCATAAGCTACAAACACAAAATTTTGAAAACATATATTAGATACATAAGGCTTTCATGTGATGTTACATTCGTTACCATAGAAACAAAAAAAGAGCACAAAGCCAAAGACTTATCAGGCCTGCAATAATGACAAGGTGGCATCCTCTTTGTTTAGAGGAAAGAAGGTTTATTTATCATCATGGATCCTTTAAGTGCGAGCCGTGATATTATGGAACTCTTGGCCTCAACATATTTTAATAGTTAATTCACTAAACAAGTTCTAAGAGGGACTGGATATCTTTTTTTAAAAAACATAGTACAGTTTATGGCTACTAGATTCTGGTGATATAGGACATTGATCCAGGGAACTAGTCTGATTGCTGTATGTAGAGTCGGGAACGAGTATTTCTCTTAATTTGGTGCAAATAGCATCTACTTCATGAGATTTTTACCTTAACCCTATAACGCATGACCATAAAAATCTACATTTTCACATACCTGGGGCCTTTTAGGCCCATGTGCAAATAACATGGAATAACTCAAACAAAAATGACAAACAACTATATACCTGAGGAATACCTAGAGTTTCAAAATTCTAACTAAAGTAATCTTGCAGAAAATAGAAAACAATTAACAGGGCGGGCCTGCGAGGCCCCAGGTATGCGTTCTAGGGTTAATCTGGATCAATACATTATAAGTTGAATTTGATGGAGTTGAGTCTTCTTTCATCCTTAAAACTATGAAACAGAGTTGAATGCACATACAGTGCATTGTGAAAGTATTTGGCCCCCTTGAACTTTTCTACCTTTTCCAACATTTCTGGCTTCAAACATAAAGATATAAAATTCTAACTTTTTTGGGAAGAATCAACAACAAGTGGGACACAATCGTGAAGTGGAACAAAATTTATTGGATATTTTAAACTTTTTTAACAAATTAAAAACTGAAAAGTGGGGCGTACAATATTATTCGGCCCCTTTACTTTCAGTGCAGCAAACTCACTCCAGAAGTTCAGTGAGGATCTCTGAATGATCCAATGTTGTCCTAAATGACTGGTAATGATAAATAGAATCCACCTGTGTGTAATCAAGTCTCCCTATAAATGCACCTGCTCTGTGATAGTCTCAGGTAGTGTTGAGCCACCCCCGTAGTGTTCGGGTTCGATTCGGTTCGTCGAACACCGGGATGTTCGAGGAACTGTTCGTCGAACTGTTCGTCGAACACCTTAGAACACCGTCGAACACCGTTAAAACCAATGGCAGGCAAACAAAAACACATAGAAACACATAGAAAACACCTGCAAAGGTGTCCAAAAGCTGACAAACTGCTCAGAAGACACTCTCTTTAAAAAAGCCGGCCAGCAAATTCAGCAGCGGCATACACCGGTACCCGACAATTTAGACAAGAAGGAATAGAGCATCACACATAGATTAGATAGATAGAAACATGTCAGTCACACATATAAGAAGCACAGTGACAGTGTTGGTTACTGCACTTGTCATTTAGTGTAAAGGATTTATTAAAAAAAATATTAGTGTTTTCATGCACCGTCTCTTTAAAAAAGCCGGCCGGCAATTCAGCATCTGTACCCGACAATTTAGAACAGAAAGAATAGAGCTTCACACATAGATTAGATAGATAGAAACATGTCAGTCACATATATAATAAGTACAATGATAGTGTTGCTTACTGTACTTGTCATTTAGTGTAAAGGATTTATTTAAAAAAATAATAGTGTTTTCATGCACTGTCTCTTTAAAAAAGCCGGCCGGCAATTCAGCAGCGGTACCCGACAATTTAGAACAGAAAGATAGAGCATCACACATAGATTAGATAGATAGAAACATGTCAGTCACATATATATGAAGTACAGTGATAGTGTTGGTTACTGTACTTGTCATTTAGTATTAAAATAAAGGATTTATTATTAAAAAAATTGGCGTGGGGTTCCCCTTAATTTTAGGCTCTAGCGGAGGTTAAGCAGACGGCTGGGGCAGATGTTTGAAGCCTGGGAAGGGGGTAATACCCACGGAGCTTCCCAGGCTACTAATATCAGCCCCCAGCTGAATACATAGCCTTTACTAGCTATTAAAATGGGGGACCCCCCAAAAAAAATGACGTGGGGTCCCCCCTAATTTAATAGCTAGCAAAGGCTAGGCAGACAGCTGGGGGCTGATATTAATAGCCCAGGAAGGGAGCCATGAATATTGGCCCCCTCCCAGGCTAGAAACACCAGCCGTCAGCCGCCCCAGAAATGGCGCATTCATAGGATGCGCCAATTCTGGCACTTAGCCTCGCTCTTCCACGCTGCCCTGGTGTGGTGGCAGGGGGTAATAGGGTTGGGGTTGATGTCAGCTTATAATGCCAGCTGACATCAAGCCCAGGTTAGTAATGGAGAGGCGTCTATAAGACACCGCCATTACTAACCCCATAGTCAAAGTTAAAAAAAACACAAACACCCAGAATAAAGTCCTTTAATTGAAATAAAGACACAATCCTTTATTGTTCTAAATTAAACCATACTTACCGTCACGCCCATTCCAGCTGAAGCCAACGATCTCCTGCAATAAAAGAAAAATAATAAAGCAACCTCATCCTTACCTTTCCATGGTTCCCACGACAGCTTCAGCTCTGCTACATCGAGATGACAGGCTGGACCGCAGCAGAACGCTGCCATCCAGCCTGTCATCCCGCAGACACTGAGAAGCGCAGGCTTGCTTGCGCTGCTCAGCGTCTCTCTGTGACGACATCCAGAGGAGCCGAGTTCATGTCCAATGAACTCGGCTCACCTCATGCACGTCACTGACAGCGTGGGAAAATTCTCACGCTGAAGCGCTGATTGCAGGAGAATTTTCCCACGCTGTCAGTGACGTGCAGGAGGTGAGCTGAGTTCATTGGACATGAGCTCACCTCATGCACATCACTGACAGCGTGGGAGAATTCTCCTGCACTCAGCACTTCAGCGTGAGAATTTTCCCACGCTGTCAGTGACGTGCATGAGGTGAGCCGAGTTCATTGGACATGACCTCGGCTCATCTGGATGCCGTCACAGCGAGACAGTGAGGAGCGCAAGCATGCCTGCGCTTCTCAGTGTCTGCGGGATGACAGACTGGATGGCAGCGTTCTGCTGCGGTCCAGCCAGTCATCTCGATGTAGCTGAGCTGAAGCTGTCGTGGGAACCATGGAAAGGTAAGGATGAGGTTGGTTTATTATTTTTCTTTTATTGCAGGAGATCGTTGGCTTCAGCTGGAATGGGTGTGATGGTAAGTATGATTTAATTTAGAACAATAAAGAATTGTGTCTTTATTTCAATTAAAGGACTTTATTCTGGGTGTTGTGTTTTTTTTAAATACTTTACTAGAAATTCATGGCGGTCATGTCTAATACTGGCGTGACCCCATGAATTTTGGGCTTGGGGCCAGCTGATAATACCAAGCTGGCCCTAACCCCTTTATTACCCAGTGAGCCACCGCACCAGGGCCCTGGATGAGTTGGGTACAGCGCCAGAAGATGGCGCTTCTATGAACGCGCCATTTTCCGGGGTGGCTGCGGACTGCAATTTGTAGCGGGGGGGGGCCCAGAAAGCTTGGGCCTCCCTGCGCTGCAGATTCCAGCCCCCAGCTGCCTAGTTGTACCTGGCTGGACACAAAAATAGGGCGAAGCCCCACGTACTTTTTTTTTAATTATTTCATGAAATTCATGAAATAATTAAGAAAAAAAGGCCTTCCCTATATTGTTGTGTCCGGCCAGGTACAAATAGGCAGCTGGTGGTTGGGGGCAGCCCGTTCCTGCCTGCTGTACCTGGCTGGACACAAATATAGTGCGAAGCCCCACTTCAATTTTTTTTAATTATTTCATGAAATTCATGAAATAATTAAGAAAAAAAGGGCTTCCCTATATTGTTGTGTCCGGCCAGGTACAAATAGGCAGCTGGTGGATGGGGGCAGCCCGTTCCTGCCTGCTGTACCTGGCTGGACACAAATATAGTGCGAAGCCCCACTTCAATTTTTTTAAATTATTTCAGGAAATTCATGAAATAATTTAAAAAAAATTGACGTGGGGCTTCGCACTATATTTGTGTCCAGCCAGGTACAGCAGGCAGGAACGGGCTGCCCCCAACCACCAGCTGCCTATTTGTACCTGGCCGGACACAACAATATAGGGAAGCCCTTTTTTTCTTAATTATTTCATGAAATAATTTAAAGAAAATTGACGTGGGGCTTCGCCCTGTTTTTGTGTCCAGCCAGGTACAACTAGGCAGCTGGGGGCTGGAATCCGCAGCGCAGGGAGGCCCAAGCTTTCTGGGCCACCCCCGCTGCAAATTGCAGTCCGCAGCCACCCCGGAAAATGGCGCGTTCATAGAAGCGCCATCTTCTGGCGCTGTACCCAACTCATCCAGGGCCCTGATGCGGTGGCTCACTGGGTAATAAAGGGGTTAGGGCCAGCTTGGCATTATCAGCTGGCCCTAAGCCCGAAATTCATGGGGTCACGCCAATATTAGACATGACCACCATGAATTTCTAGTAAAGTATTTAAAAAAAACACAACACCCAGAAAAAAGTCCTTTAATTGAAATAAACACACAATTCTTTATTGTTCTAAATTAAACCATACTTACCATCACGCCCATTCCAGCTGAAGCCAACGATCTCCTGAAATAAAAGAAAAATAATAAAGCAACATCATCCTTACCTTTCCATGGTTCCCACGACAGCTTCAGCTCTGCTACATCGAGATGACAGGCTGGACCGCAGCAGAACGCTGCCATCCAGCCTGTCATCCCGCAGACACTGAGAAGCGCAGGCTTGCTTGCGCTCCACAGTGTCTCTCTGTGAGGGCATCCAGATGAGCCGAGTTAATGTCCAATGAACTCGGCTCACCTCATGCACGTCACTGACAGCGTGGGAAAATTTTCCTGCACTCAGCGCTTCAGCGTGGGAGAATTCTCACACTGAAGCGCTGAGTGCAGGAGAATTCTCCCACGCTGTCAGTGACGTGCAGGAGGTGAGCTGAGTTCATTGGACATGAGCTCACCTTATGCACGTCACTGACAGCGTGGGAAAATTCTCCTGCACTCAGCGCTTCAGCGTGGGAGAATTCTCACGCTGAAGCGCTGAGTGCAGGAGAATTCTCCCACGCTGTCAGTGACGTGCAGGAGGTGAGCTGAGTTCATTGGACATGAGCTCACCTTATGCACGTCACTGACAGCGTGGGAGAATTCTCCTGCACTCACCGCTTCAGCGTGAGAATTTTCCCACGCTGTCAGTGACGTGCATGAGGTGAGCCGAGTTCATTGGACATGAACTCGGCTCATCTGGATGTCGTCACAGAGAGACGCTGAGCAGCGCAAGCAAGCCTGCGCTTCTCAGTGTCTGCGGGATGAGAGGCTGGATGGCAGCGTTCTGCTGCGGTCCAGCCTGTCATCTCGATGTAGCAGAGCTGAAGCTGTCGTGGGAACCATGGAAAGGTAAGGATGAGGTTGCTTTATTATTTTTCTTTTATTGCAGGAGAT
Source organism: Phyllobates terribilis (assembly GCF_046119375.1). Classification (NCBI taxonomy): domain Eukaryota; kingdom Metazoa; phylum Chordata; class Amphibia; order Anura; family Dendrobatidae; genus Phyllobates; species Phyllobates terribilis. The sequence goes on along the minus strand of NW_027362763.1, from coordinate 309,777,060 downwards.
CGTTGGCTTCAGCTGGAATGGGCGTGACGGTAAGTATGGTTTAATTTAGAACAATAAAGGATTGTGTCTTTATTTCAATTAAAGGACTTTATTCTGGGTGTTTGTGTTTTTTTTAACTTTGACTATGGGGTTAGTAATGGGGGTGTCTTATAGACGCCTCTCCATTACTAACCTGGGCTTGATGTCAGCTGGCATTATAAGCTGACATCAACCCCAACCCTATTACCCCCTGCCACCGCACCAGGGCAGCGTGGAAGAGCGAGGCTAAGTGCCAGAATTGGCGCATCCTATGAATGCGCCATTTCTGGGGCGGCTGACGGCTGGTGTTTCTAGCCTGGGAGGGGGCCAATATTCATGGCTCCCTTCCTGGGCTATTAATATCAGCCCCCAGCTGTCTGCCTAGCCTTTGCTAGCTATTAAATTAGGGGGGACCCCACGTCATTTTTTTTGGGGGGTCCCCCATTTTAATAGCTAGTAAAGGCTATGTATTCAGCTGGGGGCTGATATTAGTAGCCTGGGAAGCTCCGTGGGTATTACCCCCTTCCCAGGCTTCAAACATCTGCCCCAGCCGTCTGCTTAACCTCCGCTAGAGACTAAAATTAAGGGGAACCCCACGCCAATTTTTTTAATAATAAATCCTTTATTTTAATACTAAATGACAAGTACAGTAACCAACACTATCACTGTACTTCATATATATGTGACTGACATGTTTCTATCTATCTAATCTATGTGTGAAGCTCTATTCTGTCTGTTATAAATTGTCGGGTACCGCTGCTGAATTGCCGGCCGGCTTTTTTAAAGAGACGGTGCATGAAAACACTATTATTTTTTTTGATAAATCCTTTACGCTAAATGACAAGTACAGTAATCAACACTGTCACTGTGCTTCTTATATATGTGACTGACATGTTTATATCTATCTAATCTATGTGTGAAGCTCTATTCTTTCGGTTCTACATTGTCGGGTACCGGTGTATGCCGCTGCTGAATTGCCGGCTTTTCATGTTTCACTGTTGGCACTGTTCCCATCGATTTGGGCAATCACTGTAATGCCACAACCACCATGGCTGTGGCATTACAGTGAGTGGCAGACAATCCCTGCATGATTGGTGCTCTAAATAGCGCCAGACATGCAGGACACGCTTTTGGTGCACGAACAGTTATCGAACATAACCTCGAACAGCCGAATTTTTTGCAAATCGTTCGGGTTCGTCGAACAACTCGAACACCACCCAAAACAGCTCGAATTTGAGATTGGCGAACAGTTCTAGTCGAACACCGCTCATCTCTAGTCTCAGGGTTCTGTTTCAAGTGCAGAGAGCATCATGAAGACCAAGAAACACACCAGGCAGGTCCGAGACACTGTTGTGGTGAAGTTTAAAGCTGGATTTGGATACAAAAAGATTTCCCAGGTTTTAAACATCTCAAGGAGCACTGTGCAAGCACTCATATTGAAATGGAAGGAGTATCAGACCACTGCAAATCTACCAAGACCCGGCCGTCCCTCTAAACTTTCATCTCGAACAAGGAGAAGACTGATCAGAGATGCAGCCAAAAGGCCCATGATCACTCTGGATGAACTGCGGAGATCTACATGGTGGGAGAGTCTGTCCATAGTACAGCAATCAGTCATACACTGCACAAATTAGGCCTTTATGGAAGAGTGGCAAGAAGAAAGCCATTTCTCAAAGATATCCATAAAAAGTCTTGTTTGTTTGCCACTAGCCACCTGGGAGACACACCAAACATGTGGAATAAGGTGCTCTGGTCAGATGAAACCAAAATCGAACTTTTTGGCCACAATGCAAAACTATATGTTTGGCGTAAAAGCAACACAGATCATCACCTTAAAAACACCATCCCCACAGTCAAACATGGTGGTGGCAGCATCATGGTTTGGGCCTGATTTTCTTCATCAGGGATAGGGAAGATGGCTAAAATTGATGGGAAGATGTACAGAGCCAAATACAGGACCATTCTGGTAGAAAACCTGTTGGAGTCTGCAAAAGACCTGAGACTGGGACGGAGATTCATCTTCCAACAAGACAATGATCCCAAACATAAAGCAAAATCTACAATGGAATGGTTAAAAAATAAACATATCCAGGTGTCAGAATGGCCAAGTCAAAGTCCAGACCTGAATCCAATCGAGAATCTGTGGAAAGAGCCGAAAACTGCTGTTCACAAACGCCCTCCATCCAACCTCAATGAGCTCGAGCTGTTTTGCCAGGAAGAATGGGCAAGAATTTCAGTCTCTCGATGTACAAAACTAATAGAGACATACCCCAAGTGACTTGCAGCTGTAATCGCAGCAAAAGGTGGCGCTACAAAGTATTAACTCAAGGGGGCCGAATAATATTGCACGTCCCACTTTTCAGTTTTTAATTTGTTAAAAGAGTTTAAAATACCTAATAAATTTTGTTTCACTTCACGATTGTGTCCCACTTGTTGTTGATTCTTCCCAAAAAAATTTGAATTTTATATCTTTATGTTTGAAGCCAGAAATGTGGCAAAAGGTAGAAAAGTTCAAGGGGGCCAAATACTTTCAGAATGCACTGTATGTAAAAAAACATGATAAAATGACAAATACTTTATCCTGAAAATTTTTACCAGAAAGTTACTAGAAACCCATCATCTGTGAAAAGATTCAAGGAGTGAGGAAGCTGTATACTGCAAAATTTGTTATTTAATCTTTTTTTCTGGATGGAAAGTTTGGTGCTGCACTGTTCAGACAGCCGCCAGATGATTTTACCTGTTTTGATCTTCCCTCATCCATAACTTTCTTATTTTGAAATAAATATTGCTTTATTAAGTCATGCTTTTTTGTGAGATGAGCTATAATTTTTTAGGTGTTATTTCACCATGTAAGTGTCGCATTTGTATTAACTTTTATTTGGTGTTAAATAAAGAAAAAAAATTTGTACCATTTTTATTTACCCCACTTACCGTTCGCAGTAAATAATGTATTCACTGATTTGTATTGTTATAATTACAGGGTTAATTAGAGGCATCTGTAAGGGTGTGGACTGTATTGCCGCGTAATAAGTATAGTGTTATGCATTTTCATATATGTATTGTGTCATGTGAATTGCCATGTATTGTGTTATTTTAATGTGCAGTGTTTAAGTAATGTGAACAGTTAACATAAAATGTGAGTGCAGAATGTGCATAGGGTGAGCATAGAACATACTGTAAGATAAGAATAGGATTAGTACATACTGTTATAGGATAGTGGCCGTGGTTAGCTCAAGTTACATGTATAAGATATAGTTAATGTTTGGAACAAGCCCACAGGGGTGGGGAATAGTGTTAGTAAAAAGTGTGCACTTTCTGGTAGTGACTCAGATAGGGAAGTGCAGTGACAAGGCCAATTTCAAGTACAGTGGGCTGCTTGGGATGGCATGTACCATTTGTTCGAAGCAGTGGAAGGCAGTTCTGAAATCCTGAGCAGGCGCTCCTGAAGCTACTGGATTCCAGGTGCACTGCTGGGGTGGACAGGAAATTCCGGAGGCTGACGGAGTCAATGGGCTTAGAGATGGTTCAGAACGAATGTGTGGTAGGGCTGAAGATGTATCGTGCTAAGGAAGTAAGGAATACGAAGTGTTGTGCCCTATCCCACATGTTACAACCTGTTGAACTTGAACTGACTTGGTGTCCCCTGAGTTGTGTGCGAAGGCTCATGAAGATGGAGGCCTGGAGACAGCGGAGGTCTGCGGCCTACAAGTGAGTGTGATGCACCCCACACTTGACAACACACTGGGACTAGGACACTGTTTTCCTGTAAAGTGCCAGAACTTAACCGGACAGCAGCTTGGTCATGACTACGACTTTTGGCAACTTTACACATCCACTTAGCAAATACAGAGGGCTCTTCCCAGGAGAGAGTTCTGAGAATATTGCAGCTTCCTATGTAAGACAAAACTGTAAATGCAGAAGTGTCCCCAGGCAGATGACACATTGGGATAAATTAGCTTCCACACACGTGCCATAGTTTTCCGAGTCCTGTTCTACCCAAATGCAACAGACCCTATCTCATCTTCCAAACTTTAAAAGACAACTTGAAAACTCCCTCCATGAGAAAAGCATGCACCCTGACAAAACCCTGTTTTCACTCCCTGTCTATATACATAGTTTTAACTCTGTCGGAATGCATATAAAGATACCATCATTAATGAAAAAAATCATTAGAAAGATAACAAAGTTCACAATGGAACAGGTCAGACATGGATTTAAAAATCACAGAACATCCTCCTTTACAGAAAAATAAATAAATTAATAGTTTTACTGCTCTACATTCAGTTAATTGCAAAACATTCAGTCTATGAACCACCATTCAATGTAGATTCTAAATTTTTACCATCTAATTTAGATATATCCTTGTGGTATCGCAAAGTAAGTTTTAGGTTTTAAATTTTCTGGTTCTTATGTCTCAGCACACTGCTCACAAGGAATGCCATGCCAAAGAAATAGGCCTGGTATAATCAATTGGATATGTTAATTACATCTATACTTTTGTAAATTTCTCTCAAGGGAACAGAGATAGCATAACACAGTGACATTGCTAAATCGATCAAGAAAGCTTTATATTCCAACCACAAACAGAAATTAGAAACAGCATTCAAGGTATTAAATATACATGACATGCCTAACATCTCACTTGACTCTGGGTTTTGCCCTGTAGTCTTCTTCTAAGACATGCCCCAGAAGAAGCCTATAGGAATATATGCCATGGTCAGGTGATGCATTATATGTGCAGCATAATTTTAATGCTTTGTAAACTGTTTTAAGCTTCTGTTCCCACCTTCTTTTCACCTAGACTGTAAGCTTATGTTCTCTTTTGCACTTGCTTGTTATATCATGTTTTCATAAACCTCTCAGTTTTTCATATGAGCCTTGGAGGATAATAGGTTTTACCATTGTATACATTTATGGGATAGGTAGTGAATGTATTATTGCTGAGGTTCTGGTCACTAATGCCCCAAAAATTCAGAGAACAGTGGTCCCAAAGTTGATTGAAAAAATGGAATGGTGGATATCCTGTGGATAGATGATAAATGTATTTAGTAAAAAAAAAAACTTTGATGGCAATATAACAAATACTATTGTTTTACTTTGCTGAATATCTATTATGTAAACAAGTTTACCACAAAACAATGTATTTATCAATGATAAAATACATTAAATCCCATTTTGCAGTACTGCACCATTGACTGTATATTTTTTATAACCAACCATCCTAGCTAACATCAGTGGTTGCCAAATGTAGAACATCAGAGATACCTACTAATCACTCCATAAATGTGTGATTACTTTACAAATGACAACCATTCCTTCCCGTAATTTATACAAATTAGCTTGTAAGTCAGAATTGCAGGAATGGAATTCTGTTTTCAAAGCTTTAAATTAAATAATTTTTTAAATCAAGCTTTAAAAAGCACATATATATAGCATTAGTCAAAAAGGTTCATGACCTAGATTGGAAGTTCCCTTCAAAGAACCACACGCATTTTATTTATAGGCATATTTATTTTGCCTGTTTATATTGAAAGCTATGAATTTATCAGTCAGATAATGGCTAACTGAAAAGATGGTAACAAATTGCAAGCTTTTGAGACTACCTTGGTCTCTTCATCAGGCTAGTATACCACAAATTCTGAAGAGTCACATATTTATACACAATAAGACACAAAAATAATGCAATAGATAAGTTAGGTGATGAAAAGCAGAGTTATTATGGAAGAGATAAACAGTTCCGGCTATAAATATTTTAGCAGCTAATAGTTAAGGAGTGTGAAGGTTTTATTGTCCTGTGACTAGGTCCAGTGTTGTGATGGCCTCACAAGTCTGAGGTGCACATTCCTTAGTTGATGTAGAATGACATAAATCCATGCAACACATTCATTCCTGCTCTGAAAGTGTTGCATTATTTTTGTGTCTTATTGTGTATAAATATGTGACTCTTCAGATTTTGTGTTATACCAGCCTGATGAAGGGACCAAGGTAGTCTCGAAAGCTTGCAATTTGTTACCATCTTTTCAGTTAGCCATTAAAAGGTATCAACCACTGAGGACTCTCAAATCTAAATATTTTTCTATCTACTGGCTAACACGGTACAAGAATATATATATTTTCCCTATATCAGTCAGATAAATTATACATAATATATTCAGTAACTTACATGTTGGAATTAATGCCAGAATTGTCTTATTCCAGGTAATGTAACTGCAAATCTTAATATATTTTAATTCTCCAGGTAACAATATGGGTATAAGATGGGTCAGTGGACTGGCAGCTTTATTCATTCAGCAGAGTGTCCAAAGATTTACTACAGATCCTAAATTCCATGCTTATTTTTTTAATATTGCAAAATTGTTTAAAAATTTGTAGAACGGTTTTCACAACCATGAGTGTGAAACTGAGAACAGAAGAGTCATATAAGATAAAGTCTAGGTTCTCTGCTTGGTGAAGCACATCAGGGGGGTAAACACAATGGGGGAGAAATACAAAGACATTTTTTATATGACAACCTTAAACTTATTTATGCTAAAGAAAGTTTTAAGAGACACTCATCTGCTTATACATTTGGCTTATGTCTACCTGTACTTGCATCAAAAATTAAATCTAGGTCTACTATGAGCTGCAATAGATTTGTTCTGACAATTTTAAAAGCAAGTTTAATAACTATGTGGGATGAATGGAAGTTCGTCCTCACTTGGGAAGTGGAAAAAAAATGTAAATTTTAATGCAATTACAGTTTGTGCTAAAATGTACTACATTTTTACACCATCATAGTGGCATAAATTCAATAAAAAATGTATCCCATGGTCTCTAGGGACGCTCTCACTGTCCCTGGTACCTGGCTTAGAAATATTAAGCAACACTGAGCTATACCATTGAGAGAAAATGAACTCTATTCCTCCCAGGAGTTGCCAGCCTTGCAGTTGTGCCGGCACAGCTACAGTCACTACTCACAGAACTGAGAGCTGCGGCAATAAGCACACTGCAGGACCTTGACTAACAGCCTGCTCAGCAGTAATGCCAATTTCCAACCTTACGGATTCCCTTCAAGTGGAAAATCCAAAAATTAAATATGAGGGTCACAAAATGTAAATACTTTCCTGAATCCATAAGAAACAACTCTAATAATAGATCTAAGAATATGCTGGAACATCGAAAAAACTAAACTCCCCATATTCACCTGGAAAAGTTTTCCTTCTTGTGCTCAAAAAATACTGATACACCATGCAGCAGTGGGCCCATCCCATGATGTGTGACTCGTGGCTGTCTGCCAGCTTGGTGCATTAGCACAGGACTAGGAAGAGCTGTGAAGAACAGATCTCCAGATCGTGAATTTTGTGCGTAGCCCTGCACAGAACAGCCGATCTGAATGTGCATATACTTGTCTATCTATGGCTATCTTTACGCCGGTAATGGGGGCTCTGGGTGACACTATTGTGAGGGGTCGAGAGCTGGATGTGGCTCGCGACACTTTCTCAAACCTGAATGTGGTTTTCAGTGTCAGAAAGGTTGGGGACTACTGCCATACAGAAACAGCTCTGTTATAGTATTAGTGAAACTGCCCCCACACAGAACCGGGGTAGCAAACATAATAGCCCTTGTGGGGTAAGCAGCTAGTGAGGTCAACTGGCCTCACAAGATACCATTCCAAGTGTGGTATGTTAGTTACTTTGCTGCTTCACTGCAATATGCATCATTTACTTTGGTATCATCATGTGCATTATACTTACATAGTGACATAATTTTTGTCTATTTTATGTGTTATCATGTTACTGTATGCAATGGTAACACTTGTGCTTCCATTATTGCTCTGCTGAGGAATAATCAGGTGCATTTTCCCTATATTTTGACATAACTGTGCACATAATTCTCGTACTACGACTGTGATATCAGTATTTGTCTATACTGCAACTTTAATTATCACTTTGTCGTGACATCATTGTGTGCTTTAGGTCTGTGCCATGACTTGTCCATGTGCATTTTTCATGTGCATGAATTTCATTAAGTTTAAGGAGGACTATGTTTGGCATTCTCACCTAAAGACTGTGTCTCCTGTAGTAACTTATGGTCATTTAAAGCAGTAGAGGGTCATCAAAAGATTAAAAAAAATGTATACTCATCTCACCTGTGACCTTTCCTGTCCCTTCACTCCTCCTCATCACCCGTCCAGTCCTCGTCAAATCTTCTGAGTCCTACCGCTGGCACTGAAAACCCCACGCCTCTCAAACTGAATTGGTACTTCGTGTTCTTATAAAGCCCTGGATGGTTCTACACATGTGCACGCAAGGTCACGGAGTGTGTTTTGACACCGCTACAATATGACCTTTTACATGCTTTCACAGAACCCTCCCGAGTTTTTTCAGAGATGGAAGTTCCAGCTCAATGAGAGCAGCTCGAGGTTTTTAGCATGAGCAATGGAGTTCAGAAGATGCGATAAAGAATGGAAGGATGACAGGGAGGAGCAGAGAGGCCCAAGAGCTGAGCAATGAGTATAAGGTTTATTTTGTTTTTGTTTTTTTTTACATATTAAGTTTATTATGGTCTGGAGTTAGGAGAGACCCCAGAACATAATAAGTGATATTAAATTTGCAGGGAGTAATTTCTCTGTGAATTGAATTTCCTGGGAAAGTTTGCACGAACGGTCAAATTAAAATTTTTCCTAATCCACTAATCTCTATTACGTATCCACTTGATAGGGAATAATTGTTGTATTGGTGTAGTTACCACCACTGGGATCTCAGTGTTCACTGTCAAAGATGGCTGAGCAGAACACTTCTCTCAGCTACCTTCACATCTTCAGTGTCATTTACTTAAGGTAAACGAGCATTCATAGTAACGAATGTTCATGATAATCATGTAGTCTAAACAGGATACCCATCACCTGATAAATAAATGAAATGGATGTTCATTTGGTGAAATTATCTTTTGAGATGCAAAAAATAGATCATCATTCTCAACAGTGCATCATCCTGTGTAAACAAGCCAAGAACAATGACAGCCTGAATGATTTATTGCAGCCGAAGCCAGGTTAGTCTGTGTAAACAGGTTATTATGGCTTGTTGCCATTTGGCGGTCATTTAACACTGTGGATCACGACAGTAGTTTAATTTATTTTTTTTTGACAATGGTCCTGCACTAGTCCCCTATTCTGTGAATCAGTGTGGTTCCAAACTATTATCACCTATCCAGGATAAAGGGAATATATTTTATGGAAATATCCATTAAATGGTCATTATTGTTTCAATAAACATATCTATGTATACTCTATCAAAAAAGTAACATACTTTCATTACAAAATAGTCATTTTTTGAGTGAAAAATTGCTCAAAAGTCATGGGCACAAGGCCTCTCCCTTCTGACCAATTTTCAGTTCACAGTCTTTTGCCAAGACTGATTTGTCAATGGATACAAATCAGCAGAAGGCATTACAGGAAGAGGAGGAGTCATCTATACAAGCCTAAAAGTGATACAGGATCTCCATACTAAACACATCTAACTTGCCTCTTCGTATTCTCTCTTTCTCATCTGTTTTTATGCAGTGCGAAAGCTAAATTACAGCTGTCCCCAGTCCAAACAGCCATTCTAATCACAAGTTCCTACTGCTTTGCATTGCACACACATAGCTGTTTTACCTACAGAAAATGTGCAGACATAAAAATCAGCCACGCAGTTTTGAGGGTGAAAAATTTGTTCCCCAGCAAAATAAACTTTTTTATAGGCATTTAGAAAACTGTAGCGCCACCTGGCTGCTGAGATTCTTGGACGAGTCATGCCCCTATCATAGCCCCTATGCAAACCCCAAGCCTTGCCTTTTCCTTAGTCTTATTTTTTTAGTTACTTGTAAACACTCATTAATCATTGCATTAATAGTTCTAAATATCATAGTATTAGTAACATTGCTATAAGGGTACCTTAACTCTTAGCACTTTTGACATTTTTGGGAATTTTTCTTTTTTTTGCTGGCTTTAATATGATGCCAGCTGTTTTTTTTAAAATTTATAATGCATTATTAAATGTACTACTTACAAATCATTATTATTGGTGGTGGGGTGACTTTTTTTGTGTTGGATTTGAGCGTTATTACAATATATTTTTTATATCAAAAGCACCATTGATGTTTTTTTTTCTTAGGCCAATCTTTAGGAATAGCAAATTTCCAAATAGAAAAAAAAATCACTTTTCAACTGTTACAACATTGAAAATAATAAAAACTAAAGTTAAATAAAAAATGCTTGTTAAAAAAACACAGAAATTAGACATGAAAAAAAACTTACATGAATAGGAAATTTAAAGAAACTGTTCTGGTTTCTTTTCAGAAAAGTATTGTTTCCACAGTTCACTACCATAAATGGGTGCAGTAAACAGTTTAGACAGAAAACTCCATTATTACTTTAGAAGAAATGCAATTTGATTATTGTATGTGAAAATACTTCCATTTATAGCCATATGAGCTAAACATACATAGCTGAAAAAGACTCCCTATTGTCATATGTAGCTTGGTTTTGCTATCATATAAGCAATGTATGTTACAGTTTGTTATTAATCTATTTTTTGGCTATGAAAGCCATAAATGAGTTATAAAATTGTGTACATAAGCTGCACTAAGCAAGCCAGCACTTCTATTTGTGGGGTATTTCTATTACATTTTATCAACTTTAAGCATTCTAATTTGACCAAACTTTTCTTTTGAAGCACCACACTTACAGAATTACGGAAATGATTGCCGAACTATTTCAAATCAACTCTGCAATACGATTTTCTGCACTGTATTCTACTGGGAGGGAATTGGATATAATGTTCCTACACAGTATATTTGCTATTAACCAGCTTTCAAAAATTGCCACATTGTGGAGATTGCTTCTTGGAATGATTTATGCAATTACAAAAAAATGGAAATGTCGTCCTTTTTATTTTCACATCCTGTTTTTTTTCTATTGTCATTATCAATATTTTCAGAAAAGTAAAAATTGTCAAGAAGAGAAAAACATGTGTTTTTGCAACCGCTTGGAATGCATCAATGATATTGGAATGTTTCCAAGATATCTCTGTGTTATTCACTCTTATATACTGTAATGCTGCCAATATTTTTTTCACATTTTTATCCTGCAGTGTTCCTACAGCTAGTCATGTAATATTGTGTGTGTTGAATTAATAAACTCAATCGATCAGATACTGGAGGGTAATTAATTCAGTTAGGAAGATATCAGTAAATTTAGGACTGTATATTTTTTTACTAACTTCACCTAACCATTGCAGTATGTATAATATAGTTCAATATTTTCAATTTAGGAGAAACACAACAGAAAATAGTTGTATGTCTTTTTGTCTCATTTTTATTTTTTATGCTTTGTGGCATTAAAAGAAATCTGTCAGTAGGTTCAACCCTCCTAAGCCATCTATATGGGCATGCAAGTCATTGAATAAAATGATACTTTGATATTTTGAGAAATCAGTGTTCTTTTTTAATATGAACCAAATCAGTTCTCATACTTTGCACTGACGAGGGCCAACAGCCCGAAACACCGTGTCTGCAAATTAAGATTCTGATTTGGCTTTAATCCTAAGTCATATTGTACGACTCGTTAAAGGGTTTATTGTGACGTGTAGGATTGCTACTTCCAATACGTGGCGCTATAGAGTACAAGTCCTCTCTTTCTCTGAAGAGGCAATTTGCAGATTATTATTAATCAACTTTGGAGTAAATAAGTGATAAATAGAGGACTGGAATACGCAATGTATGTCTTGTCCATGCAAAGTGCACTGAACACGTAAAGCCCATTTATCATTGAACGAATACATTTTTTAGTTAACAATTGAGAAAAATATCACAATTGGTTGTTAAGTCGACAGTCTGATCATTACCAGAAAAGTTAAACTTGAATTACAGAAATAATATGATGTAGACTTTTTCCCGTGTAATTTATATAAAGTGAGATAATTAGCGTGCACCTAAAATCTACATCCTCACAGTTTTTCCTTTTCATACAAGGTTATGGTCATGTTTTTCTAGAACATTAAAAAAAGGACAGTTTTAGAAATATGGATTGATCTGTTTCATTTGATTTCATTGCACCTCAGCCAGCACACATCTTGGGCAGCGAGACAAGAAAGTAACTGCTTTATCAAGCTGATTATAAAGCTATCCATGGATTGTCAGCAGGTGTTTCTGAAAAGAGTGATCAGTCACTATTCAGAGACACACACAGATGGCAATTTTCTATTGCACCTCTATGGTTGCCCTCCGCATTGAGAGAAAAACACATGGAGAATTACATGAGCAGAGACATAGATGAAATACTGAAGAAAGGAAAAGGATGAGCAAACATATAGAAGGAATATAACCAAAGGCCAGAATAAAAGGATCTCTTAGGGGGCTGCTGATAATAACTAAAATTCTATGGCAAAATGTTACAATAATATATAATATACCACCATTTTATTATTTTTTTAATGTGATATGTCTACCTTCTCCATACCTCTTCTTCTATAGAAAAGTCGACCAGTAATACCTTATTCACCAGCCTACATCTTTACTTTCAAAATATTTTTGTTGTATTATAGAATTAATGAAAACATATAAAGTGCCTAAATGAATCCTTTCAATGTCATTTAGGCTAGATTTACATCATGATAATGCTCTATAGTAAGCATTCCATCAGGGAGTTTTTATACCTGAAAATGGTATTTAGATGTATCCCTCTGTGTATCAAAGTTACTTACATGATAACTTTGTCTTGATTTGACCTGCTTTCTAACCGTGTAAATCCTTTTTGGGAAAAAAATAATAATAGCCTATGCTTCTGTCTTGAATCCTTTGGATAGAGACATTGTCACCACCCATTGTTTACTCATATAGGGTTATTTATGGCCGGAGATGACAGAACACAACAGTTTAGGGCATTATGGAATATGTATCCATATGGTGTCACTGATGAGACTGTATTCCAAAAGAGTGTCATTTTGGCAGCTGCCAAACTCGTGTGCATGAACATACTTTTTTCCTTCATCTATGATATATAGAATTGTATGCCTATAAAGGGTCATAGGAGCTGTCTGTTGAAGGGATGCATAGGATAATATCCCCAATGTATACATGATAGAAGGCAAAAGCAATATGTTATGAGAACACAAATCATATATACAGACAAACTTTACAGAAGGTCTCTCTGCAAATACATAATTATGCAGTGATCAATAGATGTTAAACAAATCAAAGCTATCAAATCCAAGATTGCTCGAAGCAGCTGCCCTGTTCTTAAAAACAGCTGTGCATATTATTAGCATTCTCATTACCAACTATATAATGTACTCCAAACAATGACCAAAGATCAAATTATCTCCATATATTTGAACAGACCATATCACCAAAAGTATGGTACAGAACCAAATGGGAGGGATCTATTAGTAAATACACAATCAAAATCCGTAATGCTGGGAAAGACAACCATTTCAACTCAATGCAATATTAACTAGCATGTGAGGAAGAGCAGATAAAACTATCAAATAAAAGTGCAAAATGCACTTTAAAGGTAATTCAAAAGAAATATACCAAAACACTTTGTAATCAACGTGTGAAAATGCCAGGGCTGGCAGTAAAATAGGGAGCCATTCTAATTCAACATGTGTTTCGCCACAATGCTTCATCTGGACATTTTGTTCTATATACAAGCATACTTTTCCAGCACTGTTGGATGCATTCATTCACACTTAAGTACAATTTATACCAATTAATCTGTATAAGGCTTCATTTTGTGGATTGTAGAGGCCGTTTAGATTTGGTTAGGCGACTATTAAAAGTACGTCATCTGATGCTGCATTCTATTACTCTTCCTCTTTATCAAGTAGTTCATTCACAGTCTAGAGAAGGATTTTGGTCCACTGTCCTGTCAGAAACAAAATCATATCCCAGTTAAGTGCTAACTAGATTGGTATTGCCAATGCCTAATCCTACTGATTAAATGTACTTTACCTTTAAATTGCTCTCAACTCTTCCACCAAGGTTCATATTGAGAGACAGACATCTAGACATTGCTTTACTTTTCTACTTTTCTGGATCTCACAAAGATAAGTTGGTTAGAGAAAAAAACTCAAAATCAAACTCCATCACCAAAGAAAAGGTTTCCAATAGTCTGATTTCTACTGCTTATGTTGCTTGGCTCCAGCAAGTCTCTCTTTCTTACTTCACTCTTTCATCCATGATAATGTTATCGGCCCAAGCTAGCAAAAACAAATTTCAAGCCAATAAGAGTTTAGATCACAATTTATAAAAATGACTCCCATCACATGACTGTGGCATAACATGTATAACTGTAGTGTAAAATTGAGCATATGCTTCTTTTATTATAGTGTCTCATTGTATTGCATAAAAGAAGGGGAGCAGATCCCACTATGCTTACAGCATCAACTTTGTTGGGTTCAGACCCAAAATAAAGCAGGTTCAAGAGGAACAGCTGTCACTTTCTTTGCTGCCTGCTACATCCCCTCCTGCTAGCACCATTATTTTGCCTCAAATAAAGTTGATGGTGCAGCCACAGTGAGTGCCGCTTTTCTTCGTTTATACAGTTGGATATTGGACTATGTGTTCCCGCTAAGCTCACCATTGGTACAGGTGGAAGCTCCTGTAGCCTATAAACATCCTGTCGTAATTGAATATGCCTGTTGTACATACTGCAATCTGTGACCTTTTTTTCTATGTTATTGAATAGTATGCCGTGTTTTGCATGTTAGATTCTCAGAAATACTATTTAAAGTCTACTTTTATTATTATTTATTTACTTTAGACAGTTGTTTTATTGAAGCATCCTTCGCTTTCAAGGGGTTTATGCAAAAGTTAAGGCAAAAATAAGAAAATCTTATTGTATGTGAACAGGATTGAGGGTATGTGTCCACGATCAACATATAGTAGCATTTTGAAAGCAGCATATTTTCGCTGCTTCCAAAATGCTGAGTTGAAATCACGCAGGTAAATTTGCATGAGTTCATTAACAAATGCAGATTTACCAAATCCAATACATTCTATTGGAGAAAATTTCTGTTGTGGAGACTAGCATCTCCGCAACAGAAATTGACATGCTGCGGCTCGTAAACCCGCGCCGTGAGTCAGTTTATGCAGCATCAAATAGAAGCACAGTGGGAATGTGATTTCTATAAATCCCATCCACTGTGCTTATAATGTAGCACGCAGCATTTTGGACGCAGCGCAGGTGAGCTGCGTCCAAGACGCTGCTATTCCTGATCGTGGGCACGCAGCCTTAGACTTCTATATTTGTACTTTTTCTGTGATTCTGCAATTTAAGCAAAAAAAACATTTAGTCAACAACTGTAGAGAAGGCTAATGCCCACATGGCACTAAACTCTATATAAAGGGATTCGCAACTAAATCAATCTCTCTAAATAAAAAAATGCATTTAGAAGGGCATATAGATTCTCATTACTGCAATGCATTCACATGTGATATAAATTATAGCCTAAATAGTATGTCAGTGAAAAAACTACTGCATGGGGGTATTCCCTTAAAAATCATCAGAGTAACCCTTCAGATGGAGGATGTTCAACATCCTCCTGAAATTGCATTACACATTAAGTGCATGTTTGAAGTCAGCAGGGTGCCTGGCTAAGATGTTCTCCATGGCTAATTTGATACATATTGTGCTATAAGCTGCTGCAAGTAGCTAGTAATGAAGAAAGTCAAAAAATTTATGGATGAGCAAAATAGGAGCTCTTATGGATGGAGTGTTTTTAAATCAGGTGCATAATTTACCCAGCATCAGACGATCAGACCACATGGAGAGTACATTACTAAATTGGACTTGCAAGCAGATAGAAAAGCAGCTTCTTTTAATAAGTAGTCCTTCAACTTATTGGCTCTACAATTACTCACACCAAATTATCAGCAGCTGCTCAGTGTTTGGTGATTTATCCAAGATAGAGAATTACATTTATTTCCAATCAACAAACCATTCAAGTGCTCATCACAACTTTCTAAAATTATTTTAAGCCAGCCTCTGTATATCTTTAAATGTGTTATGGAGTGTGAGCTCTTCATTTTATAAAAATATTCTATTGCTAAATCATCTTACTCTTATAAATCCAAAATCACGGCTTATCGCACATTGGCCGAGACCTTGTGAACTCAACGTAATCGACCTCTGGTTTAGCTTTGGGAAAAATACCCATACTAGACTACATATGGGTGTTTATTACTTATTATTGTAAGTAAATGTCAAAGATTTAAATGCATATAGCTGCAAGGAGACTGTTGGAAATATGGCCAAGTCCTAATCGGTAACCTACTTATTGGTACTTTTTTGGGGATCACAAAAAAATGCCCTGCACATTTTATATTGCTGAAGAAGAATCAGCTATGACACTCATGACATCAGGTACAGCCGCATGGGCTTCCCATAATAATTTGCAGCTATCACCTAACATGCTTTAGTGCAGGCAATGCGGGGGGACTATCATAAGCTCTAAAAGATGGTTGCCTCAGTCTGTGAATAATACAAAAATTCAAATGACAAGGAGGTGCAGGACCTGCAGAGTCAGTCTGACTGCAAATTGATTGACCTGTGATATACTTCAGTACAGCACTTTAATAACAACAATTTTTTTATTCTTCACATAGTGCAAGCGAAGAGGACAGTTTAATATCACTATATTCTAATTTTGCTACTGCAAAAAATTCTGAAACCAAGCCTTGTGTGTCAGAGAAAGTGTGTTTCCTGGCCTTTGACTGAAAGCCAGAAATTTACATAAAATGTAACCAAAACTATTTTTTTACTTATATACTGGGGCGTTTAGCTTTGATACATTGGAGATGCACATTACATGATCTGGATGTCACTGTGGGCAATTTATTAAGGCAAAATGACATTATAGGCTCCCTTTAAGTAGCCTAAAAAGTTTGCTACTGCAGTGTATTTTTGACAGGCTGTTGGTTACCACTGTGTTCCATCTGTTTTCCCCTAGCCAGATAGATCCAGGTCTTTTGGACATTAATAAGGCTTTGATTGCTTAAAGTGCTCAAAACGGATTCAGTACAGTACTAGGAGACCTTGATGTGTTATGCACATAATTTCTGGGCAATTAAAGGCTTTGCAGTATTGATATTTTGGGAGGAAATTTGTCAAAGCTAGCGAATTTAAATTGCAAAAGTTTCATTCATCTCTATCTACATCTAAATAGTATATACAATATAGTACGGATTCAGGCTGTACAGAGTTCAGTAACTTTGCAATAAGCTGTTTCTGTCTTTTAAAGGAAATGTCCATGAAAAATAAAATGTTAGAATTGGATATGAAAAAAAAATAAACTCAGTCATGCTCAACTACCGGCACCTACCTAGATCCAGAACATGCCACTCCATGGTCTGCCCATGAACATGAAGTGGTGATATCACTCAATCCACCAGTCGACTGACTGCTGTGGCTGTGATTGGCTGCAGCCAAGTTTTAGTTTGCTAGGACAACCCCTTTAAAAGACTGAAACAGCTAACAAAATTACTGTACTCTGTACAGCCTGACTTGGTACTATACTGTATATATAACTTAAAAATTTCATTGTAGATAAATTCGTCCAAAGTTCGGTAAATCATCAAGTTTCCACTAATGCTTTTATTAGAACTTTGTCTAGGATAGTGGTGCTGTATGATGAGCTGGGGGGACGTGTTTGATGAGGGGAGGGAGGGAGGGGGCAGTGAGGGGTCAGAGGAGATGCGGACTGTTAATTTTTTTTTTATTAACTTAATGTGTGGAGATTCCGGCAACACATCAGGGTGCAGAAACCATCCACAACGTCCAGACACAAGGGCTTGTGTCATTGGGTGCTGAAGTCACATATCCCTCTCTATATAAAAATTGGACATGTGGCTTTGGCACCATTTTGTCAGTGTAACAGCGTAGTGAGCCTGCTGCTGCGAGTAGTCAGATAGTTAGTTAGGCGGTTTATTGTCAGCTAGTTCAGATAGATAGGATTCTGTGTCAAATCGACCTTCCAGCATATCAATCCTTTGTGCTAATTGTGTGGTCCCGCCACCAGTCCATATTTCAGCATCTAAATCCTTCGTGCTAATTGTGTGGTCCAGACACCAGTCCACATTTCAGCATATCAATCCTTTGTATTAATTGTGTGGTCCAGACAACAGTCCACATTTCAACATCTACATTTTTTTGCTAATTGTGTGGTCCAGACACCAGTCCACATTTCAGCATATACATCTTTTGTGCTAATTCTGTGGTCCAGTCACACTATCTCGGCAAATAAATAATGATAGTTAATTTAGTGACAGATGACTGACAGGTCTGGGCCTAGGGTTGTGAAACAGATGGTTAAAAGAGGGGAAAGGTACATCCAACACAAGTGGGAAAAAGTGAGGCCGTGATGGAAGGGGGAATAGGCTTGGTGTTCAAGGTGTACGTGGGGTAGGTGGTAATGTTACTGTAAGCTCTACTGAACAAACACCAGCTTGTCCTATCCAAATACAACTGCCAAAAATGTTACTGGACGGGCTATTCGAATCCCTTTCTTTGGCAGCCGCACAGTGGTACGCCTTGTACATGAGGGCCAGAAGAAGTATATGCTCCAGTGGATGGCAAGCGCTGCATCAAGTGGCCTCTCCTCCTCTTCCTCCACTTGAACATGATGCACAGTAAAATCCTCAGAGGTGGCACCCCAATTACCCTTGTTTCGTACACGTCACAACTCTCCAACCGCCCAACTGACTGTGGGGAAGTACAGATGGGCGAGTCTGCAGAGTGGTTCATATATTCTATTCCATAGGCACCAGAGGTCTGCTCCAAAGATTCACAGACTCAAGATGAGGAAAGCATCTGCACCGATGGCAAAAATTTTTTCAGTTGGATCTGAAGCTGGACAAGGTAGGGTCCGAACATAATCCGGACACTCATCACCAGACATTAACCCCAAGGGGTGGAGGTGATCCTGATGAGACTGAGATAGCTGAGGATCACACGGACTGTACTGTGCTGTCAGGGCAGGAAAAGGAGGTGGGTGACTCAAGGCGAGGAGTGGGAGAACAGAGTATGATGATGAGGTTGTAGATCCCACTTGGTGTGAACCAAAAGTCACACAGCTGAGTAGCTTAGCAAAGGAGGTGGAGGAGGAGGAAGACGAGGAGGTTATGTTGTGACTTCCCACACAGACACGGAGTGATGCAACCATGACAAGGACTGCATCCTCAGCCACATCTTTGGCTATGGCCAGCAGTGGTCGCCCGTCTGCAGTTCACAGGGTTGGCAAGGATTGCCTAGCCTGGGCCTTTTTGAGACCACCAAGGATTACCCATTTCACGTTATCTGCCAACTTTGTAAAAAACGACTCATTACAGGCAAAAATTCCAATAATTTGACTACTGCATGCATGAACCGGAACATGTGCGATCAACATGCATTAGTCTGGGCATCTCACTGTGCCAAAATGCGGACTAGCAGGCCACTCCATCCACTGGCTGCTCCATCAACCACTGCTTTTTCCTCTTCCGTCACCATGGCTAGTGTTCTCACAGAGGTCTTCAGCCGCAGAACCTCCACTTGTTTACCCGCTACAGTTAGGTTGAGTGAGAGCCCGTCAGCTGTTACGGAAGTGGACATGCCTGCTGTTTTTGACTGATCTCAGACACATCTTTCTCAATTCATCATACCATTTCTGCCTGCACCTCACTCACAGTCCAGCAGTTTGTCGTGTTTACCCTACTCCACCCTCTCTCAGCACAGCATCCAGCCCTTGGTCCCGCAGTTGTGGTCACGTAACAGATTGTTTTCTCCTACACATGTCAAATCTAAGAGCTTGAATGTCACCATCTTCAATCTGTTGGCCACACGGAAATGCTGCCTTCGCCGTCCCCCAGTAAAAGTTGCCCAGTCGCCATTACTTTTCTAATAAAGCTGTGCCTGCGCTACACCAGCAAGTCGCAGACAACATCACCCATTCCTTGAAAAAAATCTATGTCTGACAGAGTGCATTTCACCACTGACACCTGGACGAGCTGACATGGCCAGGGGCGTTACATCCTTCTGACTGGGCACTGGGTGACTCTAGTGGATGTGGGGTCAGGTGGGGAAGGGCTGCTCCAAAAGTCTTAGAATCCCCAAGGATCGTGGGCCAAACCTGTGTATGTAATACTTTCTCCACTGATTCTGCCTCCTCACCCTCCTCTAGGGCCTCCACCTGCATCCTCAACCTGTGCCTTAATGAGACACGCTTTCCAACAGTGCAGAGAGAATCCACCCCACGTACTGTGTAGCTAGGGCTCACTGCAGTGAGACAGTGTTACAATTAATATGCCTTGGAGATCACAATCATACAGCTCAAGAGTTGTGGATACCTCTCTAGGCCGAGTTTGAGCAATGGCTGTCTCCACTGAACCTGGAACCAGGGAAGGCCGTGTGTAATAATGGTGCCAACCTAGTGGTGGCCCTATGCCGGGGCAACCTCACACACATGCCTTTCATGGCTCACATCCTCAACCTGGTGGTACAGCAGTTTCTCTACTACTATCATAGCCTGAATGAACTGCTGCAGAGAGCAAAGTTGCTGTGTACTCACTTCCGCCATTTGCACCCCACGGGTTATCGACTTGCATCGCTACAAAGGTCTTTGGCCATACCGGTTAACCGGTTGATATGCAATGTGCTGTCACAGTGGACTTCCACTCTGCTCATGTTACAGCAACTGTGGCAGTAGCGACGAGCCCTGATGCAGTATCTCATTTTGCATAACCTGGGCCAACGCAGTATGGATGTGGTGCAAATCACGTTTGCAGAATGGGCACAGATTAAGGACCTCTTCACCCTTCTGCAAAGTTTCAAAATGGCTACTAAGATGGTTAGCATTGATGATGCCGTCATCAGCATCACTATTCAGTCATTTGTGTGCTGGGGCACACTTTGAATAGTCTGCGGGAGGAGGTGGTGGTCCTAGATGAAGAGGAGGAAGCAGAGGAGGATGCCGAAGCAATAAAAATGTCTCTAAGTTCCAGACTGTCATTGCACAGGTGGGTGCCAAGGGAGGGTGGATTACAGCGATCAAGGGACAAACTGTTAGTGAAGGTGGAGGAGCAGAGGAACAACTGGTGGAGGACGAGGATGAAGAAGTGATGGGTGTGCAACAGTCAAGAGATGAAGAGGATAATGATCCCCTCTCTGTTGTCTGTGGCTGGCGGGAGTGGATGGAGGAAGCAAGCTTCAGTGTTATCCTGCCACCAAAACACCATGGGCGTGGACCTCATGGAAGAGCCCGACACATGAGCGCCTTCTTGCTGCACAATCTGCAACATGATTACCCATATTGTTAAGATTCAAAACAGTGCTGACTACTGGGTTGCCACTCTGTTAAATCCACGGTACAAGAGTAAATTTTGCCATATGCTTCCCACCCTGGAAAGGGAGGCGTGCACGCTTGTAGACAACCTTAAGAGTGGTTTTCCCCAAGACAGCAGTGAGGCACACAGTGTGCATCGCAATTCTAGATTTCCAACCCTGGGAATGTCAATTTGTCAACGCAAAAACATTAACAGCAGCAGTAGTGTAAATGGCAGAAGCAATTTCTGTTAGTCGCTTCACACATTTTTTAAACCAGCCCTTGCACCAGCAGAACAGAGTACAAGTCTGAAATGTAGTGAATGACTTGAGAGGATGGTGGTTGAGTATCTTGAGGTCAATATCAATGCCATGTGGGGGGGGTTTGGACCCTTTTGCATTTTGGTATTCAAAAATGGAAGAGTGGCTGAGCTTGCCTGTTACATCTTGGAGGCTTTGCCATGCCCGGTATCCAGCATTCTCTTAGAATGTGTCTTCAGCTCTGCTGGTGGTGTCCTGACAGATAAGCACATCCGGCTGTCCCCTGAAAGTGTAGACCAGCTAACTTTCATCAAGATGAACAAGTAATGGATCTCCAATTACTTTTTCACCCCAGTGGCATAGTGGGCAGATTAGGCGATGGTGTAGTTTTTAGTGTGCTGCATTAGTCTCGCGTTACTTCTGCCTGTGACACTTTTGTCGTGGCTTCTGTGCCTGCTGTTGCTACTGTTGCTGATGTTACTAACAATTTTTTGATATGTGGAGACTCCAAGTTGGGTCTTCATCTGGTGGGTTGCCTGTAGTGGAAGGGGTGTCAGAGCCCCATTATACTATTTCTACTCTGGGGGAAATTGATGCCACTTTAATGGTGTCTGCCCTTAAATTTTATAAATGGTTGGGTCTCCTTCATGTGTGTTGCCTGTAGCAGTAGGGCTCCCAGACCGGCAGGCCTATACTTACTTTCAGTCAATTACCTGTGTTACTATCCTTGAATTTTTCAAGCAATAATAGTATACGAATCTGATATTTGTGCTACCTGAGCAGAAAAGCAGTTTGAGCTGGTGCAGGAGTTATCAGGGCTCCCAGCACAGCAGGCCTACATGGTCCCTCACCCACCTGTCTCATGCATGGCCCATGTCTGACTGCTGCTGTTCCATTATAAAATTTCTACTGTGGGTCAATTGATGGCACTTTTCCTGGTGTCTGCCCTTAATTTTTAGAAATGCCTGGACTTCAAATTGGGTCTCCTTCATGTGTGTTGTGTGAATTTGGCAGGGCTCTCAGAGCACCAGGCCTACACCTGTCACTCATCCACCTGTTACTGATGAATGTTTAAGCTAGAAATGCTGGTCCAAGCCCTGTCCCAGGCCCTGTCCCATGCATCCATACTAAGCAATTATACTATTTGTACTCGGGTCAATTAATGCCACTTTTCCTGGTGTATGCCCCTAATTTGAGCTGTTTTGGCAGCTGTTAAGATACTAGGAATGCTGAGGTAAGACGAGTCTGCTCACACTGTTGTACACTCTGTCTATTTGATTTAATACTGGAGATATCAGGGTGCTGAAGCAAGTTGAGGCCACTTACACTGTTTTCCACCCTGTATTTATAATCTAATACTGTATATATCAGGGGAGCTGAGGTAAGAAGAGGCTGCTCGCACTGCTGTCCACCATTTCTATCTGATCTAATACTAGACATTGGTCCACCCTGGATGCTGAGTGGCTGCTGTGACCTGGAGATCTCTTGGCAATATGTGGTGCAAGTTACCTTCAGGTTACATCAGTAAAGCTTCTTACTGCTCTTGCTCACTATTTCCATTCTAGGACAGGTTTCTGTCAATGTAACTACATAGTGGCAAATTGAATGTACTATGATGATTACCTCCTTTGACAAGAAAAAATCTTATCCTATTAACCAGTCAGAATGAATTTCAACCCCAAACTAAATATATGGCTGTGTTCACATAAAACACCTTATCAAGGTAAAGCAATCTGCTCCTTTACCGGTATGTTAGCAGTTAGGAACAGTCAAGGGTTGTGACAGGTTCGCTTTAAAATTAAATTTCTTGTGTTACAAAAACAGTATTCAAGCTTAGAGAAACATGGAGTAATAAATTGATCTTGATTGATCTTGAAGCTTGTACATGAACTTTGCACCTAAAGTTGTCGCTGAACTTGACAGTTTGAATCTTGGGATCAGAGATACAGTAGATCTCTTTATGCTTTATTCATTTATTTTTTTAATTATTTCTAAATTGCAGATAAAAGGAGTTTTGTTAGCAAAATAGAATTAAAAGTTAGTTTTAAATAGTCAATTACAGAAATAAATAACATACTTCTATTAGGCAAAGTACCCAGTTTCTCTGGTAGCTGCTCTATCCCATGCCCCAGAAGCTGGTTTTGCTGACCTGTGATTGATACGGGACAGTGTTTTCTGGGTAGGCATGTTACCTACGTAGTGTATGAGAAGGCTAGAGGACTTGCTCATTGCATTGGTAGAAAAACTGTAGGGGAACAAAAGGGCACAAGACCCTTTTGGGTATAAGGAAAGAAAATAAAAGGTGCTCACCTGAGCGGGTTGTGTATAAACACCTGAAAATATCATCTGGGCTGCTTCATGTCTGGGGGATGATTTCCTCCAGGATAGATGACCAATTTGGGTGATAACACGATAATTAGGCTGCTGTAATATTACTAACAAAGTATTCATATGCCCGCATAATAAGTGAACAGGTTAGGAAAATAGCAAGAGTAAATGTTCCCCCTGTAAGTGAAAAGAAATAGAAAAACAAGGTGGAGTACTCCTATAAACTGAACAAAGACCACTGCTGGAGTATCCACAAACCACCAAAGAAATATTAAAAGTTATTAGGACATCTTGAAAATTACAGTACATGTATGGTATCATGGTGTAATAAGGAGGAGCACATGATTATTTTTTTAGCATTTTTATGTTTCTCTTTTTTCTTTTTTGGATTCTTACTGTTTTTCTCACATTGACATGCTGTTTTAATCACTTTATGCATTCTTTTTTATTCTTCCATCTTCACAGCACCCTACTTCCACCTCTCACTTATATTCATCAAGTATCACAATGGTCTTCTTTCTCACCATGAATGTTTTTCTCACTATGAATTTTTTTTTCATTTTTATATATTTGTTATATGCACGTGTGCACTTTGCACCAACATAATACAGGTGGTTCATGATTATTGTCAACCCTTTTCTCTTGCTCTCCTCCCCCTGCTCAACTGTCCCTTCCCCCACCCAGCCCTGCCTCTTTGCTCGTACCCCCACCTTTCCTTATCTCCTTTCCTTCTGATCCTAGTGCAATTTCAATCATGGCCACGCCCTTTGCACTTGAAGAAAATGGCCACCAATGTGCGCATGAGCAGTGTATCCAGACGCCATATTATTCCGGCTGGCCATCAGTGATGCATCATGGGCACGTCATTCATGTCACTGGGTCATGATTTATCCGACATGCGCATAACGCAATGATGGCTTCGGGTGGATATACACAGATTGGCATGGACTGCCTTGGCCATGCACCACTTATTTTGCCCCATTTAAACCAATATATAAACCCTGGAAGGACAGAATATTTAGCACCTCACTTTGAGAAAGCAATTTCGCAAAAAAAGGAAAGGGGCAAGCGTGGAAGCTGTATCATTTCCATACACCATGGGTAAGCAGTGAGTGCATTTAGCATTAATCTTACATTTTCTCTGGTAAATGCATGTGACGCGCCCCTGGGCCTGTGTCGCGCTGCGTTGCGCACGCAGGAGCTTACCCGGAGCCGGATCTCTTGAGGGTTGTAGTCTCGTGGCGGTGACCCGGTCCGTGCCCAGGGAGTCAAACTGAGCGGCGATGTAACAGCGGTAGATGCAGGACGACTACGCCACCCGTTGAATGCAGCTATGGAGCTGCCGCTGCAGGACAGTCCGCTGAGGCCGGTGGATGGATGGTGCAGCGTAGATGGTATAACCCCCAACGGGAGGGGTATGGCCTCAGGGCAGCAGATGTGGATGATGGGGGTAGCAGGAACCACTCAGAGACGGTGCGGTGTAATTCAGGGTCTTTACTGGTAACAACGATAGACCCTCCCGGAGTACTTGCTAGTGAACGGGGCCTGGTCAGTCCTTGAGCAGATGGGATCTCCCCTGGCCAGGCGGAGTTGTAGGCCTCCCAAACTGACTGTACTCTTCTGGCTACCTTGCTAGAAGCGGATATAAGTAGCCCACGTCCCTGAGTGTACCGTGTGGTGCTCACCCGTATGGCCGGTGACTCGGGGCCTTCTAATGGCTTCCGCTCCACGATGGCGGTGCTGGTCCCACGCGTGTGACCGTGCCTTCAGGTTTCTGGGCCTGAGGACCTGAAATCCCCTGCCGGTCGGCTTCTGCTGCTGGGTAAGAGTTAGTCCCCACAGCCTCGGACGCCGGGTCCGGTAAGAAAGCTTCTCAGTCAGGGCGAGCTCTGCAGCTGCCAGCCCCTGACTCGTAGTAGTATTGCTTCTGCTGTTTCTTGTCTCTACTCTCCTTGACTCCAGGCTCAGGCCCCTGGACAGGGCCTGCCTGTGGAGCAGAGCCCATAGAGCAGCTCTGCTCCCTGTCTTCTCCTCTCAGAACTCCCTACCCTGCCTCAGCCCCAGGTTTATATAGGGGAAGTCCTTCCCCTCCCAAGACTGGGCAGGAGGTGTGGCATGCACAGGATCCCTGACCAAAGGACCTCCCACCTGCTCTCAGACGTAATATCTCTATCACTGTGGCAACCAGACCCCTGGGGTGTCACATTCCCCCCTAGTGAAATTTAGTACTCCGGGACTAAACATATTTTGGTAACATAACAAAGTATAAACAATAACATTACAATAAGGAAACGCATAAAGCTGGTCACGGCGTGTCCGTAACCGGGTGCAGTCTTTGAAGAAAGCAAGGTGTCCATTTCACCAAAACAGGGAGACGTAACCAGGTAGGGGTCTGTCCTACCCCGAGTCCTTAACAGTCTTTTAGTCCATCCTGGGTTACGCTCCACTAACTGTACAAAGGATTCCCGGTAAATCCACCAAGGACTCCTATAAATAACTGGAAACACATAATATTTACAAGATATGGCCGCTCTCAGTCCTCGGCCAGTGGGGATAAGGATTGGCTGCTCACAGTCCTCAGCCTGTGGGGAGATGGGATGGCTGCTCACAGTCCTCAGCCTGGTTAAGGATAGGGGACACACGGGAACAGTTCACACTTGTCCCAACGGGGACCATATTTTAATTAGCAACACAAGTACCCCTACGGGTAACTATGTACAGTTCCACTTTACCGTACTTCAGTAACGGCATCCTCCTGCTCCTTCTTGTGTGTAGGCTTCAGACCCGTCCGGGTCCTCTTGGCCTTCCTCGTATTGGTAGTACTGCAGCTCCTCCTCAGTCAGACGGTGTACATGGAGGGCGTACAGTCCTTTGGCACCCTTATGCCGGGTGAAGGTAACCACATCACCCGGATAGAGATCACGTCTGCGGTGCCCGTCCGGGCTGGTATGTTGTGCGAAAAGATCTGCGCCCAGGGGTGGCACTGTGGAGGTTGAGGGCGCCGTAGGGGCGGCAGCGCCCGGGGGTACTCGGCCTTGCGACCAGGCCGGGGGTGCTTTGGAAGTAGAGGGCACTGTTGGAACAGCGGCGCCCTGGTTCACTAGGCCTTGCGACCGGGCCTGGAGAGGGTCGCCGTTGATGACGCCCGGGGTCAGAGAGTGCGACTTTGGGCCTGGGCGCGGGCTGGTGGTGGTAGTGCCCAGGGCTGGAGAGCTTGGCCGCAGGGCTTGTTGCGGGGGCTGGAGCAGGTCGGTGTCTGCAGCGCCCGGAATCGGCGGCTCCACCAGGGGGCCCGGGAGCAGGCTGACGCTGGCAGCGTCCGGGACAGGGAGACTCCTCTTACCTGCTCCCGCGACCGCTCCTGCGTCACGCGTCTTCTCCCGGCACTGGTCGGGGCCGGCGACGACTGGGGCACTGCCGATGCTGGGCAGCTTAGTCTGCTGCCGGTCCGCCATCTTGCTGTCCGTTCCTGGTGTCCTCCTCCCCCCTAGTGGACCGTGGCCTACCTTCCGGAGATCCTCTTCCGTAGGCCGCGGCTCCGCAGTCAATCGTCGGGGTAGAGGACCTGGCGTCGCGCTCCTGTGACGTCGGCGTCTGCTGGGCTCCTTCCAGGACCTTACGCAACGTCCGGACGTGAGGCGGGGCTTCAGTTCTCGCGCGCTTTCGGAGTCCACGCCCCTCTTCTTCCCGCGCGGCGTCTCCAAGATGGCGCCGGATGGCGGGAAAACTCCTCGGATGGCGGGAAGAAGGCAGAAGATGGCGCCGGATGGCGGGAAAACTCCTCGGATGGCGGGAAGAAGGCAGAAGATGGCGCCGGATGGCGGGAAAACTCCACGGATGGCGGGAATCTTCACAGATGGCGGGAATCTTCACCACTGGTAAGTTTGAAAAGTCTCTTTTTCAGGCACGCAGTACCCGGTGGTTGCGGGCACGAAATCCTGCCGACTACGCCAAAGTTGACGCGCCCCTGGGCCTGTGTCGCGCTGCGTTGCGCACGCAGGAGCTTACCCGGAGCCGGATCTCTTGAGGGTTGTAGTCTCGTGGCGGTGACCCGGTCCGTGCCCAGGGAGTCAAACTGAGCGGCGATGTAACAGCGGTAGATGCAGGACGACTACGCCACCCGTTGAATGCAGCTATGGAGCTGCCGCTGCAGGACAGTCCGCTGAGGCCGGTGGATGGATGGTGCAGCGTAGATGGTATAACCCCCAACGGGAGGGGTATGGCCTCAGGGCAGCAGATGTGGATGATGGGGGTAGCAGGAACCACTCAGAGACGGTGCGGTGTAATTCAGGGTCTTTACTGGTAACAACGATAGACCCTCCCGGAGTACTTGCTAGTGAACGGGGCCTGGTCAGTCCTTGAGCAGATGGGATCTCCCCTGGCCAGGCGGAGTTGTAGGCCTCCCAAACTGACTGTACTCTTCTGGCTACCTTGCTAGAAGCGGATATAAGTAGCCCACGTCCCTGAGTGTACCGTGTGGTGCTCACCCGTATGGCCGGTGACTCGGGGCTTTCTAATGGCTTCCGCTCCACGATGGCGGTGCTGGTCCCACGCGTGTGACCGTGCCTTCAGGTTTCTGGGCCTGAGGACCTGAAATCCCCTGCCGGTCGGCTTCTGCTGCTGGGTAAGAGTTAGTCCCCACAGCCTCGGACGCCAGGTCCGGTAAGAAAGCTTCTCAGTCAGGGCGAGCTCTGCAGCTGCCAGCCCCTGACTCGTAGTAGTATTGCTTCTGCTGTTTCTTGTCTCTACTCTCCTTGACTCCAGGCTCAGGCCCCTGGACAGGGCCTGCCTGTGGAGCAGAGCCCATAGAGCAGCTCTGCTCCCTGTCTTCTCCTCTCAGAACTCCCTACCCTGCCTCAGCCCCAGGTTTATATAGGGGAAGTCCTTCCCCTCCCAAGACTGGGCAGGAGGTGTGGCATGCACAGGATCCCTGACCAAAGGACCTCCCACCTGCTCTCAGACGTAATATCTCTATCACTGTGGCAACCAGACCCCTGGGGTGTCACACATGCTCTTGGAAATATTATCAGTACCAATTGGTTTAAAAAATTCCCATAGACTTCTGATATGTCTACATTTGTCATTATTGCACCTGAGTTTAAAGCCAACCTGTCATCAGGATTTTGCTACATAAACTACAGGCAGTGTCAGGTTGGTGCCGTTACACTGATTAAAATGATAATTGTGTTGATGAAATCCATCCTGTGGTTGTTGTCTAATCTGTATTTGCAGTTTTCAGTTAAAGGGGTTGTCCACTACTATTGAAAATAGACCAATGTATTTTTATGATAAAAATAAGTGTCTTTGTAAATACCTTGCACTGGTGTTACTGCCTGTGAGCGGCGCTATCACTGGCTGCTCATAGGCATCACATGACCCCCACCCCTGATGTCACGTCAAGTGAGGCATGACATCAGTGACGCGATACCCGCGGTGGCTGCTGGGTCGTGGGCGGGGTTACCCCACGCGTCACACCCTGCACCCTCTGCGCGCTTTCCCGATGAAAGGGGAGAGGGAGAGCACATGGTGGATGCTGGGTATGACACGGGGGTAACCTTGCCCACAGCCCAGCATCCACCGTGGAACGCAGCGCTGAGTCACGCCCGGCTGCAGCCGGAATTTGACGTGACATCAGCGGATGTCAGAGCCAGCTGCAGCCATTGGTTATATGATGCTTGTGAGCGGCCAGTGATAGCGCCCCTCACAGGTAGTAACACCAGCGCAAAGTATTTACAAACTTTTCATCATAAAAATACATTAGCCTCTTTTCAATAGTACTGGACAACCCCTTTAATAAGATTCTCGTGCTCTGGGGTGGCCTGTGGGCGGGGCTTTTCTTGGTGCTCTGTTGTTGTATTCATCCTTATGGGCTTAAATGGCAGGTCACTTAAGTATTTTAAATACTGTGCTTGCGCAGTTAATATTGAGATCTTAAAAAAAAAATTAACTACAGCAAAATGGCGCCGTTGATAGATGTTACTGCGCAAATGCCGCTGGCGGAGCCATTTTGTTAGAGGAAAAAAAAATTGGCTGCAGAAAAATGGAGTCTATAGATGCTACTGCAAAAGTGCCGCCAGTGGCGCCATTTTGCTGCAGTCAATTTTTTTTCCTACAACAAAATGGCACCACCAGCAACGCTTGCACAGTAGCATCTACTGGCAAGCGATAGATGCTACCGGCCAAACGCCGCCTGCGGCGCCATTTTACTGCTGACAATTTTTTTTTTTAAAAGACCACACCACAATATGAACTGCGCAAGCACAGTATTTAAAAT
This sequence comes from Phyllobates terribilis, assembly GCF_046119375.1. NCBI lineage: Eukaryota > Metazoa > Chordata > Amphibia > Anura > Dendrobatidae > Phyllobates > Phyllobates terribilis. Next base: position 309,746,863 of record NW_027362763.1, on the reverse strand, counting down.
AGGAGGCAGGTAACTGAAGGTACAGTGATCTGTCATTTAAGCCTATGAGGAGAATATGAGAACAGAGCACCAAAAAAAGCCCCGCTCACAGACTGCCCCGAAGCACGAGAATTTAATTATCTCCAAACTGCAAATAAAGATTAAACAAGAACCACAGGACGATTTCATCAACCCAGGTATAATTTTAATCAGTGTAACGGTGCCAACCTGACACTGCCTGTAGTTTACTTAGCAAAATCCTGATGACAGGTTTGCTTTAATTTAATCTATGCTTTTCTTGTGAGTCACTGCTGATTGATTTTCCTCCATCATGTGTTTTCTTCCTTATTAGACCATGATACTATACATGTACTGTCATTTTTAACATGTCCAAATAAAAATTATTTTAATATTTTTTTGGTCATTTGCGGCTGCTCTAGCAGTGGTCTTTGTTCAAATATGCTGCTGCAATGAAGAATCCTTAGGATCAAGAAAAGTAAAATGATTTTAATTCCAATAGCTGAGCCGGGCCACTTTTTGTTTATACATAAGCTGTATACCTGATGATTGCCCCGATGGGCCTGAAATGTGCTGTATGACAGCTTTTAATAAAGAAAGTGTTTACTGTTGCATTTAGATATTATACCATGGTTCCAAAAAGATGTAGTGCAGAAGAAGTGGTTTGCCATTATTTTTCTTCATTGAATCCATTCTGCTGTGACTGGCCAAGAGGACCTCTGGAAGCTTCCCAAGGTTGGAAGGAAACCTGGTAGCAAATTCACAAAAATGTTCAGATTGTTAAAGCTTACATCAGTGTCATGCCAATATCACATAGCACATCAATGTGTGCATGCACCCATTTGTTATCTCACCATATATACTCACCAAGTATATGAATGAACTACTACATTCAGATTGTGCCCTCTTTTTGTGTTTTTCATCTATATTGGGTTTTTGGACTACTATATATCGGCTGTGGATGAGAAGGGGGCTGGCTTAGATATTGAAATTGGCAGTAAACTGGCCCCATTAACACACTGTTCCTGTCGAGTGCTAACACACAGAACACGCCGTTGAGTGTCAAGCACAGAGTTGAAAACAATGATGCTGGGACCGTGGAACAGGGCACATGGCTTAATATAGCCACATTAGTTAATTAACTATTTAAAGTTACTTTCTTAATTTCCTTTGTTTGCAAAACCCTTTTAGTATTTAATAACATTGAATATATACAGTTTTATGTGTATAAATGTCCAAGTAAATCCATTACTCTGCCTGCTGTCAATCGAAAGGCAATCCATCGGTAAAGAATGACAGACTGTGACAGTGCGACATTACAGAGAAATTGAGGTTCAGATGCACCAAGCAGTTATTACTTGAAGACGACAGGGAAGTCTGGATTAACCTTTTCATAAAGTGTCCGGTATGAGGTCAACAAGACATCTTACAAATATATAGCGGAATAGATTATATGTTTGTATGTCTGGGCTTTATATTTGTAGGCTATACAAACTACACTGGCTGGCGAGGCAACAATTTAGTGAAAGTTGTAATCTTTTTGTCTGCAGGACAGAAGTAATCCTCCATAGCAAACCACAGGGATAATAGACAGATTGGGCTATCTATTATGAAAAAAAAAATAACAATAAATTGTATCCTAAAAGTGTTCTGCTTTGTCTTCATTTTATTTCACTAGATTCTGAAAAACACTGAATTGTTGCTTCAATATATTTAAATATATCCATTCTAAAGTGAATTGCTTATGTGTATTTTTTCACATACTTAAAGTGGTATTACTGTTTCCAAAATAATAATAATAGCAGCAACAATAATAATAGTAGTAGTAATAATAATAGAAATTATTATTTTTATTTCATGTTTGAATAATTTAATTTTGCAATATAGTTTCTGCATCAATTTTTCGCAGTTTTCAAGATGACTGATGCTGTCATAAACTATGAACCTTTATTGCTTATTGTAAGGGACTAAAACAAATAGTGTGTAGAAAATTGTCTACCTGTTCAATACATAGTCAATAGGATAAATATTACTAATATTGGAAACCAGAGAAATTTGCCACATTTTGACAAATCCATATGGAGCATTAAAGGTGTTCCATCGCTGACATCAGTGGCGTATCGCCACTGGCGGCAGGCCACGCCACTTCTATGGGGCCCGAGAGCCGGGAGGTCCGCACTGGGCCCTCACCGCAATGGGCTCTCCCAGCTCCGGATCAGCACCGGACCCTCACAGCACCGGGTCCTGCCTTCTCCCATTAGCACCTGCACTGCCCGGCCTCCCGCACAGAATGATGGGGGTGGAAGCGCCTGCTGACACTCCCTCCTCCATCATCATTGCTCGCGCTGATGGCCAGAGGGGGGCCCAGTGCGAGCAATGATGATGGAAGTGGGAGCGTCAGCAGAAGCTTCCACCCCCATCATTTTCCCACGCCATCTGACGTCTCAGAGCAGCGGGAGCAATGATGTCATTACAAGGCGCCTGCTGCTAGGATATGTCTGGCGCTTCACACATAACGCTGAGGAGACTGGAGCATCAGGTGGAACCAGGAGAAGTGAGTATTGTGTTTATTTTTTTTAAATCTGTGACCGGTGGACATAATACAGTATGGGGGGTGCATTATATTGTGTGGAGGACCATGGGGGGAGTGCATTATATTGTGTGGAGGACCATGGGGGGTGTATTATGCTGTATGGAGGACCATGGAAGTGCATTATACAGTATGGAGGATCATGGTGGGCGCATTATATTGGGTGGAGGAACATGTGGGTGCATTATACTACATGGAGGATCATGGGGGGCGCATAATATTGTATAGCAGACCATGGGAGGCACATTATACTGTATGGAGGATCACAGGGGTGCATTATATTGTATGGAGGACCATGGGGGTGCATTATATTGTATGGAGGGCCATGGGGGTGCATTATATTGTATGGAGGACCATGGGGGGTACAGTATATTGTATGGAGGACCATGGGGAGAGTATTTTATTATATGGAGGACCACAGAGGGTGCATTATATTGTATAGAGGACCATGGGAAGTGCATTATATTCTATAGAGGACCATGGGGAGTGCCCTATATTTTATGGAAAACCATGGGGAGTGCACTATATTTTATGGAGGACCATGGTGAGTGCATTATATTCTATGGAGGACCATGGAGAGTGCATTATACTATATGGAAGGCTATGTGGGGCCATTATAATATGTGGGGGTCCATTATACAGTATACAAGCAATTATACAGTGTGAAGATTTGTGTGGGGTCCATAATACTGTGTGGAGGCCATTATACTGTTTGGAGGGCTAGTGCGGGCCATTATATAGTGTGAGGCCATTATACTGTATGTAGGCCCATTAATGTGCATGGAGAGCTGTGTGGGGGTCACAGTTGGGGGATCATACTGTGTTGAGGTCACCATACTTTGCCTTGGGAGTTGAGGTGGGGTACAGTAGGGTCATGATACTGTGCATGTGGAGGAATTCACCATGGGGGTATCGTACTGTGTTTGGCAGGCACTTTTGTTTGCATAATACTGTACTTTATGAGGGCAATGAAAGAGGAATCTAGGACTTCAGCAGGAGAAAAATTACTATGTAAAAACTGGAAAGTTGTGAGATATGCTCTTCTGTGACCCCGACAATTATTTAATTTTTTTTTTGGGGGGGGCCCAATTAGAACTTCTGCTATGGGGCCCCATGATTTCTATGTACATCCCTGGCTGACATGATTGTAGCAAATGAGATGAGATGTTATTTCAGGTCATGTATTGCACAGAAAACCAGGCAAGACTGCCATGGAAGCATCAAGGGGGTGAGTATCCTATTTTGGGAGTAGATTTATCCCCCTATACTCACAAGCACAAATCTGTGCCAAAATCTGCATGTTTTGGTGTGGCTTTGTCAATGTAGATGTCCCTGCGGTTTCTTTGGAAATTCTGCCCTGATTGAACATATCCTAATGGTGCTCCCGCGACAACAATATATCAAATATATCCTTATTTATAAGTAAAACATCTGGGCAGAATAGCTTTGTAATACAATATCAGATAGAACATGCCAGGACCTTTCTCTGATAACTTCTTCAGACAGACAGCAGAAAAACATCTGTGCATAAAATTATAAAATAAGAAATATACAGAAGTTCATTAGTGACGTAAGACGCCCACTGCTCTATTGTAGCTTTACAACACAGAAGCTGTGCAGAACGTTAATATGCCTGTGTCATGTTAAACTATGTTTTCTCATATCACATTTGGTCTGCATTGGCCTCTAAGACCATTATACAACACAGAAGTTGTGCAGAACTGTAATGTGCCTGGGTGATTAGTCCAGTATGTGTTCACATATCACATTTGGAGTGTGTATTGGCCTCTAGACCTGATATTGCAAATGGAATGAATATAAATTTGAAAAAAATTACATTTGAATAATGCAAAGGAAAATACAGAATGCACTACCATCAGGGGACAAACTCGCTGGCAAGAGAAGCAGCCACAGTCAGTGAAGAATAAATAAAATTCTGTCTAGGGAATCTCACAGTGTAAGGGTTTATACGGCTCTCTATAATTCTACAATGTGACAGCCAAGACATGTAAAGGGGTTATCCCATGAGTCGTTTTCATGCCAAAAGTCATGAAAGGTAGTTAATTGTTGTTTTAGGCTATGTGCCCACGATGCAGAAATGCTCCGGATTTTTCCTGAGCGTTTCTGCATCTCCCCTGGCCGAAAAAATGCATGCGGATTATACATGTGTTTTTCCTGCCAGGGACATGCGGATGTGAAACGTTCTTCACATGCATTTCCGCATGCGGGTTGACATGCGCTTTCCAAGCGATTTTAGCATCACTTGGAAAGTGCTTGTCAACTTGGTCACACTATATAAATCCATGCAAACGGCATGGATTTATATAGTGTGACCGAAAGAATGTTTAAAAATAAAAAATAAATCTATAGTTACCTTCCGATGGCCCCTGGTGTCTTGCTTCGCTCCGTTCTCCCTTGTCGGCAGATCGCGGTACACTGAAGGACCTGCCGACATCAGCGTCGCGTAACCCGTCACATGACTATGACATCAGCGCAGGTCCTCCAGTCCATCGCGATCTGCCGGCATGTGAAGACAAGGACACTGGGGGCCATCAGAAGGTAAATATAACATTTATTTTTAATTTTATTCTTTTTTTTTTACAGTTTTCGATGGTACCCGGGTCCGGAGGAGAGTCTACTCTCCTCCACACCTGGGTACCATCCGCACATTGAACACATGTATTCCGCATGTGCTTATCTAGTGAAGCGGAATCCATGCGTTTTAATGCAAGTTAATGGCGGCGAAAACGCAGCGCTTCCGCAAAATAATTGGTAGTGCTGTGTTTTTTTCCGCAATGATAATCCGCAGCGGAAATTTCCGCAGCATGTGCACAGCACATGTCGATTATCATTGGGGAACATGGCAGGCCTTCTACCATGCGTTTTTTAAGCGCTTCTGCAGCGTTTTTGCCACTGCGGAAAAGCTTAAAAAAACGCATCGTGGGCACACAGCCTTATAGTTATTTCCACTGTCTGTAGGATAAAATACCTTTTTCATTTTCTACATCAATGTATCAACATGGATGCTGTGCCATTTGCAACATAGTCCATATTTACTTCCCCTGCAGAAGGAGGTCTCAGCTAAACTGCCAAATAACAGCACCAGCTCTGCTCCTCTCCTTACAAGCTGGACAAAATGCAATTTTCATTGGCTGCTCTGCCCTTAACAGAGTATTACCATACAAATATGTACATAGAGAGAGGAACTGAACTGAGCAAGTGTATCCACCACCAGCACTTAAAGGGAACCTGTCACCAGATTTTTCCCATGCAACCTACGGCCACCACCTTTCAGCCCCATATGACAGCATTTTAAAATGCTATATATATGACTTCAATTCGCCCTGTAAGGCAGAAAAAACACCTTTTATTATATTCACCTACGGGGCGGTCTGGTCCGATGAGCGTCACTGGTCTTCACCCTGCGCCTTCTCTCTTCTTGTGAAATTGTCTTCCGTCTCTGCTTCGTGTGGATGACGCGTTCTATGTCATCCACACAGTGCTACTCTTCGCGCTCTAGCGCAGGTGCACTTCTCTCTGCCCTGCCGGGGGCAGAGCATAGTACTGTAATGCACATGCGTGGGCGCTCTTTCACCTTTCCCCACGTATGTGGCAGGGCAGAGAGAAATGCGTCTGTGCTGGAGCTGAAGCGCAATACTATGTGGATGACGTAGCATGCATCATCCACAGGAAGCAGAGAAGGAGGACAACATTGCAAGAAGAGAGGAGGCACCAGACCAAGACAAGTGACCCATCAGACTGGACCGCCCCGTAGATGAGTATAATAAAACGTGTTTTTTTTGTCTTACAGAGAGAATTGGAGCCATATATACAGCATTTTAGAATGCTGTCACATGGGGCTGAAAGGTGGTGGCCGTAGGTTTAATGGGAAAAGCCTGGTGACAGGTTTCCTTTAACTCCTTGGATGGACATACCTTTTGCCATACACTTTGAACACCAGGTGGACCCGTACTATACAAGAAAACTCTACACTCCTCAACTCTACACTAGATCATCTTGTAACAGCTTGTAAATGTCATCCATGGGTATATTTTTTTATAATCTATAAAATATGTAAGGGGCTTTGAAATAGATGTTTTGCAATACCCTTGTGATGACAGCCTTTTGCATCAACACCTTCATTTAATCTATCAACATCTTAATTGAACAGCGGACTAAATATTTCAGCAGTTTTTTGGGGATAATAGTTACAAAATCATGTATTGTTTAAATGAAAATAGAAGTCTAAAAGATTGTATTTGCTAAAAATATAAAAAAAATGCTTTTGTGTTTTCACATAGGAGAAAAGTTTAAATTCTCAATAACCTAGTATAGGAACCTAGAGCATCTGGAGCAACCCAAGATCACTGATCTCATAAAGCATTTATTAGCTCCCAGCTATTCTGCTGCTCATAGAAACTTGAGGCTTCACCACATTCATAGGAGACACAGCAGGATAGATCTAATGGCCAAGATTACCTGTACTAACCAATAGCAGCCAATGCAAGAAGAGGAGGGAAGAGCTAGTGGCAGAAACAGACATTCTGCTTTAAACTCTCCTGAAAAGATAGGTCCATGTTAATCATGTTCATTGAAGGGGTTGTCCAGAATTTTAACATTGATGGCCTTAGAATAGGTTATAAATATCTAATTGATGGGAATGCGGCACCTGGCACCCTCGCTGATCAGCTGCTCTCAGTGCCAGCGGAGGCTGGAACTGCTCAGTTTCAGAGCTGCAGAGCTCCATCGACTGTATAGTGGTCACGGCGGGTACTGCACACTTATCACTTTTGACTGGACAACCCCCTTAAGGAAGTTTTTTTCCATAAATGCTTAAATTTCACTGGCGATCAACAAAAGGAACATACAGGATACCATAACCATTATCCCTTGGTGGGTTATATGTGCAATCAGGAGATGAGCTTCCCCTTGATGGGACCCCTTTCCATTTGGCATGTATCAATTTGTTGAATAATATTACACAAGGTACAATCATCTTGTTCTCTTTTTTTATTTTCCTGTAGAAGGACTATACTGTATGTAATCTGCATACAGAGATCCCTAAGTCCAGAATGAGTAGGAATTTCAAAGAATAAAATGCAAGTTATACTGAACTTTCCCCACAAACCTTCATGAATCTGTGTAGACATTCCTTGTCTGTAAAATGTTTTCTATAGACTGCACAGCATTCCCAAACTCATAGGATTCCTTTACCCAAACATTCATATCATTTTATGATCACTGTAGTAATCCACTGCTGTATTAGCTCACTGCTGGCAATTAATGGTAATAAGAAGGTGAATATTAGCCTAAGTGAGTGATGTAAGTTTGCACAATGATAAACCATTAACTGCATAACAGATGAGCCACATTAAATAAGTAATTGTCTTTAATGTGCTACTTGAGCCATTTTAATCACTATTCTATGCAATAACAGTGTTCAGTTGCAATTTAAACTTGCACACAACACCTTAATGGAACTGGTTCTTAAAGGGGGCCTTTCCTGTAGTATCAATACTAGAAAAGTGCAAATATGACTCTCAAGGCTCCTACTCCACTGTATTCCAGTCACAGGTGTGTCAGAAGTGACAGACAGTCGCCCTGCAGTTGGTTGCAGGAGATCTCTACGTTTGGCATTACAGACATCTTCTTAGAGGCTGTCTCTAGGACCCAGCGGCTATCTTCCTCTGGCTAATTAACACCCTGACCTGAGTATATAAATACCTACTGTGTGTCAGAGGGAGGTGCCGCTGATATCCATTACAACTTGTAAAGGCTTTAGCAAGAGAAGTACTTCGTCCTCTCTGGAGCTTTAGGACGTGTGCGCATTTGTCTGGAGTCATCTAAAGCTAAGCAATTTCCCCCTGTTTGTGTACCCTTGTTGTCTATAGTGTTTAGTGGAGATCAACTAGTGCTCATCTCCTCCCTTCCCTAGCCTTAGCCATACACCAGGGAAAGACAGGGCAAGGCATGCATGCGGCGATTGGTGAAGAGCCAATACAGGGATGTTAGGGGAGACAGGGTGACGCCATATCAACCTAGGAGGTCTCCACTTCCCCCCTTTCCCTAGAGTGTGGGCTCCCTTTCCCTCTTCCCTTTGTGTTGCACTAAGTCTTTCCCACACCTTGCGTGACAATTCCATTTATTGTTTTGGCGGAACGTTTTTTTTTCATTTAGTAGGAGCATCTGTAAGGAGTTTGTATATTCTCCCTGTGCTTGCATGGGTATCCTCCGGGCACTCAGGTTTCCTTCCACACTCAAAAATCATGGTGATAGCGAATTAAATTGTGATCTCCTATGGAGAAAGTGATGATGATGTATGTAAAGCTCTGAGGAATATGATGGCACTGTATAAGTAAAGATAATAAATAGCTGTGCCTGGTATGGCAACTCAGTCTTATTCAACTAAATGGGAAGAAGCCGTAGTAAACTGTAATACTAGGAATAGCGACTACTAAAAGTACAGATCTGTGTCTCGAAACAATATAGAGCTACAATGGTATACAACAGGAAATGGCAGGGATGGTATGAAACAGATCCCCAGCAATGTAATATTGTTGGCCTACAACTAGAATGGGACATCAATTTCAAAGAACTAGAGAACCCCTTTAACCCCCCATCCTACATATAACCACTATGCTCCATAAAATCTTAACAGTTTATTACATTTTATATTTTTCTTAAATCATAAACATATAATGTTATAAAAATTTACATGAGCAAAACATATAATTATTTATATAAAGAAAAATAGAAGTAAACAAGAGTTACACATACTGTATATTCATGACAACTCTAACATTCTCAGGATAAGGGTATGTGCACACGCTGCTTAAAACACGCACATTTTTGCCCCGTTTTAAATACGTTTTTGGTGCGATTTTCGATCCGTCTTTTTCCCATTCATTTGAATGGATGAAAAACGCAGCAAAAGCGATGAAAGAATTGACATTCTGCAAATTTGAAACTGCTTCAAATCTGCAAAGAAAAAATAAGCAACGTGTGCATGAAACTTCAGAAATTCTATTCACTTTGCTGATACAGTGAAATGCCGCATGCAGCAAGGAAAAAACCGGAAGGAAAAACGTAAAGTGTGAAGATAATGTAATATGGAAAATAAATCTACTCAGTCTACTTAAACTAGATTTCACAACAGGCCAGCTTCATAGGTCACTGTATACATAAGGACGACGATTTCTGGACCAACCATGGGTTTCCTGACCCAAACTAACAGTCTTATAAACAGTATGACTATGAGAATGTTAGGCCATGTTCACACGTTGAATATTTAGTGAGTTTTTTACCTCTTATAAGCCAAAACCAGGAGTGGGTGATAAATACAGAAGTGGTGACGTGTTTCTATTATACTTTTCCTTTGATTGTTCCTCTCCTGGTTTTGGCTTACAAATTCTGAGGTAAAAACTCCACCAAATACTCAACGTGTGAACGTGGTCTTTGTTTGGGTGTGGAGACACGTGGTCGATCTGGGCATTTCAATCCATACAAAGACTGTGACAGTTGTGGAACTTTGTTCTCACAATGAGGTCATAACCTACAAGTGTACTGAAGTTTTTGAGAACCTGAAATTTGTTTGGTCACAGATTTCACTTGCAGTTTTCCCTAGTAAGGCCACGTTCACACCACACATTGAGTATTTGGTGAGTTTTTAACCCAAGAGTGGAGAAAAATACAGAAGTGGTGGTGACGTGTTTCTATTATACTTTTCTTCTGACTGTTCCACTCCTGATTTTGACTAACAAATACTGATGTAAAAAACTGACCAAATACTCAACATGTGTACGTGGCCTAATTGCATATCTGGTAACTTTATCTTTAACAAAATCATTGCCATACCCCATTGCACATTTTAGGGGCTTTACATGATTATGAAAATATTTTCTTCCAAAACTGTTATTTTGCACCAATATATTTGATTGTATAGTAGCCACTCTGAATGAGGCTACATTGCCATGTTGGGCCTCCTCAATCAATTCCAAATATAAACTAAATGTACACTAATTAAATTTAAAATATTAAAATGTTCAATGTTTGTATATATCTTAGCAGATACAGCGTGCGACGACATCTTTGTTTCCGGCTGGCTATACTTTTTTTTACAGAAAATTTCCACCTGTCCATTTATTTCATTTATTGAGGAGGTGCTATCTTTGTAGTTAGCTTTGTGCGAGTTGTGGAGCATAGATGACAGGTAATTAAAGGAAAGCTGTTAGCTACTTTTCACTCCTTTAATAGATGATATGGTCCATCGGTCCTTTTAATATCACTGAAAAAGGCCATACTTACTAGTATAAAGGTAGGTTCAATCACCAGTTCCCAGCAGCATGCAGACAAGTGACAAAGCAATATGGAAGGTGGAAAATTCTGATATAAAGCTGCTTACTCACCTAACATTCATGAGGGGGTGGCTGCTTACTTTTATACAGTGTGTGCACAAAAATAAATTTTCTACAGGGTGCCAGTCAACCAGTTCCGTGTAGTGCACTATGCAAACTTACAGCCAATTAGTGAAACCCATACTTTTAGATCAGGCAGGTAGTCTAGCACCTTTTAAGTGCACCAAAGCACTGACACCCCCTCCTTCAACAGCATCACAAGGCAAACTGTGATGATGAAAAATTAGGAATATGAGGTTTTTATTGATATTTTGAACAAAATACACAAACTCAGAACTAGAGCCTATAGGAGCTTCTTGGTCTTGTGAATCCCTACATTAGCATTGCAAACAAATCACAGAAAATGGGAATGATAAAAAGACAGGTTCATACAACAGTTCTCGGCAGCATATGATTTTAAGCAGATTTGATCCCCTTTTCTGTAATTTGTTTGTAATGTTGGTGTAGGAACTTTCCAGACAATGAGAACCCTTATTGCAGACTTTTACTCATTTGCCTTCAAACCCTGGAAATACGTGAACAACGTCATGTACCTCCGAAATTCTTACTCATTTGTTTCCTGCTGTATGTAAATGATTTGAGAAGAGTCTAGCACACTTAAAGGGAACCTGTCACGTCCTAGCTGCCATCTCTACACTGCCCCCATAGCATTGTTAGTGATGCAATATGCATCACTGACAAGCTGTTCTCATGAAAATTGGTGCCGCTATAATGATTTTATAACGTTTTATATACTTTGTCCTGCCTGCTCATTCAGTCATAGGGGCGTACTTGTCATATGCAGTCATGGGCGGGCGCAGCATTCACTTACTGCTGGCGCCGCCCATGTATTTGAATCCTGCTGCCGGCAAGCGCTGATATTGTGGGGCACAGGCGCACTTGTATATGTCCGGCCGCCTTTGCAGTGAGGCTGTGTGATTACCAGCTTCACTGCGCACGTGCGGGGAACATAGCGCGTCATAGTGCATGGCGCAGTTAAGCTGGTAATCACACAGCCTCACTGCGCATGCGCGGGGAATTGAGCATCATAGCGCATGAGCAGTGCAGCTGCGAACTACACAGCTTCACTGCACATACGCTATGACATGCTATGTTCCCGGCTCATGCGCAGTGAAGCTGGTAATTGCACAGCCTCACTGTGCAGGCGGCCCCACCATGACTGAATATGACAAGCATGTCCCTATGACTGAAAACGCAGGTAGGATCTAAGTATATTAAACATTATAAATAGTGTTGAGCCACCCCCGTAGTGTTCGAGTTCGGTTCGGTTCGTCGAACACCCGTGTGTTCGCCGAACTGTTCGTCGAACTGTTCGTCGAACACCGTTAAAACCAATGGCAGGCAAACAAAAACACATAGAAACACATAGAAAACACCTTCAAAGGTGTCCAAAAGCTGACAAACTGCTCAGAAGACACAACTAACACATGGAAAAGTGACAAGTACATATAGTCATGCGAAAAGAAAAGAGGTGGAGGAGTAAAAGGAGGGGGAGACACAGATATAGGCATGTCATGCCCTTCTAAAATCCAAAAAGTGAGAAGCCGACACGTTCAGTCCGCTCCTGCCCGTGCCACCTCCGAGTCGCCGGGTTTGTGCCAGAGCCGCGGTGAACCCTGACGGCCAGCCCCCCTCTCCCAATACTGGTGCCTGTCCGCTGGTGGGTCGAGCGAGCCCCCCTGTGGTGGAGGCAGCTCTAAGCTTTTTAATTTAAATTGTCTCTCTAATTTGAATGAATACACTTTAAATCCATTTACAAGGATCTATTGGAGGGCAAGTCTCATGCCAGCAGCCGCGTAATTCCAGCTCCAGTAGCGTCCACTAAAGCTGCTGCAGTTAAAAAGCTTTTATAAGGATCGAGCTCGGCTGTCCACCGCAAGGCATCCTACTGCCAGTCCCAGCCCCTATGCCTTGGGGTGCCTCCTGATGCTCTTCACTGAGTATCCCGTGGTCCCGAAGCATTTCCTTTGAAAAAATTAAGTGTCCAAACTACAGGTGGTGTAGCTTGCTTAACAGCCGGGATAATCCGCTGACTAGCAGACACTGCTACTAGGCACAAAGTATTTCCTGGGCTAGATGCAGTTAAAAATTTGTAATTAGATACTCTCGTTGGATGCTGAGAAAGCATTCCATAGAGTCTCCTGGCACGCCATATATGATTCTCTTAAAAAGCTTGGGGTAGGGGTCTAGGGGACCCTTTTATAGCCAAAATCACAGCCCTGTATCGCAATACGTCACCTAGGCTGAATATAAATGGAACTGTAGCACCCTGAGGGCTCGGTTGCTACAGAGGTATTGCACCTCACCCGGAGGTGTGATATCTCACTCTCAGGTAAGGATGTAGTGTGGATCAGGACCCGACACCTGCATGCATTACACCACATTGCCGTGGGGCAGGGCGACCAATATGCCCCTGAGATGGGCACGACAGTCCCTGTCCCTGGCTGGAGTGGGGGGAGGGAACACTGAGGAAGGGGAACCCTGTAGTGCAGGAGCAGGGAGGAAGCAGTTCCTGGGTGCATTGAGAAGGGAGTATAAAAGGTGGGCACCATCTTAGTTCAGTGCAGAGAAGTCTGAGCAGAAGTGGCAGGGAGCAGGGGCTCTGCATGAGCTCTGCTCCGGAGGCGGGCCTAGTAACAGAGGCCCAGGCCTGGAAGAGGGAGAAGGAAGGAAGAGGAGCGGAGAAGGCTCTAGGAACGAGGAACGAAGGGATCCCAGGGGTGCGGACGGGCGAGTCGCCACCGCACGCCCGAATCCACCTGCGTGGAGGGGTCAGGCCAAAGGGGGAGACCGGTCCCCGAAACTAGTGGAGGCAGGAAACGACCCTCAGCTAGAAACAGGAGGCTGTGACATTTTATGTGGCGCAGCCCCTCGCTACACCCGCTAGGAAGGCACCACATAGGGTCAGGGAAACTGGCGCCAAGTTTACCAAGAGGAGGCCCGAGGCAGCCGGACAGAAGGGTTGGTAAGAAAGGCCAGACAAAGGACACACAAAGGGGGTCCTGTGAAGCGCTCCAAAGTTATCTGGGAGTTGTCTGAGCCCCTCACCTGGTGAGCACAGTACGACGTGGGCAGCCGTTACCTGCAGACGTGGTCTGGATAATAAGAACTGTGAGTAAAGGCCCTGGACTGCATCACTGACTCCGTGTCGTTACTGCTGCTGCCCTGCACCATCACCCCCATCCTCCGCATACACTGCCCTGAGGCTATACTCCTCCCGTGGGGAGTTATGCTACGCTCTGCTGCACCCACAACACCAGCCTCAGCGGTCTGCCCTGGAGCGGCGGTTCACTCTGACCGCAATCCACGGGTGGCGTAGTCGGACATTTAAACATCAAAACCACATAAATACTTCCGCCACTGGTTTGACCGCCCTGAGCCACAGAAATGGGTCGCCGCCTCGGAGACTACAACCACCAGCATCCACCAAAAAGGGTCCGGCTCCGGGTGTCCCAAGGCCCAGGGGGCGCGTCAGAACATTTTCATCACCTTTCACAATCACCAATGGGACAAGGCAGGGATGTTCTCTGTCCCCTCTCTTATACATCCTAGTGACGGAGCACCTGCTCTCATCAATTCGCCATAACCCCAATATTAGGTGGATTGAGGTGGGAGGCACCGAGTACAAGTGCTCTCTATTTGCTGATGATCTCCTAGTATATATCACTCAATCACATATATCCATCCATGCTGTTATGGCTGAAATAGATCACTTTGTTACATGGTCAAATTTTAAAATCAATGCAGCGAAGTCTGAGGCCCTCGATGTCTCCCTCCCCAAATCCATATAGGATTCCATCCAGTCCAACTTTCCCTTTGCCTGGCCCTCACAGGGTATCAAATACTTAGGAATTCCTATTCATAGAGACCTCTCCCATCTATGTTATCTTAATTTTGGGCCCTTTATTGAACAACTCCATACAGACCACGGTTGGCAAGTTAGAACTGTAAGATTCACTACGTGAACCACTGGTGTTTTGTGGAAAAGCACATGTACACTGTGTTCCAAATAATTATGCAAAAAGTGTTTAGGAGTGATAAGGGAAGAATTTGTTTGTTTGTCAGTTAAACTCATTGATGGTGATGTGTGTCAGGGCTCTTTATATCACTGTAAGCAATTGCAGACACCTGTGCTAATTAGTTTGGCAGGTGTGTCCAATGAAAGGCAAGATTACTTAAGAAGGTTGTCTCACATTATTAAGCAGCCTACATTTTCTGCCAAAATGGGAAAGAAAAAGGATGTGTCGGCTGCTGAGAAGCAACAAATTGTGGAGTGTTTAGGTCAAGGCATGACTACAATCAACATTGTGCGATGATCAGGATGAAGTGTCTTGGCAATCAAGAAGTATGTAGCTGATTCACAGTACACACGTGTGCGTGCTGATAAGGGCAAATTGAGGACTCTTTCCTACAGGCAATTACATCAGGTTGAAAGAGCAGCGGCAAAAAAGCCTTGTCATAGCAGCAGACAAGTTTTTGAAGCTGCTGGTGCCTCCAACGTCCCCCGAACAACAAGATGCAGGGTCCTTCAGAGGTTTGCAGCTGTGCATACGCCATCCTGTCGACCTCCTCTATCCACTTCACACAAGCAGAAACGGCTCCAGTGGGCCAAACATTACATGAAGACTGATTTCAAAACTGTTTTGTTCACGGATGAGTGCCGTGCAGCGCTCGATGGTCCAGATGGATGCAGTGGAGGATGGCTGGTTGATGGACACCCCACACAAACACGGCTACAGCAACAACAAGGAGGAGGTGGAGTAATGTTTTGGGCTGGAATCATGGGGAGAGAGATTGTCGGCCCCTTTAGGATCCCTGAAGGCACTAAAGATGAACTCCATAATGTATGTGGATTTTCTCAAACAGCACTTCCTGCCATGGTTCAAGAAGAAGAACCGTGTATTTCACAGCAAGATCATTTTTTTGCATGATAATGCACCATCTCATGCTGCACATAAAACATCTGCATCTCTGGCTGATATGGGCATAAAAGGGGACAAACTTATGGTGTGACCCCCATGCTCCCCTGACCTCTACCCCATTCAGAACCTTTGGAGCATCATTAAAAGGAGTGTCTATGATGGCGGGAGGCAGTTCACATCTAAGCAACAGCTCTGGGAGGGTATTCTGTCCTCATGCAAAACAATTGAAGCAGAAACCATCCAAAACCTGACAAATTCAATGGAAGAGAGAGTTCAGAAGCTCCTTTCGAACAAGGGGTCCTATGTGAAAATGTAACATCACCTAGAATAAAGTTTTGAGTTGAAAACTGTTTGATTTCAGTTTCTAACAACCTGCTAATGCTTATAATTTCAAAAATGACCATTTTTTTGGTCTTTATTAAAATGAAAAGGTTGATCGAAAAGTTTGGGGGATCTAAGAGTGTGGCAACCCAGTAGTCATGATTACTTCGAATTCTGACAATATGAGGGTCATGCTGCAGGTAGTGCAGCAAGAAGGCACTTATGTGTCTTGCGCATCTCGGAGCCCCAAAATTATTTTCCGGGCTAGATGCAGCTAAAAATTATTATTAATTTTAAATCTGGTGAAGCTTTAGTATAGATGGCCTAATAGGATCAGTGCTGCACACTGCTACAAAGCCCAAATTATTTTCCAGTCAAGATACAGATAAACATGATTAGTAATTTTAAATCTGGTGGAGCTTATTATAGATGGCCTAATAGAATCAGTGCTGCACACTGCTACAAAGCCCAAATTATTTTCCAGCCAAGATACAGATAAACATGATTAGTAATTTGAAAGCTTAAAACGGTTGGTAGGGTGATTTTAACCAATCATCAAGCTTTTACTCTCCCCAGGATGACACAGGGGTAGAAAAGTCGTTTCGGATCCATGATTTGTTCATCTTTATGAACGTGAGTCTGTCTACATTATCAGTGGAGAGCCGCATGCGCTTATCTGTCAGCACACCACCAGCAGCGCTGAACACACGTTCAGACAGAACGCTGGCTGCGGGGCATGACAAGATCTCCAAGGCGTAAGTGGCTAGCTCCGGCCATTTATCCAGATTGGAAGCCCAAAAAGAGCAAGGGTCCAGTGACACAGTCATGGCTTCAATGTTTACTTGGAGATACTCCTGTACCATCGTCTCTAGGCGTTGACTATGTGTCAGACTTCTTGTCTCCTGTGGCCTTGCAAAGGATGGGCTAAAAAAGTGGTGAAATGATTCCGCAAAATTGATGTTACCAGCAGATACTGTGGTTCTGTTACGGTTTGAGTGCTGAACACTTGACGGTCCCACGGTTGGCAAGTTGGAACTGTGAGATTCACTACGTGCACCACTAGTATTTTGTGGAAAAGCACATGTAAGATTCTGCAACAGTCTCTGCTGATACTCCTGCATGCGTGCATCCCTTTCTATGGCAGGAATAATTTCTGCAAATTTACTTTTGTACCGGGGATCTAACAGTGTGGCAACCCAGTAGTCAGGATTATTTCTAATTCTCACAATTCGAGGGTCATTTTGCAGGTAGTGCAGCAAGAAGGCACTCATGTGTGTTGCGCATCCAGGAGCACCAAGTCCCTGTTGTGTTGGTGGCGAGGTAACAATCATGCTTCCTTCCTCTGTCCTCTCCCCCCAACCTCGCACAACAGAAATGTGATCAAGGTCTCCCTCATCTGATGAGTCTTCCATCAGTTCGTCCTCCACTTCTTCCTGGGCTCCTGCACCTTCCTCACTAGTTTGGCTGCTACCATGTGCCCTGGTAAAACCATCACCCCCACCCTCACATGCCTGCCGCCTTGGTGCTGCCGACCGTCTGGACCTTGCAAATGTTAGCCCTTCCGCATACAACTCCTCCTCCTCTACTTCCTCCACCTCATCTTGTGCCACCACCTGACTCCGAATTCTGTTTAACATGTGCTCCAGCATGTAAATCACCGGAATAGTCATGCTGATAATGGCATCGTCAGCACTAAACATCTTCGTCGCCATTTCAAAACTGTGCAGAAGGGTGCATAGGTCCCTGATCTGAGACCACTCCTCCAGCGTGATTTGCCCCACCTCTGCATCTCGTTGGCCCAGGCTATACGTCAGAACGTATTGCACCAGGGCTTGTCGGTGCTGCCGCAGTCGCTGCAACATGTGCAGAGTTGAATTCCACCGGGTAGGCACATCGCATTTTAGCCGGTGAAGTGGCAGGCCCAACGACTTCTGTAGAGATGTAAGTCGCTGAGCTGCGGGATGCGAACGGCGGAAGTGAGCACACAGCGACCGTGCCCTCTGCAGAAGGCCATCTAGTCTGGGATAGTGGGCTAAAAATTGCTGGACAACCAGGTTCAACACGTGAGCCATACAAGGCACGTGTGTGACATTGCCCCGGCGAAGGGCCGCACCCAGGTTTGCAGCATTGTCGCACACGGCCTTCCCTGGTTTCAGGTCCAGTGGAGATAACCATTCATGAAATTGGTTCTCCAGAGCTGACCACAACTCCTCAGCTGTGTGACTCATATTTCCCAGACATTTCAATGTAAAAACCGCCTGATGACGTTGAGCCCTACTGCCAGCATAGTAAGGAGGTGTGCAGGATCCCTTCTGCGCAGTTAGAAAGCTTGTGGCATGACCAGACAGGCTTTGGGTGCAGGTGGAAGACCGAGAGGAGGTTGAGGAGGCAGAAGCAGTGGAGGAACTTTGACATAAAGAGGATTGACACACAACTCGTGGGGACGGCAAGACTTGGACAGCAGCCCCTTGTCCTGCTGTCACCATAGTTACCCAGTGCCCAGTCAGCGACATGAGACGCCCCTGTCCATGCCTACTCGTCCAAGTGTCTGTGGTGAAATGCACCCTGTCACACACAGAGTTTCTCAAAGAAGCGGTGATGTTGTGTGCGACATGCTGGTGGAGCGCAGGCACACCTTTCTTTGAGAAGTAGTGCCGACTGGGCATCTGGTACTGGGGCACTGCGACGGACATAAGGTCTCGAAAATCCTCTGTGTCCACCAGGCGGAAAGGCAGCATTTCTGTAGCCAAGAGCTTGCAGATGGTGAAATTCAACCTCTTAGCTTTCTCATGGCTAGGAGGAAATGGTCTTTTACTTGTCCACATCTGAGGGACTGAGGGCTGGCTATTGTGCTTAGACGGGGTTGATAAGGGTGTCCCCGGCAAACTGCCGGTCTGTGAGGAAGATGCAGGCGGACATGTTAGGTTGCCTTGATCCAAAGGTGGTGCTATCGATGTCGGACAGCGCTCAACACCAGCTGGTGTTACCACCTCCAAAGAAAATGATGACCTGCCAATCACGCTGGCTGTTGCGGGTAAAGAGGTGGCAGGTCTGCGCCCCAAAACAGGTGTGACTGCTGTCCCCCCAGTCACAGAGGATGAAGAGGCCGCGGATGCATAAGATATGGCAGACGGTGGTTGGCCCGGCCGGCTAGGCCGCATTGTAGCACACTGAGCTTCCCACTGCAACTTATGCTTCATGTCCATGTGCCGGTCCATGCATGAAGTACTCAAACTATGTATTTTTTGGCCTCTACTTAGCTTTTGCTGACAAATGTTACAGATAACACGAGTTGGGTCATCTTTATCGATCTGAAAAAATGCCCAGGCTATGCAAGGCTTAGCACCCATGCGACCTGAAGAGCCACCACGACTTGTGGTGAGAGGCAGAGTTGTGTTTGAGGATGCAGTTGTTGACGTGCTTCCAGTACTACGTCTCTGTCCAGGAAGGCGCAACCTGACCTCGTCGTCACTAGCATCTTCCTCCACCTCCTCTACTGACCTCATCTCTTGGCTGACTGTGGGTTGACAGTAAGTGGGATCTCCAACCTCATCATCATCACCCTGTGCGTTATCACACCCGTCGTCCTCAGAGCCAACCTGTTCCTGCCCTGACAAAAAACTAAAGTTGTCGCTCCAATCAGGTATTTGAGTCTTATCATCGTCTTCCTCATTGTCTCCACCAACAGGAGTTACAGTTTGGGAATGAGGGTCTACATTATGGTCAGAACCTTCTGCGTCTGGTCCTGGATCCGACTCATAAAGATTCTGGGCATCAGTGCAGATCATTTCCTCGTCTGGATTCACAGAAGCACTGGAGTCGACCTCTGATTCCCAGGCTATAGTATGAGTAAACAGCTCTGCAGACTCAACCATCTGTTCTACCTCATACTCAGACGGGCAGCTGGAGATTTGGGAGCTGTGAGGAAGCAAGTGCGATTGGGGTGACACCTTTGAGGACTGGAGTATTTGTGATGTTGAAGTTGATGTGGAGGAGAGCCCACTTCAAGGAGCACTTGATATCCGTTGAAGCACCTGCTGTTTTTGTGCCTCATCTGGAATTTGTAGCGATTGGCGTGGCCGTAAGAAAGGGATCTTATCACATTGTCCGCTAAAAGAAGTAGACATTTTAGTTTGGCTGGAAGATGGTCTTTCTTCTGCAGATGTTACTGTTGCTTTAACACCTACCCCACGGACACAACCTTTTTTCCCCTTCCCAACACGCCTATTCCCCTTTCCACCAGCAGCATGCCTTTTTCCACTCATTTTGGTGGTTAACTAATTCACAACTCTGGAGTTGTTTGCACAAAAAAACAATGGATGGGAACCGAGCAGAGCTGAGTGGCCAAACTGTGGTATTAGGCCAAAACTATTGGCTGGGTTAGATGCAGAAAAAAATTATATTCAATTTGCAACCTGATGGAGGTCAGTATAGATGGACTAATAGAACAAGTCCCACACACAGCTAGAAGCCCAAATATTTTTTCAGAGGTAGATGCAGAAAAAAATTTTATTCAGTTTGCAACCTGATGGAGGTCTGTATAGATGGATTAGTAGAACAAGTCCCACACACAGCTACAAGCCCAATAATTTTTCAGAGGTAGATGCAGAAAAAAAATACATTCAGTTTGCAACCTGATGGAGGTCAGTACAGATGGACTAATAGAGAAAGTCCCACACACTGCTAGAAGGCCAAATATTTTTTCAGCGCTAGATGCAGACAAAAAATTATTTTGAATTTGCAACCTGATGGAGGTCAGTATAGGTGGACTAATAGAACAAGTCCCACACACTGCTAGAAGGCCAAATATTTTTTCAGAGCTAGATGCAGAAAAAAAATTATATTCAGTTTGCAACCTGATGGAGGTCTGTATAGATGGATTAATAGAACAAGTCCCACACACAGCTAGAAGCCCAAATATTTTTTCAGAGGTAGATGCAGATAAAAATTATTTTTAATTTGCAACCTGATGGAGGTCAGTATAGATGGACTAATAGAGAAAGTCCCACACACTGCTAGAAGGCCAAATATTTTTTCAGAGCTAGATGCAGATAAAAATTATATTCAATTTGCAACCTGATGGAGGTCAGTATAGATGGACTAATAGAACAAGTCCCACACACAGCTAGAAGCCCAAATATTTTTTCAGAGGTACTGTAGATGCAGATAAAAATTATTTTTAATTTGCAACCTGATGGAGGTCAGTATAGATGGACTAATACAACAAGTCCCACACACAGCTAGAAGCCCAATATTTTTTCAGAGGTAGATGCAGAAAAAAATATATTCAGTTTGCAACCTGATGGAGGTCAGTATAGATGGAGTAATAGAACAAGTCCCACACACAGCTAGAAGCCCAAATATTTTTTCAGAGGTAGATGCAGATAAAAATTATTTTTAATTTGCAACCTGATGGAGGTCAGTATAGATGGACTCATAGAGAAAGTCCCACACACTGCTAGAAGGCCAAATATTTTTTCAGAGCTAGATGCAGATAAAAATTATATTCAATTTGCAACCTGATGGAGGTCAGTATAGATGGACTAATAGAGAAAGTCCCACACACTGCTAGAAGGCCAAATATTTTTTCAGAGCTAGATGCAGATTAAAATTATATTCAATTTGCAACCTGATGGAGGTCAGTATAGATGGACTAATAGAACAAGTCCCACACACAGCTAGAAGCCCAAATATTTTTTCAGAGGTACTGTAGATGCAGATAAAAATTATTTTTAATTTGCAACCTGATGGAGGTCAGTATAGATGGACTAATAGAGAAAGTCCCACACACTGCTAGTAGGCCAAATATTTTTTAGAGCTAGATGCAGATAAAAATTATTTTTAATTTGCAACCTGATGGAGGTCAGTATAGATGGACTAATAGAGAAAGTCCCACACACTGCTAGAAGGCCAAATAATTTTTCAGAGCTAGATGCAAATAAAAATTATATTCAATTTGCAACCTGATGGAGGTCAGTATAGATGGACTAATAGAACAAGTCCCACACACAGCTAGAAGCCCAAATATTTTTTCAGAGGTACTGTAGATGCAGATAAAAATTATTTTTAATTTGCAACCTGATGGAGGTCAGTATAGATGGACTAATACAACAAGTCCCACACACAGCTAGAAGCCCAATATTTTTTCAGAGGTAGATGGAGAAAAAAATATATTCAGTTTGCAACCTGATGGAGGTCAGTATAGATGGAGTAATAGAACAAGTCCCACACACAGCTAGAAGCCCAAATATTTTTTCAGAGGTAGATGCAGATAAAAATTATTTTTAATTTGCATCCTGATGGAGGTCAGTATAGATGGACTAATAGAGAAAGTCCCACACACTGCTAGAAGCCCAAATATTTTTTCAGAGGTAGATGCAGATAAA
The DNA here is from genome assembly GCF_046119375.1 of Phyllobates terribilis. Taxonomy (NCBI): domain Eukaryota; kingdom Metazoa; phylum Chordata; class Amphibia; order Anura; family Dendrobatidae; genus Phyllobates; species Phyllobates terribilis. Next base: position 309,724,233 of record NW_027362763.1, on the reverse strand, counting down.
AATTATTTTTAATTTGCAACCTGATGGAGGTCAGTATAGATGGACTCATAGAGAAAGTCCCACACACTGCTAGAAGGCCAAATATTTTTTCAGAGCTAGATGCAGATAAAAATTATATTCAATTTGCAACCTGATGGAGGTCAGTATAGATGGACTAATAGAGAAAGTCCCACACACTGCTAGAAGGCCAAATATTTTTTCAGAGCTAGATGCAGATAAAAATTATATTCAATTTGCAACCTGATGGAGGTCAGTATAGATGGACTAATAGAACAAGTCCCACACACAGCTAGAAGCCCAAATATTTTTTCAGAGGTACTGTAGATGCAGATAAAAATTATTTTTAATTTGCAACCTGATGGAGGTCAGTATAGATGGACTAATAGAGAAAGTCCCACACACTGCTAGAAGGCCAAATATTTTTTCAGAGCTAGATGCAGATAAAAATTATTTTTAATTTGCAACCTGATGGAGGTCAGTATAGATGGACTAATAGAGAAAGTCCCACACACTGCTAGAAGGCCAAATATTTTTTCAGAGCTAGATGCAGATAAAAATTATATTCAATTTGCAACCTGATGGAGGTCAGTATAGATGGACTAATAGAACAAGTCCCACACACAGCTAGAAGCCCAAATATTTTTTCAGAGGTACTGTAGATGCAGATAAAAATTATTTTTAATTTGCAACCTGATGGAGGTCAGTATAGATGGACTAATACAACAAGTCCCACACACAGCTAGAAGCCCAAATATTTTTTCAGAGGTACTGTAGATGTGACATGCCCCCTGGGCCTGTGCTGCTGCTGCTGTGCAGGGGGAATACCCGGAGCCGGATCGCTGGGGGTTGTAGTTCTCCGTGGCTGTGACCCAGTCTGTGCCCAGGGTGGTCAAACCAGTGGCAGTCTAAACGTTGTAATAACTGTCCGACTACGCCACCCGTGGATTGCGGTCAGTGGGGACCGCCACTGCTCTGCCGACCGCTGAGGCTGATGTTGGTTGCGCAGCCGAGTATGGGATAACTCCCCACGGGAGGAGTATTGCCTCAGGGCAGCTAATGTGGATGATGATGGGAGTGATGGTGTGAGGGTCCCAGTGCTAATGGTGCTGGAGCGGCAAGGAATCACAGAGACGTGAGGTGCGGTTCAGGGTCTTTACTGATGGAACAAGGCGGACCCTCCCGGGAGTACTGGCTAGTATAAGGGGCCTGGTCAGTCTGCGAGCAAGCAGGAGTTCCCCTGGCCAGGTGGAGTTGTAGGCCTCCCCGTTAATCTGCACTCTTCCTGGCTACCTTGCTGTCAGCGGTTACAAGTAGCCCACGTCCCTGAGTATACCGTGTGGTGCTCACCCGTATGGCTGGTGACTTGGGGCCATCTGTTAGCCTCCGCTCCTGGATGGCGGCGCTGGTCCCTTGTTTGTGACTGAGCCTCCGGGCTTCTATGGCCAGAGGACCTGGAATCCCCTGCCGGCTGGTTTCTGCTGCTGGGTGTATATCAGTCCCCACAGCCTCGGACTCCTGTGTCCGGTTTTAGTGTCTTCGTCCAGGGCGAGCTCTGCTCAGCTCCAGCCCCTGGTCTTTAGCTACTGCTCCTACAGAGCTCCTGATCTCACTTTCCCTGTGTCTGGAACTGTCTGCAGCTTCACTCTGACTGACCTAATCCCGCCCCAGACCCAGTTTATAAGGGCAGATTCCTCCCCTCCCAGGTCTGGGCGGGCCGTGTTGCATGTTTAGGGATCCTGACCAGAGAAACCTCCCACTTGCTCTCAGACATAATATCTCTATTACTGTGGCAACCAGACCCCTGGGGTGTCACAGATGCAGATAAAAATTATTTTTAATTTGCAACCTGATGGAGGTCAGTATAGATGGACTAATAGAGAAAGTCCCACACACTGCTAGAAGGCCAAATATTTTTTCAGAGCTAGATGCAGAAAAAAATTAGATTCAGTTTGCAACCTGATGGAGGTCAGTATAGATGGACTAATAGAGAAAGTCCCACACACTGCTAGAAGGCCACATATTTTTTCAGAGGTAGATGCAGAAAAAAATATATTCAGTTTGCAACCTGATGGAGGTCTGTATAGATGGATTAATAGAACAAGTCCCACACACAGCTAGAAGCCCAATATTTTTTCAGAGGTAGATGCAGAAAAAAATATATTCAGTTTGCAACCTGATGGAGGTCAGTATAGATGGACTAATAGAGAAAGTCCCACACACTGCTAGAAGGCCAAATATTTTTTCAGAGCTAGATGCAGATAAAAATTATATTCAATTTGCAACCTGATGGAGGTCAGTATAGATGGACTAATAGAACAAGTCCCACACACAGCTAGAAGCCCAAATATTTTTTCAGAAGTACTGTAGATGCAGATAAAAATTATTTTTAATTTGCAACCTGATGGAGGTCAGTATAGATGGACTAATAGAGAAAGTCCCACACACTGCTAGTAGGCCAAATATTTTTTAGAGCTAGATGCAGATAAAAATTATTTTTAATTTGCAACCTGATGGAGGTCAGTATAGATGGACTAATAGAGAAAGTCCCACACACTGCTAGAAGGCCAAATAATTTTTCAGAACTAGATGCAAATAAAAATTATATTCAATTTGCAACCTGATGGAGGTCAGTATAGATGGACTAATAGAACAAGTCCCACACACAGCTAGAAGCCCAAATATTTTTTCAGAGGTACTGTAGATGCAGATAAAAATTATTTTTAATTTGCAACCTGATGGAGGTCAGTATAGATGGACTAATACAACAAGTCCCACACACAGCTAGAAGCCCAATATTTTTTCAGAGGTAGATGCAGAAAAAAATATATTCAGTTTGCAACCTGATGGAGGTCAGTATAGATGGAGTAATAGAACAAGTCCCACACACAGCTAGAAGCCCAAATATTTTTTCAGAGGTAGATGCAGATAAAAATTATTTTTAATTTGCATCCTGATGGAGGTCAGTATAGATGGACTAATAGAGAAAGTCCCACACACTGCTAGAAGCCCAAATATTTTTTCAGAGGTAGATGCAGATAAAAATTATTTTTAATTTGCAACCTGATGGAGGTCAGTATAGATGGACTCATAGAGAAAGTCCCACACACTGCTAGAAGGCCAAATATTTTTTCAGAGCTAGATGCAGATAAAAATTATATTCAATTTGCAACCTGATGGAGGTCAGTATAGATGGACTAATAGAGAAAGTCCCACACACTGCTAGAAGACCAAATATTTTTTCAGAGCTAGATGCAGATAAAAATTATATTCAATTTGCAACCTGATGGAGGTCAGTATAGATGGACTAATAGAACAAGTCCCACACACAGCTAGAAGCCCAAATATTTTTTCAGAGGTTCTGTAGATGCAGATAAAAATTATTTTTAATTTGCAACCTGATGGAGGTCAGTATAGATGGACTAATACAACAAGTCCCACACACAGCTAGAAGCCCAAATATTTTTTCAGAGGTACTGTAGATGTGACATGCCCCCTGGGCCTGTGCTTCTGCTGCTGTGCAGGGGGAATACCCGGAGCCGGATCGCTGGGGGTTGTAGTTCTCCGTGGCGGTGACCCAGTCTGTGCCCAGGGTGGTCAAGCCAATGGCAGTCTAAACGTTGTAATAAGTGTCCGACTACGCCACCCGTGGATTGCGGTCAGTGGGGACCACCACTGCGCTGCCGACCGCTGAGGCTGATGTTGGTTGCGCAGCCGAGTATGGGATAACTCCCCACGGGAGGAGTATTGCCTCAGGGCTGCTAATGTGGATGATGATGGGAGTGATGGTGTGAGGGTCCCAGTGCTAATGGTGCTGGAGCGGCAAGGAATCACAGAGACGTGAGGTGCGGTTCAGGGTCTTTACTGATGGAACAAGGCGGACCCTCCCGGGAGTACTGGCTAGTATAAGGGGCCTGGTCAGTCTGCGAGCAAGCAGGAGTTCCCCTGGCCAGGTGGAGTTGTAGGCCTCCCCGTTAATCTGCACTCTTCCTGGCTACCTTGCTGTCAGCGGTTACAAGTAGCCCACGTCCCTGAGTATACCGTGTGGTGCTCACCCGTATGGCTGGTGACTTGGGGCCATCTGTTAGCCTCCGCTCCTGGATGGCGGCTCTGGTCCCTTGTTTGTGACTGAGCCTCCGGGCTTCTATGGCCAGAGGACCTGGAATCCCCTGCCGGCTGGTTTCTGCTGCTGGGTGTATATCAGTCCCCACAGCCTCGGACTCCTGTGTCCGGTTTTAGTGTCTTCGTCCAGGGCGAGCTCTGCTCAGCTCCAGCCCCTGGTCTTTAGCTACTGCTCCTACAGAGCTCCTGATCTCACTTTCCCTGTGTCTGGAACTGTCTGCAGCTTCACTCTGACTGACCTAATCCCGCCCCAGACCCAGTTTATAAGGGCAGATTCCTCCCCTCCCAGGTCTGGGCGGGCCGTGTTGCATGTTTAGGGATCCTGACCAGAGAAACCTCCCACTTGCTCTCAGACATAATATCTCTATTACTGTGGCAACCAGACCCCTGGGGTGTCACAGATGCAGATAAAAATTATTTTTAATTTGCAACCTGATGGAGGTCAGTATAGATGGACTAATAGAGAAAGTCCCACACACTGCTAAAAGGCCAAATATTTTTTCAGAGCTAGATGCAGAAAAAAATTATATTCAGTTTGCAACCTGATGGAGGTCAGTATAGATGGACTAATAGAGAAAGTCCCACACACTGCTAGAAGGCCACATATTTTTTCAGAGGTAGATGCAGAAAAAAATATATTCAGTTTGCAACCTGATGGAGGTCTGTATAGATGGATTAATAGAACAAGTCCCACACACAGCTAGAAGCCCAATATTTTTTCAGAGGTAGATGCAGAAAAAAATATATTCAGTTTGCAACCTGATGGAGGTCAGTATAGATGGACTAATACAACAAGTCCCACACACAGCTAGAAGCCCAATATTTTTTCAGCGGTAGATGCAGATAAAAATATATTCAGTTTGCAACCTGATGGAGGTCTGTATAGATGGATTAATAGAACAAGTCCCACACACAGCTAGAAGCCCAATATTTTTTCAGAGGTAGATGCAGAAAAAAATATATTCAGTTTGCAACCTGATGGAGGTCAGTATAGATGGACTAATGCAACAAGTCCCACACACAGCTAGAAGCCCAATATTTTTTCAGAGGTAGATGCAGAAAAAAATATATTCAGTTTGCAACCTGATGGAGGTCTGTATAGATGGATTAATAGAACAAGTCCCACACACAGCTAGAAGCCCAATATTTTTTCAGAGGTAGATGCAGAAAAAAATATATTCAGTTTGCAACCTGATGGAGGTCAGTATAGATGGACTAATACAACAAGTCCCACACACAGCTAGAAGCCCAATATTTTTTCAGAGCTAGATGCAGAAAAAAATTATATTCAATCTGCAACCTGATGGAGGTCAGTATAGATGGACTAATAGAATGATGCTATGCCCAAAAGATTTTACTTCACTAGGTGCAGTAAAAAAATTGGTATTCTATACACAGGTGGTATATCTTGCAACACAGATAGGCTACTCCACTGACTAACACACTCTGCAATAGGCCAAAAAGGATTAGCTTTGCTAGATTCAGCCAAATGCTGTGAAAAAAACTTGCACAGCACTGGCACAGACCTGCCTGGCAAAAACTGATAGGAACTGATGTAACCTAGTCCTGAAAAGGACTCCAATTACAATTAGTCTTTACTCCCACAATCTATCTATTTAAGAGCACAGACCTGCCTGATAAAAGTCGTAGGAAATGCTGTAACCTAGTCCTTAAAAGGACTGCAATCACAACTATTCCCTACTCCCAAGCTATCTGTATATTTGTGCGAAAATTGGCTTGAAATTAACAAGGTATAGCGCACACAGCAACAGCGGTGCCGTCTAACACGCAGCTGCAGCAGTGAGAAAATGGTGGCGACGGGGAAAATGGCTTGGTCTTATAGGGCAAGGACATGTGACATACACTGCCAATGACACATGCCCTTGCTTGTGTGAAAAAAAGCACTTCGCTCCGTGTGTGCGATGCTGATAGGCTGACAGATTGCACCTCCCCACTGTAAATGCGGGAAAGAGAAAAAAAAAATGGAGATCTTCATTGTTCCTGCAGAGATCCATCCCCTGCCCCTCCCCCCACCCCGCTGTACACTCAAACTGCGTATTAACATTAATTTTCATCATTACTGAGAAAAAATCCAGTTATGATTTTGGTGCACGAACAGTTATCGAACATAACCTCGAACAGCCGAATTTTTCTCAAATTGTTCGTGTTCGCCGAACGGCTCGAACACCGCCCAAAACAGCTCGAATTTGAGATTGGCGAACAGTTCGAGTAGAACAACGCTCATCTCTAATTATAAAATCATTATAGCTGCACCAATATTTATGAAAACAGCTTGTTAGTGATGCACATTGCAACAGTAACAATGCTATGGGGGCAGTCTAGAGGACAGCTACGATGTGACAAGTTCCCTTTAAATGCAAAGGGGTTAACAGAACCAGGCTTGGACTGGCCCACAGGAGAACAGGAGAATCTTCCGATGGTCCCTTGTGCAAGAGTGGGCCACCACCGTCTTATATAAGCAGTACGTGGCACAATATACTTGAATCCCTATGTACAGCAAAGGCAGGATCTTATTCATTTAACAATATATGCAGTTCATTGTTATATAAATTTGTGAGGATAATGTGGCATTTGTATGTAGTTGAAAAGTGGGACCCTGGAGTTGGTTACTAGTGGGCCCTTGGCATCCCAGTCCAACACTGAACAGAACCATTGTAATAATCTGGCCAGTCACATCTGAAAATTGCGGATATGATTGGGTTTGTGTGCAGATTCCATGTGGAAAATTGCTCATATGCACTAGCCCATAGGCTAACTTTGGTTAGCGTGCTTTCTTTATGCCGTCCATTGCACAGTCATTTTAACACGGACTAAATCATGCTTCCTAAACATTGACATGAGAAATATACTGCAATCACCGCGAACTGATGAAATCTTGGGCCTCTGCAGTGGTAGTGATGGCAGTAATCGGCACATGCACATAATCAAACACAACAGCCTGTTTGGACTTTTTAAGACTGCTCTTGGCCAAACTTTTCAAAACTTTACAACAGAGGGCAGGTGGGAGTCAGAAGCAAATCAAACATATAGAGGCGCATCCTGTTGAGGATGTAGCAAGAACAAAATATATGTGTCTTAGAAATTACTTTACACCTTTGGGCCAGATTCCTCAAAGTGTTTTAACCTGAAATCTGGTGTAAAATACTTTGAAACAGTATGTCACAAAAGTCCTCAACATTTATGCCACAATTGTCATTATGAATCATATTTATAATTTAGAAATATTAATGAAAATTTCCAGTGGGGAATTATTACAACATATTTATAAACAATTGTAGGCAGTTTCATCAAAGTAGTTGAAAACTTGAATATTGCACCAATTATTGTTATGGAGCATATAGGTACAAGTACAAATTGCACTAATATTTGCCCCATTTGGGAGACATGTATCATTGCTTTAGCATCAAATGTATTAATGTTTTACTTCATTTATTGCACAGTTTTTTTAGTACCTATGCCAAAAATAAAAATTACTATAAAAAGCGGGACTGGCCAACCTTTTAGCGTGACGTACAACATATTTATAAATGTATTTTCATATAAAAGTTGTAAAAAAAAGTACATATTGTAGACCAGTAATTACAGATGAACGAATCTTTTGAAATTCAAATTTTTCGACAATGCCAAATTATTGCAGCAATGCAAAATTATGTTAGCCTGCTCTCTGTTTTATGAGTGTTAGAATTGGTGCCCAGCAAGTTGTGTTTTTTTTTTGCGAATTGCAAATCAAACCTCAAAATATTTGAATTTGCGTCAAACTGCAAATTTGAAGAAATTTTACTTGAACTCGATCAATCTGCGGATCAATCTGTTCGTCTATACTAGTAATAGATCTGTTCATTTCTGTTGCAACCTTCATTTTTAACACGTGCAAAAAGTCAAAACTTGTGTAAAATTTTAAATTAACATGCTACATTGGACACATTGGTCTCCTGCTGTTTTTGACCATTGCGAAGTGTACTAATTAACCTCCATAAAAAAAGTCACAATTTGAGCAAAATTCTAAATGAACTTGCAACATTTGACACATTGGTCTCTATCTAACATTGGGCTGTGTACCAAACAAATAGCTGACCTGGCATAATTTGTGCGAAATTAATAATTATGGTGCCTGATTTGGTAAACCGAGTAGTGGAGTTGAAGTGAGAACACTAAAGATTTGACACAAATCACACAATTTATTTTATAAATGTGAGCCATTGTATTTTTCTATTCCAATTAATTTGCGTACTAGCATTGCAGATTGATAATATTCTATTACAAAATATTGGCAGTGCATAGACATTATAATTACTGCTGGCATGTGATGTAAGCACCAATAGTGTATCAGCAATATGCATGGCCTAATGTAGAAACTCAGTAGAGGATATTTATTGGTAAGTCTAATAGGATCCTGAACAAATAATTTCAAAGACAGATGAAATGTGATGAAAATTATCCTTCTAAAAATTATTACAATTATTATTAGTATTTGTTAAATGTCCTCTTTGAGAAACCTCACATATTTATTAATATATTTGGGAATTTTGACATGTAGAAAACAGAATTATGAAGCAAAATAAATTAAAAAAAAACACCATGATTTTGTTGTTCTGTTGTGCTTTTCTTTTTTGTAAAAACTATTGCAAAACAGCATTGTGTAAGTTGTATTCACACTAACATCTTGACTGTGTATACTTCTATATTATGGTCAATGTTAGATTTATAAAGCATCCAGGTCTACGGCAATGACGATTATTGTCAGCATCTCTGGTGGTCTAGGGCAGGAAAATGACTAATGTCTCTACCTATGGTGGTATAAAGCAGTGAAGAAGTTCATGGCTGTATGTCTAGTGGTCGAGGGCAATGAAGCATTTAAAGCCAGAATCCATGGTGGTCTGATGCACTTAAGTGGTTAGTGTCAGCAGCCCTGGAGTTCTAGAGCAGTGAAAGGGTTTATATCATTATACCTAATGATCAATATTTCTGATGGTCCCAAGCAGCAGAAAGTTTAACGTTAGAATTGCTGGTGGTCTAAGGCAGTGAAGGGGTTAATGTTGCTATAACTTGTGGCCTGGGGAAGTATTTCTTACCGCCACCCCTCAAGTATCCCTAATTTATCATGTTTTCAGGATTTACTTAGTATAGCATAGTTAATACACAGGTCTACAGAAATGAAGTGATACTGAATAAAATCCAGTATTGTTCATTGTCCGGGGCCATGAATGGGTTAATATCCCTGGTGGTCTAGAACAATGAAATGGTTCATCTTTAAATTCTTGGTGGAGTGAAGAGGTTAATCTTGTATACCCAGTTTTGGATGGCTATTCATGCCTCCTCACTCCAGGGCTGTCTTGGCTGTCACATCAGGCTAAACACTTGATTCAGCTCCATTTCCTCCCTGCACTGATCATGTGAATGTAAGAGGTGCCCCAAATGTGCGAGGTAGGCCGCAACCTTAGAATGCCTTACAGGAAATCCCTGGTTGAAGACTCCCTTCTTAGAGTGGTGCAAAAGCATCGACAAGACACTGTCCTTTTTAACAGACACAATGAAGAACTTTACTCGAATGAGGAACTTAGCTTAGATGAGCACGCCGACAATTTTTTTCTATCATATTCTCTGTTAGCAATCAGTAATGTGTGTGCATAGAGTGTATTCTAAATACTTACCGGTAGCCATCTTCTGCTGTTTCCAATCCTGCTCCTGCATCACTTGACCACATTTGTGACTTGCTGGCTCACATAGCATCTTGTGTGTTAACCAGAGTCGACATACACATTATTGATTGCTACCAGATGAGACAATACAAATAAATCAGCGGAGAAGTCCATTAAATGTGACAACTTTGTACACTGACTTTGTAGAACTTCATATATGGGGGCCTCTTTTGGTCATCTGACCACAATAGGACTCGCATGCACTGTAGCAACTGTCCAATTCTCCAGGCTTCTCTGGGCTAGCTACTCTCCTGGCAGGGAGGCCTTCCAACTCTCTATTACAAATCCATGTGGCAAATAACAGCAGAAAGAGAGAGGAAGTGCGGGACAGCATCTACAGTGCATTGTGAAAGTATTTGGCCCCCTTGAACTTTTCTAACTTTTGCCACATTTCTGGCTTCAAACATAAATATATAAAATTCTAATTTTTGGGGGAAGAATCAACAACAAGTGGGACACCATCGTGAAGTGGAACGAAATTTATTGGATATTTTAAACTTTTTAAAAAAATTAAAAACTGAAAAGTGGGGCGTGCAATATTATTCGGCCCCCTTGAGTTAATACTTTGTAGCGCCACCTTTTGCTGCGATTACTGATGCAACTCGCTTGAGGTATGTCTCTATCAGTTTAGCACATCGAGAGGCTGAAATTCTTGCCCATTCTTCCTTGCAAAACAACTCGAGCTCATTGAGGTTGGATGGAGGGCATTTGTGAATAGCAGTTTTCAGCTCTTTCCACAGATTCTCGATTGGATTCAGGTCTGGACTATGACTTGGCCATTCTAACACCTGGATATGTTTATTTTTTAACCATTCCATTGTAGATTTTGTTTTATGTTTGGGATCATTGTCTTGTTGGAAGATGAATCTCCGTCCCAGTCTCAGGTCTTTTGCAGACTCCAACAGGTTTTCTTCCAGAATGGTCCTGTATTTGGCTCCATCCATCTTCCCATCAATTTTAACCATCTTCCCTCTCCCTGCTGAAGAAAAGCACGCCCAAACCATGATGCTGCCACAACCATGTTTGACAGTGGGGATGGGTTTTTGAGGGTGATGAGCGGTGTTGCTCTTACGCCAAACATATCGTTTTGCAATGTGGCCAGAAAGTTCGATTTTGGTTTCATCTGACCAGAGCACCTTATTCCACATGTTTCGTGTGTCTCCCAGGTGGCTTGTGGCAAACTTCAAACGATACTTTTTATGGATATCTTTGAGAAATGGCTTTCTTCTTGTCACTCTTCCTTAAAGGTCAGATTTGTGCAGTGTATGACTGATTGTTGTCCTATGGACAGACTTTCCCACCTCAGCTGTAGATCTCTGCAGTTCATCCAGAGTGATCATGGGCCTTTTGGCTGCATCTCTGATCAGTCTTCTCCTTGTTTGAGATGAAAGTTTAGAGGGACGGCCGGGTTTTGGTAGATTTGCAGTGATCTGATACTCCTCCCATTTCAATATGATCGCTTGCACAGTGCTCCCTGAGATGTTTAAAACTAGGGAAATATTTTTGCATCTAAATCTGGCTTTAATCCCTTTACAACCCAAGTTGGTTTGCACGTTAATGACCAGGCCAATTTTTACAATTCTGACCACTGTCACTTTATGAGGTAATTACTCTGGAACGCTTCAACGGATCCCCCTGATTCTGAGATTGTTTTTTTCGTGACATATTGTACTTCATGATTGTGGTAAAATTTCTTCGATATCACTTGCGTTTATTTGTGAAAAAAATGGAAATTTGGCGAAAATTTAGAAAATTTGAATTTTTATGCCCTTAAATCAGAGAGATATGTCACACAAAATAGTTACTAAATAACATTTCCCACATGTATACTTTACATCAGAACAATTTTGGAACCAAAATTTTTTTTTATTAGGGAGCTATAAGGGTTAAAGGTTGACCAGCGATTTCTCATTTTTCCAACAAAATTTGCAAAACCATTTTTTTAGGGACCACATCATATTTGAAGTCACTTTGAGGGGTCTTTATGAAAGAAAATACCCAAAAGTGACACCATTCTAAAAACTGCACCCCTCAAGGTGCTCAAAACCACATTCAAGAACTTTATTAGCCCTTCAGGTGCTTCACAGGAATTTTTGGAATGTGGAAGAAAAAAATGAACATTTAACTTTTTTTCACAAAAATGTTACTTTAGACCCAATTTTTTTTATTTTCGCAGGGGTAACAGGAAAAAATGGACCGCAAAATTTGTTGTTCAATTTCCCCTGGGCACGCAGATACCCCATATGTGGGGAAAAGCACTGTTTGGGCGCACGGCAGGGTTTGGAAGCGAAGGAGCGCCATTTGACTTTTTGATTGTAAAATTTGCTTGAATAATTAGCGGACGCCATGTTGCATTTGGGGAGCCCCTGATGTGCCTAAACAGTGGAAACCCCCCACAAGTGACACCATTTTGGAAACTAGACCCCTCAGGGAACTTATTTAGATGTGTGGTGAGCACTAGAGATGAGCGTTGTTCTACTCGAACTATTCGCCAATCTCAAATTCGAGCTGTTTTGGGCGGTGTTCGAGCCGTTCGGCGAACACGAACAATTTGAGAAAAATTCGGCTGTTCGAGGTTATGTTCGATAACTGTTCGTGCACCAAAATCATAACTGGATTTTTTCTCAGTAATGATGAAAATTAATCTTAATACGCAGTTTGAGTGTACAGCGGGGTGGGGGGAGGGGCAGGGGATGGATCTCTGCAGGAACAATGAAGATCTCCATTTTTTTTTTCTCTTTCCCGCATTTACAGTGGGGAGGTGCAATCTGTCAGCCTATCAGCAGCGCACACACGGAGCGAAGTGCTTTTTTTCACACAAGCAAGGGCATGTGTCATTGGCAGTGTATGTCACATGTCCTTGCCCTATAAGACCAAGCCATTTTCCCCGTCGCCACCATTTTCTCACTACTGCAGCTGCATGTTAGACGGCACCGCTGTTGCTGTGTGCGCTATACCTTGTTAATTTCAAGCCAATTTTCGCACAAATCTACAGATAGCTTGGGAGTAGGGAATAGTTGTGATTGCAGTCCTTTTAAGGACTAGGTTACAGCATTTCCTACGACTTTTATCAGGCAGGTCTGTGCTCTTAAATAGATAGATTGTGGGAGTAAAGACTAATTGTAATTGGAGTCCTTTTCAGGACTAGGTTACATCAGTTCCTATCAGTTTTTGCCAGGCAGGTCTGTGCCAGTGCTGTGCAAGTTTTTTTCACAGCATTTGGCTGAATCTAGCAAAGCTAATCCTTTTTGGCCTATTGCAGAGTGTGTTAGTCAGTGGAGTAGCCTATCTGTGTTGCAAGATATACCACCTGTGTATAGAATACCAATTTTTTTACTGCACCTAGTGAAGTAAAATCTTTTGGGCATAGCATCATTCTATTAGTCCATCTATACTGACCTCCATCAGGTTGCAAATTGAATATAATTTTTTTCTGCATCTAGCTCTGAAAAAATATTGGGCTTCTAGCTGTGTTTGGGACTTGTTGTATTAGTCCATCTATACTGACCTCCATCAGGTTGCAAACTGCATATATTTTTTTCTTCATCTACCTCTGAAAAAATATTGGGCTTCTAGCTGTGTGTGGGTCTTGTTGTATTAGTCCATCTATACTGACCTCCATCAGGTTGCAAACTGAATATATTTTTTTCTGCATCTACCTCTGAAAAAATATTGGGCTTCTAGCTGTGTGTGGGACTTGTTCTATTAATCCATCTATACAGACCTCCATCAGGTTGCAAACTGAATATATTTTTTTCTGCATCTACCTCTGAAAAAATATTTGGCCTTCTAGCAGTGTGTGGGACTTTCTCTATTAGTCCATCTATACTGACCTCCATCAGGTTGCAAATTAAAAATAATTTTTATCTGCATCTAGCTCTGAAAAAATATTTGGCCTTCTAGCAGTGTGTGGGACTTTCTCTATTAGTCCATCTATACTGACCTCCATCAGGTTGCAAATTGAATATAATTTTTTTCTGCATCTAACCCAGCCAATAGTTTTGGCCTAATACCACAGTTTGGCCACTCAGCTCTGCTCGGTTCCCATCCATTGTTTTTTTGTGCAAACAACTCCAGAGTTGTTAATTAGTTAACCACCAAAATGAGTGGAAAAAGGCCTGCTGCTGGTGGAAAGGGGAATAGGCGTGTTGGGAAGGGGAAAAAAGGTTGTGTCCGTGGGGTAGGTGTTAAAGCAACAGTAACATCTGCAGAAGAAAGACCATCTTCCAGCCAAACTAAAATGTCTACTTCTTTTAGCGGACAATGTGATAAGATCCCTTTCTTACGGCCACGCCAATCGCTACAAATTCCAGATGAGGCACAAAAACAGCAGGTGCTTCAACGGATATCAAGTGCTCCTTTAAGTGGGCTCTCCTCCACATCAACTTCAACATCACAAATACTCCAGTCCTCAAAGGTGTCACCCCAATCGCACTTGCTTCCTCACAGCTCCCAAATCTCCAGCTGCCCGTCTGAGTATGAGGTAGAACAGATGGTTGAGTCTGCAGAGCTGTTTACTCATACTATAGCCTGGGAATCAGAGGTCGACTCCAGCGCTTCTGTGAATCCAGACGAGGAAATGATCTGCACTGATGCCCAGAATCTTTATGAGTCGGATCCAGGACCAGACGCAGAAGGTTCTGACCATAATGTAGACCCTCATTCCCAAACTGTAACTCCTGTTGGTGGAGACAATGAGGAAGACGATGATAAGACTCAAATACCTGATTGGAGCGACAACTTTAGTTTTTTGTCAGGGCAGGAACAGGTTGGCTCTGAGGACGACGGGTGTGATAACGCACAGGGTGATGATGATGAGGTTGGAGATCCCACTTACTGTAAACCCACAGTCAGCCAAGAGATGAGGTCAGCAGAGGAGGTGGAGGAAGATGCTAGTGACGACGAGGTCAGGTTGCGCCTTCCTGGACAGAGACGTAGTACTGGAAGCACGTCAACAACTGCATCCTCAAACACAACTCTGCCTCTCACCACAAGTCGTGGTGGCTCTTCAGGTCGCATGGGTGCTAAGCCTTGCATAGCCTGGGCATTTTTTCAGATCGATAAAGATGACCCAACTCGTGTTATCTGTAACATTTGTCAGCAAAAGCTAAGTAGAGGCCAAAAAATACATAGTTTGAGTACTTCATGCATGAACCGGCACATGGACATGAAGCATAAGTTGCAGTGGGAAGCTCAGTGTGCTACAATGCGGCCTAGCCGGCCGGGCCAACCACCGTCTGCCATATCTTGTGCATCCGCGGCCTCTTCATCCTCTGTGACTGGGGGGACAGCAGTCACACCTGTTTTGGGGCGCAGACCTGCCACCTCTTTACCCGCAACAGCCAGCGTGATTGGCAGGTCATCATTTTCTTTGGAGGTGGTAACACCAGCTGGTTTTGAGCGCTGTCCGACATCGATAGCACCACCTTTGGATCAAGGCAACCTAACATGTCCGCCTGCATCTTCCTCACAGACCGGCAGTTTGCCGGGGACACCCTTATCAACCCCGTCTAAGCACAATAGCCAGCCCTCGGTCCCTCAGATGTGGACAAGTAAAAGACCATTTCCTCCTAGCCATGAGAAAGCTAAGAGGTTGAATTTCACCATCTGCAAGTTCTTGGCTACAGAAATGCTGCCTTTCCGCCTGGTGGACACAGAGGATTTTCGAGACCTTATGTCCGTCGCAGTGCCCCAGTACCAGATGCCCAGTCGGCACTACTTCTCAAAGAAATGTGTGCCTGCGCTCCACCAGCATGTCGCACACAACATCACCGCTTCTTTGAGAAACTTTGTGTGTGACAGAGTGCATTTCACCACAGACACTTGGACGAGTAGGCATGGACAGGGGCGTTACATGTCGCTGACTGGGCACTGGGTAACTATGGTGACAGCAGGACAAGGGGCTGCTGTCCAAGTCTTGCCGTCCCCACGAGTTGTGCGTCAATCCTCTTTATGTCAAAGTTCCTCCACTGATTCTGCCTCCTCAACCTCCTCTCGGTCTTCCACCTGCACCCAAAGCCTGTCTGGTCATGCCACAAGCTTTCTAACTGCGCAGAAGGGATCCTGCACACCTCCTTACTATGCTGGCAGTAGGGCTCAACGTCATCAGGCGGTTTTTACATTGAAATGTCTGGGAAATGTGAGTCACACAGCTGAGGAGTTGTGGTCAGCTCTGGAGAACCAATTTCATGAATGGCTGTCTCCACTGGACCTGAAACCAGGGAAGGCCATGTGCGACAATGCTGCAAACCTGGGTGCGGCCCTTCGCCGGGGCAATGTCACACACGTGCCTTGTATGGCTCACGTGTTGAACCTGGTTGTCCAGCAATTTTTAGCCCACTATCCCAGACTAGATGGCCTTCTGCAGAGGACACGGTCGCTGTGTGCTCACTTTCGCCGTTCGCATCCCGCAGCTCAGCGACTTACATCTCTACAGAAGTCGTTGGGCCTGCCACTTCACCGGCTAAAATGCGATGTGCCTACCCGGTGGAATTCAACTCTGCACATATTGCAGCGACTGTGGCAGCACCGACAAGCCCTGGTGCAATACGTTCTGACGTATAGCCTGGGCCAACGAGATCCAGAGGTGGGGCAAATCACGCTGGAGGAGTGGTCTCAGATCAGGGACCTATGCACCCTTCTGCACAGTTTTGAAATGGCGACGAAGATGTTTAGTGCTGACGATGCCATTATCAGCATGACTATTCCGGTGATTTACATGCTGGAGCACATGTTAAACAGAATTCGGAGTCAGGTGGTGGCACAAGAGGAGGTGGAGGAAGTAGAGGAGGAGGAGTTGTATGCGGAAGGGCTAACATCTGCAAGGTCCAGACGGTCGGCAGCACCAAGGCGGCAGGCATGTGAGGGTGGGGGAGATGGTTTTACCAGGGCGCATGGTAGCTGAAAAACTAGTGAGGAAGGTGCAGGAGCCCAGGAAGAAGTGGAGGACGAACTGATGGAAGACTCATCAGATGAGGGAGACCTTGATCACATTTCTGTTGTGCGAGGTTGGGGGGAGAGGACAGAGGAAGGAAGCATGATTGTTACCTCGCCACCAACACAACAGGGACTTGGTGCTCCTGGATGCGCAACACACATGAGTGCCTTCTTGCTGCACTACCTGCAACATGACCCTCGAATTGTGAGAATTAGAAATAATCCTGACTACTGGGTTGCCACACTGTTAGATCCCCGGTACAAAAGTAAATTTGCAGAAATTATTCCTGCCATAGAAAGGGATGCACGCATGCAGGAGTATCAGCAGAGACTGTTGCAGAATCTTACATGTGCTTTTCCACAAAATACCAGTGGTGCACGTAGTGAATCTCACAGTTCCAACTTGCCAACCGTGGGACCGTCAAGTGTTCAGCACTCAAACCGTAACAGAACCACAGTATCTGCTGGTAACATCAATTTTGCGGAATCATTTCACCACTTTTTTAGCCCATCCTTTGCAAGGCCACAGGAGACAAGAAGTCTGACACATAGTCAACGCCTAGAGACGATGGTACAGGAGTATCTCCAAGTAAACATTGAAGCCACGACTGTGTCACTGGACCCTTGCTCTTTTTGGGCTTTCAATCTGGATAAATGGCCGGAGCTAGCCACTTACGCCTTGGAGATCTTGTCATGCCCCGCAGCCAGCGTTCTGTCTGAACGTGTGTTCAGCGCTGCTGGTGGTGTGCTGACAGATAAGCGCACGCGGCTCTCCACTGATAATGTAGACAGACTCACGTTCATAAAGATGAACAAATCATGGATCCGAAACGACTTTTCTACCCCTGTGTCATCCTGGGGAGAGTAAAAGCTTGATGATTGGTTAAAATCACCCTACCAACCGTTTTAAGCTTTCAAATTACTAATCATGTTTATCTGTATCTTGGCTGGAAAATAATTTGGGCTTTGTAGCAGTGTGCAGCACTGATTCTATTAGGCCATCTATAATAAGCTCCACCAGATTTAAAATTACTAATCATGTTTATCTGTATCTTGACTGGAAAATAATTTGGGCTTTGTAGCAGTGTGCAGCACTGATCCTATTAGGCCATCTATAATAAGCTTCACCAGATTTAAAATTAAAAATAATTTTTAGCTGCATCTAGCCCGGAAAATAATTTTGGGGCTCCGAGATGCGCAAGACACATAAGTGCCTTCTTGCTGCACTACCTGCAACATGACCCTCAGATTGTCAGAATTCGAAGTAATCATGACTACTGGGTTGCCACACTCTTAGATCCCCCAAACTTTTCGATCAACCTTTTCATTTTAATAAAGACCAAAAAAATGGTCATTTTTGAAATGATAAGCATTAGCAGGTTGTTAGAAACTGAAATCAAACAGTTTTCAACTCAAAACTTTATTCTAGGTGATGTTACATTTTCACATAGGACCCCTTGTTCGAAAGGAGCTTCTGAACTCTCTCGTCCATTGAATTTGTCAGGTTTTGGATGGTTTCTGCTTCAATTGTTTTGCATGAGGACAGAATACCCTCCCAGAGCTGTTGCTTAGATGTGAACTGCCTCCCGCCATCATAGACACTCCTTTTAATGATGCTCCAAAGGTTCTGAATGGGGTAGAGGTCAGGGGAGCATGGGGGTCACACCATAAGTTTGTCCCCTTTTATGCCCATATCAGCCAGAGATGCAGATGTTTTATGTGCAGCATGAGATGGTGCATTATCATGCAGAAAAATGATCTTGCTGTGAAATACACGGTTCTTCTTCTTGAACCATGGCAGGAAGTGCTGTTTGAGAAAATCCACATACATTATGGAGTTCATCTTTAGCGCCTTCAGGGATCCTAAAGGGGCCGACAATCTCTCTCCCCATGATTCCAGCCCAAAACATTACTCCACCTCCTCCTTGTTGGCGCTGTAGCCGTGTTTGCGTGGGGTGTCCATCAACCAGCCATCCTCCACTCCATCCATCTGGACCATCGAGCGCTGCACGGCACTCATCCGTGAACAAAACAGTTTTGAAATCAGTCTTCATGTAATGTTTGGCCCACTGGAGCCGTTTCTGCTTGTGTGAAGTGGATAGAGGAGGTCGACAGGATGGCGTATGCACAGCTGCAAACCTCTGAAGGACCCTGCATCTTGTTGTTCGGGGGACGTTGGAGGCACAAGCAGCTTCAAAAACTTGTCTGCTGCTATGACAAGGCTTTTTTGCCGCTGCTCTTTCAACCTGACGTAATTGCCTGTAGGAAAGAGTCCTCAATTTGCCCTTATCAGCACGCACACGTGTGTACTGTGAATCAGCTACATACTTCTTGATTGCCAAGACACTTCATCCTGATCATCGCAGAATGTTGATTGTAGTCATGCCTTGACCTAAACACTCCACAATTTATTGCTTCTCAGCAGCCGACACATCCTTTTTCTTTCCCATTTTGGCAGAAAATGTAGGCTGCTTAATAATGTGAGACAGCCTTCTTAAGTAGTCTTGCCTTTCATTGGACACATCTGCCAAACTAATTAGCACAGGTGTCTGCAATTGCTTACAGTGATATAAAGAGCCCTGACACACATCACCATCAATGAGTTTAACTGACAAACAAACAAATTCTTCCCTTATCACTCCTAAACACTTTTTGCATAATAATTTGGAACACAGTGTACATGTGCTTTTCCACAAAACACCAGTGGTTCACGTAGTGAATCTTACAGTTCTAACTTGCCAACCGTGGTCTGTATGGAGTTGTTCAATAAAGGGCCCAAAATTAAGATAACATAGATGGGAGAGGTCTCTATGAATAGGAATTCCTAAGTATTTGATACCCTGTGAGGGCCAGGCAAAGGAAAAGTTGGACTGGATGTAATCCTATATGGATTTGGGGAGGGAGACATCGAGGGCCTCAGACTTCGCTGCATTGATTTTAAAATTTGACCATGTAACAAAGTGATCTATTTCAGCCATAACAGCATGGATGGATATATGTGATTGAGTGATATATACTAGGACATCATCAGCAAATAGAGAGCACTTGTACTCGGTGCCTCCCACCTCAATCCACCTAATATTGGGGTTATGGCGAATTGATGAGAGCAGGTGCTCCGTCACTAGGATGTATAAGAGAGGGGACAGAGAACATCCCTGCCTTGTCCCATTGGTGATTGTGAAAGGTGATGAAAATGTTCTGACGCGCCCCCTGGGCCTTGGGACACCCGGAGCCGGACCCTTTTTGGTGGATGCTGGTGGTTGTAGTCTCCATGGCGGCAACCCGGTTCCGTGGCTCAGGGCGGTCTAACCAGTGGCGGAACTATTTATGTGGTTTTGATGTTTAAATGTCCGACTACGCCACCCGTGGATTGCGGTCAGAGTGAACCGCCGCTCCAGGGCAGACCGCTGAGGCTGGTGTTGTGGGTGCAGCAGAGCGTAGCATAACTCCCCACGGGAGGAGTATAGCCTCAGGGCAGTGTATGCGAAGGATGGGGGTGATGGTGCAGGGCAGCAGCAGTAATGACACGGAGTCAGTGATGCAGTCCAGGGCCTTTACTCACAGTTCTTATTATCCAGACCACGTCTGCAGGTAACGGCTGCCCACGTCGTACTGTGCTCACCAGGTGAGGGGCTCAGACAACTCCCAGATAACTTTGGAGTGCTTCACAGGACCCCCTTTGTGTGTCCTTTGTCTGGCCTTTCTTACCAACCCTTCTGTCAGGCTGCCTCGGGCCTCCTCTTGGTAAACTTGGCGCCAGTTTCCCTGACCCTATGTGGTGCCTTCCTAGCGGGTGTAGCGAGGGGCTGCGCCACATAAAATGTCACAGCCTCCTGTTTCTAGCTGAGGTTCGTTTCCTGCCTCCACTAGTTTCGGGGACCGGTCTCCCCCTTTGGCCTGACCCCTCCACGTAGGTGGATTCGGGCGTGCGGTGGCGACTCGCCCGTCCGCACCCCTGAGATCCCTTCGTTCCTCATTCCTGGAGCCTTCTCCGCTCCTCTTCCTTCCTTCTCCCTCTTCCAGGCCTGGGCCTCTGTTACTAGGCCCGCCTCCGGAGCAGAGCTCATGCAGAGCCCCTGCTCCCTGCCACTTCTGCTCAGATTTCTCTGCACTGAACTAAGATGGTGCCCACCTTTTATACTCCCTTCTCAATGCACCCAGGAACTGCTTCCTCCCTGCTCCTGCACTACAGGGTTCCCCTTCCTCAGTGTTCCCTCCCCCCACTCCAGCCAGGGACAGGGACTGTCGTGCCCATCTCAGGGGCATATTGGTCGCCCTGCCCCACGGCAATGTGGTGTAATGCATGCAGGTGTCGGGTCCTGATCCACACTACATCCTTACCTGAGAGTGAGATATCACACCTCTGGGTGAGGTGCAATACCTCTGTAGCAACCGAGCCCTCAGGGTGCTACAGTTCCATTTATCTTCAGACTAGGTGACGTATTGCGATACAGGGCCGTGATTTTGGCTATAAAAGGGTCCCCTAGACCCCTACCCCAAGCTTTTTAAGAGAATCATATATGGCGTGCCAGGAGACTCTATGGAATGCTTTCTCAGCATCCAACGAGAGTATCTAATTACAAATTTTTAACTGCATCTAGCCCAGGAAATACTTTGTGCCTAGTAGCAGGGTCTGCTAGTCAGCGGATTATCCCGGCTGTTAAGCAAGCTACACCACCTGTAGTTTGGACACTTCATTTTTTCAAAGGAAATGCTTCGGGACCACGGGATACTCAGTGAAGAGCATCAGGAGGCACCCCAAGGCATAGGGGCTCGGACTGGCAGTAGGATGCCTTGCGGTGGACAGCCGAGCTCGATCCTTATAAAAGCTTTTTAACTGCAGCAGCTTTAGTGGACGCTACTGGAGCTGGAATTACGCGGCTGCTGGCATGAGACTTGCCCTCCAATAGATCCTTGTAAATGGATTTAAAGTGTATTTATTCAAATTAGAGAGACAATTTAAATTAAAAAGCTTAGAGCTGCCTCCACCACAGGGGGGCTCGCTCGACCCACCAGCGGACAGGCACCAGTATTGGGAGAGGGGGGCTGGCCGTCAGGGTTCACCGCGGCTCTGGCACAAACCCGGCGACACGGAGGTGGCACGGGCAGGAGCGGACTGAACGTGTCGGCTTCTCACTTTTTGGATTTTAGAAGGGCATGACATGCCTATATCTGTGTCTCCCCCTCCTTTTACTCCTCCACCTCTTTTCTTTTCGCATGACTATATGTACTTGTCACTTTTCCATGTGTTAGTTGTGTCTTCTGAGCAGTTTGTCAGCTTTTGGACACCTTTGAAGGTGTTTTCTATGTGTTTCTATGTGTTTTTGTTTGCCTGCCATTGGTTTTAACGGTGTTCGAAGGTGTTCGACGAACAGTTCGACGAACAGTTCGGCGAACACACGGGTGTTCGACGAACCGAACCGAACTCGAACACTACGGGGGTGGCTCAACACTAGTGAGCACCTTGAACCCCAGGTGCTTCACAGAAGTTTATAACATTGAGCCGTAAAAATAACATTTTCAAATTTTTCCCACAAAAATGTTTTTCAGCCCCCACTTTTGCATTTTCATAAGGATAATAGGAGAAATTTCACCATGCAGTTTGTTGCACAATTTCTCCTGAGTAAGCAGATACCCCATATGTGAGGGAAAACCACTGTTTGGGCGCACGGCAGGGTTCGGAAGGGAAGGAGCGCTAATTGACTTTTTGATTGTAAAGTTTGCTTGAATAATTAGCGGACGCCATGTTGCGTTTGGAGAGCCCCTGATGTACCTAAACAGTGGAAACCACCCACAAGTGACACAATTTTGGAAACTAGACCCCTCAGGGAACTTATCTAGATGTGTGGTGAACACCTTGAACCCCCAGGTGCTTCACAGAAGTTTATAACATTGAGCCGTAAAAATAAAATGTTCACATTTTTCCCACAAAAATGTTTTTCAGCCCCCACTTTTGCATTTTTATAAGGGTAATAGGAGAAATTGCACCATGCAGTTTGTTGTGCAATTTCTCCTGAATAAGCAGATACCCCATATGTGGGGGAAAACCACTGTTTGGGCGTGCGGCAGGGTTTGGAAGGGAAGGAGCGCCATTTGACTTTTTGATTGTAAAATTTGCTTGAATAATTAGTGGATGTGCCCCTGATGTACCTAAAAAGTGGAACCCCCCACAAATGACACCATTTTGGAAACTAGACCCCTCAGGGAACTTATCTAGATGTGTGGTGAGCACATTGAACCCCCAAGTCCTTTACAGAAGTTCATAACATGGAACTGTGAAAATAAAAAAATCAAACTTTTTCCACAAAAATGATGTTAGACCCAATTTTTTTATTTTCACAAGGGTAAGAGGAGAAAATGGACCACAAAAACTTTTGTGCAATTTCTCCTGAGTACACCAATACCCCATATGTGGGGAAAATACAGTGTTTTGGCGC
The DNA here is from genome assembly GCF_046119375.1 of Phyllobates terribilis. NCBI lineage: Eukaryota > Metazoa > Chordata > Amphibia > Anura > Dendrobatidae > Phyllobates > Phyllobates terribilis. The sequence continues at coordinate 309,701,021 of NW_027362763.1, read as the reverse complement.
ACGGCAGAGTTCAGAAGGGAAGGAGCACTGTGTGACTTTTTGAACGCAAAATCGGCTGGAATCGAGAGCGGACGCCATGTCGCATTTGGAGAGCCCCAGATGTGCCTAAATAGTGGAAACCCCCCACAAGTGACCCCATTTTGGAAACTACACCCCTCAAGGATTTTATCAAGGGGTATAGTGAACATTTTGAACCCAGAGGTACGATACAGAATTTGATAATATTAGGTCATCATATTGAATAAGTTGTCATTAGTCTTGAGCGCAAGTGCTCGCTACTTGAGTTTGCATCGGGTACTCAGGTATGCACCATGTATCACGGGTGCTCGAGTGACATGCTCGAGTACCTGCCCGCAAGCTTCACGGTTATTAGACACCCAAAAAAACCAGGCGGGAAACGCTCATGCATGGCAGGCAATCCCCGCGAGATTTTTTTGGCCGCAAGGCATATGGGGCAGAGACTCGAGCATGTCACTTGAGCACCCGCGATACTCAGTGCATGCCCGAGCACCCGATGCAAACTCAAGTAGTGAGCACTTGCTCTCAACACTAGTCGCCATATCGTCATTTTTTTTTATTTATTTTTTTACTTTTGAAAAAAAAAAACTCTAACTCCAACCCTAACCCTAACACCAACCCTAACCCCAGCCCTAGCGTTTATTTTTTACGCCGTTCCTAGTGCGGTATAAGTGATAAGACTACTTTATTCTTCGGGTCAGTGCGATTACAGCGATACCAGAATCATATCGGGTTTTTATGATTGACAGCTGTCACACACTAAAAGACACATACTGTATTTTGTAAAATCTAGTTTTTGCATCGCCATATTTTGAGAGCTATAATTTTTCCATATTTTGGCCGACAGAGTCATGTGATGGCTTGTTTTTTGCGGGACAAGTTGACGTTTTTATTGGTACCATTTTCGGGCACGTGACATTTTTTGATCGCTTTCTATTCTGATTTTTGGGAGGCAGAATAAACAAAAAACAACAATTCAGGAATTGCTTCTTTTTTTTTTTTTCTGCTCCTTGTGTGGTAAAACTGATAAGGCAGCTTTATTCTTTGGGTCAGTATGTTTACAGTGGCACCACATTTATATCGTTTTTCTATGTTTTGGCGCTTTTACACAACAAAAGCTATTTTATAGAAAAAATAATTTTTTTGCATCGCTTTATTCTGAGAGCTATAACTTTTTTATTTTTCGGCTCATGGAGCTGTATGGCGGCTCGTTTTTTGCGGGACGAGATGATGTTTTCAGCGGTACCATATTTATTTACATCCATCTTTTTGATCGCGTGTTATTCCATTTTTTGTTTGGCAGTATGATGACAAAGCATTGTTTTTTGCTTCGTTTTTTTTTTTTTTTTTTACCGTGTTCACTGAAGGGGTTAACTAGTGGGATAGTTTTATAGGTCAGGTCATTCTGGATGCGGCGATACCAAATATGTGTAATTTTATTGTTTTTGTTTTTTTTTTCATAATAATATTTATTGATGGGTACATTATATTTTTATTTTTGGTGGATTATTTTTTTTATTTATTTTTTAATATTTTTACAATTTTTTTTTTTTTTTTTTCACTTTCTGACAGTTTTTTAATTTGTATACTTTGTCCCACTATGGGACTTTCACTTTTTTTTATTCTGATCGCCTGCATAGCATAGGGATGGAGCACCATCCCTGTGCCATGCAGGCAGTCAGCGCTGCACAGTGAGAAGATCGTTTGGTCATGTACTGCGCATGACCAAACGATCTTACTGCTGTCTGGTGACCCGGATGTTGTCATGACGACATCGGGTCATCATGGTAACATCCGGGAAGCCGCGGCAAACAGCCCTGGAGGCCGGAAGAGGAGGTGAGTATCCCGATCACCTCCCCTTAGCCACCGCAATGCTGCGATCGCAGCATTGCGTGGGTTAATGTGCCAGGAGCGGTGTGGGACCGCTCCCTGCACATAGTACTGGGTGTCAGCTGTGACAATCAGCTGACACCCAGCGGCGATCGCGCCTGCACAGCCTGTGTGCGCGCGCGATCGCCATGACGTACTAATACGGGTCAGGCTCTTAAGTCCCAGGGCACAGACGCTTATTAGTACGTCATGGGCTTTAAAGGGGTTAAACTTCGCCACAACAGTATCTCGGACCTGCCTGGTGTGTTCCTTGGTCTTCATGATGCTCTCTGCACTTGAAGCAGAACCCTGAGACTATCACAGAGCAGGTGCATTTATACGGAGACTTGATTACACACAGGTGGATTCTATTTATCATTACCAGTCATTTAGGACAACATTGGATCATTCAGAGATCCGCACTGAACTTCTGGAGTGAGTTTGCTGCACTGAAAGTAAAGGGGCCGAATAATATTGCACGCCCCACTTTTCAGTTTTTAACTTTTTAAAAAAGTTTAAATATCCAATAAATTTCGTTCCACTTCACGATTGTGTCCCATTTTTTGTTGAGTCTTCCCCCAAAACTTTGAATTTTATATCTTTATGTTTGAAGCAAGAAATGTGGCAAAAGGTAGAAAAGTTGAAGGGGGCCAAATACTTTCACAACGCACTGTAGAGTGTAGGGCATTTTGCATAGACACCAAAGCTTCTTTTGGAAAAAGCATGTGTGTCCACGTGAAAGCGTCATCACTCTGGATGATGTCCCGCATTTCCTCTCCCTTTCTACTGTTATTCGTCACATGGAAGTGTAATAAGGAGTGAAAGCCAGCTCCTCTGAGTGGCGCTGTCCTATTGTAAAAGAGCCCTTGGAATAGCACTTTTTCACTCCATGCTTCTTGACTCAGTATCAGTGTAGAGCCTGCATTAGTTTTGTCTCTCTCAATCTGTCCTTCTTCAGCAAATCCTTATGCAGGCACCCACAAGCACGTAGACACTCACATACACATACTTGCACCTTGTCTAAGCAGTGGCTTACTCCACTCACAGGACAGTCATTCCTGGGTCCAGCTTCTTCTTGCCCTCCCTCGCGGCACATAGACACCATGGAATGCATCCACTCTTCCAGTTCTTGCCTCACTTTGGCGACAACTACCTATTACAGTGGTCCCTTCCTAATCTCCTTACAGGTGGCCATGGCTTCCATATAGGTGAAGGATAGAGAAGACAATGCAACTGTAATAGTATATTTACATTGCATATTGCTTATTGCAAACACTTAAACGCATCCATAGAATCACATTCACTTGACAGATGCCAAAAAAGAGTGTCTTTTTGAACTCTATCAGTAATTTTTATTTTGATGTGCAGAAAAACGTAGCATACTAATCTATTGTATGCAGAGTCATCCAATAGAAAAATATAAACTTCACAAACATTTTTAAAATCTAGGAGCCTGTTGCAATATGTCAAAGTATATCTATATATTGATGTATGCCTCTGATTATTCACTGCAAACGCATAATGAATAGACCTCAAGGTATAGCTGCACAGTTCTCTGTGATAAGGTAAAGCAATTCAGGAACACTGAACAATTATCAAAGGAAATTCAAGAAGTGTTCAAAATAACAGACTTATCCTGAGCAGGGATAGCTTAAGAGCTGTGAGACCAAAAAACATAGATAGACGGTTGAATACAGACTTATCGAGCTCCAGGCCAAACTGTACATCCATATGCCTCCAAATTCATATGGCAGCATGCAGAGTTTACTCCGTTCCATTACATATAAATATGAGAGAAAATAGTCAGGGTATGTTTTTCCCAACATGGAGGCATAGTGAAACCTCTTTAAAGGGAATCTGTCACCAGGGGCTTTTGCTACCCCATTTGAGAGCAGCATGATATAGGGGCAGAGATCCTAATTCCATCGGTGTCACTCACAGAATTTTTTCTTTCTTGGCCTTGTTTCAGAGAATATGAATGACACAAAAAAATGTTTTCTCCACTCATGGTTATTGGTTGGGTGAAGCCATTTATTGTCAAACTACTGCGTTTTCTTTTTTTAAATCTTAATGACAACCAAAAACATCCAAATGACCCTGATCAAAAGTTCACATACCCCAGTTCTTAATACCATGTATTGCCCCCTCTAACATCATTGACAGCTTGAAGTCTTTTGTGGTAGTTGTGGATGAGGTTCTTTATTTTCTCTGATGGTAAAGCAGCCCATTCTTCTTGGCAAAAAGCCTCCCGTTCCTGTAAACTCCTGGGCTGTCTAGCATGAACTGCGCGCTTGAGATCTCCCCAGAGTGGCTCAATGATATTGAAGTCAGGAGACTGAGATGGCCAATCCAGAACCTTCACTTTGTTCTGCTGTAGCCAGTGACAGGTCAACTTGGCCTTGTGTTTTGGATTGGTGTCATGTTCGAACATCCAAGTATGTCCCATGCGCAGCTTCCGGGCTGATGAGTGCAAATTTGCCTCCAGTATTTGCTGATAACGTGCTGCATTCATCTTTCCTTCAACTTTTACCAAGTTTCCTGTGCCTTTGTAGCTCACACATCCCCAAAACATGAGCGATCTACCTCCATGCTTTACTGTAGGAATGATGTTCCTTTCATCATAGGCCTTGTTGACCTCTCTCCAAGTGTAACGTTTATGGTTGTGGGCAGAAAGTTAAATTTTGGTCTCATCACTCCAAATTACCTTGTTCCAGTAGCTTTGAGACTTGTCTCTGTGCTGTTTGGTGTATTGTAGGCGAGATACTTTGTGGCATTTGTGCAGTAATGGCTTTCTTCTGGTGACTCGACCATGCAGCCAATTTTTCTTCAAGTGCCTCCTTATTGTGCATCTTGAAACAGCCACACTGCTAGTTTTCAGAGAGTCCTGAATTTCAACTGATGTTATTTGTGGGTTTTTCTTTGCATCCAGAACAATTTTCCTGGCAGTTGTGGCCGAAATTTCTGTTTCTCTACCTGACCGTGGTTTGGTTTTTCAAAGCCCCTGATTTTCCATTTGTTAATCACAGTTTGGACGCTGCTGACTGGCATTATTAATTCCTTGGATATCTTTTTGTATCCCTTATCTGTATTATACAGTTCAAACTACCTTTTTTCTGTGGATCCGTTGACAATTCTTTTGCTTTCTCCATGACTCACAATCCAGAAACGTCAGTGGGTGGATGAAAGATGCAAGAGTCTGTCTGGATCCCAGAAACTCACTCAGCTTTTATGCACACCTACTGATTACAAGCAAACAGGTCACAGGTGAGGATGTTACCTTTAGTAGCCATTCAAACCCATTTGTGTCAAATGCTGTGCATGTTATCAGGCCAAAATCACCAGGGTATGTGAACTCAGGGTCATTTGGATGTTTTTGGTTGTCATTAAGATTTAAAAAGAGAAAACACAGTAGTTTGACAATAAATTTCTTCACCCAACCAATAACCACGAGTGGAGAAAAATTTTTTTGTTATCATTTATATTCTCTGAAACAAGGCCAAGAAAACAAAAATTCTGCCTGGGTATGTCAACTTTTGCGCATAACTGTACTTTACTGGGCGCTGCAGTTTTGATTTAAAACTGTCCCTTCAATTCTCTGAATGGTGAGCTCTGTATAACCCTACCCACACCACCGATTCGCTGCTTACTGTGTACACTGTGCATAGGCAGAAAGCTGCCAATCAGGGGTATTGTATAGTGTGGTACTCTTGACCATAACGTGCTGATACACATTACAATTTTCTTCACTTCAGCTAAGGAATGCTGTGATCTTTTCTACATTATTGTCTGGATATCCATTCTAACACTGAGCATGACCATCAATGCAATATATGATGGAATTGAACATTTGTCATAGGAATTCTGATCTAGGAAAAGATGTGGTCTTGGTAAGAGGTGGTCTTTTGGAGAGATGTCATTGTATTCTTAAGTAATAATAGGGGAGAATATATTTGCAATGCAGTAATACAATTTTGATAACAGTAACGTAGTTCATGGAATATCTCTTCATGGATTTTACAGATTATACTTAAAAAAATGGGTGCAACCTCTTAATCGTTCTAAACAATTTTAATGATACTCATTTTGATATCAATCTGCTACAATACCTCAAAATATAACTCAGAAAACAAATGATCAAAGTGAAATAAAACATTAATTTCTGAAATGTATGCTTTCTGTGCATGTTGTCAAATCTATTCAATAATTATGTAAAAATTACGTTATAATAATCCAGAGAAAATTGTGCGTTCCGGTAGTATTTATCCAAAATAATCTTTGCTTTTATAAACACATAATAATAATAAATAATAATTGTGTACTACTAAACAAATACAAGATGGTGCATAAACCCAAGTGGAGACATCTAACTGTAATTCCCCTTAGGGATGATGTCTTGAGTGTCCAGGCAAAAATTGTCATTTTTCCAAATGATGCTCGCAAGCCCTCAGCAGCACATTTATACAAATGTGTAAATGATGCTGCAAATGAAATTAATAACAATTACCTACAAAATGGATAAGCTGGCATTGAACACACAGTACAGGGCAATCAGTGTTAGATGCCTACAGCTATTATAGGGTTTGCCAATGTCACAAGGGAAAAGAGAAAGAAAAACACTTGGCTGGGAAGACCACAGAATAATAATATGTTTCCTCTTGCCTATGGTGACATCTGCTGGAAAAAATATGAATTTCCTGTTTTCTTTTGTTTTATTTTTTTTTTAATCTAGTAATCTAAGTCAATGCAAAAAAATGTTTTCTAATAAATTATCATTTTGCCTACTATATAAAAAATTAATTTTCCATCTAAAGGTAATGCATGCATATATTTGTGCAGGCTGAATATCTGCTATATCCAGAAGCATGCAGATGCACAATGAACACATCATTGGTGACTACTAATAAGAAGTCCATGTACTACTCCCGAAAGTGCTGCACAGTTCTTCTGTACACGGACATCAACTAGAACATTTATTACTCCAATGGGTGATACTTGAAACCTTGTCTCTCCAGTTTGTTTTCCGTGCACCTAACATGACCTAGAACATAGTATATAAAATACGCATACTAGAGCATAATTTAGGAGTCAGTTACTAATGGCAAACTATTATACTCCAATTTAGAAAGAAAATATTTAGAAAAAAATCTATACTGCGTGCAATACTAACTACGTAAAAAAAAACAATTAGATTGAGTCTATAAATGGTGGAGCTGGAGAGATAGTTGTTAAATTGAAATTATTATATGCTGCAATTTTTAGCTATTGCCCCATGTAAAGCCACACCTCATCCGGCTAGTATCTTCAGCAGGACTGTTTGGAAACGACCCGGCGATATGTAACAGTTTTCTTACACAGGTCCATGTGACTGTGATTTTACATCACTTGTTTTATTACTGTTGTATTGAAAATCATTGTCTTCTACACTTTGAGATCCAGATCTAGATGTGTACTAGTCCAATGCTTTTTGGAAGGACACCCTTTTAGCATATGTTTAGCTGCACAAGTCCATATGTGCTTCTGAGGATTTTCTTGATGTATACATTTAACATGCAACACAGGCAAAAAATTAATTACCAAAGAACGTTTTTACATTGAAGTTCTTTCTCACTGGTGTCACAGTGGAAAAATCATCCCAAAAGCCCCAATAAAATTGTATACCTCTAGTAAATGCAATTTAGAAATACTTAAAAACTGTGTCAGATGACAAAAAAAAGTCTCAAAACATATCATGTATATGGGATTTCATAATTTTACATTTACTGACATATAACATTTGGCCACTTTGGTTTGAGATATCTAAAATAAAATAAAAAATCCCCAAAATGTAAAAAGTGTCAAAATGACCAATATGAACCCAGTGTTAAGGGGCTTATAATAGTTTGGATTCACCTGGCTGCCCACAGGCTTCTTCTTCTTGCCCATTTAAATAGATCAAACATACCTCCAGTGATACTGGCATACAATAGCAAATTGTGAACAGGGGAGATTGTAATACAGATATTCCATTGTCATCAACACCTGAGGACCAAGAATCCTCATTTAAAAATACAAGCAAGAGACTTTGTACCAATTTTCTACCAGAACTCAAAAGATATCAATCATATAATATGTATATCTCATTGAATCATTACCTCTTATAGAATATACTGATTGGGCATATGGAGTAATTATTGAATGTTTAATATGTGACGCTACTTGCTGATAAACCAACGTTAGGACAATTGCTTTTAACACTTGTATTTCCATTATTTTGGTAATTGATCTTGTCATCTGTGAAATGTGATTTGACACCATGTTGATTTGTGCACGTTACACATACTTGGCATGATCTGATTTTATTATATATGCTGCTATAAAACTATAAATGGTCCGTACAGAGATTTGCCAGCTCATGATTCTGATATCCATTATTTTGCTATAATTAATAAGGGATACCATGTGACCCTGTTAATTTAAAAATATATAAAGCAGGGAAAGATTTTTCCTATTTTATTGTATGGATTGGAAAAATATTATACTTTGAAAACTAATAAAATATCAATACAAATTCAAAAAGATTGATTTATTTAAATCAGTAAATCAGTGAATTTGACTTTTATTTTACATTCTTAATGTATTTTCTTAATTACTATGTTTCTGAACATTTGGATTAGTTACATCTAATGTATAGAGCTGCCGTGGCTATATATCATCTGCTATAGACTTGTATATCATCATGTATAAAAACAATGAAATAATTACACAATGAGTAATAAGCACATATATCAAATGATAAAGGGAAAATTAATGTAGCAATTATTATATTGGATTAAATAGATTATCTTGTTTATTAACAGTATCAAGGGGTCGGAAAATCATATATTTCATCTATTTTAGATCTAAAAAAAAAAAAAGTATAAATATATAAAAAACACAATGCAAAATAAATAATGCATATAATTGAACCGTTTAGAATGTAATTTGTACTGTTTCCAGTTTGGCAACTAAATCACCCATGAAAATATCAAGGCTAAAAATGCACGCTGTACCTGGTGTGACCAAAGCCCTCAGAATTAAATGATCAACACTAGGATTAATCTGTTAAATAAAGCAGATGTGTCTGGCACCCTGCCATAAGTGTTGTTTGAGACTGCTGTCATTAGGAGGCAGCAAATGGCTCTCAAATGAAAATAAATCCTATTTAGCAGTATCTGCCTGATCTCCGTATTTTCTGCTCAATTTCCTAGCATCTTTATGGGGTTTTTTTTTCTGATATATTCCCCCTCATCAAGAACAAATATATTTCTATCCAATTTACATTTCATTTTATTTTTCTTTCATGTTTTAATAATATTGTCAAAATGTAAAGAAATTAAAAAATAACAAAATGCCAAAAATGTGAAAAAAACAGGACATAAAAACAAACCATAAATGGTATAAATGAACAATAAATCAGCTAAATATATATTTTATAGAAATGTAAAATAGGCTATAATAATTAAAATATAATTCACGCTCCTAGAAATATTGTCCATAGTGCTTTTCTAGTTTTTTAATCATAGTGTAAAGCAAAATAAAAAGACGAGATGAGATTTAAGTATTTGTTCTTTATCGCGCGATATTGTGATTAATTGCGAATAATTCCATGAATTACAGATTTTATTCTGACGAAGGCTTAGCTCAAAGTTATCATTTAAATTCTGCAAAGACGTCTTTCTGGCAATCGTGCTGCAGGATACCCGCAGTGTTCCCCATAAACACATCCCAGTGTAACTACAGGCCCCCGGATGACACATCATTAACCCCTTCTGCCTCCATAATCTGCCTTCACATCTTTCTTAGTGTGCTTTACTGTGCGTTCTGTTACCGCACAGGTTAAATGCTGATTTGCAGCAGAAGGCATACGTTTAGCTAAATGAATCACAGCCCTTTACTAGCAAGGATCAAGCATGCTGAAAACTTACAGAGAGGGGGGTATCAAAAGGTGTCCACAGTAATCCATCTTCCAATCACGGCAATCGATTGGTGGAAATGGCGCAGGCGGAAAATTTGTGTCACAATGTTTTCGTCCCTTGTTATTGGAGGCTAAAAATGAATAAAAATGGCTATGAGAAAATAAAAACTGTGAATGATGACAAGCTACAGTAAACTTTCAGCAGCGGAGGTATAAAATCCAAGTGAGACAAGAAAAAGTTCAGGTTGTCAGTATGATACGTGAATTGTAGCATATCCATAGATTTTGGCAACTCTCTATATTCCATCATTCTTCTTACGAGCACATGAGGTAGTTCATCCCGAACACCCTGAGCAAGGCCTGGCTTTCAAATGTGTTTCTGTCTCTACACACAAGCTGCTTTCATCGCGTGTAAGAGTCCCACCAAGGCCCAGCTTTAAAAGCTACCAATTCTTTTATCTTTAGCCCAGCTCACAAAAGAAGGGTATTTTGTAAATTACCAGCTCGTTCAGATCAACAAAAGGTACTTTCATAGAAAGCCCCATTTGATTTTTCTCAAATTTGATTACAAGGATGGAAAAAAAAGGAGAGGAAGTCAAAAAGAAAAACCCCAGATGGCTTTTTCATTCATCACACTGAATGAGCTTTATCTGTGCCTTTTCAAACTGGAGCTGTGGAGAAGCATTTCTGTTGGCTTATAAAACTTGACAAAAATTATTGGTTTGCCATCTCTCATGTAACTGCCATTGGGAACTGGATGAAAAGACTTGGGATCGCCTGCTTGGATCAAAATAATAGAGATTAGGTATTTCATTATAAATTACAGTGGGATATAGAGGAGGCTGTCATATTAATAGCAACCTGCATGGTTGTCAATAGAAGCTATTCTGCTAGCGAGAGGACCCGGAGGGAATGACTGTTGAACTGGTACATTGGGCCTCATCGATTTTCTATCACCTACGGTAGGCAAAAGAAAAGGTGAGATTATGAAGTGGAGATTTCATACGGGAATGACCAATGACTTGTCTTTCTTGGCACTTGACATGCTGCACAAACAATATAGGAAAAATAGAGTATAAATCAAACTTATAGACTCATGAGAGTTATTACTATAATATACAATTTCATCACCAATAGCTTAAAAATGAATGATTTTGACCTGTATACCCCACTATAAATTCTTTGTCAAACAAAACTGCAACTCAGAAGTTAACTATTTTGCTTTAATATATAAAAAAAAATGTATAAAAAGTACACACATGAAATATATTTACAGTCAAATTAAGAAGGCACAGAAAGCAACTCTTTAACCGTATAAAAGAATTCATTGTATTTAATCAATTTGCATTTGTAAAGGATACATTTTGTATGAGAATTTCCTTCTGCTAAAAGAGGCAATCCGAACAAACATCTGAAGCCCGTTAACTTTATATGTGACTAATATAAGAACAATTCATAAACTTTGACAAGTAAAATTAAAGGGGGAACTTATCAAGTCTGCTGACGCATGCCTCTTAATAAAGTTGCAGGTGCATGCCTATTAAATCACCACTCCAGTATTTTATTTTATTTTACCACTGGAGTGGTGCCACTAATCTAAGTTACCTGCACCTAGTATCATATTTACCAGCTGCCATTCTTCTGTTATCAGTGCCGCATTGATTGCGCTCCAGCAGGTTGTGACCTGTCAAATCATTACAGTGTTTTCAGGGCAAGCGCGAAGCCACAACTCAATGTAAGGGCTTATTCAGGCATTCGTTTTTTTTCACCTAAGAGAAAATGGACCAATTATTCTGATCAGACTCTGATCAGAGTTTGATCAGAGTTTAATCTGAGGGTCATATGATTTTCTCATATGTGCAGAAATTTAAAAAAATAAAAAAATAATTTTCTCCACCTCCTCCTTTCTGACAGTCCGGGAAAATCGGACCACACTCAGATGCTATCCGAGTATAACAGAAAGATTGTGAGGGAATATTTAGCTAACATAAATGAGTTCAAGTCTCCAGGTCCAGATGAATTACACCCCAGAGTACTCAAGGAGATCGTAGAAGAAATTTTAGAACCACTCTCCATAATCTTTGAAAATTCTTGGAGAACAGGAGAAGTCCCAGAAGACTGGAGAAGAGCAAATGTTGTTCCTATCTTCAAAAAGGGGAAGAAGGTGGACCCAGGGAACTATAGGCCGGTGAGTCTGACTTCTATACCAGGAAAGATCTTTGAAAAAATTATTAAACAACATGTATGTAAGTACATGGATAAGAATGAAGTGATTAACCAGAGTCAGCATGGGTTTGTAACTAACAAGTCATGTCAGACTAACTTAATTTCCTTCTATGACAGAATCACTGACTGGGTGGATCAGGGAAATGCTGTAGATATAGTATATCTTGACTTCAGCAAAGCATTTGACAAAGTATCTCACACCATCCTTATTGAAAAAATGACCAAGTATGCAATGGACCAGGCAACTGTTAGGTGGATTCATAACTGGCTTAGTGATCGGACTCAAAGGGTGGTTGTAAATGGCTTCACATCCAGCTGGATGAATGTCTCAAGTGGGGTACCACAGGGCTCCGTCCTGGGACCTGTATTGTTCAACATCTTTATCAATGTTTTAGATGAAGGAATTGAGGGTAAACTGATTAAATTTGCTGATGACACAAAGCTAGGAGGGATAGCTAATACTAGAGAAGAGAGAGAGAGGATTCAAAAAGACCTAAATAAACTGGAGCAGTGGGCAGCAACCAACAGAATGGTTTTTAACAGGGAAAAATGCAAAGTACTACATCTGGGCAATAAAAATGAAAAAAGCATATACAGAATGGGAGGAATAGAGCTAAGCAACAGTACATGTGAAAAAGACTTAGGTATACTAATAGATCATAGACTGAACATGAGTCAACAGTGTGATGCAGCAGCAAAAAAGGCAAATACAATTCTGGGATGTATTAACAGAAGCATACAGTCTAGATCACGTGAAGTCATTATCGGTCTTTACTCCTCTTTGGTCAGACCTCATCTGGAATACTGTGTACAGTTTTGGGCACCACATTTTAAAAAAGACATAGACAAACTGGAGCAAGTTCAGAGAAGAGCGACCAGAATGGTGATTGGTCTGCAAACCATGTCCTATGAGGAACGGTTGCAGGATTTGGGAATGTTTAGCTTGCAAAAAAGAAGACTGAGAGGAGACTTAATAGCTGTCTACAAATATGTCAAGGGCTGTCACATTGTAGAAGGATCATCTTTATTCTCATTTGCACAAGGAAAGACTAGAAGCAATGGGATGAAACTAAATGGGAGGAGACACAGATTAGATATTAGAAAAAACTTTTTGACAGTTAGGGTGATTAATGAGTGGAACAGGCTGCCACGAGAGGTGGTGAGTTCCCCTTCAATGGAAGGCTTCAAACAGAGGCTGGACAGACATCTGTCTGAGATGATCTAGTGAATCCTGCTTTGAGCAGGGGGTTGGACCAGATGACCCAGGAGGTCCCTTCCAACTCTACCATTCTATGATTCTATGATTCTATGATTCTATAATCTGATTTTTTCATGGACCCATTGACTTGCATTACTGATTTTGATTTGACCTTTAGATAAAAATCAGACATGTCTCTGCGTAAGTTGCCCTATAGATCACATAAATCACAGATAGCACTTAAACACGAAAATCAAACGTCTGAATGAGCCCTAAGTCTATGAGGGCCAGAACAAGGCTTTCATAGACTTACATTTAAAGCTTGTGACCATTAACTTTGATTTCCGGGCAGTCAGAAGTTGCGGTCACAAGATGGCGGTGTGGGACTGAAGTGACGTTGGAAAGAGCTGTAGACAGAGTGTGGAAAGTGTAAAAATAGGTCAAGGAACTTACGGTAGTGGCACCACTCCATTAATAAAAAAAAATAAAAAAAATCGCTGGAGTGATGCTTTAATAAAGCTTCTGGTGCATGCCTCCTAATATCTTTGGGGCGTCCATGAGCCAGAAAATGAAATCCATGCCAGTTATGTGATTTTTTTATAGTATGCATTCAATCTTTTTTGCAGGAGAGCTTCTTTCCCACAAGAATCGTCATTGCGTTATTCTTACAAACAAACGTTTGTAAAGTTTCAACATTTTATTAGTGGGAATTGCTCATAGTGGAGAAAATTAACTTACCGTATATACTCGAGTATAAGCCGAGTTTTTCAGCACATTTTTTGTGCTGAAAAAGCCCCCCTCGGCTTATACTTGGATATATACCCGAGTATGTAGAAATTCCGTGGGTGGATAGTGGGGGGGGGGGTTGCAGCGGCAGAGGAGCGGGTTGCGGCAGTGGAGGAGCTGGGCACACACAGCAGCCGCTGCTGCAGCTACCAAGTGTGCCCGCTGCTAAAGGGAAATGAATATTCCCTCTTCTCCATGCCCATGGCCTTTAGTAGCGGGCACAGAGCAGCACTGAGCCGCGGCTCCTGACAGTGCCCGCTACTAAAGAGAATGAATATTCATTCTTCTCCACGCACATAGTCTCGGCGTGGAGAGGAGTGAATATGGCGGCAGCAGCTCACATCAGCGTCTGAGAGTGCATAGCAGTGACGCCATGAGCTGCTCAGATGCTGACATGAGCTGCAGCAGGAGAACAGGACGCAGCGCTGGAGCAGAGGTGAGGAATAAAGGTGAGTATAAGAGTTATTTTTTTATGTGTGCAGTGATGGGGCCATGTATACCAGGATTAGGGGATGAGGGGTCATATACATACCAGGATTGGGGGATGAGGGGTCTTATGCATACCAGGATTGGGGGATGAGGGGTTCTATACATACCAGGATTGGGGGATGAAGGAGTCCTATGCATACCAGAATTGGGGGATGAGGGGTCCTATACTTACCAGCATTGGGGGGATGAAGGATCCTATGCATACCAGGATTGGGGGATGAGGGATCCTATACATGCCAGGATTGGAAGATGAGGGGTCCTATGCATACCAGGATTGGAGGATGAGGGGTCCTATATATACCAGGATTGGGGGATGAAGAGGCCATGCATACCAGGATTGCGGGATGAGGAGGGCATGTATATCAGGATTGGGGATGAGGAGGCCATGCATACAAGGATTGGGGGATGAGGTGTGCCATACATACCAGGATTGGAGATGAGGGTGCCATACATACCAGGATTGGAGATGAGGGTGCCATACATACCAGGATTGGAGATGAGGATGCCATGCCTACTAAGATTGGAGATGAGGGTGCCATACATGCCAGGATTGGGGGATGAGGAGACCATACCTACCAGGATTGGGGGAAGAGGGGGCCATGTATTCCAGGATGGGGGGATGAGGGGACCATGCATATCAGGATGGGGGGATGAGGGGGCCATGCATACCAGGATTGGGATGAGGAGGCCATGCATACCAGGATTGTGGATGAGGGAGCAATGCGCACCAGGATGGGGAAATTTACCAGTAGCTGCTGTATTTCCCACCCTAGGCTTATACTTGAGTCAATAAATGTTCCCAGTTTTTTGTGGTAAAATTAGGTACCTCGGTATATACGGTAATAAACTGAACCAGATAGTAACTGCATGAGCCATGCCAACTAACATCACTTGTATTTTTAAAAAGAGTCTGTCATCCTCAAAACTCAAATTAAACCATTTGTACATTCATATTGGGGATTTATACCATATAAAATCATATCTGTAGTGTAGACATTTTGTTTTACATTAAAAAAAAGTTTTATTGGATAAGAGAAGTCCTCAGGTGCACAAAGACAGTTTTTATGTAAATTGAAGTATGGAAAATCTACACTGCAGGCAAGGGTGGGATTCAGCCATTCCTTACCGATTCGGTGGAAACGGTTGTTAAAATTAACGTCAGTTTGCTAAAATGGCAAGAAGCAGTGCCCCAATCCGGTACTGAAGATTGGGGACCTGCTGGTAACACAGCTGATTTCAACTGAATAAAATGTATTGCAGTACACAAAGCCTCAGGCTTCCTGCACTAGTTAAAATACTGTAACTATTGAGAGGTGAGAGGAAAGCATGTTCACACTGAACTATCATCTCACCTCTCATCTAACTCGCTCTTCGACAACCTACCATCTGGTTTCCGTCCCCATCATTCCACTGAAACTGCCCTGACCAAAATTACTAACGACCTACTTACAGTCAAAGCTAACAGACAGTTCTCTATCCTCCTCCTTCTACACCTGTCCTCTGTCTTTGACACAGTTGACCACTGCCTCCTACTACCTCCTATAGCCAAGTCCCCCTCCCCACATATAGCATATATAGCCTAGTCCCCCTCCCCCACATATAGCATATATAGCCAAGTCCCCCACATATAGCATATATCCAAGTCCCCATACCCCACATATAGCCAAGTCCACCTCTCCCACATACAGCGCATATAGCCACGTCCCCCTCCCCCACATACAGCACATATAACCAAGTCCCCCTCCCTCATACATACCATACAGTATATAGAGTAGACAAGTACCGTCCCCCACATGTAGCATATATAGCTAAGTAATCCTAACCCACACATAGCATACGGTATATAAACAAGTCCCCCTCCCCCACATATATCATACAGTATATAGACAAGTCCCCCTCTTGCACATATAGCATACAGTATATAGACAAGTCCCCCTCCCCCACATATGGCATACAGTATATAGACAAGTCCTCCTCCTCCACATGTAGCATGCAGTATATAGACAAGTCCCATAGCATACAGTATATAGACAAGTCCCCCTCCCCCACATATAGCATACAGTATATAGACAAGTCCGCCTCCCCCACACATAGCATACAGTATACAGCCAAGTCCCCCTCCTCCACATTTAGCATACAGTATATAGACATGTCTCCCTTCCCCACATATAGCATATAGTATATAGACAAATCCCCCTCCCCCACATATAGCATACAGTATATAGACAAGTCCCCCCTCCCCCACACATAGCATACAGTATATAGACAAGTCCCCTTCCCCCACACATAGCATACAGTATATAGACAAGTCCCCCTCATACATAGTTACATAGTTACATAGTTTATAAGGCCGAAAAAAGACAAGCGTCCATCCAGTTCAGCCTATTTCTTGTGCACTGCAGCTATTCCGCAGCGTTGATCCAGGGGAAGGCAAAAAAAAAAACATGCGGTATAGGCCAATTTACATCATTGAGGAAAAATTCACTTCCCGACACCAATCTAGCAGTTAGATTAAATCCCTGGATTAATTAACTATCACTAAGCATAAGATGTAATTTTATTGTTCTCAAGAAAGGCGTCCAGGCCTCTCTTGAACTCATTAAGTGAGTTGGACATCACCACTTCCTCTCCCAGAGAGTTCCAGAGTCTCACGGCTCTGACCGTAAAGAATCCCCTTCTATGCTGGTGCAGGAACCTCCTTTCCTCCAGACGCATAGTGTGCCCCCTCGTCTTTGTCACCATCCTTGGTATAAACAGGTCATGGGAGAGATCTCTGTACTGTCCCCTGATGTATTTATACATGTTTATGAGGTCTCCCCTAAGCCTTCTCTTTTCCAACGTAAATAGGCCTAATTTTGACAACCTCTCTGGGTATTCTAGTCCCTCCATTCCCTTTATTACCTTAGTCGCCTTCCTTTGTACCCTCTCTAGCTCCAATATGTCTTTCCTGAGCACCGGAGCCCAGAACTGTGCACAATATTCTAAGCGCGGCCTTACCAGCGCTTTATACAGTATACAGAATACAGTATACAGAAAAGTCCCCCTCCTCCACATATAGTATATAGACAAGCACCCCTCCCCCACATATAGCATACACTAAAAAGACAAACTCCCCTCCACCACATATAGTATACAGTATATAGACAAGTCCCCCTACCCCACATACAGTATACAGTTGTGCTCAAAAGTTTACATACCCTGGCAGAGTTTTTATTTTCTTGGCCTTGTTTCAGAGAACAGGAGTGATAACAAAAAAACTTTTTCTCCACTCATAGTTACAGTTATATGAAAAAGTTTGGGCACCCCTATTAATCTTAAGCTTAATGTTTTATAAAAATTGGTGTTTTTGCAACAGCTATTTCAGTTTGATATATGTAATAACTGTTGGACACAGTAATGTTTCTGCCTTGAAATGAGGTTTATTGTACTAACAGAAAATGTGCAATCTGCATTCAAACAAAATTTGACAGGTGCATAAGTATGGGCACCCTTATCATTTTCTTGTTTTAAATACTCCTACCTACTTTTTACTGACTTACTAAAGCACTTTTTTGGTTTTGTAACCTCATTGAGCTTTGAACTTCATAGCCAGGTGTATGCAATCATGAGAAAAGCTACTTAAAGTGGCCACTTGCAAGTTGTTCTCCTGTTTGAATCTCCTCTGAAGAGTGGCATCATGGGCTCCTCAAAACAACTGTCGAATGATCTGAAAACAAAGATTATTCAACATAGTTGTTCAGGGGAAGGATACAAAAAGCTGTCTCAGAGATTAAACCTGTCAGTTTCCACTGTGAGGAACATAGTAAGGAAATGGAAGAACACAGGGACAGTTCTTGTTAAGGCCAGAAGTGGCAGGCCAAGAAAAACATCAGAAAGGCAGAGAAGAAGAATGGTGAGATCAGTCAAGGACAATCCTCAGACCACCTCCAGAGAGCTGCAGCATCAACTTGCTGCAGATGGTGTCACTGTGCATTGGTCAACTATACAATGCACTTTGCACAAGGAGAAGCTGTATGGGAGAGTGATGCGAAAGAAGCCGTTTCTGCAAGCACGCCACAAACAGAGTCGGCTGAGGTATGCAAAAGCACATTTGGAGAAGCCAATTTCTTTTTGGAAGAAGGTCCTGTGGACTGATGAAACCAAGATTGAGTTGTTTGGTCATACAAAAAGGCGTTATGCATGGCGGCAAAAAAACACAGCATTCCAAGAAAAACACTTGCTACCCACAGTAAAATTTGGTGGAGGTTCCATCATGCTTTGGGGCTGTGTGGCCAATGCCGGCACCGGGAATCTTGTTAAAGTTGAGGGATGCATGGATTCCACTCAGTATCAGCAGATTCTTCACAATAATGTTCAAGAATCAGTGATAAAGTTGAAGTTACGCAGGGGATGGATCTTTCAGCAAGACAATGATCCAAAACACTGCTCCAAATCTACTCAGGCATTCATGCAGAGGAACAATTGCAATGTTCTGGAATGGCCATCCCAGTCCCCAGACCTGAATATCATTGAACATCTGTGGGATCATTTGAAGAGGGCTGTCCATGCTAGGCGACCATCAAACTTAACTGAACTGGAATTGTTTTGTAAAGAGGAATGGTCAAAATACCTTCATCCAGGATCCAGGAACTCATTAAATGCTACAGGAAGTGACTAGAGGCTGTTATTTTTGCAAAAGGAGGATCTACTAAATATTAATGTTACTTTTCTGGTGAGGTGCCCATACTTATGCACCTGTCAAATTTTGTTTGAATGCAGATTGCACATTTTCTGTTAGTACAATAAACCTCATTTCAAGGCAGAAACATTACTGTGTCCAACAGTTATTACATATATCAAACTGAAATAGCTGTTGCAAAAACACCAATTTTTATAAAACAATAAGCTTAAGATTAATAGGGGTGCCCAAACTTTTTCATATAACTGTATTGGTTGGGTGAAGCCATTTATTGCCAAACTACTGTGTTTTCTCTTTTTAAATCTTACAATCTGACAACCAAAAACATTCAAATGACCCTGATCAAAAGTTCACATACCCTGGTGATTTTGGCCTGATAACATGCACAGAATTTGACACAAATGGGTTTGAATGGCTACTAAAGGTAACATCCTCACCTGTGACCTGTTTGCTTGTAATCAGTGTGTGTGCATAAAAGCTGAGTGAGATTCTAGGATCCAGACAGACTCTTGCCTCTTTCATCCAGCCACTGACGTTTCTGGATTGTGAGTCATGGGGAAAGCAAAAGAATTGTCAACGGATCTACGGGAAAAGGTAGTTGAACTGTATAACACAGGAAAGGGATACAAAAAAATATCCATGAAATTGATATTGCCAATCAGCCGCGTTCAAATTGTAATTAACAAATGGAAAATCAGGGGCTCTGTAAAAACCAAACCATGGTCAGGTAGACCAACAAAAATTTCCGCCACAACTGCCGGGAAAATTGTTCAGGATTAGTGATGAGCGAGCATGCTCGCTACTGCTCTGTACTCCACCAAGTATCTCACTGCTCGCGATGCTCGGAGCTCGCCGAATATTTCTGGGGTTGCTCGGCAGGAGCTCGGGACCCCTCCCTGCATGTTTGGCACTGTTTAGAGAGCCAATGAACATGCAGTGATTTTCGGCAACACACTGTAATGCCGCAGCCATGTTGGTTGTGGCATTACAGTGATTGGCTGGCTGCACAGCGTCTACAGGTCTATATCAGACCTGGCGCCGCCATGCTTGTCACAGTCTACTCTGGCAGTGTAGGGAGAGGTGCTGCTGAGCTAGGGAGAAATTTGCTTGTTTCTTAGTTAGTGTAGGTTTACCACAATATATTATACACATATCCATCTCAACTAACAGTGTTTCTGAGGACTAATCCAGCTGCATAGATATAAGTGCTAGGCAGGCAGGCAGTGTATGTGGCAGATTGCAGTGCATATAGCAAGAGGGTCCATTCCAGTTCTGTCTGCTGCTGGTGCTTTTACAGATATTTCTAGAAATAGCCCCAGGTATCAGGGGCCAGGAATAATTTTTTTTTGGATCTTAATCCTGATTATTTTCTTAAAAAGCAATCCAGGAACATCATTTTTCTGCTCCATTTGCTTGCCGGCACTGCAGAATACAGCCAGATCCTTTCCATATTAGAGCGCTAAAAATCCATCTATTTAAAACTGTGGTTTGTCCGTCACACGGATCACATATAAGTGCGCTCAAAATTCTGCCATTTCTGGCCTCCATTTAAATTTTGTTGCAGTGTGTTTGCAAAGTTATTGACACCAGTTCGCTGTTAAAAATAGTTACCTACAGGCCAGCTATTTAAAACTGTGGTTTGTCCGTCACACAGATCATATATAAGTGCGCTCAAAATTCTGCCATTTTTGGCCTCCATTTAAATTTTGTTGCCGTGTGTTAGCAAAGTTATTGACACCAGTTTGCTGTTAAAAATAGTTACCTACAGGCCAGCTATTTAAAACTGTGGTTTGTCCGTCACACGGATCACATATCACTGCGGTTCAAATCCAGCCATTTGTAGTGAACGTGGAAAATATTGTCCTCCATTTAAAATGGGCAAGGCGCATGGCAAGCGACGGGGAAGTGGACGTGATAGTGATGATGGTGCATGCAGAGGATGAGGCCGAAGCCGTGGGCTAGCTGAAATTGTGCCACAACAAACACCCACATCTTCTCGCTCGACTTTCCTGTCCCAATTAATAGGAACACAGAGCAGTGTCAAAAGGTTATTGGTTGGATAGCAGATAATGCTTCCAGTCACTTAGCCACCACCATCACCCTGTCTTCCAAACGGTCAAGTCTCAATAGCCGTGAGTCTGGACTACATATTCTTCACCCTAATCCTCTTTCCTCCCACCATGCCGAGTGCCTGGAGACAACTGATCCCACACTTGGACATTCCGATGAGCTGTTCACTTTTCCATTTATAGATTCAGGCCTCTCGCCCTGTCCACTTGAAGCGGGGCAAGAGGAGATCGCATGTAGCAATGCCCAAATATTTGAGCTGCCACGGTCACACGAAGGCGACAGTGGGAAACTGTCACAAGAGGTGGATGATGATAAGACACAATTGCCAGAAAGTCAGGAGGAGGACCAGGGTGCGGAAGTGGAAGATGAGGTGATGGACGATGAAGTCACTGACACAACCTGGCAAGGTGACATACAGAGCGAGGACAGCAACACACAGGGGGAGGGAGGCATAGCACCACAACAGGCAAGAACAAGCAGTGTGGTGGCCGCAGACAGAAGGCAGGCAACCGTTCCCTGTAACATCAACACAACGGAAGTTACCAGTACAACTGTTAGGTCTTCCCGAGTCTGGTTGTTTTTTAAAGACTCTGCCAATAAACCCAAAAAGGCCATTTGCACCACCTGCCAGGCCAGCATCAGCAGGGGTAGCAAAACTAGCAGCCTGACCACCACCAGCATGATCAGTCACATGGCAGCAAAGCACCCGACTAAGTGCGCCGAACCCCAGGGTCCAGCAACAGTGTCTGCGGGTCACACCACTGCTTGCTCCGCTGTTGTGCGTGCACGGCAATCCCCTGTCCATGGCACATGCCAAGATACCTCCCGCCCTGCACCTGTTGTTGAACACTCTCAACTAGCACTATCAGCAAGCACGTCCACATCCTTGTCCCAGCGCAGTGTTCAAATGTCCCTACCTCAGTCCTTGGAACACATGCGCAAATACGCAGCTAACGCCCCACAAGCCACACTACTAAACTCACACATTTCGCGAATGCTGGCGCTCGAAATGTTGCCTTTTAGGCTCGTGGAGACGGAAGCTTTCCGCAACCTGATGGGGGTGGCGGTCCCTTGGTACTCGGTCCCCAGTTCCCACTATTTCTCCCAGTGTGCCGTCCCCGCATTACACAAGCACGTGTCCCACAATATTAGCCGTGCTCTCAACAATGCAGTTACTGTGAAAGTCCACCTAACCACGGACACGTGGACAAGTGCTTATGGGCAGGGACGGTACATCTCGCTGACAGCACACTGGGTTAACATAGTGAAAACCAAGACCCAGTCGGACCTTGGGATGGAACACGTCCTCCAACGCCGAGGATTGCAGGACCTAGGTCAATCAGGGTTGCCCCCACAGTCTACAGCTCCTGCACCTCATCCTCCTCCTCTTCAGCCTCCATCTCCGAAATGACCACATCAGTCACAAGCTGGAAGCACTGCAGCACTGCCTCAGCCAAATGGCAACAGGCTGTGCGGAAGCTAATATGCTTAGTTGACAAACCGCACAATGCTGAAGAGTTGTGGACAGCTCTGAAAGAGCAGGCAGATCTGAGACTGACACCGCTGAACCTACAGCCAGGCATGGTCGTGTCAATGGTCGTGACAATGGCCGGAACCAGGTGGCGGCTCTGAGGCGAGGCAAGCTCACACACGTACCATGCCTGGCATATGTGCTTAACCTCGTGGTTCAGCGGTTTCTCAAAACCTACCCGGAGCTGCCGGATCTGCTTGTCAAAATACGCCGCCTGTTTGCCCATTTTAGAAAGTCACCTACAGCTTCCGTCGCCATTGCCGTGTTTCAGCAGCGTTTGGAGCGTCCGGCTCACCGAATGGTGTGTGATGTCCCCACGAGTTGGAACTCTACATTGCAGATGTTGGGAAGGATTTGTGAGCAGAAGATAGCAGTTGTTGACTACCAGCATCAACAAGGCCGTCGGTATTCAGTTCAAACTCCACACATAAGACCTCAGGAGTGGACATGGATGTCAGACATATGTACCATCCTCCAAAACTTTGAGGACTCCACCAGGATGGTGAACGGCAATGATGGCATAATTAGCATCACCATTCCGTTTCTCTGTCTTCTGAAACGCTCTCTGCTCACAATCAAAGAGGATGCATTGCAGGCGGAGCATGATGAGATGGAGAAAGGAGCCATACAGGGTGATTACACACAGCCCAGCCTCATCTCATCCCAATGTGGATTGGGTGATAATGAGGAAGAGGAGGAGGAGGAAGAACAGGAGCAAGTTTCATGCGCTATAGACGGTACTACCTGCACAACTTTCATACCGTCTGTTCAGCGTGGATGGCCTGAGGACAGGGAGGAGGAGGATGAGGAGGAGAGCATGGTCAGTCATCCTCTTGGTGAGGACATGGAAGTCTTGCCTGTTATCAGTCTGGCACGCATGGCTGAGTTTATGTTACGCTGCCTTTCCCGTGACCCTCGCATTCTCAAAATTTTGGGTGACAGTCATTACTTGTTGGTGACACTTATAGACCCATGCTACAAGGAGAACTTTCTATCTATAATTCCCAAGGCGGACAGATCTACAAAAATGGGGCAATACCAGAAGGCCTTTGTTATTAAAAAAATTCCTGTAGTATCGGCCTCTCTGCCCCCTGACAGGCAGAGACGCCGTCCCAGTTACCGCCGCGCTCCCTGCCCGGCGTCCTCCAGCGCTCCTGCCTCTGTTGCTGCCGACACGCGCAGCTTCCCGGGCACTGTGCTTAGGGCGCCTGAGCGCGCTCCCTCCCTCTTAAAGGGGCCACACGCCGTCCTAAGGAGTCCCCGGTCAATGGCCGGAGGACCTCTCATATAAAAGGCACCTCCTCCAAAATAGAGGTGCCCGTGCAAGGTTGTAGCTTTGTGTGTTATACTCTGCTTCTGCCCTCAGGTCCCGCTGCTAGCCTGTCTACCAGTCCAGCCTGCCAGCCTGACTACCAGTCCTGCCCGCCAGCCTGACTACAAGTCCAGCCCGCCGGCTTGCCTACAAGTCCAGTCCGCCAGCCTGACTACAAGTCCAGTCCGCCAGCCTGACTACTGTTATGGACACCCTCTTTGTTTTAAGGAGAACTTTGGAATAGACAGCAAAGGGTCTTCACATTGCCAGTGAGATTCAAATTAAGATACTTCATCGATGAAGGAAGAGAGACAGAATACATGCGACATGCATTGTCAGCAGGTAGAGTCTTCTGGTGTGGCAACATAGACTCACCATATTTATGAGCTAGACACAAAGAGGAACTTCATTGTTACATACAACTGAACAGGAAACCGAAATAGACTTATCAGTAGTAAATACATTTCCCTTGACCCAATGTAAAAACCTTCTCAGGGACTTTACAGGAAACCAGTATCTTAGTCAGACATTTCACAATGTATGTCTTAAAACACTCAAGCAGAGGCCTCATGGAATAGATTGCTTTTTCTAAATTAATAATGATATCTAGATATTAAAAATTAACCATAACACTACTAGTCCAGTCCGCCAGCCTGATTACAAGTCCAGTCCACCAGCTTGTCTACTCTCCAGCCCGACAGTCTGTCTACAGTCCAGTCCCCCAGTCTGTCTATGGGCTCTGCCCGCCTGCTTACCTGGAAGCACCTGCCCGTTACCTGCTGTGCCTGCCAGCCCGCTTACCTGGAAGCACCTGCCTGTTACCTACCATGCCTGCCAGCCCGCTTCCCTAGAAGCACCTGCCTTTTACGTGCCGTGCCTGCCAGCCCGCTTACCTAGAAGCACCTGCCTGTTACCTGCCGTGCCTACCAGCCAGCCTACCTGGAGGCTCCTGCTTGTTACCTGCTGTGCCTGCCAGTCCGTCTGCCTGGATCACCCGTCAGCCTGCCTGCCGTGCTCATCTGCTATACCGGTCAGTCCCTGCCTTCTGACCCGTGGGAGTGATCTGCTTTCATGCAAGGTCGGTCCCCAGTGTAGCACCTGGTCCCTCTGCTCGGTCCTTCCCTGGTCACGGAGTCGATTGAGCCGCCGTACGACCTTGGTCGGTCTGAGTTGATACGTAGTTACGCCCCTCTGGTCCCTCCTTGCACAGCAGCACAGAGGTTCCACCACCCGGATCCGTAACAATTCCTATCTGAAAACGCTGGCGGCAGAGGTCACAGTTCGCTGGACAACCAAGGAGTACAGGCGAGAGAGACACAACTCCAATACAGCAGAGGCAGGGGAACACTGTCAAAGTTCTGGGACAGTTTTCTCAGACCCTCCCATCTTACAGGCCCTGAGGCGCAGGGTGCTCTCACAAGGAGTGCAAAGTTTAGGAAGATGCTGAGGGAGTATCTTGCCAACCGTACCAACGTTCTCCATGATTCCTCTGTGCCCTATAATTATTGGATATCCAAGTTGAACACGTGTCATGACCTGTCTCTCTACGCCATGGAGGTCCTGGCCTGCCCTGCCGCTTGCGTTTTGTCAGAGCAGGTTTTTAGTGCTGCTGGTGGAATTATAACTGATAAGCGCATTCGCCTGTCAACTGAAAATGTTGACAGGCTGACTCTTATAAAAATGAACAAGGGCTGGATTGGGCCAGACTTCTCAACACCACCGAATAATAGCAGCATAACATAAACTCAAATACAGTGTATTTTTTTGGGAGGTCTATTTCCATGCACCTCTTCATATCCACACATAGTTATACGCTTCCTGATTTTGTCTATTTGCTCTTGTCCTCCTCCTTCTCCTCATCTTCCATCACCATATCATTCGCCTCCATATCTACCATATCACCTCCTCTACTGTACATGTCTTGCAAGGGGCATTGGAGTGCCTCCAAATTTTTGGCAGCTTTTGCATTCACTGCATAGGCAAACACTATGGGAGACCCACTTCCTAATAATGGGAACATTTTTTCATGAGGCCCTCTACATCTCTTCCAAGGGGCATTGGAGTTCCTCCAAATTTTTGGCAGATTTTGCATTCACTGCATAGGCAAACACAATGAGAGACCCACTTCCTAATAATAGGAACATTGTTTTAGGACGCTCTCTGACCTCTACATGTCTTGCAAGGGGCATTGGAGTTCCTCTACATTTTTGGCAGCCGTTGCTTCACTGCATAGGCAAACACTATGGGAGACCCACTTCCTAATAATGGGAACATTTTTTCATGAGAGCCTCTACATCTCTTCCAAGGGGCATTGGAGTGCCTCCAAATTTTTGGTAGCTTTTGCATTCACTGCATAGGCAAAGACTATGGGAGACCCACTTCCTAATAATGGGAACATTGTTTTTAGGAGGCCCTCTACATCTCTTCCAAGGGGCATTGGAGTGCCTCCAAATTTTTGGCAGCTTTTGCATTCACTGCATAGGCAAACACTATGGGAGACCCACTTCCTAATAATGGGAACATTGTTTTAGGACGCTCTCTGACATCTACGTGTCTTGCAAGGGGCATTGGAGCTCCTCCAAAATTTTGGCAGCTTTTGCATTCACTGCATAGGCAAACACTATGGGAGACCAACTTCCTAATAATGGGAACATTTTTTCATGAGGGCCTCTACGTCTCTTCCAACGGGCATTGGAGTGCCTCCAAATTTTTGGCAGCTTTTGTATTCACTGCATAGGCAAAGACTATGGGAGACCCACTTCCTAATAATAGGAACATTGTTTTTAGGAGGCTCTCTGACCTCTACATGTCTTGCAAGGGGAATTGGAGTGCCTCCAAATTTTTGGTAACTTTTGCATTCACTGCATAGGCAAACACTATGGGAGACCCACTTCCTAATAATGGGAACATTTTTTCATGAGGCCCTCTACGTCTCTTCCAAGGAGCATTGGAGTGCCTCTAAGTTGTTGGCAGCTTTTGCATTCACTGCATAGGCAAACACTATGGGAGACCCACTTCCTAATAATGGGAACATTTTTTCATGAGGGCCTCTACGTCTCTTCCAAGGGGCATTGGAGCGCCTCCAAATTTTGGGCAGCTTTTGCATTCACTGCATAGGCAAACACTATGGGAGACCCACTTCCTAATAATGGGAACATTGTTTTAGGAGGCTCTCTGACCTCTATGTGTCTTGCAAGGGGCATTGGAGTTCCTCCAAAATTTTGGCAGCTTTTGCATTCACTGCATAGGCAAACACTATGGGAGACCAACTTCATAATAATGGGAACATTTTTTCATGAGGGCCTCTACGTCTCTTCCAACGGGCATTGGAGTGCCTCCAAATTTTTGGCAGCTTTTGCATTCACTGCATAGGCAAACACTATGGGAGACCCACTTCCTAATAATGGGAACATTTTTTCATGAGGGCCTCTACGTCTCTTCCAATAGGCATTGGAGTGCCTCCAAATTTTTGGCAGCTTTTGCATTCACTGCATAGGCAAACACTATGGGAGACCCACTTCTTAATAATGGGAACATTGTTTTAGGAGGCTCTCTGACCTCTACCTGTCTTGCAAGGGGCATTGGCGTTCCTCCAAATTTTTGGCAGCTTTTGCATTCACTGAATAGGCAAACAATATGGGAGACCCACTTCCTAATAATGGGAACATTTTTTCATGAGGCCCTCTACATCTCTTCCAAGGGGCATTGGAGTGCCTCCAAATTTTTGGCAGCCGTTGTACTCACTGCATACCCTTTAACTGTATAGCAGAACCGCTCCTTTTGTAATAATAATAATCTTTATTTTTATATAACACTAACATATTCCGCAGCGCTTTACATACATTATCGTCGCTGTCCCCATCGGGGCTCACAATCTAGATTCCCTATCAGTATGTCTTTGGAGTGTGGGAGGAAACCGGAGAACCCAGAGGAAACCCACGCAAACACGGGGAGAACATACAAACTCCTTGCAGATGTTGTCCTTGGTGGGATTTGAACCCAGGACCCCAGTGCTGCAAGGCTGCAGTGCTAACCACTGCGCCACCGTGCTGGGAACATGTCATTACTGAGGCCCACCTCTATGTGTCTTTAAATTGGTATTGGGGTTTTTCCCTAATTTAGGCAGCCATTGAACTCACTCTGTGGCGCCCCTGCAGGTTCAGTCGCCACAGAGGTACAGCATCTCACCCAGAGGTGTAGTATCTCACTCTCAGGTAAGGAAGGAGTACTGCCCGGGACCCTAACACCTGCATCCAACACTACACTACTCCAGACCAGCAGGAGGGGCAAGAGGCGCTGCTCCTCTGCTGAGCCCTGTCCCTGGTTGGAGTGGGGGGAACCAAAGTAGGGGGAACAATGTAGTGGGTGTGAGTGGAGGAAGAGTTCAGGGGAGCTCAGTAAGAAGTGATATAAAAGAGAGGGTGGAACATTCTAGAGGGGAGTCTGAGGAGATAGAGTCAGAGGACGAGTTGGGAGCAGGAGCTCTGCTCAGGGGAAGCGCGGGCCTGAGTGAGGAGGCCCAGGAGAAGGAGAGAAGGAAGGAACGGGAGCAGAGAGAAGGCTCCAGGAGTGAGGAAAGGATCCCAGGGGTACGGGCAGTGCTGAAGGCCACCCGTACGACCGAATCTACCAGGCGGTGGAGGGATCGGGTCGCAGAGGGGACTGGCCCCTAACTAGTGAGAATTGCAATATTCAACTAGGTAACCAGAGGGTGCAGCATTTCAGGTGCTACAGCCCAAAGACCACTTCTAACTCACCGAAAAGGTGGCCATAGAGGGCCCAGGGGACAGAGAAAACGTCGCCCGACAAGGTCCGCGGTCACTGGATTGGGACACTGGGTGTGAGGTGCAGGGAGACGGCCAGAAGGAACACACAGAAGGGGGTCCCGTTATGTACTCCGGAGGTACCTGAGGGTTGACTGAGCCCCTGCCCGGTGAGCGCAGCATGACGTGGGAAGTTATGATCTGCAGTTGTAACCAGGAGCAAAGTGAGAACTGTGAGTAAATCCGGAAGACTGCACCCCACTGTCTCTGTGAATTATTACTGCTGAGCCATCACTCCCTGCACTACACTGCACCACTACAGCTGAACCAACTCTGCTGCATTAACAACTGCTCCAGAGGACCTGCTCCGCAGCGGTGGCTTCCTTTAGCCGCATACCACAGGAACTTTATATGAGAACTATAATTCCCCTGTAAATATCCCCTTTTATTGACCGCCCTGGGTCACAGACCGGGTCACCGCCACTGTGACATCTCCCCTAGTAACGACCGGCCCGGCAACCGAGTACCCCACGGCCCAGGGGGCACGTCATATTTGGCGTCACGAACAGGATATGAACCTACCCGTTATCACTGGGTATTGTGCGCCTAGAGACTGTGTTCTATACTGAATGTGGCACCCGCCCCAGAAGAACGGGCGCCATTATGTGCGTTATCAAGGACAACAAAGAGCCTCCCATCGTGGGCCGGGTCCCAGAATGGCTCCAAAGCGCAACCCGCCCCATGCGTCTGTGGCCATATACCTGGATCTGTCCATCAGTCTGGGGAAGCCGCCTCCGGGTGTGGCCGACAGCAAGCAGCAATGGAACCGCCCCAGAAAGGGGAGAGGAGAGAAGAAACCTGGGAGACAGAGCGGAGTCTCCAGCAGTCTAGACAGACCGCACCCGGCAGGCAAGATGGAGAGAGGTCAGCCTGAAGCTCCGTCTTGTGGCCTGCAAAGGAGTGCATCACCCCTCACCTTGGAGGGAATGCTGTTGAAACTATCCCTGGAGGATACTGGATTCCTCCGAGATGAGGTGCAGGAGCTGGGCAGGAGAATGGAGGAGGCCTAGCAAGCTGCAATTGCTGCCTGGAGAGCGGAGCTCGTGGAGAAGATGATGACTCGGCAGCAGTCGGCGCTGCAAGTGACCGGCAGCGCCCCAGCCCCGGCGGAGCTGCTCCTGGACCAAGAGGTGTCGGGCCCAGCTGAAGCGATCGCGGGAGCAGGTAGGAGCGATATCCCTGTCCCAGACCCCGCTGGCGCTGATCCGTTCCTCGTCCCCCTGCAGGAACCTCCTTCCCCGGGCGCTTTCAACATCGACCCTGGTGAGAAGGTCGCCTACTCCAGGCACAGAGGGGAACGGGGCTGGTACGCTCTCCGTGTGCATCGGGTAGAGGAGGATAAGCCCCTGCAGGTTGAGGCTGATGACCCTGGGTCAGCCTGCAGCAACCAGGTGTTTCCCAGGAGGGAGCACCACTATTGAACTCCCTGTTTTAAAATGTGTATATATAGTTACCCGGAAGGGTACAGCAGCAGTGCAGAGTTAAAAGTGTGTGTTTAAAAAGTTTATGCTTATTTGTTTAGTGTACCAGGTTAAGGTACATGGACTGATAGGCTGAGGATTGTGAGCAGCCAAAAACTTTACCTGTAAATAGTTTTCACTTATTAAAGTGCCTCTTATTGGTTTTATATACAAAGACCTCAGAACAAAAACCCGTTTGGCGTGGCCGATGACGTGGTCCAACGACCGGATCACCTATGCCCTGCAGCCACGCCCAGGGCCTACGTTGAGGGTTTTCGGACGGGTCCCTCATGTTGCTCAAATTGCACCTTCTCCAGTGAGATGGACACCCGGTTATGGATCTCACTGTATTGAGCTGAAAAATGTTTTCTTTGAGGAATGTTTTATAAATGTGAAGAAAATTGTATTGAAAAAGTTTTATAATGTTTTAAAAAGTCTTGATAAGAAACATGTAACGTTCAAGTAATGTGCCTCCCATAAAGCGAAGAAAAAGTTGTGTATTATTATAATATGCGAATGCATTCTAAAAAAATTGTATGTCTAAAACCTTTGTGGCAGGACGACTTGCTCGGCTCTCCCGGAGGCAGACTCAGGACACACGTTCTCAGGTTACCTTTCTGCTGGTTTATTATCTGGCATAAACCCATGCAGGGTTCGGCAGGAAAAATAAACAAGACCCCCCTGGGATAAACGGGAAAACAAAACAAAGTATAGCTCAGTCCATAGGTGAGGGGGTTCCTCCCGCTCTCGGTAGCATAAACTGCACAGGTACAGTCCAGGTAACAAGCTCTGCAGCTTCCACAATACTGTCTGGAGACTTCCCTCTCCAGACCACACTCCACAGGGAAATAAAAAAGGACTGAGCTTTTACACATTGCTCAGCCACACCCTGAGGGGAGATAGGGGGAATGGCGTCCCGCCCTCTTTGCCATTCCCATAAAACCGCACACCCTTTAACAGAGTAAACCTACCAGCATATAACATGCTGGCAGAAACATAAAGTAGGTCTTAGTTCACACAGGAGAGCATCCTGAGTGACACATACCTCCCCTCACATATAAAACCAGTGACACTATCACACCTTTTTTTACTCTGTTCCAGCCCGCGGACGTGCTGTGTTTTACCAGGGGGTTATGTGGCGCCCCTGTGGGTTTAGTCGCCACAGAGGTACTGCATCTCACCCAGAGGAGTTGAACCTCACTCTCATGTAAGGAAGGAGTACTGCCCGGGACCCTAACACCTGCATCCAACACTATACTACTCCAGACCAGCAGGAGGGGCAAGATGCGCTGCTCCTCTGCTGAGCCCTGTCCCTGGTTGTAGTGGGGAGAACTAAAGTAGGGGGAACCATGTAGTTGGTGTGGGTGGAGGAAGAGTTCAGGGGAGCTCAGTAAGAAGTGATATAAAAGAGAGGGTGGAACATTCTAGAGGGGAGTCTGAGGAGATAGAGTCAGAGGACGAGTTGGGAGCAGGAGCTCTGCAGGAGCTCTGCTCAGGGGAAGCGCGGGCCTGAGTGAGGAGGCCCAGGAGAAGGAGAGAAGGAAGGAACGTGAGCAGAGAGAAGGCTCCAGGAGTGAGGAAAGGATCCCAGGGGTACGGGCAGTGCTGGAGGTCACCCGTATGACCGAATCTACCAGGCGGTGGAGGGATCGGGTCGCAGAGGGGACCGGCCCCTAACTAGTGAGAATTGCAATATTCAACTAGGTAACCGGAGGGTGCAGCATTTCAGGTGCTACAGCCCAAAGACCACATCTAACTCACCAAAAAGGTGGCCATAGAGGACCCAGGGGACAGAGAAGATGTCGCCCGACAAGGTCCGTAGTCACTGGATTGGGACACTGAGTGTGAGGTGCAGGGAGACGGCCAGAAGGAACACACAGAAGGGGGTCCCTTTATGTACTCCGGAGGTACCTGAGGGTTGGCTGAGCCCCTGCCCGGTGAGCGCAGCACGATGTGGGAAGTTATGATCTGCAGTTGTAACCAGGAGCAAAGTGAGAACTGTGAGTAAATCCGGAAGACTGCACCCCACTGTCTCTGTGAATTATTACTTCTGCGCCATCACCCCCTGCACTACACTGCACCACAACCGCTACAGCAACATCTATAACATTTACACTGCCCTGGAGCTAAGCTCTGCCTGTGGAGAGCTGAACCAACTCTGCTGCATTAACAACAGCTCCAGAGGACCTGCTCCGCAGCGGCGGCTCCCTTACCCACATACCACAGGTGTCGTCACGAACTTTATATAAGAACTTTAATTCCCCTGTAAATATCCCCTTTTATTGACCGCCCTGGGTCACGGACCGGGTCACCGCCACTGTGACATCTCCCATAGCAACGACCGGCCCGGCTACCGAGTACCCCACTGCCCAGGGGGCGCGTCAACTGCATACACTATAACTGTATAGCAGAACCGCTCCTTTGTTATGGGAACATGTCGTTACTGTGGCCCTGCTCTATGTGTCTTTAAATTGGTAGTGGGGTTTTTCCCAAATTTTGTAAGGCCTTGCAGTCACAGTATCAACATTACCACTATAGGAGACCCACTCCTTTATAATGGGAACATTTTTTTTTACTGAGACCCTCCTCTATGTCTCTTCAAAGGGTTATTGGGTTACGTGCGTCCAAATTTTTGGCAGCGGTCACTGCATACGCAATAACACTATAGGAGACCCACTTGTTAATAATGGGAACAACAAAGCATAGCCGGCTGATGGCTCTCTAACAATAGTGAGGGCCGACTACTGACCCTTTAATTATAGAAAGGGCCGCCTGTTGCCCCTATAAAAATAGGCTTTGTGACTTTCAGAGTCCCTCCATCATAAATGAAACAGGATGGGTCTGATGATGTGTCACACACCACATGGCCAGATAAGGTTGTAAAATGTTAAAATTACATTTCCCGGTAAATGCCTTTACAATAGATATCACTCATGTAGTGTAAGAAGTAAGTGAAATCTTTGGCATTGTACTATACCTACATTTCTCTGCCGTATCTGTGCATCATGAATCGTGGTATATGTTAAAGGGGCCCACTGAGACTCTTTCGCTCAGGGCCCACGTAAGCCTGGAGCCGGCCCTGTTGACGAAACACAGGTGCAAACTGCTGCGGCTTTTTGCTGTGTGTAGACCGGCAAGGAGGGCAGGGGTGAGGATTGGGTGGAACATCATGCTGGGGATTATTATTATTTATGTTTAGAGCACCATTGATTCTATGGTGATGTACATGAGGAGGAGTTACATACAAAACACAAATAGAAATTACAATGAACCAACTAATAGTGGCAGACAGGACCCTACCCTTGCAGCCTTACATTCTACAGGATAATGGGGAAGGAGACAGTAGGTTCAGGGGTTGCAGCAGCTCCGGTGTTGGTGAGGTGGCAGCGAGGTCATTGCAGGCTGTAAGCTGTTCTGAAGAGATGGGTTGAAAGTTCTGGATGTAGGGCATAATCGGACGTGTTGGGACACAGAATTATACAGAATGGGGGCTACTTGGTAGAAGTCTTGCATGCGATTGGATGAGGAACGTACAATTGTGGAGGAGAGAAGGAGGTCTTGGAAGTACCAGAGATAACATGGTGGGAGATATCTGGAGATTATATAAGAGATATATGAGAGAGACAGATTGTGGACAGCTTTGTAGGTCAGTGGTAGTAGCTTGAAGTGGATTCGTTTTGTAATTGGGAGACTGAGAAGATATTTGCAGAGGGGAGAAGTGGAGTAGTAGTGAGGACAGAAGTATGAAGCATTATATGGGGCAGCAGAGTTCAGGACAGACTGGAGAGGTCTGATGATGCGATGGGGGATGATGAGTTCCTAGACCCCACATGAAGTCAACGCCATCCGAGCGACGTGGGCAGTTGGGAGGAAGAGGTGGTGGTCACACTGCCCCAGCTGCACAGCAAAAGAGGGAGCAGGGTGCAAAAGTACCGCGGCCGGCCCCTAGCCAGTATGTCGGCTGCTATTGCCCACCGCACTGATGAACTGAGCACACGAAAGAAAGCTCAAAGGAGCTCCCTGACAAGGCACGGGTGGTTTGTATGCTGTGCTGTCAGAGACTGAAGTGAGGCATAAATGTTCTTAACCTGAGCACCACCTGCATAACGAGGTATCTGAATGCAAAGCACGATCTGCAGTGGAGTACACACCTGATAAACCAGGAAAGATCTGAGTCTCCTCCTGCTCCCTCTTCTGCTGCAGTCTCGACTTCTTACTCCCACTCCCGAGAAAGAGGGCCACCTTTCTCCTCGGAAAGAGAGAATGTGACAGCATCACCACCAGCAGTGTCACCGAGCATCTCCACACCATTCCATTGAAGCGTTCAGCTGTACAACTCTCAAACACTGGATCCCATATTCTGCATGTGGCCTCACAAGTGATTTCTAAAGGACCAACAATACATTGGGATCACGGGAACCACAGCACATGGTTCCCAGCCACCACTACTTTTCCAGGGAGGCCATCCCTGCCCTACACGGACATGTTAGATCTGTGTGTCATCAGCATAGAGATGATACTGAAAGCCGTAGGACTCTATGAACTGTCCCAGGCCAAAAATGTAGATGGAGAAGAACAGGGGTCCTAGAACTGAACCTTTGGGGACACCAACAGACAGGGAGCGAGATGAGGAGGTTGTGTGTGAGTGGGAGATGCTGAATGTCCGGTCTGTTAGTTATGAAGAGATCCAAGATAGGGCCAAGCCTGTGATGCCAAGAGTTGATAAAAGCTGTAGTAAAAGGGAATGGTCCACTGTGTTGAAGGTAGAGGACAGGTCCAGGAGGAAAAGGACAGAGTAGTGTCGCTTGGCTTTGGTGGTTAGTATGTCATTGGTGACTTTAGTTAGGGCAGTTTCGGTAGAATGATGCAGTCAAAAGCTAGGTTGTAACCGGTCAAGAGGGAGAAGGAGAGGTGGGAGGACAGTTCAATATGGACATGCTGTTTCAGTAGTTTTGAGGCATAGGGGAAGAAGTGATATGGGGCGATAACTAGACACAGAGGATGGGTCAAGGGAGGGCTTTTTGAGGACGGGTGTGATCAAGGCATGTTTAAAGCAGGAGGAGAGGACAACAGTTGTTAGTGATAGGTCAAAGAGATGGATTACGGTTGGGATGAAAACTGTGGTGAGGATGTGACAGCACCACCACCAGCAGTGTCACCAACCATCTCCACATCATCCCATTGAAGCATTCAGCTGTACATCCCCCAAACACTGTATCCCATAATCTAGATGTGGCCTCACAAGTGATTTCTAAAGGGCTAACAATACATTGGGATCTCAGGAATATCAGTTTGTGGTTCCCAGCCACCACTACTTTTCCAGGTGGGTGATCCCTGCCCTACACTAACATGTTACGGACAAAATCAGGTGTGCACTGTGCAGCGCCATCTGTATAAAGGTCTACATAACCACCAATATGTGGACCAGTAAGCACAGGCATGGACATTATATATCTCTCTAACTGGCCACTGGGTAAATGTTGTGGCGGCTGGGTCTGAGGCAGAAAACATTTTGCAAATGTCCTACCACCACTGAGGTTTTGTGGATGTTTTTTGGATGTTTCTCTGTCCATGTTGCCTCCAGGGGGAAATGACAGCAGGCTGTTCTGAAACTCATCTGTTTGGGGGGAAAATCCCACACATTTGCTGTGGATGGCGCTCAAACAACAGACCAATGAGTGGTTGATGCCACGGAACAGCCTGGTGGTGTGCAATAAAGGGCGAAATCTCGTAGCAGCTGCGGCACCGGAACCACCTCGGAAAGGAGGGTTAGCATGGCCAAAATGTGGAAAACCCTGCAACATCCAGCGTGACCATCTGATATGGTCCGCATTAACAGGAGGCAGCGTTTTGGTTAAGACTATGTAGCAACTCACTCTGGGTTAATAGGTTATGGAGCAGCATGGGGCCAATATACTGTATGGAGCAGGATGGGGCCAATATAATGTATGGAGCAACATGGGGCCAATATACTGTATGGAGCAGCATGGGGCTAATATACTGTATGGAGCAGCATAGGGCCAATATACTGTATAAAGCAGCATAGGGCGAATATACTGTATGGAGCAGCATGGGGCCAATATACTGTATGGAGCAGCATGTGACCAATATAATGTATGGAGCAGCATGGGGCCAATATACTGTATGGAGCAGCATGGGGCCAATATACTGTGTGGAGCAGAATGGGGCCAATATACTGTATGTAACAGAATGGGGCCAATATACTGTGTGGAGCAGCATGGGGCCAATATACTGTATAGAGCAGCGTGGGGCTAATATACTGTGTGGAGCAGCATGGGGTCAATATACTGTGTGGAGCAGAATGGGGCCAATATACTGTATGGAGCAGAATGGGGCCAATATACTGTATGGAGCAGCATGGGGCCAATATACAGTATGGAGCAGTATCATTTGGGGCCAATATACTGTATAGAGCAGAATGGGGCCGATATACTGCTTGGAGCAGCATCACATGGGGCCAATATACTGTATGGAGTAGCATGGGGCCGATATACTGTATGGAGCAGCATGGGGCCAATGTACTGTATGGGGCAGAATGGGGCCAATATACTGTATGGAGCAGCATGGGGCCAATATACTGTATGGAGCAGTATCATATGGAGCCAATATACTGTATGGAGCAACATGGGGCCAATATACTGTATAAAGCTGCATGGGGCCATTATACTGTCTGGAACTGCATGACATGGTGCCAATATACTGTATGGAGCAGCATGGGGCCAATATACTGTATGGGGCAACGTGGGGCCAATATACTGTATGGCGCAGCATGGGGCAAATATATTTTGTGGATCAGCATGGGGCCAATATACTGTATGGAGCAGAATGGGGCCAATATTGTTAGAACCCTCCTGTTTGTTTTTTCTATCTTGTGTTTTGCGGTCATGTGACCACCTGCCTTTATATTCCAGATCCGCCCTTCTGGCTGTGCTGGACTCCAGTGTTTGACTGTTTCTCTAGACTGGTGCATCGGTGCCTTTTTCTGTTAGTTCACTTGGTCCTCTGGGACCTCTAGTACATTTTTGTCAGTTTGTCTTTTTGTATTCTGCAACAACTTCTCTGTTTAGGAGGTGTCCCATTTTTGTCCCAGTCCTTAGTTCTTTTAGGGACCCCTCCCTTAATTCTATAGGTCTTCGTTCAGACTAGCCGAGGACTAAGGCGGGTCTATTCACTGGGAACCGGCAGCCCACTACATCGTAGGGATTCAGCTTAGTCTTACTGTAGGGACAGGTTTCCCTATCTTTCCTTAGTACATGTTGCAGGTCATAACAGTACGTCCAGCTCAAAAAACTAAAAGGAAAGAAATTCGGGGATCAGTATGGTTTCCATCCAGGATTTGGCTCAACGCCTGCAGGGATTTTCTCTGGAGGTGGGCGAGCTTCAGCAACACGTGAGTAGCTGTTCTGGAGCGCATTTTGTCGAACCCAAGGTAGGATTGCCTGATGTTTTTTATGGTAAACAGCAAGATTTTTTTTCCTTTAAAAATGCTTGTTTGTTAGATTTTCGTTTGAGACCAAGATCCTCTGGGAATGAATCACAGCGCATTGGTTTTATTATGTCACTTTTGCGCAATGAAGCACAGGGGTGAGCCTTTTCTCTCCAGCCTAATGATCCGTGTTTAAGGTCTGTTGAAGAATATTTTTCTGCTATGGGGCTATTATATGACGATCCTGATCGAATCTCATCTGCTGAATCAGAACTTAGACGTTTGAATCAGGGGTCAGATGATGTTGAAAATTATTGCACACAATTCAGGAGATGGGCTTCAGAAGTTAAGTGGAATGATCCTGCGCTGAGATGTTTATTTCTTGCTGGTCTGAGTGAAAGGGTTAAGGATCTGCTAATTACATTCCCTGCACCTGAGACTCTGCATGATGCTATGCAGTTAGCTGTTCGTATAGACAGGAGACTGAGGTGCAGGCTCAATGAGGTAAAGACTCATGTAATGTCAGTTCCTAGTCCCCAGAAAATCTGTTCTGACGGCGGGGAACCAATGGAGGTTGGGGCGATGTCACTCCGCTCTCAGGAAAGAGACCGGAGGTTCGCCGAGGGATTGTGTCTTTATTGTGGTAATGCTGACCATTTGATTAAGTATTGCGAGCGTCGTTTAAGTAAAGGAAAAAAAAAGGTCAGTTACGCCCGTATAGCTTGTTTACGCTCTGCATGAGTATTTCTTTCTAGGGGTACTACTCTGCAGGGAGATTTGATTGAATTTCAGGTATTTGTGGATTGTGGTTCAACACTTAATGTGATTGATAAAGGGTTTTTGGAAAACCTTAAACTGAAATCCAAACCTTTGTCATCACCTATTTCTGTGGTTGCAATTGATAACACTCCTTTGAAGTGTATTACTCACAAGACTGCTGCATTTCCCCTCACTATCAATGGAGTTCACCAAGAAATTTTGGACTTGGTTGTTTTGGATAATTTGCCCTCTCCAGTTGTTCTAGGATTGCCTTGGTTAAAACTGCACAATCCTTTATTGGACTGGTCTACTAATGTGATTAAGTCTTGGAGCCTGAAGTGCTATGATAAGTGTTGTAATGGTCGCATTGCGGCTGTGGAAAAAGGGGAACTACCGGTACCTATTCAAGATTTTTTGAGTTTTTTTTCGGAGGAGGGGTCGCAAGTTTTACCTCCTCATAGGGATTATGATTGCGCCATTGAGTTTGTTCCGGGAGCTACTCTTCCTAAGAGTCGCTTGTTTGATCTGAATATCCCTGAAAGAAAGGCCTTGGAGGAGTACATACAGACTAGCCTGGCTGCAGGTCACATTAGACCTTCTAAGTCGCTTGTGGCAGTTGGATTCTTCTTTGTTAAAAAAAGGACAGCGGTTTACGTCCATGTCTGGATTGATCTCCGGGGGGCATACAATTTGTTACGAGTGAAGGAGGGTGATGAATGGAAAACTGCTTTTAACACTCCGGTAAGTCATTTTGAGAATCTGGTGATGCCTTTTGGTCTTACCAATGCATCTGCATTTTTTCAGAACCTTATTAATGACATCCTGAGACCTTTGATTGGTAAGAATGTCGTTGTGTATTTGGATGACATTTTGATTTATTCACCAGATCTAGAGTCCCATTGGCAGAGTGTACGTGAAGTTTTGCAGTTATTGAGTGATAATTCACTCTTTGCTAAGCTGTAGAAATGTGAGTTCGCTGTGCAGAAAATTAGTTTTTTGGGCTACATTGTTTGTTTTTTCTATCTTGTGTTTTGAGGTCACGTGACCACCTGCCTTTATATTCCAGATCCGCCCTTCTGGCTGTGCTGGACTCCAGTGTTTGACTGTTTCTCTAGCCTGGTGCTTCAGTGCCTTTCTCTGTTAGTTCGCTTGGTCCTCTGGGACCTCTAATACATTTTTGTCAGTTTGTCTTTTTGTGTTCTGCAACAACTTCTCTGTTTAGGAGGTGTCCCATTTTTGTCCCAGTCCTTAGTTCTTTTAGGGACCCCTCCCTTAATTCTATAGGTCTTCGTTCAGACTAGCCGAGGACTAAGACGGGTCTGTTCACTAGGAACAGGCAGCCCGCTACATCGTAGGGATTCAGCTTAGTCTTACTGTAGGGACAGTTTTCCCTATCTTTCCTTAGTACATGTTGCAGATCATAACAAATATACAGCTTGGAGCAGCATTACATGGGGCCAATATACTGTATGGAGCAGCATGGGGCCGATATACTGTATGGAGCAACATGGGGCCAATATACTGTATGGAACAGAATGGGGCCAATATACTGTATGGAGCAGCATGGGGCCAATATACAGCTTGGAGCAGCATCACATGGGGCCAATATACTGTATGGAGCAGCATGGGGCCGATATACTGTATGGAGCAACATGGGGCCAATATACTGTATGGAAGAGAATGGGGCCAATATACTGTATGGAGCAACATGGGGCCAATATACAGCTTGGAGCAGCATCACATGGGGCCAATATACTGTATGGAGCAGCATGGGGCCGATATACTGTATGGAGCAACATGGGGCCAATATACTGTATGGAACAGAATGGGGCCAATATACTGTATGGAGCTGCATTACATGGGGCCAATATACTGTATGGAGCAGCATGGGGCCAATATACTATATGGAGCAGCATGGGGCCAATATACTGTATGGAGCAGCATGGGGCCAATGTACTGTATAGAGCAGCATGGGGCCAATATACTGTATGAAGCAGCATGGGGCCAATGTACTGTATGGTGCAGCAAGGGGTCAATATACTGTATGGAGCAACATGGGGCCAATATACTGAATGGTACAGCATGGGGCCAATATACTGTATGGAGCAGCATGGGGCCAATATACTGTATGAGCAGCATGGGGCCAATATACTGTATGGAGCAGCATGGGGCCAATAAACTGTATGGAGCAGCATGGGACCAATAAACTGTATGGAGCAGCATGGGGCCAATATACTGTATGGAGCAGCATGGGGGCAATATACTGTATGGAGCAGCATGGGGCCTATATACTGTATGGAGCAGAATGGGGCCAATATACTGTATGGATCAGCATGGTGCCAATATACTGTATGGAGCAGTATCATATGGAGCCAATATACTGTATGAAGCAGCATCAAATGGGGCCGATATACTGTATTGAGCAACATGGGGCCGAAATACTGTATGGAGCTGCATGGGGCCATTATACTGTCGAGAGCTGCATTACGTGGGTTCAATATACTGTATGGAGCAGCATGGGGCCAATATACTGTATGGAGCAGCATGAGGCCAATATGCTGTATGGAGCTGCATGGGGCCAATGCACTGTGTGGAGCAGTATCATATGGGGCCAATATACTGTATGGAGCAGAATAGGGCCAATATACTGTATGGAGCAGCATGAGGCCAATATAGTGTATGGAGCAGCATGGGGCCAATATACTGTATGGAGCAGAATGGGGCCAAAATACTGTATGGAGTAGTATGGGGCCAATATACTGTATGGAGCAGCATGGGGCCGATATAATGTATGGAGCAGCATCAAATGGGGTCCATAATTCTGTATGGAGATGGTCACTGTATCACCTAAATATACCTGTATTACAGCATACAGGGGTACTCTGTATATGCTGTAATGTCACCGGTGATCACTGAATTACCTGTACACTATATACAGGGCTCCTGTGTATAATGTCAACGGTGATCCCTGTATTACCTGTACACTGACACTATTTTCCGATTCTCCTGTGTATAATGTCACTAGTGATAATATTAGTGTTATTAGTAATGTGTTTTTTATTAATGATCAGTATTGTATTATTCGGTCACTATGTGGTGGTAATATATGATCTGGTCATGGTGTGGAGGTATTTGTTTCTTGTATGTGGTATTATTCGGTCACTGTGGAGGCACTACTTGGTCTGGACATGGTGTGACCGTATTACTCAGTCTCTATGTGGTCTGGTCATGGTGTGACCATATTATTCAGTCACTATGTGGAGGTAATACGTGGTCTTGTCATGGTGTGACTGTATTAATCGCCTGTATGAAGTATTATTCGGTCACTATGTGGTGGTAATATGTAGTCTGGTCATGGTGTGGCAATATTTGTCCTTGTATGTGGTATTATTGGTCTTAGTATAGTGGATTGTGCTGTGTATGGAGGTCATTTGTTCTCTCTGATATCAATAAGGGGAAGATTCTTGATTTTCAATAGAGATTAAATACTTGGATGTTTAACCCCTCCCTGTCCTGTGACTATTACACAGTAGCAAATATGCACTCACAGGTGTTCTATGGTGAAAACAAGTAATTGCCTATCCTAAGGCCACACTCACACATTCAGTATTTGGTCAGTATATTACATCAGTATTTGTAAGCTAAAACCAGGAGTGGGTGATAAATGCAGAAGTGGTGACTTGTTTCTATTATACTTTTCCTCTGATTGTTCCACTCCTGGTTTTGGCTTACAAATACTGATGTAAAATACTGACCAAATACTCAACATGTGAACTAGACCAAAGGATAAGTGGTAAGTTATTGATTGGGGGTCTAACTGCTAGGACCTGCACTGATCTTCAGAATGTGGAGCTTTTATCCTCATAGTATGGAGAGGCATGTGCGACTCGACCACTGATTCATTCATTATCTAAGAGGCTGCACTTGGCTTTTTCTGAAAGACCCCAAAGAGGATGAATGGAGCTGCGATCAGGCATCCCATCTGCAGCTCCATTTTAAAATGGGGATAAAAATTCCCCATTCTTCTGTTCTGTGCGGTTTCCAACCTGTGGATCGGTAATGATTTGTTTTCATCAAAGAATCCTTTAATGCAAACTACCGCAATTCTATGTACATCCCAGTTATAGTATGTGCACGGTAGATGTATAGGAGCCGTCTGTGTTTTACAGTTGATTCTCCACTATAACGGGAATAATGGCTAACAGGTATGTGCATATGGCTATAGGGTGGGCCCTTAGAGTCAATTCCCCCTGTGGGCCCCAGACACCCCAGTCCGACCCTGGAGAAGTCTGTAACTTATCTTAGGTACACTTCAACTGTGAGAGACAGAATCTAAAAATAAAAAACAGAAAATCACATTGTATGATTTCAAAATAATTAAATTGCATTTTATTGCATGAAATGAGTATTTGATCACCTCACCTACCAACCAGCAAGAATTCTGGCTCTCACAGACCTGATAGTTTTTCTTTAAGAAATCCTCAGACTCTGTACTCATTACTTGGAATTTTTGCACCTGTTTCAACTCGTTACCTGTATAAAATATACCTGTCCACACACTTAATCAATCACACTCCAACCTCTCCACTATGGCCAAGACCAAAGAGCTGTCTAATGACACCAGGGACAAAATTGTAGACCTGAACAAGGCTGGGATGGGCTACAAGACAATAGGCAAGCAGCTTGGTGAGAAGGCAACAACTGTTGGCACAATTATTAGAAAATGGAAGAAACACAAGATGACTGTCAATCTTCCTTGGTCTGGGGCTCCATGCAGGATCTAGCCTCATGGGGTAAGGATCATTCTGATAAAGGTCAGGAATCAGCCCAGAAATACACAAGAGGACATGGTCAATAACCTGAAAAGAGAGTTGGGACCACAGTCTCAAACATTACCGTTAGCAACATCCTACGCCGTCATGGATTAAAATCCTGCAGGGTATGCAAGGTCCCCCTGCTCACACCAGCACATGTCCAGGTCCGTTTGAAGTTTGCCAATGACCATCTGGATGATCCAGAGGGGCATGTAAGAACTTCAAGTAGTCAGATAAGACCAAAATAGAACTTTTTGGTATCAACTCCACTCGCCGTGTTTGGAGGAAGAAGCAGGATGAGTACAACCCCAAGAACATCATCCCAACTGTGAAGCATGGTGGGGAAACATCATACTTTGGTGGTGCTTTTCTGCAAAGGGGACAGGATGACTGCACCGTATTGAAGGGAAGATGGATGGGGTCATGTATCACGCAATTTTGTCCAACAACCTTCTTCCCTCAGTAAAAGCATTGACATTGGGTCGTGACTGGGTCTTCCAGCATGACAATAACCCAAAAAAACACACAGCCAGGGCAACTAAGGAGTGGCTCCGTAAGAAGCATTTTAAGGTCCTGGAGTGGCCTAGCCAGGCTCCAGAAGTGAACCCAACAGAAAATCTTTGAAGGGAGCTGATACTCAATGTTGCCCAGCGACAGCCTCAAAACCTGAAAGATCTGGAGAAGATCTGTATGGAGGAGTGGGCCAAAATCCCTGTGCAGTGTGTGCAATCTTGATCATGAACTACAAGAAACATCTGACCTCTGTAA
The DNA here is from genome assembly GCF_046119375.1 of Phyllobates terribilis. Taxonomy (NCBI): domain Eukaryota; kingdom Metazoa; phylum Chordata; class Amphibia; order Anura; family Dendrobatidae; genus Phyllobates; species Phyllobates terribilis. The sequence goes on along the minus strand of NW_027362763.1, from coordinate 309,656,840 downwards.
TTGCAAACAAAGGTTTCTGTACCAAATAGTAAGTTCTGTTTTTCTATTGTATCAAATACTTATTCCATTCAATAAAAGGCAAATTAATTATTTAAACATCATACAATGTGATTTTCTGGATTTTTTTAAGATTCTGTCTCTCAAAGTTGAAGTGTACTTATGATAAAAATTGCAGACCCCTCCATTCTTTGTAGATGGGAAAACTTGCAAAATCGACAGTGTATCAAATACTTATTTTCCCCACTGTATAGCCAAAAAAAAAGATTGATCAATGGAGGTACAGTTGCTGGAGTAGATCAATCCGTGGCAGATAAAAGTAGAGATGAATTTCCTAAAATCCATGGTTCCACGTGAATTCAAACAATCTGCTATTCGATTTGCAAGGATCATCAAAAAAATGCTCAGTGAGCAGGCCAATGGTGTCAGGTATGGCACCAAGGGCTTCCCCATAATGCCTGTCAGCAGTCCAATCACATAGTGTAGCATAGAGATGAGCTATCAAAAGCAGTATAAAACAATGGGGCCGTCCAAGGAATTCTCAGAGCATGCAGCATAGGAATAGAAAAAAGCCTAATACGATTGGGGGGTTGTACGAGTATGGAAGAAGAAGAAACGTCCCCTGAAGATATAATGTTGATTGCAATCCATAGTGTAATAGTGAATTTAAGATGAAGATTGTAAACTTGCAATCTTTAGATTTAGTGTCTTATGTTATTGCTTATGGTAATAGGATGCTCTGCAAAAGTAAGAAAAATTCCCTGGTATTGGGGAAGTGAAGGAACAACAGTGTAGTTGCAGAACACTGTAGGGTTTACAGTTAGCCAGCCCTGGAGGTTGGTGGAGTTTTTAGGAAGTAAAAGGTAGTGGTTTGCTATAGAATAGTTAGTGTGTAGTTCTAAGAGAAGAACTACATTGTCTTGTAGGGATTAGGGACTGGGGGCACCTACCCAATCCCTCAAATTAAGGCCACCCTAGGATATCCCTGTCCTCCGGATTACTTCTGATAGTGAAGACGCCGGGGACTGGTACCTATCTATGCTCCCATCTTAACCTTTACATGTTCCCTCCACCACCCAGGGAGTTGTGAGGCCGAAGTGTATAAGCAAACACTAATCAATTAGACAGAGTTAACAGACAGGTATATAAGAAAACTCCAACCATACAAATGCACTCACAAAACAACAGAGTGGGAAAGTGGTATAGGAAGGGGAAACCAAATATGAGAGGATATGGAAAGGGATCCAAGAGGCAACGTTGGATAACATGTTAGCAGAGGAGGTATAGGAAAGGAAACCATATATGAGAGGATAAGTAAATACACGCAAACCAACTCCATGCAGCAATCTCCAAAAACTCGTCAACCACCTACTCCAGACACTGAACTTTCTCCTTCACCACCAAACCAGGAAGTAGAACTATCATGGGAAAGGAAGCCAGGAGGCAGGTTCTTTTACCTGCTGGGAGTAACAAACTCAGAACAGCTGATACAACCCAAGACAGAGAACTTCAGGAGTCTAACTAAGCAGTTTAACCCTTGCAGTACCAGACCAAAGAGAGCCAGAACTGCTAATAGGATGGTGAAGCCATTCTAACGACCGCAGGTGTATGTATCACCAAACGCTGCGATTGTCCGACCCCACTCTGTTGCGGTATCCCAGTGAAAGTACCCCCCTCCTAAGAGGGGACTACGGACCCTCAGAACCCAGTTTAACAGGATGAAAGGAGTGAAAGGCCCAAACCAACCAGGTCACATGAACATCAGATGCTTGTACTCATATTCTTTCCTCTGGACCGTAACCCTTCCAATGCACTAATATTGAAGAGACCAGGGAACCAAGCGAGAATCAACAATATTAGCTATCTGGAATTCCAGACTTCCATTAACCATGTCAGGAGAAGGTGGTGGTAGAGATGGTACCGAAGAGGCCACATATTTTTTGAGAAGAGAACTGTGAAATACATTATGGATCTTAAAAGTAAATGGTAGAGCCAGGCGAAACGCCACTGGATTGAAGACAGCAACAATCTTATAGAGACCAATGAACCTGCATCCTAGTTTCCAAGAAGAAACCTTTAGTTTAATATTCTTCGAGGATAATCACTACAGATGAGCGTTGTTCTACTCGAACTGTTCGCCAATCTCAAATTCGAGCTGTTTTGGGCGGTGTTCGAGCCGTTCGGCGAACACGAACAATTTGAGAAAAATTCGGCTGTTCGAGGTTATGTTCGATAACTGTTCGTGCACCAAAATCATAACTGGATTTTTTCTCAGTAATGATGAAAATTAATCTTAATACGCAGTTTGAGTGTACAGCGGGGTGGGGGGTGGGGCAGGGGATGGATCTCTGCAGTAACAATGAAGATCTCCATTTTTTTTTTCTCTTTCCCGTATTTACAGTGGGGAGGTGCAATCTGTTAGCCTATCAGCAGCGCACACACGGAGCGAAGTGCTTTTTTTCACACAAGCAAGGGCATGTGTCATTGGCAGTGTATGTCACATGTCCTTGCCCTATAAGACCAAGCCATTTTCCCCGTCGCCACCATTTTCTCACTGCTGCAGCTGCGTGTTAGACGGCACCGCTGTTGCTGTGTGCGCTATACCTTGTTAATTTCAAGCCAATTTTCGCACAAATCTACAGATAGCTTGGGAGTAGGGAATAGTTGTGATTGCAGTCCTTTTAAGGACTAGGTTACAGCATTTCCTACGACTTTTATCAGGCAGGTCTGTGCTCTTAAATAGATAGATTGTGGGAGTAAAGACTAATTGTAATTGGAGTCCTTTTCAGGACTAGGTTACATCAGTTCCTATCAGTTTTTGCCAGGCAGGTCTGTGCCAGTGCTGTGCAAGTTTTTTTCACAGCATTTGGCTGAATCTAGCAAAGCTAATCCTTTTTGGCCTATTGCAGAGTGTGTTAGTCAGTGGAGTAGCCTATCTGTGTTGCAAGATATACCACCTGTGTATAGAATACCAATTTTTTTACTGCACCTAGTGAAGTAAAATCTTTTGGGCATAGCATCATTCTATTAGTCCATCTATACTGACCTCCATCAGGTTGCAAATTTAATATAATTTTTTTCTGCATCTAGCTCTGAAAAAATATTGGGCTTCTAGCTGTGTGTGGGACTTGTTGTATTAGTCCATCTATACTGACCTCCATCAGGTTGCAAACTGCATATATTTTTTTCTTCATCTACCTCTGAAAAAATATTGGGCTTCTAGCTGTGTGTGGGACTTGTTCTATTAATCCATCTATACAGACTGTAACGGGTCTGGGAGGCGGAACCTCTGAGCTACTATACAAGGGGGCAGTCCTTGTAAGGGAGCGGGTGGCGACCAGGGAAGACGGGCAGGAGGTCACAGCAGGTGACCGGGACAGTCTCTGAGTGAATGGGCTGGAGGTCACGGCAAGTGACCGGGGCAGTCTCTGGATGAACGGGCTGATGGTCACGGCAAGTGACCGGGGCAGTCTCTGAATGAACGGGCAGATGGTCACGGCAAGTGACCGGGGCAGTCTCTGGATGAACGGGCAGATGGTCACGGCAAGTGACCGGGGCAGTCTCTGGATGAACGGGCAGATGGTCACGGCAAGTGACTGGGGCAGTCTCTAGGTAAAGGGTTGGTACGATCTGTGGCGGCTGATGATAGACGTGAGCTCCCAGGTGAGCAGGCGAGAGTCTCTGGATGAACGGGTGGTCACAGCATGTGACGGCGGAGCCTCCAGGAAGACCAACAGACAGGCGGCAGATGAGCACTCCCAGGTGAGCGGGCAGAAGTCTCTGGACAGGCGGGTGGTCACAGCACGTGACGGCAGAGCCTCCAGGTAGGCTAGCAGACAGGCAGCAGATGAGCGCTCCCAGGTGAGCGAGCAGGAGTCACTGGACAGGCAGGTGGTCACAGCACGTGACGGCGGAGCCTCCAGGTAGACTAGCAGGCAGGTAGCAGGTGAGCGCTCCCAGGTGAGCGGGCAAGCTGGTCCATAGACAGACTGACAGGAGTTGGAAGGCAGACCGTCGGACCTCAGGCAAGCAGGCAGGTGGCTGATGTGCGCTCCCAGGTGAGCGGGCAGGCTGGTCCTTAGACAGACTGACAGGAGTAGTAAGGCAGACCGTCGGACCTCAGACTAGCAGGCAGGTAGCAGATAATCAGGCAGGAATCTGGCAGGTAACTGGCAGGTAACTGGCAGGTAACTGGCAACGGGACCTGAGGGCTGAAGCAGAGTAGTGAACAGTGCAACAACATTGCTCGGGCACCTCCATTTTGGAGGAGGTGCCTTATATATGGTGAAGTCCTCCGGCCATTGGCCGGGGACTCCTTAGGACGGCGCGCGCGGCCCCTTTAAGAGGGAGGGAGAGCGCGCGCGCGCGCCCTAAGCACAGTGGCCGGGAAGGAGCGCGCGCTGCCAGCAGAGCGGGAGGAGGACGCCGGGCACGGAGCAGGGAGGTGAGGGGAACAGCGTCCCTGCCTGGCAGAGGGCAGGGACGCCGGCGCTACAGTACCCCCCCCTTTAGACCCCCCCTTTTTTAGACCAGACAGAAATTTAGCTAGGATAAGAGGGGCATGGATGTTCTCCCGGGGCTCCCACGTTCTCTCCTCAGGACCAAACCCCCTCCAATCTACTAGAAAAAAGGTCTTTCCTCTTACCCTTTTGGTGGCAAGAATGTTCTCTACCTCAAACTCGTCCTCAGCAGAAACCGGAGCAGGAGGCGTACCTGTAGACTTGGAAAAAGAGTTAAGTACCACAGGTTTGAGGAGAGATACATGGAAGGAGTTAGGGATCCGTAAGTTGGCCGGGAGTTTTAATTTATAGGCCACCGGGTTGATCTGACTGATGACCTCCAGAGGACCGATGAACCGAGGCCCTAACTTGTAAGAAGGTATCTTGAGTCGGACATATTTAGATGAGAGCCAGACTTTATCTCCAGGACGAAATTGTGGAGGATCCAGGCGTTTTTTGTCAGCGTGTCTTTTCATCCGTTCGGACGACTGAAGGAGTGGGGATCGGGTACTCTCCCAAATGGAGGAAAATTTGCTAACGAGAGATTCCGCAGCCGGGTTGTCCACAGAGGTGGAGACAGGAAAAGGAATCCGAGGATGCTGACCGAAGACTACAAAAAACGGGGATTTGGAGGAGGATTCGCTCTCGTGATTGTTATAGGAGAACTCGGCCCATGGTAGGAGATCCACCCAGTCAGAATGATGGGCATTAACGAAGTGCCGGAGGTAACTGGTCAGGTTCTGATTGATCCGCTCCACTTGACCATTGGACTGTGGGTGGTAAGCGGAAGAGAAGTCCAGGGTGACGTCTAGCAGTTTACAAGTGGCTCTCCAGAAACGTGAGGTGAACTGTACCCCACGATCCGACACGATGTGGAGGGGCAGGCCATGAAGACGGAAGATGTGGCGGATAAAGTCTTTAGCCAGCTCGGGTGCAGACGGGAGACCAGGCAGGGGAATAAAGTGAGCCATCTTGGAAAAGCGGTCAGCGACCACCCAAATGACCGTACAACCGGCAGAGACGGGGAGATCAGTTATGAAGTCCATAGCAATATGCTGCCAGGGGGCAGCAGGCACAGGAAGCGGAAGAAGGCGACCGGCTGGCAGGTGTCTCGGGATTTTGTTGCGGGCGCAGGACACACAGGCAGAAACAAAGTCTATTACGTCCTTGTGCAGGGTAGGCCACCAGTAGTGCCGGGCAATAAGCTGGAGGGTCTTTTTCTGTCCGGCGTGGCCAGCTAGTTTAGACGAGTGACCCCAGTGTAGGATCTTCTCCCGATCAGGTACTGATACGAACGTCTTACCGGGAGGGAGACGATTTAGGCTCACGGGAGCCACCTGCATTACTCTGGCGGGATCGATGATATGTTTAGGTTCCTCCTCGAGATCGGACACCAGAAAGGATCGGGACAAGGCATCTGCTTTGACGTTTTTGTCAGCCGGGCGAAAATGAAGAACAAAATCAAAGCGAGCAAAAAACAAGGACCACCGGGCTTGGCGCGGGTTAAGTCTCTGGGCATGCTGGAGGTAAGCCAAGTTCTTGTGGTCAGTGTAAATTATTACCGGGTGAAGAGCCCCCTCGAGTAGGTAACGCCACTCCTCCAATGCCAGTTTGATGGCCAATAACTCTCGGTCTCCTATGGAATAGTTGCGCTCAGAAGAGGAGAAGAGTTTGGAGAAGAAGCCACAAGTTACCATTCTCCCGGAAGATGATTTTTGAGTAAGTACCGCTCAGGCTCCAGAGGAGGAGGCGTCAACTTCCAGGAAGAACTGCTTGTTGCCGTCCGGGCGATGCAGCACCGGGGCGGAAGAGAAGGCCTGTTTTAGGGAAAGAAAGGCCTCCTCTGCTTCGGGCGGCCACTCTTTGGGATTAGTACCCTTACGGGTGAGCGCGGAAATTGGGGCAGTCCGGGAAGAGAAGTGTGGTATGAAGAGGCGGTAGTAGTTGGCGAAGCCCAGGAATCGCTGAATGGCCTTTAACCCCTCCGGTCGAGGCCATTTCTCGATGGCAGACAGTTTCTCTGGATCCATTCGTAGGCCGGTCTGAGAAATAATGTAGCCCAAAAACGGAAGCGAGGTCTGCTCAAAGAGGCACTTCTCATATTTAGCGAAGAGGTGATTCTGCCTGAGCCTGAGCAGGACCTGACGAACGTCCCTCCGGTGAGTCTGGAGATCCGGAGAGAAGACCAAGATGTCGTCCAGGTATACCACTACGCAGGAGTAGAGAAGGTCCCGGAAGATGTCATTGACCAACTCTTGGAAGACGGCAGGAGCGTTACAGAGACCAAAGGGCATTACCAGATATTCATAGTGGCCGTCCCGGGTGTTGAATGCCGTCTTCCATTCATCCCCCTGACGGATGCGAACCAGGTTGTACGCCCCACGGAGGTCCAGTTTGGTGAAGATTCTAGCCCCCCTCAGACGATCAAATAACTCCGGAATGAGCGGAAGGGGGTACTTATTCTTCACCGTGATCTGGTTAAGGCCTCTATAGTCTATACAGGGGCGGAGAGAGCCGTCCTTCTTTTTGACGAAAAAGAAGCCTGCTCCCGCCGGGGAGGTAGATTTCCGGATGAATCCCCTGGCCAGATTCTCCTCAATATATTCGGACATCGACCGGGTCTCAGCAGCGGATAAAGGATAAATACGCCCACGGGGAGGAGTAGTACCAGGTAACAGGTCGATAGGACAGTCGTATGGTCTATGAGGAGGTAGTGTCTCTGCTTCCTTTTTATTAAAGACATCAGCATAAGACCAATAAGGAATCGGAAGTCCAGGTAGATTAGCTGGGGTAGGAGAAGGACGGACAGGATGGACGGGAACCAGACAGGTGTTATGGCAGTCCTGTCCCCAGCGAAGGACTTCTCCGGTCTGCCAGTCAAGCACGGGTGCATGTCTCTGGAGCCAAGGTAGGCCTAGCAAGAGGGCGTGAGAGAGTCCAGGCAGAACATGAAAGGAGATACTCTCAGAATGCAGCATTCCCACCTGCAGAGTAATGGATTCGGTGATGAGTTGGATGGGGCGCGGTAAGAGGCCCCCATCCACGGCAGCAACAGACAAGGGTACAGCCAGAGGTTTGGTGGGGATGCGGTATTTCTCTACCAGGGACTGTGAAATAAGATTCCCGGCTGCTCCAGAGTCAAGTTGGGCTAGTTCGAAATAACGGTTCTCCCCGCAGACGATTGAGACTGACAGCAGCAGAGATGGAGAGGATTTATTCTTGTCTAGGTTGACCTCTCTGAGCGAACCTAGACACAGGCGTTTCCCGACCTCTCCGGGCAGGCACGGATCCAGTGCTCCTTACTGCCACAGTAGAAGCAGCTCCCCTCGGCACGGCGTAAGTCCTGACGGGTTTTGACCATCTTGGTCTGGTCGACCTGCATAGGCTCAGGAGAGTGTACCTGGGGAGAGACGGAAGGAGTGACGGGTTTCTGAAAAGTAGGAGCTAGACATGGTAACCTCTCACTCACGGGTGACCTCTTTGGCATGCTCCTGGAACCGTAGGTCAATCCGGGTGGCAAGAGTTATTAGGTCATCGAGAGTGGTAGGAATGTCCCGACCGGCAAGTTCATCTTTAATACGGCCGGACAGACCGTCCCAGAAGACGGATACCAGAGCGTCATTTTCCCAGGCCAGCTCCGAGGCAAGGGTACGGAACCGTATGGCATATTGGCCCACGGTGAGACTTCCCTGACGGAGGCGTAGCAGTGATGATGCGGATGAGGTCTTCCGTCCGGGTTCGTCGAAGACTTTCCGGAAAGCCGTGAGAAAAGCAGGCAAGTTGGACACCAGGGGGTCTCCTCTCTCCCATAGAGGATTTAGCCAGGCCAGGGCCTCCCCGGTGAGATGGGACATGATGAATGCAATTTTGGCCCGGTCGGAGTTTAACTGGTGGGACAATAGTTCAAAGTGCAGGGTGCACTGATTTATGAAGCCCCGAGCCTGGGCGGAGTCGCCTCCGAAGCGAGGAGGTGCAGAAAGCCGGGGTCCGGGGTAGGATACCATGGTGTTAGTGGGCAGTGGAGCTGCCGGATTGCGAGACATGGCACTGGCGGAGGTTGCTGGTGGAGCAGTCAGAGTGTCCAGGCGAGTATTGACATTCCGCAGGTGACCCAGGATGGACTCCTGTTGGGACCTTTGACGGGACAGTTCATGACACAGGTCCGAGAGCGAGGGAGCTTGGGTGCCACCGGGTTCCATGGCCCGAGCAAACTGTAACGGGTCTGGGAGGCGGAACCTCTGAGCTACTATACAAGGGGGCAGTCCTTGTAAGGGAGCGGGTGGCGACCAGGGAAGACGGGCAGGAGGTCACAGCAGGTGACCGGGACAGTCTCTGAGTGAACGGGCTGGAGGTCACGGCAAGTGACCGGGGCAGTCTCTGGATGAACGGGCTGATGGTCACGGCAAGTGACCGGGGCAGTCTCTGAATGAACGGGCAGATGGTCACGGCAAGTGACCGGGGCAGTCTCTGGATGAACGGGCAGATGGTCACGGCAAGTGACCGGGGCAGTCTCTGGATGAACGGGCAGATGGTCACGGCAAGTGACCGGGGCAGTCTCTAGGTAAAGGGTTGGTATGACCTGTGGCGGCTGATGATAGACGTGAGCTCCCAGGTGAGCAGGCGAGAGTCTCTGGATGAACGGGTGGTCACAGCATGTGACGGCGGAGCCTCCAGGAAGACCAACAGACAGGCGGCAGATGAGCGCTCCCAGGTGAGCGGGCAGAAGTCTCTGGACAGGCGGGTGGTCACAGCACGTGACGGCAGAGCCTCCAGGTAGGCTAGCAGACAGGCAGCAGATGAGCGCTCCCAGGTGAGCGAGCAGGAGTCACTGGACAGGCAGGTGGTCACAGCACGTGACGGCGGAGCCTCCAGGTAGACTAGCAGGCAGGTAGCAGGTGAGCGCTCCCAGGTGAGCGGGCAAGCTGGTCCATAGACAGACTGACAGGAGTTGGAAGGCAGACCGTCGGACCTCAGGCAAGCAGGCAGGTGGCTGATGTGCTCTCCCAGGTGAGCGGGCAGGCTGGTCCTTAGACAGACTGACAGGAGTAGTAAGGCAGACCGTCGGACCTCAGACTAGCAGGCAGGTAGCAGATAATCAGGCAGGAATCTGGCAGGTAACTGGCAGGTAACTGGCAGGTAACTGGCAACGGGACCTGAGGGCTGAAGCAGAGTAGTGAACAGTGCAACAACATTGCTCGGGCACCTCCATTTTGGAGGAGGTGCCTTATATATGGTGAAGTCCTCCGGCCATTGGCCGGGGACTCCTTAGGACGGCACGCGCGGCCCCTTTAAGAGGGAGGGAGAGCGCGCGCGCCCTAAGCACAGTGGCCGGGAAGGAGCGCGCGCTGCCAGCAGAGCGGGAGGAGGACGCCGGGCACGGAGCAGGGAGGTGAGGGGAACAGCGTCCCTGCCTGGCAGAGGGCAGGGACGCCGGCGCTACACAGACCTCCATCAGGTTGCAAACTGAATATATTTTTTTCTGCATCTACCTCTGAAAAAATATTGGGCTTCTAGCTGTGTGTGGGACTTGTTGTATTAGTCCATCTATACTGACCTCCATCAGGTTGCAAACTGAATATATTTTTTTCTGCATCTACCTCTGAAAAAATATTGGGCTTCTAGCTGTGTGTGGTTCTTGTTGTATTAGTCCATCTATACTGACCTCCATCAGGTTGCAAACTGAATATATTTTTTTCTGCATCTACCTCTGAAAAAATATTGGGCTTCTAGCTGTGTGTGGGACTTGTTCTATTAATCCATCTATACAGACCTCCATCAGGTTGCAAACTGAATATATTTTTTTCTGCATCTACCTCTGAAAAAATATTGGGCTTCTAGCTGTGTGTGGGACTTGTTGTATTAGTCCATCTATACTGACCTCCATCAGGTTGCAAACTGAATATATTTTTTTCTGCATCTACCTCTGAAAAAATATTGGGCTTCTAGCTGTGTGTGGGACTTGTTGTATTAGTCCATCTATACTGACCTCCATCAGGTTGCAAACTGAATATATTTTTTTCTGCATCTACCTCTGAAAAAATATTGGGCTTCTAGCTGTGTGTGGGACTTGTTCTATTAATCCATCTATACAGACCTCCATCAGGTTGCAAACTGAATATATTTTTTTCTGCATCTACCTCTGAAAAAATATTGGGCTTCTAGCTGTGTGTGGGACTTGTTGTATTAGTCCATCTATACTGACCTCCATCAGGTTGCAAACTGAATATATTTTTTTCTGCATCTACCTCTGAAAAAATATTGGGCTTCTAGCTGTGTGTGGGACTTGTTCTATTAATCCATCTATACAGACCTCCATCAGGTTGCAAACTGAATATATTTTTTTCTGCATCTACCTCTGAAAAAATATTGGGCTTCTAGCTGTGTGTGGGACTTGTTGTATTAGTCCATCTATACTGACCTCCATCAGGTTGCAAACTGAATATATTTTTTTCTGCATCTACCTCTGAAAAAATATTGGGCTTCTAGCTGTGTGTGGGACTTGTTCTATTAATCCATCTATACAGACCTCCATCAGGTTGCAAACTGAATATATTTTTTTCTGCATCTACCTCTGAAAAAATATTGGGCTTCTAGCTGTGAGTGGGACTTGTTGTATTAGTCCATCTATACTGACCTCCATCAGGTTGCAAACTGAATATATTTTTTTCTGCATCTACCTCTGAAAAAATATTGGGCTTCTTGCTGTGTGTGGGACTTGTTCTATTAATCCATCTATACAGACCTCCATCAGGTTGCAAACTGAATATATTTTTTTCTGCATGTACCTCTGAAAAAATATTTGGCCTTCTAGCAGTGTGTGGGACTTTCTCTATTAGTCCATCTATACTGACCTCCATCAGGTTGCAAATTGAATATAATTTTTTTCGGCATCTAACCCAGCCAATAGTTTTGGCCTAATACCACAGTTTGGCCACTCAGCTCTGCTCGGTTCCCATCCATTGTTTTTTTGTGCAAACAACTCCAGAGTTGTTAATTAGTTAACCACCAAAATGAGTGGAAAAAGGCCTGCTGCTGGTGGAAAGGGGAATAGGCGTGTTGGGAAGGGGAAAAAAGGTTGTGTCCGTGGGGTAGGTGTTAAAGCAACAGTAACATCTGCAGAAGAAAGACCATCTTCCAGCCAAACTAAAATGTCTACTTCTTTTAGCGGACAATGTGATAAGATCCCTTTCTTACGGCCACGCCAATCGCTACAAATTCCAGATGAGGCACAAAAACAGCAGGTGCTTCAACGGATATCAAGTGCTCCTTTAAGTGGGCTCTCCTCCACATCAACTTCAACATCACAAATACTCCAGTCCTCAAAGGTGTCACCCCAATCGCACTTGCTTCCTCACAGCTCCCAAATCTCCAGCTGCCCGTCTGAGTATGAGGTAGAACAGATGGTTGAGTCTGCAGAGCTGTTTACTCATACTATAGCCTGGGAATCAGAGGTCGACTCCAGCGCTTCTGTGAATCCAGACGAGGAAATGATCTGCACTGATGCCCAGAATCTTTATGAGTCGGATCCAGGACCAGACGCAGAAGGTTCTGACCATAATGTAGACCCTCATTCCCAAACTGTAACTCCTGTTGGTGGAGACAATGAGGAAGACGATGATAAGACTCAAATACCTGATTGGAGCGACAACTTTAGTTTTTTGTCAGGGCAGGAACAGGTTGGCTCTGAGGACGACGGGTGTGATAACGCACAGGGTGATGATGATGAGGTTGGAGATCCCACTTACTGTCAACCCACAGTCAGCCAAGAGATGAGGTCAGCAGAGGAGGTGGAGGAAGATGCTAGTGACGACGAGGTCAGGTTGCGCCTTCCTGGACAGAGACGTAGTACTGGAAGCACGTCAACAACTGCATCCTCAAACACAACTCTGCCTCTCACCACAAGTCGTGGTGGCTCTTCAGGTCGCATGGGTGCTAAGCCTTGCATAGCCTGGGCATTTTTTCAGATCGATAAAGATGACCCAACTCGTGTTATCTGTAACATTTGTCAGCAAAAGCTAAGTAGAGGCCAAAAAATACATAGTTTGAGTACTTCATGCATGAACCGGCACATGGACATGAAGCATAAGTTGCAGTGGGAAGCTCAGTGTGCTACAATGCGGCCTAGCCGGCCGGGCCAACCACCGTCTGCCATATCTTGTGCATCCGTGGCCTCTTCATCCTCTGTGACTGGGGGGACAGCAGTCACACCTGTTTTGGGGCGCAGACCTGCCACCTCTTTACCCGCAACAGCCAGCGTGATTGGCAGGTCATCATTTTCTTTGGAGGTGGTAACACCAGCTGGTGTTGAGCGCTGTCCGACATCGATAGCACCACCTTTGGATCAAGGCAACCTAACATGTCCGCCTGCATCTTCCTCACAGACCGGCAGTTTGCCAGGGACACCCTTATCAACCCCGTCTAAGCACAATAGCCAGCCCTCGGTCCCTCAGATGTGGACAAGTAAAAGACCATTTCCTCCTAGCCATGAGAAAGCTAAGAGGTTGAATTTCACCATCTGCAAGTTCTTGGCTACAGAAATGCTGCCTTTCCGCCTGGTGGACACTCTGTGTGTGACAGGGTGCATTTCACCACAGACACTTGGACGAGTAGGCATGGACAGGGGCGTTACATGTCGCTGACTGGGCACTGGGTAACTATGGTGACAGCAGGACAAGGGGCTGCTGTCCAAGTCTTGCCGTCCCCACGAGTTGTGCGTCAATCCTCTTTATGTCAAAGTTCCTCCATTGCTTCTGCCTCCTCAACCTCCTCTCGGTCTTCCACCTGCACCCAAAGCCTGTCTGGTCATGCCACAAGCTTTCTAACTGCGCAGAAGGGATCCTGCACACCTCCTTACTATGCTGGCAGTAGGGCTCAACGTCATCAGGCGGTTTTTACATTGAAATGTCTGGGAAATGTGAGTCACACAGCTGAGGAGTTGTGGTCAGCTCTGGAGAACCAATTTCATGAATGGTTGTCTCCACTGGACCTGAAACCAGGGAAGGCCGTGTGCGACAATGCTGCAAACCTGGGTGCGGCCCTTCGCCGGGGCAATGTCACACACGTGCCTTGTATGGCTCACGTGTTGAACCTGGTTGTCCAGCAATTTTTAGCCCACTATCCCAGACTAGATGGCCTTCTGCAGAGGGCACGGTCACTGTGTGCTCACTTTCGCCGTTCGCATCCCGCAGCTCAGCGACTTACATCTCTACAGAAGTCGTTGAGCCTGCCACTTCACCGGCTAAAATGCGATGTGCCTACCCGGTGGAATTCAACTCTGCACATGTTGCAGCAACTGTGGCAGCACCGACAAGCCCTGGTGCAATACGTTCTGACGTATAGCCTGGGCCAACGAGATCCAGAGGTGGGGCAAATCATGCTGGAGGAGTGGTATCAGATCAGGGACCTATGCACCCTTCTGCACAGTTTTGAAATGGCGATGAAGATGTTTAGTGCTGACGATGCCATTATCAGCATGACTATTCCGGTGATCTACATGCTGGAGCACATGTTAAACAGAATTCGGAGTCAGGTGGTGGCACAAGAGGAGGTGGAGGAAGTAGAGGAGGAGGAGTTGTATGCGGAAGGGCTAACATCTGCAAAGTCAAGACGGTCGGCAGCACCAAGGCGGCAGGCATGTGAGGGTGGGGGAGATGGTTTTACCAGGGCGCATGGTAGCAGCCAAACTAGTGAGGAAGGTGCAAGAGCCCAGGAAGAAGTGGAGGACGAACTGATGGAAGACTCATCAGATGAGGGAGACCTTGATCACATTTCTGTTGTGCGAGGTTGGGGGGAGAGGACAGAGGAAGGAAGCATGATTGTTACCTCGCCACCAACACAACAGGGACTTGGTGCTCCTGGATGCGCAACACACATGAGTGCCTTCTTGCTGCACTACCTGCAACATGACCCTCGAATTGTGAGAATTAGAAATAATCCTGACTACTGGGTTGCCACACTGTTAGATCCCCGGTACAAAAGTAAATTTGCAGAAATTATTCCTGCCATAGAAAGGGATGCACGCATGCAGGAGTATCAGCAGAGACTGTTGCAGAATCTTACATGTGCTTTTCCACAAAATACCAGTGGTGCACGTAGTGAATCTCACAGTTCCAACTTACCAACCGTGGGACCGTCAAGTGTTCAGCACTCAAACCGTAACAGAACCACAGTATCTGCTGGTAACATCAATTTTGCGGAATCATTTCACCACTTTTTTAGCCCATCCTTTGCAAGGCCACAGGAGACAAGAAGTCTGACACATAGTCAACGCCTAGAGACGATGGTACAGGAGTATCTCCAAGTAAACATTGAAGCCACGACTGTGTCACTGGACCCTTGCTCTTTTTGGGCTTCCAATCTGGATAAATGGCCGGAGCTAGCCACTTACGCCTTGGAGATCTTGTCATGCCCCGCAGCCAGCGTTCTGTCTGAACGTGTGTTCAGCGCTGCTGGTGGTGTGCTGACAGATAAGCGCACGCGGCTCTCCACTGATAATGTAGACAGACTCACGTTCATAAAGATGAACAAATCATGGATCTGAAACGACTTTTCTACCCCTGTGTCATCCTGGGGAGAGTAAAAGCTTGATGATTGGTTAAAATCACCCTACCAACCGTTTTAAGCTTTCAAATTACTAATCATGTTTATCTGTATCTTGGCTGGAAAATAATTTGGGCTTTGTAGCAGTGTGCAGCACTGATTCTATTAGGCCATCTATAATAAGCTCCACCAGATTTAAAATTACTAATCATGTTTATCTGTATCTTGACTGGAAAATAATTTGGGCTTTGTAGCAGTGTGCAGCACTGATCCTATTAGGCCATCTATACTAAAGCTTCACCAGATTTAAAATTAATAATAATTTTTAGCTGCATCTAGCCCGGAAAATAATTTTGGGGCTCCGAGATGCGCAAGACACATAAGTGCCTTCTTGCTGCACTACCTGCAGCATGACCCTCATATTGTCAGAATTCGAAGTAATCATGACTACTGGGTTGCCACACTCTTAGATCCCCCAAACTTTTCGATCAACCTTTTCATTTTAATAAAGACCAAAAAAATGGTCATTTTTGAAATTATAAGCATTAGCAGGTTGTTAGAAACTGAAATCAAACAGTTTTCAACTCAAAACTTTATTCTAGGTGATGTTACATTTTCACATAGGACCCCTTGTTCGAAAGGAGCTTCTGAACTCTCTCGTCCATTGAATTTGTCAGGTTTTGGATGGTTTCTGCTTCAATTGTTTTGCATGAGGACAGAATACCCTCCCAGAGCTGTTGCTTAGATGTGAACTGCCTCCCGCCATCATAGACACTCCTTTTAATGATGCTCCAAAGGTTCTGAATGGGGTAGAGGTCAGGGGAGCATGGGGGTCACACCATAAGTTTGTCCCCTTTTATGCCCATATCAGCCAGAGATGCAGATGTTTTATGTGCAGCATGAGATGGTGCATTATCATGCAGAAAAATGATCTTGCTGTGAAATACACGGTTCTTCTTCTTGAACCATGGCAGGAAGTGCTGTTTGAGAAAATCCACATACATTATGGAGTTCATCTTTAGCGCCTTCAGGGATCCTAAAGGGGCCGACAATCTCTCTCCCCATGATTCCAGCCCAAAACATTACTCCACCTCCTCCTTGTTGGCGCCGTAGCCGTGTTTGCGTGGGGTGTCCATCAACCAGCCATCCTCCACTCCATCCATCTGGACCATCGAGCGCTGCACGGCACTCATCCGTGAACAAAACAGTTTTGAAATCAGTCTTCATGTAATGTTTGGCCCACTGGAGCCGTTTCTGCTTGTGTGAAGTGGATAGAGGAGGTCGACATGATGGCGTATGCACAGCTGCAAACCTCTGAAGGACCCTGCATCTTGTTGTTCGGGGGACGTTGGAGGCACAAGCAGCTTCAAAAACTTGTCTGCTGCTATGACAAGGCTTTTTTGCCGCTGCTCTTTCAACCTGACGTAATTGCCTGTAGGAAAGAGTCCTCAATTTGCCCTTATCAGCACGCACACGTGTGTACTGTGAATCAGCTACATACTTCTTGATTGCCAAGACACTTCATCCTGATCATCGCACAATGTTGATTGTAGTCATGCCTTGACCTAAACACTCCACAATTTGTTGCTTCTGAGCAGCCGACACATCGTTTTTCTTTCCCATTTTGGCAGAAAATGTAGGCTGCTTAATAATGTGAGACAGCCTTCTTAAGTAGTCTTGCCTTTCATTGGACACACCTGCCAAACTAATTAGCACAGGTGTCTGCAATTGCTTACAGTGATATAAAGAGCCCTGACACACATCACCATCAATGAGTTTAACTGACAAACAAACAAATTCTTCCCTTATCACTTCTAAACACTTTTTGCATAATAATTTGGAACACAGTGTACATGTGCTTTTCCACAAAACACCAGTGGTTCACGTAGTGAATCTTACAGTTCTAACTTGCCAACCGTGGTCTGTATGGAGTTGTTCAATAAAGGGCCCAAAATTAAGATAACATAGATGGGAGAGGTCTCTATGAATAGGAATTCCTAAGTATTTGATACCCTGTGAGGGCCAGGCAAAGGGAAAGTTGGACTGGATGGAATCCTATATGGATTTGGGGAGGGAGACATCGAGGGCCTCAGACTTCGCTGCATTGATTTTAAAATTTGACCATGTAACAAAGTGATCTATTTCAGCCATAACAGCATGGATGGATATATGTGATTGAGTGATATATACTAGTACATCATCAGCAAATAGAGAGCACTTGTACTCGGTGCCTCCCACCTCAATCCACCTAATATTGGGGTTATGGCGAATTGATGAGAGCAGGTGCTCCGTCACTAGGATGTATAAGAGAGGGGACAGAGAACATCCCTGCCTTGTCCCATTGGTGATTGTGAAAGGTGATGAAAATGTTCTGACGCGCCCCCTGGGCCTTGGGACAACCGGAGCCGGACCCTTTTTGGTGGATGCTGGTGGTTGTAGTCTCCGTGGCGGCAACCCGGTTCCGTGGCTCAGGGCGGTCAAACCAGTGGCGGAACTATTTATGTGGTTTTGATGTTTAAATGTCCGACTACGCCACCCGTGGATTGCGGTCAGAGTGAACCGCCGCTCCAGGGCAGACCGCTGAGGCTGGTGTTGTGGGTGCAGCAGAGCGTAGCATAACTCCCCACGGGAGGAGTATAGCCTCAGGGCAGTGTATGCGGATGATGGGGGTGATGGTGCAGGGCAGCAGCAGTAATGATGCAGTCCAGGGCCTTTACTCACAGTTCTTATTATCCAGACCACGTCTGCAGGTAACGGCTGCCCACGTCGTACTGTGCTCACCAGGTGAGGGGCTCAGACAACTCCCAGATAACTTTGGAGCGCTTCACAGGACCCCCTTTGTGTGTCCTTTGTCTGGCCTTTCTTACCAACCCTTCTGTCCGGCTGCCTCGGGCCTCCTCTTGGTAAACTTGGCGCCAGTTTCCCTGACCCTATGTGGTGCCTTCCTAGCGGGTGTAGCGAGGGGCTGCGCCACATAAAATGTCACAGCCTCCTGTTTCTAGCTGAGGGTCGTTTCCTGCCTCCACTACTTTCGGGGACCGGTCTCCCCCTTTGGCCTGACCCCTTCACGCAGGTGGATTCGGGCGTGCGGTGGCGACTCATCCGTCCGCACCCCTGAGATCCCTTCGTTCCTCGTTCCTGGAGCCTTCTCCGCTCCTCTTCCTTCCTTCTCCCTCTTCCAGGCCTGGGCCTCTGTTACTAGGCCCGCCTCCGGAGCAGAGCTCATGCAGAGCCCCTGCTCCCTGCCACTTCTGCTCAGACTTCTCTGCACTGAACTAAGATGGTGCCCACCTTTTATACTCCCTTCTCAATGCACCCAGGAACTGCTTCCTCCCTGCTCCTGCACTACAGGGTTCCCCTTCCTCAGTGTTCCCTCCCCCCACTCCAGCCAGGGACAGGGACTGTCGTGCCCATCTCAGGGGCATATTGGTCGCCCTGCCCCACGGCAATGTGGTGTAATGCATGCAGGTGTCGGGTCCTGATCCACACTACATCCTTACCTGAGAGTGAGATATCACACCTCTGGGTGAGGTGCAATACCTCTGTAGCAACCGAGCCCTCAGGGTGCTACAGTTCCATTTATCTTCAGCCTAGGTGACGTATTGCGATACAGGGCCGTGATTTTGGCTATAAAAGGGTCCCCTAGACCCCTACCCCAAGCATTTTAAGAGAATCATATATGGCGTGCCAGGAGACTCTATGGAATGCTTTCTCAGCATCCAACGAGAGTATCTAATTACAAATTTTTAACTGCATCTAGCCCAGGAAATACTTTGTGCCTAGTAGCAGGGTCTGCTAGTCAGCGGATTATCCCGGCTGTTAAGCAAGCTACACCACCTGTAGTTTGGACACTTCATTTTTTCAAAGGAAATGCTTCGGGACCACGGGATACTCAGTGAAGAGCATCGGGAGGCACCCCAAGGCATAGGGGCTCGGACTGGCAGTAGGATGCCTTGCAGTGGACAGCCGAGCTCGATCCTTATAAAAGCTTTTTAACTACAGCAGCTTTAGTGGACGCTACTGGAGCTGGAATTACGCGGCTGCTGGCATGAGACTTGCCCTCCAATAGA
This sequence comes from Phyllobates terribilis, assembly GCF_046119375.1. Lineage (NCBI taxonomy): Eukaryota > Metazoa > Chordata > Amphibia > Anura > Dendrobatidae > Phyllobates > Phyllobates terribilis. The sequence continues at coordinate 309,637,735 of NW_027362763.1, read as the reverse complement.
TCCTTGTAAATGGATTTAAAGTGTATTTATTCAAATTAGAGAGACAATTTAAATTAAAAAGCTTAGAGCTGCCTCCACCACAGGGGGGCTCGCTCGACCCACCAGCGGACAGGCACCAGTATTGGGAGAGGGGGGCTGGCCGTCAGGGTTCACCGCGGCTCTGGCACAAACCCGGCGACACGGAGGTGGCACGGGCAGGAGCGGACTGAGCGTGTCGGCTTCTCACTTTTTGGATTTTAGAAGGGCATGACATGCCTATATCTGTGTCTCCCCCTCCTTTTACTCCTCCACCTCTTTTCTTTTCGCATGACTATATGTACTTGTCACTTTTCCATGTGTTAGTTATGTCTTCTGAGCAGTTTGTCAGCTTTTGGACACCTTTGAAGGTGTTTTCTATGTGTTTCTATGTGTTTTTGTTTGCCTGCCATTGGTTTTAACGGTGTTTGAAGGTGTTCGACGAACAGTTCGACGAACAGTTCGGCGAACACACGGGTGTTCGACGAACCGAACTCGAACACAACGGGGGTGGCTCAACACTAATAATCACACCAAATCACTCACACACAGGTGCGGACCCAGCAACCATTTCCGATCAGCCATACTCTTGTATCTGGACCCCATCCTCCTTAAGTTATTAAGAACACCTTGCCATACCAATGTAATAGATGAGGAAAACCATTCCTCTTCAGGTACCCCAGAAGAACGATTACTATTGAAAGCACAAAACTGAGGATGAAACCGATATGCCCCGAAAACAGGGACTTGCCAGTTGATTCATGACAATTATTTACAGCAAACTCAGCAAGGGGTAAATACGAAACCCACTCCTCCCGATTCTCAGACTCAAGGAACCTAAGATATGCCTCAAGATTTTGGTTCACTCGCTAACTTTGCCCATTAGATTGTGGATGAAAGGCAGATAAAAATGAAAAATGAATCACTAAACGAGTACAAAATGCTTTCCAAAATGTTATAGAAATTGAACCACTGGTCGGAAACAATATCAGAGTAATCCCATGAAATTTCACGATCTCCTTAATAAAAATTTGTGCCAAGGTCTTGGCGTTCGGTAATGCGGGAAGATCAATGAAATGAGCCCTATTGCTGAATCTATCCACTACCATCGATATTACTGTGTTACCTGCCGACACGGGTAGATAAGTGATGAAATCTACAGATAAATGAGTCCATGGTCAACAGGAAATCGCTAATGGTTGAAGAGCCCTGGACGACCAGTATGTGGAGTCTTAAAACGCACACAAGTACTGCAGTACTCCCTAACGTCATGGTGCACCCCAGACCACCAAAACTGAGTAAGAAGTAGTGTTGAGCGAGCATGCTCGACACTGCTCGGTACTCGCCCGAGCTTCACGCTACTCGGGATGTTCGGCGAGCACCGAGCATTTCCGGGTTACTCGGGCGGGAGCTCAGGTCTCCGCCCTGCATGTTTGGCGCTCTTTACGAAGCCAATGAACATGCAGGGATTGCCAGCCAGTCACTGTAATGCCGCAGCCATGTTGTTTGTGGGCATTACAGTGATTGGCTGGCCGCACAGCGTCACCTCGAGTATTTAAAACCTAGCGCCGCCATCTTGGACACAGTCGCTCCGGATTAGACAGTGTAGGGACAGCGCTGCTGAGCTAGGGAGAGATTTATCCTGCGAAACAGTTAGTGTGGGGTCTGTAAAGGCTGCCAGATCAAACAAACAGTCCTACTCAGGACTAATATCCATCCCAGATATCAGGCAGGCAGGCTGTATAGGAGACGCAGTGGTTATACCAGCAAACGCTGCATTACAGTCCTGTGTGCTGCTCCTGTTGCTGAAATTGCTGGACTTAGCTCCAGGACTCAGGGGACAGGAAAAATCCATTTTTTTTTCATCTAAATCCTCTTTTTTTTTCCTCCTTCACACTGTACAAATACCCGTCTTATTAACCTTTTGGTGTCCCCCTCCCCCCAAAAAAAAAAGCATGTCTCTGATTTTTCAGACACAAATATATCTGTTGAAAATAGTCAGGTGTAGGCTAGAGAAACAGAAGTGTTGTTTTGCACTTCCACGGTTCAAACCTCTGTATTATCCACCTTTGGATCATTTGTATCTAAAAAAAAAAAGTTTGAGTGTGTCGCTCACTGTTCAGCCGCAATTATATCTATTTAAAAAAGTCTGGTATGCCCCAGTAAACAATAACTGTGGTTTTGCCATCCCATGGTAAAAAATCTCTATTATTCAGGTTTTGGTATTTTTTCCGTAAAGAAAAACAGTAGTGTCTCCTGACTGTTGTGACACAAAAATATATCTGTTGAAAATAGTCTGGTGTAGGCCCGACAAATCCCAGTGTGGTTTTGCAGTTCCACAGGTCAAATCTCTGTACTATCCAGTTTTGGGCCTTTGGTATCTAAAAAAACAGAGCTTGAGTGTGTCGCTCACTGTTCAGCCGCAATTATATCTATTTAAAAAAGTCTGGTATACCCCAGTAAACAATAACTGTGGTTTTGCCATCCCACGGTAAAAAATCTCTATTATTCAGGTTTTGGTATATTTTCTGTAAGGAAAAACAGTAGTGTCTCCTGACTGTTGTGACACAAAAATATATCTGTCGAAAATAGTCTGGTGTAGGCCCGACAAATCCCAGTGTAGTTTTGCAGTTCCACGGGTCAAATCTCTGTACTATCCAGTTTTGGGCCTTTGGTATCTAAAAAAACACAGTTTGAGTGTTTCGCTTACTGTTCAGCCGCAATTATATCTATTTAAAAAAGTCTGGTATACCCCAGTAAACAATAACTGTGGTTTTGCCATCCCACGGTAAAAAATCTCTATTATTCAGGTTTTGGTATATTTTCCGTAAAGAAAAACAGTAGTGTCTCCTGACTGTTGTGACACAAAAATATATCTGTTGAAAAAAGTCTGGTGTAGGTCCAACAAATCCCAGTGTGGTTTTGCAGTTCCACGGGTCAAATCTCTGTACTATCCAGTTTTGGGCTTTTGGTATCTAAAAAAACACAGTTTGAGGGTGCTGCTCACTGTTCAGCTGCAATTATATCTATTTAAAAAAGTCTGGTATACCTCAGTAAACAATAACTGTGGTTTTGCCATCCCACGGTAAAAAATCTCTATTATTCAGGTTTTGGTATATTTTCCGTAAAGAAAAACAGTAGTGTCTCCTGACTGTTGTGACACAAAAATATATCTGTTGAAAATAGTCTGGTGTAGGCCCGACAAATCCCAGTGTGGTTTTGCAGTTCCACGGGTCAAATCTCTGCAATATCCAGTTTTGGGCCTTTGGTATCTAAAGAACACAGTTTGAGGTTGCTGCTCACTGTTCAGCCGCAATTATATCTATTTAAAAAAGTCTGGTATACCCCAGTAAACAATAACTGTGGTTTTGCCATCCCATGGTAAAAAATCTCTATTATTCAGGTTTTGGTATATTTTCCGTAAAGAAAAACAGTAGTGACTCCTGACTGTTGGGACACAAAAATATATCTGTTGAAAATAGTCTGGTGTAGGCCCGACAAATCCCAGTGTGGTTTTGCAGTTCCACGGGTCAAATCTCTGTACTATCCAGTTTTGAGCCTTTGGTATCTAAAAAAACACAGTTTGAGTGTGTCGCTCACTGTTCAGCCGCAATTATATCTATTTAAAAAAGTCTGGTATACCCCAGTAAACAATAACTGTGGTTTTGCCATCCCACGGTAAAAAATCTCTATTATTCAGGTTTTGGTATATTTTCCGTAAAGAAAAACAGTAGTGTCTCCTGACTGATGCGACACAAAAATATATCTGTCGAAAATAGTCTGGTGTAGGACCGACAAATCCCAGTGTGGTTTTGCAGTTCCACGGGTCAAATCTCTGTACTATCCAGTTTTGGGCCTTTGGTATCTAAAAAAACACAGTTTGAGTGTGTCGCTCACTGTTCAGCCGCAATTATATCTATTTAAAAAAGTCTGGTATACCCCAGTAATCAATAACTGTGGTTTTGCCATCCCACGGTAAAAAATCTCAATTATTCAGGTTTTGGTATATTTTCCGTAAAGAAAAACAGTAGTGTCTCCTGACTGTTGTGACATAAAAATATATCTGTCGAAAATAGTCTGGTGTAGGCCCGACAAATCCCAGTGTGGTTTTGGAGTTCCACGGGTCAAATCTCTGTACTATCCAGTTTTGGGCCTTTGGTATCGAAAAAAACACAGTTTGAGAGTGTCGCTCACTGTTCAGCCGGAATTATATCTATTTAAAAAAGTCTGGTATACCTCAGTAAACAATAACTGTGGTTTTGCCATCCCACGGTAAAAAATCTCTATTATTCAGGTTTTGGTATATTTTCTGTAAAGAAAAACAGTAGTGTCTCCTGACTGTTGTGACACAAAAATATATCTGTTGAAAATAGTCTGGTGTAGGCCCGACAAATCCCAGTGTGGTTTTGCAGTTCCACGGGTCAAATCTCTGTACTATCCAGTTTTGGGCCTTTGGTATCTAAAAAAACACAGTTTGAGTGTGTCGCTCACTGTTCAGCCGCAATTATATCTATGATGATTGGTTAAAATCACCCTACCAACCGTTTTAAGCTTTCAAATTACTAATCATGTTTATCTGTATCTTGGCTGGAAAATAATTTGGGCTTTGTAGCAGTGTGCAGCACTGATTCTATTAGGCCATCTATAATAAGCTCCACCAGATTTAAAATTACTCATCATGTTTATCTGTATCTTGACTGGAAAATAATTTGGGCTTTGTAGCAGTGTGCAGCACTGATCCTATTAGGCCATCTATACTAAAGCTTCACCAGATTTAAAATTAATAATAATTTTTAGCTGCATCTAGCCCGGAAAATAATTTTGGGGCTCCGAGATGCGCAAGACACATAAGTGCCTTCTTGCTGCACTACCTGCAGCATGACCCTCATATTGTCAGAATTCGAAGTAATCATGACTACTGGGTTGCCACACTCTTAGATCCCCGAAACTTTTCGATCAACCTTTTCATTTTAATAAAGACCAAAAAAATGGTCATTTTTGAAATTATAAGCATTAGCAGGTTGTTAGAAACTGAAATCAAACAGTTTTCAACTCAAAACTTTATTCTAGGTGATGTTACATTTTCACATAGGACCCCTTGTTTGAAAGGAGCTTCTGAACTCTCTCGTCCATTGAATTTGTCAGGTTTTGGATGGTTTCTGCTTCAATTGTTTTGCATGAGGACAGAATACCCTCCCAGAGCTGTTGCTTAGATGTGAACTGCCTCCCGCCATCATAGACACTCCTTTTAATGATGCTCCAAAGGTTCTGAATGGGGTAGAGGTCAGGGGAGCATGGGGGTCACACCATAAGTTTGTCCCCTTTTATGCCCATATCAGCCAGAGATGCAGATGTTTTATGTGCAGCATGAGATGGTGCATTATCATGCAGAAAAATGATCTTGCTGTGAAATACACGGTTCTTCTTCTTGAACCATGGCAGGAAGTGCTGTTTGAGAAAATCCACATACATTATGGAGTTCATCTTTAGCGACTTCAGGGATCCTAAAGGGGCCGACAATCTCTCTCCCCATGATTCCAGCCCAAAACATTACTCCACCTCCTCCTTGTTGGCGCCGTAGCCGTGTTTGCGTGGGGTGTCCATCAACCAGCCATCCTCCACTCCATCCATCTGGACCATCGAGCGCTGCACGGCACTCATCCGTGAACAAAACAGTTTTGAAATCAGTCTTCATGTAATGTTTGGCCCACTGGAGCCGTTTCTGCTTGTGTGAAGTGGATAGAGGAGGTCGACAGGATGGCGTATGCACAGCTGCAAACCTCTGAAGGACCCTGCATCTTGTTGTTCGGGGGACATTGGAGGCACAAGCAGCTTCAAAAACTTGTCTGCTGCTATGACAAGGCTTTTTTGCCGCTGCTCTTTCAACCTGACGTAATTGCCTGTAGGAAAGAGTCCTCAATTTGCCCTTATCAGCACGCACACGTGTGTACTGTGAATCAGCTACATACTTCTTGATTGCCAAGACACTTCATCCTGATCATCGCACAATGTTGATTGTAGTCATGCCTTGACCTAAACACTCCACAATTTGTTGCTTCTGAGCAGCCGACACATCCTTTTTCTTTCCCATTTTGGCAGAAAATGTAGGCTGCTTAATAATGTGAGACAGCCTTCTTAAGTAGTCTTGCCTTTCATTGGACACACCTGCCAAACTAATTAGCACAGGTGTCTGCAATTGCTTACAGTGATATAAAGAGCCCTGACACACATCACCATCAATGAGTTTAACTGACAAACAAACAAATTCTTCCCTTATCACTTCTAAACACTTTTTGCATAATAATTTGGAACACAGTGTACATGTGCTTTTCCACAAAACACCAGTGGTTCACGTAGTGAATCTTACAGTTCTAACTTGCCAACCGTGGTCTGTATGGAGTTGTTCAATAAAGGGCCCAAAATTAAGATAACATAGATGGGAGAGGTCTCTATGAATAGGAATTCCTAAGTATTTGATACCCTGTGAGGGCCAGGCAAAGGGAAAGTTGGACTGGATGGAATCCTATATGGATTTGGGGAGGGAGACATCGAGGGCCTCAGACTTCGCTGCATTGATTTTAAAATTTGACCATGTAACAAAGTGATCTATTTCAGCCATAACAGCATGGATGGATATATGTGATTGAGTGATATATACTAGTACATCATCAGCAAATAGAGAGCACTTGTACTCGGTGCCTCCCACCTCAATCCACCTAATATTGGGGTTATGGCGAATTGATGAGAGCAGGTGCTCCGTCACTAGGATGTATAAGAGAGGGGACAGAGAACATCCCTGCTTTGTCCCATTGGTGATTGTGAAAGGTGATGAAAATGTTCTGACGCGCCCCCTGGGCCTTGGGACAACCGGAGCCGGACCCTTTTTGGTGGATGCTGGTGGTTGTAGTCTCCGTGGCGGCAACCCGGTTCCGTGGCTCAGGGCGGTCAAACCAGTGGCGGAACTATTTATGTGGTTTTGATGTTTAAATGTCCGACTACGCCACCCGTGGATTGCGGTCAGAGTGAACCGCCGCTCCAGGGCAGACCGCTGAGGCTGGTGTTGTGGGTGCAGCAGAGCGTAGCATAACTCCCCACGGGAGGAGTATAGCCTCAGGGCAGTGTATGCGGAGGATGGGGGTGATGGTGCAGGGCAGCAGCAGTAATGATGCAGTCCAGGGCCTTTACTCACAGTTCTTATTATCCAGACCACGTCTGCAGGTAACGGCTGCCCACGTCGTACTGTGCTCACCAGGTGAGGGGCTCAGACAACTCCCAGATAACTTTGGAGCGCTTCACAGGACCCCCTTTGTGTGTCCTTTGTCTGGCCTTTCTTACCAACCCTTCTGTCCGGCTGCCTCGGGCCTCCTCTTGGTAAACTTGGCGCCAGTTTCCCTGACCCTATGTGGTGCCTTCCTAGCGGGTGTAGCGAGGGGCTGCGCCACATAAAATGTCACAGCCTCCTGTTTCTAGCTGAGGGTCGTTTCCTGCCTCCACTACTTTCGGGGACCGGTCTCCCCCTTTGGCCTGACCCCTTCACGCAGGTGGATTCGGGCGTGCGGTGGCGACTCACCCGTCCGCACCCCTGAGATCCCTTCGTTCCTCGTTCCTGGAGCCTTCTCCGCTCCTCTTCCTTCCTTCTCCCTCTTCCAGGCCTGGGCCTCTGTTACTAGGCCCGCCTCCGGAGCAGAGCTCATGCAGAGCCCCTGCTCCCTGCCACTTCTGCTCAGACTTCTCTGCACTGAACTAAGATGGTGCCCACCTTTTATACTCCCTTCTCAATGCACCCAGGAACTGCTTCCTCCCTGCTCCTGCACTACAGGGTTCCCCTTCCTCAGTGTTCCCTCCCCCCACTCCAGCCAGGGACAGGGACTGTCGTGCCCATCTCAGGGGCATATTGGTCGCCCTGCCCCACGGCAATGTGGTGTAATGCATGCAGGTGTCGGGTCCTGATCCACACTACATCCTTACCTGAGAGTGAGATATCACACCTCTGGGTGAGGTGCAATACCTCTGTAGCAACCGAGCCCTCAGGGTGCTACAGTTCCATTTATCTTCAGCCTAGGTGACGTATTGTGATACAGGGCCGTGATTTTGGCTATAAAAGGGTCCCCTAGACCCCTACCGCAAGCTTTTTAAGAGAATCATATATGGCGTGCCAGGAGACTCTATGGAATGCTTTCTCAGCATCCAACGAGAGTATCTAATTACAAATTTTTAACTGCATCTAGCCCAGGAAATACTTTGTGCCTAGTAGCAGGGTCTGCTAGTCAGCGGATTATCCCGGCTGTTAAGCAAGCTACACCACCTGTAGTTTGGACACTTCATTTTTTCAAAGGAAATGCTTCGGGACCACGGGATACTCAGTGAAGAGCATCGGGAGGCACCCCAAGGCATAGGGGCTCGGACTGGCAGTAGGATGCCTTGCAGTGGACAGCCGAGCTCGATCCTTATAAAAGCTTTTTAACTGCAGCAGCTTTAGTGGACGCTACTGGAGCTGGAATTACGCGGCTGCTGGCATGAGACTTGCCCTCCAATAGATCCTTGTAAATGGATTTAAAGTGTATTTATTCAAATTAGAGAGACAATTTAAATTAAAAAGCTTAGAGCTGCCTCCACCACAGGGGGGCTCGCTCGACCCACCAGCGGACAGGCACCAGTATTGGGAGAGGGGGGCTGGCCGTCAGGGTTCACCGCGGCTCTGGCACAAACCCGGCGACACGGAGGTGGCACGGGCAGGAGCGGACTGAGCGTGTCGGCTTCTCACTTTTTGGATTTTAGAAGGGCATGACATGCCTATATCTGTGTCTCCCCCTCCTTTTACTCCTCCACCTCTTTTCTTTTCGCATGACTATATGTACTTGTCACTTTTCCATGTGTTAGTTATGTCTTCTGAGCAGTTTGTCAGCTTTTGGACACCTTTGAAGGTGTTTTCTATGTGTTTCTATGTGTTTTTGTTTGCCTGCCATTGGTTTTAACGGTGTTTGAAGGTGTTCGACGAACAGTTCGACGAACAGTTCGGCGAACACACGGGTGTTCGACGAACCGAACTCGAACACAACGGGGGTGGCTCAACACTAATAATCACACCAAATCACTCACACACAGGTGCGGACCCAGCAACCATTTCCGATCAGCCATACTCTTGTATCTGGACCCCATCCTCCTTAAGTTATTAAGAACACCTTGCCATACCAATGTAATAGATGAGGAAAACCATTCCTCTTCAGGTACCCCAGAAGAACGATTACTATTGAAAGCACAAAACTGAGGATGAAACCGATATGCCCCGAAAACAGGGACTTGCCAGTTGATTCATGACAATTATTTACAGCAAACTCAGCAAGGGGTAAATACGAAACCCACTCCTCCCGATTCTCAGACTCAAGGAACCTAAGATATGCCTCAAGATTTTGGTTCACTCGCTAACTTTGCCCATTAGATTGTGGATGAAAGGCAGATAAAAATGAAAAATGAATCACTAAACGAGTACAAAATGCTTTCCAAAATGTTATAGAAATTGAACCACTGGTCGGAAACAATATCAGAGTAATCCCATGAAATTTCACGATCTCCTTAATAAAAATTTGTGCCAAGGTCTTGGCGTTCGGTAATGCGGGAAGATCAATGAAATGAGCCCTATTGCTGAATCTATCCACTACCATCGATATTACTGTGTTACCTGCCGACACGGGTAGATCAGTGATGAAATCTACAGATAAATGAGTCCATGGTCAACAGGAAATCGCTAATGGTTGAAGAGCCCTGGACGACCAGTATGTGGAGTCTTAAAACGCACACAAGTACTGCAGTACTCCATAACGTCATGGTGCACCCCAGACCACCAAAACTGAGTAAGAAGTAGTGTTGAGCGAGCATGCTCGACACTGCTCGGTACTCGCCCGAGCTTCACGCTACTCGGGATGTTCGGCGAGCACCGAGCATTTCCGGGTTACTCGGGCGGGAGCTCAGGTCTCCGCCCTGCATGTTTGGCGCTCTTTACGAAGCCAATGAACATGCAGGGATTGCCAGCCAGTCACTGTAATGCCGCAGCCATGTTGTTTGTGGGCATTACAGTGATTGGCTGGCCGCACAGCGTCACCTCGAGTATTTAAAACCTAGCGCCGCCATCTTGGACACAGTCGCTCCGGATTAGACAGTGTAGGGACAGCGCTGCTGAGCTAGGGAGAGATTTATCCTGCGAAACAGTTAGTGTGGGGTCTGTAAAGGCTGCCAGATCAAACAAACAGTCCTACTCAGGACTAATATCCATCCCAGATATCAGGCAGGCAGGCTGTATAGGAGACGCAGTGGTTATACCAGCAAACACTGCATTACAGTCCTGTGTGCTGCTCCTGTTGCTGAAATTGCTGGACTTAGCTCCAGGACTCAGGGGACAGGAAAAATCCTTTTTTTTCATCTAAATCCTCTTTTTTTTTCCTCCTTCACACTGTACAAATACCCGTCTTATTAACCTTTTGGTGTCCCCCCCCCCACAAAAAAAGCATGTCTCTGATTTTTCAGACACAAATATATCTGTTGAAAATAGTCAGGTGTAGGCTAGAGAAACAGAAGTGTTGTTTTGCACTTCCACGGTTCAAACCTCTGTATTATCCACCTTTGGACCATTTGTATCTAAAAAAAAAAAAGTTTGAGTGTGTCGCTCACTGTTCAGCCGCAATTATATCTATTTAAAAAAGTCTGGTATGCCCCAGTAAACAATAACTGTGGTTTTGCCATCCCATGGTAAAAAATCTCTATTATTCAGGTTTTGGTATTTTTTCCGTAAAGAAAAACAGTAGTGTCTCCTGACTGTTGGGACACAAAAATATATCTGTTGAAAATAGTCTGGTGTAGACCCGAAAAATCCCAGTGTGGTTTTGCAGTTCCACCGGTCAAACTCTGTACTATCCAGTTTTGAGCCTTTGGTATCTAAAAAAACACAGTTTGAGTGTGTCGCTCACTGTTCAGCCGCAATTATATCTATTTAAAAAAGTCTGGTATACCTCAGTAAACAATAACTGTGGTTTTGCCATCCCACGGTAAAAAATCTCTATTATTCAGGTTTTGGTATATTTTCCGTAAAGAAAAACAGTAGTGTCTCCTGACTGTTGTGATACAAAAATATATCTGTTGAAAATAGTCTGGTGTAGGCCCGACAAATCCCAGTGTGGTTTTGCAGTTCCACGGGTCAAATCTCTGCAATATCCAGTTTTGGGCCTTTGGTATCTAAAGAACACAGTTTGAGGGTGCTGCTCACTGTTCAGCCGCAATTATATCTATTTAAAAAAGTCTGGTATACCCCAGTAAACAATAACTGTGGTTTTGCCATCCCATGGTAAAAAATCTCTATTATTCAGGTTTTGGTATATTTTCCGTAAAGAAAAACAGTAGTGACTCCTGACTGTTGGGACACAAAAATATATCTGTTGAAAATAGTCTGGTGTAGGCCCGACAAATCCCAGTGTGGTTTTGCAGTTCCACGGGTCAAATCTCTGTACTATCCAGTTTTGAGCCTTTGGTATCTAAAAAAACACAGTTTGAGTGTGTCGCTCACTGTTCAGCCGCAATTATATCTATTTAAAAAAGTCTGGTATACCCCAGTAAACAATAACTGTGGTTTTGCCATCCCACGGTAAAAAATCTCTATTATTCAGGTTTTGGTATATTTTCCGTAAAGAAAAACAGTAGTGTCTCCTGACTGATGCGACACAAAAATATATCTGTCGAAAATAGTCTGGTGTAGGACCGACAAATCCCAGTGTGGTTTTGCAGTTCCACGGGTCAAATCTCTGTACTATCCAGTTTTGGGCCTTTGGTATCTAAAAAAACACAGTTTGAGTCTGTCGCTCACTGTTCAGCCGCAATTATATCTATTTAAAAAAGTCTGGTATACCCCAGTAATCAATAACTGTGGTTTTGCCATCCCACGGTAAAAAATCTCAATTATTCAGGTTTTGGTATATTTTCCGTAAAGAAAAACAGTAGTGTCTCCTGACTGTTGTGACATAAAAATATATCTGTCGAAAATAGTCTGGTGTAGGCCCGACAAATCCCAGTGTGGTTTTGGAGTTCCACGGGTCAAATCTCTGTACTATCCAGTTTTGGGCCTTTGGTATCGAAAAAAACACAGTTTCAGAGTGTCGCTCACTGTTCAGCCGGAATTATATCTATTTAAAAAAGTCTGGTATACCTCAGTAAACAATAACTGTGGTTTTGCCATCCCACGGTAAAAAATCTCTATTATTCAGGTTTTGGTATATTTTCCGTAAAGAAAAACAGTAGTGTCTCCTGACTGTTGTGACACAAAAATATATCTGTTGAAAATAGTCTGGTGTAGGCCCGACAAATCCCAGTGTGGTTTTGCAGTTCCACGGGTCAAATCTCTGTACTATCCAGTTTTGGGCCTTTGGTATCTAAAAAAACACAGTTTGAGTGTGTCGCTCACTGTTCAGCCGCAATTATATCTATTTAAAAAAGTCTGGTATACCCCAGTAAACAATAATTGTGGTTTTGCGATCCCACGGTAAAAAATCTCTATTATTCAGGTTTTGATATATTTTCCGTAAAGAAAAACAGTAGTGTCTCCTGACTGTTGTGACACAAAAATATATCTGTTGAAAATAGTCTGGTGTAGGCCCGACAAATCCCAGTGTGGTTTTGCAGTTCCACGGGTCAAATCTCTGTACTATCCAGTTTTGGGCCTTTGGTATCTAAAAAAACACAGTTTGAGTGTGTCGCTCACGGTTCAGTCGCAATTATATATATTTTAAAAAGTCTGGTATACCCCAGTAAACAATAACTGTGGTTTTGCCATCCCACGGTAAAAAATCTCTATTATTCAGGTTTTCGTATATTTTCCATAAAGAAAAACAGTAGTGTCTCCTGACTGTTGAGACACAAAAATATATCTGTTGAAAATAGTCTGGTGTAGGCCCGACAATTCCCCGTGTGGTTTAGCCGTTCCATGGGTCAAATCTCTGTACTATCCAGTTTTGGGCCTTTGGTATCTAAAAAAACACAGTTTGAGAGTGTCGCTCACTGTTCAGCCACAATTATATCTATTTAAAAAAGTCTGGTATACCTCAGTAAACAATAACTGTGGTTTTGCCATCCCACGGTAAAAATTCTCTATTATTCAGGTTTTGGTATATTTTCCGTAAAGAAAAACAGTAGTGTCTCCTGACTGTTGTGATACAAAAATATATCTGTTGAAAATAGTCTGGTGTAGGCCCGACAAATCCCAGTGTGGTTTTGCAGTTCCACCGGTCAAACTCTGTACTATCCAGTTTTGAGCCTTTGGTATCTAAAAAAACACAGTTTGAGTGTGTCGCTCACTGTTCAGCCGCAATTATATCTATTTAAAAAAGTCTGGTATACCTCAGTAAACAATAACTGTGGTTTTGCCATCCCACGGTAAAAAATCTCTATTATTCAGGTTTTGGTATATTTTCCGTAAAGAAAAACAGTAGTGTCTCCTGACTGTTGTGATACAAAAATATATCTGTTGAAAATAGTCTGGTGTAGGCCCGACAAATCCCAGTGTGGTTTTGGAGTTCCACGTGTCAAATCTCTGTACTATCCAGTTTTGGGCCTTTGGTATCGAAAAAAACACAGTTTCAGAGTGTCGCTCACTGTTCAGCCGGAATTATATCTATTTAAAAAAGTCTGGTATACTTCAGTAAACAATAACTGTGGTTTTGCCATCCCACGGTAAAAAATCTCTATTATTCAGGTTTTGGTATATTTTCCGTAAAGAAAAACAGTAGTGTCTCCTGACTGTTGTGACACAAAAATATATCTGTTGAAAATAGTCTGGTGTAGGCCCGACAAATCCCAGTGTGGTTTTGCAGTTCCACGGGTCAAATCTCTGTACTATCCAGTTTTGGGCCTTTGGTATCTAAAAAAACACAGTTTCAGTGTGTCGCTCACTGTTCAGCCGCAATTATATCTATTTAAAAAAGTCTGGTATACCCCAGTAAACAATAATTGTGGTTTTGCGATCCCACGGTAAAAAATCTCTATTATTCAGGTTTTGATATATTTTCCGTAAAGAAAAACAGTAGTGTCTCCTGACTGTTGTGACACAAAAATATATCTGTTGAAAATAGTCTGGTGTAGGCCCGACAAATCCCAGTGTGGTTTTGCAGTTCCACGGGTCAAATCTCTGTACTATCCAGTTTTGGGCCTTTGGTATCTAAAAAAACACAGTTTGAGTGTGTCGCTCACGGTTCAGTCGCAATTATATATATTTTAAAAAGTCTGGTATACCCCAGTAAACAATAACTGTGGTTTTGCCATCCCACGGTAAAAAATCTCTATTATTCAGGTTTTCGTATATTTTCCATAAAGAAAAACAGTAGTGTCTCCTGACTGTTGAGACACAAAAATATATCTGTTGAAAATAGTCTGGTGTAGGCCCGACAATTCCCCGTGTGGTTTAGCAGTTCCATGGGTCAAATCTCTGTACTATCCAGTTTTGGGCCTTTGGTATCTAAAAAAACACAGTTTGAGAGTGTCGCTCACTGTTCAGCCGCAATTATATCTATTTAAAAAAGTCTGGTATACCTCAGTAAACAATAACTGTGGTTTTGCCATCCCACGGTAAAAATTATCTATTATTCAGGTTTTGGTATATTTTCCGTAAAGAAAAACAGTAGTGTCTCCTGACTGTTGTGATACAAAAATATATCTGTTGAAAATAGTCTGGTGTAGGCCCGACAAATCCCAGTGTGGTTTTGCAGTTCCACCGGTCAAACTCTGTACTATCCAGTTTTGAGCCTTTGGTATCTAAAAAAACACAGTTTGAGTGTGTCGCTCACTGTTCAGCCGCAATTATATCTATTTAAAAAAGTCTGGTATACCTCAGTAAACAATAACTGTGGTTTTGCCATCCCACGGTAAAAAATCTCTATTATTCAGGTTTTGGTATATTTTCCGTAAAGAAAAACAGTAGTGTCTCCTGACTGTTGTGACACAAAAATATATCTGTTGAAAATAGTCTGGTGTAGGCCCGACAAATCCCAGTGTGGTTTTGCAGTTCCACGGGTCAAATCTCTGCAATATCCAGTTTTGGGCCTTTGGTATCTAAAGAACACAGTTTGAGGGTGCTGCTCACTGTTCAGCCGCAATTATATCTATTTAAAAAAGTCTGGTATACCCCAGTAAACAATAACTGTGGTTTTGCCATCCCATGGTAAAAAATCTCTATTATTCAGGTTTTGGTATATTTTCCGTAAAGAAAAACAGTAGTGACTCCTGACTGTTGGGACACAAAAATATATCTGTTGAAAATAGTCTGGTGTAGGCCCGACAAATCCCAGTGTGGTTTTGGAGTTCCACGGGTCAAATCTCTGTACTATCCAGTTTTGGGCCTTTGGTATCTAAAAAAACACAGTTTGAGTGTGTCGCTCACGGTTCAGTCGCAATTATATATATTTTAAAAAGTCTGGTATACCCCAGTAAACAATAACTGTGGTTTTGCCATCCCACGGTAAAAAATCTCTATTATTCAGGTTTTCGTATATTTTCCATAAAGAAAAACAGTAGTGTCTCCTGACTGTTGAGACACAAAAATATATCTGTTGAAAATAGTCTGGTGTAGGCCCGACAATTCCCCGTGTGGTTTAGCCGTTCCATGGGTCAAATCTCTGTACTATCCAGTTTTGGGCCTTTGGTATCTAAAAAAACACAGTTTGAGAGTGTCGCTCACTGTTCAGCCACAATTATATCTATTTAAAAAAGTCTGGTATACCTCAGTAAACAATAACTGTGGTTTTGCCATCCCACGGTAAAAATTCTCTATTATTCAGGTTTTGGTATATTTTCCGTAAAGAAAAACAGTAGTGTCTCCTGACTGTTGTGATACAAAAATATATCTGTTGAAAATAGTCTGGTGTAGGCCCGACAAATCCCAGTGTGGTTTTGCAGTTCCACCGGTCAAACTCTGTACTATCCAGTTTTGAGCCTTTGGTATCTAAAAAAACACAGTTTGAGTGTGTCGCTCACTGTTCAGCCGCAATTATATCTATTTAAAAAAGTCTGGTATACCTCAGTAAACAATAACTGTGGTTTTGCCATCCCACGGTAAAAAATCTCTATTATTCAGGTTTTGGTATATTTTCCGTAAAGAAAAACAGTAGTGTCTCCTGACTGTTGTGATACAAAAATATATCTGTTGAAAATAGTCTGGTGTAGGCCCGACAAATCCCAGTGTGGTTTTGGAGTTCCACGTGTCAAATCTCTGTACTATCCAGTTTTGGGCCTTTGGTATCGAAAAAAACACAGTTTCAGAGTGTCGCTCACTGTTCAGCCGGAATTATATCTATTTAAAAAAGTCTGGTATACTTCAGTAAACAATAACTGTGGTTTTGCCATCCCACGGTAAAAAATCTCTATTATTCAGGTTTTGGTATATTTTCCGTAAAGAAAAACAGTAGTGTCTCCTGACTGTTGTGACACAAAAATATATCTGTTGAAAATAGTCTGGTGTAGGCCCGACAAATCCCAGTGTGGTTTTGCAGTTCCACGGGTCAAATCTCTGTACTATCCAGTTTTGGGCCTTTGGTATCTAAAAAAACACAGTTTCAGTGTGTCGCTCACTGTTCAGCCGCAATTATATCTATTTAAAAAAGTCTGGTATACCCCAGTAAACAATAATTGTGGTTTTGCGATCCCACGGTAAAAAATCTCTATTATTCAGGTTTTGATATATTTTCCGTAAAGAAAAACAGTAGTGTCTCCTGACTGTTGTGACACAAAAATATATCTGTTGAAAATAGTCTGGTGTAGGCCCGACAAATCCCAGTGTGGTTTTGCAGTTCCACGGGTCAAATCTCTGTACTATCCAGTTTTGGGCCTTTGGTATCTAAAAAAACACAGTTTGAGTGTGTCGCTCACGGTTCAGTCGCAATTATATATATTTTAAAAAGTCTGGTATACCCCAGTAAACAATAACTGTGGTTTTGCCATCCCACGGTAAAAAATCTCTATTATTCAGGTTTTCGTATATTTTCCATAAAGAAAAACAGTAGTGTCTCCTGACTGTTGAGACACAAAAATATATCTGTTGAAAATAGTCTGGTGTAGGCCCGACAATTCCCCGTGTGGTTTAGCAGTTCCATGGGTCAAATCTCTGTACTATCCAGTTTTGGGCCTTTGGTATCTAAAAAAACACAGTTTGAGAGTGTCGCTCACTGTTCAGCCGCAATTATATCTATTTAAAAAAGTCTGGTATACCTCAGTAAACAATAACTGTGGTTTTGCCATCCCACGGTAAAAATTATCTATTATTCAGGTTTTGGTATATTTTCCGTAAAGAAAAACAGTAGTGTCTCCTGACTGTTGTGATACAAAAATATATCTGTTGAAAATAGTCTGGTGTAGGCCCGACAAATCCCAGTGTGGTTTTGCAGTTCCACCGGTCAAACTCTGTACTATCCAGTTTTGAGCCTTTGGTATCTAAAAAAACACAGTTTGAGTGTGTCGCTCACTGTTCAGCCGCAATTATATCTATTTAAAAAAGTCTGGTATACCTCAGTAAACAATAACTGTGGTTTTGCCATCCCACGGTAAAAAATCTCTATTATTCAGGTTTTGGTATATTTTCCGTAAAGAAAAACAGTAGTGTCTCCTGACTGTTGTGACACAAAAATATATCTGTTGAAAATAGTCTGGTGTAGGCCCGACAAATCCCAGTGTGGTTTTGCAGTTCCACGGGTCAAATCTCTGCAATATCCAGTTTTGGGCCTTTGGTATCTAAAGAACACAGTTTGAGGGTGCTGCTCACTGTTCAGCCGCAATTATATCTATTTAAAAAAGTCTGGTATACCCCAGTAAACAATAACTGTGGTTTTGCCATCCCATGGTAAAAAATCTCTATTATTCAGGTTTTGGTATATTTTCCGTAAAGAAAAACAGTAGTGACTCCTGACTGTTGGGACACAAAAATATATCTGTTGAAAATAGTCTGGTGTAGGCCCGACAAATCCCAGTGTGGTTTTGGAGTTCCACGGGTCAAATCTCTGTACTATCCAGTTTTGGGCCTTTGGTATCTAAAAAAACACAGTTTGAGTGTGTCGCTCACTGTTCAGCCGCAATTATATCTATTTAAAAAAGTCTGGTATACCCCAGTAAACAATAATTGTGGTTTTGCGATCCCACGGTAAAAAATCTCTATTATTCAGGTTTTGATATATTTTCCGTAAAGAAAAACAGTAGTGTCTCCTGACTGTTGTGACACAAAAATATATCTGTTGAAAATAGTCTGGTGTAGGCCCGACAAATCCCAGTGTGGTTTTGCAGTTCCACGGGTCAAATCTCTGTACTATCCAGTTTTGGGCCTTTGGTATCTAAAAAAACACAGTTTGAGTGTGTCGCTCACGGTTCAGTCGCAATTATATATATTTTAAAAAGTCTGGTATACCCCAGTAAACAATAACTGTGGTTTTGCCATCCCACGGTAAAAAATCTCTATTATTCAGGTTTTCGTATATTTTCCATAAAGAAAAACAGTAGTGTCTCCTGACTGTTGAGACACAAAAATATATCTGTTGAAAATAGTCTGGTGTAGGCCCGACAAATCCCAGTGTGGTTTAGCAGTTCCATGGGTCAAATCTCTGTACTATCCAGTTTTGGGCCTTTGGTATCTAAAAAAACACAGTTTGAGAGTGTCGCTCACTGTTCAGCCGCAATTATATCTATTTAAAAAAGTCTGGTATACCTCAGTAAACAATAACTGTGGTTTTGCCATCCCACGGTAAAAATTCTCTATTATTCAGGTTTTGGTATATTTTCCGTAAAGAAAAACAGTAGTGTCTCCTGACTGTTGTGATACAAAAATATATCTGTTGAAAATAGTCTGGTGTAGGCCCGACAAATCCCAGTGTGGTTTTGCAGTTCCACCGGTCAAACTCTGTACTATCCAGTTTTGAGCCTTTGGTATCTAAAAAAACACAGTTTGAGTGTGTCGCTCACTGTTCAGCCGCAATTATATCTATTTAAAAAAGTCTGGTATACCCCAGTAAACAATAACTGTGGTTTTGCCATCCCACGGTAAAAAATCTCTATTATTCAGGTTTTGGTATATTTTCCGTAAAGAAAAACAGTAGTGTCTCCTGACTGATGTGACACAAAAATATATCTGTCGAAAATAGTCTGGTGTAGGACCGACAAATCCCAGTGTGGTTTTGCAGTTCCACGGGTCAAATCTCTGTACTATCCAGTTTTGGGCCCTTGGTATCTAAAAAAACACAGTTTGAGTGTGTCGCTCACTGTTCAGCCGCAATTATATCTATTTAAAAAAGTCTGGTATACCCCAGTAATTAATAACTGTGGTTTTGCCATCCCACGGTAAAAAATCTCAATTATTCAGGTTTTGGTATATTTTCCGTAAAGAAAAACAGTAGTGTCTCCTGACTGTTGTGACATAAAAATATATCTGTCGAAAATAGTCTGGTGTAGGCCCGACAAATCCCAGTGTGGTTTTGGAGTTCCACGGGTCAAATCTCTGTACTATCCAGTTTTGGGCCTTTGGTATCGAAAAAAACACAGTTTGAGAGTGTCGCTCACTGTTCAGCCGGAATTATATCTATTTAAAAAAGTCTGGTATACCTCAGTAAACAATAACTGTGGTTTTGCCATCCCACGGTAAAAAATCTCTATTATTCAGGTTTTGGTATATTTTCCGTAAAGAAAAACAGTAGTGTCTCCTGACTGTTGTGACACAAAAATATATCTGTCGAAAATAGTCTCGTGTAGGCCCGACAAATCCCAGTGTGGTTTTGCAGTTCCACGGGTCAAATCTCTGTACTATCCAGTTTTGGGCCTTTGGTATCTAAAAAAACACAGTTTGAGTGTGTCGCTCACTGTTCAGCCGCAATTATATCTACTTAACAAAAGTCTGGTATACCCCAGTAAACAATAATTGTGGTTTTGCGATCCCACGGTAAAAAATCTCTATTATTCAGGTTTTGGTATATTTTCCGTAAAGAAAAACAGTAGTGTCTCCTGACTGTTGTGACACAAAAATATATCTGTTGAAAATAGTCTGGTGTAGGCCCGACAAATCCCAGTGTGGTTTTGCAGTTCCACGGGTCAAATCTCTGTACTATCCAGTTTTGGGCCTTTGGTATCTAAAAAAACACAGTTTGAGTGTGTCGCTCACGGTTCAGTCGCAATTATATATATTTTAAAAAGTCTGGTATACCCCAGTAAATAATAACTGTGGTTTTGCCATCCCACGGTAAAAAATCTCTATTATTCAGGTTTTGGTATATTTTCCATAAAGAAAAACAGTAGTGTCTCCTGACTGTTGAGACACAAAAATATATCTGTTGAAAATAGTCTGGTGTAGGCCCGACAAATCCCAGTGTGGTTTAGCAGTTCCATGGGTCAAATCTCTGTACTAACCAGTTTTGGGCCTTTGGTATCTAAAAAAACATAGTTTGAGAGTGTCGCTCACTGTTCAGCCGCAATTATATCTATTTAAAAAAGTCTGGTATACCTCAGTAAACAATAACTGTGGTTTTGCCATCCCACGGTAAAAAATCTCTATTATTCAGGTTTTAGTATATTTTCCGTAAAGAAAAACTGTAGTGTCTGCTGACTGTTGTGAAACAAAAATATATCTGTTGAAAATAGTCTGGTGTAGGCCCAACAAATCCCAGTGTGGTTTTGCAGTTCCACGCGTCAAGTCTCTGTACTATCCAGTTTTGGGCCTTTGGTATCTAAAAATACACAGTTTGAGTGTGTCGCTCACTGTTCAGCCGCAATTATATCTATTTAAAAAAGTCTGTTATACCCCAGTAAACAATAACTGTGGTTTTGCCATCCCACGGTAAAAATTCTCTATTATTCAGGTTTTGGTATATTTTCCGTAAAGAAAAACAGTAGTGTCTCCTGACTGTTGTGATACAAAAATATATCTATTGAAAATAGTCTGGTGTAGGCCCGACAAATCCCAGTGTGGTTTTGCAGTTCCACGGGTCAAATCTCTGCACTATCCAGTTTTGGGCCTTTGGTATCTAAAAAAACACAGTTTGAGGGTGCTGCTCACTGTTCAGCCGCAATTATATCTATTTAAAAAAGTCTGGTATACCCCAGTAAACAATAACTGTGGTTTTGCCATCCCACGGTAAAAAATCTCTATTATTCAGGTTTTGGTATATTTTCCGTAAAGAAAAACAGTAGTGACTCCTGACTGTTGGGACACAAAAATATATCTGTTGAAAATAGTCTGGTGTAGGCCCGACAAATCCCAGTGTGGTTTTGCAGTTCCACGGGTCAAATCTCTGTACTATCCAGTTTTGAGCCTTTGGTATCTAAAAAAACACAGTTTGAGTGTGTCGCTCACTGTTCAGCCGCAATTATATCTATTTTAAAAAGTCTGGTATACCCCAGTAAACAATAACTGTGGTTTTGCCATCCCACTGTAAAAAATCTCTATTATTGAGGTTTTGGTATATTTTCCGTAAAGAAAAACAGTAGTGTCTCCTGATTGTTGTGACATAAAAATATATCTCTTGAAAAAAGTCTGGTGCAGGCCCGACAAATCCCAGTGTGGTTTTGGAGTTCCACGGGTCAAATCTCTGTACTATCCAGTTTTGGGCCTTTGGTATCGAAAAAAACACAGTTTGAGAGTGTCGCTCACTGTTCAGCCGGAATTATATCTATTTAAAAAAGTCTGGTATACCTCAGTAAACAATAACTGTGGTTTTACCATCCCACGGTAAAAAAATCTCTATTATTCAGGTTTTGGTATATTTTCCGTAAAGAAAAACAGTAGTGTCTCCTGACTGTTGTGACACAAAAATATATCTGTTGAAAATAGTCTGGTATAGGCCCGACAAATCCCAGTGTGGTTTTGCAGTTCCATGGGTCAAATCTCTGTACTATCCAGTTTTGGGCCTTTGGTATCTAAAAATACACAGTTTGAGTGTGTCGCTCACTGTTCAGCCGCAATTATATCTATTTAAAAAAGTCTGGTATACCCCAGTAAACAATAACTGTGGTTTTGCCATCCCACGGTAAAAAATCTCTATTATTCAGCTTTTGGTATATTTTCCGTAAAGAAAAACAGTAGTGTCTCCTGACTGTTGTGACACAAAAATATATCTGTTGAAAATAGTCTGGTGTAGGCCCGACAAATCCCAGTGTGGTTTTGCAGTTCCACGGGTCAAATCTCTGTACTATCCAGTTTTGGGCCTTTGGTATCTAAAAAAACACAGTTTGAGTGTGTCGCTCACTGTTCAGCCGCAATTATATCTATTTAAAAAAGTCTGGTATACCCCAGTAAACAATAATTGTGGTTTTGCGATCCCACGGTAAAAAATCTCTATTATTCAGGTTTTGGTATATTTTCCGTAAAGAAAAACAGTAGTGTCTCCTGACTGTTGTGACACAAAAATATATCTGTTGAAAATAGTCTGGTGTAGGTCCGACAAATCCCAGTGTGGTTTTGCAGTTCCACGGGTCAAATCTCTGTACTATCCAGTTTTGGGCCTTTGGTATCTAAAAAAACACAGTTTGAGTGTGTCGCTTATGGTTCAGTCGCAATTATATATATTTTAAAAAGTCTGGTATACCCCAGTAAACAATAACTGTGGTTTTGCCATCCCACGGTAAAAAATCTCTATTATTCAGGTTTTGGTATATTTTCCATAAAGAAAAACAGTAGTGTCTCCTGACTGTTGAGACACAAAAATATATCTGTTGAAAATAGTCTGGTGTAGGCCCGACAAATCCCAGTGTGGTTTTGCAGTTCCATGGGTCAAATCTCTGTACTATCCAGTTTTGGGCCTTTGGTATCTAAAAAAACACAGTTTGAGAGTGTCGCTCACTGTTCAGCCGCAATTATATCTATTTAAAAAAGTCTGGTATACCTCAGTAAACAATAACTGTGGTTTTGCCATCCCACGGTAAAAAATCTCTATTATTCAGGTTTTAGTATATTTTCCGTAAAGAAAAACTGTAGTGTCTCCTGACTGTTGTGAAACAAAAATATATCTGTTGAAAATAGTCTGGTGTAGGCCCAACAAATCCCAGTGTGGTTTTGCAGTTCCACGCGTCAAATCTCTGTACTATCCAGTTTTGGGCCTTTGGTATCTAAAAATACACAGTTTGAGTGTGTCGCTCACTGTTCAGCCGCAATTATATCTATTTAAAAAAGTCTGTTATAACCCAGTAAACAATAACTGTGGTTTTGCCATCCCACGGTAAAAATTCTCTATTATTCAGGTTTTGGTATATTTTCCGTAAAGAAAAACAGTAGTGTCTCCTGACTGTTGTGATACAAAAATATATCTGTTGAAAATAGTCTGGTGTAGGCCCGACAAATCCCAGTGTGGTTTTGCAGTTCCACGGATCAAATCTCTGCACTATCCAGTTTTGGGCCTTTGGTATCTAAAAAAACACAGTTTGAGGGTGCTGCTCACTGTTCAGCCGCAATTATATCTATTTAAAAAAGTCTGGTATACCCCAGTAAACAATAACTGTGGTTTTGCCATCCCACGGTAAAAAATCTCTATTATTCAGGTTTTGGTATATTTTCCGTAAAGAAAAACAGTAGTGTCTCCTGACTGTTGTGACACAAAAATATATCTGTTGAAAATAGTCTGGTATAGGCCCGACAAATCCCAGTGTGGTTTTGCAGTTCCACGGGTCAAATCTCTGTACTATCCAGTTTTGGGCCTTTGGTATCTAAAAATACACAGTTTGAGTGTGTCGCTCACTGTTCAGCCGCAATTATATCTATTTAAAAAAGTCTGGTATACCCCAGTAAACAATAACTGTGGTTTTGCCATCCCACGGTAAAAAATCTCTATTATTCAGGTTTTGGTATATTTTCCGTAAAGAAAAACAGTAGTGTCTCCTGACTGTTGTGACACAAAAATATATCTGTTGAAAATAGTCTGGTGTAGGCCCGACAAATCCCAGTGTGGTTTTGCAGTTCCACGGGTCAAATCTCTGTACTATCCAGTTTTGGGCCTTTGGTATCTAAAAAAACACAGTTTGAGTGTGTCGCTCACTGTTCAGCCGCAATTATATCTATTTAAAAAAGTCTGGTATACCCCAGTAAACAATAATTGTGGTTTTGCGATCCCACGGTAAAAAATCTCTATTATTCAGGTTTTGGTATATTTTCCGTAAAGAAAAACAGTAGTGTCTCCTGACTGTTGTGACACAAAAATATATCTGTTGAAAATAGTCTGGTGTAGGCCCGACAAATCCCAGTGTGGTTTTGCAGTTCCACGGGTCAAATCTCTGCACTATCCAGTTTTGGGCCTTTGGTATCTAAAAAAACACAGTTTGAGGGTGCTGCTCACTGTTCAGCCGCAATTATATCTATTTAAAAAAGTCTGGTATACCCCAGTAAACAATAACTGTGGTTTTGCCATCCCACGGTAAAAAATCTCTATTATTCAGGTTTTGGTATATTTTCCGTAAAGAAAAACAGTAGTGACTCCTGACTGTTGGGACACAAAAATATATCTGTTGAAAATAGTCTGGTGTAGGCCCGACAAATCCCAGTGTGGTTTTGCAGTTCCACGGGTCAAATCTCTGTACTATCCAGTTTTGAGCCTTTGGTATCTAAAAAAACACAGTTTGAGTGTGTCGCTCACTGTTCAGCCGCAATTATATCTATTTTAAAAAGTCTGGTATACCCCAGTAAACAATAACTGTGGTTTTGCCATCCCACGGTAAAAAATCTCTATTATTGAGGTTTTGGTATATTTTCCGTAAAGAAAAACAGTAGTGTCTCCTGATTGTTGTGACATAAAAATATATCTCTTGAAAAAAGTCTGGTGCAGGCCCGACAAATCCCAGTGTGGTTTTGGAGTTCCACGGGTCAAATCTCTGTACTATCCAGTTTTGGGCCTTTGGTATCGAAAAAAACACAGTTTGAGAGTGTCGCTCACTGTTCAGCCGGAATTATATCTATTTAAAAAAGTCTGGTATACCTCAGTAAACAATAACTGTGGTTTTACCATCCCACGGTAAAAAAATCTCTATTATTCAGGTTTTGGTATATTTTCCGTAAAGAAAAACAGTAGTGTCTCCTGACTGTTGTGACACAAAAATATATCTGTTGAAAATAGTCTGGTATAGGCCCGACAAATCCCAGTGTGGTTTTGCAGTTCCATGGGTCAAATCTCTGTACTATCCAGTTTTGGGCCTTTGGTATATAAAAATACACAGTTTGAGTGTGTCGCTCACTGTTCAGCCGCAATTATATCTATTTAAAAAAGTCTGGTATACCCCAGTAAACAATAACTGTGGTTTTGCCATCCCACGGTAAAAAATCTCTATTATTCAGGTTTTGGTATATTTTCCGTAAAGAAAAACAGTAGTGTCTCCTGACTGTTGTGACACAAAAATATATCTGTTGAAAATAGTCTGGTGTAGGCCCGACAAATCCCAGTGTGGTTTTGCAGTTCCACGGGTCAAATCTCTGTACTATCCAGTTTTGGGCCTTTGGTATCTAAAAAAACACAGTTTGAGTGTGTCGCTCACTGTTCAGCCGCAATTATATCTATTTAAAAAAGTCTGGTATACCCCAGTAAACAATAATTGTGGTTTTGCGATCCCACGGTAAAAAATCTCTATTATTCAGGTTTTGGTATATTTTCCGTAAAGAAAAACAGTAGTGTCTCCTGACTGTTGTGACACAAAAATATATCTGTTGAAAATAGTCTGGTGTAGGTCCGACAAATCCCAGTGTGGTTTTGCAGTTCCACGGGTCAAATCTCTGTACTATCCAGTTTTGGGCCTTTGGTATCTAAAAAAACACAGTTTGAGTGTGTCGCTTATGGTTCAGTCGCAATTATATATATTTTAAAAAGTCTGGTATACCCCAGTAAACAATAACTGTGGTTTTGCCATCCCACGGTAAAAAATCTCTATTATTCAGGTTTTGGTATATTTTCCATAAAGAAAAACAGTAGTGTCTCCTGACTGTTGAGACACAAAAATATATCTGTTGAAAATAGTCTGGTGTAGGCCCGACAAATCCCAGTGTGGTTTTGCAGTTCCATGGGTCAAATCTCTGTACTATCCAGTTTTGGGCCTTTGGTATCTAAAAAAACACAGTTTGAGAGTGTCGCTCACTGTTCAGCCGCAATTATATCTATTTAAAAAAGTCTGGTATACCTCAGTAAACAATAACTGTGGTTTTGCCATCCCACGGTAAAAAATCTCTATTATTCAGGTTTTAGTATATTTTCCGTAAAGAAAAACTGTAGTGTCTCCTGACTGTTGTGAAACAAAAATATATCTGTTGAAAATAGTCTGGTGTAGGCCCAACAAATCCCAGTGTGGTTTTGCAGTTCCACGCGTCAAATCTCTGTACTATCCAGTTTTGGGCCTTTGGTATCTAAAAATACACAGTTTGAGTGTGTCGCTCACTGTTCAGCCGCAATTATATCTATTTAAAAAAGTCTGTTATAACCCAGTAAACAATAACTGTGGTTTTGCCATCCCACGGTAAAAATTCTCTATTATTCAGGTTTTGGTATATTTTCCGTAAAGAAAAACAGTAGTGTCTCCTGACTGTTGTGATACAAAAATATATCTGTTGAAAATAGTCTGGTGTAGGCCCGACAAATCCCAGTGTGGTTTTGCAGTTCCACGGATCAAATCTCTGCACTATCCAGTTTTGGGCCTTTGGTATCTAAAAAAACACAGTTTGAGGGTGCTGCTCACTGTTCAGCCGCAATTATATCTATTTAAAAAAGTCTGGTATACCCCAGTAAACAATAACTGTGGTTTTGCCATCCCACGGTAAAAAATCTCTATTATTCAGGTTTTGGTATATTTTCCGTAAAGAAAAACAGTAGTGTCTCCTGACTGTTGTGACACAAAAATATATCTGTTGAAAATAGTCTGGTATAGGCCCGACAAATCCCAGTGTGGTTTTGCAGTTCCACGGGTCAAATCTCTGTACTATCCAGTTTTGGGCCTTTGGTATCTAAAAATACACAGTTTGAGTGTGTCGCTCACTGTTCAGCCGCAATTATATCTATTTAAAAAAGTCTGGTATACCCCAGTAAACAATAACTGTGGTTTTGCCATCCCACGGTAAAAAATCTCTATTATTCAGGTTTTGGTATATTTTCCGTAAAGAAAAACAGTAGTGTCTCCTGACTGTTGTGACACAAAAATATATCTGTTGAAAATAGTCTGGTGTAGGCCCGACAAATTCCAGTGTGGTTTTGCAGTTCCACGGGTCAAATCTCTGTACTATCCAGTTTTGGGCCTTTGGTATCTAAAAAAACACAGTTTGAGTGTGTCGCTCACTGTTCAGCCGCAATTATATCTATTTAAAAAAGTCTGGTATACCCCAGTAAACAATAATTGTGGTTTTGCGATCCCACGGTAAAAAATCTCTATTATTCAGGTTTTGGTATATTTTCCGTAAAGAAAAACAGTAGTGTCTCCTGACTGTTGTGACACAAAAATATATCTGTTGAAAATAGTCTGGTGTAGGCCCGACAAATCCCAGTGTGGTTTTGCAGTTCCACGGGTCAAATCTCTGTACTATCCAGTTTTGGGCCTTTGGTATCTAAAAAAACACAGTTTGAGTGTGTCGCTCACGGTTCAGTCGCAATTATATATATTTTAAAAAGTCTGGTATACCCCAGTAAACAATAACTGTGGTTTTGCCATCCCACGGTAAAAAATCTCTATTATTCAGGTTTTGGTATATTTTCCATAAAGAAAAACAGTAGTGTCTCCTGACTGTTGAGACACAAAAATATATCTGTTGAAAATAGTCTGGTGTAGGCCCGACAAATCCCAGTGTGGTTTAGCAGTTCCATGGGTCAAATCTCTGTACTATCCAGTTTTGGGCCTTTGGTATCTAAAAAAACACAGTTTGAGAGTGTCGCTCACTGTTCAGCCGCAATTATATCTATTTAAAAAAGTCTGGTATACCTCAGTAAACAATAACTGTGGTTTTGCCATCCCACGGTAAAAAATCTCTATTATTCAGGTTTTGGTATATTTTCCGTAAAGAAAAACAGTAGTGTCTCCTGACTGTTGTGCCACAAAAATATATCTGTTGAAAATAGTCTGGTGTAGGTCCGACAAATCCCAGTGTGGTTTTGCAGTTCCACGGGTCAAATCTCTGTACTATCCAGTTTTGGGCCTTTGGTATCTAAAAAAACACAGTTTGAGTGTGTCGCTCACTGTTCAGTCGCAATTATATATATTTTAAAAAGTCTGGTATACCCCAGTAAACAATAACTATGGTTTTGCCATCCCACGGTAAAAAATCTCTATTATTCAGGTTTTGGTATATTTTCCATAAAGAAAAACAGTAGTGTCTCCTGACTGTTGAGACACAAAAATATATCTGTTGAAAATAGTCTGGTGTAGGCCCGACAAATCCCAGTGTGGTTTTGCAGTTCCATGGGTCAAATCTCTGTACTATCCAGTTTTGGGCCTTTGGTATCTAAAAAAACACAGTTTGAGTGTGTCGCTCACTGTTCAGCCGCAATTATATCTATTATAAAAAGTATGGTATACCCCAGTAAACAATAACTGTGGTTTTGCCATCCCACGGTAAAAAATCTCTATTATTCAGGTTTTGGTATATTTTCCATAAAGAAAAACAATAGTGTCTCCTGACTGTTGTGACACAAAAATATATCTGTTGAAAATAGTCTGGTGTAGGCCCGTCAAATCCCAGTGTGGTTTTGCAGTTCCACGGGTCAAATCTCTGTACTATCCAGTTTTGGGTCTTTGGTATCTAAAAAAACACAGTTTGAGTGTGTCGCTCACTGTTCAGCCGCAATTATATCTATTTTAAAAAGTCTGGTATACCCCAGTAAACAATAACTATGGTTTTGCCATCCCACGGTTAAAAATCTCTATTATTCAGGTTTTGGTATATTTTCCGTAAAGAAAAACAGTAGTGTCTCCTGACTGTTGTGACACAAAAATATATCTGTTGAAAATAGTCTGGTGTAGGCCTGACAAATCCCAGTGTGCTTTTACAGTTCCACGGGTCAAATCTCTGTACTATTGAGTTTTGGGCCTTTGGTATCTAAAAAAACACAGTTTGAGTGTGTCGCTCACTGTTCAGCCGCAATTATATCTATTTTAAAAAGTCTGGTATACCCCAGTAAACAATAACTGTGGTTTTGCCATCCCACGGTAAAAAATCTCTATTATTCAGGTTTTGGTATATTTTCCATAAAGAAAAACAGTAGTGTCTCCTGACTGTTGTGACACAAAAATATATCTGTTGAAA
Source organism: Phyllobates terribilis (assembly GCF_046119375.1). Classification (NCBI taxonomy): domain Eukaryota; kingdom Metazoa; phylum Chordata; class Amphibia; order Anura; family Dendrobatidae; genus Phyllobates; species Phyllobates terribilis. The sequence goes on along the minus strand of NW_027362763.1, from coordinate 309,608,472 downwards.
ATAGTCTGGTGTAGGCCCGACAAATCCCAGTGTGCTTTTGCAGTTTCACGGGTCAAATCTCTGTACTATCCAGTTCTGGGCCTTTGGTATCTAAAAAAACACAGTTTGAGTGTGTCGCTCACTGTTCAGCCGCAATTATATCTATTTAAAAAAGTCTGGTATGCCACAGTAAACAATAACTGTGGTTTTGCCATCCCACGGTAAAAAATCTCTATTATTGAGGTTTTGGTATATTTTCCGTAAAGAAAAACAGTAGTGTCTCCTGACTGTTGTGACACAAAAATATATCTGTTGAAAATAGTCTGGTGTAGGCCCGACAAATCCCAGTGTGGTTTTGCAGTTCCACGGGTCAAATCTCTGTACTATCCAGTTTTGGGCCTTTGGTATCTAAAAATACACAGTTTGAGTGTGTCGCTCACTGTTCAGCCGCAATTATATCTATTTTAAAAAGTCTGGTATACCCCAGTAAACAATAACTATGGTTTTGCCATCCCACGGTAAAAAATCTCTATTATTCAGGTTTTTGTATATTTTCCGTAAAGAAAAACAGTAGTGTCTCCTGACTGTTGTGACACAAAAATATATCTGTTGAAAATAGTCTGGTGTAGGCCCGACAAATCCCAGTGTGCTTTACAGTTCCACGGGTCAAATCTCTGTACTATCCAGTTTTGGGCCTTTGGTATCTAAAAAAACACAGTTTGAGTGTGTCGCTCACTGTTCAGCCGCAATTATATCTATTTTAAAAAGTCTGGTATACCCCAGTAAACAATAACTGTGGTTTTGCCATCCCACGGTAAAAAATCTCTATTATTCAGGTTTTGGTATATTTTCCATAAAGAAAAACAGTAGTGTCTCCTGACTGTTGTGACACAAAAATATATCTGTTGAAAATAGTCTGGTGTAGGCCCGACAAATCCCAGTGTGCTTTTGCAGTTTCACGGGTCAAATCTCTGTACTATCCAGTTCTGGGCCTTTGGTATCGAAAAAAACACAGTTTGAGTGTGTCGCTCCCTGTTCAGCCGCAATTATATCTATTTAAAAAAGTCTGGTATGCCCCAGTAAACAATAACTGTGGCTTTGCCATCCCACGGTAAAAAATCTCTATTATTCAGGTTTTAGTATATTTTCCGTAAAGAAAAACTGTAGTGTCTCCTGACTGTTGTGAAACAAAAATATATCTGTTGAAAATAGTCTGGTGTAGGCCCGACAAATCCCAGTGTGGTTTTGCAGTTCCACGGGTCAAATCTCTGTACTATCCAGTTTTGGGCCTTTGGTATCTAAAAATACACAGTTTGAGTGTGTCGATCACTGTTCAGCCGCAATTATATCTATTTAAAAAAGTCGGGTATACCCCAGTAAAAAATAACTGTGGTTTTGCCATCCCACGGTAAATAATCTCTATTATTCAGGTTTTGGTATATTTTCCGTAAAGAAAAACAGTAGTGTCTCCTGACTGTTGTGACACAAAAATATATCTGTTGAAAATAGTCTGGTGTAGGCCCGACAAATCCCAGTGTGGTTTTGCAGTTCCACGGGTCAAATCTCTGTACTATCCAGTTTTGGGCCTTTGGTATCTAAAAATACACAGTTTGAGTGTGTCGCTCACTGTTCAGCCGCAATTATATCTATTTAAAAAAGTCTGGTATACCCCAGTAAACAATAACTGTGGTTTTGCCATCCAACGGTAAAACATCTCTATTATTCAGGTTTTGGTATGTTTTCCGTAAAGAAAAACAGTAGTGTCTCCTGACTGTTGTGACACAAAAATATATCTGTCGAAAATAGTCTGGTATAGGCCCGACAAATCCCAGTGTGGTTTTGCAGTTCCACGGGTCAAATCTTTGTACTATCCAGTTTTGGGCCTTTGGTATCTAAAAATACACAGTTTGAGTGTGTCGATCACTGTTCAGCCGCAATTATATCTATTTAAAAAAGTCTGGTATACCCCAGTAAACAATAACTGTGGTTTTGCCATCCCACGGTAAAAAATCTCTATTATTCAGGTTTTGGTATGTTTTCCGTAAAGAAAAACAGTAGTGTCTCCTGACTGTTGTGACACAAAAATATATCTGTTGAAAATAGTCTGGTGTATGCCCGACAAATCCCAGTGTGGTTTTGCAGTTCCATGTGTCAAATCTCTGTACTATCCAGTTTTGGGCCTTTGGTATCTAAAAAAACACAGTTTGAGTGTGTCGCTCACTGTTCAGCCGCAATTATATCTATTTAAAAAAGTCTGGTATACCTCAGTAAACAATAACTGTGGTTTTGCCATCCCACGGTAAAAAATCTCTATTATTCAGGTTTTGGTATATATTACGTAAAGATAAACTGTAGTGTCTCCTGGCTGTTGTGAAACAAAATATATCTGTTGAAAATAGTCTGGTGTAGGCCCGACAAATCCCAGTGTGGTTGTGCAGTTCCACGGGTCAAATCTCTGTACTATCCAGTTTTGGGCCTTTGGTATCTAAAAATACACAGTTTGAGTGTGTCACTCACTGTTCAGCAGCAATTATATCTATTTTAAAAAGTCTGGTATACCCCAGTAAACAATAACTGTGGTTTTGCCATCCCACGGTAAAAAATCTCTATTATTCAGGTTTTGGTATATTTTCCATAAAGAAAAACAGTAGTGTCTCCTGACTGTTGTGACACAAAAATATATCTGTTGAAAATAGTCTGGTGTAGGCCCGACAAATCCCAGTGTGGTTTTGCAGTTCCACGGGTCAAATCTCTGTACTATCCAGTTTTGGGCCTTTGGTATCTAAAAAAACACAGTTTGATTGTGTCGCTCACGGTTCAGCCGCAATTATATCTATTTTAAAAAGTCTGGTATACCCCAGTCAACAATAACTGTGGTTTTGCCATCCCACGGTAAAAAATCTCTATTATTCAGGTTTTGGTATGTTTTCCGTAAAGAAAAACAGTAGTGTCTCCTGACTGTTGTGACACAAAAATATATCTGTTGAAAATAGACTGGTGTAGGCCCGACAAATCCCAGTGTGGATTTGCAGTTCCATGGGTCAAATCTCTGCACTATCCAGTTTTTGGCCTTTGGTATCTAAAAAAACACAGTTTGAGTGTGTCGCTCACTGTTCAGCCGCAATTATATCTATTTAAAAAAGTCTGGTATACCCCAGTAAACAATAACTGTGGTTTTGCCATCCCACGGTTAAAAATCTCTATTATTCAGGTTTTGGTATGTTTTCCGTAAAGAAAAACAGTAGTGTCTCCTGACTGTTGTGACACAAAAATATATCTGTTGAAAATAGTCTGGTGTAGGCCCGACAAATCCCAGTGTGGTTTTGCAGTTCCACGGGTCAAATCTCTGTACTATCCAGTTTTGGGCCTTTGGTATCTAAAAATACACAGTTTGAGTGTGTCGCTCACTGTTCAGCCGCAATTATATCTATTTAAAAAAGTCTGGTATACTCCTGTAAACAATAACTGTGGTTTTGCCATCCCACGGTAAAAAATCTCTATTATTCAGGTTTTGGTATATTTTCCGTAAAGAAAAACAGTAGAGTCTCCTGACTGTTGTGACACAAAAATATATCTGTTGAAAATAGTCTGGTGTAGGCCCGACAAATCCCAGTGTGGTTTAGCAGTTCCATGGGTCAAATCTCTGTACTATCCAGTTTTGGGCCTTTGGTATCTAAAAAAACACAGTTTGAGAGTGTCGCTCACTGTTCAGCCGCAATTATATCTATTTAAAAAAGTCTGGTATACCTCAGTAAACAATAACTGTGGTTTTGCCATCCCACGGTAAAAATTCTCTATTATTCAGGTTTTGGTATATTTTCCGTAAAGAAAAACAGTAGTGTCTCCTGACTGTTGTGATACAAAAATATATCTGTTGAAAATAGTCTGGTGTAGGCCCGACAAATCCCAGTGTGGTTTTGCAGTTCCACCGGTCAAACTCTGTACTATCCAGTTTTGAGCCTTTGGTATCTAAAAAAACACAGTTTGAGTGTGTCGCTCACTGTTCAGCCGCAATTATATCTATTTAAAAAAGTCTGGTATACCCCAGTAAACAATAACTGTGGTTTTGCCATCCCACGGTAAAAAATCTCTATTATTCAGGTTTTGGTATATTTTCCGTAAAGAAAAACAGTAGTGTCTCCTGACTGATGTGACACAAAAATATATCTGTCGAAAATAGTCTGGTGTAGGACCGACAAATCCCAGTGTGGTTTTGCAGTTCCACGGGTCAAATCTCTGTACTATCCAGTTTTGGGCCTTTGGTATCTAAAAAAACACAGTTTGAGTGTGTCGCTCACTGTTCAGCCGCAATTATATCTATTTAAAAAAGTCTGGTATACCCCAGTAATTAATAACTGTGGTTTTGCCATCCCACGGTAAAAAATCTCAATTATTCAGGTTTTGGTATATTTTCCGTAAAGAAAAACAGTAGTGTCTCCTGACTGTTGTGACATAAAAATATATCTGTCGAAAATAGTCTGGTGTAGGCCCGACAAATCCCAGTGTGGTTTTGGAGTTCCACGGGTCAAATCTCTGTACTATCCAGTTTTGGGCCTTTGGTATCGAAAAAAACACAGTTTGAGAGTGTCGCTCACTGTTCAGCCGGAATTATATCTATTTAAAAAAGTCTGGTATACCTCAGTAAACAATAACTGTGGTTTTGCCATCCCACGGTAAAAAATCTCTATTATTCAGGTTTTGGTATATTTTCCGTAAAGAAAAACAGTAGTGTCTCCTGACTGTTGTGACACAAAAATATATCTGTCGAAAATAGTCTCGTGTAGGCCCGACAAATCCCAGTGTGGTTTTGCAGTTCCACGGGTCAAATCTCTGTACTATCCAGTTTTGGGCCTTTGGTATCTAAAAAAACACAGTTTGAGTGTGTCGCTCACTGTTCAGCCGCAATTATATCTACTTAACAAAAGTCTGGTATACCCCAGTAAACAATAATTGTGGTTTTGCGATCCCACGGTAAAAAATCTCTATTATTCAGGTTTTGGTATATTTTCCGTAAAGAAAAACAGTAGTGTCTCCTGACTGTTGTGACACAAAAATATATCTGTTGAAAATAGTCTGGTGTAGGCCCGACAAATCCCAGTGTGCTTTTGCAGTTTCACGGGTCAAATCTCTGTACTATCCAGTTCTGGGCCTTTGGTATCGAAAAAAACACAGTTTGAGTGTGTCGCTCCCTGTTCAGCCGCAATTATATCTATTTAAAAAAGTCTGGTATGCCCCAGTAAACAATAACTGTGGTTTTGCCATCCCACGGTAAAAAATCTCTATTATTCAGGTTTTAGTATATTTTCCGTAAAGAAAAACTGTAGTGTCTCCTGACTGTTGTGAAACAAAAATATATCTGTTGAAAATAGTCTGGTGTAGGCCCGACAAATCCCAGTGTGGTTTTGCAGTTCCACGGGTCAAATCTCTGTACTATCCAGTTTTGGGCCTTTGGTATCTAAAAATACACAGTTTGAGTGTGTCGATCACTGTTCAGCCGCAATTATATCTATTTAAAAAAGTCGGGTATACCCCAGTAAAAAATAACTGTGGTTTTGCCATCCCACGGTAAATAATCTCTATTATTCAGGTTTTGGTATATTTTCCGTAAAGAAAAACAGTAGTGTCTCCTGACTGTTGTGACACAAAAATATATCTGTTGAAAATAGTCTGGTGTAGGCCCGACAAATCCCAGTGTGGTTTTGCAGTTCCACGGGTCAAATCTCTGTACTATCCAGTTTTGGGCCTTTGGTATCTAAAAATACACAGTTTGAGTGTGTCGCTCACTGTTCAGCCGCAATTATATCTATTTAAAAAAGTCTGGTATACCCCAGTAAACAATAACTGTGGTTTTGCCATCCAACGGTAAAACATCTCTATTATTCAGGTTTTGGTATGTTTTCCGTAAAGAAAAACAGTAGTGTCTCCTGACTGTTGTGACACAAAAATATATCTGTCGAAAATAGTCTGGTATAGGCCCGACAAATCCCAGTGTGGTTTTGCAGCTCCACGGGTCAAATCTTTGTACTATCCAGTTTTGGGCCTTTGGTATCTAAAAATACACAGTTTGAGTGTGTCGATCACTGTTCAGCCGCAATTATATCTATTTAAAAAAGTCTGGTATACCCCAGTAAACAATAACTGTGGTTTTGCCATCCCACGGTAAAAAATCTCTATTATTCAGGTTTTGGTATGTTTTCCGTAAAGAAAAACAGTAGTGTCTCCTGACTGTTGTGACACAAAAATATATCTGTTGAAAATAGTCTGGTGTATGCCCGACAAATCCCAGTGTGGTTTTGCAGTTCCATGTGTCAAATCTCTGTACTATCCAGTTTTGGGCCTTTGGTATCTAAAAAAACACAGTTTGAGTGTGTCGCTCACTGTTCAGCCGCAATTATATCTATTTAAAAAAGTCTGGTATACCTCAGTAAACAATAACTGTGGTTTTGCCATCCCACGGTAAAAAATCTCTATTATTCAGGTTTTGGTATATATTACGTAAAGATAAACTGTAGTGTCTCCTGGCTGTTGTGAAACAAAATATATCTGTTGAAAATAGTCTGGTGTAGGCCCGACAAATCCCAGTGTGGTTGTGCAGTTCCACGGGTCAAATCTCTGTACTATCCAGTTTTGGGCCTTTGGTATCTAAAAATACACAGGTTGAGTGTGTCACTCACTGTTCAGCAGCAATTATATCTATTTTAAAAAGTCTGGTATACCCAGTAAACAATAACTGTGGTTTTGCCATCCCACGGTAAAAAATCTCTATTATTCAGGTTTTGGTATATTTTCCATAAAGAAAAACAGTAGTGTCTCCTGACTGTTGTGACACAAAAATATATCTGTTGAAAATAGTCTGGTGTAGGCCCGACAAATCCCAGTGTGGTTTTGCAGTTCCACGGGTCAAATCTCTGTACTATCCAGTTTTGGGCCTTTGGTATCTAAAAAAACACAGTTTGATTGTGTCGCTCACGGTTCAGCCGCAATTATATCTATTTTAAAAAGTCTGGTATACCCCAGTCAACAATAACTGTGGTTTTGCCATCCCACGGTAAAAAATCTCTATTATTCAGGTTTTGGTATGTTTTCCGTAAAGAAAAACAGTAGTGTCTCCTGACTGTTGTGACACAAAAATATATCTGTTGAAAATAGACTGGTGTAGGCCCGACAAATCCCAGTGTGGATTTGCAGTTCCACGGGTCAAATCTCTGCACTATCCAGTTTTTGGCCTTTGGTATCTAAAAAAACACAGTTTGAGTGTGTCGCTCACTGTTCAGCCGCAATTATATCTATTTAAAAAAGTCTGGTATACCCCAGTAAACAATAACTGTGGTTTTGCCATCCCACGGTTAAAAATCTCTATTATTCAGGTTTTGGTATGTTTTCCGTAAAGAAAAACAGTAGTGTCTCCTGACTGTTGTGACACAAAAATATATCTGTTGAAAATAGTCTGGTGTAGGCCCGACAAATCCCAGTGTGGTTTTGCAGTTCCACGGGTCAAATCTCTGTACTATCCAGTTTTGGGCCTTTGGTATCTAAAAAAACACAGTTTGAGTGTGTCGCTCACTGTTCAGCCGCAATTATATCTATTTAAAAAAGGCTGGTATACCCCAGTAAACAATAACTGTGGTTTTGCCATCCCACTGTAAAAAATCTCTATTATTCAGGTTTTGGTATGTTTTCTGTAAAGAAAAACAGTAGTGTCTCCTGACTTGTGACACAAAAATATATCTGTTGAAAATAGTCTGGTGTAGGCCCAACAAATCCCAGTGTGGTTTTGCAGTTCCACGGGTCAAATCTCTGTACTATCCAGTTTTGGGCCTTTGGTATCTAAAAATACACAGTTTGAGTGTGTCGCTCACTGTTCAGCCGCAATTATATCTATTTAAAAAAGTCTGGTATACTCCTGTAAACAATAACTGTGGTTTTGCCATCCCACGGTAAAAAATCTCTATTATTCAGGTTTTGGTATATTTTCCGTAAAGAAAAACAGTAGAGTCTCCTGACTGTTGTGACACAAAAATATATCTGTTGAAAATAGTCTGGTGTAGGCCCGACAAATCCCAGTGTGGTTTAGCAGTTCCATGGGTCAAATCTCTGTACTATCCAGTTTTGGGCCTTTGGTATCTAAAAAAACACAGTTTGAGAGTGTCGCTCACTGTTCAGCCGCAATTATATCTATTTAAAAAAGTCTGGTATACCTCAGTAAACAATAACTGTGGTTTTGCCATCCCACGGTAAAAATTCTCTATTATTCAGGTTTTGGTATATTTTCCGTAAAGAAAAACAGTAGTGTCTCCTGACTGTTGTGATACAAAAATATATCTGTTGAAAATAGTCTGGTGTAGGCCCGACAAATCCCAGTGTGGTTTTGCAGTTCCACCGGTCAAACTCTGTACTATCCAGTTTTGAGCCTTTGGTATCTAAAAAAACACAGTTTGAGTGTGTCGCTCACTGTTCAGCCGCAATTATATCTATTTAAAAAAGTCTGGTATACCCCAGTAAACAATAACTGTGGTTTTGCCATCCCACGGTAAAAAATCTCTATTATTCAGGTTTTGGTATATTTTCCGTAAAGAAAAACAGTAGTGTCTCCTGACTGATGTGACACAAAAATATATCTGTCGAAAATAGTCTGGTGTAGGACCGACAAATCCCAGTGTGGTTTTGCAGTTCCACGGGTCAAATCTCTGTACTATCCAGTTTTGGGCCTTTGGTATCTAAAAAAACACAGTTTGAGTGTGTCGCTCACTGTTCAGCCGCAATTATATCTATTTAAAAAAGTCTGGTATACCCCAGTAATTAATAACTGTGGTTTTGCCATCCCACGGTAAAAAATCTCAATTATTCAGGTTTTGGTATATTTTCCGTAAAGAAAAACAGTAGTGTCTCCTGACTGTTGTGACATAAAAATATATCTGTCGAAAATAGTCTGGTGTAGGCCCGACAAATCCCAGTGTGGTTTTGGAGTTCCACGGGTCAAATCTCTGTACTATCCAGTTTTGGGCCTTTGGTATCGAAAAAAACACAGTTTGAGAGTGTCGCTCACTGTTCAGCCGGAATTATATCTATTTAAAAAAGTCTGGTATACCTTAGTAAACAATAACTGTGGTTTTGCCATCCCACGGTAAAAAATCTCTATTATTCAGGTTTTGGTATATTTTCCGTAAAGAAAAACAGTAGTGTCTCCTGACTGTTGTGACACAAAAATATATCTGTCGAAAATAGTCTCGTGTAGGCCCGACAAATCCCAGTGTGGTTTTGCAGTTCCACGGGTCAAATCTCTGTACTATCCAGTTTTGGGCCTTTGGTATCTAAAAAAACACAGTTTGAGTGTGTCGCTCACTGTTCAGCCGCAATTATATCTACTTAACAAAAGTCTGGTATACCCCAGTAAACAATAATTGTGGTTTTGCGATCCCACGGTAAAAAATCTCTATTATTCAGGTTTTGGTATATTTTCCGTAAAGAAAAACAGTAGTGTCTCCTGACTGTTGTGACACAAAAATATATCTGTTGAAAATAGTCTGGTGTAGGCCCGACAAATCCCAGTGTGGTTTTGCAGTTCCACGGGTCAAATCTCTGTACTATCCAGTTTTGGGCCTTTGGTATCTAAAAAAACACAGTTTGAGTGTGTCGCTCACGGTTGAGTCGCAATTATATATATTTTAAAAAGTCTGGTATACCCCAGTAAATAATAACTGTGGTTTTGCCATCCCACGGTAAAAAATCTCTATTATTCAGGTTTTGGTATATTTTCCATAAAGAAAAACAGTAGTGTCTCCTGACTGTTGAGACACAAAAATATATCTGTTGAAAATAGTCTGGTGTAGGCCCGACAAATCCCAGTGTGGTTTAGCAGTTCCATGGGTCAAATCTCTGTACTATCCAGTTTTGGGCCTTTGGTATCTAAAAAAACACAGTTTGAGAGTGTCGCTCACTGTTCAGCCGCAATTATATCTATTTAAAAAAGTCTGGTATACCTCAGTAAACAATAACTGTGGTTTTGCCATCCCACGGTAAAAAATCTCTATTATTCAGGTTTTAGTATATTTTCCGTAAAGAAAAACTGTAGTGTCTGCTGACTGTTGTGAAACAAAAATATATCTGTTGAAAATAGTCTGGTGTAGGCCCAACAAATCCCAGTGTGGTTTTGCAGTTCCACGCGTCAAATCTCTGTACTATCCAGTTTTGGGCCTTTGGTATCTAAAAATACACAGTTTGAGTGTGTCGCTCACTGTTCAGCCGCAATTATATCTATTTAAAAAAGTCTGTTATACCCCAGTAAACAATAACTGTGGTTTTGCCATCCCACGGTAAAAATTCTCTATTATTCAGGTTTTGGTATATTTTCCGTAAAGAAAAACAGTAGTGTCTCCTGACTGTTGTGATACAAAAATATATCTATTGAAAATAGTCTGGTGTAGGCCCGACAAATCCCAGTGTGGTTTTGCAGTTCCACGGGTCAAATCTCTGCACTATCCAGTTTTGGGCCTTTGGTATCTAAAAAAACACAGTTTGAGGGTGCTGCTCACTGTTCAGCCGCAATTATATCTATTTAAAAAAGTCTGGTATACCCCAGTAAACAATAACTGTGGTTTTGCCATCCCACGGTAAAAAATCTCTATTATTCAGGTTTTGGTATATTTTCCGTAAAGAAAAACAGTAGTGACTCCTGACTGTTGGGACACAAAAATATATCTGTTGAAAATAGTCTGGTGTAGGCCCGACAAATCCCAGTGTGGTTTTGCAGTTCCACGGGTCAAATCTCTGTACTATCCAGTTTTGAGCCTTTGGTATCTAAAAAAACACAGTTTGAGTGTGTCGCTCACTGTTCAGCCGCAATTATATCTATTTTAAAAAGTCTGGTATACCCCAGTAAACAATAACTGTGGTTTTGCCATCCCACGGTAAAAAATCTCTATTATTGAGGTTTTGGTATATTTTCCGTAAAGAAAAACAGTAGTGTCTCCTGATTGTTGTGACATAAAAATATATCTCTTGAAAAAAGTCTGGTGCAGGCCCGACAAATCCCAGTGTGGTTTTGCAGTTCCACGGGTCAAATCTCTGTACTATCCAGTTTTGGGCCTTTGGTATCGAAAAAAACACAGTTTGAGAGTGTCGCTCACTGTTCAGCCGGAATTATATCTATTTAAAAAAGTCTGGTATACCTCAGTAAACAATAACTGTGGTTTTACCATCCCACGGTAAAAAAATCTCTATTATTCAGGTTTTGGTATATTTTCCGTAAAGAAAAACAGTAGTGTCTCCTGACTGTTGTGACACAAAAATATATCTGTTGAAAATAGTCTGGTATAGGCCCGACAAATCCCAGTGTGGTTTTGCAGTTCCATGGGTCAAATCTCTGTACTATCCAGTTTTGGGCCTTTGGTATCTAAAAATACACAGTTTGAGTGTGTCGCTCACTGTTCAGCCGCAATTATATCTATTTAAAAAAGTCTGGTATACCCCAGTAAACAATAACTGTGGTTTTGCCATCCCACGGTAAAAAATCTCTATTATTCAGGTTTTGGTATATTTTCCGTAAAGAAAAACAGTAGTGTCTCCTGACTGATGTGACACAAAAATATATCTGTCGAAAATAGTCTGGTGTAGGACCGACAAATCCCAGTGTGGTTTTGCAGTTCCACGGGTCAAATCTCTGTACTATCCAGTTTTGGGCCTTTGGTATCTAAAAAAACACAGTTTGAGTGTGTCGCTCACTGTTCAGCCGCAATTATATCTATTTAAAAAAGTCTGGTATACCCCAGTAATTAATAACTGTGGTTTTGCCATCCCACGGTAAAAAATCTCAATTATTCAGGTTTTGGTATATTTTCCGTAAAGAAAAACAGTAGTGTCTCCTGACTGTTGTGACATAAAAATATATCTGTCGAAAATAGTCTGGTGTAGGCCCGACAAATCCCAGTGTGGTTTTGGAGTTCCACGGGTCAAATCTCTGTACTATCCAGTTTTGGGCCTTTGGTATCGAAAAAAACACAGTTTGAGAGTGTCGCTCACTGTTCAGCCGGAATTATATCTATTTAAAAAAGTCTGGTATACCTCAGTAAACAATAACTGTGGTTTTGCCATCCCACGGTAAAAAATCTCTATTATTCAGGTTTTGGTATATTTTCCGTAAAGAAAAACAGTAGTGTCTCCTGACTGTTGTGACACAAAAATATATCTGTCGAAAATAGTCTCGTGTAGGCCCGACAAATCCCAGTGTGGTTTTGCAGTTCCACGGGTCAAATCTCTGTACTATCCAGTTTTGGGCCTTTGGTATCTAAAAAAACACAGTTTGAGTGTGTCGCTCACTGTTCAGCCGCAATTATATCTATTTAAAAAAGTCTGGTATACCCCAGTAAACAATAATTGTGGTTTTGCGATCCCACGGTAAAAAATCTCTATTATTCAGGTTTTGGTATATTTTCCGTAAAGAAAAACAGTAGTGTCTCCTGACTGTTGTGACACAAAAATATATCTGTTGAAAATAGTCTGGTGTAGGCCCGACAAATCCCAGTGTGGTTTTGCAGTTCCACGGGTCAAATCTCTGTACTATCCAGTTTTGGGCCTTTGGTATCTAAAAAAACACAGTTTGAGTGTGTCGCTCACGGGTCAGTCGCAATTATATATATTTTAAAAAGTCTGGTATACCCCAGTAAACAATAACTGTGGTTTTGCCATCCCACGGTAAAAAATCTCTATTATTCAGGTTTTGGTATATTTTCCATAAAGAAAAACAGTAGTGTCTCCTGACTGTTGAGACACAAAAATATATCTGTTGAAAATAGTCTGGTGTAGGCCCGACAAATCCCAGTGTGGTTTAGCAGTTCCATGGGTCAAATCTCTGTACTATCCAGTTTTGGGCCTTTGGTATCTAAAAAAACACAGTTTGAGAGTGTCGCTCACTGTTCAGCCGCAATTATATCTATTTAAAAAAGTCTGGTATACCTCAGTAAACAATAACTGTGGTTTTGCCATCCCACGGTAAAAAATCTCTATTATTCAGGTTTTGGTATATTTTCCGTAAAGAAAAACAGTAGTGTCTCCTGACTGTTGTGACACAAAAATATATCTGTTGAAAATAGTCTGGTGTAGGCCCGACAAATCCCAGTGTGGTTTTGCAGTTCCACGGGTCAAATCTCTGTACTATCCAGTTTTGGGCCTTTGGTATCTAAAAAAACACAGTTTGAGTGTGTCGCTCACGGTTGAGTCGCAATTATATATATTTTAAAAAGTCTGGTATACCCCAGTAAATAATAACTGTGGTTTTGCCATCCCACGGTAAAAAATCTCTATTATTCAGGTTTTGGTATATTTTCCATAAAGAAAAACAGTAGTGTCTCCTGACTGTTGAGACACAAAAATATATCTGTTGAAAATAGTCTGGTGTAGGCCCGACAAATCCCAGTGTGGTTTAGCAGTTCCATGGGTCAAATCTCTGTACTATCCAGTTTTGGGCCTTTGGTATCTAAAAAAACACAGTTTGAGAGTGTCGCTCACTGTTCAGCCGCAATTATATCTATTTAAAAAAGTCTGGTATACCTCAGTAAACAATAACTGTGGTTTTGCCATCCCACGGTAAAAAATCTCTATTATTCAGGTTTTAGTATATTTTCCGTAAAGAAAAACTGTAGTGTCTGCTGACTGTTGTGAAACAAAAATATATCTGTTGAAAATAGTCTGGTGTAGGCCCAACAAATCCCAGTGTGGTTTTGCAGTTCCACGCGTCAAATCTCTGTACTATCCAGTTTTGGGCCTTTGGTATCTAAAAATACACAGTTTGAGTGTGTCGCTCACTGTTCAGCCGCAATTATATCTATTTAAAAAAGTCTGTTATACCCCAGTAAACAATAACTGTGGTTTTGCCATCCCACGGTAAAAATTCTCTATTATTCAGGTTTTGGTATATTTTCCGTAAAGAAAAACAGTAGTGTCTCCTGACTGTTGTGATACAAAAATATATCTATTGAAAATAGTCTGGTGTAGGCCCGACAAATCCCAGTGTGGTTTTGCAGTTCCACGGGTCAAATCTCTGCACTATCCAGTTTTGGGCCTTTGGTATCTAAAAAAACACAGTTTGAGGGTGCTGCTCACTGTTCAGCCGCAATTATATCTATTTAAAAAAGTCTGGTATACCCCAGTAAACAATAACTGTGGTTTTGCCATCCCACGGTAAAAAATCTCTATTATTCAGGTTTTGGTATATTTTCCGTAAAGAAAAACAGTAGTGACTCCTGACTGTTGGGACACAAAAATATATCTGTTGAAAATAGTCTGGTGTAGGCCCGACAAATCCCAGTGTGGTTTTGCAGTTCCACGGGTCAAATCTCTGTACTATCCAGTTTTGAGCCTTTGGTATCTAAAAAAACACAGTTTGAGTGTGTCGCTCACTGTTCAGCCGCAATTATATCTATTTTAAAAAGTCTGGTATACCCCAGTAAACAATAACTGTGGTTTTGCCATCCCACGGTAAAAAATCTCTATTATTGAGGTTTTGGTATATTTTCCGTAAAGAAAAACAGTAGTGTCTCCTGATTGTTGTGACATAAAAATATATCTCTTGAAAAAAGTCTGGTGCAGGCCCGACAAATCCCAGTGTGGTTTTGGAGTTCCACGGGTCAAATCTCTGTACTATCCAGTTTTGGGCCTTTGGTATCGAAAAAAACACAGTTTGAGAGTGTCGCTCACTGTTCAGCCGGAATTATATCTATTTAAAAAAGTCTGGTATACCTCAGTAAACAATAACTGTGGTTTTACCATCCCACGGTAAAAAAATCTCTATTATTCAGGTTTTGGTATATTTTCCGTAAAGAAAAACAGTAGTGTCTCCTGACTGTTGTGACACAAAAATATATCTGTTGAAAATAGTCTGGTATAGGCCCGACAAATCCCAGTGTGGTTTTGCAGTTCCATGGGTCAAATCTCTGTACTATCCAGTTTTGGGCCTTTGGTATCTAAAAATACACAGTTTGGGTGTGTCGCTCACTGTTCAGCCGCAATTATATCTATTTAAAAAAGTCTGGTATACCCCAGTAAACAATAACTGTGGTTTTGCCATCCCACGGTAAAAAATCTCTATTATTCAGGTTTTGGTATATTTTCCGTAAAGAAAAACAGTAGTGTCTCCTTACTGTTGTGACACAAAAATATATCTGTTGAAAATAGTCTGGTGTAGGCCCGACAAATCCCAGTGTGGTTTTGCAGTTCCACGGGTCAAATCTCTGTACTATCCAGTTTTGGGCCTTTGGTATCTAAAAAAACACAGTTTGAGTGTGTCGCTCACTGTTCAGCCGCAATTATATCTATTTAAAAAAGTCTGGTATACCCCAGTAAACAATAATTGTGGTTTTGCGATCCCACGGTAAAAAATCTCTATTATTCAGGTTTTGGTATATTTTCCGTAAAGAAAAACAGTAGTGTCTCCTGACTGTTGTGACACAAAAATATATCTGTTGAAAATAGTCTGGTGTAGGTCCGACAAATCCCAGTGTGGTTTTGCAGTTCCACGGGTCAAATCTCTGTACTATCCAGTTTTGGGCCTTTGGTATCTAAAAAAACACAGTTTGAGTGTGTCGCTTATGGTTCAGTCGCAATTATATATATTTTAAAAAGTCTGGTATACCCCAGTAAACAATAACTGTGGTTTTGCCATCCCACGGTAAAAAATCTCTATTATTCAGGTTTTGGTATATTTTCCATAAAGAAAAACAGTAGTGTCTCCTGACTGTTGAGACACAAAAATATATCTGTTGAAAATAGTCTGGTGTAGGCCCGACAAATCCCAGTGTGGTTTTGCAGTTCCATGGGTCAAATCTCTGTACTATCCAGTTTTGGGCCTTTGGTATCTAAAAAAACACAGTTTGAGAGTGTCGCTCACTGTTCAGCCGCAATTATATCTATTTAAAAAAGTCTGGTATACCTCAGTAAACAATAACTGTGGTTTTGCCATCCCACGGTAAAAAATCTCTATTATTCAGGTTTTAGTATATTTTCCGTAAAGAAAAACTGTAGTGTCTCCTGACTGTTGTGAAACAAAAATATATCTGTTGAAAATAGTCTGGTGTAGGCCCAACAAATCCCAGTGTGGTTTTGCAGTTCCACGCGTCAAATCTCTGTACTATCCAGTTTTGGGCCTTTGGTATCTAAAAATACACAGTTTGAGTGTGTCGCTCACTGTTCAGCCGCAATTATATCTATTTAAAAAAGTCTGTTATAACCCAGTAAACAATAACTGTGGTTTTGCCATCCCACGGTAAAAATTCTCTATTATTCAGGTTTTGGTATATTTTCCGTAAAGAAAAACAGTAGTGTCTCCTGACTGTTGTGATACAAAAATATATCTGTTGAAAATAGTCTGGTGTAGGCCCGACAAATCCCAGTGTGGTTTTGCAGTTCCACGGATCAAATCTCTGCACTATCCAGTTTTGGGCCTTAGGTATCTAAAAAAACACAGTTTGAGGGTGCTGCTCACTGTTCAGCCGCAATTATATCTATTTAAAAAAGTCTGGTATACCCCAGTAAACAATAACTGTGGTTTTGCCATCCCACGGTAAAAAATCTCTATTATTCAGGTTTTGGTATATTTTCCGTAAAGAAAAACAGTAGTGTCTCCTGACTGTTGTGACACAAAAATATATCTGTTGAAAATAGTCTGGTATAGGCCCGAAAAATCCCAGTGTGGTTTTGCAGTTCCACGGGTCAAATCTCTGTACTATCCAGTTTTGGGCCTTTGGTATCTAAAAATACACAGTTTGAGTGTGTCGCTCACTGTTCAGCCGCAATTATATCTATTTAAAAAAGTCTGGTATACCCCAGTAAACAATAACTGTGGTTTTGCCATCCCACGGTAAAAAATCTCTATTATTCAGGTTTTGGTATATTTTCCGTAAAGAAAAACAGTAGTGTCTCCTGACTGTTGTGACACAAAAATATATCTGTTGAAAATAGTCTGGTGTAGGCCCGACAAATCCCAGTGTGGTTTTGCAGTTCCACGGGTCAAATCTCTGTACTATCCAGTTTTGGGCCTTTGGTATCTAAAAAAACACAGTTTGAGTGTGTCGCTCACTGTTCAGCCGCAATTATATCTATTTAAAAAAGTCTGGTATACCCCAGTAAACAATAATTGTGGTTTTGCGATCCCACGGTAAAAAATCTCTATTATTCAGGTTTTGGTATATTTTCCGTAAAGAAAAACAGTAGTGTCTCCTGACTGTTGTGACACAAAAATATATCTGTTGAAAATAGTCTGGTGTAGGCCCGACAAATCCCAGTGTGGTTTTGCAGTTCCACGGGTCAAATCTCTGTACTATCCAGTTTTGGGCCTTTGGTATCTAAAAAAACACAGTTTGAGTGTGTCGCTCACGGGTCAGTCGCAATTATATATATTTTAAAAAGTCTGGTATACCCCAGTAAACAATAACTGTGGTTTTGCCATCCCACGGTAAAAAATCTCTATTATTCAGGTTTTGGTATATTTTCCATAAAGAAAAACAGTAGTGTCTCCTGACTGTTGAGACACAAAAATATATCTGTTGAAAATAGTCTGGTGTAGGCCCGACAAATCCCAGTGTGGTTTAGCAGTTCCATGGGTCAAATCTCTGTACTATCCAGTTTTGGGCCTTTGGTATCTAAAAAAACACAGTTTGAGAGTGTCGCTCACTGTTCAGCCGCAATTATATCTATTTAAAAAAGTCTGGTATACCTCAGTAAACAATAACTGTGGTTTTGCCATCCCACGGTAAAAAATCTCTATTATTCAGGTTTTGGTATATTTTCCATAAAGAAAAACAGTAGTGTCTCCTGACTGTTGTGCCACAAAAATATATCTGTTGAAAATAGTCTGGTGTAGGTCCGACAAATCCCAGTGTGGTTTTGCAGTTCCACGGGTCAAATCTCTGTACTATCCAGTTTTGGGCCTTTGGTATCTAAAAAAACACAGTTTGAGTGTGTCGCTCACTGTTCAGTCGCAATTATATATATTTTAAAAAGTCTGGTATACCCCAGTAAACAATAACTATGGTTTTGCCATCCCACGGTAAAAAATCTCTATTATTCAGGTTTTGGTATATTTTCCATAAAGAAAAACAGTAGTGTCTCCTGACTGTTGAGACACAAAAATATATCTGTTGAAAATAGTCTGGTGTAGGCCCGACAAATCCCAGTGTGGTTTTGCAGTTCCATGGGTCAAATCTCTGTACTATCCAGTTTTGGGCCTTTGGTATCTAAAAAAACACAGTTTGAGTGTGTCGCTCACTGTTCAGCCGCAATTATATCTATTATAAAAAGTATGGTATACCCCAGTAAACAATAACTGTGGTTTTGCCATCCCACGGTAAAAAATCTCTATTATTCAGGTTTTGGTATATTTTCCATAAAGAAAAACAATAGTGTCTCCTGACTGTTGTGACACAAAAATATATCTGTTGAAAATAGTCTGGTGTAGGCCCGTCAAATCCCAGTGTGGTTTTGCAGTTCCACGGGTCAAATCTCTGTACTATCCAGTTTTGGGTCTTTGGTATCTAAAAAAACTCAGTTTGAGTGTGTCGCTCACTGTTCAGCCGCAATTATATCTATTTTAAAAAGTCTGGTATACCCCAGTAAACAATAACTATGGTTTTGCCATCCCACGGTTAAAAATCTCTATTATTCAGGTTTTGGTATATTTTCCGTAAAGAAAAACAGTAGTGTCTCCTGACTGTTGTGACACAAAAATATATCTGTTGAAAATAGTCTGGTGTAGGCCTGACAAATCCCAGTGTGCTTTTACAGTTCCACGGGTCAAATCTCTGTACTATTGAGTTTTGGGCCTTTGGTATCTAAAAAAACACAGTTTGAGTGTGTCGCTCACTGTTCAGCCGCAATTATATCTATTTTAAAAAGTCTGGTATACCCCAGTAAACAATAACTGTGGTTTTGCCATCCCACGGTAAAAAATCTCTATTATTCAGGTTTTGGTATATTTTCCATAAAGAAAAACAGTAGTGTCTCCTGACTGTTGTGACACAAAAATATATCTGTTGAAAATAGTCTGGTGTAGGCCCGACAAATCCCAGTGTGCTTTTGCAGTTTCACGGGTCAAATCTCTGTACTATCCAGTTCTGGGCCTTTGGTATCTAAAAAAACACAGTTTGAGTGTGTCGCTCACTGTTCAGCCGCAATTATATCTATTTAAAAAAGTCTGGTATGCCACAGTAAACAATAACTGTGGTTTTGCCATCCCACGGTAAAAAATCTCTATTATTGAGGTTTTGGTATATTTTCCGTAAAGAAAAACAGTAGTGTCTCCTGACTGTTGTGACACAAAAATATATCTGTTGAAAATAGTCTGGTGTAGGCCCGACAAATCCCAGTGTGGTTTTGCAGTTCCACGGGTCAAATCTCTGTACTATCCAGTTTTGGGCCTTTGGTATCTAAAAATACACAGTTTGAGTGTGTCGCTCACTGTTCAGCCGCAATTATATCTATTTTAAAAAGTCTGGTATACCCCAGTAAACAATAACTATGGTTTTGCCATCCCACGGTAAAAAATCTCTATTATTCAGGTTTTTGTATATTTTCCGTAAAGAAAAACAGTAGTGTCTCCTGACTGTTGTGACACAAAAATATATCTGTTGAAAATAGTCTGGTGTAGGCCCGACAAATCCCAGTGTGCTTTACAGTTCCACGGGTCAAATCTCTGTACTATCCAGTTTTGGGCCTTTGGTATCTAAAAAAACACAGTTTGAGTGTGTCGCTCACTGTTCAGCCGCAATTATATCTATTTTAAAAAGTCTGGTATACCCCAGTAAACAATAACTGTGGTTTTGCCATCCCACGGTAAAAAATCTCTATTATTCAGGTTTTGGTATATTTTCCATAAAGAAAAACAGTAGTGTCTCCTGACTGTTGTGACACAAAAATATATCTGTTGAAAATAGTCTGGTGTAGGCCCGACAAATCTCAGTGTGCTTTTGCAGTTTCACGGGTCAAATCTCTGTACTATCCAGTTCTGGGCCTTTGGTATCGAAAAAAACACAGTTTGAGTGTGTCGCTCCCTGTTCAGCCGCAATTATATCTATTTAAAAAAGTCTGGTATGCCCCAGTAAACAATAACTGTGGTTTTGCCATCCCACGGTAAAAAATCTCTATTATTCAGGTTTTAGTATATTTTCCGTAAAGAAAAACTGTAGTGTCTCCTGACTGTTGTGAAACAAAAATATATCTGTTGAAAATAGTCTGGTGTAGGCCCGACAAATCCCAGTGTGGTTTTGCAGTTCCACGGGTCAAATCTCTGTACTATCCAGTTTTGGGCCTTTGGTATCTAAAAATACACAGTTTGAGTGTGTCGCTCATTGTTCAGCCGCAATTATATCTATTTAAAAAAGTCTGGTATACCCCAGTAAACAATAACTGTGGTTTTGCCATCCAACGGTAAAACATCTCTATTATTCAGGTTTTGGTATGTTTTCCGTAAAGAAAAACAGTAGTGTCTCCTGACTGTTGTGACACAAAAATATATCTGTCGAAAATAGTCTGGTATAGGCCCGACAAATCCCAGTGTGGTTTTGCAGTTCCACGGGTCAAATCTTTGTACTATCCAGTTTTGGGCCTTTGGTATCTAAAAATACACAGTTTGAGTGTGTCGCTCATTGTTCAGCCGCAATTATATCTATTTAAAAAAGTCTGGTATACCCCAGTAAACAATAACTGTGGTTTTGCCATCCAACGGTAAAACATCTCTATTATTCAGGTTTTGGTATGTTTTCCGTAAAGAAAAACAGTAGTGTCTCCTGACTGTTGTGACACAAAAATATATCTGTCGAAAATAGTCTGGTATAGGCCCGACAAATCCCAGTGTGGTTTTGCAGTTCCACGGGTCAAATCTTTGTACTATCCAGTTTTGGGCCTTTGGTATCTAAAAATACACAGTTTGAGTGTGTCGATCACTGTTCAGCCGCAATTATATCTATTTAAAAAAGTCTGGTATACCCCAGTAAACAATAACTGTGGTTTTGCCATCCCACGGTAAAAAATCTCTATTATTCAGGTTTTGGTATGTTTTCCGTAAAGAAAAACAGTAGTGTCTCCTGACTGTTGTGACACAAAAATATATCTGTTGAAAATAGTCTGGTGTATGCCCGACAAATCCCAGTGTGGTTTTGCAGTTCCATGTGTCAAATCTCTGTACTATCCAGTTTTGGGCCTTTGGTATCTAAAAAAACACAGTTTGAGTGTGTCGCTCACTGTTCAGCCGCAATTATATCTATTTAAAAAAGTCTGGTATACCTCAGTAAACAATAACTGTGGTTTTGCCATCCCACGGTAAAAAATCTCTATTATTCAGGTTTTGGTATATATTACGTAAAGATAAACTGTAGTGTCTCCTGGCTGTTGTGAAACAAAATATATCTGTTGAAAATAGTCTGGTGTAGGCCCGACAAATCCCAGTGTGGTTGTGCAGTTCCACGGGTCAAATCTCTGTACTATCCAGTTTTGGGCCTTTGGTATCTAAAAATACACAGTTTGAGTGTGTCACTCACTGTTCAGCAGCAATTATATCTATTTTAAAAAGTCTGGTATACCCCAGTAAACAATAACTGTGGTTTTGCCATCCCACGGTAAAAAATCTCTATTATTCAGGTTTTGGTATATTTTCCATAAAGAAAAACAGTAGTGTCTCCTGACTGTTGTGACACAAAAATATATCTGTTGAAAATAGTCTGGTGTAGGCCCGACAAATCCCAGTGTGGTTTTGCAGTTCCACGGGTCAAATCTCTGTACTATCCAGTTTTGGGCCTTTGGTATCTAAAAAAACACAGTTTGATTGTGTCGCTCACGGTTCAGCCGCAATTATATCTATTTTAAAAAGTCTGGTATACCCCAGTCAACAATAACTGTGGTTTTGCCATCCCACGGTAAAAAATCTCTATTATTCAGGTTTTGGTATGTTTTCCGTAAAGAAAAACAGTAGTGTCTCCTGACTGTTGTGACACAAAAATATATCTGTTGAAAATAGACTGGTGTAGGCCCGACAAATCCCAGTGTGGATTTGCAGTTCCACGGGTCAAATCTCTGCACTATCCAGTTTTTGGCCTTTGGTATCTAAAAAAACACAGTTTGAGTGTGTCGCTCACTGTTCAGCCGCAATTATATCTATTTAAAAAAGTCTGGTATACCCCAGTAAACAATAACTGTGGTTTTGCCATCCCACGGTTAAAAATCTCTATTATTCAGGTTTTGGTATGTTTTCCGTAAAGAAAAACAGTAGTGTCTCCTGACTGTTGTGACACAAAAATATATCTGTTGAAAATAGTCTGGTGTAGGCCCGACAAATCCCAGTGTGGTTTTGCAGTTCCACGGGTCAAATCTCTGTACTATCCAGTTTTGGGCCTTTGGTATCTAAAAAAACACAGTTTGAGTGTGTCGCTCACTGTTCAGCCGCAATTATATCTATTTAAAAAAGGCTGGTATACCCCAGTAAACAATAACTGTGGTTTTGCCATCCCACTGTAAAAAATCTCTATTATTCAGGTTTTGGTATGTTTTCTGTAAAGAAAAACAGTAGTGTCTCCTGACTTATGACACAAAAATATATCTGTTGAAAATAGTCTGGTGTAGGCCCAACAAATCCCAGTGTGGTTTTGCAGTTCCACGGGTCAAATCTCTGTACTATCCAGTTTTGGGCCTTTGGTATCTAAAAATACACAGTTTGAGTGTGTCGCTCACTGTTCAGCCGCAATTATATCTATTTAAAAAAGTCTGGTATACTCCTGTAAACAATAACTGTGGTTTTGCCATCCCACGGTAAAAAATCTCTATTATTCAGGTTTTGGTATATTTTCCGTAAAGAAAAACAGTAGAGTCTCCTGACTGTTGTGACACAAAAATATATCTGTTGAAAATAGTCTGGTGTAGGCCCGACAAATCCCAGTGTGGATTTGCAGTTCCACGGGTCAAATCTCTGCACTATCCAGTTTTTGGCCTTTGGTATCTAAAAAAACACAGTTTGAGTGTGTCGCTCACTGTTCAGCCGCAATTATATCTATTTAAAAAAGTCTGGTATACCCCAGTAAACAATAACTGTGGTTTTGCCATCCCACGGTTAAAAATCTCTATTATTCAGGTTTTGGTATGTTTTCCGTAAAGAAAAACAGTAGTGTCTCCTGACTGTTGTGACACAAAAATATATCTGTTGAAAATAGTCTGGTGTAGGCCCGACAAATCCCAGTGTGGTTTTGCAGTTCCAATGGTCAAATCTCTGTACTATCCAGTTTTGGGCCTTTGGTATCTAAAAAAACACAGTTTGAGTGTGTCGCTCACGGTTCAGCCGCAATTATATCTATTTTAAAAAGTCTGGTATACCCCAGTAAACAATAACTGTGGTTTTGCCATCCCACGGTAAAAAATCTCTATTATTCAGGTTTTGGTATATTTTCCATAAAGAAAAACAGTAGTGTCTCCTGACTGTTGTGACACAAAAATATATCTGTTGAAAATAGTCTGGTGTAGGCCCGACAAATCCCAGTGTGGTTTTGCAGTTCCACGGGTCAAATCTCTGTACTATCCAGTTTTGGGCCTTTGGTATCTAAAAAAACACAGTTTGAGTGTGTCGCTCACGGTTCAGCCGCAATTATATCTATTTTTAAAAGTCTGGTATACCCCAGTAAACAATAACTGTGGTTTTGCCATCCCACGGTAAAAAATCTCTATTATTCAGGTTTTGGTATGTTTTCCGTAAAGAAAAACAGTAGTGTCTCCTGACTGTTGTGACACAAAAATATATCTGTTGAAAATAGACTGGTGTAGGCCCGAAAAATCCCAGTGTGGTTTTGCAGTTCCATGTGTCAAATCTCTGTACTATCCAGTTTTGGGCCTTTGCTATCTAAAAAAACACAGTTTGAGTGTGTCGCTCACTGTTCAGCCGCAATTATATCTATATAAAAAAGTCTGGTATACCTCAATAAACATAACTGTGGTTTTGCCATCCCACGGTAAAAAATCTCTATTATTCAGGTTTTGGTATATTTTACGTAACGAAAAACTGTAGTGTCTCATGACTGTTTTGAAACAAAAATATATCTGTTGAAAATAGTCTGGTGTAGGCCCGACAAATCCCAGTGTGGTTGTGCAGTTCCACGGGTCAAATCTCTGTACTATCCAGTTTTGGGCCTTTGGTATCTAAAAATACACAGTTTGAGTGTGTCACTCACTGTTCAGCCGCAATTATATCTATTTAAAAAAGTCTGGTATACCCCAGTAAACAATAACTGTGGTTTTGCCATCCCACAGTAAAAAATCTCTATTATTCAGGTTTTGGTATATTTTCTATAAAGAAAAACAGTAGTGTCTCCTGACTGTTGTGACACAAAAATATATCTGGTGAAAATAGTCTGGTGTAGGCCCGACAAATCCCAGTGTGGTTTTGCAGTTCCACGGGTCAAATCTCTGTACTATCCAGTTTTGGGCCTTTGGTATCTAAAAATACACAGTTTGAGTGTGTCGCTCACTGTTCAGCCGCAATTATATCTATTTAAAAAAGTCTGGTATACCCCAGTAAACAATAACTGTGGTTTTGCCATCCCACGGTAAAAAATCTCTATTTTTCAGGTTTTGGTATGTTTTCCGTATAGAAAAACAGTAGTGTCTCCTGACTGTTGTGACACAAAAATATATCTGTTGAAAATAGTCTGGTGTAGGCCCGACAAATCTCAGTGTGGTTTTGCAGTTCCAATGGTCAAATCTCTGTACTATCCAGTTTTGGGCCTTTGGTATCTAAAAAAACACAGTTTGAGTGTGTCGCTCACGGTTCAGCCGCAATTATATCTATTTTAAAAAGTCTGGTATACCCCAGTAAACAATAACTGTGGTTTTGCCATCCCACGGTAAAAAATCTCTATTGTTCAGGTTTTGGTATATTTTCCATAAAGAAAAACAGTAGTGTCTCCTGACTGTTGTGACACAAAAATATATCTGTTGAAAATAGTCTGGCGTAGGCCCGACAAATCCCAGTGTGGTTTTGCAGTTCCACGGGTCAAATCTCTGTACTATCCAGTTTTGGGCCTTTGGTATCGAAAAAAACACAGTTTGAGTGTGTCGCTCACGGTTCAGCCGCAATTATATCTATTTTAAAAAGTCTGGTATACCCCAGTAAACAATAACTGTGGTTTTGCCATCCCACAGTAAAAAATCTCTATTATTCAGGTTTTGGTATATTTTACGTAAAGAAAAACTGTAGTGTCTCCTGACTGTTGTGAAACAAAAATATATCTGATGAAAATAGTCTGGTGTAGGCCCGACAAATCCCAGTGTGGTTGTGCAGTTCCACGGGTCAAATCTCTGTACTATCCAGTTTTGGGCCTTTGGTATCTAAAAATACACAGTTTGAGCGTGTCACTCACTGTTCAGCCGCAATTATATCTATGTAAAAAAGTCTGGTATACCCCAGTAAACAATAACTGTGGTTTTGCCATCCCACGGTAAAAAATCTCTATTATTCAGGTTTTGGTATATTTTCCATAAAGAAAAACAGTAGTGTCTCCTGACTGTTGTGACACAAAAACATATCTATTGAAAATAGTCTGGTGTAGGCCCGACAAATCCCAGTGTGCTTTTGCAGTTTCACGGGTCAAATCTCTGTACTATCCAGTTCTGGGCCTTTGGTATCTAAAAAAACACAGTTTGAGTGTGTCGCTCACTGTTCAGCCGCAATTATATCTATTTAAAAAAGTCTGGTATGCCCCAGTAAACAATAACTGTGGTTTTGCCATCCCACGGTAAAAAATCTCTATTATTCAGGTTTTGGTATATTTTCCATAAAGAAAACAGTAGTGTCTCCTGACTGTTGTGACACAAAAATGCATCTGTTGAAAATAGTCTAGTGTAGGCCCGACAAATCCCAGTGTGGTTTTGCAGTTCCACGGGTCAAATCTCTGTACTACCCAGTTTTGGGCCTTTGGTATCTAAAAAAAACACAGTTTGAATGTGTCGCTCACTGTTCAGCCGCAATTATATCTATTTTAAAAAGTCTGGTATACCCCAGTAAACAATAACTGTGGTTTTGCCATCCCACGGTAAAAAATCTCTATTATTCAGGTTTAGGTATATTTTCCATAAAGAAAAACAGTAGTGTCTCCTGACTGTTGTGACACAAAAATATATCTGTTGAAAATAGTCTTGTGTAGGCCCGACAAATCCCAGTGTGGTTTTGCAGTTCCACGGGTCAAATCTCTGTACTATCCAGTTTTGAGCCTTTGGTATCTAAAAAAACACAGTTTGAGTGTGTCGCTCACGGTTCAGCCGCAATTATATCTATTTTAAAAAGTCTGGTATACCCCAGTAAACAATAACTGTGGTTTTGCCATCCCACGGTAAAAAATCTCTATTATTCAGGTTTTGGTATATTTTCCATAAAGAAAAACAGTAGTGTCTCCTGACTGTTGTGACACAAAAATATATCTGTTGAAAATAGTCTGGTGTAGGCCCGACAAATCCCAGTGTGGTTTTGCAGTTCCACGGGTCAAATCTCTGTACTATCCAGTTTTGGGCCTTACGTATCTAAAAATACACAGTTTGAGTGTGTCGCTCACTGTTCAGCCGCAATTATATCTATTTAAAAAAGTCTGGTATACCCCAGTAAACAATAACTGTGGTTTTGCCATCCCACGGTAAAAAATCTCTATTATTCAGGTTTTGGTATGTTTTCCGTAAAGAAAAACAGTAGTGTCTCCTGACTGTTGTGACACAAAAATATATCTGTTGAAAATAGCCTGGTGTAGGCCCGACAAATCCCAGTGTGGTTTTGCAGTTCCACGGGTCAAATCTCTGTACTATCCAGTTTTGGGCCTTTGGTATCTAAAAATACACAGTTTGAGTGTGTCGCTCACTGTTCAGCCGCAATTATATCTATTTAAAAAAGTCTGGTATACCCCAGTAAACAATAACTGTGGTTTTGCCATCCCACGGTAAAAAATCTCTATTATTCAGGTTTTGGTATATTTTCCGTAAAGAAAAACAGTAGTGTCTCCTGACTGTTGTGACACAAAAATATATCTGTTGAAAATAGTCTGGTGTAGGCTCGACAAATCCCAGTGTGGTTTTGCAGTTCCACGGGTCAAATCTCTGTACTATCCAGTTTTGAGCCTTTGGTATCTAACAAAACACAGTTTGAGTGTGTCGCTCACGGTTCAGCCGCAATTATATCTATTTTAAAAAGTCTGGTATACCCCAGTAAACAATAACTGTGGTTTTGCCATCCCACGGTAAAAAATCTCTATTATTCAGGTTTTGGTATATTTTCCATAAAGAAAAACAGTAGTGTCTCCTGACTGTTGTGACACAAAAATATATCTGTTGAAAATAGTCTGGTGTAGGCCCGACAAATCCCAGTGTGGTTTTGCAGTTCCACGGGTCAAATCTCTGTACTATCCAGTTTTGGGCCTTTGGTATCTAAAAATACACAGTTTGAGTGTGTCGCTCACTGTTCAGCCGCAATTATATCTATTTAAAAAAGTCTGGTATACCCCAGTAAACAATAACTGTGGTTTTGCCATCCCACGGTAAAAAATCTCTATTTTTCAGGTTTTGGTATGTTTTCCGTAAAGAAAAACAGTAGTGTCTCC
This sequence comes from Phyllobates terribilis, assembly GCF_046119375.1. Taxonomy (NCBI): domain Eukaryota; kingdom Metazoa; phylum Chordata; class Amphibia; order Anura; family Dendrobatidae; genus Phyllobates; species Phyllobates terribilis. Next base: position 309,580,894 of record NW_027362763.1, on the reverse strand, counting down.
TGACTGTTGTGACACAAAAATATATCTGTTGAAAATAGTCTGGTGTAGGCCCGACAAATCCCAGTGTGGTTTTGCAGTTCCAATGGTCAAATCTCTGTACTATCCAGTTTTGGGCCTTTGGTATCTAAAAAAACACAGTTTGAGTGTGTCGCTCACGGTTCAGCCGCAATTATATCTATTTTAAAAAGTTTGGTATACCCCAGTAAACAATAACTGTGGTTTTGCCATCCCACGGTAAAAAATCTCTATTGTTCAGGTTTTGGTATATTTTCCATAAAGAAAAACAGTAGTGTCTCCTGACTGTTGTGACACAAAAATATATCTGTTGAAAATAGTCTGGCGTAGGCCCGACAAATCCCAGTGTGGTTTTGCAGTTCCACGGGTCAAATCTCTGTACTATCCAGTTTTGGGCCTTTGGTATCTAAAAATACACAGTTTGAGTGTGTCACTCACTGTTCAGCCGCAATTATATCTATGTAAAAAAGTCTGGTATACCCCAGTAAACAATAACTGTGGTTTTGCCATCCCACAGTAAAAAATCTCTATTATTCAGGTTTTGGTATATTTTCCATAAAGAAAAACAGTAGTGTCTCCTGACTGTTGTGACACAAAAATATATCTGTTGAAAATAGTCTGGTGTAGGCCCGACAAATCCCAGTGTGGTTTTGCAGTTCCACGGGTCAAATCTCTGTACTATCCAGTTTTGGGCCTTTGGTATCTAAAAATACACAGTTTGAGTGTGTCGCTCACTGTTCAGCCGCAATTATATCTATTTAAAAAAGTCTGGTATACTCCAGTAAACAATAACTGTGATTTTGCCATCCCATGGTAAAAAATCTCTATTATTCAGGTTTTGGTATATTTTCCGAAAAGAAAAACAGTAGTGTCTCCTGACTGTTGTGACACAAAAATATATCTGTTGAAAATAGTCTGGTGTAGGCCCGACAAATCCCAGTGTGGTTTTGCAGTTCCACGGGTCAAATCTCTGTACTATCCAGTTTTGGGTCTTTGGTATCTAAAAAAACACAGTTTGAGTGTGTCGCTCACTGTTCAGCCGCAATTATATCTATTTTAAAAAGTCTGGTATACCCCAGTAAACAATAACTATGGTTTTGCCATCCCACGGTAAAAAATCTCTATTATTCAGGTTTTGGTATATTTTACGTAAAGAAAAACAGTAGTGTCTCCTGACTGTTGTGACACAAAAATATATCTGTTGAAAATAGTCTGGTGTAGGCCCGACAAATCCCAGTGTGCTTTTACAGTTCCACGGGTCAAATCTCTGTACTATCCAGTTTTGGGCCTTTGGTATATAAAAAAACACAGTTTGAGTGTGTCGCTCACTGTTCAGCCGCAATTATATCTATTTTAAAAAGTCTGGTATACCCCAGTAAACAATAACTGTGGTTTTGCCATCCCACGGTAAAAAATCTCTATTATTCAGGTTTTGGTATATTTTCCATAAAGAAAAACAGTAGCGTCTCCTGACTGTTGTGACACAAAAATATATCTATTGAAAATAGTCTGGTGTAGGCCCGACAAATCCCAGTGTGCTTTTGCAGTTTCACGGGTCAAATCTCTGTACTATCCAGTTCTGGGCCTTTGGTATCTAAAAAAACACAGTTTGAGTGTGTCGCTCACTGTTCAGCCGCAATTATATCTATTTAAAAAAGTCTGGTATGCCCCAGTAAACAATAACTGTGGTTTTGCCATCCCACGGTAAAAAATCTCTATTATTCAGGTTTTGGTATATTTTCCATAAAGAAAAACAGTAGTGTCTCCTGACTGTTGTGACACAAAAATGCATCTGTTGAAAATAGTCTAGTGTAGGCCCGACAAATCCCAGTGTGGTTTTGCAGTTCCACGGGTCAAATCTCTGTACTACCCAGTTTTCGGCCTTTGGTATCTAAAAAAACACAGTTTGAATGTGTCGCTCACTGTTCAGCCGCAATTATATCTATTTTAAAAAGTCTGGTATACCCCAGTAAACAATAACTGTGGTTTTGCCATGCCACAGTAAAAATCTCTATTATTCAGGTTTTGGTATATTTTCCATAAAGAAAAACAGTAGTGTCTCCTGACTGTTGTGACACAAAAATATATCTGTTGAAAATAGTCTGGTGTAGGCCCGACAAATCCCAGTGTGGTTTTGCAGTTCCACGGGTCAAATCTCTGTACTATCCAGTTTTGGGCCTTTGGTATCTAAAAATACACAGTTTGAGTGTGTCGCTCACTGTTCAGCCGCAATTATATCTATTTAAAAAAGTCTGGTATACTCCAGTAAACAATAACTGTGATTTTGCCATCCCACGGTAAAAAATCTCTATTATTCAGGTTTTGGTATATTTTCCGAAAAGAAAAACAGTAGTGTCTCCTGACTGTTGTGACACAAAAATATATCTGTTGAAAATAGTCTGGTGTAGGCCCGACAAATCCCAGTGTGGTTTTGCAGTTCCATGGGTCACATCTCTGTACTATCCAGTTTTGGGCTTTTGGTATCTAAAAAAACACAGTTTGAGTGTGTCGCTCACTGTTCAGCCGCAATTATATCTATTATAAAACGTCTGGTATACCCCTGTAAACAATAACTGTGGTTTTGCCATCCCACGGTAAAAAATCTCTATTATTCAGGTTTTGGTATATTTTACGTAAAGAAAAACAGTAGTGTCTCCTGACTGTTGTGACACAAAAATATATCTGTTGAAAATAGTCTGGTGTAGGCCCGACAAATCCCAGTGTGCTTTTACAGTTCCACGGGTCAAATCTCTGTACTATCCAGTTTTGGGCCTTTGGTATCTAAAAAAACACAGTTTGAGTGTGTCGCTCACTGTTCAGCCGCAATTATATCTATTTTAAAAAGTCTGGTATACCCCAGTAAACAATAACTGTGGTTTTGCCATCCCACGGTAAAAAAATCTCTATTATTCAGGTTTTGGTATATTTTCCATAAAGAAAAACAGCAGTGTCTCCTGACTGTTGTGACACAAAAATATATCTATTGAAAATAGTCTGGTGTAGGCCCGACAAATCGCAGTGTGCTTTTGCAGTTTCACGGGTCAAATCTCTGTACTATCCAGTTCTGGGCCTTTGGTATCTAAAAAAACACAGTTTGAGTGTGTCGCTCACTGTTCAGCCGCAATTATATCTATTTAAAAAAGTTTGGTATGCCCCAGTAAACAATAACTGTGGTTTTGCCATCCCACGGTAAAAAATCTCTATTATTCAGGTTTTGGTATATTTTCCATAAAGAAAAACAGTAGTGTCTCCTGACTGTTGTGACACAAAAATGCATCTGTTGAAAATAGTCTAGTGTAGGCCCGACAAATCCCAGTGTGGTTTTGCAGTTCCACGGGTCAAATCTCTGTACTACCCAGTTTTGGGCCTTTGGTATCTAAAAAAACACAGTTTGAATGTGTCGCTCACTGTTCAGCCGCAATTATATCTATTTTAAAAAGTCTGGTATACCCCAGTAAACAATAACTGTGGTTTTGCCATCCCACGGTAAAAAATCTCTATTATTCAGGTTTAGGTATATTTTCCATAAAGAAAAACAGTAGTGTCTCCTGACTGTTGTGACACAAAAATATATCTGTTGAAAATAGTCTGGTGTAGGCCCGACAAATCCCAGTGTGGTTTTGCAGTTCCACGGGTCAAATCTCTGTACTATCCAGTTTTGGGCCTTACGTATCTAAAAATACACAGTTTGAGTGTGTCGCTCACTGTTCAGCCGCAATTATATCTATTTAAAAAAGTCTGGTATACCCCAGTAAACAATAACTGTGGTTTTGCCATCCCACGGTAAAAAATCTCTATTATTCAGGTTTTGGTATGTTTTCCGTAAAGAAAAACAGTAGTGTCTCCTGACTGTTGTGACACAAAAATATATCTGTTGAAAATAGCCTGGTGTAGGCCCGACAAATCCCAGTGTGGTTTTGCAGTTCCACGGGTCAAATCTCTGTACTATCCAGTTTTGAGCCTTTGGTATCTAACAAAACACAGTTTGAGTGTGTCGCTCACGGTTCAGCCCCAATTATATCTATTTTAAAAAGTCTGGTATACCCCAGTAAACAATAACTGTTGTTTTGCCATCCCACGGTAAAAAATCTCTATTATTCAGGTTTTGGTATATTTTCCATAAAGAAAAACAGTAGTGTCTCCTGACTGTTGTGACACAAAAATATATCTGTTGAAAATAGTCTGGTGTAGGCCCGACAAATCCCAGTGTGGTTTTGCAGTTCCACGGGTCAAATCTCTGTACTATCCAGTTTTGTGCCTTTGGTATCTAAAAATAGACAGTTTGAGTGTGTCGCTCACTGTTCAGCCGCAATTATATCTATTTAAAAAAGTCTGGTATACTCCAGTAAACAATAACTGTGGTTTTGCCATCCCACAGTAAAAAATCTCTATTATTCAGGTTTTGGTATATTTTCCATAAAGAAAAACAGTAGTGTCTCCTGACTGTTGTGACACAAAAATATATCTGTTGAAAATAGTCTGGTGTAGGCCCGACAAATCCCAGTGTGGTTTTGCAGTTCCACGGGTCAAATCTCTGTACTATCCAGTTTTGGGCCTTTGGTATCTAAAAATACACAGTTTGAGTGTGTCGCTGACTGTTCAGCCGCAATTATATCTATTTAAAAAAGTCTGGTATACTCCAGTAAACAATAACTGTGGTTTTGCCATCCCACGGTAAAAAATCTCTATTATTCAGGTTTTGGTATATTTTCCGTAAAGAAAAACAGTAGTGTCTCCTGACTGTTGTGACACAAAAATATATCTGTTGAAAATAGTCTCGTGTAGGCCCGACAAATCCCAGTGTGGTTTTGCAGTTCCACGGGTCACATCTCTGTACTATCCAGTTTTGGGCCTTTGGTATCTAAAAAAACACAGTTTGAGTTTGTTGCTCACTGTTCAGCCGCAATTATATCTATTATAAAAAGTCTGGTATACCCCAGTAAACAATAACTGTGGTTTTGCCATCCCACGGTAAAAAATCTCTATTATTCAGGTTTTGGTATATTTTCCATAAAGAAAAACAGTAGTGTCTCCTGACTGTTGTGACACAAAAATATATCTGTTGAAAATAGTCTGGTGTAGGCCCGACAAATCCCAGTGTGCTTTTACAGTTCCACGGGTCAAATCTCTGTACTATCCAGTTTTGGGCCTTTGGTATATAAAAAAACACAGTTTGAGTGTGTCGCTCACTGTTCAGCCGCAATTATATCTATTTTAAAAAGTCTGGTATACCCCAGTAAACAATAACTGTGGTTTTGCCATCCCACGGTAAAAAATCTCTATTATTCAGGTTTTGGTATATTTTCCATAAAGAAAAACAGTAGTGTCTCCTGACTGTTGTGACACAAAAATATATCTATTGAAAATAGTCTGGTGTAGGCCCGACAAATCCCAGTGTGCTTTTGCAGTTTCACGGGTCAAATCTCTGTACTATCCAGTTCTGGGCCTTTGGTATCTAAAAAAACACAGTTTGAGTGTGTCGCTCACTGTTCAGCCGCAATTATATCTATTTAAAAAAGTCTGGTATGCCCCAGTAAACAATAACTGTGGTTTTGCCATCCCACGGTAAAAAATCTCTATTATTCAGGTTTTGGTATATTTTCCATAAAGAAAAACAGTAGTGTCTCCTGACTGTTGTGACACAAAAATGCATCTGTTGAAAATAGTCTAGTGTAGGCCCGACAAATCCCAGTGTGGTTTTGCAGTTCCACGGGTCAAATCTCTGTACTACCCAGTTGTGGGCCTTTGGTATCTAAAAAAACACAGTTTGAATGTGTCACTCACTGTTCAGCCGCAATTATATCTATTTTAAAAAGTCTGGTATACCCCAGTAAACAATAACTGTGGTCTTGCCATCCCACGGTAAAAAATCTCTATTATTCAGATTTAGGTATATTTTCCATAAAGAAAAACAGTAGTGTCTCCTGACTGTTGTGACACAAAAATATATCTGTTGAAAATAGTCTGGTGTAGGCCCGACAAATCCCAGTGTGGTTTTGCAGTTCCATGTGTCAAATCTCTGTACTATCCAGTTTTGGGCCTTTGCTATCTAAAAAAACACAGTTTGAGTGTGTCGCTCACTGTTCAGCCGCAATTATATCTATTTAAAAAAGTCTGGTATACCTCAGTAAACATAACTGTGGTTTTGCCATCCCACAGTAAAAAATCTCTATTATTCAGGTTTTGGTATATTTTACGTAAAGAAAAACTGTAGTGTCTCCTGACTGTTGTGAAACAAAAATATATCTGATGAAAATAGTCTGGTGTAGGCCCGACAAATCCCCGTGTGGTTGTGCAGTTCCACGGGTCAAATCTCTGTACTATCCAGTTTTGGGCCTTTGGTATCTAAAAATACACAGTTTGAGTGTGTCGCTCACTGTTCAGCCGCAATTATATCTATTTAAAAAAGTCTGGTATACTCCAGTAAACAATAACTGTGATTTTGCCATCCCACGGTAAACAATCTCTATTATTCAGGTTTTGGTATATTTTCCGAAAAGAAAAACAGTAGTGTCTCCTGACTGTTGTGACACAAAAATATATCTGTTGAAAATAGTCTGGTGTAGGCCCGACAAATCCCAGTGTGGTTTTGCAGTTCCATGGGTCACATCTCTGTACTATCCAGTTTTGGGCCTTTGGTATCTAAAAAAACACAGTTTGAGTGTGTCGCTCACTGTTCAGCCGCAATTATATCTATTATAAAACGTCTGGTATACCCCTGTAAACAATAACTGTGGTTTTGCCATCCCACGGTAAAAAATCTCTATTATTCAGGTTTTGGTATATTTTCCATAAAGAAAAACAGTAGTGTCTCCTGACTGTTGTGACACAAAAATATATCTGTTGAAAATAGTCTGGTGTAGGCCCGTCAAATCCCAGTGTGGTTTTGCAGTTCCACGGGTCAAATCTCTGTACTATCCAGTTTTGGGTCTTTGGAATCTAAAAAAACACAGTTTGAGTGTGTCGCTCACTGTTCAGCCGCAATTATATCTATTTTAAAAAGTCTGGTATACCCCAGTAAACAATAACTATGGTTTTGCCATCCCACGGTAAAAAATCTCTATTATTCAGGTTTTGGTATATTTTACGTAAAGAAAAACAGTAGTGTCTCCTGACTGTTGTGACACAAAAATATATCTGTTGAAAATAGTCTGGTGTAGGCCCGACAAATCCCAGTGTGCTTTTACAGTTCCACGGGTCAAATCTCTGTACTATCCAGTTTTGGGCCTTTGGTATCTAAAAAAACACAGTTTGAGTGTGTCGCTCACTGTTCAGCCGCAATTATATCTATTTTAAAAAGTCTGGTATACCCCAGTAAACAATAACTGTGGTTTTGCCATCCCACGGTAAAAAAATCTCTATTATTCAGGTTTTGGTATATTTTCCATAAAGAAAAACAGTAGTGTCTCCTGACTGTTGTGACACAAAAATATATCTATTGAAAATAGTCTGGTGTAGGCCCGACAAATCGCAGTGTGCTTTTGCAGTTTCACGGGTCAAATCTCTGTACTATCCAGTTCTGGGCCTTTGGTATCTAAAAAAACACAGTTTGAGTGTGTCGCTCACTGTTCAGCCGCAATTATATCTATTTAAAAAAGTTTGGTATGCCCCAGTAAACAATAACTGTGGTTTTGCCATCCCACGGTAAAAAATCTCTATTATTCAGGTTTTGGTATATTTTCCATAAAGAAAAACAGTAGTGTCTCCTGACTGTTGTGACACAAAAATGCATCTGTTGAAAATAGTCTAGTGTAGGCCCGACAAATCCCAGTGTGGTTTTGCAGTTCCACGGGTCAAATCTCTGTACTACCCAGTTTTGGGCCTTTGGTATCTAAAAAAACAGTTTGAATGTGTCGCTCACTGTTCAGCCGCAATTATATCTATTTTAAAAAGTCTGGTATACCCCAGTAAACAATAACTGTGGTTTTGCCATCCCACGGTAAAAAATCTCTATTATTCAGGTTTAGGTATATTTTCCATAAAGAAAAACAGTAGTGTCTCCTGACTGTTGTGACACAAAAATATATCTGTTGAAAATAGTCTGGTGTAGGCCCGACAAATCCCAGTGTGGTTTTGCAGTTCCACGGGTCAAATCTCTGTACTATCCAGTTTTGGGCCTTACGTATCTAAAAATACACAGTTTGAGTGTGTCGCTCACTGTTCAGCCGCAATTATATCTATTTAAAACAGTCTGGTATACCCCAGTAAACAATAACTGTGGTTTTGCCATCCCACGGTAAAAAATCTCTATTATTCAGGTTTTGGTATGTTTTCCGTAAAGAAAAACAGTAGTGTCTCCTGACTGTTGTGACACAAAAATATATCTGTTGAAAATAGCCTGGTGTAGGCCCGACAAATCCCAGTGTGGTTTTGCAGTTCCACGGGTCAAATCTCTGTACTATCCAGTTTTGAGCCTTTGGTATCTAACAAAACACAGTTTGAGTGTGTCGCTCACGGTTCAGCCCCAATTATATCTATGTAAAAAAGTCTGGTATACCCCAGTAAACAATAACTGTGGTTTTGCCATCCCACAGTAAAAATCTCTATTATTCAGGTTTTGGTATATTTTCCATAAAGAAAAACAGTAGTGTCTCCTGACTGTTGTGACACAAAAATATATCTGTTGAAAATAGTCTGGTGTAGGCCCGACAAATCCCAGTGTGGTTTTGCAGTTCCACGGGTCAAATCTCTGTACTATCCAGTTTTGGGCCTTTGGTATCTAAAAATACACAGTTTGAGTGTGTCGCTCACTGTTCAGCCGCAATTATATCTATTTAAAAAAGTCTGGTATACTCCAGTGAACAATAACTGTGATTTTGCCATCCCACGGTAAAAAATCTCTATTATTCAGGTTTTGGTATATTTTCCGAAAAGAAAAACAGTAGTGTCTCCTGACTGTTGTGACACAAAAATATATCTGTTGAAAATAGTCTGGTGTAGGCCCGACAAATCCCAGTGTGGTTTTGCAGTTCCATGGGTCACATCTCTGTACTATCCAGTTTTGGGCCTTTGGTATCTAAAAAAACACAGTTTGAGTGTGTCGCTCACTGTTCAGCCGCAATTATATCTATTATAAAACGTCTGGTATACCCCTGTAAACAATAACTGTGGTTTTGCCATCCCACGGTAAAAAATCTCTATTATTCAGGTTTTGGTATATTTTCCATAAAGAAAAACAGTAGTGTCTCCTGACTGTTGTGACACAAAAATATATCTGTTGAAAATAGTCTGGTGTAGGCCCGTCAAATCCCAGTGTGGTTTTGCAGTTCCACGGGTCAAATCTCTGTACTATCCAATTTTGGGTCTTTGGTATCTAAAAAAACACAGTTTGAGTGTGTCGCTCACTGTTCAGCCACAATTATATCTATTTTAAAAAGTCTGGTATACCCCAGTAAACAATAACTATGGTGTTGCCATCCCACGGTAAAAAATCTCTATTATTCAGGTTTTGGTATATTTTACGTAAAGAAAAACAGTAGTGTCTCCTGACTGTTGTGACACAAAAATATATCTGTTGAAAATAGTCTGGTGTAGGCCCGACAAATCCCAGTGTGCTTTTACAGTTCCACGGGTCAAATCTCTGTACTATCCAGTTTTGGGCCTTTGGTATCTAAAAAAACACAGTTTGAGTGTGTCGCTCACTGTTCAGCCGCAATTATATCTATTTTAAAAAGTCTGGTATACCCCAGTAAACAATAACTGTGGTTTTGCCATCCCACGGTAAAAAAATCTCTATTATTCAGGTTTTGGTATATTTTCCATAAAGAAAAACAGTAGTGTCTCCTGACTGTTGTGACACAAAAATATATCTATTGAAAATAGTCTGGTGTAGGCCCGACAAATCGCAGTGTGCTTTTGCAGTTTCACGGGTCAAATCTCTGTACTATCCAGTTCTGGGCCTTTGGTATCTAAAAAAACACAGTTTGAGTGTGTCGCTCACTGTTCAGCCGCAATTATATCTATTTAAAAAAGTTTGGTATGCCCCAGTAAACAATAACTGTGGTTTTGCCATCCCACGGTAAAAAATCTCTATTATTCAGGTTTTGGTATATTTTCCATAAAGAAAAACAGTAGTGTCTCCTGACTGTTGTGACACAAAAATGCATCTGTTGAAAATAGTCTAGTGTAGGCCCGACAAATCCCAGTGTGGTTTTGCAGTTCCACGGGTCAAATCTCTGTACTACCCAGTTTTGGGCCTTTGGTATCTAAAAAAACAGTTTGAATGTGTCGCTCACTGTTCAGCCGCAATTATATCTATTTTAAAAAGTCTGGTATACCCCAGTAAACAATAACTGTGGTTTTGCCATCCCACGGTAAAAAATCTCTATTATTCAGGTTTAGGTATATTTTCCATAAAGAAAAACAGTAGTGTCTCCTGACTGTTGTGACACAAAAATATATCTGTTGAAAATAGTCTGGTGTAGGCCCGACAAATCCCAGTGTGGTTTTGCAGTTCCACGGGTCAAATCTCTGTACTATCCAGTTTTGGGCCTTACGTATCTAAAAATACACAGTTTGAGTGTGTCGCTCACTGTTCAGCCGCAATTATATCTATTTAAAACAGTCTGGTATACCCCAGTAAACAATAACTGTGGTTTTGCCATCCCACGGTAAAAAATCTCTATTATTCAGGTTTTGGTATGTTTTCCGTAAAGAAAAACAGTAGTGTCTCCTGACTGTTGTGACACAAAAATATATCTGTTGAAAATAGCCTGGTGTAGGCCCGACAAATCCCAGTGTGGTTTTGCAGTTCCACGGGTCAAATCTCTGTACTATCCAGTTTTGAGCCTTTGGTATCTAACAAAACACAGTTTGAGTGTGTCGCTCACGGTTCAGCCCCAATTATATCTATTTTAAAAAGTCTGGTATACCCCAGTAAACAATAACTGTTGTTTTGCCATCCCACGGTAAAAAATCTCTATTATTCAGGTTTTGGTATATTTTCCATAAAGAAAAACAGTAGTGTCTCCTGACTGTTGTGACACAAAAATATATCTGTTGAAAATAGTCTGGTGTAGGCCCGACAAATCCCAGTGTGGTTTTGCAGTTCCACGGGTCAAATCTCTGTACTATCCAGTTTTGGGCCTTTGGTATCTAAAAATACACAGTTTGAGTGTGTCGCTCACTGTTCAGCCGCAATTATATCTATTTAAAAAAGTCTGGTATACCCCAGTAAACAATAACTGTGGTTTTGCCATCCCACAGTAAAAAATCTCTATTATTCAGGTTTTGGTATATTTTCCATAAAGAAAAACAGTAGTGTCTCCTGACTGTTGTGACACAAAAATATATCTGTTGAAAATAGTCTGGTGTAGGCCCGACAAATCCCAGTGTGGTTTTGCAGTTCCACGGGTCAAATCTCTGTACTATCCAGTTTTGGGCCTTTGGTATCTAAAAATACACAGTTTGAGTGTGTCGCTCACTGTTCAGCCGCAATTATATCTATTTAAAAAAGTCTGGTATACTCCAGTAAACAATAACTGTGGTTTTGCCATCCCACGGTAAAAAATCTCTATTATTCAGGTTTTGGTATATTTTCCGTAAAGAAAAACAGTAGTGTCTCCTGACTGTTGTGACACAAAAATATATCTGTTGAAAATAGTCTCGTGTAGGCCCGACAAATCCCAGTGTGGTTTTGCAGTTCCACGGGTCACATCTCTGTACTATCCAGTTTTGGGCCTTTGGTATCTAAAAAAACACAGTTTGAGTTTGTTGCTCACTGTTCAGCCGCAATTATATCTATTATAAAAAGTCTGGTATACCCCAGTAAACAATAACTGTGGTTTTGCCATCCCACGGTAAAAAATCTCTATTATTCAGGTTTTGGTATATTTTCCATAAAGAAAAACAGTAGTGTCTCCTGACTGTTGTGACACAAAAATATATCTGTTGAAAATAGTCTGGTGTAGGCCCGACATATCCCAGTGTGCTTTTACAGTTCCACGGGTCAAATCTCTGTACTATCCAGTTTTGGGCCTTTGGTATCTAAAAAAACACAGTTTGAGTGTGTCGCTCACTGTTCAGCCGCAATTATATCTATTTTAAAAAGTCTGGTATACCCCAGTAAACAATAACTGTGGTTTTGCCATCCCACGGTAAAAAATCTCTATTATTCAGGTTTTGGTATATTTTCCATAAAGAAAAACAGTAGTGTCTCCTGACTGTTGTGACACAAAAATATATCTGTTGAAAATAGTGTGGTGTAGGCCCGACAAATCCCAGTGTGCTTTTGCAGTTCCACGGGTCAAATCTCTGTACTATCCAGTTTTGGGCCTTACGTATCTAAAAATACACAGTTTGAGTGTGTCGCTCACTGTTCAGCCGCAATTATATCTATTTAAAAAGTCTGGTATACCCCAGTAAACAATAACTGTGGTTTTGCCATCCCACGGTAAAAAATCTCTATTATTCAGGTTTTGGTATGTTTTCCGTAAAGAAAAACAGTAGTGTCTCCTGACTGTTGTGACACAAAAATATATCTGTTGAAAATAGCCTGGTGTAGGCCCGACAAATCCCAGTGTGGTTTTGCAGTTCCACGGGTCAAATCTCTGTACTATCCAGTTTTGAGCCTTTGGTATCTAACAAAACACAGTTTGAGTGTGTCGCTCACGGTTCAGCCCCAATTATATCTATTTTAAAAAGTCTGGTATACCCCAGTAAACAATAACTGTGGTTTTGCCATCCCACGGTAAAAAATCTCTATTATTCAGGTTTTGGTATATTTTCCATAAAGAAAAACAGTAGTGTCTCCTGACTGTTGTGACACAAAAATATATCTGTTGAAAATAGTCTGGTGTAGGCCCGACAAATCCCAGTGTGGTTTTGCAGTTCCACGGGTCAAATCTCTGTACTATCCAGTTTTGGGCCTTTGGTATCTAAAAATACACAGTTTGAGTGTGTCGCTCACTGTTCAGCCGCAATTATATCTATTTAAAAAAGTCTGGTATACTCCAGTAAACAATAACTGTGGTTTTGCCATCCCACGGTAAAAAATCTCTATTATTCAGGTTTTGGTATATTTTCCGTAAAGAAAAACAGTAGTGTCTCCTGACTGTTGTGACACAAAAATATATCTGTTGAAAATAGTCTGGTGTAGGCCCGACAAATCCCAGTGTGGTTTTGCAGTTCCACGGGTCACATCTCTGTACTATCCAGTTTTGGGCCTTTGGTATCTAAAAAAACACAGTTTGAGTTTGTTGCTCACTGTTCAACCGCAATTATATCTATTATAAAAAGTCTGGTATACCCCAGTAAACAATAACTGTGGTTTTGCCATCCCACGGTAAAAAATCTCTATTATTCAGGTTTTGGTATATTTTCCATAAATAAAAACAGTAGTGTCTCCTGTCTGTTGTGACACAAAAATATATCTGTTGAAAATAGTCTGGTGTAGGCCCGACATATCCCAGTGTGCTTTTACAGTTCCACGGGTCAAATCTCTGTACTATCCAGTTTTGGGCCTTTGGTATCTAAAAAAACACAGTTTGAGTGTGTCGCTCACTGTTCAGCCGCAATTATATCTATTTTAAAAAGTCTGGTATACCCCAGTAAACAATAACTGTGGTTTTGCCATCCCACGGTAAAAAATCTCTATTATTCAGGTTTTGGTATATTTTCCATAAAGAAAAACAGTAGTGTCTCCTGACTGTTGTGACACAAAAATATATCTGTTGAAAATAGTCTGGTGTAGGCCCGACAAATCCCAGTGTGGTTTTGCAGTTCCACGGGTCAAATCTCTGTACTATCCAGTTTTGGGCCTTACGTATCTAAAAATACACAGTTTGAGTGTGTCGCTCACTGTTCAGCCGCAATTATATCTATTTAAAAAGTCTGGTATACCCCAGTAAACAATAACTGTGGTTTTGCCATCCCACGGTAAAAAATCTCTATTATTCAGGTTTTGGTATGTTTTCCGTAAACAAAAACAGTAGTGTCTCCTGACTGTTGTGACACAAAAATATATCTGTTGAAAATAGCCTGGTGTAGGCCCGACAAATCCCAGTGTGGTTTTGCAGTTCCACGGGTCAAATCTCTGTACTATCCAGTTTTGAGCCTTTGGTATCTAACAAAACACAGTTTGAGTGTGTCGCTCACGGTTCAGCCCCAATTATATCTATTTTAAAAAGTCTGGTATACCCCAGTAAACAAAAACTGTGGTTTTGCCATCCCACGGTAAAAAATCTCTATTATTCAGGTTTTGGTATATTTTCCATAAAGAAAAACAGTAGTGTCTCCTGACTGTTGTGACACAAAAATATATCTGTTGAAAATAGTCTGGTGTAGGCCCGACAAATCCCAGTGTGGTTTTGCAGTGTCACGGGTCAAATCTCTGTACTATCCAGTTTTGGGCCTTTGGTATCTAAAAATACACAGTTTGAGTGTGTCGCTCACTGTTCAGCCGCAATTATATCTATTTAAAAAAGTCTGGTATACCCCAGTAAACAATAACTGTGGTTTTGCCATCCCACAGTAAAAAATCTCTATTATTCAGGTTTTGGTATATTTTCCATAAAGAAAAACAGTAGTGTCTCCTGACTGTTGTGACACAAAAATATATCTGTTGAAAATAGTCTGGTGTAGGCCCGACAAATCCCAGTGTGGTTTTGCAGTTCCACGGGTCAAATCTCTGTATTATCCAGTTTTGGGCCTTTGGTATCTAAAAATACACAGTTTGAGTGTGTCGCTCACTGTTCAGCCGCAATTATATCTATTTAAAAAAGTCTGGTATACTCCAGTAAACAATAACTGTGGTTTTGCCATCCCACGGTAAAAAATCTCTATTATTCAGGTTTTGGTATATTTTCCGTAAAGAAAAACAGTAGTGTCTCCTGACTGTTGTGACACAAAAATATATCTGTTGAAAATAGTCTGGTGTAGGCCCGACAAATCCCAGTGTGGTTTTGCAGTTCCACGGGTCACATCTCTGTACTATCCAGTTTTGGGCCTTTGGTATCTAAAAAAACACAGTTTGAGTTTGTTGCTCACTGTTCAGCCGCAATTATATCTATTATAAAAAGTCTGGTGTACCCCAGTAAACAATAACTGTGGTTTTGCCATCCCACGGTAAAAAATCTCTATTATTCAGGTTTTGGTATATTTTCCATAAAGAAAAACAGTAGTGTCTCCTGTCTGTTGTGACACAAAAATATATCTGTTGAAAATAGTCTGGTGTAGGCCCGACATATCCCAGTGTGCTTTTACAGTTCCACGGGTCAAATCTCTGTACTATCCAGTTTTGGGCCTTTGGTATCTAAAAAAACACAGTTTGAGTGTGTCGCTCACTGTTCAGCCGCAATTATATCTATTTTAAAAAGTCTGGTATACCCCAGTAAACAATAACTGTGGTTTTGCCATCCCACGGTAAAAAATCTCTATTATTCAGGTTTTGGTATATTTTCCATAAAGAAAAACAGTAGTGTCTCCTGACTGTTGTGACACAAAAATATATCTGTTGAAAATAGTGTGGTGTAGGCCCGACAAATCCCAATGTGCTTTTGCAGTTTCACGGGTCAAATCTCTGTACTATCCAGTTCTGGGCCTTTGGTATCTAAAAAAACACAGTTTGAGTGTGTCGCTCACTGTTCAGCCGCAATTATATCTATTTAAAAAGTCTGGTATGCCCCAGTAAACAATAACTGTGGTTTTGCCATCCCACGGTAAAAAATCTCTATTATTCAGGTTTTGGTATATTTTCCATAAAGAAAAACAGTAGTGTCTCCTGACTGTTGTGACACAAAAATGCATCTGTTGAAAATAGTCTAGTGTAGGCCCGACAAATCCCAGTGTGGTTTTGCAGTTCCACGGGTCAAATCTCTGTACTATCCAATTTTGGGCCTTTGGTATCTAAAAAAACACAGTTTGAGTGTGTCGCTCACGGTTCAGCCGCAATTATATCTATTTTAAAAAGTCTGGTATACCCCAGTAAACAATAACTGTGGTTTGGCCATCCCATGGTAAAAAATCTCTATTATTTAGGTTTTGGTATATTTTCCGTAAAGAAAAACAGTAGTGTCTCCTGACTGTTGTAACACAAAAATATATCTGTTGAAAATTGTCTGGTGTAGGCCCGACAAATCCCAGTGTGGTTTTGCAGTTCCACGGGTCAAATCTCTGTACTATCCAGTTTTGGGCCTTTGGTATCTAAAAAAACACAGTTTGAGTGTGTCTCGCTCACTGTTCAGCCACAATTATATCTATTTTAAAAAGTCTGGTATACCCCAGTAAACAATAACTGTGGTTTTGCCATCCCACGGTAAAAAATCTCTATTATTCAGGTTTTGGTATATTTTCCATAAAGAAAAACAGTAGTGTCTCCTGACTGTTGTGACACAAAAATGCATCTGTTGAAAATAGTCTAGTGTAGGCCCGACAAATCCCAGTGTGGTTTTGCAGTTCCACGGGTCAAATCTCTGTACTACCCAGTTTTGGGCCTTTGGTATCTAAAAAAACACAGTTTGAATGTGTCGCTCACTGTTCAGCCGCAATTATATCTATTTTAAAAAGTCTGGTATACCCCAGTAAACAATAACTGTGGTTTTGCCATCCCACGGTAAAAAATCTCTATTATTCAGGTTTAGGTATATTTTCCATAAAGAAAAACAGTAGTGTCTCCTGACTGTTGTGACACAAAAATATATCTGTTGAAAATAGTCTGGTGTAGGCCCCACAAATCCCAGTGTTGTTTTGCAGTTCCACGGGTCAAATCTCTGTACTATCCAGTTTTGGGCCTCTGGTATCTAAAAAAACACAGTTTGAGTGTGTCGCTCACTGTTCAGCCGCAATTATATCTATTTTAAAAAGTCTGGTATACCCAGTAAACAATAACTGTGGTTTTGCCATCCCACGGTAAAAAATCTCTATTATTCAGGTTTTGGTATGTTTTCCGTAAAGAAAAACAGTAGTGTCTCCTGACTGTTGTGACACAAAAATATATCTGTTGAAAATAGTCTGGTGTAGGCCCGTCAAATCCCAGTGTGGTTTTGCAGTTCCACGGGTCAAATCTCTGTACTATCCAGTTTTGAGCCTTTGGTATCTAAAAAAACACAGTTTGAGTGTGTCGCTCACGGTTCAGCCGCAATTATATCTATTTTAAAAAGTCTGGTATACCCCAGTAAACAATAACTGTGGTTTTGCCATCCCACGGTAAAAAATCTCTATTATTAACGTTTTGGTATATTTTCCATAAAGAAAAACAGTAGTGTCTCCTGACTGTTGTGACACAAAAATATATCTGTTGAAAATAGTCTGGTGTAGGCTCGACAAATCCCAGTGTGGTTTTGCAATTCCACGGGTCAAATCTCTGTACTATCCAGTTTTGGGCCTTTGGTATTTAAAAATACACAGTTTGAGTGTGTTGCTCACTGTTCAGCCGCAATTATATCTATTTTAAAAAGTCTGGTATACCCCAGTAAACAATAACTGTGGTTTTGCCATCCCACGGTAAAAAATCTCTATTATTCAGGTTTTGGTATATTTTCCATAAAGAAAAACAGTAGTGTCTCCTGACTGTTGTGACACAAAAATATATCTGTTGAAAATAGTGTGGTGTAGGCCCGACAAATCCCAGTGTGCTTTTGCAGTTTCACAGGTCAAATCTCTGTACTACCCAGTTTTGGGCCTTTGGTATCTAAAAAAACACAGTTTGAGTGTGTCGCTCACTGTTCAGCCGCAATTATATCTATTTTAAAAAGTCTGGTATACCCCAGTAAACAATAACTGTGGTTTTGCCATCCCACGGTAAAAAATCTCTATTATTCAGCTTTAGGTATATTTTCCATAAAGAAAAACAGTAGTGTCTCCTGACTGTTGTGACACAATAATATATCTGTTGAAAATAGTCTGGTGTAGGCCCGACAAATCCCAGTGTGCTTTTGCAGTTCCACGGGTCAAATCTCTGTACTATCCAGTTTTGGGCCTTTGGTATCTAAAAATACACAGTTTGAGTGTGTCGCTCACTGTTCAGCCGCAATTATATCTATTTAAAAAAGTCTGGTATACCCCAGTAAACAATAACTGTGGTTTTGCCATCCCACGGTAAAAAATCTCTATTATTCAGGTTTTGGTATATTTTCCGTAAAGAAAAACAGTAGTGTCTCCTGACTGTTGTGACACAAAAATATATCTGTTGAAAATAGTCTGGTGTAGGCCCGACCAATCCATGAGTGGTTTTGCAGTTCCACGGGTCAAATCTCTGTACTATCCAATTTTGGGCCTTTGGTATCTAAAAAAACACAGTTTGAGTGTGTCGCTCACGGTTCAGCCGCAATTATATCTATTTTAAAAAGTCTGGTATACCCCAGTAAACAATAACTGTGGTTTGGCCATCGCATGGTAAAAAATCTCTATTATTCAGGTTTTGGTATATTTTCCGTAAAGAAAAACAGTAGTGTCTCCTGACTGTTGTAACACAAAAATATATCTGTTGAAAATTGTCTGGTGTAGGCCCGACAAATCCCAGTGTGGTTTTGCAGTTCCACGGGTCAAATCTCTGTACTATCCAGTTTTGGGCCTTTGGTATCTAAAAAAACACAGTTTGAGTGTGTCTCGCTCACTGTTCAGCCGCAATTATATCTATTTTAAAAAGTCTGGTATACCCCAGTAAACAATAACTGTGGTTTTGCCATCCCACGGTAAAAAATCTCTATTATTCAGGTTTTGGTATATTTTCCATAAAGAAAAACAGTAGTGTCTCCTGACTGTTGTGACACAAAAATATATCTGTTGAAAATAGTCTGGTGTAGGCCCGACAAATCCCAGTGTGGTTTTGCAGTTCCACGGGTCAAATCTCTGTACTATCCAGTTTTGGGCCTTTGGTATCTAAAAATACACAGTTTGAGTGTGTCGCTCACTGTTCAGCCGCAATTATATCTATTTAAAAAAGTCTGGTATACCCCAGTAAACAATAACTGTGGTTTTGCCATCCCACGGTAAAAAATTTCTATTATTCAGGTTTTGGTATATTTTCCGTAAAGAAAAACAGTAGTGTCTCCTGACTGTTGTGACACAAAAATACATCTGTTGAAAATAGTCTGGTGTAGGCCCGACAAATCCCAGTGTGGTTTTGCAGTTCCACGGGTCAAATCTCTGTACTATCCAGTTTTGGGCCTTTGGTATCTAAAAATACACAGTTTGAGTGTGTCGCTCACTGTTCAGCCGCAATTATATCTATTTTAAAAAGTCTGGTATACCCCAGTAAACAATAACTGTGGTTTTGCCATCCCACGGTAAAAAATCTCTATTATTCAGGTTTAGGTATATTTTCCATAAAGAAAAACAGTAGTGTCTCCTGACTGTTGTGACACAAAAATATATCTGTTGAAAATAGTCTGGTGTAGGCCCGACAAATCCCAGTGTGGTTTTGCAGTTCCACGGGTCAAATCTCTGTACTATCCAATTTTGGGCCTTTGGTATCTAAAAAAACACAGTTTGAGTGTGTCGCTCACGGTTCAGCCGCAATTATATCTATTTTAAAAAGTCTGGTATACCCCAGTAAACAATAACTGTGGTTTTGCCATCCCACGGTAAAAAATCTCTATTATTCAGCTTTAGGTATATTTTCCATAAAGAAAAACAGTAGTGTCTCCTGACTGTTGTGACACAAAAATATATCTGTTGAAAATAGTCTGGTGTAGGCCCGACAAATCCCAGTGTGCTTTTGCAGTTCCACGGGTCAAATCTCTGTACTATCCAGTTTTGGGCCTTTGGTATCTAAAAATACACAGTTTGAGTGTGTCGCTCACTGTTCAGCCGCAATTATATCTATTTAAAAAAGTCTGGTATACCCCAGTAAACAATAACTGTGGTTTTGCCATCCCACGGTAAAAAATCTCTATTATTCAGGTTTTGGTATATTTTCCGTAAAGAAAAACAGTAGTGTCTCCTGACTGTTGTGACACAAAAATATATCTGTTGAAAATAGTGTGGTGTAGGCCCGACAAATCCCAGTGTGCTTTTGCAGTTTCACGGGTCAAATCTCTGTACTATCCAGTTCTGGGCCTTTGGTATCTAAAAAAACACAGTTTGAGTGTTTCGCTCACTGTTCAGCCGCAATTATATCTATTTAAAAAAGTCTGGTATGCCCCAGTAAACAATAACTGTGGTTTTGCCACCCCACGGTAAAAAATCTCTATTATTCAGGTTTTGGTATATTTTCCATAAAGAAAAACAGTAGTGTCTCCTGACTGTTGTGACACAAAAATGCATGTGTTGAAAATAGTCTAGTGTAGGCCCGACAAATCCCAGTATGCTTTTGCAGTTCCACGGGTCAAATCTCTGTACTATCCAGTTTTGGGCCTTTGGTATCTAAAAATACACAGTTTGAGTGTGTCGCTCACTGTTCAGCCGCAATTATATCTATTTAAAAAAGTCTGGTATACCTCAGTAAACAATAACTGTGGTTTTGCCATCCCACGGTAAAAAATCTCTATTATTCAGGTTTTGGTATATTTTCCGTAAAGAAAAACAGTAGTGTCTCCTGACTGTTGTGACACAAAAATATATCTGTTGAAAATAGTCTGGTGTAGGCCCGACAAATCCCAGTGTGGTTTTGCAGTTCCACGGGTCAAATCTCTGTACTATCCAATTTTGGGCCTTTGGTATCTAAAAAAACACAGTTTGAGTGTGTCGCTCACGGTTCAGCCGCAATTATATCTATTTTAAAAAGTCTGGTATACCCCAGTAAACAATAACTGTGGTTTGGCCATCCCATGGTAAAAAATCTCTATTATTTAGGTTTTGGTATATTTTCCGTAAAGAAAAACAGTAGTGTCTCCTGACTGTTGTAACACAAAAATATATCTGTTGAAAATTGTCTGGTGTAGGCCCGACAAATCCCAGTGTGGTTTTGCAGTTCCACGGGTCAAATCTCTGTACTATCCAGTTTTGGGCCTTTGGTATCTAAAAAAACACAGTTTGAGTGTGTCTCGCTCACTGTTCAGCCGCAATTATATCTATTTTAAAAAGTCTGGTATACCCCAGTAAACAATAACTGTGGTTTTGCCATCCCACGGTAAAAAATCTCTATTATTCAGGTTTTGGTATATTTTCCATAAAGAAAAACAGTAGTGTCTCCTGACTGTTGTGACACAAAAATGCATCTGTTGAAAATAGTCTAGTGTAGCCCCGACAAATCCCAGTGTGGTTTTGCAGTTCCACGGGTCAAATCTCTGTACTACCCAGTTTTGGGCCTTTGGTATCTAAAAAAACACAGTTTGAATGTGTCGCTCACTGTTCAGCCGCAATTATATCTATTTTAAAAAGTCTGGTATACCCCAGTAAACAATAACTGTGGTTTTGCCATCCCACGGTAAAAAATCTCTATTATTCAGGTTTAGGTATATTTTCCATAAAGAAAAACAGTAGTGTCTCCTGACTGTTGTGACACAAAAATATATCTGTTGAAAATAGTCTGGTGTAGGCCCCACAAATCCCAGTGTTGTTTTGCAGTTCCACGGGTCAAATCTCTGTACTATCCAGTTTTGGGCCTCTGGTATCTAAAAAAACACAGTTTGAGTGTGTCGCTCACTGTTCAGCCGCAATTATATCTATTTTAAAAAGTCTGGTATACCCAGTAAACAATAACTGTGGTTTTGCCATCCCACGGTAAAAAATCTCTATTATTCAGGTTTTGGTATGTTTTCCGTAAAGAAAAACAGTAGTGTCTCCTGACTGTTGTGACACAAAAATATATCTGTTGAAAATAGTCTGGTGTAGGCCCGTCAAATCCCAGTGTGGTTTTGCAGTTCCACGGGTCAAATCTCTGTACTATCCAGTTTTGAGCCTTTGGTATCTAAAAAAACACAGTTTGAGTGTGTCGCTCACGGTTCAGCCGCAATTATATCTATTTTAAAAAGTCTGGTATACCCCAGTAAACAATAACTGTGGTTTTGCCATCCCACGGTAAAAAATCTCTATTATTAAGGTTTTGGTATATTTTCCATAAAGAAAAACAGTAGTGTCTCCTGACTGTTGTGACACAAAAATATATCTGTTGAAAATAGTCTGGTGTAGGCTCGACAAATCCCAGTGTGGTTTTGCAATTCCACGGGTCAAATCTCTGTACTATCCAGTTTTGGGCCTTTGGTATTTAAAAATACACAGTTTGAGTGTGTTGCTCACTGTTCAGCCGCAATTATATCTATTTTAAAAAGTCTGGTATACCCCAGTAAACAATAACTGTGGTTTTGCCATCCCACGGTAAAAAATCTCTATTATTCAGGTTTTGGTATATTTTCCATAAAGAAAAACAGTAGTGTCTCCTGACTGTTGTGACACAAAAATATATCTGTTGAAAATAGTGTGGTGTAGGCCCGACAAATCCCAGTGTGCTTTTGCAGTTTCACAGGTCAAATCTCTGTACTACCCAGTTTTGGGCCTTTGGTATCTAAAAAAACACAGTTTGAGTGTGTCGCTCACTGTTCAGCCGCAATTATATCTATTTTAAAAAGTCTGGTATACCCCAGTAAACAATAACTGTGGTTTTGCCATCCCACGGTAAAAAATCTCTATTATTCAGCTTTAGGTATATTTTCCATAAAGAAAAACAGTAGTGTCTCCTGACTGTTGTGACACAATAATATATCTGTTGAAAATAGTCTGGTGTAGGCCCGACAAATCCCAGTGTGCTTTTGCAGTTCCACGGGTCAAATCTCTGTACTATCCAGTTTTGGGCCTTTGGTATCTAAAAATACACAGTTTGAGTGTGTCGCTCACTGTTCAGCCGCAATTATATCTATTTAAAAAAGTCTGGTATACCCCAGTAAACAATAACTGTGGTTTTGCCATCCCACGGTAAAAAATCTCTATTATTCAGGTTTTGGTATATTTTCCGTAAAGAAAAACAGTAGTGTCTCCTGACTGTTGTGACACAAAAATATATCTGTTGAAAATAGTCTGGTGTAGGCCCGACCAATCCATGGGTGGTTTTGCAGTTCCACGGGTCAAATCTCTGTACTATCCAATTTTGGGCCTTTGGTATCTAAAAAAACACAGTTTGAGTGTGTCGCTCACGGTTCAGCCGCAATTATATCTATTTTAAAAAGTCTGGTATACCCCAGTAAACAATAACTGTGGTTTGGCCATCGCATGGTAAAAAATCTCTATTATTCAGGTTTTGGTATATTTTCCGTAAAGAAAAACAGTAGTGTCTCCTGACTGTTGTAACACAAAAATATATCTGTTGAAAATTGTCTGGTGTAGGCCCGACAAATCCCAGTGTGGTTTTGCAGTTCCACGGGTCAAATCTCTGTACTATCCAGTTTTGGGCCTTTGGTATCTAAAAAAACACAGTTTGAGTGTGTCTCGCTCACTGTTCAGCCGCAATTATATCTATTTTAAAAAGTCTGGTATACCCCAGTAAACAATAACTGTGGTTTTGCCATCCCACGGTAAAAAATCTCTATTATTCAGGTTTTGGTATATTTTCCATAAAGAAAAACAGTAGTGTCTCCTGACTGTTGTGACACAAAAATATATCTGTTGAAAATAGTCTGGTGTAGGCCCGACAAATCCCAGTGTGGTTTTGCAGTTCCACGGGTCAAATCTCTGTACTATCCAGTTTTGGGCCTTTGGTATCTAAAAATACACAGTTTGAGTGTGTCGCTCACTGTTCAGCCGCAATTATATCTATTTAGAAAAGTCTGGTATACCCCAGTAAACAATAACTGTGGTTTTGCCATCCCACGGTAAAAAATTTCTATTATTCAGGTTTTGGTATATTTTCCGTAAAGAAAAACAGTAGTGTCTCCTGACTGTTGTGACACAAAAATACATCTGTTGAAAATAGTCTGGTGTAGGCCCGACAAATCCCAGTGTGGTTTTGCAGTTCCACGGGTCAAATCTCTGTACTATCCAGTTTTGGGCCTTTGGTATCTAAAAATACACAGTTTGAGTGTGTCGCTCACTGTTCAGCCGCAATTATATCTATTTTAAAAAGTCTGGTATACCCCAGTAAACAATAACTGTGGTTTTGCCATCCCACGGTAAAAAATCTCTATTATTCAGGTTTAGGTATATTTTCCATAAAGAAAAACAGTAGTGTCTCCTGACTGTTGTGACACAAAAATATATCTGTTGAAAATAGTCTGGTGTAGGCCCGACAAATCCCAGTGTGCTTTTACAGTTCCACGGGTCAAATCTCTGTACTATCCAGTTTTGGGCCTTTGGTATCTAAAAATACACAGTTTGAGTGTGTCGCTCACTGTTCAGCTGCAATTATATCTATTTAAAAAAGTCTGGTATACCCCAGTAAACAATAACTGTGGTTTTGCCATCCCACGGTAAAAAATCTCTATTATTCAGGTTTTGGTATATTTTCCGTAAAGAAAAACAGTAGTGTCTCCTGACTGTTGTGACACAAAAATATATCTGTTGAAAATAGTCTGGTGTAGGCCCGACAAATCCCAGTGTGGTTTTGCAGTTCCACGGGTCAAATCTCTGTACTATCCAATTTTGGGCCTTTGGTATCTAAAAAAACACAGTTTGAGTGTGTCGCTCACGGTTCAGCCGCAATTATATCTATTTTAAAAAGGCTGGTATACCCCAATAAATAATAACTGTGGTTTGGCCATCCCATGGTAAAAAATCTCTATTATTCAGGTTTTGGTATATTTTCCGTAAAGAAAAACAGTAGTGTCTCCTGACTGTTGTAACACAAAAATATATCTGTTGAAAATTGTATGGTGTAGGCCCGACAAATCCCAGTGTGGTTTTGCAGTTCCACGGGTCAAATCTCTGTACTATCTAGTTTTGGGCCTTTGGTATCTAAAAAAACACAGTTTGAGTGTGTCTCGCTCACTGTTCAGCCGCAATTATATCTATTTTAAAAAGTCTGGTATACCCCAGTAAACAATAACTGTGGTTTTGCCATCCCATGGTAAAAAATCTCTATTATTCAGGTTTTGGTATATTTTCCATAGAGAAAAACAGTAGTGTCTCCTGACTGTTGTGACACAAAAATATATCTGTTGAAAATAGTCTGGTATACGCCCGACAAATCCCAGTGTGGTTTTGCAGTTCCACGGGTCAAATCTCTGTACTATCCAGTTTTGGGCCTTTGGTATCTAAAAATACACAGTTTGAGTGTGTCGCTCACTGTTCAGCCGCAATTATATCTATTTAAAAAAGTCTGGTATACCCCAGTAAACAATAACTGTGGTTTTGCCATCCCACGGTAAAAAATTTCTATTATTCAGGTTTTGGTATATTTTCCGTAAAGAAAAACAGTAGTATCTCCTGACTGTTGTGACACAAAAATATATCTGTTGAAAATAGTCTGGTGTAGGCCCGACAAATCCCAGTGTGGTTTTGCAGTTCCAAGGGTCAAATCTCTGTACTATCCAGTTTTGGGCCTTTGGTATCTAAAAAAACACAGTTTGAGTGTGTCGCTCACGGTTCAGCCGCAATTATATCTATTTTAAAAAGTCTGGTATACCCCAGTAAACAATAACTGTGGTTTGGCCATCCCATGGTAAAAAATCTCTATTATTTAGGTTTTGGTATATTTTCCGTAAAGAAAAACAGTAGTGTCTCCTGACTGTTGTAACACAAAAATATATCTGTTGAAAATTGTCTGGTGTAGGCCCGACAAATCCCAGTGTGGTTTTGCAGTTCCACGGGTCAAATCTCTGTACTATCCAGTTTTGGGCCTTTGGTATCTAAAAAAACACAGTTTGAGTGTGTCTCGCTCACTGTTCAGCCGCAATTATATCTATTTTAAAAAGTCTGGTATACCCCAGTAAACAATAACTGTGGTTTTGCCATCCCACGGTAAAAAATCTCTATTATTCAGGTTTTGGTATATTTTCCATAAAGAAAAACAGTAGTGTCTCCTGACTGTTGTGACACAAAAATGCATCTGTTGAAAATAGTCTAGTGTAGGCCCGACAAATCCCAGTGTGGTTTTGCAGTTCCACGGGTCAAATCTCTGTACTACCCAGTTTTGGGCCTTTGGTATCTAAAAAACACAGTTTGAATGTGTCGCTCACTGTTCAGCCGCAATTATATCTATTTTAAAAAGTCTGGTATACCCCAGTAAACAATAACTGTGGTTTTGCCATCCCACGGTAAAAAATCTCTATTATTCAGGTTTAGGTATATTTTCCATAAAGAAAAACAGTAGTGTCTCCTGACTGTTGTGACACAAAAATATATCTGTTGAAAATAGTCTGGTGTAGGCCCCACAAATCCCAGTGTTGTTTTGCAGTTCCACGGGTCAAATCTCTGTACTATCCAGTTTTGGGCCTCTGGTATCTAAAAAAACACAGTTTGAGTGTGTCGCTCACTGTTCAGCCGCAATTATATCTATTTTAAAAAGTCTGGTATACCCAGTAAACAATAACTGTGGTTTTGCCATCCCACGGTAAAAAATCTCTATTATTCAGGTTTTGGTATGTTTTCCGTAAAGAAAAACAGTAGTGTCTCCTGACTGTTGTGACACAAAAATATATCTGTTGAAAATAGTCTGGTGTAGGCCCGTCAAATCCCAGTGTGGTTTTGCAGTTCCACGGGTCAAATCACTGTACTATCCAGTTTTGAGCCTTTGGTATCTAAAAAAACAGTTTGAGTGTGTCGCTCACGGTTCAGCCGCAATTATATCTATTTTAAAAAGTCTGGTATACCCCAGTAAACAATAACTGTGGTTTTGCCATCCCACGGTAAAAAATCTCTATTATTGAGGTTTTGGTATATTTTCCATAAAGAAAAACAGTAGTGTCTCCTGACTGTTGTGACACAAAAATATATCTGTTGAAAATAGTCTGGTGTAGGCCCGACAAATCCCAGTGTGGTTTTGCAATTCCACGGGTCAAATCTCTGTACTATCCAGTTTTGGGCCTTTGGTATTTAAAAATACACAGTTTGAGTGTGTTGCTCACTGTTCAGCCGCAATTATATCTATTTTAAAAAGTCTGGTATACCCCAGTAAACAATAACTGTGGTTTTGCCATCCCACGGTAAAAAATCTCTATTATTCAGGTTTTGGTATATTTTCCATAAAGAAAAACAGTAGTGTCTCCTGACTGTTGTGACACAAAAATATATCTGTTGAAAATAGTGTGGTGTAGGCCCGACAAATCCCAGTGTGCTTTTGCAGTTTCACAGGTCAAATCTCTGTACTACCCAGTTTTGGGCCTTTGGTATCTAAAAAAACACAGTTTGAGTGTGTCGCTCACTGTTCAGCCGCAATTATATCTATTTTAAAAAGTCTGGTATACCCCAGTAAACAATAACTGTGGTTTTGCCATCCCACGGTAAAAAATCTCTATTATTCAGCTTTAGGTATATTTACCATAAAGAAAAACAGTAGTGTCTCCTGACTGTTGTGACACAAAAATATATCTGTTGAAAATAGTCTGGTGTAGGCCCGACAAATCCCAGTGTGCTTTTGCAGTTCCACGGGTCAAATCTCTGTACTATCCAGTTTTGGGCCTTTGGTATCTAAAAATACACAGTTTGAGTGTGTCGCTCACTGTTCAGCCGCAATTATATCTATTTAAAAAAGTCTGGTATACCCCAGTAAACAATAACTGTGGTTTTGCCATCCCACGGTAAAAAATCTCTATTATTCAGGTTTTGGTATATTTTCCGTAAAGAAAAACAGTAGTGTCTCCTGACTGTTGTGACACAAAAATATATCTGTTGAAAATAGTCTGGTGTAAGCCCGACAAAGCCATGGGTGGTTTTGCAGTTCCACGGGTCAAATCTCTGTACTATCCAGTTTTGGGCCTTTGGTATCTAAAAAAACACAGTTTGAGTGTGTCTCGCTCACTGTTCAGCCGCAATTATATCTATTTTAAAAAGTCTGGTATACCCCAGTAAACAATAACTGTGGTTTTGCCATCCCACGGTAAAAAATCTCTATTATTCAGGTTTTGGTATATTTTCCATAAAGAAAAACAGTAGTGTCTCCTGACTGTTGTGACACAAAAATATATCTGTTGAAAATAGTCTGGTGTAGGCCCGACAAATCCCAGTGTGGTTTTGCAGTTCCACGGGTCAAATCTCTGTACTATCCAGTTTTGGGCCTTTGGTATCTAAAAATACACAGTTTGAGTGTGTCGCTCACTGTTCAGCCGCAATTATATCTATTTAAAAAAGGCTGGTATACCCCAGTAAACAATAACTGTGGTTTGGCCATCCCACGGTAAAAAATCTCTATTATTCAGGTTTAGGTATATTTTCCATAAAGAAAAACAGTAGTGTCTCCTGACTGTTGTGACACAAAAATATATCTGTTGAAAATAGTCTGGTGTAGGCCCGACAAATCCCAGTGTGCTTTTACAGTTCCACGGGTCAAATCTCTGTACTATCCAGTTTTGGGCCTTTGGTATCTAAAAATACACAGTTTGAGTGTGTCGCTCACTGTTCAGCTGCAATTATATCTATTTAAAAAAGTCTGGTATACCCCAGTAAACAATAACTGTGGTTTTGCCATCCCACGGTAAAAAATCTCTATTATTCAGGTTTTGGTATATTTTCCGTAAAGAAAAACAGTAGTGTCTCCTGACTGTTGTGACACAAAAATATATCTGTTGAAAATAGTCTGGTGTAGGCCCGACAAATCCCAGTGTGGTTTTGCAGTTCCACGGGTCAAATCTCTGTACTATCCAATTTTGGGCCTTTGGTATCTAAAAAAACACAGTTTGAGCGTGTCGCTCACGGTTCAGCCGCAATTATATCTATTTTAAAAAGTCTGGTATACCCCAGTAAATAATAACTGTGGTTTGGCCATCCCATGGTAAAAAATCTCTATTATTCAGGTTTTGGTATATTTTCCGTAAAGAAAAACAGTAGTGTCTCCTGACTGTTGTAACACAAAAATATATCTGTTGAAAATTGTATGGTGTAGGCCCGACAAATCCCAGTGTGGTTTTGCAGTTCCACGGGTCAAATCTCTGTACTATCTAGTTTTGGGCCTTTGGTATCTAAAAAAACACAGTTTGAGTGTGTCTCGCTCACTGTTCAGCCGCAATTATATCTATTTTAAAAAGTCTGGTATACCCCAGTAAACAATAACTGTGGTTTTGCCATCCCATGGTAAAAAATCTCTATTATTCAGGTTTTGGTATATTTTCCATAAAGAAAAACAGTAGTGTCTCCTGACTGTTGTGACACAAAAATATATCTGTTGAAAATAGTCTGGTGTACGCCCGACAAATCCCAGTGTGGTTTTGCAGTTCCATGGGTCAAATCTCTGTACTATCCAGTTTTGGGCCTTTGGTATCTAAAAATACACAGTTTGAGTGTGTCGCTCACTGTTCAGCCGCAATTATATCTATTTAAAAAAGTCTGGTATACCCCAGTAAACAATAACTGTGGTTTTGCCATTCCACGGTAAAAAATTTCTATTATTCAGGTTTTGGTATATTTTCCGTAAAGAAAAACAGTAGTGTCTCCTGACTGTTGTGACACAAAAATATATCTGTTGAAAATAGTCTGGTGTAGGCCCGACAAATCCCAGTGTGGTTTTGCAGTTCCACGGGTCAAATCTCTGTACTATCCAGTTTTGGGCCTTTGGTATCTAAAAAAACACAGTTTGAGTGTGTCGCTCACGGTTCAGCCGCAATTATATCTATTTTAAAAAGTCTGGTATACCCCAGTAAACAATAACTATGGTTTTGCCATCCCACGGTAAAAAATCTCTATTATTCAGGTTTTGGTAATTTTTCCGTAAAGAAAAACAGTAGTGTCTCCTGACTGTTGTGACACAAAAATATATCTGTTGAAAATAGTCTGGTGTAGGCCCGACATATCCCAGTGTGCTTTTACAGTTCCACGGGTCAAATCTCTGTACTATCCAGTTTTGGGCCTTTGGTATCTAAAAATACACAGTTTGAGTGTGTCGCTCACTGTTCAGCCGCAATTATATCTATTTAAAAAAGTCTGGTATACCCCAGTAAACAATAACTGTGGTTTTGCCATCCCACGGTAAAAAATCTCTATTATTCAGGTTTTGGTATATTTTCCGTAAAGAAAAACAGTAGTGTCTCCTGACTGTTGTGACACAAAAATATATCTGTTGAAAATAGTCTGGTGTAGGCCCGACAAAGCCATGGGTGGTTTTGCAGTTCCACGGGTCAAATCTCTGTACTATCCAATTTTGGGCCTTTGGTATCTAAAAAAACACAGTTTGAGTGTGTCGCTCACGGTTCAGCCGCAATTATATCTATTTTAAAAAGTCTGGTATACCCCAGTAAACAATAACTGTGGTTTGGCCATCGCATGGTAAAAAATCTCTATTATTCAGGTTTTGGTATATTTTCCGTAAAGAAAAACAGTAGTGTCTCCTGACTGTTGTAACACAAAAATATATCTGTTGAAAATTGTCTGGTGTAGGCCCGACAAATCCCAGTGTGGTTTTGCAGTTCCACGGGTCAAATCTCTGTACTATCCAGTTTTGGGCCTTTGGTATCTAAAAAAACACAGTTTGAGTGTGTCTCGCTCACTGTTCAGCCGCAATTATATCTATTTTAAAAAGTCTGGTATACCCCAGTAAACAATAACTGTGGTTTTGCCATCCCACGGTAAAAAATCTCTATTATTCAGGTTTTGGTATATTTTCCATAAAGAAAAACAGTAGTGTCTCCTGACTGTTGTGACACAAAAATATATCTGTTGAAAATAGTCTGGTGTAGGCCCGACAAATCCCAGTGTGGTTTTGCAGTTCCACGGGTCAAATCTCTGTACTATCCAGTTTTGGGCCTTTGGTATCTAAAAATACACAGTTTGAGTGTGTCGCTCACTGTTCAGCCGCAATTATATCTATTTAAAAAAGGCTGGTATACCCCAGTAAACAATAACTGTGGTTTGGCCATCCCACGGTAAAAAATCTCTATTATTCAGGTTTAGGTATATTTTCCATAAAGAAAAACAGTAGTGTCTCCTGACTGTTGTGACACAAAAATATATCTGTTGAAAATAGTCTGGTGTAGGCCCGACAAATCCCAGTGTGCTTTTACAGTTCCACGGGTCAAATCTCTGTACTATCCAGTTTTGGGCCTTTGGTATCTAAAAATACACAGTTTGAGTGTGTCGCTCACTGTTCAGCTGCAATTATATCTATTTAAAAAAGTCTGGTATACCCCAGTAAACAATAACTGTGGTTTTGCCATCCCACGGTAAAAAATCTCTATTATTCAGGTTTTGGTATATTTTCCGTAAAGAAAAACAGTAGTGTCTCCTGACTGTTGTGACACAAAAATATATCTGTTGAAAATAGTCTGGTGTAGGCCCGACAAATCCCAGTGTGGTTTTGCAGTTCCACGGGTCAAATCTCTGTACTATCCAATTTTGGGCCTTTGGTATCTAAAAAAACACAGTTTGAGTGTGTCGCTCACGGTTCAGCCGCAATTATATCTATTTTAAAAAGTCTGGTATACCCCAGTAAATAATAACTGTGGTTTGGCCATCCCATGGTAAAAAATCTCTATTATTCAGGTTTTGGTATATTTTCCGTATAGAAAAACAGTAGTGTCTCCTGACTGTTGTAACACAAAAATATATCTGTTGAAAATTGTATGGTGTAGGCCCGACAAATCCCAGTGTGGTTTTGCAGTTCCACGGGTCAAATCTCTGTACTATCTAGTTTTGGGCCTTTGGTATCTAAAAAAACACAGTTTGAGTGTGTCTCGCTCACTGTTCAGCCGCAATTATATCTATTTTAAAAAGTCTGGTATACCCCAGTAAACAATAACTGTGGTTTTGCCATCCCATGGTAAAAAATCTCTATTATTCAGGTTTTGGTATATTTTCCATAAAGAAAAACAGTAGTGTCTCCTGACTGTTGTGACACAAAAATATATCTGTTGAAAATAGTCTGGTGTACGCCCGACAAATCCCAGTGTGGTTTTGCAGTTCCATGGGTCAAATCTCTGTACTATCCAGTTTTGGGCCTTTGGTATCTAAAAATACACAGTTTGAGTGTGTCGCTCACTGTTCAGCCGCAATTATATCTATTTAAAAAAGTCTGGTATACCCCAGTAAACAATAACTGTGGTTTTGCCATTCCACGGTAAAAAATTTCTATTATTCAGGTTTTGGTATATTTTCCGTAAAGAAAAACAGTAGTGTCTCCTGACTGTTGTGACACAAAAATATATCTGTTGAAAATAGTCTGGTGTAGGCCCGACAAATCCCAGTGTGGTTTTGCAGTTCCACGGGTCAAATCTCTGTACTATCCAGTTTTGGGCCTTTGGTATCTAAAAAAACACAGTTTGAGTGTGTCGCTCACGGTTCAGCCGCAATTATATCTATTTTAAAAAGTCTGGTATACCCCAGTAAACAATAACTATGGTTTTGCCATCCCACGGTAAAAAATCTCTATTATTCAGGTTTTGGTAATTTTTCCGTAAAGAAAAACAGTAGTGTCTCCTGACTGTTGTGACACAAAAATATATCTGTTGAAAATAGTCTGGTGTAGGCCCGACATATCCCAGTGTGCTTTTACAGTTCCACGGGTCAAATCTCTGTACTATCCAGTTTTGGGCCTTTGGTATCTAAAAAAACACAGTTTGAGTGTGTCGCTCACTGTTCAGCCGCAATTATATCTATTTTAAAAAGTCTGTATACCCCAGTAAACAATAACTGTGGTTTTGCCATCCCACGGTAAAAAATCTCTATTATTCAGGTTTTGGTATATTTTCCATAAAGAAAAACAGTAGTGTCTCCTGACTGTTGTGACACAAAAATATATCTGTTGAAAATAGTGTGGTGTAGGCCCGACAAATCCCAGTGTGCTTTTGCAGTTTCACGGGTCAAATCTCTGTACTACCCAGTTTTGGGCCTTTGGTATCTAAAAAAACACAGTTTGAGTGTGTCGCTCACTGTTCAGCCGCAATTATATCTATTTTAAAAAGTCTGGTATACCCCAGTAAACAATAACTGTGGTTTTGCCATCCCACGGTAAAAAATCTCTATTATTCAGGTTTAGGTATATTTTCCATAAAGAAAAACAGTAGTGTCTCCTGACTGTTGTGACACAAAAATATATCTGTTGAAAATAGTCTGGTGTAGGCCCGACAAATCCCAGTGTGCTTTTTCAGTTCCACGGGTCAAATCTCTGTACTATCCAGTTTTGGGCCTTTGGTATCTAAAAATACACAGTTTGAGTGTGTCGCTCACTGTTCAGCTGCAATTATATCTATTTAAAAAAGTCTGGTATACCCCAGTAAACAATAACTGTGGTTTTGCCATCCCACGGTAAAAAATCTCTATTATTCAGGTTTTGGTATATTTTCCGTAAAGAAAAACAGTAGTGTCTCCTGACTGTTGTGACACAAAAATATATCTGTTGAAAATAGTCTGGTGTAGGCCCGACAAATCCCAGTGTGGTTTTGCAGTTCCACGGGTCAAATCTCTGTACTATCCAATTTTGGGCCTTTGGTATCTAAAAAAACACAGTTTGAGTGTGTCGCTCACGGTTCAGCCGCAATTATATCTATTTTAAAAAGTCTGGTATACCCCAGTAAACAATAACTGTGGTTTTGCCATCACACGGTAAAAAATCTCTATTATTCAGGTTTTGGTATATTTTCCATAAAGAAAAACAGTAGTGTCTCCTGACTTTTGTGACACAAAAATATATCTGTTGAAAATAGTCTGGTGTAGGCCCGACAAATCCCAGTGTGGTTTTGCAGTTCCACGGGTCAAATCTCTGTACTATCCAGTTTTGGGCCTTTGGTATCTAAAAATACACAGTTTGAGTGTGTCGCTCACTGTTCAGCCGCAATTATATCTATTTAAAAAAGTCTGGTATACCCCAGTAAACAATAACTGTGGTTTTGCCATCCCACGGTAAAAAATTTCTATTATTCAGGTTTTGGTATATTTTCCGTAAAGAAAAACAGTAGTGTCTCCTGACTGTTGTGACACAAAAATAAATCTGTTGAAAATAGTCTGGTGTAGGCCCGACAAATCCCAGTGTGGTTTTGCAGTTCCACGGGTCAAATCTCTGTACTATCCAGTTTTGGGCCTTTGGTATCTAAAAAAACACAGTTTGAGTGTGTCGCTCACGGTTCAGCCGCAATTATATCTATTTTAAAAAGTCTGGTATACCCCAGTAAACAATAACTGTGGTTTTGCCATCCCACGGTAAAAAATCTCTATTATTCAGGTTTTGGTATATTTTCCATAAAGAAAAACAGTAGAGTCTCCTGACTGTTGTGACACAAAAATATATCTGTTGAAAATAGTCTGGTGTAGGCCCGACAAATCCCAGTGTGGTTTTGCAGTTCCATGGGTCAAATCTCTGTACTATCCAGTTTTGGGCCTTTGGTATCTAAAAATACACAGTTTGAGTGTTTCGCTCACTGTTCAGCCGCAATTATATCTATTTTAAAAAGTCTGGTATACCCCAGTAAACAATAACTGTGGTTTTGCCATCCCATGGTAAAAAATCTCTATTATTCAGGTTTAGGTATATTTTCCGTAAAGAAAAACAGTAGTGTCTCCTGACTGTTGTAACACAAAAATATATCTGTTGAAAATTGTCTGGTGTAGGCCCGACAAATCCCAGTGTGGTTTTGCAGTTCCACGGGTCAAATCTCTGTACTATCCAGTTTTGGGCCTTTGGTATCTAAAAAAACACAGTTTGAGTGTGTCGCTCACTGTTCAGCCGCAATTATATCTATTTAAAAAAGTCTGGTATACCCCAGTAAACAATAACTGTGGTTTTGCCATCCCACGGTAAAAAATCTCTATTATTCAGGTTTTGGTATATTTTCCATAAAGAAAAACAGTAGTGTCTCCTGACTGTTGTGACACAAAAATATATCTGTTGAAAATAGTCTGGTGTAGGCCCGACAAATCCCAGTGTGGTTTTGCAGTTCCATGGGTCAAATCTCTGTACTATCCAGTTTTGGGCCTTTGGTATCTAAAAATACACAGTTTGAGGGTGTCGCTCACTGTTCAGCTGCAATTATATCTATTTTAAAAAGTCTGGTATACCCCAGTAAACAATAACTGTGGTTTTGCCATCCCACGGTAAAAAATCTCTATTATTCAGGTTTCGGTATGTTTTCCGTAAAGAAAAACAGTAGTGTCTCCTGACTGTTGTAACATAAAAATATATCTGTTGAAAATTGTCTGGTGTAGGCCCAACAAATCCCAGTGTGGTTTTCCAGTTCCACGGGTCAAATCTCTGTACTATCCAGTTTTGGGCCTTTCGTATCTAAAAAAACACAGTTTGAGTGTGTCGCTCACTGTTCAGCCGCAATTATATCTATTTTAAAAAGTCTGGTATACCCCAGTAAACAATAACTGTGGTTTTGCCATCCCACGGTAAAAAATCTCTATTATTCAGGTTTTGGTAGATTTTCCATAAAGAAAAACAGTAGTGTCTCCTGACTGTTGTGACACAAAAATATATCTGTTGAAAATAGTCTGGTGTAGGCCCGACAAATCCCAGTGTGGTTTTGCAGTTCCACGGGTCAAATCTCTGTACTATCCAGTTTTGGGCCTTTGGTATCTAAAAATACACAGTTTGAGTGTGTCGCTCACTGTTCAGCCGCAATTATATCTATTTAAAAAAGTCTGGTATACCCCAGTAAACAATAACTGTGGTTTTGCCATCCCACGGTAAAAAATCTCTATTATTCAGGTTTTGGTATATTTTCCGTAAAAAAAAACAGTAGTGTCTCCTGACTGTTGTGACACAATAATATATCTGTTGAAAATAGTCTGGTGTAGGCCCGACAAATCCCAGTGTGGTTTTGCAGTTCCACGGGTCAAATCTCTGTACTATCCAGTTTTGGGCCTTTGGTATCTGAAAAAACACAGTTTGAGTGTGTCGCTCACGGTTCAGCCGCAATTATATCTATTTAAAAAAAGTCTGGTATACCCCAGTAAACAATAACTGTGGTTTTGCCATCCCACGGTAAAAAATCTCTATTATTCAGGTTTTGGTATATTTTCCATAAAGAAAAACAGTAGTGTCTCCTGACTGTTGTGACACAAAAATATATCTTTTGAAAATAGTCTGGTGTAGGCCCGACAAATCCCAGTGTGGTTTTGCAGTTCCATGGTTCAAATCTCTGTACTATCCAGTTTTGGGCCTTTGGTTTCTAAAAATACACAGTTTGAGTGTGTCGCTCACTGTTCAGCCGCAATTATATCTATTTTAAAAAGTCTGGTATACCCCAGTAAACAATAACTGTGGTTTTGCCATCCCACGGTAAAAAATCTCTATTATTCAGGTTTTGGTATGTTTTCCGTAAAGAAAAACAGGAGTGTCTCCTGACTGTTGTGACACAAAAATATATCTGTTGAAAATAGTCTGGTGTAGGCCCGACAAATCCCAGTGTGGTTTTGCAGTTCCACGGGTCAAATCTCTGTACTATCCAGTTTTGGGCCTTTGGTATCTAAAAAAACACAGTTTGAGTGTGTCGCTCACAGTTCAGCCGAAATTATATCTATTTTAAAAAGTCTGGTATACCCCAGTAAACAATAACTGTGGTTTTGCCATCCCACGGTAAAAAATCTCTATTATTCAGGTTTTGGTAGATTTTCCATAAAGAAAAACAGTAGTGTCTCCTGACTGTTGTGACACAAAAATATATCTGTTGAAAATAGTCTGGTGTAGGCCCGACAAATCCCAGTGTGGTTTTGCAGTTCCACGGGTCAAATCTCTGTACTATCCAGTTTTGGGCCTTTGGTATCTAAAAATACACAGTTTGAGTGTGTCGCTCACTGTTCAGCCGCAATTATATCTATTTTAAAAAGTCTGGTATACCCCAGTAAACAATAACTGTGGTTTTGCCATCCCACGATAAAAAATCTCTATTATTCAGGTTTCGGTATGTTTTCCGTAAAGAAAAACAGTAGTGTCTCCTGACTGTTGTAACACAAAAATATATCTGTTGAAAATTGTCTGGTGAAGGCCCGACAAATCCCAGTGTGGTTTTGCAGTTCCACGGGTCAAATCTCTGTACTATCCAGTTTTGGGCCTTTGGTATCTAAAAAAACACAGTTTGAGTGTGTCGCTCACGGTGCAGCCGCAATTATATCTATTTTAAAAAGTCTGGTATACCCCAGTAAACAATAACTGTGGTTTTGCCATCCCACGGTAAAAAATCTCTATTATTCAGGTTTTCGTATATTTTCCATAAAGAAAAACAGTAGTGTCTCCTGACTGTTGTAACACAAAAATATATCTGTTGAAAATAGTCTGGTGTAGGCCCGACAAATCCCAGTGTGGTTTTGCAGTTCCACGGGTCAAATCTCTGTACTATCCAGTTTTGGGCCTTTGGTATCTAAAAATACACAGTTTGAGTGTGTCACTCACTGTTCAGCCGCAATTATATCTATTTTAAAAAGTCTGGTATACCCCAGTAAACAATAACTGTGGTTTTGCCATCCCACGGTAAAAAATCTCTATTATTCAGGCTTTGGTATATTTTCCGTAAAGAAAAACAGTAGTGTCTCCTGACTGTTGTGACACAAAAATATATCTGTTGAAAATAGTCTGGTGTAGGCCCGACAAATCCCAGTGTGGTTTTGCAGTTCCACGGGTCAAATCTCTGTACTATCTAGTTTTGGGCCTTTGGTATCTAAAAAAACACAGTTTGAGTGTGTTGCTCACGGTTCAGCCGCAATTATATCTATTTTAAAAAGTCTGGTATATCCCAGTAAACAATAACTGTGGTTTTGCCATCCCACGGTAAAAAATCTCTATTATTCAGGTTTTGATATATTTTCCATAAAGAAAAACAGTAGAGTCTCCTGACTGTTGTGACACAAAAATATATCTGTTGAAAATAGTCTGGTGTAGGCCCAACAAATCCCAGTGTGGTTTTGCAGTTCCATGGGTCAAATCTCTGTACTATCCAGTTTTGGGCCTTTGGTATCTAAAAATACACAGTTTGAGTGTGTCGCTCACTGTTCAGCCGCAATTATATCTATTTTAAAAAGTCTGGTATACCCCAGTAAACAATAACTGTGGTTTTGCCATCCCATGGTAAAAAATCTCTATTATTCAGGTTTTGGTATATTTTCCGTAAAGAAAAACAGTAGTGTCTCCTGACTGTTGTAACACAAAAATATATTTGTTGAAAATTGTCTGGTGTAGGCCCGACAAATCCCAGTGTGGTTTTGCAGTTCCACGTGTCAAATCTCTGTACTATCCAGTTTTGGGCCTTTGGTATCTAAAAAAACACAGTTTGAGTGTGTCGCTCACTGTTCAGCTGCAATTATATCTATTTAAAAAAGTCTGGTATACCCCAGTAAACAATAACTGTGGTTTTGCCATCCCACGGTAAAAAATCTCTATTATTCAGGTTTTGGCATATTTTCCATAAAGAAAAACAGTAGTGTCTCCTGACTGTTGTGACACAAAAATATATCTGTTGAAAATAGTCTGGTGTAGGCCCGACAAATCCCAGTGTGGTTTTGCAGTTCCATGGTTCAAATCTCTGTACTATCCAGTTTTGGGCCTTTGGTTTCTAAAAATACACAGTTTGAGTGTGTCGCTCACTGTTCAGCCGCAATTATATCTATTTAAAAAGTCTGGTATACCCCAGTAAACAATAACTGTGGTTTTGCCATCCCACGGTAAAAAATCTCTATTATTCAGGTTTTGGTATTTTTTCCGTAAAGAAAAACAGTAGTGTCTCCTGACTGTTGTAATTAGAGATGAGCGTTGTTCTACTCGAACTGTTCGCCAATCTCAAATTCGAGCTGTTTTGGGCGGTGTTCGAGCCGTTCGGCGAACACGAACAATTTGAGAAAAATTCGGCTGTTCGAGGTTATGTTCGATAACTGTTCGTGCACCAAAATCATAACTGTATTTTTTCTCAGTAATGATGAAAATTAATGTTAATACGCAGTTTGAGTGTACAGCGGGATGGGGGGAGGGGCAGGGGATGGATCTCTGCAGGAACAATGAAGATCTCCATTTTTTTTTCTCTTTCCCGCATTTACAGTGGGGAGGTGCAATCTGTCAGCCTATCAGCAGCGCACACACGGAGCGAAGTGCTTTTTTTCACACAAGCAAGGGCATGTGTCATTGGCAGTGTATGTCACATGTCCTTGCCCTATAAGACCAAGCCATTTTCCCCGTCGCCACCATTTTCTCACTGCTGCAGCTGCGTGTTAGACGGCACCGCTGTTGCTGTGTGCGCTATACCTTGTTAATTTCAAGCCAATTTTCGCACAAATATACAGATAGCTTGGGAGTAGGGAATAGTTGTGATTGCAGTCCTTTTAAGGACTAGGTTACAGCATTTCCTACGACTTTTATCAGGCAGGTCTGTGCTCTTAAATAGATAGGTTGTGGGAGTAAAGACTAATTGTAATTGGAGTCCTTTTCAGGACTAGGTTACATCAGTTCCTATCAGTTTTTGCCAGGCAGGTCTGTGCCAGTGCTGTGCAAGTTTTTTTCACAGCATTTGGCTGAATCTAGCAAAGCTAATCCTTTTTGGCCTATTGCAGAGTGTGTTAGTCAGTGGAGTAGCCTATCTGTGTTGCAAGATATACCACCTGTGTATAGAATACCAATTTTTTTACTGCACCTAGTGAAGTAAAATCTTTTGGGCATAGCATCATTCTATTAGTCCATCTATACTGACCTCCATGAGGTTGCAAACTGAATCTAATTTTTTTCTGCATCTAGCTCTGAAAAAATATTTGGCCTTCTAGCAGTGTGTGGGACTTGTTCTATTAGTCCACCTATACTGACCTCCATCAGGTTGCAAATTCAAAATAATTTTTTGTATGCATCTAGCTCCGAAAAAATATTTGGCCTTCTAGCAGTGTGTGGGACTTTCTCTGTTAGTCCATCTATACTGACCTCCATCAGGTTGCAAACTGAATATATTTTTTTCTGCATCTACCTCTGAAAAAATATTGGGCTTCTAGCTGTGTGTGGGACTTGTTGTATTAGTCCATCTATACTGACCTCCATCAGGTTGCAAACTGAATATATTTTTTTCTGCATCTACCTCTGAAAAAATATTGGGCTTCTAGCTGTGTGTGGGTCTTGTTCTATTAATCCATCTATACAGACCTCCATCAGGTTGCAAACTGAATATAATTTTTTTCTGCATCTAGCTCTGAAAAAATATTTGGCCTTCTAGCAGTGTGTGGGACTTGTTCTATTAGTCCACCTATACTGACCTCCATCAGGTTGCAAATTCAAAATAATTTTTTGTATGCATCTAGCTCTGAAAAAATATTTGGCCATCTAGCAGTGTGTGGGACTTTCTCTGTTAGTCCATCTATACTGACCTCCATCAGGTTGCAAATTAAAAATAATTTTTATCTGCATCTACAGTACCTCTGAAAAAATATTTGGGCTTCTAGCTGTGTGTGGGACTTGTTGTATTAGTCCATCTATACTGACCTCCATCAGGTTGCAAACTGAATATATTTTTTTCTGCATCTACCTCTGAAAAAATATTGGGCTTCTAGCTGTGTGTGGGTCTTGTTCTATTAATCCATCTATACAGACCTCCATCAGGTTGCAAACTGAATATAATTTTTTCCTGCATCTACCTCTGAAAAAATATTGGGCTTCTAGCTGTGTGTGGGACTTGTTGTATTAGTCCATCTATACTGACCTCCATCAGGTTGCAAACTGAATATATTTTTTTCTGCATCTACCTCTGAAAAAATATTGGGCTTCTAGCTGTGTGTGGGACTTGTTCTATTAATCCATCTATACAGACCTCCATCAGGTTGCAAACTGAATATATTTTTTTCTGCATCTACCTCTGAAAAAATATTGGGCTTCTAGCTGTGTGTGGGACTTGTTGTATTAGTCCATCTATACTGACCTCCATCAGGTTGCAAACTGAATATATTTTTTTCTGCATCTACCTCTGAAAAAATATTGGGCTTCTAGCTGTGTGTGGGTCTTGTTCTATTAATCCATCTATACAGACCTCCATCAGGTTGCAAACTGAATATAATTTTTTTCTGCATCTAGCTCTGAAAAAATATTTGGCCTTCTAGCAGTGTGTGGGACTTGTTCTATTAATCCACCTATACTGACCTCCATCAGGTTGCAAATTCAAAATAATTTTTTGTATGCATCTAGCTCCGAAAAAATATTTGGCCTTCTAGCAGTGTGTGGGACTTTCTCTGTTAGTCCATCTATACTGACCTCCATCAGGTTGCAAACTGAATCTAATTTTTTTCTGCATCTAGCTCTGAAAAAATATTTCGCCTTCTAGCAGTGTGTCGGACTTTCTCTATTAGTCCATCTATACTGACCTCCATCAGGTTGCAAATTAAAAATAATTTTTATCTGCATCTACAGTACCTCTGAAAAAATATTTGGGCTTCTAGCTGTGTGTGGGACTTGTTGTATTAGTCCATCTATACTGACCTCCATCAGGTTGCAAACTGAATATAATTTTTTTCTGCATCTAGCTCTGAAAAAATATTTGGCCTTCTAGTAGTGTGTGGGACTTTCTCTGTTAGTCCATCTATACTGACCTCCATCAGGTTGCAAACTGAATATATTTTTTTCTGCATCTACCTCTGAAAAAATATTGGGCTTCTAGCTGTGTGTGGGTCTTGTTCTATTAATCCATCTATACTGACCTCCATCAGGTTGCAAACTGAATATAATTTTTTTCTGCATCTAGCTCTGAAAAAATATTTGGCCTTCTAGTAGTGTGTCGGACTTCCTCTATTAGTCCATCTATACTGACCTCCATCAGGTTGCAAATTAAAAATAATTTTTATCTGCATCTACAGTACCTCTGAAAAAATATTTGGGCTTCTAGCTGTGTGTGGGACTTGTTGTATTAGTCCATCTATACTGACCTCCATCAGGTTGCAAACTGAATATATTTTTTTCTGCATCTACCTCTGAAAAAATATTGGGCTTCTAGCTGTGTGTGGGACTTGTTGTATTAGTCCATCTATACTGACCTCCATCAGGTTGCAAACTGAATATATTTTTTTCTGCATCTACCTCTGAAAAAATATTGGGCTTCTAGCTGTGTGTGGGTCTTGTTCTATTAATCCATCTATACAGACCTCCATCAGGTTGCAAACTGAATATAATTTTTTTCTGCATCTAGCTCTGAAAAAATATTTGGCCTTCTAGCAGTGTGTGGGACTTGTTCTATTAGTCCACCTATACTGACCTCCATCAGGTTGCAAATTCAAAATAATTTTTTGTATGCATCTAGCTCTGAAAAAATATTTGGCCTTCTAGCAGTGTGTGGGACTTTCTCTGTTAGTCCATCTATACTGACCTCCATCAGGTTGCAAATTAAAAATAATTTTTATCTGCATCTACAGTACCTCTGAAAAAATATTTGGGCTTCTAGCTGTGTGTGGGACTTGTTGTATTAGTCCATCTATACTGACCTCCATCAGGTTGCAAACTGAATATATTTTTTTCTGCATCTACCTCTGAAAAAATATTGGGCTTCTAGCTATGTGTGGGTCTTGTTCTATTAATCCATCTATACAGACCTCCATCAGGTTGCAAACTGAATATAATTTTTTCCTGCATCTACCTCTGAAAAAATATTGGGCTTCTAGCTGTGTGTGGGACTTGTTGTATTAGTCCATCTATACTGACCTCCATCAGGTTGCAAACTGAATATATTTTTTTCTGCATCTACCTCTGAAAAAATATTGGGCTTCTAGCTGTGTGTGGGACTTGTTCTATTAATCCATCTATACAGACCTCCATCAGGTTGCAAACTGAATATATTTTTTTCTGCATCTACCTCTGAAAAAATATTGGGCTTCTAGCTGTGTGTGGGACTTGTTGTATTAGTCCATCTATACTGACCTCCATCAGGTTGCAAACTGAATATATTTTTTTCTGCATCTACCTCTGAAAAAATATTGGGCTTCTAGCTGTGTGTGGGACTTGTTGTATTAGTCCATCTATACTGACCTCCATCAGGTTGCAAACTGAATATATTTTTTTCTGCATCTACCTCTGAAAAAATATTGGGCTTCTAGCTGTGTGTGGGTCTGGTTCTATTAATCCATCTATACAGACCTCCATCAGGTTGCAAACTGAATATAATTTTTTTCTGCATCTAGCTCTGAAAAAATATTTGGCCTTCTAGCAGTGTGTGGGACTTGTTCTATTAGTCCACCTATACTGACCTCCATCAGGTTGCAAATTCAAAATAATTTTT
This sequence comes from Phyllobates terribilis, assembly GCF_046119375.1. Classification (NCBI taxonomy): domain Eukaryota; kingdom Metazoa; phylum Chordata; class Amphibia; order Anura; family Dendrobatidae; genus Phyllobates; species Phyllobates terribilis. The sequence continues at coordinate 309,537,779 of NW_027362763.1, read as the reverse complement.
TGTATGCATCTAGCTCTGAAAAAATATTTGGCCTTCTAGCAGTGTGTGGGACTTTCTCTGTTAGTCCATCTATACTGACCTCCATCAGGTTGCAAATTAAAAATAATTTTTATCTGCATCTACAGTACCTCTGAAAAAATATTTGGGCTTCTAGCTGTGTGTGGGACTTGTTGTATTAGTCCATCTATACTGACCTCCATCAGGTTGCAAACTGAATATATTTTTTTCTGCATCTACCTCTGAAAAAATATTGGGCTTCTAGCTGTGTGTGGGTCTTGTTCTATTAATCCATCTATACTGACCTCCATCAGGTTGCAAACTGAATATAATTTTTTCCTGCATCTACCTCTGAAAAAATATTGGGCTTCTAGCTGTGTGTGGGACTTGTTGTATTAGTCCATCTATACTGACCTCCATCAGGTTGCAAACTGAATATATTTTTTTCTGCATCTACCTCTGAAAAAATATTGGGCTTCTAGCTGTGTGTGGGACTTGTTCTATTAATCCATCTATACAGACCTCCATCAGGTTGCAAACTGAATATATTTTTTTCTGCATCTACCTCTGAAAAAATATTGGGCTTCTAGCTGTGTGTGGGACTTGTTGTATTAGTCCATGTATACTGACCTCCATCAGGTTGCAAACTGAATATATTTTTTTCTGCATCTACCTCTGAAAAAATATTGGGCTTCTAGCTGTGTGTGGGACTTGTTGTATTAGTCCATCTATACTGACCTCCATCAGGTTGCAAATTGAATATAATTTTTTTCTGCATCTAACCCAGCCAATAGTTTTGGCCTAATACCACAGTTTGGCCACTCAGCTCTGCTCGGTTACCATCCATTGTTTTTTTGTGCAAACAACTCCAGAGTTGTGAATTAGTTAACCACCAAAATGAGTGGAAAAAGGCCTGCTGCTGGTGGAAAGGGGAATAGGCGTGTTGGGAAGGGGAAAAAAGGTTGTGTCCGTGGGGTAGGTGTTAAAGCAACAGTAACATCTGCAGAAGAAAGACCATCTTCCAGCCAAACTAAAATGTCTACTTCTTTTAGCGGACAATGTGATAAGATCCCTTTCTTACGGCCACGCCAATCGCTACAAATTCCAGATGAGGCACAAAAACAGCAGGTGCTTCAACGGATATCAAGTGCTCCTTTAAGTGGGCTCTCCTCCACATCAACTTCAACATCACAAATACTCCAGTCCTCAAAGGTGTCACCCAAATCGCACTTGCTTCCTCACAGCTCCCAAATCTCCAGCTGCCCGTCTGAGTATGAGGTAGAACAGATGGTTGAGTCTGCAGAGCTGTTTACTCATACTATAGCCTGGGAATCAGAGGTCGACTCCAGCGCTTCTGTGAATCCAGACGAGGAAATGATCTGCACTGATGCCCAGAATCTTTATGAGTCGGATCCAGGACCAGACGCAGAAGGTTCTGACCATAATGTAGACCCTCATTCCCAAACTGTAACTCCTGTTGGTGGAGACAATGAGGAAGACGATGATAAGACTCAAATACCTGATTGGAGCGACAACTTTAGTTTTTTGTCAGGGCAGGAACAGGTTGGCTCTGAGGACGACGGGTGTGATAACACACAGGGTGATGATGATGAGGTTGGAGATCCCACTTACTGTCAACCCACAGTCAGCCAAGAGATGAGGTCAGCAGAGGAGGTGGAGGAAGATGCTAGTGACGACGAGGTCAGGTTGCGCCTTCCTGGACAGAGTCGTGGTGGCTCTTCAGGTCGCATGGGTGCTAAGCCTTGCATAGCCTGGGCATTTTTTCAGATCGATAAAGATGACCCAACTCGTGTTATCTGTAACATTTGTCAGCAAAAGCTAAGTAGAGGCCAAAAAATACATAGTTTGAGTACTTCATGCATGAACCGGCACATGGACATGAAGCATAAGTTGCAGTGGGAAGCTCAGTGTGCTACAATGCGGCCTAGCCGGCCGGGCCAACCACCGTCTGCCATATCTTGTGCATCCGCGGCCTCTTCATCCTCTGTGACTGGGGGGACAGCAGTCACACCTGTTTTGGGGCGCAGACCTGCCACCTCTTTACCCGCAACAGCCAGCGTGATTGGCAGGTCATCATTTTCTTTGGAGGTGGTAACACCAGCTGGTGTTGAGCGCTGTCCGACATCGATAGCACCACCTTTGGATCAAGGCAACCTAACATGTCCGCCTGCATCTTCCTCACAGACCGGCAGTTTGCCGGGGACACCCTTATCAACCCCGTCTAAGCACAATAGCCAGCCCTCGGTCCCTCAGATGTGGACAAGTAAAAGACCATTTCCTCCTAGCCATGAGAAAGCTAAGAGGTTGAATTTCACCATCTGCAAGCTCATGGCTACAGAAATGCTGCCTTTCCGCCTGGTGGACACAGAGGATTTTCGAGACCTTATGTCCGTCGCAGTGCCCCAGTACCAGATGCCCAGTCGGCACTACTTCTCAAAGAAAGGTGTGCCTGCGCTCCACCAGCATGTCGCACACAACATCACCGCTTCTTTGAGAAACTCTGTGTGTGACAGGGTGCATTTCACCACAGACACTTGGACGAGTAGGCATGGACAGGGGCGTTACATGTCACTGACTGGGCACTGGGTAACTATGGTGACAGCAGGACAAGGGGCTGCTGTCCAAGTCTTGCCGTCCCCACGAGTTGTGCGTCAATCCTCTTTATGTCAAAGTTCCTCCACTGCTTCTGCCTCCTCAACCTCCTCTCGGTCTTCCACCTGCACCCAAAGCCTGTCTGGTCATGCCACAAGCTTTCTAACTGCGCAGAAGGGATCCTGCACACCTCCTTACTATGCTGGCAGTAGGGCTCAACGTCATCAGGCGGTTTTTACTTTGAAATGTCTGGGAAATGTGAGTCACACAGCTGAGGAGTTGTGGTCAGCTCTGGAGAACCAATTTCATGAATGGCTGTCTCCACTGGACCTGAAACCAGGGAAGGCCGTGTGCGACAATGCTGCAAACCTGGGTGCGGCCCTTCGCCGTGGCAATGTCACACACGTGCCTTGTATGGCTCACGTGTTGAACCTGGTTGTCCAGCAATTTTTAGCCCACTATCCCAGACTAGATGGCCTTCTGCAGAGGGCACGGTCGCTGTGTGCTCACTTCCGCCGTTCGCATCCCGCAGCTCAGCGACTTACATCTCTACAGAAGTCGTTGGGCCTGCCACTTCACCGGCTAAAATGCGATGTGCCTACCCGGTGGAATTCAACTCTGCACATGTTGCAGCGACTGTGGCAGCACCGACAAGCCCTGGTGCAATACGTTCTGACGTATAGCCTGGGCCAACGAGATCCAGAGGTGGGGCAAATCACGCTGGAGGAGTGGTCTCAGATCAGGGACCTATGCACCCTTCTGCACAGTTTTGAAATGGCGACGAAGATGTTTAGTGCTGATGATGCCATTATCAGCATGACTATTCCGGTGATTTACATGCTGGAGCACATGTTAAACAGAATTCGGAGTCAGGTGGTGGCACAAGAGGAGGTGGAGGAAGTAGAGGAGGAGGAGTTGTATGCGGAAGGGCTAACATCTGCAAGGTCCAGACGGTCGGCAGCACCAAGGCGGCAGGCATGTGAGGGTGGGGGAGATGGTTTTACCAGGGCGCATGGTAGCAGCCAAACTAGTGAGGAAGGTGCAGGAGCCCAGGAAGAAGTGGAGGACGAACTGATGGAAGACTCATCAGATGAGGGAGACCTTGATCACATTTCTGTTGTGCGAGGTTGGGGGGAGAGGACAGAGGAAGGAAGCATGATTGTTACCTCGCCACCAACACAACAGGGACTTGGTGCTCCTGGATGCGCAACACACATGAGTGCCTTCTTGCTGCACTACCTGCAACATGACCCTCGAATTGTGAGAATTAGAAATAATCCTGACTACTGGGTTGCCACACTGCTAGATCCCCGGTAGAAAAGTAAATTTGCCGAAATTATTCCTGCCATAGAAAGGGATGCACGCATGCAGGAGTATCAGCAGAGACTGTTGCAGAATCTTACATGTGCTTTTCCACAAAACACCAGTGGTGCACGTAGTGAATCTCACAGTTCCAACTTGCCAACCGTGGGACCGTCAAGTGTTCAGCACTCAAACCGTAACAGAACCACAGTATCTGCTGGTAACATCAATTTTGCGGAATCATTTCACCACTTTTTTAGCCCATCCTTTGCAAGGCCACAGGAGACAAGAAGTCTGACACATAGTCAATGCCTAGAGACGATGGTACAGGAGTATCTCCAAGTAAACATTGAAGCCATGACTGTGTCACTGGACCCTTGCTCTTTTTGGGCTTCCAATCTGGATAAATGGCCGGAGCTAGCCACTTACGCCTTGGAGATCTTGTCATGCCCCGCAGCCAGCGTTCTGTCTGAACGTGTGTTCAGCGCTGCTGGTGGTGTGCTGACAGATAAGCGCACGCGGCTCTCCACTGATAATGTAGACAGACTCACGTTCATAAAGATGAACAAATCATGGATCCGAAACGACTTTTCTACCCCTGTGTCATCCTGGGGAGAGTAAAAGCTTGATGATTGGTTAAAATCACCCTACCAACCGTTTTAAGCTTTCAAATTACTAATCATGTTTATCTGTATCTTGGCTGGAAAATAATTTGGGCTTTGTAGCAGTGTGCAGCACTGATTCTATTAGGCCATCTATAATAAGCTCCACCAGATTTAAAATTACTAATCATGTTTATCTGTGTCTTGGCTGGAAAATAATTTGGGCTTTGTAGCAGTGTGCAGCACTGATCCTATTAGGCCATCTATACTAAGCTCCACCAGATTTAAAATTAATAATAATTTTTAGCTGCATCTAGCCCGGAAAATAATTTTGGGGCTCCGAGATGCGCAAGACACATAAGTGCCTTCTTGCTGCACTACCTGCAACATGACCCTCATATTGTCAGAATTCGAAGTAATCATGACTACTGGGTTGCCACACTCTTAGATCCCCCAAACTTTTCGATCAACCTTTTCATTTTAATAAAGACCAAAAAAATGGTCATTTTTGAAATTATAAGCACTAGCAGGTTATTAGAAACTGAAATCAAACAGTTTTCAACTCAAAACTTTATTCTAGGTGATGTTACATTTTCACATAGGACCCCTTGTTCGAAAGGAGCTTCTGAACTCTCTCGTCCATTGAATTTGTCAGGTTTTGGATGGTTTCTGCTTCAATTGTTTTGCATGAGGACAGAATACCCTCCCAGAGCTGTTGCTTAGATGTGAACTGCCTCCCGCCATCATAGACACTCCTTTTAATGATGCTCCAAAGGTTCTGAATGGGGTAGAGGTCAGGGGAGCATGGGGGTCACACCATAAGTTTGTCCCCTTTTATGCCCATATCAGCCAGAGATGCAGATGTTTTATGTGCAGCATGAGATGGTGCATTATCATGCAGAAAAATGATCTTGCTGTGAAATACACGGTTCTTCTTCTTGAACCATGGCAGGAAGTGCTGTTTGAGAAAATCCACATACATTATGGAGTTCATCTTTAGCGCCTTCAGGGATCCTAAAGGGGCCGACAATCTCTCTCCCCATGATTCCAGCCCAAAACATTACTCCACCTCCTCCTTGTTGGCGCTGTAGCCGTGTTTGCGTGGGGTGTCCATCAACCAGCCATCCTCCACTCCATCCATCTGGACCATCGAGCGCTGCACGGCACTCATCCGTGAACAAAACAGTTTTGAAATCAGTCTTCATGTAATGTTTGGCCCACTGGAGCCGTTTCTGCTTGTGTGAAGTGGATAGAGGAGGTCGACAGGATGGCGTATGCACAGCTGCAAACCTCTGAAGGACCCTGCATCTTGTTGTTCGGGGGACGTTGGAGGCACAAGCAGCTTCAAAAACTTGTCTGCTGCTATGACAAGGCTTTTTTGCCGCTGCTCTTTCAACCTGACGTAATTGCCTGTAGGAAAGAGTCCTCAATTTGCCCTTATCAGCACGCACACGTGTGTACTGTGAATCAGCTACATACTTCTTGATTGCCAAGACACTTCATCCTGATCATCGCACAATGTTGATTGTAGTCATGCCTTGACCTAAACACTCCACAATTTGTTGCTTCTCAGCAGCCGACACATCCTTTTTCTTTCCCATTTTGGCAGAAAATGTAGGCTGCTTAATAATGTGAGAGAGCCTTCTTAAGTAGTCTTGCCTTTCATTGGACACACCTGCCAAACTAATTAGCACAGGTGTCTGCAATTGCTTACAGTGATATAAAGAGCCCTGACACACATCACCATCAATGAGTTTAACTGACAAACAAACAAATTCTTCCCTTATCACTCCTAAACACTTTTTGCATAATAATTTGGAACGCAGTGTACATGTGCTTTTCCACAAAACACCAGTGGTTCACGTAGTGAATCTTACAGTTCTAACTTGCCAACCGTGGTCTGTATGGAATTGTTCAATAAAGGGCCCAAAATTAAGATAACATAGATGGGAGAGGTCTCTATGAATAGGAATTCCTAAGTATTTGATACCCTGTGAGGGCCAGGCAAAGGGAAAGTTGGACTGGATGGAATCCTATATGGATTTGGGGAGGGAGACATCGAGGGCCTCAGACTTCGCTGCATTGATTTTAAAATTTGACCATGTAACAAAGTGATCTATTTCAGCCATAACAGCAGGGATGGATATATGTGATTGAGTGATATATACTAGGACATCATCAGCAAATAGAGAGCACTTGTACTCGGTGCCTCCCACCTCAATCCACCTAATATTGGGGTTATGGCCAATTGATGAGAGCAGGTGCTCCGTCACTAGGATGTATAAGAGAGGGGACAGAGGACATCCCTGCCTTGTCCCATTGGTGATTGTGAAAGGTGATGAAAATGTTCTGACGCACCCCCTGGGCCTTGGGACACCCGGAGCCGGACCCTTTTTGGTGGATGCTGGTGGTTGTAGTCTTCGTGGCGGCGACCCGGTTCTGTGGCTCAGGGCGGTCAAACCAGTGGCGGAACTATTTATGTGGTTTTGATGTTTAAATGTCCGACTACGCCACCCGTGGATTGCGGTCAGAGTGAACCGCCGCTATAGGGCAGACCGCTGAGGCTGGTGTTGTGGGTGCAGCAGAGCGTAGCATAACTCCCCACGGGAGGAGTATAGCCTCAGGGCAGTGTATGCGGAGGATGGGGGTGATGGTGCAGGGCAGCAGCAGTAACGACACGGAGTCAGTGATGCAGTCCAGGGCCTTTACTCACAGTTCTTAATATCCAGACCACGTCTGAAGGTAACGGCTGCCCACGTCGTACTGTGCTCACCAGGTGAGGGGCTCAGACAACTCCCAGATAACTTTGGAGCACTTCACAGGACCCCCTTTGTGTGTCCTTTGTCTGGCCTTTCTTACCAACACTTCTGTCCGGCTGCCTCGGGCCTCCTCTTGGTAAACTTGGCGCCAGTTTCCCTAACCCTATTTGGTGCCTTCCTAGCGGGTGTAGCGAGGGGCTGCGCCACATAAAATGTTAGAGCCTCCGGTTTCTAGCTGAGGGTCGTTTCCTGCCTCCACTAGTTCGGGGACCGGTCTCCCCCTTTGGCCTGACCCCTCCACGCAGGTGGATTCGGGCGTGCGGTGGCGACTCGCCCGTCCGCACCCCTGAGATCCCTTCATTCCTCGTTCCTGGAGCCTTCTCCGCTCCTCTTCCTTCCTTCTCCCTCTTCCAGGCCTGGGCCTCTGTTACTAGGCCCGCCTCCGGAGCAGAGCTCATGCAGAGCCCCTGCTCCCTGCCACTTCTGCTCAGACTTCTCTGCACTGAACTAAGATGGTGCCCACCTTTTATACTCCCTTCTCAATGCACCCAGGAACTGCTTCCTCCCTGCTACTGCACTACAGGGTTCCCCTTCCTCAGTGTTCCCTCCCCCCACTCCAGCCAGGGAAAGGGACTGTCGTGCCCATCTCAGGGGCATATTGGTCGCCCTGCCCCACGGCAATGTGGTGTAATGCATCCTTACCTGAGAGTGAGATATCACACCTCTGGGTGAGGTGCAATACGTCTGTAGCAACCGAGCCCTCAGGGTGCTACAGTTCCATTTATCTTCAGCCTAGGTGACGTATTGCGATACAGGGCCGTGATTTTGGCTATAAAAGGGTCCCCTAGACCCCTACCCCAAGCTTTTTAAGAGAATCATATATGGCGTGCCAGGAGACTCTATGGAATGCTTTCTCAGCATCCAACGAGAGTATCTAATTACAAATTTTTAACTGCATCTAGCCCAGGAAATACTTTGTGTCTAGTAGCAGTGTCTGCTAGTCAGCGGATAATCCCGGCTGTTAAGCAAGCTACACCACCTGTAGTTTAGACATTTAATTTTTTCAAAGGAAATGCTTCGGGACCATGGGATACTTAGTGAAGAGCATCAGGAGGCACCCCAAGGCATAGGGGCTGGGACTGGCAGTAGGATGCCTTGCGGTGGACAGCCGAGCTCGATCCTTATAAAAGCTTTTTAACTGCAGCAGCTTTAGTGGACGCTACTGGAGCTGGAATTACCGCGGCTGCTGGCATGAGACTTGCCCTCCAATAGATCCTTGTAAATGGATTTAAAGTGTATTCATTCAAATTAGAGAGACAATTTAAATTAAAAAGCTTAGAGCTGCCTCCACCACAGGGGGGCTCGCTCGACCCACCAGCGGACAGGCACCAGTATTGGGAGAGGGGGGCTGGCCGTCAGGGTTCACCGCGGCTCTGGCACAAACCCGGCGACACGGAGGTGGCACGGGCAGGAGCGGACTGGCCGTGTCGGCTTCTCACTTTTTGGATTTTAGAAGGGCATGACATGCCTATATCTGTGTCTCCCCCTCCTTTTACTCCTCCACCTCTTTTATTTTCGCATGACTATATGTACTTGTCACTTTTCCATGTGTTAGTTATGTCTTCTGAGCAGTTTGTCAGCTTTTGGACACCTTTGAAGGTGTTTTCTATGTGTTTCTATGTGTTTTTGTTTGCCTGCCATTGGTTTTAACGGTGTTCGAAGGTGTTTGACGAACAGTTCGGCGAACACACGGGTGTTCGACGAACCGAACCGAACTCGAACACTACGGGGGTGGCTCAACACTAGTTGTAACACAAAAATATATCTGTTGAAAATTGTCTGGTGTAGGCACGACAAATCCCAGTGTGGTTTTGCAGTTCCACGGGTCAAATCTCTGTACTATCCAGTTTTGGGCCTTTGGTATCTAAAAATACACAGTTTGAGTGTGTCGCTCACGGTTCAGCCGCAATTATATCTATTTTAAAAAGTCTGGTATACCCCAGTAAACAATAACTGTGGTTTTGCCATCCCACGCTAAAAAATCTCTATTATTCAGGTTTTGGTATATTTTCCATAAAGAAAAACAGTAGTGTCTCCTGACTGTTGTGACACAAAAATATATCTGTTGAAAATAGTCTGGTGTAGGCCCGACAAATCCCAGTGTGGTTTTGCAGTTCCATGGGTCAAATCTCTGTACTATCCAGTTTTGGGCCTTTGGTATCTAAAAAAACACAGTTTGAGTGTTTCGCTCACTGTTCAGCCGCAATTATATATATTATAAAAAGTCTGGTATACCCCAGTAAACAATAACTGTGGTTTTGCCATCCCACGGTAAAAAATCTCTATTATTCAGGTTTTGGTATATTTTCCATAAAGAAAAACAGTAGTGTCTCCTGACTGTTGGGACACAAAAATATATCTGTTGAAAATAGTCTGGTGTAGGCCCGACAAATCCCAGTGTGGTTTTGCAGTTCCATGGGTCAAATTTCTGTACTATCCAGTTTTGGGCCTTTGGTATCTAAAAAAACACAGTTTGAGTGTGTCGCTCACTGTTCAGCCGCAATTATATCTATTTAAAAAAGTCTGGTATACCCCAGTAAACAATAAGTGTGGTTTTGCCATCCCACGGTAAAAAATCTCTATTATTCAGGTTTTGGTATATTTTCCGTAAAGAAAAACAGTAGTGTCTCCTGACTGTTGTGACACAAAAATATATCTGTTGAAAATAGTCTGGTGTAGGCCCGACAAATCCCAGTGTGGTTTTGCAGTTCCACGGGTCAAATCTCTGTACTATCCAGTTTTGGGCCTTTGGTATCTAAAAATACACAGTTTGAGTGTGTCGCTCACTGTTCAGCCACAATTATATCTATTTAAAAAAGTCTGGTATACCCCAGTAAACAATGACTGTGGTTTTGCCATCCCACGGTAAAAAATCTCTATTATTCAGGTTTTGGTATATTTTCCATAAAGAAAAACAGTAGTGTCTCCTGACTGTTGTGACACAAAAATATATCTGTTGAAAATAGTCTGGTGTAGGCCCGACAAATCCCAGTGTGGTTTTCAGTTCCACGGGTCAAATCTCTGTACTATCCAGTTTTGGACCTTTGGTATCTAAAAAAACACAGTTTGAGTGTGTCGCTCACTGTTCAGCCGCAATTATATCTATTTTAAAAAGTCTGGTATACCCCAGTAAACAATAACTGTGGTTTTGCCATCCCACGGTAAAAAATCTCTATTATTCAGGTTTAGGTATGTTTTCCGTAAAGAAAAACAGTAGTGTCTCCTGACTGTTGGGACAAAAAAATATATCTGTTGAAAATAGTCTGGTGTAGGCCCGACAAATCCCAGTGTGGTTTTGCAGTTCCACGGGTCAAATATCTGTACTATCCAGTTTAGGGCCTTTGGTATCTAAAAAAACACAGTTTGAGTGTGTCGCTCACGGTTCAGCCGCAATTATATCTATTTTAAAAAGTCTGGTATACCCCAGTAAACAATAACTGTGGTTTTGCCATCCCACGGTAAAAAATCTCTATTATTCAGGTTTTGGTATATTTTCCATAAAGAAAAACAGTAGTGTCTCCTGACTGTTGTGACACAAAAATATATCTGTTGAAAATAGTCTGGTGTAGGCCCGACAAATCCCAGTGTGGTTTTGCAGTACCACGGGTCAATTCTCTGTACTATCCAGTTTTGGGCCTTTGGTATCTAAAAATACACAGTTTGAGTGTATCGCTCACTGTTCAGCCGCAATTACATCTATTTAAAAAAGTCTGGTATACCCCAGTAAACAATAACTGTGGTTTTGCCATCCCACGGTAAAAAATCTCTATTATTCAGGTTTTGGTATATTTTCCGTAAAGAAAAACAGTAGTGTCTCCTGACTGTTGTGACACAAAAATATATCTGTTGAAAATAGTCTGGTGTAGGCCCGACAAATCCCAGTGTGGTTTTGCAGTTCCACGGGTCAAATCTCTGTACTATCCAGTTTTGGTCCTTTGGTATCTAAAAAAACACAGTTTGAGTGTGTCGCTCACTGTTCAGCCGCAATTATATCTATTTTAAAAAGTCTGGTATACACCAGTAAACAATAACTGTGGTTTTGCCATCCCACTGTAAAAAATCTCTATTATTCAGGTTTTGGTATATTTTCCATAAAGAAAAACAGTAGTGTCTCATGACTGTTGTGACACAAAAATATATCTGTTGAAAATAGTCTGGTGTAGGCCCGACAAATCCCAGTGTGGTTTTGCAGTTCCATGGGTCAAATCTCTGTACTACCCAGTTTTGGGCCTTTGGTATCTAAAAAAACACAGTTTGAGTGTGTCGCTCACTGTTCAGCCGCAATTATATCTATTTAAAAAAGTCGGGTATACCCTAGTAAACAATAACTGTGGTTTTGCCATCCCACGGTAAAAAATCTCTATTATTCAGGTTTTGGTATATTTTCCGTAAAGAAAAACAGTAGTGTCTCCTGACTGTTGTGACACAAAAATATATCTGTTGAAAATAGTCTGGTGTAGGCCCGACAAATCCCAGTGTGGTTTTGCAGTTCCACGGGTCAAATCTCTGTACTATCCAGTTTTGGGCCTTTGGTATCTAAAAATACACAGTTTGAGTGTGTCGCTCACTGTTCAGCCACAATTATATCTATTTAAAAAAGTCTGGTATACCCCAGTAAACAATGACTGTGGTTTTGCCATCCCACGGTAAAAAGTCTCTATTATTCAGGTTTTGGTATATTTTCCGTAAAGAAAAACAGTAGTGTCTCCTGACTGTTGTGACACAAAAATATATCTGTTGAAAAGAGTCTGGTGTAGGCCCGACAAATCTCAGTGTGGTTTTGCAGTTCCACGGGTCAAATCTCTGTACTATCCAGTTTTGGACCTTTGGTATCTAAAAAAACACAGTTTGAGTGTGTCGCTCACTGTTCAGCCGCAATTATATCTATTTTAAAAAGTCTGGTATACCCCAGTAAACAATAACTGTGGTTTTTGCCATCCCACGGTAAAAAATCTCTATTATTCAGGTTTTGGTATGTTTTCCGTAAAGAAAAACAGTAGTGTCTCCTGACTGTTGGGACACAAAAATATATCTGTTGAAAATAGTCTGGTGTAGGCCCGACAAATCCCAGTGTGGTTTTGCAGTTCCACGGGTCAAATCTCTGTACTATCCAGTTTTGGGCCTTTGGTATCTAAAAAAACACAGTTTGAGTGTGTCGCTCACGGTTCAGCCGCAATTATATCTATTTTAAAAAGTCTGGTATACCCCAGTAAACAATGACTGTGGTTTTGCCATCCCACGGTAAAAAATCTCTATTATTCAGGTTTTGGTATATTTTCCATAAAGAAAAACAGTAGTGTCTCCTGACTGTTGTGACACAAAAATATATCTGTTGAAAATAGTCTGGTGTAGGCCCGACAAATCCCAGTGTGGTTTTGCAGTTCCACGGGTAAAATCTCTGTACTATCCAGTTTTGGGCCTTTAGTATCTAAAAATACACAGTTTGAGTGTGTCGCTCACCGTTCAGCCGCAATTATATCTATTTAAAAAAGTCTGGTATACCCCACTAAACAATAACTGTGGTTTTGCAATCCCACGGTAAAAAATCTCTATTATTCAGGTTTTGGTATATTTTCCGTAAAGAAAAACAGTAGTGTCTCCTGACTGTTGTGACACAAAAATGTATCTGTTGAAAATAGTCTGGTGTAGGTCCGACAAATCTCAGTGTGGTTTTGCAGTTCCACGGGTCAAACCTCTGTACTATCCAGTTTTGGGCCTTTGGTATCTAAAAAAAACACAGTTTGAGTGTGTCGCTCACTGTTCAGCCGCAGTTATATCTATTTTAAAAAGTCTGGTATACCCCAGTAAACAATAACTGTGGTTTTGCCATCCCACGGTAAAAAATCTCTATTATTCAGGTTTTGGTAAATTTCCCGTAAAGAAAAACAGTAGTGTCTCCTGACTGTTGTGACACAAAAATATATCTGTTGAAAATAGTCTGGTGTAGGCCGGACAAATCCCAGTGTGGTTTTGCAGTTCCACGGGTCAAATCTCTGTACTATCCAGTTTTGGACCTTTGGTATCTAAAAAAACACAGTTTGAGTGTGTCGCTCACTGTTCAGCCGCAATTATATCTATTTTAAAAAGTCTGGTATACCCCAGTAAACAATAACTGTGGTTTTGCCATCCCACGGTAAAAAATCTCTATTATTGAGGTTTTGGTATATTTTCCATAAAGAAAAACAGTAGTGTCTCCTGACTGTTGTGACACAAAAATATATCTGTTGAAAATAGTCTGGTGTAGGCCCGACAAATCCCAGTGTGGTTTTGCAGTTCCACGGGTAAAATCTCTGTACTATCCAGTTTTGAGCCTTTAGTATCTAAAAATACACAGTTTGAGTGTGTCGCTCACCGTTCAGCCGCAATTATATCTATTTAAAAAAGTCTGGTATACCCCAGTAAACAATAACTGTGGTTTTGCCATCCCACGGTAAAAAATCTCTATTATTCAGGTTTTGGTATATTTTCCGTAAAGAAAAACAGTAGTGTCTCCTGACTGTTGTGACACAAAAATATATCTGTTGAAAATAGTCTGGTGTAGGCCCGACAAATCCCAGTGTGGTTTTGCAGTTCCACGGGTCAAATCTCTGTACTATCCAGTTTTGGGCCTTTGGTATCTAAAAATACACAGTTTGCGTGTGTCGCTCACAGTTCAGCCACAATTATATCTATTTAAAAAAGTCTGGTATACCCCAGTAAACAATGACTGTGGTTTTGCCATCCCACGGTAAAAAATCTCTATTATTCAGGTTTTGGTATGTTTTCCGTAAAGAAAAACAGTAGTGTCTCCTGACTGTTGTGACACAAAAATATATCTGTTGAAAATAGTCTGGTGTAGGCCCGACAAATCCCAGTGTGGTTTTGCAGTTCCACGGGTCAAATCTCTGTACTATCCAGTTTTGGGCCTTTGGTATCTAAAAAAACACAGTTTGAGTGTGTTGCTCACTGTTCAGCCGCAATTATATCTATTTTAAAAAGTCTGGTATACCCCAGTAAACAATAACTGTGGTTTTGCCATCCCACGGTAAAAAATCTCTATTATTCAGGTTTTGGTATATTTTCCATAAAGAAAAACAGTAGTGTGTCCTGACTGTTCTGACACAAAAATATATCTGTTGAAAATAGTCTGGTGTAGGCCCGACAAATCCCAGTGTGGTTTTGCAGTACCACGGGTCAAATCTCTGTACTATCCAGCTTTGGGCCTTTGGTATCTAAAAATACACAGTTTGAGTGTATCGCTCACTGTTCAGCCGCAATTATATCTATTTAAAAAAGTCTGGTATACCCCAGTAAACAATAACTGTGGTTTTGCCATCCCACGGTAAAAAATCTCTATTATTCAGGTTTTGGTATATTTTCCGTAAAGAAAAACAGTAGTGTCTCCTGACTGTTGTGACACAAAAATATATCTGTTGAAAATAGTCTGGTGTAGGCCCGACAAATCCCAGTGTGGCTTTGCAGTTCCACGGGTCAAATCTCTGTACTATCCAGTTTTGGGCCTTTGGTATCTAAAAAAACACAGTTTGAGTGTTTCGCTCACTATTCAGCCGCAATTATATATATTATAAAAAGTCTGGTATACCCCAGTAAACAATAACTGTGGTTTTGCCATCCCACGGTAAAAAATCTCTATTATTCAGGTTTTGGTATATTTTCCATAAAGAAAAACAGTAGTGTCTCCTGACTGTTGGGACACAAAAATATATCTGTTGAAAATAGTCTGGTGTAGGCCCGACAAATCCCAGTGTGGTTTTGCAGTTCCATGGGTCAAATTTCTGTACTATCCAGTTTTGGGCCTTTGGTATCTAAAAAAACACAGTTTGAGTGTGTCGCTCACTGTTCAGCCGCAATTATATCTATTTAAAAAAGTCTGGTATACCCCAGTAAACAATAACTGTGGTTTTGCCATCCCACGGTAAAAAATCTCTATTATTCAGGTTTTGGTATATTTTCCGTAAAGAAAAACAGTAGTGTCTCCTGACTGTTGTGACACAAAAATATATCTGTTGAAAATAGTCTGGTGTAGGCCCGACAAATCCCAGTGTGGTTTTGCAGTTCCACGGGTCAAATCTCTGTACTATCCAGTTTTGGGCCTTTGGTATCTAAAAATACACAGTTTGAGTGTGTCGCTCACTGTTCAGCCACAATTATATCTATTTAAAAAAGTCTGGTATACCCCAGTAAACAATGACTGTGGTTTTGCCATCCCACAGTAAAAAATCTCTATTATTCAGGTTTTGGTATATTTTCCATAAAGAAAAACAGTAGTGTCTCCTGACTGTTGTGACACAAAAATATATCTGTTGAAAATAGTCTGGTGTAGGCCCGACAAATCCCAGTGTGGTTTTCAGTTCCACGGGTCAAATCTCTGTACTATCCAGTTTTGGACCTTTGGTATCTAAAAAAACACAGTTTGAGTGTGTCGCTCACTGTTCAGCCGCAATTATATCTATTTTAAAAAGTCTGGTATACCCCAGTAAACAATAACTGTGGTTTTGCCATCCCACGGTAAAAAATCTCTATTATTCAGGTTTTGGTATGTTTTCCGTAAAGAAAAACAGTAGTGTCTCCTGACTGTTGGGACACAAAAATATATCTGTTGAAAATAGTCTGGTGTAGGCCCGACAAATCCCAGTGTGGTTTTGCAGTACCACGGGTCAATTCTCTGTACTATCCAGTTTTGGGCCTTTGGTATCTAAAAATACACAGTTTGAGTGTATCGCTCACTGTTCAGCTGCAATTACATCTATTTAAAAAAGTCTGGTATACCCCAGTAAACAATAACTGTGGTTTTGCCATCCCACGGTAAAAAATCTCTATTATTCAGGTTTTGGTATGTTTTCCGTAAAGAAAAACAGTAGTGTCTCCTGACTGTTGTGACACAAAAATATATCTGTTGAAAATAGTCTGGTGTAGGCCCGACAAATCCCAGTGTGGTTTTGCAGTTCCACGGGTCAAATCTCTGTACTATCCAGTTTTGGGCCTTTGGTATCTAAAAAAACACAGTTTGAGTGTGTTGCTCACTGTTCAGCCGCAATTATATCTATTTTAAAAAGTCTGGTATACCCCAGTAAACAATAACTGTGGTTTTGCCATCCCACGGTAAAAAATCTCTATTATTCAGGTTTTGGTATATTTTCCATAAAGAAAAACAGTAGTGTGTCCTGACTGTTCTGACACAAAAATATATCTGTTGAAAATAGTCTGGTGTAGGCCCGACAAATCCCAGTGTGGTTTTGCAGTACCACGGGTCAAATCTCTGTACTATCCAGCTTTGGGCCTTTGGTATCTAAAAATACACAGTTTGAGTGTATCGCTCACTGTTCAGCCGCAATTATATCTATTTAAAAAAGTCTGGTATACCCCAGTAAACAATAACTGTGGTTTTGCCATCCCACGGTAAAAAATCTCTATTATTCAGGTTTTGGTATATTTTCCGTAAAGAAAAACAGTAGTGTCTCCTGACTGTTGTGACACAAAAATATATCTGTTGAAAATAGTCTGGTGTAGGCCCGACAAATCCCAGTGTGGCTTTGCAGTTCCACGGGTCAAATCTCTGTACTATCCAGTTTTGGGCCTTTGGTATCTAAAAATACACAGTTTGAGTGTATCGCTCACTGTTCAGCCGCAATTACATCTATTTAAAAAAGTCTGGTATACCCCAGTAAACAATAACTGTGGTTTTGCCATCCCACGGTAAAAAATCTCTATTATTCAGGTTTTGGTATGTTTTCCGTAAAGAAAAACAGTAGTGTCTCCTGACTGTTGTGACACAAAAATATATCTGTTGAAAATAGTCTGGTGTAGGCCCGACAAATCCCAGTGTGGTTTTGCAGTTCCACGGGTCAAATCTCTGTACTATCCAGTTTTGGGCCTTTGGTATCTAAAAAAACACAGTTTGAGTGTGTTGCTCACTGTTCAGCCGCAATTATATCTATTTTAAAAAGTCTGGTATACCCCAGTAAACAATAACTGTGGTTTTGCCATCCCACGGTAAAAAATCTCTATTATTCAGGTTTTGGTATATTTTCCATAAAGAAAAACAGTAGTGTGTCCTGACTGTTGTGACACAAAAATATATCTGTTGAAAATAGTCTGGTGTAGGCCCGACAAATCCCAGTGTGGTTTTGCAGTACCACGGGTCAAATCTCTGTACTATCCAGCTTTGGGCCTTTGGTATCTAAAAATACACAGTTTGAGTGTATCGCTCACTGTTCAGCCGCAATTATATCTATTTTAAAAAGTCTGGTATACCCCAGTAAACAATAACTGTGGTTTTGCCATCCCACGGTAAAAAATCTCTATTATTCAGGTTTTGGTATATTTTCCGTAAAGAAAAACAGTAGTGTCTCCTGACTGTTGTGACACAAAAATATATCTGTTGAAAATAGTCTGGTGTAGGCCCGACAAATCCCAGTGTGGCTTTGCAGTTCCACGGGTCAAATCTCTGTACTATCCAGTTTTGGGCCTTTGGTATCTAAAAAAACACAGTTTGAGTGTTTCGCTCACTATTCAGCCGCAATTATATATATTATAAAAAGTCTGGTATACCCCAGTAAACAATAACTGTGGTTTTGCCATCCCACGGTAAAAAATCTCTATTATTCAGGTTTTGGTATATTTTCCATAAAGAAAAACAGTAGTGTCTCCTGACTGTTGGGACACAAAAATATATCTGTTGAAAATAGTCTGGTGTAGGCCCGACAAATCCCAGTGTGGTTTTGCAGTTCCATGGGTCAAATTTCTGTACTATCCAGTTTTGGGCCTTTGGTATCTAAAAAAACACAGTTTGAGTGTGTCGCTCACTGTTCAGCCGCAATTATATCTATTTAAAAAAGTCTGGTATACCCCAGTAAACAATAACTGTGGTTTTGCCATCCCACAGTAAAAAATCTCTATTATTCAGGTTTTGGTATATTTTCCGTAAAGAAAAACAGTAGTGTCTCCTGACTGTTGTGACACAAAAATATATCTGTTGAAAATAGTCTGGTGTAGGCCCGACAAATCCCAGTGTGGTTTTCAGTTCCACGGGTCAAATCTCTGTACTATCCAGTTTTGGACCTTTGGTATCTAAAAAAACACAGTTTGAGTGTGTCGCTCACTGTTCAGCCGCAATTATATCTATTTTAAAAAGTCTGGTATACCCCAGTAAACAATAACTGTGGTTTTGCCATCCCACGGTAAAAAATCTCTATTATTCAGGTTTTGGTATGTTTTCCGTAAAGAAAAACAGTAGTGTCTCCTGACTGTTGGGACACAAAAATATATCTGTTGAAAATAGTCTGGTGTAGGCCCGACAAATCCCAGTGTGGTTTTGCAGTACCACGGGTCAATTCTCTGTACTATCCAGTTTTGGGCCTTTGGTATCTAAAAATACACAGTTTGAGTGTATCGCTCACTGTTCAGCCGCAATTACATCTATTTAAAAAAGTCTGGTATACCCCAGTAAACAATAACTGTGGTTTTGCCATCCCACGGTAAAAAATCTCTATTATTCAGGTTTTGGTATGTTTTCCGTAAAGAAAAACAGTAGTGTCTCCTGACTGTTGTGACACAAAAATATATCTGTTGAAAATAGTCTGGTGTAGGCCCGACAAATCCCAGTGTGGTTTTGCAGTTCCACGGGTCAAATCTCTGTACTATCCAGTTTTGGGCCTTTGGTATCTAAAAAAACACAGTTTGAGTGTGTTGCTCACTGTTCAGCCGCAATTATATCTATTTTAAAAAGTCTGGTATACCCCAGTAAACAATAACTGTGGTTTTGCCATCCCACGGTAAAAAATCTCTATTATTCAGGTTTTGGTATATTTTCCATAAAGAAAAACAGTAGTGTGTCCTGACTGTTCTGACACAAAAATATATCTGTTGAAAATAGTCTGGTGTAGGCCCGACAAATCCCAGTGTGGTTTTGCAGTACCACGGGTCAAATCTCTGTACTATCCAGCTTTGGGCCTTTGGTATCTAAAAATACACAGTTTGAGTGTATCGCTCACTGTTCAGCCGCAATTATATCTATTTAAAAAAGTCTGGTATACCCCAGTAAACAATAACTGTGGTTTTGCCATCCCACGGTAAAAAATCTCTATTATTCAGGTTTTGGTATATTTTCCGTAAAGAAAAACAGTAGTGTCTCCTGACTGTTGTGACACAAAAATATATCTGTTGAAAATAGTCTGGTGTAGGCCCGACAAATCCCAGTGTGGCTTTGCAGTTCCACGGGTCAAATCTCTGTACTATCCAGTTTTGGGCCTTTGGTATCTAAAAAAACACAGTTTGAGTGTTTCGCTCACTGTTCAGCCGCAATTATATATATTATAAAAAGTCTGGTATACCCCAGTAAACAATAACTGTGGTTTTGCCATCCCACGGTAAAAAATCTCTATTATTCAGGTTTTGGTATATTTTCCATAAAGAAAAACAGTAGTGTCTCCTGACTGTTGGGACACAAAAATATATCTGTTGAAAATAGTCTGGTGTAGGCCCGACAAATCCCAGTGTGGTTTTGCA
Source organism: Phyllobates terribilis (assembly GCF_046119375.1). Taxonomy (NCBI): domain Eukaryota; kingdom Metazoa; phylum Chordata; class Amphibia; order Anura; family Dendrobatidae; genus Phyllobates; species Phyllobates terribilis. The sequence continues at coordinate 309,517,939 of NW_027362763.1, read as the reverse complement.
GTTCCATGGGTCAAATTTCTGTACTATCCAGTTTTGGGCCTTTGGTATCTAAAAAAACACAGTTTGAGTGTGTCGCTCACTGTTCAGCCGCAATTATATCTATTTAAAAAAGTCTGGTATACCCCAGTAAACAATAACTGTGGTTTTGCCATCCCACGGTAAAAAATCTCTATTATTCAGGTTTTGGTATATTTTCCGTAAAGAAAAACAGTAGTGTCTCCTGACTGTTGTGACACAAAAATATATCTGTTGAAAATAGTCTGGTGTAGGCCCGACAAATCCCAGTGTGGTTTTGCAGTTCCACGGGTAAAATCTCTGTACTATCCAGTTTTGGGCCTTTGGTATCTAAAAATACACAGTTTGAGTGTGTCGCTCACTGTTCAGCCACAATTATATCTATTTAAAAAAGTCTGGTATACCCCAGTAAACAATGACTGTGGTTTTGCCATCCCACAGTAAAAAATCTCTATTATTCAGGTTTTGGTATATTTTCCATAAAGAAAAACAGTAGTGTCTCCTGACTGTTGTGACACAAAAATATATCTGTTGAAAATAGTCTGGTGTAGGCCCGACAAATCCCAGTGTGGTTTTCAGTTCCACGGGTCAAATCTCTGTACTATCCAGTTTTGGACCTTTGGTATCTAAAAAAACACAGTTTGAGTGTGTCGCTCACTGTTCAGCCGCAATTATATCTATTTTAAAAAGTCTGGTATACCCCAGTAAACAATAACTGTGGTTTTGCCATCCCACGGTAAAAAATCTCTATTATTCAGGTTTTGGTATGTTTTCCGTAAAGAAAAACAGTAGTGTCTCCTGACTGTTGGGACACAAAAATATATCTGTTGAAAATAGTCTGGTGTAGGCCCGACAAATCCCAGTGTGGTTTTGCAGTACCACGGGTCAATTCTCTGTACTATCCAGTTTTGGGCCTTTGGTATCTAAAAATACACAGTTTGAGTGTATCGCTCACTGTTCAGCCGCAATTACATCTATTTAAAAAAGTCTGGTATACCCCAGTAAACAATAACTGTGGTTTTGCCATCCCACGGTAAAAAATCTCTATTATTCAGGTTTTGGTATGTTTTCCGTAAAGAAAAACAGTAGTGTCTCCTGACTGTTGTGACACAAAAATATATCTGTTGAAAATAGTCTGGTGTAGGCCCGACAAATCCCAGTGTGGTTTTGCAGTTCCACGGGTCAAATCTCTGTACTATCCAGTTTTGGGCCTTTGGTATCTAAAAAAACACAGTTTGAGTGTGTTGCTCACTGTTCAGCCGCAATTATATCTATTTTAAAAAGTCTGGTATACCCCAGTAAACAATAACTGTGGTTTTGCCATCCCACGGTAAAAAATCTCTATTATTCAGGTTTTGGTATATTTTCCATAAAGAAAAACAGTAGTGTGTCCTGACTGTTCTGACACAAAAATATATCTGTTGAAAATAGTCTGGTGTAGGCCCGACAAATCCCAGTGTGGTTTTGCAGTACCACGGGTCAAATCTCTGTACTATCCAGCTTTGGGCCTTTGGTATCTAAAAATACACAGTTTGAGTGTATCGCTCACTGTTCAGCCGCAATTATATCTATTTAAAAAAGTCTGGTATACCCCAGTAAACAATAACTGTGGTTTTGCCATCCCACGGTAAAAAATCTCTATTATTCAGGTTTTGGTATATTTTCCGTAAAGAAAAACAGTAGTGTCTCCTGACTGTTGTGACACAAAAATATATCTGTTGAAAATAGTCTGGTGTAGGCCCGACAAATCCCAGTGTGGCTTTGCAGTTCCACGGGTCAAATCTCTGTACTATCCAGTTTTGGGCCTTTGGTATCTAAAAATACACAGTTTGAGTGTATCGCTCACTGTTCAGCCGCAATTACATCTATTTAAAAAAGTCTGGTATACCCCAGTAAACAATAACTGTGGTTTTGCCATCCCACGGTAAAAAATCTCTATTATTCAGGTTTTGGTATGTTTTCCGTAAAGAAAAACAGTAGTGTCTCCTGACTGTTGTGACACAAAAATATATCTGTTGAAAATAGTCTGGTGTAGGCCCGACAAATCCCAGTGTGGTTTTGCAGTACCACGGGTCAAATCTCTGTACTATCCAGCTTTGGGCCTTTGGTATCTAAAAATACACAGTTTGAGTGTATCGCTCACTGTTCAGCCGCAATTATATCTATTTAAAAAAGTCTGGTATACCCCAGTAAACAATAACTGTGGTTTTGCCATCCCACGGTAAAAAATCTCTATTATTCAGGTTTTGGTATATTTTCCGTAAAGAAAAACAGTAGTGTCTCCTGACTGTTGTGACACAAAAATATATCTGTTGAAAATAGTCTGGTGTAGGCCCGACAAATCCCAGTGTGGCTTTGCAGTTCCACGGGTCAAATCTCTGTACTATCCAGTTTTGGGCCTTTGGTATCTAAAAAAACACAGTTTGAGTGTTTCGCTCACTATTCAGCCGCAATTATATATATTATAAAAAGTCTGGTATACCCCAGTAAACAATAACTGTGGTTTTGCCATCCCACGGTAAAAAATCTCTATTATTCAGGTTTTGGTATATTTTCCATAAAGAAAAACAGTAGTGTCTCCTGACTGTTGGGACACAAAAATATATCTGTTGAAAATAGTCTGGTGTAGGCCCGACAAATCCCAGTGTGGTTTTGCAGTTCCATGGGTCAAATTTCTGTACTATCCAGTTTTGGGCCTTTGGTATCTAAAAAAACACAGTTTGAGTGTGTCGCTCACTGTTCAGCCGCAATTATATCTATTTAAAAAAGTCTGGTATACCCCAGTAAACAATAACTGTGGTTTTGCCATCCCACGGTAAAAAATCTCTATTATTCAGGTTTTGGTATATTTTCCGTAAAGAAAAACAGTAGTGTCTCCTGACTGTTGTGACACAAAAATATATCTGTTGAAAATAGTCTGGTGTAGGCCCGACAAATCCCAGTGTGGTTTTGCAGTTCCACGGGTCAAATCTCTGTACTATCCAGTTTTGGGCCTTTGGTATCTAAAAATACACAGTTTGAGTGTGTCGCTCACTGTTCAGCCACAATTATATCTATTTAAAAAAGTCTGGTATACCCCAGTAAACAATGACTGTGGTTTTGCCATCCCACAGTAAAAAATCTCTATTATTCAGGTTTTGGTATATTTTCCATAAAGAAAAACAGTAGTGTCTCCTGACTGTTGTGACACAAAAATATATCTGTTGAAAATAGTCTGGTGTAGGCCCGACAAATCCCAGTGTGGTTTTCAGTTCCACGGGTCAAATCTCTGTACTATCCAGTTTTGGACCTTTGGTATCTAAAAAAACACAGTTTGAGTGTGTCGCTCACTGTTCAGCCGCAATTATATCTATTTTAAAAAGTCTGGTATACCCCAGTAAACAATAACTGTGGTTTTGCCATCCCACGGTAAAAAATCTCTATTATTCAGGTTTTGGTATGTTTTCCGTAAAGAAAAACAGTAGTGTCTCCTGACTGTTGGGACACAAAAATATATCTGTTGAAAATAGTCTGGTGTAGGCCCGACAAATCCCAGTGTGGTTTTGCAGTACCACGGGTCAATTCTCTGTACTATCCAGTTTTGGGCCTTTGGTATCTAAAAATACACAGTTTGAGTGTATCGCTCACTGTTCAGCCGCAATTACATCTATTTAAAAAAGTCTGGTATACCCCAGTAAACAATAACTGTGGTTTTGCCATCCCACGGTAAAAAATCTCTATTATTCAGGTTTTGGTATGTTTTCCGTAAAGAAAAACAGTAGTGTCTCCTGACTGTTGTGACACAAAAATATATCTGTTGAAAATAGTCTGGTGTAGGCCTGACAAATCCCAGTGTGGTTTTGCAGTTCCACGGGTCAAATCTCTGTACTATCCAGTTTTGGGCCTTTGGTATCTAAAAAAACACAGTTTGAGTGTGTTGCTCACTGTTCAGCCGCAATTATATCTATTTTAAAAAGTCTGGTATACCCCACTAAACAATAACTGTGGTTTTGCCATCCCACGGTAAAAAATCTCTATTATTCAGGTTTTGGTATATTTTCCATAAAGAAAAACAGTAGTGTGTCCTGACTGTTCTGACACAAAAATATATCTGTTGAAAATAGTCTGGTGTAGGCCCGACAAATCCCAGTGTGGTTTTGCAGTACCACGGGTCAAATCTCTGTACTATCCAGCTTTGGGCCTTTGGTATCTAAAAATACACAGTTTGAGTGTATCGCTCACTGTTCAGCCGCAATTATATCTATTTAAAAAAGTCTGGTATACCCCAGTAAACAATAACTGTGGTTTTGCCATCCCACGGTAAAAAATCTCTATTATTCAGGTTTTGGTATATTTTCCGTAAAGAAAAACAGTAGTGTCTCCTGACTGTTGTGACACAAAAATATATCTGTTGAAAATAGTCTGGTGTAGGCCCGACAAATCCCAGTGTGGCTTTGCAGTTCCACGGGTCAAATCTCTGTACTATCCAGTTTTGGGCCTTTGGTATCTAAAAAAACACAGTTTGAGTGTTTCGCTCACTGTTCAGCCGCAATTATATATATTATAAAAAGTCTGGTATACCCCAGTAAACAATAACTGTGGTTTTGCCATCCCACGGTAAAAAATCTCTATTATTCAGGTTTTGGTATATTTTCCATAAAGAAAAACAGTAGTGTCTCCTGACTGTTGGGACACAAAAATATATCTGTTGAAAATAGTCTGGTGTAGGCCCGACAAATCCCAGTGTGGTTTTGCAGTTCCATGGGTCAAATTTCTGTACTATCCAGTTTTGGGCCTTTGGTATCTAAAAAAACACAGTTTGAGTGTGTCGCTCACTGTTCAGCCGCAATTATATCTATTTAAAAAAGTCTGGTATACCCCAGTAAACAATAACTGTGGTTTTGCCATCCCACGGTAAAAAATCTCTATTATTCAGGTTTTGGTATATTTTCCGTAAAGAAAAACAGTAGTGTCTCCTGACTGTTGTGACACAAAAATATGTCTGTTGAAAATAGTCTGGTGTAGGCCCGACAAATCCCAGTGTGGTTTTGCAGTTCCACGGGTCAAATCTCTGTACTATCCAGTTTTGGGCCTTTGGTATCTAAAAATACACAGTTTGAGTGTGTCGCTCACTGTTCAGCCACAATTATATCTATTTAAAAAAGTCTGGTATACCCCAGTAAACAATGACTGTGGTTTTGCCATCCCACGGTAAAAAATCTCTATTATTCAGGTTTTGGTATATTTTCCATAAAGAAAAACAGTAGTGTCTCCTGACTGTTGTGACACAAAAATATATCTGTTGAAAATAGTCTGGTGTAGGCCCGACAAATCCCAGTGTGGTTTTCAGTTCCACGGGTCAAATCTCTGTACTATCCAGTTTTGGACCTTTGGTATCTAAAAAAACACAGTTTGAGTGTGTCGCTCACTGTTCAGCCGCAATTATATCTATTTTAAAAAGTCTGGTATACCCCAGTAAACAATAACTGTGGTTTTGCCATCCCACGGTAAAAAATCTCTATTATTCAGGTTTTGGTATGTTTTCCGTAAAGAAAAACAGTAGTGTCTCCTGACTGTTGGGACACAAAAATATATCTGTTGAAAATAGTCTGGTGTAGGCCCGACAAATCCCAGTGTGGTTTTGCAGTTCCACGGGTCAAATATCTGTACTATCCAGTTTAGGGCCTTTGGTATCTAAAAAAACACAGTTTGAGTGTGTCGCTCACGGTTCAGCCGCAATTATATCTATTTTAAAAAGTCTGGTATACCCCAGTAAACAATAACTGTGGTTTTGCCATCCCACGGTAAAAAATCTCTATTATTCAGGTTTTGGTATATTTTCCATAAAGAAAAACAGTAGTGTCTCCTGACTGTTGTGACACAAAAATATATCTGTTGAAAATAGTCTGGTGTAGGCCCGACAAATCCCAGTGTGGTTTTGCAGTACCACGGGTCAATTCTCTGTACTATCCAGTTTTGGGCCTTTGGTATCTAAAAATACACAGTTTGAGTGTATCGCTCACTGTTCAGCCGCAATTACATCTATTTAAAAAAGTCTGGTATACCCCAGTAAACAATAACTGTGGTTTTGCCATCCCACGGTAAAAAATCTCTATTATTCAGGTTTTGGTATATTTTCCGTAAAGAAAAACAGTAGTGTCTCCTGACTGTTGTGACACAAAAATATATCTGTTGAAAATAGTCTGGTGTAGGCCCGACAAATCCCAGTGTGGTTTTGCAGTTCCACGGGTCAAATCTCTGTACTATCCAGTTTTGGTCCTTTGGTATCTAAAAAAACACAGTTTGAGTGTGTCGCTCACTGTTCAGCCGCAATTATATCTATTTTAAAAAGTCTGGTATACACCAGTAAACAATAACTGTGGTTTTGCCATCCCACTGTAAAAAATCTCTATTATTCAGGTTTTGGTATATTTTCCATAAAGAAAAACAGTAGTGTCTCATGACTGTTGTGACACAAAAATATATCTGTTGAAAATAGTCTGGTGTAGGCCCGACAAATCCCAGTGTGGTTTTGCAGTTCCATGGGTCAAATCTCTGTACTATCCAGTTTTGGGCCTTTGGTATCTAAAAAAACACAGTTTGAGTGTGTCGCTCACTGTTCAGCCGCAATTATATCTATTTAAAAAAGTCTGGTATACCCTAGTAAACAATAACTGTGGTTTTGCCATCCCACGGTAAAAAATCTCTATTATTCAGGTTTTGGTATATTTTCCGTAAAGAAAAACAGTAGTGTCTCCTGACTGTTGTGACACAAAAATATATCTGTTGAAAATAGTCTGGTGTAGGCCCGACAAATCCCAGTGTGGTTTTGCAGTTCCACGGGTCAAATCTCTGTACTATCCAGTTTTTGGCCTTTGGTATCTAAAAATACACAGTTTAAGTGTGTCGCTCACTGTTCAGCCACAATTATATCTATTTAAAAAAGTCTGGTATACCCCAGTAAACAATTCCTGTGGTTTTGCCATCCCACGGTAAAAAGTCTCTATTATTCAGGTTTTGGTATATTTTCCGTAAAGAAAAACAGTAGTGTCTCCTGACTGTTGTGACACAAAAATATATCTGTTGAAAAGAGTCTGGTGTAGGCCCGACAAATCTCAGTGTGGTTTTGCAGTTCCACGGGTCAAATCTCTGTACTATCCAGTTTTGGGCCTTTGGTATCTAAAAAAACACAGTTTGAGTGTGTCGCTCACTGTTCAGCCGCAGTTATATCTATTTTAAAAAGTCTGGTATACCCCAGTAAACAATAACTGTGGTTTTGCCATCCCACGGTAAAAAATCTCTATTATTCAGGTTTTGGTAAATTTTCCGTAAAGAAAAACAGTAGTGTCTCCTGACTGTTGTGACACAAAAATATATCTGTTGAAAATAGTCTGGTGTAGGCCGGACAAATCCCAGTGTGGTTTTGCAGTTCCACGGGTCAAATCTCTGTACTATCCAGTTTTGGACCTTTGGTATCTAAAAAAACACAGTTTGAGTGTGTCGCTCACTGTTCAGCCGCAATTATATCTATTTTAAAAAGTCTGGTATACCCAGTAAACAATAACTGTGGTTTTTGCCATCCCACGGTAAAAAATCTCTATTATTCAGGTTTTGGTATGTTTTCCGTAAAGAAAAACAATAGTGTCTCCTGACTGTTGGGACACAAAAATATATCTGTTGAAAATAGTCCGGTGTAGGCCCGACAAATCCCAGTGTGGTTTTGCAGTTCCACGGGTCAAATCTCTGTACTATCCAGTTTTGGGCCTCTGGTATCTAAAAAAACACAGTTTGAGTGTGTCGCTCACGGTTCAGCCGCAATTATATCTATTTTAAAAAGTCTGGTATACCCCAGTAAACAATGACTGTGGTTTTGCCATCCCACGGTAAAAAATCTCTATTATTCAGGTTTTGGTATATTTTCCATAAAGAAAAACAGTAGTGTCTCCTGACTGTTGTGACACAAAAATATATCTGTTGAAAATAGTCTGGTGTAGGCCCGACAAATCCCAGTGTGGATTTGCAGTTCCACGGGTAAAATCTCTGTACTATCCAGTTTTGGGCCTTTAGTATCTAAAAATACACAGTTTGAGTGTGTCGCTCACCGTTTAGCCGCAATTATATCTATTTAAAAAAGTCTGGTATACCCCAGTAAACAATAACTGTGGTTTTGCCATCCCACAGTAAAAAATCTCTATTATTCAGGTTTTGGTATATTTTCCGTAAAGAAAAACAGTAGTGTCTCCTGACTGTTGTGACACAAAAATATATCTGTTGAAAATAGTCTGGTGTAGGCCCGACAAATCCCAGTGTGGTTTTGCAGTTCCACGGGTCAAATCTCTGTACTATACAGTTTTGGGCCTTTGGTATCTAAAAATACACAGTTTGAGTGTGTCGCTCACTGTTCAGCCACAATTATATCTATTTAAAAAAGTCTGGTATACCCCAGTAAACAATGACTGTGGTTTTGCCATCCCACGGTAAAAAATCTCTATTATTCAGGTTTTGGTATATTTTCCATAAAGAAAAACAGTAGTGTCTCCTGACTGTTGTGACACAAAAATATATCTGTTGAAAATAGTCTGGTGTAGGCCCGACAAATCCCAGTGTGGTTTTCAGTTCCACGGGTCAAATCTCTGTACTATCCAGTTTTGGACCTTTGGTATCTAAAAAAACACAGTTTGAGTGTGTCGCTCACTGTTCAGCCGCAGTTATATCTATTTTAAAAAGTCTGGTATACCCCAGTAAACAATAACTGTGGTTTTGCCATCCCACGGTAAAAAATCTCTATTATTCAGGTTTTGGTATGTTTTCCGTAAAGAAAAACAGTAGTGTCTCCTGACTGTTGGGACACAAAAATATATCTGTTGAAAATAGTCTGGTGTAGGCCCGACAAATCCCAGTGTGGTTTTGCAGTTCCACGGGTCAAATATCTGTACTATCCAGTTTAGGGCCTTTGGTATCTAAAAAAACACAGTTTGAGTGTGTCGCTCACGGTTCAGCCGCAATTATATCTATTTTAAAAAGTCTGGTATACCCCAGTAAACAATAACTGTGGTTTTGCCATCCCACGGTAAAAAATCTCTATTATTCAGGTTTTGGTATATTTTCCATAAAGAAAAACAGTAGTGTCTCCTGACTGTTGTGACACAAAAATATATCTGTTGAAAATAGTCTGGTGTAGGCCCGACAAATCCCAGTGTGGTTTTGCAGTTCCATGGGTCAAATCTCTGTACTATCCAGTTTTGGGCCTTTGGTATCTAAAAAAACACAGTTTGAGTGTGTCGCTCACTGTTCAGCCGCAATTATATCTATTTAAAAAAGTCTGGTATACCCTAGTAAACAATAACTGTGGTTTTGCCATCCCACGGTAAAAAATCTCTATTATTCAGGTTTTGGTATATTTTCCGTAAAGAAAAACAGTAGTGTCTCCTGACTGTTGTGACACAAAAATATATCTGTTGAAAATAGTCTGGTGTAGGCCGGACAAATCCCAGTGTGGTTTTGCAGTTCCACGGGTCAAATCTCTGTACTATCCAGTTTTGGACCTTTGGTATCTAAAAAAACACAGTTTGAGTGTGTCGCTCACTGTTCAGCCGCAATTATATCTATTTTAAAAAGTCTGGTATACCCAGTAAACAATAACTGTGGTTTTTGCCATCCCACGGTAAAAAATCTCTATTATTCAGGTTTTGGTATGTTTTCCGTAAAGAAAAACAGTAGTGTCTCCTGACTGTTGGGACACAAAAATATATCTGTTGAAAATAGTCTGGTGTAGGCCCGACAAATCCCAGTGTGGTTTTGCAGTTCCACGGGTCAAATCTCTGTACTATCCAGTTTTGGGCCTTTGGTATCTAAAAAAACACAGTTTGAGTTTGTCGCTCACGGTTCAGCCGCAATTATATCTATTTTAAAAAGTCTGGTATACCCCAGTAAACAATGACTGTGGTTTTGCCATCCCACGGTAAAAAATCTCTATTATTCAGGTTTTGGTATATTTTCCATAAAGAAAAACAGTAGTGTCTCCTGACTGTTGTGACACAAAAATATATCTGTTGAAAATAGTCTGGTGTAGGCCCGACAAATCCCAGTGTGGTTTTGCAGTTCCACGGGTCAAATCTCTGTACTATCCAGTTTTGGGCCTTTAGTATCTAAAAAAACACAGTTTGAGTGTGTCGCTCACTGTTCAGCCGCAGTTATATCTATTTTAAAAAGTCTGGTATACCCCAGTAAACAATAACTGTGGTTTTGCCATCCCACGGTAAAAAATCTCTATTATTCAGGTTTTGGTAAATTTCCCGTAAAGAAAAACAGTAGTGTCTCCTGACTGTTGTGACACAAAAATATATCTGTTGAAAATAGTCTGGTGTAGGCCGGACAAATCCCAGTGTGGTTTTGCAGTTCCACGGGTCAAATCTCTGTACTATCCAGTTTTGGACCTTTGGTATCTAAAAAAACACAGTTTGAGTGTGTCGCTCACTGTTCAGCCGCAATTATATCTATTTTAAAAAGTCTGGTATACCCCAGTAAACAATAACTGTGGTTTTGCCATCCCACGGTAAAAAATCTCTATTATTGAGGTTTTGGTATATTTTCCATAAAGAAAAACAGTAGTGTCTCCTGACTGTTGTGACACAAAAATATATCTGTTGAAAATAGTCTGGTGTAGGCCCGACAAATCCCAGTGTGGTTTTGCAGTTCCACGGGTAAAATCTCTGTACTATCCAGTTTTGAGCCTTTAGTATCTAAAAATACACAGTTTGAGTGTGTCGCTCACCGTTCAGCCGCAATTATATCTATTTAAAAAAGTCTGGTATACCCCAGTAAACAATAACTGTGGTTTTGCCATCCCACGGTAAAAAATCTCTATTATTCAGGTTTTGGTATATTTTCCGTAAAGAAAAACAGTAGTGTCTCCTGACTGTTGTGACACAAAAATATATCTGTTGAAAATAGTCTGGTGTAGGCCCGACAAATCCCAGTGTGGTTTTGCAGTTCCACGGGTCAAATCTCTGTACTATCCAGTTTTGGTCCTTTGGTATCTAAAAAAACACAGTTTGAGTGTGTCGCTCACTGTTCAGCCGCAATTATATCTATTTTAAAAAGTCTGGTATACCCCAGTAAACAATAACTGTGGTTTTGCCATCCCACGGTAAAAAATCTCTATTATTGAGGTTTTGGTATATTTTCCATAAAGAAAAACAGTAGTGTCTCCTGACTGTTGTGACACAAAAATATATCTGTTGAAAATAGTCTGGTGTAGGCCCGACAAATCCCAGTGTGGTTTTGCAGTTCCACGGGTAAAATCTCTGTACTATCCAGTTTTGAGCCTTTAGTATCTAAAAATACACAGTTTGAGTGTGTCGCTCACCGTTCAGCCGCAATTATATCTATTTAAAAAAGTCTGGTATACCCCAGTAAACAATAACTGTGGTTTTGCCATCCCACGGTAAAAAATCTCTATTATTCAGGTTTTGGTATATTTTCCGTAAAGAAAAACAGTAGTGTCTCCTGACTGTTGTGACACAAAAATATATCTGTTGAAAATAGTCTGGTGTAGGCCCGACAAATCCCAGTGTGGTTTTGCAGTTCCACGGGTCAAATCTCTGTACTATCCAGTTTTGGTCCTTTGGTATCTAAAAAAACACAGTTTGAGTGTGTCGCTCACTGTTCAGCCGCAATTATATCTATTTTAAAAAGTCTGGTATACACCAGTAAACAATAACTGTGGTTTTGCCATCCCACTGTAAAAAATCTCTATTATTCAGGTTTTGGTATATTTTCCATAAAGAAAAACAGTAGTGTCTCATGACTGTTGTGACACAAAAATATATCTGTTGAAAATAGTCTGGTGTAGGCCCGACAAATCCCAGTGTGGTTTTGCAGTTCCATGGGTCAAATCTCTGTACTATCCAGTTTTGGGCCTTTGGTATCTAAAAAAACACAGTTTGTGTGTGTCGCTCACTGTTCAGCCGCAATTATATCTATTTAAAAAAGTCTGGTATACCCTAGTAAACAATAACTGTGGTTTTGCCATCCCACGGTAAAAAGTCTCTATTATTCAGGTTTTGGTATATTTTCCGTAAAGAAAAACAGTAGTGTCTCCTGACTGTTGTGACACAAAAATATATCTGTTGAAAATAGTCTGGTGTAGGCCCGACAAATCTCAGTGTGGTTTTGCAGTTCCACGGGTCAAATCTCTGTACTATCCAGTTTTGGGCCTTTGGTATCTAAAAAAACACAGTTTGAGTGTGTCGCTCACTGTTCAGCCGCAGTTATATCTATTTTAAAAAGTCTGGTATACCCCAGTAAACAATAACTGTGGTTTTGCCATCCCACGGTAAAAAATCTCTATTATTCAGGTTTTGGTAAATTTTCCGTAAAGAAAAACAGTAGTGTCTCCTGACTGTTGTGACACAAAAATATATCTGTTGAAAATAGTCTGGTGTAGGCCGGACAAATCCCAGTGTGGTTTTGCAGTTCCACGGGTCAAATCTCTGTACTATCCAGTTTTGCACCTTTGGTATCTAAAAAAACACAGTTTGAGTGTGTCGCTCACTGTTCAGCCGCAATTTTATCTATTTTAAAAAGTCTGGTATACCCAGTAAACAATAACTGTGGTTTTTGCCATCCCACGGTAAAAAATCTCTATTATTCAGGTTTTGGTATGTTTTCCGTAAAGAAAAAAAGTAGTGTCTCTTGACTGTTGGGACACAAAAATATATCTGTTGAAAATAGTCTGGTGTAGGCCCAACAAATCCCAGTGTGGTTTTGCAGTTCCACGGGTCAAATCTCTGTACTATCCAGTTTTGGGCCTTTGTATCTAAAAAAACACAGTTTGAGTGTGTCGCTCACGGTTCAGCCGCAATTATATCTATTTTAAAAAGTCTGGTATACCCCAGTAAACAATGACTGTGGTTTTGCCATCCCACGGTAAAAAATCTCTATTATTCAGGTTTTGGTATATTTTCCATAAAGAAAAACAGTAGTGTCTCCTGACTGTTGTGACACAAAAATATATCTGTTGAAAATAGTCTGGTGTAGGCCCGACAAATCCCTGTGTGGTTTTGCAGTTCCACGGGTAAAATCTCTGTACTATCCAGTTTTGGGCCTTTAGTATCTAAAAATACACAGTTTGAGTGTGTCGCTCACCGTTCAGCCGCAATTATATCTATTTAAAAAAGTCTGGTATACCCCACTAAACAATAACTGTGGTTTTCCAATCCCACGGTAAAAAATCTCTATTATTCAGGTTTTGGTATATTTTCCGTAAAGAAAAACAGTAGTGTCTCCTGACTGTTGTGACACAAAAATATATCTGTTGAAAATAGTCTGGTGTAGGTCCGACAAATCTCAGTGTGGTTTTGCAGTTCCACGGGTCAAACCTCTGTACTATCCAGTTTTGGGCCTTTGGTATCTAAAAAAAACACAGTTTGAGTGTGTCGCTCACTGTTCAGCCGCAGTTATATCTATTTTAAAAAGTCTGGTATACCCCAGTAAACAATAACTGTGGTTTTGCCATCCCACTGTAAAAAATCTCTATTATTCAGGTTTTGGTAAATTTTCCGTAAAGAAAAAAAGTAGTGTCTCCTGACTGTTGTGACACAAAAATATATCTGTTGAAAATAGTCTGGTGTAGGCCCAACAAATCCCAGTGTGGTTTTGCAGTTCCACGGGTCAAATCTCTGTACTATCCAGTTTTGGGCCTTTGTATCTAAAAAAACACAGTTTGAGTGTGTCGCTCACGGTTCAGCCGCAATTATATCTATTTTAAAAAGTCTGGTATACCCCAGTAAACAATGACTGTGGTTTTGCCATCCCACGGTAAAAAATCTCTATTATTCAGGTTTTGGTATATTTTCCATAAAGAAAAACAGTAGTGTCTCCTGACTGTTGTGACACAAAAATATATCTGTTGAAAATAGTCTGGTGTAGGCCCGACAAATCCCTGTGTGGTTTTGCAGTTCCACGGGTAAAATCTCTGTACTATCCAGTTTTGGGCCTTTAGTATCTAAAAATACACAGTTTGAGTGTGTCGCTCACCGTTCAGCCGCAATTATATCTATTTAAAAAAGTCTGGTATACCCCACTAAACAATAACTGTGGTTTTCCAATCCCACGGTAAAAAATCTCTATTATTCAGGTTTTGGTATATTTTCCGTAAAGAAAAACAGTAGTGTCTCCTGACTGTTGTGACACAAAAATATATCTGTTGAAAATAGTCTGGTGTAGGTCCGACAAATCTCAGTGTGGTTTTGCAGTTCCACGGGTCAAACCTCTGTACTATCCAGTTTTGGGCCTTTGGTATCTAAAAAAAACACAATTTGAGTGTGTCGCTCACTGTTCAGCCGCAGTTATATCTATTTTAAAAAGTCTGGTATACCCCAGTAAACAATAACTGTGGTTTTGCCATCCCACTGTAAAAAATCTCTATTATTCAGGTTTTGGTAAATTTTCCGTAAAGAAAAACAGTAGTGTCTCCTGACTGTTGTGACACAAAAATATATCTGTTGAAAATAGTCTGGTGTAGGCCGGACAAATCCCAGTGTGGTTTTGCAGTTCCACGGGTCAAATCTCTGTACTATCCAGTTTTGGACCTTTGGTATCTAAAAAAACACAGTTTGAGTGTGTCGCTCACTGTTGAGCCGCAATTATATCTATTTTAAAAAGTCTGGTATACCCCAGTAAACAATAACTGTGGTTTTGCCATCCCACGGTAAAAAATCTCTATTATTCAGGTTTTGGTATATTTTCCATAAAGAAAAACAGTAGTGTCTCCTGACTGTTGTGACACAAAAATATATCTGTTGAAAATAGTCTGGTGTAGGCCCGACAAATCCCAGTGTGGTTTTGCAGTTCCACGGGTAAAATCTCTGTACTATCCAGTTTTGAGCCTTTAGTATCTAAAAATACACAGTTTGAGTGTGTCGCTCACCGTTCAGCCGCAATTATATCTATTTAAAAAAGTCTGGTATACCCCAGTAAACAATAACTGTGGTTTTGCCATCCCACGGTAAAAAATCTCTATTATTCAGGTTTTGGTATATTTTCCGTAAAGAAAAACAGTAGTGTCTCCTGACTGTTGTGACACAAAAATATATCTGTTGAAAATAGTCTGGTGTAGGCCCGACAAATCCCAGTGTGGTTTTGCAGTTCCACGGGTCAAATCTCTGTACTATCCAGTTTTGGTCCTTTGGTATCTAAAAAAACACAGTTTGAGTGTGTCGCTCACTGTTCAGCCGCAATTATATCTATTTTAAAAAGTCTGGTATACACCAGTAAACAATAACTGTGGTTTTGCCATCCCACTGTAAAAAATCTCTATTATTCAGGTTTTGGTATATTTTCCATAAAGAAAAACAGTAGTGTCTCATGACTGTTGTGACACAAAAATATATCTGTTGAAAATAGTCTGGTGTAGGCCCGACAAATCCCAGTGTGGTTTTGCAGTTCCATGGGTCAAATCTCTGTACTATCCAGTTTTGGGCCTTTGGTATCTAAAAAAACACAGTTTGAGTGTGTCGCTCACTGTTCAGCCGCAATTATATCTATTTAAAAAAGTCTGGTATACCCTAGTAAACAATAACTGTGGTTTTGCCATCCCACGGTAAAAAATCTCTATTATTCAGGTTTTGGTATATTTTCCGTAAAGAAAAACAGTAGTGTCTCCTGACTGTTGTGACACAAAAATATATCTGTTGAAAATAGTCTGGTGTAGGCCCGACAAATCCCAGTGTGGTTTTGCAGTTCCACGGGTCAAATCTCTGTACTATCCAGTTTTGGGCCTTTGGTATCTAAAAATACACACTTTGAGTGTGTCGCTCACTGTTCAGCCACAATTATATCTATTTAAAAAAGTCTGGTATACCCCAGTAAACAATGACTGTGGTTTTGCCATCCCACGGTAAAAAGTCTCTATTATTCAGGTTTTGGTATATTTTCCGTAAAGAAAAACAGTAGTGTCTCCTGACTGTTGTGACACAAAAATATATCTGTTGAAAATAGTCTGGTGTAGGCCCGACAAATCTCAGTGTGGTTTTGCAGTTCCACGGGTCAAATCTCTGTACTATCCAGTTTTGGGCCTTTGGTATCTAAAAAAACACAGTTTGAGTGTGTCGCTCACTGTTCAGCCGCAGTTATATCTATTTTAAAAAGTCTGGTATACCCCAGTAAACAATAACTGTGGTTTTGCCATCCCACGGTAAAAAATCTCTATTATTCAGGTTTTGGTAAATTTTCCGTAAAGAAAAACAGTAATGTCTCCTGACTGTTGTGACACAAAAATATATCTGTTGAAAATAGTCTGGTGTAGGCCGGACAAATCCCAGTGTGGTTTTGCAGTTCCACGGGTCAAATCTCTGTACTATCCAGTTTTGCACCTTTGGTATCTAAAAAAACACAGTTTGAGTGTGTCGCTCACTGTTCAGCCGCAATTATATCTATTTTAAAAAGTCTGGTATACCCAGTAAACAATAACTGTGGTTTTTGCCATCCCACGGTAAAAAATCTCTATTATTCAGGTTTTGGTATGTTTTCCGTAAAGAAAAACAGTAGTGTCTCCTGACTGTTGTGACACAAAAATATATCTGTTGAAAATAGTCTGGTGTAGGCCCGACAAATCCCAGTGTGGTTTTGCAGTTCCACGGGTCAAATCTCTGTACTATCCAGTTTTGGGCCTTTGTATCTAAAAAAAACACAGTTTGAGTGTGTCGCTCACGGTTCAGCCGCAATTATATCTATTTTAAAAAGTCTGGTATACCCCAGTAAACAATGACTGTGGTTTTGCCATCCCACGGTAAAAAATCTCTATTATTCAGGTTTTGGTATATTTTCCATAAAGAAAAACAGTAGTGTCTCCTGACTGTTGTGACACAAAAATATATCTGTTGAAAATAGTCTGGTGTAGGCCCGACAAATCCCAGTGTGGTTTTGCAGTTCCACGGGAAAAATCTCTGTACTATCCAGTTTTGGGCCTTTAGTATCTAAAAATACACAGTTTGAGTGTGTCGCTCACCGTTCAGCCGCAATTATATCTATTTAAAAAAGTCTGGTATACCCTACTAAACAATAACTGTGGTTTTGCCATCCCACGGTAAAAAATCTCTATTATTCAGGTTTTGGTATATTTTCCGTAAAGAAAAACAGTAGTGTCTCCTGACTGTTGTGACACAAAAATATATCTGTTGAAAATAGTCTGGTGTAGGTCCGACAAATCTCAGTGTGGTTTTGCAGTTCCACGGGTCAAACCTCTGTACTATCCAGTTTTGGGCCTTTGGTATCTAAAAAAAACACAGTTTGAGTGTGTCGCTCACTGTTCAGCCGCAGTTATATCTATTTTAAAAAGTCTGGTATACCCCAGTAAACAATAACTGTGGTTTTGCCATCCCACGGTAAAAAATCTCTATTATTCAGGTTTTGGTAAATTTTCCGTAAAGAAAAACAGTAGTGTCTCCTGACTGTTGTGACACAAAAATATATCTGTTGAAAATAGTCTGGTGTAGGCCGGACAAATCCCAGTGTGGTTTTGCAGTTCCACGGGTCAAATCTCTGTACTATCCAGTTTTGGACCTTTGGTATCTAAAAAAACACAGTTTGAGTGTGTTGCTCACTGTTCAGCCGCAATTATATCTATTTTAAAAAGTCTGGTATACCCCAGTAAACAATAACTGTGGTTTTGCCATTCCACGGTAAAAAATCTCTATTATTGAGGTTTTGGTATATTTTCCATAAAGAAAAACAGTAGTGTCTCCTGACTGTTGTGACACAAAAATATATCTGTTGAAAATAGTCTGGTGTAGGCCCGACAAATCCCAGTGTGGTTTTGCAGTTCCACGGGTAAAATCTCTGTACTATCCAGTTTTGAGCCTTTAGTATCTAAAAATACACAGTTTGAGTGTGTCGCTTACCGTTCAGCCGCAATTATATCTATTTAAAAAAGTCTGGTATACCCCACTAAACAATAACTGTGGTTTTGCCATCCCACGGTAAAAAATCTCTATTATTCAGGTTTTGGTATATTTTCCATAAAGAAAAACAGTAGTGTCTCCTGACTGTTGGGACACAAAAATATATCTGTTGAAAATAGTCTGGTGTAGGCCCGACAAATCCCAGTGTGGTTTTGCAGTTCCATGGGTCAAATCTCTGTACTATCCAGTTTTGGGCCTTTGGTATCTAAAAAAACACAGTTTGAGTGTGTCGCTCACTGTTCAGCCGCAATTATATCTATTTAAAAAAGTCTGGTATACCCCAGTAAACAATAACTGTGGTTTTGCCATCCCACGGTAAAAAATCTCTATTATTCAGGTTTTGGTATATTTTCCGTAAAGAAAAACAGTAGTGTCTCCTGACTGTTGTGACACAAAAATATATCTGTTGAAAATAGTCTGGTGTAGGCCCGACAAATCCCAGTGTGGTTTTGCAGTTCCACGGGTCAAATCTCTGTACTATCCAGTTTTGGGCCTTTGGTATCTAAAAATACACAGTTTGAGTGTGTCGCTCACTGTTCAGCCACAATTATATCTATTTAAAAAAGTCTGGTATACCCCAGTAAACAATGACTGTGGTTTTGCCATCCCACGGTAAAAAATCTCTATTATTCAGGTTTTGGTATATTTTCCGTAAAGAAAAAGAGTAGTGTCTCCTGACTGTTGTGACACAAAAATATATCTGTTGAAAATAGTCTGGTGTAGGCTCGACAAATCCCAGTGTGGTTTTGCAGTTCCACGGGTCAAATCTCTGTACTATCCAGTTTTGGGCCTTTGGTATCTAAAAAAACACAGTTTGAGTGTGTCGCTCACTGTTTAGCCGCAATTATATCTATTTTAAAAAGTCTGGTATACCCCAGTAAACAATAACTGTGGTTTTGCCATCCCACTGTAAAAAATCTCTATTATTCAGATTTTGGTATATTTTCCGTAAAGAAAAACAGTAGTGTCTCCTGACTGTTGTGACACAAAAATATATCTGTTGAAAATAGTCTGGTGTAGGCCCGACAAATCCCAGTGTGGTTTTGCAGTTCCACGGGTAAAATCTCTGTACTATCCAGTTTTGGGCCTTTGGTATCTAAAAAAACACAGTTTGAGTGTGTCGCTCACTGTTCAGCCGCAGTTATATCTATTTTAAAAAGTCTGGTATACCCCAGTAAACAATAACTGTGGTTTTGCCATCCCACGGTAAAAAATCTCTATTATTCAGGTTTTGGTATATTTTCCGTAAAGAAAAACAGTAGTGTCTCCTGATTGTTGTGACACAAAAATATATCTGTTGAAAATAGTCTGGTGTAGGCCCGACAAATCCCAGTGTGGTTTTCAGTTCCACGGGTCAAATCTCTGTACTATCCAGTTTTGGACCTTTGGTATCTAAAAAAACACAGTTTGAGTGTGTCGCTCACTGTTCAGCCGCAATTATATCTATTTTAAAAAGTCTGGTATACCCCAGTAAACAATAACTGTGGTTTTGCCATCCCACGGTAAAAAATCTCTATTATTCAGGTTTTGGTATGTTTTCCGTAAAGAAAAACAGTAGTGTCTCCTGACTGTTGGGACACAAAAATATATCTGTTGAAAATAGTCTGGTGTAGGCCCGACAAATCCCAGTGTGGTTTTGCAGTTCCACGGTCAAATATCTGTACTATCCAGTTTAGGGCCTTTGGTATCTAAAAAAACACAGTTTGAGTGTGTCGCTCACGGTTCAGCCGCAATTATATCTATTTTAAAAAGTCTGGTATACCCCAGTAAACAATAACTGTGGTTTTGCCATCCCACGGTAAAAAATCTCTATTATTCAGGTTTTGGTATATTTTCCATAAAGAAAAACAGTAGTGTCTCCTGACTGTTGTGACACAAAAATATATCTGTTGAAAATAGTCTGGTGTAGGCCCGACAAATCCCAGTGTGGTTTTGCAGTACCACGGGTCAATTCTCTGTACTATCCAGTTTTGGGCCTTTGGTATCTAAAAATACACAGTTTGAGTGTATCGCTCACTGTTCAGCCGCAATTACATCTATTTAAAAAAGTCTGGTATACCCCAGTAAACAATAACTGTGGTTTTGCCATCCCACGGTAAAAAATCTCTATTATTCAGGTTTTGGTATATTTTCCGTAAAGAAAAACAGTAGTGTCTCCTGACTGTTGTGACACAAAAATATATCTGTTGAAAATAGTCTGGTGTAGGCCCGACAAATCCCAGTGTGGTTTTGCAGTTCCACGGGTCAAATCTCTGTACTATCCAGTTTTGGTCCTTTGGTATCTAAAAAAACACAGTTTGAGTGTGTCGCTCACTGTTCAGCCGCAATTATATCTATTTTAAAAAGTCTGGTATACACCAGTAAACAATAACTGTGGTTTTGCCATCCCACTGTAAAAAATCTCTATTATTCAGGTTTTGGTATATTTTCCATAAAGAAAAACAGTAGTGTCTCATGACTGTTGTGACACAAAAATATATCTGTTGAAAATAGTCTGGTGTAGGCCCGACAAATCCCAGTGTGGTTTTGCAGTTCCATGGGTCAAATCTCTGTACTATCCAGTTTTGGGCCTTTGGTATCTAAAAAAACACAGTTTGAGTGTGTCGCTCACTGTTCAGCCGCAATTATATCTATTTAAAAAAGTCTGGTATACCCTAGTAAACAATAACTGTGGTTTTGCCATCCCACGGTAAAAAATCTCTATTATTCAGGTTTTGGTATATTTTCCGTAAAGAAAAACAGTAGTGTCTCCTGACTGTTGTGACACAAAAATATATCTGTTGAAAATAGTCTGGTGTAGGCCCGACAAATCCCAGTGTGGTTTTGCAGTTCCATGGGTCAAATCTCTGTACTATCCAGTTTTGGGCCTTTGGTATCTAAAAATACACAGTTTGAGTGTGTCGCTCGCTGTTCAGCCACAATTATATCTATTTAAAAAAGTCTGGTATACCCCAGTAAACAATGACTGTGGTTTTGCCATCCCACGGTAAAAAGTCTCTATTATTCAGGTTTTGGTATATTTTCCGTAAAGAAAAACAGTAGTGTCTCCTGACTGTTGTGACACAAAAATATATCTGTTGAAAATAGTCTGGTGTAGGCCCGACAAATCTCAGTGTGGTTTTGCAGTTCCACGGGTCAAATCTCTGTACTATCCAGTTTTGGGCCTTTGGTATCTAAAAAAACACAGTTTGAGTGTGTCGCTCACTGTTCAGCCGCAGTTATATCTATTTTAAAAATTCTGGTATACCCCAGTAAACAATAACTGTGGTTTTGCCATCCCACGGTAAAAAATCTCTATTATTCAGGTTTTGGTAAATTTTCCGTAAAGAAAAACAGTAGTGTCTCCTGACTGTTGTGACACAAAAATATATCTGTTGAAAATAGTCTGGTGTAGGCCGGACAAATCCCAGTGTGGTTTTGCAGTTCCACGGGTCAAATCTCTGTACTATCCAGTTTTGGACCTTTGGTATCTAAAAAAACACAGTTTGAGTGTGTCGCTCACTGTTCAGCCGCAATTATATCTATTTTAAAAAGTCTGGTATACCCAGTAAACAATAACTGTGGTTTTTGCCATCCCACGGTAAAAAATCTCTATTATTCAGGTTTTGGTATGTTTTCCGTAAAGAAAAACAGTAGTGTCTCCTGACTGTTGGGACACAAAAATATATCTGTTGAAAATAGTCTGGTGTAGGCCCGACAAATCCCAGTGTGGTTTTGCAGTTCCACGGGTCAAATCTCTGTACTATCCAGTTTTGGGCCTTTGGTATCTAAAAAAACACAGTTTGAGTGTGTCGCTCATGGTTCAGCCGCAATTATATCTATTTTAAAAAGTCTGGTATACCCCAGTAAACAATGACTGTGGTTTTGCCATCCCACGGTAAAAAATCTCTATTATTCAGGTTTTGGTATATTTTCCATAAAGAAAAACAGTAGTGTCTCCTAACTGTTGTGACACAAAAATATATCTGTTGAAAATAGTCTGGTGTAGGCCCGACAAATCCCAGTGTGGTTTTGCAGTTCCACGGGTAAAATCTCTGTACTATCCAGTTTTGGGCCTTTACTATCTAAAAATACACAGTTTGAGTGTGTCGCTCACCGTTCAGCCGCAATTATATCTATTTAAAAAAGTCTGGTATACCCCACTAAACAATAACTGTGGTTTTGCCATCCCACGGTAAAAAATCTCTATTATTCAGGTTTTGGTATATTTTCCGTAAAGAAAAATAGTAGTGTCTCCTGACTGTTGTGACACAAAAATATATCTGTTGAAAATAGTCTGGTGTAGGTCCGACAAATCTCAGTGTGGTTTTGCAGTTCCACGGGTCAAACCTCTGTACTATCCAGTTTTGGGCCTTTGGTATCTAAAAAAAACACAGTTTGAGTGTGTCGCTCACTGTTCAGCCGCAGTTATATCTATTTTAAAAAGTCTGGTATACCCCAGTAAACAATAACTGTGGTTTTGCCATCCCACGGTAAAAAATCTCTATTATTCAGGTTTTGGTAAATTTTCCGTAAAGAAAAACAGTAGTGTCTCCTGACTGTTGTGACACAAAAATATATCTGTTGAAAATAGTCTGGTGTAGGCCCGACAAATCCCAGTGTGGTTTTGCAGTTCCACGGGTAAAATCTCTGTACTATCCAGTTTTGAGCCTTTAGTATCTAAAAATACACAGTTTGAGTGTGTCGCTTACCGTTCAGCCGCAATTATATCTATTTAAAAAAGTCTGGTATACCCCACTAAACAATAACTGTGGTTTTGCCATCCCACGGTAAAAAATCTCTATTATTCAGGTTTTGGTATATTTTCCATAAAGAAAAACAGTAGTGTCTCCTGACTGTTGGGACACAAAAATATATCTGTTGAAAATAGTCTGGTGTAGGCCCGACAAATCCCAGTGTGGTTTTGCAGTTCCATGGGTCAAATCTCTGTACTATCCAGTTTTGGGCCTTTGGTATCTAAAAAAACACAGTTTGAGTGTGTCGCTCACTGTTCAGCCGCAATTATATCTATTTAAAAAAGTCTGGTATACCCCAGTAAACAATAACTGTGGTTTTGCCATCCCACGGTAAAAAATCTCTATTATTCAGGTTTTGGTATATTTTCCGTAAAGAAAAACAGTAGTGTCTCCTGACTGTTGTGACACAAAAATATATCTGTTGAAAATAGTCTGGTGTAGGCCCGACAAATCCCAGTGTGGTTTTGCAGTTCCACGGGTCAAATCTCTGTACTATCCAGTTTTGGGCCTTTGGTATCTAAAAATACACAGTTTGAGTGTGTCGCTCACTGTTCAGCCACAATTATATCTATTTAAAAAAGTCTGGTATACCCCAGTAAACAATGACTGTGGTTTTGCCATCCCACGGTAAAAAATCTCTATTATTCAGGTTTAGGTATATTTTCCGTAAAGAAAAAGAGTAGTGTCTCCTGACTGTTGTGACACAAAAATATATCTGTTGAAAATAGTCTGGTGTAGGCTCGACAAATCCCAGTGTGGTTTTGCAGTTCCACGGGTCAAATCTCTGTACTATCCAGTTTTGGGCCTTTGGTATCTAAAAAAACACAGTTTGAGTGTGTCGCTCACTGTTTAGCCGCAATTATATCTATTTTAAAAAGTCTGGTATACCCCAGTAAACAATAACTGTGGTTTTGCCATCCCACTGTAAAAAATCTCTATTATTCAGATTTTGGTATATTTTCCGTAAAGAAAAACAGTAGTGTCTCCTGACTGTTGTGACACAAAAATATATCTGTTGAAAATAGTCTGGTGTAGGCCCGACAAATCCCAGTGTGGTTTTGCAGTTCCACGGGTCAAATCTCTGTACTATCCAGTTTTGGGCCTTTGGTATCTAAAAAAACACAGTTTGAGTGTGTCGCTCACTGTTCAGCCGCAGTTATATCTATTTTAAAAAGTCTGGTATACCCCAGTAAACAATAACTGTGGTTTTGCCATCCCACGGTAAAAAATCTCTATTATTCAGGTTTTGGTATATTTTCCGTAAAGAAAAACAGTAGTGTCTCCTGATTGTTGTGACACAAAAATATATCTGTTGAAAATAGTCTGGTGTAGGCCCGACAAATCCCAGTGTGGTTTTCAGTTCCACGGGTCAAATCTCTGTACTATCCAGTTTTGGACCTTTGGTATCTAAAAAAACACAGTTTGAGTGTGTCGCTCACTGTTCAGCCGCAATTATATCTATTTTAAAAAGTCTGGTATACCCCAGTAAACAATAACTGTGGTTTTGCCATCCCACGGTAAAAAATCTCTATTATTCAGGTTTTGGTATATTTTCCATAAAGAAAAACAGTAGTGTCTCCTGACTGTTGTGACACAAAAATATATCTGTTGAAAATAGTCTGGTGTAGGCCCGACAAATCCCAGTGTGGTTTTGCAGTACCACGGGTCAATTCTCTGTACTATCCAGTTTTGGGCCTTTGGTATCTAAAAATACACAGTTTGAGTGTATCGCTCACTGTTCAGCCGCAATTACATCTATTTAAAAAAGTCTGGTATACCCCAGTAAACAATAACTGTGGTTTTGCCATCCCACGGTAAAAAATCTCTATTATTCAGGTTTTGGTATATTTTCCGTAAAGAAAAACAGTAGTGTCTCCTGACTGTTGTGACACAAAAATATATCTGTTGAAAATAGTCTGGTGTAGGCCCGACAAATCCCAGTGTGGTTTTGCAGTTCCACGGGTCAAATCTCTGTACTATCCAGTTTTGGTCCTTTGGTATCTAAAAAAACACAGTTTGAGTGTGTCGCTCACTGTTCAGCCGCAATTATATCTATTTTAAAAAGTCTGGTATACACCAGTAAACAATAACTGTGGTTTTGCCATCCCACTGTAAAAAATCTCTATTATTCAGGTTTTGGTATATTTTCCATAAAGAAAAACAGTAGTGTCTCATGACTGTTGTGACACAAAAATATATCTGTTGAAAATAGTCTGGTGTAGGCCCGACAAATCCCAGTGTGGTTTTGCAGTTCCATGGGTCAAATCTCTGTACTATCCAGTTTTGGGCCTTTGGTATCTAAAAAAACACAGTTTGAGTGTGTCGCTCACTGTTCAGCCGCAATTATATCTATTTAAAAAAGTCTGGTATACCCTAGTAAACAATAACTGTGGTTTTGCCATCCCACGGTAAAAAATCTCTATTATTCAGGTTTTGGTATATTTTCCGTAAAGAAAAACAGTAGTGTCTCCTGACTGTTGTGACACAAAAATATATCTGTTGAAAATAGTCTGGTGTAGGCCCGACAAATCCCAGTGTGGTTTTGCAGTTCCATGGGTCAAATCTCTGTACTATCCAGTTTTGGGCCTTTGGTATCTAAAAATACACAGTTTGAGTGTGTCGCTCGCTGTTCAGCCACAATTATATCTATTTAAAAAAGTCTGGTATACCCCAGTAAACAATGACTGTGGTTTTGCCATCCCACGGTAAAAAGTCTCTATTATTCAGGTTTTGGTATATTTTCCGTAAAGAAAAACAGTAGTGTCTCCTGACTGTTGTGACACAAAAATATATCTGTTGAAAATAGTCTGGTGTAGGCCCGACAAATCTCAGTGTGGTTTTGCAGTTCCACGGGTCAAATCTCTGTACTATCCAGTTTTGGGCCTTTGGTATCTAAAAAAACACAGTTTGAGTGTGTCGCTCACTGTTCAGCCGCAGTTATATCTATTTTAAAAATTCTGGTATACCCCAGTAAACAATAACTGTGGTTTTGCCATCCCACGGTAAAAAATCTCTATTATTCAGGTTTTGGTAAATTTTCCGTAAAGAAAAACAGTAGTGTCTCCTGACTGTTGTGACACAAAAATATATCTGTTGAAAATAGTCTGGTGTAGGCCGGACAAATCCCAGTGTGGTTTTGCAGTTCCACGGGTCAAATCTCTGTACTATCCAGTTTTGGACCTTTGGTATCTAAAAAAACACAGTTTGAGTGTGTCGCTCACTGTTCAGCCGCAATTATATCTATTTTAAAAAGTCTGGTATACCCAGTAAACAATAACTGTGGTTTTTGCCATCCCACGGTAAAAAATCTCTATTATTCAGGTTTTGGTATGTTTTCCGTAAAGAAAAACAGTAGTGTCTCCTGACTGTTGGGACACAAAAATATATCTGTTGAAAATAGTCTGGTGTAGGCCCGACAAATCCCAGTGTGGTTTTGCAGTTCCACGGGTCAAATCTCTGTACTATCCAGTTTTGGGCCTTTGGTATCTAAAAAAACACAGTTTGAGTGTGTCGCTCATGGTTCAGCCGCAATTATATCTATTTTAAAAAGTCTGGTATACCCCAGTAAACAATGACTGTGGTTTTGCCATCCCACGGTAAAAAATCTCTATTATTCAGGTTTTGGTATATTTTCCATAAAGAAAAACAGTAGTGTCTCCTAACTGTTGTGACACAAAAATATATCTGTTGAAAATAGTCTGGTGTAGGCCCGACAAATCCCAGTGTGGTTTTGCAGTTCCACGGGTAAAATCTCTGTACTATCCAGTTTTGGGCCTTTACTATCTAAAAATACACAGTTTGAGTGTGTCGCTCACCGTTCAGCCGCAATTATATCTATTTAAAAAAGTCTGGTATACCCCACTAAACAATAACTGTGGTTTTGCCATCCCACGGTAAAAAATCTCTATTATTCAGGTTTTGGTATATTTTCCGTAAAGAAAAATAGTAGTGTCTCCTGACTGTTGTGACACAAAAATATATCTGTTGAAAATAGTCTGGTGTAGGTCCGACAAATCTCAGTGTGGTTTTGCAGTTCCACGGGTCAAACCTCTGTACTATCCAGTTTTGGGCCTTTGGTATCTAAAAAAAACACAGTTTGAGTGTGTCGCTCACTGTTCAGCCGCAGTTATATCTATTTTAAAAAGTCTGGTATACCCCAGTAAACAATAACTGTGGTTTTGCCATCCCACGGTAAAAAATCTCTATTATTCAGGTTTTGGTAAATTTTCCGTAAAGAAAAACAGTAGTGTCTCCTGACTGTTGTGACACAAAAATATATCTGTTGAAAATAGTCTGGTGTAGGCCCGACAAATCCCAGTGTGGTTTTGCAGTTCCACGGGTAAAATCTCTGTACTATCCAGTTTTGAGCCTTTAGTATCTAAAAATACACAGTTTGAGTGTGTCGCTTACCGTTCAGCCGCAATTATATCTATTTAAAAAAGTCTGGTATACCCCACTAAACAATAACTGTGGTTTTGCCATCCCACGGTAAAAAATCTCTATTATTCAGGTTTTGGTATATTTTCCATAAAGAAAAACAGTAGTGTCTCCTGACTGTTGGGACACAAAAATATATCTGTTGAAAATAGTCTGGTGTAGGCCCGACAAATCCCAGTGTGGTTTTGCAGTTCCATGGGTCAAATCTCTGTACTATCCAGTTTTGGGCCTTTGGTATCTAAAAAAACACAGTTTGAGTGTGTCGCTCACTGTTCAGCCGCAATTATATCTATTTAAAAAAGTCTGGTATACCCCAGTAAACAATAACTGTGGTTTTGCCATCCCACGGTAAAAAATCTCTATTATTCAGGTTTTGGTATATTTTCCGTAAAGAAAAACAGTAGTGTCTCCTGACTGTTGTGACACAAAAATATATCTGTTGAAAATAGTCTGGTGTAGGCCCGACAAATCCCAGTGTGGTTTTGCAGTTCCACGGGTCAAATCTCTGTACTATCCAGTTTTGGGCCTTTGGTATCTAAAAATACACAGTTTGAGTGTGTCGCTCACTGTTCAGCCACAATTATATCTATTTAAAAAAGTCTGGTATACCCCAGTAAACAATGACTGTGGTTTTGCCATCCCACGGTAAAAAATCTCTATTATTCAGGTTTAGGTATATTTTCCGTAAAGAAAAAGAGTAGTGTCTCCTGACTGTTGTGACACAAAAATATATCTGTTGAAAATAGTCTGGTGTAGGCTCGACAAATCCCAGTGTGGTTTTGCAGTTCCACGGGTCAAATCTCTGTACTATCCAGTTTTGGGCCTTTGGTATCTAAAAAAACACAGTTTGAGTGTGTCGCTCACTGTTTAGCCGCAATTATATCTATTTTAAAAAGTCTGGTATACCCCAGTAAACAATAACTGTGGTTTTGCCATCCCACTGTAAAAAATCTCTATTATTCAGATTTTGGTATATTTTCCGTAAAGAAAAACAGTAGTGTCTCCTGACTGTTGTGACACAAAAATATATCTGTTGAAAATAGTCTGGTGTAGGCCCGACAAATCCCAGTGTGGTTTTGCAGTTCCACGGGTCAAATCTCTGTACTATCCAGTTTTGGGCCTTTGGTATCTAAAAAAACACAGTTTGAGTGTGTCGCTCACTGTTCAGCCGCAGTTATATCTATTTTAAAAAGTCTGGTATACCCCAGTAAACAATAACTGTGGTTTTGCCATCCCACGGTAAAAAATCTCTATTATTCAGGTTTTGGTATATTTTCCGTAAAGAAAAACAGTAGTGTCTCCTGATTGTTGTGACACAAAAATATATCTGTTGAAAATAGTCTGGTGTAGGCCCGACAAATCCCAGTGTGGTTTTCAGTTCCACGGGTCAAATCTCTGTACTATCCAGTTTTGGACCTTTGGTATCTAAAAAAACACAGTTTGAGTGTGTCGCTCACTGTTCAGCCGCAATTATATCTATTTTAAAAAGTCTGGTATACCCCAGTAAACAATAACTGTGGTTTTGCCATCCCACGGTAAAAAATCTCTATTATTCAGGTTTTGGTATATTTTCCATAAAGAAAAACAGTAGTGTCTCCTGACTGTTGTGACACAAAAATATATCTGTTGAAAATAGTCTGGTGTAGGCCCGACAAATCCCAGTGTGGTTTTGCAGTACCACGGGTCAATTCTCTGTACTATCCAGTTTTGGGCCTTTGGTATCTAAAAATACACAGTTTGAGTGTATCGCTCACTGTTCAGCCGCAATTACATCTATTTAAAAAAGTCTGGTATACCCCAGTAAACAATAACTGTGGTTTTGCCATCCCACGGTAAAAAATCTCTATTATTCAGGTTTTGGTATATTTTCCGTAAAGAAAAACAGTAGTGTCTCCTGACTGTTGTGACACAAAAATATATCTGTTGAAAATAGTCTGGTGTAGGCCCGACAAATCCCAGTGTGGTTTTGCAGTTCCACGGGTCAAATCTCTGTACTATCCAGTTTTGGTCCTTTGGTATCTAAAAAAACACAGTTTGAGTGTGTCGCTCACTGTTCAGCCGCAATTATATCTATTTTAAAAAGTCTGGTATACACCAGTAAACAATAACTGTGGTTTTGCCATCCCACTGTAAAAAATCTCTATTATTCAGGTTTTGGTATATTTTCCATAAAGAAAAACAGTAGTGTCTCATGACTGTTGTGACACAAAAATATATCTGTTGAAAATAGTCTGGTGTAGGCCCGACAAATCCCAGTGTGGTTTTGCAGTTCCATGGGTCAAATCTCTGTACTATCCAGTTTTGGGCCTTTGGTATCTAAAAAAACACAGTTTGAGTGTGTCGCTCACTGTTCAGCCGCAATTATATCTATTTAAAAAAGTCTGGTATACCCTAGTAAACAATAACTGTGGTTTTGCCATCCCACGGTAAAAAATCTCTATTATTCAGGTTTTGGTATATTTTCCGTAAAGAAAAACAGTAGTGTCTCCTGACTGTTGTGACACAAAAATATATCTGTTGAAAATAGTCTGGTGTAGGCCCGACAAATCCCAGTGTGGTTTTGCAGTTCCATGGGTCAAATCTCTGTACTATCCAGTTTTGGGCCTTTGGTATCTAAAAATACACAGTTTGAGTGTGTCGCTCGCTGTTCAGCCACAATTATATCTATTTAAAAAAGTCTGGTATACCCCAGTAAACAATGACTGTGGTTTTGCCATCCCACGGTAAAAAGTCTCTATTATTCAGGTTTTGGTATATTTTCCGTAAAGAAAAACAGTAGTGTCTCCTGACTGTTGTGACACAAAAATATATCTGTTGAAAATAGTCTGGTGTAGGCCCGACAAATCTCAGTGTGGTTTTGCAGTTCCACGGGTCAAATCTCTGTACTATCCAGTTTTGGGCCTTTGGTATCTAAAAAAACACAGTTTGAGTGTGTCGCTCACTGTTCAGCCGCAGTTATATCTATTTTAAAAAGTCTGGTATACCCCAGTAAACAATAACTGTGGTTTTGCCATCCCACGGTAAAAAATCTCTATTATTCAGGTTTTGGTAAATTTTCCGTAAAGAAAAACAGTAGTGTCTCCTGACTGTTGTGACACAAAAATATATCTGTTGAAAATAGTCTGGTGTAGGCCGGACAAATCCCAGTGTGGTTTTGCAGTTCCACGGGTCAAATCTCTGTACTATCCAGTTTTGGACCTTTGGTATCTAAAAAAACACAGTTTGAGTGTGTCGCTCACTGTTCAGCCGCAATTATATCTATTTTAAAAAGTCTGGTATACCCAGTAAACAATAACTGTGGTTTTTGCCATCCCACGGTAAAAAATCTCTATTATTCAGGTTTTGGTATGTTTTCCGTAAAGAAAAACAGTAGTGTCTCCTGACTGTTGGGACACAAAAATATATCTGTTGAAAATAGTCTGGTGTAGGCCCGACAAATCCCAGTGTGGTTTTGCAGTTCCACGGGTCAAATCTCTGTACTATCCAGTTTTGGGCCTTTGGTATCTAAAAAAACACAGTTTGAGTGTGTCGCTCATGGTTCAGCCGCAATTATATCTATTTTAAAAAGTCTGGTATACCCCAGTAAACAATGACTGTGGTTTTGCCATCCCACGGTAAAAAATCTCTATTATTCAGGTTTTGGTATATTTTCCATAAAGAAAAACAGTAGTGTCTCCTGACTGTTGTGACACAAAAATATATCTGTTGAAAATAGTCTGGTGTAGGCCCGACAAATCCCAGTGTGGTTTTGCAGTTCCACGGGTAAAATCTCTGTACTATCCAGTTTTGGGCCTTTACTATCTAAAAATACACAGTTTGAGTGTGTCGCTCACCGTTCAGCCGCAATTATATCTATTTAAAAAAGTCTGGTATACCCCACTAAACAATAACTGTGGTTTTGCCATCCCACGGTAAAAAATCTCTATTATTCAGGTTTTGGTATATTTTCCGTAAAGAAAAATAGTAGTGTCTCCTGACTGTTGTGACACAAAAATATATCTGTTGAAAATAGTCTGGTGTAGGTCCGACAAATCTCAGTGTGGTTTTGCAGTTCCACGGGTCAAACCTCTGTACTATCCAGTTTTGGGCCTTTGGTATCTAAAAAAAACACAGTTTGAGTGTGTCGCTCACTGTTCAGCCGCAGTTATATCTATTTTAAAAAGTCTGGTATACCCCAGTAAACAATAACTGTGGTTTTGCCATCCCACGGTAAAAAATCTCTATTATTCAGGTTTTGGTAAATTTTCCGTAAAGAAAAACAGTAGTGTCTCCTGACTGTTGTGACACAAAAATATATCTGTTGAAAATAGTCTGGTGTAGGCCGGACAAATCCCAGTGTGGTTTTGCAGTTCCACGGGTCAAATCTCTGTACTATCCAGTTTTGGACCTTTGGTATCTAAAAAAACACAGTTTGAGTGTGTCGCTCACTGTTCAGCCGCAATTATATCTATTTTAAAAAGTCTGGTATACCCCAGTAAACAATAACTGTGGTTTTGCCATCCCACGGTAAAAAATCTCTATTATTGAGGTTTTGGTTTATTTTCCATAAAGAAAAACAGTAGTGTCTCCTGACTGTTGTGACACAAAAATATATCTGTTGAAAATAGTCTGGTGTAGGCCCGACAAATCCCAGTGTGGTTTTGCAGTTCCACGGGTAAAATCTCTGTACTATCCAGTTTTGAGCCTTTAGTATCTAAAAATACACAGTTTGAGTGTGTCGCTCACCGTTCAGCCGCAATTATATCTATTTAAAAAAGTCTGGTATACCCCACTAAACAATAACTGTGGTTTTGCCATCCCACGGTAAAAAATCTCTATTATTCAGGTTTTGGTATATTTTCCGTAAAGAAAAACAGTAGTGTCTCCTGACTGTTGTGACACAAAAATATATCTGTTGAAAATAGTCTGGTGTAGGCCCGACAAATCCGAGTGTCGTTTTGCAGTTCCACGGGTCAAATCTCTGTACTATCCAGTTTTGGGCCTTTGGTATCTAAAAAAACACAGTTTGAGTGTGTCGCTCACTGTTCAGCCGCAATTATATCTATTTTAAAAAGTCTGGTATACCCCAGTAAACAATAACTGTGGTTTTGCCATCCCACAGTAAAAAATCTCTATTATTCAGGTTTTGGTATGTTTTCCGTAAAGAAAAACAGTAGTGTCTCCTGACTGTTGGGACACAAAAATATATCTGTTGAAAATAGTCTGGTGTAGGCCCGACAAATCCCAGTGTGGTTTTGCAGTTCCACGGGTCAAATCTCTGTACTATCCAGTTTTGGGCCTTTGGTATCTAAAAAAACACAGTTTGAGTGTGTCGCTCACGGTTCAGCCGCAATTATATCTATTTTAAAAAGTCTGGTATACCCCAGTAAACAATAACTGTGGTTTTGCCATCCCACGGTAAAAAATCTCTATTATTCAGGTTTTGATATATTTTCCATAAAGAAAAACAGTAGTGTCTCCTGACTGTTGTGACACAAAAATATATCTGTTGAAAATAGTCTGGTGTAGGCCCGACAAATCCCAGTGTGGTTTTGCAGTTCCACGGGTCAAATCTCTGTACTATCCAGTTTTGGGCCTTTGGTATCTAAAAAAACACAGTTTGAGTGTGCCGCTCACTGTTCAGCCGCAATTATATCTATTTTAAAAAGTCTGGTATACCCCAGTAAACAATAACTGTGGTTTTGCCATCCCACGGTAAAAAATCTCTATTATTCAGGTTTTGGTATATTTTCCATAAAGAAAAACAGTAGTGTCTCCTGACTGTTGTGACACAAAAATATATCTGTTGAAAATAGTCTTGAGTAGGCCCGACAAATCCCAGTGTGGTTTTGCAGTTCCATGGGTCAAATCTCTGTACTATCCAGTTTTGGGCCTTTGGTATCTAAAAATACACAGTTTCAGTGTGTCGCTCACTGTTCAGCTACAATTATATCTATTTAAAAAAGTCTGGTATACCCCAGTGAACAATAACGGTGGCTTTGCCATCCCACGGTAAAAAATCTCTATTATTCAGGTTTTGGTATCTTTTCCAAAAAGAAAAACAGTAGTGTCTCCTGACTGTTGTGACACAAAAGTATATCTGTTGAAAATAGTCTGGTGTAGGCCCGACAAATCCCAGTGTGGTTTTGCAGTTCCACGGGTCAAATCTCTGTACTATCCAGTTTTGGGCCTTTGGTATCTAAAAAAACACAGTTTGAGTGTGTCGCTCACTGTTCAGCCGCAATTATATCTATTTAAAAAAGTCTGGTATACCCCAGTAAACAATAACTGTGGTTTTGCCATCCCACGGTAGAAAATCTCTATTATTCAGGTTTTGGTATATTTTCCGTAAAGAAAAACAGTAGTGTCTCCTGACTGTTGGGACACAAAAATATATCTGTTGAAAATAGTCTGGTGTAGGCCCGACAAATCCCAGTGTGGTTTTGCAGTTCCACGGGTCAAATCTCTGTACTATCCAGTTTTGGGCCTTTGGTATCTAAAAAAACACAGTTTGAGTGTGTCGCTCACGGTTCAGCCGCAATTATATCTATTTTAAAAAGTCTGGTATACCCCAGTAAACAATAACTGTGGTTTTGCCAGCCCACGGTAAAAAATCTCTATTATTCAGGTTTTTATATATTTTCCAAAAAGAAAAACAGTAGTGTCTCCTGACTGTTGTGACACAAAAATATATCTGTTGAAAATAGTCTGGTGTAGGCCCGACAAATCCCTGTGTGGTTTTGCAGTTCCACAGGTCAAATGTCTGTACTATCCAGTTTTGGGCCTTTGGTATCTAAAAAAACACAGATTGAGTGTGCCGCTCACTGTTCAGCCGCAATTATATCTATTTTAAAAAGTCTGGTATACCCCAGTAAACAATAACTGTGGTTTTGCCATCCCACGGTAAAAAATCTCTATTATTCAGGTTTTGGTATATTTTCCGTAAAGAAAAACAGTAGTGTCTCCTGACTGTTGTGACACAAAAATATATCTGTTGAAAATAGTCTGGTGTAGGCCCGACAAATCCCAGTGTGGTTTTGCAGTTCCACGGGTCAAATCTCTGTACTATCCAGTTTTGGGCCTTTGGTATCTAAAAATACACAGTTTGAGTGTGTCGCTCACTGTTCAGCCACAATTATATCTATTTAAAAAAGTCTGGTATACCCCAGTAAACAATGACTGTGGTTTTGCCATCCCACGGTAAAAAATCTCTATTATTCAGGTTTTGGTATATTTTCCGTAAAGAAAAACAGTAGTGTCTCCTGACTGTTGTGACCCAAAAATATATCTGTTGAAAATAGTCTGGTGTAGGCCCGACAAATCCCAGTGTGGTTTTGCAGTTCCACGGGTCAAATCTCTGTACTATCCAGTTTTGGGCCTTTGGTATCTAAAAATACACAGTTTGAGTGTGTCGCTCACTGTTCAGCCACAATTATATCTATTTAAAAAAGTCTGGTATACCCCAGTAAACAATGACTGTGGTTTTGCCATCCAACGGTAAAAAATCTCTATTATTCAGGTTTTGGTATATTTTCCGTAAAGAAAAACAGTAGTGTCTCCTGACTGTTGTGACACAAAAATATATCTGTTGAAAATAGTCTGGTGTAGGCCCGACAAATCCCAGTGTGGTTTTGCAGTTCCACGGGTCAAATCTCTGTACTATCCAGTTTTGGGCCTTTGGTATCTAAAAAAACACAGTTTGAGTGTGTCGCTCACTGTTCAGCCGCAGTTATATCTATTTTGGAAAGTCTGGTATACCCCAGTAAACAATAACTGTGGTTTTGCCATCCCACGGTAAAAAATCTCTATTATTCAGGTTTTGGTAAATTTTCCGTAAAGAAAAACAGTAGTGTCTCCTGACTGTTGTGACACAAAAATATATCTGTTGAAAATAGTCTGGTGTAGGCCCGACAAATCCCAGTGTGGTTTTGCAGTTCCACGGGTCAAATCTCTGTACTATCCAGTTTTGGGCCTTTGGTATCTAAAAAAACACAGTTTGAGTGTGTCGCTCACGGTTCAGCCGCAATTATATCTATTTTAAAACGTCTGGTATATCCCAGTAAACAATAACTGTGGTTTTGACATCCCACGGTAAAAAATCTCTATTATTCAGGTTTTGGTATATTTTCCATAAAGAAAAACAGTAGTGTCTCCTGACTGTTGTGACACAAAAATATATCTGTTGAAAATAGTCTGGTGTAGGCCCGACAAATCCCAGTGTGGTTTTGCAGTTCCACGGGTCAAATCTCTGTACTATCCAGTTTTGGGCCTTTGGTATCTAAAAATGCACAGTTTGAGTGTGTCGCTCACTGTTCAGCCACAATTATATCTATTTAAAAAAGTCTGGTGTACCCCAGTAAACAATGACTGTGGTTTTGCCATCCCACGGTAAAAAATCTCTATTTTTCAGGTTTTGGTATATTTTCCGTAAAGAAAAACAGTAGTGTCTCCTGACTGTTGTGACCCAAAAATATATCTGTTGAAAATAGTCTGGTGTAGGCCCGACAAATCCCAGTGTGGTTTTGCAGTTCCACGGGTCAAATCTCTGTACTATCCAGTTTTGGGCCTTTGGTATCTAAAAATACACAGTTTGAGTGTGTCGCTCACTGTTCAGCCACAATTATATCTATTTAAAAAAGTCTGGTATACCCCAGTAAACAATGACTGTGGTTTTGCCATCCAACGGTAAAAAATCTCTATTATTCAGGTTTTGGTATATTTTCCGTAAAGAAAAACAGTAGTGTCTCCTGACTGTTGTGACACAAAAATATATCTGTTGAAAATAGTCTGGTGTAGGCCCGACAAATCCCAGTGTGGTTTTGCAGTTCCACGGGTCAAATCTCTGTACTATCCAGTTTTGGGCCTTTGGTATCTAAAAAAACACAGTTTGAGTGTGTCGCTCACTGTTCAGCCGCAGTTATATCTATTTTGGAAAGTCTGGTATACCCCAGTAAACAATAACTGTGGTTTTGCCATCCCACGGTAAAAAATCTCTATTATTCAGGTTTTGGTAAATTTTCCGTAAAGAAAAACAGTAGTGTCTCCTGACTGTTGTGACACAAAAATATATCTGTTGAAAATAGTCTGGTGTAGGCCCGACAAATCCCAGTGTGGTTTTGCAGTTCCACGGGTCAAATCTCTGTACTATCCAGTTTTGGGCCTTTGGTATCTAAAAAAACACAGTTTGAGTGTGTCGCTCACGGTTCAGCCGCAATTATATCTATTTTAAAACGTCTGGTATACCCCAGTAAACAATAACTGTGGTTTTGCCATCCCACGGTAAAAAATCTCTATTATTCAGGTTTTGGTATATTTTCCATAAAGAAAAACAGTAGTGTCTCCTGACTGTTGTGACACAAAAATATATCTGTTGAAAATAGTCTGGTGTAGGCCCGACAAATCCCAGTGTGGTTTTGCAGTTCCACGGGTCAAATCTCTGTACTATCCAGTTTTGGGCCTTTGGTATCTAAAAATGCACAGTTTGAGTGTGTCGCTCACTGTTCAGCCACAATTATATCTATTTAAAAAAGTCTGGTATACCCCAGTAAACAATGACTGTGGTTTTGCCATCCCACGGTAAAAAATCTCTATTTTTCAGGTTTTGGTATATTTTCCGTAAAGAAAAACAGTAGTGTCTCCTGACTGTTGTGACACAAAAATATATCTGTTGAAAATAGTCTGGTGTAGGCCCGACAAATCCCAGTGTGGTTTTGCAGTTCCACGGGTCAAATCTCTGTACTATCCAGTTTTGGGCCTTTGGTATCTAAAAAAACACAGTTTGAGTGTGTCGCTCACTGTTCAGCCGCAGTTATATCTATTTTGGAAAGTCTGGTATACCCCAGTAAACAATAACTGTGGTTTTGCCATCCCACGGTAAAAAATCTCTATTATTCAGGTTTTGGTAAATTTTCCGTAAAGAAAAACAGTAGTGTCTCCTGACTGTTGTGACACAAAAATATATCTGTTGAAAATAGTCTGGTGTAGGCCCGACAAATCCCAGTGTGGTTTTGCAGTTCCACGGGTCAAATCTCTGTACTATCCAGTTTTGGGCCTTTGGTATCTAAAAAAACACAGTTTGAGTGTGTCGCTCACGGTTCAGCCGCAATTATATCTATTTTAAAACGTCTGGTATACCCCAGTAAACAATAACTGTGGTTTTGCCATCCCACGGTAAAAAATCTCTATTATTCAGGTTTTGGTATATTTTCCATAAAGAAAAACAGTAGTGTCTCCTGACTGTTGTGACACAAAAATATATCTGTTGAAAATAGTCTGGTGTAGGCCCGACAAATCCCAGTGTGGTTTTGCAGTTCCACGGGTCAAATCTCTGTACTATCCAGTTTTGGGCCTTTGGTATCTAAAAATGCACAGTTTGAGTGTGTCGCTCACTGTTCAGCCACAATTATATCTATTTAAAAAAGTCTGGTATACCCCAGTAAACAATGACTGTGGTTTTGCCATCCCACGGTAAAAAATCTCTATTTTTCAGGTTTTGGTATATTTTCCGTAAAGAAAAACAGTAGTGTCTCCTGACTGTTGTGACACAAAAATATATCTGTTGAAAATAGTCTGGTGTAGGCCCGACAAATCCCAGTGTGGTTTTGCAGTTCCACGGGTCAAATCTCTGTACTATCCAGTTTTGGGCCTTTGGTATCTAAAAAAACACAGTTTGAGTGTGTCGCTCACGGTTCAGCCGCAATTATATCTATTTTAAAACGTCTGGTATACCCCAGTAAACAATAACTGTGGTTTTGCCATCCCACGGTAAAAAATCTCTATTATTCAGGTTTTGGTATATTTTCCATAAAGAAAAACAGTAGTGTCTCCTGACTGTTGTGACACAAAAATATATCTGTTGAAAATAGTCTGGTGTAGGCCCGACAAATCCCAGTGTGGTTTTGCAGTTCCACGGGTCAAATCTCTGTACTATCCAGTTTTGGGCCTTTAGAATCTAAAAATACACAGTTGGAGTGTGTCGCTCACTGTTCAGCCGCAATTATATCTCTTTAAAAAAGTCTGGTATACCCCACTAAACAATAACTGTGGTTTTGCCATCCCACAGTAAAAAATCTCTATTATTCAGGTTTTGGTATATTTTCCGTAAAGAAAAACAGTAGTGTCTCCTGACTGTTGTGACACAAAAATATATCTGTTGAAAATAGTCTGGTGTAGGCCCGACAAATCCCAGTGTGGTTTTGCAGTTCCACGGGTCAAATCTCTGTACTATCCAGTTTTGGGCCTTTGGTATCTAAAAAAACACAGTTTGAGTGTGTCGCTCACTGTTCAGCCGCAATTATATCTATTTTAAAAAGTTTGGTATACCCCAGTAAACAATAACTGTGGTTTTGCCATCCCACGGTAAAAAATCTCTATTATTCAGGTTTGGTATGTTTTCCGTAGAGAAAAACAGTAGTGTCTGCTGACTGTTGGGACACAGAAATATATCTGTTGAAAATAGTCTGGTGTAGGCCCGACAAATCCCAGTGTGGTTTTGCAGTTCCACGGGTCAAATCTCTGTACTATCCAGTTTTGGGCCTTTGGTATCTAAAAAAACACAGTTTGAGTGTGTCGCTCACGGTTCAGCCACAATTATATCTATTTTAAAAAGTCTGGTATACCCCAGTAAACAATAACTGTGGTTTTGCCATCCCACGGTAAAAAATCTCTATTATTCAGGTTTTGGTATATTTTCCATAAAGAAAAACAGTAGTGTCTCCTGACTGTTGTGACACAAAAATATATCTGTTGAAAATAGTCTGGTGTAGGCCCGACAAATCCCAGTGTGGTTTTGCAGTTCCACGGGTCAAATCTCTGTACTATCCAGTTTTGGGCCTTTGGTATAAAAAAAAAACACAGTTTGAGTGTGCCGCTCACTGTTCAGCCGCAAGTATATCTATTTTAAAAAGTCTGGTATACCCCAGTAAACAATAACTGTGGTTTTGCCATCCCTCGGTAAAAAATCTCTATTATTCTGGTTTTGGTATATTTTCCATAAAGAAAAACAGTAGTGTCTCCTGACTGTTGTGACACAAAAATATATCTGTTGAAAATAGTCTTGTGTAGGCCCGACAAATCCCAGTGTGGTTTTGCAGTTCCAAGGGTCAAATCTCTGTACTATCCAGTTTTGGGCCTTTGGTATCTAAAAATACACAGTTTGAGTGTGTCGCTCACTGTTCAGCCACAATTATATCTATTTAAAAAAGTCTGGTATACCCCAGTAAACAATAACTGTGGCTTTGCCATCCCACGGTAAAAAATCTCTATTATTCAGGTTTTGGTATATTTTCCATAAAGAAAAACAGTAGTGTCTCCTGACTGTTGTGACACAAAAATATATCTGTTGAAAATAGTCTGGTGTAGGCCCGACAAATCCCAGTGTGGTTTTGCAGTTCCACGGGTCAAATCTCTGTACTATCCAGTTTTGGGCCTTTGGTATCTAAAAAAACACAGTTTGAGTGTGCCGCTCACTGTTCAGCCGCAATTATATCTATTTTAAAAAGTCTGGTATACCCCAGTAAACAATAACTGTGGTTTTGCCATTCCACGGTAAAAAATCTCTAATATTCAGGTTTTGGTATATTTTCCGTAAAGAAAAACAGTAGTGTCTCCTGACTGTTGTGACACAAAAATATATCTGTTGAAAATAGTCTGGTGTAGGCCCGACAAATCCCAGTGTGGTTTTGCAGTTCCACGGGTCAAATCTCTGTACTATCCGGTTTTGGGCCTTTGGTATCTAAAAAACACAGTTTGAGTGTGTCGCTCACGGTTCAGCCGCAATTATATCTATTTTAAAAAATCTGGTATACCCCAGTAAACAATAACTGTGGTTTTGCCATCCCACGGTAAAAAATCTCTATTATTCAGGTTTTGGTATATTTTCCATAAAGAAAAACAGTAGTGTCTCCTGACTGTTGTGACACAAAAATATATCTGTTGAAAATAGTCTGGTGTAGGCCCGACAAATCCCAATGTGGTTTTGCAGTTCCATGGGTCAAATCTCTGTACTATCCAGTTTTGGGCCTTTGGTATCTAAAAAAACACAGTTTGAGTGTGTCGCTCAATGTTCAGCCACAATTATATCTATTTAAAAAAGTCTGGTATACCCCAGTAAACAATAACTGTGGTTTTGCCATCCCACGGTAAAAAATCGCTATTATTCAGGTTTCGGTATATTTTCCGTAAAGAAAAACAGTAGTGTCTCCTGACTGTTGTGACACAAAAATATATCTGTTGAAAATAGTCTGGTGTAGGACCGACAAATCCCAGTGTGGTTTTGCAGTTCCATGGGTCAAATCTCTGTACTATCCAGTTTTGAGCCTTTGGTATCTAAAAAAACACAGTTTGAGTGTGTCGCTCACTGTTCAGCCGCAATTATATCTATTTTAAAAAGTCTGGTATACGCCAGTAAACAATAACTGTGGTTTTGCCATTCCACGGTAAAAAATCTCTATTATTCAGGTTTTGGTATATTTTCCATAAAGAAAAACAGTAGTGTCTCCTGACTGTTGTGACACAAAAATATATCTGTTGAAAATAGTCTGGTGTAGGACCGACAAATCCCAGTGTGGTTTTGCAGTTCCACGGGTCAAATCTCTGTACTATCCAGTTTTGGGCCTTTGGTATCTAAAAAAACACAGTTTGAGTGTGTCGCTCACTGTTCAGCCGCAATTATATCTATTTAAAAAAGTCTGGTATACCCCAGTAAGCAATAACTGTGGTTTTGCCATCCCACGGTAAAAAATCTCTATTATTCAGGTTTTGGTATATTTTCCGTAAAGAAAAACAGTAGTGTCTCCTGACTGTTGGGACACAAAAATATATCTGTTGAAAATAGTCTGGTGTAGGCCCGACAAATCCCAGTGTGGTTTTGCAGTTCCACGGGTCAAATCTCTGTACTATCCAGTTTTGGGCCTTTGGTATCTAAAAAAACACAGTTTGAGTGTGTCGCTCACGGTTCAGCCGCAATTATATCTATTCTAAAAAGTCTGGTATACCCCAGTAAACAATAACTGTGGTTTTGCCATCCCACGGTAAAAAAATCTCTATTATTCAGGTTTTGGTATATTTTCCATAAAGAAAAACAGTAATGTCTCCTGACTGTTGTGACACAAAAATATATCTGTTGAAAATAGTCTGGTGTAGGCCCGACAAATTCCAGTGTGGTTTGCAGTTCCACGGGTAAAATCTCTGTACTATCCAGTTTTGGGCCTTTAGTATCTAAAAATACACAGTTTGAGTGTGTCGCTCACTGTTCAGCCGCAATTATATCTATTTAAAAAAGTCTGGTATACCCCAGTAAACAATAACTGTGGTTTTGCCATCCCACGGTAAAAAATCTCTATTATTCAGGTTTTGGTATATTTCCAATAAAGAAAAACAGTAGTGTCTCCTGACTGTTGTGACACAAAAATATATC
This sequence comes from Phyllobates terribilis, assembly GCF_046119375.1. Lineage (NCBI taxonomy): Eukaryota > Metazoa > Chordata > Amphibia > Anura > Dendrobatidae > Phyllobates > Phyllobates terribilis. Next base: position 309,476,414 of record NW_027362763.1, on the reverse strand, counting down.
TGTTGAAAATAGTCTGGTGTAGGCCCGACAAATCCCAGTGTGGTTTTGCAGTTCCACGGGTCAAATCTCTGTACTATCCAGTTTTGGGCCTTTGGTATAAAAAAAAAACACAGTTTGAGTGTGCCGCTCACTGTTCAGCCGCAATTATATCTAATTTAAAAAGTCTGGTATACCCCAGTAAACAATAACTGTGGTTTTGCCATCCCACGGTAAAAAATCTCTATTATTCAGGTTTTGGTATATTTTCCATAAAGAAAAATAGTAGTGTCTCCTGACTGTTGTGACACAAAAATATATCTGTTGAAAATAGTCTTGTGTAGGCCCGACAAATCCCAGTGTGGTTTTGCAGTTCCATGGGTCAAATCTCTGTACTATCCAGTTTTGGGCCTTTGGTATCTAAAAATACACAGTTTGAGTGTGTCGCTCACTGTTCAGCCACAATTATATCTATTTAAAAATGTCTGGTATACCCCAGTAAACAATAACTGTGGCTTTGCCATCCCACGGTAAAAAATCTCTATTATTCAGGTTTTGGTATATTTTCCATAAAGAAAAACAGTAGTGTCTCCTGACTGTTGTGACACAAAAATATATCTGTTGAAAATAGTCTGGTGTAGGCCCGACAAATCCCAGTGTGGTTTTGCAGTTCCACGGGTCAAATCTCTGTACTATCCAGTTTTGGGCCTTTGGTATCTAAAAAAACACAGTTTGAGTGTGCCGCTCACTGTTCAGCCGCAATTATATCTATTTAAAAAAGTCTGGTATACCCCAGGAAACAATAACTGTGGTTTTGCCATTCAACGGTAAAAAATCTCTAATATTCAGGTTTTGGTATATTTTCCGTAAAGAAAAACAGTAGTGTCTCCTGACTGTTGTGACACAAAAATATATCTATTGAAAATAGTATGGTGTAGGCCCGACAAATCCCAGTGTGGTTTTGCAGTTCCACGGGTCAAATCTCTGTACTATCCGGTTTTGGGCCTCTGGTATCTAAAAAACACAGTTTGAGTGTGTCGCTCACGGTTCAGCCGCAATTATATCTATTTTAAAAAATCTGGTATACCCCAGTAAACAATACCTGTGGTTTTGCCATCCCACGGTAAAAAATCTCTATTATTCAGGTTTCGGTATATTTTCCGTAAAGAAAAACAGTAGTGTCTCCTGACTGTTGTGACACAAAAATATATCTGTTGAAAATAGTCTGGTGTAGGCCCGACAAATCCCAGTGTGGTTTTGCAGTTCCACGGGTCAAATCTCTGTACTATCCAGTTTTGGGCCTTTGGTATAAAAAAAAAACACAGTTTGAGTGTGCCGCTCACTGTTCAGCCGCAATTATATCTAATTTAAAAATCTGGTATACCCCAGTAAACAATAACTGTGGTTTTGCCATCCCACGGTAAAAAATCTCTATTATTCAGGTTTTGGTATATTTTCCATAAAGAAAAATAGTAGTGTCTCCTGACTGTTGTGACACAAAAATATATCTGTTGAAAATAGTCTTGTGTAGGCCCGACAAATCCCAGTGTGGTTTTGCAGTTCCATGGGTCAAATCTCTGTACTATCCAGTTTTGGGCCTTTGGTATCTAAAAATACACAGTTTGAGTGTGTCGCTCACTGTTCAGCCACAATTATATCTATTTAAAAATGTCTGGTATACCCCAGTAAACAATAACTGTGGCTTTGCCATCCCACGGTAAAAAATCTCTATTATTCAGGTTTTGGTATATTTTCCATAAAGAAAAACAGTAGTGTCTCCTGACTGTTGTGACACAAAAATATATCTGTTGAAAATAGTCTGGTGTAGGCCCGACAAATCCCAGTGTGGTTTTGCAGTTCCACGGGTCAAATCTCTGTACTATCCAGTTTTGGGCCTTTGGTATCTAAAAAAACACAGTTTGAGTGTGCCGCTCACTGTTCAGCCGCAATTATATCTATTTAAAAAAGTCTGGTATACCCCAGGAAACAATAACTGTGGTTTTGCCATTCAACGGTAAAAAATCTCTAATATTCAGGTTTTGGTATATTTTCCGTAAAGAAAAACAGTAGTGTCTCCTGACTGTTGTGACACAAAAATATATCTATTGAAAATAGTATGGTGTAGGCCCGACAAATCCCAGTGTGGTTTTGCAGTTCCACGGGTCAAATCTCTGTACTATCCGGTTTTGGGCCTCTGGTATCTAAAAAACACAGTTTGAGTGTGTCGCTCACGGTTCAGCCGCAATTATATCTATTTTAAAAAATCTGGTATACCCCAGTAAACAATACCTGTGGTTTTGCCATCCCACGGTAAAAAATCTCTATTATTCAGGTTTCGGTATATTTTCCGTAAAGAAAAACAGTAGTGTCTCCTGACTGTTGTGACACAAAAATATATCTGTTGAAAATAGTCTGGTGTAGGCCCGACAAATCCCAATGTGGTTTTGCAGTTCCACGGGTCAAATCTCTGTACTATCCAGTTTTGGGCCTTTGGTATCTAAAAAAACACAGTTTGAGTGTGTCGCTCACTGTTCAGCCGCAATTATATCTATTTAAAAAAGTCTGGTATACCCCAGTAAACAATAACTGTGGTTTTGCCATCCCACGGTAAAAAATCTCTATTATTCAGGTTTTGGTATATTTTCCGTAAAGAAAAACAGTAGTGTCTCCTGACTGTTGTGACACAAAAATATATCTGTTGAAAATAGTCTGGTGTAGGACCGACAAATCCCAGTGTGGTTTTGCAGTTCCATGGGTCAAATCTCTGTACTATCCAGTTTTGAGCCTTTGGTACCTAAAAAAACACAGTTTGAGTGTGTCGCTCACTGTTCAGCCGCAATTATATCTATTTTAAAAAGTCTGGTATACGCCAGTAAACAATAACTGTGGTTTTGCCATCCCACGGTAAAAAATCTCTATTATTCAGGTTTTGGTATATTTTCCATAAAGAAAAACAGTAGTGTCTCCTGACTGTTGTGACACAAAAATATTTCTGTTGAAAATAGTCTGGTGTAGGACCGACAAATCCCAGTGTGGTTTTGCAGTTCCACGGGTCAAATCTCTGTACTATCCAGTTTTGGGCCTTTGGTATCTAAAAAAACACAGTTTGAGTGTGTCGCTCACTGTTCAGCCGCAATTATATCTATTTAAAAAAGTCTGGTATACCCCAGTAAACAATAACTGTGGTTTTGCCATCCCACGGTAAAAAATCTCTATTATTCAGGTTTTGGTATATTTTCCGTAAAGAAAAACTGTAGTGTCTCCTGGCTGCTGTGACACAAAAATATATCTGTTGAAAATAGTCTGGTGTAGGCCCGACAAATTCCAGTGTAGTTTTGCAGTTCCACGGGTAAAATCTCTGTACTATCCAGTTTTGGGCCTTTAGTATCTAAAAATACACAGTTTGAGTGTGTCGCTCACTGTTCAGCCGCAATTATATCTATTTAAAAAAGTCTGGTATACCCCAGTAAACAATAACTGTGGTTTTGCCATCCCACGGTAAAAAATCTCTATTATTCAGGTTTTGGTATATTTTCCATAAAGAAAAACAGTAGTGTCTCCTGACTGTTGTGACACAAAAATAAATCTGTTGAAAATAGTCTGGTGTAGGCCCGACAAATCCCAGTGTGGTTTTGCAGTTCCACGGGTCAAATCTCTGTACTATCCAGTTTTGGGCCTTTGGTATAAAAAAAAAACACAGTTTGAGTGTGCCGCTCACTGTTCAGCCGCAATTATATCTAATTTAAAAAGTCTGGTATACCCCAGTAAACAATAACTGTGGTTTTGCCATCCCACGGTAAAAAATCTCTATTATTCAGGTTTTGGTATATTTTCCATAAAGAAAAACAGTAGTGTCTCCTGACTGTTGTGACACAAAAATATATCTGTTGAAAATAGTCTTGTGTAGGCCCGACAAATCCCAGTGTGGTTTTGCAGTTCCATGGGTCAAATCTCTGTACTATCCGGTTTTGGGCCTTTGGTATCTAAAAAACACAGTTTGAGTGTGTCGCTCACGGTTCAGCCGCAATTATATCTATTTTAAAAAGTCTGGTATACCCCAGTAAACAATAACTGTGGTTTTGCCATCCCGCGGTAAAAAATCTCTATTATTCAGGTTTTTGTATATTTTCCATAAAGAAAAACAGTAGTGTCTCCTGACTGTTGTGACACAAAAATATATCTGTTGAAAAAAGTCTGGTGTAGGCCCGACAAATCCCAGTGTGGTTTTGCAGTTCCATGGTTCAAATCTCTGTACTATCCAGCTTTGGGCCTTTGGTATCTAAAAAAACACAGTTTGAGTGTGTCGCTCACGGTTCAGCCGCAATTATATCTATTTTAAAAAGTCTGGTATACCCCAGTAAACAATAACTGTGGTTTTGCCATCCCACGGTAAAAAATCTCTATTATTCAGGTTTTGGTATATTCTCCGTAAAGAAAAACTGTAGTGTCTCCTGACTGTTGTGAAACAAAAATATATCTGTTGAAAATAGTCTGGTCTACGCCCGACAAATCCCAGTGTGGTTTTGCAGTTCCATGGGTCAAATCTCTGTACTATCCAGTTTTGGGCCTTTGGTATCTAAAAAAACACAGTTTAAGTGTGTCGCTCACTGTTCAGCCGCAATTATATCTATTTAAAAAAGTCTGGTATACCCCAGTAAACAATAACTGTGGTTTTGCCATCCCACGGTAAAAAAATCTCTATTATTCAGGTTTTGGTATATTTTCCGTAATGAAAAACAGTAGTGTCTCCTGACTGTTGTGACTCAAAAATATATCTGTTGAAAATAGTCTGGTGTAGGCCCAACAAATCCCAGTGTGGTTTTGGAGTTCCACGGGTCAAATCTCTGTACTATCCAGTTTTGGGCCTTTGGTATCTAAAAAAACACAGTTTGAGTGTGTCACTCACTGTTCAGCCGCAATTATATCTATTTAAAAAAGTCTGGTATACCCCAGTAAACAATAACTGTGGTTTTGCCATCCCACGGTAAAAAATCTCTATTATTCAGGTTTTGGTATGTTTTCCGTAAAGAAAAACAGTAGTGTCTCCTGACTGTTGGGACACAAAAATATATCTGTTGAAAATAGTCTGGTGTTGGCCCGACAAATCCCAGTGTGGTTTTGCAGTTCCACGGGTCAAATCTCTGTACTATCCAGTTTTGGGCCTTTGGTATCTAAAAAAACACAGTTTGAGTGTGTCGCTCACTGTTCAGCCGCAATTATATCTATTTTAAAAAGTCTGGTATACCCCAGTAAACAATAACTGTGGTTTTGCCATCCCACAGTAAAAAATCTCTATTATTCAGGTTTTGGTATATTTTCCATAAAGAAAAACAGTAGTGTCTCCTGACTGTTGTGACACAAAAATATATCTGTTGAAAATAATCTGGTGTAGGCCCGACAAATCCCAGTGTGGTTTTGCAGTTCCACGGGTCAAATCTCTGTACTATCCAGTTTTGGGCCTTTGGTATCGAAAAATACACAGTTTGAGTGTGTCGCTCACTGTTCAGCCGCAATTCTATCTATTTAAAAAAGTCTGGTATACCCCAGTAAGCAATAACTGTGGTTTTGCCATCCCACGGTAAAAAATCTCTATTATTCAGGTTTTGGTATATTTTCCGTAAAGAAAAACAGTAGTGTCTCCTGATTGTTCTGACACAAAAATATATCTGTTGAAAATAGTCTGGTGTAGGCCTGACAAATCCCAGTGCGGTTTTGCAGTTCCACGGGTCAAATCTCTGTACTATCCAGTTTTGGGCCTTTGGTATCTAAAAAAACACAGTTTGAGTGTGTGGCTCACTGTTCAGCCGCAATTATATCTATTTAAAAAAGTCTGGTATATCCCAGTAAACAATAACTGCGGTTTTGCCATCCCACAGTAAAAAAATCTCTATTATTCAGGTTTTGGTATATTTTCCATAAAGAAAAACAGTAGTGTCTCCTGACTGTTGTGACACAAAAATATATCTGTTGAAAATTGTCTGGTGTAGTCCCGACAAATCCCAGTGTGGTTTTGCAGTTCCGCGGGTCAAATCTCTGTACTATCCAGTTTTGGGCCTTTGGTATCTAAAAAAACACAGTTTGAGTGTGTCGCTCACTGTTCAGCCGCAATTAAATCTATTTTAAAAAGTCTGGTATACCCCAGTAAACAATAACTGTGGTTTTGCCATCCCACAGTAAAAAATCTCTATTATTCAGGTTTTGGTATATTTTCCGTAAAGAAAAACAGTAGTGTCTCCTGACTGTTGTGACACAAAAATATATCTGTTGAAAATAGTCTGGTGTAGGCCCGACAAATCCCAGTGTGGTTTTGCAGTTCCACGGGTCAAATCTCTGTACTATCCAGTTTTGGGCCTTAGGTATCTAAAAAAACACAGTTTGAGTGTGTCGCTCACTGTTCAGCCGCAATTATATCTATTTAAAAAAGTCTAGTATACTCCAGTAAACAATAACTGGTTTTGCCATCCCACGGTAAAAAATCTCTATTATTCAGGTTTTGGTATTTTTTACGTAAAGAAAAACACTAATAGTTTCTCCCTGATTGTTCAGATTGTTTAAAAGAGTCCGGTGTAGGCCAGAGAAATAGAACTGTGGTTTTCCTCTTCCTCGGTTCTAATCTACTTTTTATTACCCTTTTTCCATTGATAGTGCAAGTGTAAGCTATTTTACTTCCTTTACAATTGGCAAGGCGCGTGGCAAGGGACGTGGAAGTAGACGTTCTGGTGATGGTTCGTGCAGAGGACGGGGCCGTGGCCAAGGTGAAAATGTGCCACAACCAACAGCCACATCTTCTCGCTCCCACTTCTTGACCGAATTACTAGGGAAGCACAGAACAACACCAGCATTGAGAACTGATCAGTGTGAACAGGTTATTAATTGGATAGCAGATAATACTTCCAGTTACCTGGGCACCACCACCTCCGGTCTGTCTTCCACATGGTCAACTCTTAGTAGCCGTGAGTCTCGACCGCATACTCCTCCTCACCCTGATGCTCCTTCCTCCCACCATGCCGAGTGTCGTCAGACAGCAATTGATCCCACACTTGGACACTCTGAACAGCTGTTCACTGGTCCATTTCCATATTTGTGCCCCTCGCCCGATATGCTTGAAGTGGTGGAAGAGCAGATCCCATGTAGCGATGCCCAAATATTTGAACAGCCGCGGCCACAGGAAGTTGACGCTGGCAATTTGTCACAAGAGGTGGACGATGACGAGACACAATTGCCAGGAAGTGAGGAGGAGCATCGTGGTGCGCAAGTGGAAGAGGAGGAGGTGGTGGATGATCTAGTAACTGACTCAATGTGGCAGGAGGACATGCAGAGTGAGGCCAGCAGCACACAGGGTGAGGGAGGCAGAGTACCCCAACAGGCAGGAAGAAGCAGTGTGGTGGCCGCAGACAGAAGGCGGGCAACCGTTCCCCGTAACACCAACACGAGGGACATTGCCAGTACAAGCGGTAGGTCTTCCAGAGTCTGGAATTTTTTTAAAGACTCTGCTGATAACTCCAAAAGGCCATAGGTTCCACCTGCCATGCCAGCATCAGCAGGGGTGACAAAACTACCTGCCTGACCACCACCAGCATGATCAGGCACATGGCAGCAAAGCACCCGACTTTTTGGGGCGAAACCCAGAGTCCACGACCAGTGTCAGCGGGTGTCACCACTGCTTCTTCCACTGTTGTGCGTGCAATAGAACCCCCTGTTGTGTGTGCAAGGCAATCCCCTGTCCATACTGCATGTAAAGATGCCCCCTCCTCTCAGTCTTCACTTGTTATGGCAGTTTCTCAAGAAACAGCATTAACGTCCATGTCCACGTCCCACCGCAGCGTTCAATTGTCTATATCCCAGACCCTTGAACGAAAGCGGAAATTTGCAGCTAACGCGCCACAGGCTACAGTCCTAAATTCGCACATTTCACGACTGCTTGCGTTGGAAATGCTGCCTTTTAAGCTGGTGGAGACGGAATCCTTCCACAATCTTATGGCGGTGGCCGTCCCTCGGTACTCAGTCCCCAGCCGACACTATTTTGCCCGGTGTGCCATCCCCGCACTACACAAGCACTTGTCCCAAAGCATCTGCTGTGCCCTCAACAACGCAGTTACTGGGAGAGTCCACCTGACAACGGACACGTGAACAAGTGCTTATGGCCAGGGATGGTACTTCTCTCTGACGGCACACTGGGTAAACATAGAGGAAGCCGGGACCCAGTCGGACCTTGGGACGCAACACATCCTCCCCACACCGAGGATTGCGGGCCCTAAGTTAGTCATAGTTGCCCCACAGTGTATAGCTCCTGCGCATCATCCTCCTCCTCCTCCTCCTCATGTTCAGCCTCCATCTCAGATATCACCACATCAGTTACAAGCTGGAAGCACTACAGTACTGCCTCCGCCAAGCGGCAACAGGCTGTGCTGAAACTCATAAGCTTAGGTGATAAACCTCACACTGCTTGTGAGTTGTGGACAGCTGTGAAAGAGCAGGCAGATCTGTGGCTGAGACCGCTGAACCTACATCCCGGCATGGTCGTGTGTGACAATGGCCGTAACCTGGTGTCGGCTCTGAGGCGAGGTGAGATCACACACGTACCATGCCTGGCTCATGTGCTTAACCTCGTGGTTCAGCGGTTTCTTAAATCGTACCCCGAGTTGCCAGATCTGCTCGTGAAAGTACGCCGCCTGTCAGCTCATTTTCGCAAGTCGGCTACAGCTTCCGCCGCCCTTGCTGTGTTGCAGCAGGGTTTGCAGCTTCCGGCACACTGACTGGTGTGTGATGTCCCCACACGTTGGAACTCTACCCTCCACATGTTGCAAAGGATTTGTGAGCAGAAGAGAGCAGTTGTGGAGTACCTGATGCAACAAGGCTGTCGATATTCAGGTCAGACTCCACACATAAGACCTCAGGAGTGGAGCTGGATGTCTGACATATGTACTATCTTGACAAACTTTGAGGAGGCCACCAAGATGGTGAGTGGCGATGACACCATCATTAGTGTCAGCATTCCACTTGTCTGTCTTTTGCAATGCTGTATGCATTGAATTAAAGAGGAGGCATTGCAGCCAGAGTATGATGAGATGGATCAAGAAGCCGTAGTGGGCGATTACACACAGCCCAGCCTCATCTCATTCCAACGTGCATTGGAGGACAATGAGGGAGAGGAGGAGGAGGAGGAGGAAGAACAGGAGCTGCTATCATGCGCTGTAGACGGTAGTACCTATACAAATGTCATACCGTCTGCTCAGCGTGGGTGGCCTGAGGACAGGGGGGGGGAGGAGGAGGAGGAGGAGAGCATGGTCAGTCGTCATCTTGGTGAGGACATTGAAATCTTGCCCGTTACCAGTCTGGCACGCATGGCTGACTTTATGTTACGCTGCCTTAACCGTGACCCTCGCGTTGTCAAAATGTTGGGTGACAGTCATTACTGGTTGGTGAAACTTTTGGACTCCCGCTACAAGGAGAACTTTCACTCTCTTATTCCTGAGTGGAGAGGTCTACAAAAATGGGGCAGTACCAGAAGGCCCTTGCTGCAGAACTCTTAAAAAAATTCCCATCTGAACACGCTAGCGGCAGAGGTCACAGTTCGTTGCCCAACCAAGGCGTACAGGCAAGAGAGATGCAACTCCAATCCAGCAGAGGCAGGGGAACACTGTCAACGTTCTGGGACAGATTTCTGACACCCGCCCAGCTTACAGGCCCTGAGGCGCGGGGTACTCTCACAAGGAGTGGAAAGTTTCAAAAGATGGTGAGGGAGTACCTTGCTGACCGTACCAGCATCCTCCGTGATTCCTCTGTGCCTTTTAATTATTGGGTATCCAAGCTGGACACTTGGAATAAACTCGCTCGGTATGCCTTGGAGGTCCTGGCCTGCCCTGCCGCTAGCGTGTTATCGGAGCGTGTTTTTAATGACGCTGGGGGAATTATAACTGATAAGCGCACTCAACTGACAATGCTGACAAGCTCACCCTTATCAAAATGAACAAGGGCTGGATTGGGCCAGACTTCTCATCACCACCAAATGACAGCAGAGTAACATAAAGTCAAATCCACTGTGTTATTTCGGGAGGTGTATTCACATGCACCGCTTCACACACACACATGGGTATACGCTTCCTCATTTCGGCTGTTTTATGTTCTTCTCCTTATCCTCAGCCTCCACCACCACTATACCACCAGGGTGCCAGCATTGCAAGTTCCTCCGTCCTAATTTTTGGAAGCTTTTGCTTGGAAGGCATAAGCAAATCCTATTGGAGACCCACTCCCCAATAATGGGAATTATGTTTGTAATATGCTGTACTGCATGGCTCTTGTAAGGGGCATTGCAAGTTGCTCCGTCCTAATTTTTGGAAGCTTTTGCTTGGAAGGCATAAGCAAATCCTATGGGAGACCCACTCCCCAATAATGGGACTTATGTTTGTAATATGGGGTACTGCATGGCTCTTGTAAGGGGCATTGCAAGTTGCTCCGTCCTAATTTTTGGAAGCTTTTGCTTGGAAGGCATAAACAAATCCTATGGGAGACCCACTCCCCAATAATGGGACTTATGTTTGTAATATGCTGCACTGCATGGTTCTTGTAAGGGGCATTGCAAGTTGCTCCGTCCTAATTTTCGGAAGCTTTTGCTTGGAAGGCATAAGCAAATCCTATGGGAGACCCACTCCCCAATAATGGGACTTATGTTTGTAATATGCTGCACTGCATGGCTCTTGTAAGGGGCATTGCAAGTTGCTCCGTCCTAATTTTTGGAAGCTTTTGCTTGGAAGGCATAAGCAAATCCTATGGGAGACCCACTCCCCAATAATGGGACTTATGTTTGTAATATGCTGTACTGCATGGCTCTTGTAAGGGGCATTGCAAGTTGCTCCGTCCTAATTTTTGGAAGCTTTTGCTTGGAAGGAATAAGCAAATCCTATGGGAGACCCAATCCCCAATAATGGGACTTATGTTTGTAATATGCTGTACTGCATGGCTCTTGTAATGGGCATTGCAAGTTGCTCCGTCCTAATTTTTGGAAGCTTTTGCTTGGAAGGCATAAGCAAATCCTATGGGATACCCACTCCCAAATAATGGGTCTTATGTTTGTAATATGCTGTACTGCATGGTTCTTGTAAGGGGCATTGCAAGTTGCTTCGTCCTAATTTTTGGAAGCTTTTGCTTGGAAGGCATAAGCAAATCCTATGGGAGACCCACTCCCCAATAATGGGACATATGTTTGTAATATTTACTGCATGGCTCTTATAAGGGGCATTGCAAGTTGCTCTGTCCTAATTTTCGGAAGCTTTTGCTTGGAAGGCATAAGCAAATCCTATGGGAGACCCACTCCCCAATAATGGGACTTATGTTTGTAATATGCTGTACTGCATGGCTCTTGTAAGGGGCATTGCAAGTTGCTCCATCCTAATTTTTGGAAACTTTTACTTGGAAGGCATAAGAAATTCCTATGGGAGACCCACTCCCCAATAATGGGACTTATGTTTGTAATATGCTGTACTGCATGGTTCTTGGAAGGGGCATTGCAAGTGGCTCCATCCTAATTTTTGGAAGCTTTTGCTTGGAAGGCATAAACAAATCCTATGTGAGACCCACTCCCCAATAATGGGACTTATGTTTGTAATATGCTGTACTGCATGGCTCTTGTAAGGGGCATTGAAAGTTGCTCCGTCCTAATTTTCGGAAGCTTTTGCTTGGAAGGCATAAGCAAATCCTATGGGAGACCCACTCCCCAATAATGGGACTTATGTTTGTAATATGCTGTACTGCATGGCTCTTGTAAGGGGCATTGCAAGTTGCTCCGTCCTAATTTTTGGAAGCTTTTGCTTGGAAGGCATAAGCAAATCCTATGGGAGACCCACTCCCCAATAATGGGACTTATGTTTGTAATATGCTGTACTGCATGGCTCTTGTAAGGGGCATTGCAAATTGCTCCGTCCTAATTTTTGGAAGCTTTTGTTTGGAAGGCATAAGCAAATCCTATGGGAGACCCACTCCCCAATAATGGGACTTATGTTTGTAATACGCTGTACTGCATGGCTCTTGTAAGGGGCATTGCAAGTTGCTCTGTCCTAATTTTTGGAAGCTTTTGCTTGGAAGGCATAAGCAAATCCTATGGGAGACCCACTCCCCAATAATGGGACTTATGTTTGTAATATGCTGTACTGCATGGCTCTTGTAAGGGGCATTGCAAGTTGCTCCGTCCTAATTTTTGGAAGGTTTTGCTTGGAAGGCATAAGCAAATCCTATGGGAGACCCACTCCCCAATAATGGGACTTATGTTTGTAATATGCTGTACTGCATGCCTCTTGTAAGGGGCATTGCAAGTTGCTCCGTCCTAATTTTTGGAAGCTTTTGCTTGGAAGGCATAAACAAATCCTATGGGAGACCCACTCCCCAATAATGGGACTTATGTTTGTAATACGCTGTACTGCATGGCTCTTGTAAGGGGCATTGCAAGTTGCTCTGTCCTAATTTTTGGAAGCTTTTGCTTGGAAGGCATAAGCAAATCCTATGGGAGACCAACTCCCCAATAATGGGACTTATGTTTGCAATATGCTGCACTGCATGGCTCTTGTAAGGGGCATTGCAAGTTGCTCCATCCTAATTTTTGGAAGCTTTTGCTTGGAAGGCATAAGCAAATCCTATGGGAGACCCACTCCCCAATAATGGGACTTATGTTTGTAATATGCTGTACTGCATGGCTCTTGTAAGGGGCATTGCAAGTTGCTCCGTCCTAATTTTTGGAAGCTTTTGCTTGGAAGGCATAAGCAAATCCTATGGGAGACCCACTCCTCAATAATGGGACTTATGTTTGTAATATGCTGTACTGCATGGTTCTTGTAAGGGGCATTGCAAGTTGCTCCGTCCTAATTTTTTAAGCTTTTGCTTGGAAGGCATAAGCAAATCCTATGGGAGACCCACTCCCCAATAATGGGACTTATGTTTGTAATATGCTGTACTGCATGGTTCTTGTAAGCGGCATTGCAAGTTGCTTCGTCCTAATTTTTGGAAGCTTTTGCTTGGAAGGTATAAGCAAATCCTATGGGAGACCCACTCTCCAATAATGGGACATATGTTTGTAATATCCTGTACTGCATGGCTCTTGTAAGGGGCATTGCAAGTTGCTCTGTCCTAATTTTCGGAAGCTTTTGCTTGGAAGGCATAAGCAAATCCTATGGGAGACCCACTCCCCAATAATGGGACTTATTTTTGTAATATGCTGTACTGCATGGCTCTTGTAAGGGGCATTGCAAGTTGCTCCGTCCTAATTTTTGGAAGCTTTTACTTGGAAGGCATAAGCAAATCCTATGGGAGACCCACTCCCCAATAATGGGACTTATGTTTGCAATATGCTGTACTGCATGGTTCTTGTAAGGGGCATTGCAAGTTGCTCCGTCCTAATTTTTGGAAGCTTTTGCTTGGAAGGCATAAACAAATCCTATGGGAGACCCACTCCCCAATAATGGGACTCATGTTTGTAATATGCTGTACTGCATGGCTCTTGTAAGGGGCATTGCAAGTTGCTCCATCCTAATTTTCGGAAGCTTTTGCTTGGAAGGCATAAGCAAATCCTATGGGAGACCCACTCCCCAATAATGGGACTTATGTTTGTAATATGCTGTACTGCATGGCTCTTGTAAGGGGCATTGCAAGTTGCTCCGTCCTAATTTTTGGAAGCTTTTGCTTGGAAGGCATAAGCAAATCCTATGGGAGACCCACTCCCCAATAATTGGACTTATGTTTGTAATACGCTGCACTGCATGGCTCTTGTAAGGGGCATTGCAAGTTGCTCTGTCCTAATTTTTGGAAGATTTTGCTTGGAAGGCATAAGCAAATCCTATGGGAGACCCACTCCCCAATAATGGGACTTATGTTTGTAATATGTTGTACTGCATGGCTCTTGTAAGGGGCATTGCAAGTTGCTCCGTCCTAATTTTTGGAAGCTGTTGCTTGGAAGGCATAAGCAAATCCTATGGGAGCACACTCCCCAATAATGGGACTTATGTTTGTAATATGCTGTACTGCATGGTTCTTGTAAGCGGCATTGCAAGTTGCTTCGTCCTAATTTTTGGAAGCTTTTGCTTGGAAGGCATAAGCAAATCCTATGGGAGACCCACTCTCCAATAGTGGGACATATGTTTGTAATATGCTGTACTGCATGGCTCTTGTAAGGGGCATTGCAAGTTGCTCTGTCCTAATTTTCGGAAGCTTTTGCTTGGAAGGCATAAGCAAATCCTATGGGAGACCCACTCCCCAATAGTGGGACTTATTTTTGTAATATGCTGTACTGCATGGCTCTTCTAAGGGGCATTGCAAGTTGCTCCTTCCTAATTTTTGGAAGCTTTTACTTGGAAGGCATAAGCAAATCCTATGGGAGACCCACTCCCCAATAATGGGACTTATGTTTGCAATATGCTGTACTGCATGGTGCTTGTAAGGGGCATTGCAAGTTGCTCCGTCCTAATTTTTGGAAGCTTTTGCTTGGAGGGCATAAACAAATCCTATGGGAGACCCACTCCCCAATAATGGGACTCATGTTTGTAATATGCTGTACTGCATGGCTCTTGTAAGGGGCATTGCAAGTTGCTCCGTCCTAATTTTCGGAAGCTTTTGCTTGGAAGGCATAAGCAAATCCTATGGGAGACCCACTCCCCAATAATGGGACTTATGTTTGTAATATGCTGTACTGCATGGCTCTTGTAAGGGGCAATGCAAGTTGCTCCGTCCTAATTTTTGGAAGCTTTTGCTTGGAAGGCATAAGCAAATCCTATGGGAGACCCACTCCCCAATAATTGGACTTATGTTTGTAATACGCTGCACTGCATGGCTCTTGTAAGGGGCATTGCAAGTTGCTCCGTCCTAATTTTTGGAAGCTGTTGCTTGGAAGGCATAAGCAAGTCCTATGGGAGCACACTCCCCAATAATGGGACTTATGTTTGTAATATGCTGTACTTCATGGCTCTTGTAAGGGGCATTGCAAGTTGCTCCGTCCTAATTTTTGGAAGCTTTTGCTTCGAAGGCATAAGCAAATCCTATGGGAGACCCACTCCCCAATAATGGGAATTATGTTTGTAATATGCTGTACTGCATGGTTCTTGTAAGGGGCATTGCAAGTTGCTCCGTCCTAATTTTTGGAAGCTTTTGCTTGGAAGCCATAAGCAAATCCTATGGGAGACCCACTCCCCAATAATGGGACTTATGTTTGTAATATGCTGTACTGCATGGCTTTTGTAAGGGGCATTGCAAGTTGCTCCGTCCTAATTTTTGGAAGCTTTTGCTTGGAAGGCATAAGCAAATCCTATGGGAGACCCACTCACCAATAATGGGACTTATGTTTGTAATATGCTGTACTGCATGGCTCTTGTAAGGGGCATTGCAAGTTGCTCCGTCCTAATTTTTGGAAGCTTTTGCTTGGAAGGCATAAGCAAATCCTATGGGAGACCCACTCCCCAATAATGGGACTTATGTTTGTAATATGCTGTACTGCATGGCTCTTGTAAGGGGCATTGCAAGTTGCTCCGTCCTAATTTTTGGAAGCTTTTGCTTGGAAGGCATAAGCAAATCCTATGGGAGACCCACTCCCCAATAATGGGACTTATGTTTGTAATATGCTGTACTGCATGGCTCTTGTAAGGGGCATTGCAAATTGCTCCGTCCTAATTTTTGGAAGCTTTTGTTTGGAAGGCATAAGCAAATCCTATGGGAGACCCACTCCCCAATAATGGGACTTATGTTTGTAATACGCTGTACTGCATGGCTCTTGTAAGGGGCATTGCAAGTTGCTCTGTCCTAATTTTTGGAAGCTTTTGCTTGGAAGGCATAAGCAAATCCTATGGGAGACCCACTCCCCAATAATGGGACTTATGTTTGTAATATGCTGTACTGCATGGCTCTTATAAGGGGCATTGCAAGTTGCTCCGTCCTAATTTTTGGAAGGTTTTGCTTGGAAGGCATAAGCAAATCCTATGGGAGACCCACTCCCCAATAATGGGACTTATGTTTGTAATATGCTGTACTGCATGCCTCTTGTAAGGGGCATTGCAAGTTGCTCCGTCCTAATTTTTGGAAGCTTTTGCTTGGAAGGCATAAACAAATCCTATGGGAGACCCACTCCCCAATAATGGGACTTATGTTTGTAATACGCTGTACTGCATGGCTCTTGTAAGGGGCATTGCAAGTTGCTCTGTCCTAATTTTTGGAAGCTTTTGCTTGGAAGGCATAAGCAAATCCTATGGGAGACCAACTCCCCAATAATGGGACTTATGTTTGCAATATGCTGTACTGCATGGCTCTTGTAAGGGGCATTGCAAGTTGCTCCATCCTAATTTTTGGAAGCTTTTGCTTGGAAGGCATAAGCAAATCCTATGGGAGACCCACTCCCCAATAATGGGACTTATGTTTGTAATATGCTGTACTGCATGGCTCTTGTAAGGGGCATTGCAAGTTGCTCCGTCCTAATTTTTGGAAGCTTTTGCTTGGAAGGCATAAGCAAATCCTATGGGAGACCCACTCCTCAATAATGGGACTTATGTTTGTAATATGCTGTACTGCATGGTTCTTGTAAGGGGCATTGCAAGTTGCTCCGTCCTAATTTTTTAAGCTTTTGCTTGGAAGGCATAAGCAAATCCTATGGGAGACCCACTCCCCAATAATGGGACTTATGTTTGTAATATGCTGTACTGCATGGTTCTTGTAAGCGGCATTGCAAGTTGCTTCGTCCTAATTTTTGGAAGCTTTTGCTTGGAAGGTATAAGCAAATCCTATGGGAGACCCACTCTCCAATAATGGGACATATGTTTGTAATATCCTGTACTGCATGGCTCTTGTAAGGGGCATTGCAAGTTGCTCTGTCCTAATTTTCGGAAGCTTTTGCTTGGAAGGCATAAGCAAATCCTATGGGAGACCCACTCCCCAATAATGGGACTTATTTTTGTAATATGCTCTACTGCATGGCTCTTGTAAGGGGCATTGCAAGTTGCTCCGTCCTAATTTTTGGAAGCTTTTACTTGGAAGGCATAAGCAAATCCTATGGGAGACCCACTCCCCAATAATGGGACTTATGTTTGCAATATGCTGTACTGCATGGTTCTTGTAAGGGGCATTGCAAGTTGCTCCGTCCTAATTTTTGGAAGCTTTTGCTTGGAAGGCATAAACAAATCCTATGGGAGACCCACTCCCCAATAATGGGACTCATGTTTGTAATATGCTGTACTGCATGGCTCTTGTAAGGGGCATTGCAAGTTGCTCCATCCTAATTTTCGGAAGCTTTTGCTTGGAAGGCATAAGCAAATCCTATGGGAGACCCACTCCCCAATAATGGGACTTATGTTTGTAATATGCTGTACTGCATGGCTCTTGTAAGGGGCATTGCAAGTTGCTCCGTCCTAATTTTTGGAAGCTTTTGCTTGGAAGGCATAAGCAAATCCTATGGGAGACCCACTCCCCAATAATTGGACTTATGTTTGTAATACGCTGCACTGCATGGCTCTTGTAAGGGGCATTGCAAGTTGCTCTGTCCTAATTTTTGGAAGATTTTGCTTGGAAGGCATAAGCAAATCCTATGGGAGACCCACTCCCCAATAATGGGACTTATGTTTGTAATATGTTGTACTGCATGGCTCTTGTAAGGGGCATTGCAAGTTGCTCCGTCCTAATTTTTGGAAGCTGTTGCTTGGAAGGCATAAGCAAATCCTATGGGAGCACACTCCCCAATAATGGGACTTATGTTTGTAATATGCTGTACTGCATGGTTCTTGTAAGCGGCATTGCAAGTTGCTTCGTCCTAATTTTTGGAAGCTTTTGCTTGGAAGGCATAAGCAAATCCTATGGGAGACCCACTCTCCAATAGTGGGACATATGTTTGTAATATGCTGTACTGCATGGCTCTTGTAAGGGGCATTGCAAGTTGCTCTGTCCTAATTTTCGGAAGCTTTTGCTTGGAAGGCATAAGCAAATCCTATGGGAGACCCACTCCCCAATAGTGGGACTTATTTTTGTAATATGCTGTACTGCATGGCTCTTCTAAGGGGCATTGCAAGTTGCTCCTTCCTAATTTTTGGAAGCTTTTACTTGGAAGGCATCAGCAAATCCTATGGGAGACCCACTCCCCAATAATGGGACTTATGTTTGCAATATGCTGTACTGCATGGTGCTTGTAAGGGGCATTGCAAGTTGCTCCGTCCTAATTTTTGGAAGCTTTTGCTTGGAGGGCATAAACAAATCCTATGGGAGACCCACTCCCCAATAATGGGACTCATGTTTGTAATATGCTGTACTGCATGGCTCTTGTAAGGGGCATTGCAAGTTGCTCCGTCCTAATTTTCGGAAGCTTTTGCTTGGAAGGCATAAGCAAATCCTATGGGAGACCCACTCCCCAATAATGGGACTTATGTTTGTAATATGCTGTACTGCATGGCTCTTGTAAGGGGCAATGCAAGTTGCTCCGTCCTAATTTTTGGAAGCTTTTGCTTGGAAGGCATAAGCAAATCCTATGGGAGACCCACTCCCCAATAATTGGACTTATGTTTGTAATACGCTGCACTGCATGGCTCTTGTAAGGGGCATTGCAAGTTGCTCCGTCCTAATTTTTGGAAGCTGTTGCTTGGAAGGCATAAGCAAGTCCTATGGGAGCACACTCCCCAATAATGGGACTTATGTTTGTAATATGCTGTACTTCATGGCTCTTGTAAGGGGCATTGCAAGTTGCTCCGTCCTAATTTTTGGAAGCTTTTGCTTCGAAGGCATAAGCAAATCCTATGGGAGACCCACTCCCCAATAATGGGAATTATGTTTGTAATATGCTGTACTGCATGGTTCTTGTAAGGGGCATTGCAAGTTGCTCCGTCCTAATTTTTGGAAGCTTTTGCTTGGAAGCCATAAGCAAATCCTATGGGAGACCCACTCCCCAATAATGGGACTTATGTTTGTAATATGCTGTACTGCATGGCTTTTGTAAGGGGCATTGCAAGTTGCTCCGTCCTAATTTTTGGAAGCTTTTGCTTGGAAGGCATAAGCAAATCCTATGGGAGACCCACTCACCAATAATGGGACTTATGTTTGTAATATGCTGTACTGCATGGCTCTTGTAAGGGGCATTGCAAGTTGCTCCGTCCTAATTTTTGGAAGCTTTTGCTTGGAAGGCATAAGCAAATCCTATGGGAGACCCACTCCCCGATAATGTGCCTTATGTTTGTAATATCCTGTACTGCATGGCTCTTGTAAGGGGCTTTGCAAGTTGCTCTGTCCTAATTTTTGGAAGCTTTTGCTTGGAAGGCATAAGCAAATCCTATAGGAGACCCACTCCCCAATAGTGGGACTTATGTTTGTAATACGCTGTACTGCATGGCTCTTGTAAGGGGCATTGCAAGTTGCTCTGTCCTAATTTTTGGAAGCTTTTGCTTGGAAGGCATAAGCAAATCCTTTGGGAGACCCACTCCCCAATAATGGGACTTATGCTTGTAATATGCTGTACTGCATGGCTCTTGTAAGGGGCATTGCAAGTTGCTTCATCCTAATTTTTGGAAGATTTTGCTTGGAAGGCATAAGCAAATCCTATGGGAGACCCACTCCCCAATAATGGGACTTATGTTTGTAATATGCTGTACTGCATGGCTCTTGTAAGGGGCATTGCAAGTTGCTCCGTCCTTATTTTTGGAAGCTTTTGCTTGGAAGGCATAAGCAAATCCTATGGGAGACCCACTCCCCAATAATTGGACTTATGTTTGTAATATGCTGTACTGCATGGCTCTTGTAAGGGGCATTGCAATTTGCTCTGTCCTTATTTTTGGAAGCTTTTGCTTGGAAGGCATAAGCAAATCCTATGGGAGACCCACTCCCCAATAATGGGACTTATGTTCGTAATATGCTGTACTGCATAGCTCTTGTAAGGGGCATTGCAAGTTGCTCCGTCCTAATTTTTGGAAGCTTTTTCTTGGAAGGCATAAGCAAATCCTATGGGAGACCCACTCCCCAATAATGGGACTTATGTTTGTAATATACTGTACTGCATGGTTCTTGTAAGGGGCATTGCAAGTTGCTCCGTCCTAATTTTTGGAAGCTTTTGCTTGGAAGGCATAAGCAAATCCTATGGGAGACCCACACCCAATAGTCTGACTTATGTTTGTAATTTGCTGTACTGCATGGCTCTTGCAAGGGGCATTGCAAGTTGCTCCGTCCTAATTTCCGAAAGCATTTGCTTGGAAGGCATAAGCAAATCCTATGGGAGACCCACTCCCCAATAATTGGACTTATGTTTGTAATATGCTGTACTGCATGGCTCTTGTAAGGGGCATTGCAAGTTGCTCCGTCCTAATTTTTGGAAGCTTTTGCTTGGAAGGCATAAGCAAATCCTATGGGAGACCCACTCCCCAATAATGGGACTTATGTTTGTAATATGCTGTACTGCATGGCTCTTTTAAGGGGCATTGCAAGTTGCTCCGTCCTAATTTTCGGAAGCTTTTGCTTGGAAGGCATAAGCAAATCCTATGGGAGACCCACTCCCCAATAATGGGACTTATATTTGTAATATGCTGTACTACATGTTTCTTGTAAGGGGCATTGCAAGTTGCTCCGTCCTAATTTTTGGAAGCTTTTGCTTGGAAGGCATAAGCAAATCCTATGGGAGACCCACTCCCCAATAATGGGACTTATGTTTGTAATATGCTGTACTGCATGGCTCTTGTAAGGGGCATTGCAAGTTGCTCCGTCCTAATTTTCGGAAGCTTTTGCTTGGAAGGCCCAAGCAAATCCTATGGGAGACCCACTCCCCAATAATGGGACTTATGTTTGTAATATGCTGTACTGCATGGCTCTTGTAAGGGGCATTGCAAGTTGCTCCGTCCTAATTTTTGGAAGCTTTTGCTTGGAAGGCATAAGCAAATACTATGGGAGACCCACTCCCCAATAATGGGACTTATGTTTGTAATATGCTGTACTGCATGGTTCTTGTAAGGGGCATTGCAAGTTGCTCTGTCCATATTTTTGGAAGCTTTTGCTTGGAAGGCATAAGCAAATACCATGGCAGACCCACTCCCCAATAATGGGACTTATGTTTGTAATATGCTGTACTGCATGGCTCCTGTAAGGGGCATTGCAAGTTGCTCCGTCCTAATTTTTGGAAGCTTTTGCTTGGAAGGCATAAGCAAATCCTATGGGAGATCCACTCCCCAATAATGGGACTTATGTTTGTAATATGCTGTACTTCATGGCTCTTGTAAGGGGCATTGCAAGTTGCTCTGTCCTAATTTTTGGAAGCTTTTGCTTGGAAGGCATAAGCAAATCCTATGGGAGACCCACTCCCCAATAATGGGATTTATGTTTGTAATATGCTGTACTGCATGGATCTTGTAAGGGGCATTGCAAGTTGCTCCGTCCTAATTTTTGGAAGCTTTTGCTTGGAAGGCATAAGCAAATCCTATGGGAGACCCACTCCCCAATAATGGGACTTATGTTTGTAATATGCTGTACTGCATGGTTCTTGTAAGGGGCATTGCAAGTTGCTCCGTCCTAATTTTTTGAAGCTTTTGCTTTAAAGGCATAAGCAAATCCTATGGGAGACCCACTCCCCAATAATGGGACTTATGTTTGTAATATGCTGTACTGCATGGCTCTTGTAAGGGGCATTGCAAGTTGCTCCGTCCTAATTTTCGGAAGCTTTTGCTTGGAAGGCATAAGCAAATCCTATGGGAGACCCACTCCCCAATAATGGGATTTATGTTTGTAATATGCTGTACTGCATGGCTCTTGTAAGGGGCATTGCAAGTTGCTCCGTCCTAATTTTTGGAAGCTTTTGCTTGGAAGGCATAAGCAAATCCTATGGGAGACCCACTCCACAATAATGGGACTTATGTTTGTAATACGCTGTACTGCATGGCTCTTGTAAGGGGCATTGCAAGTTGCTCTGTCCTAATTTTTGGAAGCTTTTGGTTGGAAAGCATAAGCAAATCCTATTGGAGACCCACTCCCCAATAATGGGACTTATGTTTGTAATATGCTGTACAGCATGGCTCTTGTAAGGGGCATTGCAAGTTGCTCAGTCCTAATTTTTGGCAGCTTTTGCTTGGAAAGCATAAGCAAATACCATGGGACACCCACTCCCCAATAATGGGACTTATGTTTGTAATATGCTGTACTGCATGTGAAGCGCCCCCTGGGCCGTGTGTACACGTGTGTGTGATACCCGGTGCCGGGTCTCTGGGAGTTGTAGTCTCTGTGGCGGTGACCTGGTCCCATGGCTCAGCCTGGTCAAACCAGTGGCAGTCTTTCTTAGGTTTTGAGGTTAATTGTCCGACTGCGCCACCCGTGGATTGCGGTCAGGGAGTACCACCGCTGCGAGGCAGACCGCTGAGGCTGGTCTTGTGTGCGCAGCATAGAATGGGATAACTCCCCTCTGGAGGAGTATAGCCTCAGGGCAGTGAGTGTGGATGATGGGGGTGATGTTACACGAGCGCAGCAGGAATGACTCAGAGTCTTTGCAGTGCAGTTCAGGGTCTTTACTGATGATTGTAAGGTAGACCCTCCCGGGAGTACTGGCTAGCATAAGGGGCCTGGTCAGTCTGTGAGCAAGCAGGAGTTCCCCTGGCCAGGTGGAGTTGTAGGCCTCCCCGTCTGTCTGCACTCTTCCTGGCTACCTTGCTGTAAGCGGGTAGAAGTAGCCCACGTCCCTGAGTGTACCGTGTAGTGCTCACCCATATGGCTGGTGACTTGGGGCCTTCTGTTAGCCTCCGCTCCACGACGGCGGTGCTGGTCCCTTGCTTGTGACTGTGCCTCCCGTCTTCCATGGCCACAGGACCTGAAATCCCCTGCCGGCTGGTTTCTGCTGCTGGATATATAAGTGCTCCCAGCTTCGGACTCCTGTGTCTGGTTCCTATTGTTTTCTGCCAGGGCGAGCTCTGCTCAGCTTCCAGCCCCTGGTCTTTAGCTCCTAGCTCCTACAGAGCTCCTTGCTGTTACTTTCCCTTGCTCTCACTCTGACTCTGACTGTTCTCTGACTCACTCAACCCCGCCCCAGATCCAGTTTATAAGGGCAGAATTCTCCCCTCCCAGGATTGGGGCAGGAGGATGTTGCATGTTTAAGGGATCCTGACCAGGAAACCTCCCACTTGCTCTCCGACGTAATATCTCAATTACTGTGGTGACCAGACCCCTGGGGTGCCACACACGGCTCTTGTAAGGGGCATTGCAGTTCCTCATAATTTTTGGAAAGCCTTCCATTCACTGCTTAGGCCAACAGTGCTAAGGAGACCCAGTTGCTATAAATGGAAAAAAAGGTTTAGTTAACGCTCTCTGACCTCCATGTCATTTCCAAGGGGCATTGGAGTGGCTCGAAATTTTTGGTAGGCATTGCACTCACTGTATGCCCTATAACTGTGCAGCCGAACCGCTCCTTTTGTTACAGAAACATATCCTACAAGACATATCTGGTTGACTGGCCTGATATTGATGTGAATGGTCCCTGTTCCTCCTGCTCTTTCTCCTTTCCCACTACCTCATCCATCATTTATCACCTGAAGCTTTGTTTTAACGGGAGTCATAGAACTTGGATAGTAGCAGCAAAACATCCAGCAATCCTCGGAGGAGGTAGGATATGCGCCAAAACGCTGACCACCTCAGGCCTAGCCGCTACTACATACATGTGCTTGCATTCCAACAAAACAAAGCAGATGCTAACTTCTATCATCCTCATCATGCTCCTCACCTTGGCACTCTCAACTCCCCTGATGGAGAAGCCAGGGCCCACCGGAGGAGTCTGGTTGTCTGGTGGGCTCGGCCAATGCTGCCCTAAAGCAGGCCAGGCTAAGAAAAGTGTGGGAAAGGTTACCAGGACAAATAGGGGTGGCTGGGGACCATTTATGGACACCCGGCCACCCCCTGGAGGCTGGGGAGCAAGCGGGGACATCCCGCCACCGGGCGGCTGGGGACTGAGTATGGATACCAGGTCGCCGACGCAGCCATGGTGTGGTGGCCAGATTCCGCCTCCACATGCCTAAAAGGCCCAATTTAAAGTGCAAGCAAGCAGTATGGTGCTGCAGCCTGGGGGTGGGTGGGTGGCAGGCTGCATACTTGCGCTTGCATTGCAAGGAATGGGAGAGGTACAATTGAACACTGCCCTGGGACAAGGACTTGAACGGGGATAGTTGCAAGTTTGCAACGACAGGTGCAGGGTGGGAGGCATCTTCGCATGTACCATGAACAGGGGTTTGGCATGCATACTCTACAGCGGAATAGGCTATCCTTCCCACTAAATGGGGAGGGCACAGGTAATGTTTTGGTATACGCGCTTAATCTTATGTATAAGGCACACCACGACAAATAGGGGAGGCTGGGGACTGAGTATGGATACCTCGCTGCCGAAGCAGCCATGAGGTAGTGGCCAGCTTCGGCCTCCTCCAAACTAGAAGGCCCCATTTCAAGTGCAAGCTAGCAGTATGGCATTGCAGTCTGGGGGTGGGTGGGTGGCAGGCTGCACACTTACACTTGCATTAAAAGAAAACAAAGCAGATGCTAACTTCTGTCATCATCATTGTGCTCCTTACCTTGGCACTCTCAACTCCCCTGATGGAGAAGCCAGGGCCCACCGGAGGAGTCTGGTTGTCTGGTGGGCTCGTCCAATGCTGACCTAAAGCAGGCCGGGCTAAGAAAAGTGTGTGGGGGGATGTTCCAAGGAGAAATAGGGGCGGCTGGTGACCGTTTATGGACACCCTGCTGCCCCCAGGCGGCTGGGAACCGTGTGTGGACACCCGGCCGCGGGGCGGCTGGGGACCGAGCATGGACACCCGGACGCCGAGCGGCTGGGGACTGAGTATGGATTCCAGGCCGCCAACGCAGCCATGACGTGATGGCCAGATTCCGCCTCCACATGCCTAAAAGGCCCAATTTCAAGTGCAAGCAAGCAAGCAGTATAGTATTGCAGCCTGGGGGTGAGTGAGTGGCAGGCTGCATACTTGCGCTTGTATTGCAATGAATGGGGGAGGTACAATTGAACACTGCCCTGGGACTAGAACTTGCACGGGGATAGTTGCAAGTCTGCATCTTCTGATGCGGCAAGGATCACTTATGATGGGCACACTTTTAGACAGTGACCTGGGTGTCAGAGATGCTTCCAGGGGACTTCCCCATGCTGTTCCCATGTCTTTTCAGCACTTTATGCATGTGTCACACAGCACATGGCCAGATAAGGTTGTAAAATGTTAAAATGACATTTCCCGGTGAATGCATTTGTCACAGTTGAAAGCAATACAAAAGTGCAAAAACGCATAAAAAATGCTACTTGTGAACATAGCCCAAGGTGTGGAGGAGTATTTTTGTTTGTGGTTATTTATTTTACCTTATACACAAGTCTTTACCCTGGAAAAGAAATTCCTTAACATATTTCACAGGAAAAAAGTTTCAGTTTCGTTTTTGAACGTTTTATTGTGAGCCCGTAAAAGTGGCTTAATACCTCTGACCACGTTGTTGACAGCAGTGACCTGGGGGTCAGAAATGCTTCCTGGGGCGATCCCCATGCTGTCCCCATGTCATTTGAGCACTGTCACTATCGTTTTGGGCACTTGTTAGGCTTTTAAAAGACTGCCGGGGGTGCCACCGCAAAAATGCTCGGGTCTCCCATAGACTAACATTGGGCTCGTTGCTCGGGTCGAGCACCCGAGTATCACGGCGAGCTCAGCCCGAGCTTCGAGCACCCGAGCATTTTAATGCTCGATCAACACTACTCCTGATTGTTCAGACACAAATATATCTGTTGAAAATAATCTGGTATACACCAGTAAATTTTAACTGTGGTTTTGCTGTTCCACGGTAAAAAATCTCTATTATCCTGCTTTTGCCATTTTTTGCCGTAAAAAATAAATAATAGTGTCTCCTGATTGTTCAGACACAAATATATCTGTTGAAAATAGTCTGGTGTAGGCCCGAGAAATACAAGTGTGGTTTTGCAGTTCCACGGTTCAAACCTCTGTATTATCCACTTTTGGGCCATTTGTATCTAAAAAAACAATTTGAGTGTGTCGCTCACTGTTCAACCGCAAATATATATATATTTAGAAAAGTCTGGTATACATACACCAGTAAATTATAACTGTGGTTTTGCTGTTCCACGGTAAAAAATCTCTATTATTCAGGTTTTGGTATTTTTTCCGTAAAGAAAAACAGTAATATTTTCTCCCTGATTGTTCAGATTGTTTAAAAGAGTCGGGTGTAGGCCAGAGAAAAAGAACTGTGGTTTTCCTCTTCCACGGTTCTAATCTACTTTTTATTACCCTTTTTCCATTGATAGTGCGAGTGTAAGCTATTTTACTTCCTTTACAATGGGCAAGGTGCGTGGCAAGGGACGTGGAAGTGGACGTTCTGGTGATGGTGCACGCAGAGGAGAGGGCCGTGGCCAAGGTGAAAATGTGCCACAATCAACAGCCACATCTTCTCGCTCCCACTTCTTGACCGAATTACTAGGGAAGCACAGAACAACACCAGTATTGCGAACTGATCAGTGTGAACAGGTTATTAATTGGATAGCAGATAATACTTCCAGTTACCTGGGCACCACCACCTCCGGCCTGTCTTCCACACGGTCGACTCTTAGTAGCCGTGATGTTATGTTCTGCTACCAAAGCTAAGGAAAGAGAGGAGATCTGTCCCTACTATAAGACTCAGCTGAATCCCTACGATGTAACAGGGAACCTGATCCTGCGATCAGACCTGCTAAAGTCCTAATCTAGTCTGTACGGAGACCTATAGATGTGGGGAGGGAATCCCTACAAGTACTAAGGACTGGGAGGAATATGGGACACCTCCTAACAGAAATAGTAGCAGACAGACGAACAAACAAAATAGAAAGAACATAGAGGTCCGTAGACCAAGCAAACTAACAGAGTTAGATACAGAGCACAGGCTAGCTAGAAAGTAGATATACAATGAAGTCCAGCAAAGCCAGAAGGGCGGAGCAGGATTAAATAGGCCAACAAGGTCATGTGACCAGCAAAGGAAAAAAAACCTAACAGCAAGGTTCTAACAGTACCCCCCCTTCTAAGAGGATCCTCCGGATCTCCTAGGACCAGGCTTATCAGGAAATCTCCTGTGAAACGCTCTGATAAGTCTGGACGCGGAAACATCATCTGACCTCACCCAAGAGTTATCCTCGGGTCCGAAACCTTTCCAGGCCACAAGATACTGCAAACTACCTCTATACCGTCTAGAGTCAAGGATGCGAGAAATTTCATATTCCCCGTCCTCCACCACCGGAGGAACAGAGGCAGAGGCGTCACCATCCGACACAACAGCTTTTTTTAACAGAGAGACATGAAAGACCGGATTAATTCTCCAGGAGGTAGGAACCTCCAACCTAACAGCAGATTGGTTGACAACCTGAAGCACCTTAAAGGGCCCTACAAACTTGGGACCCAATTTCTTAGAAGGAATCCTCAACCGCAGATTCCTAGAGGACAACCAAACCATGTCACCAACAGCGAACAAAACCTCCTGTCGTTTCCTATCAAAGTAGTCTTTAGATTTTCTGTTGGCCTCCTGAAGATTACCACGCACATCCGTCCAAACTCTTTCCAAATCACCGGAAAAATTCTCCTCCTCAGGCACGGCAGATCCCAACTTGGAGAACGACCCAAACGACGGATGTCTCCCAGAACAACAAAAAAAGACGAACAACCAGCAGAAGAAGATGTATGATTGTTCAGAGCAAATTCGGCAAGTGGCAGAAACTCAGACCACCCCTCTTGATTGTCTGCCACAAAACAACGCAAGAACTGCTCAACATCCTGGTTTTTCCTTTCTGTCTGGCCATTAGATTCAGGATGATATCCGGACGAAAACGACAAATGAATTCCCAACCTGTCACAAAAGGCACGCCAAAAACGAGCCACGAACTGAGGACCCCTATCAGAAACAATGTCAGTAGGAACGCCACGAAGTCTGACAATTTCCTTGACAAAGGCCTTAGCGAGAGTTTTAGCGCAGGGCAGTTTGACGAAGGGAACCAAGTGACACATCTTGCTAAAACGGTCCACGACCACCCAGATGACAGTAAAACCCTCAGAGGAGGGAAGGTCAGTTATAAAGTCCATAGCCAAATGTGTCCAAGGAGCACTGGGGACCTCCAAAGGACAAAGCAACCCCGCAGCAGGAGTATGTGAGGACTTAGATCTAGCACATATAGTACATTGGCGCACCCACTTAATGACTTCCTTCTGCCATCCAGGCCACCAAAAACTGCGACCCACCAGTCTCTTGGTCTCAGAGATTCCGGGATGACCTGCCAACCGAGATTCGTGACACTCAACAAACAAATCTCTCCTAAAGGTCCCAGGCACAAACAACCTCCCATGAGGAGTGTTAGATGGGGCATTCTCCTGTGCTTTAAGAATCTCATCTTCCAAAACGGAGTCTAAAGCAGCTATCACAACACCTTCTTGTAAAATGTTTTCCTCTTTCTCAGCACCGACTATGGGAGAAAAACTGCGAGACAAGGCATCCGCCTTAACATTCTTAGTACCAGGGATGTAAGTAACGGAGAAATTAAACCGCGAGAAAAACAGTGCCCACCTAGCCTGACGGGCATTCAGGCGCTTGGCAGCATCAAGATATATCAGATTTTTATGATCCGTAAGAACCTGAACGGGAAATTCCGCACCTTCCAAGAAGTGGCGCCAGTGTTCAAATGCGAGTTTAATAGCCAATAATTCCCGATTACCAATATCGTAATTCAATTCAGTCTCCGAAAATTTTTTTGAAAAAAAGGCACAGGGATGTAATCCATCCCCGTTATCCTGAGACAATACTGCGCCAACCCCCACAGAGGAAGCATCAACCTCAACCAAAAACGGCCTAGTAACATCAGGCTGCATAAGGATGGGAGCAGAGGTGAACCTCTCCTTGAGATACACAAAAGCTTCAATGGCCTCAGAAGACCACTGAACCGCATCAGCACCTTTCCTGGTGAGATCAGTCAGAGGTTTGACAATACTAGAAAAATTTTTTATGAATTTTCTGTAGTAATTGGCGAAACCCAAAAACCTCTGTATCGATTTCAAACCAATAGGCCTAGGCCATTCCTGCACAGCCTGAACCTTAACCGGATCCATCTCAAAACCTTTGCTGGAGATAATGTAGCCCAAAAAACTAATTCTCTGTACAGCGAACTCACATTTCTCCAGCTTAGCAAAAAGCGAATTGTCCATTAATAACTGTAATACCTCACGCACGCTCCGCCAATGAGACTCCAGATCTGGCGAATAAATCAAAATGTCATCCAAATACACAACCACATTTTTACCGATCAAAGGTCTAAGGATGTCATTAATCAGATTCTGAAAAAATGCAGGAGCATTAGTAAGACCAAAAGGCATAACCAGATTCTCAAAATGACCCACAGGAGTGTTAAAAGCAGTCTTCCATTCATCACCCTCCTTCATGCGCAACAGATTGTATGCCCCCTTAAGGTCAATTTTAGAGAACCACTTGGCCCCCAATAACTGGTTAAACAGATCAGGAATCAATGGCAGTGGGTAAGGATTGCGTACCGTAATTTTGTTAATCTCACGAAAATCCAGACAAGGACGTAAACCGCCGTCCTTTTTTTTTACAAAAAAAAATCCAACCGCCACAGGAGACTTAGAGGGCCTAATGTGACCGGCGGCCAAACTTGTCTGTATGTATTCCTCCAAAGCCTTCCTCTCAGGAATGGTAAGGTTAAATAAATGACTTTTAGGAAGAGTCGCTCCAGGGACAAATTCAATAGAACAATCATAGTCTCTATGGGGAGGCAAAACCTGCGATTCCTTCTCAGAAAAAACTCTCCAAAAATCCTGAATAGGAACAGGCAATTCTCCCCTATCCAAAGCTGCAATACGCCCGTTACAACACTTGTCATAACATTTATGGCTCCAGGATTTAATTTCACTGGTAGACCAATCCAGTACAGGATTGTGAAATTTTAACCAGGGCAAACCCAATATTACTGGAGAAGGCAAGTTATTCAACACTACCAAATCCAATTTCTCATGGTGAACACCATTAATAGTGAGAGGAAATTCACTGACCTTGAGAGTAATATTCTTCAAAGGGGAGCCATCCACAGAAACCACAGCAATGGGGGATGATAAAGGTTCAGGTTTTAAATTGAGTTTTTCCACGAATCCCCCATCAATTACATTCAGTGTAGACCCGCAATCAACAAACACCCGAAATTCCATTAATTTTTCCTGAGCAATCGTGGAAGCAGCTAAAAATACACCCTTGGAATTTAAACAGGCAATACGGGCGTGACTGACCATTTTTTTTTCTTTCTTCATACGAAGCTCACAGCCTTTAATCAAATGACCAGATTTTCCGCAATAGAAACACAAGCCTTCTGAAAAACGACGGTCTTTTTCTTGAGAGCGAGGTGCCACCGATCCAATCTCCATCGGTTCACCACTGTTAGTACACACATTATCATAACCAGAAACTGACATAGCAGAGGATTTGCTCTCATTAACCCTAGCACGCAGTCTTCTATCCACCCGTATAGCTAATTGCATAGCCTGTTGCAAATCC
Organism: Phyllobates terribilis; assembly: GCF_046119375.1. NCBI lineage: Eukaryota > Metazoa > Chordata > Amphibia > Anura > Dendrobatidae > Phyllobates > Phyllobates terribilis. The sequence continues at coordinate 309,445,913 of NW_027362763.1, read as the reverse complement.
TCAGGTGTAGGATAAGCAATTAGCAGGTCTTTAACCCTTTCACTGAGCCCAGCAAGAAATAGACTTTTCAGAGCAGAATCGTTCCACCCTGTTTGAGTGGACCAACGACGAAAATGAGTACAATATTTTTCGACATTACCTGATCCTTGTTTTAACGTCTCAACTCAGTCTCAGCTGATGCCACACGGTCAGGATCATCATATAATAGTCCTAAAGCAGAAAAAAAACTATCCACTGATCTGAAGCATGTATCACTAGGTTGCAAAGAAAAGGCCCACTCCTGAGGCTCTTTGCGCAAAAGTGACATTATGAACCCTACGCGCTGGGATTCATCCCCAGAGGACTTGGGTCTCAAACGAAAATACAATAAGCAAGCATTTTTAAATGAAAAAAATTCTCGATGTTCACCAAAAAATAAATCCGGCAAACATACCTTAGGCTCCAAGAAATATGCTCCAGGACAGTTACTCACGTGCTGACGGAGCTCGGCCACTTCCAGAGAGAGTCCCTGCAGGTGTTTAGCCAAATCCTGAACCGACACCATGATGGAACAAAAAAAAAAAAAAAAAAATCTTTCCTTAGAGAATTTGCAGGCTGGACTTACTGTTATGTTCTGCTACCAAAGCTAAGGAAAGAGAGGAGATCTGTCCCTACTATAAGACTCAGCTGAATCCCTACGATGTAACAGGGAACCTGATCCTGCGATCAGACCTGCTAAAGTCCTAATCTAGTCTGTACGGAGACCTATAGATGTGGGGAGGGAATCCCTACAAGTACTAAGGACTGGGAGGAATATGGGACACCTCCTAACAGAAATAGTAGCAGACAGACGAACAAACAAAATAGAAAGAACATAGAGGTCCGTAGACCAAGCAAACTAACAGAGTTAGATACAGAGCACAGGCTAGCTAGAAAGTAGATATACAATGAAGTCCAGCAAAGCCAGAAGGGCGGAGCAGGATTAAATAGGCCAACAAGGTCATGTGACCAGCAAAGGAAAAAAAACCTAACAGCAAGGTTCTAACACGTGAGTCTCGACCGCATACTCCTCCTCACCCTGATGCTCCTTCCTCCCACCATGCCGCACTTGGACACTCTGAAGAGCTGTTCACTGGTCCATTTCCAGATTTGTGCCCCTCACCTGCTCCGCTTGAAGTGGTGGAAGAGGAGATCCCATGTAGCGATGAACAAATATTTGAACAGCCACGGCCACAGGAAGTCGACACTGGCAATTTGTCACAAGAGGTGGACGATGACGAGACACAATTGCCAGGAAGTGAGGAGGAGGATCGTGGTGCGCAAGTGGAAGAGGAGGAGGTGGTGGATGATCTAGTAACTGACCCAACGTGGCAGGAGGACATGCAGAGTGAGGCCAGCAGCACACAGGGGGAGTGAGGCAGAGTACCCCAACAGGCAGGAAGAAGCAGTGTGGTGGCCGCAGACAGAAGGCGGGCAACCGTTCCCCGTAACACCAACATGAGGGACGTTGCCAGTACAAGCGGTAGGTCTTCCAGAGTCTGGAATTTTTTTAAAGACTCTGATGATAACCTCAAAAAGGCCATTTGTACCACCTGCCATGCCAGCATCAGCAGGGGTGACAAAACTACCAGCCTGACCACCACCAGCATGATCAGGCACATGGCAGCAAAGCACCCGACTTTATGGGGCGAACCCCAGTGTCACCACTGCTTCTTCCGCTGTCGTGCATGCAATAGAACCCCCTGTTGTGTGTGCAAGGCAATCCCCTGTCCATACTGCATGCAAAGATGCCCCCTCCTCTCAGTCTTCACTTGTTATGGCAGTTTCTCAAGAAACAGCATCAACGTCCATGTCCCACCACAGCGTTCAATTGTCCATATCCCAGACCTTTGAACGAAAGCGGAAATTTGCAACTAACGCCCCACAGGCCACAGTCCTAAATTCGCACATTTCACGACTGCTTGTGTTGGAAATGCTGCCTTTTAGGCTGGTGGAGACGGAATCCTTCCGCAACCTTATGGCGGTGGCCGTCCCTCGGTACTCGGTCCCCAGCCGACACTATTTTGCCTGGTGTGCCATCCCCGCACTACACAAGCACGTGTCCCAAAACATCTGCCGTGCCCTCAACAACGCAGTTACTGGGAGAGTCCACCTGACAACGGACACGTGGACAAGTGCTTGTGGCCAGGGATGGTACATCTCCCTGACGGCACACTGGGTAAACATAGAGGAAGCCGGGACCCAGTCGGACCTTGGGACGGAACACATCCTCTCCACACCGAGGATTGCGGGCCCTATGCCAGTCAGAGTTGCCCCCACAGTGTACAGCTCCTGCGCATCCTCCTCCTCCTCATCATGTTCAGCCTCCATCTCAGATATCACCACATCAGTTACAAGCTGGAAGCACTGCAGTACTGCCTCCGCCAAGCGGCAACAGGTTGTGCTGAAACTCCTAAGCTTAGGCGACAAACCTCACACTGCTCGTCAGTTGTGGACAGTTGTGAAAGAGCAGGCAGATCTGTGGCTGAGACCGCTGAACCTACATCCCGGCATGGTCGTGTGTGACAATGGCCGTAACCTGGTGGCGGCTCTGAGGCGAGGTGAGATCACACACGTACCATGCCTGGCTCATGTGCTTAACCTCATGGTTCAGCTGTTTCTTAAATCGTACCTGAGTTGCCAGATCTGCTCGTCAAAGTACGCCGCCTGTCAGCTCATTTTCGCAAGTCGGCTACAGCTTCCGCCGCCCTTGCTGTGTTGCAGCAGCGTTTGCAGCTTCCGTCACACCGACTGGTGTGTGATGTCCCCACACGTTGGAACTCTACCCTCCACATGTTGCAAAGGATTTGTGAGCAGAAGAGAGCAGTTGTGGAGTACCAGCTGCAACAAGGCCGTCTATATTCAGGACAGACTCCACACATAAATACAAAGAAATAGTCGGCACTCCGTAGTCCTCGTTAGTAGTAGTGGTGCACGTGGAGAGATTACAAATAAATTGAAGAAAATCCTGGCACTCACGTGTATTCGATCAGTTCATTTATTCCACATGTAGAAAAACTACAACAAGACGTTTCAGCCCCTCACAGGCTTTTTTCAATTGTGGATAACAGAAAAACTTTCACAATATATAAAGGAATTCAAAGGAAATGACATCATAAAAAGTTTTTACAAAAAAAATTCTAAGGAATATATAAAAACCACAACAAAATATGACACAAAATACAACATATACGAAATAATAATAAAGTATCATAAAAAACAAGTAATATCTCCATACTGATACAAAAACAAAAATCAAGATGTCCCATTTTAAATGGTCCAGTCAACCTAAACAAAATATATAAGTGAACAATTCACAAATTACTATAGATGGTATAATTTTATAGAATATTTTTATACATCACTAATTATAGTTGATATATAAAAAACGGTCTTTCCATTTTTTATATTTTTTATATTATTATTTTTATTAATTTTCTAATTTTTATTATTAATTTTATAATGCTCACTCTATATAATTGGTAGCCCCAACATATTAACTCCAATCATTAAAATACTACCAATATTTAAATCATATCATATATAATATAACAAAAGAATTTCTTAACTGAAGAATTTTAGTTTTTTATTATTATTATTATTATTATTATTATTCATCTTATGATGTTCTCTGGATTGAAAGGAGACTAATCTCCAATATATATACTGAATAACGAAATCTTTCTATATAGAATCGAATCACAATTATGGCATCACAAATTATATTAATAATCATCCAACTACTGATCCTATTAAAAGGATAAATAAGTTCCAGGTGATGGAAAGTCTCAAAAACATATAATCACATGTCTCAAATAAAATACTACATTGCTACAGGATATAGCCGTATCAACAGATCCCCTCTTCACAGTATCAATAATCAAGTAATATCATGCATAATCAAATTATGATAGTTCCATAAAGAATTTTTTACAAATATATACCCCTAGTTATAAAGGTTTTTTTATTATTATTTTCTATTTATTTATCCTATGATGTTCTCAAAATTCAATATATGAAAAGACTGATTTTGTGAAATATCACCAATAATAAATCCTATAATAGAGATAAATTAGTTCAAAATAACAAATAATAAAAAATAATAAAAAATAATAAAAAAGTCTCAGAAACACATAACTTCATACCCCAAATTATATGTAACACTACTGCAGAATATAGCCATATCCGCAGGTTATTTTTTTCATTGACCTCCTCCATTATTGTAATATCCAGAAAAAAATGTTCATTGATTTTGAATGGTCTAAAGAGGAGGAAAAAAGTAGAGATTTTAGAACATTTGACTTACATTATAGTCCCTATTCAGACCATTAGGAAATAAACTATTAAGTGTAAAAATCCAATACGCCTCTCTCTTCAAAAGAAGTTTTTTGAGGCTTCCCCCTCTTCTAGGTGTATGGACTTCCTCAATTACTTGGCATTTTAATTGTGCCACAGAATGATTTTTTTCTTTGAAATGTAATGGCAACGGGAGTGTGACATCGCAGCATCTGATTGTAGATTTATGCTTGTTAATGCGTACACCGGCAGCCTGTGTAGTCTCACCTATATAAATATTATATTAAATCTCCTCCCAGTATGGGGATGGCAGAAATATTCTCCTCTAATGACATTATTACATTGTGCACATCCCAAACAGGGATGCGTGCCTCTATTTTTTGTACTGAGAAATGTCTCTCTGGGGATCAATAAATCACTGCCTGATCCAGAACATGTTTGGGGTAACCACGGCGTTGAAAATTATACCTCATTTCTTTCATACGTTGTTCATAAATTATAGGATCTGTAACAATCCTTTTAACTCTTAAAAGTTGTGATTTTGGAATCGCTTGTTTCATAGAATACGGGTGGACACTTTTAAAATGTAAAAAACTATTTCTATCTGTGTTTTCTTTATATAGATCAATATCTACACGTCCAGTGCCAGTCTTAATAATCATTGTATCAAGAAAATTCAATTGGTTGAATATTTGATTAAGGTGGACCCCATTACCCCTGTGATCTATGTGTTGCCTAAGGTCCATAAGACTTTAATTGACCCCCTCGGGAGACCAATATTTGCCTCATCAGAATCTGTGTTGAGCCCTTTGTCGATTGTTTTAGAACGAATTTTGACTCCTTTTACTAAAAGAAGTAAATCTGTTTTACTTGATACAGGCGACTTTTTGCAAAAGATTAAAAATATTGACGATATCTCTGAAAATGACATTATTGCCACTATTGATGTGGTTAGTTTATACACTGCCATTGAACACCAGAAGGGGTTAAATGCAGTTAATTGGACATTGGAAGAATTTCAAGTCCCTGAAACACGGCGAGAGTTTATAATTGATTTACTTGAAATTGTTCTATATGAGAATTACTTTTTATTTCAAGATGTTTTTTATAAACAGAAAAGGGGATCGGCGATGGGTGCTAATGTGGCCCCCCCATATGCAAATCTATATATGACATTCTTTGAAGAAAAATTCGTTTACTGTCATGAATTATTTAAAACCCATGCTAAAATTTGGTTAAGATTTATTGATGATATTTTTTGCATATGGGAGGGGCCACATGAAACACTCATAGAGTTTCAGAACTATTTAAATGGTATATGGCCAGAACTAAAATTCACTTTATCATACGATGGTCAACGCATGAATTTTCTTGATACAATGATTATTAAGACTGGCACTGGACGTGTAGATATAGATCTATATAAAAAACCACAGATAGAAATAGTTTTTTACATTTTAAAAGTGCCCACCCGTATTCTATGAAACAAGCGATTCCAAAATCACAACTTTTAAGAGTTAAAAGGATTGTTACAGATCCTATAATTTATGAACAACGTATGAAAGAAATGAGGTATAATTTTCAACGCCATGGTTACTCCAAACATGTTCTGGATCAGGCAGAGAGAGACATGAAATTGGACAGGGTTAAGAGAGATGATAATATGTCGCAGATATCTTTTGTTAGACAATATCACCCGATTAATGTTAAAGTTGATAAAATCATTAAAAAACATTGGCATATTTTGAAGGAAGCTTTTCCAAATATAAATGAGTTTCAAATGCTTCCCAGAATTTGTAACAAAAAGGTTCCCAACATCAGGGATAAATTAGTACGTGCTGATGTAGGCAGTGATTTATTGATCCCCAGACAGATATTCCTCAGTACAAAAAATAGAGGCACGCATCCCTGTTTGGGATGTGCACAATGTAATAATGTCATTAGAGGAGAATATTTCTGCCATCCCCATACTGGGAGGAGATTTAATATAAAAGGTTTTTTTACTTGTAATCCCACCAATGTTGTTTATTTAATTAAGTGCCCCTGTGGTTCTATTTATATAGGTGAGACTACACAGGCTGTCGGTGTACGCATTAACAAGCATAAATCTACAATCAGATGCTGCGATGTCACACTCCCGTTGCCATTACATTTCAAAGAAAAAAATCATTCTGTGGCACAATTAAAATGCCAAGTAATTGAGGAAGTCCATACACCTAGAAGAGGGTGAAGCCTCAAAAAAGTTCTTTTGAAGAGAGAGGCGTATTGGATTTTTACACTTAATAGTTTATTTCCTAATGGTCTGAATAGGGACTATAATGTAAGTCAAATGTTCTAAAATCTCTACTTTTTTCCTCCTCTTTAGACCATTCAAAATCAATGAACATTTTTTTCTGGATATTACAATAATGGAGGAGGTCAATGAAAAAAATAACCTGCGGATATGGCTATATTCTGCAGTAGTGTTACATATAATTTGGGGTATGAAGTTATGTGTTTCTGAGACTTTTTTATTATTTTTTATTATTTTTTATTATTTGTTATTTTGAACTAATTTATCTCTATTATAGGATTTATTATTGGTGATATTTCACAAAATCAGTCTTTTCATATATTGAATTTTGAGAACATCATAGGATAAATAAATAGAAAATAATAATAAAAAAACCTTTATAACTAGGGGTATATATTTGTAAAAAATTCTTTATGGAACTATCATAATTTGATTATGCATGATATTACTTGATTATTGATACTGTGAAGAGGGGATCTGTTGATACGGCTATATCCTGTAGCAATGTAGTATATTATTTGAGACATGTGATTATATGTTTTTGAGACTTTCCATCACCTGGAACTTATTTATCCTTTTAATAGGATCAGTAGTTGGATGATTATTAATATGATTTGTGATGCCGTAATTGTGATTCGATTCTATATAGAAAGATTTCATTATTCAGTATATATATTGGAGATTAGTCTCCTTTCAATCCAGAGAAAATCATAAGATGAATAATAATAATAATAATAATAATAATAATAATAATAAAAAACTAAAATTCTTCAGTTAAGAAATTCTTTTGTTATATTATATATGATATGATTTAAATATTGGTAGTATTTTAATGATTGGAGTTAATATGTTGGGGCTACCAATTATATAGAGTGAGCATTATAAAATTAATAATAAAAATTAGAAAATTAATAAAAATAATAATATAAAAAATATAAAAAATGGAAAGACAGTTTTTTATATATAAACTATAATTAGTGATGTATAAAAATATTCTATAAAATTATACCATCTATAGTAATTTGTGGATTGTTCACTTATATATTTTGTTTAGGTTGACTGGACCATTTAAAATGGGACATCTTGATTGTAGCGTCGGCGTCCCTGCCCTCTGCTAGGCAGGGACGCTGTTCCCCTCACCTCTCTGCTCCGAGCCCGGCGTCCTCCTCCCGCTCTGCTGGCAGCGCGCGCTCCTTCCCGGCCACTGTGCTTAGGGCGCGCGCGCGCGCGCTTCCTCCCTCTTAAAGGGGCCGCGCGCACCGTCCTAAGGAGTCCCCGGCCAATGGCCGGAGGACTTCACCATATATAAGGCAGACCCGTTACAGTTTGCTCGGGCCATGGAACCCGGTGGCACCCAAGCTCCCTCGCTCTCGGACCTCTGTCATGAACTGTCCCGTCAGAGGTCCCAACAGGAGTCCATCCTGGGTCACCTGCGGAATGTCAATTCTCGCCTGGACACTCTAACTGCTCCACCAGCAACCACCGCCAGTGCCCTGACTCGCAACCCGGCAGCTCCGCTGCCCACCAATACCATGGTATCCTACCCCGGACCCCGGCTTTCTGCATCTCCTCGCTTCGGAGGCGACTCCGCCCAGGCTCGGAGCTTCATAAATCAGTGCACCCTGCACTTTGAACTCCTGTCCTACCAGTTTAACTCCGACCGGGCCAAAAATGCCTTCATCATGTCCCATCTCACCGGGGAGGCCCTGGCCTGGCTAAATCCTCTATGGGAGAGAGGAGACCCCCTGGTGTCCGACTTGCCTGCCTTTCTCATGGCTTTCCGGAAAATCTTCGACGAACCCGGACGGAAGACCTCATCCGCATCATCTCTGCTACGCCTCCGTCAGGGAAGTCTCACCGTGGGCCAATATGCCATACGGTTCCGTACCCTTGCCTCAGAGCTGGCCTGGGATAACGACGCTCTGGTATCCGTCTTCTGGGAGGGTCTGTCCGGCCGTATTAAAGATGAACTTGCCGGTCGGGACATTCCTACCACTCTCGATGACCTAATAACTCTTGCCACCCGGATTGATCTACGGTTCCACGAGCGTGCCAAAGAGGTCACCCGTGAGAGGAGGTTTCCACATCTAGCTCCTACTTTTCAGAAATCCGTCTCTTCCCAGGTACACTCTTCTGAGCCTATGCAGGTCGACCAGACCAAGATGGTCAAAACCCGTCAGGACTTACGCCGTGCCGAAGGGAGCTGCTTCTACTGTGGCAGTAAGGAGCACCGGATCCGTATCTGTCCGGAGAGGTCGGGAAACGCCTGTGTCTAGGTTTGCTCAGAGAGGTCAACCTAGACAAGAATAAATCCTCTCCATCTCTGCTACTGTCAGTCTCTATTATCTGCGGGGAGAATCGTTATTTCGAACTAGCCCAACTTGACTCTGGAGCGGCCGGGAATCTTATCTCACAGTCCCTGGTAGAAAAATACCGCATTCCCACCAAACCTCTGGCTGTACCATTATCTGTCGCTGCTGTGGATGGGGGCCTCTTACCACATCCCATCCAACTCATCACCGAATCCGTAACTCTGCAGGTGGGAATGCTGCATTCTGAGAGCATCTCTTTTCATGTTCTGCCTGGACTCTCTCACGCCCTCTTACTAGGTCTACCTTGGCTCCAGAGACATGCACCCGTGCTTGACTGGCAGACCGGAGAAGTCCTTCGCTGGGGACAGGACTGTCATAAGACTTGTTTGGTTCCTGTTCATCCCGTCCGTCCTTCTCCTACCCCAACTAATCTACCTGGACTTCCGATTCCCTATTGGTCATTTGCTGATGTCTTTAATAAAAAAGAGGCAGAGACATTACCCCCTCATAGACCATACGACTGTCCTATCGACCTGTTACCCGGTACTACTCCTCCCCGTGGGCGTATTTACCCATTGTCCGCTGCTGAGACCCGGTCGATGTCCGAATATATTGAGGAGAATTTGGCCAGGGGATTCATCCGGAAATCTACCTCCCCGGCGGGAGCAGGCTTCTTCTTCGTAAAAAAGAAGGACGGCTCTCTCCGTCCCTGTATAGACTATAGAGGCCTTAACCAGATCACGGTGAAGAATAAGTATCCCCTTCCGCTCATTCCAGAATTATTTGATCGCCTGAGGGGGGCTAGAATCTTCACCAAACTGGACCTCTGTGGGGCGTACAACCTGGTCCGTATCCGTCAAGGGGATGAATGGAAGACTGCATTCAACACCCGGGACGGCCATTATGAATATCTGGTAATGCCCTTTGGTCTCTGTAACGCTCCTGCCGTCTTTCAAGAGTTGGTCAATGACATCTTCCGGGACCTTCTCTACTCCTGCGTTGTGGTGTACCTGGACGACATCTTGGTCTTCTCTCCGGATCTCCAGACTCACCGGAGGGACGTTCGTCAGGTCCTGCTCAGGCAGAACCACCTCTTCGCTAAATATGAGAAGTGCCTCTTTGAGCAGACCTCGCTTCCGTTTTTGGGCTACATTATTTCTCAGACCGGCCTACGAATGGATCCAGAGAAACTGTCTGCCATCGAGAAATGGCCCCGACCGGAGGGGTTGAAGGCCATTCAGCGGTTCCTGGGTTTCGCCAACTACTACCGCCTCTTCATACCGCACTTCTCTTCCCGGACTGCCCCAATTTCCGCGCTCACCCGTAAGAGTACTAATCCCAAAGAGTGGCCGCCCGAAGCTGAGGAGGCCTTTCTTTCCTTAAAACAGGCCTTCTCTTCCGCCCCGGTGCTGCATCGTCCGGACGGCAACAAGCAGTTCTTTCTGGAGGTTGACGCCTCCTCCTCTGGAGCCGGAGCTGTACTTACTCAAAAATCTTCTTCCGGGAGGATGGTAACTTGCGGCTTCTTCTCCAAACTCTTCTCCTCTTCTGAGCGCAATTATTCCATAGGAGACCGAGAGTTATTGGCCATCAAGCTGGCATTGGAGGAGTGGCGTTACCTACTCGAGGGGGCTCTTCATCCGGTAATAATTTACACTGACCACAAGAACTTGGCTTATCTCCAGCATGCCCAGAGACTTAATCCGCGCCAAGCCCGGTGGTCCTTGTTTTTTGCTCGCTTTGATTTTGTTCTACATTTTCGCCCGGCTGACAAGAACATCAAAGCAGACGCCTTGTCCCGATCCTTTCTGGTATCTGATCTCGAGGAAGAACCTAAACATATCATCGATCCCGCCAGAGTAATGCAGGTGGCTCCCGTGAGTCTAAATCGTCTCCCTCCCGGTAAGACGTTCGTATCGGTACCTGATCGGGAGAAGATCCTACACTGGGGTCATTCGTCTAAACTAGCTGGCCACGCCGGTCAGAAAAAGACCCTACAGCTTATTTCCCGGCACTACTGGTGGCCTAACCTGCGCAAGGATGTAATAGACTTTGTTTCTGCCTGTGTGTCCTGTGCCCGCAACAAAGTTCCGAGACACCTGCCAGCCGGTCGCCTTCTTCCTCTGCCAGTACCTGCTGCCCCCTGGCAGCATATAGCGATGGACTTCATAACTGATCTTCCCGTCTCTGCCGGTTGTACGGTCATTTGGGTGGTCGCTGACCGCTTTTCCAAGATGACTCACTTCATTCCCCTGCCAGGCCTCCCGTCTGCACCCGAGCTGGCTAAAGACTTTATCCGCCACATCTTCCGTCTTCATGGCCTGCCCCGTCACATCGTGTCAGATCGTGGGGTACAGTTCACTTCTCGATTCTGGAGAGCCACTTGTAAATTGCTAGACGTTACCCTGGACTTCTCCTCCGCTTACCATCCACAGTCTAATGGTCAAGTGGAGCGGATCAATCAGATCCTGACCTGTTACCTCCGGCACTTCGTTAATGCCCACCATTCTGACTGGGTGGATCTCCTGCCATGGGCCGAATTCTCGTACAACAATCACGAGAGCGAATCTTCCTCCAAATCCCCGTTTTTTGTAGTCTTCGGTCAGCATCCTCGGATCCCGTTTCCCGTCTCCACCTCGGTGGACAATCCAGCTGCGGAATCTCTTGTTAACAAATTTTCCTCCACATGGGAAAGTACCCGGTCCGCAATCCTTCTGTCATCCGAGCGTATGAAAAGACACGCCGACAAAAAACGTCTGGATCCTCCTCAATTCCGTCCAGGGGATAAGGTCTGGCATTCGTCCAAGTATGTCCGGCTCAAGATTCCTTCCTATAAGTTAGGGCCTCGGTTCATCGGTCCTCTGGAGGTCATCAGTCAGATCAACCCGGTGGCCTATAAATTGAAACTCCCGGCCAACTTACGGATCCCTAACTCCTTCCATGTATCTCTCCTCAAACCTGTGGTACTTAACTCTTTTTCCAAGTCTACAGGTACGCCTCCTGCTCCGGTTTCTGCTGAGGACGAGTTTGAGGTAGAGAACATTCTTGCCACCAAAAGGGTAAGAGGAAAGACCTTTTTTCTAGTAGATTGGAAGGGGTTTGGTCCTGAGGAGAGAACGTGGGAGCCCCGGGAGAACATCCATGCCCCTCTCATTCTAGCTAAATTTCTGTCTGGCCTAAAAAAGGGGGGGCCTAAGGGGGGGGGTACTGTAGCGTCGGCGTCCCTGCCCTCTGCTAGGCAGGGACGCTGTTCCCCTCACCTCTCTGCTCCGAGCCCGGCGTCCTCCTCCCGCTCTGCTGGCAGCGCGCGCTCCTTCCCGGCCACTGTGCTTAGGGCGCGAGCGCGCGCGCTTCCTCCCTCTTAAAGGGGCCGCGCGCGCCGTCCTAAGGAGTCCCCGGCCAATGGCCGGAGGACTTCACCATATATAAGGCACCTCCTCCAAAATGGAGGTGCCCGAGCAATGTTGTTGCACTGTTCACTACTCTGCTTCAGCCCTCAGGTCCCGTTGCCAGTTACCTGCCTGATTCCTGCCAGAGTCCTGCCAGTTTCCTGTCTGTTTCCTGCCTGATATTCCTGCTACCTGCCTGCTAGCCTGAGGTCCGACGGTCTGCCTTACTACTCCTGTCAGACTGTCTAAGGACCAGCTTGCCCGCTCACCTGGGAGCGCACATCAACTACCTGTCTGCTTGCCTGAGGTCCGACGGTCTGCCTTCCTACTCCTGTCAGTCTGTCTATGGACCAGCTTGCCCGCTCACCTGGGAGCGCACATCTGCTACCTGCCTGCTAGCCTACCTGGAGGCTCTGCCGTCACGTGCTGTGACCACCTGCCTGTCCAGTGACTCCTGCCCGCTCACCTGGGAGCGCTCATCTGCTACCTGTCTGCTAGCCTACCTGGAGGCTCTGCCGTCACGTGCTGTGACCACCCGCCTGTCCAGAGACTTCTGCCCGCTCACCTGGGAGCGCTCATCTGCAGCCTGTCTGTTGGTCTTCCTGGAGGCTCCGCCGTCACATGCTGTGACCACCCGCTTATCCAGAGACTCTCGCCTGCTCACCTGGGAGCTCACGTCTACCATCAGCCGCCACAGGTCGTACCAACCCTTTACCCAGAGACTGCCCCGGTCACTTGCGTGACCTCCTGCCCGCTCATTCAGAGACTGCCCCGGTCACTTGCCGTGACTTCCTGCCCGTTCATCCAGAGACTGCCCCGGTCACTTGCCGTGACCTCCTGCCCGTTCATCCAGAGACTGCCCCGGTCACTTGCCGTGACCTCCTGCCCGTTCATCCAGAGACTGCCCCGGTCACTTGCTGTGACCTCCTGTCCATTCATTCAGAGACTGTCCCAGTCACCTGCTGTGACTGCCTGCCCGTCTACCCTGGTCGCCACCCGCTCCCTTACAAGGACCGCCCCCTTGTATAGTAGCTCAGAGGTTCCGCCTCCCAGACCCGTTACATTGATTTTTGTTTTTGTATCAGTATGGAGATATTACTTGTTTTTTATGATACTTTATTATTATTTCGTATATGTTGTATTTTGTGTCATATTTTGTAGTGGTTTTTATATATTCCTTAAAAAATTTTTTGTAAAAACTTTTTATGATGTCATTTCCTTTGAATTCCTTTATATATTGTGAAAGTTTTTCTGTTATCCACAATTGAAAAAAGCCTGTGAGGGACTGAAACGTCTTGTTGTAGTTTTTCTACATGTGGAATAAATGAACTGATAGACTCCACACATAAGACCTCAGGAGTGGACCTGGATGTCTGACATCTGTACCATCTTGACAAACTTTGAGGAGTCCACCCAGATGGTGAGTGGCGATGATGCCATCATTAGCATCAGCATTCCACTTGTCTGTCTTTTTCAACGCTCTCTGCAGAGAATTAAAGAGGAGGCATTGCAGCCAGAGTATGATGAGATGGATCAAGAAGCCGTAGAGGTCGATTACACACAGCCCAGCCTCATCTCATCCCAACGTGCATTAGGGGACAATGAGGGAGAGGAGGAGGAGGAGGATGAAGAAGAACAGGAGCTTGCGTCATGCGCTGTAGACGGTAGTATCTGTACAACTGTCATACCGTCGGTTCAGCGTGGGTGGACTGAGGACAGGGGGGATGAGGAGGAGGAGAGCATGGCCAGTCGTCATCTTGGTGAGGACACGGAAGTCTTGCCCGTTCCCATTCTGGCACGCATGGCTAACTTTATGCTAAACTGCCTTAACCGAGACCCTCTCGTTGTCAAAATGTTGGGTGACAGTCATTACTGGTTGGTGACACTTTTAGACCCCCGCTACAAGGAGAACTTTCACTCTCTTATTACTGAGGTGGAAAGGTCTACAAAAATGGGGCAGTACCAGAAGGCCCTTGCTGCAGAACTGTTAAAAAAGTTCCCATCTGAACACGCTAGCGGCAGAGGTCACAGTTCGTTGACCAACCAAGGCGTACAAGCGAGAGAGAGGCAACTCCAATTCAGCAGAGGCAGGGAAACACTGTCAACGTTCTGGGACAGATTTCTGACACCCGCCCAGCTTACAGGCCCTGAGGCGCGGGGTACTCTCACAAGGAGTGGAAAGTTTAAAAAGATGGTGAGGGAGTACCTTGCCGACCGTACCAGCATCCTCTGTGATTCCTCTGTGCCTTTTAATTATTGGGTATCCAAGCTAGACACTTGGAATAAACTCGCTCTGTACGCCTTGGAGGTCCTGGCCTGCCCTGCCGCTAGCGTGTTATCGGAGCGTGTTTTTAGTGCCGCTGGGGGAATTACAGTTATATGAAAAAGTTTAGGCACCCTTATTAATCTTAAGCTTAATGTTTTATAAAAATTTGTGTTTTTGCAACAGCTATTTCAGTTTGATATATGTAATAACTGTTGGACACACTAATGATTCTGCCTTGAAATGAGGTTTATTGTACTAACAGAAAATATGCAATCTACATTCAAACAAAATTTGACAGGTGCATAAGTATGGGCACTAGAGATGAGCGGTGTTCGACTAGAACTGTTCGCCAATCTCAAATTCGAGCTGTTTTGGGCGGTGTTCGAGTTGTTCGACGAACCCGAACGATTTGCAAAAAATTCGGCTGTTCGAGGTTATGTTCGATAACTGTTCGTGCACCGAAAGCGTGTCCTGCATGTCTGGCGCTATTTAGAGCACCAATCATGCAGGGATTGTCTGCCACTCACTGTAATGCCACAGCCATGGTGGTTGTGGCATTACAGTGATTGCCCAAATCGATGGGAACAGTGCCAACAGTGAAACATGAAAAGCCGGCAATTCAGCAGCGGCATACACCTGTACCCGACAATTTAGAACCGAAAGAATAGAGCTTCACACATAGATTAGATAGATATAAACATGTCAGCCACATATATACGAAGTACAGTGAAAGTGCTGCTTACTGTACTTGTCATTTAGCGTAAAGGATTTATCAAAAAAAATAATAGTGTTTTCATGCACCGTCTCTTTAAAAAAGCCGGCCGGCAATTCAGCAGCGGTACCCGACAATTTATAACAGACAGAATAGAGCTTCACACATAGATTAGATAGATAGAAACATGTCAGCCACATATATACGAAGTACAGTGACAGTGTTGCTTACTGTACTTGTCATTTAGCGTAAAGGATTTATCAAAAAAAATAATAGTGTTTTCATGCACCGTCTCTTTAAAAAAGCCGTCCGGCAATTCAGCAGCGGTACCCGACAATTTATAACAGACAGAATAGAGCTTCACACATAGATTAGATAGATAGAAACATGTCAGTCACATATATATGAAGTACAGTGATAGTGTTGGTTACTGTACTTGTCATTTAGTATTAAAATAAAGGATTTATTATTAAAAAAATTGGCGTGGGGTTCCCCTTAATTTTAGGCTCTAGCGGAGGTTAAGCAGACGGCTGGGGCAGATGTTTGAAGCCTGGGAAGGGGGTAATACCCACGGAGTTTCCCAGGCTACTAATATCAGCCCCCAGCTGAATACATAGCCTTTACTAGCTATTAAAATGGGGGACCCCCCAAAAAAAATGACGTGGGGTCCCCCCTAATTTAATAGCTAGCAAAGGCTAGGCAGACAGCTGGGGGCTGATATTAATAGCCCAGGAAGGGAGCCATGAATATTGGCCCCCTCCCAGGCTAGAAACACCAGCCGTCAGCCGCCCCAGAAATGGCGCATTCATAGGATGCGCCAATTCTGGCACTTAGCCTCGCTCTTCCACGCTGCCCTGGTGCGGTGGCAGGGGGTAATAGGGTTGGGGTTGATGTCAGCTTATAATGCCAGCTGACATCAAGCCCAGGTTAGTAATGGAGAGGCGTCTATAAGACACCCCCATTACTAACCCCATAGTCAAAGTTAAAAAAAACACAAACACCCAGAATAAAGTCCTTTAATTGAAATAAAGACACAATCCTTTATTGTTCTAAATTAAACCATACTTACCGTCACGCCCATTCCAGCTGAAGCCAACGATCTCCTGCAATAAAAGAAAAATAATAAAGCAACCTCATCCTTACCTTTCCATGGTTCCCACGACAGCTTCAGCTCTGCTACATCGAGATGACAGGCTGGACCGCAGCAGAACGCTGCCATCCAGCCTCTCATCCCGCAGACACTGAGAAGCGCAGGCTTGCTTGCGCTGCTCAGCGTCTCTCTGTGACGACATCCAGATGAGCCGAGTTCATGTCCAATGAACTCGGCTCACCTCATGCACGTCACTGACAGCGTGGGAAAATTCTCACGCTGAAGCGGTGAGTGCAGGAGAATTCTCCCACGCTGTCAGTGACGTGCATAAGGTGAGCTCATGTCCAATGAACTCAGCTCACCTCCTGCACGTCACTGACAGCGTGGGAGAATTCTCCTGCACTCAGCGCTTCAGCGTGAGAATTCTCCCACGCTGAAGCGCTGAGTGCAGGAGAATTTTCCCACGCTGTCAGTGACGTGCATAAGGTGAGCTCATGTCCAATGAACTCAGCTCACCTCCTGCACGTCACTGACAGCGTGGGAGAATTCTCCTGCACTCAGCGCTTCAGTGTGAGAATTCTCCCACGCTGAAGCGCTGAGTGCAGGAGAATTTTCCCACGCTGTCAGTGACGTGCATGAGGTGAGCCGAGTTCATTGGACATTAACTCGGCTCATCTGGATGCCCTCACAGAGAGACACTGTGGAGCGCAAGCAAGCCTGCGCTTCTCAGTGTCTGCGGGATGACAGGCTGGATGGCAGCGTTCTGCTGCGGTCCAGCCTGTCATCTCGATGTAGCAGAGCTGAAGCTGTCATGGGAACCATGGAAAGGTAAGGATGATGTTGCTTTATTATTTTTCTTTTATTTCAGGAGATCGTTGGCTTCAGCTGGAATGGGCGTGATGGTAAGTATGGTTTAATTTAGAACAATAAAGAATTGTGTGTTTATTTCAATTAAAGGACTTTTTTCTGGGTGTTGTGTTTTTTTTAAATACTTTACTAGAAATTCATGGTGGTCATGTCTAATATTGGCGTGACCCCATGAATTTCGGGCTTAGGGCCAGCTGATAATGCCAAGCTGGCCCTAACCCCTTTATTACCCAGTGAGCCACCGCATCAGGGCCCTGGATGAGTTGGGTACAGCGCCAGAAGATGGCGCTTCTATGAACGCGCCATTTTCCGGGGTGGCTGCGGACTGCAATTTGCAGCGGGGGTGGCCCAGAAAGCTTGGGCCTCCCTGCGCTGCGGATTCCAGCCCCCAGCTGCCTAGTTGTACCTGGCTGGACACAAAAACAGGGCGAAGCCCCACGTCAATTTTCTTTAAATTATTTCATGAAATAATTAAGAAAAAAAGGGCTTCCCTATATTGTTGTGTCCGGCCAGGTACAAATAGGCAGCTGGTGGTTGGGGGCAGCCCGTTCCTGCCTGCTGTACCTGGCTGGACACAAATATAGTGCGAAGCCCCACGTCAATTTTTTTTAAATTATTTCATGAATTTCCTGAAATAATTTAAAAAAATTGAAGTGGGGCTTCGCACTATATTTGTGTCCAGCCAGGTACAGCAGGCAGGAACGGGCTGCCCCCATCCACCAGCTGCCTATTTGTACCTGGCCGGACACAACAATATAGGGAAGCCCTTTTTTTCTTAATTATTTCATGAATTTCATGAAATAATTAAAAAAAATTGAAGTGGGGCTTCGCACTATATTTGTGTCCAGCCAGGTACAGCAGGCAGGAACGGGCTGCCCCCAACCACCAGCTGCATATTTGTACCTGGCCGGACACAGCAATATAGGGAAGGCCTTTATTTCTTAATTATTTCATGAATTTCATGAAATAATTAAAAAAAAAGTACGTGGGGCTTCGCCCTATTTTTGTGTCCAGCCAGGTACAACTAGGCAGCTGGGGGCTGGAATCTGCAGCGCAGGGAGGCCCAAGCTTTCTGGGCCCCCCCCCCGCTACAAATTGCAGTCCGCAGCCACCCCGGAAAAAGGCGCGTTCATAGAAGCGCCATCTTCTGGCGCTGTACCCAACTCATCCAGGGCCCTGGTGCGGTGGCTCACTGGGTAATAAAGGGGTTAGGGCCAGCTTGGTATTATCAGCTGGCCCCAAGCCCAAAATTCATGGGGTCACGCCAGTATTAGACATGACCGCCATGAATTTCTAGTAAAGTATTTAAAAAAAACACAACACCCAGAATAAAGTCCTTTAATTGAAATAAAGACACAATTCTTTATTGTTCTAAATTAAACCATACTTACCATCACACCCATTCCAGCTGAAGCCAACGATCTCCTGCAATAAAAGAAAAATAATAAACCAACCTCATCCTTACCTTTCCATGGTTCCCACGACAGCTTCAGCTCTGCTACATCGAGATGACTGGCTGGACCGCAGCAGAACGCTGCCATCCAGTCTGTCATCCCGCAGACACTGAGAAGCGCAGGCATGCTTGCGCTCCTCACTGTCTCGCTGTGACGGCATCCAGATGAGCCGAGGTCATGTCCAATGAACTCGGCTCACCTCATGCACGTCACTGACAGCGTGGGAAAATTCTCACGCTGAAGTGCTGAGTGCAGGAGAATTCTCCCACGCTGTCAGTGATGTGCATGAGGTGAGCTCATGTCCAATGAACTCAGCTCACCTCCTGCACGTCACTGACAGCGTGGGAAAATTCTCCTGCAATCAGCGCTTCAGCGTGAGAATTTTCCCACGCTGTCAGTGACGTGCATGAGGTGAGCCGAGTTCATTGGACATGAACTCGGCTCATCTGGATGTCGTCACAGAGAGACGCTGAGCAGCGCAAGCAAGCCTGCGCTTCTCAGTGTCTGCGGGATGACAGGCTGGATGGCAGCGTTCTGCTGCGGTCCAGCCTGTCATCTCGATGTAGCAGAGCTGAAGCTGTCGTGGGAACCATGGAAAGGTAAGGATGAGGTTGCTTTATTATTTTTCTTTTATTGCAGGAGATCGTTGGCTTCAGCTGGAATGGGCGTGATGGTAAGTATGGTTTAATTTAGAACAATAAAGGATTGTGTCTTTATTTCAATTAAAGGACTTTATTCTGGGTGTTTGTGATTTTTTTAACTTTGACTATGGGGTTAGTAATGGGGGTGTCTTATAGACGCCTCTCCATTACTAACCTGGGCTTGATGTCAGCTGGCATTATAAGCTGACATCAACCCCAACCCTATTACCCACTGCCACCGCACCAGGGCAGCGTGGAAGAGCGAGGCTAAGTGCCAGAATTGGCGCATCCTATGAATGCGCCATTTCTGGGGCGGCTGACGGCTGGTGTTTCTAGCCTGGGAGGGGGCCAATATTCATGGCTCCCTTCCTGGGCTATTAATATCAGCCCCCAGCTGTCTGCCTAGCCTTTGCTAGCTATTACATTAGGGGGGACCCCACGTCATTTTTTTGGGGGGGTCCCCCATTTTAATAGCTAGTAAAGGCTATGTATTCAGCTGGGGGCTGATATTAGTAGCCTGGGAAGCTCCGTGGGTATTACCCCCTTCCCAGGCTTCAAACATCTGCCCCAGCCGTCTGCTTAACCTCCGCTAGAGCCTAAAATTAAGGGGAACCCCACGCCAATTTTTTTAATAATAAATCCTTTATTTTAATACTAAATGACAAGTACAGTAACCAACACTATCACTGTACTTCATATATATGTGACTGACATGTTTCTATCTATCTAATCTATGTGTGATGCTCTATCTTTCTGTTCTAAATTGTCGGGTACCGCTGCTGAATTGCCGGCCGGCTTTTTTAAAGAGACAGTGCATGAAAACACTATTATTTTTTTAAATAAATCCTTTACACTAAATGACAAGTACAGTAAGCAACACTATCACTGTACTTATTATATATGTGACTGACATGTTTCTATCTATCTAATCTATGTGTGAAGCTCTATTCTTTCTGTTCTAAATTGTCGGGTACAGATGCTGAATTGCCGGCCGGCTTTTTTAAAGAGACGGTGCATGAAAACACTAATATTTTTTTTAATAAATCCTTTACACTAAATGACAAGTGCAGTAACCAACACTGTCACTGTGCTTCTTATATGTGTGACTGACATGTTTCTATCTATCTAATCTATGTGTGATGCTCTATTCCTTCTTGTCTAAATTGTCGGGTACCGGTGTATGCCGCTGCTGAATTTTCCGGCCGGCTTTTTTAAAGAGAGTGTCTTCTGAGCAGTTTGTCAGCTTTTGGACACCTTTGCAGGTGTTTTCTATGTGTTTCTATGTGTTTTTGTTTGCCTGCCATTGGTTTTAACGGTGTTCGACGGTGTTCTAAGGTGTTCGACGAACAGTTCGACGAACAGTTCCTCGAACATCCCGGTGTTCGACGAACCGAACCGAACCCGAACACTACGGGGGTGGCTCAACACTAATGGGCACCTCACCAGAAAAGTGACATTAATATTTAGTAGATCCTCCTTTTGCAAAAATAACAGCCTCTAGTCGCTTCCTGTAGCTTTTAATGATTTCCTGGATCCTGAATGAAGGTATTTTTGACCATTTCTCTTTACTAAACAATTCCAGTTCAGTTAAGTTTGATGGTCACCGAGCAATTGTCAGCCCTCTTCAAATGATCCCACAGATGTTCAATGATATTCTGGTCTGGGGACTGGGATGGCCATTCCAGAACATTGTAATTGTACATCTGCATGAATGCCTGAGTAGATTTGGAGCGGTGTTTTGGATCATTGTCTTGCTGAAAGATCTATCCCCTGTGTAACTTCAACTTTGTCACTTATCCTTGAACATTATTGTCAAGAATCTGCTGATACTGAGTGGAATCCATGCGTCCCTCAACTTTAACAAGATTCCCGGTGCGGGCATTGGCCACACAGCCCCAAAGCATGATGGAACCTCCATCAAATTTTACTGTGGGTAGCAAGTGTTTTTCTTGGAATGATGTTTTTTTGCCGCCATGCATAATGCCTTTTTGTATGACCAAACAACTCAATCTTGGTTTCATCAGTCCACAGGACCTTCTTCCAAAAAGAAATTGGTTTCTCCAAATGTGCTTTTGCATACCTCAGCCGACTCTGTTTGTGGCGTGCTTGCAGAAATGGCTTCTTTCGCATGACTCTCCCATACAGCTTCTCCTTGTGCAAAGTGCGTTGTATAGTTGACCGATGCACAGTGACACCATCTGCAGCAAGTTGATGCTGCAGCTCTCTGGAGGTGGTCAGAGGATTGTCCTTGACTGGTCTCACCATTCTTCTTCTCTGTCTTTCTGATGTTTTTCTTGGCCTGCCACTTCTTAACAAGAACTGTCCCTGTGTTCTTCCATTTCCTTACTATGTTCCTCACGGTGGAAACTGACAGGTTAAATCTCTGAGACAGCTTTTTGTATCCTTCCCCTGAACAACTATGTTGAATAATCTTTGTTTTCAGATCATTTTACAGTTGTTTTGAGGAGCCCATGATGCCACTCTTCAGAGGAGATTCAAATATGAGAACAACTTGCAAGTGGCCACTTTAAGTAGCTTTTCTCATGATTGCATACACCTGGCTATGAAGTTCAAAGCTCAATGAGGTTACAAAACCAAAAAAAGTGCTTTAGTAAGTCAGTAAAAAGTAGGTAGGAGTATTTAAAACAAGAAAATGATAAGGGTGCCCATACTTATGCACCTGTCAAATTTTGTTTGATTGCAGATTGCACATTTTCTGTTAGTGCAATAAACCTCATTTCAAGGCAGAAACATTAGTGTGTCCAACAGTTATTACATATATCAAACTGAAATAGCTGTTGCAAAAACACCAATTTTTATAAAACATTAAGCTTAAGATTAATAGGGGTGCCCAAACTTTTTCATGTAACTGTATAACTGATAAGCGCACTCGCCTGTCAACTGACAATGCTGACAAGCTGACTTTTATCAAAATGAACAAGGGCTGGATTGGGCCAGACTTCTCCTCACCACCAAATGACAGCAGAGTAACATAAAGTTAAATCCACTGTGTTTTTTCGGGAGGTGTATTCACATGCACCACTTCACACCCACACATGGGTATACGCTTCCTCGTTTCGGCTGTTTAATCTTCTTCTTCTTATCCTCAGCCTCCACCACCACTATTCCACCAGGGTGACCGTGGTCCGTGTTGCCATTATTGAAAGTTCCTCTGTCCTTATTTTTGTCAGCTTTTGCTTGGAAGGCATAAGCAAAGACTGTGGGAGACCCACTCCCCAATAATAGGAATAATATTTTTAAGATGCTGTACTGTATGGCTCTTGTAAGGGGCATTGCAAGTGGAGGCATCCTAATTTTTGGCAGTTTTTGCTTGGAAGGCATAAGCAAATACTATGGAAGGCCCACTCCCCAATCATGGGAATAATGTCTGTAATATGCTGTACTGCATGGCTCTTGTAAGGGGCATTGCAAGTTCCTCCGTCCTAATTTTTGGCAGCTTTTGCTTGGAAGGCATAAACAAAGACTATGGGAGACCCACTCCCCAATAATGGGAATAATGTTTGTAATATGCTGTACTGCATGGCTCTTGTATGGGGCATTGCAAGTTCCTCCATCCTAATTTTTGGCAGCTTTTGCTTGGAAGGCATAAGCAAAGACTATGGGAGACCCACTCCCCAATAATGGGAATAATGTTTGTAATATGCTGTACTGCATGGCTCTTGTAAGGGGCATTAAAAGCATCTTGTTAAGCTACTGCAACCTCCACTACTTTTCCGAGGGGCATTAAAAGCGTCTTGTTAAGCTACTGGGACCTTCACGTCTCTTCTGAGGGGCATTAAAAGCATGTTGTTATACGACTCTGACCTCCACGTCTCTTCCAGGGGGCATTAAAACCGTCTTGTTATACTACTCTGACCTCCACGTCTCTTCTGAGGGGCATTAAAAGCGTCTTGTTAAGCTATTGCGACCTCCACGTCTCTTCTGAGGGGCATTAAAACCATCTTGTTATACCACTCTGACATCCACATTTCTTCTGAGGGGCATTAAAAGCGTCTTAAGCTACTGCGACCTCCCCGTCTCTTCTGAGGGGCATTAAAACCATCTTGTTATACCACTCTGACCTACACGTCTCTTCTGAGGGGCATTAAAAGCATGTTGTTATACCACTCTGACCTCCACGTCTCTTCTGAGGGGCATTAAAAGCGTGTTGTTATACCACTCTGACCTCCATGTCTCTTCTGAGGGGCATTAAAAGTGTGTTGTTATACCACTCTGACCTCCACGTCTCTTCTGAGGGGCATTAAAAGCGTCTTGTTATACCACTCTGACCTCCACGTCTCTTCTAAGGGGCATTAAAAGCGTCTTGTTTTACAACTCTGACCTCCACATCTCTTCTGTGGGGCATTAAAAGCATCTTGTTAAGGTACTGGGACCTCCACCATTTTTCCGAGGGGCATTAAAAGCGTCTTGTTAAGCTACTGGGACCTCCACGTCTCTTCTGAGGGGAATTAAAAGCATGTTGTTATACTACTCTGACCTCCACGTCTCTTCTGAGGGGCATTAAAACCGTCTTGCTATACCACTCTGACCTCCACGTCTCTTCTGAAGGGCATTAAAAGCATCTTGTTAAGCTACTGCGACCTCCACGTCTCTTCTGAGGGGCATTAAAACCGTCTTGTTATACCACTCTGACCTCCACGCCTCTTCTGAGGGGCATTAAAAGCATCTTGTTAAGCTACTGTGACCTCTACGTCTCTTCTGAGGGGCATTAAAACCATCTTGTTATACCACTCTGACCTACACATCTCTTCTGAGGGGCATTAAAAGCGTGTTGTTATACCACTCTGACCTCCACGTCTTTTCTGAGGGGCATTAAAAGCGTCTTGTTATACCACTCTGACCACCACGTCTCTTCTGAGGGGCATTAAAAGCGTGTTGTTATACCACTCTGACCTCCACGTCTCTTCTGAGGGGCATTAAAAGCGTCTTGTTATACCACTCTGACCTCCATGTCTCTTCTGAGCGGCATTAAATGCGTCTTGTTAAGCTACTGCGACCTCCATGTCTCTTCCGAGGGGCATTAAAACCGTCTTGTTAAACTACTGCGACCTCCACCACTTTTCCAAGGAGCATTAAAAGCATCTTGTTATACCACTCTGACCTTCACGTCTCTTCTCAGGGGCATTAAAACGGTCTTGTTAAGGTACTGGGACTTCCACGACTCTTCGAACGGGCATTGCATTTACTCATAATTTTTGGCAGCTTTTGCTTTGAAGGCATAAGCAAATACTATGGGAGACCCACTCCCCAATCATGGGAATAATGTTTGTAATATGCTGTACTGCATGGCTCTTGTAAGGGGCATTGAAAGCGTCTTGTTAAGCTACTGCAACCTCCACCACTTTTCCGAGGGGCATTAAAAGCGTCTTCTTAAGCTACTGGGACATCCACGTCTCTTCTGAGGGGCATTAAAAGCGTCTTGTTAAGCTACTGGGACCTCCACCACTTTTCCGAGGGGCATTAAAAGCATCATGTTAAGCTACTGGGACCTCCACGTCTCTTCTGAGGGGCATTAAAAGCTTGTTGTTATACCACTCTGACCTCCACGTCTCTTACAAGGGGCATTAAAACCGTCTTGTTATACCACTCTGACCTCCACGACTCTTCTGAGGGGCATTAAAAGCATCTTGTTAAGCTACTGCGACCTCCACGTCTCTTCTGAGGGGCAATAAAACCGTCTTGTTATACCACTCTGACCTACACGTCTCTTCTGAGGGGCATTAAAAGCATGTTGTTATACCGCTCTGACCTCCACGTCTCTTCTGAGGGGCATTAAAAGCGTTTTGTTATACCACTCTGACCTCCACGTCTCTTCTGAGGGGCATTAAAAGCGTCTTGTTATACCACTCTGACCTCCACGTCTCTTCTGACGGGCATTAAAAGCATCTTGTTATACCACTCAGACCTCCATATCCCTTCTGAGGGGCATTAAAACCGTCTTGTTATACCTCTCTGACCTCCACGTCTCTTCTGAGGGGCATTAAAAGTGTCTTGTTAACTTACTGGGACCTCTACCACTTTTCCGAGGGGCATTAAAAGCGTCTTGTTATTCTACTGCGACCTCCACGTCTCTTCCGAGGGGCATTAAAACCGTCTTGTTAAGCTACTGCAACCTCCATGTCTCTTCCAAGGGGCATTAAAAGCGTCTTGTTAAGCTACTGTGACCTCCACCACTTTTTCAAGGGGCATTAAAACCGTCTTGTTAAGCTACTGTCACCTCCACGTCTCTTCTGAGGGGCATTGAAATGTTGTTTTGAATTACCTCTAATCTCCACGACTCTTCCATCGGGCATTGCATTTCCTCCTAATTTTAGTCAGCTTTTGCTTTTCAATGCAAAGGCGAAAACTAACGGAGACCCACTCCCCAATAATGGGTAGAAGGTTTTTAGTATACTGTAATCCACCTCTGTTTCAAGGGGCATTGCAGTTCCTTATAATTTTTGGAAAGCCTTCCATTCACTGCTTAGGCCAACAGTGTACAGGAGACCCAGTTGCTATAAATGGAAAAAACGGTTTAGTTAAGGCCCTCTGACCTCCATGTCACTTCCAAGGGGCATTGGAGTGCCTCGAAATGTTTGGTAGGCATTGCACTCACTGTATGCCCTATAACTGTGAAGCATTACCGCTCCTTTTGTTACAGAAACATATCCTACAAGACATGTGTGGTTGACTGGCCTGATATTGATGTGAATAGTCCCTTTTCCTCCTGCTCTTTCTCCTTTGCCACCACCTCATCCATCATCTATCACCTGAAGCTTTGTTTTAACAGAAGTCATAGAACTGGGATAGTAGCAGGAAAGCATCCAGCAATCCTCGTAGGAGGTAGGATATGCGCCAAAATGCTGACCACCTAAGGCTTAGCTGCTACTACATACATGTGCTTGCATTCCAAGAAAACAAAGCAGATGCTAACTTATATCATCATTGTGCTCCTCACCTTGGCACTCTCAACTCCCCTGATGGAGAAGCCAGGGCCAACCGGAGGAGCCTGGTTCTCTGGTGGGCTCGTCCAATGCTGCGCTAAAGCAGGCCAGTCTAATAAAAGTGTGTGGGTCGGTAACAGGAGAAATCGGGGATGCTGGGGACCGAGTGTGGACACCCGGCCGCCCCCTGGCGTCTGGGGACCGAGCGTGGACACTCGGCCGCCGGTCGGCTGGGGACTGAGTATGGATAAAAGGGCCGCCAACGCAGTCATGACATGGTGGCCGGCGTCTGCCTCCACATGCCTAAAAGGCCCAATTTCAAGTGCAAGCAAGCTAGCAGTATGGTATTGCAGCCTGGGGGTGGGTGGGTGGCAGGTTGCACACTTACGCTTGCATTCCAACAAAACAAAGCAGATGCTAACTTCTATCATCATCATCATGCTCCTCACCTTGGCACTCTCAACTGCCCTGATGGAGAAGCCAGGGCCCACCGGAGGAGTCTGGTTCTCTGGTGGGCTCGTCCAATGCTGCCCTAAAGTAGGCCGGGCTAAGAAAAGTCTGTGGGGATGTTCCGCGGTGAAATCGGGGCGGCTGGGGACCGTTTATGGACACCCGGCCGCCCCCATGCGGCTGGGGACCGTGTGTGGACATCTGGCCGCGGGGCGGCTGGGGACCGAGTGTGGACACCCGGCCACCCCCTGGCGGCTGGGGACCGAGGGTGGACACCCGGCCGCCGAGCGGCTGGGGACTGAGTATGGATACCTCACTGCCGAAGCAGCCATGAGGTAGTGGCCAGCTTCGGCCTCCTCAAAACTAAAAGGCTCCATTTCAAGTGCAAGCTAGCAGTATGGTATTGCATACTGCGGGTGGGTGGGTGGTTGGCTGCATATTTGCGCTTGCATTGCAAGGAATGGGGGAGGTACAATTGAACACTGCCCTGGGACAAGGACTTGCACGGGGATAGAAGCAAGTCTGCATCTTCTGATGCGGCAAGGCTCACTTTTGATGGGCACACTTTTAGGCAGTGACCTGGGAGTCAGAGATGCTTCCAGGGGTCTTCCCCATGCTGTCCCCATGTCTTTTCAGCACTGTATGCATGTGTCACACAGCACATGGCCAGATAAGGTTGTAAAATGTTAAAATGACATTTCCCGGTGAATGCATTTGTGAATGCAGTAGAAAGCAATGCAAAAGTGCAAAAACGCATAAAAAATGCTACTTGTGAACATAGCCCAAGGTGTGGAGGAGTATTTTTGTTTTTGGTTATTTATTTTACCTTATACACAAGTCTTTACCCTGGAAAAGTAATTCCTTAACATATTTCACAGGAAAAAAGTTTCACTTTCGTTTTTGAACGTTTTATTATGAGCCTGTAAAAGTGGCTTAATACCTCTGACCACGTTGTTGACAACAGTGACCTGGGGGTCAGAAATGCTTCCTGGGGCGATCCCCATGTCATTTGAGCACTGTCACTATAGTTTTGTGCACTTGTTAGGCTTTTAAAAGACTGCCGGGGGTGCCGCCGCAAAAATGCTCGGGTCTCCCATAGACTAACATTGGGCTCGTTGCTCGGGTTGAGCACCCAAGTATCACGGCGAGCTCGGCCCGAGCTTCGAGCACCCGAGCATTTTAGTGCTCGCTCAACACTAGTAAGAAGATCTGTGGTGGCTTTACTACCAGGATGTTCAGACAGAACTGAATCGTGATGTTCACTCAACATTCTAAGTCGGAGGTTCATAGGGACAAATATTTTACCTGAAGGTCAGGCAGCAGGGGTGTCCCTCTGAACCTCTACCACCTCCTTCTCCAGATCAGAAAATATTGTAGCAATAACTATAACTTTCTGTAATATGGAACCCGGCTCGCAATTACTACCCCCCCCCCAGAAAACATAGAGACAATGCATCCACCTTATTGTTCTTAATCCCTGGCCTATAAGTCACAAAAAAGTTGAATCTGGTAAAGAAACAATGACTATCTTGCCTGTTAGGTGTCAGAAGTTTAGCTTATTCCAGATACAATAGATTTTTATGATCAGTCATAGCCATGACCAGATGAACAGTCTGCTCCAAAAAATAATGCCACTCCTCGAAGGCCAACTTTATTGCCAAGAGCTCCCTATTACCAATGTCATAATTCTTTTCGGCAGACGACAATTTTTTGGAGAAATATGCACACGGATGCGATTTACTTGGAGACGAACCCTGCGATAATACAGCTCCAATCCCTACCTCCGACACATCTACCTCCACAATGAACAGTTGAGTAATGTCAGGCCGTATAAGAATCGGAGCAAAAGCAAAAAAACTTTTACAGGTAGCAAACGCTTCACAGGCCGGTTTAGACCATTTGGAAAAGTCTGTTCTTTTCCTGGTCATATTCATAAGCGTTTGGCCACTACAGGAAAGTCCTTGATGAACTTGCGGTAATAGTTGGCGAAACCCGGAAACCTTTGTAAAACTTTTAAAGTATTAGGGCAATTCCAATCCAGTACCGCTCGGACTTTTGCAGGATCCATACGAAAGCCGGTGGAAGATAATAGATATCCCAGAAAGGAATCTCATGAACAGTAAACATACATTTTTCAGACTTGATATAAAGTTTATTTTCCCTAAGTATTTATTGGACCTGCCTGACATGTACCTGATGTGACTCAAGGTCTAGCGAATAAATCAATTTGTCATCCAGATAGGCTACCACAATAATGTAAATGTCGTTTACAAAGTGCTGAAACACGGTGGGAGCATTGGTCAACCCAAATGCATGACAAGGTTTTAATAGTGTCCTTGTGGTGTATTAAAAGCTGTCTTCCATTCACCCCCCCCTCCTTAATATGGATGACATTATAGACCCCCCCTAAGGTCCAGTTTGGAAAACCACTTAGCCCTTACGATCTCATTCAAGAGTTCCAGAATGAGAGGGAGAGGGTATGGATCCCGAACAGTGATCTGATTTAGTTCTCGGAAATCCAAACATGGAAGCAGCCCCCCATCTTTTTTCATAACAAAGAAAATTCTGGCTGCCAATGGAGATGAGGAGGGTTTGATAAGTCCTTTAGCAAGACTCTCTGTAATATAATCTTTCATGGTCTGCCTTTCAGTACCTGAAATATTATACAACCTGCTCTTAGGCAACTGAGCCCCAGGAATCAAATTGACTGAGCAATCATAAGGGCAATGAGGTAGTAGTTCTTGACACCTTTGTTCCGAAAACACATCCTTAAATTCAGATAAATATTCCGGTAGAGACCTGGTAGTTACCATGGATAAAAGAGTGCTCATGCAGTTATTTTGACAGTAATTGCCCAACCTCACTAACTCCTCTGCCTGCTTGTCCACTACAGGATTGTGTAACATCAGCCAAGGTAGCCCAAGACCACTGGGGAGGGCTGTTGGCATATGCAACAGATTAGGACTTATTATAAGTGAAAGGAGGACTTTATAATAACCAGACAGCACATGGCGATAGTGTGCAAAGTTATATGCTTGCTGTAATGAGGGGAGGAAAGCTCTCAATTGTTGGTTGTTTTTATTTCCTGTTTTTTTCTTTTCTTTACTGAATGTGTTATGTCAGCAGCACACGGACTGTGTGACACTGAATTGTATCTCATGTTTAACCAGTATGAAGTAAATACTGTTTACTCAAGATATCTTGCTGATTGAAACTCTCGTAAGTACAGCGGTGACTGTAAGAAGACGCACTCTGTGACAGGTTATGGGCCCAGGCCGGAACCCAGACACTAAAGCCCAGACACTACAGGCCTGCACTACAAGAGGATCCTGGTTTATAACCCCAGATAACGGAGCACACAGATAAGCTCTGTAAACAGAAGGAAATAAATCCAGATACAGAGTGACAGAGGAATTCATGATCCCAGGAGATGGATATAATTACAAAGAATTCAACACAGGCAGGACATACAGGAACTATCAGCAAGAAAAACAGGAGAATATCTTCAGCACAACTCTCTAAACAAGTAAGACTATATAAAGATGATGAGTAACACAGAACTGAAATTCACAGTAGCTAAACTGAATAGTGAAAATAATCAGTTATGGAAATTCAAAGTAGAGATGTTGTTATCTAAGGATGATTTATGGGAAGTAATTGTTACAGAAATACCAGATCAAGATAATCAGACATGGGATAAGAAGAATAGACAAGCGAGAGCCACCATTAGCTTATTAGTGGATGATGCTCTATTAATACATATAAGAAATGAAGAAACAGCTAAAGGAATGTGGGAAGAATTAAGAAAACTGTATGAAAGACCTAGCTTGAATCACAAGTTATTTTTATTAAGAAAGCTTTACAGTATGAGATTGAGTGCAAATGACGACATGCAGAAGCACATATTCTCAATGATGGAAGTGATATCACAGCTAAGATCTATTGGTGAACACATTAAAGAAAGTCATGTAGCAGCTATATTATTGTGCAGTTTACCAGATTCATATACAGCCTTGATAAATGCCCTTGAGAAGAGACCAGAAACTGACATTACATTAGATTTTGTGAAAACAAGACTAATAGATGAATATCAGAGAAGAAAAGAACAAAGAAATGATTCTTCTACTGAAAAGGACAGTGAAAATGCTCTTAAAGCTACAAAATTTAAAAAACCCTATAATAAAGAGACAAGAGAATGCTTCAGATGTAAGAAAAAAGGTCATTTAAAGAAAGACTGTACCATATGGAAAGCAGAACAACAAAAATTACAACATAAAAAGCATACACAGAAAGTAAAAAACACAATTTCCGATTCATGTGAGAATAATTGGAATGGCACATTTAAAGTAACAGACAAGAAATCATCATTTGGTTGGTTTATTGATTCAGGAGCAACGAGTCATATGACAAGTGACAAGAATTTCTTTACTGATCTTGATTTAGATAAGAAAGAAGCCATTTATCTTGCAGATGGAAGCAAAATAACCGCAGAAGCTAAATTGTTCAAACAAGTTCGGACAAGATTCAAAGATACTTGTACAGGATGTGTTGTATGTTCCAAAATTGGAAGGCGGATAATTATCTGTGAAACGTTTAACAGCAAAAGGACTTACAGTAAAATTCAAAGACAATGAGTGTGCAATTATTGCAGGAAACAAGGTGATCACCAAAGTAAAGGCAGATGAACAATTATATCATTTTGACACACCAAAGGAACAGATGAAGGTATGTACACATGATCACAAAAACTGTATTCACATGTGGAATAGACGTCTAGGACATAGACACCCTGACATTATAAGGGAACTACAGAGAAAAGAATTGACAAAAGATTTAAAGATATCAGATTGCTCAATTACCATAAGATGTGAATGTTGTATAAAATCCAAAGCCACAAGGATATCTATTCCAAAAGAAAGTGAGATGAAAAGCGAAAGACCACTTGATTTGGTGCATACTGACGTATGTGGACCCATGAAAGTGACTACATCAGGAGGCAATAGATACATGTTGACTTTTATAGACGACTACTCAAGATACACAGTCACATACTTAATTAAGAACAAAAGTGAAGTTTTTGATAAACTTGTAGACTATGTAACAAGATCAAGTAACAAATTTCAAAGGAAGCCAATTGTCATCAGAAGTGATAATGGAGGTGAATTTACATGTCACAGAATAGAAGAATACTTAAGACAAAATGGAATAGAACACCAGAAAACTGTTCCATACACACCTGAATAAAATGGAGTAGCAGAAAGGAAAAACAGAACTCTAACAGAAATGATAAGATGTATGCTGACGGATTCCAAACTACCAGAGAAATACTGGGGTGAGGCAGCAATGACAGCTACATATCTACAGAACCGACTTTTTTCCAGAAAACTGACGAAAACTCCATATGAACTGTGGCAGGGTATGAAACCTAGTGTCAATCATTTAAAAGTTTTTGGCTGCAAAGTTTTTATATTCATTCCAACAGAAAAATGTTCCAAACTTCAAAACAGATCCATGGAAGGAATATTCGTTGGATATAGTGAAAATTGTAAAGGATATAGAATCCTAGATCCCAAAACAGACAGAGTTGCGGTGAGTAACAGTGTGACATTCATTGAAGATTTAAATGAAGACATTATGATTTCAGTTGAAACAAAAAATGAGAAAAACAAAAGTGACATAACTGAAGAAATATCTGATGAGAAAGAAGTAGAAATCAATGAAGAACAAAATACTGAAAGTGAAGAATCACAACTACAAACAGACACAGAACCAAGACGTTCAATGAGAGAGAACAAAGGAAAACCACCAAAACAACTCTCATACAAGACAAGCATCAGAAAAATCTATGAGCCTACCTCTTGGGAAGACCTATCTAAACTTCCTGAAGAAGAAGCTAATAAATGGATAGAAGCAACAGAAACAGAAATTAAATCCATGCATGATTCAAATACATGGACACTAACAGATTTGCCAGAAGGAAGAAAAGCCATAGGATGTAAATGGATTTTTAAAGTAAAATACCAAACAAATGGCACAGCTGAAAGACACCAAGCAATACTCGTAGCTAAAGGGTATTCTCAAAAATATGGAGAAGACTATGATGAGACATTTCCTCCAGTTGTCAAACACACTACAATAAGAACTTTACTTACAGTTGCAGCAATGAAACAGATGGAACTGAGACATCTCGATGTAAAGACAGCTTTTCTGAATGGAGATTTAACAGAAGATATTCACATGGAACAACCTCCAGGATTCAAAGATGAAAGAAATCCAAACAAAGTTTGCAAACTACAGACAAGCATATATGGTTTAAAGCAAGCAGCTAAAGCGTGGAATGACAAAACCACGGAAGTACTTACAAATTAAAAAATTTCAAAGAAGCAAAGCTGATCCATGCTTGTACACAAAAAGGCTGTTTAATAGATGGATTTATGTACTCATATACAGTACAGACCAAAAGTTTGGACACACCTTCTCATTTAAAGATTTTTCTGTATTTTCATGACTTTGAAAATTGTACATTCACACTGAAGGCATCAAAACTATGAATTAACACATGTGGAATTATATACTTAGCAAAAAAGTGTGAATCAACTGAAAATATGTCTTATATTCTAGGTTCTTCAAAGTAGCCACCTTTTTGCTTTGATGACTGCTTTGCACACTCTTGGCATTCTCTTGATGAGCTTCAAGAGGTAGTCACCGGAAATGGTCTTCCAACAATCTTGAAGGAGTTCCCAGAGATGCTTAGCACTTGTTGGCCCTTTTGCCTTCACTCTGCAGTCCAGCTCACCCCAAACCATCTCGATTGGATTCAGGTCTGGTGACTGTGGAGGCCAGGTCATCTGACGTAGCACCCCATCACTCTCCTTCTTGGCCAAATAGCCCTTACACAGCCTGGAGGTGTGTTTGGGGTCATTGTCCTGTTGAAAAATAAATTATGGTCCAACTAAACGCAAACCGGATGGAATAGCATGCCGCTGCAAGATGCTGTGGTAGCCATGCTGGTTCAGTATGCCTTCAATTTTGAATAAATCCCCAACATTGTCACCAGCAAAGCACCCCCACACCATCACACCTCCTCCTCCATGCTTCACGGTGGGAACCAGGCATGTAGAGTCCATCCGTTCACCTTTTATGCGTCGCACAAAAACACGGTGGTTGGAACCAAAGATCTCAAATTTGCACTCATCAGACCAAAGCACAGATTTCTACTGGTCTAATGTCCATTCCTTGTGTTCTTTAGCCCAAACAAGTCTCTTCTGCTTGTTGCCTGTCCTTAGCAGTGGTTTCCTAGCAGCTATTTTACCTTGAAGGCCTGCTGCACAAAGTCTCCTCTTAAAAGTTGTTGTAGAGATGTGTCTGCTGCTAGAACTCTGTGTGGCATTGACCTGGTCTCTAATCTGAGATGCTGTTAACCTGCGATTTCTGAGGCTGGTGACTCGGATAAACTTATTCTCAGAAGCTGAGGTGACTCTTGGTCTTCCTTTCCTGGGGCGGTCCTCATGTGAGCCAGTTTCTTTGTAGCGCTTGATGGTTTTTGCAACTGCACTTGGGGACACATTCAAAGTTTGCCCAATTTTTCTGACTAACTGACCTTCATTTCTTAACGTAATGATGGCCATTCGTTTTTCTTTACTTAGCTGCTTTTTTCTTGCCATAATACAAATACTAACAGTCTATTCAGTAGGACTATCAGCTGTGTATCCACCTGACTTCTGCACAACACAACTGATGGTCCCAACCCCATTTATAAGTCAAGAAATCCCACTTATTAAACCTGACAGGGCACACCTGTGAAGTGAAAACCATTTCCGGTGACTACCTCTTGAAGCTCATGAAGAGAATGCCAAGAATGTGCAAAGCAGTCATCAAAGCAAAAGGTGGCTACTTTGAAGAACCTAGAAGACATATTTTCAGTTGTTTCACACTTTTTTTTAAGTATATAATTCCACATGTGTTAATTCATAATTTTGATGCCTTCAGTGTGAATGTACAATTTTCAAAGTCATGAAAATACAGAAAAATCTTTAAATGAGAAGGTGTGTCCAAACTTTTGGTCTGTACTGTATGTAGACGACATTTTGATTTGTTTTAAACAAGAAAGGGATAAAGAAAACATTCTAAAAATCCTGAAGCAACATTTCGAAATCAAAGACTTGAGAAACGTGAAACAGTACCTAGGAATACAGGTAGAAAGAGAAAAAGACAAAAGTTTCCTACTGAATCAAAATCACATGATTCAAGACATAACAGAAAAATTTGGATTAAAGGATTCAAAAACAGTAAAGTCTCCAATGGAAACTAATTATGTCAAAGAGATGAACAGTGAAAAAAATATGCTACCAAATAATGAAGAATACAGAACAGCAATAGGAAAACTACTGTATCTAGCGACCATTACAAGACCAGACATCGCAGCAGCAGTAGGAATCCTGAGTAGAGATGAGCGGTGTTCGACTAGAACTGTACGCCAATCTCAAATTTGAGCTGTTTTGGGCGGTGTTCGAGTTGTTCGACGAACCCGAACGATTTGCAAAAAATTCGGCTGTTCGAGGTTATGTTCGATAACTGTTCGTGCACCAAAAGCGTGTCCTGCATGTCTGGCGCTATTTAGAGCACCAATCATGCAGGGATTGTCTGCCACTCACTGTAATGCCACAGCCATGGTGGTTGTGGCATTAGAGTGATTGCCCAAATCGATGGAAACTGTGCTCACAGTGAAACATGGAAAGCCGGCAATTCAGCAGCGGCGTACACCGGTACCCGACAAATTAGAACCGAAAGAATAGAGCTTCACACATAGATTAGATAGATAGAAACATGTCAGTCACATATATAAGAAGTACAGTGACAGTGTTGCTTACTGTACTTGTCATTTAGTGTAAAGGATTTATTAAAAAAATATATTAGTGTTTTCATGCACCGTCTCTTTAAAAAAGCCGGCCGGCAATTCAGCAGCGGTACCCGACAATTTAGAATGGAAGGAATAGAGAATCACACATAGATTAGATAGATAGAAACATGTCAGTCACATATATAAGAAGTACAGTGACAGTGTTGATTACTGTACTTGCCATTTAGTGTAAAGGATTTATTAAAAAAAATATTAGTGTTTTCATGCACCGTCTCTTTAAAAAAGCCGGCCGGCAATTCAGCATCTGTACCCGACAATTTAGAATGGAAGGAATAGAGCATCACACATAGATTAGATAGATAGAAACATGTCAGTCACATATATATGAAGTACAGTGACAGTGTTGACTACTGTACTTGTCATTTAGTGTTAAAATAAAGGATTTATTTAAAAAAAAATTGGCGTGGGGTTCCCCGTAATTTTAGGCTCTAGCGGAGGTTAAGCAGACAGCTGGGGCAGATGTTTGAAGCCTGGGAAGGGATAATACCCACAGAGCTTCCCAGGCTACTAATATCAGCCCCCAGCTGAATGCCTAGCCTTTACTAGCTATTAAAATGGGGGACCCCCCAAAAAATTGACGTGGGGTCCCCCCTATTTAATAGCTAGCAAAGGCCAGGCAGACAGCTGGGGGCTGATATTAATAGCCCAGGAAGGGTGCCATGAATATTGGCCTCCTCCCAGGCTAGAAACACCAGCCGTCAGCCGCCCCAGAAATGGCACATCCATAGGATGCGCCAATTCTGGCACTTAGCCTCGCTCTTCCCACTGCCCTGTAGCGGTGGCAGTGGGGTAATAGGGCTGGGGTTGATGTCAGCTTATAATGCCAGCTGACATCAAGCCCAGGTTAGTAATGGAGAGGCGTCTATAAGACACCCCCATTACTAACCCCATAGTCAAAGTTAAAAAAAAACACAAACACCCAGAATAAAGTCCTTTAATTGAAATAAAGACACAATTCTTTATTGTTCTAAATTAAACCATACTTACAATCACGCCCATTCCAGCTGAAGCCAACGATCCCCTGCAATAAAAGAAAAATAATAAAGCAACATAATCCTTACCTTTCCATGGTTCCCACGACAGCTTCAGCTCTGCTACATCGAGATGACAGGCTGGACCGCAGCAGAAAGCTGCCATCCAGCCTGTCATCCCGCAGACACTGAGAAGCGCAGGCTTGCTTGCGCTCCTCAGCGTCTCTCTGTGACGGCATCCAGATGAGCCGAGTTCATGTCCAATGAATTCGGCTCACCTCATGCACGTCACTGACAGCGTGGGAAAATTCTCACGCTGAAGCGCTGAGTGCAGGAGAATTCTCCCACGCTGTCAGTGACGTGCATGAGGTGAGCTCATGTCCAATGAACTCAGCTCACCTCATGCACGTCACTGACAGCGTGGGAAAATTCTCCTGCACTCAGCGCTTCAGCGTGAGAATTCTCCCACGCTGAAGCGCTGAGTGCAGGAGAATTTTCCCACGCTGTCAGTGACGTGCATGAGGTGAGCCGAGTTCATTGGACATTAACTCGGCTCATCTGGATGCCCTCACAGAGAGACACTGTGGAGCGCAAGCAAGCCTGCGCTTCTCAGTGTCTGCGGGATGACAGGCTGGATGGCAGCGTTCTGCTGAGGTCCAGCCTGTCATCTCGATGTAGCAGAGCTGAAGCTGTCATGGGAACCATGGAAAGGTAAGGATGATGTTGCTTTATTATTTTTCTTTTATTGCAGGAGATCGTTGGCTTCAGCTGGAATGGGCGTGATGGTAAGTATGGTTTAATTTAGAACAATAAAGAATTGTGTGTTTATTTCAATTAAAGGACTTTTTTCTGGGTGTTGTGTTTTTTTTAAATACTTTACTAGAAATTCATGGTGGTCATGTCTAATATTGGCGTGACCCCATGAATTTCGGGCTTAGGGCCAGCTGATAATGCCAAGCTGGCCCTAACCCCTTTATTACCCAATGAGCCACAGCACCAGGGCCCTGGATGAGTTGGGTACAGCGCCAGAAGATGGCGCTTCAATGAACGCGCCATTTTCCGGGGTGGCTGCGGACTGCAATTTGCAGCGGGGGTGGCCCAGAAAGCTTGGGCCTCCCTGCGCTGCGGATTCCAGCCCCCAGCTGCCTAGTTGTACCTAGCTGGACACAAAAACAGGGCGAAGCCCCACGTCAATTTTCTTTAAATTATTTCATGAAATAATTAAGAAAAAAAGGGCTTCCCTACATTGTTGTGTCCGGCCAGGTACAAATAGGCAGCTGTTGGTTGGGGGCAACCCGTTACTGCCTGCTGTACCTGGCTGGACACAAATATAGTGCGAAGCCCCACGTCAATTTTTTTTTAATTATTTCATGAAATAATTTAAAAAAAAAGGGCTTCCCTATATTGTTGTGTCCGGTCAGGTACAAATAGGCAGCTGGTGGTTGGGGGCAGCCTGTTCCTGCCTGCTGTACCTGACTGGACACAAATATAGTGCGAAGCCCCACGTCAATTTTTTTTTAATTATTTCATGAATTTCCTGAAATAATTTAAAAAAATTGAAGTGGGGCTTCGCACTATATTTGTGTCCAGCCAGGTACAGCAGGCAGGAATGGGCTGCCCCCAACCACCAGCTGCCTATTTGTACCTGGCCGGACACAACAATATAGGGAAGGCCTTTTTTTCTTAATTATTTCATGAATTTCATGAAATAATTAAAAAAAAAATACGTGGGGCTTCGCCCTATTTTTGTGTCCAGCCAGGTTCAACTAGGCAGCTGGGGGCTGGAATCTGCAGCGCAGGGAGGCCCAAGCTTTCTGGGCACCCCCCGATGCAAATTGCAGTCCGCAGCCACCCCGGAAAATGGCACGTTCATAGAAGCGCCATCTTCTGGTGCTGTACCCAACTCATCCAGGGCCCTGGTGCGGTGGCTCACTGGGTAATAAAGGGGTTAGGGCCAGCTTGGTATTATCAGCTGGCCCTAAGCCCAAAATTCATGGGGTCACGCCAGTATTAGACATGAACGCCATGAATTTCTAGTAAAGTATTTAAAAAAAACACAACACCCAGAATAAAGTCCTTTAATTGAAATAAACACACAATTCTTTATTGTTCTAAATTAAACCATACTTACCATCACGCCCATTCCAGCTGAAGCCAACGATCTCCTGCAATAAAAGAAAAATAATAAACCAACATCATCCTTACCTTTCCATGGTTCCCATGACAGCTTCAGCTCTGCTACATCGAGATGACTGGCTGGACCGCAGCAGAACGCTGCCATCCAGCCTGTTATCCCGCAGACACTGGGAAGAGCAGGCATGCTTGCGCTCCTCAGTGTCTCTCTGTGACGGCATCCAGATGAGCCGAGGTCATGTCCAATGAACTCGGCTCACCTCATGCACGTCACTGACAGCGTGGGAAAATTCTCACGCTGAAGCGCTGAGTGCAGGAGAATTCTCCCACGCTGTCAGTGACGTGCATGAGGTGAGCTCATGTCCAATGAACTCAGCTCACCTCATGCACGTCACTGACAGCGTGGGAAAATTCTCCTGCACTCAGCGCTTCAGCGTGAGAATTTTCCCACGCTGTCAGTGACGTGCATGAGGTGAGTTCATGTCCAATGATCTCAGCTCACCTCATGCACGTCACTGACAGCGTGGGAAAATTCTCACGCTGAAGCGCTGAGTGCATGAGAATTTTCCCACGCTGTCAGTGACGTGCATGAGGTGAGCCCAGTTCATTGGACATGACCTCGGCTCATCTGGATGCCGTCACAGCGAGACACTGAGGAGCGCAAGCAAGCCTGCTCTTCTCAGTGTCTGCGGGTTGACAGGCTGGATGGCAGCGTTCTGCTGCGGTCCAGCCTGTCATCTCGATGTAGCAGAGCTGGAGCTGTCCTCGGAACCATCGAAAGGTAAGGATGATGTTGGTTTATTATTTTATTTTTATTGCAGGAGATCGTTGGCTTCAGCTGGAATGGGCGTGACGGTAAGTATGGTTTAATTTAGAACAATAAAGAATTGTGTGTTTATTTCAATTAAAGGACTTTATTCTGGGTGTTTGTGTTTTTTTTAACTTTCACTATGGGGTTAGTAATGGGGGTGTCTTATAGACGCCTCTCCATTACTAACCTGGGCTTGATGTCAGCTGGCATTATAAGCTGACATCAACCCCAGCCCTATTACCCCACTGCCACCGCTACAGGGCAGTGGGAATAGCGAGGCTAAGTGCCAGAATTGGCGCATCCTATGGATGCGCCATTTCTGGGGCGGCTGACGGCTGGTGTTTCTAGCCTGGGAGGGGGCCAATATTCATGGCACCCTTCCTGAGCTATTAATATCAGCCCCCAGCTGTCTGCCTAGCCTTTGCTAGCTATTAAAATAGGGGGGACCGCACGTCATTTTTTTGGGGGGTCCCCCATTTTAATAGCTAGTAAAGGCTAGGTATTCAGCTGGGGGCTGATATGGGTAGCTCCGTGGGTATTACCCCCTTCCCAGGCTTCAAACATCTGCCCCAGCGGTCTGCTTAACCTCCACTAGAGACTAAAATTACGGGGAACCCCACGCTAATTTTTTTTTTAATAAATCCTTTATTTTAACACTAAATGACAAGTACAGTAACCAACACTATCACTGTACTTATTATATATCTGACTGACATGTTTCTATCTATCTAATCTATGTGTGATGCTCTATCTTTCTGTTCTAAATTGTCGAGTACAGATGCTGAATTGCCGGCCGGCTTTTTTAAAGAGACGGTGCATGAAAACACTATTATTTTTTTAAATAAATCTTTTACACTAAATGACAAATACAGTAAGCAACACTGTCACTGTACTTATTATATATGTGACTGACATGTTTCTATCTATCTAATCTATGTGTGAAGCTCTATTCTTTCTGTTCTAAATTGTCGGGTACCGCTGCTGAATTGCCGGCCGGCTTTTTTAAAGAAACGGTGCATGAAAACACTAATATTATTTTTAATAAATCCTTTACACTAAATGACAAGTGCAGTAACCAACACTGTCACTGTGCTTCTTATATGTGTGACTGACATGTTTCTATCTATCTAATCTATGTGTGATGCTCTATTCCTTCTTGTCTAAATTGTCGGGTACCGGTGTATGCCGCTGCTGAATTTGCCGGCCGGCTTTTTTAAAGAGAGTGTCTTCTGAGCAGTTTGTCAGCTTTTGGACACCTTTGAAGTTGTTTTCTATGTGTTTTTGTTTGCCTGCCATTGGTTTTAACGGTGTTCGACGGTGTTCTAAGGTGTTCCACGAACAGTTCGACGAACAGTTCCTCGAACATCCCGGTGTTCGACGAACCGAACCCGAACACTACGGAGGTGGCTCAACACTAATCCTGAGTAGAAAGGTATCAAAACCAAATAAAGCTGATTGGAATGCTGTGAAGAGAGTAATGCATTATTTGAAAGGAACTAGCAATGTTAAGCTGAAATTACCCACAAGTGATAATTGCATTTTAACAGGATATGTTGATGCAGATTGGGCTGGAGATCCAACTGACAGAAGATCTACCAGTGGACATATTTTTTTTCTCTCAGGTGGACCAATAAGTTGGACAAGTAAGAAAAAGTCAATTGTGACACTGTCTTCAACAGAAGCAGAATATGTTGCCGCAGCACATGCGAGTCAAGAAGTACTGTGGTTAAGACAATTGTTGACAGAATTAGGACAACCACAGTTGGAACCAACAAAACTGAAAGAGGACAATCAAGGATGTCTTGTTCTTGCTCAGACGGAAAGAGTTAATCCAAGAACCAAGCTTATTGATGTGAAATATCATTTCTTGAGAGATCATCAGGAACAAAGAGTCTTGAAGTTAGAGTATTGTCCTACTGAATAAATGACAGCAGACATCTTCACGAAGGCGTTGAATGCTGATAAACACCAGAGACTAATAAAAAAGTTGGGTTTGATTGAATAAGTCCTTACTGTTGAGAAAGGGTGTTGGCATATGCAACAGATTAGGACTTATTATAAGTGAAAGGAGGACTTTATACTAACCAACAGCAGATGGCGATAGTGTGTAAAGTTATATGCTAGCTGTAATGAGGGGAGGAAAGCTCTCAATTGTTGGTTGTTTTTACTTCCTGTTTTTTTCTTTTCTTTCCTGAATTTGTTATGTCAGCAGCACACGGACTGTGTGACACTGAATTGTATCTCATGTTTAACCAGTATGTAGTAAATACTGTTTACTCAAGATATCTTGCTGATTGAAGCTCCAGTAAGTAGAGCGGTGACTGTAAGAAGACGCACTCTGCGACAAGGGCAAACTCTCTAAAACATAGCATTTGATAGCTTCAGTGGGCAGGGCCCCTACCTGAAGACGTATATCCTGAACGACATGAGTGAAATGTCCCTGACTCAAGGGTGCAGAATCTATTGTGATTATTGGAATATGTCTTGACAACTCATGAGGCATAAGGCCCTGGGTCTGGACGAACTGGGCGTCAACCAGATTAAACTCCGCCCTACTGTCTAAAACATGGAAATAGACACATTTCTCCCACCCACAATGATTTCGGCAGGTAGAAAGATTTGTGACCTACCAACGGAGGAAAAATGTACACCCAGGTTACTAACCTCCACTGAACCTGAGCTTCTTAGTTTTCCAGCGGCTGTTTGTGGTTACATATGGATGGGCAGGTACCCACAAAATGACCCTTCCCCCCACAAAAAAACACTCCCTTTTTTTGCCAAACCAATGGAGGACCGGTGCAACTCCCCAAAAATTGAGGTGTCACCTTTTGTCTCTCTCTGAGACGGCGGTCTACACGGATAGCTAGAGACATGGCCAGCTCCTGGGAAACCGGGGTCTCATATAGTTCATAGAGAGCAAAGGCATTCTTTATCCTCTCAAAAAGCCCCTGACAAAACTGACTGCGGAGCGTGGGGTCATTCCACCTAGTATCAGTAGACCACTTATGGAACTCAAAGCAATACTCCTCCGCTGGCCGGTCTCCCTGCTGAAGCTGATGTAGTTTAGACTCAGCCAGACAGACATGGTTGTTGTCATCATAGATAAGTCCCAGAGCCTGAAACAATTTCTTGACAGTCTGAAGCGACTGGGAATAAGATGGGAGAGAAAATACAGCGGCTTGAGGGTCACTATAGAGAAGAGAGATTACGATCCCCGCCTGTTGCTCCTCTGTACCTGAGGAGAGAGGACGTAACCTAAAATAAAGTTTGCATGCCTCCCTGAAAACCATGAACGTATCCTGACCCCCAGGGAACCTATCCGGCAAAGTGATCTGGAGCTCCACCAGAGGTTGCTCGGGAGCTGCGGCCTGGAGTCATTAGGCACTGCAAAGTGACTGAGCGCAAGTGTGACACCTCTAGGCTGAGTTGTTGTAGCTGCCCTGCCAAAGCAGCCGCAGGATCCATAATGGATCCAAAAGGGTACGGCCAGTGATAATGTCTCGTAGTGACTAGGGACTGTGGGTACCTACCCAATCCCTCAAACTAGAGGCACCCTAAGCTATCCCTGTCCCCGGATTACATTTTATGGTGAAGAAGCCAGGGGTCTCGTAACTATCTATGCTCCTATCTTAACCCTTATCTCTTCCCTCCCCCACCCAGGGAGGTGTGAGGCCGAAATGTATAAGTGTGAAACATAAGTAGTATAGGAAGCTGAAACCAAATATGAGAAGATAAGGAAAGGGATCCAAGGGGCAAGGTTGGATAACATGTTAACGTTGGATGACATGTTAAACATGTCAAGGTTAGGAGACTTTTAAGCCACAATGTTTCTCTGGGAAATATGCAAATTGTCTCTTCAGAGAGGAAGAGGACTAGAACTCTAGCACCACATATAGGAAGTAGCAATCCTAAAATATCGACTCTCTAACGAGCCTTATCACATGACTTAGGATAAAAGCCAGAACCAGAATCTCAATTGAGACAACCATGACAGCTAGGGGGTCTGCTGATGACCTCCGTGCCTGACATTATGATCTACTTGTGCACTGCTATGTGTAGCACAAGTGATCGGACGATCGCAGCTTCAAGTCCCCTAAGGGGACTGTTAAATACAGTAAAAAGTTAAAAAAAAGTTTTTAAAAATATGAAAAAATAAAAAAAAAAAACAAAAGTTGAAATCACCCCTCTTTTGCCCCATTGGAAATTAAACAATAAAAATATACATATATTTGATGTTCAGAAATGTCTGATCTATCAAAATATAAAATAAATTAACCCAATCGGTAAGCGGTGTAACAAAACAAAAATGGAAACTCGCCAGAGGATGAAAGGGATAAAATACATTTTTGAATCCCCTTGATTGCTTAAATAGGCTAATAT
Source organism: Phyllobates terribilis (assembly GCF_046119375.1). Lineage (NCBI taxonomy): Eukaryota > Metazoa > Chordata > Amphibia > Anura > Dendrobatidae > Phyllobates > Phyllobates terribilis. The sequence goes on along the minus strand of NW_027362763.1, from coordinate 309,401,966 downwards.
TAGACGCACACACACACACACACACACACACACACACACACACACACACCACCTGAATACAGTAGCTAATTGCATATGCTTGCTATTGGGATGTGATTCTACCTGGATCTTCTGGTCCCATCTTGTTTTGTAAAGGGCCATGGCTTTTTTTTCCTTCACTTTTAATATGAAATGTCTCTCTATATTTTTCAATACCTATTTTAATTAGTACTCTAGATACCGTACACTCCATGACCATACTGTCATTGTTGCCGCAAGTTACTAGTTGTGAACCTACGTGTAGCAACTTACATAGTTACATAGGTTAAAAAAAGACCTAGGTCCATCAAGTTTAACCTTTCGCCACCAATTATACATTTTGTCACTAAATTATCTAACTTCACAACTTAGCATTCATGATTTTAATAAATAATTTTTCATTTTGGTTGAACTTCATTATTTTGTCTAAAAATGTACTTTTGTCCAAAATGTATGCTAAACCCAAACACGGCATGCGCAGTGGACATGGCAGGGTGATAGAAAAAAAATAATATCATGAATAAGAATGTAGTTGCCACTAGCAACAGCTCCAATATAAGCATAAATGCTAGCAGCAACTGACCTGGCAGTAGTAGTACCAAACATAAGCCACATTTGGCCTCCTTTGCAAACTCTGGCAAGCGTATTAGCAGGGGGGAAGCTGAGGGCATAATGGAATATATGTCCCATCCCTCATCTTAATCATAACTGGAATATGTAGCCTTTGACAGTGACACCATCAGCTGGAGTCAGTGTTCTGCTCAGTCCACCATCTCCATCGCCATAACAGTTAATGTACATAGCAAAAATTTGAAATCCATCAGTGACACCTGTTGCTTTGGAAGACCTGAACAGTCAACCTTTGTTTTCGGAAGGCATGGTGCCGGGGAAGATGGACAACATAATTCTAATGCCAATCTGAATTGCAGGCTCTGTGAAACGAGGTGGTAGGGAAACTGTCTATGGTATTCACACTCTGAGCCAGGGCAAACCTCTGGTTGGGAATCAGGCAGTGGGGCAAGGATTGTTGGCTATTTCACACAAGGAGGCGCCTGTCAGCCAAATCATGGATAATAATGAAGATGATGATGATTTTGTGTTGGAGAAAACCTGGGAACCAAACAAGTGTGACAAGGAGTTGAGGTCATTTTTGGAAATACTGTTTATTGTTATAGTTATGTGGTCATGTTTGACCTAGTACTAGTTGCACGACAAGTACCCAGTGTTTGTATTTGTATTTCCTTTTCAAAACTTAATAAAGATAAATTTATAAAAAAGGAGTTGAGGTCATCAGAGGAAGAGGTTGCTGGCATCGGTGATACTCGATGCAGGTGACACACATTAACAACATCCTCTGGGGCCAAATCAACTTTTCCTTTTGTCAGCTATGGAGCAAGTAATGCCGCATGTGCTGTTGGTGGAGGAGGCTCAACATTGGCTAAAGGGTCTGGTCAGGGTGGCGTGAGGCTGTTAACCATATCTCCACCCCAGGGTGGGGTCCAGAAGGTAAATGTGGAGCCTTTGGATTCATTCAGTGTTCGGTGTGTCTGGTGTCTGGAGATGAGATCTCCAGAGCTGTGCTCATGTTAAAGAGGATTGAATCTTGTTTTTTTGTTCTCCTTTCGGGCGGATCCCCGCAGTAACACAGACTATACTGTAAGCTATTTTGTTTTTCCCGTTATGCCAGAAGGGCCGTGTTTGCTTACCTAATTTTGCACTGGTTTATGCAGTATGTTTTTAATAAACCAGTTGAAAACTTAAATGGAAAGTGTTTCTGTGACTACCTTTTTGAGCAGCTTAGTGAGCCGTTCTACCACACCATATACTGTATATACAGTGGTGTGAAAAAGTGTTTGCCTCCTTCCTGATTTCCTATTCTTTTGCATGTTTTTCACACTTAAATGTTTCAGATCACAAAACAAATTTAAATATTACACCAAGTTAACACAAGTAATCACAAAATGCAGTTTTTAAATTAAGGTCTTTATTATTAAGGGAAAAAGAAATCCAAACCTACAGGACCCTGTGTGAAAAAGTAATTGCCCCCTAAACCTAATAACTGGTTGGGCAACCCTTAGCAGCAACAACTGCAATGAAGCATTTGTGATAACTGTCAATGAGTCTTTTACAATGCTCTGGAGGAATGTTGGCCCACTCATCTTTGCAAAATTAATGTAATTCAGCCCCATTGGAGGGCTTCCGAGCATGAACCGCCGTTTTAAGGTCAAGCCTCAGCATCTCCATCGGATTACGATTAGTGCTTTGACTAGACACTCCAAAGTCTTAATTTTGTTTTTCTTAAGCAATTCGGAGGTGAACTTGTTGGTGTGTTTTGGATGATTGTCCTGCTGCATAACCCAAGTGCGCTTCAGCATGAGGTCACGAACAGTTAGCCGGACATTCTTCTTCAGGATTTTTTGTTAGATAGCAGAATTCATGGTTCCATTTAACACAGCAAGTCTTCCAGGTCCTGAAGCAACAAAACAGCCCCAGACCATCACAATAGCACCACCATATTTACTGTTGTTATGATATTACTTTTTGGAAATGCTGTGTCACTTCTATGCCAGATGTAATGGGACATACACCCTTCAAAAAGTTCAACTTTTGTCTCGTCAGTCCACAGAGTATTCTCCCAAAAGTCTCGGCAATTATCAAGAAATTTTCTGGCAAAACTGAGACAAGCCTTTATGATTTTTTGGCTCAGCAGTGGTTTTCATCTTAGAACTCTGCCGTGCATGCCATTTTTGCCCAGTCTCTTTCTTATGGTGGAGTCATGAACACTAACCTTAACTGAGGCAAGTGAGGCCTACAGTTCTTTGAAGGTTGTTGTGGGGACATTTTGACCTCTTGGATGAGTCGTCGCTGCGCTTTTGGGGTAATTTTGGTCGGCCAGCCACTTCTGGGAAACTTCACCACTGTTCCATGTTTTTGCCAGTTGTGGATAATGACTCTCACTATGGAGTCCCAAAGCTTTAGAAATGGCTTTATAACTTTTTCCAGACTGAGAAATTTCAATTACTTTGTTTCTCATTTGTTCCTGAATTTCTTTTGATCACAGCATGATGTCTAGCTTTTAAGGATCTTTTGGTCTACTTTACTTTGTCAGGAAGATCATATTTAAATGATTTGTTGATTGAGAACAGGTGTGCCAGTAAACAGGCCTGTGTGTGGCTAGGGAAATTGAACTCAGCTTCCCAAAGATGTGATAGACCACAGTTAATTTATGTTTTAAGGGGAGATGGCAATCACACAGGGCCCTGTAGGTTTGGATTTCTTTTTCCCTTAATAATAAAGACCTTCAATTAAAAACTGCATTTATTTGTTTACTTGTGTTATCTTTGTCAAATATTTAAATTTGTTTTGTGATCTGAAACATTTAAGTGTGACGAACATACAGAAGAATAAGATATCAGGAAGGGGCAAACATTTTTTTCACACCACTGCACATATATACAGCACAGACCAAAAGTTTGGACACACCATCTCATTTAAAGATTTTTCTGTTTTCTCATGACTATGAAAATTGTACATTCACACTGAAGGCATCAAAACTATGAATTAACAAATGTGGTATTATATACTTAACAAAAAAGTGTGAAACAACTGAAAATGTGTCTTATATTCTAGGTTCATCAAAGTAGCCACCTTTTGCTTTGATGACTGCTTTGCACACTCTTGGCATTCTCTTGATGAGCTTCAAGAGGTAGTCACAGGAAATGGTTTTCACTTCACAGGTGTGCCCTGTCAGGTTTAATAAGTGGGATTTCTTGCCTTATAAATGGGCTTGGGACCATCAGTTGTGTTGTGCAGAAGTCTGGTGGATACACAGCGGATAGTCCTACTGAATAGACTATTAGAATTTGTATTATGGCAAGAAAAAAGCAGCTAAGTAAAGAAAAACGAGTGGCCATCATTACTTTAAGAAATGAAGGTCAGTTAGTCCAAAAAATTGGGCAAACTTTGAAAGTGTCCCCAAGTGCAGTTGCAAAAACCATCAAGCGCTACAAAGAAACTGGCTCACATGAGGACCGCCCCAGGAAAGGAAGACCAAGAGTCACCTCTGCTTCTGAGGATAAGTTTATCCGAGTCACCAGCCTCAAAAATCGCAGGTTAACAGCAGCTCAGATTAGAGACCAGGTCAATGCCACACAGAGTTCTAGCAGCAGACACATCTTTACAACAACTGTTAAGAGGAGACTTTGTGCAGCAGGCCTTCATGGTAAAATAGCTGCTAGGAAACCACTGCTAAGGACAGGCAACAAGCAGAAGAGACTTATTTGGGCTAAAGAACACAAGGAATGGACATTAAACCAGTGGAAATCTGTGCTTTGGTCTGATGAGTCCAAATTTGAGATATTTGGTTCCAACCACCGTGTCTTTGTCCCACCGTGAAGTATGGAGGAGGAGGTGTGATGTTGTGGGGGTGCTTGCTGGTGACACTGTTGGGGATTTATTCAAAATTGAAGGCATACTGAACCAGCATGGCTACCACAGCATCTTGCAGCTGCATGCTATTCCATCCAGTTTGTGTTTAGTTGGACCATCATTTATTTTTTAACAGGACAATGACCCCAAACACACCTCCAGGCTGTGTAAGGGTTATTTGACCAAGGAGGAGAGTGATGGGGTGCTACGCCAGGTGACCTGGCCTCCACAGTCACCAGACCTGAATCCAATCGAGATGGTTTGGGGTGCGCTGGACCGCAGAGTGAAGGCAAAAGGGCCAACAAGTGCTAAGCATCTCTGGGAACTCCTTCAAGATTGTTGGAAGACCATTTCCGGTGACTACCTCTTGAAGCTCATCAAGAGAATGCCAAGAGTGTGCAAAGCAGTCATCAAAGCAAAAGGTGGCTACTTTGAAGAACCTAGAATATAAGACATATTTTCAGTTGTTTCACACTTTTATGTTAAGTATATAATTCCACATGTGTTAATTCATAGTTTTGATGCCTTCAGTGTGAATGTACAATTTTCAAAGTCATGAAAATACAGAAAAATCTTTAAATGAGAAGGTGTGTCCAAACTTTTGGTCTGTACTGTATATTGTGGCAAGACGACTCACTCGGCTGTCCAGGAGGCAGACTCAGGACACACGTTCTCAGGTTACCTTCCTGCTGGTTTATTATATGGCATTAACTCATGCAGGGTTCCACAGGAAAAATAAACAGGACACCTCTGGGTTAAACGGGAAAACAAAACAAAATATAGCTCAGTCCGTAGGTGAGCGGGTTCCGCCCACTCTCGGTAGCACAAACTGCACAGGCAAAGTCCTTGTAAAAAGCTCTGCAGCTTCCACAACATTGTCTGGAGACTTCACTCTCCAGACCACACTCCAGAGATAAAAAAAAGGGACTGAGCCTTTACACATTGCTCAGCCACACCTTGAGGGGAGGTACGGGGAATGGCGTCCCGTAATCTTTGCCATTCCCATAAAACCGCACACCCTTTAACAGAGTAAACCCACCAGCATATAGCATGCTGGCAGAAATAAAGTAGGTCTTAGTTCACACAGGAGAGCATCCTGAGTGACACATACCTCCCCTCACACATAAAACCAGTGACACTGTCACATATCCCCCCCCTCTGCCAAAAGCCAGGGGTTTGGGCACCTTCTGACACCAGGCAGGGAATCCTAGAGAGGGCATCTGCATTCCCATGTAACTTCTCGGGCCATTGCTCCACATAAAAGTTAAAATCTTGGAGCCCTAGGAACCATGTAGTTACCCTGGCATTTTTACCCCTCTTCTCCCTCAACCATCTCAATGGGGCATGATCTGATACTAATTTAAACTTCCGGCCTAGTAGGCAATATTTCAGTGTATCCACGGCCCATTTTATAGCTAAACACTCTTTCTCTACTATGGCATAGTTCTTCTCGCAGGAGGACAGCTTTTGGCTCAGATAGAGAATGGGATGTTCTTCCCCATTTATCTCTTGAGAGAGTACAGCCCCTAGACCAACCTTTGAAGCGTCTGTCTGGACCACAAGTTCTTTACTAAAGTCTGGCGTGACCAGTACCGGCTGCTTGCACAGTGTTAGCTTCAACTGTTGAAAGGTGGACTCCGTTTCTTCCATCCATTTTACCATGGTTGATTTGATGCCTTTTAGAAGATCCGTTAGTGGCGCGGCCAGCATGGTAAAATTTTGGATAAACCGCCAGTAATATCCCACCATTCCCAGGAACGCTCTCTCCTGCATCTTGGAGAGCGGTTGCGACCAGGTTTGAATTGCCTCCACTTTCTTGATTTGCTGCTTTATGTCACCTCTCCCAATGACATAGCCCAAGTACTTGGCCTCCTCTTTTCCAATGGCACACTTTCTCGGATTTATGGTAAATCCCGCCTTACTTAGAGCCTCCAGAATGGCCGGTAGTTTAGGTGGGTGACTAGCCCAGTCTGGGCTAAAGACCCCAATGTCGTCAAGGTAGGCTGCGTCCTACTTCTTATGTGGGGCTAGGATCAGATCCATAGCCCTCTGGAAAGTGGCTTGGTCCCCCTGTAGTCCGAATGACATCCGCGTGTATTGAAAACACCCATCAGGTGTTGAGAAAGCCGTCTTCTCCTTGGCCGTCTTGGACATGGGGATCTGCTAGTAGCCCTTCGTCAGGTCAAGAGTGGTGATGTACCTCGCCGGTCCAAGCCTCTCGATGAGTTCGTCGATGCAGGGCATCGGGTACGCGTCACACTTGGATGCCTTATTCAGCCGGCGGTAGTCATTACAAAACCTCCATTCTCCATTGGGTTTCAGCACGAGGACGATTGGGCTCGACCACCCACTCTTTGACTCCTCTATTACCCCGAGGTCTAACATCCTCTTCACCTCAGCAGAGATCACCTCCTGGCGTGCTTGCGGAATCCGGTACGGCTTCAGATTCACTCGTATGTGCGGTTCTGTTAGCACGTCCTGCTCTACCACATGAGTATGCCCTGGCAACTCTGAGAACAGCTCCCGATTCCGCTGTAGTAATTCTTGACACTGTTGCTTCTGGGCCGGTGATAGAGTCTCTGCAATAGTGACCTCCTCCACCTTGCCTTCTGGTGCAGCTCCCACGCAAGGAGTTTCTACATGTTCCCGTTCTCGCCATGGCTTGAGCAAATTCACATGATATATTTGATGCGGCTTTCTTCGGCCAGGCTGGTGGACTTTATAATTAACCTCACTGACTTTCTCCACCACCTCGTACGGACCTTGCCATTTGGCGAGGAACTTGCTCTCGACGGTAGGGATTAGCACCAAAATATGGTCCCCGGGCTGGAACTGTCTTTGTCTCGCCAACTGGTTATATACCCTCGCCTGGGCTTCCTGCGCCTGGAGGAGATGTTCCTTCACGATGGGCATCACCTTTGACATTCTCTCCTGTAACTGGGCTACATGTTCAATGATACTGCGGTGTGGGGTGACTTCGGCCTCCCAAGTTTCCTTGGCAATGTCTAGGAGACCTCTTGGATGCCGCCCATATAGGAGCTCAAACGGAGAGAAGCCAGTGGAGGCTTGAGGAACTTCTCTGACCGAGAAAAGTAGAAATGGGAGCAGGTAGTCCCAGTTTCGCCCATCCTTTTCAACGACCTTGCTGAGCATCGCTTTTAAGGTCTTGTTGAAGCGTTCCACTAGGCCATCCGTCTGTGGATGATAAACCGAGGTCCAAATCTGAGTTATCTGAAGGACTCTGCAAAGCTCCTTCTTCACCTTGCTCATGAAGGGGGTTCCTTGGTCAGTCAGAATCTCTTTTGGCAGACCTGTTAGAGCAAAAATATGGACCAGCTCTCGGGCTATACTTTTACTGGACTAGTTCCTTAGGGGAACAGCTTCGGGGTACCGGGTCACATAGTCCATGATGACCAGGATATATTGGTGGCCCTGAACTGATTTAATTAAGGGGCCCATGGGGTCCATGGCAATCCTCTCAAAGGGAACCTCTATCACAGGTAGTGGGACTAAGGGGTTACGGAAGTGGGAAGAGGGAGCGGTTATTTGGCAGGTGGGGCAGGACTTACAATAGTTTTGAACTTCTCGGTAACACCCTGGCCAATAAAACCTTCTCAGTATCCTCTCCTGAGCTTTCTCGACCCCTAGGTGTCCCCCCAGAACATTTGAATGGGCCATATCTAGTACCCTCCATCTGTATGGCCCCCACACTAACAGCTGTTCCACTATCTCACCACCCCTTAGCTTGGCCACCCAATATAGCAACTCCCCCTGCACTGCAAAGTAGGGGAATCTGGTGTCGGCCCCCAGCTCTTGGGCATCCCCATTACATACAGTAACCTGGTCAACCGCCCCATTTAAGGTCAGGTCTCAAACTTGAGCAGTCCCAAAGTTCTCTCCAGACATATCTAACTCAGGGAGGCCGACCTCATTGGTCACCGTGGGAACTCCTCCATCTGAGACTTCATTGGGGGTTCTTCTCCAAGGACCTGGCTTTTCCCCACACTACTCAGTCCAGTTCCCTTCCCCTACAAGTCCCAAAATAAAGAAAAATCACGGCCCAATATGACGGGGTGTATCAGGTTCTTCACTACCCCGACTTCATGGGACTGGACACCACAGTCTGTCCCCACTGTCACTGTGGCCACGGGATAGTCCTTGGCATCACCATGGATGCACCAACCACCTACAGTTTTGGAAGGGATCAACTGGTGGAGAAAGGTAGCTCTGATCAAGGTTACAAGACTCCCGGAGTCCAACAGCCCAAGCACTTTTACTCCATTAATGGACACTGCACATGCCTGCGGCCCCTCGCCGGGTTGACAGTCCACGCTACAGGCTGGATAGGCATAATACGAGACCCGTCTGCCTAGGCTGCAGTCCATGGGCTCAGGGGATATTTGACACCTGGCGGCTACGTGTCCAGGGTTGTGACACTGCCAACAGACTATATCTTTACCAACAGTCCTAACGGCACCTTCAATGGGAGTGGGATGTCCCCCAGTGGTGGCTCTAGACACCTTTCGTGCTGTACCTGCCCCCTTTTGGGTATCCCAGTATGGAGAAATGACTGTATCCGATTTCCCGAGGGATCTCTCAACTACCTGGTACCTCTCTACCAGGCCGATGAAGTCATCTGCGTTCTGGGGATCACCCTGGGCAACCCAGGTCTGCACTGCCTTTGGAAGGGAATGCATGAATCTGTCAATCAGCACCAGTGGAGGACTCCACTTCTGAACTGCAGTAGGTCAAACATCTGTGAGCGAGGGGGTTTGTCGCTAGCATACGCCCAGTGATGAACTCGTTGGGCTCTCACCGCCATATTTACTCCCAGGCATGCTAAGATCTCTGTCTTTAGCTTGGGATACTCCTTAGCATTTTGCAGCGCCAAGTCGAATTATGCCTTTTGGGGTTCACCCGATAAATATGGCACAAGAACCTCTGCCCACTGTCCTGGTGGAAGTTTCTCCCGATCAGCCAATCTCTCAAAAACAGTCAGAAATGCTTCTACATCATCCCCAGGGGTCATCTTCTGCATGGCCCACCTTACTGCCTTCCTGATATGAGAATCATCTGTCGACCCTGGGGGGTGGGGCGGCTGCCCTGCTCTGGATGGCGTCTGCCAGAAGCTGTGTCTGCTGTTGCGCCTCCTGCTGGTGCTGCTGCTGCAACTTTTGCTGCAACTGGATTTGCTGAAGCAACAGTTTGGTCGTCTCCTGGTGCTGCTGCATGCTCTGCTGGGCCAGCTGCATGCTCTGCTGGCTCTGCAAGTGTTGCTGCTGCATGCTCTGCTGGCTCTGGACCAGGTGCTTAATGAGCTCCTCCATGCTGCCGGACTTCTCTGGCTGGCTGCCGGCATTCACCCAGGACATCCACCGGTATTTGTGGCAGGTACACGTGTTCCTGGAATCCTGCCCGCATTCTCCACCAACTGTGGCAAGACGACTCACTCGTCTCTCCCGGAGGCAGACTAAGGACACACGTTCTCAGGTTACCTTTCTGCTGGTTTATTATATGGCATAAACTCAAGCAGGGTTCCACAGGAAAAATAAACAAGACCCCTCTGGGTTAAACGGGAAAGCAAAGCAAAATATAGCTCAGTCCATAGGTGAGCAGGTTCCGTCCGCTCTCGGTAGCACAAACTGCACAAGCAAACTCCTTGTAAGAAGCTCTGCAGCTTCCACAACACTGTCTGGATACTTCACTCTCCAGACCACACTCCAGAGAAAAAAAAGTGACTGAGCTTTTACACATTGCTCAGCCACACCCTGAGGGGAGTAGGGGGAATGGCGTCCCGCCCTCTTTGCCATTCCCATAAAACCGCACACCCTTTAACAGAGTAAACCCACTAGCATATAACATGCTGGCAGATATAAAGTAGGTCTTAGTTCACACAGGAGAGCATCCTGAGTGACACATATCTACCCTCACATATAAAACCAGTGACACTTTCACAATATAGATATATATATATATTGCTAGGTGTCTAATGGTCGCATAGTCGGTGGGAGGTATGTATCACAGAGATGGCTGGTCTCTGTCATGTAACCCGGTGTGTTTTCTCTAGTGCACATTAGCACTAAGAGGATCGTTTGTTGCACCTGGGACCGGGTTATGGGTAGCTGTGAAGAGTTGGGCTACCCACATACCTCACCTTTGGGTGTGGTTAACAGCCTATTTAATGGCGGCTGTAGTTTGCCACATGGTCTGTGTGTTTGGAGGGAGAAGGCCTCCTGTGTGTGGTTGCATCCTGACTGAGCCAGTGAGCTGAATGCTACACAGCCCTGTGTGCCCACAGGACTGGCTATCCAGAGACTTTGCCTTAAGTACTCTTTACTTTGTTTTGCCTGCACAAAAGGCAGTTTGTTTTTCCTTTTGTTTTGCTGGGTTTATGAAGCAATAAAACCAACACGGACATTTAAAGGAACATGCTTCCTGTTTGCCTCCCGACCCACCCCAAGTGAGTAGAAACCCCACAATCGTTGTTAGACGAGTGGGTGGCATTACCAGCAGATACGTGTGACTGCTATAAGCAGGACTGCATGTTCTGGGTGAGAGCTGCCAGCCAGCAGTGGACTCCCAGCAGCATGGAGGAGCTAATAAAGCAACTGGTGCAGGCTAATCTCCATCAGCATCAACAGCAATAGCAGCAGCAGCAGCAACAGCAGTGGCAACAGCAGCCGCAGATGCAGAACAAACAGCAGATGGAGCTTCTAGCCGAGGTGATCCGTGGCAGGCCTACTGCCCCACCACCCATTCCAGGTGATGATTCACACGTCAGGAAGACGGTAAGAAGAGCATTCCAGAAAATGACCCCGGGGGATGACATAGATGCCTTCCTGACTGTGTTTGAAAGGGTCGCCGAGAGGGAGAAACTTCCGCCAGAGCAGTGGGCCGAGGTGCTGGCACAATACTTGATGAGGGAGCCCCAGAAAGCTTACTATAACTTGGATCTGCAGGACATCAAGGAGTACGGTAAACTGAAAACTGAAATTCTGGCGCACTTGGGGGTGACGATGACTGTCATGGCACAGCGGGTCCACCGCTGGGCATATTACCGGCACAAACCCCCTCGCTCCCAAATGTTTGACCTTTTGGACCTCGTCCAAAAATGGCTGCAGCCGGAGTCCTCTAAGCCTGCGCAGTTGGTAGAGCGAGTGGTAATGGACAGGTTTGTGCATTCCCTGCCGAGGCCAATACAGACCTGGGTTGCCCAAGGTGATTCCCGGAATGTGGTTGAATTGGTTGGACTGGTCGAGAGATACCAGGGGGTCGAAGGTTCCTTGGAAAGGCAGCCCACTCCATACTGGGGGTCCCAAAAGTGGGCAGAGGACCAAAAGGGGGTGGGGTGGTGGGGCGTCCAAGGTTCAAAGGGGCGGGGGAGGTGGTGCCCAAGGTCCCTACGGGTGATGTGATCTGCTGAAGGTGCCACAACCCAGGCCATATAGCCACCCATTGTCCTCTGACCCCCGAGCAGATGGACTGCAGCATAGGACGACGCTGTTAATATTACGCGTATCCGGCCTGCAGTGTGAACTGTCCACAAGCGTGTCCCGTGAAGGTGAATGGGCGGCAGGTAACGGCACTGCTAGATTCCGGGAGTCTGGTGACCCTTGTGAGGGCCACCCTTCCTCTCCAACTGATCCGGGGAAAAAAGTTGGCTTTCGGTGCATTCATGGTGATACAAAGGACTACCCCATGGCCAGAGTGGACATTGAAACGGCCCATGCTACTGAGTCCCACGAGGTTGGTGTCGTTCAGGACTTGTTGCACCCCATCATTATACAGTACAGACCAAAAGTTTGGACACACCTTCTCATTTAAAGATTTTTCTGTATTTTCATGACTATGAAAATTGTACATTCCCACTGAAGGCATCAAAACTATGAATTAACACATGTGGAATTATATACTTAACAAAAAAGTGTGAAACAACTGAAAATATGTCTTATATTCTAGGTTCTTCAAAGTAGCCACCTTTTGCTTTGATGACTGCTTTGCACACTCTTGGCATTCTCTTGATGAGCTTCAAGAGGTAGTCACCGGAAATGGTTTTCACTTCACAGGTGTGCCCTGTCAGGTTTAATAAGTGGGATTTCTTGCCTTATAAATGGGGTTGGGACCATCAGTTGTGTTGTGCAGAAGTCATGTGGATATGGGGCAGAGACTCGAGCACCCGATGCAAACTCAAATAACGAGCACTTGCGCTCAGCTCAACACTAGTTGCCATGTCGTCATCTTTTTTTTTTCAAAAGTAAAAAAAAAAAAAAACAGCCCTAGCGTTTATTTTATACCGCACTAGGAACGGCATAAAAGTGATTAGACGACCTTATTCTTCGGGTCGGTGCGACTACAGAGATACCAGAATCATATCGAGTTTTTATGATTGACAGCTGTCACATTAAAGGACGCCCTCTTTTTTTTTTTTTTTTGTAAAATCTAGTTTTTCCATCGCCATATTTTGAGAGCTATAATTTTTCCATATTTTGGCATACAGTCATGTGATGGCTTGCTTTTTGTGGGATGAGTTGACTTTTTTTATTGGTGCCATTTTCGGGCACGTAACATTTTTTGATCGCTTTCTATTCAGATTTTTGGAGGCAGAATAAACAAAAACCAACAACTCAGGAATTGTTTTTTTACATTTTTTTTTTTTTTTTTTATTCTGCTCCGCGTGTGGTAAAATTGATAAGGTAGCTTTATTCTTCGGGTCAGTACGTTTACAGCGGTACCACATCTATATCGTTTTTCTATGTTTTGGCGCTTTTACACAAAGCTATTTTGTAGAAAATATTTTTTTTTGCATCGCTTTATTCTGAGAGCTATAACTTTTTGACTTTTTGGATGATGGAGCTGTATGGCGGCTTGTTTTTTGCTGGACAAGATGACGTTTTCAGCGGTACCAATTTAATTTATATTTGTCTTTTTGATTGCGTGTTATTCCATTTTTTGTTTGGCAGTATGATGATAAAAAAACGAAGCAAAAAAACAATGCTTTATTTTTTTTTTTACTGTGTTCACTGAAGGGGTTAACTAGTGGAACAATTTTATAGGTCATGTCGTTCCAGGCGTGGCGATACCAAATGTGTACTTTTTTATTTTATTTTTTTTCATAATATTGGTATGTTCTCCCCGTGTTTGCGTGAGTTTCCTCTGTGTTCTCCGGTTTCCTCCCACACTCCGAAGACATACTGATAGGGAATGTAGATTGTGAGCCCCAACGGGGACAGTGCCCAAAATGTCTGTAAATTGTCTGAATTGTAAAGTGCTGCGGAATATGTTGGCACTATATAAATAAAGATTATTATTATTATTATTATTACACAGCTGATAGTCCTACTGAATAGACTCTTAGAATTTTATTATGGCAAGAAAAAAGCAGCTAAGTAAAGAAAAACGAGTGGCCATCATTACTTTAAGAAATGAAGGTCAGTCAGTCCGAAAAATTGGGAAAACTTTGAAAGTGTCCCCAAGTGCAGTTGCAAAAACCATCAAGCACTACAAAGTAACTGGCTCACATGAGGACCGCCCCAGGAAAGGATGACCAAGAGTCACCTCTGCTTCTGAGGATAAGTTTATCCGAGTCACCAGCCTCAGAAATCGCTGGTTAACAGCAGCTGAGATTAGAGACCAGGTCAATGCCACACAGAGTTCTAGCAGCAGACACATCTCTACAACAACTGTTAAGAGGAGACTTTGTGCAGCAGGCCTTCATGGTAAAATAGCTGCTAGGAAACCACTGCTAAGGGCAGGCAACAAGCAAAAGAGACTTGTTTGGGCTAAAGAACACAAGGAATGGACATTAGACCAGTGGAAATCTGTGCTTTGGTCTGATGAGTCCAAATTTGAGATCTTTGGTTCCAACCACCGTGTCTTTGTGTGACGCAGAAAAGGTGAATGGATGGACTCTACATGCCTGGTTCCCACCGTGAAGCATGGAGGAGGAGGTGTGATGGTGTGGGGGTGCTTTGCTGGTGACACTGTTGGGAATTTATTAAAAATTGAAGGCATATTGAACCAGCTTGGCTACCACAGCTTCTGGCAGCGGCATGCTATTCCATCAGGTTTGCGTTTAGTTGGACCATCCTTTATTTTTGAACAGAACAATGTCCCCAAACACACCTCCACGCTGTGTAAGGGCTATTTGACCAAGAAGGAGAGTGATGGGGTGCTACGCCAGATGACCTGGCCTCCACAGTCACCAGACCTGAACCCAATCGAGATGGTTTGAGGTGAGTTGGACCGCAGAGTGAAGGCAAAAGGGCCAACAAGTGCTAAGCATCTCTGGGAACTCCTTCAAGATTGTTGGAAGACCATTTCCGGTGACTACCTCTTGAAGCTCATCAAGAGAATGCCAAGAGTGTGCAAAGCAGTCATCAAAGCAAAAGGTGGCTACTTTGAAGAACCTAGAATATAAGACATATTTTCAGTTGTTTCACATTTTTTTGCTAAGTATATAATTCCACATGTGTTAATTCATAGTTTTGATGCCTTCAGTGGGAATGTACAATATTCATAGTCAAGAAAATACAGAAAAATCTTTAAATGAGAAGGTGTGTCCAAACTTTTGGTCTGTACTGTAGGCCAGGATTTTTGTTTATTTTGGGAGCTGTGGGGGAAAGGTTCCAGGTTCGCTGGCTCGGATAAGAAACCAGTTAACCCTGATGAGTTATCACCACACCCAGAGCCAGACAGGTTTCCCTTTTGTGTTCTTGTGGGGGATGAGGAGATAGTGCCCCCTGAGTCTGACATCCAGGAGTTAGGGGTGACCAGCGTGAATTTTGGGTCTCCCCCTAAATGGGGATGCACAGGAGCTGGGGATTGGCACAAGGTTTCCCCATTTTATGATGAGTGGGGAGTTGTTGTACCGGGTCACGAAAGTGATGGAGGAGTGGGTGGAGCAGTTAATAGTGCCAGGCCCCTATAGATGGAAGGAGTTGGACATGGCCCATTCACATGTCTTGGGGGGACATCTGGGAGAGGAAAAAACGCAGCAATGGATCGTGCAGAGGTTCTATTGGCCCGGATGTCACCAGGAAATTTTGAAGTATTGCAGGTCTTGCCCTATGTGCCAGTTAACTGCCCCCACCTCTCACTTTTGAAGTCTCCTTGTGCCACTGCCCATTATTGAAGTGCCGTTCAAGAGAATTGCCATGGACTTGGGTAAATCTGCTCATGGGCATCAATATATATTGGTTATCCTGGACTATGCCACAAGCTATCCTAAAGCGATTCCACTGAGAAACTTCTCTGCAAAGAGTTTAGCCCGCGAGTTGGTTCACGTTTTTTCCCGAACAGGATTACAAAAGGAGATCCTGACTGACCAGGGAACTCCCTTTATGAGTAAAGTGATGAGGGAGTTATGCAAAGTCCTGCAAATCTCCCAACTGAGGACTTCAGTATACCATCCTCAGACAGATGGCCTCGTGGAAAGGTTTAAAAAGACCCTAAAGAGTATGTTGAGGAAGGCCATATAAAAGGACGGTAGAGACTGGGACTGTCTCCTACCGTATCTGTTGTTCTCCATCTGAGATGTTCCACAGGCCTCTACGGGGTTCTCGTCATTCAAACTCCTGTATGGCCGACATCCGCAGGGTCTCCTGGATGTCGCAAAGGAAACCTGGGAAGCCGAGGTCACGCCCCACAGGAGCATCATCGAGCATGTTGCTCTGATGCAGGAGAGGATTGCGAAGGTGATGCCCATTGTAAAAGAACATCTCCTCCAGGCACAAGAAGCTCAGGCTAGGGTCTACAAACGGTCAGCCAGAGCAAAGCAATTCAATCCGGGAGACCGAGTTCTCGTGCTAATTCCTACGATGGAGAGTAAGTTCTTGGCCGAATGGCAAGGGCCGTATGAGGTGGGTGGTGGAAAAAGTGGGTGAAGTGAACTACAAGGTTCATCAACCGGGATGACTTAAGCCATGCCAGATATACCACACCAACCTCATCAAGCCGTGGCAAGATAGAGAGGCTGTGGAAGCTACATGCATGCTGAGCAAGCCAGGAGGTGACGTTGGAGGAGTCGCAATAGTGGAAACGCTAACGAAACAGCAGTGTCGGGCAGGGGTGTACATAGGAATCATGGGGCCCCATAGCAGAAGTTCTAATTGGGCCCCCCTCCAAAATGTAAATAATTGTCGGGGTCACAGAAGAGCAGATCTCACAACTTTCCATCCTTAACATAATAATTTTCCTCCTGCTGTAGTCCTCGATTCCTCTTTCATTGCCCCATAAAGTGTGATGCCAACAAAAGTGTCCCCCAAACACAGTATGATACCCCCATGGTGAATTCCTCCACATAAACCTCAACTCCCAGGGCAAAGTATGGTGACCCTAACACAGTATGATCCCCCAACTGTGACCCCCACACAGCTCTCCATGCAGTATAATGGGTAGAGATGAGCGTTGTTCTACTCGAACTGTTCGCCAATCTCAAATTCGAGCTGTTTTGGGCGGTGTTCGAGCCGTTCGGCGAACACGAACAATTTGAGAAAAATTCGGCTGTTCGAGGTTATGTTCGATAACTGTTCGTGCACCAAAATCATAACTGGATTTTTTCTCAGTAATGATGAAAATTAATGTTAATACGCAGTTTGAGTGTACAGCGGGGTGGGGGGAGGGGCAGGGGATGGATCTCTGCAGGAACAATGAAGATCTCCATTTTTTTTCTCTTTCCCGCATTTACAGTGGGGAGGTGCAATCTGTCAGCCTATCAGCAGCGCACACACGGAGCGAAGTGCTTTTTTTCACACAAGCAAGGGCATGTGTCATTGGCAGTGTATGTCACATGTCCTTGCCCTATAAGACCAAGCCATTTTCACCGTCGCCACCATTTTCTCACTGCTGCAGCTGCGTGTTAGACGGCACCGCTGTTGCTGTGTGCGCTATACCTTGTTAATTTCAAGCCAATTTTCGCACAAATATACAGATAGCTTGGGAGTAGGGAATAGTTGTGATTGCAGTCCTTTTAAGGACTAGGTTACAGCATTTCCTACGACTTTTATCAGGCAGGTCTGTGCTCTTAAATAGATAGGTTGTGGGAGTAAAGACTAATTGTAATTGGAGTCCTTTTCAGGACTAGGTTACATCAGTTCCTATCAGTTTTTGCCAGGCAGGTCTGTGCCAGTGCTGTGCAAGTTTTTTTCACAGCATTTGGCTGAATCTAGCAAAGCTAATCCTTTTTGGCCTATTGCAGAGTGTGTTAGTCAGTGGAGTAGCCTATCTGTGTTGCAAGATATACCACCTGTGTATAGAATACCAATTTTTTTACTGCACCTAGTGAAGTAAAATCTTTTGGGCATAGCATCATTCTATTAGTCCATCTATACTGACCTCCATCAGGTTGCAAACTGAATCTAATTTTTTTCTGCTTCTAGCTCTGAAAAAATATTTGGCCTTCTAGCAGTGTGTGGGACTTGTTCTATTAGTCCACCTATACTGACCTCCATCAGGTTGCAAACTGAATATATTTTTTTCTGCATCTACCTCTGAAAAAATATTGGGCTTCTAGCTGTGTGTGGGACTTGTTGTATTAGTCCATCTATACTGACCTCCATCAGGTTGCAAACTGAATATATTTTTTTCTGCATCTACCTCTGAAAAAATATTGGGCTTCTAGCTGTGTGTGGGTCTTGTTCTATTAATCCATCTATACAGACCTCCATCAGGTTGCAAACTGAATATAATTTTTTCTGCATCTACCTCTGAAAAAATATTTGGCCTTCTAGTAGTGTGTGGGACTTTCTCTGTTAGTCCATCTATACTGACCTCCATCAGGTTGCAAACTGAATATATTTTTTTCTGCATCTACCTCTGAAAAAATATTGGGCTTCTAGCTGTGTGTGGGTCTTGTTCTATTAATCCATCTATACTGACCTCCATCAGGTTGCAAACTGAATATAATTTTTTTCTGCATCTAGCTCTGAAAAAATATTTGGCCTTCTAGTAGTGTGTCGGACTTTCTCTATTAGTCCATCTATACTAACCTCCATCAGGTTGCAAATTAAAAATAATTTTTATCTGCATCTACAGTACCTCTGAAAAAATATTTGGGCTTCTAGCTGTGTGTGGGACTTGTTGTATTAGTCCATCTATACTGACCTCCATCAGGTTGCAAACTGAATATATTTTTTTCTGCATCTACCTCTGAAAAAATATTGGGCTTCTAGCTGTGTGTGGGTCTTGTTCTATTAATCCATCTATACAGACCTCCATCAGGTTGCAAACTGAATATAATTTTTTTCTGCATCTACCTCTGAAAAAATATTGGGCTTCTAGCTGTGTGTGGGGCTTGTTGTATTAGTCCATCTATACTGAACTCCATCAGGTTGCAAACTGAATATATTTTTTTCTGCATCTACCTCTGAAAAAATATTGGGCTTCAAGCTGTGTGTGGGACTTGTTCTATTAATCCATCTATACAGACCTCCATCAGGTTGCAAACTGAATATATTTTTTTCTGCATCTACCTCTGAAAAAATATTGGGCTTCTAGCTGTGTGTGGGACTTGTTGTATTAGTCCATCTATACTGACCTCCATCAGGTTGCAAACTGAATATATTTTTTTCTGCATCTACCTCTGAAAAAATATTGGTCTTCTAGCTGTGTGTGGGACTTGTTCTATTAATCCATCTATACAGACCTCCATCAGGTTGCAAACTGAATATATTTTTTTCTACATCTACCTCTGAAAAAATATTGGGCTTCTAGCTGTGTGTGGGACTTGTTCTATTAATCCATCTATACAGACCTCCATCAGGTTGCAAACTGAATATATTTTTTTCTGCATCTACCTCTGAAAAAATATTGGGCTTCTAGCTGTGTGTGGGACTTGTTGTATTAGTCCATCTATACTGACCTCCATCAGGTTGCAAACTGAATATATTTTTTTCTGCATCTACCTCTGAAAAAATATTGGGCTTCTAGCTGTGTGTGGGACTTGTTGTATTAGTCCATCTATACTGACCTCCATCAGGTTGCAAATTGAATATAATTTTTTTCTGCATCTAACCCAGCCAATAGTTTTGGCCTAATACCACAGTTTGGCCACTCAGCTCTGCTCGGTTACCATCCATTGTTTTTTTGTGCAAACAACTCCAGAGTTGTGAATTAGTTAACCACCAAAATGAGTGGAAAAAGGCCTGCTGCTGGTGGAAAGGGGAATAGGCGTGTTGGGAAGGGGAAAAAAGGTTGTGTCCGTGGGGTAGGTGTTAAAGCAACAGTAACATCTGCAGAAGAAAGACCATCTTCCAGCCAAACTAAAATGTCTACTTCTTTTAGCGGACAATGTGATAAGATCCCTTTCTTACGGCCACGCCAATCGCTACAAATTCCAGATGAGGCACAAAAACAGCAGGTGCTTCAACGGATATCAAGTGCTCCTTTAAGTGGGCTCTCCTCCACATCAACTTCAACATCACAAATACTCCAGTCCTCAAAGGTGTCACCCAAATCGCACTTGCTTCCTCACAGCTCCCAAATCTCCAGCTGCCCGTCTGAGTATGAGGTAGAACAGATGGTTGAGTCTGCAGAGCTGTTTACTCATACTATAGCCTGGGAATCAGAGGTCGACTCCAGCGCTTCTGTGAATCCAGACGAGGAAATGATCTGCACTGATGCCCAGAATCTTTATGAGTCGGATCCAGGACCAGACGCAGAAGGTTCTGACCATAATGTAGACCCTCATTCCTAAACTGTAACTCCTGTTGGTGGAGACAATGAGGAAGACGATGATAAGACTCAAATACCTGATTGGAGCGACAACTTTAGTTTTTTGTCAGGGCAGGAACAGGTTGGCTCTGAGGACGACGGGTGTGATAACACACAGGGTGATGATGATGAGGTTGGAGATCCCACTTACTGTCAACCCACAGTCAGCCAAGAGATGAGGTCAGCAGAGGAGGTGGAGGAAGATGCTAGTGACGACGAGGTCAGGTTGCGCCTTCCTGGACAGAGACGTAGTACTGGAAGCACGTCAACAACTGCATCCTCAAACACAACTCTGCCTCTCACCACAAGTCGTGGTGGCTCTTCAGGTCGCATGGGTGCTAAGCCTTGCATAGCCTGGGCATTTTTTCAGATCGATAAAGATGACCCAACTCGTGTTATCTGTAACATTTGTCAGCAAAAGCTAAGTAGAGGCCAAAAAATACATAGTTTGAGTACTTCATGCATGAACCGGCACATGGACATGAAGCATAAGTTGCAGTGGGAAGCTCAGTGTGCTACAATGCGGCCTAGCCGGCCGGGCCAACCACCGTCTGCCATATCTTGTGCATCCGCGGCCTCTTCATCCTCTGTGACTGGGGGGACAGCAGTCACACCTGTTTTGGGGCGCAGACCTGCCACCTCTTTACCCGCAACAGCCAGCGTGATTGGCAGGTCATCATTTTCTTTGGAGGTGGTAACACCAGCTGGTGTTGAGCGCTGTCCGACATCGATAGCACCACCTTTGGATCAAGGCAACCTAACATGTCCACCTGCATCTTCCTCACAGACCGGCAGTTTGCCGGGGACACCCTTATCAACCCCGTCTAAGCACAATAGCCAGCCCTCGGTCCCTCAGATGTGGACAAGTAAAAGACCATTTCCTCCTAGCCATGAGAAAGCTAAGAGGTTGAATTTCACCATCTGCAAGCTCTTGGCTACAGAAATGCTGCCTTTCCACCTGGTGGACACAGAGGATTTTCGAGACCTTATGTCCGTCGCAGTGCCCCAGTACCAGATGCCCAGTCGGCACTACTTCTCAAAGAAAGGTGTGCCTGCGCTCCACCAGCACGTCGCACACAACATCACCGCTTCTTTGAGAAACTCTGTGTGTGACAGGGTGCATTTCACCACAGACACTTGGACGAGTAGGTATGGACAGGGGCGTTACATGTCGCTGACTGGGCACTGGGTAACTATGGTGACAGCAGGACAAGGGGCTGCTGTCCAAGTCTTGCCGTCCCCACGAGTTGTGCGTCAATCCTCTTTATGTCAAAGTTCCTCCACTGCTTCTGCCTCCTCAACCTCCTCTCGGTCTTCCACCTGCACCCAAAGCCTGTCTGGTCATGCCACAAGCTTTCTAACTGCGCAGAAGGGATCCTGCACACCTCCTTACTATGCTGGCAGTAGGGCTCAACGTCATCAGGCGGTTTTTACTTTGAAATGTCTGGGAAATGTGAGTCACACAGCTGAGGAGTTGTGGTCAGCTCTGGAGAACCAATTTCATGAATGGTTGTCTCCACTGGACCTGAAACCAGGGAAGGCCGTGTGCGACAATGCTGAAAACCTGGGTGCGGCCCTTCGCCGGAGCAATGTCACACACGTGCCTTGTATGGCTCACATGTTGAACCTGGTTGTCCAGCAATTTTTAGCCCACTATCCCAGACTAGATGGCCTTCTGCAGAGGGCACGGTCGCTGTGTGCTCACTTCCGCCGTTCGCATCCCGCAGCTCAGCGACTTACATCTCTACAGAAGTCGTTGGGCCTGCCACTTCACCGGCTAAAATGCGATGTGCCTACCCGGTGGAATTCAACTCTGCACATGTTGCAGCGACTGTGGCAGCACCGACAAGCCCTGGTGCAATACGTTCTGACGTAGAGCCTGGGCCAACGAGATCCGGAGGTGGGGCAAATCACGCTGGAGGAGTGGTCTCAGATCAGGGACCTATGCACCCTTCTGCACAGTTTTGAAATGGCGACGAAGATGTTTAGTGCTGACGATGCCATTATCAGCATGACTATTCCGGTGATTTACATGCTGGAGCACATGTTAAACAGAATTCGGAGTCAGGTGGTGGCACAAGAGGAGGTGGAGGAAGTAGAGGAGGAGGAGTTGTATGCGGAAGGGCTAACATCTGCAAGGTCCAGACGGTCGGCAGCACCAAGGCGGCAGGCATGTGAGGGTGGGGGAGATGGTTTTACCAGGGCGCATGGTAGCAGCCAAACTAGTGAGGAAGGTGCAGGAGCCCAGGAAGAAGTGGAGGATGAACTGATGGAAGACTCATCAGATGAGGGAGACCTTGATCAAATTTCTGTTGTGCGAGGTTGGGGGGAGAGGACAGAGGAAGGAAGCATGATTGTTACCTCGCCACCAACACAACAGGGACTTGGTGCTCCTGGATGCGCAACACACATGAGTGCCTTCTTGCTGCACTACCTGCAACATGACCCTCGAATTGTGAGAATTAGAAATAATCCTGACTACTGGGTTGCCACACTGTTAGATCCCCGGTACAAAAGTAAATTTGCAGAAATTATTCCTGCCATAGAAAGGGATGCACGCATGCAGGAGTATCAGCAGAGACTGTTGCAGAATCTTACATGTGCTTTTCCACAAAACACCAGTGGTGCACGTAGTGAATCTCACAGTTCCAAGTTGCCAACTGTGGGACCGTCAAGTGTTCAGCACTCAAACCGTAACAGAACCACAGTATCTGCTGGTAACATCAATTTTGCGGAATCATTTCACCACTTTTTTAGCCCATCCTTTGCAAGGCCACAGGAGACAAGAAGTCTGACACATAGTCAACGCCTAGAGACGATGGTACAGGAGTATCTCCAAGTAAACATTGAAGCCATGACTGTGTCACTGGACCCTTGCTCTTTTTGGGCTTCCAATCTGGATAAATGGCCGGAGCTAGCCACTTACGCCTTGGAGATCTTGTCATGCCCCGCAGCCAGCGTTCTGTCTGAACGTGTGTTCAGCGCTGCTGGTGGTGTGCTGACAGATAAGCGCACGCGGCTCTCCACTGATAATGTAGACAGACTCACGTTCATAAAGATGAACAAATCATGGATCCGAAACGACTTTTCTACCCCTGTGTCATCCTGGGGAGAGTAAAAGCTTGATGATTGGTTAAAATCACCCTACCAACCGTTTTAAGCTTTCAAATTACTAATCATGTTTATCTGTATCTTGACTGGAAAATAATTTGGGCTTTGTAGCAGTGTGCAGCACTGATCCTATTAGCCCATCTATACTAAGCTCCACCAGATTTAAAATTAATAATAATTTTTAGCTGCATCTAGCCCGGAAAATAATTTTGGGGCTCCGAGATGCGCAAGACACATAAGTGCCTTCTTGCTGCACTACCTGCAACATGACCCTCATATTGTCAGAATTCGAAGTAATCATGACTACTGGGTTGCCACACTCTTAGATCCCCCAAACTTTTCAATCAACCTTTTCATTTTAATAAAGACCAAAAAAATGGTCATTTTTGAAATTATAAGCATTAGCAGGTTATTAGAAACTGAAATCAAACAGTTTTCAACTCAAAACTTTATTCTAGGTGATGTTACATTTTCACATAGGACCCCTTGTTCGAAAGGAGCTTCTGAACTCTCTCGTCTATTGAATTTGTCAGGTTTTGGATGGTTTCTGCTTCAATTGTTTTGCATGAGGACAGAATACCCTCCCAGAGCTGTTCGCCTAGATGTGAACTGCCTCCCGCCATCATAGACACTCCTTTTGATGATGCTCCAGAGGTTCTGAATGGGGTAGAGGTCAGGGGAGCATGGGGGTCACACCATAAGTTTGTCCCCTTTTATGCCCATATCAGCCAGAGATGCAAATGTTTTATGTGCAGCATGAGATGGTGCATCATCATGCAAAAAAATGATCTTGCTGTGAAATACATGGTTCTTCTTCTTGAACCATGGCAGGAAGTGCTGTTTGAGAAAATCCACATACATTATGGAGTTCATCTTTAGCGCCTTCAGGGATCCTAAAGGGGCCGACAATCTCTCTCCCCATGATTCCAGCCCAAAACATTACTCCACCTCCTCCTTGTTGGCGCTGTAGCTGTGTTTGCGTGGGGTGTCCATCAACCAGCCATCCTCCACTCCATCCATCTGGACCATCGAGCGCTGCACGGCACTCATCCGTGAACAAAACAGTTTTGAAATCAGTCTTCATGTAATGTTTGGCCCACTGGAGCCGTTTCTGCTTGTGTGAAGTGGATAGAGGAGGTCGACAGGATGGCGTATGCACAGCTGCAAACCTCTGAAGGACCCTGCATCTTGTTGTTCGGGGGACGTTGGAGGCACAAGCAGCTTCAAAAACTTGTCTGCTGCTATGACAAGGCTTTTTTGCCGCTGCTCTTTCAACCTGACGTAATTGCCTGTAGGAAAGAGTCCTCAATTTGCCCTTATCAGCACGCACACGTGTGTACTGTGAATCAGCTACATACTTCTTGATTGCCAAGACACTTCATCCTGATCATCGCACAATGTTGATTGTAGTCATGCCTTGACCTAAACACTCCACAATTTGTTGCTTCTCAGCAGCCGACACATCCTTTTCCTTTCCCATTTTGGCAGAAAATGTAGGCTGCTTAATAATGTGAGAGAGCCTTCTTAAGTAGTCTTGCCTTTCATTGGACACACCTGCCAAACTAATTAGCACAGGTGTCTGCAATTGCTTACAGTGATATAAAGAGCCCTGACACACATCACCATCAATGAGTTTAACTGACAAACAAACAAATTCTTCCCTTATCACTCCTAAACACTTTTTGCATAATAATTTGGAACGCAGTGTACATGTGCTTTTCCACAAAACACCAGTGGTTCACGTAGTGAATCTTACAGTTCTAACTTGCCAACCGTGGTCTGTATGGAATTGTTCAATAAAGGGCCCAAAATTAAGATAACATAGATGGGAGAGGTCTCTATGAATAGGAATTCCTAAGTATTTGATACCCTGTGAGGGCCAGGCAAAGGGAAAGTTGGACTGGATGGAATCCTATATGGATTTCAGCCATAACAGCAGGGATGGATATATGTGATTGAGTGATATATACTAGGACATCATCAGCAAATAGAGAGCACTTGTACTCGGTGCCTCCCACCTCAATCCACCTAATATTGGGGTTATGGCGAATTGATGAGAGCAGGTGCTCCGTCACTAGGATGTATAAGAGAGGGGACAGAGGACATCCCTGCCTTGTCCCATTGGTGATTGTGAAAGGTGATGAAAATGTTCTGACGCACCCCCTGGGCCTTGGGACACCCGGAGCCGTACCCTTTTTGGTGGATGCTGGTGGTTGTAGTCTTCGTGGCGGCGACCCGGTTCCGTGGCTCAGGGCGGTCAAACCAGTGGCGGAACTATTTATGTGGTTTTGATGTTTAAATGTCCGACTACGCCACCCGTGGATTGCGGTCAGAGTGAACCGCCGCTACAGGGCAGACCGCTGAGGCTGGTGTTGTGGGTGCAGCAGAGCGTAGCATAACTCCCCACGGGAGGAGTATAGCCTCAGGGCAGTGTATGCGGAGGATGGGGGTGATGGTGCAGGGCAGCAGCAGTAACGAAACGGAGTCAGTGATGCAGTCCAGGGCCTTTACTCACAGTTCTTATTATCCAGACCACGTCTGCAGGTAACGGCTGCCCACGTCGTACTGTGCTCACCAGGTGAGGGGCTCAGACAACTCCCAGATAACTTTGGAGCGCTTCACAGGACCCCCTTTGTGTGTCCTTTGTCTGGCCTTTCTTACCAACACTTCTGTCCGGCTGCCTCGGGCCTCCTCTTGGTAAACTTGGCGCCAGTTTCCCTGACCCTATGTGGTGCCTTCCTAACGGGTGTAGCGAGGGGCTGCGCCACATAAAATGTCAGAGCCTCCGGTTTCTAGCTGAGGGTCGTTTCCTGCCTCCACTAGTTCGGGGACCGGTCTCCCCCTTTGGCCTGACCCCTCCACACAGGTGGATTCGGGCGTGCGGTGGCGACTCGCCCGTCCGCACCCCTGGGATCCCTTCATTCCTCGTTCCTGGAGCCTTCTCCGCTCCTCTTCCTTCCTTCTCCCTCTTCCAGGCCTGGGCCTCTGTTACTAGGCCCGCCTCCGGAGCAGAGCTCATGCAGAGCCCCTGCTCCCTGCCACTTCTGCTCAGACTTCTCTGCACTGAACTAAGATGGTGCCCACCTTTTATACTCCCTTCTCAACTGCTTCCTCCCTGCTCCTGCACTACAGGGTTCCCCTTCCTCAGTGTTCCCTCCCCCCACTCCAGCCAGGGACAGGGACTGTCGTGCCCATCTCAGGGGCATATTGGTCGCCCTGCCCCACGGCAATGTGGTGTAATGCATGCAGGTGTCAGGTCCTGATCCACACTCCATCCTTACCTGAGAGTGAGATATCACACCTCTGGGTGAGGTGCAATACGTCTGTAGCAACCGAGCCCTCAGGGTGCTACAGTTCCATTTATCTTCAGCCTAGGTGACGTATTGCGATACAGGGCCGTGATTTTGGCTATAAAAGGGTCCCCTAGACCCCTACCCCAAGCTTTTTAAGAGAATCATATATGGCGTGCCAGGAGACTCTATGGAATGCTTTCTCAGCATCCAACGAGAGTATCTAATTACAAATTTTTAACTGCATCTAGCCCAGGAAATACTTTGTGCCTAGTAGCAGTGTCTGCTAGTCAGCGGATTATCCCGGCTGTTAAGCAAGCTACACCACCTGTAGTTTAGACACTTAATTTTTTCAAAGGAAATGCTTCGGGACCATGGGATACTTAGTGAAGAGCATCAGGAGGCACCCCAAGGCATAGGGGCTGGGACTGGCAGTAGGATGCCTTGCGGTGGACAGCCGAGCTCGATCCTTATAAAATCTTTTTAACTGCAGCAGCTTTAGTGGACGCTACTGGAGCTGGAATTACCGCGGCTGCTGGCATGAGACTTGCCCTCCAATAGATCCTTGTAAATGGATTTAAAGTGTATTCATTCAAATTAGAGAGACAATTTAAATTAAAAAGCTTAGAGCTGCCTCCACCACAGGGGGGCTCGCTCGACCCACCAGCGGACAGGCACCAGTATTGGGAGAGGGGGGCTGGCCGTCAGGGTTCACCGCGGCTCTGGCACAAACCCGGCGACACGGAGGTGGCACGGGCAGGAGCGGACTGGCCGTGTCGGCTTCTCACTTTTTGGATTTTAGAAGGGCATGACATGCCTATATCTGTGTCTCCCCCTCCTTTTACTCCTCCACCTCTTTTATTTTCGCATGACTATATGTACTTGTCACTTTTCCATGTGTTAGTTATGTCTTCTGAGCAGTTTGTCAGCTTTTGGACACCTTTGAAGGTGTTTTCTATGTGTTTCTATGTGTTTTTGTTTGCCTGCCATTGGTTTTAACGGTGTTCGAAGGTGTTCGACGAACAGTTCGACGAACAGTTCGGCGAACACACGGGTGTTCGACGAACCGAACCGAACTCGAACACTACGGGGGTGGCTCAACACTAATAATGGGCTTATATACAATATAATGGCCCCCACACAAACCTTCACACTATACAAAGTATAATGCGCTCCCCATGGTCCTCCACACAGTATAATGCACTCTCCATGGTCCTCCACACAGTATAGTGCACTCCCCATGGTCCTCCACACAGTATAGTGCACTCCCCATGGTCCTCCACACAGTATAATGCACTTGCCATGGTCCTCCACAGAGTATAAGACACTCGCCATGGTCCTCCACATAGTATTAGACACTCGCCATGGTCCTCCACACAGTATTAGACACTCGACTTGGTCCTCCACACAGTATTAGACACTCGCCATGGTCCTCCACACAGTATTATGATGCAGTTTTGAATAACTGTTTTTTAACATGTATCACTTCATTCTATATCTTACTTAATATGTTTAGATTTTTTGTATTTATGTGTAGGTGATTTTTATGAAATTGATGTAGGCACTACAGATGTATTTTTGTATAACTGTTTACCAACATGCATTGCCATATTCTATACCTTATCCAATGTGTTTTTGATACTTTGTATTCATGTGAAGTGGCTTATGTGTAACCAATGTGGACACTTCGCACCAGCACATGAAGGGTTCCCTTTGTTTGGACCCAGGTTAACTAATTAGTATCAACCAATCACTGTGAATCTTTGTCTATATATATTTTATGTTTGTGCTCATACCCTTTACCACCTGAGGAAGATAGTTTACTATCGAAACGTGTTGTGGAAAGGGCTCATTAAATTTATTTTTTAGCCCTAAAAATTTTTTCACCTCTAGTGTTCATTCGTTTAGCGCCCTATAGACAGCTTTTTTATTTAATTTGGTCCACACAGTATTAGACACTCGCCATGGTCCTCCACACAGTATAATGCACTCTCCATGGTCCTCAACACAGTATAATGCACTCCCCATCGTCTTGTACGCAGTATAATGCTGTTAGAACTCTCCTGTTAGGTTTTTTCTAGTTTGCTGGTCACATGACCTTTTTTGCCTATTTCATCCGGCTCCGCCCTCCTGGCCTTGCTGGACTTCATTGTAATTTCTACTCTTGAGCTAGTTTGGTGCTCTGTTACCTTTCTCAGTCAGTTTTGCTAGGTCTTCGGACTTCTATGTTCTATGTTGTTTGTTTCTCTTATTTCTCCTACAATTTCTGCTAGGAGGTGTCCATCTTTCTCCCAGTCCCTAGTTCTTGTAGGGATCCCTTCCTCACATCTATAGGTCTTCGTTCAGACTAGCCGAGGACTTTAGCGGGTCTGATCGCAGGATCAGGTTCCCCGTTACATCGTAGGGATCCAGCTTAGTTCTATTGTAGGGACAGATCTCCTGTCTTTCCTTAGTGCTTGTAGCAGATCATAACAGTAAGTCCAGCCCAAAAATTTCTCTAAAGAAAGACCTCCAGATTCCATCATGGTCTCGGTTCAGGATTTGGCTCAATGCTTGCAGGGACTCTCTCTGGAGGTGGCCAAGCTCCAACAACACGTGAGTAGCTGTTCTGGAACACATTTTGTAGAGCCAAAGGTATGTCTGCCTGATCTATATTTTGGTGAACAACAAGATTTTTTTTCCTTTAAAAATGCTTGTTTATTGTATTTTCGTTTAAGACCCAGATCCTCTGGTGATGAATCTCAGCGCATAGGGTTCATAATGTCACTTTTGCGCAAAGAACCTCAGGGATGGGCCTTTTCTCTCCAACCTAGTGATCCGTGCTTTAGATCAGTG
This sequence comes from Phyllobates terribilis, assembly GCF_046119375.1. NCBI lineage: Eukaryota > Metazoa > Chordata > Amphibia > Anura > Dendrobatidae > Phyllobates > Phyllobates terribilis. Next base: position 309,372,576 of record NW_027362763.1, on the reverse strand, counting down.
GATAGTTTTTTTTCTGCTTTGGAGTTGTTGTATGATGATCCTGATCGTGTCTCATCTGCTGAGTCTGAATTAAGACGTTTGAGGCAGGGATCAGGTAATGTGGAAAATTATTGTACTCACTTCCGTCGGTGGTCTGCTCAGGTAGGGTGGAACGATTCAGCTTTGAAAAGTTTGTTTCTTGCGGGGCTAGGTGAAAGGGTTAAGGATCTGCTGATTGCTTATCCTTCACCTGGAAACTTGCAGGAGGCAATGCAATTAGCTATACGGGTGGACAGGAGACTGCGTGCAAGGGTTAATGAGAGTAAATCATCTGCCATGTCAGCTCCGAGTCTTGAGAGGGTCTGTACTGACATTGGAGAGCCGATGGAGATTGGGGCGATGTCACCCCGCTCTCAGGAAAAAGACCGCAGATTTTCTGAAGGTTTGTGCTTTTATTGCGGTGGATCTGACCATTTCATTAGGAACTGTGTGCTTTGTGTGAACAAAGGAAAAAAAAAAGGTCAGTTACGCCCGTATAGCCTGTTTAAATACTAAGGGTGTACTTCTTTCTGCTACTACCACTGCTCAGGAAGAATTAATTGAATTTCGGGTATTTGTGGATTGTGGTTCTACTCTGAATGTGATTGATGGGGGGTTCTTGGAAAAACTTAAATTAAAACCCAAACCTTTGTCATCCCCTATTGCCGTGGTTTCTGTCGATGGCTCTCCCTTAAAGAGTGTTACTCACAAGGTCTGTGAATTTCCCCTCACTATTAATGGTATTCACCAAGAGAATTTGGATTTGGTAGTATTAAATAATTTGCCTTCTCCAGTAGAGTTGGGGTTACCCTGGTTAAAATTGCACAATCCTGTACTGGATTGGTCTACCAATGAAATTAAGTCCTGGAGCCCTAAGTGTTATGACAAGTGTTGTAACGGACGTATTGCTGCGGTGGAAAAAGGGGAATTACCTGTACCTATTCAGGATTTTTGGAAAGTTTTTTCTGAGAAAGAATCGCAAATTTTGCCTCCCCATAGAGACTATGATTGTACCATTGAATTTGTCCCTGGAGCGACTCTTCCTAAAAGTCGTTTATTTAATCTTACTATTCCTGAGAGAAAGGCTTTGAAGGAATACATACAGACAAGCTTGGCCGCTGGTCACATTAGGCCTTCCAAGTCTCCTGTGGCTGTTGGATTTTTTTTTGTTAAAAAAAAGGACGGCGGTTTACGTCCTTATCTGGACTTTCGTGAGATTAATAAAATTACTGTACGCAATCCTTACCCACTGCCATTGATTCCTGATTTGTTTAACCAGTTAGTGGGGGCCAAGTGGTTCTCTAAAATTGATCTCTGGGGTGCATACAATTTGTTGCGCATGAAGGAGGGTGATGAATGGAAGACTGCTTTTAACACTCCTGTGGGTCATTTTGAGAATCTGGTTATGCCTTTTGGTCTTACCAATGTTCCAGCATTTTTTCAGAATCTTATTAATGACATCCTTAGACCTTTGATCGGCAAAAATGTGGTTGTGCATTTGGATGACATTTTGATTTATTCGCCGGATCTGGAGTCTCATTGGCGGAGCGTACATGAGGTTTTACAGTTATTAATGGACAATTCGCTTTTTGCTAAGCTAGAGAAATGTGAGTTCGCTGTACAGAGAATTAGTTTTTTGGGTTACATTATCTCCAGTGAAGGTTTTGAGATGGATCCGGTTAAAGTTCAAGCTGTGCAGGAATGGCCTAGGCCTATTGGTTTGAAATCGATGCAGAGGTTTTTGGGTTTCGCCAATTATTACAGAAAATTCATAAAAAAAATTTCTATTATTGTCAAACCACTGACCGATCTCACCAGGAAAGGTGCTAATGCGGTTCAGTGGACTTCTGAGGCCATTGAAGCTTTTGTGTTTCTAAAGGAGAGGTTCAGCTCTGCTCCCATCCTTATGCAGCCTGATGTGACTAAGCCGTTTTTGGTTGAGGTTGATGCTTCTTCTGTGGGGGTTGGTGCGGTGTTGTCTCAGGAAAACAAGGATGGAGTACATCCCTGTGCCTTTTTTTCAAAAAAATTTTCTGAGACTGAACTTAATTACAATATTGGTAATCGGGAATTGCTGGCTATTAAACTCGCATTTGAACACTGGCGTCATCTCTTGGAAGGTGCTGAATTTCCCATTCAGGTTTTCACTGATCATAAAAATCTGATCTATCTTGATGCTGCCAAGCGCTTGAATGCCCGTCAGGCTAGATGGGCACTTTTTTTTTCACGGTTTAATTTTTCCGTTACTTACATCCCGGGTACCAAGAATGTTAAAGCTGATGCTTTGTCTCGCAGCTTTTCTCCCATGGTCGGTGCTGAGGAGGAGGAGGAGAGCATTTTACAAGAAGGTGTTGTGATTGCTGCTTTGGACTCCGTTTTGGAGGATGAGATTCTTAAAGCTCAGGAGAATGCCCCATCTAACACTCCCCATGGAAGGTTTTGTGCCTAGGACCTTTAGGAGAGATTTGTTTGTTGAGTGTCATGAGTCTCGGTTGGCAGGTCATCCAGGAATTTCTGAGACCAAAAGACTTGTGGGTCGCAGTTTTTGGTGGCCTGGATGGCAGAAGGAAGTCATTAAGTGGGTGCGTCAATGTACTGTGTGTGCTAGATCTAAGTCTTCGCATGCTCCTGCAGCGGGGTTGCTTTGCCCTCTGGAGGTTCCTAGTGCACCTTGGACACATCTGGCTATGGACTTTATTACTGACCTTCCCCCCTCTGAGGGTTTCACGGTCATCTGGGTGGTCGTGGACCGTTTTAGCAAGATGTGTCACTTGGTTCCCTTCATCAAACTGCCATGCGCTAAGACACTCGCTAAGGCTTTTGTCAAGGAAATTGTCAGACTACATGGTGTTCCTACTGACATTGTTTCTGATAGGGGACCTCAGTTCGTGGCTCGTTTTTGGCGTGCCTTTTGTGACTGGTTGTGAGTTCATTTGTCGTTTTCATCCGGATATCATCCTGAGTCTAATGGCCAGACAGAAAGAAAGAACCAGGATGTTGAGCAGTTCTTGCATTGCTTTGTGGCAGACAATCAAGAGGGGTGGTCTGAGTTTCTGCCACTTGCTGAATTTGCTCTTAACAACCATACATCCTCTTCTGCTGGGTGTTCGCCTTTTTTTTGTTGTTCTGGGAGACATCCGTCTTTTGGGTCATTCTCCAAATTGGTATCGGCTGTGCCTGAGGAGGAGAGTTTTTCCGGTGATTTGGAGAGAGTTTGGACTGATGTGCGTGGTAATCTTCAGGAGGCTAACAAAAAATCTAAGAGGTACTTTGATAGGAAACGGCAAGAGGTTTCGTTTGCTATTTGTGACATGGTTTGGTTTTCCTCTAAGAATCTGCGATTGAGGATTCCTTCTAAAAAATTGGGTCCCAAGTTTGTAGGGCCCTTTAAGATGCTTCAGATAGTTAACCAATCTGCTGTTAGGTTGGAGGTTCCTACCTCCTGGAAGATTAATCCGGTGTTTCATGTTTCTCTGTTGAAAAGAGCTGATGTGTCGGATGGTGACGCCTCTGCCACTGTTCCTCCGGTGGTGGAGGACGGGGAATATGAAATTTCCCTCATCTTAAATTCTAGACGGTATAGAGGGAGTTTGCAGTATCTCGTCGCTTGGAAGGGTTTCGGACCCGAGGATAACTCATGGGTGAGGGCGGATGATGTTTCTGCTTCCAGACTTGTCAGAGCGTTTCACAGGAGGTTTCCTGATAGGCACGGGCCTAGGGGATCCGGAGGATCCGCTTAGAAGAGGGGGTACTGTTAGAACTCTCCTGTTAGGTTTTTTCTAGTTTGCTGGTCACATGACCTTTTTTGCCAATTTAATCCGGCTCCGCCCTCCTGGCCTTGCTGGACTTCATTGTATTTTCTACTCTTGAGCTAGCTTGGTGCTCTGTTACCTTTCTCAGTCAGTTTTGCTAGGTCTTCGGACCTCTATGTTCTATGTTGTTTGTTTGTCTTATTTCTGCTACAATTTCTGCTAGGAGGTGTCCATCTTTCTCCCAGTCCCTAGTTCTTGTAGGGATCCCTTCCTCACATCTATAGGTCTTCGTTCAGACTAGCCGAGGACTTTAGCGGGTCTGATCGCAGGATCAGGTTCCCCGTTACATCGTAGGGATCCAGCTTAGTTCTATTGTAGGGACAGATCTCCTGTCTTTCCTTAGTGCTTGTAGCAGATCATAACAAATGCACTCCCCATAGGGTAAAATGCAGCCTGCACCATAGGGTAAAAATGTGGCCTCCCACCATAGGGTAAAATGAAGCTCCTCTCACATAGGGGAGAGCCCCAGTCCTCTAATATTATCAGTACTCAATGATTTAAAAAAAAAAATACATACTTACCACTCCTCATTCCCCGCTGCTTCAGTCTCTGCAGTGCGCCTCTCTCATCATCTCAGCAGCTGCCAGCTCCACTGTCTGACACAGCGTGGTGTGTCATCACGCCGCTTCATCAGACGCAGAGGAGGAATGATGGGAACGGGAGTGTCACATGACGCTTCCTCCTCCATCATTGCTTTCAACCAGGGTCGGCTCCAGGTTTTCTTGGGCCACAGGCGAAAGAGTCTCAGTGGCCCCTTTAACACATACCACGATTCATGATGCACAGATATGGCAGAGAAATATAGGTATACAACACAGGGCCCAGTCTGCCCCCTCATCCTTCACATATGCAAACATGCACACACACACAGTATGCAGACATGAACACACACACAGTACGCAGACATGCGCACACACAGTACGCAGACATGCACACATACAGTACGCAGACATGCGCACACATACAGTATGCAGACATGCGCACACACACAGTATGCAGACAAGCGCACACGCACAGTATGCAGACATATGCACACACACAGTACGCAGACATACGCACACACAGTACGCAGTATGTAGACATGCACACACACAGTACACAGACATGCACACACGCACACACACAGTACGCAGATATACGCACACTCGCACACAGTACGCAGACATACGCACACACAGTGCAGTACACAGTATGTAGACATGCACACATGCACACAAACAGTATGCAGACAAACAGTACGCAGACATACACACACACAGTACGCAAACATGTGCACATGCACACACAGAATGCAGACATGCACGCACACGGTAAGCAGGCATGTGCACACACACTTGCACATGGTACACAGATATGCACACATACAATACGCAGACATGCACATACACAAACAGATATACAGATACGTGCACATACAGGCATACATACATATTTGAACACATTCTTAAAAACATATAAAACAGACATAAATATATATACACTGTCATACACACTGACATACACACATACATAAAAAATATATTTAATATGGGGTTTAGGGAAGCTGGCGACAAGCCTCACTCACCTGCCCCCGGCCTGTGTCTCGTCCAGCTCCTCATGTGGTAGTGCAGGGCTGCCGGCGTGTCTGATGGCCATCGAGGCCCTGGACTATCAGAGGGGCCCACTCGCCATCGGGGCCCTGGACCATCAGGGGGGCCCCCTCGCCATCTGGGCCCGGGCCGCTCCCCCAGCATCTGTTCAGGACCTCTCTCCAGCGCTCTTAGATTGCCGGCACTTCAGATATAGCTGCGCGCAGTGCGCTGTGCGGCTGTGTCTGATAGTAATGACGCGGCAGGGGTGACATACAAGCACAATTAAAGGTGCAGTGTAGCCCCTGCCATGTCATTATCATTACTACGAGACACAGCTGCACTGCGCACAGCCATGTCTGAAGTGTCGGCAATCAAGCTGCAGCTCCGGCGGAGCGGGGATTGCAGGAGGGGGGCCCGATGCATTGGCGGCGGGGGCCCGGTGTGGGGGGTACACGGTGCAGGCAGTCACGTGGCCTGCCGCCGTTGGCAGTACGCCACTGGTGTTGGGACTCGCTGTAGAAAAACCGGGATCTGTTCTCGGAATTGCTGGGCTGCACAAGGGTCATAGAACACGAGGTTCTGATGGAGCCACATGTGCGGGTGAACTTGAAGCCCTATCGGATACCTGAGGCCAGACGAGAGTTGATCTTCAAAGAGGTGGCTCGTATGCTGAAGCTCGGTGTCATTGAAGCATCCAAGAGCGGTTGGTCGAGCCAGATTGTCTTGGTCCCAAAGTACGATGGTGAGTGGAGATTCTGCAACGACTATTGGAAGTTGAACGAGGTCTCCAAATTTGACGCATATCCCATGCCACGCATAGATGAGATGATCGAGAGGCTTGGGTCAGCAAGGTACATAACCACCTTGGATTTGACAAAGGGATGTTGGAAGATACCCATGGCACAGGGAGCCATAGAGAAGACTGCATTTTCTACACCAGACGGATGCTTCCTGTATGTCCGGATGCCGTTTGGATTGCAGGAGGCCCCTGCAACCTTCCAGAGAGCCATGGATTGCATCTTTGCATCCCATAAGAAATATGCCACAGCATACCTGGACGATATTGTTATCTTCAGCCCAGACTGGGAGAGTCATCTGGAAAAGATCCAGGTGGTGTTTGATGCTGTGAGGAAGGCAGGGTTTTCAATAAACCCAAAGAAATGTGCCATGGGGAAAGAAGAAGCAAAGTACCTCGGATATGTAGTGGGTAGGTGCGAGATCAAACTCTTAAATCAGTGAAGTGGAAGCAATCCAAACATGGCCGAGAAAACTGTTTAAGAAGCAGGTTAGAGACTTCCTGGGAATCGTGGGATACTACAGGAAGTTCATCCCAAACTTTGCCATGATGGCTGCAAGGGGTCAAAATCAGCCATGGCCAAGTGGACTGCAGAGGCGGAGATGACCTTTCAAGAGATGAAAGTGGTTCTGTGTAGGCAACCGGTCCTGGATGCCCCCAACTTCAAGAAAGAGTTTATACTCCAGAGAGATGCCTCAGATGTCGGTTTAGGAGCAGTCCTTTCCCAAGAGATCCATGGGAAATGAAAAATAGCGTTCAATACCCCTGAAGGACATTTCGAGAGTCTGGTTATACCTTTTCATTTGACCAATGCACCTGCCGTATTCCAGCATTTCATAAATTACATTTTACATCATTTGGTAAAGAGGTTTGTGGTGGTCTATCTGGATGATATTTTGGTTTACTCACCTGATTTTGAGACTCATCGGGGGCATGTTAAGCAGGTGCTCCAGATATTAAGGGATAACAAGCTTTATAACAAACTGGAAAAATGTGTTTTCGCTGTTCATGAGGTGCAGTTTTTGGGGTACTTGTTGTCATCTTCGGGTTTTCAGATGGATCCGGAGAAGATCCGTACAGTCCTTGACTGGGAACGTCCCGAGAACCTGAAGGCTCTATAATATTTTTGGGCTTTACTAATTTTTACCGGAAATTCAACCAAAATTACTCTGTTATAGTGAAACCTTTTACTGATATGACTAAGAAGGGGTCTAATTTTTCAAAATGGTCGGATGCTTCCCTCCAGGCTTTTTCTTCCTTACAGAATCATTTTGCCACTGCAACTATACTCAGTCAACTCGCTGTTTCTCAACCCTTTATTGTGGAGGTTGATGCCTCAGATGTCGGGGTGGGGGCTGTGTTGTCTCAGGGTTCGTCCCCTGGTTAATGGCGTCCATGCACCTTCTTGTCTAAAAAATTGTCTTCGGCTGAGAGAAATTATGACGTGGGTAATAGGGAACTTTTGGCGATCAAATTGGTGTTTGAGGAATGGTGACATTGGTTGGAGGGGGCTGTCCATCCTATTACTGTTATTACAGACCATAAGAACCTGTCATATCTCCAGTCAGCTAAATATCTCAACCCTAGGCAAGCCAGATGGTCCATGTTTTTAACTAGGTTCAATTTTGTTGGCACTTTTCGTCCAGGGGTTAAAAATGTCAAGGCTGATGCCTTTGTCCCGGAGCTTCCCTGGTGGTGGTGACCATGAGAACTCTGCCCCGATATTACAGAAAGGGGTAGTCATTTCGGCACTTTATACTGAACTGGAGGGTGAGGTGGTGGAGGCACAGGGGGACGTGTTGTGCACGTTCTGAGGTTTCGCATACTTATCCGTCTGGTACTCTTATTCTGCTGCCTATTCCTAGTAGGCCATGGACACACTTGTCCATGGATTTTATTACTGACCTACTGGTTTCTGCAGGCAAAATGTTTCATTTTGTCACATTGCCTGCGCTTCCAAATGGCAAGACATTTGCTCAGATGTTCATAAATGAGTTGGTGAAGCTTCATGGGGTTCCCTCCGATGTGGTGTCAGATCGGGGGACCCAGTTTGTTTCCAAGTTCTGGAAGGCATTCTGTTCTTGACTGGGGATGCAGCTGTCCTTTTCTTCTGCTTTCCACCTCAGTTGAATGGACAGACCGAGTGTGTCAATCAGAATTTGGAGACCTACCTCAAGTGTTTTGTTTCTGAAAATCAGGAGTATAGGGCATCCTACCTACCGCTCGCAGAATTTGCCATTAATAATCATCAAGAATCCACTGGCAGGTCACCGTTCTTCGGTGCATACGGTTATCACCCGCAGTTTGGTACCTTTAGTGGGGGAGGGGCTTCAGGAGTTACTGAGGAGGAACGGTTTGCTTTGTTGCTCACTTCAGTATGGCAGGGTGTGCTGGGTAATTTAAAGATCATGGGAGACAGGTATAAATGTATGGCTGACACAAAACGCTTGCCATGTCCGGACCTGAATGTGAATGACTTTGTATGGTTGTCTACCAGGAATATAAGATTGAAAGTTCCTTCTTGGAAGTTTGGACCTAGGTTTATTGGTCCCTATAAGATAACCGCCGTCATTAACCCAGCAGCATTTCGTCTTGAGATTCCTCAGGCCCTTAAAGTCCACAACGTGTTCTATAGGTCCTTACTTAAAAAATATGTGGAACGTCTTAAGCCCTCGCCTCTACCACCGCCCCCAGTAATGGTTGATGGTAATCTGGAGTTCCAGATTTCGAGGATTGCAGATTCTCATCTCCAACGTCGTTCTCTACAATACTTGGTGCACTGGAAAGGCTATGGTCCAGAGGAGAGGATGTGGGTTTCAGCGTCAGAGGTGGACGCTCCCAGATTTGTTTGCTCATTTCACATCTCTTTTTCTGAGAAACCCAGTCCTGAGTGTCCAGAGACCACTCTTAGAGGAGGGGTACTGTCACGGGTATGTCAGAGGTGACAGACAGTCACCCTGCAGTTGGTTGCAGGAGATCTCTACGTTTGGCATTACAGACATCTTCTTAGAGGCTGGCTGTCTCTAGGACCCAGCATCTACCTCCCTCTGGCTAATTAGCTCCCTGGCCTGGGTGTATAAATACCTGGTATGTCTGAGAGGGAGGTGCCAGCAATATTCAATACTACTTGTGAGGCTTTAGCAAGAGCAGTACTTCATTCTCTCTGGAGCTTGAGGCCGTGTGCGCATTTGTTTGGAGTTGTCTAAAGTTAAGCAATTCCCTCCTGTTTGTCTTCCCTTGGTGTCTATAGAGTTTAGTGGAGATCGACTAGTGCTCATCTTCTTTCCCTAGCCTTAGCCATACGCCAGGGAAAGTTATGGCGAGGCACGTGTGCGGCGATTGGTGAAGAGCCAATATAGGAACGGTAGTTGAGAAAGGGTTACACTACACCAGACTAGGAGGTATCCACTCCCCCCTTTCTCTCTTCCCTCTGTGTTGTACTAAGTCTTTCCCACACCTTGCATGACACTGTCTGTGTAACCCTGTTTGTCGGTTGGTGTACTACAGTGCACAGTAGGGCTTCCTTCTCTGGGTGGGGGGAGTGAACAGAATAAGTGTTTACTCAGGAGTTAGGGCGAGGGTTGAGGCCCCGGCATCCTCACCTTCAGAGGTATCCCGGGCAATAGGGCAAGCTAGGGCGCCCCCTTGTGTTAGGGATAGGGTAGGAGCCCCTGGTCCCTGGTCACCCGACAGCTGTGTCGTGACACAAACTTTGATCGCGTCAAGGCTTGCTTACAGTTTGTCATCTTCTACACTGACTCTTCCTCTAGGCCATGGTGACACTCCATGTAGCAGCAAAGGAGCTGGATCCCCCTATACCCCGAAGCATTTCAAGAACATCATTAGCTGTTAAACGAGCTGCATCACAAACTGTCCGTTTAGTCATTTTCTTGTAGTAGTAGAACAGTGACATAACCTCTCTCTCGGCGGTTGGCATTTTAGTTGAAGATAGTAGTTTATCAGACATTTGTCCAATAAGCCACAAGTCTGTTTCGCTTCTGGTTGTTGGCTTTGACATAGTGCAGTGCTAGCGGCTATGTTTGATGTTTTATTTTTGTAAAGGAAGTATGGTGCACAGGAACTGATGCAAACAGAAACAGACAGTACTTCTCAGTAAGAGACATTGATCCTCTCCATGCTGTATTGCCATGGCAACCATGAAAGGGGGAGCAGCATCAGAGGACAGGACTGATTGGCTGAGCAAGGTGGAGAAGGAGGGTGTTAATGTCAGGTTATATTCAGCAAAATTCGTGCTGTCCTGCCACAACCAGATCTTTTAAACCAGGTGCAAATGGGACTCGGCCATGGCAAAAATCCAGGAAGTTTGATGGTAGGTAGGGACTAGTGTTGATCGAGTATGTATCATTAACCCTTTCCGGAGAGCACGCTCGGGTGCTCGCTGAGTATTTTGGCGTGCTCGGTGTTTCATTCACTGTCGCCGCGTCTGCAAGTATCACGGCTGTTAGACAGCTGTGACACATGCAGAGATTGCCTGTCAGACAGGCATGTGTCACAGCTGTCTCACAGTCGTGACACTTGCAGGCGCGGCGGCAGTGAATGAAACGCCGAGCACGCTAAAATACTCGGCGAGCACACGAGCGTGCTCGACGGAAAAGGTTAATGATACATACTCGATCAATACTAGTAGGGACCCCTAAATCTGTGTGCATCTGGCTGAATTATTTTCTGCATTTTTAGTTTACATATAGTAACAGAATCAACAGGGTGCCTACTGAAGAAAATGCACTTTCGAAACTAAGGACCACCCTAGAGTACATGCTACGCCATTAGCGCGCACCTTTTGGGAAAGGGTTTGCATTTTGTAAAAAAAAAATAGAAAAACAATTCTAAACATTTAAATGCATGTGTGTTTTTGCATACCTACAGTATATGAAAACTGTACATACCACACCAATACTGCAGCCTGCTGCGATATGTTATTGTTATATTACCTTGCATTTCTTGTTTAGACCTCTTTTGGCAAACATTTTTGGCAAAGGTTTAATAACAGGGTTTCAAAGAATTGCCTAAGTTATGTGAGGCAGTGACCGGGATCATATACGAGGGACGTTATATATCCCCCAGAATGTGTACAGAGACCTATTAAAATCCATTGGAGTACATTGCAGTCACACACACACCTGCGGCTGCAATGCAGGAATGAAGGTGAGCAATGACCTGGTCAGACTACCTGGCTAAGGCAGATTAAGTAAAACCCAGCAGGGCCTTCATTTCTTGGAGGAGGTCACAGGAGGCAGTGGGGCGGCCTCCTCCCTCCAACCCGGGTTTTCCAGTGGCTCTTGCCACAGGTCCTTTAAAACTCCTGCACTAACTATTAGTGTTGTTCTTTGTTGCAACCTGCTGGGAGCATAGCAGGAAACCTCAGCAGTATTGAGGGAGGCTGAACCACTGCCTGGGAAGGCTGTGCACCTGTCAGGCTCTGAGCGGCCCGGTGTGGCCGTTGTCCCCGGCAACCATTGTGTATGGACTTTCTGGTAACCCGGCTGCGAACCGGAGGACTTTCTGTTAACCCGTGAGTTGCTGAAATAAAAGTTGTTTATGTTGGACTTGCTTGGGTCACTGCCTCAGTTACTGCACGGTGTGAACACCGCCGCCTTACAGTTTGGTGGAGAATGCGGGCATAGTGACTGAGGCATACCCCACCGACCCGCCCGGTCTCAGGCTTATGACCTCCTGCAGCTGGTAAAGAGGTGGCTCCAGCCTGAGACTTTGTCTCCAGCCCAGATGGTGGAGAGGGTGGTGGTTGACCGGCTGGTGAGGACTCTGCCAGCCGCTATCCAACGTTGGGTGGGGCAAGGGGACCCCGACACACTTGACCAGGTGGTCAGCCTGATCGAGCGCTACTCGGCCACTCAGGACTTTATCCGGGACTCTGGCCCCTCGCGGCTGTCACGCCGATCCCTGCCAACCCAGGAGTCGGGAAAGGGGTCGCGTTCCTCTGCTGGGGACAGTCAGCACCGTACCCGTGCTAAAGGGGATCCTCGGAGTGAGAGTGACAGGAGACCGACCCCCTCCCAAACTGTCATAAGACCAAATAGTACCTCCACCCTTAGATGTTGGCGGTGTCAGCGGCCGGGACATGTGATTGCTAATTGCCCCCTGACTATGGAACCCATGGACTGTGGATATAGCCGCCGGGTCTCAATGTATGCCCAGACCGTCTGCACGGCGAGCGCCGACTCCCGGGACAGTGAACTCCAATTATGCCAGGTACTGGTTAATGGGTACCCCACGGAGGCCCTCCTGGACTCAGGGAGCCTTGTGACTTTGGTACATGGGTCGTCGGTGGCAGGAGACAATCCCGGTTAATGGCCCGTTGGGGTTGTGTGTATCCATGGGAACCTCCGAGAGTACCCAACTGAGGAGGTAGTCCTGTCCACGCCGTGTGGAGAAATAAAACATGTGGTAGGGGTGGTAAAAACTCTTCCCTATGGGACTGTGTTGGGAAGAGACTTGCCCCTGTTCTTGACTCTGTGGAAAAACAAAATCCACTCTCCCCCGGTAAAATGTATTACAGGCATTGTACCCGACGAACCGGAGTCAGGGGAACCTGCCGTAGGGGTGTCCAACCTAGGGACAGAGTGTGACCCCGATAGGTTTCCCTTAGAGGTGCTGGCAGGAGAGGTTGAGGAGATCCCATCGATCCCCGATCTGGAAGTGTCCCGGGCCACGTTTGAGACGGCTCAGCTACAGGATCCCACCCTGGCTCAGGCGCGGGAAAGGGTGTTAGAGGTAAATGGCGTAGCTCAACAGCCCGGTGCCGATACTGTATTTCCACGCATGATAATCAACAGTGAGTTGCTCTATAAGATAGATAAGATCAGGGACGAGGTTGTGGATCAGTTAGTGGCACCTCAGTCGTACCGTCGGGCGATTCTCGAGATGGCACACTTACACCTGCTGGGCGGACACTTAAGGGTAAAAAAGACGCTAGAACGTATCTTGCAGCGGTTCTTTTGGCCTGGGGTTTACGCGGAGGTCAAAAGGTACTGCGAATCCTGCCCCGAATGTCAGTTGACCACACCCACTGCAAGTTTCCGTAGCCCATTGGTACCCCTGCCGGTGATAGAGGTACCTTTTGAAAGGATTGCAATGGATTTGGTTGGACCCATTGTAAAATCCGCCCGTGGACACCAACATATACTGGTAGTCGTCGACTATGCCACTCGGTACCCGGAAGCTATACCACTACGCCACACCTCGGCAAAACTGATTGCACGGGAGCTGTTTGCCATGTTCTGTCGCCTTGGACTACCCAAGGAGATCCTGATGGATCAGGGGTCCCCCTTTATGTCCAAAGTGACAAAGGAACTATGCAAATTGCTAAAAATTAAACAATTGCGCACCTCGGTGTACCACCCTCAAACCGACGGGCTAGTAGAACGGTTCAATAAAACCCTCAAGTCCATGTTAAAAAAGGTGGTTTCTATGGATGGAAGGGATTGGGACATGTTGTTACCCTATTTGATGTTCGCCGTCCGTGAGGTACCCCAGGCTTCCACAGGATTCTCTCCCTTTGAGTTATTGTACGGCAGACACCCTAGGGGTCTGTTGGACGTAGCCAAAGAGACATGGGAACAAGAGCCAACTCCGCATAGGAGTATAATTGAACATGTGGCTAGTATGCAGGACCGGATCGCGGCGGTCATGCCCATCGTGAAAGAGCATCTCTTAGATGCCCAGGCAGCTCAGAGGCGAACATATAATAAAAGAGCCAGAGTCAGAACTTTTAACAAGGGTGATCGGGTGTTAATACTGGTACCCACAGCCGAGAGTAAGTTCATGGCCAAGTGGCAAGGACCATATGAGATTCGAGAAAAAGTGGGGGAGGTAAATTACCGGGTGTATCAGCCCGGAAGGAGGAAACCTGAGCAGCTTTACCATGTAAACCTGCTAAAGCCTTGGAAAGATCGAGAGTGTTTAGTTACAGACGTCACCCCGGGCATATCACCAGAGAATTCTCCACCTTCAGCCAGGGAAGCATCCGAGGGGGAGGTCAGGATAAGTGATGCCCTCACTAAACAGCAGCGACAGGAGGCTCGCTCGCTGGTACAGCACAATACCGACGTGTTCTCAGAGCTACCAGGTAGGACTACGGTTATCCAACATGACATTGTCACCGAACCTGGGGTAAGGGTACGAATAAGACCGTACCGGGTACCCGAGGCCCGGAGGCAAGCCATCACGGCTGAAGTAAAACAAATGCTTCAGTTAGGCGTCATAGAGGAATCACGGAGTGAGTGGGCTAGCCCTATCGTAGTGATTCCAAAACCAGACGGATCATTACGCTTCTGTAACGATTTCCGGAAATTGAATGAAGTGTCAAAGTTCCTGGGTGGACGAGCTGATTGAGAGACTGGGGCAGGCCCAGTACTTTACCACGCTCGATCTCACCAGGGGTTACTGGCAGGTACCTCTCGCAGACTTGGCGAAGGAAAAGACCGCCTTCGTAGCTCCCGAGGGTCTATACCACTATGTGGTCTTACCTTTTGGGTTACATGGGGCCCCAGCTACATTTCAGAGGTTGATGGACATAGTGCTCAAGCCTCATCAGGAGTACGCATCCGCGTATCTAGATGATATTATCATCTTTAGCACCAACTGGCATACGCACATATCACAGGTACAAGCGGTGCTGGATTCTCTCAGAGCCGCAGGGTTAACGGCAAACCCAAAAAAATGTGCGATAGGGCTAGAGGAAGCCCGATATTTGGGGTATGTGATAGGCCGAGGAGCTATCAAGCCCCAAATCAATAAAGTTGAGGCTATAAAAAACTGGCCTAAACCGTCAAGTACAAAACAGGTGAGGGCGTTCCTTGGCATCCTTGGGTATTACTGTCGGTTTATACCTAATTTTGCTGGGCGAACGGCGGCCCTGACCAATCTCTTGAAGGGAAAAAAATCGGTAATGGTTCGGTGGAACCCTCAGGCAGAAGAAGCTTTTCAGTCCATGAAGTTGGCCCTGTGTGGACAGCCGGTCCTCATCAGCCCCAACTTCAATGAAACCTTCATTGTACAGACAGATGCCTCGGAGGTAGGCCTAGGGGCGGTATTGTCACAAAAAGTGAATGGTGAAGAGCACCCGGTCACCTACTTGAGTAGAAAACTTGTCCCGGCAGAGAAAAACTATAGCGTGGTCGAGAAGGAGTGTTTGGCTATTAAGTGGGCCTTGGAATCACTATGTTATTATTTACTCGGGCGTCAGTTCCGCTTGGTGACGGACCACTCACCCTTGGTATGGATGAGGAATGCCAAGGAGAGGAATGCGCGAGTCACCAGGTGGTTCCTGTCACTGCAAAATTTCAGTTTCTCTGTAGAACATCGCCCTGGGAAGTTGCAAGCAAACGCGGATGCCCTGTCCCGGGCACCCTGTATGGTGGCAAATGTTCAACCCCACAAGTTTGAACAGAGGGGGGGGATATGTGAGGCAGTGACCGGGATCGTATACGAGGGATGTTATATATCCCCCAGAATGTGTACAGAGACCTATTAAAATCCATTGGAGTGCATTGCAGTCATACACACAGCTGCAGCTGCAATGCAAGAATGAAGGTGAGCAATGACCTGGTCAGACTACCTGGCTAAGGCAGATTAAGTAAAACCCGGCAGGGCCTTCATTTCTTGGAGGAGGTCACAGGAGGCAGAGGGGCGGCCTCCTCCCTCCAACCCGGGTTTTCCAGTGGCTCTTGCCACAGGTCCTTTAAAACTCCTGCACTAACTATTAGTGTTGTTCTTTGTTGCAACCTGCTGGGAGCATAGCAGGAAACCTCAGCAGTATTGAGGGAGGCTGAACCACTGCCTGGGAAGGCTCGGCACCTGTCAGGCTCTGAGCGGCCCGGTGTGGCCGTTGTCCCCGGCAACCATTGTGTATGGACTTTCTGGTAACCCGGCTGCGAACCGGAGGACTTTCTGTTAACCTGTGAGTTGTTGAAATAAAAGCTGTTTATGTTGGACTTGCTTGGGTCACTGCCTCAGTTACTGCACGGTGTGAACACCGCCGCCTTACAGTTTGGTGGAGAATGCGGGCATAGTGACTGAGGCATACCCCACCGACCCGCCCGGTCTCAGGCTTATGACCTCCTGCAGCTGGTAAAGAGGTGGCTCCAGCCTGAGACTTTGTCTCCAGCCCAGATGGTGGAGAGGGTGGTGGTTGACCGGCTGGTGAGGACTCTGCCAGCCGCTATCCAACGTTGGGTGGGGCAAGGGGACCCCGACACACTTGACCAGGTGGTCAGCCTGATCGAGCGCTACTCGGCCACTCAGGACTTTATCCGGGACTCTGGCCCCTCGCGGCTGTCACGCCGATCCCTGCCAACCCAGGAGTCGGGAAAGGGGTCGCGTCCCTCTGCTGGGGACAGTCAGCACCGTACCCGTGTTGAAGGGGATCCTCGGAGTGAGAGTGACAGGAGACCGACCCTCTCCCAAACTGTCATAAGACCAAATAGTACCTCCACCCTTAGATGTTGGCAGTGTCAGCTGCCGGGACATGTGATTGCTAATTGCCCCCTGACTATGGAACCCATGGACTGTGGATATAGCCGCCGGGTCTCAATGTATGCCCAGACCATCTGCACGGCGAGCGCCGACTCCCGGGACAGTGAACTCCAATTATGCCAGGTACTGGTTAATGGGTACCCCACGGAGGCCCTCCTGGACTCAGGGAGCCTTGTGACTTTGGTACATGGGTCGTTGGTGGCAGGAGACAATTCCGGTGAATGGCCCGTTGGGGTTGTGTGTATCCATGGGGACCTCCGAGAGTACCCTACTGAGGAGGTAGTCCTGTCCACGCCGTGTGGAGAAATAAAACATGTGGTAGGGGTGGTAAAAACTCTTCCCTATGGGACTGTGTTGGGAAGAGACTTGCCCCTGTTCTTGACTCTGTGGAAAAACAAAATCCACTCTGCCCCGGTAAAATGTATTACAGGCATTGTACCCGACGAACCGGAGTCAGGGGAACCTGCCGTAGGGGTGTCCAACCTAGGGACAGAGTGTGACCCCGATAGGTTTCCCTTAGAGGTGCTGGCAGGAGAGGTCGAGGAGATCCCATCGATCCCCGAGCTGGAAGTGTCCCTGGCCACGTTTGAGACGGCTCAGCTACAGGATCCCACCCTGGCTCAGGCGCGGGAAAGGGTGTTAGAGGTAAATGGCGTAGCTCAACAGCCCGGTGCCAATACTGTATTTCCACGCATGATAATCAACAGTGAGTTGCTCTATAGGATAGATAAGATCAGGAACGAGGTTGTGGATCAGTTAGTGGCACCTCAGTCGTACCGTCGGGCGATTCTCGAGATGGCACACTTACACCTGCTGGGCGGACACTTAGGGGTAAAAAAGACGCTAGAACGTATCTTGCAGCGGTTCTTTTGGCCTGGGGTTTACGCGGAGGTCAAAAGGTACTGCGAATCGTGCCCCGAATGTCAGTTGACCACACCCACTGCAAGTTTCCGTAGCCCATTGGTACCCCTGCCGGTGATAGAGGTACCTTTTGAAAGGATTGCAATGGATTTGGTTGGACCCATTGTAAAATCCGCCCGTGGACACCAACATATACTGGTAGTCGTCGACTATGCCACTCGGTACCCGGAAGCTATACCACTACGCCACACCTCGGCAAAACTGATTGCACGGGAGCTGTTTGCCATGCTCTGTCGCCTTGGACTACCCAAGGAGATCCTGATGGATCAGGGGACCCCCTTTATGTCCAAAGTGACAAAGGAACTATGCAAATTGCTAAAAATTAAACAATTGCGCACCTCGGTGTACCACCCTCAAACCGACGGGCTAGTAGAACGGTTCAATAAAACCCTCAAGTCCATGTTAAAAAAGGTGGTTTCTATGGATGGAAGGGATTGGGACATGTTGTTACCCTATTTGATGTTCGCCGTCCGTGAGGTACCCCAGGCTTCCACAGGATTCTCTCCCTTTGAGTTATTGTACGGCAGACACCCTAGGGGTCTGTTGGACGTAGCCAAAGAGACATGGGAACAAGAGCCAACTCCGCATAGGAGTATAATTGAACATGTGGCTAGTATGCAGGACCGGATCGCGGCGGTCATGCCCATCGTGAAAGAGCATCTCTTAGATGCCCAGGCAGCTCAGAGGCGAACATATAATAAAAGAGCCAGAGTCAGAACTTTTAACAAGGGTGATCGGGTGTTAATACTGGTACCCACAGCCGAGAGTAAGTTCATGGCCAAGTGGCAAGGACCATATGAGATTCGAGAAAAAGTGGGGGAGGTAAATTACCGGGTGTATCAGCCCGGAAGGAGGAAACCTGAGCAGCTTTACCATGTAAACCTGCTAAAGCCTTGGAAAGATCGAGAGTGTTTAGTTACAGACGTCACCCCGGGCATATCACCAGAGAATTCTCCACCTTCAGCCAGGGAAGCATCCGAGGGGGAGGTCAGGATAAGTGATGCCCTCACTAAACAGCAGCGACGGGAGGCTCGCTCGCTGGTGCAGCACAATACCGACGTGTTCTCAGAGCTACCAGGTAGGACTACGGTTATCCAACATGACATTTTCACCGAACCTGGGGTAAGGGTACGAATTAGACTGTACCGGATACCCGAGGCCCGGAGGCAAGCCATCACGGCTGAGGTAAAACAAATGCTTCAGTTAGGCGTCATAGAGGAATCACGGAGTGAGTGGGCTAGCCCTATCGTAGTGATTCCAAAACCAGACGGATCATTACGCTTCTGTAACGATTTCCGGAAATTGAATGAAGTGTCAAAGTTCCTGGGTGGACGAGCTGATTGAGAGACTGGGGCAGGCCCAGTACTTTACCACGCTCGATCTCACCAGGGGTTACTGGTAGGCACCTCTCGCAGACTTGGCGAAGGAAAAGACCGCCTTCGTAGGTCCCGAGGGTCTATACCACTATGTGGTCTTACCTTTTGGGTTACATGGGGCCCCGGCTACATTTCAGAGGTTGATGGACATAGTGCTCAAGCCTCATCAGGAGTACGCACCCACGTATCTAGATGATATTATCATCTTTAGCACCAACTGGCATACGCACATATCACAGGTACAAGCGGTGCTGGATTCTCTCAGAGCCGCAGGGTTAACGGCAAACCCAAAAAAATGTGCGATAGGGCTAGAGGAAGCCCGATATTTGGGGTATGTGATAGGCCGAGGAGCTATCAAGCCCCAAATCAATAAAGTTGAGGCTATAAAAAACTGGCCTAAACCGTCAAGTACAAAACAGGTGAGGGCATTCCTTGGCATCCTTGGGTATTACCGTCGGTTTATACCTAATTTTGCTGGGCGAACGGCGGCCCTGACCAATCTCTTGAAGGGAAAAAAATCGGTAATGGTTCGGTGGAACCCTCAGGCAGAAGAAGCTTTTCAGTCCATGAAGTTGGCCCTGTGTGGACAGCCGGTCCTCATCAGCCCCAACTTCAATGAAACCTTCATTGTACAGACAGATGCCTCGGAGGTAGGCCTAGGGGCGGTATTGTCACAAAAAGTGAATGGTGAAGAGCACCCGGTCACCTACTTGAGTAGAAAACTTGTCCCGGCAGAGAAAAACTATAGCGTGGTCGAGAAGGAGTGTTTGGCTATTAAGTGGGCCTTGGAATCACTATGTTATTATTTACTCGGGCGTCAGTTCCGCTTGGTGACGGACCACTCACCCTTGGTATGGATGAGGAATGCCAAGGAGAGGAATGCGCGAGTCACCAGGTGGTTCCTGTCACTGCAAAATTTCAGTTTCTCTGTAGAACATCGCCCTGGGAAGTTGCAAGCAAACGCGGATGCCCTGTCCCGGGCACCCTGTATGGTGGCAAATGTTCAACCCCACAAGTTTGAACAGAGGGGGGGGATATGTGAGGCAGTGACCGGGATCGTATACGAGGGACGTTATATATCCCCCAGAATGTGTACAGAGACCTATTAAAATCCATTGGAGTGCATTGCAGTCGCACACACAGCTGCAGCTGCAATGCAGGAATGAAGGTGAGCAATGACCTGGTCAGACTACCTGGCTAAGGCAGATTAAGTAAAACCCGGCAGGGCCTTCATTTCTTGGAGGAGGTCACAGGAGGCAGAGGGGCGGCCTCCTCCCTCCAACCCGGGTTTTCCAGTGGCTCTTGCCACAGGTCCTTTAAAACTCCTGCACTAACTATTAGTGTTGTTCTTTGTTGCAACCTGCTGGGAGCATAGCAGGAAACCTCAGCAGTATTGAGGGAGGCTGAACCACTGCCTGGGAAGGCTCTGCACCTGTCAGGCTCTGAGCGGCCCGGTGTGGCCGTTGTCCCCGGCAACCATTGTGTATGGACTTTCTGGTAACCCGGCTGCGAACCGGAGGACTTTCTGTTAACCCGTGATTTGCTGAAATAAAGGCTATTTATGTTGGACTTGCTTGGGTCACTGCCTCAGTTACTGCACGGTGTGAACACCGCCGCCTTACAGTTCATTTAAGTATTCTACAAAATGTATGGTAGAAAAAGTGGAAATGGCAATTTACTGGGAACTGTAAAGGGATAAAGAAAACATATCAAGACTAAGAATATGGACACCGCTAGCAGCAACAGCACCTCCACCACCACTAACACCAGCCATCCAGGCAATAGTAATACAAAACACAGATAGCAATTACAGTAACTTCCTTTATTAGGGTTGGAACTATACCTCACTAGATTTCAATGGAGTAAACAGATCCAATCTGGACAGTTAGTGCTCAGTATCCAAATGTAAACAGAATAGATTACCATATAGAATATATAGGCTTAGAGCTGCTACTCACAGAATCAACATGTTAGTGAGGAGGAAGTGGAGGGCATTATAAAATATGTGGCACATTACATGTCTCAGTCACAGCCACATGATGTTACCTCTGACAGTGACACCATTAGTTTGATGCAGTGCTGTGCACAAACATCCTCCTCCTACACTCTGACAGATTTTTTAACATTGTAGACTTTACTTTCCATCAATAACACCTGTATCTGTCCTGCACCTTAATTCCCTAACTAACAGCACTCAGGGGGAAAGGAGGGACAATTACAACAACATCTTCTTGCTGATTTACTAAATGAGATGAACTGGCAGCTTTTGTACTCAGGTGATTTGTGACCAGAGGATTGGAGAACATGAATCAAATGACTAGTGTGGCGCCCCTGAGGGTTCGGTCGCCACAGAGATACTGCATCTCTCCCAGAGGTGTGGTATCTCACACTCAGGTAAGGAAAGGAAGGAGAACAGCTCGGGACCCTAACACCTGCATCCAACACATACCCGCAGTGGGGGTAGGGCGAGATTGCTCCTAAGGGAGAGCACAGTCCTGGGTCCCTAGCTGATGGGAGGGGCTATGTAGTGGGTGTGGGTGGAGGAAGTAGCTTAGGGGAGCACATGAAAGGAAGGGATATATAGAGAAGCCATCTTGTTTAGTCAGGACAGTCTACAGCGAGAGGAGTTGGGAGCAGGAGCTCTGTAGGAGCTCTGCTCAGGGAGGAGGGCATGAGGAGAGTCCCAGGACTGAAAGAGAAGGAGAGGAGCAGGAAAGGCTCCAGGAACGAGTATAGGACCCCAGGGGTATGGGCAGTGCTGAAGGCCACCCGTACGCCCGAATTTACCAGGAGGTGGAGGGGTCAGGCCACACAAAGGGGACCGATCCCTCAACTAGCAGAGCACTTTATGTCTCAACTAGAAACCGGAGGCTGCAGTATTTCAAGTCCTGCAGCCAACAGTCCATATCAGTCTCACCAAGAAGGTAGCTATAGAGGACCCAGGGGACGGAACAGACGTCGCCTGACAATGCCCGCGGGTACCGGATTTGGACACTTGGTATGAGGTGCAGGGAAACGGCCAGAGAGAGAACACACAGAAGAGGGTCCCGCTAAGTACTCCGGAGATATCTGGGGGTGGACTAAACCCCTCCCTGAGTAAGCGCAGAATGACGAGGGAAGTTACATTGGTACCAGTAACTTGGACTGCAATAACCGTGAGTAAAGACCCTGAGGACTGCACTCCACTGTCTCTGTGATTATTATCTGCGCCATCACCCCTGCACTACAACGCCCAGCATCACCTATGCCATCTACACTGCCCTGGAGCTAAGCTCTACCTGTGGAGAGCCACACCAGCTTTGCTGCACTAACATCAGCTCCAACGGACCGGCTCCGCAGCTGTGTCTCCCTTTAGCCGCATACCACAGGTGGCGTAACGAACTTTGTACATATATCCCCTATAAAAATACCCTTTTGAATGACCGCCCTGGGTCACGGACCGGGTCATCGCCACTGTGACATATCCCCTAGCACCGACCGGCCCGGCACCGAGTACCCCACGGCCCAGGGGGCGCGTCACTAGCTGTGTTGATGGCTTTATCAGATGTGGTGGTAGAAGCACTGACAGTTGCAGCCAAGGTGGTAGTAGCACTCTGAATCTTGGCAAGTATAGATGTGAGAATGAGGTAGGTGGACAAGGATCTCAGGAGGTTTCCCACACTGAGGCAACTGTCAGTTGAATCAGCAATGATAATGATGATGATTGTGTGGTGGTCAGGACTAGAGATGAGCGGTGTTCGACTAGAACTGTTCGCCAATCTCAAATTCGAGCTGTTTTGGGCGGTGTTCGAGTTGTTCGACGAACCCGAACGATTTGCAAAAAATTCGGCTGTTCGAGGTTATGTTCGATAACTGTTCGTGCACCAAAAGCGTGTCCTGCATGTCTGGCGCTATTTAGAGCACCAATCATGCAGGGATTGTCTGCCACTCACTGTAATGCCACAGCCATGGTGGTTGTGGCATTACAGTGATTGCCCAAATCGATGGGAACAGTGCTCACAGTGAAACATGAAAAGCCGGCAATTCAGCAGCGGCATACACCGGTACCCGACAATTTAGAACCGAAAGAATAGAGCATCACAAATAGATTAGATAGATAGAAACATGTCAGTCACATATATATGAAGTACAGTGACAGTGTTGATTACTGTACTTGTCATTTAGTGTAAAGGATTTATAAAAAAAAATATTAGTGTTTTCATGCACCGTCTCTTTAAAAAAGCCGGCCGGCAATTCAGCAGCGGTACCCGACAATTTAGAATGGAAGCAATAGAGCATCACACATAGATTAGATAGATAGAAACATGTCAGTCACATATATATGAAGTACAGTGACAGTGTTGATTACTGTACTTGTCATTTAGTGTTAAAATAAAGGATTTATTTTAAAAAAAATTGGGGTGGGATCCCCCATAATTTTAGTCTCTAGCGGAGGTTAAGCAGACGGCTGGGGCAGATGTTTGAAGCCTGGGAAGGGGTAATACCCACGGAGCTTCCCAGGCTACTAATATCAGCCCCCAGCTGAATGCCTAGCCTTTACTAGCTATTAAAATGGGGGACCCCCCAAAAAATTGACGTGGGGTCCCCCCTATTTTAATAGCTAGCAAAGGCTAGGCAGACAGCTGGGGGCTGATATTAATAGCCCAGGAAGGGAGCCATGAATATTGGCCCCCTCCCAGGCTAGAAACACCAGCCGTCAGCCGCCCTAGAAATGGCACATCCATAGGATGCGCCAATTCTGGAACTTAGCCTCGCTCTTCCCACTGCCCTGTAGCGGTGGCAGTGGGGTAATAGGGCTGGGGTTGATGTCAGCTTATAATGCCAGCTGACATCAAGCCCAGGTTAGTAATGGAGAGGCGTCTATAAGACACCCCCATTACTAACCCCATAGTCAAAGTTAAAAAAACACACAAACACCCAGAATAAAGTCCTTTAATTGAAATAAAGACACAATTCTTTATTGTTCTAAATTAAACTCTACTTACCATCACGCCCATTCCAGCTGAAGCCAACAATCCCCTGCAATAAAAGAAAAATAATAAAGCAACATAATCCTTACCTTCCCATGGTTCCCACGACAGCTTCAGCTCTGCTACATCGAGATGACAGGCTGGACCGCAGCAGAAAGCTGCCATCCAGCCTGTCATCCCGCAGACACTGAGAAGCGCAGGCTTGCTTGCGCTCCTCAGCGTCTCTCTGTGACGGCATCCAGATGAGCCGAGTTCATGTCCAATGAACTCGGCTCACCTCATGCACGTCACTGACAGCGTGGGAAAATTCTCACGCTGAAGCGCTGAGTGCAGGAGAATTCTCCCACGCTGTCAGTGACGTGCATAAGGTGAGCTCATGTCCAATGAGCTCAGCTCACCTCCTGCACGTCACTGACAGCGTGGGAGAATTTTCCTGCACTCAGCGCTTCAGCGTGAGAATTCTCCCACGCTGAAGCGCTGAGTGCAGGAGAATTTTCCCACGCTGTCAGTGACGTGCATAAGGTGAGCTCATGTCCAATGAACTCAGCTCACCTCCTGCACGTCACTGACAGCGTGGGAGAATTCTCCTGCACTCAGCGCTTCAGTGTGAGAATTCTCCCACGCTGAAGCGCTGAGTGCAGGAGAATTTTCCCACGCTGTCAGTGACGTGCATGAGGTGAGCCGAGTTCATTGGACATAAACTCGGCTCATCTGGATGCCCTCACAGAGAGACACTGTGGAGCGCAAGCAAGCCTGCGCTTCTCAGTGTCTGCGGGATGACAGGCTGGATGGCAGCGTTCTGCTGCGGTCCAGCCTGTCATCTCGATGTAGCAGAGCTGAAGCTGTCGTGGGAACCATGGAAAGGTAAGGATGATGTTGTTTTATTATTTTTCTTTTATTTCAGGAGATCGTTGGCTTCAGCTGGAATGGGCGTGACGGTAAGTATGGTTTAATTTAGAACAATAAAGAATTGTGTGTTTATTTCAATTAAAGGACTTTTTTCTGGGTGTTGTATTTTTTTTAAATACTTTACTAGAAATTCATGGTGGTCATGTCTAATATTGGCGTGACCCCATGAATTTTGGGCTTAGGGCCAGCTGATAATGCCAAGCTGGCCCTAACCCCTTTATTACCCAGTGAGCCACCGCATCAGGGCCCTGGATGAGTTGGGTACAGCGCCAGAAGATGGCGCTTCTATGAACGCGCCATTTTCCGGGGTGGCTGCGGACTGCAATTTGCAGCGGGGGTGGCCCAGAAAGCTTGGGCCTCCCTGCGCTGCGGATTCCAGCCCCCAGCTGCCTAGTTGTACCTGGCTGGACACAAAAACAGGGCGAAGCCCCACGTCAATTTTCTTTAAATTATTTCATGAAATAATTAAGAAAAAAAGGGCTTCCCTATATTGTTGTGTCCGGCCAGGTACAAATAGGCAGCTGGTGGTTGGGGGCAGCCCGTTCCTGCCTGCTGCACCTGACTGGACACAAATATAGTGCGAAGCCCCACGTCAATTTTTTTTTAATTATTTCATGAATTTCCTGAAATAATTTAAAAAAATTGAAGTGGGGCTTCGCACTATATTTGTGTCCAGCCAGGTACAGCAGGCAGGAACGGGCTGCCCCCAACCACCAGCTGCCTATTTGTACCTGGCCGGACACAACAATATAGGGAAGGCCTTTTTTCTTAATTATTTCATGAATTTCATGAAATAATTAAAAAAAATTGAAGTGGGGCTTCGCACTATATTTGTGTCCAGCCAGGTACAGCAGGCAAGAACGGGCTGCCCCCAACCACCAGCTGACTATTTGTACCTGGCCGGACACAACAATATAGGGAAGGCCTTTTTTTCTTAATTATTTCATGAATTTCATGAAATAATTAAAAAAAAAATACGTGGGGCTTCGCCCTATTTTTATGTCCAGCCAGGTACAACTAGGCAGCTGGGGGCTGGAATCTGCAGCGCAGGGAGGCCCAAGCTTTCTGGGCCCCCCCCCGCTGCAAATTGCAGTCCGCAGCCACCTCGGAAAATGGCGCGTTCATAGAAGCGCCATCTTCTGGCGCTGTACCCAACTCATCCAGGGCCCTGGTGCTGTGGCTCACTGGGTAATAAAGGGGTTAGGGCCAGCTTGGTATTATCAGCTGGCCCCAAGCCCAAAATTCATGGGGTCACGCCAGTATTAGACATGACCGCCATGAATTTCTAGTAAAGTATTTAAAAAAAACACAACACCCAGAATAAAGTCCTTTAATTGAAATAAACACACAATTCTTTATTGTTCTAAATTAAACTATACTTACCATCACGCCCATTCCAGCTGAAGCCAACGATCTCCTGCAATAAAAGAAAAATAATAAACCAACCTCATCCTTACCTTTCCATGGCTCCCACGACAGCTTCAGCTCTGCTACATCGAGATGACAGGCTGGACCGCAGCAGAACGCTGCCATCCAGCCTGTCATGCCGCAGACACTGGGAAGAGCAGACATGCTTGCGCTCCTCAGTGTCTCGCTGTGACGGCATCCAGATGAGCCGAGGTCATGTCCAATGAACTCGGCTCACCTCATGCACGTCACTGACAGCGTGGGAAAATTCTCACGCTGAAGTGCTGAGTGCAGGAGAATTCTCCCACGCTGTCAGTGACGTGCATGAGGTGAGCTCATGTCCAATGAACTCAGCTCACCTCATGCACCTCACTGACAGCGTGGGAAAATTCTCCTGCACTCAGCGCTTCAGCGTGAGAATTCTCCCACGCTGTAAGTGACGTGCATGAGGTGAGCCGAGTTCATTGGACATGACCTCGGCTCATCTTTATGCCGTCACAGAGAGACACTGTGGAGCGCAAGCAAGCCTGCTCTTCTCAGTGTCTGCGGGATGACAGGCTGGATGGCGGCGTTCTGCTGCGGTCCAGCCTGTCATCTCGATGTAGCAGAGCTGAAGCTGTCGTGGGAACCATGGAAAGGTAAGGATGAGGTTGGTTTATTATTTTATTTTTATTACAGGAGATCGTTGGCTTCAGCTGGAATGGGCGTGACGGTAAGTATGGTTTAATTTAGAACAATAAAGAATTGTGTCTTTATTTCAATTAAAGGACTTTATTCTGGGTGTTTGTGTTTTTTTTAACTTTGACTATGGGGTTAGTAATGGGGGTGTCTTATAGACGCCTCTCCATTACTAACCTGGGCTTGATGTCAGCTGGCATTATAAGCTGACATCAACCCCAGCCCTATTACCCCACTGCCACCGCTACAGGGCAGTGGGAAGAGCGAGGCTAAGTGCCAGAATTGGCGCATCCTATGGATGCGCCATTTCTGGGGCGGCTGACGGCTGGTGTTTCTAGCCTGGGAGGGGGCCAATATTCATGGCACCCTTCCTGGGCTATTAATATCAGCCCCCAGCTGTCTGCCTAGCCTTTGCTAGCTATTAAAATAGGGGGGACCCCACGACATTTTTTTGGGGGGGTCTCCCATTTTAATAGCTAGTAAAGGCTATGTATTCAGCTGGGGGCTGATATTAGTAGTCTGGGAAGCTCCGTGGGTATTACCCCCTTCCGAGGCTTCAAACATCTGCCCCAGCCGTCTGCTTAACCTCCGCTAGAGCCTAAAATTATGGGGGATCCCCACGCCAATTTTTATTTTAATAAATCCTTTATTTTAACACTAAATGACAAGTACAGTAACCAACACTGTCACTGTACTTATTATAAATGTGACTGACATGTTTCTATCTATCTAATCTATGTGTGATGCTCTAT
The DNA here is from genome assembly GCF_046119375.1 of Phyllobates terribilis. NCBI lineage: Eukaryota > Metazoa > Chordata > Amphibia > Anura > Dendrobatidae > Phyllobates > Phyllobates terribilis. The sequence continues at coordinate 309,344,851 of NW_027362763.1, read as the reverse complement.
CTTTCTGTTCTAAATTGTCGGGTACCGCTGCTGAATTGCCGGCCGGCTTTTTTAAAGAGACAGTGCATGAAAACACTATTATTTTTTTAAATAAATCCTTTACACTAAATGACAAGTACAGTAAGCAACACTGTCACTGTACTTATTATATATGTGACTGACATGTTTCTATCTATCTAATCTATGTGTGAAGCTCTATTCTTTCTGTTCTAAATTGTCGGGTACAGATGCTGAATTGCCGGCCGGCTTTTTTAAAGAGACGGTGCATGAAAGCACTAATATTTTTTTTAATAAATCCTTTACACTAAATGACAAGTGCAGTAACCAACACTGTCACTGTGCTTCTTATATGTGTGACTGACATGTTTCTATCTATCTAATCTATGTGTGATGCTCTATTCCTTCTTGTCTAAATTGTCGGGTACCGGTGTATGCCGCTGCTGAATTTGCCGGCCGGATTTTTTAAAGAGAGTGTCTTCTGAGCAGTTTGTCAGCTTTTGGACACCTTTGCAGGTGTTTTCTATGTGTTTCTATGTGTTTTTGTTTGCCTGCCATTGGTTTTAACGGTGTTCGACGGTGTTCTAAGGTGTTCTACGAACAGTTCGACGAACAGTTCCTCGAACATCCCGGTGTTCGACGAGCCGAACCCGAACACTACGGGGGTGGCTCAACACTAGTCAGGACCTGGGAGACAGTTTTGGGTGCAGGGAAGGTGATGTCATCAGAGGAGGAGGTAGTGTAAAACAAAAACCACTATACCATGTCTAAGAATGTGGGGGCCGTTAACAGCAACAGCACTCCCACCAGTGTGATGGCATTGACCTAAAAGAGCTGAAACTATATGCATCCAATTGTTTCTTTGCTTTGAGGTCGCTAGAAGGTGACGCCATCACTGCTGTTGGTGGTGGATTCTAAACAGCACCTGAAAGCTCTGGTTGTGGTCAAGGTAGTGGTGAGTCCTATTCGTATGCATCTCTGGTATGGAAAATCTTTTCTATGTTGCCAGATAACAAAACTGTTGCAGTGTACAGGCTCTGCAGTAGGAAAATAAGCCGTGGATATCCTGGCACAAATAGACTAGAAAGTACAGCTATCTGTCCCCACATGAATTGACATCACCTGCTCTCATGGGAAAAGAAAATGAGCAATGTGACCAAGGTTGAAGCTATCTCCCTTCTTCTCTTGATCATTTACTGGTAACCAGGTCACATACTCAAGTAGTGCATGGTTGCTTTTGTTGTCATCATTATCATCATTGGCTGGCCGCACAGCATCATCAGGTCTGTATAAGACCTTGCGCCGCTATGCTCATCACAGTCTACCCCGGAAACAGGCAGAGTAGGGAGAGGTGCTGCTGAGTCAGGGAGAGATTTGCTCGTTTATAGTTAGTATAGGTATTCCAGAACATATATATATATATATATATATACACTGCTCAAAAAAATAAAGGGAACACTTAAACAACAGAATATAACTCCAAGTCAATCAAACTTCTGTGAAATCAAACTGCCCACTTAGGAAGCAACACTGATTGACAATCAATTTCACATGCTGTTGTGCAAATGGAATAGACAATAGATGGAAATTATTGGCAATTATCAAGACACACTCAATAAAGGAGTGGTTTTGCAGGTGGGGACCACAGACCACATCTCAGTACCAATGCTTTCTGGCTGATGTTTTGGTCACTTTTGAATGTTGGTTGTGCTTTCACACTCATGGTAGGATGAGACAGACTCTACAACCCACAGAAGTTACTCAGGTAGTGCAGCTCATCCAAGATGGCACATCAATGCGAGCTGTGGCAAGAAGGTTTGCTGTGTCTGTCAGCGTAGTGTCCAGAGGCTGGAGGCGCTACCAGGAGACAGGCCAGTACACCAGGAGATGAGGAGGGGGCCGTAGGAGGGCAACAACTCAGCAGCAGGACCGCTACCTCCGCCTTTGTGCAAGGAGGAACAGGAGGAGCACTGCCAGAGCCCTGCAAAATGACCTCCAGCAGGCCACAAATGTTCATGTGTCTGCACAAACGGTTAGAAACCGACTCCATGAGGGTGGTATGAGGGCCCGACGTCCACAGATGGGGGTTGTGCTCACAGCCCAACACCGTGCAGGACTCTTGGCATTTGCCACAGAACACCAGAATTGGCAAAGTCGCCACTGGCGCCCTGTGCTCTTCGCAGATGAAAGCAGGTACACACTGAGAACATATGACAGACATCACAGAGCCTGGAGCCGACATGGAGAGCAATCTGCTGCCTGAAACATCCTTCAGCATGACCGGTTTGACAGTGGGTCAGTAATGGTGTGGGGTGGCATTTCTTTGGAGGGCCTCACAGCCCTCCATGTGCTCACCAGAGGTAGCCTGACTGCCATTAGGTACCGAGATGAGATCCTCAGACTCCTTGTGAGACCATATGCTGGGGCGGTTGGTCCTGGGTTCCTCCTAATGCAGGACAATGCCAGACCTCATGTGGCTGGAGTGTGTCAGCAGTTCCTGCAAGATGAAGGCATTGAAGCTATGGACTGGCCCGCCCGTTCCCCAGACCTGAATGCGATTGAGCACATCTGGGACATCATGTCTCGCTCCATCCACCAACGTCACATTGCACCATAGACTGTCCAGGAGTTGGCGGATGCTTTAGTCCAGGTCTGGGAGGAGATCCCACAGGAGACCATCTGCAACCTCATCAGGAGCATGCCCAGGCGTTGTAGGGAGGTCATACAGGCACGTGGAAGCCACACACAATACTGAGCCTCATTTTGACTTGTTTTAAGGACATTACATCAAAGTTGGATCAGCCTGTAGTGTGTTTTTCCACTTTAATTTTGGGGGTGACTCCAAATCCAGGCCTCCATTGGTTAATAAATTTGATTTCCATTGATGATTTTTGTGTGATTTTGTTGTCAGCACATTCAACTTTGTACAGAACAAAGTATTCAATGAGAATATTTCAATCATTCAGATCTAGGATGTGTTATTTGAGTGTTCCCTTTATTTTTTTGAGCAGTGTATATATATATATATATATATATATATATATATATATATATATCTGAACTAACAGTCCTTCTGAGGACTAATCCAGCTGCATATATTCAGTGGTGATAGCAGGAGTTAGGCAGCCAGGCGGTGTATGTGGCAGACTGCAGTGCATATAGTGCAAGAGGGTCCATTGAACGTCCTGTCAGTATAGGTATTCCACTCATATATATACAGTGCCTACAAGTAGTATTCAACCCCCTGCAGATTTAGCTGGTTGACACATGCGGAATTAACTTGGCATTGTGACATTTGTACTGTAGATCAGCCTGGAAGTGGGAAATGCACTGCAGCAAATTTTTTTTTTTTTTTTTTTAAACGTTAAAAGTTAATTCAGAGTGTCATTTATTATTCAACCCCTCAAACCACAAGAATTCTGTTTGGTCCCCCTAAAGTATTAAGAAGTAGTTCAGGCACCAAGAATAATGAGCTTCACATGTGTGGATTAAAGATCTCTTTTGCCAGCCTTTTCTGACTATTTAAGACCCTCCCCAAACTTGTGAACAGCACTCAGACATGGTCAACATGGGAAAGACAAAGGAGCATTCCAAGGCCTACCTGTCTCCACTGTTGGGAGCATCATCCGTAAGTGGAAGGCTTATGGAACTACTGTTAGCCTTCCACGGCCTGGACAGCCTTTGAAAGTGTCCTCCTGTGTCGAGGCCAGGCTTGTCCGAAGAGTCAAGGCTAACCCAAGGACAACAAGGGAGGAGCTCCGGGAAGATCTCATGGCAGTGGGGACATTGGTTTCAGTCAATACCATAAGTAACGTACTCCACCGCAATGGTCTCCGTTCCAGACGAGCCTGTATGGTACCTTTACTTTCAAAGCGTCATGTCCAGGCTCGTCTACAGTTTGCTCATGATCACTTGGAGGACTCTGAGACAGACTGGTTCAAGGTTCTATGGTCTAATGAGACCAAGATCGAGATCTTTGGTGCCAACCACACACGTGACGTTTGGAGACTGGATGGCACTGCATACGACCCCAAGAATACCATCCCTACAGTCAAGCATGGTGGTGGCAGCATCATGCTGTGGGGCTGTTTCTCAGCCAAGGGGCCTGGCCATCTGGTCCACATCCATGGGAAGATGGATAGTACGGCCTACCTGGAGATTTTGGCCAAGAACCTCCGCTCCTCCATCAAGGATCTTAAGATGGGTCGTAATTTCATCTTCCAACAAGACAACGACCCAAAGCACACAGCCAAGAAAACCAAGGCCTGGTTCAAGAGGGAAAAAGTCAAGGTGTTGGAGTGGCCTAGTCAGTCTCCTGACCTTAACCCAATTGAAAACCTGTGGAAGGAGCTCAAGAATAAAGTCCACATGAGACACCCAAAGAACCTAGATAACTTGGAGAAGATCTGCATGGAGGAGTGGGCCAAGATAACTCCACAGACCTGTGCCGGCCTGATCACGTCTTATAAAAGACGATTATTAGCTGTAATTGCAAACAAGGGTTATTCCACAAAATATTAAACATAGGGGTTGTATAATAATTGACCCACACTTTTATGTTTAAAATTTAATAAAATTCAACTGAGCAACATAACTTTTTGGTTTGTAAGATTTATGCTTCTGTTCATAAAACCTACTCTCGTTTGCAGTTTGAAGGCTCTAACTTATTTGCATCTTATCAAACCAGCTAAATCTGCAGGGGGTTGAATACTACTTGTAGGCACTGTATATCCATCAGAACTAACAGTCCTTCTGAGGACTAATCCAGCAGCATATAATCAGTGTTAGGCAGGCAGGCAGTGTATGTGGCAGACTGCAGTGCATATAGCGCAAGAGGGTCCATTGAAATTCCTGTCTGCTGCTGCTATAATAATTACAGATATTTGTAGACATAGCCACAGATATCAAGGGCAGGGCAAATTTTTTTTATCTTAATCCTGGTTATTTGCTTAAAAAGCAATCCAGAGTACACCATTTTTCTGCTCCATTTGCTTCTTAGCACTGCACAAGACAGCCAGATCTGTTCCATATTTCAGCGATAAAAATCCAGAAATTTCAACTGAACGTGGAAAATATTGGCCTCCTTTTCCATTCTGTTGCAGTGTGTCAGTCAAGCTATTCACACTATCTGTGTCTGTGAAGAATAGTATTAGTAAATTACAGGCCTGATATTAAAAACCGTGCTTCTCTGTCAGACATAACAACTATAAGAGTGTTCCAAAATCAGTCATTTCTTCCATTTTCATTTCGTTGCAGTGTAGGTCAAGATATTCACACTAGGTCTCTCTGTACAATAATATTAGTAAATTAAAGGCCTGCTATTTAAAACCGTGGTTTTCTGTCAGATGTATCACATATAACTGCGTTCCAAAATCTGCCATTTCTCGTGAACGTGGAAAATGTTGTCCTCCATTTAAAATGGGCAAGGTGCATGGCAAGGGACGGGGAAATATATGTCATGGTGATGGTGCATGTAGAGGCCGAGGATGTGGCCATGGACAAGCTGAAATTGTGCCACAACAAACACCCACATCTTGTCGATCGACCTTCCTGTCCCAATTACTAGGGGACCGCAGTACACCAGTATTGAACCCGGAGCAGTGTCAAATGGTTGTTGGTTGGATAGCAGATAATTCTTCCAGTCACTTTGCCACCACCACTACCACCCTGTCTTCCACACAGTCAAGTCTCAGTAGCTGTGAGTCTGGACCGCATATTCCTCACTCTGATCCTCCTTCCTCCCACCATGCCGAGTACCCGGAGACAATTGATCCCACACTTGGACACTCAGAAGAGCTGTTCACTTTTCCTCTCGCCCGGCCAGCTTCAAGCAAGTCAAGAGGAGAACGTGTGTAGCGATGCGCAAATATTTGAGCAGCCACGGTCACACAAAGGCAACGGTGGGAAAGCGCAATTACTGTCACAAGAGGTGGATGATGCTGATGATAAGACACAATTTCCAGAAAGTCAGGAGGAGGACCAGGGTGCGGAAGTGGAAAACGAGGTGGTGAATGATATAGTAACTGACCCAACCTGGCAGGGGGAGATACAGAGCAAGGACAGCAGCACACAGGGGGAGGGAGGCGTAGCACCACAACAGGCAGGAAGAAGCTGTGTTGTGACCGCAGACACAAGGAGAAAAAGCTTTCCTCGTAACGCCAACACGAAGGAAGTTGCAGTACAACTGTTAAGTCTTCCCAAGTCTGGTTGTTTTTTAAAGACTCTGCAGATAACCCCAAAAAGGCCATTTTCCCCACCTGCCAGGCCAGCATCAGCAGGGGTAGCAAAACTAGCAGCCTGACCACCACCAGCATGATCAGGCACATGGCAGCAAAGCACCTGACAAAGTGGGCTGAACCCCAGGGTCAGAAACAGTGTCTGCAGATGACACCACTTCTTCTTCCGCTGTTGTGCGTGCACGCCAATCCGTTGCACACTCTCAACTAGCACCATCAGCAAGCACGTCCATGTCCTTGTCACAGCACAGCGCTCAGTTGTCCCCACCCCAGTCCTTGAAACGCAAGCGCAAATACACAGCCAACACCCCACAGGCCACACTACTAAATTCACATATTTCGCGACTGCTTGTGCTTAAAATGTTGCCTTTTAGACTCGTGGAGATGAAAGTTTTCCTGCTGGCAGCGGCCATCGCTCGCTACTCGGTCCCCAGCCGCCACTATTTCTCCTGGTGTGCCATCCCCGCATTACATGAGCACGTGTCCCACAACATTCGAGTGCCTTCTACAACGCAGTTACTCGGAAAGTCCACCTAACCACGGACATGTGGACAAGTGCTTGTGGGCAGGGATGGTACATCTCGCTGATGGCACACTGGGTTAATATAGTGGAAGCTGAGATCCAGTCAGACCTTGGGACGGAACAAGTCCTCCCAACGCCGAGGATTGTGAGCCCTAGGTCAATCAGGGTTGCCCCCACATTCTACAGCTCCTGCACCTCATCCTCCTAGTCCTCCTCTTCAGCCTCCATCTCCGAAATGACCACATCATTTGCAAGCTGAAAGCACTGCAGCACTGCCTCGGCCAAGCGGCAACAGGCTGTGCTGAAGCTAATATGCTTAGGTGACAGGCCACACAATGCTGAAGAGTTGTGGACAGCTCTGAAAAGAGCAGGCAGATCTGTGGCTGACACCACTTACCCTGCAGCCAGGCATGGTCGTGTGTGACAATGGCCGGAACCTGGTGGCGGCGCTGAGGCAAGGCAAGCTCACTCACGTACCATGCCTGGCCCATGTGCTCAACCTCGTGGTTCAGTGGTTTCTCAAAACCGACCCGGATCTGATGGATCTGCTTGTCAAACTACGCCGCCTGTGTGCCCATTTTAGAAAGTCAGCTACAGCTTCGTCCACCCTTGCCGTGCTTCAGCAGCGTTTGCAGCTTCCAGCTCACCGATTGATCTGCGATGTCCCCACGCATTGAAACTCTACATTGCAGATGTTGGGAAGGATTTGTGAGCAGAAGAGGGCAGTTGTTGACTATCAGTATCAACAAGGCCGTCGGTATTCAGTTCAGACTCCACACATAAGACCTCAGGAGTGGACATGCATGTCAGACATATGTACAATCCTCCAAAACTTTGAGGACTCCACCAAGATGGTGAGCAGCGATGACGCCATAATTAGTGTCACCATCCCGATTCTCTGTCTTCTGAAACGCTCTCTGCTCACAATTAAAGAGGATGCATTGCAGGCAGAGCATGATGAGATGGAGCAAGGAACAATACAGGGTGATTCCACACAGCCCAGCCTCATATCATCTCAACATGGATTGGGTGACAATGACGAAGAGGATTAGGAGCAAGAACAGGAGCTAGTTTCCTGCGCTATAGATGGTACTACCTGCACAACTGTCAAACCGTCTGTTCAGAATGGATGGCCTGAGGACAGGGAGGAGGAGGAGGATGAGGAGGAGAGCATGGTCAGTCGTCCTCTTGGTGAGGACACGGAAGTCTTGCCTCTTTGCAGTCTGGCACACATGGCTGAGTTTATGTTATGCTGCCTTTCCCGTGACCCTTGCGTTGTCCAAATTTTGGGTGACAGTCATTACTGGTTGGTGACACTTCTAGATTCACGCTACAAAGAGAACTTTCTGTCTTTTATTCCCGTGCAGAACAGGCCTAATAAAATGGGGCAGTACGAGAAGGCCCTTGTTGCGGAATTATTGAAAAAATTCCCATCTGAAGACGCTGGCAGCAGAGGTCACAGTTTGTTGGACAACCAAGGAGTACAGGCGAGAGAGACACAAATGCAATCCAGCAGAGGCAGGGGAACAAAGTTCTGGGACAGTTTTCTCAGACCCTCCCATTGCACAGGCCCTAAGACGCGGGGTACTCTCACAAGGAGGGAAAAGTTTCGGAAGATGGTGAGGGAGTACCTTGCCGACCGTACCAACGTCCTCCGTGATTCCTCTGTGCCTTATAATTATTGGGTATCCAAGCTGGACACGTGGCATCAACTGCCTCTCTACGCTCTGGAGGGCCTGTCCTGCCCTTCCGCTAGCTTTTTTTCAGAGCTGGTTTTTAATAGGCGCATCCTCCTGTCAACTGAAGATGCTGACAAGCTGACTCTTAGAAAAATGAACAAAGGCTGGATTGGGCCAGACTTCTCAACACCACCGAATGATAGCAGCCCAACATAAACTCAAATACAGTGGGGGGTTTTTGGGAGGTCTAACTCTATTCCCATGCACCTCTGTCTTCACACCCAGACATTGGTATACGCTTCCTGATTTTGTCTATTTGCTCTCATCCTCCACATCCTCCTCCATATCACCACCATATCTGTGTCTCTTCCAAGGGGCATTGGAGTTCCTCCAAATTTTTGGCAGTCGTTGAATTCACTGCATAGGCAAACAGTATGGGAGACCCACTTCCTAATAATGGGAACATTTTTTTCTGGAGGCCCTCCGACCTCTATGTCTCTTGCAAGAGGCATTGGAGTGCCTCCAAATTTTTGGCAGCCATTACATTCACAGCATAGGAAAACAGTATGGTAGACACACTTCCTAATAATGGGAACATTGTTTTCAGGAGGCCCTCAGACCTCTATGTCTCTTGCAAGGGGCATTGGAGTTCCTCCAACTTTTTGCCAGCCGTTGCATTTACTCCATAGGCAAACAGTATGGGAGACCCACTCCTTTTTAATGGGAACATGTCGTACTCATTACTGTAGCCCAGCTCCATGTGTCTTTAAATTATTGGTAGGGTTTTTCCTAACTTTTGGCATTCGTTGGACTCACTGCATACCCTATAACTGTATAGCAGACCAGCTCCTTTCTAATGGGAACATGTCATTACTGTGGCCCAGCTCTATGTGTCTTTAAATTTTAAGTGGGGTTTTCCTAAATTTTGGCAGCCATTGGACTCACTGCATACCCTATAACTGGATAGCAGACCTCTCCTTTCTAATGGGAACATTTCATTACTGTGGCCCAGCTCTATGTGTCTTTTATTGTTTGTGGGGTTTTTTCCCAAATTTGGGCAGCCCTCGAGTTACAGCATGGGAATTACCACTATAAAAGACCCACTCCTTTATAATGGGAACATTTTTTTTACTGAGACCCTCCTCTATGTCTCTTCAAAGGGGTATTGGGTTGCGTCCAGATTTTTGGCAGCCCTTGCAGTCATTGCATACTCAATAACAGTATAGGAGACCCACTCTTTAATAATGGGAACAACAAAGCATAGCGACTGCTGGCCCTTTAAGAATAGTAAGGCTGTAAAAATAGTGTTTGTGATTTTCACAATCCCTCATTCATAAATGAAACAGGTTGTGTCTGATAATGTTTCACACACCACATGGCCAGATAAGGTTGTAAAATGTTAAAATGACATTTCTTTGAGAACGCATTTGTCTTGGTTGAAAGCAAGCAAAAGTGCAAAAACGCATCAAAAATGCTATGTGTGAACATGGCCCAATGGACATTTTTGTTTTGGGTTATTTATTTTGCCTTAGATACAAGTCATTATCTTGAATACCTCTGACAACGTTGTTGACAGTAGTTGCCAGGGAGTCAGAAATGCTTCCAGGGGTCTTCCCCATGTTGTTCCCATGGCATTTGAGCACTGTTCTCATCGATGTGGACAATTTTAGGCCCTCTGCAGACTGCCGGGGGGAGCCGCCGGAAAAATGCTCGAGTTTCCCATAGACTTACATTGGGCTCGTTACTCAGACTGAGCACTCGAGAATTCCAATTTGCTCGACCCAAGCAACGAGTACCCGAGAATTTTAGTGCTCGCTCATCACTACTGCTTACCAAAAACATGGATGATGGGAAAGAAAATTCTCATCCTTTATTCAAATAAAAATTCATGTGCTTACACAGCTGCAATTTTCTTTCCCTTTATGTATGTTTTTGTTAAACAGCGGTATTTTCGTCCTTGACTGGGATGAATTTCCTGGGATGAACCGTGCAAAGAATTGGGCCCTTTGAAAGGGCCTGGCACAAAAGACAACCATTTTTCTCAAACAAAAATTCATGGGCTTCCATGACTACAATTTTTTTACAATCTCCTTCACCATAATTTTTAGTGAAAATGAATTTTTTTGGCATCAACTAGAGAGACTATCCCATTTCCCACTGTTTGTGACACAATAATGGATGGCCATCATCAAGTTTAGGACCCTGCGGCCAAACTTTATAAAATGCATGGTCAACCAGATTTGGTGAGGACCACAGACCTAGGAAGGTGAATTCTTAGTAGGCCCCTGTGCAGGAAATTTCAGTCATAGAAAGATAGAAAGGTCTGACTAATCACAAAAGACTAAGAGGGATGATTCTTGGATTGTTTTTTAAGTTGAAGTGTCGTGTGTTATTAAATGGGTGGTTGTCTAAAAAGGGTTACCAACCATTTATATGATGAAATCACTTTGACATTACATAGGCTGTGTTTTTATTAACCCCTTTACCACCTTTGGTTTTTCCAATTTTTGCTCCCTGTCTTCTCAGAGCCATAACTTTTTTATTTTTTCGGTCAATTTGGCCATGTGAGGGTTTGTTTTTTGTGGGATGAGTTGTACTTTTGAATGACACCATTGGCTTTACCATATCGTGTACTGGAAAATTGGAAAAAAAATCCCAAGTGTGGTGAAATTGCAAAAAAGTGCATTTCCACAATAGTTTTTTTTTTGGGGGGGAGGGGGGTACGGTGTTCACTAAATGCTAAAACTGCCATTAGGATTCTCCAGGTCATTATGAGTTCACAGATAGCAAACATGTATAGGTTCTTTTTTATTTAAGTGGTGAAAAAAAATCCAAAGTTTGCAAAAAAAAAGGCGACATTTTCCGAGACCCGTAACATCTCCATTTTTCGGGATCTGGGATCAGGTGAGGGCTTAATTTTTGCGCACTGAGCTGACATTTTAATTCCCACCATTTTGGGGTAGATACGATCTTTTGATCGCCTGTTATTGCAATTTATTGAAACATTGCGGGGACCAAAAAAAAGTAATTCTGGCGTTTTGATTTTTTTCTCATTATGTTGATTACTGATTGGATAAATTATTTTATTATATTGATACATGGTGTAATTTCGAACGCGGCGATACCAAATATGTGTATATTTGATTTTTTTATTGTTTTACTTTGAGTGGGGTGAAAGGTGTGTAATTTGAACTTTTATTTTTTAAAATTTTAAAAACATTATTTTTTACTTGCTTCAATAGTCTCCATGTTAGACTAGAAGCTGCGATCATCTGATCGCCTGTGTTACACATAGCAGCTTCAGCCCTGCTGTATTTAGCAAAAGTTCTCACTTGCTATGAGCGCCGACCGCTGGCCGTCACTCATAGCATCTCGGCAATGACAACCACAGTGGTCTCCTGCACACCCCGTGTTGTAATGCCGACCCATCGGCGACCCGCGGTCATGTGACATGGGCACCGATAGGCAGAGTTAGTGACGCGCATGTTAAATGCCGCTGTTGGATATTGACAGCAGCATTTAACATGTTATTAGCCACGGATGGATCGCAATTCCGCCCGCGACTGTTAGGGGCACATGACAGCTGTACAGATCAGCTGTCATGTGCCCGAAACCATACATGAGGGCTCATCGCCAGAGGGGTTAAAGATTTTGTAAGGGGTTGGATGGATACAATCCTAGGGGACCTCAGAGTATTACACATGTCGTTTCAAGGAAATTTGGAAAAGCTGGCAAATTTGAATTTTGAAACATTTGCTCATCTTTAATAATTAGTTATACGTTTCAATGTTACCGATAATATAAAATAGCTAAGCAAGTTAATCATTTACAATTGGCCATTTTAACTAGTGAATATGAAAGACATATTAGAAAATACTTACTGATTAGAATAGTAAGTACACCATTTTTGACTAGTTGTGTATTATTATAATAACCCACTGATGCAAGGTTATGTTATTAACAAGACACTGAAACTGATCAAGTTTAAAGGCATTTTCTGGTTTCAGAATCTGCTCATCCACAGATGCAATTTTCTCCAGTGTTCCAGGTGTCTGCTATTGCCACATACAGTGGAAAGATGGCCTCAAAATTAGAAACTAACAGTAGGTTTCTCGTCACTAACCAGATATGACCAATAAGGAATCAAACTGCAAAATTTCGTCACTCTGTTATTTTCTATTAAGTGGGTACACAGCTAGCTCAACATTTGCAATAAACTACTGCAGTGTCGGCATCCCTACACAATTCTCCCCTCCCCCGGGCGGAACGTTGACTCACTCACCACCGTGGCCTCCATCCCACACTTCCTCTTCCTTTGGTTCGCAGATCCCCGGGCACTGTGCTTAGGGCGTGCGCGCTCCCTCCTTCTTAAAGGGAAAGCATGCCATCCTAAAGTGTCCCCAATGGATGGCTGGGAGACACTTATTATTTAAGGCACCTCTACTTGATGGGAGATGCCTGAGCAACGTGTTAAGTCAGTTGTCTGCATGATTGCTAGTTGTCAGGTCTCCAGTACCCGCAGGTCAGTTTACCTGTCCTGTACCTGTCTGTCCATACATGCCTTGTGTTCCTGTATTTCAGCCGTGCCCACCAGCGCCTGCTTGCCTGTACATCAGCTATGCCGACCTGCACCTGTCTGCATGCATATCAGCCATGCCAGCCAGCACCTACCAGTCTGTATACCAACCATACCTGCCTACACCTGCCGAGCCAGTCTGTATACCAACTGTACCTGCCTGCACCTGCCATGCCAGTCTGTATACCAGCCGTACCTGACTGCACCTGCTGTGCCAGTCTGTATACCAGCCATACCTGCCTGCATTTGCCGAGCCAGTCTGTGCACCAGCCATATCTGCCTGCACCTGCCGCTCCAGTCTATATAGCAGCCGTACCTGCCTACGCCTGCCGTGTATCCCAGTATTCCTGTCATGCCTGCCTGTACTTTTCAAGTCCATCTAGTCTTTGCCGTTCCATCTACATGCTGCTTTTGGGGTCAGCTGCTGTGCATTTGAGGTCTGTCCTGGAGTAGCAGCTGGCGTCCATCTGGAGCCAAGTCTAACCCCACCATCAGGGGCTCAAGCGAAAAGTCTGGTGTTCGCCTAGTCACACCTCTCCAGGCTCTCTTCTGATCATGGCACAGTGATTCCACCACTACTGTTACAAACTATGGAGAGAATCCATTAAAATTTGGGTTTCAAATGATAGAATTAATATGAAATACACCAGAGTAAAATGAGCCTATTTCTTTAAAGGGTTTTTCTGTGAACTTTTCCCCTTTTTTTTTATGTTATATACCCACAAACTTATATGTATTTTATTGGGATTTTATGTGATATACCAACACAAAGTAGCAAGTATTTGTGAAGAGTAAAGAAAATGATGCATGGTTTTCCAAATGTTTTAAAAATATAAATCTGAAAATTTTGACATGCATTTATATTCAGACCCCTCTAGTCTGATACCCTAAATTAAATCCTGAGTGACTAATTACCTCCAGAACTCGCAGAATTAGTAAATTGAGTCCACCTATGTGTAATTTATTTTCAGTTTAACTAAAGCTGTTCTGCAATGGTCTCAGTGGTATGTTTGAGAACATTAGGGATCAATCAGCCTCATGAAAACCAAGGAACACACCAGACAGGTCAGAGATAAAGCTGTGGTGAAGAGTAAAGCAGGGTTAGGTTATTAAAAAATAGCACAAACTCTGAACAGCTCACAGAGCACTGTTCAATCCATCGTCCAAACAGGAAAAGAGTATGTCACAACTGGAAACCTACCAAAACATGGCAATCAACCTAAAAGGAAGGAGAGCACTAATTAGAGAAACAGCCAAGATCACTCTGAAGGAGCTGCAGAGATCCACAGCTCATGTGGAAGAATTACAACAGTAAATATCTCAGTTTGAAATTTTTTGGAGCATATATTCTATTTTAGACAGGCCTCATCCACAGTAAAAAATCGAATTTCTTCTGTTACTAAAGTGATACAGCTGGCCATATCTCAGTTTGAAATTTTTTTGAGCATATATTCTATTTTATACAGGCCTCATCCACGGTAAAAAAAAAATCTAATTTCTTCTGTTACTAAGGTGATATAGCAGGCCACATCACAGTTTGAATTTTTTGGAGCATATATTCTATTTTATACAGGCTTCATCCACAGTAAAAATATCTAATTTCTTCTGTTACTAAGGCGATACAGCAGGCCACATCTCAGTTTGAAATTTTTTGGAGCATATATTTTATTTTACACAGGCCTCATGCACAGTAAAAAATAGAATTTCTTCGGTTACTAAGGTGATACAGCAGATCACATCTCAGTTTGAAATAATTTGGAGCATATATTCTATTTTATACAGTTCTCATCCACATTAAAAAAAATCTATTTTTTTCTGTGATACAGCAGGCCACTTCTCAGGTTGAATTTTTTTGGAGCATATATTCTTTTTTATACAGGCCTCATCCACAGTAAAAAATCAAATTTCTTCTGTTACTAAGGTGATACAGCAGACCACATCTCAGTTTGAATTTTTTTGGAGCATATATTCTATTTTATACAGGCCTCATACGCAATAAAAAATCTAATTTTTGGTTGCTAATAGTGTGCTCCAACCACATTATCTGAGCAACATGAGTGGCAAAAAGCGAGGTCATGGTGAAAGGGGGAATAGGCCTGGTGTTCAATGTGTATGTGGGGTAGGTGGTAATGTTAGTGAAAGCTCTAGTGAACCAACACCGCCACGTCCTATCCAAAGACCACTGACAACTTCTGTTACTGGACGGGCTACTCCAATCCCTTTCTTTGGCAGCCACACAGTGGTTTGCCTTGTACATGAGGGCCAGAAAGAGCATGTGCTCCAGTGGTTGGCAAGCGCTGCATCAAGTGGCCTGTCCTCCTTTTCCTCCACCTCAACATCACACACAGTACAGTCCTCAGAGGTGGCACCCCAATCACCATTGTCTCTCCCCCGCATCACAACTCTCCAACTGCCCATCTGACTGTAGGGAACCACAGATGGGCGAGTCTGCAGAGCTGTTCACACATTCTATGCCATGGGCATCAGAGGTCTGCTTCAAAGATTCACAGACTCAAGAAGAGGAAATCATCTGCACCGATGGGCAAAATTTTTTTTGTTGGATCCGGGGCAGGACGAAGTAGGGTCCAAGCAGAATTCTGACCCTCGTCACCAGATGTTAATTCTCTGGGGAGGGGGTGATTCTGATGAGATTCAGATACCTGAGGCTCATGCGCACTGTACTTTGCTGTCAGGGCAGGAAGAGGAGGAGGGTGACTCTCAGGTCGAGGAATGGGAGAACAGAGAGGATGATGATGAGGTTGTAGATTCCATCTGAGGAGGTGGAGGAGGAGGAAGACGAGGAGGTTAAGTTGCAGTTTACGGCACAGACACGGACTGATGCAACCACGACGAGCACTGCATCCTTAGCCACAGCTGTTGCTGTGGCCAGCAGCAGTCACGGGTCTGCAGCTTGCAGGAGTGGCAAGGGTTGCTTAGCCTGGTCCTTTTTTTGACACCGCAAAAGATGACCTAACTCACGTTATCTGCCAACTTTACAAAAAAAAGACTCAGTAAAGGGAAAAATGGAAATAATTTGACTACTAAATGCATGAACCATCACAAGCATGATCAAAATGCGTTACTCTGGCAATCTCACTGCGATAAAATGCAGACCAGCGGGGCTCACCAACCATCGGCCGCCCCATCAACCACATCTCCTGCTTCTTCCTCCGCCGTCACCGTGCCAAGTTGTTACGGATCCGGGTGGTGGAACCTCTGTGCTGCAGTGCAAGGAGGGACCAGAGGGGCGTGACTAAGTACCTACTCGGCCTGACCAAGGTCGCACGGTGGCTCAATCGACTCCGTGAACCAGGGAGGGACCGAGCAGGGGGACCAGGTGCTACTCTGGGACCGACCTTGTATGAGAGCAGGTGACTCCCACGGGTCAGATGGCAGGAACTGACCGGTACAGCGGATGAGCACAGCAGGCAGGCTGACGGCTTGTCCGGGTAGACAAGCAGGCTGATTCGGGTAATAGCCAGATGGGTGCTCCGGGTAGGCAGGCTGGCGAGCACAACGGGTAACTGGCAGGTGCTTCCAGGTAAGCAGGCTGGCGGGCACGGCAGGTAACAGGCAGGCGCTTCCAGGTAAGCAGGCTGGCGGGCACGGCAGGTAACAGGCAGGTGCTTCCAGGTAAGCAGGCGGGCAGAGCCCATAGACAGACTAGTGGACTGGACTGTAGACAGACTGTCGGGCTGGATAGTAGTCAGACTGACGGACTGGACTGAAGAACAGACTGGCAGACAGGACTGACTTGCAGAGGGACTTGAGGGCTGAAGCAACAGTAAGAATCACAGAGCAACAACCTTGCATGGGCACCTCCATATTGGAGGAGGTGCTTTAAATAGGGAAAGTCCTCCAGTTATTGGCCAGCGATTTTTAGGGTGGCGTGCGCGGCCCCTTTAAGAGGGAGGGAGCGCACATGCGCCCTAAGCACAGTGCCCGGGAAGCTGCGTGCACCAGCAGCAGCAGCAGGGAGGCCGGAAGACGCCGGACCAGGAGCATGACAGTAAGGGGGACGGCGTCTCAGCCTGGCAGGGGGCAGAGACGCCGATGCTACAGTACCCCCCCCCCCTTTACGCCCCCTCTTTTTTAGGCCTGGACGGAATTGAGGCGGATCCAGACGTCTCTTATCAGCATGTTTCTTCATCCGCTCGGAGGACTGAAGAAGTGCGGATCTAGTGTCTTCCCAAATACTGTAGTAGAAAATTCACTGACCAGAGACTCCACGGCAGGATTGTCCACTGAAGCGTAGATGGGAAACGGAATCCGGGGGTGTTGACCGTAGACCACAAAGAACGGGGATTTGGAAGAAGACTCACTCTCATGGTTGTTATAGGAGAACTCGACCCAAGGTAGGAGCTCAACCCAATTGTTATGGTGAGCGTTGACGAAGTGCCAGAGAAAGCTGGTAAGGACCTGGTTAATACGTTCCACTTGACCATTGGACTGAGGATGATAAGCAGAGGAGAAATCCAAGGAGATATCCAGCAGCTTACACGTAGCTCTCCAGAAGTGCGAAGTGAACTGGACCCCGCGATCAGACACAATGTGGAGGGGTAGGCAGTGGAGACGGAAGATGTGAAGGATGAAGTCCTTAGCCATCACAGTTGCAGACGGGAGACCAGACAGAGGGATGAAGTGGGCCATTTTAGAAAAGCAGTCAGCGACCACCCAAATGACAGTACAACCATCGGAAACAGGGAGATCCGTAGTAAAGTCCATAGCAATGTGTTGCCACGGAGCGGAAGGTACGGAAAGAGGAAGGAGACGGCCGGCTGGAAGATGCCTGGGAACCTTGTTACGGGCACAGGAGGAACAAGCCGTGACGAGATCCGCAACATCCTTGCGTAGGGAAAGCCACCAGTAATGCCGGGCGATGAGCAGGAAGGTCTTCCTCTGGCCAGCATGGCCAGCTAGTTTGGATGAATGGCCCCAGAGAAGAACCTTCTAACGATCCGGAACCACTACAAAAGTCTTACCGGGTGGAAGACGAGACAGGTCAAACGGGGCCACAGTCATTACTTTGGAGGGGTCGATGATATTCAGAGGCTCCTCCTCTTGGTCAGAAGACAGGAATGAGCGGGATAGAGCGTCGGCTGTAATGTTCTTGTCCGCAGGGCGGTAGTGTAGAGTAAAGCAGAATCGGGCAAAGAACAGAGACCACCGGGCCTGACGCAGATTGACTTTTTAGGCGTTTTGTAAATAGGCCAGGTTTTTGTGGTCAGTGTAGATGACCACCGGGTGCAGAGCCCCTTCCAGCAGGTAGCTCCACTCCTCCAGCGCCAATTTGATGGCAAGAAGCTCACGATCTCCTATGGAGTAGTTGCGCTCGGACGAGGAGAAGAGCTTGGAGAAGAAGCCGCAGGTTACCATTCTCCCGGACGGGGATTTCTGGGTGAGCACCGCTCCGCTCCAGAGGAGGAAGCATCAACCTCCAGGAAGAACTGCTTGTTGCAATCCGGACGGTGCAGCACAGGCTGACGGGAAAGCTTGTTTTAGGGAGACAAAGGCCTCCTCTGCTTCGGAAGTCCATTCCTTGGGATTTGCTCCCTTATGGGTGAGCGCGGAGAATGGAGCGGTCCGGGAGGAGAAATGAGGGATGAAGAGGCGGTAATAATTTGCGAAGCTTAGGAATCACTGAATCGCCTTCAACCCCTCTGGTCGGGGCCACTTTAAGACGGCAGAAACCTTCTCAGGATCTATCCGAAGACCAGTCTCGGAGATAATATATCCCAGGAGCGTAAGGGAAGTCTGCTGGAAGAGACATTTCTCAAATTTTGCGTAGAGGCGATTCTGCCGGAGCCTTAGCAGAACCTGGCGAACATCCCTCCGGTGTGTGGGCAGATCCGGAGAGAAGACCAAGATATCGTCCAGGTACACCACCACGCAAGAATACAGGAGATCACGGAAGATGTCGTTAACCAGCTCCTGTAAGATGGCTGGGGCATTACAGAGACCAAAGGGCATCACGTGATATTCATAGTGACCGTCCCGGGTGTTGAATGCCGTCTTCCACTCGTCTCCCTGGCGGATCCAGACCAAATTGTACGCCCCACAAAGATCGAGCTTGGTGAAGATCTTCGCGCCTTTAAGGCGGTCGAACAGCTCCGAGATGAGAGGCAGGGGGTGCTTATTCTTGAAAGTAATCTGGTTAAGACCCCTGTAGTCGATACACGGACATAGCGAGCCGTCTTTCTTCTTAATGAAGAAGAATCCTGCTCCAGCCGGGGACATAGATTTCTGGATGAATCCCCTAGCAAGATTCTCTTCTATGTACTCAGACATGGCCCGGGTCTCAGCCAGCGACAAGGGGTAGATAAGCCCGCGGGGAGGAGAAGCACCGGGTACCAGGTCGATTGGGCAATCATACGGCCTATGAGGTGGTAGTGTCTCAGCTTCCTTCTTGTCGAAGACATCCGCATAGGACCAGTAGGGTGCTGGCAGACCAGGTAGATTATCCGGAGTAGACGGGGGTCGATCTGGATGAACCGGAACCAGGCAGGATTCATGGCAATCCTGCCCCCAATGGAGCACCTCACCAGATTGCCAATTCAGGACGGGTTCATTTCTCTGTAACCAGGGTAGACCAAGCAAGAGGGAGTGAGCAAGACCGGACAACACATGAAAGGAGATCTTCTCCGAGTGCAGCATTCCCATCTGAAGGGTTAAAGGCTCTGTGACGAGCAAGATGGTCTCCGGAAGAAATCTCCCATCCACGGAAGTGAATGCCAATGGTTCAGCCAGACGTATGGTAGGAATCTGATACCGCTCCACAAGGGCCTGAGAAATGAGATTACCAGCGGCTCCGGAATCCAGGTGGGCGTTCTCAAAGAAGCGGGTCTCACCACTGGAAATAGAAATGAATAGAGTCAAGGTCGGAGAGGATTTACTCTTGCCTAGGACGACCTCTCCGAGAGATCCTAGACACTGGAGTTTCCCGGCTTCACTGGGCAGGAACGGATCAGATGCTCCTTACTGCCACAGTAGAAGCAACTCACTTCGGCTCGGCGCGTCTCCTGGTGAGACTTGACCATCTTGGTTTGGTCAACTTGCATGGGTTCAGGCGAGCGTGCCCGGGGAATTGCTGGTTGGGAGGCAGGCTTTTGGAATGCAGGAGCGAGAAGCGGAAATCTTCTCTCCCGGGTATTCTCCTTAGCTCGTTTCAAAAAACGGATGTCAATCCGGGTAGCTAGTGACACCAGGTCGTCCAGGGTGGAAGGGATGTCACGACTGGCTAGCTCATCCTTGATCCGTCCGGAAAGACCCTCCCAGAAGGTGGACACCAGGGCCTTGTTGTTCCAGGCAAGCTCAGATGTGAGGGTACGGAAATGTATGGCATACTGGCTCACGGTGAGACTCCCTTGGCGGAGACGGAGCAGTGAGGAGGCAGTAGACATCTTTCGTCCAGGCTCATCGAAAACCGTCCGGAAGGCAGTGAGGAAAGCCGGAAGATCGGACACCAGGGGATCCCCTCTCTCCCGCAGAGGGTTTAGCCATGCCAATGCCTCCCCGGTGAGGTGAGACATGATGAACTCCACCTTGGCCTGGTCGGAGGGAAACTTATGTGCCAGGAGTTCAAAGTGCAGCATGCACTGATTTAGAAAACCCCGACATAAGACGGGGTCACCACCAAAACGTGGAGGCGCAGAGAGCCGGGGACCAGAGCTGGATGCCATGGCACTAGTAGGCTGAGGCGCCGCCGGAGCGGGTGCCGCTCGGCTCGAGACGGACACAGATGGGGTGGGCAGCGTGTCCAGGCGGGAGTTGACAGACCGGAGGTAGGTCAGGATAGTTTCCTGTTGGGATCTATGACGAGAAACCTCCTGGTACAGTTCAGAGAGCGAAGGAGCCTGGGAGCCACCGGGTTCCATGGCCCGTGCAAACTGTTACGGATCCGGGTGGTGGAACCTCTGTGCTGCGGTGCAAGGAGGGACCAGAGGGGCGTGACTAAGTACCTACTCGGCCTGACCAAGGTCGCACGGTGGCTCAATCGACTCCATGAACCAGAGAGGGACCGAGCAGGGGGACCAGGTGCCACTCTGGGACCGACCTTGTATGAGAGCAGGTGACTCCCACGGGTCAGATGGCAGGAACTGACCAGAACAGCGGATGAGCATGGCAGGCAGGCTGACAGGTGGTCCGGGTAGACAAGCAGGCTGATTCGGGTAATAGCCAGATGGGTGCTCCGGGTAGGCAGGCTGGCGAGCACAACGGTAACTGGCAGATGCTTCCAGGTAAGTAGGCAGGCGGGCACGGCAGGTAACAGACAGGTGCTTCCAGGTAAGAAGGCTGGCGGGCACAGCCGGTAACAGACAGGTGCTTCCAGGTAAGCAGGCTGGCGGGCACGGCGGGTAACAGGCAGGTGCTTCCAGGTAAACAGGCAGCCAGAGCCCATAGACAGACTGGCGGACTGGACTGTAGACAGACTGTAGGGCTGGATAGTAGTCAGACTGGCAGACTGGACTGAAGAACAGACTGGCGGACAGGACTGACTAGAAGAGGGACCTGAGGGCTGAAGCAACAGTAAGAATCTTTTTAGGACGGCGCGCGCAGCCCCTTTAAGAGGGAGGGAGCGCACGGGCGCCCTAAGCACAGTGCCCGGGAAGCTGCGTGCACCAGCAGCAGCAGCAGGGAGGCCAGAAGACGCCGAACCAGGAGCGCGGCGGTGTGGGGGACGGGGTCTCTGCCTGGCAAGGGGCAGAGACGCCGATGCTACACAAGTGTTCTCAAGCAGGTCTCCGACCGCAGAACCTCCACTTGTTACCCACTCCAGTCAGGTTGAGCGAGAGCCCCTCAGCTGTAACGTAAGTGGACATGCCTCCTGTTTTTGCTTCACTGAGCACACCACACTCACGGTCCAGCAGTTTGTCATGTTCACCCTACTCCGCCCTCTCTCAGCACTGCAGCAAGCCCTCAGTCCCGCAGTTGTGGTCACGTAAAAGATTGTTTCCTCCTACACATGACAAAGCTAAGAGATGAAACTCCACCAACTGCAATCTGTTGGCCATTGAAATGCGGTCTTTCCGCCTGGTGGATACAGACGGTTTACGAAAGCTGATGGCCGTCGCAGTCCCCCAGTACCAGTTGCCCAGTTGCCATTACTTCTCTAAGAAAGCTGTGCCTACGCTACACCAGCATGTCGCAGATAACATCACCCATTCCTTGACAAAATCTATGTCTGTCAGGGTGCATTTCACCACAGACACCTGGACGAGTAAGCATGGCCAGAGGCATTGCATCTTGCTGACCAGGCATTAGGTGACTCTGGTGGCTGTGGGGGCAGGCAGGGAAGGGGCTGCTCCACAAGTCTTGGAATCCACCAGGCTTGCAGGACAAACCTCTGTATTTAACACTTACTCCACTGTTTCTGCCTCCTCTAAGGCCTCCACCTGCACCCTCAACCTCTGCCTTAATGAGACATGCATTACAACAGTGCAGAGCGAATCCACACCACTTCTGTACTGCGCAGCCAGGGCTCACCGCAATCAGGCAGTGTTAAAATTAATATGACTTGGAGATCACAGTCATACAGCTGAAGAGTTGTGGACAGCTATCCAGGCCGAGTTTGAGCAATGACTGTCTCTGCTGAATCTGGAGCCAGGGAAGGCTGTGTGCAATAATGGAGCGAACCTGGTGACGGCCCTATGCCGAGGCAAGCTCACACACATGCCTTGCATGGCTCACATCCTCAACCTGGTGGTACAGTAATTTCTTCGCCACTATCCAGGCCTGGATGCGCGGTTGCAGAAAGCACGGAAGCTGTGTGGTCACTTCCGCCATTCACACCCCTCAGGTCATCAACTTGCATCTATACAGAGATCTTTGTCCATGCAAGTTAACCGGTTGATATGCAATGTACCGATACAGTGGAATTTCACTCTGCACATGTTGCAGCAACTGTGGCAGCAGCAACGAGCCCTGACGCAGTATGTCATGTCGTATAGCCTGGGCCAGCGCAATACAAACGTGGTACAAATCACACTTGCGGAGTGGGTACAAATTATAGACCTCTGCACCCTTCTGCAGAGTTTTGAAATGGCTACTAAGATGGTTTGAGCTGACAATGCCGTCATCAGTATCACTATTACGGTCATCTACATGCTGGAGCAGACTTTGAATAGCCTGTGGGAGGAAGTGATGGTCCCAGAGGAAGAGGAGGAAGCAGAAGAAGATTTGGAAGGGATAACAATGTCTCTAAGTTCCAGACTGTTGTCACACAGGTGGGTGATAAAGAAGGGTGGATTACAGCAATTTAGGGGGGCTGGTGATACCAGACAAACTGTTAGTGAAGGTTCAGGAGGTGAGGAACAAATGGAGGAAGAAGAGGTGATGGGTGAGCAACAGTCAGGAGAGGAAAAGGATAATCATCCCCTCTAGGTTATTCGTGGTTGGTGGGAGGATACGGAGGAAACAAGCATCAGTCTTACCCACTCACCACCAACACACCATGGCCTTGCACCTCATGGAAGAGCCCGACATATCAGAGCCTTCTTGCTGCACTATCTGCAACATGATTCCCATATAGTTAGGATTCAAAATAGTGCTGACTACTGGGTTGCCACTCTGTTAGATCCACGTTATAAGAGTAAATTTTGGCAGATGCTTCCCGCCCTGGAAATGGAACCGCGCATGCTGGAGTATCGAAACACACTTTTACATAACCTTAAGAGAGGTTTTCCCCAAGACAGCAGTGAGGCACACAGTGTGCGTCGCAGCTCTAGACTTCCAACCTCCGGAACGTCAATTCGTCAATGCAAAAACATTAGCAGCAGCAGCAGTGTAAGTGGCAGAAGCAATTTCTGTGATTCATTTCACAATTTTTTGGACCAGCTCATGCACCAGCAGAACAGAGCACAAGTCTGACACGTGGTGAAATACTGGAGAGGATGGTGCAGGAGTATCTCGAGCTCAATATCAATACCATCATGGGGGTTTTGGACCCTTTTGCATTTTGGTCTTCGAAAATGGAAGAGTGGCCTGAGCTCGCTTGTCACGCCTTGGAGGTTTTATCATGACCGGAAGCCAGCGTTCTCTCAGAACGTGTCTTCAACACTGCTGGTGATGTCCTGACGGATAAGCGAAGCCAGCTTTCCCCTGAAAGTGTAGACCACCTAACTTTCATCAAGATGAACAAGTCATGGATCTCCAAGGACTTTTGCACCCCAATCGCAGACTGTGCTGACTTGGTGATGGTGTAGTTTTTAGTATGCTGCATTGATCTCGCATAATTGCAGTCTGTGATACCTTTGTCATGTCTGCTGTGCCTGCTGTTGCTGTTGCTGCTGCTGCCGATGTTAACAATTATTTTTTTAAATTTGAAAACTCCTGATTGGGCTTCCATCTGGTGGGTTTTCTGTAGTGGATTGGTGTCGATGTCTGCCCCTAATTTTCAGAAATGTGGAGACTCCTGATTGGGTCTCCATCTGCTGGGTTGGCTGTAGTGGAAGAGGTATTAGTCCTCATTATACTATTTCCACTCTGGTGAAATTGATGCAACTTTGGTGGTATATGCCCCTAATTTTTGGAAATATAAAGACTCCTGATTGGGTCTTCATCTGTTGGGTTGGCTGTAGTGGAAGGGGTGTCAGTCCCCATTATATTATTACTACTCTTGTGAAATTGATATCACTTTAGTGGTGTCAGCCCCTAATTTTTGGAAATGTGGAGACTCGTGGTTGGGTCTCCTTCTTGTGTGTTGCCTGTAGCAGTAGGGCTCCCAGACCGGCAGGCCTCTACTTAGTTTCAGTCAACTATCTGTGTTACTATCCTACCATTTTTGTACCAATACTACTCTATGAAACTGATTTTTTCTGCCATCTGAGTGTGGCTGAGCAAAAAAGCAGCTTGAGCTGTTGCATGTGTTATCAGGGCTCCCAGAACAGCAGACCTACATCAATCCCTGACCCACCTCGTCTTAATTTGAAGTTAAATTCAAAGCTGTAAATGCTGGCCCAGATCCTGATACCTCATGCATGGCCCATGGCTGACTGATGCTAGCCATTATAAAGTTTGTACTGTGGGTCAATAGGTGCCACTTTTCCTGGTGTCTGGCCCTAATTTGAGCTTATTTTGGCAGCATTTTGGCCCCTTTGAAGGTGTTGCATATGCATTTGTTTTTGCCTCCCATTGAATGCAATGGGATTCGGATATGTTCAATGAACTGTTCGACAAATTATTCGGAGAACATTGGAAAGTTCGTCGATCTGAAACTAATCGAACTTTGAGAGGTTCGCTCATCTCTACTCAAGACAAACCAAAGCACATCTGAAAATGTATTTGCAAGTAGCAACATCATCAATGCCACCTAAAATCACATGTCTCACCAAAGAGAAGCAATTTTAGCCATGACATTGGGGGTAAGTTAATGAAATGTTTGACAAAATATAGAAGGATACTTTTTAAGTTGATAATTTTGTATGGCCCCACAAATGATGGGATAAATATCCAAATGGCCCTTGGCAGAAAAAAGGTTTTCCACCCCTGATTTAGACTTTTTTATTATTTATCTGACCACTGTGCTGTAGCATTAAAAAGTGGAAAAAAGAAACACTGTAAAAAAAAACAGTCTCACAAAAATAAAAAATCACAAGCATTTTGAGGTATTTTATCATTTACCAGTCCTCAATTCCATTAGGGTTAGGGTAGAAAAGTGC
This sequence comes from Phyllobates terribilis, assembly GCF_046119375.1. Classification (NCBI taxonomy): domain Eukaryota; kingdom Metazoa; phylum Chordata; class Amphibia; order Anura; family Dendrobatidae; genus Phyllobates; species Phyllobates terribilis. The sequence continues at coordinate 309,319,184 of NW_027362763.1, read as the reverse complement.
TTCCCAAACTCCAGTCATCATTGCCCCTCACAGGTCATGTTTTCAGGACTTCCATAGTATTGCACAGGTGAAAGAATTTTTGATGCCTTGATGATACTTCCATCACCTGTACAATACAAAGGGAATCCTGAGAACATGGAGGCGTTACAGGCGCTAGAGGACCTCCTGGTGGAACAATTCACAACACCACCAGGTAAATTTCCTGATTCCATTAAAAGAAAATCCATCACAATCCTTGTCGCTGTGCTCATCAATTGAGATTTTTGTAAGAATGGTGTGTGAAGAGTTATATCATATGCCTTCTAGAAGGCCTTTTGACAACTTAAAATTGGGACAGTGTAGAGCCCTTGGTGAACTTCAAAAAATGAAAAATGCGGTCTTTAAACCAGCTAACAAGTGGAGAAATGTGGTGCTATGGCCGGTGGTGCAATACGAAAGAGAAGCATTTAGACAACTAGGTGATGTGAATTGCTATCAGAGTCTCTCCAGTGACCCTACTTTAGTATTCCAAAGGGAATTATTTTCTTTCTTGGAAGCCGCATTTGAGAATGGTGTCATCATGAAAGGGGTCTGGGAAGGTTTGAAGGTAGAATATCCAGCAGTACCAACCCTGTATCTTTTACCCAAAATTCATAAAAAACTAGAAGATCCTCCTGGACGTCCGATCCTTTCAGGAACTGGTAGTCTAACAGAACCCATCTCCAGATTCCTTGATTATTATTTAAAACCCATAGTGATGGAACTTCCATCCTATATCAGGGATAGCACGGATTACTTACAGTGGTTGTATGGTATTAACATGGATTCGAATATGCTTCTAACAACGTGTGATGTAGAATCATTATAAATGTGTATACAACATGAACATGGTCTGGAGGCGGCCAAATTTTATCTTACAGGAAGGGATCTGGATCCGAATTTGGTGAAACTACTGATGAAGTTATTGGAATTTGTTCTCCTGCACAATTATTTAGTTTTTAAGGACCAGTTTTATCTGCAGAAAAGAAGTGTGGAAATGGGGGCGGCTTGTGCCCCCTCATATGCAAACCTTTTGTTAGGGTTCTGGGAACAGGAATACGTCCAAAATTTTGAACATTCATCAATAGGGTTAGTAGTGTCATGGTTGAGATTTATTGATGACGGTCTATTTATTTGGCAGGGGTCACGAGAGGAACTAGAACAATTTCTGGCACATTTGAACAACAAATGGAATATTAAACTAACTCATCACATTGATGCACACTCTATTGAATTCGTGCATTTGGACATATTGGTGGATGCAGATGGACAAGTTCACACCAATATTTTCCGCAAAAGACGAGTGTCAACTCATTTTTACATGCAAAATCGAGTCATCCACACCATGTAATTAGAGCGATACCTACAGGGCAGTTCATCAGGGCTTTGTGCAGCTGTGATAGGAGATTTTTGAAGAACAAGCAGGAGACCTGACTAAGGGGTTCTTACAACGTGGATATAGGATGGAAAATGTTCATAAGGCCTATCATAAGGTGAAAAATACTACAAGACAATCTTTACTAACCCCAAAAATTAGGAAGGAATCGGATCAACAAGTACGATTTATAACTAATTATCACTCCCGTTGGAGGGAACTGACCGATGTCATTTCCAAGTGTTGGCCGAATCTGCAACAGGACCACTCTATATTCCAATTTGTGTCTGAAAAACCCTTAATCACAGCAAAAAGAAGCAAAACATTGCGAGACATGTTGGTGCGCAGTCACCATATACTTGATACATCTTCATATTTATTTGGCTCACAAGGTCCTAAGTGGGGTACATGGTGCTGTGGAAACTGCACGGCGAGCAAGTATATTGTGAAAACGGATTCATTTGAAGATTCAACTGGTTAACAGATGTACAAAATTTTGCATTTCATCAATTGCAGAACATCATATGTGATTTACCAGGCTGTGTGTCCCTGTGGGTGGATGTATGTGGGTGTGACCCCCCAGGAATTACGTGTCCGTGTATTAGAACATATTAAAGGATATTAAGGTGGCGGACAAAATTGGGCAGGATGAGGTAAGTGCGATTGGTAAACTAAAACCTTTAGCTAGGCATTTTAGGGATTATCATCCTCATCAAGGCCATCTTCTTCGAGTTAGAGGGATTGACAGACTGTGTCCAGGTAACAGGAGGGGTAATATGTTCAAGAGACTAGCACAAATTGAAATACTCCTCTGTCCGGTAGCACGCCAGCAGAGGGCACGTACCCGTCGGCGTGAGTCACACACGCATCTTAGCGCCAACTCCTACTGCGTAGCGCCTGTATCGCAGACAGGGCTACTACTTTTCCCTCGGTCGCACGTCTCCCTGCGGTTCTTGGAGATTGTGTGAACCGCTGTAACCCACTCTGTGTGCTTTAACACGGAGTGGTTTATCAGTTAAGTAGGTGCTTTCTCGGATGATCTTCTCCCGTGCAGTTAACGGAGATAGAGCGTACCACTATATCCGTTCCTGTGTGGAGAAACACGGAAGGGTTTAATATTTAAGTTTGTCGCTTTCCTTTCCACCTGGAAAGTGTTCGGCAGCAGTCCACCAGGCTGCATTGCGGACCCCAGGGTCGGTTGCGTTCCATTAAATTAAAGTTGTTTACAACCACCCTCCTAACAGTATCTGAGCGCCAGGGTCTTGCCGAACATGGCCGACAATAAACAACTGCAGCGGTACATACAGCAACTGGAGGCCAGACTTAAATCTCTGGAACAAACTGCTCCGGTCGCTGATATCACTGCAGTAGCTACCCAGGCGGCTACTCTAGCAGCCAATATTAGTAACTCAGCTGTGGTGAATTCTACAACCACTGCAAGTGCCCCATTACCCCGTTTTGCTCTCCCGGAAAAATTTTCTGGAGATAGTAAACTTTGCAGGGGTTTTATTAACGTATGCTCCATTCATTTGGAGATGATGGAGGCACGGTTCCCCTCCAAAAGAGCCAAAGTGGGATATATCATTTCATTACTCTCTCACAGGGCTCTGGAGTGGGCTGCTCCTCTATGGGAGCGGAACGACCCGATTGTAGTAAATGCGGGTCTATTCCTTAAGACTCTAAAAAGTGTTTTTCTGGGTCCTCAGGTCACGCATGATACGGCTCTTAAGCTTCTTGCGTTGGTCCAGGGTTCAGCCACCGCCAGCTACTATGCCGTCCAGTTCAGGACCCTAGCGGCTGAACTGGATTGGTCTGAGCGGTCACTTATCCCGGTATTCTGGAGGGGTATGGCTGGGCATATTAAAGATGCTTTATCTTCCAGAGAAATCCCAACCTCTCTGGAGGAGTTAATATCTCTCGCTGACCGTATTGACTTGCGTCATGCGGAACACAAGTTAGAGCTGGAGGTTGCCAGACCTCAGTATCTGTTGGCACCATCCGCCTTTAGACCCATTTTCAAACCCAAGACACTCGACCCGGAGCCTAAGGCTATGGATGTACCCCGGTCTAAGTCTAGTTCCTCTCATTTCCGTTCTGCACATATCTCGGAGCACCCCGTAAATAAGGGTTCCAAGCAGTCGGTAAAACGAGTAGGTCTTACCACCATTGGAGGAGGGGTATTAAATTCCGGGACTGCTTGCTCCAAATTATTACATAATGTGACTTTGTCCTTTGGTAAAGCTGCAGTCACTGCCAAGGCATGGGTGGATTCTGGTGCTGATGGCAATTTTTTATCATCTACGTTTGCCCAGAGGCATGCCATCCCTATTGAGCTACTCTCAAGACCAATGAACATTAGTATTGTCAATGGTTCACTCCTGGATGTACAAATCACCCACCAGTCGATTCCTCTCACCATGTCATTTCCCCAGGGCCACCGGAAGGTTATTTCATTTCTTATTATTCCCGGTGGATTAGACGAGGTGTTATTGGGGCTCCCCTGGTTACGTTATCATACTCCACACATTGACTGGAATATGGGGAGAATTTCTTCCTGGAGTGAGAATTGTACATCTCAGTGTTTGGTCAAAGTCACCCGGAGGGTAGTCTCTGATCCTCCTATCATTGCGACATCCGGTACAGATTCCTTGTCTGTTTCCAGGACCCGGGCCTTGTCAGATTATGTCGCAAAGAACTCTCAGGAATAGAGGGTGGCTGCAGTGTCCTCCAACCCGGTTCCGTCGGGGAGGACGTTTGTTTCCCCTAATCTACGGTGTATGGTGCTCTCCTGGGCTCATGCCCCTAAGACCGGAGCTCACCTGGGGGTCAAACGTACCACTAAGTCCCTTCTACGGTCCTATTGGTGGCCCCGGTGGCGCCAGGACGTCAAGGACTTTGTTCTCGCGTGTCCCGTTTGTGCGAGAGATAAATCTTTTCGCCAGAGACCGGCGGGTCCTTTCTCCCTGTCACCCGTGAAGGATCCCACACATAGAGAACCAGTTGTCTCTTCTGGCCATCCAGCTTCCTGTCCTAAAAGAGGGTACCCTGTACACCGGAGGGGTCACTGTTTCGTGAATCCTCTCTGTGACCAGTTGGACCACATCCTTGCCCCCCGGCTCATGGAGGAAAATGAGCGTCAAGTGGAGGGGGATAATGTTAGGCGTCAGTCTGGTGCTGGATTCGAAATGGGTCCAGGACCTTCTGTGGTCTCCCATTTCAGTCCAGCCAGGGATGATGCTGCTCAGCATTGCCATCAGCCTCAATGCCTAGCTGGTCCGCAAGCACTGTTTATCTACCAGGTAGGTGTGCCTAGCAATGTTAAGCCTGGGTTGCAGAGGGAGACAGGGCTTGTGGAATCTAAGTCCAGGATTTGCTGCTCTGAGCATGTCCGTGACCTGGCGGATCATGATTGGTGGGTTGGCACCCACCTGACCCGGTGACCTGGCACCGCCTGATTGGTCCACGGGTAACGTCACCAATGGCGCGTCGGTGGGCAGGGCTTAGTCTTTAAAAGGCCCGCCCACAAACATGGCGACGCGCTCAGATCATTTCAGCATGATGCTGTTGTGTGGACGTCCTTGCTCCACGTGTAGTTTCCTCAGGCAGGTCTAGTGAAAGTAGGCAGGTAGCTTCGCCTTGCAGTCTGGCTCTGTCAGTAGGGGTCGCCTTACACCCCGAGCAGCCTGCAGACGTCCTACTCCCAGTTGACACCTGTGGACCACGTGGATAAATACTCCTCTGTCCGGTAGCACGCCGGCAGAGGGCACGTACCCGTCGGCGTGAGTCACACACGCATCTTAGTGCTAACTCCTACTGCGTAGCGCCTGTATCGCAGACAGGGCTACTGCTTTTCCCTCGGTCGCACGTCTCCCTGCGGTTCTTGGAGATTGTGTGAACCGCTGTAACCCACTCTGTGTGCTTTAACACGGAGTGGTTTATCAGTTAAGTAGGTGCTTTCTCGGATGCTCTTCTTCCGTGCAGTTAACGGAGATGGAGCGTACCGCTATATCCATTCCTGTGTGGAGAAACACGGAAGGGTTTAATATTTACGTTTGTCGCTTTCCTTTCCACCCGGAAAGTGTTCGGTAGCAGTCCACCAGGCTGCATTGCGGACCCCGGTGTCGGTTGCATTCCATTAAATTAAAGTTGTTTGAAACCGCCCTCCTAACACATATACATACATAATCTCTATTGGTATTGTGGTGTTTTTAATGTACATGGCCCATACCTGTATTGTATACATTTTATATTGAATCCCCACCTCTTCCGACAAGCCTACAACCTGCAGTAAACACCACTGCACGACCAGCTCTACCCTCACCTACTGTATCCTCACCCATCCCTCGTAGACTGTGAGCCCTCGCGGGCAGGGTCCTCGCTCCTCCTGTACCAGTCGCTGACTCGTTTTGTTAAGATTATGTAAATGCTTTTGTTATGTATATCCCTATCACATGTAAAGCGCCATGGAATAAATGGCGCTATAATAATAAATAATAATAATAATAAAGTCATGATTGAGTCAATTTGGTATGTATTGTATATATTGTGAGTAAGATGGGGTTATTGTACTGATATTTATGTACTGTAGTGATTGTACTCACTCAGGTGCGATGAGAGGCAAAAAGGAGGCAAGTTACTTTAAATGTCCATAGCGGTTTATTAGCTTCATAAACTGTCAAAAGAAAAATGCAAACAAACAGCCTTTAGTCCAGGCAAAAGCAAAAGAAAGGCATTCATTTTAGCAAAATCTCTGGTGAACCGGACCTGTGATCACACAGGCTGGTAAGCATCCAGCACAAAGCTCAGTCTGGAGATAATACACAGGAGTCCTTCTCCCTCCAAACACAGACCATGTGACAAACAACAGCCTCCGTTATATAGGCTGTTAACCACATCCAGATGTGAGGTATGTGGGTAGCTAGACCCACCAAACTCTTCACAGCTACCCGTAACCCGGTCCCAGGAGCACCAATTAGTCCTCTTAGTGCGTGCGTGCACTAGAGAAAATACACCGGGCTACATCACAGAGACCAGCCATCTCTGTGATACATACCTCCCATCGACTACGCGTCCATTATCCACCTTATATACCTCCCCCTCTGCCTAAAGCCATGGGGCTTGGCACCTTCTACTACCAGACAGGGGATTCTCAAGAGGGCATTGGCATTTCCATGTAGCTTCCCTGCTCTATGTTCTACATGGAAGTTGAAGTCCTGTAGGGCTACAAATCAGTGGGTGACCCTGGCATTTTTCCCCTTTGTTTCCCTTGACCATTTGAGTGGGGCATGGTCGGATACTGATCTAAATTTTCGACCTAGCAGATAGTACTGTAATGTGTCCAATGCCCACTTTATGGCCAAGCACTCCTTCTCTATGACCGAATATTTTTTCTCGCAGGACAGCTTTCTACTCAGGTAGAGGACAGGGTGCTCCTCCCCATGTATCTCCTGGGAAAGGACTGCTCCTAAACCAACATCTGAGGCATCTGTCTGGAGTATAAACTCTTTCTTAAAGTCGGAGGCAACCAGGACCGGTTGCCTACACAGAGCCACTTTCATCTCTTGAAAGGCCGTCTCCGCCTCTGCAGTCCACTTGGCCATGGCTGATTTTGTCCCCTTAAGGAAGTCAGTCAGGGGTGCGGCCATCATGGCGAAGTTTGGGATGAACCTCCTGTAGTATCCCACGATCCCCAGGAAGGCTCTAACCTGCTTTTTTGACAGTGGTCTTGGCCGGGTTTGGATTGGACCCTACGGATGTCGGCCATACAGGAGTTCGAATGGCAAAAACCCTGTAGAGGCCTGTGGAACCTCTCGGATGGAAAACAACACATATGGTAGGAGACAGTCCCAGTCTCAACTGTCCTCTTCTATGGCCTTCTTCAGCATACTCTTCAGAGTCTTATTAAACCTTTCCATAAGGCCATCTGTCTGAGGATGGTATACTGAAGTCCTCAGTTGGGAGATTTGCAGGACTTTACATAACTCCCTCATCACCTTACTCATAAAGAGAGTTCCCTGGTCGGTAAGGATATCCTTTGAGTAGCCTGTTTGGGAAAAAACATGGACCAACTCGCGGGTTATACTCTTTGGGGAGGAGTTTCTCAGTGGAATTGCTTCAGGATGGCGTGATGGCATAGTCCAGGATAACCAATATATATTGATGCCCATGAGCAGATTTAACCAGAGGACCGACCAAGTCCATAGCAATTCTCTCAAAGGGCATTTCAATAATGGGCAATGGCCTCTGATGGGCCCGTGGTCAGAAAGCATACCTTCCTCTTGATGGCTGCTGCCGCCGGTTACATCTGCTCTCTGCTATGCACTGCGCACAGACGGCGCATACAAGTGACATTCAAAGGCCGCCAGTCAATCAAAGCCGCGAGCATCAGCGTTCGGCCTCTGATAGGCCGGCGGGTATTGAATGTCACTGCTATGTGCTGGGCGCTGATGTCAGTGCGCAGCACATAGCAGCAATGTGGAGATGCCCTCCAGCTGGCGGGCTGCTGACAGAGCGCGGCCTCCGATGGATCGGCAGTCCTGTTGCAGACCACGCGTCCATGCCATTATGAAGCTGCAGAGGACGCTGCCGGGGGAGCGCAGAAAGGTAAGAAGTTTTTTTTTTCCTATATGAATGGGGAGGTGGAGGGGCAGATGGCGCATAGAGGCCCATGATGGAGGGGGCGGGATATGACACACAGGGGCCCATGATGGAGGGGGAGGATATGACACAGGGGCCCATGATGGACGGGGGGATATGACACACAGGGGCTCATGATGGAGCGGGGGATATGACACACAGGGGCCCATGATGGAGAGGGGATATGGCACATAGGGGCCCATGATGGAGGGGGGGGATATGGCACACAGGGGCCCATGATGGAGGGAGGGATGGCACACAGGGGCCCATCATGGAGGGGGGGAGATATCACACAGGGGCCTATGATGGAGAGGGGGATATGACACATAGGGGCCCATGATGGAGGGGGGGTAAGAAAGTGGATCACACATAGGGGCCCATGATGGGGGGGGTAGAGGATGATACATGGGGGCCCTTGATGGGGGGTGATACGTACAGGCCCAGGATGGGTGGGTGGGGATACACACAGGCCCAGGATGGAGGGGGGGCGGATACATGGGAGCCTTGGATGGGGGATATTATTAAATAAAGGGGGCCAAGATTGGTGACAATTACAGTATGGGGGCCAGGATGAGGTATTATTAGTTTACGTTGGCAAGTGGGGACATAATTACTGTAGGGAACATTACTGCTGTAATATAATTTACTTTTGAGGATACTGTTCTCCATGGGGGAGTAACAAAAGGGGGGTCCTGTTACTTTGCAGGGCGGCACTATGTTGTTTTTTTTCTTCATCTGGTGTAGTGTAGAAATCAGGAAATAAGTGTGTAATGTGCTCTAGAAATGATCAGCTATTCATAACTGTGTGTTATTCTCTACAGTGACAAGTCCTGGATGGAAGAAGTGATGGCGGTCTGTGCCGGATGAAAAAGAAAAGCGAAGATGAAGGACTTCAACTAGAGACGTCACTGGTGAGTCGGTGTATTACATGTAAATGCACACTATACACTGTATACGGAGTTCCTGTGTATAATGTCACTGGTGATCCCTGTATTACCTGTACACTGACACTATATACAGAGCTCCTGTGTATAATACCACCAGTAGTAATATTTGTGTTATTAGTATTGTGTTTTTTATTCATGGTCCTTATTGTAGTATTATTCGTTAACTATGTAATGGTAACATGTGGTCTGGTCATGGTATGGCAGTATTTGTTCCTTGCATGTCGTATTATTCGGTCACTATGTGGTGGTAATATGTGGTCTGGTCATGGTGTGGCGGTATTTATTCCTTGTATATGGTATTATTCGGTCACTATGTGGTGGTAATATTTGCTCTGGTCATGGTGTGGAGGTATTTATTCCTTGTATGTGGTATTATTCGGTCACTATGTGGTGGTAATATATGGTCTGGTCACAGTGTGGCGGTATTTGTTCCTTGTATGTGGTATTATTTGGTCACTATGTGGTGGTAATATGTAGTCTGGTCATGGTGTGGCGGTATTTGTTCCTTGTATGTGGTATTATTCGGTCACTATGTGATGCTAATATGTGGTCTGGTCACGATGTGGTGGTATTTGTCCCTTGTTTGTGGTATTATTCGGTTACTATGTGGTGGTAATATGTGATCTGGTCATGGTGTGACGGTATGTGTCCTTTGTATGTGGTGGTATTGGTCTTGGTATAGTGGATTGTGTTGTGTATGGCGGCCATTTGTTCTCTCTGATATCAATAAGAGGAAGATTCTTTATTTCCAATAGAGATTAATTGCTTTGACGTTTAATTCCTCCCTGTCCTGTGTTTGTTACACAGTAGCAAATATGCACTTATAGAGGCTCCAGTGAAAACAAGTAATCACCTTTCCTAAGGCCACGTTCACACGTTTAGTATTTGGTCAGTACTTTACATCAGTATTTGGAAGCCAAAACCAGGAGTGGGTGATAAATGCAGAAGTGGTGACATGTTTCTATTATACTATTCCTCTGATTGTTCCACTCCTGGTTTTGGCTTACAAATAAGTGATGTAAAATACTGAACGTGTGAACGTGACCGAAGGATTGGTTATTGATTACTGGGGGTCGGATTGCTGGGACCTGCACCTATCTGCAGAATGTGGAGCTTTTCTCCCCATTAGACTGGAGCTCATGTGCGACTTGACCACTGATCCATTCATTCCCTCAGTGGCTGTTCCTGTTTTTTTCTGGAAGCCCCAAAGAGAACGAATGAGGCTGGGGTCAGAAGTCCCATCTGCCGCTGCTTTTTAAAATGGGGATAAAAGTGCCCTGTCAGGTATTAAAGTTCCACATTCTCTTTATTGGTGCGGTTTTCAATGGTCAGATTACACCAATCAATAAGATATCTCCTACCTAACCTGTGATTCGGTGATAATTTGTTTTCATCAAAGAACCCCTGTAATGTAAACTTCCGTAATTGTACATCCCAGTTATAGCGGTGCACAGTAGATGTGTAGGAGCCTCCTGTGATTTACAGTCAACGCTCCACTATAACAGGGGTAACGGATAACAGGTATTTGCATATACAGTTATATGAAAAAGTTTGGGCACCCCTATTAATCTTAAGCTTAATGTTTTATTAAAATTGGTGTTTTTGCAACAGCTATTTCAGTTTGATATATGTAATAACTGTTGGACACAGTAATATTTCTGCCTTGAAATGAGGTTTATTGTACTAAAAGAAAATGTGTAATCTGCATTCAAACAAAATTTGTCAGGTGCATAAGTATGGGCACCCTTATCATTTTCTTGTTTTAAATACTCCTACCTACTTTTTACTGACTTACTAAAGCACTTTTTTTGGTTTTGTAACCTCATTGAGCTTTGAACTTCATAGCCAGGTGTATGCAATCATGAGAAAAGCTACTTAAAGTGGCCACTTGCAAGTTGTTCTCCTGTTTGAATCTCCTCTGAAGAGTGGCATCATGGGCTACTCAAAACAACTGTCAAATGATCAGAAAACAAAGATTATTCAACATAGTTGTTCAGGGGAAGGATACAAAAAGCTGTCTCAGAGACTAAACCTGTCAGTTTCCACTGTGAGGAACATAGTAAGGAAATGGAAGAACACAGGGACAGTTCTTGTTAAGGCCAGAAGTGGCAGGCCAAGAAAAACATCAGAAAGGCTGAGAAGAAGAATGGTGAGATCAGTCAAGGACAATCCTCAGACCACCTCCAGAGAGCTGCAGCATCAACTTGCTGCAGATGGTGTCACTGTGCATGGGTCAACTATACAACGCACTTTGCACAAGGAGAAGCTGTTTGGGAGAGTGATGCGAAAGAAGCCATTTTTGCAAGCACGCCACAAACAGAGTCGGCTGAGGTATGCAAAAGCACTTTTGGAGAAGCCAATTTCTTTTTGGAAGAAGGTCCTGTGGACTGATGAAACCAAGATTGAGTTGTTTGGTCATACAAAAAGGCATTATGCATGGCGGCAAAAAAACACAGCATTCCAAGAAAAACACTTGCTACCCACAGTAAAATTTGGTGGAGGTTCCATCATGCTTTGGGGCTGTGTGGCCAATGCCGGCACCGGGAATCTTGTTAAAGTTGAGGGACGCATGGATTCCACTCAGTATCAGCAGATTCTTGACAATAATGTTCAAGAATCAGTGATAAAGTTGAAGTTACGCAGGGGATGGATCTTTCAGCAAGACAATGATCCAAAACACCGCTCCAAATCTACTCAGGCATTCATGCAGAGGAACAATTACAATGTTCTGAAATGGCCATCCCAGTCCCCTGACCTGAATATCATTGAACATCTGTGGGATCATTTGAAGAGGGCTGTCCATGCTCGGCGACCATCAAACTTTACTGAACTGGAATTGTTTTGTAAAAAGGAATGGTCAAAAATACCTTCATCCAGGATCCAGGAACTCATTAAAAGCTACAGGAAGCGACTAGAGGCTGTTATTTTTGCAAAAGGAGGATCTACTAAATATTAATGTCACTTTTCTGGTGAGGTGCCCATACTTATGCACCTGTCAAATTTTGTTTGAATGCAGATTGCACATTTTCTGTTAGTACAATAAACCTCATTTCAAGGCAGAAACATTACTGTGTCCAACAGTTATTACATATATCAAACTGAAATAGCTGTTGCAAAAACACCAATTTTTATAAAACATTAAGCTTAAGATTAATAGGGGTGCCCAAACTTTTTCATATAACTGTAGATGTAGGGTGGGCCCCAGACACCCCAGTCCGACCCTGCATACCTCCCATCAACTATTTGACCATTAGCCATCTTACAGTACATATCAGTATAATTCTGTAGGTCCATACATCATTGACATATATCTACATATTGGTATAATTTTGAAGTTCCATGTACCATTCATACTTATTTATAATACAATGCTTCTCTTACATGGCCTTTATGTAGCATCTTGGCACAATTATAATAAATCTATAGCATGATTTGAGTGCAATATTAGGATTCAGAAAGGCTATATCTTGCCCTGTAATCCGCCCCTTTCCAAAATGGCTTGTGCATGCGTGCTTCTCGCTGTCTCCCTCGCTTTCCGGATGCTGCCTCATCTGATTGTGACATTGTCGCGCTTGGGTGATGTGGGTCCGGTGGCAGCGGTGATGGCGGTCTGAGCACATGCGAGGGGACGGTGCCCCCGAAAATTAGAAAGTCCTCTTTGGTAAGTCGAATCAGCTGTTGTGCCCCTACTTTAAGGCTCCACTACCTCTCTACCTCACTCCCTGATGAAGTGGAAGCGAAATGCGAGTTGGAGTAGGTGGAGGGGGATGTGGTGTGCCTCACAGTTCGGTATTTCACCGGTGTTTGGGATCAATTTGCATTCAATTATTTCACACTTGATACACTTGGATGTATGTGAGAGATGTATCCTTGCCCTATATGGGAATAGGTGTAAGGGCCTGATCTGGTTAAGTGCAATATGTGACGGACCAGGCATCAACACTATATAGGATTGATGATATTTGGGCATGTGCAATGTACAGCTATTTGGGTCCATTTGGACTTGTAATATATCTCCAATCCTTTTATGGACTAATTACTGGCATTTTAGCCTCTCTTATTAATCTGTGACAATCAGGCACCAGTCTGATATATGAGCTGATGACATCTTGGGTGTGTGCAATATGTGTTGAAAATTTGGATTTAGCTGATCTTATAACAATCGATCCCTTCATGGCCATATAAATAAGTAATAGTTTTTCAGCAATCCCTATAAATTTATAGACCAAGAAATGTGATTAATTAATATTGCACAACTGACAAGTGATCAGGCTGTCACAATATTTATGAGTTGGTACATTGGTTAGTATTATGTGACCACGCACGTTTGTACTTTAAATGGGTTATATCCTTTCTGTAGAATGAAATCATGAATATATCATCTGGATTCTCTTACATCTTTGGTGACATCTTTGCATAACTAAAAAATCTTTTTGGTCCAGTATATAATATTTGTGGCACAACCATCCCCCTCCATTTTTTGTGATTTTATTGTCTTTTTTCTTGTTCACCACTTTTTGCTTTTAATCATGTTTTTTATGGTTAATATGTTCAATAAAGATATCATTTTAATCACAGTTATGTGCCTAATTCTGAATAATTTGTATATAGGGTTTCAATTCTGAGAACATGACCTGTTGGGGGGCCCGCACCGCCCCCAGTGGTTTAACCCCCTAAATGCCAGGATCAATAGAGATCACAGCATGTAGAAGGCCACCCAGTCAGCACCTCCACGATGTAACGATGTAATTGCGGGCTGCCGATGGTAGTCATAGCAACCGGAGGTCAAATGACGACCTCCAGGTCTGCCAGCTACGGTGGCCTTTTAGACCATGCCATGAGCATGGTCTAAAAGGCGTTCTGTCAGTGTAACACTGACAGGTGTAATTCATTGCAATGCTTGTGCCATTGATTAGAGTAATAAAATTTCAAGTCCCATAGGGGGACTAATCAAAAAAGTTTAAAACAAAAATTGTAAAAATATTGTTAAAAAATTGCAAATTAAATAAAAAAGATGAGAAATATATTATATCAATAAATATGTATATATTTATGTAAAAGCAAAAAATAAACAAAAAAGCATACATATTTGGTATCCCCGCTTTCGGAGCAATCTGATCTATAAAACTGTCAAACTAGTTAACCTTTTCAGTGAACAAAGTATAAAATAAAAATAAAAAACGTGGCAAAAAACTTTGGTTTCTCATTATACCGCCAAAACAAAGGGGAATAAAATTTGAATGCAAATAAAAAGGGTATGGCTGGTGTTATCTTGTCACACAAAAAACAAGCCAGTTCTGTAAGCTGAAAAATATAAAAGCTATAGCTCTCAGAATATAGTGATGCAAAAAGAATTCTTATTATTCTGTAAAATAATTTTTATTGTGTAAATTTTTAATTCAAGAATAAAGCTGCCTTATCACTTTTACAACACAGAAAACAGCATTAAGAAATAATGATTCCTGAATTTCTGCTTTTTGTTCATTCTGACTCCCAAAAATCAGAATAGAAAGCGATCAAAAAATATTATGTGCCAGAAAATGGTACCAATAAAAACATCAACTGGTCACACAAAAAACAAGCTCTCACATGACTCTGCCGGCAGAAATATAGAAAAATTATAGCTCTCAAAATATGGCGATGCAACAGCTTGTTTTTGCAAAAAAAAAATTATATAAATATACAGGTGCTTGTCACAAAATTTGAATATCATCAAAAAGTTAATTTATTTAAGTTCTTCAATACAAAAAGTGAACCTCATATATTATATAGAGTCATTACAAACAGAGCGATCTATTTCAAGTGTTTATTTCTGTTAATGTTGATGATTATGGCTTACAGCCAATGAAAACACAAAAGTCATTATCTCAGTAAATTAGAATAATTAACAAAAAACACCTGCAAAGGCTTCCTAAGCATTTAAAAAGGTCCCTTAGTCTGTTTCAGTAGGCTCCACAATCATGGGGAAGACTGCTGACTTGACAGATGTCCAGAAGGCAGTCACAGACACACTCCACAAAGAGGGTAAGCCACAAAAGGTCATTGCTAAAGGAGATGGCTGTTCACAGAGTGCTGTATCCAAGCATATTAATGGAAAGTTGAGTGGAAGGAAAAAGTGTGGTAGAAAAAGGTGCACAAGCAACTGGGATAACCGCAGCCTTGAAATGATTGTTAAGAAAAGGCCATTCAAAATTTTTGGTGGAGATTCACAAGGAGTGGACTGCTGCTGGAGTCATTGCTTCAAGAGCCAACACACACAGACGTATCCAGGACATTGGCTTCAAGTGTCGCATTCCTTGTGTCAAGCCACTCATGACCAATAGACAATGCCAGAAGCGTCCTACCTGGGCCAAGGAGAAAAAGACCTGGACTGTTGCTCAGTGGTCCAAGGTGTTATTTTCAGATGAAAGTAAATTTTGCATTTCATTTGGAAATCAAGGTCCCAGAGTCTGGAGGAAGAGTGGAGAGGCACACAATCCAAGCTGCTTGAGGTCTAGTGTGAAGTTTCCACAATCAGTGATGATTTGGGGAGCCATGTCATCTGCTGGTGTAGGTCCACTGTGTTTTATCAAGACTAAAGTCAGCGAAGCCGTCTACCAGGAAATTTTTAAGCACTTCATGCTTCCCTCTGCCAACAAGCTTTTTGGAAACGGAAATTTCATTCTCCAGCAGGACTTGGCACCTGTCCACAATGCCAAAAGTACCAATACCTGGTTTAAAAACTACAGTATCACTGTGCTTGATTGGCCAGCAAACTCGCCTGACCTTAACCCCATAGAGAATCTATGGGGTATTGTCAAGAGGAAGATGAGAGACACCAGACCCAACAATGCAGACGAGCTGAAGGCTGCTATCAAAGCAACCTTGGCTTCCATAACACCTCAGCAGTGCCACAGGCTGATCGCCTCCATGCCACGCCGCATTGATGCAGTAATTAATGCAAAAGGAGCCCCGACCAAGTTTTCAGTGCATTTACTGAACATACATTTCAGTAGGCCAACATTTCGAATTTTAAAAACATTTTTCAAGCTATTGTTATAAAGTATTCTAGTTTACTGAGATAATGACTTGTGTTTTCATTGGCTGTAAGCCATAATCCTCAACATTAACAGAAATAAACACTCAAAATAGATCACTCTGTTTGTAGTGACTCTATAAAATATATGAGTTTTACTTTTTGTATTGAAGAACTGAAATAAATTAACTTTTTGATGATATTCTAACTTTGTGAGAAGCTCCTGTATTTTTTTGGAACAAAAATGGCAAGTACACAGCTGCTGAGTAGTAGTATTTTTTGGCACACTACTCAGAGACACAGCGGAAGAGTAAAATTATTTTTTTGGGCCCACAAATAGCAAAGAGACGGCTGCGGAGTACAATTATTTTTGGGACACATTACTTGCAAAAGGATGGCTGTAGAGTAGAATTATTTTTTTGGCACACTACTCATATAGACACAGCGGTAGAGTAAAATAATTTTTTCAGCACACAAATGGCAAAGACACGGCTGCAGAGTAGAATTTTTTAGACACACTACTCGTACAGATACGACTGCAGAGTACACACAGAGGCTTAAAGGCACAGTACTCCAACAGGCAGGGGTGCAGAATACACACAGAGGCTTTTTGGTACAAAGCTCACACAGGCAGGGATGCAGAATACACATAGCGGCTTTTTGGCACAGTACTCCAATAGATATGGGTGAGGAGTACACACAGCAGCTTTTTGGCACAGTACTCCCACTGAGACACATGCAGAGTACACAAAGAGGCTTTTTTTGCAAAGTGCACAGTCTAATTCTGTCCCTCACTCCAGCTGCATCCTGTCCCTACACGAGTGGAAGCACTCGTGAGCCGGCATTTATAGAGTCCAGGTAACGTGGTACACCTGCCAATCACAGCCATGCCAATACTTAGAATGGTTGTGATGGCTCAGGAAGTGCCCACAGCCTAGAAGCTTGTTGATTGGCTGCGCTGCAGCCTTTCAACATACTTTATTAGGCATCCAAACCCGAACAGCAAACCGGACATTCTGTTAAAAGTCTGTGTTCGGGATTTGGTATCGGTACGAACCCCGAACTTTACAGTTTGGGTTCACTCATCCCTATTCAAAACCGTTTTTTCACGCCAGTCTTGATGAGATGGTGATGTGGAATGTGAGGAGCTTGATTCATTAAGAGACTCCAGTCAGGCACTGAAGTAAGATTTGTGTTGTAAGGCCACTGTCCCACTATCAGTATTTGGTCAGTATTTTCCCTCAGGAGTGGGAGCGAAAACCAGGAGTGGGTGATAAATGCAGAGTTGGTGCACTTGTTTCTATTATACCTTTTCTCTGATTGTTCCTCACCTGGTTGTGGCTCCCACTCCTGAGAAAAAATACTGACTGAATACTGAGCAAATACTGATAGTGGGGCCATGGCCTAAGGGCTCTCTCACATGAGCAAATAAATTGGACAAGTGCAATCCAATAAAAAAATTGGTTTGTATTAGGATCAATGTTAATAGGTGAGGCAGTGCAGATCTGCAATTTTTTTGTCAGCTTAATTTGGTGTGAGAAAACAATCGTAGCATGCTGCGAGTGTATTCAAGAATCGGATCGCACTCACCCATGCAAGTCTATGGGTGCATGCAAAACATCGGACTACATTCGAGTAGAGTGTGATTACCGGGGATGCCTGCAATGGAGGAAATGGAGAAATTACTTTCTCCATCTTCTCTGCACCTGTGCTGCAATTGTCTTATACGAAAGAATTGGAGCACAGTGTACTGACACTCGGCTCATGCCCGAAACAGAGTTTGAGCCAAGTGTCATTAGCATATTGCATCCGATGATCTCACATCAGATGCTATATGCTAGTGTGACCCCTGTCTAAGGTGTGCCACCACTTATCATGAATTTGTTAAGCTGGGATCACCATGCCCTGTCAGGCCCCCTTCTGTGCAAAAATTATGTGAAAATACCAAAGGTCACAGAATTTTTGCGCAGCCTCATGTTGTACAAAACTTTAGCGACTTTTCAAAGCTTTTTACACAAGTTTTCTGGCCTAAAAGCTTTGATGAATTGAGACCATAGATTTTATGGATTAAAAAACTCTTGATTATTGAGTATAATATTGCAGCTTTTTGAAAGAAAAACATAGGATGATATGTTGTATAGCACGGCGCAGAAGCAGCATGGTTCAGTTGAAATACTGTGGGCCCACTGTATGCTGCTACACAGGCTCCAATAGGTGATGTGACTATGGAGATATTTTCTTCTAGAAGTGATGCTTCTATGGGAGAATATTTACAGACATATTTGGATGGATCATGCCAAGACTTTTTTTGTTGTTGCAAACATTCATATAGAAATGAAAGCATAATAATAAAAGAAAGAAAAAGTGTCACTCACCATAAATGTCTTGTATCTTTATTTTGAATAAAAAATGTGGCAGCTTGGACACAGCGGAAGGAAGCCTATGCATGTAGGCGACGGTCATTTTGTGCTGCTCTGAGCTTTGTATGGCCTATGCATAGGAGCATGTGTGACGCTCACAGCCCTCCCTGGGAGATGGGGAACTCGGAGCCGGGTCAGATGTTGGGGGGGTGAGCAGTCGTGGCCTGGATCCGCTCCGTGCCCAGGGCCGTCACATAAAAGTAATTGGCTTACAGGGTTGAGTGGTTCTTATCGACTACGCCACCTGTGATACCTGGTGAAGGCCACCAGCGCTGCTGCAGTCCTCTGAGGCAGGATGTTGTGGCAGCCGACGTTGATACTACTCCCCACAGGCGGAGCAGGGCCTCAGGGCAGAGACGAGGATGGAGGGAGTTGTAGTGTAGGTGGTCTGGTGCAGCGTGGTGCAGTGCAGTGCAGAAATAAAGAGTCCGGAGGCCATAGGGGTTGACTTCCAGGGTTTTTACTCACGGTGGAGAGTACAGCTGCAAGGCTTCTCCCTGCTCCTCACGGAGTTCTGCGGTCACCAGGGATTGAGGTCCGACAACCTCCGAGTAATTCAAGTGCTTAATCAGGACCCCGCACCAGTGTGTTCCTAAACTTCAGACCGAGTCCTCTCCTGTCTGTGTGTGTAGATAGGCCGGGTCTCCCTCTGGACTACGCTCAGAAAAAGGGTACGGGTGGCAGCTCTGCTTTTTCCGTTACCCGGTGGGATCCTCTGGGCCTGCCGAGCTTCCCTGACTAGGACATAGAGTAGCAAAGTCAGGTGTCGGGGGCCGGTACCCCTCTGACTAGGCCAGAATAGCGAGGACAGGTATACCTCTCCGTCTGCATCCCCCTGGGATTAGTGTTGAGCATTCCGATACTGAAATATCGGGTATCGGCCGATATTCACTGTATCGGAATTCCGATACTTAATTCCGATACTTTTATAATATCGAATACCGGAATCGGAAGTTCCCATAATGCCTGCGCTCTGCAGTGTCTCTGAAGGATGACAAGCTGGATGGCAGCGCTCAGCTGCGATCCAGCTTGTCATCAGAATGCCATCCCAGCGTGGGAGAATTCTCCTGATTGTTTAAAAGCCGGCGCGCGGTAAAAAGCCGCCGGCTTTTAAACAATCACGCAGCCCCATACTGCTTCCCCGCAGCCTCCCACCCCGATCCTCCGCTCCCCTCGCCACCTCCCATCCCGATCGTAAATTAGGACCGGGCGGGGAGCACAGCACCAAGGAGCGAAGGACCCGGGCGGGGAAGCCGGCAGTGAAAAGACTTCACCGCCGGCTTTCCCGTTCTGTGCTGCGCTTTCCCGCCGGTTATTTCAAATGAACAGCTGAGGTATCAGGTGATGCCGATCAGCTGTTCATTTGAAGTAGCCGCGGTGCCCTCAGAGGGTTCATGTGAGTTCATGCTTGACTGCATGAACTCACATCAACTTTCCCACGGCCGCACAGGTCAGCCTCACCTCCCGGACCCGTCATGATTAGTGTGTGTGCGGGGTGTGTGTGTGCGGGGTGTGTGTGTGCGGGGTGTGTGTGTGCGGGTGTGTGTGTGTGCGGGGTGTGTGTGCGGGGTGTCTGTGCGATGTGTGCGGGTGTGTGTGCGGGTGTGTGTGTGTGCGGGTGTGTGTGTGTGCGGGTGTGTGTGCGGGGTGTGTGTGCGGGGTGTCTGTGCGATGTGTGCGGGGTGTGTGTGCGGGGTGTCTGTGCGATGTGTGCGGGTGTGTGTGCGGGGTGTGTGTGCGGGGTGTCTGTGCGATGTGTGCGGGGTGTCTGTGCGATGTGTGCGGGTGTGTGTGCGGGCAGACATAGGCCGATGTGACACTACTACTCCCATCGGCCTATGTCTGTCCCCCGTCCACTCCTGCCAGCAGGATCAGCTCGATGGGAGCAGTAGTTCCCATCAGCCTGATCCTGCTATTTAAATTGCCCTACTGTGTCCCCAATAAATGTTAGATACATGTCATTGGTGGCCAGTGGTTACCTAAAAGAAATTAGTTCATACATTACCTGTCCCCGCCGATCGCCACCTAAAATAAAGTAAAAAATAAAAAACTACACCTATACTCACCAAGACACCTAATTCCCCGAAGCCATCGATCTCCTGTAATAAAATATAAAATAATAAACCACAACCTTATCCTTACCCCTCCGTAGCAGTCCACGAGTGTCCCACGAAGATCTCCAGTTCAGAGCAGCCACATAGAATGTGACCGCTCTGAACCGCTGCCGCCGCTAGAATGACGGGGCCGTAAGGGTTCACCGGAGTTCAGGCAGCGCTGCTCCGGTTAGCTCCTTTACGGCACTGCTGTATCGTGAGAAATTCCCACGGTACAGCACTGCCGTAAAGGAGGTCTCCGGAGCTGCGCTGCCTGAATGCACTCCGGTGACCTCAGTCAGTGGCTCCCGCTGCCGGGAGCGGACGTGTTCCCGGCAGCGTGAGCTTACAGCAGCCATGCACAGCTGTCACCATCTCCAGATGTGACAGCTGTGCATGGGAGATCAGCGCAGGAACGTGGACAGGTAACTATTTTTTTTTTAGTAAACTAAGAATTAAATAAAATGGTGTTTTATTTCAAATAAATTATTTTTTTCTGGGTGTAGTGTGTTTTTTCTTTTTAACACTTTGTAGGTTAGTAATGGGGGTGTCATATAGACGGCCATCATTACTAACCTGGGCTTCATGGCAGCTGGCGCTGACATGAACCCCACCACTATTACCCCCTGCCACCGCACCAGGGCAGCGTGGAAGAGCGAGGCTAAGTGCCAGAATTGGCGCATCCTATGGATGCGCCATTTCTGGGGCGGCTGACGGCTGGTGTTTCTAGCCTGGGAGGGGGCCAATATTCATGGCACCCTTCCTGAGCTATTAATATCAGCCCCCAGCTGTCTGCCTAGCCTTTGCTAGCTATTAAAATAGAGGGGACCCCACGTCATTTTTTTTTGGGGGGTCCCCCATTTTAATAGCTAGTAAAGGCTAGGTATTCAGCTGGGGGCTGATATTAGTAGCCTGGGAAGCTCCGTGGGTTTTACCCCCTTCCCAGGCTTCAAACATCTGCCCCAGCCGTCTGCTTAACCTCCGCTAGAGACTAAAATTATGGGGGATCCCACGCCATTTTTTTTTTAAATAAATCCTTTATTTTAACACTAAATGACATTTGAGGACTTAATAAAGATGCAGTCCCTAAATTATTATTTATTTTTTAATAAATTTTTCCCAAAACTTTTGACGTGGGCTTCGCCATATTTTTGTATGCCAGCCAGGTACAGCATCCAGCTTCTATGAACGCGCCATTTTCCGGGGCGGCCGCGGACTGCAATTTTCAGTGGGGGGGGGAGGGCAAAAAGCTTGGGCCTCCCTGCGCTGCAGATTCCATCCCCCAGCTGCCTAGTTGTACCTGGCTGGACACAAAAATAAGGAGAAGCTCCACGTTTTTTTTTTTTTAATTATTTCATGAAATTCATGGAATAATTAAGAAAAAAAGGGCTTCCCTATATTGTTGTGTCCGGCTAGGTACAAATAGGCAGCTGGTGGTTGGGGGCAGCCCATTCCTGCCTGCTGTACCTGGCTGGACACAAATATAGTGTGAAGCCCCACGTCAATTTTTTTTTAATTATTTCAGGAAATTCATGAAATAATTAAAAAAAAATTATGTGGGGCTTCGCCCTATAATTGTGTCCAGCCAGGTACAGCAGGCAGGAACGGGCTGCCCCCAACCACCAGCTGCCTATTTGTACCTAGCCGGACACAACAATATAGGGAAGCCCTTTTTTTCTTAATTATTCCATGAATTTCATGAAATAATTAAAAAAAAAAATGTGTGGCGCCTCGCCCTATTTTTGTGTCCAGCCAGGTACAACTAGGCAGCTGGGGGCTGGAATCTGCAGCGCAGGGAGACCCAAGCTTTCTGGGTCCCACCCGCTGCAAATTGCAGTCCGCAGCCGCCCCGGAAAATGGCGCGTTCATAGAAGCGCCATCTTCTGGCGCTGTACCCAACTCATCCAGGGCCCTGGTGCGGTGGCTCACTGGGTAATAAAGGGGTTAAGGCCAGCTTGGCATTATCAGCTGGCCCTAAGCCCGAAATTCATGGGGTCACGCCAATATTAGACATGACCGCCATGAATTTCTAGTAAAGTATTTAAAAAAAACACAAACACCCAGAAAAAAGTCCTTTAATTGAAATAAAGACACAATTCTTTATTGTTCTAAATTAAACCATACTTACCGCCACACCCATTCCAGCTGAAGCCAACGATCTCCTGCAATAAAAGTAAAATAATAAAGCAACCTCATCCTTACCTTTCCATGGTTCCCAGGACAGCTTCAGCTCTGCTACATCGAGATGACAGGCTGGACCGCAGCAGAACGCTGCCATCCAGCCTGTCATCCCGCGGACACTGAGAAGCGCAGGCATGCTTGCGCTCCTCAGTGTCTTTCTGTGACGTCATCCAGATGAGCCGAGGTCATGTCCAATGAACTCAGCTCACCTCATGCACGTCACTGACAGCGTGGGAAAATTCTCCTGCACTCAGCGCTTCAGCGTGAGAATTCTCCCACGCTGTCAGTGACGTGCATGAGGTGCGCCGAGTTCATGGGACATGACCTCACCTCATGCACGTCACTGACAGCGTGGGAAAATTCTCACGCTGAAGCGCTGAGTGCAGGAGAATTCTCCCACGCTGTCAGTGACGTACATGAGGTGAGCCGAGTTCATTGTCGGCTCATCTGGATGCCGTCACAGCCAGACACTGAGGAGTGGAAGTATGCCTGCGCTTCTCAGTGTCTGCGGGATGACAGGCTGGATGGCAGCGTTCTGCTGCGGTCCAGCCTGTCATCTCGATGTAGCAGAGCTGGAGCCGTCGTGGGAGCCATGGAAAGGTAAGGATGAGGTTGCTTTATTATTTTTCTTTTATTGCAGGAGATCGTTGGCTTCAGCTGGAATGGGCGTGATGGTAAGTATGGTTTAATTTAGAACAATAAAGAATTGTGTGTTTATTTCAATTAAAGGACTTTTTTCTGGGTGTTTGTGTTTTTTTTAAATACTTTACTAGAAATTCATGGTGGTCATGTCTAATATTGGCGTGACCCCATGAATTTCGGGCTTAGGGCCAGCTGATAATGCCAAGCTGGCCTTAACCCCTTTATTACCCAGTGAGCCACCGCATCAGGGCCCTGGAT
The DNA here is from genome assembly GCF_046119375.1 of Phyllobates terribilis. Classification (NCBI taxonomy): domain Eukaryota; kingdom Metazoa; phylum Chordata; class Amphibia; order Anura; family Dendrobatidae; genus Phyllobates; species Phyllobates terribilis. The sequence goes on along the minus strand of NW_027362763.1, from coordinate 309,295,599 downwards.
GAGTTGGGTACAGCGCCAGAAGATGGCGCTTCTATGAACGCGCCATTTTCCGGGGCGGCTGCGGACTGCAATTTGCAGCGGGTGGGGCCCAGAAAGCTTGGGCCTCCCTGCGCTGCAGATTCCAGCCCCCAGCTGCCTAGTTGTACCTGGCTGGACACAAAAATAGGGCGAAGCTCCACGTTTTTTTTTTTTTAAATTCATGAAATTCATGGAATAATTCAGAAAAAAAGGGCTTCCCTATATTGTTGTGTCCGGCTAGGTACAAATAGGCTGCTGGTGGTTGGGGGCAGCCCGTTCCTGCCTGCTGTACCTGACTGGACACAAATATAGGGCGAAGCCCCACATCAATTTTTTTAAATTATTTCATGAATTTCCTGAAATGATTTAAAAAAAATTGACGTGGGGCTTCGCACTATATTTGTGTCCAGCCAGGTACAGCAGGCAGGAACGGGCTGCCCCCAACCACCAGCTGCCTATTTGTACCTGGTTGGACACAACAATATAGGGAAGCCCTTTTTTTCTTAATTATTTCATGAATTTCATGAAATAATTAAAAAAAAAAAATACGTGAAGCTTCTCCCTATTTTTGTGTCCAGCCAGGTACAACTAGGCAGCTGGGGGATGGAATCTGCAGCGCAGGGAGGCCCAAGCTTTCTGCCCCCCCCCTCCCCCCGCTGAAAATTGCAGTGCGCAGCCACCCCGGAAAATGGCGCGTTCATAGAAGCTGGATGCTGTACCTGGCTGGCATACAAAAATATGGCGAAGCCCACGTCAAAAGTTTTGGGAAAAATTAATTAAAAAATAAATAATAATTTAGGGACTGCATCTTTATTAACTCCTCAAATGTCATTTAGTGTTAAAATAAAGGACTTATTTTAAAAAAAATTGACGTGGGGCTTCGCCCTATATTTGTGTCCAGCCAGGTACAGCAGGCAGGAACAGGCTGCCCCCAACCACCAGCTGCCTATTTGTACCTGGCCGGACACAACAATATAGGGAAGCCCTTTTTTAAAAAAATTATTTCATGAAATAATTAAAAAAAAATTGACGTGGGGCTTCGCACTATATTTGTGTCCAGCCAGGTACAGCAGGCAGGAATGGGCTGCCCCCAACCACCAGCTGCCTATTTGTACCTGGTTGGACACAACAATATAGGGAAGCCCTTTTTTTCTTAATTATTCCATGAATTTCATGAAATAATTTTAAAAAAAAATGCGTGGGGCTTCGCCCTATTTTTGTGCCCAGCCAGATACAACTAGGCAGCTGGGGGCTGGAATCCGCAGCGCAGGGAGACCCAAGCTTTCTGGGCCACCCCCGCTGCAAATTGCAGTCCGCAGCCGCCCCAGAAAATGGCGCGTTCATAGAAGCGCCATCTTCTGGCGCTGTACCCAACTCATCCAGGGCCCTGGTGCGGTGGCTCACTGGGTAATAAAGGGGTTAAGGCCAGCTTGGCATTATCAGCTGGCCCTAAGCCCAAAATTCATGGGGTCACGCCAATATTAGACATGACCACCATGAATTTCTAGTAAAGTATTTAAAAAAACACAACACCCAGAAAAAAGTCCTTTAATTGAAATAAACACACAATTCTTTATTGTTCTAAATTAAACCATACTTACCATCACGCCCATTCCAGCTGAAGCCAACGATCTCCTGCAATAAAAGTAAAATAATAAAGCAACCTCATCCTTACCTTTCCATGGCTCCCACGACAGCTTCAGCTCTGCTACATCGAGATGACAGGCTGGACCGCAGCAGAACGCTGCCATCCATCCTGTCATCCCGCAGACACTGAGAAGCGCAGGCATACTTCCACTCCTCAGTGTCTGGCTGTGACGGCATCCAGATGAGCCGAGGTCATGTCCAATGAACTCCGCTCACTTCATGTACGTCACTGACAGCGTGGGAAAATTCTCCTGCACTCAGCACTTCAGCGTGAGAATTTTCCCACGCTGTCAGTGACGTGCATGAGGTGAGCTGAGTTCATTGGACATGACCTCACCTCATGTATGTCACTGACAGCGTGGGAGAATTCTCACGCTGAAGCGCTGAGTGCAGGAGAATTTTCCCACGCTGTCAGTGACGTGCATGAGGTGAGCTGAGTTCATTGGACATGAACTCGGCTCATCTGGATGACGTCACAGAGAGACACTGAGGAGCGCAAGCATGCCTGCGCTTCTCAGTGTCTGCGGGATGACAGGCTGGATGGCAGCTTTCTGCTGCGGTCCAGCCTGTCATCTCGATGTAGCAGAGCTGGAGCTGTCCTGGGAACCATCGAAAGGTAAGGATGAGGTTGCTTTATTATTTTTCTTTTATTGCAGGAGATCGTTGGCTTCAGCTGGAATGGGCGTGATGGTAAGTATGGTTTAATTTAGAACAATAAAGAATTGTGTCTTTATTTCAATTAAAGGACTTTACTCTGGGTGTTTGTGTTTTCTTTTAACTTTGACTATGGGGTTAGTAATGGGGGTGTCTTATAGACGCCTCTCCATTACTAACCTGGGCTTGATGTCAGCTGGCATTATAAGCTGACATCAACCCCAACCCTATTACCCCCTGCCACCGCACCAGGGCAGCGTGGAAGAGCGAGGCTAAGTGCCAGAATTGGCGCATCCTATGGATGCGCCATTTCTGGGGCGGCTGACGGCTGGTGTTTCTAGCCTGGGAGGGGGCCAATATTCATGGCACCCTTCCTGGGCTATTAATATCAGCCCCCAGCTGTCTGCCTAGCCTGTGCTAGCTATTAAATTAGGGGGGACCCCACGTCATTTTTTTGGGGGGGTCCCCCATTTTAATAGCTAGTAAAGGCTAGGTATTCAGCTGGGGGCTGATATTAGTAGCCTGGGAAGCTCCGTGGGTATTACCCCCTTCCCAGGCTTCAAACATTTGCCCCAGCTGTCTGCTTAACCTCCGCTAGAGCCTAAAATTAAGGGGAACCCCACGCCAATTTTTTTTTAAATAAATCCTTTATTTTAACACTAAATGACAAGTACAGTAATCAACACTGTCACTGTACTTCATATATATGTGACTGACATGTTTCTATCTATCTAATCTATGTGTGATTCTCTATTCCTTCTATTCTAAATTGTCGGGTACAGATGCTGAATTGCCGGCCGGCTTTCTTAAAGAGACGGTGCATGAAAACACTATTATTTTTTTAAATAAATCCTTTACACTAAATGACAAGTTCTGTAAGCAACACTGTCACTGTACTTCATATATATGTGACTGACATGTTTCTATCTATCTAATCTATGTGTGAAGCTCTATTCTGTCTGTTATAAATTGTCGGGTACAGATGCTGAATTGCCGGCCGGCTTTTTTAAAGAGACGGTGCACGAAAACACTAATATTTTTTTTAATAAATCCTTTACACTAAATGACAAGTACAGTAAGCAACACTGTCACTGTACTTCATATATATGTGACTGACATGTTTCTATCTATCTAATCTATGTGTGATTCTCTATTCCTTCTATTCTAAATTGTCGGGTACAGATGCTGAATTGCCGGCCGGCTTTCTTAAAGAGACGGTGCATGAAAACACTATTATTTTTTTAAATAAATCCTTTACACTAAATGACAAGTTCTGTAAGCAACACTGTCACTGTACTTCTTATATATGTGACTGACATGTTTCTATCTATCTAATCTATGTGTGAAGCTCTATTCTGTCTGTTATAAATTGTCGGGTACAGATGCTGAATTGCCGGCCGGCTTTTTTAAAGAGACGGTGCACGAAAACACTAATATTTTTTTTAATAAATCCTTTACACTAAATGACAAGTACAGTAAGCAACACTGTCACTGTACTTCATATATATGTGACTGACATGTTTCTATCTATCTAATCTATGTGTGAAGCTCTATTCTTTCTGTTGTAAATTGTCGGGTACCGGTGAATGCCGCTGATGAATTGCCGGCTTTTCATGTCATTCTACATTATTCTTAGTTGTTTTACTTCATGTAGAATTAACCTACAAGGAAAGAAAGGGTTTATTTTCATTCCGATATTTGTGTCCCATTGACTTGCATTGGTTTCCGGTATCGGAATCGGCGATATCCGATACTTTTTGGGTATCGGCCCGATCCAATCCGATACGATATTTCCTGATATCGGAAGGTATCGCTCAACACTACCTGGGATCCTTTTGCAGTGGAGCTACACTCCTAAGCTCCAGGCCTTCTTGGATATGGTCCTTGACCGGGTTGAGACATACGTTAACTCCAACCTGCCCCTCGACTCAAGGCCAGGGTACGAAGGCCGTGTCTCCATCCGCTGCAGGTTCACCCAGAAGCCACGTTCAGGGATGGAGATCACAATCAAAGAACCATGAGCCCAAGATGGCTGTTTATTAAATATGGAATATCAAGTGTAAACTAAATGTGCGTCCTCCACCCTCACCCACTACATGGTTCTCCCTATCCCTTGGTTCCCCAGTCTCCCATTTTTCCCAGTAGGGCAGCACACTAGTGCCTACTAGCCCCCTCTTGTGGGAGAAGTGTGGTGTTGGATGTGGAGGTGAGGTCCTGACCATTGCACCGTTCTTACCTCGAAGGAGGAACACCACACCCCATTGAAGAGGTGCAGCATCCCTGTGGCGGTCGAACCCTCAGGGGCGCCACACATGCCCCCAGCGTGTCCTGTGATGTATATACCCCCAGCGTCTTCTGTGATGTATATGCCCCCAACATCTCCTGTGATGTATATACCCCCAGCGTCTTCTGTGATGTATATGCCCCCAACATCTCCTGTGATGTATATATTCCTCCAGTGTTTCCTGTGAAGTATATATGACCCAAGCGTCTCCTGTGATATATATATGCCCCCAGCATCTCCTGTAATGTATATATGACCCCAGCATCTACTGTGATATATATATGCCCCCAGCGTCTCCTGTGATGTATATATGACCCCAGCATCTCCTGTGATGTATATATGCCCCCAGTGTCTCCTGTGACGTATATATGCCCCCAGCGTCTCCTGTGATGTATATATGACCCAAGCGTCTCCTGTGATGTATATATTCCCACAGCGTCTCCTGTGATGAATATATGCCCCAGCGTCTCCTGTGATGAATATATGCCCCAGCGTCTCCTGTGATGTATATATGCCCACAGCGTCTTCTGTGATGTATATATGCTCCCAGCGTCTCCTGTGATGTATATATGCTCCCAGCGTTTCCTATGATGAATATATGCCCCAGCATCTCCTGTGATGTATATATTCCCACAGCGTCTCCTGTGATGTATATATGCTCCCAGCGTCTCCTGTGATGTATATATGCTCCCAGCGTCTCCTGTGATGTATATATGCCCCCAGCATCTCCTGTGATGTATATATTCCCCCAGCGTTTCCTATGATGTATATATTCCCACAGCGTCTCCTGTGATGTATATATGCCCCCAGCGTCTCCTGTGATGTATATATGCCCCAGCGTTTCCTATGATGTATATATTCCCCCAGCGTTTCCTATGATGAATATATGCCCCAGCATCTCCTGTGATGTATATATGCCCCAGCGTCTCCTGTGATGTATATATGCCCCAGCGTCTCCTGTGATGTATATATGCCCCAGCGTCTCCTGTGATGTATATATGCCCCAGCGTCTCCTGTGATGTATATATGCTGCCAGCGTCTCCTGTGATGTATATATGCCCCCAGCGTCTCCTGTGATGTATATATGCCCCCAGCGTCTCCTGTGATGTATATATGCCCCCAGCGTCTCCTGTGATGTATATATTCCCCCAGCGTTTCCTATGATGTATATATTCCCCCAGCGTTTCCTATGATGAATATATGCCCCAGCATCTCCTGTGATGTATATATGCCCCCAGCGTCTCCTGTGATGTATATATGCCCCAGCGTCTCCTGTGATGTATATATGCCCCAGCGTCTCCTGTGATGAATATATGCCCCAGCGTCTCCTGTGATGTATATATGCCCCCAGCGTCTCCTGTGATGTATATATGCCCCAGCGTCTCCTGTGATGTATATATTCCCACAGCGTCTCCTGTGATGAATATATGCCCCAGCGTCTCCTGTGATGTATATATGCCCCCAGCGTCTCCTGTGATGTATATATGCCCCAGCGTCTCCTGTGATGTATATATTCCCACAGCGTCTCCTGTGATGAATATATGCCCCAGCGTCTCCTGTGATGTATATATGCCCCCAGCGTCTCCTGTGATGTATATATGCCCCAGCGTCTCCTGTGATGTATATATTCCCACAGCGTCTCCTGTGATGAATATATGCCCCAGCGTCTCCTGTGATGTATATATGCCCCCAGCGTCTCCTGTGATGTATATATGCCCCAGCGTCTCCTGTGATGTATATATTCCCACAGCGTCTCCTGTGATGAATATATGCTCCCAGCGTCTCCTGTGTTTAGAACTGACTGCTGCGAGTTCTTTTGAAAATTCATCACAAACACTTCACTCCAGACCAACGCAAACCTGGAAAAGCAATTGCGAGTAGTAACATCATCACTACCATCTAACGTCATACGTCTCACCAAAGAGAAGCAGCTCTGGCCATCACATTAGGGGCAAGTTAATTACTGTATTTGTTTGACCAAACATAGCAGAATAAATTTCAAATTGATAATTTTTTACAGCTCGCGAATGATGGTAGAAATATCCAAATGGCCCCCAGCAGAAAAAAAGGTTCTCCACCCCTGGTCTGGAGCCTAAAAGTTTTGCAGAATGTTTAGGAAGGTCCAAATCTCTGACTAAATCATTTAATTTGAGCGGTTAAAAAAGCTGTGGCTCGTTGGGACTAGTGTGAAAGTCTTCGTCACAATCCTGCAATTCATGTTCTGATTCTTCTGAATCAGGTGTATCTTCAAGTTTCTTCAGAGGTGAAGGGACAGGTATTCCTGGACTGTGAGGCACAGGACGAATCCCTGGTCCAGGTATATAATTTACTTCTTATTTTTAAGGTTGAATCCCTCCACGTTGCACGTACAAAAGTAGCAGTCATCATTATGATTTCACGGTTCCCTCCAGATCATAGGCACGCCAAAACGAAAGCTCTGTTTCTTCCCTTTATACCACACAAACAGAGCACACTATATGTGGAGCCCACAACTTGTCCTGATCATCCAGTTTAACACCAAAGTACGCATAATGCACTTTTCTAACAATGTCCATAATGTTCCTTCATTGTTTCTTCACTACAAAACAACTGTCAGGTGGATTACTCTCCCCTTGTAGCCATTTCGATCACGTTGTTAGAAACATAAGTTTAAACCACCACAACCACTAAATACTGAAAGGAATCACACTATGAACACCACCATACTCTTTGGAAGCTGTGTAAAGAAAATCTTCTCTGCCCACAGCAGCCAATCGCAGCAGAGCGTCCATTAATTTCTAACCAATCTAATGACACCAAAATCATTCACCAAAGGTCACGCAAAGGGGTCAAAGTATGGTGCAAGAAGAAACCTATAGAGTCAGTGTACGTGAAAAAACTGTACGTGATGGAATTTTTGAGATATTTTTGCTGAGTTCTGCAATCGAAAGTATATAAAAATCACCTCTTACTTTACTTTTTCAACAATTTTACCCTTGCAGACCAGTGAAATCGGTCTCATTATCAACCAGAAAAGTGGGAAGATTTTTTTCTCACTTGTCATCCGTGTGGTGTCCGTATGCAATCCATTTTGTTACTCAGCAGCTATTAATCATTTACAGGATGATTTACAGTTTTCCATCTTAGAGAATTGCAATGTATCCATAAAAATCGCATGTCATACTGGTGGTCCATATGGCATTCGTTTTTTTTTTCTCACAACCATCAGATTTCTGAGTGAAATCGCAGTATGCTGCGATTATTTTCACAGACAGATTCCGTCAGTGAAAGAATCGGTCATCAGCACTGCCCCATTGAATAACATTAGTCCTAGTGCTATCGGATAGCACTCGTCCGATTTATATGGTGATGTGAGCGAGCCCTAAAAGGTAATCTAGTTTGGCGAGACAGTTGTTTGAACACAAACTGCATAGTACAGCTGCCTTAATCTAAAGTACATAAATAGCAATGCTATTCAAACTGTGCATAAGATTTTTTTAAATTTAAGCCATTACCTGCGCTCAACAACTTTTTTATTAATCCAGAAATACTGGGCAACTGGTGCAAAATCTACTAATTTATGATGCACAGAAAGAATAGGTTGTATTGATTTACACAAGGGAAATGTAGGCCCTGATTCATCAAGACTGTATTTTCACACCAGTCTTGATGAGAGGGTGATGTGGAATGTGAAGCACTTGATTCATTAAGAGATTCCAGTCAGGTACTGGAGTAATATTTGTGGTGTAAGGGCTCATTCACACAAGTGAATACATAATAAAAGAAAACAAAATGCAAAAACAAACAAAAACAGTGTTTGATCACTCCTCCCTTGCCTCTTCCACCTTCATCGCCAAGTCCAGCTCCTTCTCCACTTGGACATGTTCCTCCTGGTTCAAGATAATTATTTTTTATTTTTGCTCTGCTTAGCGTAGGGACAGGACACAGTTGTAGTGAGGAACAGTATTAGGTTTTGTGTAAGCAAAGTTTTCCAAAAAGACTCTCTATGTGTACTCTGCACCCGTGTCTGTGATATTACTGTGCATACCCAAAAGTTTTTCTAATCTGCAACCGTGTCTGTGAGAGTCATGTGCTTCAAAACAAAGTTTTGTACTCTTATGCTCCTATGTCTGATAGTACTCTGCGTACAAACAAATTTTTCGACTCTTGTGCACCCATGTCTGTGATAGTACTGTACGTACAAACAAATTTTTCTACTCCTTTGCACCAATATCTGTGATAGTACTGTGCGCAAAAACAATTTTTTTAATTTGCAACCATGTCTGTGGGAGTACTTTGCTTAAAAACCACTTCAAAAAATGAGAATATCGTCAAATAAGGGACATTGACGTGGCAATCAAGTTCTTGCTTTTTGCCATCTTGTTGTGTTTCTTTTTGTTTCAGATAGGTATCATCTGCTGGAAATGAGTGTTCACTCTGTTCACATACATCCCTTCCACAGTCCACAACATGCTAGATGCTTTCCATGCATTATTTTACCGGTTCATAATTTTACGGCGATCTGTAGCCAGAAATTCAAAAATTTAATCTAAATTGACTGATTTAATGACCATTCGTTGTTTCACTATACCATCCATGTGTACGTGGCCGTTGTAGTACACTGCCTCATCTTCAAAAATGTTTAATCAAATCCACTTCACAAACTTTTTAGATTTGTCCCAAAATGTATTATTTTAAGGGAAAAATATTAAGATTTGAGAGTCCTCAGTGGTTGATACCTTTTAATGGCTAACATTTTTTGTCTACTGACTAACACGGTACAAAGATATATATTTTTCCTTTTTGGGGGGATTCTATGTTATTTTAAGTAATTTCCCTATCCGAATTTGTTTGCAGGGCACTTGTCCTGTTCTTATCCACACTTTGATTCCTTTTTAGCCCCTAGCCCTTACTATGACCATTTTGCAGCCATTTTAAAGCACCGAAGTTAGGGACGCCATTGACTTCTATTGGGTTTGAGTTCGGGGTCAAGTTCAGATACTGAACCGAACTTTTAACTCTAGTTCGGCCAAACCCAGACATCCATGTGTCCACTCATCCCTAGTCTTGATGAATCAGGACCTACATATATATATTTTCACAGCTTTCCTTTTGGAAGTAATTTAAAAAAGTAAAGGCGGTTTATAGTCTCCAACAGTTCTGAAATTTCCGATAGTGTAAAACATTTTTAAAATCAACCCCAATAAATTTGCGCAAATTCTAGACCAGAAAGGAATGGGATTTCACATAAACCTCACCCAAAATCCTTGTGGAAGAACTTAAATAACGTTCTAAAGCCGTACGTTATAAAGCCATGCAGTTTTTTTCTAAAACAATTATGTTTTAACTGCATTTTTTTTAAACCACATTATTCATTGATTACCGTATTTTTCGGACTATAAGACGCACCTTTTTCCTCCAAAATTTTGGAGGAAAATGGGGGGTGCATCTTATAGTCCGATTATTGGGTGGCGAGGGGGTACAGTTATATGAAAAAGTTTGGGCACCCCTATTAATCTTAAGCTTAATGTTTTATTAAAATTGGTGTTTTTGCAACAGCTATTTCAGTTTGATATATGTAATAACTGTTGGACACAGTAATGTTTCTGCCTTGAAATGAGGTTTATTGTACTAACAGAAAATGTGTAATCTGCATTCAAACAAAATTTGACAGGTGCATAAGTATGGGCACCCTTATCATTTTCTTGTTTTAAATACTCCTACCTACTTTTTACTGACTTACTAAAGCACTTTTTTTGGTTTTGTAACCTCATTGAGCTTTCAACTTCATAGCCAGGTGTATGCAATCATGAGAAAAGCTACTTAAAGTGGCCACTTGCAAGTTGTTCTCCTGTTTGAATCTCCTCTGAAGAGTGGCATCATGGGCTACTCAAAACAACTGTCAAATGATCAGAAAACAAAGATTATTCAACATAGTTGTTCAGGGGAAGGATACAAAAAGCTGTCTCAGAGACTAAACCTGTCAGTTTCCACTGTGAGGAACATAGTAAGGAAATGGAAGAACACAGGGACAGTTCTTGTTAAGGCCAGAAATGGCAGGCAAAGAAAAACATCAGAAAGGCTGAGAAGAAGAATGGTGAGATCAGTCAAGGACAATCCTCAGATCACCTCCAGAGAGCTGCAGCATCAACTTGCTGCAGATGGTGTCACTGTGCATGGGTCAACTATACAACGCACTTTGCACAAGGAGAAGCTGTTTGGGAGAGTGATGCGAAAGAAGCCGTTTTTGCAAGCATGCCACAAACAGAGTCGGCTGAGGTATGCAAAAGCACTTTTGGAGAAGCCAATTTCTTTTTGGAAGAAGGTCCTGTGGACTGATGAAACCAAGATTGAGCTGTTTGGTCATACAAAAAGGCGTTACGCATGGCGGCAAAAAAACACAGCATTCCAAGAAAAACACTTGCTACCCACAGTAAAATTTGGCGGAGGTTCCATCATGCTTTGGGGCTGTGTGGCCAATGCCGGCACCGGGAATCTTGTTAAAGTTGAGGGACGCATGGATTCCACTCAGTATCAGCAGATTCTTGACAATAATGTTCAAGAATCAGTGATAAAGTTGAAGTTATGCAGGGGATGGATCTTTCAGCAAGACAATGATCCAAAACACCGCTCCAAATCTACTCAGGCATTCATGCAGAGGAACAATTACAATGTTCTGGAATGGCCATCCCAGTCCCCTGACCTGAATATCATTGAACATCTGTGGGATCATTTGAAGAGGGCTGTCCATGCTCCTCGACCATCAAACTTTACTGAACTGGAATTGTTTTGTAAAAAGGAATGGTCAAAAATACCTTCATCCAGGATCCAGGAACTCATTAAAAGCTACAGGAAGCGACTAGAGGCTATTATTTTTGCAAAAGGAGGATCTACCAAATATTAATGTCACTTTTCTGGTGAGGTGCCCATACTTATGCACCTGTCAAATTTTGTTTGAATGCAGATTGCACATTTTCTGTTAGTACAATAAACCTCATTTCAAGGCAGAAACATTACTGTGTCCAACAGTTATTACATATATCAAACTGACATAGCTGTTGCAAAAACACCAATTTTTATAAAACATTAAGCTTAAGATTAATAGGGGTGCCCAAACTTTTTCATATAACTGTATATATATGCTGTGTGGGGTGTGGGGGGAGTGGTAGCGGTGGAGGAGCGGGGCACAGGAGGCAGCAGCCGCCTGCTGCAGCCTACACTGTCCCCACTGCTAAAGAAAATGAATATTCACTGCTCCCCACACCCATAGGGCGTGAGGAGTGGTGAATATTCATGCTCCTTAATAGCGTCACACAGTGTAGCCACTGCGCAGCTCCTGCTGTAGGAGTGTTTTTTTTTATGTGCAGCATGATGGGGATTAGGGGGACCATTCTTACTAGGATAAGGATGAGGGGGCATACATAACAGGATAAAGGTGAGGGCACCATACATACCAGGATAAGGCTGAGGGGGGCATACATAACAGGATAAAGATGAGAGGGCCATACATACCAGGATAAGGATGAGGGGCCAAACATACCAGGATAAGGATTAGGGGTGCCATGCATACCAGGATAGGGATTAGGGGTGCCATGCATACCAGGATAGGGATGAGGGGTGCCATGCATACCAGGACAGGGATGAGGGGAGCCATGCATACCAGGACAGGGATGAGGAGTGCCATGCATACCAGGATGGGGATTGCTGTGCCATGCATACCAGGATAGGGATGAGGGGTGCCATGCATACCAGGATAGGGATGAGGGGTGCCATGCATATCAGGATAGGGATGAGGGGTGCCATGCATACCAGGATGGGGATTGCTGTGCCATGCATACCAGGATAGGGGTGAGGGGTGCCATGCATACCAGGATAGGGATGAGGCGTGCCATGCATACCAGGATAGGGATGAGGAGTGCCATGCATACCAGGATAGGGAAGAGGGGTGCCATGCATACCAGGATAGGGATGAGGGGTGCCACGCATACCAGGACAGGGATGAGGGGTGCCATGTATAAAAGGAAGTGGGGGCATATATACCAGCATGGGGGATATTGTCAGAATTGGGGGACATTACCCCTATACCAGTGTCAGCAGAAGACCCCCTCTCCCTTAAAAGTGCATTGTGAACACATTTTTTGCTTACATTTTTTTTATATATTCCTCCTCTAAAACCTAGGTGCGTCTTATGGTCCAGAGAGTCTTATAGTCCTAAAAATACGGTATGTTACAGTGTTCTAATAGAATTACATGAATTGTAATGTGAAAAGCACTGCAAAAATTGCAAAAAAATTGCAAGTTACATTAAGGTCTCTCTCGGCATAGGCATTAAGAAAGGGGCCTTGGGTAAGATCTTAGCAGAGAAACAGTTACATGTTTCCTTGCAACTTTTAGAATTTTCTCCTTCAACATTGAATTAACAGTGTATCACAAAATGGCATACCATGGGCGCAGAATCACTCTGAAAATCTAGATGAAAAATACACCATGTAACCGCCAAGTATTGTACAAGCATCCCTAAATGTATTTTATATGGCATTAACTTTTACCAAAATTCATCCACATGTGTCTCGCCCAGGGGGACATATGGGGGAGACTCGGTACCCTGGCCTTTACCTTCTTTGTAGGATATCACGGCAGTCGGCTCCCGGGCCCGTCCTCTGGGTCACTCTTTAAAAGGGGTTTTGTTAACAGTTTGTCTCGTGACGCCACCTGTGGTTTCTGGTAATGGTTACCAGCGCTGCTGCAGACCTCCGGGGGATGATGGGATGGCAGCTGGGATGTTTCTGCTCCCCACAGGCGGAGCGGACCCCCGGGGCAGGGTTGATGAAGGGGATGCAGGTGAGAGATGGCCCGGTCGGGTCAGGGGGAATGACGGACACGCACACAGGGGATTCGCTTCAGTACCTTTACTGGTGTAACGGCAGGTATGGTCCAGGGTACTTGCTAGGAAGGGTGCATTTCAGGACTCTCCCCAGTGAGTGGGTATAGGGCCTCCTGATCCGTGTCTTCCTCTCTCTAAGCTTCTAGCCAGCCTGGAACTTGGCCTAGCTTCTATGTTGTGTTGCTTTCTCACCTGACCGCTTGGTAGTAGGACTTTTCTTTGGCAACCACTATCCCTGGATGCCGGGGCCTTCGTGGTTCCTAGTCCTGTATTTGATGGTAGCTTCAGGATGACCAGGGGTCTGGAAGCCTCCTAGTATGCCGGTTGTCCCTACTGGGTGTAGGGAACCCTGTAGGCGCGGACCCGGTGTCCGGCTAGTATCTTGGGGTGAGCCTGAGATGCTCCTGTGCCCCCTTAACTCCTCTCTCCTTGCCTAGGGCACACTCGGGGCTCTCAGTACACACAGCAGCTCACGTGCTGCTTCTTCACTGGTCTAAGTGCCAGCACACTGTCTGACTACCTAACTCCACCCTCCGTATATATATCCCTAACAGGGCTCCCTCTGGTGGTATGAGGTGGAAGGATGGAGGTGTTTGTAATGTAATGAGGGTCTTTTGTGGAGGAGTCCGTCCATGCACCCTTTTGGGTCCTGTGGTACCTGTAGTAGCAGGGTGCCACACATGCTGCATACAAAAAAAGTTATAATTGTATTCTACGGATTTTCTGTAGCAAGTTTCACTCTTTGCAATACAATCTGCAAGAAATCCACATGTAAATCATGTGAGTTTTGCCATGCATTTACCCATTTAGGAGTAACCTAAAGCAGTTCACAATATGTTAGCACAACCTTGCTTTGGTCCATACTAAACCAAGATAAGAACTATTCCTCTTATGTCACACTTACATATGCAACAGAATTATTCTGGTTTGGCAAAAATTTGCTTAAATATTCTGGTGTGATGAGGTTACTCTCCTTCTGAAAGGCAAAGATGTTATTGTTAAGGCTACATTGCTGCAAAATGGTAACACCATATCACCCTACTGCTGGCACACCGAGACTATAATGTTAAACCTTAATGCAAAATGGTAAGATTCCCGGAAACCTCAGTTCTGCGTCCCCATGGTAACAAAACCATATAATTATACAGCAGAATTGGAAACAAAATTAAAGAGCATTATAAAAGCATCTGGAAAACTCTCTTCCACTTTATAATAAAAAAAATACTGTATAGTGATAGTGATTATGTTAATATGAATGGATTTTTCATAAGAAGTGGAAAATATATCCGTATCAGTGCTAATTATCTCTAACATGAATTTTAAATTAAACTGCTAAAATGATAGGAAAAATAATAAAAAATATTAGCACAATGTGAGTTAAAGCAGAGTGAGAATTTTTAAACAGTAAATGAGATTCCACTATCGACTAAAATACATATTTGAGTCAATTAGTTACCTAATATGTTTTATTGCTAAGTTTGTCACCAAATTCTTAAGTTTGGAATATATTGCAGGCAGGGGCATTGCTGGGGTCCTAAAAGATCAGGGGCCAAAGCCCCAAACAGCATGTCTCCCTATACGACCCACCTACTGCCATTTAAAAGAAGATCTATAAATATATAACACAGGTCTACGAAAAAAAATCTTTTCAGGTGCCAAAGTTTTTTGAATGGATTTAGGTTTTGAGGATGCTGAATTCAAAAACCCCATTACTTTTGCTGAATTGGTTGTAGTTTTTTTGATAATTTGATAAAGAATGCATTCCCTCAATGCGACTTGTGTGTGATAACAAATGCAACAGCTTTTGGTCTTCTGACTATGTAACAGTGTCTTAGGTAATGAAATATCCCATAGATTGTATTTCAATTTGTAGGCTTACAATGCTCTGAAAATGACTTTTTGAAACGAAGAGTCTACTGTAATTAATTAATTAACTATTAAAGGGGTTGTCCGGTCCAAAATGATAAGTCTGCAGTCTTATCATAGAATCATAGAATCATAGAATCATAGAATGTAGAGTTGGAAGGGACCTCCTGGGTCATCTGGTCCAACCCCCTGCTCAAAGCAGGATTCACTAAATCATCTCAAACAGATGTCTGTCCAGCCTCTGTTTGAAGACGTCCATTGAAGGGGAACTCACCACCTCTCGTGGCAGCCTGTTCCACTCATTGATCACCCTCACTGTCAAAAAGTTTTTTCTAATATCTAATCTGTGTCTCCTCCCATTTAGTTTCATCCCATTGCTTCTAGTCTTTCCTTGTGCAAATGAGAATAAAGATGATCCTTCTACAATGTGACAGCCCTTGACATATTTGTAGACAGCTATTAAGTCTCCTCTCAGTCTTCTTTTTTGCAAGCTAAACATTCCCAAATCCTGCAACCGTTCCTCATAGGACATGGTTTGCAGACCAGTCACCATTCTGGTCGCTTTTCTCTGAACTTGCTCCAGTTTGTCTATGTCTTTTTTAAAATGTGGTGCCCAAAACTGTACACAGTATTCCAGATGAGGTCTGACCAAAGAGGAATCCCCCAAGTGCACGCACTTTATGATTTGCCGATTTCTGAGCCAGGACTGGCAGGTATGTATGCATTATACACACCCCTTTAAGTATCTCAGAAACTAGAGTCAATCTGGCAGAACCGAAGTCAGATTCCTAATCAGCATCATAAACTTAATATAAAACCATTCAGACGTCATTGGCACCATAATCAATATATACCAGTGATTACAGTATACCACTGTTGCTAACCAAAAATAAACTATACAAAGACCAATATTATCAAAATTACTACTATGAAAGGCCAAAATAATACAGCTACATATTGTCCACTACCATTATCACTACACAGCAAAACATAATATTATAATTTGACCTTTACCTCTACATAACAAAACACTATATACAAAGACCAATGATGCCACCATACACCTTCTACTACATAATGACTGAAACACATTAAGCTGTTACTAAATCAAAAAAAAGAAACAAAAAACGCTCTTATAAAGAGCAATATTACAATCCTTTGTCTCCAAACACAGACAGCCACCTCATGCCCTCACCCGCTTCCACTTACTAGCGCTTTCTCTGCTCCTCTTCACGGACAGTGATATCTCTCCAAATCCTGGCCCTCCTCACCACATTTCCACAGTCACTTCCACCTCCTATCCACAATCTATCACACATTTCTACAACCTCTCTAACCTTATACCCATTCACCAAGCCCCCACTTCCCCAGTCCCTCTAACATGATCTCTATGGAACGCTCGCTCTGTCTGCAACAAACTTTCATACAGTTATGATGGTTTCAATGCTAACAAACTCCCAGTACCTCCTGCCTCTCGTCTCATCTCAGCTGAAGACTTTGCCTCATTCTTCAAGCAGAAGATTGATAACATCAGAGAAAGCTTTGGCCTACAGTCCCCACAAACCCTCCTCATAACTACTCATCCCTCCTCCTCCAAAACCAGCTTCTCCACCATCACAGAAGACCAACTTTTCTCTCCACTCTCCAGATCACATCTCATCATCCGTTCACTTGACCCGATCCCATCCAACCTCATTTCAACCTCACCAAAGTCTTCATCCCAGCCCTAACCCATCTCTTCAACCTATCACTAACAACTGGTGCCTTCCCCTCATGCTTTAAACATGCCTTGATCACACCCACCTTCAAAAAGCCCTCCCTTGACCCATCCTCTATGTCTAGCTATCACCCCATATCACTTCTCCCCTATGTTTCAAAACTACTGTAACAACACGTCCATCTTGAACTGTCCTCCCACCTCTCCTACTGCTCCCTCTTTGATCACTTACAATCTGGCTTCTGACCGCATCATTCCACTGAAACTGCCCTGACTAAAGTCACCAATGACTTTCTAACTGCCAAATCCAAGCGACACTACTCTGTCCTCCTCCTCCTGGACCTGCCATCTGCCTTCAATACAGTGGACCATTCCCTCTTACTACAGATTCTCTCATCTCTTGGCATCACAGACTTGGTCCTATCTTAGATCTCTTCATACCTAACAGACCGGACATTCAGCATCTCCCACTCACACACCACCTCCTCTTTTCGTCCCCTATCTGTCGGTGTCCCCCAAAGTTCAGTTTTAGGACCTCTGCTCTTCTCCAACTACACCTTTGGCCTGGGACAACTCGTAGAGTCCCACGGCTTTCAGTATCATCTCTATGCTGATGACACAAAGATCTACCTCTCTGGACCCGATATCGCCTCATTACTAACAAAAATTTCACAATGTCTGCCACTATTTCATCCTTCTTCTCTGATATATTTCTAAAACCTAACATGGACAAAACTGAATTTGTCATCTTTCCCCCATCTCACTCAACCCCCCCTACAGACGTATCAAAGTCAATGACTGCTCAATCACTCCAGTGAAGCAAGCTCGCTGTCTCGAAGTAACCCTTGATTCTGATCTTTCCTTCAAACCACATATCCAAGCCACTTCCACTTCCTGCTCACTCCAACTCAAAAATATGTCCCGAATCAGTACATTCCTTAACCAAGAACCTGCAAAAACACTAGTGCACGCCCTCATCATCTCCCACCTTGACTACTGCAACCTTCTGCTCAGTGACCTCCTTTCTAACACTCTTGCACCCCTAAAATATATCCTAAACTATGCTGCCAGATTAATCCACCAGTCACCCCGCTATTCTCCAGCCTCTCCTCTCTGTCAATCCCTTCACTGGCTCCCTATTGCCTAGAGACTCCAGTTCAAAACCCTAACCATGGCATACAAAGCCATCCACAACATGTCTCCTCCATACATCTGTGATCTAGTCTCCCGGTATTTACCTGCACGCAACCTCCAACCCTCACAAGATCTCCTTCTCTACTCCCCTCTTATTACCTCTTCCCACAATCGCATACAAGATTTTTTTTCCCGTGTTTACCTCCTACTCTGGAACTCTTTACCCCAACATATCAGACTATCGCCTACCATGGAAACCTTCAAAAGGAACCTGAAGACCTCCCTCTTCCAGCAAGCCTTCAACCTGCAGTAACCCTCGTTCCACTATACTACTGCACAACCACCTCTACCCTCATCTACTGTATCCTCACCCATCCCTTGTAGACTGTGAGCCCTCTCGGGCAGGGTCCTCTCTCCTCCTGTACCAGTTGGTGACTTGTAATGTTCAAGATTATTGTACTTTATTTTTTACTATGTATTACAACCTTACAGTGACGTACAGTACAGACCAAAAGTTTGGACACACCTTCTCATTTAAAGATTTTTCTGTATTTTCAGGACTATGAAAATTGTACATTCACACTGAAGGCATCAAAACTATGAATTAACACATGTGGATTTATATACTTAACAAAAAAGTGTGAAACAACTGAAAATATGTCTTATATTCTAGGTTCTTCAAAGTAGCCACCTTTTGCTTTGATGACTGCTTTGCACACTCTTGGCATTCTCTTGATGAGCTTCAAGAGGTAGTCACCAGAAATGGTCTACCAACAATCTTGAAGGAGGTCCCAGAGATGCTTAGCACTTGTTGGCCCTTTTGCCTTCACTCTGCGGTCCAGCTCACCCCAAACCATCTCGATTGGGTTCAGGTCTGGTGACTGTGGAGGCCAGGGCCCCACTGAAACATATACAGTGGTGTGAAAAGTGTTTGCCCTCTTCCTCATTTTTAATTCTTTTGCATGTTTGTAACACTTAAATGTTTCAGATCACAAAACAAATTTAAATATTAGACAAAGATAACACAAGTAAGCACATAATGCAGTTTTTAAATGAAGGATTGTTTGGAAGTGTAAACACATTAAAATGTCATTGTTGTTTCCTAAATATATTTATATCTGTAACATCTAATCCAGATCCTGTCCCTTCTGCTTCCGGCCTTTTTTGCAGGCGACCCTTGACAGCGACAGTCCTGTTTTATCTCTGAGACTTTTGGTGCTGATAAATTAAGGAGCTGTGGAGTTAATTCTTGTCTAGTCTTCATTACTCCTTAATTACTCCTTACTTAGAGCCCTGTGCAGGGCTATCTGCTATTTAAACCCCTGATTCTCTGACTACCATTGCCACTCAATAAGTTCAGCTTACAGTACTTGGTCTATCGCTCTATTCCTTGCTCCTGTTGTGTCATCCTGATTTATCTTGGTCTCTCACCGTGGCTTGTATTTTCACCACCTGTTTGCTTTCTGATTTTGTCCCTGATGTGACCTCTTGGTGTCTACCCTTTGCAATGACCTTTCTTGCAGCCAGCTTGCACTACAGGTCAGCAGCTGACTATGTGGCCCCAGTCCAAGGGTCATTGTGTAAGTCCAGATCCCTGTACAAGGGCTAAAGGGTGAAGGCCAGGGCAACCCCTGGGATCTGGTAAACTGAGTGACTTGCGCTAAGCCTGTCCATGGAAGCCTAATTAACAGCCGTCAGGCATTCACAAACAGTGAAACCATGACAGTATCATTATTTAGTCCAATTTTCTCTTTTTCTATCCTAATGATTGATTTATTGGCAAACTTTCCGAATATATAATGGGAGCTTAGGTTACCTCTTAAAATTCAGCAAGAAAGCAAAAATGTCTGACACATATGCTAAGAGGTACTAATACTAAAGCAAACACACATCATGGGTATGTTTTGAACATGTCAAATTTTTTGAATAGGGCTAGCTGCTGCAGAAATAACCCTATTTAAATGAATGGAAAATATTTTAAGTCACTGAAATTTCCACAGCAAATCTAAAACTTGGGAACATTCCTTAGATTTTATAATCTAATGTGATTAGATTGATGGGAGGCAATTGCTAAGACCATAAGATGCCCATACACATTAGATAAAGGTAACTGCAATGGAATATATTATAGGTAGATACCAACTAACAGTCTTTTACAATAACCTACACCTTCTAAATATTCAGAAAATTAGAGCTTGGTTCTAAAACATCCTTGTAGACCAGATAAAATTTCAGATCTACAGGTCAGGGAACATTTAGGATGCAGTGACCATAATATGGTAAGTTTCAATGTAATATTCAAAGCATTTCAAAGGGGAAATGCAATAACCTGAAACATTAGGAAAGCGGATTTCAACTAATTAAGCTAAGAGCTTCGTACAGACTTGGATCATGTCCTGGTAGCTGAGGACACCAAACATAAATGGGGTATGTTTAAGGATATACACGTGGTCAAAATTGTTGGTACCCCTCATTTAATGAAAGAAAAACCTACAATGGACACAGAAATAACTTGAATCTGACAAAAGTAATAATAAATTAAAAATCTATGAAAATGAACAAATAAAAGTCAAACATTGCTTTTCAACCCTGCTTCCACAAAATTAAAAAAAAAATTAAACTCATTAAATAGGCCTGGACAGAAATGATTGTACCCCTGAAAATAATGTGACAAAAGGGACATGTTTATTAGCATCACAGGTGTCTACAATCTTGTAATCAGTCAGTGGGCCTGTATATAGGGCTACAGATACTCACTGTGCTGTTTGGTGACATGGTGTGTACCACACTCAACATGGACCAGAGGAAGCAAGGGAAAGAGTTGTCTCAGGAGATTAGAAAGAAAATTATAGACACTCATGTTAAAGGTAAAGACCATCTCCAAGCAGCTTGATGTTCCTGTGACTACAGTTGCACATATTATTCAGAAATTTAAGATCGATGGGACTGTAGCCAACCTCCCTGGACGTGGCCGCAGGAGGAAAATTGATGACAGATCAAAGAGACGGATAATACGAATGGTAACAAAAGAGCCCAGGATAACTTCTAAAGAGATTAAAGGTGAACTTCAAGCTCAAGGAACATCAGTGTCAGATCGCACCATCCGTCGTTGTTTGATCCAAAGTGGACTTCATGGGAGATGACCAAGCAGAACACCATTGTTGAAAAAAAATCATAAAAAAGCCAGACTGGAATTTGCCAAACTACATGTTGACAAGCCACAAAGCTTCTGGGAGAATGTCCTATGGGCAGATGAGACAAAAATGGAAGTTTTTGGCAAGGCACATCAGCTCTATGTTCACAGATGGAAAAATTAAGCATATCAAGAAAAGAACACTGTCCCTACTGTGAAACATGGAGGAGGCTCTGTTATGTTCTGGGGCTGCTTTGCTGCATCTGGCACAGGGTGTCTTGAATCTGTGCAGGGTAAAATGAAATCTCAAGACTATCAAGGGATTCTAGAGAGAAATGTGCTGACCAGTGTCAGAAAGCTTGGTCTCAGTCGAAGGTCATGGGTCTTGCAACAGGATAATGACCCAAAACACACAGCTAAAAACACTCAAGAATGGCTAAGAGGAAAACATTGGACTATTCTGAAGTGGCCTTCTATGAGCCCTGACCTAAATCTTATTTTGAGCATCTTTGGAAAGAGCTGAAATATGCCATCTGAAAAAGGCAACCTTCAAACACGAGACAACTGGAGCAGTTTGCTCATGAGGAGTGGGCCAAAATACCTGTCGAGAGGTGCAGAAGTTTCATTTATAGTTACAGGAATTGTTTGATTGCAGTGATTGCCTCAAAAGGTTGTTCAACAAAATATTAAGTTAAGAGTACCATCATTTCTGTCCAGGCCTATTTCGAGTCTTGAGTTTAATTTTTTTTTTCATTTTGTGGAAGCAGGGTTGAAAAACAATATCTGGCTTTCATTTGTTCATTTTCATAGATTTTTAATTTATTATTCTTTTGTCAGATTCAAGTTATTTCTGTGACCATTGTGGGTTTTTCTTTCATTAAAAGACCAATTGTGTACTACTAAAATCCTGTAGTAAACTTATACCCTGTGGTAATAAAATGTCCAGGGATAAAAATAAACCATTATCTTAATATATACTTACCTTGTAATGTCGTCACATCCGGTTCCATGCAGATGTGTCCGGATCCCAGAATTCCAAGCGGCGGAAGTTCGTCGACCGCCATATTGGGACTCCTAAGTGATGGGAGTCTCAATATGGAAACCGCTGGTGGTACCAGCTTCTTGCGCGGTACCACCAGTGGAACACTGTCTCAAACACACCGTACATGCCGTCACAGGGATCAGCCAAATGATTCACTTACCGCCGCCATCTTTGTACCGGAGGACCGCATGCGCAGGTTTAGTGTGACCGCCGCTATCTGCCTGCGCAAAGATGGCGGTGCAGTGAATTATTCGGCTGATCCCAGCTGCAGATGCACGACGGAGAACACATGAGGGAAGAAGACAGCACAGGGGTGGAGAGAGAGAGCAGACAAGGGGGAGAGCACATGGGGTACACAGGTCAAAGAAGAGATCACATGAGAGGAGAAGACAGCAGATGGGAGAGAGAGAAAGCGCACAAGGGGACAGAGACAGAGCACAGGGGGGAGACAGCTCAAACGGGACAGCAGATGAGGGGAGAAAACAGCACTGGAAGTAGAGAGACAGCAGACAAGGGGGATAGCACATGGGGTAGACAGGTCAAAGAAGAGAGTACAGATGGGAGAAGTAGGGGAAAGAGAGAGTGGAAAGGTGGTTGAGCACATGGGGGGAGAGATTCTCAACGCTGCAAAGCCTGCCCCCATCGTGACATTACCGCCCTCCCGATGCGACAGCATCGGGCCTCCATCTAGCGGATAAATAAGACAGTACAAAGTTTAATAAGACAAAAACAAAAGTCATGACCTCTTCAAGTATTTTAATATATGCAAACTGGTCCATGATCCTTGGTATGCAGTAAATAGGTTCGGCACCATAGTAAGAGAAACATGCCCATATCATGATGCTTTCACCACCATGCTTCACTGTTTTTAGAGTGTACTGTGGTTTGAATGAGAGTTTGGGGGTCGTCTGATGATCTGTCTGCCCTTGGACCCAAAAAGAACAATTTTACTTTCATCAGTCTACAAAATGTTTCTTCATTTCTCTTTAGGCCAGTTGATGTGCTCTTTTGCAAATTGTATCCGCTTCAGTACATGTCTTTTTTTTAACAGTAGGACTTTGCGGGGACTTCTTGCTAAGACATTAGCTTCACACATGCGTCTTCTAACTGTTACAGTACTCATAGGGAACTTGAAACTGTCTTTGATCATCCTGGAGCTGATCATTGGCTGAGCCTTTGCCATTCTGGCTATTCATCGATCCATTCGAATGGTAGTCTTCCGTTTTCTTCCACATCTCTCTAGTTTTGCTTTCCATTTTAAAGCATTCGAGATCATTTTAGTTGAACAGCCTATCATTGCCTGCTCTTTTTTTATAAGTTTTGCCCTCTTCAATCAACTTTTTGATCAAAGTATGCTATTCTTCTGAACAATGTCTCAAATGACCCATATTTCTCAGGCTTTCAAGGAGAAATGCATGTACCACAAGTGCTGGCTTCACCCTTAAATAAGGGCCACCTGATTAACACCTGTTTCTTCACAAAATGATTGACCTCATTAATTGAACTCCACACAGCTATTATTTTGAACACATCCCCTTTCAATTAATTATTCAAATACACAGACTCAAAAACATGCAGATCATGAATGCTGAGTTTGTTGTATTTTTTTAGAATCTACTGCACCTACTGGTAAATTGTTTGACATGTGGTAATATAATTTATACCAAAAACAGTGATTAATCTGGTTAGTCATATTGGACTGCTACTATTCTGAATACTACTGTATTTTTTACCCTGTTCTTGTTGCGGTATAAGTGATTAGTAGTGTTGAGCGAGCATGCTCAACACTGCTCGGTACTCGCCCGAG
Organism: Phyllobates terribilis; assembly: GCF_046119375.1. Lineage (NCBI taxonomy): Eukaryota > Metazoa > Chordata > Amphibia > Anura > Dendrobatidae > Phyllobates > Phyllobates terribilis. Next base: position 309,271,434 of record NW_027362763.1, on the reverse strand, counting down.
CATCTCACTACTCGGGATGTTCGGCGAGCACCGAGCATTTCCAGGTTACTCGGGCAGGAGCTCGGGTCTCCGCCCTGCACGTTTGGCGCTCTTTACAGAGCCAATGAACATGCAGGGATTGCCAGCCAGTCACTGTAATGCTGCAGCCATGTTGTTTGTGGGCATTACAGTGATTGGCTGGCTGCACAGCGTCACCTCGAGTATTTAAAACCGGGCGCCGCCATATTGGACACAGTCTCCCGGGATCAGACAGTGTAGGGTCAGTGCTGCTGAGTTAGGGAGAGATATATAGTGTGAAATAGGTAGTGTAGGGTCTCTAAAGCCTGCCAAATCAAACAAACAGTCCTTCTCAGGACTAATATCCATCCCAGATATCAGACAGGCAGGCAGGCAGGCAGTATAGGAGACGCAGTGGTTATACCAACAAACAGTGCATTATAGTCCTGTGTGCTCCTGCTGGTCAAATTGCTAGACTTATCCTCCGGTCTCAGGGGCCAGGAAAAATCCTTTTTTTCATCTAAATCCTGTATTTATTTTTTTTTCCTCAGTCAGACTGTACAAATACGCGTCTTATTAACCTTTTGGTATTTCCCCCCCCCAAAAAAAAGTGTGTCTGTGACTGCTCAGACACCAATATATCTGTTTAAAAGAGTCTGGTGTAGGCCAAATAAATAGAACTTTGGTTTTGCAGTTCCACAGTTCAAATCTCTGTATTATCCAGCTTTTGGCCTTTTTTCCGTAAAAAAAAACAGTAATAGTGTCTCGTTGACTGTTCAGACACAAATATATCTGTTTAAAAGATTCTGCTGTAAGCTACATAACTATAACTGTGGTTTTGCAGTTCCACGGTTAAAATCTCTGTATTATCCAGCTTTTGGCATTTTTTCCGTAAAAAAAAACAGTAATAGTGTCTCCCTGACTGTTCAGACACAAATATATCTGTTTAAAAGATTCTGGTGTAGGCCAGATAACTAGAACTGTGGTTTTGCAGTTCCACGGTTCAAATCTCTGTATTATCCTGCTTTTGGCATTTTTTCCGTAAAAAAAAAACGTAAGGCTGTGTGCCCACGATGCGTTTTTCAAGCGTTTTTGCTGCGGAATTTTCTGCAGCGTAAACGCTTGGGAAATGCATGGTAAGCCTCCTGCCATGGTCCCCTATGCAATTCCGCACTTTCAATGCCCATGCTGCGGATTTTTCCTCAGCGTTTATTCTGCACTCCAAAATACGCAGCATGTGCATTAATTTTGCGGAAGCGCTGCGTTTTCGCCGCCATTGACTTGCATTAGAACACGCCAATTCCGCAAGACTGCATCTGTACTTGCGTAATTGGCGCGTTCTAATGTGCGGATGGTACCCGAGTGTGGAGAAGAGAAGACTCTCCTCCACACCCAGGTACTATAGAAACTGTAAAAAAAAGAATAAAATAAAAAATAAAGGTTATATTCACCTTCCGACGGCCCCCGCTCTCCTTCCCTGTGCTTGCCAGCAGACTGAAGGACCTGCGGTGACGTCACAGTCATGTGACGGCAGGTCTTGCAGTGCAGTGTCCCGCAATCAGCTGGCAGCCAGGAAGGAGCGCAGCAACACACGCCGGCCATCGGAAGGTAAGTATCAAGGTTTATTTTTTTATTTTTAACCATTCTAAGGTCACACTATATAAATCCATGCTGTTTGCATGGATTAATATAGTGTGACCTAGTTGTCAAACACTTTCAAAGTGATGCTAAAATCGCTTTGAAAGCGCTTGTCAATCCGCATGCAGAAACGCATGTGAATCCGCATGTATTACGCAGGAAAAAGGCATGTACAATCCGCATGCGTTTTTTCTGCCAGGGAGATGCAGAAATGCTGCAGAAATTTTCTGCTTCATTTCTGCATCGTGGTCACATAGCCTAATAGTGTCTACCTGACTGTTCAGACACAAATATATCCGTTTAAAAGATTCTGGTGTAGGCCACATAACTATAACTGTGGTTTTGCAGTTCCACAGTTCAAATCTCTGTATTATCCTGCTTTTGTCATTTTTTCCGTAAAAAAAACAGTAATAGTGTCTCCCTGACTGTTCAAACACAAATATATCTGTTTAAAAGATTCTAGTGTAGGCCACATAACTATAACTGGTTTTGCAGTTCCACGGTTCAAATCTCTGTATTATCCACCTTTTGGCATTTTTTCCGTAAAAAAAACAGTAATAGTGTCTCGTTGACTGTTCAGACACAAATATATCTGTTTAAAAGATTCTGCTGTAGGCTACATAACTATAACTGTGGTTTTGCAGTTCCACGGTTCAAATCTCTGTATTATCCAGCTTTTGGCATTTTTTCCTTAAAAAAATACAGTAATAGTGTCTCTCTGACTGTTCAGACACAAATATATCTGTTTAAAAGATTCTGGTGTAGGCCAGATAACTAGAACTGTGGTTTTGCAGTTCCACGGTTCAAATCTCTGTATTATCCAGCTTTTGGCATTTTTTCCGTAAAAAAATACAGTAATAGTGTCTCCCTGACTGTTCAGACACAAATATATCTGTTTAAAAGATTCTGGTGTAGGTCAGATAACCAGAACTGTGGTTTTGCAGTTCCACTGTTCAAATCTCTGTATTATCCTGCTTTTGGCCCTTTTTCCGTAAAAAAACAGTAATAGTGTCTCCCTGACTGTTCAGACACAAATATATCTGTTTAAAAGATTTTTGTGTAGGCCACATAACTATAACTGTGGTTTTGCAGTTCCACGGTTCAAATCTCTGTATTATCCACCTTTTTGCCTTTTTTACATAAAAAATAAAAAAATGAGTGTCTCGCTCAGTGTTCAGACACAAATATATCTGTTTAAAAGATTCTGGTGTAGGCCAGAGAAATAGAACTGTGGTTTTCCCCTTCCACGGTTCTAATCTCATTTTTATTACCCTTTTTCCATTGATAGTGCGAGTGTAAGCTATTTTACTTCATTTACAATGGGCAAGGCGCGTGGCAAGGGACGTGGAACTGGACGTTCTGGTGATGGTGCGTGTAGAGGACAGGGCCGTGACCAAGGTGAAAATGTGCCACAACTAACAGCCACATCTTCTCGCTCCCACTTCTTGACCGAATTACTAGGGAAGCACACTACAACACCAGTATTGCGAACTGATCAGTGTGAACAGGTTATTAATTGGATAGCAGATAATACTTCCAGTTACCTGGGCACCACCACCTCCGGTCTGACTTCCACACGGTCAATTTTTAGTAGCCGTGAGTCTCGACCGCATACTCCTCCTCACCCTGATGCTCCTTCCTCCCACCATGCCGAGTGTCGTCAGACAGCAACTGATCCCACACTTGGACACTCGAGCTGTTCACTGGTCCATTTCCATATTTGTGCCCCTCGCCTGCTCCGCTTGAAGTGGTGGAAGAGGAGATCCCATGTAACGATGCCCAAATATTTGAACAGCCACGGCCACAGGAAGTCGACGCTGGCAATTTGTCACAAGAGGTGGAGGATGACGAGACACAATTGCCACGAAGTGAGGAGGAGGATCGTGGTGCGCAAGTGGAAGAGGAGGAGGTGGTGGATGATCTAGTAACTGACCCAACGTGGCAGGAGGACACGCAGAGCGAGGCCAGCAGCACACAGGGGGAGGGAGGCAGAGTACCCCAACAGGCAGGAAGAAGCAGTGTGGTGGCCGCACACAGAAGGCGGGCAACAGTTCCCCGTAACACCAACATGAGGGACGTTGCCTGTACAACCGGTAGGTCTTCCAGACTCTGGAATTTTTTTAAAGACTCTGCTGATAACCCCAAAAAGGTCATTTGTACCACCTGCAATGCCAACATAAGCAGGGGTGACAAAATTACCAACTTGACCACCACCAGCAGGATCAGGCACATGGCAGCAAAGCACCCGACTTTGTGGGGCGAACCCCAGGGTCCACGACCAGTGTCAGCGGGTGTCACCACTGCTTCTTCCCCTGTTGTGCATGTAAGAGAACCCCCTGTTGTGCGTGCAAGGCAATCCCCTGTCTATACTGCATGCAAAGATGCCCCCTCCTCTCAGTCTTCACTTGTTATGGCAGTTTCTCAAGAAACAGCATCAACGTCCACGTCCACGTCCCACCGCAGCGTTCAATTGTCCATATCCAAGAGCTTTGAATGAAAGCGCAAATTCGCAGCCAACGCCCCACAGGCCGCAGTCCCAAATTCGCACATTTCACGACTGCTTGCGTTGGAAATGCTGCCTTTTAGGCTGGTGGAGACAGAATCCTTCCGCAACCTTATGGCGGTGGCTGTCCCTCGGTACTCGGTCCCCAGCCGACACTATTTTGCCCGGTGTGCCATCCCCGCACTACACAAGCACGTGTCTCCAAAACATCTGCCGTGCCCTCAGCAACGCAGTTACTGGGAGAGTCCACCTGACAACGGACACGTGGACAAGTGCTTGTGGCCAGGGATGGTACATCTCCCTGACGGCACACTGGGTAAACATAGTGGAAGCCGGGACCCAGTCGGACCTTGGGACGGAACACATCCTTCCCACACCGAGGATTGCGGGCCATATGTCAGTCAGAGTTGCCCCCACAGTGTACAGCTCCTGCGCATCATCCTCCTCCTCCCCATGCTCAGCCTCCATCTCAGATATCACCACATCAGTTACAAGCTGAAAGCACTGCAGTACTGCCTCAGCCAAGTGGCAACAGGCTGTGCTGAAACTCATAAACTTAGGTGATAAACCTCACACTGCTTGTGAGTTGTGGACAGCTGTGAAAGAGCAGGCAGATCTGTGGCTGAGACCGCTGAACCTACATCCAGGCATGGTCGTGTGTGACAATGGCCGTAACCTGGCGTCGGCTCTGAGGCGAGGCGAGATCACACACGTACCGTGCCTGGCTCATGTGCTTAACCGCGTGGTTCAGCAGTTTCTTAAATCGTACCCCGAGTAGCCAGATCTGCTCGTGAAAGTGCGCCGCCTGTCAGCTCATTTTCGCAAGTCGGCTACAGCTTCCGCCGCCCTTGCTGTGTTGCAGCAACGTTTGCAGCTTCCGGCACACCGGCTGGTGTGTGATGTCCCCACATGTTGTAACTCTACCCTGCACATGTTGCAAAGGATTTGTGAGCAGAAGAGAGCAGTTGTGGAGTACCAGCTGCAACAAGGCCGTCGATATTCAGGTCAGACTCCACACATAAGACCTCAGGAGTGGACCAGGATGTCTGACATATGTACCATCCTGACAAACTTTGAGGAGTCCACCAAGATGGTGAGTGGCGATGACGCCATCATTAGCGTCAGCATTCCAATTGTCTGTCTTTTGCAATGCTCTCTGCAGAGAATTAAAGAGGAGGCATTGCAGCCAGAGTATGATGAGATGGATCAAGAAGCCGTAATGGGTGATTACACACAGCCCAGCCTCATCTCATCCCAATGTGCATTGGGGGACAATGAGGGAGAGGAGGAGGAGGAGGAGCAAGAACAGGAGCTGGTATCATGCGCTGTAGACGGTAGTACCTGTACAACTGTCATACCGTCGGTTCAGCGTGGGTGGCCTGAGGACAGGGGGGAGGAGGAGGAGGAGGAGGAGAGCATGGTCAGTAGTCATCTTGGTGAGGACACGGAAGTCTTGCCCGTTACCAGTCTGGCACGCATGGCTGACTTTATGTTAAGCTGCCTTAACCGTGACCCTCGCGTTGTCAAAATGTTGGGTGACAGTCATTACTGGTTGGTGACACTTTTAGACCCCCACTACAAGGAGAACTTTCACTCTCTTATTCCTGAGGTGGAGAGGTCTACAAAAATGTGGCAGTACCAGAAGGCCCTTGCTGCAGAACTGTTAAAAAAATTCCCATCTGAACACGCTAGCGGCAGAGGTCACAGTTCGTTGACCAACCAAGGCGTACAGGCGAGAGAGACGCAACTCCAATCCATCAAAGGCAGGGGAACACTGTCAACATTCTGGGACAGTTTTCTGAGACCCGTCCAGCTTACAGGCCCTCTCACAAGGAGTGGAAAGTTTCAAAAGATGGTGAGGGAGTACCTTGCCGACCGTACCAGCGTCCTCCATGATTCCTCTGTGGCTTTTAATTATTGGGTATCCAAGCTGGACACTTGGAATGAACTTGCTCTGTATGCCTTGGAGGTCCTGGCCTACCCTGCCGCTAGTGTGTTATCGGAGCGTGTTTTTAGTGCCGCTGGGGGAATTATAACTGATAAGCGCACTCGACTGTCAACTGACAATGCTGACAAGCTGACCCTTATCAAAATGAACGAGGGCTGGATTGGGCCAGACTTCTCATCACCACCAAATAACAGCAGAGAAACATAACGTCAAATCCACTGTGTTATTTCGGGAGGTGTATTCCCATGCACCGCTTCACACCCACACATGGGTATACGCTTCATTTCGCCTGAATTTTTCTCTTCTCCTTATCCTTAGCCTCCACTACCACTATACCACCAGGGTGACCGTGGTCCATTTTGCCAGCATTGCAAGTTCCTCCATCCTAATTTTTGGCAGCTTTTGCTTGGAAGGCATAGGCAAAGACTATGGGAGACGCAATCACCAATAATGGGAATAATGTTTTAATATGCTGTACTGCATGGCTCTTGTTTGCCAGCATTGCAAGTTCCTCCATCCTAATTTTTGGCAGCTTTTGCTTGGAAGGCATAGGCAAAGACTATGGGAGACCCACTCCCCAATAATGGGAATAATGTTTTTAATATGCTGTACTGCATGGCTCTTGTAAGGGGCATGAAAACCGTCTTGTTAAACCACTCTGAATTCCACAGCTCTTCCAAGGGGCATTAAAACCGTCTTGTTAAGCTACTGTGACCTCCACATCTCTTCCAAGGGGCATTAAAACCGTCTTGTTAAACCACTCTGAACTCCACAGCTCTTCCAAGGGGCATTAAAACCGTCTTGTTAAGCTACTGTGACCTCCACCACTCTTCCAAGGGGCATTGATATTGTCTTTTTATTCCACTGCGACCTCCACCACTCTTCTAAGGGGCATTAAAACTGTGTTGTTAAGCTACTGTGACCTCCACCACTCTCCCAAGGGGCATTAAAACTGTCTTGTTAAACCACTCTGAACTCCACAGCTTTTCCAAGGGGCATGAAAACAGTCTTGTTAAGCTACTGTGACCTCCACCACTCTTCCAAGGGGCATTGATATTGTCTTTTTATTCCACTGCAACCTCCACCACTCTTCCAAGGGGCATTAAAACCATCTTGTTAAGCTACTGTGACCTCAACCACTCTTCCAAGGGGCATTGACACTGTCTTTTTATTCCATTGCGACCCCCACCACTCTTCCAAGGGGCATTAAAACTGTCTTGTTAAGCTACTGTGACCTCCACCACTCTTCCAAGGGGCATTAAAACCATCTTGTTAAGCTACTGTGACCTCCACCACTCTTCCAAGGGGCATTGTAATTGTCTTTTTATTCCACTGCGACCTCCACCACTCTTCCCAAGGGCATTAAAACTGTCTTGTTAAGCTACTGTGACCTCCACCACTCTTCCAAGGGGCATTAAAACTGTCTTGTTATTCCACTCTGACCTCCACATCTGTTCCAAGGGGCATTAAAAGCGTCTTGTTAAACCACTCTGAACTCCACAGCTCTTTCAAGGGGCATTGAAATGTTGTTTTTAATTAACTCTAACCTCCACGACTCTTCCAACGGGCATTGCATTTCCTCCTAATTTTAGTCAGCTTCTGCTTTTCAATGCATAGGCGAACACTAAGGGAGACCCACTCCCCAATAATGGGTAGAAGGTTTTTAGTACGCTGTAATCCACGTCTGTTTCAAGGGGCATTGCAGTTCCTCATAATTTTTGGAAAGCCTTCAATTCACTGCTTAGGCCAACAGTGTACAGGAGACCCAGTTGCTATAAATGGAAAAAACGGTTTAGTTATGGCCCTCTGACCTCCATGTCACTTCCAAGGGGCATTGGAGTGCCTCAAAATTTTTGGCAGGCATTGCACTCACTGTATGCCCTATAACTGTGTAGCCGAACTGCTCCTTTTGGTACAGAAACATATCCTACAAGACATGTGTGGTTGACTGGCCTGATATTGATGTGAATGGTCCCTGTTCCTCCTGCTCTTTCTCCTTTGCCACCACCTCATCCATCATTCATCACCTGAAGCTTTGTTTTAACGGGAGTCATAGAACTGGGATAGTAGCAGGAAAACATCCAGCAATCCTCGGAGGAGGTAGGATATGCGCCAAAACGCTGACCACCTCAGGCCTAGCCGCTACTGCATACATGCGCTTGCATTCCAAGGAACAGAAAGCTAAGGAGATTGATGGCCTCATGATCATGAATAATTTACTCGTTGTGAAGGAGGCCGACCACTGCTGCTGTCTACCTTCTGAACTTTGTGTTGAAGCCTGATTGACCCAGGACCCGCAATCCTCTATGTCTGGAGGACGTGTTGCATCCCAGTGTCCAACTGTGTCCCGGCTTCCACAATATTAACCCAGTGTGACGGCGTCAGTCAGATGGACCATCCCTGGCCACATTCACTTGTCCACGTGTTTGTGGTTAGGCTGTCCTTCAAATAGGGGTGGCTGGGGACCGTTTATGGACACCCGGCCGCCCCCTGGCGGCTTCGGACCAAGCGTGGACACGCGGCCGCCGGGCGGCTGGGGCCTGACACCAGGCAGCCGATGCAGCCATGACATGGTGGCCAGATTCCGCCTCCACATGCCTTAAAGGCCCAATTTCAAGTGCAAGCAAGCAAGCAGTATGGTATTGCAGCCTGGGGGTGGGTGGGTGGCAGGCTGCATACGTGCGCTTGCATTGCAAGGAATGAGGGAGGTACAATTGAACACTGCCCTGGGACAAGGACTAGCATGGGGATAGTTGCAAGTCTGCATCTTCTGATGCGGCAAGGATCACTTCTGATGGGCACACTTTTAGGCAGTGACCTGGGTGTCAGAGATGCTTCCAGGGGTCTTCCCCATGCTGTTCCCATGTCTTTTCAGCACTGTATGCATCTGTCACACAGCACATGGCCAGATAAGGTTGTAAAATGTTAAAATTACATTTCCCGGTGAATGCATTTGTTACGGTTGAAAGCAATACAAACGTGCAAAAACGCATAAAAAATGCTACTTGTGAACATAGCCCAAGGTGTGGAGGAGTATTTTTGTTTTTGGTTATTTATTTTACCTTATACACAAGTCTTTACCCTGGAAAGGATGTTCCTTAACATATTTCACAGGAAAGCAGTTTCAGTTTAGTTTTTGAACGTTTTATTGTGAACCCGTAAAAGTGGCTTAATACCTCTGACCACGTTGTTGACAGCAGTGACCTAGGGGTCAGAAATGCTTCCTGGGGTGATCCCTATGCTGTCCCCATGTCATTTGAGCACTGTCACTATCGTTTTGGGCACTTTTTAGGCTTTCTACAGACTGCCGGGGGTGCCGCCGCAAAAATGCTTGGGTCTCCCATAGACTAACATTGGGCTCGTTGCTCGGGTCGAGCTCCCGAGTATCACGGTGAGCTCGGCACGAGCTTCGAGCACCTGAGCATTTTAGTGCTCGCTCAACACTAGTGATTAGATTATTTTACTATTCGGGTTGGTGTGATTACAGCGATACCATATTTATATTGGTTTTTTATGTTTGGCTACTATCACACACTAAAAATAAGCTTTTATTGCATCGCCATATTTTGAGAGCTATAATTTTTCTATATTTCTGCCGACAGAATCATACTAGGGTTTGTTTTTTGTGGGACAAGTTGCTGTTTATATTGGTACCATTTCGCGCACATGACATTTTTTGATCACTTTCTATTCCAGTATTTGGGAGGCAAAAAGAGGAAAAAACAGCAATTTAGGAACTGTTTTTGGGGGTTATTTTTATGCTTTTCATCGTATGGTAAAATTGATAAGGCATCTTTATTCTTTGGGTCAGTACGATTACAGCGATACCACATTTATATAATTTTTTTAATGTTTTGCCACTTTTACACAATAAAAACTATTTTATAGAAAAAATAATTGTTTTTGCATCGCTATATTCTGAGAGTTATAGCTTCTTTATTTGTAGGTGTATTGAGCCTTTTTTTGTGGGAAAAGATGACGTTCTCAGCTATACCATTTTTATTTCCATTCGACTTTTTGATTGTGTTTTCTTTCACTTTTTTTTGGCAGTAAGTTGAAAAGCATAGTTTTTTGCCATGTTTTTTATTCATTTTTTTACGATGTTCACTGAAGAGATTAACTAGTGTGACAGCTTTATAGGTCAGGTCATTCAGGTCGGATTCCAAATATGTGTACTTTTTTTGTTTATTTTTATTCTTAGATAAATATACCTATTTATTGGCATAATATTATTTTAATTTTTTTCATTTTGTGGCATTCTTAAAAAATATTTTTACATTTTTTTTTACTTTTTTATCTAGTCCCACTATGAGACTTTAACTTTTATTAGTCTAATTGCTGATATAATGCATTTCAAAGCACCAGTATTGCAATGCATTATGCCTGCCAGTATTACACTGACAGAAGCCTCTTAGACCCTGCTCCTGACGTGGTCTAACAGGCTTGCCACAGCTGGTTTACCCGCCAGTTGTCATGACGACCTCGGGTTGCCATGGCAATTATTGGGCCCTTGAGATGATGTCGCGGGGGCACCAATCCGGAGGGAAAGGGAGCCCCTTCCCTCTCCCAGCCTCCTAAATGGTTCAATAGTTATCTATTGCGGCATTTAAGGGGTTAAACAGCCAGGGGCAGTGTGGACATCGCTCCTGGCAGTGTCAGGCGGCGCTCGGCTATCACATAAGCCTAGCTGCCGGTGGCGATCGCACAGGCACAGCTTTTGTGCCGCGCACGATCGCCATGATGTATCCATATGTCAAAGGTTGGGATCCCCTACCCGACCATGATGTATGAGTACATCAAAGGTCAAGAAGGGGTTAAAGTATTGGGCCCAGATGGGAGAAATTATTACTGAACATTATTAAAAATTAGTGCCAGGACAGGGGCTATTATTACAGGATGGGGCCCAGGACAGAGGAAATGAATACAAGACATTACTACAGGAAGGGGCCAGAATAAGGGATATTATTAAATAAAGTGTTCAGGACGGGAGCCATTATTTGAGGATGGGGCCAGCACGGGGTCAACTGTTATTCCAGCCAAGGATGCTTTAACTACATCCCACAATTTTTTGACATTTGTTGGCTTTGCCTCAGAAATGTAATTTTTGATGTCACCACAAGTGTTCTATCGGATTAAGGTCTGGGGATTAGGCTGGCCACTCCATAACCTCAATTTTGTTGGACTAGAACCAACATTTCGCTTGTTTACTGGTGTGTTTAGATGGGATGGCTTTTACATTTTTTTGATCAAAATTATGTTAACTAAGTACCCTTTATTATTTTCATGCACTATTGATATTTATTTATTTATTTATTTACTTACTGCAGGGTATTTGCTCATTTTAATTTTATGTTAGGTTTTGTCTGTTTAGTGGCCAGTGTGAACATGCATATACACGCTGCATGCACACCAACTTATATTCCAGGTCATTGCTTTTGGTTTTGAAATTATTGGTGAAGTTCACAAACAGTTACGGTAAAATTCTTTGGCAAGGAAAAAAATACATTGCATAAGCTTTTCTACCCTTACCATACTGGGGAAATTGATGAGAATGGGTATCTAAAATCTCTAGCCTATTATAAAGCCTGCATATCACATCAAATTCAAACAGAAGACAGAAACCATTCCAAATCTCCACATCCTACCATATAGACATCAATGACCGTATGGAAAGAAATGGCATCTGATACACACAATCTACTAACTTCAGCCAGTGTGAAGGAGGACAGGGTGACTGCAGGGGAGCTGACAGGCTGCAGGTACAGGAGAGAGATGATATATGATCTTCCCTCTTTCCTGTTTAAAAACAGGTATGTGTTACACCAGCAAAGTAAGAAAAATGTTAAGAAAAATAACAAATAAAATAAATCATGTAAAATGTAAATATCTGATTTTTAAGTCATTTAGTATTAAAAAAAAATACATTTGTTAGTCATTGCCACGTCTGTAGCAACCTGAACTATAAAACTAGACTGTCATGTAACTCTCCTAAAAGCTAATTTTTGCCATTTTGCCTTGAAAGATTTTGAATAAATATCAATCAAAAAGTTATGAGCCCAAAAATTATACCAAATAATATCATGGCTTGCGTTGAAAAAAGCATGAACCGTACTGAAGAGTAGATGGCAGGCAAAAAGTTTTAAAAATCAACAACTTATAATCACCGCATTGCCCAACTGTCCAGCTCCTCTGCTGCTTGCTGCCCACCAATCGGTCCTCAGAGCCACCTTTTCTTTTCCCTGTCACAAACTGCATCTCCCCATCCACAGGGCTTCTTCTTGCTGCCATGGTAGCATTGGCCAGTTCACTCGCGCCCAAGATTTCCAACCGAGACACAGGCGTCAAAGGTCACTGTGCATCACATGTCCGCAATGTCTTGATGTGCAAAGCACAGTGACCTACGAGGTCTTTTTGCAGAATTGAAAAATGTCAAGTCAACTCTGCATAATACTGACAAAATTAAATTTTTCATTTTCACAGGTTAAAGGTAAAGACATCTGTCAAATGGGGTTAACATGTTCACTAACCGCCCAGATGGATTACTTGAGTGGTGTAGTTTTTAAAATGGAGTCACTTCCAGAAGGTTTAGGTGTCGAGCTGCAGTAGCGGAACAGGCAAACGGCAAAGTGATCAAATGTTTTTTTTAACCCCTATATTTATTATGCTGTAGGTTCTAGAGAGACCCTGTAGCATAAAAAGACTTGATTTCCAGAGAATTTCCCAGCTAAATTTCAGCGAACTACAGAAATTTGAATTTCACCATATTCACTCATAACTTACTGTACACTTTTCATTTTTGAGCGCAAAGCTTGCAACCAAAAAGTTAGCTAAAATGTAAACAACAAACTTAATGGAGAAAAGCAGGCACCACAATAATATGGCACACTCAATAAGTGAATCTTACAGTGTCAAAAAAAATTCTACTCACTGTGGAGCAGTCAATCATTATTTATGTTACACTAATCTGCCAAACAAATTTTGCATTGAAACACTGATGTGCGTAACCAGCTTGGAACAACCTATTATCAAAATCAGTACTAGCTCCATATCTTCAAGCTGCAGATTTGTAGAAAACTCAGTGGAATCCGTCTGAGAATATGCAGGCAGTTGTTGGTATAAAATACATACTTTCCAAGCTTATTACTGGAAGCGATGAATACCAAAATGATTAAGCGGTTATAGAATGTTGATGTAGTTTTACAAATGCAAATTTCTTTTAATAACCCTTGTACGATTTCACTTTTTTTTCTGCAGAAACATGACTCAGTTTTGGAAAAAAAATTAAGACATCATGCTGTGATTTCATATTAAAAGGCCATACACACTATTTGGTCACCATATGGTGCTTTTGAACAGTCCTATACAAGGTTATGTTCCCACGATGCGTATTTGGTGAGTTTTTGACCTTGCAGATTTTCTGCAGCATTTCTACACTTAGCTAAATTAGGTTACTTGGATTTTTTTTAGAGTGCATCTTTTTTTGCATGTGTTTTTATCGTGTATTGTCTCTTGTTGGTATGTCAGTCTTTAAATAGGTTGTCCACTATTTTTTCATTGATGACCTATCCTTTGGATAGGTTATCAATGTCTGATCGGTCGGGGTCTGACACCCGGCACCCCCACCGATCAGCTGCTATTGATTTGAATAGGAGGCGGATGTGTAGTACTGTGCGGCGCCCACTATCAAAAGACGGCCAGCTCTGCAAGTGAATATTTCCAGCCACCGTCACCAATAGCAGCTGATCAGCAAGGGTGTCGGGTGTCGAACCCTGGCCAATCAGACATTGATGACCTATCCTAAGGATACGTCATCAATGAAAAAGTAATGGACAACCTCTTTAAGTAAAGCTGCTTTATTTTTGATACTTCTTGGAATTTGGCTTTGACAAAATTTTACAGGTACAGTCATATGTGGTGTACAACTGTACATGCATTTTTAGTATGTTTCTGCAGCAGAAATGCACTTCAAACACATATGCATTTTTTAACTGTGGATTTTCCACATCAAAAGCAATTCTCTGGGCAAAATTTACACATAAAATTCAGCTTACCCACAAGAGAAATTGACATGTTGAGGATTTCAAACACGCACCGCAACTCAGTTTACACTGAGTAAAAAAAAAACACAGTGGGCATGTGATTTTTATGAATCCTATTCACTTCGCTAGAACTGTATGACGCTTTTTTTTTTGTGCAATGAAAATATGCAGCATCAAAACTCACCAAAAACTCATTGTGGGAACTTAATCTTACAGAAGTATTCTCCCCAATAAATAATGCTTATGTGGGATGATGTCTCAGTGATACAGTATTATATTTTAAAGATTTGTAAACATATTTAATTACATATTAATTAGTTAGTTACATATTTAATTTTAAGAAATTAATTATGTTTAACCCCATGACTTATGTTTGATTGTTACAGGCCTATAGTTTGAAATGTATAGACATTCCATATTTTCCATTTAGAAGAACATGTATGTACAGTATTAACCTTTTTGCAATATGTTTTTTGACATTTTGCGCCTCTGGTTACAACTACAATTTTCATACTTTTGACCTGTGCAAATAAAATCTAAATTGCAATATGAAAAGTTGATGATGTTAATGGCTCGCCCCCAGGGCCGTGGGGTACTCTTTGGGAGGAATCACGGTGGCTGGCCCAGGGCGGTCAGTGCAAAAAGGGGTATCAATTATTAGTAAAAGTTCAGAGAGTTCGTGACGCCACCTGTGGTGTCTGGTGAGGATCAGCAGCGCTGCAACAGTCCTCTGAGGCAGATGTCAGGGCAGCAAAAGATGGTACGGCTCCCCACAGGCGGAGCGGGCCTCAGGGCAGTGTAAAATAGATGGATGGTGCGCTGGGCATTGTAGTGCGTTGAGGAATCATAGCGCCGGTGAAGAAACAGACAGAGGCTGTTCGATGCAGTCGTCCAAGGTTTTACTTACAGTTCTTAGGCAATTCACAAGTGCACTTTACAGGTGAAGGCCTCCCTCGTCGCACTGCGTTCACCGGGCAGGGGTTCAGTCCTTCTTCAAGCTGCTTAGGAATGCCTGGCGGAACCCCACTTTCTCGTGTTCCTAGTTTGACCGTCTTCACACTTGGTCCTTCTCACCGCTGCCCTACGCTGCCCACTCTCAATCCCACTTGGGTATGCTGAAGTCCTTCCTGTACGTCGGATCCGGGACCAACCTGACCCCCTGGGGATTAGAATGAAGCAACCGATCCCTCCTGACACCTGGCAGGAGCGGGGCGTACGGGTGCCGTCCTGTACGCGCCGTACCCCTTGGGATCCTCTTGTAGAACGGAGCCTACTCCCTGCTCCCCTCCGGGGCCTCTATCCTGGGCCCTAACTTGTGGAGCAGAGCTCTGACTGAGCCTCTGCTCCCGGACTGTTCCTCTGAACAGCCCTCACAAACTGATCTCCACTCCAAATATGGCTTCCCATTATATACCTACTGTATAAGTGCTTCCTGTATCTGCTTCCTCCACCCACACACACTATTGGTTCCCCCTAACTTTGGGTTCCCCCCTACTCCAGCCAGTGTCAGGGCTTAGCAGCTGCGCTCTGCATGTTGCCCTTCCAGCCGGCCTGGAGCAGTGTGCTGTTGGATGCAGGTGTTTGGGGTTCCGTGCAGCACTCCCATCTTACCTGAGAGAAGGGAGACACCACACCTCGGAGTGAGGTGCAATACCTCTGTGGCAACTGAACCCTCAGGGGCGCCACATTAAACCCCATATTCATATATTTTCGGAAAGTAGACATATGGCACTTTTTCAAAATACCACTCAGCACTTTATACACAAGAGCACCTTCATACAATTTTGTGTCAATGTGAAATTTTATTAAAAAAATCCTAAAAATTGATATTAGTAGTTAAAAAAGTGACCCAAACAGAACATTAGATACATCACACTTTCTTAAAATGTAAGTTCAAGATGGGCAAAATTCATACATACCACTTAGGCATATGTCTACATTTTCTATAACTTTATAAAATCACTAGAATTGCAAAAACCCAAAATTTGTTTTAATACAGGAAAATTCAAATCTGCCATTGGCCAATATTACGGAAACTAGACACATCACCTTATTTTAAAAAGTGCACCCTTTATAGTATTCAAAATAATATTGAGGACTTTTTTTAACCCTTCAGTTGCTTCACACAAACTGACAAAAAGTGGAAAGAAAAAATCAAAAATAAAGGTTCTACTATTAAAATATAGTTTTAGACACAAATTTTTCATTTTCAAGAGAAAAATTGGAGAAACTCTCCCTCACATAATTTGTTACGGAATTTCTGCTGAAGATGGCAATAACATATTTGTGATCGTACCCTACTCTGTATGTGCATGGCACAGAGCCATTATGCATTTGAAGAGCCCATAAAGCTCTTTAAATGCATTGTACAGAGTAAACCTTCACTGGCTCTTTCCAACTTTGGTCCCTTCTGGTCTTACTCCACTCTGTGACGCATGTTATGATGTTCTCATGTCTTGATGTCATGATGTGCTTCGCGCAATCCCTACTTAGCACAGGAAGTGCCAGCAGAGGACTGGATGAGAAGCTTCAGCAGCAGGACCGGTGAGCAACGATGTGAGTATATATATTTTTTCTAATTTTTTACTGGCCTTCTACAATGCATTAAAAGTGTGATGAAATGGCCTCTAATTTGCTGGATTTCCACTAAGTGAATCATGAATAATTCAGAGTGTGGTGAATATTCATTTTTTGTGAAAACTTCATTTCTGGAAACTATTTTTAATGGATAAAAGTAAAACTGAAAATGGACAGAAAGCGCACATAGGACGTTATCCAGATAAAGGTGTTTAAAGGTGTGGAATTTGCTCACCCGATTTAGTTGTGAGAAGCACAGCTCTTATAAAAACTTAGTAAGATATCCAACTGCTGTTGCTCCACTGGTTGGAAAATCCAAGGTATTTATCAGTGAAAAGACAGGAAAGGGGTACGATAGTGCTTAACTGCCAATAGAATCAAAGAATTCTAAAGTCAATGGTGTTCAAATGTATGCAGTTCATTCTCAATGAGAAAACCAAATCTCATATCATCGGAACACCACAGACTTTTGACTTCTTTGATTATACCAGCACGGTAGCATTATCTACCTTCCTGTCTATTTCCTGATATGTAATGGATAATGGCTAACAGATTACTTTCCATAGTGAGATTATTATTGTCATCAATTTTAAACGATTATTTTGTAAATGGTTATAGTACAGCTTGTACCAATACACATGGGGACATATGTCTCTCTACTATATACTATAGGGTGTCCATGGCATCATTCTTTATTGCAAAGAATTACTGAGAATCCTCCTATATTTATTTATTAGACATTGCTTATTTAGCGCTATTATAAATATATTTCAAAACCACTACTATTGAGCCCATTCACTGCTTTGTGCATGCAGCTTTTGCAGGTGTTGTACAATTCAGTTTTGATTGATCAGAGGGGATATGAGGACATGGACCCTCAACGATCTACAGCATATAGCAGCCCCACCTCCTCTCATATACAGTGGGTTAAATACTGTAAATATTGGCCACGTAACCAATTTTCTAAAATTTTCTAAGTAACTATATTTCTAGAGGTGCTATTAACATGAAATTCTTACCAGATGTTGGCAACAACCCATCCAATCCACACAGGCAAATAAATCAAACCATAGATGCCCAGAAATTAAGTTACATTGGCTTGCAAAAGTATTCGCCCCTCTCCCCCTTCACCGCCCCCAACCTGGATTTTTTTTGTGTTTTGACACCTCACTCACAACCTGGAATTTCACTGGGTTTTTTTTGAGTTTGCCTCAGTTCATGTAAAGAACATGCCTACAACTGGGAACATTTGGTTTTCTTTTTATTGTGAAGCAAACAACAAATAGGGCAAAATAACTGAAAACTTCAGTGTGCATAACTATTCACCCCCCATCCTAAAGTTAGTACTTTGTAGCGCCTCTTTTTGCAGCAATTATACCTGCAAATCGCTTTGGATAAGTCTCTATGAGCTTTCCACATTTTGCCACTGGGATTTTTGCCCATTCCTCAAGGAAAAACTGTTCAAGCTCCTACAAGTTAGATGGTTTCCTCATGTGAACAGCAATCTTCAATTAGATTCTAAATTAGGTTAAGTTCTGGGTTTTGACTAGGTCACTCCAATACATTTACATGTTTCCACTTAAACCAATTGAGTGTTGATTTAGCAGTATGCTTTGGGTCATTGTCTTGTTTGTTTAACGGGCAGGGTGATGGAACCACTGTGCCGTGGTCCAAGGAGAGTCCGGAGGGGTGTAACTAGGGACTTCACCAAGTTTGACCTTGGATGTACGGCAGCTTTACGACACCGTGATCCGAGGAGGGACAAGGAAGGTGGACCAAGTGCTACTCTGGGACTGACCTCGGATGGGTGGCAGCTGACCCCCAAGGGACAGGAGGCAGGCACGTCTGACGGAAAGGCAGGCTGGCACGGCTGGTAAACAGGCAGGCGGGCACAGCTGGTAGAAAGGCAGGCACAGCTCGTAAACAGGCAGGCGGGTACAGCTGGCAGACAGGCATGGCTGATAGACAGGCAACCGGGCACAGCTGGTAGGCAAGCAGGCGGGCATGGCTGATAGACAGGCAGGTATATGGAAATACAAGGACTGGGACCTGAGAACTAACAAGAGTGGTAGGAAACAAACTTACAACATTGCACAGGCACCTCGATGTTGGAGAAAGTGACTTAAATAGTCAGTGTCCTCCGGGTATAGTCAATATACTCACTGCAGCGAGTCATTCTCCTCTGCTCCTCAGCGTTTGCAGTCAGATGGACTAGAACATGGGACACTGGATTATTTCATCTTTGGACAGATGAGTATAATGATTTTTTTATTTTATTCTTATTTTTACACTTGGAGACAGCGGGAGCAGAATACTACTGTTAACATTGTCCCTTGCTCGCACTGATCGCAGTGCAAGCAGGGGACAATGATGAGACTTACCTGCAACACCCAACGCTGATTCCTAGGCCCCGGTATGTGTGATACTGATGACACATGTAGGTCATTCGTGTGTCATCAGTGTGCACGTGTGTGGGATGTTTTCCGGCTCGTGCTGCGTGTAAAAAATGGACATGTCAGCATGTGTTTCCCACAGACACATGGTCCGTGGAAACATACTGACGTGGGTCTACATGTGTAAGTGTCTCCAGTACGTGTGAAAACTGGCACTACATGTACTGGAGACAAGGACGTGTGAATGAGACCTTACTGACTAGACACACTCCTTGACTGACTGAAACTCGGAAAAAAACTTGTTCTATAAAACTGGTCGAAGGCCTCCTAACTTGTGGGCTAATCCCAAGTTATTAACTATCTACTGCTCTATGTAGAGCAAGGTATATCCCTATGCTTTGCATGGTCCCATTAGTGGACAGACCTCCCCCATTCACAGGGACAGCCTTGAGGATAAAACCTCTAGGAGAACAGAGACACACACTAGCCATAAGAATAAAATATAACATTCTTTATCACACACATATAAATACAACAGCACACAATATCATATAACTCCCCCGTTGCCACAACGTCTTCTTCAACCCTTCCACCTCCCTACATGGACGCAGTTTACTAAGAGATGGACCCTGAGATAATACCGCTCCCACACCCACCTCAGATGCATCAACCTCCACCGTAAAGGGCTGAAACACATACGGCTGTATTAATACAGTAACCGAAGAAAAGCATTCTTTAAGGCTATGTTCACATGCTGTGTTTTTGCAGTGTTTTTTATGCAAATTTTCAGCTGCATTTTACAGTACCAGCAAAGCCTATGAGATTTCAGAAATCTCATGCATACGCCTTGGTGTTTTTTCTCCTGACAGTTTTGTCAAAGAGCTATGTTTTTGCAAAATGCAGCATTTCACTTCTATCTGAGTTTTTTCAGCGTTTTTCACCCATAGAAAGCAATGGGTAGTGCAGAAATGCAGCAAAAAACACAGGTATCAGGTTTTGCTGGGTTTTGGTGATAAAACCTGCTGAAGTTGAATTAGGTTATTTTTTTCTGCACTAAACTTTATCAGCATGCACAAGAGACAAATCAACACTGACAAAACCGCAGTAAAACAACGCTGCAAAAACGCGGCAAAAAATGCACCAAAAACACAGCAAAACCAGTGTTTTTGACATTGCTTCTTTACTGCCAAGAGAGCAGGTTTTGCCTGCGGAAAAAAACGCATCAAAAACGCAACGTGGGAATATAGTCTAAGACAGTTAAGCGAACACAAAGCGTGCTCAGACCATTTTGAGAAATCCGAACCCATTTTAATCATGTCGGTAAGAGGTCGTGCTATTGCAGAAAAGTTTTTAATACATTTTCTGTGATAATTTGCAAACCCCAAAAAAACGTTGTAGTGACCTAAGATTTCTAAGACGGTCCCATTTTACTATAGCCTCTAATTTAGTGGGATCCATCCGAAAACCCACAGCAGGTTATTTTTTTCTGCACTAAACTTTATCAGCATGCACAAGAGACAAATCAACACTGACAAAACCGCAGTAAAACAACACTGCAAAAACGCGGCAAAAAATGCGCCAAAAACACAGCAAAACCAGTGTTTTTGACATTGCTTCTTTAATCATGTCGGTAAGAGGTCGTGCTATTGCAGAAAAGTTTTTAATACATTTTCTGTGATAATTTGCAAACCCCAAAAAAACGTTGTAGTGACCTAAGATTTCTAGGACGGTCCCATTTTACTATAGCTTCTACTTTAGTGGGATCCATCCGAAAACCCACAGCAGAAATCACTTAACCAAAAAAGGAAGTTCCTGTACGGCAAACACATACCTCAAGTTTAGCATATAATTTATTCTCTCTGAGAATACGCGGTAACTGCCTGACATGTTCTATAAGAGACTCATAATTCTGTGAGTATATAAGAATGTCAAC
Source organism: Phyllobates terribilis (assembly GCF_046119375.1). Classification (NCBI taxonomy): domain Eukaryota; kingdom Metazoa; phylum Chordata; class Amphibia; order Anura; family Dendrobatidae; genus Phyllobates; species Phyllobates terribilis. Next base: position 309,250,406 of record NW_027362763.1, on the reverse strand, counting down.
AAGGTAAATAATAATAAACCTCCCAAGAAAATGAGAAAAAACATCATTAACAAAATGTTGGAATACAGCAGACGTGTTGGTAAGACATCACAAGGTTTTCGAAGTGCTCCTTCGCTGTGTTAATTAAAGGCCGTTTTCCACTCATCTTCCTGTTTGACCCGGATCAGATTATAGGCCCCACTCAGGTCAAGTTTAGAGAACCCTTTAGCTCCTGCAATCTGATTAAACAGGTCAGGAATGAGTTGGAGAGGGTATGGATCCGGGACTGCTATTTGATTGAGCTCCCGGAAGTTCAGGCATGGCCATAACTCACCATCCTTCTTTTTGACAAAGGAGAACCCCGATGCTACTGGTGAGGGAGACATCATAATATGTCCTTTAGCTAGACTCCCAGTTATATACTCCTTGAGAGCTAATCTCTCCGGACCAAATAAATTGTAAAGTTTGCACTTGGGCAATTTTGCTCCCAGAATTAACCTTATAGTACAGTCATAGGGCCTATGGGGTGATAACTCCTGAAATCCTTTGTCTGGAAATACATCCCAAAAATCAGAGAGAGGACCAGAAAGGCTTGTGTCAACCGCAGAAATACAGGTTCCTAAATAGTGGTCCCTACAATACAGGCTCCATTTGGTTACCTCCTGAGTCTGCCAATCAACAGTGGGATTATGGAGGGCCAACATTACTTGTGCAGGGAGACTCCTGAGGACGTAACATGATATGCTCTCCAAATGAAGTACCCCTATTTGGAGTTCCAGCCCCTGTACCCACTCAGAAAAGCCCCCGAGTCAGAGGTGACAAATCAATGGCAAAAATCTGAACTGGATTGGACAATTTTGTCAAATCCAATCCTGAAGAACGGGCGAACTGCTCATCAATCATAATTGCCCCTGAACCACTATCAAGATATACAGAAATAGAAATCTCCTGGCCCCCAATATTAACCGTGACAGGTATCAAACATTGAGACCCTGAACAACCTGGGTCTAGGAGTTTTCCAGCTGCTGTCTCTCTTTGGGTACCGAGGGACAGGTACTGACAAGGTGTCCCATTTTACCACACAAAAAAACACACTCCACCTTGTTTGAGTGGAATAGGAGTTTTCCTCCCATGGAACGTACCCCCTAACTGCATGGGCTCAAGTGACATGCCAGATGGTAAAACACCTGTCAATACGCATTACCAAAGCCATAGAGCACTGGAAAGAAGGAGGGGTCTCATACATTACCAAAGCCTCCTTCACCCTCTCAGATAAACCTAGGAAAAATTGGCTTTTCTGCACCGGGTCATTCTACTGTGTATCTCTGGACCAGCTCAGAAACTCAGCGCAGTAATTTTCTGCCACCCAGCCCCCCTGTTGCAGACAACGTATCTTAAACTCGGTCAATGATGTTCTATCAGGATCATCATAGATTAGCCTAAGTGCAGAGAAAAATCCATCCACTGTCAAAAAAACAGGTGAATAAGAGGGTAAGGAAAAGGCACATGCCTGCGAGTCCCCACTTAGGAGAGAAATAATAATTCTCACTCTCTGTTTCTCTTGTCCAGAGGAGTTGGGTCGTAAACGAAAAATACAACTTACACGCCTCTCTAAAAGCAACAAACCGACTATACTCCCCTGAAAATCTCTCTGGAAGAGGAAGTTTGGGTTCCTGAGCAGATTGATCTGGTGTGGAGGACTGAGCTCGCTGCTGAACTTCCCCCCTTTAATTCAGCCACCTGTAGAGATAAAACCTGCATTTGGCTCGCAAAAGCCGTATCCAGATCCATACTGGAGTGTAGAGAAAAGCATGACCAGCAATAATGTCACGGTGTGACTGCGAGATAGCAAGTGTGCTCCTAGTCTGACACTAAGGCCATGGCCCCACTATCAGTATTTGGTCAGTATTCGGTCAGTATTTTTTCTCAGGAGTGGGAGCCAAAACCAGGAGTGGGTGATAAATGGAGAATTGGTGCACTTGTTTCCTCTATACCTTTTCTCTGATTGTTCCTCACTTGGTTTTGACTACAACTCCTGAGAAAAAATACTGACTGAATACTGATAGTGGGGTCATGGCCTAAGGCTGGGGGTCCCTAGCTATCCCTGTACCCGGGATTACTCCTGAAGGTGGAGATGCCTGGGCCTCATTCCTTACTATACTCCTAAGCAGCACTAGTCTGAAATGTATATGAGGAAATACAAAACAAGACAGACAAGGCAGAACTAAAACACAGTCACACGATAAGCTTCTATGAGGAGGTAAGTTCTAGACTAGATCAGAATAAGGCAGTGGATGTTGTCTATCTAGACTTTTCAAAGGTGTTTTATGCAGTGCCGCATAAAAGGTTGGTACATAAAATGAGAACAATGAGACTAGGGAAAATATGTGTAATTGATGTAACACTGGCTCATTGATAGGAAACAAAGGGCTGTTATTAACAGAACACACTCTAAGTACCATAGGTGTAAGTACTGGGCCCTCTTCATTTACACATATTTATTAATGACTGGTAGAGGGCATATAGAGTAAAATTTCAATATTTGCAGATAATACTAAACTATGCAAGGTAATCAACACAGAGCATGATAATTTAATATTACGGAGGGATTTATGTAAGGTGTGGGCTTAGCTGAGAAATGGCAATTGATATCTAATATTGTTGGTGATGAGCTATGGAAGGTGCAAGAAGGTATGCCTACCTGTTACCATTGACGGTCAGGATGTGGAGATGGTGGACAGTTTCAAATATTTGGGGGTTTACCTGGATAGCAAGCTAGACTGGAAGTGCCACATGGAGAAGGTCTACAAGAAGGGGATGAGTAGATTGTACTTCCTAAGGAAGTTAAGGTCTTTTAATGTGTGTGGCAAAATGCTTGAGGTATTCTACCAATCCATTGTGGCTAGTGCCACCTTTGCGGCAATAATTTGCTGGGGTAACAGTGTGCGTGTTGCTGACGCCAACAAGCTCAACAAACTTATAAAGAAGGCTAGCGCGACGGTGGGCCTACAGCTTGGGACTTTTGAAGAGGTGGTAGAGGATAGGATTAAGAAGAAGTGCAGAGCTATAATGGGCAACAACACACACCCGCTTTATGAACTGTTTGCGAAACAGAAGAGCACATTCAGCAATCGCCTAATACAACTAAGGTGTAAAAAGGAAAAATACAGGAGATCGTTTGTTCCAACAGCTATGGGGGTGTTTAACAAATGTCTGAAAAGCAATGTCTAAAGCATTCCAAATGTTATGTTATCATATGTGTCATGTTCGAGATCTGTGTTCTGCTGCTGTGATACCGCAATTTCCTCCGGGATAAATAAAGTATATCTTATCTTATCTTATCTTATCTTATCTTATATAGATAAATATAACTGTCACATGATGTTGTAATGGTTGATGCACTAAAAAAGTTCAAGTAGGGCCTGAATGACTTTCTTGAAAAATATAATATTATAGGTTACGGGTGCTAAATTCTGTTATGGGATGTTGATCCAGGGAACTAGTCTGATTGCAATATGTAAAGTAGGGAAGGAATTTTTACCCTAATATGGGGCAATTAGCTTCTGTCTAATGGGATATTTTTACTTCCTCTGGATCAACATGTTAGGCTATAGGTTGAACTTGATGGACTTACATCTACTTTTAACCTTAAAAACCTTGAAACAATTAAGTTAACTGAAGTGAAAAAAGAGGTGATGTTGGTGCTATGGACAATAATGACACTTTTTTCTTCCAATGGAATAGCTTTTATATATTATTGCAATAGCCCTTTTTAATATGATTCTTTTAGGGCTCTTTCAAGCCAAATGGGTTGAACGCAGACAGACCACGGTTCAATGCAACAAAATAGGGTAATTTAGATGAATGTTTTTACAGGTGGACCAATGGTCTATTTGTAAAGAGTTGCACCATGCCATACTCTGATCTGTTTTGTGAGAAAAAAAGGAAGCCATAATGAGACTATTAAAATAGTATTTGCTTCAGACTAATTCACTGTAATTACATATTTTCATAGGAAATTGAACGTGGCCTTGTATAATTTTGTCACATGTAGATTAAAAAATGTTCATATGGCCATGTGAACCCAGCATTACACATATTATCCCTCTGTACAGTAGTTATTCTTAACACTCAATTACAGCTATGCTAACAACAATTTTACCAGCAAAACCTGCTGTACAAATGTAATGTCCTTCACAAGTAATGTGCCACCATCTGCAACTACAATGCTAATGCCTCTGTCATGTAATACAGATGCAGAATGTAAGCATTATTCAGAACAAGTAGACAAGAGTTTAATTTCTTAAAAAGTCTGTCTCTTTCATTGTGGAGTCAAAGGGTCCGAGTATTTTCCAACATACAGAAGAATGCAGCCTAAGGGTGCCAACATATTATTCAATAACATCTGCACACACTCATGTCGGGCAGTTTGGGACTGAGGACTACCCCTCCCCACATTCAGTCCCTTACACAGACTGGGCGCTGGGTGTCTGGGCGCTTGTTTAGGAAGATTTTGGAGTGGAAACGCCTGAAAAAGTTGTAATGTGCACAAACCCGAATGTTGTGTGCACACAACTTCTTTTTCTGATGGATCTGCACCAAAACGCACCTGAAAAAAGCACCTAGAAATGCTTAAAAGAATGAAATTATGCATTTCTATGTCAAAACTATTTGCTGTTCATATGTTCTGTCTTTTGAGCGCCCTTTAACCACTTCAGAATTCCAAAGACGCCAAGCAGTTAAAATATAGTGATCTGTTCATTCTTCTCACATTTTTAGCTCACAAGATGCTCTATATTTTAAAATACAAATCAATAGGAAGGCTCAAAAGATGCCTGGGAGATGCCGGGTGTCCCTTTGTGTATTTTGCCAGCGTTTTTTTTAAAAAAAATAGCAGTTTCTTCATTGTTGAATGGAGTTTAGAAAAAATTCCGGAAAACACCAGTATTTTTGCCCCACAAATGTTGGAAAGATGTTAAAAAAACTTTACAGCAGTAGACAACATTAAAAAAGTGCTCAGGAATAGACTAAAAAAAAAAACACCGGCTTAGTCCTGAGGCATCTCCATCTTTAAAAACTTAGCAGATTAACAGAGTTTTTCAAGAGGTAGAAAAATATTTAGATTTTAGAGTCCTCAGTGGTTGATACCTTTTAATGACTAACTGAAAAGATGGTAACAGGTTGCAAGCTTTCGAGACTACTCAAGCCTCTTCATCAGGCTAGTATAACCCAAAATCTGAAGAGTCACCTATTTATACACAATATGGCACAGAAATAATGCAATAGATGAGACAGGTGATGAAAAGAAGAGCTATTACTATGGGAGAGATAAACATTTCTGGCTGTAAATATTTTAGCAGTTCATAGATAAGGACTGTGAAAGTTTTATTGTTTGGTGCAGTGTTGTGATGACCCCACAATTCTGATGGCCACATTCCTTAGTTGATGTAGAATGACTTAAATCCATGCGACACATTCATTCCTGCTCTGAAGGTGTCAAAGGTCACCATTAGTTTATATTCTGAGACTCTCCTTTCTCTCAGAGATTTGAAGTTACCTTTTAATATCAGTAATTTCATGCCTTTGATGCTGTGATCAGGGGAACAAAAATGCTTGGCTACAGGTAGATCTATTCTTTTTTCTTTTACTGTGTGGCGATGATGATTCATCAAAGCAAAAGGTGGCTACTTTGAAGAACCTAGAATATAAGACATATTTTCAGTTGTTTCACACTTTTTTGTTAAGTATATAATTCCACATGTGTTAATTCATAGTTTTGATGCCTTCAGTGTGAATGTACAATTTTCATAGTCATGAAAATACAGAAAAATCTTTAAATGAGAAGGTGTGTCCAAACTTTTGGTCTGTACTGTATATATTTTTTTCCCTGTATCAAGAGGAAGATAATTCCTGAAGTGTCTTTTGTATAATTTTTTTTGTTGATTCCTGAGCGCTTTTTCAATGTTTTTGGCCTCCGTTGTTTTTTTAGAGCATTTTCTCATGATTTTTGGGGCGTATTATGTACAAGAATTTTCCAATTGTGTTTTTAACTATATTTAGTAAAAAAGAAACCACTAGCAGTTGTTAAAGCAAAGGGGCTGGTATATTGCCCCAAAAGATTCTTGGGCATTTTCCAAGCGTCTTTTTTTCCTTCCCATTGATTTGTATTGTAAGGTACAGTTGAAACCAGAAGTTTACATACAGTATATAAAAAGAAACATATGCATGTTTTTCTCAATATCTAACATAAAATCAGAATAAACCTTTTCCATTTTAGATCACTTAGGATTACTATAATTTTTAAGATTTGCCAAACGGCAGAATAATGATAGAGAGAGAATGCTTTTTTATTACTTACTGCAAAGTCAAACGTTTACATACATTTCATTAGTATTTGGTACCATTGCCCTTAAACTGATTGACTTTGGTCAAATGTTTGGGATATCCTTCCACAAGCTTCTCACAATAGTTGGTCGGAATTTGGGCCCATTCCCCCTGACAAAACTGGTGTAACTGATCCAGGTTTGCAGGTCGCCTTGCTCATACCTGCCTTTTCAGCTTTGCCCATAAATTTTCAATAGGATTGAGATCAGGGCTTTGTGATGGCCACTCCAAAACATTGACTTTGTTATCCTTAAGTCACTTTGTTACCAGTTTGATAGTATGCTTCGGGTCATTGTCCATTTGGAAGACCCATCTCTGCCCAAGCTTTAACTTCCTGGCTGATGTTTTGAGATGTTGCTTCAGTATTGCCACATAATCTTCTTTTCTCAAGATGCCATCTATTTTGTGAAGTGCACCAGTCCCTCCTGCAGCAAAACAACCCGACTCATGATGCTGCCACCCCCGAGTTTCACAGTTGGGATGGTGTTCTTAGGCTTCCAAACTTCTCTCTCTTTCCTCCAAATGTAACGATGGTCATTATGGCCAAAAAGTTCAATTTTAGTTTCATCAGACCACAGGACATGTCTCCAAAAATTAAGGTCTTTGTAGCTGTGTGCATTTCCAAACATTAATCTGGCTTTTTTATGTTTCTTTTGGAGTAATGGCTTCTTCCTGGCAGAGTGGCCTTTCAGCCTATGTTGATACAGTACTCGTTTCACTGTGGATATTGACACAATCTTACCAGCTTCCACCATCATCTTTTGCTTTTGTCGTTGGCTTTATATGCACATGTCAGACCAAAGCATGTTCATCTCTGGGACACAGAACCCATCTCCTTCCTGAACAGTATGATGACTGGACATTCCCATCTTGTTTGTACTTGTGTATAATTGTTTGTACAGATGAACGAGGCACCTTCAGGTATCTTGAAATTGTACCCAAGGATGAGCCAGACTTGTGCAAGTCCACAATTCTCTTCCTGATATCTTTGCTGATATCTTTAGACTTTCCCATGATGCTACACAAAGATGCAGTGTGTTTCAGGTGTGCATTAAAATACATCCACAGGTGTGTCTCTAATTAACTCAGATGTTGCCAAAAAAACTATCAGAAGCTTCCAAACACATGACATCGTCATATGGGCAGTCCAGAATTGTTTACATATATAGTAATCTTAGTGTATGTAAACTTTTGACTTTGCAGTAAGTAATAAAAATGCCTTAAAATATTCTCACTCTCTCATTATTCTGGCATTTGGCAAATATTAAAAATTATGGTAACCCTAATTGACCTAAAACGGGAAAAGTTTATTCTGATTTCATGTCAGATATTGAGAAAAACATGCATATGTGTCCTTTTATATAGTGTATGTAAACTTCTGGATTTAACTGTACATAATGTCTTTTGTGTGGAAAACGCTAGAAAAATTGTCTCCACTTCTTTTAACCTCTTAGAATGGATTAAGGTGCGCAAGATAGCAGGATGAAAATAGCAATGCAGGAATGGTTACAATGGTAAAAATATTTTATTGTAACATGCTACAACATTTTTCTTTTAACCTCCTGACATTTTTGGAAACCTGAAGCAGTTAAAAGACTCTTCAAAGCCTGAACATATAATCAGCAAGCTCTTTTTCATCATTTTCTGATTGCTTTTACAGGCAGTTTTCAGGGCAGAATCTGCCAGGGGTGTATTAACATTGACTCTTTTTGCTGAGTTTTTGAAATGGATACTGAGCAGAAACTCCATGTTTTTGAGGAGTTTTGAGTTTTTGAACAAGATTTTGGTGAGTTTCTTCTCAGTGGCTATCTCCAAGTTTTTCAAGGAGTTTTTGGAACAAAAATTGAACAGAAAATCTCCAAATCCGTCTCCAAATTTCAAAACTCCTCAAAAACTTGAAATTTACACTTAGTTTCTGCTCTGAAAACTCAGCAAAAAAGAGTGGTGCACACACTCTGGGGGTATGTTCAAACTGAGGGTTTTTTTAGGAGTTTTTAGAGAAGAAGCACTCGAAAATTCTTCTCAAAACTATTTAAAAAACTGTTGACAACCTCTTCCAGTTCATTTATGTGGCAAATCCACTGTGCTGTTCTTATGTGAAGTTTTTTTTATTTTTTTTTTCTGAATAGGGCTACAAAACTCCTGGAAGGTAGGGCGGAAGTGGGTGAAGAAAGTTCATGTCACTTGTTTGAAGTAAATTCTGCAGGAAACGTTCTACACTGAAGAGTTTCCTAAAGCAATTTCTGCTTGAAAGCGTGTGGTTATTAAACTCCTGAAAAAACACTCCGAAATGTTCATGTACTTGAACATGTGTGCAGAGATTGTTGGTGAGCCAGATTCCAGATACTAATTTCTCCAAATCCTCCTCCAAATATCAAAATTTTCAAAAAGTTAGAGTTTCTGCACAGTTTCATCTACAAAAACTCAGGATAAATACTCTATGTGCACATAGACTAATAGCAGGGCAGGCATTGTGTGTATATGTGCACTGTGTATACATATGTGTGTATGATATCTGTGTATACATATGTGTGTATGTGCTCTTTGTATATGTGTGCTGTATGCAAACATGTGTATGTGCTCAGTGTATATGTGTGCTCTGTTTATACATATATGTGTATGTGCTATGTGTGTGTGTATGTGCTCTGTGTATACATTTGTGTGTGCTTTGTGTATTCCTATGTGTGTGCTCTCTGTATGCATGTGTGTATATGTGTGCTCTGTGTATACTGATATGAATCTGCTCTATGTATATATATATGTGTGTGCTCTGTATATATGTGTGTATGTATATGTTCTGTATATATACATGTGTGTATGCATGTGCACTGTGTATACATGTGTGTATGTATGTGCATAAATATGTGTGCATGTAAATGTTTTCGATTTATATATGCGTGCTTGCTCTGTGAATACATTTGTGCATGTATGGACTCTGTGTATACATATGTTTATCTTCTATACATATGTGTTTGTGCTTTGTGTATACATATTTGTGTGATATGTGTATAAATGAGTGTATGTGATCTGTGTATACATGTCTGTATGTGCTCTGTGTATGCATATGTATATACTGTATGCACTTTGTGTATACATGTGTGTTTGCACTTTTTGCATACATGTTTGCCATATTTTTATCTTTTTTTCTGGAAGAGAGGTGACTGAAAGTAGTTATCTTTCATTTCTCCCCATGGAGAATAGATGCACACTCAGTTGAGTATCATGTATGCAGATGCACACTTAGTCGAGTGTCATGTGTGTGGGTGTAGTGGGCCACTGGGGAGGCACCAGATGTTGCAGAAGGGCCAGCTGGGGTGTATAGTCTCACTGACAGCAGATAATGATATCACAGTAGCTGAAGTGGGACGCTGGACCCCTCAACACTTCCCTCGTGTCCACAAAAATTTCAAAAGCGGGAGGTGGCACTTGTGAATGGTATGGGACCCCCCGGGGGCTCTCCGGTAGCAGTGGTGTCTGGGTGCAGGTTTTGGCAGTGACCGTGATGTTTGTGCAATCTCAAGCAGCCAGACACGCAGGTAAACATATCAATTTTACTGAAGGAAGTAACAGGGTACAGTCTCTCTCTTAAAGGCAAAGTTCACAGTATATTGTGCCTATGAAAGTAATGGTTCTCTCCTCATGAGACAAGCATTGTTATGGCCTCTCAGGGCGGCTGGAGCAGAGTTCTCTTCACTTGTTAGTACAGGAAATGCTATGCACAGTCCAGGAAATATTAAACTGATGGAGGGACCTTCACAGATTGTCTCTCTGTGGAAACACACTAAAGTGTGGATGTACTCACAGTTTTTATCTCACCGATCCCTCTTGCAGGGGGTAGGTTTAAACAAAGTCGGTGGCGTGGCAGCCACATGGATCTGGTCCTGGCTAGAAGCGATCAGGATAACTAGAGAGCAGGAGAGTCCATGTACAGCATTCTCTTTGCTGACTAGAAGACACTTAACTCTTTTTGTGAAGGAGATTATGTGAGGAAAAATGTCCCCTCAGTGTAGACTGGCATTGAAAACTCTTCTCTGAGAGAATCATGTGTCTCCTCAATCTTCCTGAGGCAGCAGGAACCGCCCACAACTGGTCTGTACCAGTGTTCAGTCAGAGTGTGGCCTGAGCTGGAGGCTCCTCCCAGCCGTTGCTATGGCTCCCAGCCGGTTTGGCGAAGCATCAGTCTCACTGTCTGTACAGTTGCGAGAAGCTCATATAGGGGTTGCAAAGGAATGAAGCTGAGCTGAAACATTGAAATATTTACTGAAGTATTCTAGACATACGTAACTCACATGCACCATGTATTACTGGGAGGGACACACCCACATAAGCCAAATTTAAAAATAGGGGCTAGCTGCAAAAGTGTACATATCCTTGAAAATAGGCCAATTGAAGCATGTTTATGCTTTCTAGACCTTTAACAACAATAACAATGGCCCATTCAGATGCACTGCTTGCCATTGCTAATTTAATTAGACACATTTGTTGAACAACATAATAGCATTTTAATAAGGATCATTGAAGTCACAGCAGTATTAATTACTTTTACATCATAAAGCATAAATGTTTTTTTTTATTTTTATATCTATTGATATTTTAACATTTTATTAAATATATTTTAAAAATGTTAGTACACTAAGATGTACAAGGATATTTGGGGACTGTTGTTAATCGCTGGACTGCCATAAAACCATTTGAAAAAGTTATGAGTTGACTTAGCTGCTCACTGTTGTTTATTTTTTAACCTGTAGGGTAAATGCTGTAAAGCAAAAAAAGAATTGAATCTCCATAAGTAATGTTTCTTAGTTGCTGCACCACTGCAAAATACAATAAAATATGATTAAGCAATGTATTTAGTCCAAAATGATGCTGAAAAAGTCAGCTTGCTCTGAAAAAAAAACAACTTGACATTGAAAGATAAAAAAGTTACAAGTCTCAGCAATTTTTATTTTTTTAACAAACTTCTGATTTTTTTCTCCACTAACATAAAAAAAGTAAGTTTGGTGTCACTGTAATCATATTGACCTGAAAAATTAAGTTGCCTGGTAATTTTAGGCCAAAATAAACACTGTAAAAGCAAAACTCCCAAAACAATGGCGGAATAGCAGCTTTTTCACAATTTCACAAAATGTGGAAATTTTTATCCTGTTTTCCAGTACATTGTGTTGTAAAATAAATGGTGTTATCCAAAACTAAAACTTGTTCCACAAAAAACAAGCTGTTGTGTACACTCTATCTATGTAGATGAAAAAATAGAAATGTTATCGCTCTTAGTAGAGGGGAAGGATAAAGCAAAATTGTAAAAAGGAAAATTGCATGCGGCGGGAAGATGTTAAACAGACATGGTTACATCAGTACACAGGAACTAAAACATTCAGGGACTATCTTGTGAATTACACAAAATAGTTCAGAAAAGTTAAGTGAAAACAAAAGCCCCTTCTAAATATGTCACTCCGTCACAGCTGGTGTATCGGCTGCTGAAATTCCTTATGTCCATCTGATGTCACCACCATGGGATGTTGTTGGCATCTACATATTTCCCCAAAATGAAGCATTAAAGAAAGTAACCTGGTCACACAAGGTATAAGGCTACATTGCCACATAGCATCTCCACTATAGACCTCCCACAGTGCAGGTAACACCACAATGCAAAGAGGGAAATATTAAATCCTAAGCTCCTGACAATTTACACTGTGGTTGCATTTCTCATGCACATAAATGGGATTTTAAGAAATCTCATGCACTTTACTAGCACTGTAAAATGCAAACGATTTTACACAAGTGAAAAATACACTGTGTTTTTGTACTGTGGGGCCTTACCCTAAGGCTGGGGTTCCACTAGCGAGAGCATCGGATGTGATCTGCTAATGACAATCAGCTCCTGCTCTGCTGCGAGCGAGAGCCGAGTGTCAGTGCTCTGTGCTCCGATCCCCTCTTATGAGAGGATCGCAGCACAGCTGTGGAGGAGACGGAGAAATGAATTTCTCCATCTCCTCCATTGCCGGCGTCGGTGGGAATCGCACTGCACTAGGGTGATATCCTCTCGCATGAGAGGATCGTGGCGGAGGAGACTGAGAAATTTCTCCATCTCCTCTATTACCAACGTCGGCGGGAGTCGCACTGCACTCGGGTGATATCAGAGTGCAGTGCCATGTTTCACACGCACTGACGCACCCATAGACCTATATGGGTGCGTGCAATCCAATTGGCGGATGCAATCTCAGCATGCTGCCATTGTTTTCGCATGCCGAATCGGCATGAGAAAATAATCGCTGATGTGAGCTGCACCATAGAGTAACATTGGGGCAAGTGCAATCCTATTTTTTATCGTATTGCACTCCTCCGATTGAATCGCAAGTGGGAGCGAACCCTAATAGAGCTGTTTGCATCAGTTCTCCACTCACTGAAGTAGAAAGTAGGCCCAATTTGAATACAGCAATGTGCATCATCACTTCAATGTCTCTGGGGCTGACCAACCAAACAATTTAGTCGACTATTGCCAACAGTTCCTTCAATGAATGAAGTGGTGTTGTTTGTGCACAACCATCAATCCATTCAAATGTTGTACTCCAGAGGGGGGTCCTAATGATCAGTAAGTTATCACTTATCATTTTGATAGATGATAACTTTCTTTTATTGTTGGACCATTGAACGGATATGAGAGCATCTGAAATTTTCAAAATGTGGTATTTTGGTCAACAATGTCTTAAAGAAGTAATCCAGGCTTAAGATATTGATGATCAATCCACAGAATAGATATCAATAGCAGGTCCAACACTAAGCAACCCCACCAATTATCTGTTCTCATCTCCGGCAGTTGTCAGATGTAAAAAGTAAATGGAGCTGGAACAGCACAACTCAAGTCAATGTATAATGGATATTCTCAGGTGCTGCCGCCCAGCTCCTACTGAAGTGAATACAAGCTGATTTGCAGCACCCAAGAATGTCCACTATATGTTGAACGAAGTTGTGCCATTCTGGCTTTGTTCACTGTTCACATATGACTGATGTATTGATGATATTTAAGGAAAACACCTTCAAAGAATTATACTGAAAGGGTGTGTACCAAGTTTAGATGTTAATAACTTTCCCTGGTATATGGAAAAACTTCCTATTAGCTGGGGAATTGACTGCTGCGACCCCCCACTGAACTCTGCTCAACCTCTGCTCCATTCATTATTTCAAAACTGGTGAAGGTCCCATCCAACTCGATGAACTCTATCCAAAAATCCAAGAAGGGACTGAGTCTCAAGGGTTCCCTTCTTTTTGAATAGATGTGAATATACTGAATACAGAGTACTTTGTTTTAGGCATGTGTGGAAAAGTGCTGCAAAGTAAGAATGATTTCAAAAATAGAAATGTAAGAGCTTATTATCAATTAAAATGCAAATTGAAGGAGCAATAGAGAAATCTAAATCAAGTCAACATTTGGTGTGACCACTCTTTGCCTTCAATACAGCATGAATTCTTCTAGGTATACATGCACACAATTTTTGTAGGAACTCGGCAAAGGAGGTTGTTCCAAGCATCTTGGAGAACGAAACACAGATCTTCTGTGGATGTAGATTTGCGCAAATTATTTTGTCTCTTCGTGTAGTCCCAGACAGACTTGACAATGTTGAGATTAGGGCTCAGTAAGTACCATATCATCACTTCCAGGAGTCCTTGTTATTCCTTACCCTGAAGGGAATTCTTAATGACATTGGCTGTATATTTAAGGTTGTTGTCCTGCTGCAGAATGAATTGGAAGCAAATCAGATTCCTCCCTGATGGTATTACATGATGGATAAGTTTCTGCCTGTATATGTCAGCATTCAGGATACCATTAAAGAAGTTGTCCACTAGTTGGACAACTCTTTGTCATACCCCACGCTTGGCTCCAATAAAATAAAAAAGATTATACTCACCTCCCGTGCATTCTTGGTTCCAGCGGTGTCGGCACTCGCGGTCCTGGAGGTGCCATGTGGATGTTTTGACACGTGAGCGTGGGGTCCAATCAGCGCTGGCGTCACTGGCCCCACCTTCGGACAAATTGAACATGAAGAGGAAGTCAGAAATCAGCTGCAGTCCAGACTTCCTCTTCATGTTCAATTCGACAGAAGGCGGGGATTGTGTCGCTGGCACTGATTGGGTGCCTGGCTCACGTGTCATAAAAACTGCAGAGAGGCCCCGGGACCACGATTGCTGACACCACTGGAACGGTGCCGGCACTGGAGGTGAGTATAAGCTTTTTTATTTTATCAGGGCAAAACATTTAGATCAAGAAGGGATTGTCCTTGTAGTGGACAACCCCTTTAATTCTGACCAAATCTCCAAATCCATTTGCTGAAATGCAGCTCCAAACTTATAAGAAACCCCCACCATGCTTCACTGTTGCCTGCAGACACTCATTACTGTACTGCTTTTCAGCCCTTTAGCGAACAAATGTCCTTCCGTTAAAGACAAATACACTGACATGCAAAAGGGTAACAATGTTTTGAACTTTTGGCTTTCAGGCTCCATATCTTACCATCCACTATAGCTTTGAACGTGAGACTACCATAATTTTAAAGACAAACATCTTGGTTATCTCATACATAAATTTGACTTGCAGCTATTTAGCATATGATTATGCTGGTGGTGGAAAAATCTTTTTCTTCCTGTATGCTACAAATTACAATTGTTCTCACATTCCCTAGTAGCTCAGTGTGTTACTAAGTTTATTCCCAAGTGAAAGGTCACTCATTAGAATCGAGGAGCAGCCATGAAAAATATTTCCCGAGAAACGAGAACAGCATCATCCAGTTCATCGGTAGTGGTCTCTCGGCAAAGAAATTTGCCAAACTGCATCATGTGAGTGCCATGACAGTTGGAAAAATACAAAATGAAGTCCATCCATCCATTCAAAAGCCAAGAGGTGGACGTCTACAAGTTGGCTCATTACAAGGTCTATCAGTTCTGGTGCAACAAACACGCAATGAAAGCACTGTACAATGTATGTTACACAAGTCTGGAATAGTGGCCAGAAAAATGATGAAGAAGCCTCGACTTTAATATCATAAGAAGCGTTGGCTCGAGTTTGCAAAAAAGTACGAAAAGTGGACAGTAGAAGTTTTTAAACAGGTGATTTGGAGATTTGAGACAAAAGTCTATAGACTAGGTTCTGGTGGGTGCAAATGGGTCTGGAAGAAATCAGGGAAAAAGGGGCTAACGGGTAAAGAAATTGAAGGAACTGTCAAATTTGGTGGCAGAAGCCTGATGGGGTTGTTTCACAACCAAAGGCGTTACATACTTAACCAGGATCGATGATGGTCTCAATGTTAAGCTATATGTGAGTATCGGTGCTCATTGCTCGGGTGCTCATTGCTCAGGGTGAGCAAATCGTAATGCTTAGGTGCTCGAGTCGAGCAACAAGTCCAATGTAGCAGGGGGCCAAAAAATTGGCCAAATCGATGGGAACAGTGCTGAAATGACATAAGAACAGCATGGGGAAGACCCCTGGAAGTATCTCTGACTCCCAGGTCACTGCTGTGAACAATGTTGTCAGAGGTATTAGGCCACTTTTACGGACTCACAATAAAACATACAAAACGAAGCCAAAATGGATTTTCCTGGAAAAAACATTAAGGGACATTTTTTCCAGGGTAATGACTTGTATATAAGGCAAAAAAACACACACAAAAATCCACACCTTGGTCTATGTTCACACGTAGTGTTTTTGATGCGTTTTTGCCCTTTTGCATAGCTTTCAACGGTGAAAAATACATTCACCAGTAAATGTCATTTTAACATTTTACTACCTTGTCTGCCCATGTGGTGTGTGAGGAAGGATTCTGAAAGTCACAAAGCCTATTTTACAAGGCCATCAGACGGCCCTTACTATTGTTAAAGGGCCAGCAGTCGGCCCTCACTATTGTTAGAGGGCCATCAGCCGGCTATGCTTTGTTGTTCCCATGATTAAGGAGCGGGTCTCCTATACTGTTATTACATATGCAGTGACTGCAAGGGCTGCCAAAAATTTGGACACACCCCAATACCCCTTTGAAGAGACATAGAGGAGGGCCTCAGTAAATAAATGTTCCCATTATAAAAGAGTGGGCCTCCTATACTGTTATATCGCAGAGAATAATATAATAAATGATAATCAGCAAGGATTCATGAAAAATAGGTTGTGTTTAACCAAAATCCTGGGGTTCTATGAGGAGGTAAGTGCAAATCTGGATGTTGATAATGCGGCTGATGTGATTTATCTGGACTTTGCAAAGGCCTTTGATACTGTACCACATAGCAGCCTTATACTGAAGCTACAGAAGCAAGGACTTGGGGGAACTATATGTAGATGGGTAAGGAATTGGCTAAATGATAGGAAACAAAGAGTTGTCATAAATGGTACATTCTCTAAATGGGACATAGTCAGCAGTGGGGTGCCACATGGATCCGTGCTAGGACCGATCCTTTTTAACCTCTTTATTAATGATCAAGGGGATGGGATTGCGAGTAAAGTGTCAGTTTTTGCTGACAATACCAAACTATGTAGGATATTAAAATCTGATCTTGACATTATGATATTGCAGAATGATCTGGATAAGATGACTGAATGGGCAAGCACTTGGCAGATGAAGTTTAATGTAGATAAATGTAGAGTAATGCACCTAGGACGAAGTAATCCTATTGCTGCATATACATTAAATGGATGTATACTCGAAACTACAGAATAGGAGAAGGATTTGGGTATTCTGGTTACACAAGTGAGCTGAGCAGCAGTACTCAATGTCAAGCAGCAGCCGCAAAAGTAAGCAAGATTTTAGGATGTATAAAAAGAGAAATAAAATCCTGCGATCCCAACATATTGTTACACCTTTATAAATCACTGGTGAGGCCACATCTGGAATATAGGATCCAGTTTTGGGCTCCAAAAAAAAGGATATTCAGAAGTTAGAGTCAGTTCAAAGGCGGGCAACAAGATTATTAAAAGGGATGGAAGGCATCTCATATGATGAGAGGATGAAAAAGTTGAGCTTGTTTAGCTTAGAAAAATGACGCCTCAGAGGGGAGCTCATTTACATGTATAAATTTATGTGTGGCAGTACAAAGGACTAGCACATGATTTATTTCTTCCAAAGACAATAATAAGGACCAGGGGGCACTCAATACGGGTGAAAGGCGATTCTAGCTCCTAAACAGGAAAGGGTTCTTTACAGTCAGAGCAGTCGGATTGTGGAATGCCCTACCACAAGAGGTAGTAATGGCAGACACTATAACAGCTTTCAAAAAAGGGCTGGATGATTTCCTCGATACAGGTAACATTGTGGGTTACAGATAAATTAGGCAAAATGTTACACCTACAGTAGTACATTTGATCCAGGGTTCTTGTACTGATCACCTTTTCTAGGGGTCAAGAAGGAATTTTTCCCCGTGATGCAAATTGGCTGAATGGGGTGTTTGCCTTCTTCTGGATCAACAGATTTAGGTATAGGGATTTTACTAATACCATTTTTAGAATCATAAGAGTAATACAACAATAAAACTAATTAAAAAATTATAAACTAGTTCATTTGTAATTGTAATAGTGCAGTAATAATAAAAATAGTAATAATATATTTGTGAGGCCTAGTCCCAGTAAGTTAGTGTAGTGTTAGTGTAGGGAGTACAATTGGATGAGAAAGGTTGAACTTGATGGACCTAGGTCTTTATTCAACCTACATTACTATGTTACTATGTTATTGTGTATGCAGTGACTGCAAGAGTTGCCAAAAATTTGGGCGCACCTTAATACCATTTTGAAGAGACATATAAATGGACCTCAGTTAAAAAAATGTTCCCATTATAAAGGAACGGGTCTCCGATACTGTTATTAGGTATGCAATGACTGCAAGGGCTGCCAAAAATTTGGACGCACCCCAATACTCCTTTGAAGAGACATAGAGGAGGGCCTCAGTAAAAAAAAATGTTCCCATTATAAAAGAGTGGATTCCCTAGAGTGTTATTGCATATGCAGTGACTGAAAGGGCTGCCAAAAATTTGGACACACCCCAATACCCCTTTGAAGAGACATAGAGGTGGGCCTCAGTAAAAAAAGGTTTCCATTATTAAGGAGTGGGTCTCCTATACTGGTAAAGCCCATGCATTAAGTGCATGGGCTGAAAAACATTTACCCCTGGGGGGTATACATGAACATACTGTATAACATACAGAATGCTAGAGGTAGGCCTCTAAATAAAATTCCTACAGGCATCATAAACACCCTTAAAAAAATTATGTGGGTGTTGCATCACGGTCACCCTGGTGATATGGTGGTGGAGGATGAGGAGAAGGAGGAGAACAACAGAAAATAGACAAAATCAGGAAGCGTATACACATGTCTGGGTGTGAAGAGGTGCATGAGAATAGACTCCCCCAAAAAAAGCCACTGGATTTGACTTTATGTTCCATTGCTATCATCCAGTGGTGTTGAGAAGTCTGGCCCAATCCAGCCCTTGTTCATTTTGATAAGTCAGCCTGTCAGCATTTTCAGTTGACAGGCGGATGCATCTATCAGTTATAATGCCCCAGGTGGCACTAAAGACCCGCGAAAACGCTAGTACCTCCAAGGCGTAGAAAGCCAGTTCATGCCTTTTGTTCAGCTTGAATGCTGGGAGGTTGTGAGAAAACTGTCTCAAACCTTTGACAGCATTCCTCTGCCTCTGCTGTATCGTATTTGTGTCTCCACCTGTACTCCTTGATTGTCCAAGGAACTGTGACCTCTGCTGCCAGCGTTTTCAGATGGGAATTTTTTTAATAAATCCTCAACAAGGGCCTTCTGGTACTGCGACATTTTACTAGACCTCTCCACCAGGGGAAGGAGAGATAGAAAGTTCTCCATGTAGCGTGGGTCTAAAAGTGTGGCCAGACAGTAATTACTGTTGGCCAAAATGTGTACAGGGCGATGGTCACGGGAAAGGCAGAGTGTGCCAGACTGTGAACAGCCAAGTCTTCCCTGTCCTGACCAAGAGGACGACTGTCCATGCTCTCCTCCTCATCCTCCTCCTGGTCCTCCTCCTCGTACTCCCTCTCCTCATGCCATCCACGCTGAACAGACGGTATCAATGTTGTGTGGGTAGTACTGTCTGTAGCACAGGAAACCAGCTCCTGTTCCTCCTCATTATCACCCAATCCGGGTTGAGATGAGATGAGGCTGGGCTGTGTGGCATCACCCTGGATGTTTCCTTGCTCCATCTCATCGTGCTCCTCTTTTAATTCCTCCTCTTTAATTGTGAACAGCGAGCATTTCAGTAGATAGAGAAGCGGGATGGTGATGCTAATTATGGCGACATCGCTGCTCACCATCTTGGTGGCGTCCTCAAAGTTTTGGAGGACGGCACAGATGTCAGACATCCATGCCCACTCATCAGCTCTTATGTGCGGAGGCTGACCTGAATAAAGACCGGTGTGTTAAAGCTGGTACTCAACAACTGCCCTCTGCTGCTCACAAATCCTTCCTAACATCTGCAACGTTGAGTTCCAATGCATGGTGACATCACACACCAGTTGGTGAGCTGGAAGCTGCAAATGCTACTGAAGTACTGCGAGGGTGGTGGAAGCTTTGACAAGCAGCTCAGGCATATCCGGTTAGGTTTTGAGAAACCGCTGAACCACTAGGTTGAGCACATAGGCCAGGCATGGTACGTGTGAGAGCTCGCCTAGCTTCAGAGCAACAACTAGGTTCCTGCCATTGTCACACACGACCATGCCTGGCTGCAGGTTCAGCAGTGACAGCCACAGATCTGCCTGCTCTTTTACAGCTGTCAACAACTCTGCAGCGGTGTGCGGTTTGTCAGCTAAGCATATTAGGTTTAGCCGTGTCTGTTGCTGCTTGGTCTAGTGCTGCAGTGCTTCCAGCTTCCGACTGAAGTGGTCATTTTGGAAATGGAGGCTGAGGAGGAGGTGCAGGAGCTGTAGAATGTGGGGGCAACCCTGATTGAAGGGTCCGCAATCCTTGGCGACAGGAAGATGTGTTCCATCCTAGGGTCTGATTGGGTCCCGGCTTCCACTATATTAACTGACTGGAAACATTATCTGATATCCAACCAACAACCTTTTCACACTGTTCGGGCTTCAAGAGTGGTGTTCCGCAGCTCCCTAGAAATTGGGAAAGGAAGGTAGTTCGACATAATGTGGGTGTTTGTTGTGCTCCCTCAGCAGGCACAGTTTCAGCTTGCTCACGACCTCGGCTTCTGCATGCACCATCACCATCACGTCCACTTCCCCGTCCGTTGCCATGTGCCTTGCCCATTTTAAATGGAGTGTAATATTTGGCCCGCTCAAAAAAATGTCACGATTATTACCGCAGTAATATGGGATCACGTCTGATGACCAAGGTTTTATGAAGTGGCCTTAGAGATGTGGTATTGGTCAGCGACCAAGAGTGAATAGGATGAACAACACCCAAGTGGCAGACTTTAAATGGAGGGTAATATTTGGCACGCTCAAAAAAATGTCACGATTGTTATGGCAGTAATATCGGATCACGTCTGATGACCACGGTTTTAGGAAGTGGCCTTATAGATGTGGTATTGTTCAGCGACCAAGTGTGAATGGGATGAACAACACCCAAGTGGAAGACTTTAAATGGAGGGTAATATTTGGCATGCTCCAAAAAATGCCACAATTATTACTGCAGTAATATGGGATCACGTTTGATGATCACGGTTTTAGGAAGTGACCTTATAGATGTGGTATTGTTCAGCGACCAAGTGTGAATAGGATGAAAAACACCCAAGAGGTAGAGTTTAAATGGAGGGTAATATTTGGCTCGCTCAAAAAAAGTCACGATTATTACTGCAGTAATATGGGATCACGTCTGATGACCAAGGTTTTATGAAGTGGCCTCAGAGATGTGGTATTGGTCAGCGACCAAGAGTGAATAGGATGAACAACACCCAAGTGGCAGACTTTAAATGGAGGGTAATATTTGGCACGCTCAAAAAAATGTCACAATTGTTATGGCAGTAATATCGGATCACGTCTGATGACCACAGTTTTAGGAAGTGGGCTTATAGATGTGGTATTGTTCAGCGACCAAGTGTGAATGGGATGAACAACACCCAAGTGGCAGACTTTAAATGGAGGGTAAAATTTGGCATGCTCCAAAAAATGCCACAATTATTACTGCAGTAATATGGGATCACGTTTGATGATCACGGTTTTAGGAAGTGACCTTATAGATGTGGTATTGTTCAGCGACCAAGTGTGAATAGGATGAACAACACCCAAGAGGTAGACTTTAAATGGAGGGTAATATTTGGCTCGCTCAAAAAAGTCACGATTATTACTGCAGTAATATGGGATCACGTCTGATGATGGAAAAGTTTCTCTGCTTCCACAGTACAGCAGTGCGAATAAAATAAAAAAAACCTGGCTGTATTCTGGTAACAAGCAAATGGAGCAGAAAAATGGTGCACTGTATTGCTTTTTAAGCAAATAATCAGAATTAAGAGCAAAAAAAAATTAGTCCTGATATCTAGGGCTATTATGTATATCTCTAACAGCAGCAGCAGACAGAACGTGCAATGGACCCTATTCTGCTGTATACAGTGTCCACAAACTCAGTCTGCCTAACTCCTGCTATCAACAGTAATATATGCAGCTGGATTAGTCCTTAGAAGGACTGTTAGTTCTGATGAATATATATCTTGCTGTGGAATACCTATGCCTAGCTAATAAACCACGAATTCTGTCCCTCACTCAGCAGCACCTCTCCCTATTCTGCCTGTTTCCAGGGTAGACTGTGACGAGCATAGGGTCACCAGGTCTTATATAGACCCGATGACGCTATGCGGCCAGCGAATCACTGTAATGCCACAATCAACATGGCCACGGCATTACAGTGAGTGGCAGGCAACCCCTGCATGTTAATTGGCTGTCTAAAGAGTGCCAAACATGCAGGGCGGGGACCCGAGCTCCCGACAGAGCATCACGGAAGTACTCGCCGAGCATCTCGAGCAGTGAGATGCTCAGGCGAGTACCAAGCAGTGATGAGCACGCTCGCTCATCACTAATCATCACCAAATAATTATTTAAATCGTTTTCTTATACAAAATCAAGGATATTTTAATTCCTTCAAAACATTAAACAGTAATGTCTGCGTTTCAGTTTGATAATGGAGTTAATTTATGATTAATAATATAAACTGTTAATTTCAAAACACATTCTGAATTTCATCTCTATAGGTATATTTACATGTCCATTGTGTATTTGTCAAAGAATTATCTGCTGAAATCTAAGGATATATTAACACATCCATTTCCATGTAAAATGGACCATTTTTCTCTCATGTATCATCCATTTTGCTTCTGCTTTGCATCCGTTTTCTCTCATCTGTTTTTAAAAACTTAAAGAGATGGACTGAACTTTTTTTTATCCTTTAACTGCTAACAATGGATCAGTTATAATGGATGGAACACTGAAGTAAAAAGTGAAATTTTTCATCCATTTATCCCAATAAACTTTAATGACCAAGTCTGATCCACAAAACTGATCAGAATAGAACTTGCTCTAAGTCTTACGGATCTGATACACAGATCTGTTTTTAAATCGGATGTGTACATCAATGAAACGCTATAGGTCTGTGTGCTGCCCGTGAAAGAACAGAAAGCACATGTGTGGCGCCCCTGAGGGTTCAGTCGCCACAGAGGTACTGCATCTAACCCAGATGTGTTGTATCTCACTGTCAGGTAAGGAAGGAGTACAGCCCGGGACCCTAACACCTGCATCCAACACTACACTACTCCAGACAAGCTGGAAGGGCAAGATGTGTCGCGCTTCCTGCTGAGCCCTGTCCCTGGCTGGAGTGGGGGGAACCAAAGTAGGGGGAACCATGTAGTGGGTGTGGGTGGAGGAAGTCAATCAGGGGAGCATTGGAAGAAGTGATATAAATTGGGAAGCGATCTTAAAAGAACAGGTCAGTCAGAGGAGGACAGTGAGAGGAGCAGGAGCTCTGTAGGAGCTCTGCTCAGGAGGAGGGCCTGAGGAGAGGCCCAGGACAGACTGAGGAGGAGAGGAGCAGGAGAAAGGCTCCAGGAACGTGGAAGGGACCCCAGGGGTACGGGAAGTGCTGGAGGCCACCCGTACGCCCAAATCTGCCAGGCGGTGGAGGGGTCAGGTCGCACAGAGGGGACCGGTCCCTAAACTAGCAGAGTTCTTCAAGTCTCAACTAGGAAACCGGAGGCTGCAGTATTTCAGGTACTGCAGTCACAATCCACATCTGTCTCATCAAGAAGGTAGCCATAGAGGACCCAGGGGACAGAGAAGACATCACCCGACAAGGTCCACGGTCACTGGATTGGGACACTAGGTGTGAGGTGCAGGGAGACGGCCAGAAGAAACACACAAAAGGGGGTCCCGCTATGTATACTGGAGGTACCCGAGGGTTGGCTGAACCCCTCCCTGAGTAAGCACAGGACGACGTGGGAAGTTACCCTGGCCCTGGTAACTTGTAGTCTGAAAATCGTGAGTAATACCCTGAAGACTGCACCCCACCGTCTCTGTCCGTTATTTCTGATGCGCCATCACTCCCTGCACTACACTGCACCATGAGGGCTACTTCATAACAACAACATCTACACTGCCCTGGAGCTAAGCTCTATCTGTGGAGAGCTAAACCAACTCTGCTGCATTCACACCAGCTCCAGAGGACCTGCTCTGCAGCGGCGGCTTCACATAGCCGCACACCACAGGTGGCGTCACGAACTGCATATAAAAACTATAAATCCCCTGAAAATATTCCCCTTTTGATTGACCGCCCTGGGTCACGGACCGGGTCACCGCCACTGTGACATCCCCCTTAGCAACGACCGGCCCGGCACCGAGTACCCCACAGCCCGGGGGGTGCGTCACATGGATGTGTACAATGGATGGGTGACTGCATCTTTAGGTTGACACTCAACATTTCTGCTGCAGATGTGCCATCAATCCACTAGAAAATTGTCATTCAATGTGGCTAATTTGTATTTTTTTTCTTGCAAAAAGCCCATAAATAATGAGCATTCTGCGGATTCTCAAATCCTCAGAGAATAGAGATGGGTGAATGTGTTAAAGTAGAATAGAATGCTACCCAAATTTTACAATAATCTGCACTCTCCAGAATATGGATATTTTTCTTAATTCACTCTGCATGAATTCAGCAAAGTGGCAACCAGCTGTGGCCACCATTTTACGGAATTGTATAGCATTAAAAAAAATATATATATATGAATATTCACTTGCAGCTCACTTGTCCTGGCACCCGCATTGCCAACTATCCGATTCTCAGGCCCTCTATCTGCAGTCACATGCTGATATTAATCTAGAATATGACTTCTGACCACAACCAAGCCTCAGAGGTCACGGCTCATCGTAACATCACGGCGTAACAACATGTGCTGAGACATTATGTCATGCCGTGACCTCCGAGACCTGGTCGTAGCCATAAGTCCTGTTCTAGAGTGAAGACAATGATTCATGACTATGAAAGTTAGAGGTCCTGAGGACTGGATGGTGGGCAGTGGACATTGGAGGCAACAGGAGAGTTGGTGCAGGTGAGTGTTGAGGTGAGTATTACCGGTAGTTGTTTTTTCGGTCTTGTTTACGTTACGTTATTATGCTTTTCTGACTTGAGAGACCCCAGAGCTGAATAGCGAACATTCAATTCACAGATAATAACTTTATAAATAAATTCAAGCATTTTGGCGAATATTAATTTTGTCAAGTCTGCTTATGTCTAATCATTATTATTCACTGATTTTTTTCTGCTGTATGTGAAAGAGATATAAAATATTCTTTTAACGTAACCTGCTTGCAAAAAGTTTGTGGATTTGATGAGGACTCCAAAATCTTAAAAGCCTAAATCCTCATCAAATCTTGAGTGTCTGAAGAGACTTTTAGCAGTTTTATGACAACAAAATTAAGCAATAGGCCAAGTTCTTTAAGAGTGTTAAAGGGGGACACAAGTTTACTTCAAATATCCAAAAGACTCTACAGTTTGATGAATACTATCAAATAAAATAATCACACTATCATAAGAGCTGGTAAGACAGCTGTCTGCCAAGGAGAGACCTAATGTACTTTCTATTGTAACTCAAACAGATTCTCAAGGTGTATAAAACTACTAGAGAACAACTACAAAATTTTAACCACATTGTACAACATGCCAAAATAATTCAATCATAGAAGTCTCCCTGACTTAAAATTATTCTGGAGAAACCAAGCATATACAGGTAACTTCTCATAATTTTGGTAGATTGCCCATTGATTAAGACTAGAATGAAATAAAGAACAAAATCTGTTCTACTAAAACTCAACTGTCACTAAAATTAATTTCTTTAGCCTTTCCATCTACTGGCCTTTAATTGATAAAAAAATAGCTTCCCACTCATCTATTAGCAGCTGTCAAGCTTATAATACAACTTATATAGCTCCGGAGCTCGCAACCAAAAAAATAACAGTTGTACAATAGAGTCAATCTAAACAGTAAACCCCATGAAAGGTAACTCTTTACCACATATTGACATTTTGCCCTCTCCAAAGCCTAAACTCATTGAGAACCTCATAGACTAAACTTAACATGGTTTGTTTAATTTGAAACAACTTTAGATGTCTCCCTTTTCTATCTGCTTATTACTGAATGTACTTGTTCAGATACCCCTTCCAACCCACCATCATTACCACCACCACTTGCCACTCTCCACCTCTATATTTTTAAACTATATAATTCAAGATATTCAGGTTTTCCTGTACACATTTATTCAGATGTACAGTATCTGCAATGTTTCTTTGATGTATTTTGAAAACCTCAATGAAAAAGTGATAAAAATCTAAACACATTGCTTAGGACTCAATTTTATATACATGTTTATAAAGCCAAACAATTATTTTAGCGCTTTCAAAAGCAAGTCTTTCTTGAAATTCATCCTAAGTCCCATCAAAGTGCAATATTTGTTTTTAAAAGCCCAAAAGCAAATAAACTTAAAAGCAAATAACTTACCATTAGGTGCTCTGTACAGCTCTGTAAGCGGGACATTTGATAGTTTTAAATGTCTAGAAATGTTCCAAGGATAGTTGGTAAAGCAGAGGTCCAACCTTATTCATGGTGGCTCAAAAAGAATGGCCATGCCCTTCCTTAAAAGTGGAGATATCTGTTAGGGAACATCCCCTTAATATATATGGCTTGGTGTTTTCAGTGTCACTCCAATCCTCTCTTCTCTTGGTCTGATTCTTCCTGGGTTCTTTTGTGCTGCACTCACATCTTAGTTGATGTGTTTTTGTTTGCTGAATAGAATATAATAGCAGGGTGAAAAATTCCCA
This sequence comes from Phyllobates terribilis, assembly GCF_046119375.1. NCBI lineage: Eukaryota > Metazoa > Chordata > Amphibia > Anura > Dendrobatidae > Phyllobates > Phyllobates terribilis. The sequence goes on along the minus strand of NW_027362763.1, from coordinate 309,223,748 downwards.
TTCAGGCTAAAAGAAAAGACATTTGAAAAAGAAGATTAATTAACTATTTAGAATGAAACGTGCATGATGCTCTTTTTAGCAGAAAACAGATGACAGACCCTAAAAGTGTGAATGAAAATCAAAGCAAAATGGAAACTGGGACAGCAACATGAAAATAGTTGTTTTACCATTCTTAATGAATGAAGTATCATGCAGATGCCAGTCAAGCTCTATATAATGAAAGCATCAACATAATGGATGCAACTAGTTGTGCAAAATCAGCATTTTCTATAAACACATTCAATGCATACGTGCATCTCACATACTATATATGGGGCCAGTAGGAATGCCACTAATGATAAAGAATAGATTACATATACTTGTATATATACAGTGAGTGTATATATCTTACTTCACCATTGCAGTTATTTTCATTGTTATTAAATCTGTTACAATTTTAATATGGCTTCATGAGATTTAAAAATATCCAAACAGATATTTATCATTCTTTTTAGAATTTACACCACAAAAGTGGCAAAAATTATGCCAGCCTTAGGTGGAGGCATTCAACAGTTGTGTGATGCACTAAATTCATTAAGAGGCACCCTCCTCATACTGAATTTGATGCATTTTATTCCAGTGCTCCTTCGTTATGACTGGTATGAGAAAAGCGCCAGTCTTAATGAATTAGTAGCCTATATTTTTATATTGCTTTCAGGGGTGAACACATCAGTAAAAGCTTTTGTTACGCAGAAAACACAAATGTTTAGAAAAAGTTTTGTCATGCAGCAAACACAAAGATTAGTGATGAGCGAGCACTAACATGCTCGAGTGCTCGATACTCGAACCAAGCAGGTCAGATGCTCGGGGGAGGGGGTCGAGTAATGAGTATAATGGAAGTCAATGGGAAACTCAAGTATTTTTCTGGGAGACCCTAACAGGTGGTCTGAGGAGGCAGGAAAATAATTGAAATGGATGGAAACAGCGCTCAAATGGAATGGGAACAGCATGGGGAAGACGTCTGGACGCATCTCGGACTCCCATGTCGCTGTGGGGTCCCCCCCATTTTTGATAACCATCCAAGGTAAAGCAGACAGCTGGAGGCTGATATTATCAGGATGGGAAGGTTCATGGTTATTTGGCCCTTCCCAGGCTAAAAATACCAGCTCGAAGCCGCCCCAGAATTGGCACATCACATTAGATTCACAAATTCTGGCTCTTTGCGCGGCTCTTCCCGATTTCCCTGGTCCTATAAAAGATCCCATGACGCGATGCAGCCAGCCAATCACAGTAATGCCAGTAGCGAACATGGCTACGGCATTACCATGTATGGCAGGTAATCCCCACATGTTTATTGGTTGTCTAACAGCCGCAAAACATGCGGTCCAGGGACTCGAGCATGGCGCTTGAGAACCCACGATACTCGATCGAATAATGAGCGTCCCCGAGCACCCTGATGCTTGATCAACTATCGAGCATTAGAGGGCACGCTCGTTCATCACTAATAAAGATTTCTCGCTTTGCTCTCTTTAGTGCTCTTATCAAAGCCCAGCATGGGATCTTGTCTCAAAAATGAAAAATATGTTACACTTATACTGGGAGGTAATAATGAACTGTAATGAATGCAAAGTTTCAGTATTTTTTTGTTTAGTGGACCATTTGGTTTTGTAATACAGAAATGGTTTGAATAACTATACAATGCTAGTTAAATACATGAAGATTTAAAGAGTAGTTACACTTGTGAAAATAAGAAGTTTTCCAATATATCTTAGTAGAGAAAATACCTCTTTCTCTACTTATCAGTCATTTCTCTCTATTACAGATAATTAACTCTCAAAAACTGCTCAAATCTGTCTACAAATCTGTCTTCAGTGAGAGATCAAATTACACTTGATACATATGAAGATCTATGAAGAGATAAGGGTGAAGAAAAGCTGGAGGGAGAAAAAGGCAGGATACAAGCCATATAATGGTCAATGTTATTTCCCATGTAACAGAACAGTCGACAAAAGAATGTTCATAAATTGTGCTAAATAAGATTTTCTATTATTATTATGCATATATATATATATATTAGATAGATATGTATATATAATGATATATATATATATATATATATGTATGTATATATATATATATATATATATATATATATATATTCACACTGTGTGGTGCACACTTTTTAGATTATTAGGCAAGTATATTGATCATATCATTTTAATGCAGACTTTCTAACTCCAAGTTGTATAAACTTGAATGTTTAATGGATGAAGCAGATCAGGAGATGTGTATTTGTGCAATAAGGGGTAATGTGGCCTAATGATGATATTAACAACGTTTATCAAGGTGTGCAGAATTATTAGGCAACTTGTTTTCCTTAGGCAAAATTCTCCTGCATAGTCCAGAACTGCAACCTCTCTGCAGAGCCCAGAAGTACAAGGTGTTCAGTGCTCAGAGACATCGCCAAGATAAGGGAAGCCGAAACCCGACCACCACTGAACAAGAGACATGAATACATGGGCCCATAACTGGATCAGTAAAAGGCACATACCTCCAATTCGAATCAGACGTCAGCAAGGTGAAGGTGGGGTACTGCTAGGAGCTGGTATTATAAAAGATGAGCTAGTTGGACCTTTTCGAGTTGATTATGGACTCAAAATCAATTCCAAAAACCTACTGCCAGTTTTTAGAAGACACTTTCTTCAAGCAGTGGTACAGGAAAAGTTTGCATCTTTAAAAAAAAACACAATTTTTATGCAGGATAATGCTCCATCGCATGCATCAAAGTACTCCACTGCTTGGCAAGTCAGTAAAGGCCTCAACCAACCCTATTGAGAACTTGTGGGCCCTTTTTAAACAGAAGATTTATGGTGAAGGAAACCAGTCCACCTCTCTGAACAGTGTCTGGGAGACTGTGGTTGGTGCTGTCTAAAAAGTTGATCTTCAATAGATTAAGAAACTGATAGACTCTATGGATGGAAGGACAATTAAGATAGGAAAAATTAAGTTTTTCATTCAGTTGCATAACAATTCTGCACACTAATAGTTGCCCAATAATTAGCCACGCATAGATATTCTCCTAAGAAAGACAACACCTCACTTTTAATTTCTTAAATATTCAGGTTTCAGGTTCATTAACCTTTTGGATTGACTGACAGCACCAAAATACCAATTGCCTAATAATTGTGCACACAGTGTATATTTATATGAATATATACAGGTGTGTATATACATATATATCTATATATATATATATATATATATATATATATATACACAGTATATACAGTACAGACCAAAAGTTTGGACACACCTTCTCATTTAAAGATTTTTCTGTATTTTCAGGACTATGAAAATTGTACATTCACACTGAAGGCATCAAAACTATGAATTAACACATGTGGAATTATATACTAACAAAAAAGTGTGAAACAACTGAAAATATGTCTTATATTCTTGGTTCTTCAAAGTAGCCACCTTTTGCTTTGATGACTGCTTTGCACACTCTTGGCATTCTCTTGATGAGCTTCAAGAGGTAGTCACCGGAAATGGTTTTCACTTCACAGGTGTGCCCTGTCAGGTTTAATAAGTGGGATTTTGTTGCCTAATAAATGGGATTGGGACCATCAGTTGTGTTGTGCAGAAGTCTGGTGGATACACAGCTGATAGCCCTACTGAATAGACTGTTAGAACTTGTATTATGGCAAGAAAAAAGCAGCTAAGTAAAGAAAAACAAGTGGCCATCATTACTTTAAGAAATGAAGGTCAATCAGTGCGAAAAAATGGGAAAACTTTGAAAGTGTCCCCAAGTGCTGTAGCAAAAACCGTCAAGCGCTACAAAGAAACTGGCTCACATGAGGACCGACCCAGGAAAGGAAGACCAAGAGTCACCTCTGCTTCTGAGGATAAATTTATCCGAGTCACCAGCCTCAGAAATCGCAGGTTAACAGCAGCTCAGATTAGAGACCAGGTCAATGCCACACAGAGTTCTAGCAGCAGACACATCTCTTCAACAACTGTTAAGAGGAAACTTTGTGCAGCAGGCCTTCATGGTAAAATAGCTGCTAGGAAACCACTGCTAAGGACAGGCAACAAGCAGAAGAGACTTGTTTGGGCTAAAGAACACAAGGAATGGACATTAGACCAGTGGAAATATGTGCTTTGGTCTGATGAGTCCAAATTTGAGATCTTTGTTTCCAACAACAGTGTCTTTGTGCGACGCAGAAAAGGTGAACGGATGGGCTCTACATGCCTGGTTCCCACCGTGAAGCATGGAGGAGGAGGTGTGATGGTGTGGGGGTGCTTTGCTGGTGACACTGTTGGGGATTTATTCAAAATTGAAGGCATACTGAACCAGCATGGCTACCACAGCATCTTGCAGCGGCATGCTATTCCATCTGGTTTGCGTTTAGTTGGACCATCATTTATTTTTCAACAGGACAATGACCCCAAACACACCTCCAGGCTGTGTAAGGGCTATTTGAACAAGAAGGAGAGTGATGGGGTTCAATGCCAGCTGACCTGGCCTCCACAGTCACAAGACCTGAACCCAATCGAGATGGTTTGGGGTGAGCTGGACCGCAGAGTGAAGGCAAAAGGGCCAACAAGTGCTAAGCATCTATGGGAACTCCTTCAAGATTGTTGAAAGACCATTTCCAGTGACTACCTCTTGAAGCTCATCAAGAGAATGCCAAGAGTGTGCAAAGCAGTCATCAAAGCAAAAGGTGGCTACTTTGAAGAACCTAGAATATAAGACATATTTTCAGTTGTTTCACACTTTTTTGTTAAGTATATAATTCCACATGTGTTAATTCATAGTTTTGATGCCTTCAGTGTGAATGTACAATTTTCATAGTCATGAAAATACAGAAAAATCTTTAAATAAGAAGGTGTGTCCAAACTTTTGGTCTGTACTGTATATATATACACGTACGAATGTATATACTATGTATGCATATATGTGTATGTAATAAAGACAGATTCTTTATAAAATTAAATAAACATAGTAAAGTGTACTTGATAATAGAATTGAAATAATTATAACTTACATGTGAACATGCCTGAAATGGCAATGAATACATTGAATAAATTAATAAGGGCTCAATTAAGTCTCAAACAAATAACTTGTTTTCGCTCAATGCCCTATGCTCAAGTGTGCCTAGTGTTGGCGTTAAGACTAATAGTATAACGCATTAACTTTTAATCAACTTTCAAATGGAACAGATATATCAAGCATAAACTAAGTTTAACTTAACTGACTTCTTATTTCAATAACTAACCCTGCCCCTTTATCTGTCACAGCAAATGCAGAGACAGAGAAGGGGCTAGTTTATCTACTGAAATAAGCACTTAGATGGCCTCTTCATACTGCCTTGATCATGTGCAGACATAGGAAACACTGTCCAGTGTAGAGCACAGGACTGGAAGTAGATGAAACCCATGATAGAATGGCTAGTGGACAATGGGGGTAACTGGCCTCATACAACTACATTAGAATATTATCTAGCTTACTGTTTAAAGCTGAATTTCCTGGAAAAAAAAACATTAAAAAGTTTGCCCAGTAGCTGTCCAAGGGAATATATGTGAAAACTGTATTTTGGCATTTAAAGTAAGAGAAGGCCAACTGTTCCTTTTCTGGCACTGTACAGTTGTGCTTTGCCCAGTAGTTACAAGCTGAGCAGTCAAACATAGATGGCGCTGTAATTGACAGTATGCGACCTCGGACCTATGCCCATAGTCAGGCATTGGCATTTCAAATATATGGGGCGCGTTTTATCAAAGTGTTTACGCCAAGAATCTGACATAATACAGTTTGAAAAGTTACAGAATTCTTTCTCAATGCAAGGTTGTGCAAAGATTTCGCAACTTTTGCTATTTTCACTCCAGCTTTGGCCAGCTCCGCTGAAGTAGGTGGAGCTGGGGCAGGATGGGCCAGAGCGACTCACACTTATCTAATTCATGATGAGTTGGGGCATACCTTATGCCACAAAACTTACTCTAGTCTCTGTCTGGAATAAGAGTTGGAGTGAGGTACTTGCCACTTTTAAGATGAGCCTGATTTATTAAGAGACGTGAACCGCTTAATGAATTAGGTGCTTTTGACTCTATCACACCCCCTCCTCCAAACAGCGCCAGCCTTGATGAATCAGGGTCATAATGTTTTTGACCATCCAGCTGCTCCAAAATCCAGATTAGAAACCTAATTTGGAAGACTACTCAACAGCAAACTCAATGAGTTCTCCATAACAACCAATGAGATCATTACTTTCATATTTCAGAACAGGATAGTGATTCATAGTTTTTGAGCGATCCTTGCCCGCTAGCTACATTTTATCTTTACAATTCCTTTAGTATCCAAGTCCAAGCTTTTCTACTAACAAAAAAAAGCCTCGACATTGTAATATGAGTATTCCTTAAGTTACATCATTCTTATATGACAATTTTTTACAAATTTTTAGGTTTCAGACAACTTAAAAATGGTGTTGTGTCAACAGAAAAGAAGTGCACAAACCCGCAACTACTAAGGTCACCCAGGAACTGAAAAATGAGAATCACAGTGCAACACTAATTCTTTGTAGGCCCCAAGATTGCAGGTTTACCATGGCCTGAAAAAAGTCTATAGTCTAAACATAGTATCATAGTGGATTACTGTATAGAAATCTCTAGCTCATCTTTGTCTTTTATCAAATAATAAAACTCAATGCAGAGAATAAAATAGACATAATGAAATATAAGTAACTAAAATACCTTATATATGGTCTTATTAATGCACAATATAATATTGGCCTCTATTTATATATTATCTTACATATGCAATGTTACAGAGTTATTGTGCTTTGTATTAGGCTTAATATATAGATAATGTAGCTTTCACTGCATTATGTGCTTTAAGGCAAACATATATTTAATGAACCAATTTATATAACAATAAAAATGATAAAAATCTATTAATATATGTCATAAACACGGATATGTTATTTACGGTAAAGCAGCAAATATGAAGAAATACTGGCATTTATTTGCTTTTTCTGCACTGCACAGTTTCCACTTTCCATTCAAACTCTCATTGTGCGAGATATTAGAATAAAATAGATGTCTATTCAATTAAACTTTCTTCCACTTACAGGTCATAATACTATACAGATTTAAGCAACAGGTTGTCCTCGGAAAACGATAAAACAAACTTGACCCGAGCTGTTGTAATTATAGTTTCTTCTAATTAATAGGATTCACAGCATGCAAACACTCTGCCACTAGATAAAACATACTTATAGGTTAATTAGTCTTCTATGAAATTGGTACTAGGGAAGTAGACTGTTATTCCAATTTGGGACAATGGGACACTGCCGTGAACAGTGCTGTGGGATATGTTGGATATGTTAGCGCCAAATAATTTATTCAGAATAAAAACAAAAATTATTACATTTTTAGAAAATTTTGAAGAAAAATAGTACAATACTTATTTAGGGACCAATAACCATTGCCCTTTCTTAATACAGGATTTTACTGATTTGTACCAACCATTCTTCTTAGCATGACAAAGGCTTTCATCAAAAACAAACTACACTGTATGAACACAATTCAGCAATACAAGCCATTTTCATATAGCCAGTATTTCTTAGCATGATCTTATTGAATAAAGAAGAAAATAAACAGCAATTACAAAACTACCAATAAATGTAACTGTGATGGAATTGACAGAGCTAAATAATTACAGGGGCTGCCGAGGTCAGGAGGCAAAGAGTAATGTCAAGTTCTAATTAGTAGGAATACTCGCAGGTATTGTATAACTCAGCACACACAAAGGGAGCTGTGCAAATTAAATGAATCATATGAGATATAATGGAGTCTGTCAAGACAGCAATATCTATGTTCACCTATAGTCTGCAAATAACATAGATCTCAATGCTTAACATACTTAGTACTAGTGTTCTGTACTGTAAGTATATGAGAAATCTGATTTCAGTTAGATAATACTATATAAAGAAAACTCCACCAATATCCCTGTAATGTGGACTACAAACATCCTACCAACAACTTTCATTAACTATGGAAAAAGTTGGGCACACACATGCAAAGACAAGAAAAAATGGGTATAAATTTCACCACCTTCAGGTATCATTTTAGATAATCCTGAGATACATACTGACTGGCCTCACTATATATAAAATAGAAGAAATACAATAGTAATATAGATAATCCTGAGATACATACTGACTGGTCTCACTATATATAAAAAAGAAGAAATACAATAGTAATCCCAGTGGCTACATGAATACATAGTAAAATTCCAAAAGCCAATAGTAATGTTAAAAGTTTCCCCATGTGGCCAATGACTTTTACAAGATCCAGAAATGAATGTTTTTTAAATTGTGAAATATTGACATAATAATTGCATTCTATGTATTAAATAGACATTAAAGACTTCATCAGAATACAGGGCATTCAGAAATGCAAGATAATAAATGCATTTTCTCTTGTATAAATAGCACATGCAATATGTTACTGATATAACCAAAAAGTCACATAAACGCATAATTACCAAGCTAAAAAAAAACACAACCCAACTCAGTTCAGTTTGTAAACAAGAAAGACTAAACTTTCAGCTTAGGTGGTTGGTGCCCCTGAGAGATCACCTTTCATACCCAGAACAAATGACAATGTAGGAATAAAAAATGAAAATACCTTCGTAAACCCCAAGGAAGAAGTGTGGACAAACAGATTATGTGATATATCTCTTCCTCCCCATTCTTGGGCAGCCTCTCTTCTCTGCTGCTGAAAGCAAATGCTCTGAGACTCAGTGGCATATTTAATTAGAAGCAAGCTGCTTCCACTATCAGTGTGTGAATCTACCTCTCCAATCTCTCGTGAGTCAATCTTTCCCATCTCTGATTTTCTTTTATATTTATGCTAGAATATTTAATTGTAGACAAAAGGTTACTCTGGCTGTATTCACTGCACAGAGGCAGAATAATCTGCTTTAAAAGGCTTGACATTTCAGGCTTTTCAAAAAGGCTGAAAAAATTATATCCCTGCTTTTGTTAATCAATGAAGTAGAACTCTCCTGAACAAAAGAATTAAATTGCTTGGTTGGTTTAATAAAAACCAACAGAAATAGCTGCTTCCTCTGGGCTGTATTGTGTAGGCATGGCACATGCTTCCAGAACTGTAATTCCATATGATTCAGGGGCAAAACTCTAATTTCTGCACACAGTTGGGTTTTTTAAATCCTTTTCAAACACTATCCATTCTGACTGGTTCTCCGAGGACAGATTTATCATTAAACTTGACTCCTTTTTTCTTCTTTTGTGCAGCATCTTTTAAGACCTTTAATTTTTGGGGAGGTTTAGTCTAAAGGAAACAATATGTTGTCCTCCCACCTGACCTCATGAAGACAGTGATATCTCTTTCTGACAGCATGTATTTGTTAGATTAATTAACCCGTTAATGTGCAGATGACGATTTAGAAATCCTGGGGTGAAATGTTTTGAACATAGAGGGGCGGTGGTGATACCCTGTGTAGCGCTGATCTTTAACGTCACTGCAAATTTACAAATTTAATTTGACATTTAAAATGGTAAACTGATATTCAGTAACATTATCATTTTTATCAGTTTAGGAAAAAAAATAAACATTTAGTTTATTTTAAATCACTCATTTATTCTATGTTAAGACTGGACAAATTCAAAAATTAAACTGGGGCAACATTATGTTCCCCAAAACCACACTGCTCAATATCTGATTCTCACACTGTCTGTCTTGCCCCAGTCTTATTGGCCTATATTGAAGTGACAGAGCCTTTGGGCACAAGTACACAATGCTCATGGGGAGGGGAAATATGACCAAACTTTGGTAAGGTCTATGCACTCTCTAACCCATAAAGCAACAATAAAGGTCATATCTTTGGTGCGTGTTATAGAAGTATGTGTAAGACAGGACAGTATAATGTTCTAACATATATAAATCATTTATGGACTGCATTAGAATGGATCAGTCTTAAAGGGGACCTGACATCTGATACATGCTGCTCAATCTGCAGGCAGCATGTATCAGACAGTGGCTACATTATTTCAGCCATTCATCTTTAACTCTGAAATGTTGCAGCATTTCAGAGAAAAACATAGTTTACTAGCCACTGGGGACCGAGCCACGTGGGAGACTAGTTGGACAGTCGGGTCCCCAGTGGCTTCTCCCTTGAGTGACAGGACTCTCCCTGCATGCATGTATAGGGAGAGATCTATCATTCAAGTGGAGCAATACAATAAGTCTCCTCATGCGTCTCAGTCCCGGTAGCTATTATTGTTATTATATACTGTATTTTTAGAGCACCATTGATTCCATGGTGCTCTACATGTGATAAGGGGTTACATACAAAATCCGAGTATAGATTTCAATAAACAAACTAACAATGACAGACTGGTACAGAAAGGAAAGGACCCTGCCCTTGAAGGTTTATTACAGTCTACAGGATAATGAGGAAGGAGACAGTAGGGTGGGGATTTAGGCAGCTGCAATACTGGTTAGGTGGCAGCAGGGTCATTCCAGGCTGTAAGCTTTTTTGGAGAGATGGGTTTTCAAGTTCTATCTGAAAGTTCCGAATGTGGTGGACAATGGAAAGTGTTGGGGCACAGAATTCCAGAGGATGGGGGATACTCAGGATAAGTGTTGAGGGCAATTGGGTGAGAAACATATAAGTATGGAGGAGAGAAAGAGGTCTTGGGAGGACCAGAGATTACGTGTAGTAAGATATCGGGAGATTAGTTTGGAGATATATGGAGGAGACAGATTATGGACGGCTTTGTATGCCGATGTTAAACTATGTTCTTCTGCAAAATGCCACACCGTTTCAGAGTTAAACATACATGGCTGAGATCATATAAAAAGTGTCTGTGGATCGGGCAGCAGGTATCATCTGTCTTTCCCTTTAATTCAATAAGATGAATGAATACAATGCTCAAAGAATTAGGGGAACATTCAAGCATCACTCAAGTTAAACATCAGTTAGGAAGCATAAGTGATTGTGAATCAATTTCATCTGTTTTGTTACAAAACAAAGTGATAACAAATGCACTGAAGATGGAACAACAAGACAAGCCCCAAAATAGAAGGAATTGCAGGTGGTGGCCACAGACAATGACTCTCACCTTATCCTACCTGATTGATTCTTCTCTAGTTTTGTATTTTGCTAATATAGTTGTCTCTACAGACAGCATGAGATGGTACCTGTAGCCCTTTCACTTTGCACTAGTGCCATTGACTGACCCTCTCTTTCCACAGACCTAAATCCAATTGAGAACTTCTATAACATTACGTATAAGAGCTTCCGATGCTGCCAAGTAGTCCAGGAACTCAATAATGCCCTGATCAAGGTCTGAAAGGAATCCCCCAGGAACTCATCTGCCATCTCATCAATAGCATGTCCAAACGTTGTTGAGAATCCATGCAGACATTTAGGGGCCATACACACTATTCAGTCACATGATAAGTTGCAGTAATCAAATTCACGCAAATTAGATCTGCCTGTGATTTCACTTATTTTTACTTTGATTTTACAGGTGATTTGGAATCCAGACCTCAGTTGGTGGATGATTTTTGATTTCCATTGGCTGTTGATATGCCATTGTGTTTAAAAAAATGACACAATTTATAACAGTGGAGTTTTCCAACTTGAATGTTTTGTTAATCGAGATCCGATGTGTGATTTAAGTGTTCCCTTAGTTTTTTTTGAGCAGTGTATATCAGTCAAGTATCAAGATTATTGAAAAAAAGTGTAAATGTCATTATATTAGTTACTGTTATTTACTATATTAGTCAAACAAATCATGTATTTTATTGATTCTTCTATTGCTTTATTCATACATAATGCCAGCATTCTGCATATAATGCAGGTGCGATCACCAGGAGTGGACATTAACAGAAGGGGTTCCCATGCAAGAATATTATCTGGGCTCTTTGCAGTCCAATATATTACAATGCAAAATTCCATCTTTTTTGGAGGTGGAAGTAGACTCCTTGATTTCTTGGGATCCTGTGTGGCTGCAAAGGTTACACCAATGGTATGTCCACCCCTGGCGATCACGATCTACATGCCTGCCTATAAAGTTTGTTTAATTGTCAGATATTCTGTAATTGCTTTATTCTAATACTGAAGTACTATGGTAAATTGCACATCAATATGTTTTTTTCTTAACTAAAGAATTCTTGTTTTGAAATCTACATGTCATAAATAGGAAAGCTTGATAAGGCAACTCATGATTCCAATAAGATGTCAACATCATATTGACCATAAAGTTTGCTTGCCATTTCCATGCATTTTCTGTACATTAATAATGCCCAGATATACTTGATGTTAGAGTGTGTATGACCTTTATTGGCCAACAAACCCCTGTGCCAGCTCCAAAACGATTAGAGGGCATAAAGAAAAAATGTATTCAAGTAACAAAAGCCAAATACTCAAACTGTACAGCTCAAATCTCTATGTTGAAACTCAAAGCAAACCACATTACACTGCGAACACCAATAATAAATAAACATGTGAATAAACATGTAACCACAATTCAATGAAAAGCCCACTTATGGAAAAATATAATAGCAAACAGAGTTCACAAGTGGAGCAGGAAGCTGTGTCTCACAATCCAGACAAGGTAAAAAAGATAATTTTTGAAAATTGGAGTTATAGAAGCCCATGAATTTTAGTTGTACAAATTTGGAAGGCTCAATCCAGGGTACTACCAGGGGAATTCAGAACAGATGATGCCCATAAAAATTAAAGAGGGTGTCCACTACTTTAGCATGATTTTAATAGCAGGCGGATGTGTAGTACCCAGTCGCGGCCACTATCAGAAGACGGCCAGCACCGCAAGTGAGCAGTCGGCGGCACCGAGAACAGCTGATCGGCGGGGGGTGCCGGGTGTCAGACAACAACCGATCAGACATTGATGACCTGGATAGCTCATCATTGCTAAAGTAGTGGACAACCTCTTTAATTTCAATGAAAGTGAGGAGGAAGCTGAGAGTTACCAAAAATTTGGCTCACAGAAGCTAAAGAATTTTGTTTTGAAAATTTTTTCAATTTTTTGACCAGACCTGCACAGGGTTCTATTCGAGGAATTCACCTCGGATGCTGCCCTCAAAATGTTTAATTTCACTAAAAATGAGGGGGAGGCTAAGAAGTATGCTAACATGTAGCCTCAGAAAAACAATAAATCTTTATTTAAATGTCTAAGACCGGACAGACACACATAATCCACAAGTGTAAAAAACCTACACGAGGTACCCAGGTTCTAATTATTGTTGTACCAAAAAGCCTAAGAGGAGAGAAAGAGACAGTAACTTCACTTAAATAATGTAACAGTCTCTTAATCAGAATATTCTCCTCCTCTCATAAATCATAGATCATTAGGGATACAATAGACCTTTTCCTTCAGGACCATCATCAGTACCTCTTGGTCAAAAGTGCAAAGTGTGTAAAGTGACAACGTGCTTAAAACAAAATGAAATGCAGTCAAGACAAATCTTCCAGAAGAACCTCTACAACTATTCAGACCCCGGATGTAAACCTCTATACTGGTTCCTACCTACCAGCGGAGGTTGGCACCCTAATTAAAGTTGACGATATTGCGCCCCCGCTCCACGACGGCTCTCCCTCAGTAACCCTAGGTTGCCCTAGATATAGTCCCTAATTGCATCGCAGTCCAATGCAACCTAAAGTACACAAAACATAAATTGCAGTTGATACATGTGAGAGATTTATCTTGATTGCAAATAGATGATTCCCAGATAATCCCAGAAAATTTCAGCCTCTGGTTAGAGCCTTAGCCTCAGCCTCAACGCGTTTCCCCATCTCTGGTTCCTCAGGAGGCCGATAAATAGAAGATATAAGTATATGAGTGTCTATCAACACTAGTCCATATTGATGCTCATTCAGATTGATAAGGGACACTGGGAAAGATGATCCAAATCCACCCCACATCTAGGTCCTATATATATATACCTCCCAACATTGCCATTGATCCCTCCCATGATAACCATACATCTCCACTAATAGGTGTCAGATGTACCACCCTCATGATCAAGACTTACATCCTCCTTATGATTGCGCCTATTCCCTTGTTTCGGCGCGCCATTGTACATCGCACTCCAGCATGCGTTCCACTCGGTGGAACGCATAACTTCCAGTTTAGGGTCATTTCCAGTTTCGCGTCACTTCCAGCGCTCGATCGCGAACCTCCCAGTGTGCTCCACATCATGGAATGCACATTACAGCAACATCACTTCCAGCATACCTCCATGTATACCTCCCACACATGTTGTAGATAGTCCACACTTTAACACAGCTTCTGGATGCGCTTCAAACAATCAAAAGAGCTCAACCCACTACAGCCAAATAATTACCCCTTCTCAGGTGTAATTTACATATACCGTATTTTTCGGACCATAAGACGCACTTTTTTCCTCCAAAATTTTGGAGGAAAATGGGGGGTGCGTCTTATGGTCCGAATGTTGGGGGGGATGTGTATATTTATGTGTGGTGTGGGGGGAGCGGTATTGGTGGAGGAGCGGGGCACAGGAGGCAGCAGCCGCCCGCTGCAGCCTACACTGTCCCCGCTGCTAAAGAAAATGAATATTCACTGCTCCCCATGCCCATGGGGTGTGGGGAGCACTGAATATTCATGCTCCTTAATAGCGGTATACAGTGTAGCCACGCTGCGGCTGCTGCTGCTGCTACCGGCTATCTCCTGTGCCCGCTGTTAAAGGCATGAATATTCAACCTCTCTCCACCCCCATGGGCATGGGGAGGGGGTGAATATTCATGCCCTTTAATGAGCGGGCACAGGAGATAGCTGGCAGCAGCAGCAGCCGCAGCGCGGCTCCGCTGTGTGCCGGCTATAAAGGAGAGTGAAGTTACTGCTCCCCGTGCACACAGACCCAGCGTGGGGAGCAGTGACTTCCGGCAGCTGATCTCTCCTTGTGAGCCGCGCATGGCAGTGACGTCATGCGCGGCTCACATGGAAAGATCAGTGTAGGCAGACCGGACGCAGCGCTGGAGGAGAGAGAAGAAAGGTGAGTATGAGTGTTTATTTTTTTTTAATGTGCAGCCTGATGGGGATTAGGGGTGCCATGCATACCAGGACAGGGACTAGGGGTGCCATGCATACCAGGACATGGATTAGGGGTGCCAGGACAGGGATTAATGGTGCCAAGCATACCAGGACAGGGATGAGGGGTGCCATGCATACCAGGACAGGGATGAGGGGTGCCATGCATACCAGGATAGGGATTAGGGGTGCCTGCATACCAGGATAGGGATGAGGGGTGCCATGCATACCAGGACAGGGATTAGGAGTGCCATGCATACCAGGATAGGGATTAGGGGTGTCATGCATACCAGGACAGGGATGAGGGGTGCCATGCATACCAGGACAGGGATGAGGGGTGCCATGCATACCAGGACAGGGATGAGGGGTGCCAAGCATACCAGGACAGGGATGATGGTGCCATGCATATCAGGATAGGTATGAGGGGTGCCATGCATACCAGGATAAGGATGAGGGGTGTCATGCATACCAGGATGGAGGGATGCCAGGCATACCAGGATGGGGATGGGGAACACATATGAAAGGAAGGGGGGCGGCGTATATACCAGGATGGGGGATATTGTCAGAATTGGGGGACATTACCCTATACCAGTGTCAGCAGAAGACCCCCTCCCTCTTAAAAGTGCATCATGACCACATTTTTTGCTTAAATTTTTATTTTTTTATTTTCCTCCTCTAAAACCTAGGTGCGTCTTATGGTCCGGTGAGTCTTATGGTCCGAAAAATACGGTATATTTGTATAAGTATGGGAGAAGAGATAGCATCAGATTATATCAAAAATCATCATCAGATGTAATATATGGAAAAATATAAGAGCAAAAAAAGTTCAACCTGGGAAATTCAATCCAGACGCTGTCCTCGAAAAATTCTATTTCACTAAAAATGGTGATGAAACTGAGACATACTGAACATTTGAGTCAAAAAAGTAAAAAAATTTCATTAATGGAAGATGAAGAATTTTGTTTTGAAAAAAATGTTTTCCTTTTGTGTAATACACCACTTGTATACCCAAGCGCAAATGAAGGTAGAAAATAGCAACCATTGCAAAACATATATTTTTGCTTGAATAAAGGAGAAGGAGGAGTGCTGGACTGTAAGTACGACAAGAAGTAGATGATGCTAACAACAAATACATCCAGCCAGGGGAATTCAGACCATTCAAAGATTGCAAGCAACCTCATAATTCACCTAATCTGCTGCTGATGATATTATTAATCATGGAAGCTATAGCTTATTTTTAAAGATGTGACAAAAATATATTTTTTGGGCAGCACAGCAATTACTATCATTGAATGCGTAATAATCTTGCCCACCACAGTCCAAAGAACGTGTGTGTAAAGCACGTTAATAAGTGAAGTGAATCTGAAACTGCAGGGGTAGGCCAATAGAGTACGGCCCATGAAAAAGCAATGGGAAGCAACAAGGGCACCAAAATACTAAGGACTGAGAGAACGTTTCTGAAGTTGATCTTCCTCTATGCCTTGAATCATCCTTGTCTGCTAACAGCACAGTTGTCCCTAGTAATACATTTTGTAGCCTCTTTCAAAGGCCTCAGTAAGCAACACACAGCCCTCATAGTCTACCAGTCCTGGGTATCAAGGTAACAAATGCTCCAGTTTCTATGTTGCAAAATAGTATCCGTCACCTAAACACCTTATTTTCCTCATACAGATGCTGCAACATATGCAGTGGCGAAATCCATCAGGTTCCAATTTCACAAATCAGTTTCTGGCTCAGTGATACCACTCTGTCTATGCAAATTCTTCACTACATATGAATAGCTTAAGGGGGTTTTGCCCCCTGGCGTCACAGCTGATTTTTTTTGTGAGGTAAAGCATTTCCTGCCTGGTTTTAAAACAAAGTTTTACATCAAAATAAGAATTATTGTGATCCTATGCTGTGCTATCTGTATTCTCGTTTGCTTCCTCCCCTGCCCAGGAGCTGTGGTATGATCAGACCATGTTCCTGCACGGTCAGACACAGACATTACACAGTACACAGCAGGCACATTTGCAAGATTATCTCAGCACAGGAAAAAAAAATGTAAACACACCCAGTTGTGGAACTTATTATTATTATTCCAAGACCTATTGATTAAAATGAACTTTGTTCTTGGGAAAACTCCTTTAACTGTCCAAACACTCTTTTGACAATGATCACAAACTTATTTCAGCAGGTATATATTTTTTAAATCAAATTGAGGCCATGAGCTGTGCAGTGAGCATGTTTTATTTTGCCTAATTGCATACAGTGCTGCTCACCATTATTAGCACTCCTTCATTTTTTTCATACACTGTACAATATCTGTCAAAGCTTTGACAAAGAACGCAGACTATGGAATTCGAAACGCGTTGCTCCTGACCTGCATGTGCAATATGATTGGAATCTGATTATATGGAATAAAGATTGATTTTTGGACTATTTTCGGACCTGGAACTTTTCTGTTCCTTTGGATGATGATGGTTATGACAATGACCAAGCACTACTTGTGGATGCAGACTGGATACAAGAAAGAAGATCATGAAGAGAAGGTCAGCTTAAGACTTGCTAACCTTGCTGGTAAGTTTGCTTTTCCCAGGTGATGCCATTTCATGTGCTAATGGAGAGATGTAGTTCCTACTTGATGTTTGCCAGGATGTACATGGCTAATTTCCCAACATTATCATCTTACACTGCAATGAATTTGTCCTCCACTAATGTGGAAAAAATTCCCACACCCAAGATGCCAATACATAGGACTCAACACCACCACAACTAGAGCTTTCAGGCACTGTTTAGCTTCTTAAACCAAACATCTGTTGCAATATCATTGCTCCCAAACTGACTGTAGAATCCCCAGATCCCCAAATCTTTTGGATGAACATCAGCTCTACTTTTTAATTGTGACTCCACCACCCTCCCACACGCATGACATCACATCTTCAGCATCTTGATCAGGTTCCTAATCATCAGCAGCATTATCCATGACTTGAACTCAGTTGTCTCAATGCTGGAAATATCCTGAGCTCCTTGAATCCTCACCAGATTCCCACCTTTACATTTGCCCTGACTCAGTAGGCAATAGCCTGCAGTATTGTCGTGGGGTGTGCGGTTGATAATTTAATAAAACAAGTATGCAAAAATTTCTGCATTTATTAAAATATTTTCTAAAATGGATGTGACAAGAAAAGCCAGCTATGTACATGTCGTAAAAAACATCACCTGCAACAAGCCACTGTATTCGTGTGGGGCGTACGGATGTAACATTGGACTATTAAAATGTGTGGGAAAAAATGTAAAACTTTTTAAAACGCACATTCACACTTTGTTACATTTAAATTTCTGGAATGTTGGGAGTTTTCTTTTGTCTTTAAAAAAAAACACCTTTACAAAAAATAAAGCAGAAAGATGTCCCTTATGACTTGTCAATATTACAATCCAGGAAACACAATTTCTCAGATAAAAAAGCCTTCAGCAATGTGTGCCCACTCTCCAGCTGATGCAGTCTTCAGCAATGTGCGAAATGGTGTAGCGCTTTTAGCGATCTATATGAATCAAATAGCAAATTGTTTGAATTCACTAGGACCTACAAATTTCATGAAATTTGACTCAAAAGTGATTCCAGTGGATCGATTCAATAATCTATAATCACAACTTATTTTCAACCACTATTCCGCCAATAATAATATTTTTTATTTCTATAGTGCGCTAGCACTTTATAATTTAGAGCGTACTTGTACAGGCAATAACAGACAGAGTAACACCTAATACTACTACACATACCCTGCTCGCAAGCTTACAATCTATGAGAAAGAATTCAATCACTAGAATGTGGAACAGTTAAGAAAATTACACTCTGAAATGTTTTCAGTAAGTGTGATCAGTAAAGAAGCAGATGAAATTATCAGAGCTACAGTATTTGATCCCTAAGATAAGAAAACTCAATCCTTGTGAACTGCACCTCTTAGAGAGGCCTTTCATTGCTTTTCGCAACAAGCAGCAGTAACCATATTATTGGGGAAACCCTAAAAATGACAAAACTCTTCAAGTTATCATGGGCTTATGAGTCAGAAAAAGATGTTTCATAGAAAAAGCATTAACACATGCATCACCTTGGAAACGCGAATTCCCATATGAAAAGATTGATAACAAACTAGTAGGTGAACCTCTGCATTACTATTTTAGTTTAGGCTACTTTATTTTTTGTTTTTTTTTCAAAATTACACATAATAATGCACTTATTAAAAATTTAATTAATGTTTTATGTGAGTTTGTCAATGCTGACAGCCTGATTAGGAGATTTCATAAATTGTTCACTCAAAAGTTTAGACCTATGGGTACAGCGGCACCTCTTAGAAGAGGTGTACTTGTATAAACTTACCCTGAACTGCTCCAGCTACGTCTGCCTCTGTCACCTGGTGCTGCCGAATTCAATTTGCAGATTGCGCCAGTGACGGAGGAGGCAGCGTTACTGGTAACACTGGGTAGCTCAGGCGCTGTGCAGCTAAGAATACTAGTGTGGTTGTGACTTGTGGTGCCACTCAGCAGGGAAAGTGTGAGCCGTCTAGCGGTTCATTAGGTGCTTTTGGGGCAGTACCACACATGATTTAAACTCCCGGCAACCTGCTAGGAATTGCTAGTTATTGCATGGCTTACTCCTTGATCTCTGGTGCTATACTCGTGTTGTTTTCATCGTGATCCTGACTTGGCTTGTACCTTGACTACAGTCCTGCTCATCGTTATTGGCACCCATAAAGTTTAAATACATAATGTGGAATATCTCCTGAAAAAACTGAATTAAGTGAAACAGTTTTTTTTGTATAGAGCCCTCGTGTTAAATACAAAAGAACAAATGATAAACAATAATTTAAAAACAAAAACAATGGAAGGGAAAAATATAAAACCCTAAAGCTTGCTGTGTCACTGGTATTGGCACCCTTTTCATTAATTTAGTAAGGAAACACATTTTGACTCGCCTGTGGTAAATCACAAAAGAGATCCTCCTGTGATTAATTGTCAGTGCGCATGTGACATGAAGTAGCCAATGAATGATGACTTCACTGTTTTAAAAGCCATATGGTAGGCCCTGATCCTTTGTCACAATGGTGAAGACAAAGGAGCTGTCTGAGGACATCTGAACTGCTAATATTAGCAAGCACAAGACTTCCAAAGGGTATAAGGCCATCTCCAAAGACCTTGGTATCCCAATTTCAACAGTGCGAAATGTTATTAAGAAGTTTGCCAAGCATGGAAACATCAAGAACCTCCCTGGACGTGGGGGAAAGAGGAAAATTGACAAGAGAGGACTTCGAAGGTTGGTGCGAATGGTAGAAAAAACACGTCAAACATCCAAAGACCTGAAGGCCAACCTGGAACAGTCTGGGGTCATGATTTCAACAAGTACCATATGCCGCACACTAAACCAGGGAGAGCTTTATAGACGAAGGCGAAAGAAGAAACCATTGGTGAAGAAAAGACATAAAAAGGAATGACTGATCTTTGCCAAAGAGTACCTTGACAAACCACAATCCTTGTGCGTAAAAGTTATGTGGACAGATGAAACAAAAATATAGCTTTTTGGCAATGCAAAGCAACAGTTTGCTTACAGACGGAGCAATGATGCTTATAAGGAAAAGAACACCTTGCCAACAGTTAAGAATGGTGGAGGATCCATACTGCTGTGGGGTGGCTTTGCTGTGTCTGGTACTGAAGGCCTTGACCATATCACAGGAATCATGAAATCAGAGAATTATCAAGAGATGTTAGAGCGAAATGTCCTACCCAGTGTAAGAAAACTTGGTTTGAGTCGAAGATCATGGGTACTCCAGCAAGACAATGACACAAAACACACATCCAAAAGTACACTGGAATGGTTGAAAAAGAAAAAATGGACTGCTTTAAAATGGCCAGCAATCAGTCCTGACCTCAATCCCATTGGAAATTTTTGGGGTGAGCTGAAATCTGCCATTGTGAAAAAGAACCCTGCAAACATTCAAGAGCTTGAACAAACTGCAAAGGAAGAGTGGAAGAAAATTCCAGCTGAGAAGTGCAAGAAACTTATAGATGGCTACAAGAAACGTTTGGAGGCTGTCATCATTGCCAAAGGGTGTGCAACCAAGTATTAATTAGAGGTGCCTTTATTGCTGCACATGCTGTTTATTCTTTTTCTTCTTTGAAATTGTGAGGTCTTTTTGAGGGGGAACGAGCATCATTGAACCAGTGAGGATAAATAAGTGTATTGAGTAAAGCCCACCTCATGATAACTGGTAATACCGTTCTAACATACAGGTGCATCTCACTAAATTAGAATATCATCAAAAAGTTAATTTATTTCAGTTCTTCAATATAAAAAGTGAAACTCATATATTATATAGAGTCATTATAAACAGTGTGATCTATTTCAAGTGTTTATTTCTGTTAATGTTGATGATGATGGCTTACAGCCAATGAAAACACAAAACTCATTATCTCAGTAAATTAAAATAATTAACAAAAAACACCTGCAAAGGCTTCCTAAGCATTTAAAAAGGTCCCTTATTCTGTTTCAGTAGGCTCCACAATCATGGAGAAGACTGCTGACTTGACAGATGTCCAGAAGTCAGTCATTGACACACTCCACAAGGTCTCAGAGTTCCAATTTTCATTTGGAAATCAAGGTCACAGAGTCTAGAGGAATAATGGAGAGGCACACAATCCAAGCTGCTTGAGGTCTAGTGTGAAGTTTCCACAATCAGTGATGGTTTGGGGGGCTATGTCATCTGCTGGCGTAGGTCCACTGTGTTTTATCAAGACTAAAGTCAGCACAGCCGTCTACCAGGAAATTTTAGAGCACTTCATGCTTCCCTCTGCCGACAAGCTTTTTGGAGATGGAAATTTCATTCTCCAGCAGGACTTGGCACCTGTCCACACTGCCAAAAGTACCAATACCTGGTTTAAAAACAACAGTATCACTGTGCTTGATTGGCCAGCAAACTCACCTGACCTTAACCCCATAGAGAATCTATGGGGTATTGACGCGCCCCCTGGGCCTGTGTTGTGCAGGGAATACCCGGAGCTGGATCGCTGGGGGTTGTAGTCTCCGTGGCGCCGACCCGGTCCGTGCCCAGGGTGGTCAATTCAGTGGCAGTCTTATTAGTGAGATAATAGTCCAACTACACCACCCGTGGATTGCGGTCAGTGGGGACCGCCGCTGCAAGGCAGACCGCTGAGGCCGGTGTTGTGTGTGCAGCTAAGAACGGGATGACTCCCCACGGGAGGAGTATAGCCTCAGGGCAGTTAGTGTGGATGATGGGAGTGATGGTGCACGAGCGCAGCAGGAATAACTCAGAGTCCGTGCAGTGCAGTTCAGGGTCTTTACTGATGTTATAAAGCAGACCCTCCCGGGAGTACTGGCTAGCAGTAGAGGCCTGGTCAGTCTGAGAGCTAGCAGGATCTCCCCTGGCCAAGTGGAGTTGTAGGCCTCCCCGTCTATCTGTACTCTTTCCTGGCTACCTTGCTGTGTGCGGGTAGAAGTAACCCACGTCCCTGAGTATACCGTGTGGTGCTCACCCGTACGGCCGGCGACTTCTGTTAGCCTCCGCTTCACGATGGCGGTGCTGATCCCTTGCTTGTGACCGTGCCTCCGGGCTTCTCTGGCCAGAGGACATGGAATCCCCTGCCGGTTGGATTCTGCTGCTGGACCTGGATGTCCCCACAGCTTCGGACTCCGTGTCCGGTCTTAATGTCTTCAGCCAGGGCGAGCTATCTAGCTTCCAGCCCCTGGCACTCGCTCCTGCTCCTACAGAGCTCCTTGCTGACACTTTCCCTGTGTCTGGAACTGTCTCCAGGCTCTGACTCACCTAATCCTGCCCCAGACTTAGTTTATAAGGACAGATTCCTCCCCTCCCAGGTCTGGGAGGACGGTGTTGCATGCTTAGGGCTCCTGACCAGAGAAACCTCCCACTTGCTCTCAGACATAATATTTCTATTACTGTGGTAACCAGACCCCTGGGGTGCCACATTCCCCCCTAGTAAAATTTAGTACTCCGGGACTAAACATATTTTTAAAGAAACATAAATGCAGGGTATAGCAATAACAAGACAACATGAAAAAGTACATTTTGTGGTCACGGCGTTTCCGTAACCGGGTGTCCATATCACCCAAGGTGAAGTTTTTGAGAAGAGGTAGGGGACCTGTCCAAAGAAAACCCCTTGCGTTGGCCTTGGGCGTGGCTGCAAGGCTGAAGCTAGCTACTTTGGGCCGCAAGGAGGCCACGCCAGACAGGTTTTCTCTTCCGCGGCCGTCTTCGCAAGAGGCACTATGTGCAACTATCTACAAGAATTGTTCTGGTTATCCAGCGTCCATAACCTGTTAGTCCATAGAAATCTGCAGGGTAACTGAAAAACATAATTAATAACAGGCAACAACAAAAACCATAAATATTTTCAAGAAACAGGTAAATTTACAGTGCATTACTTTATATTCTCCAGAGAGCGGGCATCTGACCTCTAGTGACTCTAGTGGACCTACGGAGCTCACTAACTGGAGGTGTTATGGGTAAGCTGGGCAGCTGTCTGCGTACTCTTTGGCTCACTAGGGGCACGGCAGGCTCACTACTAGCAGAGGGTTGATCCTCCTGCGCTGCTGGTGTGGATTCTTCTGCCTCCTGGGCCGGCTGCTCTTCCAGCTCTACCTGGTCTTCTGTAGGCACTTGAGGGGCTGGCTGGAGAAAGGTGAGGCTGGGCACCACGATAGCATTGTTTACTTGCGTCCAGGACCGGGGAAAGTCTCCGAGTACGGTGCTGATCATTTCCTCCTTTTCCTCTATGGGTTGAGGGTTTTCCTGATCTTCATCCGTGCTTTGAAACTTCTCGGGGCACTTTATCAGGTGGTCTCTGGAGACAGTGGCTGTGTTCTCTCCTCCATCCCTGCTGATGACGTACACCTTTGGATTATTGTGGCTTGAGGGCAGTACGGTGTACGGGTCCTTTTCCCATTGGCCGTCCAACTTATGGAGCTGCCTTTTTCTTTTCAAGACCTGATCTCCAGGTGCCAGGGGAACAGCGAGAGCATGTTGGTTATAAGTCCTCTCCTGCCTTTCTCTTGATTGACAGAGACTTCGCTCGACGCTCTCCTGTACTTTCCGGTACCGCTGCTGCCGTTCTGTATCCCAGTCTGCCTCTGGCGAGGTGTCCTCGGGTGTCAGGACTCTCATATTCAGGTCAACAGGCAGCTTACCAGGTCTTGCTCGCATTAGGTAAGCCGGGGTACAGTTGGTGGAACCTACCGGGATGTGGTTATACAGGTCCACCAGATCAGGCAGTTTCTCAGGCCACAGGCTGCGTTCTTCCAGGGGCAATGTTTTTAGCAGATCTATCACCACCTGGTTCATCTTCTCGCAGAGTCCATTGGTTTGGGGGTGATAGGGCGTTGTTCTTATCTTCCGGCAGCCGTACAGGTTGCAGAACTCCTGGAAGACCTCCGCTTCGAAGGCTGGTCCTTGGTCTGTCAGCACTTGGTCCGGGTACCCGTGTGGGCGGCAGAAGTGCAGCTGGAAGGCTCTGGCTGCTGTCTGAGCTGTCAAGTCTTTGACAGGGACCACCACCAGGAACCGGGAGTAGTGATCCACGATGGTTAGGGCGTAGACATACCCGCTTCTGCTTGGAGCCAGTTTAACATGGTCCAGAGCGACCAGTTCCAGCGGCTGCCTGGTGAGGATGGGCTGCAGGGGAGTCCTCTGGCTGGCACGGTCCCTCCTTCTTAGATTGCACGGGCCACAGTCTCTACACCATCTCTCAATGGCTCCTCTCATGCCTATCCTGTAGAACCGTTCACGCAGCAGGAACTCCAGCTTCTTCCATCTGAAGTGCCCTGCCCCATTGTGGTAGGCCTCCAGCACCATAGCTGCGTCCCGTCTCGGTACCACAACCTGCCAGATCAGTTCATGTGTCCGGGAATTGACCATTCTGCGGCACAACTTCTCCTTGTAGAGAAACAGTCTGCTTTTTTCCGTCCACAGTTTCTTGGTCTCTTCCGGAGCGTCTTGGTCCAGGCGGCATCAGCCTGGGTCAGCATCTCCTTCACCAGACGGACTGCGGGGTCACTGTCTTGCGTCTCCGCCCAGTTGTAGTGGGGTAAGGGGTTGAACGTAGCGGATCGCTGGCCCCTCACACGGTGGGAATACTGGGTAATCCCATGACGGTGGAACGCAGGGAGTTCGACCTCTTCCAGTTCTTCTGGATCTTCCCCTCCGTCCGGTAGGTTTGGCATCCTGGACAGGGCGTCCGCGTTGGTATTGGAGCGTCCTGCCCGGTATTTGATCGTGAACTCATAATTGGACAGGCGGGCCATCCATCTCTGCTTCAAGGCACCCAGTCTTGCAGTGTCCAGGTGTGTCAACGGGTTGTTGTCCATGTACACGGTGAACCTGAAAGAGGCAAGGTAATGCTTAAAACGTTCGGTTACCGCCCACACCACTGCCAGGAACTCTAGCTTGAACGAGCTGTAATTCTCAGGGTTTCTTTCCGTGGGTCGCAGTTTTCGGCTGGCGTAAGCAATTACCCGTTCTCTCCCCTGCTGGATCTGGGACAGTACGGCTCCTAGCCCGATGTTGCTTGGGTCTGTGTGGAGGATAAAGGGCTGGCTGTAATCAGGGTACGCCAGGATTTCATCCCCCATGAGGGCCATATTCAGCTGGCGGAATGACTCCTCTTCCAGCTTTTCCCATCTGAAGGGTGGCTTCTGGTTTTTGGCCTTCCTGGACTGGCCTATCAGGAGGTCCTGCATAGGAGCTGCCTTCTTGGTAAAACCGGGAATGAATCTTCGGTAGTAGCCTACCAACCCGAGGAACTGTCACACTTCCTTTATGCTGGATGGTCTTGGCCAGTCCTTAATCACGGTGATCTTGTCAGGGTCGGGGGCTACTCCGTCAGCACTCACCACGTGTCCCAGGTACTGTACCTTTGGCTTCAGTAGATGACACTTTGAGGGTTTTACCTTTAGGCCATAGTTTGCCAGGGCTTCAAACACTTCTGCCAGGTGTTCCAGATGGTCCTCTTAGGTCTTGGAATAGACAATGACATCGTCCAGGTATAATAGGAGCGTCTCGAAGTTCCGGTGTCCCAGACAGCATTCCATCAACCGTTGGAAGGTTCCTGGTGCGTTGCAGAGCCCGAACGGCATACAGTTAAATTCGCTGAGTCCCATCGGGGTGGTGAATGCGGTCTTCTCCCGGTCCGCCTCTGCTACAGGAACCTGCCAGTACCCGCTAGTGAGATCCAAAGTAGAGAAGAAGTTAGGAGATTTTAATGCACCTAAGGACTCTTCTATCCTTGGCAACGGGTACGCATCTTTGTGTGTGATACGGTTGACCTTCCTGTAGTCTACACACATTCTCATGGTGTTGTCTTTCTTTTTCACTAGGACTAGTGGAGCTGCCCGGGGGCTACAGCTGTCCCTAATTACCCCAGCCTCCTTCATGTCTTTTAGCATCCCCTTGGCGTGTTGATAGTGTGCAGGGGGTACAGGTCGGTATCTCTCCTTTATGGGAGGATGGTCTCCTGTGGGGATGTGATGTTCTACCCCCTTTACGCGCCCGAAGTCCAGCGGGTGTTTACTAAACACTCTCTCGTACTCTTGAACCACCCGATAGACTCCCTGTTTTTGGTGTGAGGGAGTGGAGTCAGTACCCAAATGCAATTGCTGACACCAGTCCTCCATTGGTTTCTTAGAGCCGTTACCTTCCTCTGGTTGAGATGGAGGCAAGGGTTCCACGGCCTGTTCAGAGTTCTGGTTGATGGTGAACAATTTGGCTAGCGTGGCATACCGGGGCAGGTATACTTCTCTCTCCCCGATATTTATGATGCGGATGGGCACCCTCCCATGGCGTACATCGACCACCCCCCGTGCTGTCAAAATGGTGGGCCTACTGTCTGAGTAGACGGGTTCTACCATTGCTTGGTAGTCTCTACCTCTTAGACCAATAGCTGCCCGGCACCAAATTATCATCTCACTTTTCGGGGGCATGGCAATAGGGAACGGGTCACACATTCTCACACTACCAATCTCATCACCAGATAGTTCCACCTGTTGCCGTTTCATCAGTGCCCGGATCTCTTTTTGGAGGACACGCTGCTGGCTGGAACTGGCGTTCTTGGCAACCTGTTGCAAAATAAGAATCACCTCTGCAAGACAGTTTTCGATTACGTTAGTACCTAGGGTTATTTTTGGGTGACTCTCGCGACGGTCAATGTCCACAATGATCAGTCCTTGTGCCGGCAGTTCAACCTTACCGACCTTGATGGTCACCTCTTTAAATCCTATCTGTGGCACGGGCTGACCATTGCTGGTGATAATGCTCAGGTCATCATCTGGGTAGCGGGTTATGTCCGAGTCATTCCAGTACCTCTTGAAGAGCACGTATGGGATGGTAGTCACCTGTGACCCAGTGTCTAGTAGGGCACTCATAGGAATGCCATCCAGTACCACAGGCAAGACCGGATGTCCCCCTACGTATTTATCACGCCAGTTCGATGGGCCTGATGATCTTATGCCTGGGGGTTGGCCCTCTACCCCAGGTTGTGCCCGTTTAAATGACAGTACCTTGCCATATGTCCGGGTTGATTGCAGCGTCGGCAGATGGGTTGTCCGTCCTCGTTGTATCGGTCGCTGGGTCTTCCTCTGGCCGGTGGGGTCCTCCTCAGTCAGCGCCACGGGACGTCCTCCGGTCCGGATGCCAGCTGGATCTTTTCTGGAGAAGAGACCTGTAAAGACTGCACAGTTCTGGTTAGCGCGGCAACGCTCTTAGTCAGCTCTTGGACCTGATGGTGCAGGTCTGTAGCCGGGTTATTGTTCAAAGCCTGCGCATCAGCTCCCACAGGCCCTGCAGACAAGGGCGCCGCGTCCTGGTGATAAGTGATAGCAGGGCGCCTGTGGGTTACAGCGCCACCTGGTGCCGGTTCTCGAAGCACCCGGATGGCTCTGTCCTTGAACTGTGCAAAGTCCAGGTCAGGGTCCTGTAAGGCCATTGCCCGCAACTGGGTTCGGTGGGCATTGCACAGTAGACCCTCAATAAATTGTTCGGTGAACAGCTTGTCTTCATTCCCCACGCTGTCAGGGTCTGCCTGCTTAATGGCTCTCAGGGCCTCTTGTAGGTTTAGAGCATAGTCTCTTATACTTTCATGTGCCCGTTGTTTGCACCCGTAAAATCTGAGCTTTATTTCGGCTGAGGTTCGGGTATCAAATGTGTCTTTCAGCCGGGCTAGTATTTCTCTGACAGTCCTCTTCTTCCTAGGTGGCCAGGACTTTACCTCCCTTTGGGCTGCCCCGATTAACTGGGCCACCAGGATGCTCACCTTTTGCTCTTCCGTGAGGGGGTATATCTGGAAGAGGCTATCCAGTCTTTCCCTAAAGTCACTTAGGGTATGTGACTCCCCTGAGAACTGGGGTAGCCAGGTTGCCCCCGGGATATAGGGCACGGTGAATAGCATGACCGCAGCAGTGGTTGCGCTGGTGGCCGGTGTGGCGGTGGAGCTCCCCTCGGTATCCGACATCCTCCTTCCCCCCTAGTGGACCGTGGCCTACCTTGCGATGCTCTTCTTCCGTAGGCCGCGGCTCCGCAGTCGATCGTCGGGGTTGAGGACCTTGCGTCGCGCTCCTGTGACGTCAGCGTCGCTCCCTCTCACTTCCAGGACCTTGCGCAGCGTCAGCGCGTGGGGCAGAGCTTCGGATCTCGCGCGCTTTCGGCGTCCACGCCCCTCTTCTTCCCGCGCGGCGTCCCG
This sequence comes from Phyllobates terribilis, assembly GCF_046119375.1. Classification (NCBI taxonomy): domain Eukaryota; kingdom Metazoa; phylum Chordata; class Amphibia; order Anura; family Dendrobatidae; genus Phyllobates; species Phyllobates terribilis. The sequence continues at coordinate 309,194,934 of NW_027362763.1, read as the reverse complement.
AAGATGGCGTCCGATGGCGGGAAGCGGCTGCGGATGGCGGGAAGACGGCAGAAGATGGCGGGAAACGACTCCGGACGGCGGGAAACTTCTCTCAGGTAAGTGCAAAAGTCTTTTTTTTTTCAGGCACGCAATACCCGTTGGGGCGGGTTGGTTTGAATCCTGCCGACTACGCCAAAGTGGGGCCTGTGTTGTGCAGGGAATACCCGGAGCCTGATCGCTGGGTGTTGTAGTCTTCGTGGCGCCGACCCGGTCCGTGCCCAGGGTGGTCAATTCAGTGGCAGTCTTATTAGTGAGATAATAGTCCGACTACGCCACCCATGGATTGCAGTCAGTGGGGACCGCCGCTGCAAGGCAGACCGCTGAGGCCGGTGTTGTGTGTGCAGCTAAGAACGGGATGACTCCCCACGGGAGGAGTATAGCCTCAGGGCAGTTAGTGTGGATGATGGGAGTGATGGTGCACGAGCGCAGCAGGAATAACTCAGAGTCCGTGCAGTGCAGTTCAGGGTCTTTACTGATGTTATAAAGCAGACCCTCCCGGGAGTACTGGTTAGCAGTAGAGGCATGGTCAGTCTGAGAGCTAGCAGGATCTCCCCTGGCCAGGTGGAGTTGTAGGCCTCCCCGTCTATCTGTACTCTTTCCTGGCTACCTTGCTGTGTGCGGGTAGAAGTAGCCCACGTCCCTGAGTATACCGTGTGGTGCTCACCCGTACGGCCGGCGACTTGGGGCCTTCTGTTAGCCTCTGCTTCACGATGGCGGTGCTGGTCCCTTGCTTGTGACCGTGCCTCCGGACTTCTCTGGCCAGAGGACATGGAATCCCCTGCCGGTTGGATTCTGCTGCTGGACCTGGATGTCCCCACAGCCTCGGACTCCATGTCCGGTCTTAATGTCTTCAGCCAGGGCGAGCTATCTAGCTTCCAGCCCCTGGCACTCGCTCCTGCTCCTACAGAGCTCCTTGCTGACACTTTCCCAGTGTCTGGAACTGTCTCCAGGCTCTGACTCACCTAATCCTGCCCCAGACCCAGTTTATAAGGGTAGATTCCTCCCCTCCCAGGTCTGGGCGGGCGGTGTTGCATGCTTAGGGCTCCTGACCAGAGAAACCTCCCACTTGCTCTCAGACGTAATATTTCTATTACTGTGGTAACCAGACCCCTGGGGTGCCACAGTATTGTCAAGAGGAAGATGAGAGGCACCAAACCCAACAATACAGACGAGCTGAAGGCTGCTATGAAAGCAACCTGGGCTTCCATAACACCTCAGCAGTGCCACAGGCTGATCGCCTCCATGCCACGCTGTATTGATGCAGTAATTGATGCAGTAATTGATGCAAAAGGAGCCCCGACCAAGTATTGAGTGCATTTACTGAACATATATTTCAGTAGGCCAACATTTCGGATTTTAAAACCATTTTTCAAGCTGTTGTTATAAAGTATTCTAATTTACTGAGACAATGACTTTTGTGTTTTCATTGGCTGTAAGCCCATAATCATCAACATTAACAGAAATAAACAGTTGAAATAGATCACTCTGTTCGTAGTGACTCAATATAATATATGAGTTTCACTTTTTGTATTGATGAAGAACTGAAATAAATTAACTTTTTGATGATCTTCTAATTTAGTGAGAAGCACTTGTATATCAGTTCTGTTGGTTTGAATATGATGACTCTTCAAACAGCATATATTTAGTGGTCAAAATGTCTGTCATGATGAATTTATGGACATATGAATGAACCATAACTGTTCCTTATATGGGTACTCCTTGTTGACATCAACTGTTACTTACCATTGGAGATGTTGATACTCTGATATGTTGACGGTGATTTGAGTAATTACCCATGTTTAAGTTTTTACTGACATAATATTGTGGATGGCATATTGCATAATTGAATGGTCTATGCTGTGATCAGAAGGGCAGATGTTGGACAGTTGTTGGACATATGTAATATATGAATGACGCATAACATAGCATGAATAAGAGGGTAACAGAATCTGTAGTACCAAACAATAGGTTATCTGCTTATTCCCTTGAGAAACATAAATGACTTGCGTCTGATTATCCCATAATTTATTGTGGTCTTCCCAGATACTCTATCAAACGGAGTTCTTTCACATTTATAGTTTTTGACTTGTGTGACTAATATTTTCTATCTTGGGATTGCCATTAAAGCCAGTATAAAAACCTCTCTGGTTATTTTTAGATATCAGTGGTGTTGGTGTTTGTTTTCTTGCACATCACACTTTTCTGTCTGTTGGTTATTGTGATAAAGATTTTAGATATATTCGTATTAAAAGTTATATTTTAACACAATTGGCTATACCATAAGTATTTATTAGGGGTGCCTTTATTGCTGAACATGCTGTTTATTCTGTTTCTTCTTTGAAATTGCAACATGGAAGTTGAAAAACAATGTTTTATTGCTGTATTACTTTGGACCACTAATTAAAAAATACTGAAAATATCACTTTGGTACATTATCCTTTATTTCTGAAGATATTGTACAGTCTATGAAAAAATGAAGGGGTGCCAATAGTATAATATGCTCCAAAGACATACTTATAGGGAATGTAGATTGTGAGCCCCAATGGGGAAAGCTAATGTCTGTAAATTGTATGAATTGTAAAGCGCTGAGGAATATGTTGGCGCTATAAAAATAAAAAGATTATTATTTATTATTAATATGCCCGATAGACCTCCATATAGTATAACACACTCCCCATAGTCCTCCATATTATTATTATTATTATTTATTGTTATAGCATCATTTATTCCATGGCGCTTTACATGTGATATATAATATAATGCACTTCCCATAGTCCTCCATACAGTATAATGCACCCCACAGTCCTCAATACAGTATAAGGCACTCCCCATAGTCCTTCAGATAGTATAATGCACACCCCATATCCTCCCTATAGTATAATGTACTCCCCATATCCTCCCTATAGTATAATGTACTCCCCATAGTCCTCAATAAGTTATAATGCATCCCATAGTCCTCCACATTGTGTAATACACCCCCCCCATAGTCCTCCATATAATACAATGTATTCCCCATAGTGTAATGCACCCCATAGTCCTTCATATAGTATAATGCATTCCCCATAGTCCTCGATACAGTATAATGCAGCTCCCATAAAGTGCATATAGCATAATGCACTCATGCACTCCCCATAGTCCTTGATAGAGTATAATGCAGCCCCCATATAGTATAATGCTGCCCCCATATAGTACATATAGTACAATGCACCCCATAGTCCTTGAAAGAGTATAATGCAATCCCCATATAGTATAATGCCGCCTCCATACAGTACATATATATCATAACGCACTCCCTATAGTCCTCGGTAGAGTATAATGCAGCCCCCATATAGTATAGTGCAGCCCCCATATGGCACATATAGTATAATGCACCCCTTAGTCCTCGATAGAGTATAATGCAGCCCCCATATAGTATAATGCAGGCCCAATATCGTACATATAGTATAATGCACTCCATAGTCCTCGATAGAGTATAATGCAGCTCCCAGATAGTATAATGCAGCTCCCACAGAGTATAATGCAGCCCCCATAGAGTATAATGTAGCTCCCATAGATTATAATGCAGACCTATAATGCTCCAGTATTATGGCCACCACGTACTCACTGATTTAAAAAAACAAATATACAATACTCACCTCTCCTCATTCCCCTGCTGCTCCAGTCTCTGTGACGCGCCCCCTGGGCCATATTCTTTAGGGGGAATATCCGGAGCCGGATCAGATGGGAGTTGTAGTCTTCCGAGTGGCTGTGACCCGGTCCGTGCCCAGGGTGTCAAACTCAGTTGTATGTGGCAGTCCTACAGATGTTATAAAGTTCTTTATTGTCGACTACGCCACCCGTTGTATTGCGGTCACTATGGCCGCCGCTGCAGCAGGGTCCGCTGAGGCTGATGGTGTAGGTGCAGCTTTTGGTGGTATAACCCCCAACGGGTGGGGTATAGCCTCAGGGGGTCAGGTGCAGAGGATGGGGGTTGTGGTGGTGCAGCATAGATGTTAAAGGAAGACAGAGTCGGGTTGTGCAGTTTAGGGTATTTACTCACTGCTGATGTTCCGGTCACTCCAGCTTCAAGTGACCTCCCGAGCCGTGCTGCGTCCACCAGGTCCTGGATCCAGCCAACCCCCAAGCGAGTCCGGAGCGTGACCCTGAGCTCTCCTTCTGTCCTTTCTCTGGCCGTCCCCACTATTGATCCACCCAGGTCCAGCTCCCTCGGGCCTTCTGTTGGGTGACCCTTGGCCTTGGGTTCCCTGACCCTCCACTTGGTATGCCTTCGTGGTGGATGTGGTGGGTGGCCGTGGCAGACGCTGCCCACGGCCTCCGGTCTCTGGCTGGGGTGTGTTTTTGCCCCCACAGCTTGGGTTCCGGTACCCTGATGCCGACTCTTCACCCGTAGCTTGAATTTGGGTTTTCAGAGTCCTCTCTTTGTCCCCTCTCTGGGTCTTTCCTTCTTTCTCCTCTCTCTCTCTCTCTAGGGCTTCTCTGCTCCTCTTCCTCCTCTGACTTCTCTTTGCAAAAGGCTGACAGACTGACTGACCTCTCACAGACTGACCGACCTCTCACAGACTGACCCTGATCTCTGATGGTGCCCACCTTATATACACCCTCTATGTGTGAGCTCAGGTGACCAGCACCCAATGAGCTCCTATCTTTACCCAAGCTGCTCCCCCTATCTGCCCCTACACTACTTGGGATGTACCACCCCCCTCCCACTCCAGCCAGGAACAGACTCGGTCGTACCTGCACATTTCTAAGTGGGAGTACCGTCGGCCTGTTCCTCGGAAATGGGATGTGTGTAGTGCATGCAGCCTACCGAGCTCAGTTCCACACTCCATCCTTACCCGGGAGTGGAATATCACACCTCTGGATTGAGGTGCAATACCCCTGTAGCAGCCGAATCCTCAGGGTGCTACATTCCCCCCTGGTAAATCACAGCACGTCCTCGGGCTGTAAGACATAACATCCACAAACATACATTTTTTTTCATAAACATAAACATAATAAAACATCATATAAAACTTTTCATATAATCATTCTCGTCGCCTCAGGCTCCTCCTCCGGTCACTGTGCAACGTGTGACCGGGTAAAGTGCGACAGTCTCTCTGGAAAACTGGTTTTCCTATAAAACCGGTAGGGGGCGCTTTAGGACGCGCAACTATTTACGGGGATATGGCCGCTCTCAGTCCTCGGCCAGGTATTGGAGAGGAATGACCGCTCTCAGTCCTCGGTCAGTGGGATTTAGGGGTTAAACGGGTAACAGTTCACACTTGCTGGTCCCAACGGGGACTATTTTTAGCAACAGCAACAGTTTCAGTTTCAGTTTATGGTGCCCCGACGGGCAACTATATACAGCTCCTGCTTCGCTGTACTTAACGACGGCGTCCTCCTGCTCTTTCTTTATTGTTACCTTTGGCTCTAGTTTCAGACCCGTCCGGGTCCTCTTGTTCTTCCTCCTCACACCGCAGCTCTTCCTCCGTCAGACGATGCACATGGAGGGCGTAGGGTCCTTTGGCACACTTGTGCCGGGTGAAGGTGACCTCGTCCCCGATGTAAAGGTCACGACCTCTGTGTCCCTCCGGTAGGTGGGACTCAACGTCTCTCCTGGTCACGAAGACGTCGCCTAGGGTGCGGTGGTCTCGGATGAAGCCCCACCCATGCTGCATATTAAACTTTATCACAGTCCCGGTGGTGCGGGGACTATGCGCTGCACGGGGGTCTCTCCTGGCCCGGCTCTTCTGCTCCGCGCTCCTTACTTGAGCTTGCTGTTCCCGGACCCGCCTCTCTCTCCGCTCCCTCTCAAAGTCCTCGAGCTGTTGGCGGCAGCACTCAGCACGCTCCGCTGCAGCTGCCCGAGTCTCTTGAGTGAACCCCATGAGATCTTCTCCGGTGGGGTCCCACTCGAACTGCGCTTCTGCTAGCGGGGGCGAGATCCTCTTTACGGGCTTTGGAGCCGGGATCAGGGGTTCATCCAGGGGTCTCTCTCTCCGGAGTCGGGGATGGTGGAACTCCGGTGGCCATATAAATGGCTGCCCATCCGGGCACGTATGCTGGGCGTACAGGTCCTCTCCCAGATGCGGCACTTTAGGTCTTATGGGCGCGGTGGTGTTAGCGCCCGGGTTGCCCGGGCCTTGCGGCCAGGCCTGGGGTATCTGGAAGGTGAAGGGCACCGTAAGGACGGCGGCGCCCTGGGCTACTTGGCCCTGCGACCAGGCCGGGGGCTCCGCGGAGGTAGGGGGCGCTGTTGGTATTGCGGCGCCCGGGGGTACTAGGCCTTGCGACCAGGCTGGTGGTACTTCCTGCTTGGTCACGCCCGGGGTCGAGGCGTGTGACGTCACAGGGGTCGCGGCTCCCGTTTGAGGCCTAGTCTGCGGCGGTGACATTGCAGCGACGGGCACGGCAGGATAGACTTCGGGCTCTGCGACGGGGAGCTGGGGCAGGTTTGCGGTTTCCCGGTTTGGGGTATAGACGTCCCCTTTACCTGCCTCCACTCGTTCGGCTCCCTTCTCGGCGCCGTCTCCGGCCTTCAGTCCTCCCGCGCCATCCTCAGAGGCGGTCGGTCTCCTCGTCTTGGGTGGCGTGCTCCGCTGACGGGTCTCGGTCTGCTGGGCCATCTCTCGGCTCCACTCCGCCAACGTCTCTCGCTGCACCCGGGCCATCCTCCTTGCGAGGCCCTCCAGAGCGGTCTGTGCACACTCCCGGTCTCGGGGGAGCTGTGCTAGGACCTCCACTAGGCCTAGTGGGGTCGTTGTTTCCAGCAGGCTCCTGACCAACGGGTCGGTGCTGCTCTGCTCTCCTCCTGTTGTCTCCAGCAGGCTCCTGGCCAGCGGGCCGGTGCTGCTCTGCTTTCTCGCCATCTCCAGGTAAGCTCCTCCGATATTCTTCTCCAGGCTTCTTGCCTCCGGGTGCGCTCGCTCTAGACTGCTCCAGGCGGCACTCATCTTTGTTCTCTCCTTTCGTCTCCTCCCACCTCGAGGGCGGTCCCGGGGCCACTTGGTGACTGTCAGCTCCAGGGGCTGTTCTTTCACGCTGACAGACACCTCTAGCATCACAGTCTCTGTTGGTGGGGGCGGTTTCCACTTTTGGCGCCATTTTCGGTCCTGGCCCACGATGGGAGGTGGCCTCTCGCCACCCTCTGGCACGCCCATAATGGCGTCCGCTCTTCCAAGGCGGGAAACCTTTGGAAATGGCGGGAATCGCTTCCCAGTGGCGGGAAACTCTGCAGATGGCGGGAAAAAGCTGTTAATGGCGGACAACCGGCGGGAATCGACCTGTGATGGAGTCCGATGGCATGGACCCTCCGGAACCGACAGGAGACTTCTTTTTGAGGTAAATTTGTTCTTTTCTTCAGGCACGCAGTACCCGGGTGTTGCGGGCACGTAATCCTGCCGACTACGCCAAAGTTGACGCGCCCCCTGGGCCATATTCTTTAGGGGGAATATCCGGAGCCGGATCAGATGGGAGTTGTAGTCTTCCGAGTGGCTGTGACCCGGTCCGTGCCCAGGGTGTCAAACTCAGTTGTATGTGGCAGTCCTACAGATGTTATAAAGTTCTTTATTGTCGACTACGCCACCCGTTGTATTGCGGTCACTATGGCCGCCGCTGCAGCAGGGTCCGCTGAGGCTGATGGTGTAGGTGCAGCTTTTGGTGGTATAACCCCCAACGGGTGGGGTATAGCCTCAGGGGGTCAGGTGCAGAGGATGGGGGTTGTGGTGGTGCAGCATAGATGTTAAAGGAAGACAGAGTCGGGTTGTGCAGTTTAGGGTATTTACTCACTGCTGATGTTCCGGTCACTCCAGCTTCAAGTGACCTCCCGAGCCGTGCTGCGTCCACCAGGTCCTGGATCCAGCCAACCCCCAAGCGAGTCCGGAGCGTGACCCTGAGCTCTCCTTCTGTCCTTTCTCTGGCCGTCCCCACTATTGATCCACCCAGGTCCAGCTCCCTCGGGCCTTCTGTTGGGTGACCCTTGGCCTTGGGTTCCCTGACCCTCCACGTGGTATGCCTTCGTGGTGGATGTGGTGGGTGGCCGTGGCAGACGCTGCCCACGGCCTCCGGTCTCTGGCTGGGGTGTGTTTTTGCCCCCACCAGCTTGGGTTCCGGTACCCTGATGCCGACTCTTCACCCGTAGCTTGAATTTGGGTTCTCAGAGTCCTCTCTTTGTCCCCTCTCTGGGTCTTTCCTTCTTTCTCCTCTCTCTCTCTCTCTAGGGCTTCTCTGCTCCTCTTCCTCCTCTGACTTCTCTCTGCAAAAGGCTGACAGACTGACTGACCTCTCACAGACTGACCGACCTCTCACAGACTGACCCTGATCTCTGATGGTGCCCACCTTATATACACCCTCTATGTGTGAGCTCAGGTGACCAGCACCCAATGAGCTCCTATCTTTACCCAGGCTGCTCCCCCTATCTGCCCCTACACTACTTGGGATGTACCACCCCCCTCCCACTCCAGCCAGGAACAGACTCGGTCGTACCTGCACATTTCTAAGTGGGAGTACCGTCGGCCTGTTCCTCGGAAATGGGATGTGTGTAGTGCATGCAGCCTACCGAGCTCAGTTCCACACTCCATCCTTACTCGGGAGTGGAATATCACACCTCTGGATTGAGGTGCAATACCCCTGTAGCAGCCGAATCCTCAGGGTGCTACATCTGCAGTGCGTCTACTCAAAATCTCCATTGCCCGGCACAGTGACGCGTGATGAAGTGACATCATCGCGCCCGTTGCATTAGAGGCAGACGGGGAATGATGGGAGAGGGAGCGTCACCTGACACTCTCTCCTCCATCATTGCTTTCAATTGTATCAGCATCTATAATGCTGATAAAGTTGAATGCGCGATGCTGAGGGGAAGCCGGAGCCGGCGCTGGTGCCGGGCACCCCTACTTCATGGGCCCCATAGTGGCCGCATGGTGAGCCGCTCTTAGCGGAGTGGGGGTCAGGCAAATGGTTAGTTTTCCTGACCCTAACGCCAGTCATGCTTGTGGTTTGTCCTGGTGAAGAAGTCTGATGACTTCAAAATGCTTTGGTAATAAACTGCAAGGAAAATTTTCGGTCTCCTGGAATCTACAATTGGTTATCCTCAGCAGTTAACCCATTTCCTTCCACCTAGGCACACAGGTATTTCCCTATAACTTAGCAAATGTATTATTCACTGTTTGATTATCTTATTTTGAAAAATGTGTGTGGCTTAAATGCCTTTAGTAATTGGGATTTGTCAGCAAAATTTATTGAGGTGGCAAAAGACCTTGGTTTGCCTTTGCTAAATTGTGTTTTCCCTTAAGTGTCACTGTTATCAACAATATACCTCTTGCCCAAGGCTTGATAAAGTAGTCAGTTAGGAGGTGTCTCTGTTTGTCAGTACTTTACACTTTGAGTCCATTTCATTTTTGTTCTTGAATTTCTGTCTGCATGTCATGTGTCTGGGTTCAAACCCTTGAGCCTGTGCTTTGTTGTCGGTTTCCCTGTCTGCCGAGCCACAGCAGATACACCTTTTCTCTGGGTGTTTAGTTTCTGTTATCCTTGTTTCAGTCTTTTAAGGGTAACAGGTGTTTTCATTTACTCATTTGTCAGCCCTATCACCTTTCGGGTGTAGCTTTATATACTTTACCCCTGCTGGTATTTCATGCTGGTGATAGTCTCATTTGGATGTCCAGCAATACTGCTGTAGTATAAGCCAGTCAGTGAAAGACCAGCTAAGGTTTATCTCTCTGCTGTCTATGTTATTTACCCTACACCTATCTTCTATTTCTTTTTAGGAACTGGGTGGCATATTCTATGACAGTACATGCTTAATCCTTTATTTTGTAATTCATGGTTTGTTTTATTCACTCTGGTATCTCTTTCTATTTCAGCATACTTTCCCTTCTGTAGGTAATTTGCACTCTGCTCTGCCCTCCGGTTCTTTAGGATGAATGTGAAGTGCTTGATAGCCTTTTAAGGCAGCATAACTCAGAGTTGCCATCATCTAGTCTGTGGTTAGCTCTATCTCAGCTCACGCAGGAACCACTAGGGTCTGTGGGGTCAGGATCTCTAGTCTGTACAGGAACCGGCAAAGTCAGTTGCACTTTTTAGTGTGTTATCTATTTTCCCGAGTGAGTTGCTACACTATCACAACACTGAAGTTATGCTCTTGAGAATGCCTTGGTTAAGTAGACATAACCCGATTATTGCCTGGCGCCAGTGGAATGTTGTACAGTGCAATCAATGGGATCAGAACAGATGTCTGTTATTATCTGTAAATTCATGGAAAATTTTACCCTGTGGTTTACCTGAAATATTTGAAGATGTTACCGATTTCTTTTCTGTGTCTAAATCTGAGAAATATACTAATATGTGGTATACTAGATGGTTGCCCGATTCTAATGTATCGGGTATTCTAGAATATGCCCCATGCAGGATGTGACTCCCCCCCACCATATAATGCGCCATGCAGGATGTCACATCCCCCGTCTGTTATAATGCCCCATGCTGGATGTGACATCCCCCCCTCCCTTATAATACCCCATGCAGGATGTCACATCCCCCCCCATAGTGCCCCATGCAGGATGTGACATCCCCCCCTCCCTTATAATGCCCCATGCAGGATGTCACATCCCCCCTATATAATACCCCATGCAGGATGTCACATCCCCCCCATAGTGCCCCATGGAGGATGTCACATCCCCCTTCCCTTATAATGACCCCTCCACGATGTCACACTTCCCCACCCCACCATTTAATGCCCTATGGCCCCATACAAAAAAAAAAAAAATCCAATACTCACCTCACTTGTCAGCTGCTCCTCTGGACTCCAGCATAGCCCGCATGTTCCTGCTGTGCACTGTGACCGGTCAGGAGAGAGCGCGGTGTAAAGACGTCACCCTCTGACCTGACACGTCACACAGCAGCAGCGGAAGACACAGGAGCTGCTGCGCAGGCACGGGGAGGGGTAAGTATGGCGCCGGGTGTCGGGGTCCTGAGCGAGCGGGGAGGGGAGGAGAGGGGAGGGGAGAGGAGGGGAGGGATAAGTATGGTGCCGGGAGCCGGGGTCCTGAGCGAGCGGGGGGAGGGACAGGAGGAGAGGGGAGGAGAGGAGGGGAGGAGAGAGTAGAGGAGGGGAGGAGAGGGGAGGGGCGTCACTTTTACCGTCCGGAGATAAGCGGCCATAGCCGCTGATCTCCCGACAGTAGCCGCATGGGGGTCAGCGGCGCCTCCCGTCGGGGGACGTATGCTGCGAGCAGCCGGCTTCATCTCCCGGCTGCATCGCCGCTCACCTCCGTGTGGCAGATCAGCCGCTAACGGCCGCCATCTTTTTGTGAAATGCCGCGTCGCTGATTGGCCGCAGCCGGACCAATCAGCGACGCGGGATTTCCTGGACAGACAGACAGACGGGATAAGACAATTATATAGATAGACTAGATGGTGGCCCGATTCTAATGCATCGGGTATTCTAGAATAGGTATGCGGCCGACGGGGGGCAATTAGCAGAGCGGTGTTTAAATTTTGCGCCAAAATCACTAATTGGTCGCGTTCGGCAACCGCGACCAATCAGCAAAGCAGTGTTTAAATTTGGCGGCAATATTGGTGATTGGTCGCGGGCGGCGGCCGCGACCAATCAGCGAACCGTGTTAGTGAGGACTGGAGAGCGTATTTAAATTTGGCACCAAAATCGCTGATTAGTCACGACCAATCAGCAGAGCGGTGTTTAAATTTGGCGCCAATACTGCTGATTGGTCGAGGCCGCCGTCCGCGACCAATCAGCGATTTTGGCGCAAAATTTAAACAACGCTCTGCTGATTGGTCGCGGCCGTCAGAAGCGACTAATCAGCGACTTTGGGGCCAAATTTAAACCCCGCTCTGCATCGCTCTGCTGATTGGTCACGGTCGCTGGCCTCGACCAATCAGCAGAGCGTTGTTTAAATTTGGCGCCAATCTGGCTGATTGGTCGCGGATGGCGGCCGCGACCAATCAGCAGAGCGGTGTTTAAATTTGGCGCCAATACTGCTGATTGGTCGAGGCCGCCGTCCGCGACCAATCAGCGATTTTGGCGCAAAATTTAAACAACGCTCTGCTGATTGGTCGCGGCCGTCAGAAGCGACTAATCAGCGACTTTGGGGCCAAATTTAAACCCCGCTCTGCATCGCTCTGCTGATTGGTCACGGTCGCCGGCCTCGACCAATCAGCAGAGCGTTGTTTAAATTTGGCGCCAATCTGGCTGATTGGTCGCGGATGGCGGCCGCGACCAATCAGCAGAGCGGTGTTTAAATTTGGCGCCAAAATCGCTGATTGGTCACGGGCAGCGGCCGCGACCAATCAGCGAACCGTGTTAGTGAGGAATGGAGAGCGTGTTTAAATTTGGCACCAAAATCGCTGATTAGTCGCGGCCGGCGACCAATCAGCAGAGCGTTGTTTAAATTTGGCGCCAATCTCGCTGATTGTTCGCGGCTGACGGCCGCGACCAATCAGCAGAGTGAGGTTTAAATTTGGCGCCAATACTGCTGATTGGTCGCGGCCGGCGACTGCGACCAATCAGCAGAGTGGGGTTTAAATTTTGCGCCAATACTGCTGATTGATCTCGGCCAGCGACCGCGATCAATCAGCTGAGCGTTGTTTAAATTTGGCGCCAATCTCGCTGATTGGACGCGTCTGGCGTCCGCGACCAATGAGCAGAGCGTTGTTTAAATTTGGCGCCAAGCTCGCTGATTGGTCGCGGCTGGCGTCCGCGACCAATTAGCACAGCAGTGTTTAAATGTCGCGGCAAGATCGGTGATTGGTCGCGGCCGCTATTTAAATGTGGCGCCCAAATCGGTGATTGGTCACGGTCAGCGTCCGTGACCAATCAGCACAGCAGTGTTTAAATGTGGCGCTAAGATCTGTGATTGGTCGCGGCCGCTATTTAAATGTGGCGCCCAAATCGGTGATTGGTCGCGGGCAGCGGCCGCGACCAATCAGCAGAGCGGTGTTTAACTTTAGCGCCAAGATCACTGATTGGTCTCGTGCGGAGAGCGTGACCAATCAGCGAATCGTATTGGTGAGGAGCGGGGAGCGGAATCGTATTAGTGAGGAACGGGGAGCGCCGCTGCCTGTGCGGATACTTCCACTCCGAGAAGCCGGGAGATGAGCGACTGCTCGCAGCAGAAGTATCCCGACCCGCAGCGCCGCTCCCCGGTCCTCCCTTCACACACTAGCCGCTGATGTCTCCACAGTATCCGCATAGTGTTACAAAGGTCCGGACATTTGTGTGAAAAATCGCTGATTGGTCGCGGGCGCTGCCCGCGACCAATCACTGATTTGGGCGCCAAATTTAAATATCGGCCGCGATCAATCACCGATCTTGGCTCCACATTTAAACACCGCTGTGTTGATTGGTCGCGGCCGATATTTGAATTTGGCGCCCAAATCGGTGATTGGTCGCGGGCAGCGCCAGCGGGCAATCAGCGATTTTTAACACAAATGTCCGGACCTTTGTAACACCATGCGGATACTGTGGGGACATCAGCGGCTAGGGTGTGAAGGGAGGACCGGGGAGCGGCGCTGCGAGTCCGGATACTTCTGCTGCGAGCAGTCGCTCATCTCCCGGCTTCTTGGAGTGGAAGTAGCCACACAGGCAGCGGCGCTCCCCTGTCCTCACTAATACGATTCCGCTTCCCGCTCACCAATACGATTCGCTGATTGGTCGCGCTCTCCGCACGCGACCAATCAGTGATCTTGGCGCTAAAGTTAAACACCGCTGTGGTGATTGGTCACCGACGCTGTGCGCGACCAATCACCGATTTGGGCAGCACATTTAAATAGCGTCCGCGACCAATCAGTACAGCGGTGTTTAAATGTGGAGCCAAGATCGGTGATTGGTCGCGGCCGATATTTAAATTTGGCGCCGAAATCGGTGATTGGTCGCGGACAGAGCCAGCGACCAATCAGCGTTTTTTAACACAAATGTCCGGACCTTTGTAACACCATGCAGATACCGTGGGGACATCAGCGGCTAGGGTGTGAAGGGAGGACCGGGGAGCGGCGCTGAGGGTCCTTATACTTCTGCTCCGAGCGCCCGCTCATGTCCCGGGTTCTCGGAGCGGAAGTATCCGCACAGGCAGCGCCGCTGACATCCATGCGGCTAGGGCGTGAAGGGAGGACCGGGGAGCGGCGCTGCGGGTCCAATTGGTCGCGGCCGCTATTTAAATGTACCGCACAAATCGTTGATTGGTCACGGACTTGGCCCGCAACAAATCACTGATCTTGCGGCCAAAGTTAAACACTACTGTGCTGATTGGTCGCGGACGGGTGCTCGACCCGAGCAACGAGCCCAATGTAAGTCTATGGGAAACTCGAGCATTTTTCAGGTGACTCTCCCCGGCGGTCTGCAGAGGGCCTAAAAATTGCCCAAATCGATGGGAACAGTGCTCAAATGGCATGGGAACAACATGGGGAAGACCCCATTTCTGACTCCCAGGTCACTGCTGTCAACAATGTTGTCAGAGGTATTACGCCACTTTTACAGACTCACAATAAAGCATACAAAAACGAAACCAAAATGGATTTTCCTGGGAAATATGTTAAGGATCATCCTTTCCAGGGTAATAACTTGTATATAAGGCAAAATAACCAAAAACAAAAATACTCCTCCACACCATAGGCTATGTTCACACGTAGCGTTTTTGATGCGTTTTTGCACTTTTGTATTGCTTTCTGTTACGGATCGGGGTGGTGGAACCTCTGTGCCATGGTGCAAGGAGGGACCCAGAGGGGCGTAACTAAGTATCAACTTAGACGGACCCTGGTCATATGGCAGCTAACGACTCCGTGACCAGGGAGGGACCGAGCAGAGGGACCAGGTGCTACTCTGGGGATGACCTTGTAAGAGAGCAGGTGGCTCCCACGGGTCAGATGACTGGGACTGACCAGTATAGCGGGTGGGCACAACAAGCAGGCAGAAGTCTCTGGGTTAGCTGACAGGTGGTCACGGCAAGTGACGGTAGAGCAGGCTGAAGTCTCTAGGTTAGCAGACAGGTGGTCATGGCAAGTGACAGCAGGAGCCTCCAGGTAGGCTATCAGGTGGTCACGGCAAGTGACAGCCGAGCCTCCAGGTAGGCTAGCAGGTAACAAGCAGGTAACAGGCGAGTGCTCCCAGGTGAGCGGGCTAACAAGCACGGCAGGTAGCAGGCAGGTAACAAGCGAGTGCTCCCAGGTGAGCGGGCTAGCAGGCACGGGAGGTAGCAGGCAGGTAACTGGCTGGTGCTTCCTGGTAAGCAGGCGGACTTGCCCATAGACAGACTGGCGGGTTGAACGGAAGACAGACTGTCGGGCTGGAACAGTAGTCAGTATACTGTGCATCAACTATTGCTCGGGCACCTCCATTTTGGAGGAGGTGCCTTATATATGGGAGGTCCTCCGGCTATTGGCCGGGGACTCCTTAGGACTGCGCACGCGGCCCCTTTAAGAGAGAGGGAGCGCGCGCGCGCGCCCCAAGCACAGTGCCCGGGAAGAAGTGCGCGCCGACAGCAGCAGCAGGAAGAGGAGCGCTGGAGGACGCCGCGCGGGGAGCGAGGAGGTGAGAGGGACGGCGTCTCTGCCTGGCAGGGGGCTGAGACGCCTATGCTACAGTACCCCCCCTTTACGCCCCCTCTTTTTTAGGCCAGAAAGAAATCTTTCAAGGAGAAGCGGGGCGTGGATGTTCTCCTTGGGTTCCCAAGTTCTCTCCTCTGGGCCAAACCCCTTCCAATCCACCAGAAAAAATGTTTTTCCTCTTACCCTCTTGGTGGCCAGAATATTCTCTACCTCAAAAACGTCCTCAGCGGAAACCGGAGCAGGGGGAGTACCTGGATTGTTGGAAAAATAATTAAAGACAACTGGTTTGAGGAGAGATACGTGGAAGGAGTTGGGAATTCGTAAGATGGCTGGAAGCTTTAACTTGTAGGCCACTGGATTGATTTGTTTAAGGACTTCAAATGGACCGATGAACCGAGGACCCAACATGTAGGAGGGTATTTTGAGCCGAACATGTTTGGAGGAGAGCCAAACCTTGTCTCCGGGACGGAATTGAGGCGGATCCAGACGTCTTTTGTCAGCAAATCTCTTCATCCGCTCGGAGGACTGAAGAAGTGTGGACCAAATGGTGGAGAATTCGTTGACCAGAGACTCCGCGGCAGGGTTGTCCACAGAAGCAGAGACGGGAAACAGAATCCAGGGATGTTGACCATAGACTATAAAGAATTGGGACTTGGAAGTCGATTCGCTCTCATGGTTGTAGGAGAATTCGGCCCATGGTAGGAGGTCCACCCAATCAGTATGGTGAGCATTAACAAAGTGCCGGAGGTAGCTGGTAAGGATCTGGTTGATCCGCTCCACTTGACCATTGGACTGTGGATGGTAAGCGGAGGAGAAATCCAGGGTGACATCCAGCAGCTTACACGTAGCTCTCCAGAAACGTGAGGTGAACTGAACCCCTCGATCCGACACGATGTGGAGGGGTAGACCATGGAGACGGAAGATATGAAGGAAGAAGTCCTTAGCTAGCTCAGATGCAGACGGGAGACCAGGCAGAGGGATGAAGTGGGCCATTTTAGAAAAGCGGTCGGCGACCACCCAAATGACTGTACAACCGGCAGAGACAGAGAGATCTGTAATAAATTCCATAGCAATGTGTTGCCACGGGGCATCAGGTACGGGAAGAGGTAGGAGATGACCGGCTGGTAGATGTCTGGGAACTTTGTTGCGGGCACAGGACGAACAGGCTGAGACGAAGTCCACCACATCCTTGCGCAGGGTAGGCCACCAGTAGTGCCGGGTAATAAGCAGGGAGCTCTTTTTCTGGCCAGCATGGCCGGCTAGTTTAGATGAATGACCCCAGTGAAGGACCCTCTTCCGATCTGGTCCTGCTACAAACGTCTTACCGGGTGGAAGACGAGTCAGATCCAAGTGGGCCACATTCATCACCTTGGAGGGATCGATGATGTGCATAGGCTCCTCCTCTTGGTCGGAGGACAGGAAGGATCGGGACAAGGCGTCGGCTTTGACATTCTTGTCCGCCGGGCGGAAATGTAGGACGAAGTCAAAGCGGGCGAAAAACAAAGACCACCGGGCCTGACCCGGATTGAGTCTTTGGGTATTTTGGAGATATGCCAGATTTTTGTGATCCGTAAAGATGAACACCGGGTATAGAGCCCCTTCAAGCAGGTAACGCCACTCCTCCAGTGCCAACTTGTTGGCTAACAATTCTCGGTCTCCAATGGAGTAGTTGCGCTCAGACGAGGAGTAGAGTTTGGAGAAGAAGCAGCAGGTTACCATTCTCCCGGATGAAGATTTTTGGGTAAGCACCGCTCCGGGTCCGGAGGAGGAAGCATCAACCTCCAGGAAGAACTGTTGGTTGCAGTCCGGACGGTGCAGTACTGGGGCAGAGGAGAAGGCTTGCTTTAAGGAAAGGAAGGCCTCCTCAGCTTCAGGCGACCATACCCTGGGATTTGCTCCCTTACAGGTGAGCGCAGATATGGGAGCAGTCCGGGAAGAGAAGAGCAGAATGAAGAGACGATAGTAGTTGGCAAAGCCCAGGAATCGCTGAATCGCCTTCAACCCCTCCGGACGGGGCCACTTTAGGACAGCAGAGAGCTTCTCAGGATCCATTCTTAAGCCTGTCTGGGAGATGACATAGCCCAGAAATGGAAGAGAGGTCTGCTCGAAGAGGCACTTTTCGTACTTTGCATAGAGGTGGTTCTGCCTGAGCCTAAGCAGGACCTGACGAACATCCCTCCGGTGTGTGGGAAGATCCGGAGAGAAGACCAAGATATCGTCCAGGTATACCACCACACAGGAGTAGAGAAGATCACGGAAGATGTCATTGACCAATTCTTGGAAGACGGCGGGAGCATTGCAGAGACCGAAGGGCATCACACGGTATTCATAGTGACCATCCCGGGTATTGAATGCCGTCTTCCACTCGTCTCCTTGACGGATACGGACCAGGTTATATGTTCCACGAAGATCCAACTTGGAAAAGATCCTGGCGCCCTTAAGGCGATCAAACAACTCGGAGATGAGCGGCAAGGGGTATTTGTTTTTTACCATGATCTGATTGAGTCCTCTATAATCAATACAGGGTCGTAGCGAGCCATCCTTCTTCTTGACAAAGAAGAATCCAGCTCCAGCCGGGGAGGTAGATTTCCGGATGAATCCCCTAGCCAGATTCTCCTCAATGTATTCGGACATGGCCCGGGTTTCGGCCACCGACAACGGATAAATATGCCCACGGGGTGGAGTGGCGCCAGGTACCAGGTCGATCGGGCAATCATATGGCCTATGGGGTGGCAGTGTCTCTGCTTCCTTTTTACCGAAGACATCCGCAAAGGACCAGTAAGGAGCCGGAAGACCGGGTAAATTAGCTGGGGTAGGTGGTGGACGAGCCGGGCGAACCGGAACCAGGCAGCTCCTGTGGCAGTCCTGACCCCACCGGAGTACTTCACCGGATTGCCAGTTCAGCACGGGTTCATGTGTCTGGAGCCAGGGTAGACCTAGCAATAGTGAGTGGGAGAGTCCGGGTAGCACATGGAAGGAGATTTTCTCAGAGTGCAGTATTCCCACCTGCAGGGTTATGGGTTCAGTGACGAGCAAGATGGTCACCGAAAGGAGTCTTCCATCCACGGAGGCAACGGGCAATGGTTCAGCCAGAGGTTTGGTGGGAATCCGGTATCTCTCTACCAGGGACTGGGAAATGAGGTTTCCAACAGCTCCAGAATCCAGGTGAGCAATTTCAAAGTGACGGTTTTCACCCCAGGAGATAGAGACGGACAAAGTCAGGGATGGAGAGGGCTTACTTTTGCCTAGGACAACTTCTCCGAGCGGTCCTAGACACTGGAGTTTCCCGGCTTCTCCGGGCAGGAATGGATCAGGTGCTCCTTACTGCCACAATAGAAACAGCTCCCCTCGGCTCGGCGTAACTCTTGGCGAGATTTGACCATCTTGGTCTGGTCGATCTGCATGGGTTCGGGCGAGTGTGCCCGGGGAGTGACTGGTTGAGAGGCAGGTCTCTGGAAAGTAGGAGCAAGATGGGGAAACTTTCTCTCCCAGGTGGTCTCTTTGGTGCATTCCTGGAACCGGATGTCAATCCGGGTGGCTAGTGACACTAGGTCATCCAGGGTGGTAGGAATGTCCAGACCAGCTAGCTCGTTCTTAATTCGACCAGAAAGTCCCTCCCAGAAGACGGACACCAGAGCCTCGTTATCCCAGGCAAGCTCAGAAGCGAGGGTATGGAACCGTATGGCATATAGGCTCACGGTGAGATTCTCTTGGCGGAGACGTAGCAGAGAGGAGGCTGAGGAGGTTTTTCATCCTGGTTCATCGAAGACTTTCTGGAAAGCAGCGAGGAAAAAACGACAGGTCGGACACCAGGGATTTAGCCATGCCAGTGCCTCCCCAGTGAGATGGGACATGATAAATGCCACTTTGGCCCGGTCGGAGATGAACAGATGTGCCATGAGTTCAAAGTGCAGGGTGCACTGGTTTATGAAACCTCAAGTTAAGGCGGGGTTGCCACCAAAACGAGGAGGTGCAGAAAGCTGGGGACCGGGGCTGGATGCCATAGTATTGGCAGGCAGCGGCGCTGCCGGAGCGGGAGTCGTACGACTCGAGGTGGACGCAGGAGGAACAGGCAGTGTGTCCAGGCGGGAGTTGACACTCCACAGGTAGTTCAGGATGGTTTCCTGTTGGGATCTCTGATGGGACACCTCCTGGTATAGGTCAGAGAGCGAGGGAGCTTGGGTGCCACCGGTTTCCATGGCCCGAGCAAACTGTTACGGATCCGGGTGGTGGAACCTCTGTGCCGTGGTGCAAGGAGGGACCCAGAGGGGCGTAACTAAGTGTCAACTCAGACCGACCCTGGTCGTACGGCGGCTAACGACTCCGTGACCAGGGAGGGACCGAGCAGAGGGACCAGGTGCTACTCTGGGGACGACCTTGTAAGAGAGCAGGTGGCTCCCACGGGTCAGATGACTGGGACTGACCAGTATAGCGGGTGGGCACAACAAGCAGGCAGAAGTCTCTGGGTTAGCTGACAGGTGGTCACGGCACATGACGGTAGAGCAGGCTGAAGTCTCTAGGTTAGCAGACAGGTGGTCATGGCAAGAGACAGCAGGAGCCTCCAGGTAGGCTATCAGGTGGTCACGGCAAGTGACGGCTGAGCAGGCTGGAGTCTCTAGGCTAGCAGATAGGTGGTCACGGCAAGTGACAATAGGAGCCTCCAGGTAGGCTATCAGGTGGTCATGGCAAGTGACGGCCGAGCCTCCAGGTAGGCTAGCAGGTAACAAGCAGGTAACAGGCGAGTGCTCCCAGGTGAGGGGGCTAACAGGCACGGCAGGTAGCAGGCAGGTAACAGGCGAGTGCGCCCAGGTGAGCGGGCTAGCAGGCACGGGAGGTAGCAGGCAGGTAACTGGCAGGTGCTTCCTGGTAAGCAGGCGGACTTGCCCATAGACAGACTGGTGGGTTGAACGGAAGACAGACTGTCGGGCTGAAGAGTAGTCAGGCTGGCGGACTGGAACAGTAGTCAGGCTGGCAACTGGACCTGAGGGCTGAAGCAGAGGTAAGTATACTGTGCATCAACTATCGCTCGGGCACCTCCATTTTGGAGGAGGTGCCTTATATATGGGAGGTCCTCCGGCTATTGGCCGGGGACTCCTTAGGATGGCGCGCGGCCCTTTTAAGAGAGAGGGAGCGCGCGCGCGCCCCAAGCACAGTGCCCGGGAAGCAGCACGCGCCGACAGCAGCAGCAGGAAGAGGAGTGCTGGAGGACGCCGTGTGGGAAGCGAGGAGGTGAGAGGGACGGTGTCTCTGCCTGGCAGGGGGCAGAGACGCCGATGCTACACTTTCAGCAGTAACAAATGCATTTACCTGGAAATGTCATTTTAACATTTTACATCTTTATCTGGCCATGTGGTGTGTGAGACATGATCAGGCACATCCTGTTTGATTTTTGAAGGAGGGACTCTGAAAGTCACAAAGCCTATTTTTATAGGGCCATCAGGCGGCCCTTACTATTCTTAGAGAGCCATCAGCCGGCTATGCTTTGTTGTTCTCATTATTAAAGAGTGGGCTTCCTATACTGTTATTGCGTATGCAGTGAGTGGCAGGGCTGCCCGAAATTTGGACACAGCCCAATACCCCTTTGAAAATTTGGACGCACCCCAATACCCCTTTGAAGAGACTTAGAGGAGGGCCTCCTGAAAACAATGTTCCCATTATTAGGAAGTGGGTCTCCCATACTGTTTGCCTATGCAGTGAATGCAAGGGCTGCCAAAAATTTGGACCTACTCCAATGCCCCTTGGAAGAGACGTAGAGGAGGGCCTCCTGAAAAAAAATGTTCCCATTATTAGGAAGTGGGTCTCCTATTGTGTTTGCCTATACAGTGAATGCAAGGATTGCCAAAAATTTGGACCTACTCCAATGCCCCTTGGAAGAGACCTGGAGGTCAGAGGGCCTCCTGAAAACAATGTTCAAATTATTAGGAAGTGAGTCTCCCATTGTCTTTGCCTATGCAGTGAATGTAAAGGTTGCCAAAAATTTGGGGGCACTCCAATGCCCCTTGGAAGAGAGGTGGAGGTCAGAGGGCCTCCTGAAAACAATGTTCCCATTATTAGGAAGTGGGTCTCCCATTGTGTTTGCCTACGCAGTGAATGCAAGGGTTGCCAAAAATTGGGAGGCACTCCAATGGCCCTTGGAAGAGACGTAGAGGGCCTCATTAAAAAATGTTCCCATTATTAGGAAGTGGGTCTCCCATAGTGCTGGCCTATGCAGTGAATGCAAGGGTTGCCAAAACTTGGGAGTCACTCCAATGTCCCTTGGAAGAGACGTAGAGGGCCTCATGAAAAAATGTTCCCATTATTAGGAAGTGGGTCTCCCATAGTGTTGGCCTATGAAGTGAATGCAAGGGATGCCAAAAATTGGGAGGCACTCCAATTTTTCTAGCCTAATCCAGCCCTTGTTCATTTTTATAATAGTCAGCCTGTCAGCATTTTCAGCTGAGAGGCGGATGCGCTTATCAGTTATAATTCCACCAGCGGCACTAAAATTCCCCTCTGATAAAACGCTAGTGGCAGGGCAGGCCAGGACCTCCAAGGCATAGAGAGCCAATTCATTCCACGTATCCAGCTTGGATACCCAATAATTATAAGGCACGGAGGAATCACGGAGGACGTTGGTACGGTCGGCAAGGTACTCTCTCAGCATCTTCCCAAACTTTGCACTCCTTGTGAGAGTACCCCGCGCCTCAGGGCCTGTGCAATGGGAGGGGCTGAGAAAATTCTCCCAGAACTTTGACAGTGTTCCCCTGCCTCTGCTGGATTGGAGTTGTGTCTCTCTCGCCTGTAGCCCTTGGTTGTCCAACGAACTGTGACCTCTGCTGCCAGCGTTTCAGATGGGAATTTTTTTAATAGTTCTGAAACAAGGGCCTTCTGGTACTGCCCCATTTTTGTAGACCTGTCTGCCTCAGGAATAAAAGATAGAAAGTTCTCCTTGTAGAAATGTCACCAACCAGTAATGACTGTCACCCAAAATTTTGAGAAAGCGAGAGTCATGGGAAAGGCAGAGTAACATAAACTCAGCCATGCGTGCCAGACTGCTAATAGGCAAGACCTCCGTGTCCTCACCCAGAGGATGACTGACCATGCTCTCCTCCTCCTCTCTGTCCTCAGGTCATCCACACTGAACAGACGGTATGACAGTTGTGCAGGTAGTATCGTCTATAGCGCAGGAAACTAGCTCCTGTTCTTCCAACTCCTCCTCCTCTTGCTCATTGTCACCCAAGTCATGTTGGGATGGTTCCTTGCTCCATCTCATCGTGCTCTGCCTGCAATGCATCCTCTTTGATTGTGAGCAGAGAGCGTTTCAGAAGACAGAGAAGAGGGATGGTGACGCTAATTATGGCGTCATCACCGCTCACCATCTTCGTGGAATCCTCAAAGTTTTGGAGGATGGTACATATGTCTTACATCCATGTCCACTCCTGAGGTCTTATGTGTGGAGTCTGAACTGAATACCGACGGCCTTGTTGATGCTGGTACTCAACAAGTGCCCTCTTCTGCTCACAAATCCTTCCCAACATCTGCAGTGTAGAGTTACAATGCGTGGGGACATCACACCCCAGTCTGTGAGCCGGAAGCTGCAAACACTGCTGAAACACGGCAATGGCGGCAGAGGATGTAGGTGACTTTCTAAAATGGTCACACAGGCGGCGTACTATAACAGGCAGATCCGGCAGCTCGGGGTAGGATTTGAGAAACCGCTGAACCACGAGGTTAAGCACATGGGCCAGGCATAGTACGTGTGTGAGCTCGCCTCACCTCAGAGCCGCCACCAGGTTCCGGCCATTGTCACACACGACCATGCTTGACTGTAGGTTCAGCGGTGTGAGCCACAGATCTGCCTGCTCTTTCAGAGCTGTCCACAACTCTTCAGCATTGTGCGGTTTGTCACCTAAGCATATTAGCTTCAGCATAGCCTGTTGCTGCAGTGCTTCCAGCTTGTGACTGATGTGGTCATTTCGGAGATGGAGGCTGAAGAGGAGGAGGAGGCTGAGGTGGATGAGGTGCAGGAGCTGTAGACTGTGGGGGCAGCCCTGATTGACCTAGGGCCCGCAATCCTTGGCGTCGGGAGGATGTGTTCCGTCCCAAGGTTCGACTGGGTCCCGGCTTCCACTATGGTAACCCAGTGTGCCGTCAACGAGACGTACAGTCCCTGCCCACAAGCATTTGTCCACGTATCCGTGATTAGGTGGACTTTCCCGGTAACTGCATTGTTGAGGGCAAGGCTAATGTTTTGGGACACGTGCTCGTGTAATGCAGGGACGGCACACCAGGAGAAGTAGTGGCGGCAGGGGACCGAGTACCGAGGGTCGACCTCGGCCATCAGGTTGCGGAATGCTTCTGTCTCCACGAGCCTAAAAGGCAACATTTCGAGCGCAAGCAGTCGCAAAATGTGGGAATTTAGTAGTAGGCCTGTGGGGGCGTTGGCTGCGTGTTTGCGCTTGCGTTCCAAGGACTGGGGTATGGACAACTGAACGCTGCACAGGGACAAGGACATGGACGTGCTTCCTGATGCTGCTAGTTGAGAGTGTGCAACGACAGGTGCAGGGCAGGAGGCATCTTTGCATGCACCATAGACAGGGGATTGGCTTGCATGCACAACAGCGGAAGAAGCAGTGATGCCACCCGCCGACATTGTTCCTGGACCCTGGGGTTCGGCCCACAAAGTCAGGTGCTTTGCTGCCATGTGCCTGATCATGCTGGTGGTGGTCAGGCTGGTAGTTTTGCCACCCCTGCTGAAGCTGGCCTGGCAAGTGGTGCAAATGGCCTTTTGGGTTTATCGGCAGAGTCTTTAAAAAACAACCAGACTAGGGAAGACCTAACAGTTGTACTGGCAACTTCCTTCGTGTTGGTGTTACGGGGAATGGTTGCCTGCCTTCTGTCTGCGGCCACCACACTGCTTCTTCAAGCCTGTTGGTGTGCTCTGCCTCCCTCCCCCTGTGTGCTGCTGTCCTCGCTCCGCATGTCCTCCTGCTAGGTTGGCTCAGTTACTATATCATCTACCACCTCGTCTTCCACTTCCGCACCCTGGTCCTCCTCCTGACTTTCTGGCAATTGTGTCTCATCATCGTCCACCTCTTCAGACACTTTCCCACCGTTGCCTTCATGTGACCGTGGCTGCTCAAATATTTGGGCATCTCCTCTTGCCCCGCTTCAAGTGGACCGGGCGAGAGGCCCGAATCTATAAATGGAAAAGTGAACAGCTCTTCGGAGTGTCAACATGTGGGATCAGTTGTCTCCGGGCATTCGGCATAGTGGGAGGAAGCATGATCAGGGTGAGGAATATGCAGTCCAGACTCACGGCTACTGAGACTTGACCGTGTGGAAGACAGGGTGGTGGTGGTGGCAAAGTGACTGGAAGCATTATCCGCTATCCAACCAACAACCTTTTGACACTGCTCTGGGTTCAATAGTGGTGTGCTGCGGTCCCCTAGGAATTGGGAAGGTCAGGAGAGAAGATGTGGGTGTTTGTTGTGGCACAATTTCAGCGTGCCCACGGCCTCAGCTTCTGCATGCACCATCACCATCACGTCCCGTTCCCCGTCCCTTGCCACGCGCCTTGCCCATTTTAAATGGAGGAGAATATCTTCCATGCTTACTACAAATGGCTGAAATTGGAGAAAACTTATATGTGATCCATGTGATGGAGAAACCACAGTTTTAAATACCTGGCCTGTAGGTAACTATTTTGAACCCCAAACAGGTGTCAAAAAATACACTGACACACTGAAACAAATTTTTAATGGAGGCCATAAATGGCAGTATTTTCTGAAAACGTATATGTCATCCATGTGACAGAGAAACCACAGTTTTAAATACCTTGCCTGTAGGTAACTATTTTGAACAGCAAACCGGTGTCAAAAACTTCGCTAACACACTGAAACAAATTTTTAATGGAGGCCAGAAATGGCAATATTTTCTGAAAACGTATATGTGATCCATGTGATGGAGAAACCACAGTTTTAAATAGCTGGATTTTTAGCGCTGTAATATGGAAAGGACCTGGCTGTATTCTGCACTGCCAACAAGCAAATGGCGCAGAAAAACGGTGTTCTCTGGATTGCTTTTTAAGCAAATAATGATTAAGATCCAAAAAAAAATTATTCCTGGTCCCTGAGACCTGGGCCTATGTCTAGAAATGTCTAACATCAGCAGCAGCAGACAGAACTGGAATGGAGCCTCTTGTGCTATATGCACTTCAGTCTGCTATATACACTGCCTGCCTGATATCTCTGAAGATGGATTAGAAGGACTGTTTGTTGAGATGGATATGTGTAATATGCTTCTGTTCCACCTACACAACCTAATAAACAAGCAAATCTCTCCCTAGTTCAGCAGCAGCTCTCCCTACACTGTCTGATTGTGGAGTAGACTGACGAGCACGGCAGCGCCAGGTCTGATATAGACCTGATGACGCTGTGCGACCAGCCAATCACTGTAATACCACAACCAACATGGCTGTGGCATTACAGTGAGTGGCAGGCAATCCCGGAATGTTGATTGGCACCAAACATGCAGGGAGGGGACCCGAGCATCCGCCTGAGCATCTCGCAAGCACTCGGCGAGCTCTGAGCATCTCGAGTACTGAGATGCTCGGGCGAATACCGAGTACTTGCGAGTATGCTCGCTTATCACTATTAAATACACTATTTGAGGGACACTATGAGAATCGTGTGATGCCTTTTTTTCAGCTAAGTAATGCCTCGGCTGTTTTTAAAAATTTTGCTAATGATATATTGAGAGAAAAGTGTGCAATATGTGGTTGTATATGACAATTTGGTTTATTCACCGGATTATGATTCACACATTTGACATGTAGACACTTTACTTTAAAGACTTAGAGACAATTACTTATTTGTAAAACTTGAAAAATATATGTTCCTGGTCCACTCAAAAGTCCGAGATATTTGGGATTAGTTGCAGCCCAAAGCTTTAAAGACTTTACAGCATTTTTTAGGGTTCATTAACTACTGTCAAAAATGTATTCAAAATATTTTCCAATGTTGCCAGATCATTGACTGACTTGACTAAGAGGCCTGATATGGTCCTTTGGAAACCTGAGACAGTGTGTGCCTTCACAGAATTGAAGGAATATTTCTCATCTGATGCCCACACATTATAATGGCCCCCAAAGCCTCCTCAAACATCACAGCTCCCCCACACAGCATCATGGTTCACAAAGACACACAATGTGATGTCCCCCACTGTCCCTTACACAGTATGGTGGCCCCTATCAGCACCATGGCCTCCACAGCTCCTCGTGTAAAGTATAATGGCCACAACAGCCCCCCCTCACCTCACGCGCACACAATCATAGCCTTCATAGCTCCCCCACATAGTATTATGACCCTCACAATCCCCCAAACACAGTATCATGATCCCCACATACCCTCTTAGTTTACCCCCGATAGTAAAAATAAAATAATCACTTAGCCCCATTCCCACGATGTGCTGCTCTTTTCTGTACCGCATGAGGGCTGAGGATCCATGATGCAGGTATGATCTAGTAATGTTTTCATGCCTGTTGTGCTGAAACTCAGAAGCACAGGCTGAAAGGTGGAAAAGGGAATCAATGTCTCTGTGTTCAACCATTGCATCCTGAGGATTCAGATACTGTTGAAATTGCCAGGAGGAGTCACAGTCCTCATAATGACCGCATGGTCTATCACTATTCGAGGAAGAAAAATTGGGGTGCACTTGGTCGATACATCGAGATGCCGGTGGAACAGGGTGTATACCTCAGAGTCATAAGCTGAGTAAATTTACCTCACACTCTTGAATGTGGAAATTGCAAATTATTTTATTTACGTGCAGAGCAAACATGCGATAAGTGTCAAAGGTGCTGGGAGGTGAGCGACATAGATTTTAGACATTTAGACCCCTTATGAGTCTCTGTCACAATAGTCGCTAGAAGAAAGGGTGAGAGCATAGGATGAGTGCCAAAGTTGCAGATATATAAAAGATACAACACTACTATATATACAATAATTACATTCCCCTGAATGATACAAATATAACATAAGAAAAATCATTTTCTTGAGAACATTCTTTAAGAATATAAAATAAGCGTGTTAACCTCTTAGATAGACAATATGAATCATATTATGTACTATAGGGGATGACTCATGTAGGGGTAAAAGGAACATCATGTGTTTAGTGGAACACCTTCAATATGGTATAACCTATTGAAGGAATTCAAAAGAGCTGTGAGGAGGGAGTCCCTGTAGGCTATAGTACATAGTAAGATACTGGGTAGGAATTAGATCAGGTGGGTTTATTGTAGGATAGAGAGACTGAGACATAAAGGGAGGACACATAATACAACACTATCACTAGTGCACCACTGGGTACATATAAATGGTTTGATCACTTCTTAATGCGTTTTTGGCGGAGTTGTGGCGACAAAAAAAAAACAATTATGATATCTTGATTTATTTTTCTTTTTTACAGCTTTAACTGTACAGGTTATTTATTCTCTTATTTTCATCACTATGATTTTTATAAACTCAGTGATACCAAATATGTTTTTATTCACTGTACCTTTTAGTCCCCTTAGAGAACTTGAACCTGTGGTTGCCTGAGAACCTGTTTTATATAAAGCAATACTAAAATATTGCAAAATATACAGAAAATCACAGTCTCCTGTGAAGCCCAGGCAATGGCTGTCCTTCACAGGAGTACCAACATTAAAATTACAGAGTCTTTCAAGAGGCCCGAAGCTACCATATCAACCCATCGACACCCATTAATTGCTTCACTTGAGAATCGATGGCTGCATAGGATGGCACGCTCCATGGGTTGCTCACCTTAAATGTCTCTGTCAGAGTTTGACACCAGGGCTTAAGGGAATAATAGCATCAATAAGTGCTCAGCTTCAATGGTTGCTGTTACAGACAGATGCCGACTGTGCAACACAGTTGGCATCTGACAGGTATAGTCTGTGCTCAGCTCCCGAGCCCACGCCATACAATGGCAGCTGACATTGGATGTACCAGTACGCCCAATATCAGAAAAGGGTAAAAGTCTTTAGTGATCTTCACATCCACACCTGACTTCCTCTTGAGATACAGCTTTACCTACAGTGTAATCACTGTCCCTGTGGCACCCTGCTGTTCACAGGTACCACCCAGGGTGCATGGATGGACTTCTCCACAAGAGGCCCTCATTACATACAAACACCTCCACCCTTCCACCTTATACCACCAGAGGGAGCCCGTTAGGGATATATATATGGAGCCAGGCAGCTCAGTTAGCCCAGTGAGTTTAGTCAGTAGTGAGTCAGAGGAGGAGAAGTGAGAGGAGCAGGGGCTCTGCAGGAGCTCTGCTCGGGAGGTAGGCTCGGCCTGTCATGCCCAAGGCTGAGAGAGGAGTGGGAGCTAGGGAGGAAGGCTCCAGGAACAGAAGGGATCCCAGGGGGTACGGTGAGTGCAGGATGGCACCCGTACGCCGGAATCTGCCAGGCGTCAGAGGGATCAGGCAGCAAGAAGGGAACCGGTCCCTGGACTAGCCAAGTTACTTCAAGTCTCGGCTGGAAAACCGGAGGCTTCTGCACTTTCAGGGTGCAGTTGCCACATTCGCACCTAAGCCGCCGAAAAGGGCACCAAGCAAGGTCCGGGAACTTCAAGTTGCCCAGAGGGATCTCAAGGTACCTGATCGGGACTTTGTGTGGTGGGGCGCAGTGCAGGACGGAGAGACCCAGCGCGGGAAGTCGGCTAAGAAAGGAACATACAGAAAGGGGTCCCGTTAAGTGCTCTTGAAATACTTGGGAGAGTGCTGAACCCCTGCCTGGTAAACGCAGCGTGACGTGGGAGACGGTCACCTGTAAAGTGCCACCTGAGGAACCTAAATAACTGTGAGTAAACTCAGATGACTGCACCCCACTGTTTCTGTCAGTTATTTCTACCACGCTATCGCTCCTTCACTACAACGCCCAGCATCACCATCTGCACCTACACTGCCCTGAAGCTGTGCTCTGCCTGTGGAGAGCCGCACCAACCCAGCTGCCCTAACATCTGTTCCAGAGGTCTGCAGCAGCGCTGGTACTCATTACCAGGAGCCACAGGTGGCGTCACGAGACAAAACTGTTATTCATCCCTACAAGTAACAAACCCCTTTTAAAGAGTGACCCCAGGGTACGGGCCCGGTGGCCGACTGCGTTGACATCCCACAGAAGTCTCCCCCATATCCCCCTGGGCGAGTCAGCTCCATTGGTGTTCGCAATGTAAATTCCCTATCAGAAACTCTCGCAAATCGCATACTTGTGGTCACATGACCGCCCGTCCCACGGAGCCAGCATCCTAACAATCCTGTGCGCAGTGAGAATATTAACAAGTCTGCAATCACAGAAAGTGACTGCAGATTTGAACCCCGAGCCTGGACCACAACTTAAAAAATCCTCAAAGAAGTGGAAATTTGAGACCACATGATACTCAACTTATCAGTTTTCTTAGCTTCAGGGGTATCAATATCAAAAACCAAAAATGAACCATAATGGGGATGAAAACCATAATTAGAAAAAAGCAACGTATATTATTCTTGAGATCTGTTATTGATGGCAAATTCAGAAAGAGGTAAGCAAGTCAGAAACATAACAACTCAGATATGGCTAAAGCATGTACTTAATGACTTTTTTTCTTATGGGCCTAAAAACTAACAGGCAGATCAGCAGCGGACATACCGCCTGTGCAGCCATTGCAGTTGCACCGGGGCCCAGAGGCACAGGGGGGGGCCTTGCAGGCAGAGGTGTACTTCCCATAGCAGGGGCCCCTCAGTGAAGGGGCCCCCCAGTGCTGCTCAACACTGGGTCTCTCTCTCTCCAGAACTCAATCATTCTGATACATAGAGCTGGGGAGAGAGCGGTGCACTGAGAGCTTCCAGGGGCGTGTCATGCAGGAAGAGAGACGCAGCCAATGAATGCTTTCCCAACCAGACTGGTGAGAGAGCGCTCACTGGCTGCAGCCTCTGGCCTCCTCCTGCATGGGTCGTCCCAATGCCCAATGGTAAGTACTCACCTGTAGCCATGGGGCCCCGGGCCACACTGTACTGGGGACATTAGTGGGGGAAGGAAGAGCAGGACTGATTGCGTCTTGTGCTCCCTCCACTGTTACGTTCTCAGCAGCAGCATCCTGTCACATAGTAGAGGTGGGGGGAGGAGGCTCACAGTACAGGACTGCAAGGAGCTGGTATCAGACTGTCCTCTCTGCTGTGCCCCATCCCCCACAGTGGGGTAAGCTGCAATTTTTAGCTGATCTATGAACTTTGTGGCAGAGCTCCTACACGGCTGAACAGCTAATATAGAAGCTTAGTGTGTGTGTATATCTATGCATGTGTGTATCTGTATCTATGTGTATCTGTGTGTTTATGAGTGTATATACAGTGGGTACGGAAAGTATTCAGACCCCTTTAAATTTTTCACTCTTTGTTTCATTGCTGCCATTTGGTAAATTCTAAAAAGTTCATTTTTTTTCTCATTAAAGTACACTCTGCACCCCATCTTGACTGAAAAAAACAGAAATGTAGAAATGTTTGCAAATTTATTAAAAAAGAAAAACTGAAATATCACTTGGTCATAAGTATTCAGTGTGGGCTAACATACTTGTGCAAGGGTTTTCTAGGGTTTTCTAAACATCCATTTAGAAACAGTTAGCAAACACAATGTACCATTAAAACACTGGAGTGGTGGTTGTTGGAAATGGGCCTCTATACACCTATGTACAGTGCTGGCCAAAAGTATTGGCACCCCTGAAATTCTGTTAGATAATACTCCGTTTCTTCCTGAAAATGATTGCAATCACAAATTATTTGGTATTATTCTCTTCATTTAATTTGCTTGCAAGGAAAAAACATAAAAGAGAATGAAGCAAAAATCAAATCATTGATCATTTCACACAAAACTCCAAAAAAGGGCCGGACAAAAGTATTGGCACCCTCAGCCTAATACTTGGTTGCACAACTTTTAGCCAAAATACCTGCGAACAACCGCTTCCGGTAACCATCAGTGAGTTTCTTACAATGCTCTGCTGGAATTGTAGACCATTCTTCTTTGGCAAACTGCTCCAGGTCCCTGATATTTGAAGGGTGTCTTCTCCAAACTGCCATTTTGAGATCTCTCCACAGGTGTTCTATGGGATTCAGGTCTGGACTCATTGCTGGCCACCTTAGAAGTCTCCAGTGCTTTCTCTCAAACCATTTTATAGTGCTTTTGGAAGTGTGTTTTGGGTCATTGTCCTACTGGAAGACCCATGACCTCTGAGGGAGACCCAGCTTTCTCACACTGGGCCCTACATTATGCTGCAAAATTTGTTGGTAGTCTTCAGACTTCATAATGCCATGCACACGGTCAAGCAGTCCAGTGCCAGAGGCAGCAAAGCAACCCCAAAACATCAGGGAACCTCAGCCATGTTTGACTGTAGGGACCGTGTTCTTTTCTTTGAATGACTCTTTTTTTTTCCTGTACAGTCTATGTTGATGCTTTTTGCCAAAAAGCTCTACTTTTGTCTCATCTGACCAGAGAACATTCTTCCAAAACGTTTTAGGCTTTCTCAGGTAAGTTTTGGCAAACTCCAGCCTGGCTTTTTTATGTCTCGGGGTAAGAAGTGGGGTCTTCCTGGGTATCCTACCATACAGTCCCTTTTCATTCAGACGCCGACGGATAGTACGGGTTGACACTGTTGTACCCTTGGACTGCAGGGCAGCTTGAACTTGTTTGGATGTTAGTCGAGGTTCTTTATCCACCATCCGCACAATCTTGTGTTGAAATCTCTCGTCAATTTTTCTTTTCCGTCCACATCTAAGGAGGTTAGCCACAGTGCCATGGGCTTTAAACTTCTTGATGACACTGCGCATGGAAGACACAGGAACATTCAGGTCTTTGGAGATGGACTTGTAGCCTTGAGATTGCTCATGCTTCCTCACAATTTGGTTTCTCAAGTCCTCAGACAGTTCTTTGGTCTTCTTTCTTTTCTCCATGCTCAATGTGGTACACACAAGGACACAGGACAGAGGTTGAGTCAACTTTAATCCATGTTAACTGGCTGCAAGTGTGATTTAGTTATTGGCAACTCCTGTTAGGTGCCACAGGTAAGTTACAGGTGCTGTTAATTACACGAATTAGAGAAGCATCACATGATTTTTCAAAGGGTGCCAATACTTTTGTCCACCCACTTTTTTAGGTTTGGTGTGGAATTATATCCAATTTGGCTTTAGGACAATTCTTTTTGTGCTTTTTTCATTGAAGACAAATTAAATGAAGAGAATAATACCAAAGAATTTGTGATTGCAATAATTTTCAGGAAGAAACTGAGCATTATCTGACAGAATTGCAGGGGTGCCAATACTTTTGGCCAGCCTTGTAGATATTGCAATAAAAACAAGACGCTTGCAGCTAGAATAGTCATTTACCACATTAACAATGTATAGAGTGTATTTCTGATTCATTTAATGTTAGCTTCATTGAAAAAAAATGTCCTTTTCTTTAAAAAATAATGACATTTCTAAATGACCCCAAACTTTTGAACGGTAGTGTATGTGTATATGCATGAGTGTGAACATATTTGTTTTTGGGTCATGTGTGATACAGTAATTGTAAAGAATAGGAAAATTAACCAGGCTCTATAAAGGGTTATTAACCAAATAATCAAGTTATCTCCGATCCATAGAATCCGACGACTGGGCCCCCAGAGATTCTGAGGACAGGGCTCTGCAGTCTCATCCTGAATGGAGCAGAGTTGTGCATACGTGACGCCTCATGCTCGAAAAAGCCCTTTAGTTTACCCTGGGTGATGGGGAACTCGGAGTCGGGTCCTGTGATGGAGAAATGGGGTGCAGCCGTGGCCCAGACCCGACCCGTGCTCAGGGCCGTCACATTAAAAAGAGATGGTGTGGGCTCATCCGGGTTGAGTGGCTGATTAACGACTACGCCACCTGTGGTGCCTGGTGAAGGGCCACCAGCGCCGCTGCAGTACGCTGAGGCATGGTGTTATGGTGGCCAAAGTTATTACTACTCCCCACAGGCGGAGCATGGCCTAAGGATGGAGGGGGGTAGTAGTAGAGGAGAACGGATGCCGCGTCGTGCGGTGTAGCGCAGAATAAACAGTCCGGAGGCCATAGGGGTGAACTTCCAAGGCTTTACTCACTTTAGAGATGGCAGAAGGAAGGCGACTCCCTGCTCCCCGCGGAGTCCTGCGGTCACCAGGGACGGGGGTCCGACAACCTCCGAGTAAGTCCAGCATTCAGTCGGGACCCTACACCAGAGTGTTCCTGAACTACAGACCGAATCCTTTCCTGTCCGTGTGTGTGCGAATAGGCCGGGTCTCCCTCTGAGCTCCTCTCAGAACAAGGGCATGGGTGGCAGCTCCGCTCCGTCCGATACCCGGTGGGATCCTCAGGGCCTACCGGGCTTTCCCGACCAGGACGTGGAGTAACAAGGTTGGGTGTCGGGGGCCGGTACCCCTCTTGCAGCCGGAGTCCCTCTGAATATATCAGCATGGCGAGGACAGGTGGCGTACTCCTCTCCGTCTGCATCCTGCCTGGGATCCATTTGCTGTGGAGCCACACTCTTAAGCTCCGGGCCTTCTTGGTCCTGGTCATTGGCCCGGTTGAGACATTCCTGGTCTGCAACCTACCCCTCGTCCCAAGGCCGGAGTACGAGGGCTGTGTCCCTTGCTGATGCAGGCCCACACAGGATCTGTGCTCCGGGAGGGAGGTCACATTTTCACACAGTATATGACAGCACAGAGAACAGCCGAAAGACCAAGACCAAAGATGGCTTTTTATTAAATATGAAATTTAAAGTGTAACTAACTTGTAAGTCCTCCACCCTCACCCACTAACTGGTTCCCCTAACTCTTTGTTCCCCAGTCTCCCTGTAACCAGGGGAGCAGCACCTAGTGCATACTAGCTCCCTCTGGTGGAGAAATGTGGTGTTGGATGCAAAGGTTGGGTCACGACTATCACACTGTTCTTACCTCAGAGGAGGAACACTACACTCCATTAAAGAAGTGCCGCATCCCTGTGGCGGTCGAACCCTCAGGGGCGCCACATTCCCCCCTGGTAAAACACAGCACGTTTGCGGGCTGCAAAAGAAGTAACACCCAGAAAATTTTCTTTTTAATATTAACATGAACTATCTTCCCTTTATGGGAGGCACATCTTCTTAAACGTTGCATAACAGGGTATATATAAAATTACAAAAGTATAAAATTATAAAAGTGCTAGCATTTTTCCAGAGACATTATGGTGCAAACAGACGGGTTATGGTGCAAAGATGCAGTCAGTTCAGAAGTGCGAGGGACCCGCCCTAAACCCTTAACGTGGGCCCTGGGGTGGCTGCAGGGCATGAAGATCCCGAGTTGGACCTCCCGGAGAGCCACCCTGACAGGTTTTTCTTCTGAGGTTTTGAGGTAGAGAATGTCCGCGTTTTTTGTATAAAACCAATATGGAGCACCTAAAAAGATGCAAACTATATACAATAGAAAGAGTCTGTCTGCTGCCAGTCCGCAGGGACACATGTCTCTAGAAATCCGGGGATTGAAAATAAGCAACAGTAGAAAAGTCAACACTCATAAAACTGGTAAACGAAAACTGCAACAGCCGGGGCTGCCTTAAACCTCGGGTTCCCTCCTGGGAAAAGGCTCGTTCCTCCCGACGGAGGTTAACCGGTCCCCTGAGGCCAAGCGCGGGGTGGCGTCGCTCCCGGACACTTTGTGTACGTCCAGGGCGTACCACCCTCGCACCCCCTGGAGGCGAGAAAAGGTTACTGTATCGCCCGGGAAGAGGTTCCGGCCAGGGTGTCCCTTCTTTAGACGCGGCTCGATGTCCCACTGGCTGACGAACACGTCGTCCTGG
This sequence comes from Phyllobates terribilis, assembly GCF_046119375.1. NCBI lineage: Eukaryota > Metazoa > Chordata > Amphibia > Anura > Dendrobatidae > Phyllobates > Phyllobates terribilis. Next base: position 309,159,522 of record NW_027362763.1, on the reverse strand, counting down.
TACTGGGGACTTCGAATGAACCCCCACCCCGCCTCATGGTGAAAACGGACGACTTGGCCTTCCACTCGGGGACTAGGACGGGTGGCCTCTTCCTGCCGAGCCCGGGATTTGGCAGCTTTGGCCCGTACCTCGAGGCGCTCGCAGTGCTGCTCTCATTGATGCTGCTCCCAAGCGAGCTGGAAAATTTGGTCGCTGCACCACTGGCTCCTCCTCCCCGCTTCAGCCCGGGTCTCCCGGGGGAAGCCCATCAGGTTGCCCCCCTGGTTTTACCAGGCCCAATCCTTAGCCTCGGGCCAGGTTACTGCTGGTGCGGGTAGCGGGGCCATGACGGGTTGCTGCGGGTCCTCTACAGGCGCGGACCAGTCCGGGTTGGAGCCGGTAGTCTCTTCCGCAGTTTCAGGCACCTCCAATTCAGGGTTTGGGCAGCACCGCAGGTCCCCACTCATAGCTGCTGCTTGCAGCTCCGGAGCCAAAGCCTGCTCCCAGGTGGCCGCGTGGGGAATTAAATACTCCATCATGAGGTCCAGGATTGTCACGGTAAGCTCTGCAGCCAGGGCAGGGGTTGCACATTCACCCGCCACTGGGCCGCCCTCGATCTCTGTCACCGCGTCGCCTTGTCCTGGGACCTCAACTCCTTGGCGGCGGTCCCGGATACGCAGCAGCATCTCCTCCCGCCACGCAGCCGTCGCCGCCTCCTGGGCCTCTCTCTGCCTTCTCAAGAGTCCCGGAGCTTCCTGCCAGAGAAATTCAAAGTCTCCTGATGTGAGGATACTGCTGCCTCGCTCTCTGCCGGGTGAAGGGCCTGTACCGGGTTCAGTTGGTTCAGAAGGTTGCGCACCAGAAGAGTCCATGTCTGCCTCTGTTGATTGCCAAACTCCGACTGCAATGGCCGCACCTTGGCGCTTTTCTTCTTCCTCCTCTTTCGGGGCGGTTCCTGGGCGGAATGCTGACAGGCCCGCCTTCGTTCAGCCCATCCGGTTTGACGGGCATTACCCCGCGGACAGTCTCTAATGGAAGGGGCAGTCCACATTTTGGCGCCAAGCGGGAGCCCAACCCACGATGGGAGGCGTTCAAAGACAGTCTTTTCACAGCATTATGGCGCCTGTTCTTCTTGGGCGGGCGCCATTTTAAGTGTAAAACGACAGTTCAAGGTGTAAGGCACACAGTACCCGGTAGCAATGGGTAATTCCTTCCTTTGCTGCGGGCACACGATCCTGCCGACTACGCCAGGTTGTGACGCCTCATGCTCGAAAAAAGCCCTTTAGTTTAACCTGGGTGATGGGGAACTCGGAGTCGGGTCCTGTGATGGAGAGATGGGGTGCAGCCGTGGCCCGGACACGACCCATGCTCAGGGCCGTCACATTAAAAAGAGATGGTGTGGGCTCATCCGGGTTGAGTGGCTGATTAACGACTACGCCACCTATGGTGCCTGGTGAAGGGCCACCAGCGCCGCTGCAGTCCGCTGAGGCATGGTGTTATAGTGGCCAAAGTTATTACTACTCCCCACAGGCGGAGCAAGGCCTCAGGGCAGAGGGACAGGATGGAGGGGGGTAGTAGTAGAGGAGAACGGATGCCGCGTCGTGCAGTGTAGCGCAGAATAAACAGTCCGGAGGCCATAGGGGTGAAATTCCAAGGCTTTACTCACTTTAGAGATGGCAGAGGGAAGGCGACTCCCTGCTCCCCGCGGAGTCCTGCAGTCACCAGGGACAGGGGTCCGACAACCTCCGAGTAAGTCCAGCATTCAGTCGGGACCCTACACCAGAGTGTTCCTGAACTACAGACCGAATCCTTTCCTGTCCGTGTGTGTGCGAATAGGCCGGGTCTCCCTCTGAGCTCCTCTCAGAACAAGGGCATGGGTGGCAGCTCCGCTCCGTCCGATACCCGGTGGGATCCTCAGGGCCTACCGGGCATTCCCGGCCAGGGAGTAACAAGGTCGGGTGTCGGGGGCCGGTACCCCTCTTGCAGCCGGAGTCCCTCTGAATATATCAGCATGGCGAGGACAGGTGGCGTACTCCGCTCCGTCTGCATCCTGCCTGGGATCCATTTGCTGTGGAGCCACACTCTTAAGCTCCGGGCCTTCTTGGTCCTGGTCATTGGCCCGGTTGAGACATTCCTGGTCTGCAACCTGCCCCTCGTCCCAAGGCCAGGGTACGAGGGCTGTGTCCCTTGCCAATGCAGGCCCACACAGGATCTGCGCTCCGGGAGGGAGGTCACATTTTCACACAGTATATGACAGCACAGAGAACAGCCGAAAGACCAAGACCAAAGATGGCTTTTTATTAAATATGAAATTTAAAGTGTAACTAACTTGTAAGTCCTCCACCCTCACCCACTAACTGGTTCCCCTAACTCTTGGTTCCCCAGTTTCCCTGTAACAAGTGGAGCAGCACCTAGTGCATACTAGCTCCCTCTGGTGGAGAAATGTGGTGTTGGATGCAAAGGTTGGGTCACGACTATCACACTGTTCTTACCTCAGAGGAGGAACACTACACTCCATTAAAGAAGTCCAGCATCCTTGTGGCGGTCGAACCCTCAGGGGCACCACACATACATGGCCTCAGCTCTATTCATTATCTATGGAGCTGCTGAGCACTGCGCTCGCCTAATTCCATCAGTTCCATAGACAATGAATAGACCAGAAGTCAAGCATGCACCTCCAATCCATTCATTGCTGAGCTGAGGAAACAGGTTTTGGATGGCTTTGTATGCCAAAGTTAGGGTTTTCAACTGGAGTATCTTGGCAAAGGGGAGCCAGAGCGGGGACTGACAAAGGGGAGAAGCTGGGGAATAGCAGGGTATCAGGTAGATTAATCGGCTAGCCGAGTTTAAGATAGATTGGAGGGGTGCGAGAGTGGCAGAAGAGAGGCCACAGAGCAGGAGGTTGCAGTAATCGAAGCGGGAGATGATGAGGGCGTGCACTGGTGTTTTTGTAGATTCATGGTTGAGGAATGTGTGGATCCTGGAGATATTTTGGAGTTGGAGTCGGCAGCAAGTGGAAAGGGCTTGGATCTGACGTTTGAAGGAGAGATCAGAGTCAAGCTACCGGGACTGGGGAGAGTGGGCAGCCATTGACTTTAATGGATAGGTCAGTTGGGGGGGATGAAGGAGATGGTGGAAAGATGATGAATTCGATTTTATTCATATAAGTTTTAGAAATCTAGCAGAGAAGAAAGATGAAATAGCGGACACACATTGTGGGATTCTGGTTAGTAAGGAGGTGATATCAGGTCCAGAGAGGTAGATCTGTGTGTCATCAGCATAGAGGTGATAGTGAAAGCTATGAGACTCTATGAGCTGTCCCTGGCCGAAGGTGTAGATGGAGAAGAGCAGGGGTCCTAGGACTGAACCTTGGGGGACACCAACACATAGGGGGAGAGATGAGGAGGTGGTGTATGAGTGGAAGACACTGAATGTCCAGTCTGTTAGGTACAAGGTGAGCCAACAAAGGGCCAAGTCTGTAATGCCAGGAGCTCAGAAGGTTTGTAGTAAGAGGGAATAGTCCACTGTGTCGAAGGCAGATGTCGGGTCCAGGAGAAGGAGGACAAACTAGTGTCACTTGGATTTGGCGGTTAGTAGGTCGTTGGTGACTTTAGTAAGGGCAGTTTCAGTGGAATGGTGCAGTTGGAAGCCAGATTGTAAGTGGCCAAAGAGGGAGCAGGAGGAGAGGTGGGAGGACAGTTCAAAATTAATGTGTTGTTCCAGTAGTTTTGAGGCATAGGGGAGAAATGAAATGGGGCGATAGCTAGACAAAGAGGATGAGTCAAGGGAGGGATTTTTGAGGATGGGTGTGATCGAAGTATGTTTGAATCATGAGGGGAAGGCACCAGTTGTTAGTAACAGGTTGAAGAGGTGGGTTAGGCTTGGGATGAAGACTGTGGTAAGGTTTGGAATGAGGTGCGACAGTATTGGGTCAAGTTCACAGGTGGTGAGATGTGATTTGAAGAGTAAAGAGGAAAATGATCTTCTGTGATGGCGGAGAAGCTGGTTTTGGAGGAGGAGAGTTGAGTAGTTATGAGGAGGGGCTGTGGGGACTTTAAGCAAAAGCTTTGCCTTATGTTGTTAATCTTCTGCTTGAAGAATGAGTCTTGAGCTGAGAGGAGAGGGAGGGGGAGCTGGGGGATGGAGGAGAGAATTGAAAGTAATGAATAGCTGTTTAGGGTTGTGAGACAGGTATGAGATGAGAGATAAGAAGTAGGTTTGTTTTGCTGCAGTGAGCAATTGTGCATCATTTTGACAACTTCTGTTACTGAAAGGGCTACTCCACTCCCTTTCTTTGGCAGCCGCACAGCGGTATAATTTGTAGATGAGGGCCAGAAAGAACATGTGCTCCAGTAGATGGCAAGCAATGCATCAAGTGGCCTCTGCTCCTCGTCTTCCACCTTAACATCACACACAGTACAGTCCTCAGAGGTGGCACCCCAATTACACTGGTTCTCCCCCGCGTCACAACTCTCCAACTGCACAACTGACTGTGGGGAACCACAGATGGGCGAGTCTGCTGAGCTGATCACATATTCTATTCCGGGGCATGAGAGGTTTGATTGAAAGCTTCACAGACTCAAGAGGAGGAAAGGATGTGCAGCGGTGCCCAAAATTTTTTTAAGTTTGATCCATGGCCGGATGAACTAGGGTCCGAGCAGAATCCAAACCTTCGTCACCAGACGTTAACCCCTGGGGGTGGAGGTGATTCTCATGCGACTCATACTTGAGGCGCACGTGGACTGTACTGTGCTGTCAGGGCAAGAAGAGGAGGAGGGTGCCTGTCAGGGCGAGGAGTGGGAGAGCAAAGAGGATGACGATCAGGTTGTAGATCCCACTTGGTGTGAACCCAGAGACACGCAGCTGAGTAGCTCAGCAGAGGAGGTGGAGGAGGAGGAAGACCAGGAGGATACATTGCGGCTTCCTGCACAGACACCGAGTTATGCAACCATGACAAGCACTGCATCCTCAGCCCATACTCTGGCAGTGGCCAGCAGTGTTCGCAGGTCTGCAGTTGCCTAGCCTGAGTCTTTTTTGATACCGCAAAAAATGACACAACTCACGTTATCTGCCAACTTTGTTAAAAACGACAGAGTAGAGTAAAAAAAAATGCAATAATTTGAGTACTACATGCATGAATTGGCACATGCACGATCAACATGCATTAATCTGGGAATTTCACTGTGCTAAAATGCAGACTAGCGTGCCCTGCCAACCACTGGCCATCATATCAACCGCATCGTCTGCTTCTTCCTCCACCGTCACCGTGGCAAATGTTCTCCCACAGGTCTCTGGCCACAGAACTTCCACTTGTTTACCCGTCAGCTGTTAAGGAAGTGGACATCCCTGCTGTTTTTGACTGATTTCAGACACCGATTTCTCTCACAGTACAGCAGCTTGTCTTGGTCACCCTACTCCACCTTCTCTCAGCACAGCAGTCAGCCCTCAATCCGACAGCTGTGGTCACGTAAAAGATTGTTTCATCCTACACATGCCAAAGCAAAGAGCTTGGAAATGCTGCCTTTCCACCTGGTGGATGCAGAAGTTTTACGAAAGCTGATGGCCATCGCAGTCCCCCAGTACCAGTTGCCCAGTCACTATTACTTCTCTAAAAAAGCTGTGCCTGCGCTACACCAGCATGTCGCAGACAACATCACCCGTTCCTTGAAAAAATCTAGGTCTGACAGGGTGCATTTCACCACTGACATCTGGACAAGCAAGTATGGCCAGAGGTGCTACATCTCGCTGACTGGGCACTGGGTGACTCTGGTGGCTGTGGGGGCAAGCGGGGAATGGGCTGCTCCACAAATCTTGGAATCCCCAATGCTTGCAAGGTGTTGGGGATAGAGAACTAAACCACTACCCACCAGAAGATGGAGAACCAAACAAATAGACAACAGGGGTTGGAGAACTAAACAGCTAGGGTTGGAGAAAAAAAACAAACCAGAACATGGAGAACCAAACTAATAAACAACGGGAGTTGGAGAATTAAACTACTAAACAGCTAGGGTTAGAGAACTAAACTACTACACACCAGGGGATGGAGAACTAAACCACTAGACACTAGAGATGAGCGGTGTTCGACTCAAACTGTTCACCAATCTCAAATTCGAGCTGTTTTGGGCGGTGTTCGAGTTGTTCAACGAACTCGAACGATTTGCAAAAAATTCGGCTGTTCGAGGTTATGTTCGATAACTGTTCGTGTACCAAAAGCGTAACTGGATTTTTTCACAGTAATACTGTTAATTAGTGATAAGTGAGCATGCTAGCCACTGCTCGGTACTCGCCCGAGCATCTCAGTACTCGAGATGCTCGGAGCTCACCGAGTACTTTCGAGATGCTCGGGCGGGAGCTCGGGTCCCCGTCTTGCGTGTCTGGCGCTATTTAGAGCACCAATCATGGAGGGATTGTCTGCCACTCACTGTAATGCCACAGCCATGGTGGTTGTGGCTTTACATTGGTTGCCCAAATCGATGGGAACAGTGCTCACAGTGAAACATGAAAAGCCGGCAATTCTGCAGCGGTATACACCGGTACCGACAATTTAGGACAGAAAGAATAGAGCATCACACATAGATTAGATAGATAGAAACATGTCAGTCACATATATAATAAGTACAGTGACAGTGTTGGTTACTGTACTTGTCATTTAGTGTTAAAATAAAGGATTTATTAAAAAAAAATTGGCGTGGGATTCCCCGTAATTTTAGTCTCTAGCGGAGGTTAAGCAGATGGCTGGGGCAGATGTTTGAAGCCTGGGAAGGGGGTAATACCCACGAAAGAATCCCAGGCTACTAATATCAGCCCCCAGCTGAATACCTAGCCTTTTCTAGCTATTAAAATGGGGGACCCCCAAAAAAATGATGTGGGCTTCCCCCTATTTTAATAGCTAGCAAAGGCTAGGCCGACAGCTGGGGGATGATATTAATAGCCCAGGAAGGGTGCCATGAATATTGGCCCCCTCCCAGGCTAGAAACACCAGCCGTCAGCTGCCCCAGAAATGGCGCAGCCATAGGATGTGCCAATTCTGGCACTTAGCCTCGCTCTTCCCACTGCCCTGTAGCAGTGGCAGTGGGGTAATAGGGTTGGGGTTGATGTCAGCTTATAATGCCAGCTGACATCAAGCCCAGGTTAGTAATGGAGAGGCATCTATAAGACACCCCCATTACTAACCCCATAGTCAAAGTTAAAAAAACACAAACACCCAGAATAAAGTCCTTTAATTGAAATAAAGACACATTCCTTTAATGTCCTAAATTAAACCCTACTTACCGTATCGCCCATTCCAGCTGAAGCCAACGATCTCCTGCAATAAAAATAAAATAATAAACCAACCTCATCCTTACCTTTCCATGGTTCCCAGGACAGCGTCAGCTCTGCTACATTCAGTGTCTCTGAAGGATGACAAGCTGGATGGTAGAGCTCTGCTGCGATCCAGCGCTTCAGAGACACTGCAGGTAGTGCTTCAGAGACACTGCAGAGCGCAAGCATGCCTGCGCTCTGCAGTGTCTCTGAAGGATGACAAGCTGGATGGTAGCGCTCTGCTGCGATCAAGCCTGCCATCTCAATGCCATCTCAGCGTGGGAGAATTCTCCTGCTCAAGCAGTGACGTCATTTGCCGGCACCGCATGCACAGGAAAATTCTCCCATGCTGTCAGGGACGTGCATGAGGTGAGCTGAGTTCATTGGACATGAACTCGGATCATCTGGATGCCATCACAGCCGGACACTGAGGAGCTTCACTGAGGAGCTTCTCAGTGTCTGCGGCATGGCAAGCTGGATGGCAGCGTTCTGCTGCGCTCCAGCCTGTCATGTCAATGTAGCAGAGCTGAAGCTGTCCTGGGAACCATGGAAAGGTAAGGATGAGGTTGCTTTATTATTTTACTTTTATTGCAGGAGATCGTTGGCTTCAGCTGGAATGGGCGATACGGTCAGTAGGGTTTAATTTAGAACATTAAAGGAATGTGTCTTTATTTCAATTAAAGGACTTTATTCTGGGTGTTTGTGTTTTTTTTAACTTTGACTATGGGGTTAGTAATGGGGGTGTCTTATAGACGCCTCTCCATTACTAACCTGGGCTTGATGTCAGCTGGCATTATAAGCTGACATCAACCCCAACCCTATTACCCCACTGCCACCGCTACAGGGCAGTGGGAAGAGCGAGGCTAAGTGCCAGAATTGACACATCCTATGGATGCCCCATTTCTGGGGCAGCCGACAGCTGGTGTTTCTAGCCTGGGAGGGGGCCAATATTCATGGCACTCTTCCTAGGCTATTAATATCAGCCCCCAGCTGTCGGCCTAGCCTTTGCTAGCTATTAAAATAGGGGGGACCCCATGTCATTTTTTTGGGGGTCCCCCATTTTAATAGCTAGTAAAGGCTAGGTATTTAGCTGGGGGCTGATATTAGTAGCCTGGGAAGCTCCGTGGGTATTACCCCCTTCCCAGGCTTCAAACATCTGCCCCAGCCGTCTGCTTAACCTCCGCTAGAGACTAAAATTACGGGGAACCCCACGCCAATTTTTTTTTTAATAAATCCTTTATTTTAACACTAAATGACAAGTACAGTAAGCAACACTGTCACTGTACTTATTATATATGTGACTGACATGTTTCTATCTATCTAATCTATGTGTGATGCTCTATTCTTTCTGTTCTAAATTGTCAGTACCAGTGTATGACGCTGCTGAATTGTCGGCTTTTCATGTTTCACTGTGAGCACTGTTCCCATCGATTTGGGCAACCACTGTAATGCCACAACCACCATGGGGGTGGCATTACAGTGAGTGGCAGACAATCCCTCCATGATTGGTGCTCTAAATAGCGCCAGACATGCAGGACGGGGATCCGAGCTCCCGCCCGAGCATCTCGAAACTACTCGGCGAGCTCCGAGCATCTCGAGTACTGAGATGCTTGGGCGAGCACCGAGCAGGGGCGAGCATGCTCGCTCATCACAAATTAACAGTATTACTGTGAAAAAATCCAGTTACGCTTTTGGTGCACGAACAGTTATCGAACATTACCTCGAACAGCCGAATTTTTTGCAAATCGTTGGAGTTCGTCGAATGACTCGAACACCGCCCAAAACAGCTCGAATTTGAGATTGGCGAACAGTTCGAGTCGAACACCGCTCATCTCTAGTAGTAAGTAACCGGAAGGCCCCCTCAATGTCTGTTTTGGCCATTAGGGTGCCCCTTCCCAACTTCTTGACCCGCCTGATTGCCTTGTCAAAGGAGGTACAGTATATACTACTGTACTTGGTTCCACGTCAATGTTGTCATTTACTGACCTGCCCCTTGGATATGACAAATGGTGGATTAGTCCGAATGTATTGGGTTCCGTTTTTGGCACGACTCCCAAAGGGGATACCACTACATCTTGTAAGGAAAGTGTTCTGAATGGAACCGCCATTCTACCTAAAGAGATTTCTTTTTTTAATTTTCTTGTCACGACGTCTGGGTGTTGGAAGGCTGATTTTAGATTTTTACTCCAACCTTTCTTGATTTTAGAAGGGCATGACATGCCTATATCTGTGTCTCATCCTCCTTTTACTCCTCCACCTCTTTTCTTTTCGCATGACTATATGTACTTGTCACTTTTCCATGTGTTAGTTGTGTCTTCTGAGCAGTTTGTCAGCTTTTGGACACCTTTGAAGGTGTTTTCTATGTGTTTTCTATGTGTTTCTATGTGTTTTTGTTTGCCTGCCATTGGTTTTAACGGTGTTCGACGAACCGTTCGACGAACCGTTCAGCGAACATGCCGGTGTTCGATGAACCGAACTGAAACCGAACACTACGGGGGTGGCTCAACACTACTAGACACCAAGATGTCACTAGAGACCAAGTCGTGAAATCCCCAAAGCTTGCGGGACAAACCTCTGTATCTAACACTTCCTTCAGTGCTTCTGCCTCCTCCACCTCCTCTAGGGCCCTCACCTGCACCCTCAACCTCTGCCTTAATGAGACACATGTTCCAACACTGCATAATCCCCCCCACCTCTGTACTGTGTAGCCAGGACTCACCGCAATCAGGCAGTGTTTAAATTAATATGCCTTGTGTTACGGATGCGGGTGGTGGAACCTCTGTGCTGCGGTGCAAGGAGGGACCAGAGGGGCATGACTAAGTACCTACTCTGCCTGACCAAGGTTGCACGGCGGCTCAATCGACTCCGTGAACCAGGGAGGGACCGAGCAGGGGAACCAGGTGCCACTCTGGGACCGACCTTGCATGAGAGCAGGTGACTTGGGTCAGATGGCAAGAACTGACCTGTACAGCGGATGAGCAAGGCAGGCAGGCTGACGGGTGGTCCGGGTAGACAAGCAGGCTGATTCGGCTGATAGCCAGACGGGTGCTTGGGGAAGTCAGGCTGGCGGGCACAATGGGTAACTGGCAGATGCTTCCAGGTAAGCAAGGCTGGTGGGCACAGCAGGTAACAGGCAAGTGCTTCCAGGTAAGCAGGCAGGCGGGCACGGCAGGTAACTGGCAGGTGCTTCCAGGTAAGCAGGCTGGCGGGCACGGCAGGTAACTGGCAGGTGCTTCCAGGTAAGCAGGCTGGCGGGCACGGCAGGTAACAGGCAGGTGCTTCCAGGTAAGCAGGTGGGCAGAGCCCATAGGCAGACTGGCGGACTGGACTGTAGACAGACTGTCGGGCTGGATACTAGTCAGACTGGCGGGCTGGACTGAAGAACAGACTGGCAGACAGGACTGACTTGCAGAGGGACCTGAGGGCTGAAGCAACAATAAGAATCACAGAGCAACAACCTTGCACCGGCACCTTCATATTGGAGGAGGTGCTTTAAATAGGGAAAGTCCTCCGGTCATTGGCCGGGGACTTTTTAGGACGGCGTGCGCGACCCCTTTGAGAGGGAGGGGGTGCGCGCGCCCTAAGCACAGTGTCCGGGAAGCTGCGTGCACTAGCAGCAGCAGGGAGGCCGGAAGACGCCGGACCAGGAGCGCGGCAGTAAGGGGGACAGCATCTCTGCTTAACAGCGGGCAGAGACACCGATGCTACAGTATCCCCCCCTTACACGCCCTCTTTTTTAGGCCTGCAAGAAATTCTTTAAGAAGAAGGGGAGACTGGTTGTTCTCCCTGGGTTCCCAAGACCTCTCCTCCGGGCCAAACCCCTTCCAATCCACCAGAAAAAAGGTTTTTCCTCTTACCCTTTTGGTGGCCAAAATGTTCTCTACCTCATAGACGTCCTCAGCGGAGACCAAAGCTGGGGTGGTACCTGGACTGTCAGAAAAAGAATTAAGAACAACTGGTTTGAGGAGACATACGTGGAAGGAGTTGGGAATCCGTAAGGTGGCCGGGAGTTTTAGCTTGTAAGCCACGGGATTGATTTGGTAGAGAACATCAAATGGACCGATGAACCGCGGACCCAACTTATTCGCTGGTATTTTGAGACAAATATGTTTGGAGGAGAGCCAGACCCTGTCTCCCGGATGGAATTGAGGCAGATCCAGATGTTTCTTATCAGCATGTTTCTTCATCCACTCGGAGGACTGAAGAAGTGTGGATCTAGTGTCTTCCCAAATAGTAGAAAATTCGCTGACCAGAGACTCCGCGGCAGGATTGTCCACTGACGAGGAGACGGGAAACGGAATTCGGGGGTGTTGACCGTAGACCACAAAGAACGGGGATTTGGACGAAGACTCGCTCTCATGGTTGTTATAGGAGAACTCGGCCCACGGTAGGAGCTCAACCCTATCGTTATGGTGAGCGTTGACGAAGTGCCGGAGAAAGCTGGTAAGGACCTGGTTGATACGTTCCACTTGACCATTGGATTGAGGATAATAAGCAGAGGAGAAATCCAAGGAGACATCCAGCAGCTTACACATAGCTCTCCAGAAGCGCGAAGTGAACTGGACCCCGCGATCAGACACAATGTGGAGGGGAAGGCCGTGGAGACGAAAGATGTGATGTATGAAGTCCTTAGCCAGCACAGATGCAGACGGGAGACCAGGCAGGGGGATGAAGTGGGCCATTTTAGAAAAGCGGTCAGCGACCACCCAAATGACAGTACAACCGGCAGAAACAGGGAGATCAGTAATAAAGTCCATAGCAATGTGTTGCCATGGAGCGGAACATACGGGAAGAGGAAGGAGATGGCCGGCTGGAAGATGCCTGGGAACCTTGTTACGGGCACAGGAGGAACAAGCCGTGACGAAATCCGCAACATCCTTGCGTAGGCAAGGCCAACAGTAATGCCGGGCGATGAGCAGGAAGGTCTTCCTCTGGCCAACATGGCCGGCTAGTATGGATGAATGGCCCCAGAGAAGAACCTTCTTACGATCCAGAACCGCTACAAAGGCCTTACCGGGTGGAAGACGAGACAGGTCAAACGGAGCCACAGTCATTACTTTGGAGGGGTCGATGATATGCAGAGGCTCCTCCTCTTGGTCGGAAGATAAGAATGAGCGGGATAGAGTGTCGGCTTTAATATTCTTGTCCGCAGGGTGGTAATGTAGAGTAAAGCAGAATCGGGCAAAGAACAGAGACCACCGGGCCTGACGCGGATTGAGTCTTTGGGAGTTTTGTAAATAGGCCAGGTTTTTGTGGTCAGTGTAGATGACCACTGAGTGCAGAGCCCCTTCCAGCAGGTAGCGCCACTCCTCCAGCGCCAATTTGATGGCAAGCAGCTCACGATCTCCTATGGAGTCATTGCACTCGGATGAGGAGAAGAGCTTGGAGAAGAAGGCGCAGGTTACCATTCTCCCGGACGGGGATTTCTGGGTGAGCACCGCTCCGGCTCTGAGGGAGGAAGCATAAACTTCCAGGAAGAACTGCTTGTTGCAATCCGGATGGTGCAGCACAGGGGCGGAGGAGAAGGCTTGTTTTAAGGAGACGAAGGCCTCCTCCGCTTCGGAAGTCCATTCCTTGGGATTAGCTCCCTTACGGGTGAGCGCGGAGATGGGAGTGGTCCGGGAGGAGAATTGAGGGATGAAGAGGCGGTAATAATTTGCGAAGCCCAGGAATTGCCTTCAACCCCTCCAGTCTGTGCCACTTTAAGACGGCAGAAACCTTCTCGGGATCCATTCGAAGACCAGTCTCGGAGATAATATATCCCAGGAATGGAAGGGAAGTCTGCTCGAAGAGACATTTCTCAAATTTTGCGTAGAGGCAATTCTGCCGGAGCCTTAGCAGAACCTGATGAACATCCCTCCGGTGTGTGGGCAGATCTGGAGAGAAGACCAAGATATCGTCCAGGTACACCACCACGTACACCACCACGCAAGAATACAGGAGATCATGGAAGATGTCATTACCCAGCTCCTGGAAGACGGCTGGGGCATTATAGAGACCAAAGGGCATCACGCGATATTGATAGTGGCCGTCCCAGGTGTTAAATGCCGTCTTCCACTCATCTCCCTGGCGGATCCGGACCAAATTGTATGCCCCACGAAGATCGAGCCTGTTGAAGATCTTCGCGCCTTTAAAGCGGTCGAACAGCTCCGAGATGAGAGGCAGGGGGTACTTATTCTTGATAGTGATCTGGTTAAGACCCCTGTAGTCGATAAACAGACGTAGGTAGCCGTCTTTCTTCTTAACAAAGAAGAATCCTGCTCCAGCCGGGGAGGTAGATTTCTGGATGAATCCCCTAGCAAGATTCTCTTCTATGTATTCAGACATGGCCCGGGTCTCAGCCAGCGACAAGTGGTAAATACGCCCGCGGGGAGGTGAAGCACTGGGTACCAGGTCGATTGGGCAATTATACGGCCTATGAGGTGGTAGTGTCTCGGCTTCCTTCTTGTCGAAGATGTCCGCATAGGACCAGTAGGGTGCCGGCAGACCAGGTAGATTAGCCAGAGTAGACGGTGGTCGAGCTGGATGAACCGGAACGAGGCAGGACTCATGGCACTAGTAGGCTGAGGCGCCGCCGGAGCGGGTGCCGCTCGGCTCGAGACGGACACAGATGGGGTGGGCAGCGTGTCCAGGCGGGAGTTGACAGACCACAGGTAGGTCAGAATAGTTTCCTGTTGGGCTCTCTGACGAGAAACCTCCTGGTACAGGTCAGAGAGTGAAGGAGACTGGGGGGCCACCGGGTTCCATGGCCCTTGCAAAATGTTATGGATCCGGGTGGTGGAACCTTTGTACTGCGGTGCAAGGAGGGACCAGAGGAGCATGACTAAGTACCTACTCGGCCTGACCAAGGTCGCACGGCAGCTCAATCGACACCGTGATCCAGGGAGGGACCGAGCAGGGGAACCAGGTGCCACCTTGTATGAGAGCAGGTGACTCCCACGGGTCCCACCGGTACAGCGGATGAGCACGGCAGGCAGGCTGACTGGTGGTCTGGGTAGACAAGCAGGCTGATTCGGCTGATAACCATACGGGTGCTCCGGGTAGGCAGACTGGCGGGCACAACGGGTAACAGGCAGATGCTTCCAGGTAAGCAGGCTGGCGGGCACGGCAGGTAACAGGCAGGTGCTTCCAGGTAAGCAGGCTGGCGGGCACGGCAGGTAACAGGCAGGTGCTTCCAGGTAAGCAGGCAGGCAGAGCCCATAGACAGACTGGCGGACTGGACTGTAGACTGTAGACAGACTGTCGGGCTGGATACTAGTCAGACTGGAGGGCTGGACTGAAGAACAGACTGGCAGACAGGACTGACTTGCAGAGGGACCTGAGGGCTGAAGCAACAGTAAGAATCACAGAGCAAAAACCTTGCACAGGCACCTCCATATTGGAGGAGGTGCTTTAAATAGGGAAAGTCCTCCGACCATTGGCCGGGGACTTTTTAGGACGGCGCACGTGGCCCCTTTAAGAGGGAGGGAGCGCGCGCCCTAAGCACAGTGCCCGGGAAGCTGCGTGCACCAGCAGTAGCAGGGAGGCCGGAAGACGCCGGACCAGGAGCACGGCGGTAAGGGGGACTGCGTCTCTGCCTGGCAGGAGGCAGAGACGCTGATGCTACACCTTGGATATTGTAGTCAAACTGATCAAGAGTTGTGGACAGCTATCCATGCCGAGTTTGAGCAATGACTGTCTCCACTGAACCTGGAGCTAGGGAAGGCCATGTGCGATAACGGTGCAAACCCGGTGGCGGCCCAATGCCGGGGCAACCTCACACACGTGCGTTGCATGGCTCGCATCCTCAAACTGATGGTACAGCAATAACTGTGCCACTATCCCGACCTGGATGCGCTGCTGTAGAAACCACGGTCTTTGTGTGCTCACTTCTGCCATTCGTAACCCACGGGTCATCGACTTGCGTCACTAGAGATCTTTCAGCCTATCAGTTATCTGGTTGATATGCGATGTGCTGACATGGCGTAATTCAACTCTCCACATGTTGCAGTGACTGTGGCATTAGCGACGAGCCCTGACGCAGTATCTCATGTTGTATAGCCTGAGCAAACGCAGTACGGATGTGGTGCAAATCACACCTGCGGAGTGGACACAGATGAAGGACCTCTGCACCCTTCTGCGCATTTTCGAAATGGCTACTAAGATAGTTAGCGCTAATGATGCCATCATCAGCATCACTATTCCAGTCATCTACATGCTGGAGCACACTTTGAATACTCTGCGGGAGGAGGTGGTGGTCCCAGGGGAAGAGGAGGAAGCAGAGGAGGATGCGGAAGGGTTAATAATATCACTAAGTTCCGGTCTGTCGTCTCACAGGCGGTTGCCATGAGAGGAACAAATGGAGGAGGACGAGGAGGAAGAGCTGATGGACGCACAACAGTTGGAGATAAAGAGGATAATGATTCCCTCTCTATTGTCTGTGGTTGCCAGGAGAGGATGGAGGAAGCAAGCTTGAGTGTTATCCCGCCACCAACACACTATGGACTTGGACCTTATGAAAGAGACTGACCCATGAGCGCCTACTTGCAGCACTATCTGCAACATGATTGTTCGGATTAGAAATAGTGCTGACCACTGGGTTGCCACTCTGTTCGATGCATGGTCCAAAAGTAAATTTGCCAGTTGCTTTTCCCCCTGGAAAAGGATGCGCCCATGCTGCAGTATCAAAACATGCTGGAAGATAATCTTGAGAGTGGTTTTCCCCAAGACAGCAGTGAGGCACACAGTGTGCACCGCAGTGATAGACTTCCGACCCCGGGAAGGCGTCAACGCCAAAACATTAGCAGCCTTGCAGCGCTGGGGTCCTGGGTTCCAACCCCACCAAGGACAACATCTGCAAGGAGTTTGTATGTTCTCCCCGTGTTTGCGAGGGTTTCTTCATTTTTATTCCCACACTCCAAAGACATAGGAAATTTAGATCGTGAGACCCAATGGGGACAGTGGCAATAATGTCTGTTTATGCCTGTAAAGCGCTGTGGAATTATTGGCGCTATATAAGTGAGTAAAATAAATAAATAAATAGAAATTGATGCCACTTTAGTGGTATCTGCCCATAATTATTGGAAATGTTTGGTCTCCAAGTTGGGTATCCTTCATTTGTGTTGCCTGAATTTAGCAGAGCTCTCAGAGCACAAGTCATTCATCCACCAGTTACTGATCAAACTTTATGCAAGAAATACTGCTCCAAGCCCTGTCCAATGTTTAAATGTGGCATGGTTTCAGGACCACGCTATTTGCACAAAGAATTTATATTGTGAAATGTGGGCTCCAGGCTGGAGCACAATACTAGCACAAAATAATTAAAAGATAAAATGTGGCCTGCTTTATGTAGCACGGTAGTAACATAAAAAAATTTGATTTTTGACTGTGGACGAGCTTTGGATACAGCAGAATCTCAGCGCAAAAGAATTACAACCTCAGATGTGGCCTACTTCTTGTAGCATGGTAGTAACAGAACAAATTTATATTTTATCATGTTAATCTCTGTATGGAGAAGAATATTAGCACCAAAGAATTAAAAGCTCAAATGTGGCCTAGTTTGTGTAGCACTGTAGTAGCAGCAAATATTGAGATTTAGTAATGTGAACCCCTGGATGGAGCAGAATATCAGCATGAAAGAATTAAAAGCTCAAATATGGCCTAGTTTGTGTAACATTGTAGTGGCAGCAAATATTGAGATTAAGTAATGTGAACCCTTGGATGGAGAACAATATCATCACCAAAAAATTAGAAGTGGAGATGTGGCCTGCTGTATCACGTTAGTAACAGAAGAAATTAGATTTTTTTTTTACTGTGGATGAGGCCTATATATAGCAGAATCTCAGCGCCAGAAAATTACAAGCTGAAATGTGGTCTGCTGTATGTATCACGGTAGTGAGACAACAAAGCTACATTTTATCATGTGTATCCCTGTATGGAGAACATTATCAGCACCAAAGAATTAAAAGATGAAATGTAGCCTGCTTTAGGTAGCACAACAGTAAGAAAACTAATTTCGATTTTATCATGTGTACCCCTGCATGGAGACCAATATCAGCACCCAAAAATTTCAAACTGACATCTGGCCTGCTGTATCACATTACTAATAGAAGAACTAATTATTTTTTACTGTGGATGAGGCCTGTATAAAATAGAATATATGCTCCAAACAATTTCAAACTGACATCTGGCCTGCTGTATGACGTTACTAACAGAAGAACTAATTTTTTTTACTGTGGATGAGGCCTGTATACAATAGAATATATGCTCCAAACAATTTCAAACTGACATCTGGTCTACTGTATCACATTAGTAACAGAAGAATTTTTTTTTTTACTGTGGATGAGGCCTGTATAAAATAGAATATATGCTCCAAACTATTTCAAATGGACATCTGGCCTACTGTATGACGTTACAAACAGAAGAAATAATTTATTTTACTGTGGATGAGGCCTGTATACAATAGAATATATGCTCCAAACAATTTCAAACTGATATCTCCCCTGCTGTATCACGTTACTAACAGAAGAACTAATTTTTTTACTGTGGATGAGGCCTTTATACAATAGAATATATGCTCTAAACAATTTCAAACTGAGATCACCCCTGCTGTATCACGTTACTAACGGAAGAACTATTTTTTTTTTTTTTACTGTAGATGAGGCCTGTACAAAATAAAATATATGCTCCAAACAATTTTAAACTGACATCTGGCATGCTGTATCACATTACTAACAGAAGAACTATTTTTTTTCACTGTGGATGAGGCCTGTATACAATAGAATATATGCTCCAAGCAATTTCAAACTGATATCTCCCCTGCTATATCACATTACTAACAGAAGAACTAATTTTTTTTACTGTGGATGAGGTCTGTATAAAATAGAATATATGCTCCAAGCAATTTCAAACTGACATCTGGCCTGCTGTATGACATTACTAACAGAAGAAATAATTAATTTTACTGTGGATGAGGCCTTTATACAGTAGAATATATGCTCCAAACAATTTCAAACTGACATCTGGCCTGCTGTATGACGTTACCACATTAGTAACAGAAGAAATTATTTTTTTTTACTGTGGATGAGACCTGTATAAAATAGAATATATGGCCCAAACAATTTCAAATGGACATCTGGCCTACTGTATGACATTACAAACAGAAGAAATAATTTATGTTACTGTGGATGTATACAATAGAATATATGCTCCAAACAATTTCAAACTGAGATCACCCCTGCTGTGTCACGTTACTAACAGAAGAACAAATTTTTTTTTACTGTGGATGAGGCCTGTATACAATAGAATATATGCTCCAAACAATTTCAAACTGACATCTGGCCTGCTGTATCACATTACTAACAGAAAAACAATTTTTTTTTTTTTCACTATGGATGAGGCCTGTATACAATAGAATATATGCTCCAAACAATTTCAAACTGACATCTGGCCTGCTGTATGACATTACTAACAGAAGAAATAATTAATTTTACTGTGAATGAGGCCTGTATACAATAGAATATATGCTCTAAACAATTTCAAACTGACATCTGGCCTGCATACCAGTAGGCACGAGCTCTGCATACAGCTGAATTTCACCGCCACAAAATAACAAACTGAGCTATGGCGTGCCGCATCATGTTAGAAACAGAAAAAAATATTTATTTACTAAGCATGAGCTCTGCATACAGCTGAATTTCAACACCACAAAATGACAAACTGAGATGTGGCGTGCTGTATCATGTTTGTCACAGAAAAAAAATAGATTTTTTACTCTGCATGAGCTATGCATACAGCTGACATTCACCGTCACAAAATGACAAACTGAGATAGGGCATGCTGTATCACGTTTGTCACTGAAAAAAATAGATATTTTATTCTGCACAAGCTCTGCATACAGCTGAATTTCACAGTCACAAAATGACAAACTGAGATATGGCGTGCTGAATCACGTTAGAAACAGAAAAAAATCTATTTTTTTAATCTGCATGAGCTCTGCATACAGCTGAATTTCATTGTCACAAAATTACAAACTGAGATTATATATTTTGGAAACTAGGAATGCATCTAGATGTGTGGGAGCACCTTGAATCTCCAGGTGCTTCACAGAAGTTTATAACATAAAGCCGTGAAAATAAAAAATCTTATTTTTTTTCCACAAAAATGTTAAGACCCAAATTTTTTATGTTCACAAGGGTAACAGGTAAAAATGGACCTCAAAATTTGTTATGCAATTTCTCCTGCGTATGCCGATACCCCATATGTTGGGAGAAATTACTGTTTGGGCGCATAGCAGGACTTGGAAGGGAAGTAGCACCGTTTGACTTTTTCAACGCAAAAATGTCTGGACTCGAGTGGATGCCATGTCACGTTTGAAGAGCCCCTGATGTGACTAAACAGTGGAAACCCCCCACAAGTGCTCCATTTTGGAAACTAGACTCCTCAAGGAACTCATCAAGGTGTGTGGTGAGCACATTGAACCCCCAGATGCTTCACAGAAGTTTATAATGTAGAGCCGTGAAAATAAAAAATCACATTTTTTCCACAAAAAAAATGCTTTTTTTAGCCCCAAATTTTTCATTTTCACAAGGGTAACAAGAGAAAATGGACCCCAAAATGTGTTGTGCAATTTCTCCTGAGTACACCAATACTCAATATGTGGTCAAAAACTGCTTTTGAGGCACAGTGCTAAGTAGTGTTGAGCCACCCCCGTAGTGTTCGACATCGGTTCGGTTCGTCGAACACCCGTATGTTCGCCGAACTGATCATCGAACACCTTCGAACACCGTTAAAACTAATGGCAGGCAAACAAAAACACATAGAAAACATATAAAACACTTCAAAGGTGTCCAAAAGCTGAAAAACTGCTCAGAAGACACAACTAACACATGGAAAAGTGACAAGTACATATAGTCATGCGAAAAGAAAAGAGGTGGAGGAGTAAAAGGAGGGGGAGACACAGATAGAGGCATGTCATGCCCTTCTAAAATCAAGAAAGGCTGGAGTAAAAATCTAAAATCAGCCTACCAACACCCAGACGTCGTGACAAGAAAATTAAAAAAAGAAATATCTTTAGGTAGAATGGCGGTTCCATTCAGAACACTTTAATTACAAGACAGAGTGGTATCCCCGTTGTGAGTTGTGCCAAAAACGGAACCCAATACATTCGGACTAATCCACCATTTGTCATATCCAAGGGGCAGGTCCGTAAACGACAACATCGACGCGGAACCAAGTACAGTAGTATATACTGTACATCCTTTGACAAGGCAATCAGACGGATCAAGAAGTTGGGAAGGGTCACCCTAATGGCCAAAACAGACATTGATGCGGTGTTCCGGTTACTTACTACCTGTGCCTCCGAATAGTGTCCACCTATTGGGCTGCTTCTGGGAAGGAGCATACTATATAGATCGCTGTTTGCCCATGGGTCGCTCCAGATCCTGCTCACTATTTGAGGCGTTTAGTTGCTTCCTCGAATGGGTTGAAATGGACGTTTCTAAGGGGGCACATATTATCCATTACCTCGACAACATCTTATACCTGGGCCCAAAAGATTTGCCACAGTGTGAATACACGCGGTAGTCCACCTGTGAGAAGGAGAGAGCTGGAGGGAGAGCGGACACCACAGAGCTGAGGGGTTAGATGGAGAACGGAAGAAGGAAAGAGGGCGAGGGAGGTAAGGGAGTACAGTGGAAGGCCGACCTGAGCTCCCCCACGTTCCTGCTGGGCAGGGAACAGCCCTGGGAAGAAAAGCCGCTTGCGCATCCCTTTGATGTTATGGGCGCGAGCGGGCAGAGGGACTACGCTGGAGTTTGAAGCCGACATGGCCAGTCCGTTCCTGCCCGTGCGACCTCCGTGTCGCCGGGTTTGTGCCAGAGCCGCGGTGGACCCTAACGGCCAGCCCCCCTCTCCCAATACTGGTGCCTGTCCGCTGGTGGGTCGAGCCCCCCCCGCGGTGGGGGGGAGTAACATCTGCAGAAGAAAGACCATCTTCCAGCCAAACTAAGATGTCTACTTCTTTTCGTGGACAATGTGATATGATCCCTTTCTTATGGACACGCCCATCGCTACAAATTCCAGGTGAGGCACAAAAACAGCAGGTGCTTCAATGGATATCAAGTGCTCCTTCAAGTGGGCTCTCCTCCACCTCAACTTCAACATCACAAATACTCCAGTCCTCAGAGGTGTCACCCCAATCGCATTTGCTTCCTCACAGCTCCCAAGTCTCCAGCTGCCCGTCTGAGTATGGGGTAGCACAGATGGTTGAGTCTGCACAGCTGTTTACTCATACTATAGCCTGGGAAACGGAGGTCTGCTCCAGAGCTTCTGTTAATCCAGACGAGGAAATGATCTGCACTGATGCCCAGAATCTTTATGAGTCGGATCCAGGACCAGATGAAGAAGGTTCTGAGAGTAATGTAGACCCTCGTTCCCAAACTGTAACTCCTGTTGGTGGAGACAATGATGAAGACGATGATGAGACTCAAATACCTGATTGGAGCGACAACTTGAGTTTTCGGTCAGGGCAGGAAGAGGTTGGCTCTGAGGACGACGGGTGTGAGAACACACAGGGTGATGATGACGAGGTTGGAGATCCCACTTACTGTCAACCCACAGTCAGCCAGTCAATGAGGTCAGCAGAGGAGGTGGAGGAGGATGTGACTAGCCCAGGGGATGGGAATGACTCGGTACCCGGGCCTTTGCCTGGCCTTGGGGATGTCGCGGTGGTCGGCTCCCGGGCCCGTACCCTGGGGTCACTCTTTAAAAGGATGGATAATTGTTAATCTTATAAGAGTTCGTGACGCCACCTGTGGTATCTGGTGAGAAGCACCAGCGCTGCAGCAGTCCACTGAGGCCGGTGATAAGGCAGCTCGATGGTATAGCTCCCCACAGGTGGAGCTAGGCCTCAGAAAAGCGTATGCAGGGGGAATGCAGGACAGGCGAGACCCAGCTGGGTCAGAGCAAGAACGGGAACGGACACGGTAGTCACTTCAGTACCTTTTGCTGGTGGAAATTCAGGCACATCCCGGAGCACTGTAGGGTGAAGGGTACATATCAGGATCCTCCCCAATGAGCGGGTGTAGGGCCTCCTGCTTCTTGCCTCTGCGTAGTAAGTTTCTGACCTGCCTGGAGCTAGGCCTAACTTTATCTCTGTCCTGCACTGGCTGACCTTGTGGTAGGGCCTTGTCTTGGAGTTCACGCTCCCAGTATGCGGGGACTAAGCGTCTCCTGGCTCTGTTACGTATCAGCACCTTAGCGATCCTGGGACTTGTAGTTCTCCAGGGATACCGGTTATGCCTTACTGGGTCATAGAGATCCCGGTAAGCTCGGATCCGGTGTCCGGTAAATGCTTCGGGGTGAGCTGGTTAAGCTCCTCTGCCCCCTATGTACTAACTCTCCACTCGCCTTCGGCCTGCTCGGACCATCACTAGGCTATACACACTAACGGCAGCTTGTCGCGCTTCACCAATCTTATGGCACCGGCACACCTTAAGCTCTAACTGGGCTCCTTGAATCTAGCTAGCAGGAGCCTCATGCTCCACTGCTGAACTATTAACTGAGTTCTCTAGACTAGACTGAGCTCCACTGCAGACTGACCTCTCTTAGGCTTCTCTACTGCAGGAACTCTTCAGAGGAACTGAACTGCCTAGCTCCACCTTCCCTATTTATATCCCTAACGGGCTCCCTCTGCTCGTCTGAGGTGGAAGGTGGAGATGTGTGAATGTTTATGGGGGCCTCTTGTGGAGGATTCCATCAATGCACTCTTCTAGGATCTGTGATACCAAGTGCAGCTGGGCGTCACAGATGCTACTGACGACGAGGTTAGGTTGCGCCTTCCTGGACAGAGACGGAGTACTGGAAGCACGTCAACAACTGCATCCTCAACCACAACTCTGCCTCTGACCACAAGTCGTAGTGGCTCTTCAGGTCGCATGGGCTCTAAGCCTTGCATAGCCTGGGCATTTTTTCAGATCGTGTTATCTGTAATATTTGTCACCAAAAGCTAAGTAGAGGCCAAAAAATCCATAGTTTGAGTACTTCATGCATGAACCGTCACATGGATATGAAGCA
The DNA here is from genome assembly GCF_046119375.1 of Phyllobates terribilis. Taxonomy (NCBI): domain Eukaryota; kingdom Metazoa; phylum Chordata; class Amphibia; order Anura; family Dendrobatidae; genus Phyllobates; species Phyllobates terribilis. The sequence goes on along the minus strand of NW_027362763.1, from coordinate 309,136,188 downwards.
TAAGTTGCAGTGGGAAGCTCACTGTGCTACAATGCGGCCTAGCGGGCCGGGCCAACCACCGTCTGCCCCATCTTGTGCATCCGCGGCCTCTTCATCCTCTGTGACTGGGGGGACAGCAGTCACACATGTTTTTGGACGCAGACCTGCCACCTCTTTACCCGCAACAGACAGTGTGATTGGCAGGTCATCATTTCATTTGGAAGTGGAAACACCAGCTGGTGTTGAGCGCTCTCCGACATCGAGAGCACCACCTTAGGATCAAGGCAACCTAACTTTTCCGCCTGCATCTTCCTCACAGACCGACAATTTGCCGGGGACACCCTACTCAACCCCGTCTAAGCACAACAGCCAGCCCTCGGTCCCTCAGATGTGGACAAGTAAAAGACCATTTCCTCCTAGCCATGACAAAGCTAAGAGGTTGAATTTCACCATCTGCAAGCTGTTGGCTACAGAAATGCTGCCTTTCCGCCTGGTGGACACAGAGGATTTTCGAAACCTTATGTCTGTCGCAGTGCCCCAGTACCAGATGCCCAGTCGGCACTACTTCTCAAAGAAAGGTGTGCCTGCGCTACACCAGCATGTCGCACACAACATCACCGCTTCTTTGAGAAACTCTGTGTGTGACAGGGTGCATTTCACCACAGACACTTGGACGAGTAGGCATGGACAGGGGCGTTACATGTCGCTGACTGGGCACTGTGTAATTATGGTGACAGCAGGACCAGGGGCTGCTGTCCAAGTCTTGCCGTCCCCATGAGTTGTACATCAATCCTCTTTATCTAGAAGTTCCTCCACTGCTTCTGCCTCCTCAACCTCCTCTCGGTCCTCCACCTGCACCCAAAGTCTGTCTGGTAATGCCACCCGCTTTCTAACTGCGCAGAAGGAATCCTGCACACCTTCTTACTATGCTGGCTGCAGGGCTCAACAGCATCAGGCGGTGTTTACTTTGAAATGTCTGGGAAATGTGAGTCACACAGCTGAGGAGTTGTGGTCAGCTCTGGAGACCCAGTTTCATGAATGGTTGTCTCCACTGGACCTGCAACCAGGGAAGGCCGTGTGCGACAATGCTGCAAACCTGGGTGCGGCCCTTCGCCGCGGCAATGTCACACACGTGCCTTGTATGGCTCACGTGTTGAACCTGGTTGTCCATCAATTTTTAGCCCACTATCCCGGACTAGATGGCCTTCTGCAGAGGGCACGGTCGCTGTGTGCTCACTTCCGCTGTTCAGATCCCGCAGCTCAACGACTTACATCTCTACAGAAGTCGTTGGGCCTGCCAGTTCACCGGCTGAAATGCGATGTGCCGACATGGTGGAATTCAACTCTGCACATGTTGCAGTGACTGTGGCAGCACCGACAAGCCCTGGTGCAATACGTTCTGACGTATAGCTTGGGCCAACGAGATCCAGAGGTGGGGCAAATCACGGTGCAGGAGTGGTCTCAGATCAGGGACCTATGAAGTTGACGCGCCCCCTGGGCGGTGGGGTACCCGGAGCCGGGCCGGTAGATGCTGGGGGTTGTAGTCACTGTGGCGGTGACCCGGTCCGTGACCCAGGGCGGTCAATCCAAGGGTAATTTGTATATATGGGTTTTATAATGTCCAACTACGCCACAAAGGGGCTGGTGGTTTTGCACAGGAAGAGTGTAGCTTCAGGGCAGTGTGGGTGGATGATGGTGGTTGTAGTGCAGGGAGTCAGTAATGAACACAGAGTCCGTGTGATGCAGTCCCAAGATCTTTACTCACAGTTGTTGCAGTCCAGATTACAGGTACCAGAGCAATCTCCCCCGTCGTGCTGTGCGTACTCAGTGAGGGGCTCAGTCCACCCCCAGATAGCTCTGGAGTACTTAGCAGGACCCCCTTCTGTGTGTCCTTTCTCTGGCCTTCTCCCTGCACCTTACACCCAGTGACACTTCTATCCGGTATCCTCGGGCCTTGGCGGGCGACGTGTGTTCCATCCCCTGGGTCCTATGTGGCTACCTTCTTAGTGAGACTGGTGTGGACTTTGGCCTGCAGTACATGAAATGCTGCAGCCTCCGGTTTCTAGTTGAGCCTTGCTGTTTCTCTGCTAGTTGAGGGACCGGTTCCCCTTATCTGGCCTGACCCCTCTACCTCCTGGTAGCAGCGGGCGTACGGGTGGCCTTCTGCATGGCCCGTACCCCTAGGGTCCCTTCGGTTCCTGGAGCCTTCCTGCTCCCACTCCTCTCTTATCTCCTTCAGTCCTGGGCCTCCCAGGCTAGGCCCGCCTCCGGAGCAGAGCTCATGCAGAGCCTCTGCTCCTGTCACTTCTCCTGCTCTGACTGGCTTGCTCTTTCTAAGATGGCTTCCTATTTATACTCTCCCTGTCATGTGCTCCCCTAAGCTGCTTTCTCCACCCACACCCACTACATAGGACCCTCCCACCAGCTAGGGACCTGGGATTGTGCTCTCTCTTAGGAGCAATCTCGCCCTACCCCCAATGCGGGTATGTGTTGGATGCAGGTGTTAGGGTCCCGAGCCATACTCCTTCCTTACCTGAGGGTAAGATTCCACACCTCTGGGTGAGATGCAGTACCTCTGTGGCGACTGAACCCTCAGGGGCGCCACACACCCTTCTGCACAGTTTTGAAATGGCGACAAAGATGTTTAGTGCTGACTATGCCATTATCAGCATGACTATTCCGGTGATTTACATGCTGGAGCACACGTTAAACAGAATTCAGAGTCAGGTGGGGGGACAAGAGGATGTGGAAGTAGAGGAGGAGTTGTATGCGGAAGGGATAACATCTCCAAGGTCCAGACGGTCGGCAGCACCAAGGCGGCAGGCATGGGAGGGTGGGGGAGAGGGATTAACCAGGGCGCATGGTAGCAGCCAAACTGTTGAGGAAGGTGCAGGAGCCGAGGAAGAAGTGGAGGACGAACTGGCGATGGGCATGTAAGACTCATCAGATGAGGGAGACCTTGATCACATTTCTGTTGTGTGAGGTTGGGGGGAGAGGGCAGAGGAAGGAAGCATGATTCTTACCTCGCTACCAACACAACAAGGACTTGGTCCTCCTGGATGCGCAAGACACATGAGTGCCTTCTTGCAGCACTACCTGCAACATGACCCTTGGATTGTCAGAATTCGAAGTAATCCCGAATACTGGGTTGCCACACTCTTAGATCCCCGGTACAAAAGTAAATTTGCCGAAATAATTCCTGCCATAGAAAGGGATTCATGCATGCAGGAGTATCAGCAGAGGCTGTTGCAGAATCTTACATGTGCTTTTCCACAAAATACCAGTGGTTCACGTAGTGAATCTCACAGTTCTAACTTGCAAACCATGGGACTGTCGAGTCTTCATCACTCAAACCGTAAGAGTAACACAGTATCTGCTGGTAACAGCAATTTTGTGGAATCGTTTCACCACTTTTTTAGACCATCCTTTGCAAGGCCACAGGAGACAAGAAGTCTGACACATAGTCAATGCCTAGAGAGGATGGTACAGGAGTATCTCCAAGTGAACATCGAAGCCATGACTGTGTCACTGGACCCTTGCTCATTTTGGGATTCCAATCTGGAAAAATGTCCGGAGCTCGCCACTCACGCCTTGGAGATCTTGTCATGCCCTGCAGCCAGCGTTCTCTCTGAATGTGTGTTCAGCGCTGCTGGTGGTGTGCTGATAGATAAGCGCACGCGGCTGTCCACTGACAATGTAGACAGACTCACGTTCATAAAGATGAACAAATCATGGATCTGCAAGGACTTTTCTACCCCTGTGTCATCCTGGGGAGACTAAAAGCTTGAGGATTTAGTAAAATCACCTCACCAACCGTTTTAAGCAACTCTGGGGCAATTGATGCCACTTAAGTGGTGTCTGTGCCACAATTTTTGGAAAAAATGGAGACTCTTTTTGGAGTCCCCTTGCTGTGTTTTATGTGACGTTGGCATCGTCAATTCCAGGTGGGTTTGTTTCCCCCCCCCCCCCCTTTTAACTTTAAGAAACTACATACACTATGGCTTGGGGTAACACAGACGGTTGAGTCTGAAGAGCTGTTTACTCAGAGGTCTGCTCCAAACTTCAGTGTCTGCTAGTCAGCGTAGAATTTTTAACTGCATCTAACCTAGGCAATACTTTGGGCGTAGTAGCCCTGCTGCGAAGCAAGCTGCACCGCCTGTGTATCTAATAAGAATTTTTAAATGCATCTAGCCTAGGCAGACTGTGGGGACCCCCAACCAAGCCCAGACACTCTGTGGGGACCCCCTACCGCCCCCCTTTCCTTGACAATACAATAATGTAACTCTTACAACTGGATGGGTGAGGATCGGTCACAGCTTTATTAACTCTTTATACTCATTCCATTAGAAAGGCATTTTATTTCTAAAATAATTCAGCTTGTTGCAGCATGCCCTGGGTCTCCACACCGGCAAGTTTGCCAACAAGTGTAACTCTCCAACATGTCCTTTCTATTTCCAGGCCACGGAGGATCTTGCGTACTCTTATGCAGGACTCTTACCCCCATCCATCACTCTTAACGCTTGTTCCATTGCGTCCTGGAGTCCTGACAGGAATATGTCCAGTCCAATATCCATTAAGTGAACACCGTCGGGCCGTATGCTTTATCTCCTTCCAGTTGTCGGTGTTGTATCACTACACCGCCTCTGTCTCTTCTAAATTTTGCCATCCGAATATTTATTACCCGCCTTGTCCGTTCGATGGCCGTGATGTCTCGCGCACCTTGCCATACCGCTATCGGCACAATCTCTGACCATACTATAGTTAGTTTTGTGAAAAATTCTCTGAAGCGCTCAGTGTCTAGTTTCATTATTGCCATTAGTTATGCGCTCATGTGATGACCTAGGTCGTTTCCCCCGGCCTGTATAACTAAGATGGTAGGACCTCTTGCCTCTCTCCCTACCTTACCTCCATTAGTACCTGTGGCCATAGCAGGCCTCTAATACCTCTCCAGTTGAAATATGTGTTATGAAACTCTAATTTCCTCCTGCCTGGGCGGACTTTCGCCCTTTTTTCTGCCCAATATATATACGAGTGGCCTATCACCCACACTGTTGGCTTAGCGTCACCTGTAAAAGAAACAAACCACGTTAGGATAACAAGTCCGGTCTTATGTATCTCGCCAAACACGTGGAACGCCATCTCCCTATCCTCTGAACTTCCGTTTCTGACAGTCCTGCTCTTGCTGCTTCCGTGGCCGCGCCTATGCGGAATGAGTGTGTCCCATAATCTTTGGGGTCGTTCCCTGCCGATGTTATGCATTTATTAAATATAGCTTGGAACTGGTATCTTGATAATGGCATTCCATCAATGTGGAAGAAATTACATTGTGATCTGATGGTTATATATGTTTTTACTATTGTTACCCGACTCAGTGTACCGTTTGTGGGTTGTAGAAGTACCCAAGTGCCCATGCCCGCTGGAACCGTTTTCGATTGGCGTATGCGTAGACGTATTGCATTATTGGCTATGACTACGTCCTGGTGTAATAAGCCTCCAATGGTGGTAATTTTGGATTGAGGGACTAATTCGCTTATGCATAGCACCCCGAAGAAGGCGATCGCAAATGCAGTAGACAGTAGTGTTGCTTCAAATTTTGAGTGTCATGTTAATGGTGTTAGGGATATGATGTGAGAAATCAGTTTTAGTGACACGGGACGGGACGTCTACACTCCTGACTTGGCTGACCCCTTTTCCACCCTTTTATGGATTGTCTGATGATGAATCTCTTTGTCACATCTCCCCAATTCAGTAGTTGGAAGTGAAATGCTACTCCGGTCAGACACCCCTGCGCTGACGCCCCTGATATGCCCCTCATCATTAGCTGGTGGAGAAATTCTATGGTGACTTGTAATCTGGCTTGTTCACATTGGTCAACCCGTCTGCCTGCTACTAGTCGTGTCCACTCTTCCCATGCCTTACCGTATGCTTGCCACGTCGACGGGGCAACTAACGCTCTGATTAATGGCATCAACTATTCGCCACTAGCTCCCATAGGGAGGGTGGGCAACTGTTGCCCGATGGGTGGGCGTTGGGGAGGAGCTCTGTGAAAATCTGCCAATTGAATTGTGATAAAGCGTTAGCAGCAGCTTTAGACCCCTCAGCATCGTGGCTAGCGCGGACCCATACATTGTGTTTTAGGCACAGGAATGCTAGCCGGTGTAGTAGGCCTAGCACTGGGAGAGACGATGATGCCATCTTATTAATACAGTGCGCTAGGCTGGCGTTTTTTGTTATGAAGCGTATATTTTTGTTAACCAGGCGCGCGCCCCATATTTATATTGCTACCACTATTGGGAAGAAAAATTATTTTCCGGGCTAGATGCAGCTAAAAATTATTATTAATTTCAAAGCTGGTGGAGCTTGGTATAGATGGCCTAATACAATGAGTACCACACACTGCTACTATGCCCAAAATTATTTTCCAGGCAAGATGCAGCTAAAAATTATTAGTAATTTGAAAGCTGGTGGAGCTTAGTATAGATGGCCTAATAGAATGAGTACCACTCACTGCTAATATGCCCAAAATTATTTTACAGGCAAGATGCAGCTAAAAATTATTATTAATTTCAAAGCTGGGGGAGCTTGGTATAGATGGCCTAATACAATGAGTACCACACACTGCTACTGTTATGATCTGCTACAGAGACTAAGGAAAGACAGGAGATCTGTCCCTACAATAGAACTAAACTAGATCCCTACGATGTAACGGGGAACCTGATCCTGCGATCAGACCCGCTAAAGTCCTCGGCTAGTCTGTACAAAGACCTATAGATGTGAGGGAGGAATCCCTACAAGAACTAGGGACTGGGAAAAGTTGGACACCTCCTAGCAGAAATCGTAGCAGTCAAAGACAAACACACAACAAAAAGTAAAGAGGTCAGAAGACCTAGCAAAACTAACAGAGAACGGCAACAGAGCACCAAGCTAGCTCAACAGTAGTAAATACAAATGAAGTCCAGCAATGCCAGGAGGGCGGAGCCGGATTAAATAGGCAAAACTGGTCATGTGACCAGCAAACTAAAAAAAAACTAACAGGAGAGTTGTAACAGTACCCCCTCTTCTAAGAGGATCCTCCGGATCCCCTAGGCCCAGGCTTACCAGGAAACCTCCTGTGAAACGCTCGGACAAGTCTGGAAGCAGAAACATCATCCGCCCTCACCCATGAGTTATCCTCAGGTCCGAAACCCTTCCAAGCGACGAGATACTGCAAACTCCCTCTATACCGTCTAGAATTTAGGATGCGGGAAATTTCATATTCCCCGTCCTCCACCACCGGAGGAACAGTGGCAGAGGCGTCAACATCCGACACATCAGCTTTTTTCAACAGAGAAACATGAAACACCGGATTAATCCTCCAGGACGTAGGAACCTCCAGCCTAACAGCAGATTGGTTAACTATCTGAAGCACCTTAAAGGGCCCTACGAACTTGGGACCCAGTTTTTTAGAAGGAATCCTCAATCGCAGATTCTTAGAGGACAACCAAACCATGTCACCAACAGCAAACAAAACCTCTTGCCGTTTCCTATCAAAGTACCTCTTAGATTTTTTGTTAGCCTCCTGAAGATTACCACGCACATCCGTCCAAACTCTCTCCAAATCACCGGAAAAACTCTCCTCCTCAGGCACAGCCGAAACCAATTTGGAGAATGACCCAAAAGACGGATGTCTCCCAGAACAACAAAAAAAGGCGAACACCCAGCAGAAGAGGATGTATGGTTAAGAGCAAATTCAGCAAGTGGCAGAAACTCAGACCACCCCTCTTGATTGTCTGCCACAAAACAACGCAAGAACTGCTCAACATCCTGGTTCTTCCTTTCTGTCTGGCCATTAGACTCAGGATGATATCCGGATGAAAACGACAAATGGACTCCCAACCTGTCACAAAAGGCACGCCAAAAACGAGCCACGAACTGAGGTCCCCTATCAGAAACAATGTCAGTAGGAACACCATGTAGTCTGACAATCTCCTTGACAAAGGCCTTAGCGAGTGTCTTAGCGCAAGGCAGTTTGATAAAGGGAACCAAGTGACACATCTTGCTAAAACGGTCCACGACCACCCAGATGACCGTGAAACCTTCAGAGGGAGGAAGGTCAGTAATAAAGTCCATAGCCAGATGTGTCCAAGGTGCACTAGGAACCTCCAGAGGGCAAAGCAACCCCGCAGCAGGAGCATGCGAAGACTTGGATCTAGCACACACAGTACATTGGCGCACCCACTTAATGACTTCCTTCTGCCATCCAGGCCACCAAAAACTGCGACCCACAAGTCTCTTGGTCTCAGAAATTCCTGGATGACCTGCCAACCGAGACTCATGACACTCAACAAACAAATCTCTCCTAAAGGTCCTAGGCACAAACAACCTCCCATGGGGAGTGTTAGATGGGGCATTCTCCTGTGCTTTAAGAATCTCATCCTCCAAAACGGAGTCCAAAGCAGCAATCACAACACCTTCTTGTAAAATGGTCTCCTCTTCCTCCTCAACACCGACCATGGGAGAAAAGCTGCGAGACAAAGCATCCGCTTTAACATTCTTGGTACCCGGGATGTAAGTAACGGAAAAATTAAACCGCGAGAAAAAAAGTGCCCACCTAGCCTGACGGGCATTCAAGCGCTTGGCAGCATCAAGATAGATCAGATTTTTATGATCAGTGAAAACCTGAATGGGAAAATCAGCACCTTCCAAGAGGTGACGCCAGTGTTCAAATGCGAGTTTAATCGCCAGCAATTCCCGATTACCAATATCGTAATTAAGTTCAGTCTCGGAAAATTTTTTTGAAAAAAAGGCACAGGGATGTACTCCATCCTTGTTTTCCTGAGACAACACTGCACCAACCCCCACCGAAGAAGCATCAACCTCAACCAAAAATGGCTTAGTCACATCAGGCTGCATAAGGATGGGAGCAGAGGTGAACCTCTCCTTTAAAAACACAAAAGCTTCAATGGCCTCAGAAGTCCACTGAACCGCATTAGCACCTTTCCTGGTGAGATCGGTCAGCGGTTTGACAATAATAGAAATTTTTTTTATGAATTTTCTGTAATAATTGGCGAAACCCAAAAACCTCTGTATCGATTTCAAACCAATAGGCCTAGGCCATTCCTGCACAGCTTGAACTTTAACCGGGTCCATCTCAAAACCTTCACTGGAGATAATGTAGCCCAAAAAACTAATTCTCTGTACAGGGAACTCACATTTCTCCAGCTTAGCAAAAAGCGAATTGTCCATTAATAACTGTAATACCTCACGTACGCTCCGCCAATAAGACTCCAGATCAGGTGAATAAATCAAAATGTCATCCAAATACACAACCACATTTTTGCCGATTAAAGGTCTAAGGATATCGTTAATAAGATTCTGAAAAAATGCTGGAGCATTGGTGAGACCAAAAGGCATAACCAGATTCTCAAAATGACCCACAGGAGTGTTAAAAGCAGTCTTCCATTCATCACCCTCCTTCATGCGCAACAAATTGTATGCCCCCCGGAGATCAATTTTAGAGAACCACTTGGCCCCCACTAACTGGTTAAATAAATCAGGAATCAATGGCAGTGGGTAAGGATTGCGTACAGTAATTTTATTAATCTCACGAAAGTCCAGACAAGGACGTAAACCGCCATCTTTTTTTTTTACAAAAAAAAATCCAACAGCCACAGGAGACTTGGAAGGCCTAATGTGACCAGCGGCCAAGCTTGTCTGTATGTATTCCTCCAAAGCCTTTCTCTCAGGAATAGTAAGATTAAATAAACGACTCTTAGGAAGAGTCGCTCCAGGGACAAATTCAATGGTACAATCATAGTCTCTATGAGGAGGCAAAACCTGCGACTCCTCCTCAGAAAAAACTCTCCAAAAATCCTGAATAGGTACAGGCAATTCCCCTCTATCCACAGCAGCAATGCGCCCGTTACAACACTTGTCATAACACTTAGGGCTCCAGGACTTAATTTCATTGGTAGACCAATCCAGTACAGGATTGTGCAATTTTAACCAGGGTACCCCCAATATTACTGGAGAAGGCAAATTATCCAATACCACCAAATCCAAATTCTCTTGATGAATACCATTAATAGTGAGGGGAAATTCACAGACCTTGTGAGTAACACTCTTCAAGGGAGAGCCATCGACAGAAACCACAGCAATAGGGGATGACAAAGTTTTAGGTTCTAATCTAAGTTTTTCCAAGAATCCCCCATCAATCACATTCAGAGTAGATCCACAATCCACAAATACCCGAAATTCAATTAATTCATCCTGAGCAGCAGTAGTGGCAGATAGGAATACTCCCTTAGAATTTAAACAGGCAATACGGGCATGACTGACCATTTTTTTTTTCTTTCTTCATACGAAGCACACAGCTCTTAATAAAATGACCAGAATTTCCGCAATAGAAACACAAGCCTTCAGAAAGTCGGCGGTCTTTTTCCTGAGAGCGGGGTGTCATCGCCCCAATTTCCATCGGCTCACCATTGTCAGCACTGAACCTCTCAGGACTCGAAGCTGACATAGCAGAGGATTTGCTCTCATTAACCCTTGCACGCAGTCTCCTGTCCACCCGTATAGCTAATTGCATTGCCTCCTGCAAGTTTCCAGGTGTGGGATAAGCAATCAGTAAATCCTTAACCCTTTCACCTAGTCCTGCAAGAAACAAACTTTTCAAAGCTGAATCGTTCCACCCCACCTGGGCAGACCACCGACGGAAGTGAGAACAATATTTTTCCACATTACCTGATCCCTGCCTCAAACGTCTTAATTCAGACTCAGCAGATGAGACACGATCAGGATCATCGTACAATAAACCCAAAACAGAAAAAAAACTATCCACTGATCTAAAGCACGGATCACTAGGTTGGAGAGAGAAGGCCCATCCCTGAGGATCTTTGCGCAAAAGTGACATTATGAACCCTATGCGCTGTGATTCATCACCAGAGGATCCGGGTCTCAAACGAAAATATAATAGACAAGCATTTTTAAAAGAAAAAAAATCTTGTTGTTCGCCAAAAAATAGATCAGGCAGACGTACCTTTGGTTCCACAAAATGCGCTCCAGAACAGCTACTCACGTGTTGTTGGAGCTTGGCCACCTCCAGAGAGAGTCCCTGCAAGCGTTGAGCCAAATCTTGCACCGAGACCATGATGGAAAACTGGAGGTCTTTCCTTAGAGAATTTTTTTTTTTTTTTTTTAAGGCTGGACTTACTGTTATGATCTGCTGCAGAGACTAAGGAAAGACAGGAGATCTGTCCCTACAATAGAACTAAACTAGATCCCTACGATGTAACGGGGAACCTGATCCTGCGATCAGACCCGCTAAAGTCCTCGGCTAGTCTGTACGAAGACCTATAGATGTGAGGGAGGAATCCCTACAAGAACTAGGGACTGGGAAAAGTTGGACACCTCCTAGCAGAAATCGTAGCAAAGACAAACACACAACAAAAAGTAAAGAGGTCAGAAGACCTAGCAAAACTAACAGAGAACGGCAACAGAGCACCAAGCTAGCTCAACAGTAGTAAATACAAATTATGTCCAGCAATGCCAGGAGGGCGGAGCCGGATTAAATAGGCAAAACTGGTCATGTGACCAGCAAACTAAAAAAAACCTAACAGGAGAGTTGTAACAGCTACTATGCCCAAAATTATTTTCCAGGCAAGATGCAGCTAAAAATTATTAGTAATTTGAAAGCTGGTGGAGCTTAGTATAGATGGCCTAATAGAATGAGTACCACTCACTGCTAATATGCCCAAAATTATTTTACAGGCAAGATGCAGCTAAAAATTATTATTAATTTCAAAGCTGGTGGAGCTTGGTATAGATGGCCTAATACAATGAGTACCACACACTGCTACTATGCCCAAAATTATTTTCCAGGCAAGATGCAGCTAAAAATTATTAGTAATTTGAAAGCTGGTGGAGCTTGGTATAGATGGCCTAATACAATGAGTACCACACACTGCTATTATGCCCAAAATTATTTTACAGGCAAGATGCAGATAAAAATTATTATTAATTTCAAAGCTGGTGGAGCTTGGTATAGATGGCCTAATACAATGAGTACCACACACTGCTATTATGCCCAAAATTATTTTACAGGCAAGATGCAGATAAAAATTATTATTAATTTCAAAGCTGGTGGAGCTTGGTATAGATGGCCTAATACAATGAGTACCACACACTGCTACTATGCCCAAAAGGTTTTACTTGGCTAGGTGCAGTAAAAAATTTGTATTACATACACAGGTGGTGTAGCTTGCAACACAGATAGGCTACTCCACTGACTAACACACACTGCAAGAGGCCCAAAAGGATTTGCTTAGCTAGATTTAGCCAAATGCTGTGAAAAACACTTGCACAGCACTAAAACAGACCTGCCTGGCAAAAAGTGATAGGAACTGATGTAACCTAGCCATCAAAAGGGCTGGACTTACAACTATTCACTACTCCCAACCTATCTGTCGATTTAAGAGCACAGACCTGCCAGCTAAAAGTGCTAGGAACTGCTGTAACCTAGCCCTCAAAAGGGCTGCAATTACAAACTAGTCCCTACTCCCTAAACCTGTCTATTTAAGAGAAAATTCGCTTGCAATTCAGTTACACAATATAGCGCTAACAGCAGCTGCAGTGCCGTCTAACACTCAGCTGCAACAGTGAGAAAATGGTGGCGATGGGGAAAATGGCTGGGTCTTATAGGGCAAGGACATGTGACATACACAGCCAATGACACATGCCCTTGCTTGTGTGAAAAAAAGCACTTCGCTCCGTGTGTGCGCTGCTGATAGGCTGACAGACTGCACCTCCCCACTGTAAATGCGGGAAAGAGAAAAAAAAATGGAGATCTTCATTATTTCTGCAGAGATCCATCCCATGCCCCTCCCCCCGCCCCGCTGTACACTCAAACTGTGTATTAACATTGATTATCAGCATTACTGTGAAAAAATCCAGTTACGATTTGGGTGCACGAACAGTTATCGAACATAACCTCGAACAGCAGGATTTTTTTCAAATCGTTCGGGTTCGTCAAACGGCTCTAACACCGCCCAAAACAGCTCGAATTTGAGATTGGCGAACAGCTCGATTCGAACACCGCTCATCTCTAGTGCTAAGCTCAGAAGGGCAGAAGTGCCATATTGGAGTTCAAATTTTGCTGCAATGGTTTGAGGGCGCCGTGTCACATTGGCAGAGCCCCTGAGATGCCAGAACAGGAGAAACACCCACATGTGCCTCACAGAAATGTTTTACATAAAAATTTGTATTTATTGGTACATATATATATTTTTTTTATTTTTGTAATTTTTAAAAAATATATTTTTACAATTTTTTTTTTACTTTTTTACTTAGTCCCTCTATGGGACTTTTTTCACTTTGATTGTTGGTATAAATCATTGCAATGCAACAGCATTGCAATGCTTTATACTAGAGATGAGCAAATGTTTTGATATTCGGGTTTGGGTTTGGGCGAATCTGCAATTTTCGGCGATTTATTCGTCAAATATTCGTCGAACGTTACCGAATGCCCTAGGATTCAATGGGGGGAAAAAATGCATATGCAACACCGTCAAACAGGCCAAAAAGCTGCCAAAAGACATTAGGGGTAGACACCTGGAAAGTGTCATAAATTGACCCAGAGTACAAGTACTATAATTATTATTATTATTACAGCGACATTTATTCCATGGCGCTTTACATGTGAAAAGGGGTCACCGACTGCTAGCTACAAGAGGAGAGGGGACCCTGCCTGCGAGGGCGCACAAACAATCTAAAATGGATGGGAAGAGGATACAGTAGGTGAGGGTACAGCTAGTCATGCAACGGTATGCTGGAACGAGGCTTACCGCGGATTGTACGCTTGTCACAAGAAGTGGGTCTTCAGCTTCCTTTTCAAGGTTTCCACGGTAAGCGACAGTCTGATGTGTTGGGATGCAGAGTTACTCAATGGGGGGATGCACAGGACAAATCTGCTGAGAGCATAAATGAAGGGAAGCTTCCAGGAGCTCACAACTGAGCTGATTAACCCCTGCACCAATTAATATGAAGGTGGACAGCTTCTAATGACTGCAGGAGTGTAAGGAATCAGACGCTGCAGTATTCTGGCTCCTCTCTGTCACGGTAAACCTAAGACACCTTGCAAGCTTCAACACAATGTTCACAAGGTAGACCGCAGCGGTGGTCGGTCTCCTAGACAACGAGCTAACTCCTTTATGATGATAGCTTGCTGCTGGTACTTTTCTGTGGGAATGAGCTTGCCTCCAACCAGCCTGGAATATTCCCAGTGAATTATGGCACGCCATGGTATTAGCAGTGCACCCAATAGTACCAGAAGCAAAGCCATCAACAATTTCCTTCTCAGGAATTTTATTTGGTAGATTGAATGGCTGCCCAAACATTATTTTCTCACAAAGGAGCTGAAGACACTGAGTGGCAGTAGGTTCAAGTTAGACATCAGAGCCGGGAGAACAGAAAGGGCAGCACGGTGGCACGGTGACTCAGTGGTTAGACTTGCAGCGCTGGAGTCCTGGGTTCAAATCCCACCAAGGACAACATCTGCAAGCAGTTTTTTTTTTCCTCGTGTTTGCAGGGGTTTCCCACAGGTTCTCCGGTTTCCTCCTCAGTAAAAAAGCAGCCATACAGTAGTATTCACAGTTCAAAAAATGAGGTCCTGTCACTACCATTTCCGTGGCCAACAGATTGGAGATGGTGGAGCTCAACCTCTTAGCTTTGTCATATGTAGGAGGAAAGAATCTTTTACGTGACCACAACAATGGGACCGAGGGCTGGCTGCTGTGCTGATAGAGGGTGGAGTACGGTGAACTGGACAAACTGCTGGACCGTGAGTGAGATGCAGGTGGAGATGTTACGATGAATTGATAAAGTTGTGGTGTGTTCGTTTTCTGAGATCGGTCAAAAACTGCAGACATGTCCGCTTCCAATACAGCTGACAGGCTCTCACTCAGCCTGACTGGAGCGGGTAAAGAACCGGAGGTTCTGCGGTGGGAGACCTGCGTGACAATACTTGTCATGGTAACAGAGGAGGAGGAAGAAGCAGCAGATGCGGTTGATGGGGCGGCTCATGGTTGGTGAGGTCCGCATTTTATCGCAGTGACATTGATTGCACATGTGAAGATTCATGCATGTATTAGTCAAATTAGTGCACTTTTTCCCTCTACTGAGTTTTTTATCACAAAGTTTGCAGATAACGTGAGTTGGCTCATCCTTTGCGGTCTCAAAAAAGGCCCAGGCTAGGCAACCCTTGCCGTCCCTGCGAGCTGCAGACTTGCGACCGCTGCTGGCCACAGCCACAGTTGTGGCTAAGGATGCAGTGCACGTCGCATTTGCATCACTCCGTGTGTGCGCCGTAGGACGCAACATAACCTCCTCTTCCACCTCCTCACATGAGCTACTCAGCTGCGTGCCTCTGGGTTCACACCAAGTGGGATCTACAACCTCATCATCATCCGATGTGTTATCCCATTCCTTGCCGTGAGAGTCACCCTCCTCCTCTCCTTGCACTAACAGCACAGTACAGTCCCCCTCCGGGGGTTAACATCTGTTGACAAGGATCAGGAAGCTGCACAGACCCTACATTTTTTTTTCCCTGTATGGAGAACAATATTTGCACCAAAGAATTTTAAGCTGAGATGTAGCCTGCTTTATATACCATGGTAGTAAGAAAAACAATTTTGACTTAATCATGTCTGTGTACCCCTGTGCAGAGAACAATATCTGCACCAAAAAATTAATTTCACTGGAGTATAACAACTGTAAAGAAGACACAAACCTCTTCCACTACAGTCAACCCAGGAGATGGAGACCTAACCAGGAGTGTTCACATTTCCCTAAATTAGGGCCTAACACCACCAAAGTGGCATCAATTTCACCAGAGTAGAAGTAGTTTAATGGAGACCAAAACCTCTTCCACTACAGCCAACCCAATAGATGAAGACCCGATCAGGATTCTCCACATTTCCAAAAATTAGTGGCAGACACCAGCAAAGTGGCGTCATTTTCATTACAGGAGAAACTGTAGAATTAAGAACGACACCTCTTCCACTACAGCCAACCCAATAGATGGAGACCCAATCAGGATTCTCCACATTTCCAAAAATTAGTGGCAGACACCAGCAAAGTGGCATCAATTTCACCAGAGTAGAAATAGTTTAACGGAGACCAAAACCTTTTTCAGTACAGCCAACCTAGCAGATAGAGACACAATCAGGAGTGTTCATATTTAAAAAAAGAAGGCCTAAAACCACCAAAGTGGTATCAATTTCACTTGAGTATAAGTAGTATAATGGGCACCAACACCTCTTCCACTACAGCCAACCCAGCAGATGGAGACACAATCAGGAGTGTTCACATTTAAAAAAAATTAGGGCCTAAAACCTGCAGCAGCAGTAAGAGCAGGCACAGAAGCCATATCACAGACTGCAGCACACTAAAAACTACAACATCGCCTAGTCTGTATAGTCTGTGATTGGGGTGCAAAAGTCATTGAAGATCCAAGACTTGCTCATCTTGATGAAAGTAAAGCGGTCTACACTTTAATGGGACAGCCGGCTGTGCTTATCCGTCAAGACACCACCAGCAGCGCTGAAGACTCGTTCTGAGAGAAAGCTGGCTGCCGGGCATGATAAAACTATTCTTCTGGGATAACCACCTCCTGCCGCAGGCTATTCAAAGTCTGCTCCAGCATGTAGATGACCAGAATAGTGTTGCTGATGATGGCATCGTCACCGCTAACTATTTTCGTAGCCATTTCAAAACTGTGCAGAAGGGTGAAGAGGTCCTCAATCTGTGCCCACTCCATAAACGTGATCTGCCCCACGTCCGTACTGCGTTTACCCAGGCTATATGACATCACATGCTGCCACAGTCACTGTAACATGTGCAGAGTGGAATTCCACCATGTCGGCACACTGCATATCAACCTGTTTTCTGGCATGGACAAAGACCTCTTTATCGATGCAAGTCGATGACATGAGGGGTGCAAACGGCAGAAGTGAGCACACAGCTTCCATGCTTTCCGAAGCAGTTCATCCAGGCCGGGATAGTGGCGGAGAAATCACTGTACCACCAGGTTGAGGACGTGAGCCATGCAAGGCACGTGTGTGAGCTTGCCTCGACCTAGGGTCGCCACCATGTTTATCGCACACGGCTTTCCCTGGCTGTAGATTCAGCAGAGACAGCCATTGCTCAAACTCAGCCTGGAGAGCTGTCCACAACTGTTCAGCTGTATGACTTCAATCTCCAAGGCATATTAATTTTAAGACTGCCTGATTGCGGTGAGCCCTGACTATGCAGTACGGAGGTGGTGTGGATTCGCTCTGAACTGTTGCATCATGAACGCAGAGGTTGAGTGCGCAGGTGGAGGCCCTAGAGGAGGTGGAGGAGGCAGAAGCAGTGAAGGAAGTGTGAAATACAGAGGTTTGTTCTGCAAGCCTTTGGGATTCCAAGATTTGTGGAGCAGCCCCTTCCCCGTCTGCCCCCACAGCCACCAGAGTCACCCAGTGCCTAGTGACCATGCTTACTCATCCAGGTGTTTGTGGTGAAATGGACCCCGGCAGACACAGATTTACTCAAGGAATGGGTGATGTTGTCTGCGACATGCTGGTGTAGCGCAGGCACAGCTTTCTTAGAGCAGTAATGGCGACTGGGCAACTGGTACTGGGGGGCTGCGACGGCCATCAGCTTTCGGAAACCATCTGTATCTACCAGGCAGAAAGGCAGCATTTGCATTGCCAACAGCTTGGAGATGGTGGAGTTCAACCTCTTAGCTTTCTCATGTGTAGGATGAAACAATCTTTTACGCGACCAAAACTGCAGGACCGAGGGCTGGCTTCAGTGCTGAAAGAGCAGAGTATAGTGAAACGGACAAACTGGTGGACTGTGAATGAGGTGCAGGCGCAGATGTTACAGTGGATAGAGAAACATGTGGTGTGCTCAGTGAAACAAACACAACAGGCATGTCCACTTCCATTACAGCTGACAGGTTCTCACTCAGCCTGACTGAAGCGGGTAGAGAACCAGAAGTTCTGCGGTGGGAGACCTGCGTGACAATACTTGGCACGGTAACAGAGGAGGAAGAAGCAGCGGTTGCGGTTGATGGGGCGGTTGATGGTTGTTGAGGTCCGCTGGTCTGAATTTTAGCACAGTGAGATTCTCAGCGTAACGTATGTTGTGTGCGCATGTGAAGGTTCATGCATGTAGTAGTCAAATTATTGCACCTTTTCCCTCTACTGAGTTTTATCTTGCAAAGTGTGTACATTACATGAATTGGCTGATCCTTTGCGGTCTCAAAAAAGGCCCAGGCTAGGCAACCATTGGCACTTCTGAAAGCTGCAGACCCGTGACCGCTGATGGCCAAAGTTGTGGCTAAGGGTGCACTGCTCCTCATGCTTGCATCACTCCGTGTCTGCGCCGTAGGGTGAAAGGTAACCTCCTCATCTTCCTCCTCCACCTCCTCAGATGAGCTACGCGGCTACATGACCTTGGGTTCACACCAAGTAAGATCTTCAACTTCATCATCATCCAATATGTTATCCCATTCCTCACCCTCAGAGTGACCCTTCTCCTTTGTTGCCGACAGCACAGTACAGTCGCATGAGGCTCAGGTATCTGAGTCTCATCAGGATCACCTCCCTCCCCGGTGGTTAACATCTTGTGATGAGGATCAGGAACCTGCTCGGACCCTACTCCGTCCTGCCCCAAATCCAACTTAAAAAAAATTTGGGGCATTGGTGCAGATGTTTTCCTCCTCTTCTTGAGTCTGTGAATGCTTGGAGTACACTTCTGATGCCAATGGTATAAAATGGTTGAACAGTTCTACAGACCCTCCCATCTGTGGTTCGCTAGTCAGTTGGGCACTTGGAGAGTTGTGACGCGGGTGAAGCAAGGGTAATTGGGGTGCCACCTCTGTGGACTGTACTGTGTGTGATGTAGAGGTGGAGGAAGAAGACGAAAGGCCACTTAAAGCAGTGCTTGCCATCCACTGGAGCACCTGCTCTTTCTGACCCTTATCAACAAGGCGTATCACTGTGTGGCTGCCAAAGGGAGTAGCCCATCCACTAACAGAAGTTGTCAGTTGTCTTCGGATAGCACTAGTGAACCAACACCATCATGGCCTATTGTAGTGCCGGCGTCCCTGCCCTCTGCTAGGCAGGGACGCTGCTCCCCTCACCGCTCTGCTCCGTGCCCGGCATCCTCCCCCCGCTCTGCTGTCAGCGCGCGCTCCGTCCCGGCGTCCTCCTCCTGCTCTGCTCTCAGCGCGCGCTCCTTCCCGGCCCCTGTGCTTAGGGCGCGCGCGCTCCCCTCCTCTTAAAGGGGCCGCGCGCGCGCCGCCCTAAAGAGTCCCCGGCCAATGGCCGGAGGACTTCATCATATATAAGGCACCTCCTCCAAAATGGAGGTGCCCGAGCAATGTTGTTTGCACCTGTGTCTCACCTGTGCTTCAGCCCTCAGGTCCCGTTGCCAGTTTCCTGCCAGTTTCCTGCCAGTTACCTGCCAGTTACCTGCCTGATTCCTGCCTGAATACTTGTTACCTGTCTGCCAGTCTGAGGTCCGACGGTCTGCCTTCCGACTCCTGTCAGTCTGTCTAAGGACCAGCTTGCCCGCTCACCTGGGAGCGCATATCAGCTACCTGCCTGCTTGCCTGAGGTCCGACGGTCTGCCTTACTACTCCGGTCAGTCTGTCTATGGACCAGCTTGCCCGCTCACCTGGGAGCGCTTCTCCGTTATCTGCCTGCTTGCCAGCCCGGAGGCTCCGTTGTCACGTGCTGTGACCACCAGCTATCTCTGAGACTCTTGCCCGCTCACCTGGGAGCGCATCTCCGTTACCTGCCTGCTTGCCAGCCCGGAGGTCCCGTTGTCACGTGCGGTGACCACCAGCTATTCCAGAGACTCTTGCCCGCTCACCTGGGAGCGCTTCTCCGTTACCTACCTGCCTGCCAGCCCGGAGGTTCCGCCGTCACGTGCCGTGACCACCTGCTATTCCAGAGACTCTCGCTTGCTCACCTGGGAGCACACATCTACCATCTGCCTGCTAGCCTACCCGGAGGCTCTGCCATCGCAGGTCGTACCTACCCCTTACCCAGAGACTGCCCTGATCACTTGCCGTAACTCCCTGTCCGTTCACCCAGAGACTGCCACCTGCTCCCTTACAAGGGCCGCCCCCTTGTATAGTAGCTCAGAGGTTCCGCCTCCCGGACCCGTTACAGTTTGCTCGGGCCATGGAACCCGGTGGCACCCAAGCTCCCTCGCTCACGGACCTGTGTCATGAACTGTCCCGTCAAAGGTCCCAACAGGAGTCCATCCTGGGTCACCTGCGGAATGTCAATACTCGCCTGGACACTCTGACTGCACCACCTGCAGCCACTGCCAGTACCATGACTCGCAACCCGGCAGCTCCGCTACCCACTAATACCATGGTAACCTATCCCGGTCCCCGGCTGTCTGCACCTCCTCGCTTCGGAGGCGACTCCGTCCAGGCTCGGGGCTTCATAAATCAGTGCACCCTGCACTTTGAACTTTTGTCCCATCAGTTTAATTCCGACCGGGCCAAAATTGCCTTTATCATGTCCCATCTCACCGGGGAGGCCCTGGCCTGGCTAAATCCTCTATGGGAGAGAGGAGACCCCCTGGTGTCCAACTTGCCTGCTTTTCTCTCGGCTTTCCGGAAAGTCTTCGACGAACCCGGACGGAAGACCTCATCCGCATCCTCTCTGCTACGCCTCCGTCAGGAGGGTCTCACCGTGGGCCAATATGCCATACGGTTCCGCACCCTTGCCTCGGAGCTGGCCTGGGATAACGACGCTCTGGTATCCGTCTTCTGGGAGGGTCTGTCCGGTCGTATTAAAGATGAACTTGCTGGTCGGGACATTCCTACCTCTCTCGATGATCTAATAACCCTTGCCACCCGGATTGACCTACGGTTCCAGGAGCGTGCCAAAGAGGTCACCCGTGAGAAAAGGATTCCACGTTTAGCTCCTACTTTCCAGAAACCCGTCATTCCCTCCATCTCTCCCCAGGTACACTCTCCTGAGCCTATGCAGGTCGACCAGACCAAGATGGTCAAAACCCGTCAGGACTCACGCCGTGCCGAGGGGAGCTGCTTCTACTGTGGCAGTAAGGAGCACCGGATCCGTGCCTGCCCGGAGAGGTCGGGAAACGCCTGTGTCTAGGTTCGCTCAGAGAGGTCCACCTAGACAAGAATAAATCCTCTCCATCCCTGCTGTTGTCAGTTTCGATCATCTACGGGGAGAACCGTTATTTCGAACTAGCCCAACTTCACTCTGGAGCAGCCGGGAACCTTATTTCACAGTCCCTGGTTGAGAAATACCGCATCCCCACCAAACCTCTGGCTGTACCCTTGTCTGTCGCTGCCGTGGATGGGGGCCTCTTACCTCGCCCCATTCAACTCATCACCGAATCCATTACCCTGCAGGTGGGAATGCTGCATTCTGAAAGTATCTCCTTTCATGTTCTGCCTGGACTCTCTCACGCCCTCTTGCTAGGTCTGCCCTGGCTCCAGAGACATGCACCCGTGCTAGACTGGCAAACCGGAGAGGTCCTTCGCTGGGGACAAGACTGTCATAAAACCTGCCTGGTTCCCGTCCATCCCGTCCGTCCCTCTCCTACCCCAGCTAATCTACCTGGACTTCCGATTCCTTATTGGTCTTATGCAGATGTCTTTAATAAAAAGGAGGCAGAGACATTACCACCACATAGACCATACGACTGTCCCATCGATCTGCTACCCGGTACTACTCCTCCCCGTGGGCGTATCTATCCTTTATCCGCTGCTGAGACCCGGTCAATGTCCGAATATATTGAGGAGAATCTGGCCAGAGGATTCATCCGGA
The DNA here is from genome assembly GCF_046119375.1 of Phyllobates terribilis. Lineage (NCBI taxonomy): Eukaryota > Metazoa > Chordata > Amphibia > Anura > Dendrobatidae > Phyllobates > Phyllobates terribilis. The sequence continues at coordinate 309,114,367 of NW_027362763.1, read as the reverse complement.
AATCTACCTCCCCGGCGGGAGCAGGCTTCTTTTTCGTCAAAAAGAAGGACGGCTCTCTCCGTCCCTGTATAGACTATAGAGGCCTAAACCTGATCACGGTGAAGAATAAGTACCCCCTTCCGCTCATTCCAGAATTATTTGATCGTCTGAGGGGGGCTAGGATCTTCACCAAACTGGACCTTCGTGGGGCGTACAACCTGGTTCGTATTCGTCAGGGGGATGAATGGAAGACGGCATTCAACACCCGGGACGGCCACTATGAATACCTGGTAATGCCCTTTGGTCTCTGTAACGCTCCTGCCGTCTTTCAAGAGTTGGTCAATGACATCTTCCGGGACCTTCTCTACTCCTGCGTAGTGGTGTACCTGGACGACATCTTGGTCTTCTCTCCGGATCTCCAGACTCACCGGAGGGACGTTCGTCAGGTCCTGCTCAGGCTAAGGCAGAACCATCTCTACGCTAAATTTGAGAAGTGCCTCTTTGAGCAGACCTCGCTTCCGTTTCTGGGCTACATTATCTCTCAGACCGGCCTACAAATGGATCCTGAGAAACTGTCTGCCATCGAGAAATGGCCCCGACCGGAGGGGTTGAAGGCCATTCAGCGATTCCTGGGCTTCGCCAACTACTACCGCCTCTTCATACCACACTTCTCTTCCCAGACGGCCCCAATTTCTGCGCTCACCCGTAAAGGTACTAATCCCAAAGAGTGGCCACCCGAAGCAGAGGAGGCCTTTCTTTCCCTTAAACAGGCCTTCTCTTCCGCCCCGGTGCTGCATCGCCCAGATGGCAACAAGCAGTTCTTCCTGGAAGTTGACCCCTCCTCCTCTGGAGCCGGAGCGGTACTTACTCAAAAATCATCTTCCGGGAGGATGGTAACTTGTGGCTTCTTCTCTAAACTCTTCTCCTCCTCTGAGCGCAACTATTCCATAGGAGACCGAGAGTTATTGGCCATCAAACTGGCATTGGAGGAGTGGCGTTACCTGCTCGAGGGGGCTCTTCATCCGGTAATAATTTACACTGACCACAAGAACTTGGCTTACCTCCAGCATGCCCAGAGACTTAACCCGCGCCAAGCCCGGTGGTCCTTGTTTTTTGCTCGTTTTGATTTTGTCCTTCATTTTCGCCCGGCTGACAAAAACGTCAAGGCGGACGCCTTGTCTCGATCCTTTCTGGTGTCTGATCTCGAGGAGGATCCGAAACATATCATCGATCCCGCCAGAGTAATGCAGGTGGCTCCCGTGAGTCTAAATCGTCTTCCTCCTGGTAAGACGTTCGTACCAGTACCTGATCGGGAGAAGATCCTACACTGGGGTCATTCGTCTAAACTAGCTGGCCACGCCGGTCAGAAAAAGACCCTCCAGCTTATTACCCGGCACTACTGGTGGCCTAACCTGCACAAGGATGTAATAGACTTTGTTTCTGCCTGTGTGTCCTGCGCCCGCAACAAAGTTCCGAGACACCTGCCGGCCGGCCGCCTCCTACCTCTGCCAGTACCTGCTGCCCCCTGGCAGCATATAGCGATGGACTTCATTACTGATCTGCCCGTCTCTGCCGGTTGTATGGTCATTTGGGTGGTCGCTGACCGCTTCTCCAAGATGGCTCACTTCATTCCACTGCCAGGTCTTCCGTCTGCACCCGAGCTGGCTAAAGACTTTATCCGCCACATCTTCCGTCTTCATGGCCTGCCCCGTCACATCGTGTCGGATCGTGGGGTACAGTTCACTTCCCGTTTCTGGAGAGCCACTTGTAAATTGCTGGACGTCACCCTGGACTTCTCCTCCGCTTACCACCCACAGTCTAATGGTCAAGTGGAGCGGATCAATCAGAACCTGACCAGTTACCTTCGGCACTTCGTTAATGCCCACCATTCTGACTGGGTGGATCTCCTGCCATGGGCCGAATTCTCGTACAACAATCACGAGAGCGAGTCTTCCTCCAAATCCCCGTTTTTTGTAGTCTACGGTCAGCATCCTCGGATCCCGTTTCCCGTCTCCACCTCGGCGGACAATCCGGCTGCGGAATCTCTTGTTAACAAATTTTCCTCCATATGGGAGAGTACCCGGTCCGCACTCCTTCTGTCATCCGAGCGTATGAAAAGACACGCTGACAAAAAACGTCTGGACCCTCCTCAATTCCGCCCTGGGGATAAAGTCTGGCTCTCGTCCAAATATGTCCGGCTCAAGATCCCTTCCTATAAGTTAGGGCCTCGGTTCATCGGCCCACTGGAGGTCACCAGTCAGATCAACCCGGTGGCCTATAAATTGAAACTCCCGGCCAACTTACGGATCCCTAACTCCTTCCATGTGTCTCTCCTCAAACCTGTGGTGCTTAACTCTTTTTCCAAGTCTACAGGTACGCCTCCTGCTCCGGTTTCTGCTGAGGACGAGTTTGAGGTAGAGAACATTCTTGCCACCAAAAGGGTAAGAGGAAAGACCTTTTTCCTGGTAGATTGGAAGGGGTTTGGTCCTGAGGAGAGAACGTGGGAGCCCCGGGAGAACATCCATGCCCCTCTCATCCTAGCTAAATTTCTGTCTGGCCTAAAAAAGGGGGGGCCTACAGGGGGGGTACTGTAGTGCCGGCGTCCCTGCCCTCTGCTAGGCAGGGACGCTGCTCCCCTCACCGCTCTGCTCCGTGCCCGGCATCCTCCCCCCGCTCTGCTGTCAGCGCGCGCTCCGTCCCGGCGTCCTCCTCCTGCTCTGCTCTCAGCGCGCGCTCCTTCCCGGCCCCTGTGCTTAGGGCGCGCGCGCGCGCGCTCCCCTCCTCTTAAAGGGGCCGCGCGCGCGCCGCCCTAAAGAGTCCCCGGCCAATGGCCGGAGGACTTCATCATATATAAGGCACCTCCTCCAAAATGGAGGTGCCCGAGCAATGTTGTTTGCACCTGTGTCTCACCTGTGCTTCAGCCCTCAGGTCTCGTTGCCAGTTTCCTGCCAGTTACCTGCCTGATTCCTGCCTGAATACTTGTTACCTGTCTGCCAGTCTGAGGTCCGACGGTCTGCCTTCCGACTCCTGTCAGTCTGTCTAAGGACCAGCTTGCCCGCTCACCTGGGAGCGCATATCAGCTACCTGCCTGCTTGCCTGAGGTCCGACGGTCTGCCTTACTACTCCGGTCAGTCTGTCTATGGACCAGCTTGCCCGCTCACCTGGGAGCGCTTCTCCGTTATCTGCCTGCTTGCCAGCCCGGAGGCTCCGTTGTCACGTGCTGTGACCACCAGCTATCTCTGAGACTCTTGCCCGCTCACCTGGGAGCGCATCTCCGTTACCTGCCTGCTTGCCAGCCCGGAGGTCCCGTTGTCACGTGCGGTGACCACCAGCTATTCCAGAGACTCTTGCCCGCTCACCTGGGAGCGCTTCTCCGTTACCTACCTGCCTGCCAGCCCGGAGGTTCCGCCGTCACGTGCCGTGACCACCTGCTATTCCAGAGACTCTCGCTTGCTCACCTGGGAGCACACATCTACCATCTGCCTGCTAGCCTACCCGGAGGCTCTGCCATCACAGGTCGTACCTACCCCTTACCCAGAGACTGCCCTGATCACTTGCCGTAACTCCCTGTCCGTTCACCCAGAGACTGCCACCCGCTCCCTTACAAGGGCCGCCCCCTTGTATAGTAGCTCAGAGGTTCCGCCTCCCGGACCCGTTACACCTATCACTAACATTACCACCTACCCCATGTATACCTTGAACACCAAGCCTATTCCCCCTTCCACCACGATCTATCTTTTTCCCACTCATGTTGCTCAGATACTGTGGTAGGAGCATGCTATTAGCAAAACAAAATTAGATTTTTTTTGGGACTCTGGCTAGCAACAGAAAAAATCTTTTACTCTGAAAACAGCTGAACTTCAACACCACTAATGTAGTAGGTGGCTTTTAGCAGAGTTTATCACGTTTGCGACACAAAAATATCTTTTGTGGATTCTGCCTAGCAACACATAAAATATATTTTTTTAACTCTGAAAACAGCTGAAGTTCACTGCCACTAAAATAGTAGGTGGCTTTTAGCAGAGTGTATCACGTTTGCGGCACAAAAAATTTTTTTGTGGACTCAGCCTAGCAAGACAAAAAATCAAATGTTTTACTCTGAAAACAGCTGAAGTTGACCGCTATTAAAATAGTAGGTGGCTTTTAGCAGCGAATCACATTTGCGACAGGAAAAAAATCTTTTGTGGACTCTGCCTGCCAGCAGAAAAAATGTATGTTTTACTGTGCATACAGCTGAATTTCACCCACCAAAAAAATGACAATGTGGGCTAACACAGCTTACACTATCACATTAGCAAATGAAAAAAAAAAAGTTTTTTGTGCTCTGCACTGAGAAGCTCTGCAGACAGCTGAATTTCAACCCCACAAAGTCAAAAAGTGGCCTACAAGGGCTTGCTTGCTTTATCACATTAGCAAGTGCAAAAATAGATTGAAGGTATACCTGTCTGAATGTCAGTAATTGCACAAGAAAAAAAAAAGTGCTGCAAGGTCGATTGAACAGGTACACAGCAGAGGACTTATCTACACTATCTGACTTCCAAACAAGCGCCCATCTATCTAGCTAATCTCTCGTTACACAGGAACACACTGAGCAGTGTCTGTCTCCAGCAGTGACATGGATAAAGTGCCACTGAGGGAGCATAGCCGCTTTTTATAAAGAGAGGACATGTGATTTCAGCAGCCAATGGCAGAAGCCCTTGTGTCTGGACAGTGTGGATGCTTCCTGCGCTGTGATTGGCTAGCCGCACTTTCCTCACTTTAAGTAACAGGGAAAAAAAAATAAAAATTACAAGCGCGCCACTGATCTGACCTGTTCTGAGCTATCACCAGCCCACCCACTCATCTACCACACACCCCCGCTCATCATACACAAGCACTATGCTAGCAAAACTGTTAAAACCGCTGTAGTTGCCCCGCAATCACGTTTCCGTACTTATTCGCCGAACTGTGCTGATTTTCACCAATTTTAAGTAAAAATACTAGCCTTTCCGATCACGAATCCGAATGTGCCATATTCGTGTCGAACTTAAGTTTGGAGATCGAATTTCGAACATATTCGCTCATCACTACTTTATACCTAGCAGTTCTTCACTGACAGAAGCTTCTTAGACCATGCTCTAAGCATGGTCGGCTTTCCGTAGTTTGGTTACCCGGGATTCAGGACGACATGATGACATTGACGTCGTGGGGGCGCCGATCTAATTACCGATTGCAGCTTTTTTGGGGGGGTGTTACACAGCCAGGGGAGGTGCTGGCACTGTCCTTGGATGTCACAGCAGGAGCTCAGCCATTAGCCACGTTGAGCTCCTGCTGTGATCGTGTAGGAGGTGCTGATATTTCAGCACCTTCTGCGCGATCACAGGGCCCTGAATGCAGGGACCGATGGCATGGGTCCACGCACCTTTTCCCATGCCACTCAGCTGTCAGTGACAGCTGTCAACACTGCACTGTCACTGCGTGTTTACATGCATGATGGACATAGCACGTCATGATGCGGGAATTGAAACCCGTTCATGAAGTGCTATGTCTGTCATTGGTCGTTAAGGTGTTAATCTCCAAGCACTAACTTGGCAGTACTATACAGCCACATATGTGGTATTTTCACGTTCAGCAGAAATCGTGTGACAAATTATGGTGACATTTTTCCCCATTTCTCCATGTGGAAATATAAAATCTTTGGCTAAAACAAATTTTTTGTGGTTAAAATGTAATTATTTTTTCTTCACTGCCCAATGGTATAAAATTCTGTGACACACCCGTCGTGTCAATATGATCACTGCATCCTTAGATGAGTTCATTGAGAGGTGTAGTTTGTAAAATGGGAGCAATTATGGGGGTTCTGCTGTTTTAACCCCTCAGGGGCTCTCCCAGTGGGTCATGGCACCCGCAAATCATAACAGTAAAATCTGCAATATAATACAGTGCTCCTTCCCTTCTGAGCTTTGCACTGTGCCTCAAAAGAAGTTCCCGATTACATGTAGGGTATTGGCACAATCAGAAGAAATTGCAGAACAAAATGATAAGTAAATTTTTTCCTATTAGCCCTGATAAAACGTAAAAATGTGGGGCTAAAACAACATTCTAGCGGTAAAAATGTAATTATTCTTTCTTCACCGCCCAATGGTATAAATTTCTGTGAGGCACATGTGGTGTCAACATGGTTGCTGCACCTAGATGAATTCATTGAGAGATGTAGTTTGTAAAATGGTGTCACTTTTTGGGGTTTCTGCTGTCCTAGCACCTCAGGTGCTCTACCAATGTGACATGGCACCCTCAAACCATTGCAGCAAAATTTGAACTCCACTGTGCCTCAAAAGTAGTTTTTGACCACGTAATGTATTGGTGTACTCAGTAGAAATTGCACAACACATTTTGGGGTCCAAAAATTGGGGTTAAAAAAAAACATTTTTGGGAAAAAAAATGTGATTTTTTTATTTTCATGACTCTACATTATAAACTTCTGTGAAGCACCTAGAGATTGAAGGTGCTTACCGCACATTTAGATACATTCCTTGAAGGGTCTAGTTTCCAAAATAGGGTCACTTGTGAGGGGGGTTTCCACTGATTAGGCACATCAAGGGATCTCCAAACGCGACATGGCATCCGCTCTCGATTCCAGACATTGTTGTGCTGAAGAAGTCAAATGATGCTCCTTCCCTCCCGAGCCCTGCGCCCAAACAGTAGTTCTCCCCCATATATGGGGTATCAGCGTACTTAGGAGAAATTGCACAACAAATTTTGAGGTCCATTTTTTCCTGTTACCCTTGTGAAAATTTAATTTTGGGGCTAAGGTTACATTTTTGTGAAAAAAAGTAAAATGTTAATTTTTTTCTTCCACATTGCATTAATTCCTGGGAAGCACCTTAAGGGTTAATAAACTTCTTGAATGTGGTTTTGAATGGAATGCAGTTTTTAGAAAGGTGTCAGTTTTGGGTATTTTCTGTCATATAGGCCCCACAAAGTCACTTCAAATGTGATGTGGTCCCTAAAAAAAATGGTTTTGTACATTTTGTTGGAGAAATTGCTGATAAACCTTTAACCCTTCTAACTTCCTAATAAAAAAAAATTATGTTTCAAAAATTGTGCTGATGTAAAGTAGACATGTGGAAAATGTTATTTATTAACTATTTTGTGTGACATAACTCTCTGGTTTAAGGGCACAGGAATTAAAATGTAAAAACTGTAAAATGTTCAAAAATTTTGCCAAATTTCTGATATTTTCACAAATAAATACAAGTCATATAGAACAAATTTTACCACTATCATGAAGTACAAGATGTCACGAGAAAACATTCTCAGAATCACTGGGATCCGTTGAAGCATTCCAGAGTTATTACCTCATAAAATGACTGGACAGATTTAGAAAATGAGGCCTGGTCATTAACGTACAAAGTGGCTCTGTCCAAAAGGGGTTAACACAAGTTTGTAGGTTTTTCTTTGTCCACCTGCTTTTTTAGGATGACCACAGGTTCTCAATAACATTGAGATCTAGGGAGTTTCCTGGGCATGGACCATACATTTCAATGTTTTGTACACCGGGCCACTTTTGCCTTGTGACATGTTGCTCCATCATGCTGGAAAAACATTGTCCATCAACAAATTGCTACTGGATCATTAGAAGTTTCTCTTGGAGAATGTTTAGATATCATTCTTTAATCATGTCAGTTTTCTTAGGCAAAACTATTTTAAGTGAACCCGCTCCCTTGGATGAAAAGCAACCACAGATATGAATTATCTCAAGATGCTTTCCTGTTGGCATGACATGGAACTCATGGTAGCGTTCACATTTTCTTCTCGGGACATTCATTCCTCCAGATGTCCCAAACAGTTTGAATAGGGCTTCATTAGACAAAATAACTCTCAGTCCTCGAGTCTAATCCCTGTACTTCCTGCAAAGTTATTTTCTCTGATAACCCCCCTTGCTGCTTCAGATTGTTTGGGACATTGGGAAGAATGATTGTCCTGGGAAGAAAAAATTAGTGCTACCATGTGTCCTAGCTGTGTATTTTGAGACCATTCATGTGTGGAGTTGCTTTTCATTTAAGGGCTCTCACAATTTTGCCTAAGAACACTGCCAAAAAGAATGGTATCTAAAAATGTTCCAAGAGCAACTTCTCGCAAAGATTCAGGAGTATTTTGCGATGAGCAATACTTTTTACTGCTTAATGGAGCACCATGTCACATGGCAAAAGCGGGTGGACAAACACACAGAAAATTGTGATAGATTTTAAGCACTGATTAAGCAAGAATGGGTTGGGTCAATCAGGATTTGGCCCAGAAGCTGATATCCAGCATGCCAAGGCAAATTAATAAAATTGATAATTTTTATAGCGCCAACATATTCCGCAGCATTTTACATTTTAGAGGGGAATTGTACAGAGAATAAGACATTACAGAATAACAATAGTCACATAAATTAGAGGAGTGAGGGTCCTGTTCGCAAGCTTACAAACTATGGGGAAATAGTCGAGACACGAAAGGTGAATGGTAACAATTGCTTGCATTGTACAGTCAAATTGCAGAAGTCTTGAAATATAAGGGTCAACACTGTAAAAATTAAGTCTTTGCATAAACCTGATGTATTTGTCAATGCAAGTTTAAAAACTTATTTGAAATGCTTATAATTGTATTTTAGGAACCATAGAAACATCTAAGATCTAAACACACTGATTTGGCAAATTGTGAAAACCAAAATTTTTGTGCCTTAAAACTTTTGGCCATGAATGTAGGCAAATCCTTCTGTTTCTTCAAGTAATACCACACATACTCGATCTTGAGATCAGGGTTGTGTGGGGGCCATACAAATCACTTCCAGAACTACTTGTTCTTTACGCTGAAGTCAGTTCTTAAATGGTTTGTCTGGTTCAAATTGATGTGTGTAGTCACTCTTATGTTACTGCAGACTTATGAATTCAAGGGCTCTCACAATTTTGCCTAAGAATACTGGGTGTATAAAAAAGGGCAGCAAATGCTTTGGACTGATGAGTCAAAATTTGAAATATTTGGATGTAATGGGAAGCGGTTTGTTTGCTAAACAGCTGGAGAGCAGTACAATAATGAGTATCTGCAGGCAACAATGAAGCATGGGTGAAGGTTCATTGCAAGCTTGAGGCTGCATTTCAGCAAGCAGAGTTGGGAATTTGATCAAGAAAAATGGTGTTCTTAATGCTGAGACAAACATGCAGATACTTATCCATCATGCAATACAATCATGCATCTGATTGGCTCCAAATTAATTCTACAGCAGAATGACACTAAACACACAGTCACTCCAAGGGCAAGAAGTATACCAATCAAAATCACAAAAGATCCCAATGCAGCTTTTAAGCAACTAAAAGCCTCTCACATTAGCTGTAGCTTAATCTACTTTTACGACTTGTGTGAAAATCTGATACATTTTCAGGTCAAATAAATGTGAAAATATGTAAAACTTTGAAGGGTTTCCAAACTTTCAGACACTGCTGTGTGTATATACAGTATATAATGAGCATCAACATTCTTCTGAGTTTCTCATAAACCTTCTTTGTTCGTGCCTTGATACACTTCCAAAAACATTTGGTGAAGTTAAGACTGATAAATCCCTGTTCTTTAAATAAAACAGGTCAACCACGCTCATATACCATGTGCACAATTATCATGCAATTTCCATTTTTGATGATTAAATATTGAACAACTACAATGCTGTCAATCCAAAAGGTTAATAAAACTTAATACTTAAAGTAAAAGTGAGGTTTTGTTTTTCTTAGAATATCTGTGTTCATAACTATTAGACAACCATTAGTGTGCAGAATTATTTTACAACTAAATGAAAAACATCAATTTTTCCATCTCAATTGCTTATTTTCATTTGTTAATGACATTTCAACCAAGAAAAATATCAGTGATCAATATAGCCGCCCTTCTTTTCAACAACAGTCATAAGCCTTCTATCCATGGAGTCTGTCAATTTCTTAATCTGTTGACGATCCAACTTTTTGGTTAGTACCAACCACAGCCTCCCAGACACTGTTCAGAGAGGTGTACTGTTGTCCTTTAATTTTTCCATTTAAGAAGGGTACACAATTTTGGTGTGAAAGCTTTGATGCATAGGGTCCTACGTCTATATGACTATAGACATTCCACTCTGTAGTAGCTTTTAGAACATCTCATTTTAATCCCACATTCAATACTATGGATTCCCCCCTTGCAACTGCAGCAGCTTGCACTCTTTTGGGAAGGCTTTCTACAAGATTTTGGAGTCTGTCTGTAGAAAGTTTGCCCCTTCATCCAAAAATGCATTTGTGAGATTACACACAGTTGTTGAACGAGAGGGAATGGCTCACAATCTCTTTTCTAGTTCTTCCATAATGTGCTCCGTGGGATTGGAAGTCAAGGAACTGTGCACAGGAAAGTAAAATTCTTCCACACAAGAGAGAAGCATGTTTTGTTACTCCTAAGAACACATGTCCACTGGTGGCATGCTTTACACCACTCCCTACAATGCTTGGCATGGTTGTTGAAGACATAGGGCTTGGTCAAGCAAACCCTTGCTTGAAGGTCCCAGCACAGCTCCTGGAGATGTTAATGCCAGAGGTTTGGAACTTTGTACTTATTGAGGCAGCAGCGCAGTGGCGACTTATATGCATTGTGCCTCAATACTTGGCCACTCACTGTATAACTTCATGTCGTCTGCCTCTAATTGGCCAAGTTGTGGTTCCTAAATGCTTCTCCTTGGCAATAATACCACTTACAGTTAAGCATGTAATATTTAGGAGAGAATTTTCATAAGCTGACTTATAGTAATGGTGGCATCCTATTACAGTACCACTCAACTTTAGTCAGCTCCTTAACATGACCCATTTTTTCACAAATGTTTGTAAAAACAGACTTAAAGGCTTAGTGCTCTTTTTATACACTTTTGACAATGGGGCTGAATGAGAGACCTGAATGCACTTACTAAGAGATGTGTTCAAATATTTTTGTCCATGTAGATGATGCTCAGTTCAGTTTGATCAATAAGGACACACGGCTTTCTCTCTATGTTCAGGCAGGCAGATTATCAATTTACAAGTTACATTAAAGTATTTTTTTTGAATTGGTCTTGCAACCAGGGCCGTTCCACTAATAGCACCAGACCACGTGGCAGCGATGGGGCCCATCCCACCATCACACTTTGAACTGTATCTGCATCACAGATGCAGATACAGTTCAAAGCAATGATTGAACAGGGAGCTTTCTCCATAATTTTCCCTGTGCGTCTGACTTCCAAGAGCAGCGGGTGAGATGACTGTCAAGCATTGAAGAGCTTCAGATCACATGCTGCAGAGACCAGAGCATTGGGGGAAGTGGAAGAGGTGAGGGTTTTTTTTTTTTATAAATCAATGAGTATTTTGTGGGGGCTATCATACTATTTGGAGGGTTACGTGTGGGCCATCATACTATTTGGAGGACTATTTGAGGGGGGGGTCATCATATTATTTGGAGGACTATGTGTGGGCAATTATACTGTTTGGCTTGTTGTGTGGGAGTAAATTATACTGTATGGAGGGCTGTGTGGTGGCCATTATACTGTTCGGAGGGCTGTGGGGGAAGTTATACTGTTTGGAAGGCTGTGTGGTGGCCATTATATTGTTTGAAGGGCTATGTAGGGTTCTACTACAGTAGAGGGTTGTGCGGGGGCCACCATACTGTATGATGTGACACCATATGGGATCATTGCAGGGGTATCATACTATGTGCGGGGGGACTATAGTGTCATCATACTGTGCGTGTGGAGGGTACTGTGGAGAAATTCAGCATGGGGTTATCTTACCAAGGGCTGCAAACTTGTGAGCTATGCTCTTTTGTGACCTTGTGGATTAGCGCACGTGTAAGTCCGTAGCACCAATTAGGACTTCTGCTATGAAGCTTCATGATTTCTATGCACATCCCTGCCTGAAACTTTTTTCCTCTTAGGGTACATACTGACCCAACTCTCATGAAATTTGGAGCATTTTTTTTTGCATACAAGAAAAATCTTTGACATCTCAGTTGTTACCATCAGTTTTTCTCAAATAAAAAAAAAACAAAACAAACTAATGGAGGTTTCTCAAGCTTCTCTTAATAGTCTGTGAAAACAAGCACATGGATGGCATCAAGATTTTAAGGACCCATACACTTGCACAGGGCAAAACATAGACAGAACTCAAACGAGAAAACGTGACATCTGTAAGAGCCTTTTATCGGGGGGAGGGTGAGCGTGTTCATTTTCCAACAACTAAAGACTCTAAGGCTGTGCGGCAAAAAAGCTGCAGAAACGCTTAAAAAACGCATGGTAGAAGGCCTGCCATGTCCCCCAATGATAATCCGTATGTGCTGTGCACATGCTGCGGAAATTTCCGCTGCGGATTATCATTGCGGAAAAAAACGCAGCACTACCAATTATTTTGCGGAAGTGCTGCGTCTTCGCCGCCATTGACTTGCATTAGAACGCGCCAATTCCGCAAGACTGCATCTGTACTTGCGTAATTGGCGCGTTCTAATGTGCGGATGGTACCCGGGTGTGGAGGAGAGGAGAGTCTCATCCACACCCAGGTACCATTAAAAGCTGTAAAAAAGAATAAAAAAAAAAATAAATATATACTTACCTTCTGGCGGCCCGCGCTGTGCTCCTACTTGCTTCCCGGCACTTCGCGATGGAATGAATGACCTGCACTGACGTCAGAGTCATGTGACGGGTCACGCAACGCTGATGTCGGCAGGTCCTTCACTCTACCGCTGTCGGGACGGTGAAGCAAGACAGCACGGGCTATCGGAGGGTAAGTATAATATTCATTTTTTTATTTTTTGACATTCTCTCGGTCACACTATATAAATCCATGCCTTTTGCATGGATTTATATAGTGTGACCAAGTTGTCAAGCACTTTCCAAGTGATGCTAAAATTGCTTGGAAAGCGCTCGTCAACCCGCATGCGGAAATCCAAGTGTAGAACGCTTCATTTCCGCATGTCCCTGGCAGGAAAACGCATGTACAATCCGCATGCGTTTTTTTCTGCCAGGGAGATGCAGAAACGCTCAGGAAAAAAACCTGAGCATTTCTGCATCGTGGGCACATAGCCCAATACTAGCTGAAACAAAAAAAAACTGCAACAAATCTTCTTGTGAACTTTTACCTTAAGCAAACAAATCCAAAATAGCCTAACCTTTTCTTTCCCCTACAGACTAAGAATAGTTTTATTGTTAGTATTTTTGTTTTACAGGATAGTATAGTGCAGCATACTATAAATGAGAGGATGGATTTAAAAAAAAAAAAAAAAAAAAAAAAATGGCAAAACACAAGTAGCAGGATAAAAGATTTCAGTCTCCAGCATGAGAAACTAGTGAATGAGGATTGTCAGATGCAGCATAACAATGGAACAGGTTGCAGACTATACTGGGTGAAGGAGGTAAAGAATGTTCAGTGTAGTGTGTAAGACACAAGGCATGACTATGCACACCAGCAGAAGATCTGTAGGAATAACAGTCTTGTGGCCATGACACATGAGGTTTAGACCTCATTCATAAAGATGTCATGTGGGCCACAATACAGATGAGACAATGCAACTGCATTATGGCAGTCAGAATAAATCAGTGTTCCAATAGCAGTAGGGCCTACAAAAGCGCAGGCATTGCTGGCAGCTAGAATGACATGCTGTTCACGCTTAACACACTTTATGTTCATAGCAGTTTTGCAGAATTGCAATAAATCTCTTTGATACCTATTGAATTGCTACAGTAACATAGCATAAGATCTTTCCTGTGAAGCTTTGATGACCATCCTTGAAGCGTACGTGTAAAGAGTATGAGTATGCCCCAACCATACCTGTTTGATTCCACAAAATTGTTGCCATTATCGGATAACCAGTTTGTCCAGGTATGCTCCAACTTTCATTAATCTTGCATCAGCAGCACAACTGCCGTTTGGATACTCTACACAGTGTTGTAAAAACTTGTTAGAAAAATATAACAAAGAATACGCATTACACAATCTATGGCTGGATAAAAGCTCTAAACCATTTCCTCTATTGTGCAATGTATTAAAGAGGGTGTCCACTACTTTTACATTGAATACGTATCCTTCGGATAGGTCATCAATGTGTGATTAGCCAGGGTGCGACACCCAGCACCTCCACTGATCATCAGTGTCGGCAGCCGGAAGTACTCGCTTACCAAGCTGCTCCATTTTCTGGTAGTGGTTGACGCAGGGTACTATTAAAACCAATAGGAGGCGGATGTGCAGTTCCCTGCGGCGGCCACTATTAGAAGATGGCCAGCTCCACAAGTGAGTATTTCTGGCTGGCAGCTGCTAACAGCTTATAGGCAGGGGTGACTGACCCTGATCGATCCGACATTGATGAACTATTCCAAGGATAGATCATCAATGTAAACGTAGTGGACAAACATTTTAACAATACACCTATTCATGTAATATGCACCCTAACTTTGGGAAACCATGAAATAATTTTTGATTACGAAACACTGCATATACTCTTTATTCCCTTTATTGCTTTATACATCTACGACTACATTCATAGTTTACATTTTTTACCTTGGGATTAGAAATACCCACAGTGCACTTTTTAGAGTAGAACATGTTCTGATATAGACTGAATAGGTAAAGCCTGGATTTTGACAGCAAGAATTTAGGTAAGAGAAATACGTGACAGGGGACTGAGAAAAATGAAAAGAAGAAGACAAGATATGCTTGAAAAGTATGTGCTGCAAAGATGTTTATTTCATGGATTTCTGTCCAGTTGAAGAGGGTGGCCTCCATCAGGCTTTAAATTGTGATACTTGATGTAAATCAAGGATATATGTCCAGTACAAAAGGGAATCACACCGTTTGTCAATGCTTACTTTTTGAGGGTAATCGAGCATTAAAACTGGTCCAATTGTATTTACCACGTTGAACTAAATGTCATGTTGATACACACATTAACCTCTTAGCTGCTGGACATGCAAGCAGTGAAGGGGTTAAGAAATCATTGCATTTCCCCATAGGAAACTAGGCTGATAATCAAAAAAATGGAAGATCAAAGTTTATTTTTTGTGTTTTTTTTTTGTTTTGTTTTTACTACCTGCATACAAAAACATATTGCACATCAAACAACCAAAACAAAAATAAAAAATACCATACTAGGACTAACATATGCAGTTTTTATACAGGAGAAACATTCTGGAAATTGATCTTTTCAGTAGTTAGGGTTATGCCTTTGTGGACTACGTTCGGTTTAGTGTTTCTTGCAATGTTTGATTTTAAATACTGTACAGTTTAATAAATAAACCAAACAAAGCTCCAATGAAGAACAGTCACTGCCAATAGCTGCAGATGAGATTTGTGTTCCAGTGGTCTGCAGTTTTTCTTCGATACAGCTTTTTTTTGTTTTTAATTAAAAAAAAAAAAAAAAAATCAAAATGAAAACAACATGGATTAAAATGACCAGTTTCCAGACCTAACCAATGGAGAGTTACAGTTCAGTGCAAAATACTTTTAGACTGCATTTTCTAGTTTTCCTCAGGTGAAGAAGTGGTTGCATATTGTTAAAAATGTAACAAAAGCAGCTAATGCTTTCAGGACAAAATATTATGCAGGATCCCCCCCCCATTCAATGCCATATTTGAAAACAAAACATTTCCTTTAGCCAGCACTTTTTTTTTTCTTTTTTTTTTTTTTTCTTTAATGTTTCGTATACTATCTCAAGGCACATCTGATGATGTATTTAGAACACAGTAGGTATCAACTTATGTTTAACATGTTTATCAGGATCCCTCCCCTTTCTTTATTCCAAATGGAGGAACTGAAAGTGTGGTGTAAAGACTGGCGATCCTTAATCTATCTTTGGCAAGCTTGTACAAGCACTATTGTAAAATGTAATGTAAAGGAACTGTAAACTAGGACACTCCACTTAGGAAACCCCATTCAGTATGGCTTCTTGTGTGCTCCCATCTTGACAGCTTGCAGTGTTCCTTTCGGGGGCTGCTGACAACGACTTTGAAGTACTGCCACCATTGGAGCCTCGTGGTCCATTTGTGACCTTTTCAGAAGCTCCATGTTCTTCAATGACATCCTTTACCTGTACAATAAGTGATTTAGTTAGATGTGAGAATAGTTATATCACATAATAGCATTTAAAGGGAACCTGTCAGTAACACTATCACTCCACAAGAAGAGCTAGTGCAGGAAATGGCAGTATAAAATATTAAGATAACCCTCACAGCATCATCCACTGTGCCGAAATTAGTCTGTGATTGATATGCAAATTATAATTGCAAGTGCACTCGTAGGTATATCAGTGAACTTGCAGTCTATGGCTCATCCTAACGCCAGTGCCTCCTCAGCTTCCTGATTGGCCACAGACAAGTTCTTAATAGCACCTCTACTCTCCACTTTGAACCAAGTCCGCAGAAGAAGTGAAGACTAACAAATACACCCACCAGTGGACCTGCAGACCGAATCTGCATAAGAATAAAAAGCAGCTGGTACTGTACTTAGCATATATAATAATGTTTTACAATGCCTTATCCCCCACTACCTCAGTTTTCGTAGAGATTGATAATTTTTGGCGGGGAGGTCATTGCCTGTTTAACATGCATTTTAGAACTGTTCTGCTCAGGGCATAGAAATCGGGGAGTTCAAAGTTTACGTTCGGAGTTTGATGTGTATTTTTCAGCTAGAAAGACACAACTAACCACATAAAAAAAAACAACTTTTTTTTCCCTGCAGTTTTTGTGCATGGGTTTTTCGCTTACTACTTTTGTAGTCAAAATGTTATTTTTTTGCGCTCTTATTTTGTACTCCTTCCAAAAAACATAACTTTATTAGAGGGATGAAGTGTATATATGTGCGTCTCTTCCTTCCTTCATTTGCTTGACAGCAAATTTTCCTCTGTATCCACTATTGTTTTTACAAACCGATCCAGCATTGCCAGCTTACCTGCATGTGGTAAACCTGAGGGCAGGGTGTGAAGGGTTTATATAGCATGCTCCGGATTAATGCCAGGTGAGGCAGAGCTGCATCCAGACAAAGGAGATTTTTTTATATGATTGTTGCCTTCTTGATTTTTTTTTTTTTTTTTTAAAGATTGATAATGCTTTTAAAGTACATAACTGCATGCCTTATTTATAATGGTCATGTTTTATCATTTGATTCCAAGTGTACATGCCTTTAGGACTGTGGTTCTAGGTAATGAAATAGTGAGTATTTAATTGCATATGTTGAAAAAGTGTTCGTATTCTTAAAAGAACCGGTCACGTCGGATAGGGCTATTAACATGCAGATATAGGTTTAATCTGCATGTTAACAAATAGTGTTCGGATGTTGCCCAGCAGCCATACATAAAGTGCGGTACCTAGGAGAAAATGAACAGTATTCCTTCCAGAAGCAGCCGGCTTTAATCATGCCGGTACAAGAAGAGTCATTGCTTACAGTACTGAGCGGCGGCTGTAAGCATGCCCCGTCACTCGGACAGCCGGCTCTGCTGTGCATCAGGGCAGTTCCTGAGCCTACTCCATACACCTGCCACAACTACTTACCATAAATTTATATATGGTCATTATCAGATTAATGAGCAGTACACATATTGTAGTTATGATACACATGATACAATAAAACTCACCTGTGAATATATAATGAAAACTGTTTAATATACCATGAATATTTAGTTTTTGCTTTCAGAGATGGCTCAAGTGAAAATGTGAGTAGCTTAGAATAACCATGGACTTTACAGGTTTCAGTCAAGCTGCAGCTCACCTTTTCCTTTTTGCCTTTAGCGAGAGCTTCTTTAGGGAGGCTTCTCTGTCGACTCTGAGACTCAGCCCTTGAGATATAGTCTGCCACTGTCACTGAAAGGATTAACGTATGACAGATAAATGTACAGAACAAAATCGCCGTGTGTAAAGATCAATCCTGCATTTGGCCACGTAGCATGAAAATCATGTAAAGGGGTATTCATATCTCAACCATTCATGGCTCCAGTGAGAACACTGCCCATTATAGAACAGCCAGCTGTGGCTGGGATTATGGAAAATAACAAGGAGGCTGAGCTAAGAATGGCAGCTCCGGAGACGGCACCACAACCTTTCATTTGGCATATGGACAGGTTCTCTCATCCCCGCCATAAGTGGTTGGAATGGGAATACGTTTCTGCGATAACTTTGATCGGTACATTGTGTACACTCAGAACACACAAACATCCAATAAATCACACTGCATAGGCTCATTTTATTTGTGCATTGTTAGCACATTAGTATTACATCAGAAACATGACAGAGCAGGGTGATATACAGTGGTGGCCAAAAGTATTGGCACCCCTGCAATTCTGTCAGATAATACTCAGTTTCTTCCTGAAAATGACTGCAATCACAAAATTCTTTGGTATTATCCTCTTCATTTAATTTGTCTTCAATGAAAAAACACAAAAAGAATTATCCTAAAGCCAAATTGGATACAATTCCACACCAAACCTAAAAAATGGGGTGGACAAAAGTATTGGCACGGTTTGAAAAATCATGTGATGCTTCTCTAATTCGTGTAATTAACAGCACCTGTAACTTACCTGTGGCATCTAACAGGTGTTGGCAATAACTAAATCACACTTGCAGCCAGTTAACATGGATTAAAGTTGACTCAACCTCTGTCCTGTGTCCTTGTGTGTACCACATTGAGCATGGAGAAAAGAAAGAAGACCAAAGAACTGTCTGAGGACTTGAGAAACCAAATTGTGAGGAAGCATGAGCAATCTCAAGGATACAAGTCCCTCTCCAAAGACCTGAATGTCCCTGTGTCTTACGTGCGCAGTGTCGTCAAGAAGTTTAAAGCCCATGGCACTGTGGCTAACCTCCCTAGATGTGGACGGAAAAGAAAAATTGACGAGAGATTTTAACGCAAGATTGTGCGGATGGTGGATAAAGAACCTCGACTAACATCCAAACAAGTACAAGCTGCCCTGCAGTCCGAGGGTACAACTGTGTCAACCCGTACTATCCGTCGGCGTCTGAATGTAAAGGGACTGTATGGTAGGATACCCAGGAAGACCCCACTTCTTACCCTGAGACATAAAAATGCCAGGCTGGAGTTTGCCAAAACTTATCTGAGAAAGCCTAAAACATTTTGGAAGAATGTTCTCTGGTCAGATGAGACAAAAGTAGAGCTTTTTGGGAAAAAGCATCAACATAGAGTGTACAGGAAAAAAAAAGAGGCATTCAAAGAAAAGAACACGGTCCCTACAGTCAAACACGGTGGAGGTTCCCTGATGTTGTGGGGTTGCTTTGCTGCCTCTATCACTGGATTGCTTGACCGTGTGCATGGCATTATGAAGTCTGAAGACTACCAACAAATTTTGCAGCATAATGTAGGGCCCAGTGTGAGAAAGCTGGGTCTCCCTCAGAGGTCATGGGTCTTCCAGCAGGACAATGACCCAAAACACACTTCCAAAAGCACTATAAAATAGTTTGAGAGAAAGCACTGGAGACTTCTAAGGTGGCCAGCAATGAGTCCAGACCTGAATCCCATAGAACACCTGTGGAGAGATCGCAAAATGGCAGTTTGGAGAAGGCACCCTTCAAATATCAGGGACCTGGAGCAGTTTGCCAAAGAAGAATGGTCTACAATTCCAGCAGAGCATTGTAAGAAACTCATTGATGGTTACCGGAAGCGGTTGTTCGCAGGTATTTTGGCTAAAGGTTGTGCAACCAAGTATTAGGCTGAGGGTGCCAATACCTTTGTCTGGCCCATTTTTGGAGTTGTGTGTGAAATGATCAATGATTTGATTTTTGCTTTATTCTCGTTTGTGTTTTTTCCTTGCAAGCAAATTAAATGAAGATAATAATGCCAAAGAATTTGTGATTGCAATCATTTTCAGGAAGAAACTGAGTAATATCTGACAGAATTGCAGGGGTGCCAATACTTTTGGCCACCACTGTACTATGGTAGGCACTTAAACCATCCTACAGGTCTAGATTTAGTAGTTAGAAACCTTTTCATCGATACAACATAGCACGAGTACCTGGAAATAGAAGCAGTGCAAATCCCATGCAGGTTAGTTCTCAATAACTCAACCCACATCAGTTACCTGGCTGTCTATCTTCTGCCTGACCCCTGAAGCGACGCCTGCGGCTACGATTGCGTCGCTGGGGTTTTTGTTCACTATCATCTGTAACAGTAAAGTGCATTAAAATCTTAACTACTCTGTGAGATGAAGCACACCCATGTCATTGACCAAGTATTAAGCACACTGGAACAATTCTCTAATAAATGCAAAATAAGCAGTACCAAAAAAACAAAAAACACAACAACCTCACATACAACATAGCCGGAGTGGTGCTTTATTTCACCACTGGAATGATATCACTAATGTCTGCTCCATGCCCTTAGTAAAAAAAATTACCAGTCACCTCCTTCTCTGCTTCCCAGCGCCCGTCTGATTCCATTCCACCATCTTGTGACCGTAGCTTCTGACTGACTGGAAGTCAGAGCAAATGGTCACAAAAGCTCTCATTGGAAAGAAGTTTGTGAAACTCGGTCCGAGATCAGACCACAATGCACGGACTGGCATAGAGTCTCCCGACCAGAGCGTGACAGCTTCATAGAATTATAATGATGCGATCACGCTCAGGTTGGGAGACACGCAGCGACTGTGCATTAGTGGTCTGATCTCAGACTGATGTGCACGGATGTCTGAATGAGCCTTTAGTTTTACAAGAGCCTCTTTCTAGGTCTCAGACTTACATGGAGAAGGGACTTCTGGTCAACCAAGCAACGAATTCAGCTATTCAAAACTAGCAAAACAGGACCGTAGTGGCGCTGAGAATAGCAGATGTCGTCAGCTGATAAGTATTCGACAACACGCAGGGAAAATACGTTAAGGATACAATACCGGTGGTTACATAAAAAAAATGCTGGAATGGCACTTTCAAAAGAAAATGTAAAACTTGGCATTTTAAGGAACCTATGATGTAAAATATCAGATATATCGCTGTACATTTCCTAGTGCAGGCTTCTAAAAACACTGGTATTGACTACAATACACGAAGAGCCAATAGCACAGTGAAAACCTCATAATATATTATAAGAACACTTACCAAAGTAGTACTTCTGAAAGGCCCTACTACTGAATCCTTTCTAACATTTAATTTACAAGAGATGGTGTCTATAATCCTATATGTCTATATAATGTAATTTCTCAGTATCATGCCTATAAAAACATACCCAAGCCATTTTCATTGACCGATGCATTATCGGATTCGGTCATTCCATCCATTAGAGAAGCATCTTCATCAGTCCTCCTCCTCCGTGATCGCCTTCGCCGGTTAGTGCTGTGGTGAGATTCACTTGCATCTGTATCGACTGTCTGGTCTGATTCCGTGTTATCAAGTAAGCTGTAGGGGTTACTGTCTGGATCCTTCAGCACTGGGAATATAAATCCAAATATGAAGAGCGTTGCATTGTGACCATTTATTTAGCGATATGCCGCAGTAGTGATGACAGTCCCTACATGCTTGAGAATAGAGAGGGTTTAAACAATCAATTGCATGATTATGTGCCCTCTGGTTGCCAACAGAAGATGAGCACTAATACTTTTATAAGCTGGAATATCTCCAACACGATCTGCCATGTTAGCCAACACTAACACAACGTCAGTCTTCAGAACTACAAACGTTATTACAGCATCCATGTTTTAATGTTTTCAGTTCTCAAGCCAAATACAAATATACAACAGTGATGACTTAAGTGGCATAATCACCCAGCACATGCCATACAGACATTCTGTGCGCCATTAAACAGCACTTTGCTTACATACTAAATATGTCTGAAATGTAGCCAAATATATTTTCTATGCACATATGGTAAAGCTTAACACCAGTGAATCATAAAACAAGGTATGAAATAAACATACCAGAACTGATTGAAGATTTGCCACCCCTAGATCCTCCGCGTCCTCGTCCTGCAGATCCACTACGGCCTCTTCCTCCAGGGCGTCTGCGGCTGTCTCTCTGTTGGCGATTTTCTCTATCATCCTCACCAGCTAGGGACCAGTCACTCAATTCATCTTTTCTTTCCGATTCAGTTTCAGAGGGATTGGACAGTTCTGAATTTGTACCTTCATAAAAAAAATGAATATACAGTAAAGCTAAAAGTCTGCAATACTAAAGCTGTTCCATGTTTTATGCAGTTCGAGATCTGAAAGAATAGCTGAAGAACAGAAAAGCTCTAACCCCTTTCTGGCCTGGGGCCCGCACTGAACCGGGCACATGTCAGCTGACTATTACCGCTGACATTTACCCGCAACAGCCGCAGGTGGAATCGCGATCCACTCGCGGCTGTTAACATGTTAAATGCCATTGTCAATCTCGGACAGCGGCATTTACCATCGGAGCGCCGGAAGCGCATCACTTACCCAGCCCATCGGTGACCCCGTCACGTGATCGCGGGTCACCGATGGGTGGGCATGACAACCCTGGGTCTGCAGCAGACCCCCAGTGGTTGTCATGTAAAGCTCACTATGAGCGCCACCTAGTGGTCGGCGCTCATAGCACAGGAGCATTTCTGCTACATAGAGATGATCTGCTCATCACCTCTATGTAGCAGAGGCGATCAGACAAGTGCTGCTTCTAGTCTCCTATGGAGACTATAGAAGCATGCAAAAAGTAAAAAAAAAAATGTTTTTAAAAATATAAAAAGTTTAAATCACCCCCCTTCAAAATAAAATAAAAAATAAACCCCACATACACGTTTGGTACCGCCGCGTTCAGAATACCCCGATCAATATAAAAAAAATAATTAATCCAATCGGTAAACGGTGTAAAGAGAAAATAATTCCAAAAAGCCAGATTAAGGTTTTTTTGGTCGCCGCAACATTGCAATAAAATGCAATAACGGGTGATCAAAACAACGGATCTACCCCAAAATGGTATAAAAAAATAAGCCCTTACCCGGCCCCAGATCCCGAAAAATGGAGACGCTACGGGTCTCAGAAAATGGCACCTTTTTTTTTTTTTTTTTTTTTTTTTTTTTAGCAAATTTTTTATTTTATTTTCACTACTTATATAAAAAAGAACCTATACATGTTTGGTATCTACAAACTCGTAATGACCCGGAGAACAATAATGGCAGGTTGGTGTTAGCATCCAGTGAATGTGGAAAGAAAAAAAAAACAAAAACTGGAATTACATTTTTCTTGCAATCTCACCGCACTTGGATTTTTTTTACCGTTTTCCAGTACACGATATGGTAACACTAATAATGGTGTTAAGAAGTACAACTCGTCCCACAAAAAACTATTTCCAATGCCCTAGAGTTCGTGTAATGTACATCCATAACATATGTCTGTAAAGCTAAATGCCCCTGTATACAAGTAAAAAACATATTTTTAGTTACCTTCTATGTAAATCTCTGTGGTTGGTGCTGGATATTGGGTTAATTCACACTCCACCAGCCTGTAGTCACACCCACGGTAGCCTAAATAATGGGCTTATGTAAAAGTCCTTGCTGAGGAAATCCCACGCCAAAAATTAAGCTGTAGAAGTACACCTAGCTACCATGCACATGCCTGAAGAGAGCAGGCTGTCAACACATGGGCTTGGGATTTCCCTAGGGTGGGCCATGACTTAACCGCTTACCGACCGCCCACTGTACATAAACGTCGGCGCTGCCTGGGCTCTGTGCAGCGCCGACGTTTACTAATGGTCGGTGGTCCCGCAGCCCTCAGGACCGCAGCGCTTGCATCCTGCAAGTGCTGCGGGTGCGGTGTAGAGCGACAGCTCTGACAGAGGACATCGGGACTTGATTGGATCAGGTCCCAATGATGTTAACCCTTTGTTATCTTCTATATGCCGCGATCTATAGCGATCGCGGCATTTAGAAGACAGTGAGAGGAGAGGGGGTCGTCCACTTACCTCTCCAACGGCCCCCTGATGTCTGACAGGACCTGCCGTTGTCATGGCAGCCGGAGGTCACATGACCGCCTCAGTCTGCCATGTACGGTGTCCTGCTAGACTCAGCCTGCAGCTGAAGTCTAGCAGGAGACACTGGCTGTGAAACTGTCAGCAAAGCTCTCATGCAATGCAATACATGTCTATTGCATTGCATGAGAACAGTGATTAGAAAAATAAAAATTAATGTCCCATACAGGACTAAGTAAAAATGTAAAAAAAAAAAGTCTGAAAAAGGTTTTCAAACTGTTAAAAAAATAAATAAATAAAAAATAAATCACAAAATAAATATAAATAAAATATTAAACCAATAAATCCGTATATTTATGCAAAAACAAAAAAAGTACACATATTTGGTATCGCCGCGTCCGAAACAACTCGATGCAAAAAAATATTTTTTCTATAAAATGGTTTTATTGTGTAAAAGCGCCAAAACATAAAAAAAAAAATATACGGTAAGTGTAGTATAATTGTAAACGTACTGACCCAAAGAATAATGCTGCCTTATCACTTTTACCACACGCAGAATGGCATAAAAAAAAAAAACTCAAAAAACAATTCGAGAATTGCTGGTTTTTGTTAATTTTACCTCCCAAAAAATGGAATAGAAAGCGATCAAAAAATGTCACGTACCCAAAAATGGTACCAATAAAAATGTCAACTCGTCCCGCAAAAAATAAGACGTCACATGACTGTCCGCCGAAATATGGAAAAATTATAGCTCTCAAAATACGGCGATGCAAAAACTAGATTTTGCAAAAAAAAAGGTGTCTTTTAGTGTGTGACAGCTATCAGTCATAAAAACCCGATATAAATCTGGTATCTCTGTAATCGCACTGACCCGAAGAATAAAGTAATCTCATCACTTATACCGCACGAGGAACGGCGTAAAAAAATAAATAAAACCAATTCTTCACCTGCTACTGATTTTATTATGTCTCCCAGAGATCGCAGTAAGGCTCTGCTCACATTTATCCTGCGCTCTGCGCTGAGCACTTACACCAGAGTTTCCGTGTAAATCTCTGAAATACATGATTCAGACGGAACAGACGGCAGAAGATTCCATGTGATGAGGCAGATATAGGCCACTGTGGATGCCGTCTGGCCTGTGATCCAACGGTGTCAGTTTTTTTAGGCGTGCATAAAAGTGCGGTTGGCCACAATTTTATGCACTTCTGAAAAAAAGGACACCGCTAAACAGTGGACAGACGGAGTCCAGAGTAACTCTGCTGCCTCATTACAGTGAATGGATCCCGCAGGAGTTTCATCTGACTTACATCACTTGGAAATTTAGATGGAAACCCCGATGTAAGTGCTCAGCATAGAGCGCCGGATAAACAATATGTAATATGTTACCAATAAAAGCTTCAACTCAGTCCTCAAAAAAAGCTAGTCCCCACTCAGGTCCGTCATCTGTTGAAAATATAAGGGACTTCCAAGTTACTGGTAGCAGAAAGGCTCTGGAAAAGCGAAATGGCCCTCGACCCCCAAAAGAAATTCAGAAAATTTTGTGCTCCCAAATCCAAATGCCTAATCTACAATAATTTGTTCTCCAATTGTCAAATAGCGCTCCGTCCCTCCCAGATTTCGCTGTATGGCTAAGAAATACGATACAGCCACATATGGGGTATTGCGACGTTGAGAAGAAATTCTGTGACACATTTCGGCACCATTTTTACCCATTGCCCTGTGTGAAAATGTAAAATCTGAGGGTAAAACGTTTTTTTGTGGCAAAAATCACTGCCCAATGGTATAAATTTAAAAATACTCACTACTTCCCTAGATGAATTCCTTGAGAGGTGTAGTTTACAAAATGAGGTCACTTGTGGGGGTTTCTGCTGTTTCAGCAGGTCAGCGACTCTTCCAATGTGACATGGTGTCTGCAACCTATCCCAGCCAACATAGCGCTCCTTTCTCTTCCGAACACTGCCGTGCGCCCAAACAGTGTTTTTCCTCCACATATGGGGTATCGGCGTACTCAGGAGAAATTGCACAACAAATTTCATGGTGCAATTTATCCTATTACCCTTATGATAACTTAAAACTAAGGGATGAAAAACGTTTTTGTGGGAAAAATGTGAAAATTTTATTTTTACAGCTCAATATTATAAACTTCTGTGAAGCACCTTGGGGTTCAAGGTGCTCACCACACATCTAGATAAGTTCCCTAAGGGGTCTAGTTTCCAAAATGGTGTCACTTGTGGGGGGTTTCCACTGTTTAGGCACATCAGGAGCTCCCCAAATGCAACATGGCGTCAGCTAATTATTCAAACAAATTTTACATTCAAAAAATCTAATGGCGCTCCTTCCCTTCCGAACCCTACAGTGCGCCCAAACAGTGGTTTTCCCTCACATATGGGGTATCAGCGCGCTCATGAGAAATTGCACTACAAATTGTGTAGTCCATTTTTTCCTGTTACCCTTGTGAAAATAAAAAAATTGGGTCTAAAGTAACATTTTTGTGAAAAAAAGTTAAATGTTCATTGTTTTTCTTCCACATTCCAAAAATTCCCGTGAAACACCTGAAGGGTTAATAAACTTCTTGAATGTGGTTTTGAGCACCTTGAGGGGTGCAGTTTTTAGAATGGTGTCACTTTTGGGTATTTTCTGTCATAAAGGTCCCTCAAAGTCACTTCAAATAAGATGTGGTCCCTAAAAAAATGTTTTTGTAAATTTTGTTGGAAAAATGAGAAATCGCTGGTCAACTTTTAACCCTTATAGCTTCCTAACAAAAAGAAATTTTGGTTCCAAACTTGTGCTGATGTAAAGTAGACAAGTGGGAAATGTTATTTATTAACTATTTTGTGTGACATATCTCTCTGATTTAAGGGCATGAAAATTCAAAGTTTGAAAATTGCAAAATTTTCCAAATTTTCACCAAATTTCCGATTTTTTCACAAATAAACGCAAGTGATATCGAAGAAATTTTACCACCAACATGAAGTACAATATGTCACGAAAAAACAATCTCAGAATCAGGGGAATGCGTTGAAGCATTCCAGAGTAATTACTTCATAAAGTTACAGTGGTCAAAATTGAAAAAATTGGCCTGGTCACGAAGGCAAAAACAGGCTCTGGCGCGAAGTGGTTAAGGGCAATTGAGTCTATCAGTCAAACTGCGATGGGCACGACTACCGGCTGGGAGAGCACGAATGAATGATATAGAGTGCAAGTCACATTTCTGGAAGCCAGGGATTTACATGAAACGCAACTGTAGATTAAAAGGATTTTTCTGTTTTATTTTTTTTACTTATAAAGCTTTACAGACATGTAATGGATGCACATTAAATGACCTGCACTAGCATTAGGAACATTCAGCAGGGCAAAATGACATGACGGATTTCTTATAATCGTTATTGTGTCCTACTGCTGTCAGTGCAGAGGGGAAAGGCTCCTGCTGCAGCCAGTCAGAGGAGCATAAATGGAAAGGAACAGAAGCACAGAAAAGTATTTTTTAAAAGTATAGTTAAATGTTTATACAACAAAACAGATAAAAAAGGAAAGGACTAACAGAGGTGAATTGCTAGAAATGTCTGGGTATTTTGTTTAGCTTTTTTTTTTTTTTTTTTTTTTTTTTAGAAATGAAGAAATCCTGTATTGTCTTTACTACATACCAACTTTTTTCAGCAGACTATACGGTGTATGTGTATCTTGGGCTTGCTAATTACCACTTAATTCAGATATTAAAGGGAATCTGTTACCCCCTGGGAGATATCAGACCTCTACTATGGGCATAGAGAGTATAGAAAAGTAAATCTATACATACAGTTATATGAAAAAGTTTGGGCACCCCTATTAATCTTAAGCTTAATGGTTTCTTAAAATTGGTGTTTTTGCAACAGCTATTTCAGTTTCATATATGTAATAACTGTTGGACACAGTAATGTTTCTGCCTTGAAATGAGGTTTATTGTACTAACAGAAAATGTGCAATCTGCAATCAAACAAAATTTGACAGGTGCATAAGTATGGGCACCTCACCAGAAAAGTGACATTAATATTTAGTAGATCCTCCTTTTGCAAAAATAACAGCCTCTAGTCGCTTCCTGTAGCTTTTAATGATTTCCTGGATCCAGGATGAAGGTATTTTTGACCATTCCTCTTTACAAAACAATTCCAGTTCAGTTAAGTTTGATGGTCGCCGAGCATGGACAGCCCTCTTCAAATGATCCCACAGATGTTCAATGATATTCAGGTCTGGGGACTGGGATGACCATTCCAGAACATTGTAATTGTTCCTCTGCATGAATGCTTGAGTAGATTTGGAGCGGTGTTTTGGATCATTGTCTTGCTGAAAGATCCATCCCCTGCGTAACTTCAACTTTATCACTGATTCTTGAACATTATTGTCAAGAATCTGCTGATACTGAGTGGAATCCATGCGTCCCTCAAGTTTAACAAGATTCCCGGTGCCGGCATTGGCCACACAGCCCCAAAGCATGATGGAACCTCCAAATTTTACTGTGGGTAGGAAGTGTTTTTCTTGGAATGCTGTGTTTTTTTGCCGCCATGCATAACGCCTTTTTGTATGACCAAACAACTCAATCTTGGCTTCATCAGTCCACAAGACCTTCTTCCAAAAAGAAATTGGCTTCTCCAAATGTGCTTTTGCATACCTCAGCCGACTCGGTTTGTGGCGTGCTTGCAGAAACGGCTTCTTTCGCATCACTCTTCCATACAGCTTCTCCTTGTGCAAAGTGCGTTGTATAGTTGACCGATGCACAGTGACACCATCTGCAGCAAGTTGATGCTGCAGCTCTCTGGAGGTGGTCTGAGGATTCCCCTTGACTGATCTCACCATTCTTCTTCTCTGCCTTTCTGATGTTTTTCTTGGCCTGCCACTTCTGGCCTTAACAAGAACTGTCCCTGTGTTCTTCCATTTCCTTACTATGTTCCTCACAGTGGAAACTGACAGGTTAAATCTCTGAGACAGCTTTTTGTATCCTTCCCCTAAACAACTATGTTGAATAATCTTTGTTTTCAGATCATTTGACAGTTGTTTTGAGGAGCCCATGATGCCACTCTTCAGAGGAGATTCAAACAGGAGAACAACTTGCAAGTGGCAAGCTTTAAGTAGCTTTTCTCATGATTGCATACACCTGGCTATGAAGTTCAAAGCTTAATGAGGTTACAAAACCCAAAAAAGTGCTTTAGTAACTCAGTAAAAAGTAGGTAGGAGTATTTAAAACAAGAAAATGATAAGGGTGCCCATACTTATGCACCTGTCAAATTTTGTTTGAATGCAGATTGCACATTTTCTGTTAGTAATGTTTCTGCCTTGAAATGAGGTTTATTGTACTGTGTCCAACAGTTATTACATATATCAAACTGAAATAGCTGTTGCAAAAACACCAATTTTAAGAAAACATTAAGCTTAAGATTAATAGGGGTGCCAAAACTTTTTCATATAACTGTACCTGTATGGCCCATAGTAGAGGTTTGATTGCAGAGAAAAGGGTTTTTATCACCTCTGTTTTCCACAGGATTTTCAGGGGACGCCAAGAAATCCCCACCTAACTGTTTATCATTACCCAAAATCCCCACCTACACTGTGACGTGCACTGTGCTCCCTGACTTCCCAGGCATAAGCAAAGCGCCGCTCACATAGAGCGCTCTTTGCTTCATCCCGGCCCCGTCTCTATGTGCACTGCGCCGCAGGGTTCTATTGTGCAGGCGCTGGGGAGTCACTGTCACTTCCCGGCGCCTGCAAAATAGATTCCTGCGGCCTGTGAAAAACATGTATGCCCATAGTAGAGGTCTGATATCTCCTAGGGGGTGACAGATTCCCTTTAAATCAAAAGGGTAAGAAGGTAAGATAAGAAAGAAAAAATGTTTTCTAACTATTATTCCAAACTGAATAATTTTGCATTATTAGATGCTACATCAACTTGCATATCTTAGAACACAGCAGAGGACACTTTTAGATAATTTGTTACAAACTAATGAGATGGCTTTGCCATATTGACCAAATGCAGCCCAAGATTAACTTCACACAAGCGCATTTTTGGTTTGAGTGCTCCCGTTAGGAAAAACAAAACAGACAGCACTCAGACCAAATAGGGCTGTTCAGACGAAAGCTTTTTTCTGCCCTCGGACTAAACATTAAAAAATAAAATACATTTGTAGCATGAACTACTCGTCTATATTTTAGAGGAGACTCACCTATTCAATCCATAAGTATGCAAAATAAATATTAAAAATATCTGATCCTTTATGGATCAACTGCATAGCATCTGAGTTTTACTGATACTTTGCAATTCTTTAACATAGGAAACTATTTGTTTTTGGAAATTTTGATGACTGCTGTTGTATAAAAACGGACGCCATATGGATGGCATATGTATGACAATTGCAGATGGTGGGGAGGGGTTTTTTTTTGTTTTTTTTTTAATAAGCGCCTGTGAACTAGGCCTGACCTTACTCACACTTAATCCTTTCAATATACCCAAACTGCAAAATGATGGAACATGATTATTACAGAAAAGCTGTTTCTAATGCTGCAATGACTAGACATCACTGCAGCACATTAGATGACCGTCACTAACTTATACATATCTATCTTATACATGACCAAGATCATGAGCCAAAGATGCATCAGATGCAGTTTTATTGGGAATGGTTTGTTGCGAGTTTCATTACTAATGCTTGTATGGCTGCAGGCAGGCAATCCTTAACCAATGGGTATGGCTAAAATGGAGGAAAATGTTTGGCCAGATTTTTTTTTTTTTAAATACAAAACTGTAAAAAGACTGAACGGGTTAGCACCCACATACCATAACCAGATGTGTAATTGGGTCCTCTACGGCCTCGGCCCCTTCCACTGTAGGACCTGCTTCCACGGACAGATGAGGCAGTACTTTCATCAGTTGCATAACCCTTTTCTTTCTCTGTGCCTCGGTTTGAAGATGGTCGGAAACCCATACCAATTTGACGAAGTTGTTCATCGATTTGAAGTCTTTCGAGCCTTAGCTGCTCTACCTCCTAAAAATTTAGACAAGGTTGTAACTGGTCACCCCAAGAGCCTACCACAGTGCTTTATAAAAAGTTTACAAATAATTGAAACTTACTTTTAGGTACGCAATATGATATTCTAGAAGAACCTGCACATTTCCAATGCTTTCCTTCGTTCCAACAAAAACAAATGGAACCATACCCTGCACAAAATGAGACGGACACTTTCATGTATATAAAAAAAAAAAAATACCAAGCACATCATAGAAAAAAAAAAGGAAAGGGGCAAAAAGCAAAAAATAAAGTGACACTAATTATGCAACAGTGTGTCAACTTACATCTTCACGGGGTAACTTTGTTTCATTATCTCCTTCAATTCTCACTCTTACAACTCCAGATTTATCCACAATCTCTTGAATGACTTTTCCATTTTTCCCAATAACTTTCCCTGAAAACAAATAAGTCAAGAACTTTATAGATCACTAGCCCAAGAAAATAGAGCTTAATACCTTGTAAAAATCCTTAAGCTCACTTGATTCTTTTACGTTTCGCGCTGCGTCGGTCCATTGCAGAAATATTCACGACTAATGTTTCTTGAGTGAAATATGTGAACTCTCTGGTTGCGGTTCAACTGAGCTTTACTTCAGCTTTCTATGGTGCGTGTATTTTCACCCCATTCGCCTAGATGCTACCAATAACAGCTCAGCAGCTGATCTAATAATCTAGCAATCTCAGATACTGCCAAACTGCGATTGGCAGCATGAGGAAGGAAGTGGTAAAAGTGTGCACCCCTAGAGAAGACTCTGAAGAAAGGCCCAGTAACCAGAGATTTCATATTTTGTGCTCCAAAAGCAATAAATGTGCATATCTCTGGAATGGAGCGACGCAGCGTCAAACGGAAAAAGAATCAAGTGAGCTCAAAGATTTTTACAAGCTATTAAACTCCATTTTTTTTAAGCAAGTGACAGGTCGTCTTAAAAATCTAAACTGTATTCATTTGTTAGATGCTATCAATTCAAAATTTTGAGCTAAAAAAAAAAAAAAAGTTTAGTGAGTAAATCTTACCAACAAGATTTCTGGGAACCTGGATGAAATCTTCCACAAATTCCAAGAAACTTCGAGCTTTCTTGACTGCTTCTGCACTCTAAAAAAACAGATCACAATTTTAAACGTCTGATTCTAGTTTTAAAAGGTCATAAAGAAAAACAGTAAAAATTCTAGCATAAAAACAGAAAGTATTTTTCATAAGATCCAGAATCTTTCTTTAATGATGTATCACGCACTATGTAGATCAGGCTACGGCAAATCTACAGAACTTGGGGCATGACGCACAAGAAAAAAAAAAAAAAAAGCAGAGAAAAGATCCCAAGCAAAATCATCCATCTGCCAGATGTTTTGAGAAATTATCTGCAAATCTCTGCTGCGGCTTTCACATTAAAAGGTGTTGTCTGTAATTAGGGAGTGGTATTTCAGATTTAATAAATTAATCTACTAGACACATTTTATGTTGTTCATTTAGCATTGCTTCGGGATCTTTCATCTCAGTTCCAGAGGGAGGGGAGGAAAAAAAAAAAAACACACTATTGGGTCCAGCTGAACAGATAATCACCAACAAAACGGAGGCCAAACAATTCCAACTCTTATAGTTTTCCTCTTCTTAGGAGCTAATCAGAGTCCAATTTCGAAGGAGATAATGCTGAATACTCCAATAGATCCATGAATGGGGACAAAGATGTGATGTGAACATGGAATTAGCAACTACTAAAATACACTGCTCAAAAAAATAAGGGGAACACTCAAATAACACATCCTAGATCTGAATGAATGAAACATTCTCATTGAATACTTTGTTCTGTACAAAGTTGAATGTGCTAACAAAATCACACAAAAATAAATCAATGAAAAACAAATTTATTAACCAATGGAGGCCTGGATTTGGAGTCACCCCCAAAATTAAAGTGGAAAAACACACAACAGGCTGATCCAACTTTGATGTAATGTCCTTAAAACAAGTCAAAATGAGGCTCAGTATTGTGTGTGGCCTCCACGTGCCTGTATGACCTCCCTACAACGCCTGGGCATGCTCCTGATAAGGTTGCGGATGGTCTCCTGTGGGATCTCCTCCCAGACCTGGACTAAAGCATCCGCCAACTCCTGGACAGTCTATGGTGCAACGTGACGTTGGTGGATGGAGTGAGACATGATGTACCAGATGTGCTCAATCGGATTCAGGTCTGGAGAACGGGCGGGCCAGTCCATAGCTTCAATGCCTTCTTCTTGCAGGAACTGCTGACACACTCCAGCCACATGAGGTCTGGCATTGTCCTGCATTAGGAGGAACCCAGGGCCAACTGCACCAGCATATGGTCTCACAAGGGGTCTGAGGATCTCATCTCAGTACCTAATGGCAGTCACGCTACCTCTGGTGAGCACATGGAGGGCTGTGCGGCGCTCCAAAGAAATGCCACCCCACACCATTACTGACCCACTGCCCAGCCGGTCATGCTGAAGGATGTTTCAGGCAGCAGATCGCTCTCCACTGAGTCTCCAGACTCTGTCACATGTGCTCAGTGTGAACCTGCTTTCATCTGTGAAGAGCACAGGGAGCCAGTGGCGACTTTGCCAATCCTGGTGTTCTGTGGCAAATGCCAAGCGTCCTGCACGGTGTTGGGCTGTGAGCACAACCCCCATCTGTGGACGTCGGGCCCTCATACCACCCTCATGGAGTTGGTTTCTAATCGTTTGTGCAGACACATGCACATTTGTGGCCTGCTGGAGGTCATTTTGCAGGGCTCTGGTAGTGCTCCTCCTTACACAAAGGCGGAGCTAGCGGTCCTGCTGCTGGGCTGTTGCCCTCCTACGGCCCCCTCCACGTCTCCTGATAGCATAGTGTTCAGAGGCTGGAGGCGCTGACAGACACAGCAAACCTTCTTGCCACAGCTCGCATTGATGTGCCATCCTGGATGAGCTGCGCTACCTGAGCAACTTCTGTGGGTTGTAGAGTCCGTCTCATGCTACCACAAGTGTGAAAGCACAACCAACATTCAAAAGTGACCAAAACATCAGCCAGAAAGCATTGGTACCGAGATGTGGTCTGTGGTCCCCACCTGCAGAACCACTCCTTTATTGACGATGTTTTGATAATTGTCAATAATTTACATCTATTGTCTATTCCATTTGCACAACAGCATATGAAATTGATTGTCAATCAGTGTTGCTTCCTAAGTGGACAGTTTGATTTCACAGAAGTTTGATTTATTTTAAGTTATATTCCGTTTAAGTGTTCCCTTTATTTTTTTGAGCAGTGTATACCTGGATAGATCATTCGCAAAACAGAAACATGCGACAAACCTCTCCATAAATTCGAAATGTTCCACTGTCTTCTTCCAATTCGATAGCTGTAATACCCGGAACTTTCCTGGCTTGCTGGATGTTATTTCCATGTGTACCTATTGCGAGCCCCATTAGATCTTCTCGAACGACAAACTCTTCATGAAAAGCTGCCGCAAGCTGCTTTGTACACTAGAAAAAAAAAATATTTGCAAATGGAATAGTCTTATTGCTTTATTGAAGCCCCTATACCGTTAATACCAAGTCTAGATTTGCCTTATTTGACTGCAAGCAGCGGTGCATATCTTGTTAAAATAAAGGACAAGTGGAAGGAACCTGACAGTCCCCAGTGCAAGTCTGTAAGGCACAAACTCAAAAAACTGTGAGGAGCGCCTAACCAAACAGTTTAACTCCCCATAAAAGTAAAATTTTAATTTTTAAACAATTCTGTCTATGACATTTTCACTGTGGGAGATAAAGGATATATTCGTGAATGGGTGTAACCATTCCCCTTTTCATAGGTACCAAGTGTCAAACTGTAAAGGCACATCAATGACGAAGGAAATAGCAGCACATAGTTGTCAATTTTTCCAACATATCCAGAACAGTATAAAAAAGTAAATATTCAAAGTGCTACATTCTTCCTTGTAACCACGTGTACCTTTATAACTTCTACACAGATTATTTAAGTTTCAAGTTTGGTGTATTTTACCAATAGCAGCTTCCTGGTCAGGACTAGGGACAATAAGTAGGCAATCTTGGATGATAAGGGAGGTTTCTAGTTGAATTTGCAATTAAAGTTTTTGTATCTCAAAAAGCAACTGAAAGCAAGCCAGGGATGGAACATACAAGTGATTGTAACTAGTGATGAGTGAGCATGCATCGATTATCGCGGGTGCTTTAGCGCCATGCTCGAGTTCCCGTTCTGCATGTTTTATGGCTGTTAAGACAGCCAATAAACATGTAGGAATTGCCTGTGTATGGCAGGCAATCCCTGCATGTTTTTGTTTATGTCCAACAGACACAAAACATGAGAGCATGATGCTCAAGCTCCCGCAGTACTGGATGCATACCTGAGCACCTGATACTCACTCGAGTTGCGAGCACGCTCGCACATCACTAATTGTAACTAATACAGAAAAGGCATGGTTTATGTGAAAAACCCTAAGAACATACTTCTAAATGTTTGGTGGCTTCTTCATTCCTTGACATGAGCATCAGCTTTGTGCGAATACTTCGTAAGTGCATGTCACTCAGGATATTTACCCGCTTCACTGTTGATTCACTTGCAGACTACAAATAGGAAACAGAGGTTGTAGCAACAAAAAATCCAATTACAGAAAACAAACAAGTTTCTGAATGTACACCACTTGGTAAAACTTTACAGATACAGTAAGCCTCAGCCTTTAGGTATTTCTTTTATTTTTATTAGTGTGACAGTTAAAAAGAGTATAACAGTTTAAAAGGTCTAAAGCTGGCTCTCTATTAGAGATCTGCCCAAAACTAGCCTTTTAGATCATCAGCACCTTTTCACAAGAGACATCAACCATTATCTTTTAAGTTGCTCTGTCACACTGGATGATTTTAGCAGTTCTCAGGGGCTGTAAACGAAAAGTTATTTATACCAAAAGATAGATCGGCGTATCACCAATGGATGCCTATAATACACATTCACAGAGATCAATTGGTTTTGTTGCCCAGATTGCTGTTTTAATCCAAAGACCTCCACAGACCAACTATGAAAGCAAAATTATTCCCACAAAGCTATCTGAACTTCCCAAGGTACATCAGTCTTAGGAGTTTGTCCGGTCAAAACTGGTAAGTCTGCAGTCACTGCGTGTGACTGCAGACTTATGAATACCCCAGCGCGTGTACTGTATGCTGCGGGGTTTGCCGGTTTCAGACCCGGGAACGGATGGTATGTAGGGGTTATACATGCCAGTGGGCATGGCTTCACTACATACACTTATATTGATTCATATTCATATCAAAAACTTCACACTTTATGCACAGCAAGCAGGATTTTAATGTTTTCTTCTAGCACATCTGATTTTTAGAAACAAAATCAACCTGATTGCTGTTTTAAGCCAATAATTTGAGTACCAAGTTAAAAAAAAATAAAAAAATCTCATTTTATGCCTCTGACTAACTTTCATCAGTACATGCTTACCAGAATAATTAATTGATTAGTCTCTGAGGAAAAGTACACTCTACAGGCTCCTACGGCTTTCTTGAATTCTTTATGCACAGCTTCACTAGCACACCTACAGAAAACACAACAGCTGTATTAATAAAAATGCCCCTTCATGACCATACAGTGGTAATCGTTGAAAATCGTAAAGTGCTTTACAAGGCTGACATTCTGAAAAAATCCTGGTACTTACCAAAAGCCAAACTGAAAACTAATAGAGCTGCTAAAGAATTGTGCAATTAATGTGGTCACAGCACAGAGGATAAGCATTTGTTCTGAGCAAATTTTCCCACAAACAGCATCGTATAGGTACACTATACTACTGTTGTGAATTTTAACATCTACACTGCAGGTCAATAATTTCTAGAAAAGAGTTGGCAGAGTGTGGATTAGATTTGCAAAATTTCATCCCATTGCCCAGAGCTCTAATCTGCTTCAGATTCTACTTACACAATTTAGTCTCGTGTGGACCTACACTTAAAAGGGCATTTACACTGAGATTATAGAACACTCACTTCACAATTATCTTGCCGTTTAAACTAGCTACTGATCACCTGACGAACAAGCAAAATGCTTGTTCATCGGGTGAAATCCTGCGTCATCCACATTGCCGGGCGAAATCTCGCGCCTGTGCAGAGAAACCGCAGATTGCGTCTGCGCACTATGCTTTGCCCTACTGAGGGCAGCGCCAAAAACATAAGTCCGCACGTGCGCATTAGGGCAAAACATAATACGCAGGCGCGAGCCACGATTTCTCTGCGCAGGCGCGAGATTTAAACCCGGCAATGTGGATGACGTAGGAGAAGTCATCCACATCAATCAAGTCAGGAGGACAGCAAGCAGCAGCCGGGGGGGCTGGGATAGAGAGTATAGAAAAGGCACGCATCAAACTGAAGTGATTGAATTGACACAACGCAGGAGAACTTCAAAGGGTTTTTGGGTGGTATACTGGGGGAGTCGAGGGGTTATATAACCATGTATGGAGTGCAGCACAGGCACTGATTTCAGTGACCCATAGTAGCACAAACAGGCGCGAAACAGCCGTCGTCCGACAGGTGTACCATAGACTCCCTTGCTTGCTGCTTTTAATGTGATGCAA
This sequence comes from Phyllobates terribilis, assembly GCF_046119375.1. Taxonomy (NCBI): domain Eukaryota; kingdom Metazoa; phylum Chordata; class Amphibia; order Anura; family Dendrobatidae; genus Phyllobates; species Phyllobates terribilis. Next base: position 309,076,892 of record NW_027362763.1, on the reverse strand, counting down.
TAAATGATATTTTACATACCGGTGACTGCTTTCTATTTTCCTCTTCTACACATGACATTGGACTGTTTTTTCAAAGATAAGCACCCGGTTTATGTGGGAGAGGTGTCAGTCCTGCATGCCAGAGAGTGTTTAAGTGCAGTGGTGCCGTTTTTTTTTCTTTTACATGGATTATACAGAACCTTACTCTAGCATTTAATTATTTTAAAATCCTAAAAAGCCTGTGTTCACATGGAGCATTTTGAAGTGGACAACCCTCTGCAGTTTTTCAAGCGCAAACTGATATCAGGAATTTTTTTTTTGTTTAAGAGTTCTTTCCCTGAAGCATATTTTGCAGCCTTTTGATTTGACAATCCCAGTTTGGAGCAGATTCTATTAGGATCCACTTCAAAGAAGTAACAAGCTATTTTTTTTTTTTTTTTGTCCAGGTGGCATTTTTCAAATAGTCTTAAAAAAATACATCAAAAGATTCCTCATACTGTATGTACACTTCCTTTATAAATGAATTGAAAAAGTTGTCAATGCATTTTTTAAAATTGCTGTATCTGAACAAAGCCTGATACAGCAGAATAGGACAGCAATAGTCTCGCTGTCCTTAAGCAAGGTATTAAAAAGCAAATAGATTCAGAGCACAACCATTTCTGCTCCCCAGAATTACCCATGTTTTTGGCTTATCCGAAAAATCCACATCAATTTAAATAATGTTGATAATGATGGTGGTTTACATCCAATCACATTAAAAGGAAGTCCATATACTTTTCTGGTAAAGGGTCTCATTGCTACTAACCAATTTCAACCATAAACTACATTTTAGATTTTAAAACAAGTATTATAAATGCTAACCCCAGAAAGTACAAGCTTATTTTACACTCCATTAAGGCAACTTACGCTTCTCGCAAGTCTTCTGGAACATCCACCATGCATTTAAAGAAAGAGTTCTTTGTCACAGGTTTGTTCTGATTGACAGGTCGAAGCCGCTCAAATGTCACAATTTCATTGTAGGTAGCATCGCAAGCAGCATATTCAATAACGTAGAACTGGAAAACAAGAGAAATCAAAATTTTAGATTCTATAAAATTATTACTGCCTTCCAGGATTGCAAATAGTTTGTGGATATATTGAAATATGAATTGGTCAAAGTGCTCCATGCACATTATGGAGTAGCAATAAAATCTCCAGGTTCGGATGACATTCATCTAATGTTATATGGGCACCTTTACAGCTAGGCTGTACTTTAATGTAGATTTAACCCCTTCATGACCGCTGACTGTAAATAAACATCGCTTGCTGGGCTTTGCGCAGTGCTCAGGACTCCCAGAGTCCATGTGTTATCTTATACATACCGCGGCATTTGGAAGTTTGTGAAAGGAAGGGGGCTCCTTCTCTCACTTCTCCGGCACCCCGTGACGTGACCACGGGGGAGTCAAGGGTTGTAATGCAGCCGAAGGTCAAATTTTGACTTCTTGGTCTGCCTACTGCAATGGCCTGTTAGACAGCAGCAGGGTCTAACAGGCGATCTGTCAGTGTAACACTGACAGTTCTCATGCATTGCAATACATATGTATTGCAATGCATGAGGATGAGGCCAGTGATCTGAGAAAAACTAGCAAGAAAGTAAATACCGTAACAAAAAAAGTGGCAACAAAAACTTTGCTTTTTCATCATACCGCTGAACAAAAAGTGGAATAAAACGAGATCAAAAAGACAAATCTAAATAAAAACTATCGCTGGTGTTGCTAAAAATGTCATCTTGTCCTGCAAAAAACAAGCTGGCATACAGCTCTGTCAGCAGAGAAATAAAAAACGTTTCCCTCAGAATATAGCATTGCAAAAACTATTTTTTTTTTTTTTTATGAAGTACTTATCGTGCAAAAGCAGCAAAACATTAAAAAAAATATATAAATGTGGCGTCGCTGTAATCATACTGACCCAAAGAATAAAGTTGTCTTATCACTTATACCACATGGCAAGCATTATAAAAAAAAAACAAAAAACAACCACGCCAGTTCCTGAATTGCTGGTTTTCGTTCATTCTGCCTCCCAAAAGTTGAAATAGAAAGCAATCCAAAAATGTCATGTGCCCGAATATGGTACCAATAAAAACGTCAACTGGTCTCGCAAAAAAACAAGCCATTACATTACTGTCCGCAGAAATATTTAAAAAAATTTTATTAAAAAAGTGTTTTTACTGTGGACAGCAGCCAAACATAAAACTCAGATAAATCTGGTATCACTGTAATCGCACCGACCAGAAGAATAAAGCAGTCTAATCACTTATACCGCATAAGAAACGGCATAAAAAATAAATAAAACAAATTTTTCACCTGCTGTTGATTTGTTCATTCTGCCTCCAAAGATCACAGTATGGCTTGGCTCACATTTACCCTGCACTCTACGCTGAGCGCTTACTCCAGGGATTCTGTGTAAATCTCTGAAATATGTGATTCAGACAAAAACATCGAGGGAAGATTCCCTATAATGAGGCAGATGGTGGCATTGTGGACGCTGTCTGGCCTATGATCCATCTTTTTAGGCATGCATAAATGCACGGTCCGCCACAGTTTTGCGCACCTCTGAAAAGAAGGACAACGCTGAACAGAGGCCAGATGGCGTGCAAAGTACCGTATTTTTAGGACTATAAGACGTGCCAAATTTTGGGGTGGAAAATAGGACGAAGAAAACATCTATGTTAAGATGGGGGTCTGTCTTATAGTCCGAATTGGTATCTTACCTGGGGAGCAGTGGGGGGGGGGGGGTGTGACAGGAGGCATGGTCCCACAGGAAGCTGGGGGCGGCAGAAGTGGAGCAATGCTGCAGGCCCTGGGTGGAAGAAGGGGATGCCCCAGCATGCGGTGGTGGTTGAGCAGGATCACAGGAAGCAGGGTCCCTCCCTTAGGAACCTGGCGGTGGCAGAAGCAGTGAGATGCTGCTGGGCCGGTGTCGGCGGTCAGACAGAGCGGAGTGCATTGCTTTTCCGGCGGCCATCTTCCTGAAGCTGTGATCTACAGGGCAACGGTCACCCGAGCCGGCGCATATGCATACTAGGCCCACGGCTTCAGGAATATGGCCACCGAGTTCCCAGTCTGCATATGGGCCGTCTCGGGCGGGCATTACCCTGTAGATCATGGCTTCAGGAAGATGGCCGCGGCCGCCGGAAAAGCAATGCACTCCGCTCTGCCTGACCGCCGACACCGGTCCCACAACATTTCACCACTTCTGTCGCCGGGTTCCAGAGGGGGGTCCCTGCTTCCTGCGATCCCGCTCCACCACCACCGCAACTCTCCGATAAGCTACGTGTGGACCATAAGACGCATCCCCTCTCCCATTCTTCTCCCAAATTTAGGGGGGGGAAAGTTTGTCTTATGGTCCGAAAAATATGGTAACTCTGCTACCTTATTATAGTGAATGGATTCCTTTGGGGGTTTGATCTGAATCAATCACGTCATTGGGAGTTTTAGATGGAAACCCCAATGTAAGTGCCTCAGTGTAGAGTGGAGGATAAATGTAATCTTAATGTTAGGTAAAATGTTCCCAATAAAAGCTTCAAATCAATACACACAAAAGCAAGACCCCACTCAGTTTCATCATCTGTTAAAGGAAATATAGGGGGCTTCCATGTTACTGGTAGCACAAAGTCCCTGGAAGGCGCTATGGCTCTCTCCATCCCCCCCACAACAAAAAAAAAAAAAAAAAAAAGAAGAAAATCCAGCAAATGCTGCGCTTACAAATACTAATAGCCCCACAGTATGCCTAAACACATTTAGCGTCCACATGTTTGCCACTTCTGTAGCGATGAGAGCCCACTTATAATTTACAGGGTGCATGTCACCAGAAGCAAGAGCTGGGCACTACAACGGCAAATTTACCATTTTCACTCAGCAACAGCCAATACTGCTAGTTTCTGGAAAACACCAATGAAGTCAAAATCGTCACTACACCTGTAGATAAATTACCAGAGGGATGTAATTTTCAAAATGGGGTCACTTGAGGGGGAATTCTGCTCTTTTAGCATTTAGAGGCTCTGTATATAGAGACCACAAACTATTCTACTGAAATTTGTTCTCCAAGAGTTAAATAGCGCAAAATTCTGATATTTTCACAAATAAACGCAAAAAATATCTACCCAAATTTACCACTCAAATGAAGTAAAATATGTCCTGAAAAAACATCCTCAGGATCACTGGGATAGGTTGAAGCGTTCTAGAGTTATCACCACATAAAGGGACACTGGTCAGAATTAAAAAAAAATTGGCCCAGGTGAAAACAGGCCCAGGCGTGAACGGGTTAATAAGTTATTCAACATGAATGACTGTAAAAGGAAAAACAACCCAATACACATGCAGGGATAGAAACCTACATCTCCTTTCATCATTCGAACTTTCGCAAGCCACCATCCACATGGCTCTTGGTCATTTGCTCTTGAGTAAACCTACAAATAAGTATGAAAGACATGGATTACAATGCGAAGCAAACAATAAATCATTCCACATTTAGCTATACAAGCAGGGTGGCTTCAAAAATATCAGATCTAGAGAGTAAAGATTTTTTCCTCACCGATAACAGCTGATCGGCGGGGGGTGCCGCCTGCGGGACCCGGGCCGATCATACACTGATGTCCTATCCTATGGATAGGGCATCAATGTGAAAGTAGTGGATAACTTCTTTAATGGAATATTCAAAAAAGGTGACCGCCTTTGGCAATTGTGAAACAACAATGCTGCCAACGCTCAAGTGACATATTGAAGTCCAGATCCGACTCCCATAGCAGCATGTATAGTAGAATAGTATCGGTTGGTTCATAGCCACCACTTGTTGGAAATGTGGCCTGGGCTAATTGTTAGTAAAAAAGATATTTTGGTGTCTGCTATAATCTCTTCTGTCTACAGCCCCCAGCAGTTCATGCTGACACACTAAGGGATTTTAAAGCAGGCTGCAGCATGTACAAAGTAACATGCAAAATCGAGAGTCTAATCTACAAGATTTGAGGACACAGCAGAACATACATAAAATACACACAAAAAAATAAGCAGCTTGTTTATTCTCAGCGCCATTGGTGATTCTGAGAGACCATGTTCCAGAATTTAAAAGCGGATTTAGCAGGTGAATCTTAATGTTCTGCAGACATGTCCTCAATTTATATATATTGAAGGGAACAAAAAAACACAACAAGGAATATAGAACACAATGTTCAATATTGCCAAGGATTACTCCTGGAAAAGCCACCTATTAGCCCAACTGAACTACAGCAAGGCTAATCCATACGCAAATCCGATGGCACAACCGCGTCAGTAGTGAAGAATTTTAGTCTCGGACTTCAAATGGTACATGCTTTGAAAATCACTGAAGCGACTGCCTTTTCATACAATCAATCCATTCACATGTATTCTCCTTCAAATTTCCCACAGAAATTCAGCAACAATTCTGACACAAATCAACGTGGCCTAAGCGTATATGTACCTGACTGTAGGTAATGTAAAATACACTTAACATGAATGTTTGATGGAAAACCTCAAACAAGAAATGTGATACTTACTTCAACCTCATCCCCTTCAGTTATTTCCTTCTTGATGTCAGGAAGGGGTGGCATCCGAACTTCATGGAATGGAACCTGACGTTCCGGCTGCCAGCTGAGAATAAGGAGGCAACAGCACATTGGAACAGAGCAAGCGCGCAAACCGGCAATTGCCACATGTAAAGTATGAAAACGGCATAGTTACTTGTTTTCAAAAACAACTGTGAGCGAATCTTCATGGACATCTTTGATGAATCCCTGAAAGCAGAAAAAAATGGTTTCAAAATGCACAGAAAAGTGAAAAGAAAAAAAAAATTACTTTGTAATGTATCATCATCATATGCGGTGTTTAATTCAATCTCAGTCGATCAATTTACTCGGCTCTACGTAGAAAAGAATGACTTTCGAACTGCTGGTTTTCCTTACGAGTCCATGGCTTTTACTTGGTGTTTTATTAGATGCTGAATTTTACCCTTTTTGCTTCCAGGCTCTCTGGATATTTTACGCTTCTGGGAGCAAAGACAATTTTTGCACTTTTGATGGGTAAAAATTAAACCCAAATTTAAAAATAATAAAGCGATACTTAACCTAATATCTATATAATTTCTAAAAGTAAACACCTGGCACATTTGTCAGAATACCACTCGGCACTTTATACAAGCAGGAACCTTTGGAAATGTTGTGCCAAAGTAAATTTTTATTGAAAAAAAAAAAAAAACTGCAGAAACTAAAAAGTGTGACCCAAACAGAAATTAGATGCACCATACAGGTGCATCTCACTAAGTTAGAATATCATCAGAAAGTTAATTTATTTCAGTTCTTCAATACAAAAAGTGAAATTCATTATATAGAGTCACTACCCAGAGTGATCTATTTCAAGTGTTTATTTCTGTTAATGATTATGGCTTACAGCCAATGAAAACACAAAAGTCATCTCAGTAAATTAAAATAATTAACAAAAAACACCTGCAAAGGCTTCCTACGCATTTAAAAAGGTCCCTTAGTCTGTTTCAGTAGGCTCCACAATCATGGGGAAGGCTGCTGACTTGACAGATGTCCAGAAGGCAGTCATTGACACACTCCACAAGGTCCCAGAGTTCCAATTTTCATTTGGAAATCAAGGTCCCAGAGTCTGGAGGAAGAGTGGAGAGGCCACAATCCAAGCTGCTTGAGGTCTAGTGTGAAGTTTCCACAATCAGTGATGGTTTGGGGAGCCATGTCATCTGCTGGTGTAGGTCCACTGTGTTTTATCAAGACCAAAGTCAGCGCAGTCGTCTACCAGGAAATTTTAGAGCACTTCATGCTTCCCTCTGCCGATAAGGTTTTTGGAGATGGAAATTTCATTCTCCAGCAGGACTTGGCACCTGTCCACACTGCCAAAAGTACCAATACCTGGTTTATAAACAGTATCACTGTGCTTGATTGGTCAGAAAACTCACCTGACCTTAAACCCATAGAGAATCTATGGGGTATTGTCAAGAGGAAGATGAGAGACACCAGGCCCAACAATACAAGCGAACTGAAGGCTGCTATCAAAGCAACCTGGGCTTTCATAACACCTCAGCAGTGCCACAGGCTGATTGCCTCCATGCCACGCCGCATTGATGCAGTAACTGATGCAAAAGGAGCCCCGACCAAGTATTGAGTGCATTTACTGAACATATATTTCGGATTTTAAAATCATTTTTTTTCAAGCTGTTATAAAATATTCTAATTTACTGACTTTTGTGTTTTCATTGGACTCCAAGCCATAATCATCAACATTAACAGAAAAACACTTGAAATAGATCACTGTTTATAATGACTCTATATAATATACGAGTTTCACTTTTTGTATTGAAGAACTGAAATAAATTAACTTTATATATATTTTACACACACACACACACACACAAAATATTGCACACAGCCATACAAGTGAATGAGTCCGTGGAAAACATTGGACTGCACTCGGATGACATCTGAGTAAAGTGCTATTTTCAGACTGATCAGAGTTTGATCACTCTGTAATCCTATTTTCTCCATTCTGTCAAAGTGTTATTAGCATAATCGGCCAGATACTCTCAGAGCAGAAAAAAAGCAAGGCTGTGGAGTCAATGTCCATTTTGGTTGACCGACTAAGATTCCTAAAATATACAATAAACTGGGTACAGTAGTACAATGCAGGATGTGCTGTAAATGTTTTCATAAGAATTTGGGAAAGTTATGAAATGTCCTATAAATGTCTGTTCTGCTCCTGATCTAAGGATATCGGCTTTCAGTTGAGATGAATCTGTGCTGCACTTTATGCACACGCTCAGCAGTGAGGCAGTGCTGCACTTTATGCACACGCTCAGCAGTGAGGCAGTGCTGCACTTTATGCACACGCTCAGCAGTGAGGCAGTGCTGCACTTTATGCACACGCTCAGCAGTGAGGCAGTGCTGCACTTTATGCACACGCTCAGCAGTGAGGCAGTGCTGCACTTTATGCACACGCTCAGCAGTGAGGCAGTGCTGCACTTTATGCACACGCTCAGCAGTGAGGCAGTGCTGCACTTTATGCACACGCTCAGCAGTGAGGCAGTGCTGCACTTTATGCACACGCTCAGCAGTGAGGCAGTGCTGCACTTTATGCACACGCTCAGCAGTGAGGCAGTGCTGCACTTTATGCACACGCTCAGCAGTGAGGCAGTGCTGCACTTTATGCACACGCTCAGCAGTGAGGCAGTGCTGCACTTTATGCACACGCTCAGCAGTGAGGCAGTGCTGCACTTTATGCACACGCTCAGCAGTGAGGCAGTGCTGCACTTTATGCACACGCTCAGCAGTGAGGCAGTGCTGCACTTTATGCACACGCTCAGCAGTGAGGCAGTGCTGCACTTTATGCACACGCTCAGCAGTGAGGCAGTGCTGCACTTTATGCACACGCTCAGCAGTGAGGCAGTGCTGCACTTTATGCACACGCTCAGCAGTGAGGCAGTGCTGCACTTTATGCACACGCTCAGCAGTGAGGCAGTGCTGCACTTTATGCACACGCTCAGCAGTGAGGCAGTGCTGCACTTTATGCACACGCTCAGCAGTGAGGCAGTGCTGCACTTTATGCACACGCTCAGCAGTGAGGCAGTGCTGCACTTTATGCACACGCTCAGCAGTGAGGCAGTGCTGCACTTTATGCACACGCTCAGTAGTGAGGCAGTGCTGTACTTTATGCACACGCTCAGCAGTGAGGCAGTGCTGCACTTTATGCACACGCTCAGTAGTGAGGCAGTGCTGTACTTTATGCACACACTCAGAAGTGAGGCAGTGCTGTGGAGTCGGAGCTGTACAGTTTAAAAAAAAAAATTATTGATTTAAGTGTGAAAATGTCTAAAATTTGATGAAAATTGAGAAAAATTAGCAATGTTCAAACTTGGAACGTGTATATCCTTAAACCAGGGATTGTCATACCACACAAAATATTTAATACTATTTCCCATATATCTACTTTACAGCTGCATCATTTTTCATGCATCCTGTTATATTGTTAGGATGTTAAAAGAATTACAATTTTGCAGCAATTTCTCTTTTTCAAGCAAATTTAAAAATCCTAAGTTTTACAGACCCATTCAGGACATGACTGAGGGTCCTATATATTGGAAAACCCTCAAAAGTGATATTTTAAAAACTGCATCCCTCAAATTATTCTAAACAGCCATCAAGACAATTGTTAACCTTTCATGTGCAAGACAGGAATTACAGCCAAGTGGAATGAAAAAAAAATGTTTCACTAAAATATTGCTTTAACTGCAAATTTCTAATTTTCCAAAGAGGTAATAGGAGAAAATGGACCCAAATATTACGCAATTTCTCGCAAACGTGGCAATATCAAATACTGCTGTTTGGACACACGGCAGGGCTCGGAAGGGAAGAAGTGGCATTCGGAGTGTAAATTTGGCAGGAATAGATAGTGGACACCATGTCACATTTGCATAGCCCCTGGAATACCAACAAGTAACCACATTATGGAAACTAGACCCCTCAAGGGATTCATCTAGAGGTGTATTGACCATTTTTTATCCTTTGGTGCTTCACAGAACATTATAGCATTTGAACATGAAATATTAAGGGTTTTAATGAAGTGTTGTTTTAGCCCCAAGTTTGCAATTGTCACAAGTGGTAAAAAGGAGAAAAATGGGTCCCATAGCTTGTTACACAATTTCTCTAGAATGACGATACCCCATATATGGTCAAAAAATAATGTTTGGGCACACAACAGGGCTCAGAAAGTAAGGAGCAGCATTTCATCTTTGGAGAGCAAATTTGGCTGTGGCCACCATGTCACATTTGCAGAGCCCCTAAAATACCAAAACTAGACCCCTCAAGAAATAAATCTATGGATGTGTTAAGCACATTGTACCAATAGATGCTTCAAAGAACTTTGAAACAACTAGGTGTGAAAACAAAAAGTGCATTTCTTCCAGTAAAATGTTGGTTTTAACCAGGGCTGTGGAGTTTGTAAGCCAAACCTCCGACTCCTCAATTTCCATGACACAGACTCCAACATGGCTCATGTTTAAGTGATAAATTTACTGCAGCACAGATTCATCTCAGCTAAAAGTCTAGACCCTTAGATCAGGAATAGGACAGACATTTATAGGACATTTCATAACTTTCCAAAATTCTTATGAAAAAAAATTCCCAACAAACTGCATTGAACTACGGAATCCAATTTATTATATATTTTAGGAGTCGGTCCATTTTATACCGAATCCACAGCCCTGGTTTTAACTCCTTACTGACATTGTCAGTAATAGTACATCCCTGTGCCCTGGGCCTTATGGACCAGGTACGTACTATTACACACAATGTGATCGCGCCCGCACGGTACTATGCCAGGAGCGGTCCCGCACTGCTCCTGGCACATTAACCCTGGAAAGTGCACGATCTAACTTGTGTCTGCAGGGCTGACAGCCGGCATAGCATAGGGGATGCTGCTGCATCCCTATGCTACACAAGCGATCAGCCTGCAAAAAATGAGAGTCCGATAGTGGGACAAAGTGGAAAAGAGAAAAACAGTGTCAGAAAATTAAAAAAAAAAAAAGAAAAAGTAAAAATAATCAAAAAAATATACTGTACCCATACATATTATGACAAAACACAAACAATAAAAGTACACATATTTGGTATCGCCGCGTCCGGAACGACCTGAACTATAAAAGTGTCCCACTAGTTAACCCCTTTAGTGAACACAGTAAAAAAAAAATATATAAATAAATAAAAAGCGAAGCAAAAAGCGATGTTTTATCATACCGCCAAACAAAAAATGGAATAAAAAGCGATCAAAAAGATGAATATAATTAAAAATGGTACTGCTGAAAAAGTCATCTTGTCCCGCAAAAAACAAGCCGCCATTCAGCTCCATCAGCCGAAAAATAAAAAAAGTTATAGCTCTCAGAATAAAGCGATACAAAAAAATTATTTTTTACATAAAATATTCATTGTGTAAAAGCGCCAAAACATAAAAAAAACTATATAGATGTGGTCCGCTGTAAAAGTACTGACCCGAAGAATAAAGCTGCTTTATCAATTTTACCACACGCGAAACAGCATAAAAAAAAAAAAAAATTCCTGAATTGTTGGTTTTTGTTTATTCTGTCTCCCAAAAATCGGAATAGAAAGTGATCAAAAAAAATATCATGTGCTAGAAAATGGTACCAAGAAAAGCGTCAACTTGTGCAAAAAAACAAGCCCTTACATGACTGTTAGCCGAAATATGGAAAAATGATTGCAAAAACTAGTCTTTGTAAAAAAAAGTGTCTTTTAGTGTGTGACAGCTGCCAGACATAAAAACCCGATATGAATCTGATATCGCTGTAATCGCATCGATCCAAAGAATAAAGTCGTCTAATCACTTATACCACACGAGGAACGGCGTAAAAAATAAACTCTAGGCTTAGGGTTGTGCTAGGGTTTTTTCAAAAGTAAAGAAAAAAAATGACGATATGGCGACTAGTGTTGAGCGCAAGTGCTCGCTACTTGAGTTTGCATCGGGTACTCGGGTATGCACTGAGCATCGCGGATGCTCGAGTCTCTGCCCCATATGTTTCGCGGCTGTTAGACAAAAAAACCTTGGGGGACTGCCTGACATGAACGAACGATCCCCGCATGTCACTCGAGCACCCGCGATACATGGTGCATATCCGAGTACCGGATGCAAACTCAAGTAGCGAGCACTTTCGCTCAAGATTAATGACAACTTATTCAATATGATGACCTAATGTTATCAAATGCTGTGTTGTACCTCTGGGTTCAAAATGTTCACTATACCCCTTGATAAAATCCTTGAGGGGTCTAGTTTCCAAAATGAGGTCACTTGTGGGGGTTTTCACTATTTTGGCACATCAGGGGCTCTCCAAAAGTGGCATGGCGTCCGTTCTCGATTCCAGCCAATTTTGCGTTCAAAAAGTCACACAATGCTCCTTCCCTTCTGAACTCTGCCGTGCGCCCAAACACTGTATTTTCCCTACATATGGGGTATCCGCGTAGTCAGGAGAAATTGCACAACAGTTTTTGGGGTCCATTCTCTTCTCTTAAGATTGTGAAAATAAAAAATTTGGGGCTAAAAGATCATTTTTGTGGAAAAAGTTTGATTTTTTTATTTTCATGGCTCTACGTTATAAACTTCTGTCAAGCACCTGGAGGTTTAGGGTGCTTACCACACATCTAGAAGTTCCTTGAGGAGTCTAGTTTCCAAAATGGTGTCACTTTTGGGGGTTTCCAAACACGACATGGTGTACGCTAATTATTCAAGCAAATCTTACATTCAAAAAGTCAAATGGCGCTCCTTCCTTTCCGAACCCTGCCGTGCGCCCAAACAGTGGTTTTCCCCCACATATGGGGTATTGTGCGCTCAAGAGAAATTGCAAAACAAATTTTGTGGTCCATTTTTTCCGGTTAACCCTGCGAAAATAAAAAAAATTGCGGTCTAAAGTAACATTTTTGTGAAAAGCTAAATGTTCATCGTTTTCTTCCACATTCCAAAAATTCCTGTGAAGCACCTGAAGGGTTAATAAACGTATTGAATTTTGAGTACCTTGAGGGGTGCAGTTTTTAGAACGGTGTCACTTTTGGGTATTTTCTGTCATAAAGGCCCCTCAAAGTTACTTCAAATGTGATGTGGTTCCTTAAAAAAATGGTGTTGTAAATTTTGTTGGAAAAATTAGAAAATCGCTGGTCAACTTTTAACCCTTTAAGTTCCTAACCAAAGAAAATATTGATTCCAAAACTGTGCTGATGTAAAGTAGACATGAGGGAAATGTAATTTATTAACTATTTCGTGTGACATATCTCTCTGATTTAAGGGCATAAAAAATCAAATTTGAAAATTAATTTTTTTTAAAAAAAAGTGTCACCAAATTTCTGATTTTCTCACAAAGTAACGCAAGTCATATTGAAGAAATTTTTACCACTATCATGAAGTGCAATAAGTCACGAAAAAATGTCAGAATGAGGGGGGATTCGTTGAAGCGTTCCAGAGTTATTACCTCAAAGTGACAGTGGTCAGAATTTTAAAAATTGGCCTGGTCATTAACGTGCAAACCACCTTTGGGGGGTAAAGGGGTTAACCCTAAGTTTCCAATTTTCACAATGGGTTATAAGAGAAAATGGACCCCATAATCTGCTATGCAATTTCTCCTGAACATGGCGATACCATACATGTGATTAAAAACTAATGTTTGGGCACATGGCAGGGAGCGGAAAGGAAACCGCGATATTTGATTTTTTTTTTTAGGGCAAAGTTTGCTGGAACAGACTACGGACTTTATATTGTTTTTGGCATATCAAGGACTCCACAAATGCATGTTTTAGCATTAAATTTGTAATTTTCACAAGGTGTAATTGGAGAACATGGACACTTCAATTTGTAATGCAGCTTTTACCGAACCTTGCAATACCCCATAAGTGCTTGTACACTACTGTTTGAGCACACAGCAGAGTTCAAAAGGAAAGGAGCCCTACTTGGCTTTTGGCATGTAGATTTTGTATGAAAAGCAAGAAACACCACAAGACCCTATTTTGGAAATTTCACTGCTCAAGGAATTCAGAACATGGCACGGCTTAGAAGGTAGGAGTGCTGTCTGACTTTTGGAGTGCAGATTTTGCGGGCAAAATTTGCTGAACCCCTAAGTGCCATAACAGCAGTACTACCCCCCAAAATACCCCATTTTAAAAATTACACCCATCAATGATTTCATCTACAGCTGCAAAGACTATTTTGGCCCTACAGGTGTTTTCACTCTGCAACATCCACTCCATGCTTTTTTTATGGAGAATTGCAAATATGCCCAGTTTAGCATTGTACTTCTGAAGATGTGCAGCCCAAACATTGTTTGTGGGCTCTCCTTGCTACAGTACCGCCAAACATGTGGCCATTAAACACAGTATAAGCACTCTGTGGGGCTCAAAAGATAGGGAGAGGAGGTTGGGCACATGTCGCTTTTCCAGAGCATTTGTCCTACCTGCAAGGTCAGAGAGTCCAGAATAACTGTCTGCCTCATTATAGCAAATGGATGTGTTCGGTGTTCCGTCTGAATTATCTAGTTCATAGATTTAGAGGGAAACCTTGACGCAAGTGCTCAGTATAGAGCACAGGATAAATGTGAAGAATGGATGGCGCTATAATAAATAATAACTTACCTTTAAAAGTGAGCTAAAATGTTACATACCCCAATATGCTACCAATAAATACTTCAACTCAACCCACCAAAAACAGGCCCACATTATGGTCAGTCATCTGTGAATTGCAAAATTGGGAGTTTCCATGTTGCTAAAAAAGGAAAAGAAACATGGCTCCACAAAATATTCCAGTGAAATCTGCAATTCTAAATCCAAATGCCCTAGCACTATGCAATTTTTGGCATTACTGTAGTGGTGAAAGACAACTTAATTTATGAAGTGGGTGAGTCCAGAAATATAAGCTAGAAAAACACCAGTGGACTCAAAATGGTGACTAAACCCATAGATGGATTCCCAGAGGAAATTTTCAAAATGGGCACACCCAAGAGGGATTTCTGTCGCGCTGGCATTTAAGGGCTCTGCAAGTGGTGCCTGAAAAGTATTCTAGGAAAATCTGCGCTCCAGAAGTCAAATAAGGCTATGTGCCCACGATGCAGAAATGCTCCGGATTTTTCATGAGCGTTTCTGCATCTCCCTGGCAGAAAAAAACGCATGTGGATTGTACATGCGGATTTTACATGCGTTTTTCCTGCCAGGGACAAGCGGAAGTGAAGCGTTTTCCACATGCATTTCCGCATGCGGGTTGTTAAGCACTTTACAAGCGATTTTTGCATCACTTGGAAAGAGCTTGACAACTTGGTTACACTATATAAATCCATGCAAACGGCATGGATTTATATAGTGTGACCGTAAAAGAATGGTAAAAAATAAAAAAATATACATTATACTTGCCTTCTGATGGCCCCCGGTGTCCTTATCCGATCCGTCCTGGCTTGCCGGCAGCTCGCGGTGGTCTAAAAGGACCAGCTATGACGTCATTTAGCGTGACCCATTTTATTTTATTTTATTTTTTTTACAGGTACTATGGTACCCGGGTCTGGAGGAGAGTATCCTCTTCTCCAAACCCGGGTACCATCCGCACATTGAACTGCATGATATCCGCATGTGCACGTGTAGTGATGAGGATGTCATGCGGTCCAATGCAAGTCAATGGCAGTGAAAACGCCGCGATTCCGCAAAATAATTGGTAGTGCTGCAGATTTTTCCGCAATGAAAATCCGCAGCGGAAATTTCCACAGCATGTGCACAGCACATGCGGATTATCATTGGGGAACATGGAAAACCTTCTACCAAGCGTTTCTGCAGCGGAATTGCTGCTGCGGAAACGCTTAAAAAACGCATTGTGGGCACACAGCCTAATGCTTCTCCCTACTGAGCTCTGTCATGTGGCCAAACAATACTGTACAGCAACATATGGGGTATTGCCATACCCATGAGAAATTGTGTAATGTTAAAATTATGGGGCCATTCTCACCTATTCCACCTTGTGAAAATGTAACATTTGAGGCTAAAACAGACAAACCAAATGGTCTAAAATTTTATGAAACACATAAGGTGTCAACATGCTCTCTACACCTCTAGATCGATCTATCGAGGGGTGTAGTTTGTAAAATGGGGTCACTTCTGGGAGGTTAGGGATCGGCTGTTTGGGAATCTCAGAGACTTTGAGTGTCATGTGACATTAACAATCTCATTAGTACTTACTATTCTAGCAAAATCTGCATCCGAAATTGCGCTCCTTTTCTAAATTTTATGTGTTGGTACAGTATTTTCCAAACATGCATGGTTTACTGGCATATACAGGAAAAACAAACTAGATGGTGCGTTTGTTTCCTATTGCCCCTTGTAAAAATGAAGAATTTAGGGGTAAAGCAACATTTTAGTAAAAAAAAAAAAAAACATTTTACTTTTCCATGGCCCACTTATAATATTCCATGAATCACCTCTAGGTTTAAAAATGCTCACTACACGGCTATATAAATTCCTCAAAGGCTATAGTTTAAACCAAGGGTCACATGTGAAGTTTACTGTCATGAAGTCCGCAATCTATTTTAGCAAAAATTACGCTTCAAAAATCAAATCGCGCTCCCTCCTCCCTTCAGAGCCCTGCCATGTGACCAAAGCTTCTGATCGCATATGTGTACTCAAGAGAAAATGAACCCACAATTTGTTGTGCAATTTCTTCTATTACCTCTGGTGAAAAAAAAAAAAAAAACACTTTTCATTTGCACAGCTTAATGTCCTAAAATTCTGTAATGCACCTGTAGATTCAAGTTGCTCAACACACCCCTGGATGAATTCTTTGAGGAATATAGTTTACAACATGGAGTCAATAGTGGGTTTCTTTTGCAGTTTCGGCACCTCGGGAACTGTGCAAATCCAGCATGATGTCCCCAGTCTGTTGCAGCCAAATTTTCACTCTGACCCTTCTGCCATGTGTCCAAATAGTTTCTGACCACATATGGAGTGTGCCTGTACTCTGGAGAAAATGCAGAGCAAATTGTGGGATGATTTTCTCCTGTTACCCTTGTGAAACTGAAAAATTTGGGGCTAAAGCAACATGTAAGTAAAAATAACAGTAATTTTTCAATATTTCCTTCCAGATTGCGTTAATTTCTGTGAAACACCGGATGGGTTAGCAAATTTTCTGAATGCAGTTTTGAATACCATGAGAGGTGCAGTTTTTAACTCCTTACTGATATTTTTCTGTCCACATAGCCATGAGAACTTGTTTTTTTGTGAGATGAGTTGTACTTTTGAAAGACGCCATTCATATTATTATGTGATGGAAAGCAGGAAAAAAAATTGCAAGTGTGGTGAAATTGCTCTACAATTGTTTTTTAGGGTTTTTATTTACCATGTTCACTATATGGTAAAAATGAACTTGCAATAGGATTCTCCAGATCAGTACGATTGCGGAGATACCAAACATGTTTTTTTTTTTTTTTTCCCCTTAGCGAGAAAAAATTTGAAAGTTTGTAAAAACTAAAAATTGTTGTTCTTTTCAGAGACCAGTAACTTTTTAATCTATGGGATTGTGTAAGGGATTATTTTTTGCGCCCTGGGCTGCCGTTTTTATTGATACCTTGCTTTGAACTTCTCTTATTGCATTTTTCTTTGTGTTGAACAGGACGAAAAAAAAAAAAAAAAAAAAAAAGAATTCTAGTGCTTCGTTTTTTTTTTCTTATCCCAAAGTTTACTGATCAGGTTAATTTATTTGATATTTTGATGGATCGAATTAGTACGTACGTAACAATACCACGAGTATATACATACACATATACACAGTACAGACCAAAAGTTTGGACACACCTTCTCATTTAAAGATTTTTCTGTATTATCATGACTATGAAAATTGTACATTCACACTGAAGGCATCAAAACTATGAATTAACACATGTGGAATTATATACTTAACAAAAAAGTGTGAAACAACTGAAAATATGTCTGATATTCTAGGTTCTTCAAAGTAGCCACCTTTTGCTTTGATGACTGTTTTGCACACTCTTGGCATTCTCTTGATGAGCTTCAAGAGGTAGTCACCGGAAATGGTCTTCCAACAATCTTGAAGGAGTTCCCAGAGATGCTTAGCACTTGTTGGCCCTTTTGCCTTCACTCTGCGGTCCAGCTCACCCCAAACCATCTCAATTGGGTTCAGGTCTGGTGACTGTGGAGGCCAGGTCATCTGGCGTAGCACCCCATCACTCTCCTTCTTGGTCAAATAGCCCTTACAAAGCTTGGAGGTGTGTTTGGGGTCATTGTCCTGTTGAAAAATAAATGATGGTCCAACTAAACGCAAACCGGATGGAGTAGCATGTCGCTGCAAGATACTGCGGTAGCCATGCCGATTCAGTATGCCTTCAATTTTGAATAAATCCCCAACAGTGTCACCTGCAAAGCACCCCCACACCATCACACCTCCTCCTCCATCTGTTCACCTTTTCTGCGTCGCACAAAGACACGGTGGTTGGAACCAAAGATCTCAAATTTGGACTCATCAGACCAAAGCACAGATTTCCACTGGTCTAATGTCCATTTCCTTGTGTTCTTTAGCCCAAACAAGTCTCTTCTGCTTGTTGCCTGTCCTTAGCAGTGGTTTCCTAGCAGCTATTTTGCCATGAAGGCCTGCTGCACAAAGTCTCCTCTTAACAGTTGTTGAAGAGATGTGTCTGCTGCTAGAACTCTGTGTGGCATTGACCTGGTCTCTAATCTGAGCTGCTGTTAACCTGCAATTTCTGAAGCTGGTGACTCGGATAAACTTATCCTCAGAAGCAGAGGTGACTCTTGGTCTTCCTTTCCTGGGGCGGTCCTCATGTGAGCCAGTTTCTTTGTAGCGCTTGATGGTTTTTGCAACTGCACTTGGAGACACTTTCAAAGTTTGCCCAATATTTCAGACTGACTGACCTTCATTTGTTAAAGTAATGATGGCCACTCGTTTTTCTTTACTTAGCTGCTTTTTTCTTGCCATAATACACATTCTAACAGTCTATTCAGTAGGACTATCAGCTGTGTATCCACCTGACTTCTGCACAACACAACTGATGGTCCCAACCACATTTATAAAGCAAGAAATCCCACTTATTAAACCTGACAGGGCACACCTGTGAAGTGAAGACCATTTCCGGTGACTACCTCTTGAAGCTCATCAAGAGAATGCCAAGAGTGTGCAAAGCAGTCATCAAAGCAAAAGGTGGCTACTTTGAAGAACCTAGAATATAAGACATATTTTCAGTTGTTTCACACTTTTTTGTTAAGTATATAATTCTACATGTGTTAATTCATAGTTTTGATGCCTTCAGTGTGAATGTACAATTTTCATAGTCATGAAAATACAGAAAAATCTTTAAATGAGGTGTGTCCAAACTTTTGGTCTGTACTAATATTTATATATATATATATATATATATATATATATATATATATATATATATATATATATATATATATATATATATATATATATATATATATATATATATATATATATATATATATATATATATAGTGCCTACAAGTAGTATTCAACCCCCTGCAGATTTAGCTGGTTGACACATGCGGAATTAACTTTGCATTTCCCACTTCCAGGTTGATCTACAGTACAAATGTCACAATGCCCTGCAGCAAATTTTGTTTTTGTTTATTTATTTATTTTTTTAAAAACGTTAAAAGTTAATTCAGAGTGTCATTTATTATTCAACCCCTCAAACCACAAGAATTCTGTTTCGTCCCCCTAAAGTATTAAGAAGTAGTTCAGGCACCAAGAATAATGAGCTTCACATGTGTGGATTAAAGATCTCTTTTGCCAGCCTTTTCTGACTATTTAAGACCCTCCCCAAACTTGTGAACAGCACTCAGACATGGTCAACATGGGAAACACAAAAGGAGCATTCCAAGACCATCAGAGACAAGATCGTGGAGGGTCACAAGGCTGGCAACGGGTACAAAACCCTTTCCAAGGAGTTGGGCCTACCTGTCTCCACTGTTGGGAGCATCATCCATAAGTGGAAGGCTTATGGAACTACTGTTAGCCTTCCACGGCCAGGACAGCCTTTGAAAGTGTCCTCCCGTGCCGAGGCCAGGCTTGTCCGAAGAGTCAAGGCTAACCCAAGGACAACAAGGAAGGAGCTCCGGGAAGATCTCATGGCAGTGGGGACATTGGTTTCAGTCAATACCATAAGTAACGTACTCCACCGCAATGGTCTCCGTTCCAGACGAGCCCGTAAGGTACCTTTACTTTCAAAGCGTCATGTCAAGGCTTGTCTA
Organism: Phyllobates terribilis; assembly: GCF_046119375.1. Taxonomy (NCBI): domain Eukaryota; kingdom Metazoa; phylum Chordata; class Amphibia; order Anura; family Dendrobatidae; genus Phyllobates; species Phyllobates terribilis. Next base: position 309,057,085 of record NW_027362763.1, on the reverse strand, counting down.
CAGTTTGCTCATGATCACTTGGAGGACTCTGAGACAGACTGGTTCAAGGTTCTATGGTCTGATGAGACCAAGATCGAGATCTTTGGTGCCAACCACACACGTGACGTTTGGAGACTGGATGGCACTGCATACGACCCCAAGAATACCATCCCTACAGTCAAGCATGGTGGTGGCAGCATCATGCTGTGGGGCTGTTTCTAAGCCAAGGGGCCTGGCCATCTGGTCCGCATCCATGGGAAGATGGATAGCACGGCCTACCTGGAGATTTTGGCCAAGAACCTCCGCTCCTCCATCAAGGATCTTAAGATGAGTCGTAATTTCATCTTCCAACAAGACAACGACCCAAAGCACACAGCCAAGAAAACCAAGGCCTGGTTCAAGAGGGAAAAAGTCAAGGTGTTGGAGTGGCCTAGTCAGTCTCCTGACCTTAACCCAATTGAAAACTTGTGGAAGGAGCTCAAGAATAAAGTCCACATGAGACACCGAAAGAACCTAGATAATTTGGAGAAGATTTGCATGGAGGAGTGGGCCAAGATAACTCCACAGACCTGTGCCGGCCTGATCACGTCTTATAAAAGACGATTATTAGCTGTAATTGCAAACAAGGGTTATTCCACAAAATATTAAACATAGGGGTTGTATAATAATTGACCCACACTTTTATGTTTAAAATTTAATAAAATTCAACTGAGCAACATAACTTTTTGGTTTGTAAGATTTATGCTTCTGTTCATAAAACCTACTCTCGTTTGCAGTTTGAAGGCTCTAACTTATTTGCATCTTATCAAACCAGCTAAATCTGCAGGTGGTTGAATACTACTTGTAGGCACTGTATAATCTCTCTATCTATATATACACACACATATATATATATATATATATATATATATATATATATATATATATATATATATATATATATATATATATATACATACATACATACATACATATATATATATATATATATATATTATACATATACACACACATATACATACACACATATATACACACATTTTTTAGTTTTCACTATGGTTGAAACTCCCTAGGTTTCTTGAACCAGCGATCATCCAATTGCTTGTGCTATGTACAGAAATACTGATGTATATAGCACAATACTGATGTATATACAGTACTGCAGTACACAGCAAAAAATACTGTCTCCTATGAACACCACCCAGAAGCTGTTATTCACAGGAGCACCGACATCACAGGCACAGGGGTCTTTAGCAGACTCCCACGATCATTTCAAGGGGGCGCATAGAATAAAGCCTCCCCTCCTTCCCCCGCCGGGATGCTGTAAATGCAGCTTTCAGATTGACAGCTGCATATAACAGGTTACCAACCACAGGTGGCGCTACGCTCCATACGCAGCTGTTAGAGGTAGTTGATGGCTGACTATGACAATCATCATCTGAAGGGAAAAATGCGGACTCGATTCCTGAGCCGGCAAAGTCAGGGAACTGGCATCTGACATAACTATGTAGGCAAGGGGTCAAACAGGGACTTGTTTGAAGTGACTTGGAGGGCATATATGCGAGAAACAGAAAACAAAGTGAAGTGGTTCCTTAAAAAAAAAAAAAGTTATTGTAAATTTCATTGACAAAATGAAAAACCCTTCTAACTTCCTAAAAAAAAAAAAAAAAAAAAAAAGCGGTTTAAAAAATGATGCTGATGTAAAATTGACACATGGCAAGTTACAGATAACTGATGGTAAGGTATGACTCAATTTGTATGCCATGTTCTTAAAAACAAAGTTTGAAAAGTGAGAATTTTCTGAAATTAACTAATTTTAGCTATTTTCATAAACACAAATCATATTGACTGAAATATACCACTAACAAAGTAAAACGTGTCACGAAAGAAAACAAATCTTAGAATCACTGGGATGTATAGAAGCATTCCAGTGTTATTACGTCAGGATTTGAAAAATTTGGCCGGGTCAGGTAAAAGCAGGGTTAATAATGTAAGTGATAGTGGATCTGCACTTGAGTAAGCCTACATTTCTAATAAGAGCATCACTCATAATACATAATAGACGTATTTGCAGAAATTTGTGTAATGAGTTGCTGTAATACCTTACTGGAAGCCTCTGAATAAAATATGCATCTATAACATTGATTTTTCAAAGCCTGCATTGCCCATCTTTCTTCACACTCTGCTCCTGTCTGCAGAAGCTACATAGCATTTTAGGGCTCAAAGACAAATCTGGATCCCAAACATACACTAATTTAAGGTGCAAATTACCATGTGAATTCACAGATATTACACATGCAAGCCTCTGGTCTAACTCTCACTTTTTTATGGATCAATATTTAACATATCACATTAAATCATGCATACATTCACATGCAGAAATATTTTTGTTGAAATGTACAGGTGCTTCTCACAAAATTAGAATATCATCAAAAAGTTAATTTCAGTTCTTCAATACAAAAAATGCAACTCATTATATAGAGTCATTACAAACAGAGTGATCTATTTCAAGTGTTTATCCCTGTTAACGTTGATGATTATGGCTTACAGCCAATGAAAACGCAAAAGTCAATATCTCAGTACATTAGAATAAGTAACCAAAAAAAGCCTGCAAAGTCTTCCTACGCATTTAAAAAGGTCCCTTAGTCGGTTTCAGTAGGCTCCACAATCATGGGGAAGACTGCTGACTTGACAGATGTCCAGAAGGCAGTCATTGAAACACTCCACAAGGAAGGTAAGCCACAGAAGGTCATTCCTAAAGAAGCTGGCTGTTCAAAGAGTGCTGTATTCAAGCATATTAATGGAAAGTTGAGTGGAAGGAAAAAGTGTGGTAGAAAAAGATGCACAAGCAACCGGGATAACTGCAGCCTTGAAAGAATTGTTAAGAAAAGGCCATTCAACCATTTGGGGGAGATTCACAAGGAGTGGACTGCTGCTGGAGTCAATGCTTGAAGAGCCACCACACAGAAATATCCAGGACATGGGCTACAAGTGTCGCATTCCTTGTCTGTTGGTTATGAGTGGCTTGACAACGCCAGAAGCGTCTTACCTGGGCCAAGGAGAAAAAGATCTGGACTGTTGCTCAGTGGTCCAAGGTGTGGTTTTCAGATGAAAGTAAATTTTGCATTTTATTTGGAAATCAAGGTCCCAGAGTCCGGAGGAAGAGTGGAGAGGCACACAATCCAAGCTGCTTGAGGTCTAGTGTGAAGTTTCCACAATCAGTGATGGTTTGGGGAGCCATGTCATCTGCAGGTGTAGGTCCACTGTGTTTTATCAAGACCAAAGTCAGCGCAGTCGTCTACCAGGACATTTTAGAGCATTTCATGCTTCCCTCTGCCGATAAGCTTTTTGGAGATGGAAATTTCATTCTCCAGCAGGACTTGACACCTGTCCACACTGCCAAAGGTACCAATACCTGGTTTAAAAACAACAGCATCACTGTGCTTGATTGGCCAGCAAACCCGCCTGACCTTAACCCCATAGAGAATCTGTGGGGTATTGTCAAGAGGAAGATGAGAGACACCAGATCCAACAATGCAGACGAGCTGAAGGCTGCTATCAAAGCAACCTGGGCTTCCATAACACCTCAGCAGTGCCACAGGCTGATCGCCTCCATGCCACGCCGCATTGATGCAGTAATTGATGCAAAAGGAGCCCCGACCAAGTATTGAGGGCATTTACTGAACATACATTTCAGTAGGCCAACATTTCAGATTTTAAAAACATTTTTCAAGCTGTTATAAAGTATTCTAATTTTCTGAGATAATGACTTGTGTTTTCATTGGCTGTAAGCCATAATCATCAAGGTTAACAGAAATAAACACTTGAAATAGATCACTCTGTTTGTAATGACTATATAATAGGAGTTTCACTTTTTGTATTGAAGAACGGAAATAAATTAACTTTGATGATATTCTAATTTTGTGAGATGCACCTGTATGTGGCTGTACCACATACCAGAAATTCATACACATGTTGCAGAACAATCTTCACGTTTATAGAATAGACTTTCCAGACAGATCGTATCACTCTTCTGCCACTTAAGTTAATAATGTCCATTTTCAAATCGACACCTGAGAAAGGATGACTCAAACCCAGTCCATGTCAAAATGCGCCCATACACATTTGAGTAAAGATGGCCCATTCAACTCAATTCAGTAGAGTTGGCTGACAGTTTATGTATATGGGGCTTCCCAACTGCACCCATATCTGGTGAGAATTCTTATTGTCTTTATCAAAGGGGTGGTCCTCACAGGGCAATTATGCAGAGCACCCTAAGGAGATCCCCCAGACGATGCTGTGAGCAATGCAATGGTAAAGAAAATAAAAAGTAGCACTAAATATGTGTTTTATCTGCTTCAGGTCTACCAGCTCTCTGAATGCTGAGCTGTGTATAACCCTACCCACATCACCCAAACAAAAAGATAGAAACATAATAAGCAAATACCCTCCAATAAATAAATAAATAATAGTGAAAGAAAATATAGGGTACTTACCATAATTTTGATCAAAATAATGCAAAAATGTTAAGTTGTTTTTTTACAATTAGTGTGCACCCCATGAATATAAAAGGTATGGCCTGTCTTTTTCCTTGATCTGGTAATTCTATTCATCTTGTTCCCCATGCCTGTTTGTCTACTAGCTGGGCTGAGTCTTTCTCAGCCCTTATCCATATGTATGTCACTTGACAAATGGTAAGGTTTTAAATATTAGAGAGTTAGGACTGTCCCAAATAGGGTCACCGTGATGTGGTGGGATAGCTTTTGCATTATTTTGATCAAAATTATGTTTACTAAAAGTATCCTAAATTATTTTCATGCACTATTGTTGTTTATTTATTGGAGGTCATTTTCTTATTGTTTCTGTCTTTGTTTTCTTCTGTTTAGTGGCCAGGTGTGAACATGCACTTACATGCTGCAAGCACACCAATTTATATCCCAGTTCAATTTTTTTCTCGAATTCTAACAGTGCGCAATATGCACACTGTCACAATCCTTTTTGCCTGCTCCACTTGAACAGTCATATGTCCTTTGCATACTTGTGGTCACGTGCTGACTACCTTTTAAAGCTTTTCTCATTTTTCCATTGGATGATGCAGGAAGAGCAGCTAATCGGCATGTGACCACAAGGAAGCAAACAAGATATAAGTGGTCACACGACGACCATTTTACCAGGCAAACAGAACCGGTTTGAGTGCAGTTAGCTGTATAAACTGGAACGAGATCGGAAAGCAGTGCATGGACTGACCGTTGGCTCCCCTGACCCAAGTGTGACAGCTTCTTATATTTCTATGTAACTGTCACGCTCAGGTGAGACGCCAGCCAGTCTGTGCACTGCGTTCTGATTTATACGGCCGTCTGACTGCGCCCTTAGACTGATTGCAGAACATACCTGGACTGGAAAATCCCATTTATCTGTCCATATTCTGGACATTCTGCAATACACAGACACAAGCCGTTCTACTGAACTTAAAGCACCATGCATAGTATTGCAATGTGCTCAATGTGGAAACCATATGCTGATCTACATACTTTCATATAGGCCCTGTATCTCAGCACAAACATTACGCTACAAGCACATTTTTCTAATTGTAAAAAAAAAAAAAAAAGTTCTAATGGAGATTGCAGGATTTTTCTTTTTATATGCATTCCTTCAGAACATATTACAATGGTATTTAAGATCAGAGCGCTATGGAAGCTAAATACAGCCATGTGCATTGAATTTTGAGAACGCTATAACGCTAAACATTAGCTTTCCATTTTGATGCAACAAGAACCTCGTTCTTTCCTGATAAGCAAAAGTAACTTTCGATGATCTTTTTGTAAAACTAGGGTTGTGCTGTTCCTCATATAATTTCTACAAATATATAAATTAACTTCAAAAGAATCCCAACGATGGCCTCTGGGTTTGCCATGTACCCCTGCCTACTAGTTCTCGCCAGTCTGGGTCTTGTAGTGCAAGGGCTCATACAGACAAGTGTATAATACAGACATGTACTGTGAGTAAAACATCGGACAGCACTGACCAATAGGGCTGTTCAGATTACCGTTTTTTCACAAAGACTGATTATCCATGTGACCAAAAAATAAATAAAAACTGCGGCATGCTCTATTCTTTTCAGTTTCAGTTGAGACTAGCCCATTCGAGTTTATGGGTGAGCAAAAAAATAAATAGAATCGGATCACACACTGAACATCCATGTGGCACCAAGTTTTTGCTACCTCATCTGAGAGCAGTATAATGTAGTAAAAGAGACCCTGATTCCAAGGATGTATCACTTCGTTAACCTGGTGCAGAAGTTCTGACACAATCACAACTTCTTTCACAGATATCACCAATTTAATTAAACTGTACTAATACTAACTACCATGCTCAGGTGAGCATACCAAAACAGTTTGGTTTGAACTTGAGAAAAAAAAAAAAATAAATAAATCACAAAAATACCGTGTTTTTCGGACTAGAAGACGCACTTTTTTCCTCCAAAATTTTGGAGGAAAGTGGGGGGTGCGTCTTATATACATAAATACTGTGGCTGTGTGTGGTGGGGGATGTGGGGAAAGCGACAGTGGCGGAGTAGCTGTGCACAGGAGGCAGCAGCCGCCTGCTGCAGCCTACACTGTGCCCAATACTAAAGAAAATGAATATTCACCAGTCCCAAGGGTGTGGTGAATATTCGTGGCCTTTAATAGCGGGCACGCTGACAGCAGAGCACAGCAGGAGCCACGCTGCAGCTACAGCGTGCGCGCTATTAGAGAGAATGAATGGTCACTGCTCCCCACGCACGCAGTCCCAGCGTGCAGAGCAGTGACTATTCCAGCACAGACCGAGACGCAGAGCTGGAGGAGAGAGGGGGCGAGTATGAAAGTTTTTTTTGCTTTTTTTTCTTCTGTGCAGCATAACTGGGATCAGGGGGTGCCATGCATACCGGGATGGTGGACTGGGGTGCCATGCATACCGGGATGGGGATGAGGGCCACACACACCAGGATGGGGGATATTAACAGAATTGGGGGAAATTACCCCTATAACAGGGTCAGCAGCAGACCCCTTCCCTCTTAACAGGGCATCATGACTACATTTTTTGGTTACATTTTTTTTCTATTTGCCTCCTCTAAAACCTAGGTGCGTCTTATAGTCCGAAAAATACGGTAAATTGTTTTCACATCCTTCTGTAATTGTTTTTTTTTCACTAAAACCGCAGCAAAAACTGATGGTAATGTATTTTGCTGCTTTTTTTTGCACTTACATTGCAACCATTTGGTAAATACTAAAAAGTTCATTTTTTTCTCATTAAAGTACACTCTGCACCCCATCTTGACTGAAAAAAACAAATGTAGAAATGTTTGCAAATTTATTAAAAAAGAAAAACTGAAATATCACATGGTCATAAGTATTCAGACCCTTTGCCCACTCATATTTAAGTCACATGCTGTCCATTTCCTTGTGATCCTCCTTGAGATGGTTCTACACCTTCATTGGAGCCCAGCTGTGTTTAATTGAACTAATAGGACTTGATTTGCAAAAGCAGACACCTGTCTATAAAAGACCTCACAGCTCACAGTGCATGTCAGACCAAATGAAAATCATGATCTCAAAGGAGCTCTGACAATTGTGGCAAGGCACAGATCTGGCCATGGTTACAAAAGAATTTCTGCATTACTCAAGGTTCCTAAGAGCACAGTGGTCTCCATAATCTTTAAATGGAAGAAGTTTGGGACCACCAGAAGTCTTCCTAGACCTGGATATCCAGCCAAACTGAGCAATCGTGGGAGAAGAGCCTTGGTGAGAGAGGTAAAGAAGAACCCCAAGATCACTGTGGCTGAGCTCCAGAGATGCAGTAGGGAGATGGGAGAAAGTTCCACAAAGTCAGCTATCACTGCAGCCCTCCACCAGTGGAGCATTTATGGCAGAGTGGCCCGATGGAAGCCTCTCCTCAGTGCAAGACATGTGAAAGCCGGCATAGTTTGCTCAAAAACACATGAAAGACTCCCAGACTACGAGAAATAAGATTCTCTGGTCTGATGAGATGAAGACAGAACTTTTTGATGATAATTCTAAGTGGTATGTGTGGAGAAACACAGGTACTGCTCATCACCTGCCCAATACAATCCCAACAGTGAAACATGGTGGTGGCAGCATCATGCTATGGGGGTGTTTTTCAGCTGCAGGGACAGTTGCAATTGAAGGAAACATGAATGCGGCCAAGTACAGAGATATCCTGGATGAAAACCTCTTCCAGAGTGCTCTGGACCTCAGACTTGGCCAAAAGTTAACCTTCCAACAAGACAATGACCCTAAGCACACAGTTAAAATAACAAAGGAGTGGCTTCAGAACAACTCTGTGACCATTCTTGACTGGCCTAGCCAGAGCCCCGACCTAAACCCAATTGAAAATCTCTGGAGAGACCTGAAAATGGCTGTCCACCAATGTTCACTGTCGCGGGGCGGCACGGTGGCACAATGGTTAGCACTGCAGCCTTGCAGCGCTGGGGTCCTGGGTTCAAATCCCACCAAGGACAACATCTGCAAGGAGTTTGTATGTTCTCCCTGTGTTTGCGTGGGTTTCCTCCAGGTTCTCCCCACACTCCAAAGACATACTGATAGGGAATCTAGATTGTGAGCCCCGATGGGGACAGCAACGATAATGTATGTAAAGCGCTGCGGAATATGTTAGCTATATAAAAATAAAGATTATTATTATTATTATTCTTCATCATCCAACCTAACGGAACTGGAGAGGATCTGCAAGGAAGAATAGTGTGAAAAACTTGTTGCATCATTCCCAAGAACACTCATGACTATACTAGCTCAACTGAGCAAAGGGTCTGAATACTTATGACCATGTGGTATTTCAGCTTTTCTTTAATAAATTTGCAAAAATTTCGAAATTTCAGTTGTTTTTTTTGTCAAGATGGGGTGCAGAGTGTACTTTAATGAGAAAAAAAATGAACTTTTTTAGAATTTACCAAATGGCTGCAATGAAACAGAGTGAAACATTTAAAGGGGGCTGAATACTTTCCGTACCCACTGTACCTATTGCTTCCTATGGGTGAAATGTTGCAAAAACGCTGAAAGAATTGAAATGCTGCAGTTTTCCCATTAAATCAGGGAAGAAAAAAAAAAGCGTGCGCATGAGACTTCTGATTATTTTTGATGACATTGTGAAAAGAAGCTTTTAATTTGCATAACAAAAAACGCAAAAAAAAAAAAATTGCAGCAAAAACGCAACGTGTGAACCTAGCATAACAAAAAAAAAAAAAGTGCCAGAATTGCTTTAATGGTCATCCCACCTGCCAAAATAATTAAATAAAAAGTGATCTAAACGTTGCATGCGTCCCAAAAATCGTATGAATAAAAGCTGTGATGGGAAAAAAATATTAATATTTTACTCAGATAGTGCTGTTAACGCCACAGCACTTTACATTGTTATCACTGTTACCATGGAGGCTAAGAATCTAAAATCCATATCAGTATGTCTTTGAAGTGTAGGAGGAAACTCCTGCCTTATGCTGTCCTTGGTGGGACTTAAAACTCAGGACCCCCGTGCTGCAAAGCTACAGTGCTAATCACCTAGCTATCATGTATTTATCATATACAGTGCCTTGAAAAAGTATTCATAACCCGTGAACCTTCCCACATTTTTTCATGCTACATCCACAAACTTAATTGTATTTTATTGGGATTGCATGTAACATACCAAAACACTACGCAGCGAGTATTTGTGAAGTGTAAAGGAAACGATACATGTTTTTCTAAATATTTTAAAAATATAAATCTGTTGAAGATCCCTGTGCTGGTCATGACGATCCTCCTCTGAAAGCAAGCAATACATACGTTTGGTATCGGCATAATCTTACTAACCTGGAGAATCATATTACCAGGTCAGTATTGCCATATAGTGAAGACAGAATAAAAAAAAAAATTGTGGTATTGAATATTTTTTTCAGTTTCAACACACTTCAATTTTTTTACCCGTTTTCTAGTGCATTACATGATAAAATGAATGGTGCCATTGAAAAGTACATTTCGTCCCAAAAAAAAAACAAGCCCACATACGGTCGTATGGATGGAAAAATAAAAAGTTATGGCTCTTGGAAGGGGAGAAAAAAAATGAAAATAAAAAAACTAAACTTAGCAGCGGCGTGATGGGGTGAAGAAGATCTCCCATGAAGTGTATGTAATGTAGTGTCAGTATGTTAAAGGGATTGTCCACAACTAGTGCTTCAGAATTGCTATGTATAGCAAAAATCACTATCTCCTATGAACGCCGACTCAATGCTTGCTTTCACAGGAAGATCCCCTTCTTATTTTATTTTAAATAGAGAAAACTGAAATATCACATGGTCATAAGTATTCAGACCCTTTGCTCAGTATTGAGTAGCACCACCCTTTGGAGCTCATGATTCTCATTTGGTCTGACATGCACTGTGAGCTGTGAGGTCTTATATAGACAGGTGTGTGCCTTTCCAAATCAAGTCCTATCAGTTTAATTAAACACAGCTGGACTCCAATGAAGGAGTAGAACCATCTCAAGGAGGATCACAAGGAAATGGACAGCATGTGACTTAAATATGAGTGTCTGAGCAAAGGGTCTGAATACTTATGACCATGTGGTATTTCAGTTTTTCTTTTTTAATAAATTTGCAAAAATTTCTACATTTCTGTTTTTTTCACTCAAGATGGGGTGCAGAATGTACTTTAATGAGAAAAAAATGAACTTTTTAGAATTTACCAAATGGCTGCAATGAAACAAAGAGTGAAAAATGTAAAGGGGTCTGAATACTTTCCGTACCCACTCTACTCACCTACCGCTGCTCTCTCTGGTGTCCAGCTTCATTCTGCTCCTCTTCTGAGTAACATCACCACTCTTCAGACTCTCCGGGTCACACTGCGCTCTGTGTGACCCACAAGTGGCTTTTACAATGTAAGTCTATGGAGCGTCACAACGAAGCTTGCTTTGTAATAAACTTCTGGCTCACACAGAGCGATCCGGATAGTCAGAAGAGCGGTGAAGACACTTAAAGAAACAGAATGGTGCTGGATACTGGAGAAGATATTAATTGGGTATCACTGTAATAGTATTGATCAATACTATAAAACAAAACTATTTATACCAGCCGGTGAAAGCTGTAAGAAAGAAAAAAAAATAAAAGCAAGTGAGAACTGCTAGTGTTTGTTAAACTATTCTTACAACAACAAAAAACAAACAAACAAACAAAAACTGGTTAGAAAGTCACAACTCTGCCTACGGAAAAATAAGTCTATGTGCCCACGATGCAGAAATGCTGCATATTTTTTCCGCTTCTCCCTGGCAGGAAAAACGCATGTGGATTTTACATGCGTTTTTCCCGCCAGGTAGAAGCGTTTGTCAAGCGTTCTTCACATGCGGGTTATCAATCGCTTTTCCAAGCGATTTTAGAATCACTTGGAAAGTGCTTGACAACTTTGTCGCACTATATAAATCCATGCAACCGGCATGAATTTATATAGTGTGACCAAGAAATAGTTTAAAAAAAAGAATAAGAATGGTAAAAAATAAAGATTATACTTACCTTCCGATGGCCCCCGGTATTATCTCCGCTCCGTCTGGTCTCTTGTATGGGTCGCGGAGGTGTTTAATGACCTGTCGTGACGTCATTGAGTCATGTGACAGGTCACGTGACCGCCGACGTCAGCGGTCGCGTGACCTGTCTGTCACATGACTCATGGCAGGTTCTTCACACCACCGACCGTGAGCCGTACAAGAGACTGGACGCATCACTAAAGAGGCCGGGGAACATCGGAAGGTAAGTATAATCTTTATTTTAAATTTTTTTTTTTTTTTACAGTTTTCTATGGTACTCAGGTCTGGATGAGAGTCTCTTCTTCTACCATCCGCACTTTGAACCGTGTGATAACCGCATGTGCAGATGCAGTGATGCGGATGTCACGCGGTCCAATGCAAGTCAATGGCGGCGATTGCGCTGCGTGTCCGCAAAATTGATGGACATGCTGCATATTTTTCCACAATGATAATCCGCAGCGGAAATTTCTGCAGCATGTGCACAGCACATGCGGATTATCATTGGGGACCATGGGGCACGTATTACCAAGCGTTTTTTAAGCGTTTTCGCTGCGGAAATTCTGCAGCAAAAACTCTTGAAAAACTCATAGTGGGCACGCAGCCTAAGTCTAGGAATAGGGAAAGCCCTCCCAAATTCCTAAAGATTATTGCACGGGGATCCAGTTAAGCAAATAAATATAAGTTGAGGGTGGGAGTCCCTACACAGTCTACCATTGTAGGATTTATTTTAGGAGACATAATAGAGGAACCACAAAATACACTTATACAAGATAAAAGTGCATGCCTGCACAAGTTTGCATCTTACTTTTTTGGAGGTCATTTATTGTGTTTTGCAAAAAACTTATCTTTTCAATGGTTTTAAGATGCCACATATTCCCTGACACAAATACATATTTCAAGGGGACTGGTCAATTGTAGTGAAACCTTTTATAATTAGCTGCTTTTTAGACTGATGCAAAAGCCTGGGATTCCTGAGAATAAACCCTGAAGATTAAGGTTATGTTCACACATCATGCTTTTTTTTTGCGTCACAAATCTGCAGCAAAACCTGATCTGTGTCAGGAAAGAAGCTGCGTTAAAAACACGGGTTTTGCTGCGTTTTATTTTTTGCAGAATTGTGCCTCTTGTTCATGCTTTGTCTCTTATGCATGTACATAAAGTTCAGCGAAAAAAAAAATCTCATTCTGGTCTGGTTGGGGAGGTGAATTGTTCAGGAATAGTTTAACAAACTCAATGCACTGCCAGTGTGTATGACACTATTTACTTTCACACTATGGGGTCTGCCATTCAGTTGCCCAGGCATTGTTCAATCTTACACCTAGCTCAGCTAATGTTTTCACTGTACACTTCACTAATTTAATTAAACACTCCTTATAAAAACTACCATCTCAGTGACCAAGACAAAATGGTAAAAATCACAAAAATAAATGAGTTTCACATACTGTTGTACTTGCTTATTTTCTCTAAATATGCAGAAAAACCTGATAGCTATGTTCACACATGTTTTTTTCAGCGTTTTTGACTACCCATTACTTCCTATGGGTGAAAAAACGCTGAAAAAAAACAAAGTGACATGCTCTATTTTCCAAAAAAGGCTGCAAGGCACAAAATACGCAACAACAAAAAAAAAAACATGGTATGAACGGAAAATTCTGGTTTCTCAGACTTTGCTGGTACTGCAAAAGGCAGCCAAAAATTTGCATACAAATCTGCAGCAAAAAACACTGAAAAAACCTATGATGCATGAACGTAGCCTTATTCTTTAGGCCGAAGCGTGAATCTAGTCACTGAAACTAGTTGAATTAATCGAACCTCATGATGCTGTTAGTTCGGGTTAGAAGACCCTCGATAAAGCAAGAGCTTTTAGGCGTAATATTGCCACATTACTATTGACTGAATAAAAAGAAAAAAAAAGTATTAAAAAAAAAGAATTATAGTGATATTTGTCTCAATTGTGGCTAAATCGTGCCACATTAAATCACCCTTTGTATCTGACCCAAGACCATTCCCGGAGCAGGAAACAAAAAAAAAAAAAAAAAGAGAAACACCACAAATCATCATATGTAAACACATTGCCATATAATTAGTCTCCAAAGAATGGTTATCAAGAACAAGAATTACCGGTACATACTCTCCAGCACAAATTGAGCAATTCTACCAAATGTGAAAGGTTTGTTTTCTTTTTAAACACACAAGCAAGGACAGATCTAGTATTGGGTATCACCGGTTTTCCACAATTTACTGGTTGTACTTGTTACCTTATGTGTACAAGAAAAGCATGTTAAAATGGAAGACGTTTTTTGATTGGTGGCTATAGGAAACTGCAAATTGCACTAGTGTTACCCAATATAGTGTAACGTGGCAGTTCAGGTCTGTGGTTTTTGAATCTCAAAAAAAAACACACAAAAAAAAGACATCTCATCTTCGATCCTAGCTCATTCAGGTGTGTGGATCCATGAAAACTCGTACAGCACTCAGATGCTACCGAGTGCGGTCTGTTTTTTTTTGATAGCTAAAGTTTTTCCTATCTCCAGTTTTTTGTTGAATAAGGATTGTAAAAACTGGAAGATGAGCAAAAGAAAAGTCAAACTACCCTGGTCCAGTATCCAGTTCAAGCCTCACTGGAAGCCATACCTGGGCAGTGGTCATGTCTGCGCTGGCAAACAAAGCGCCCGTACTGCTTACTAGACCACCACAGAGTTCAACTAGAGGGTTGTGCTGCAACGTAAAGATGTCACAGAGGCCTAGTGTTGAGCGAGTATGTTCTATTAACCCTTTCGCCGAGTATGCTCGGGCCGAGCTCCGAGTATTTATAGTTGCTCTGTCTATTTCTTACACATTCCTCCCATGTAATAAAGCTGTCAAACAGTTGCAAATCATGCACACGGGAGCGATTTAACCTCATCACCGAGCAGCTATAAATACTCGGCCCGAGCATACTCGGACAGAACATACTCGCTCAACACTACAGAGGCCCAGTAAATAGCAAAGGTGCCCAGAATGCTAGCCAGAAGATTGCCGGGGCAGGAGTGAACAGTGCCCTGGGGCCAGGCTGCCACAGATGAGCAAACTGGATGCCGGAGCAAGGGAGTTAGAACCTTTCTGCTAATTTCTGATACACTTGATGAAAATTGTTTTTATTTTTGTGAATAAGAGAACAATCACTGATGACTAAATGAGGCCTAAGGGGAAAATTGATCAAGAATAACGTTTTGCGACATTGAAGCTATAGCCTATTGGATTAAGGTGTAATAAATTAATTAAAAGGCTTATCTTTTCGGCTCTGTGTGGCAAAAGAACATGTACATTGGAGTACACTTTAGCTGAAAGCCACATTATAGTAAATTTGTCATGCAATGGAAGGAAAAGTCCCTTTTCTAAAACTAATAAAATGATATATTTATACACAAATACACATTTATTTTTCTCGCTCTCAATATATATAATAAGTACAAGCAGAAAAAAAAAACGAATAACGCAGGAGGCCATGCTAATCTGGCCATTACAGACCCTTACATGTCAAAATATTCTGCTTGTAAAATGCAGAAAGAAGCAATAGTCTAATAAAGGGTCTTGACAGAACACATATCAGATGCACTATTCGTTGGATGAATTATCTAGACATTCCAGAAAACGCCTGTTTTAACAGCTGTAGCTAAATATCTGGTCAAGTGTGCCTGCACCTGTGACTGTTCATCCAGGGCAGACTATCCTATGCCATATATATACCACTTATGCTCTGACTTCCTGCTTAGTTACAAGATCTGTTTACATCCAGTCACATCCTTAAGATAGTCAGAGAAACCCAACTATAAGGCCTCAATCAGACGTCAGTTTTTCTCATGCACGAGAAAAACAAACAGATTTTCTCACAGACCCATAGACTTTGCATTGCCAATTTTGATCCAACTCTTGGATCAAAATCAGACATGTCTGCATAATTTTGCGTGGACCGCAAAAAATCACGGACATGTGAACGGTCCCATAGGCTACCACAGGTATAAAAGTGCTATCCGTGAAAACCAGCGATAGCACTTGTATATGAAAATCAAACATCTGAATCAGGCTTAAGAGTTGAAAACTGTTTTAGATAAAAAAGAAGCAAATATATTTTAAATTATGCTTTTAAATACTCCAAGATGCATCAGCAATTTTCTCAAATTAAAAAAAAAAAAAAAAAAAATGGAAAGCTTCCTTTAGCCATTTCAATGCTAAAAAGAGAGCACATGGATAGTATCTGTGTGCAGTTTGAGATTTTAACAGACCCATAGACTTGTATTTGTGATTTTTGATTCATGAATCCATCAAAACAGGACACACTGCCTTAGAAAATACACGGACATGTGAATTCCTCAATAGATTCGAATAGGGACATGGTTCTGTGAAAGGCCTCATTCAGATGTCAATTTTTCTCATGTGATCGCCATCTGTATTTTTCACAGGTAGCACTTGTACCTTTGATAGTCTATAGGCTAGTTCACATGTCCGATTATTTTCCTCGGGCCCTGCAAAAATCTCAGACTTGACAGAAGTATTGGACCAAACTCAACAATGTATCCATTAAAAAAAGAACTGCCCTGCACCGAGCAGTCACGGACAATTCCTACCTGCGATTCTGCTTCATGTGCCATCACGTCCACAGGGCATCTCTGCTGATGTCATGCAGGCTGACCGCAAGCTCTCCACTGCATAATTGAGGGGAGCTTTCGGTCATTCAGCATGACGCCAGCAGTGACAGCCCCATCGACAGCAGAGTAGAAGTGAGAGCTGCTCTGTTCACGAGAAGTCAAATGAAGCCAGAAAATCGTTGCCTGATCTGGAACACATTGTCACAAGACAGAACAGGCAAGTACAAGTGCTTCTCATTACATTAGAATATCATCAAAAAGTTTATTTCAGTTCTTCAATACAAAAAGTGAAACTCATTATATTATATAGAGTCATTACAAACAGAGTGATCTATTTCAAGTGTTTATTTCAGCAGTCTTCCCCATGATTGTGGAGTCTACTCAAACAGAATAAGGGACCTTTTTAAATTCTTGTCGGCAGAGGGAAGCATGAAGTGCTCTAAAACTTCCTTATAGACGGCTTCGCCGACTTTGGTCTTGATAAAACACAGTGGACCTACACCAGCAGATGACATGGCTCCCCAAACCATCACTGATTGTGGAAACTTCACACTAGACCTCAAGCAGCTTGGATTGTGGCCTCTCCACTCTTCCTCCAGACTCTGGGACCTTGATTTCCAAATGAAAATTGGAACTCTGGGACCTTGTGGAGTGTGTCAATGACTGCCTTCTGGACATCTGTCAAGTCAGCAGCCTTCCCCATGATTGTGGAGCCTACTGAAACAGACTAAGGGACCTTTTTAAATGCGTAGGAAGCCTTTGCAGGTGTTTTTTGTTAATTATTTCAATTTACTGAGATGACTTTTGTGTTTTCATTGGCTGTAAGCAATAATCAACATTAACAGAAATAAATGAATACTTGAAATAGATCACTGTTTGTAATGACTATGTAATGAGTTTCACTTTTTGTATTGAAGAACTGAAATAAATAAACTTATTGATGATATTCTAATTTAGTGAGAAGCACTTGTAGTTAAACATCATAGTCAAGGATAATACCTTAAAAGCTCAGCCACAAACTCCAATTAAAAATGTACATGTACAAGATGTGAGTTTGAATTCACTTTTAGGCTATTTTTATGGCTTTTAAATTGACATCTGATGACAATTTCTATTTGGCCATACAATATAATTTTTTTGGGTGTGCAAAAATAACCACAAGATGTAAATTATCCGAAGTTTTGCTTCAGATTTGTTGCGTAAAAAAACCCCAACATGCGTGAACATAGCCTTACAGTGCGTATAATGTGAGGAATCATAAGTCTGCAGTCACACAGAAACTGTAGACTTGTAACTTAAGACTAAACAACCCCTTTAACACAGTGACAAGTAACAACCTATGTAATTTCCCATGGAGTAACATTTAAGATGTTGTTCATATAATGTATGGGCAAAACGGTAAAAAAAGAATCTGTCACATTACCAAACATAAAAAACAAAACAAACTGCTAGCATACCTTAATTGCTTCCCAATTTTTTATGTCTGCATCTGCTACCATCATTGCGGTTTTTGCTACCCAATAAGTAAAAGGGGTTTTCCAATCATACAATAGTATATTGTTAGGATATGTAGTACCATCACTAATCAAATTGATGACTTTATGATTAGTGAGAGCACTACATCTATGATGCCCAGTGTTCCTGAGATTGAAGGGGACACATATATGGGAAAGGAGGGGCGCTAAATCAGCTAAGACACCACTCAAACTCATTGGAAAATTCTATCATTTTTAGAATGTTATGAGGCTTGGCTTACACATTGTTGCCGCACCCATGGGTGCCCGTATGGAAATCGTTAAGGTCTTCTGACTAGCTAAGAGTTTTATTGTTAATTCACTGTTCTTCCTGATCATAAAGACGAGGCCTAGCTGGTTTGTTCTCTTTCCTGGGCAATGGTGCTTCCAGCCACTTGCTACACGGAACAGTAGCAGCAGGTGAACAAACATGTCTCGTTGTTTCTCAAAATTGTGGGGTCCAAGAGAACAGACCAACATTAAATGGGTTGTCTGGTCTAAAACTACTCTATGTGACTGCAGACTTGTGAATCACATCGAGTACTGTCAGGATTTTCCGGTGCCAGCATCGGGATTTGCGGTCATATGACCGCAAGCATGCAATATGCATACTCCTGGCCACAATCCAACTAGTCTGTTTCTGGCCTCCACACCCATCTAGTCGGATTGTGGCCGGGAATATTCATAATCGAATACTTGCAGTCATATGATCACCGTTCCCGGTGTGCGACGTATGCGTACTGTGAGGATTCACAAGTTTGCAGTTACAGAATGACTGTAATTAAAGAAAACGCAGCACTACTGGACCTGGGTGCATGAGTTGGGTCCAAAGCCTTGAGATATCGCGATAACCTCAGCACACCAAATGGTATATTTGATATTTTTATTTGCAGTCCACAGTAAAAGACGTTTCGGTCGACAGGACCTTCATCAGTGTACAAATTACTGGGAGGAGGATAAGGAGGGAGATGTGTCCCAGTGCAGGGATTCCTTAGGTGCCTTCAAATTCGTGGATGGTGCTGCATAAACCGCGGTATCCACCGCTGGTAACCTTATCCTCCTCCCAGTAATTTGTACACTGATGAAGGTCCTGTCGACTGAAACGTCTTTTACTGTGGACTGAAAATAAAAATATCAAATACAGATTGACTGTAGACCTGTAGTTTTAGACATGACAACCCCTTTAAAGTCAACATACAAGATGGGAAAACCCTTTAATGAATATATTTACAAGTGGGTGTTCTCCACATCTAAATACACGGAAATAGACCTGAGCCGCACTGTCACTGTTCAATCAACATGGACCAAGATAATGAAGTCTCATCTTCTGTTAGCAGTGTTTGCTTGTGGTCCTATAACTTCCCTGAAGCTGCGTTAGCTAGTGCAAGCTATTGGATCCTCACTTTGCTGCAATCAAGAAATTAACTAGGACAGATCCAGGGGCCAGATAAGATGGATCAACTATATGCCATAGATTTGTATTTTTCGATTCCTTGATTTCTATTGTTAGAGCAAAATGTTTATTTTTTGCACCAAATAGTATACCAGCCTACTCCAGACAAAGCTGTCAGGCACATGCCAGAAGTATGTGCTCCTTATAAAGAATGGTTAGTAATGTGTTTTTCACCATTTATAGAGCAGGCAAATGGCTCAAATTTGTTTCCAATATGGGCATAACACATCCAGAGGTCAGTGTTCACTTGTGTACTACACTGACACTGCCACTGTCCATAGCGGATTTCTGCAATGGCCAATAGAGGGGTGTCCTGGACAGCGGACCAAACGCTGTGCTCCAGTGAGGAATATAAATGGTGCTGCCCATTGCAGAAATCATTTTTAATGAAATAACAGAAAATAATAAAATACTATTTAAGTCAACAGAAATGTCAGAAACACATCCAATAATGTAAAACCACACACTGAGGGAAGCCGGCTTATAAATAGAAAAGCCAACACATTTCAAAGAGCTGACAATGTGCCTCAGGATGGGAGAGCGACGGGAACAGCTGAAATACTTTGTACTGAAACTCTCACCTCCCTGTGGTAACATACTTTAGGCTCCTGTCTTGTTCCATAGAAGCAGTGACGTGTTACAAATTATTGTACAGATCCATATCTGTGCTGAGTTAAAGGATTATTATCACCGAGCAATATATTAAAGTAAGGCCCTGTTCACATATCACTAACTCCGGCCCCCCTACCTCCACATGTGTGGGATACAATGAGCATATTCCTTGACCTATACCTCCAAAAGTATGTCACCATAGGTATATCTTTCATATCTTGATTGTTAAATCTTATTGTAAAAAATGTTCTTTTTTTTCCCCATGTAGAAAAGTGTAGCAGAACATACTGTCCTACAAAGTAAAATATGACATACTGGCACACTGTAGGCCAGAAAGAGACTCGGAGTACAATGTGCGCATGGGACCTTATGCATTTGGTATGAGGAGCCTTTCTTTCATGTTCACCAAATGTGATAAAACAAAATGTAAACAGACAGCAAAAACAACTGTAGACACATGTATTTTGTACTCCTCCAAGGTCCATAAGCACAAATAGTTTATGCTTTACCACAAAATGAAGGGATAATATCACAACCAACATTTAATCACCTATCTACATGAAAGGTGGCAAGCAGTGCTGTGGAGTCGGTGTCTATTTTGGTGGTGTCAAAGTCGGTATAAAATGAACCGACTGACTCCTAAAATATATAATAAATTGGGTACAGTAGTTCAATGGAGTATGTGCTGAATACATTTTCACAAGAATTTGGGAAAGTTCTGAAATGTCCTATTTGCCTGTTCTATTCCTGATCTAAGGATCTCTGCTTTCAGTTGAGATGAATCTGTGCTGCACTTTATGTACACGCTCAGTGGTGAGGCCGGGCTATGGAGTCAGGGATATTGAGGAGTCTCAGTCGGTGGTTTGGCTTACTGACTCCACAGTCCTGGTGGCAAGTGTACGATCACTGGGGATTCTAGCGCTGGGTCCCATAAAAAGAGAGTGGTCCTTATGCCAGTGTGAGGGAAGTGGTAGACAGTATGCGCAACCACACCTCCATCCAGGGGAGGGCAAGGAGCATAGTTCTCCGGATTTGTGAGGGTCGCAGTGGTCGGATGCCCACACATTATTACCTGTAGAAAGGTGATACATATTGTTTGTATGATAACCCCTTCAATGTATGGGGTGAAGGGCTTCAATGGTGTATACTGAAAAGGTCATGAAGGAAACTGAGGGTTAATCGGGAGTATAAAAAGTAAAAACAAAACCCCACAATGATCTTTAAATATGAAAGCCACGGTTCAACGGCGATGTGCGATAAGTTTGGTATTTACACAGATTCCAGATCTGCACCAATTTGCTGTTTGTTACTAGAAACAAGTGACACAGGATTATTACCAGACACCTATAAAAGTTACAATAAAAAAGACATTTTCCCCTACATAAAATTACAGTGCACTACCTGGTGTAATAACTACACTTCCCTGAAAGCAAAGTACAATTACATAGCAAAGAATGCTGGGAGATTTCTACACTGAAGCCTGCAGAATTCTTGAAGGGAACCTGTCATGTTGAAAATGATATCTGATCTGAAGGCAGGATGTTATAGAACAGGAGGAGCTGAGTAGACGGATAAAAACTATTCCTTGGGGTAGAAATGAACACTAAGAGCCATCGAAGAAACTTTCAAAGACATCAGTAAGAAATAATTATGTTAGGCCGTGTTCACATGCAGCAGTCACAATGTGACGAAAAGCATAGCAGTTCTGTGTGGCTGTGGCCTTTTTACAGCTTTCCTGTACAATCATTTAATCTTATAGGTAAACAACCGTTTCCTTGGAAGACAAAACGACTGAATATGGAAACAGTGGGAAGACGGAGGTATTGGGCCACTGTGGTTATCAGCCGCAGTGTGAACTGTGATTTAAACAGGTCCAGCTGCCAAGAGTCAAAAACACAGGAACGCTGGTGTTATTTGCGGTGTTATCTGCTGTCGTACAGGAGGGCTAGTATGTAGGGCTCTTCAAGTGAAAACGTCTGCTGGTGCTGACCACAGGGGATAAAAAAAAAACATTTTGATACTATGATACAGTATACCAATGTCTCAGTGAGGTCACTCACAGTAAAGCCACATTCACACGTTCAGCATTTTACATCAGTATTTGTTAGCCCAAACCAGAAGTGGAATGATCAGAAGAAAAGTATAATAGAATCACTTCTGCATTTCTCACACATTCCTGGTTTTGGCATACTAATACTGATGTAAAAATACTGACCAAATACTGATCACGAAGCTTGTGTAACTGGAGAACAGCCGATGCGTTACTCCTAGTAGTGCTACTCCATTAGTAATTGGTGTTGTGAAAGGAAATGGGTAAAAGTTGATGCTTACAAACACCTTATGGTTTCCTAGCAAAAGCTGTATCAACTAACAAACCCTGACAAAAAGTGCACAAAGGGTGAGGATTTGAAAAGTGAAAGCCAGGTTACCCGGCATGAGAATGAATGAGGAGGCGGACGACGACCTCTTCTGTTACTGTATGCACAGACTCTTGGCAACACCATGTCAGCAGTGCCTAGCCACTACAAGCATTACCAGGAGCAGGGATTAATCATAGTGGGTGTAGGTTAATCATAGTGGGTGTAGGAGGGGGCCCCGCGCAGGACAGGGGGGTAGGGGGGGGGGGCGCGCAGGACAGATCCCGCACAGGACAGGGGGGGGGGGGGCGCAGGACAGATCCCGCACAGGACATGGGGGGGGGGGCGCAGGACAGATCCCGCACAGGACAGGACAGGGGGGGGGGGGAGCGCGCAGGTCAGATCCCGCACAGGACAGGACGGGACGGGACGGGGGGAGCGCGCAGGTCAGATCCCGCACCGGACAGGGGGGGGGGGGGGAGCGCAGGTCAGATCCCGCACCGGACAGGGGGGGGGGGGGGGGGGGAGCGCAGGTCAGATACCGGACAGGGGGGGGGGGGGGAGCGCGCAGGTCAGATCCCGCACCAGACAGGGGGGGGGGGGGAGCGCGCAGGTCAGATCCCGCACCGGACGGGGGGGAGCGCGCAGGTCAGATCCCGCACCGGACAGGGGGGGGCCCGCGCAGGTCAGATCCCGCACCGGACAGGGGGGGGGGCCCGCGCAGGTCAGATCCCGCACCGGACAGGGGGGGGGGCCCGCGCAGGTCAGATCCCGCACCGGACAGGGGGGGGGGCCCGCGCAGGTCAGATCCCGCACCGGACAGGGGGGGGGCCCGCGCAGGTCAGATCCCGCACCGGACAGGGGGGGGGCCCGCGCAGGTCAGATCCCGCACCGGACAGGGGGGGGGCCCGCGCAGGTCAGATCCCGCACCGGACAGGGGGGGGGGCCCGCGCAGGTCAGATCCCGCACCGGACAGGGGGGGGGCCCGCGCAGGTCAGATCCCGCACCGGACGGGGGGGGGCCCGCGCAGGTCAGATCCCGCACCGGACAGGGGGGGGGGGGCCGCGTAGGTCAGATCCCGCACCGGACAGGGGGGGGGGGCCCGCGCAGGTCAGATCCCGCACCGGACACAGGGGAGGCCCGCGCAGGTCAGATCCCGCACCGGACACAGGGGAGGGGGGGGGGGCCCACGCAGGTCAGATCCCGCACCGGACAGGGGGGGGGGGCCCGCGCAGGTCAGATCCCGCAGGATAACGGATACGTAGTAAGATCCCATTAGACTCCATCCAAACTACACAGGCTTTGATTGTTGTCCCCAGTAAATGCAGCCCAGCACCGGTCTCTGCATCCAGCACAAATGTAGTGGACGAGTTGGACATGGCGAAGGTCCCTGCACACAACTCCGGCGCAGGCAGTGGTACCCATGATGCTTCCTCACTTGTCGGCCGATATCCCAACATATCGCTCATCATCTGCCGCTCACCAGGCCCAATCCCGATCTACAAGGGACATAGTGCCCCCCGCCAGCCCGGAGATCAGCCCCGACCTCCGCATCACAATGCCCCCTCCACACCGCAGAGCAGCCGCCGCGGCCTCCTCCTGCCGCCCGCAGAGCCCACAGATCCCAGCTCGCCCACGGCCGCCGGCTCCGTCCTGTGCTGCGGTGTGCCCGGCCTGTGCCCGCCCGCTGCCCGCGCCATTCCAGTCACCGGCCTATGTATTCCCGTTACCTTGTAGAAAGCTCCGTTAGAGCCGCGCACTTCCACCGTCAGGTCCTCCATGTTGGAAACGCAAAGGGCGATGGGAAGGATTTCTAGAAAGTTTCTGCGTCACCCAAGGAGGGAGGGAGAGATTCTGGGGGAGGGGAGAGGAAGGGGAGGAGACCCCGTAGTCAGTACAGGGAGACAGTAGTGTTGGGCTGTGTGCTGAGGAGCGGGTAGGTCGGAGAGGTGCGCGTTATTATTATGGCGGGAACTAGTGAGGTGTCTGCGCGTCCATGAGGTGGTGACACCACCAGAGGCCCGGGATGATGGAGGAGGAGGGCTGGTGTTTCCTGCCCAACATGGACTATGGAGGCGGGAACCCTGTGCCACAGAGTCCTGCAAGTGTGACTGCCTAAATATAGCTGCTGCCTCCCGGGCCCTAAATAGCCTTTAGTGTCACGTATCCCAGGAGCCTCCGGGTACACATGGCTGAGGTAACAGCATCGCCTCATGGCTTGTTAGTGGACCTGGTACTCCAAGGCTGTGGGGTGTGAGGCCACCAGCACCACTGGATATCGTACTCCCATCTTATCTGACCCTTTATATGGAGCGACACCGCACACAATCCGCGGTTTCTGGCCCATTTTAGGAGTAAAAGGTGCAATGTAGAAAACAGACCTGTTGCTAAATAGATGCAAACTGGTATGGAATGGACCCTTGACACTAATGGCGGCCGTCTGAGTTCTGCTTTGTCTTATTTTTCTTTATAATGGAACAAAAGTTTCCACGTCGTGCGAATTTTTGCTCTATTCAGTCAGTGGGCTTAAAGGGAAAATGTCACCAGAAGTGATGCTATTAACCTGCAGATATGGGGTTAATCTGTAAATTATTATGCTGGCCGGCGCCTGCACGCACCTGAATGCAGTGGGGAGGAAATGAACTTTATTCTCCCTGCCAGCATTCGGTGTTCGGTCACGGATACAGACTACAGGGCGGCGGCTGTAACTGCGCCCCCGGCCCTGACTGACAGCCAGCCACAATGCAGAGGGAGTGTCGGTCAGGGCCGGGGGCGCAGTTACAGCGGCCACTCTGTATCCGTGACCGAACACCGGCAGGGAAAATTAAAGTTAATTTTCTCCCCACTGCATTCAGCTGCATGCAGGCGCCGGGCAGCATAATAATGCTGTTAACCTGCAGATTAACCGCATTTCTGCAGGGTAATAGTGTCATTTCTGATGACAGGGCCCCTTTAAGCTATTACTATGGGCATACAGGTGATAGAATTGTTAAAATAGTCCCACCTGTATGCCTCATAGCTGCTGCCTTGTTGCTAAGAAATAGAGTTTTAATCTTTTATGTTAATTAGTTCTTCCAGGCTCTGGGGCTGCAGGTTCCTCTCAGCTTCCATCTCACAAGCAGCCAGGGCTGCGATATTGATGCAGATCAGCAGAGCTTAGAGAGAAATAAACAATGTGTTTGCAAGAAGACAAATTTCAGTTCTCCTCTTCTGTATTAGTTACTTGTCTCACACTGGTATCTCCTCCTTTTATTTAAAACAAGCTCTGGGTCCAGAGTTATCTTCCAGACAACATCCTCCCCATTTCCGGGAAGAGGTCATTTATATAAAGTTGATTTCTCAACAACAAGGCACCGGATATGAGGCAGACAGGTAGGACTTTTTTCTGCAGTCTATAACCTGTGTGCCCATATTACTAGTTTAGATAGGTCAAATGTGGGGACAGATTCCTTTTAACCTTGCATCAGGCGCAACGAACAGGCACAGCTCATTAAGTCTATGTTCACTTGTTGTGTTTTTGCAGAGTTTTGTTTAATGCAAATTTTAAGCTGCGTTTAAAGGGGATATCCGGGACTTTATATAAAAAAAATGCTTAAGCACTAACAGGCAGGTAATTGCAACTTACCCGCCTATTGTTCCCGGTGCCGTTCTTCCCCAGCATAGAGCAGTCACAGACCACTCCTTCCGGGATTCTGAAACCTCTGCTGACTTCAGGTCTACACAGCAGAGGCTTCTTTTCCGCTTCGCTTTGTCGACTGGGTGGGACTTCTGACGTTTGACTGCCGGTTCCCCGCTGCCTAACTGGGGGAGCCGGCAGTCAATCAGAATGACGTTGGAAGTCACATCGCAGATGCTGCTGAATCCACGGCAGGAGCCGTCTGTGACCGATCTGTGCCGAGGAAGAACGGCGCCGTTCACAACAGGCAGGTAAGTTGCAATTGCCAGCCTGTTAGTACTTAGCCAGATTTTTTGTTCATCCCTAAAGTCCTGGGTATACCCTTTAGGCTATGTGCCCACGATGCAGAAATGCTCAGGATTTTTTCCTGAGCGTTTCTGCATCTTCCTGGCAGAAAAAACGCATGCGGATTGTACATGCGTTTTTCCTGCCAGGGACATGCGGATGTGAAGCGTTCTTCACATGCATTTCCGCATGCGGGTTGACAAGCGCTTTCCAAGCGATTTTAGCATCACTTGGAAAGTGCTTGACAACTTGGTCACACTATATAAATCCATGCAAAAGGCATGGATTTATATACTGTGACCTTAAAGAATGGTATAAAATAAATCTATACTTACCTTCTGATGGCCCCCGCAGTCCTGCTTCGCTCCGTCCTGGCTTGCCGGCAGCTCGCGGTGCACTACACTGAAGGACCTGCCGTCACATGACTATGACGTCAGAGCAGGGCCTTCAGTCCACCGCGAGTTGCCGGCAAGTAAAGACAAGGAGAGCGGGGGCTATCAGAAGGTAAATATAACATTTATTTCCAGTACGTCCCCATGACAGCACCATAGGAGGAGTAATCCCATATCCTATGTAGGGACAGGAAGCACAAGAGGTTAAAAGCCCTCCCACCCCCAACCTCAGTGTTTTTCCTGTCCCTACACAGGACAGGGAGTACAGGAGGAGCACTGGTGCAGGAGCACTAGAGAAAGTTTACCTCAAGGGACCCCGGGGGATCGGAGGGGCCGTGGCTCTCTCCTTCCCGCCGTCAAGCAGGTCCTGGGCCAACACTCCCTGTCGGGAGTCCCTCAGCCCTCCGGTGGGCTGGAGCCTCCGGGTTCCGCTTCCCCATCGCGGGGCTCTCGGCGTCCGGCTCTGGGTGGGTCCGGCTTCTCCCGGCTCCAGGACCGCCCGGCGTCGAAACCGGAAGTCCGGAGATGACGACTTCCGGTGGCGCTCGCGGGGGAAATTCAAACCGTGGTTAGACCAGACGCCAGGGAGCAGGAGAAAATGACAGGACGACCAGGTAAGGTATAAGAAGGGGGGCTGGGGAGCAGCAAAGGCACTCTTACAGCTTTGGCACCCCTGGCAGTACAATGGCAGATATGTCACACCCTGATACCCTCCCTGGATCGCCCCGCAGTCATGTAAGTGTACCATTACCCCTTTTTATATGGCTATTGGGGCTTACGCTTACCAGGCCCTCCTTATTTTTTATAGGATGTCTCTGGGCAATTACCACCTCCTTCTGAGAAAAAGAATACAGGGAAAAAGGCCACAGTAAAATCCAAGAGGTGCCTGGATTGTAACATCAGACTTCCCGACTTATACAAAATGTCTATGTGCTGAATGTAGAGCCTCCATGCTAAAGGAGGAGCACGGGGCTTTATTAAATGAGATGTGCAGTATAATTAAAGAAGTTCAGGCTTCTATCACGTCTCTGCAGCCCCCAGGTTCAGGATGTCCAGGGCCCCAAAAGACCCAGAGAAGATATAGCACCATCTTTTGAGGGTGAAATCGACCAATCTGGCGACTCTGACAGTGAGACCATTAGTCCACCTCAGGGTAGGGAACGGAAAAGATACATGTTCCACTCAGATGGTATGAATATTCTTCTACGAGCAGTCCGAAACACGATGCAGGTAGAGGAAACTGAGCAGAAACATTCAGGATGAGATGTTTGGTGGTCTTAAAACCCAGAGATCCATGGTTTTTCCTGTGAATGACATGATGCTAGAGGAATGGGAGGATGCGGAGAAGAGACTCTCTATACCACGAGACTTCCGCGCCCGACTATCTTTTGACCCAGAAGACACCAATGTGTGGGACACTATTCCTAAAATGGACGTCCCGGTGGCTAAGGTGGTCAAGAAAACCTCTATCCCCTTTGAAGACTCGTCAGGACTTAAAGATCCTATGGATAGGAAGGCAGATGGACTTTTGAAAAAAGCCTGGAAAGCTTCAGTGGCAATTATTAAATCTAATGTCGCTGCTACATCTATTGCCAGATCCATGAGAGTCTGGCTAGAAGAGCTAGAGAGTCACCTACGAGATGGCACCCCGAGGGAATCTCTCCTTCAATCATTGCCCCTATTAAAAATGGCAACAAATTTTCTGGACGACGCTTCAGCGGAATCGGTCAGATTTGCGGCCAGAAATAATGCGCTTTCGAACTCAGGCCGTAGAGCTGTTTGGTTAAAAACATGGTCTGGAGATAAAGCTACTAAGAACAAGCTGTGCTCCATTCCATATTCAGGGCTCAGATTATTCGGCCCTGTACTTGATGACATTCTAGAAAAAGCGTCCGATAAAAAGAAGGACTTCCCTAAGGAGAAAAAGGAGCAGCCCTTTCGTAAACCGTTCCCCTCCCGTAAATATAACACGCAGAAAAAAGGGGGGTCCACAAGCTGGAGTTTTAATAAGGGGAACAAAGATAAAAGATACCAGCCCAGTACTAGTTCCCATCAAAAACGACAATGACTGTCAGAGTAGGGGGGCGATTAAAGTTTTTCAGAAACAGTTGGCATCGGGTAACTCAAAATCCCTGGATACTAACAACTATAGCGCAGGGTTACAGGATAGAATTTTCTCAAAATCCCTCTCAAAAATTCCGCCTGATGAGAGGTTCCCCTACCTCTCTTTCCCGTCTTCAGGCAGACATAGAGAAGCTGCTACATCAGAGGGTTATTGTGCCAGTTCCAGAACACGAACAACATCAGGGCCATTACTCCTCTCTGTTTTCAATAAAGATACCATCAGGGGAGTTGCGTGCGATTATCAACCTGAAACCCCTAAACCGATGGGTCCGCTATAAGAAATTCCGCATGGAATCAGTAAGATCAGCCATCCCTCTAATAGACATGGATGAGGTAATGTGCACCCTGGACCTCAGGGATACATACTACCACCTGCTAATACATTCCTCAAGTCAGCAATATCTGAGGTTTGCACTACCAATCAGGCAGTCAGATTCTACACTACCAGTTCCGATGTCTTCCCTTTGGCCTGTCATCTGCTCCCAGAATCTTTACAAAGATAATGGCAGAGGTGGTGGCCTATATCCGACTCGGGGATATTACCATCATTCCGTACTTGGACGACTTCCTGTTGGTAGCAGGATCTCCTCTAAATTTGACGCAACATCTGGAATTTGTCCTACGGACATTAACCAGCCTTGGTTTGATTGTGAACAAAGAAAAATCCAATCTTGTCCCAAGTACATCGCACATCTTCCCAGGAGTCCATCTAGACTCCCAAATATGAATGTCTTGTCTCCCGGAAGACAAGATGCTCTCAATTCCTCAAAGGATTCGTTCTTTTGCAAGAGAGAAAAAACCTTCAATCCGGAAGGCAATGAGTATTTTGGGAATCATGATGTCATGTATCACCTGCGTCAGATGGAGCCAGTTCCATTCCAGGCCTCCTACAGAAATGCATCCTGGAAGTAACAGACGGACATCAGAATTACCTAGACAGAAAGATGTCTTTGTCCAGAGACGCCCAGGACTCTACACTGGTGGCTCGACCAGAAGAATCTACAGATAGGAGTGCAGTGGATTCTTTAACCTTGTCTTTTAGTGACCACAGACGCAAGTCTCTTAGGATGGGGAGCTCGAGTGGGAGATTCTTATCTCCAAGGAACATGGTCCACAGAGATTCAGACGTGATCATCGAATTTTCGGGAACTGCAGGCAATCTGGGAAACCCTACAGAGAAGCCGGGCGGTCTTAAAAGACAAACATGTAAAAATTTTGTCAGACAACATCACGGCAGTCTTTCATCAGACATCAGGGTGGACCAAGACATCCACTTCTCCAGTCCCTGGCCAACAGGATATTCTTAGGTATAGAGAAGATGGTGAGCTCCATTTCAGCAGTTCACCTTCGGGGATCCGACAATCAGGAGGCAAATTACCTCAGCAGGCGTCAGATGAAGGCTTCAGAATGGGAACTGAAGGAAGAGGTGTTCCAGCAATTAACCTGCAGATGGGGTCAGCCGCACCTAGACCTTTTTGCATCCAGAACAAATGCAAAGACTACATCTTTCTTCTCTGTCGACCCAGGAGATCATCCTCTGGCAGTGGATGCACTCTCACAATATTGGGGAGAGGGCCTCACATATGCCTTCCCACCTACACCTCTAATTCTGAGAATGCTGCGGAAAATTCAGGAAGATCGGGCGACAGTCATAGCCATTGTCCCGTTCTAGCCAAGGAGAAGTTGGTTCTCCCTTCTACGTCATCTAGCGTTGGAAGACCCAATCATTTTACCATTTCAGGAAGATCTTCTGACGCAGGGTCCACTGTTGCATCAGAATCTTCAACAGCTCCAGCTCTCAGCTTGGCTTCTGAAGGGGAGATCCTGAAGAACAAGGGCTTATCCTCCAGAGTGATCCAGACTATGCAGGCTAGTAGAAAACCTGTAACCCAGACCATATATAAAAAAGTCTGGAGGACCTTTTGTCATTTCCACAGAACGGTAGACACCTCTCAGCCAGACATCCCTGCGATCCTTTATTTCTTGCAGGCAGGATTTGATGCAGGTCTTAGACCAAGTACCATGAAGGTGCAGATTGTGGCACTAGGTGCTTTCTTCGACACATCATTGTCCTCACATCCCTGGATAATCAGGTTTGTCAAGGCAATCCAGAGACTTAGGCCTACACAGAGAATTTCTTCCCCTCCGTGGGATCTGAATCTTGTCCTGAGAGTTCTTTGCAACCTGCCTTCGGCCCAGTTAATGATTTGGGATTAATGAACTTGAGTCTGAAAACAGTCTTCTTGTTGGCAATCACCACGGCTAAACGGTTGGGTGAAATCCAGGCTCTATCTGTCGTCTAGCCTTGTATGCAGATTCGGGATGATTGCATCATTCTGAAGCTGGATCTAAGTTTCTCCCCGAAGGTGGTGTCATCGATGACCTTAAACCAAGCAGTGGTTCTTCCATCATTCTGCGAAAACCCTAGGAATCAGAGGGAGGAAGAGTTCCACCATCTCGATGTCCGCAGAGCAGTGTTGGCCTATTTGGAAGCCACTCGGAACTGGAGATTAGACTCTAACCTTTTTATACAGTTTGGGGGAAAAAAAATAGAGGCAGGAAGGCTTCAAAACCATCCTTAGCTAGATGGGTCACATCCATGATTAATCTAGCTTATCTTTCAGAAGGACAGCCTCCCCCTGAAATTATCAAAGCCCATTCCACCAGAGCAATTTCCACCTCATGGGCAACTAGAGCGGGGGCTACCATTGAACAAATATGTACCGCAGCCACATGGTCAGGACATACTACTTTATGCAAACACTACAAGCTAGATGTTCTCTCACAGCAGAGATCTGCATTTGGTAGGAAGGTACTTCAGGCAGTTATCCCACCCTAAGCTATGAGTTCTTGGGTATACTCCTATGGTGCTGTCATGGGGACGTACTGGAAAACTGGTATTAGTCTTACCGGTAATGATGTTTCCAGGAGTCCACATGACAGCACCCTTATTTCCCTCCCTATATTGCTACTGTATGTGACTCTTAACATATGTCTAAGCAGTCTAAAATAAAATTTTGTTGTACCCAGCCAATGTGGTTCTTGGAAAATCACTGAGGTTGGGGGTGGGAGGGCTTTTAACCTTGTTCTTCCTGTCCCTACACAGGATATGGAATTACTCCTCCTATGGTGCTGTCATGTGGACTCCTGGAAACATCATTACCGGTAAAACTAATTCCGTTATTTTTTTTTTTCACAGGTTCTATGGTACCTGGGTCCGGAGGAGAGTCTCCTGTCCTCCAGACCCGGGTACCATCCTCACATTGGAACACATGGATTCCGCATCTACAGATGCAGTGATGCGGATTCCATGCGTTCCAATGCAAGTCAATGGCGGCGAAAATGCAGCGCTTCCGCAAAATAATTGGTAGTGCTGCGTTTTTTTCAGCAATGATAACCCGCAGCGGAAATTTCCGCAGCATGTGCACAGCACATGTGGATTATCATTGGGAAACATGGCAGGCCTTCTACCATGCGTTTTTTAAGCGTTTCTGCAGCGTTTTTGCCGCTGCGGAAACGCTTAAAAAAACGCATCGTGGGCACACAGCCTTAAGCTACTTACAAAAAGCAGGTTTTGCTTAGTTTTAGCTGCATTTTTTTTACTGTGCATTTGTCTCTTGTGCATGCTGATAAAGTTTAGTGCATAAACAAATCTGATTCAAATTCATCAGGTTTTGGCACCAAAAATGCCACAAAACCTGATGGCCCTCATTTGTGCACTACCCATTGCTTTTTAATGGGTGAAAAACGCTGAAAGAAGTGACATGCTGCATTTTGCAAAAATGCAGCTCTTTGACAAAACAGTCAGCACAAAAGGTGTGTACATGATATTTCGGAAAGCTCAGACTTTGCTGGTGCTGTGAAACTCAGCTGAAAATTTGCATAAAAAAAGCTGGACAAAAAAAAACGCTGCAAAGACAGGTGAACATAGCCTTAGTTTTATGAAGGAATAATGCAAAGTTTGTGGATATTTCATAGAAGTAGGGTTTTCTTCGAAATAAGAGGGTGGCCTCTCAGGCACATTGTGCCCTAACACATACTCTCTCTTGCTACAGATTCTCTGTTGAAATGGACCGGAAAATCTTTGCATTCTCTAACCCCATTCACGGTGAGGAAGTGAAGAATCTGCTGTTAAATGATGACGAGGGAGACCCCACACTGACTGAAGATTTAGGGGAAGAGAGTGACATTGCATCTCAAGATGAGGTGGAAGAATGTCACGGCGATTCAGGAACGGAGCAAGATGGTGAGGAGACTGATGAAGATGAACAAGATACAGGTAACGCCTATTATTTGGGAAAAGATAAAAAGACCAAGTGGAACAAGAAGCCGCCCAGGAAAAATTGTAGGGAATCTCACAACATTCTCACTCACCTTCCTGCAGTTATAGGAAGCGCTAAGAATGCTAGAACTGCAGTTGAATGTTGGAATCATTTATTCACGGGTGACATTCTGGACACTATTGTTAGATGCACAAACCAATATATTGACGCCATCAAGGACAAATTCTCCAGAGAGAGAGACATCAGACCCACAGATGAAATTGAAATCAGGGCTTTCATTGGCTTGTTGTACCTAGCAGGAGCATACAGAATGAATCGTCAAAGTTTGGAGGAACTTTGGGAGAGAGATGGTGATGGCATTGAAAAATTTAGCCTTGTAATGAATCTCAAACGATTTAAGACCCTGATCCGTTGCCTTCGTTTTGACGACCGAACTACCCGTAGCCAACGAAAAAAATCTGACCAGCTTGCTGCAATTCGTGACGTGTTTGAAAAATTTGTTGTAAATTGTCAGAATAGCTATTGCCCTGGGGAGAATGTCACTATTGACAAAATGCTTGCAGGTTTTCGTGGTAGATGTGCTTTTCGGCAATATATACCATCAAAACCAAACAAATACGGTATAAAACTTTTTGCCCTTGTTGACGCCTTGATGATTTATACAGTGAACATGGAAATTTATGCTGGAAAACAGCCAACAGGTCCTTTCAGTGTCAGCAACAAGCCAAGTGAAGTGGTTAAGAGAATAGCTGAGCCACTGTTTGGATCTGGTCGCAATATTACAGCTGATAATTGGTTTTCTGATTTTGATCTCATCGATGATTTGAAAACGCAGAAGCTGTCGTATGTTGGAACTGTCAGAAAAAATAAAAAACAGTTGCCGCCAGATTTTGTAAATGTAAAAGAGAAAAAGCAATACAGCAGTATGTTTGGCTTCAATGATGGGAAGGTTTTGGTTTCATACATTCCGCGCGAGAAGAAAAATGTGATTCTTGTCTCTTCGCTTCATGATGACACCGCCATTGATCCTGGGTCTGGAGTGCAAAGGAAACCAGAGGTGATCACTTTTTATAACTTAACCAAAAGCAGTGTTGATACTGCAGATCAAATGTGTGCTGCGTACAGCGTTAGCCGAAACATCAAGCGCTGGCCAATGGTCATCTTCTTTGCGATGTTGAATGTGGGTGGTATCAATTCTCAAGTGATTTATCTCAGCAATCAACTGGAACCACTGCGTAGAAGAGTGTACCTGAAAACATTGGCTCATGAACTGGTGATTGGAGAGCTACGCCGAAGAAGTCTGAAGACAACTGGAATCCCCTCTAGCCTGCAAGTCCGACTGAAAAGATTTCTCCCCAAAAATGATCACGAAAAATCACCACCTCTCCCACCTCCCAAAAGACGTAGATGCACCACCTGCCATGTGGAAATGGGTCACAGAAGGCTGTCAAATTATGAATGCCAAAAATGTCACAACACAGTCTGCCTGTCCCATGCAAATATGATCTGTCAACCTTGCTTTTCTCTCTGCCAATCTGTTTCTTCTGCTGAAGTTTTAACATCTGAATCTGAGTGACTCCAGTAGCATCTAAGCGCCATGCAATTACGTTTTTTTTCCCTAATTTTATTGTTTAGTAATAGTTATGTCCTGAAAACTGAAGGCTATTTGGCGGTAGTTGTGAAATTTGGGTACTGTTTGTTTTTTATTTTTATTAAAAAGGTGTTCTTTTTTACATCTGATTTTGTGTACACTCTCTTAATACATTCCTATGAAGGTCACTGATTACTTTTAGAGCCAAGAAATTGAAATGATTAGATATTATAGGCAGTTTTCTAACCTGTGCCTCTCAGACGCACTGCACCTGAACTTGGGAGTGCCAGAGCTGAGCCTGGCACAGGGTTAAAGGGAACCTGTCATCCAGAAATGCTGTTTACTTGTTGATATAGGAGGTAATCTCCACATACATGGCGTTTATATCATGTATGCCAGGTATAAAGGAGCAGCTGCTACAGG
The DNA here is from genome assembly GCF_046119375.1 of Phyllobates terribilis. Lineage (NCBI taxonomy): Eukaryota > Metazoa > Chordata > Amphibia > Anura > Dendrobatidae > Phyllobates > Phyllobates terribilis. Next base: position 309,022,206 of record NW_027362763.1, on the reverse strand, counting down.
GAGAAAATGAACCTGTATCGTCCATGCAGCCGCTGCTACCAGTGCAGTCACCCCTCACTATACACTCTCTGCACTCATATGCTGCAGTGTCGGGAAGAGATTAGTGTGATCAACGTGAAGGAAGTGATCTGCAGGGATAATATAACTTTTTCTCCCTGTAGTTGCAGCACTAGTAAGGCACTCAGGATTAAAACACTCCTTACCTCCAGATTACCCCTATATCTGCAGGTAATGGCGTTTCTAAATGTGACCTTACCTTTCAAGCGTAACGGAGTGCAGTAGAATGTCCATGTCTAGCTCCTTACTCGTTCCCTCTCCATAGTATCTTATGGACCATGACTGTCATTTATGTTGGTAAGGGAAAATTACTAAATAAAGATTTTACATCTATTACCCTTGAATTGAGCTTGAAAGATCAGTCCAGGAGGAGAAAGAAGCAGATTTCTTGTATGAATATACCGTAAGTAACTTTAATCTATCTTATATGTACTATTTATTTATGAAATAAAAATTAAAACGATTACTGTGTAAAAAGGACATCAGACCAATTTTTTTCATCTTGAACTGGACACAGGATGTTACAGTGGCTGAAGATCAGAATAAAACTTTTTTTTTTTTTTTGTGGCGATATTAGCAATTTAAAGAATTTGGCGCCTTGAGATTTAACTTTTGTGAAATCCAAGTGGGTGTTATCAGATAGTTTTTAGTGGGCATGTGTACATCTCCCTGTATGAGTTGCCCAATCGTATGCCTTTAGCAACACACAGGAGAAAAAACACACCCAACCACAACTTGCTCTGATCTGTATAATTCATGCTGGAAGTAGAGCACAGACTAACACCTTGCTGCTTAGATCCCTGTGGGGAAAGGGGCAGCACAGTTGCGTTTACCTGTTAAATTACAAACCCTTCTATCGGCTCTCATAGCACTGTCACCTCTGCCGCCGTACTGCTCCTCCTGCACTCCAAGTTTTCAGAGGACAGAGACTCCTTCATCAGACATGTTTACTCTCAGCCATTCATTTGTAATTTTTCTGGTTAGCCAGTAAATGTATCACTTTAAGGGCTCGCTCACACGAGCGTATAACTCGGACAAGTGCTATCCAATATCTTATCGGACAGCACTTGGAACAATGTTATACTATGGGGCAGTGCTGATCAGTGATTTTTTTTTTTTTTTTTAAGCATGCTACGAGTGGCTCCACAAATCTGATCACGTGCACCCATTCAAGTCTATGGGTGCATGTAATACATCAGACTGTACTCTGTTGTCATCCGAGTGCAGGCCAATTTACATGAACACAGACAATAAAGAAATTAAGTTCTCCGCATCTGTGATACGATTCTCTCATGAGAGAGAATTGGATCACAGTAAACTGACACTCTTGGCTCAAACTGATCAGAGTTTGAGCCAAGTGTCATTACCATAATCGGCCCGACTCTCTCGAAAGAGATTCATCGCTCGTGTGAGCGAGCCCTTAGCATACTTTTGTCTTTTTTGGACATAAGTATTTACCGTACATAGCCAGAAAAATCTAACACAGTACCACTATATAATTTTTATTGTGCATCCAAAAAAATAAAAGGCAGTGGTATGGAATGTTATACAAGTGTTAATTATAAAAATGCTTAGTCGTCATCGGGGGCCGGTGCTAGAAGCAGTGAGTGACACCAGCATCAGCCCCTGATGACTATTTGTTTGAGGGCGGAGCTAGAAGCTGTGGGGTGGTGCTGGTGTCGCTCACTGCTTCTGTCTATGCCCCCTGATGACGTGACGTCTTTCACAGAAGCTACTGCGGAGATGGAAGCAGATTGCAAGGGCTGCACACATCTCCCACAGCATCCATTACCTAGGATCCAGGACATCTTCAAAGGGGGCAGCGATGCAAGAAACTAGTGAGTAACTGCAGGGCTGCCCCCTGTGACATCCTGTTCCTGGAGGGGTGATAGACACTGCAGAGAGTGCGTGCAGTCCCAGCCTCCTGTGATGTCACGTTTGAGATGCCTCTTAAACGAAACGTCACAGGAAATACAGTAAAAAGAAAAAAACACTTATAGGGGGGGGGGGGGGGGAGGGTAGTGTATTGTGTAACAAAGCTCATTACAAGTGGTTAGAGTGTAAATATAGTTAGAAAATACATTTTATGAGCTGGACCCCCCCCTTCTTTAATAGTTTCATTTGAAAAAAATCACTTAGAAAATGAGGGCAGCAACACATCTCAAATAGTTGGGACAGGCGTAACAAAAGGCTGGAAAAGTAGTAATAATTTTTATTTATATAGCGCCAACATATTCCACAACAATTTACAATTTAGTAGGGATATGTTCAGACAATAAATGCAATACAATGTATCAATTTCAACAATTACAGGAAGAGTGAGGGCCCTGCTCGCAAGCTTATAATCAATATGGAAATAGGGGGACACAATAGGTAGAACATGGTCATCAGCCGGTATCTAAGTGCAGTTACCTTGTGCTATTGTTTGCATGGACGATGTGGAGACAGATGAATACGCAGGAGCAGATTAAGATTAACATTGAGGGACCAGAGGAGAGTTAGGTTAGTGAGTTGTGGTGATAGGCTTAGCTAAACAGATGTGTTTTTAAAGCACGTTAAAAAACATGGGGACTAGATATTAGTCGTATTGTTTGGGGTAGTGCATTAGTCTATTAAAATTTGTTGTGAAATTTCTCCTGAGTACGTTGATACCCCATATGTGGGGTAAAACTATTTGGGCGCACAGGGTTCGTAAGGGAAAGAGCACCGTTTGACTTTTTGAATGCAAAAATGTCTGGAATCGAGAGCAGACGCCATGTTGCGTTTGGAGAGCCCCTGATGTGCCTAAACAGTGGAAACCCCCCACAAGTGATCCCATTTTGGAAACTAGACCTCTCGGGGAATTTATCTAGATGTGTGGTGAGCACCTTGAACCACCAGGTGCTTCACAGAAGTTTATAACGTAGAGCCGAGAAATTAAGAAATCACATTTTTGTTCCACAAAAATGTACTTTGAGCCCCAATTTTTTTATTTTCACAAGGGTAACAGGAGAAAGTGGGTCCCAAAATTTGTTCTACAATTGCTCCTGAGTACGGACATACCCCATATGTAGGGGATAACTTGTTTGGGCGCACGGCAGTGCTTAGAAAGAAAGGAGTGACTTTTGGAACACAGACTGTGATGGAATGGTCTGCGGGTGTCATGTCTCGTTTGGAGAGCCCCTGATGTGCCTAAACAGTGGAAAACCCTGACAAGTTTCCCCATTTTGGAAACTACATCCCTCAAGGATTTTATCAAGGGGTATAGAGAGCATTTTGAATCCACAGGTACTACACAGAATTTGATAACCTTAGGTCGTCATACTGAAAATTTTCATTTTTTTTCACAAAAATGTAGTTTCAGCCCCAAATTTGTAATTTTTACAATGGATAATAGGAGAAACGAACCCCATAATTTGTTATTCTATTTTTCCCGAATGTGATGATGCTCCATATGTAATCAAAAATTACGGTTAGGCCACAAGTCAGGGCTGAGAAGGAAGGAACACTATTTGGCTTTTGGAGCATAGATTTTGGTAGAATAGTTTATGTTGGCAAAATTTGCGGAGCTTCAAAGGTGCCAGAACAGCAGAAAGACCCCAAAAGTGACCCCATTGTAGAAATTACACATCTCAATGAATTAATCTATGGCTGCAATGTAACATCCACGCCAGGCTTTATTCTGGAGAATTGCAAATTTGCCAGTTTAGTGCCCATATGTTGTGCCCCCATATATTGTAGCGCCCCCACACATTTCTCCTGGTGACACACACCCGTAAATTAAGTGCTCTCCCCGTTATAATGCCAAACATGTGGCCGCTTACTGCGGTTTAGGCACAGTGGGGCATTTGGATTTGGGAGCGCAGAATTCACTGGATTTTATTTGAGATGGTGGGAGCTGTCTCTTTTCTAGAGTCCTTGTTCTACCAGTAACGTGGGATTCCGCGTAGTTCCAGTGACAGACCTGAGAGGGGGCTTATTTTGTGTGGGATAAATCAGGGGTTTTATAGGTAACATTTGGGGGTGCATAATTTTCGATTGCTTCCAGAATAAGACTGGATCGCCAGTCCACGCTGAGCACTTATGTCGGAGTTTCCGTGTAAATCCCACAAAAATGCGATTCAGACGAAACCCCCAATGGAACCACCTACCACAAAGAGACAGATGGAGACACTTTGGAGTCCTTTTGACATCTGCTCCGGTGGTCTCCATCTTTTAAGGCGTGCACAAATCTGTGGTCGTCCACACTTATGCGCTAAAAAAAAAGCCTAAAATGATGGGACGCATCTGGAACACAGACCAGTTCAAAGTGACTCCATCGACCTCGTAAGTGAGTGGCTCCATCCATTTTTTTTTGTCTGAATCGCGGTTTTGGTGAATTTACACGGACACTCCAATGTAAGCACTCAGCGGAGAGTGCAGGATAAACGTGAGCCGAGCCGTATTCCGATTTTTTTGCAAGCAGAATGAACAAAGCTGTACCAGAATAGTCCTTATTTTTATTTTCGCGCAGTTCACCGTGCGGATTTATTCTTCGGGTCGGTGCGATTACAGCAATACAAGATTTATATGGGTTTTTTTTTTAGGTTTAGCTGCTATCACACAGTAAAAATATTTTTTTTTATAAAAAGTTATTTTCGGCCTCATATTCTGAGAGCTGGAACTTTTTTATTTTTTGGTGAACACAGCTGTATGATGGCTTTTTTTTTTTTTTTCAGGATGCGTTGCAGATTTTTTTGGTGCCATTTTGGGGCCCATAGTAATTTTTAATTGTTTATTATTCAGATTTTTCAGACTCAGAATGAACAAAAAACAGCAATTCAGTTATTTTTTTTGCGCCGTTCACCGTGCGGTAAGAGTGATAAGACCGATTTGTTCGTCGGGTCGGTACGATTATAGCGATACCACGTGTGTATATGTATGTGTGTGTATATATGTATATATATATATATATATATATATATATATATATATATATATATATATATATATATATATATATATATATATATATATATATATATATATATATAATTTTTTTTTTTTGCTTTGCTATTTTTACCGACTTAAAACAGTATTTTACAAAAAATTATTTGATTTTGCATCGTCACCTTCTGCCGAATGAGCCATATTATGGCTTGTTTTTTGCAGGACGTTTTGGCGTTTTTTATTTATACATTTTTTTTTTTTATTTTTTTTTTTACATACGACTCAGTATGCTAAAGTGTTATTTTTGGCGTTTATTTTTTTCACAGCGTTCGCCAAACGGACTAAATAACATCACAATTTTATAGAGCAGGTTGTTTCAGACACGGCGATACCAATTATGTGTGTTTTTTTGTTTTATCACAAACGCGTTTTGAGCTGTGAAATGGATTTTAGTGATTTGTGTGCACTTTTTTGTGTGTTTTTTGTTTTTACATTTTTACATATTTTATTTCACTTTTCTTTTTTTTTTTTTTGGGACATGTGTATTTTTTATTCTGATCACTGATCTCATACACTGCAGTATTCCTGTACTGCAGGGCGTGAGACCTGTCAGTGAGTCACTGACTTAGCCTGACTCTGCCTGTGGGATCCAGCTTGTTGCTGGATCTCACAGGCCACCGTACCCTGGGATCATCACATGATCTCAGGGTACCATGGTAATCATCGGGACCTGCGATTCTCATTACGGGGGTCCGATGGTTACTAAGGGGGTTGCAAGACCCCCTTGTACCCACTTAAATAGTGCTGTCATGATTGACAGCGGCATTTAAGGGGTTAACCGGCCCCGATTGCATCGAAACTTGCTGAGGCTGATACTGTGGGGTGTCAGCTGTGATATACAGCTGACACCCACGGGAATCGCCGCCGCCGGGAGGCACTATACACTTATGCTTCAGCGAAGCATTTTAACGGCGCTGAGGCATAAGTACGCTTAATGACAGCCGTAAAATGCGTTACGGCGGTTGTTAAGGGGTTAAAGATTAACAACACTGTAGGTGCTACTTATGATACAATGGAGGAAGCCACAGTGGCTGAAGATGCAGGCGCAAATACTGGAAGTAGCATATGTGCTGTCAAATATTGTTTTGGATCTTGCAACATCTTTGTTACACGCACGCCGCTAGGTTCAGATAGGGCGAGATTGGTTTCATTAATTCTTTGGAATCCTGGGAGAATCGTTACTCAGGGCAATCATAGCGGCAGCTTCTCTCAGGCAGACAATAGATTCAATTGCTGACCAGACACATCTGACAAGAGTCTTTTTCAATCATTTAACAGAGGAATTTAATCTGAAGCACAGCCAGTGCAATTCAGGGATATTACAGCAACAATCTTCATTACAGTACAGTCTGAGTTTCTTGAGCAACCGGCTGCAGTAACAATACAGTAGTTTCTTCACAAGGCACAGTATTAATCTTTTCAGTAGCATAATTCAACATAGATTAGAACTCTTAGCAGCACACTTCTATACATACACAGCATACTTTTCCTTCACAAGGACTCACTAGTACACCGCGTTCTTTATCCTGCATGGAGATGAAGGGGGGGGAGGGTTTGATGAGATGATCCCTGTGACATGGTTCCTTCCAGTCCTTATCTCCCTGCCTGATAATACTCTGCACTGTTATTTCAGGGAGTTTATCTGACCTGTGTTTAGTTTCTCTCCTGATCTGAATCCTGTCCAGTTGCCTTCTGTCAGATGCAGATAACACACTACCTTTCTCTTCGGCTTCAGCCAGACTACAATAACAAGTTCCCCACAATCCCCCTGGAGCTCTGCTAAAACACTCCCTGTTTCCTGTGACTGTGTTTACCCCTCTAGTTCCTGGATGCTTCTAAAGCACAACACTTCCTGTCCCCTGTGCTTGTGTTACTTTTAATAGTTGCTGGATGCTTTTGAAGCAACAGCACTACTTCTGCATGTCACACTCTTCCCTCCTTTTTGAATGTCGTCCTCGACATTCGTCTTAATTGTTCAATCTGACCAATTCTGAGACGGTGGTAAAAGTTGAATAACTTTATATACAAATTAGCATTGTCAAATTGGTATAACGTTCATAAACATTGATAGCAACCTATTCTTACGACCTTTTTCTTGGAGGATGCCTGTAAGAAATAAACAATTAACAATTAAAACAATCACCATCTCTTCAGCTGGAGCTTTTCGTACGTCTTCAACCAACTCTCTCACTAGGCTTTAACAGTTCTTTGTTTGATTTTCCTTAAAATACTTTGTAGAAACAATGAAAACAAGTCTTTCCACAAGGCAACATCTGCCATACTGCCTCTCGGTGGTGAATACCACTCCAGTGGGCTTACCTGGTGCGTTGACAGAGATACCTGTTTCCAATAGACAGTCCTTGGCACTTGACTTAGTTCACCAAGTGTCTCATATGTCAACATCACGGGCCTCCTCACTTCTCGAGTCAACATCCTTCTGGTGGGTTGTTCCTCAGATACCACGGGTTCTTCAGTCACAGGAGTTTCTTCCGCCGCACTCATTTCCCGTGCTTCCTCAAATGCTCTTGGAGCTGCCTCTGTAAGCTCCTGTACTTCTCTTGAATCGTCCATTTCCACCTGGTCTGGTAATTCCGCTCCTCCTGAGTGTCGATCGGTCTCTTCAGGAACCGGTGTTCGATCATCAGAACTGAATCAGACTTCATCCTCTATTCCTTGGTACAAACTCTGGAGCCTCGGGACTTAGTTCACTCTCTTGAGGATGGTACATCCCTCTCCTTGCCGGTCTGAGAAATACAACGGTGTGCTCTTCCTCTTGATAAGCTTGCACTGCTTGGGTAGTGCTCTCAATTGCTTCCAGACTGACTTCCTCCGAGCATTATTGCATGAACTGCTCAGGCTCTAGTGGCATTCTTGACAATCAGTCAGCTTCCGCCTTGCATTTTCCTGGCCTGTACTTAATGCTGAAATTGAAGTCAGCTAGTTCAGCGACCCATCTCTGACCCGTTGTATTCAGTTTGGCTGTAATGAGGACATAAGTCAAAAGTGTTGTTGTTAGTGTATACCTCAAACTCTTTGCTGTAGTAGAGATAATAACCCATTTCAATGCCATTAACTCCAATTTTCCAGAATGTAGATGGTAATTCTTCTCGGCATCTGTCAACGTTCTAGAACCGTAACCGATGACTCTCAATTTTCCATCTTGATGCTGATACAGGGCAGCTCCCAGTCCAATTTGAGAAGCATCACAATGAAGAACAAATGGTAAGTTGAAATCAGGGCATCCCAAGATGAGTGGTTTTACTAGGTAGTCTACTATTTCTTCCAATACCTCCTGGTGGTCTGCTGTCCAGAGAATGGGCTGTTGGGACGAAACAGCGTTGTTTCTTTTAAGCCCGCTCCTACCCGCGTTCTTTTTCTCTGTGGGTGTTGTTGACTCTGTCGCCCCCCCCAAGAGCAGGTATAGCGGGGCGGTAATCCTAGAGAAGTTCCGAACGTAAGTACGTTAGGAGAGGAATCCTAATATCTGCTTCAACTCCCCGACAGTAGAGGGACGCTTGTCTTTTAAGGCCAGTACCGGAGCGATTTCTGCTGGGTCCATGGTATATCCTTCTCTGGACACAATTTTCCCTAGAAATTGGACTTGCCTTTTGAACAGTTCACACTTCTTTGGGGTCAACTTAACCCATTACTTGCCAAATTAGCAATTTTCATTTTTTGTTTTTTTGGACCTAATTAGAAAATCTTAGTTGCTAGAAGCAAAAAATTAGGCGTCCCAAAAAAAAGGACATTGGTAGATAATGGGTTAACTCCGTGTTGTTGATTCCGCTGTAATACGGTCCTCACGTGTTCAACATGCTCCCGGAAGGTTTTGCTGTGTATCACATTGTCATCCAAGTACGGCTGGCAGATATCGTCCCTCAATCCTTCCAAACTGGTCTCCATACGCCTCTGAAATTCTGCTGGAGCTGAACTGAGCCCAAACGGTATACTTAGCCACTCATATAACCCCCACGGTGTGATATATGCAGTCAAGGGTGGTCTACTGGACTCTTATACAAACCCTTGATGGTATGCTTTACCCTGATCAAGGACAAAGAACCATGTACTTCCTGATAGGCTATCCAGCATATCTTTAATCTTTGGTATCGGGAGCTGATCAGGTATTGACTTTCTATTTAGTTCCCGGTAATCACAGTAGAGTCTCAACGTACCGTCCTTCTTCCTAACACAAACAATAAGAGAGAAATAAGACGACTTCGATTTCTGGACCCAACCTCTGTTGATTAGATCTTGTAAATACTCTTTCACTTCGTGGTGTAATTGTTTCGGCACAGACAAGTAACTTCTGGTTACTGGGGTCGTGTCTTTCAAATTGATATTCAATTGCAACGACGGGATACAGCCTATATCAGAGTGATCTTTAGAGAATGCATGACACTCTTCTCTCAGCATCTGTTTTGATATCGCTATATCTTCAGCACACAAGTGTTCCAGGGATACTGGGGGATCCCAGGACCCGGAGGTGGGTCATGCAATTTCCTCCCCTGGGCAACTCCTGTTCCTTGGTGGAGAGACTGAATTCACGGTAGGCCCCTGGGCGGGTCTCACACTGGCTGTATATACCGTTTTAACGGTTTCAATGTGACCTAACAGTCTTTGGATGCAGTCTAATTTTGTGTTTCGTAGTATTCATCACCGGTACTGTCACTCGAGCAAACCCACCAGTAGGAATCATAAGCACAGTCTCACCTTGAACTAGGCCTACCGGAAGTTCTGAGGAGTCTTTTGGCACAAACAGTCTTTTCTGGACTTTTCTTCCCAGTTCTACCTGGACTCCACACCTCACCCCCACCATTTGGCTTGTAGGAATGATGGTTGGGCGCCAGCCTACCTTGACTTCTTTTAGGTCCATTGTATTCTGTGCTTCCTTTACTCTATGAATCACATTTTCTGCCGTTTGCGTTGGGTATGGCAAGTGATGTGGCAATTGCATCCACCACCAGCGTCCCAGACTTTAATGTCACTTATTACATTATAACCCAGGATAGGATCCTCTGCCACGTTCTGATCACTGGTCATGAGAAAAGATACCAAAAGCTCAATGTTGTTGCTGTTCTTCATGTTGGAGAAAAGTTGGAAAGTCAATTCCACCCAGCCTATGAAAGGGATTTCGGTCTGGTTGACAGCTTTGCTGTGGAGTTCCACTGGTCCTAAGAGTTCTTTTAGCGACTGAAGGCCGATATGTGGCAGGTAGCGCCTTCTCCATTCTTCATTTAAAAGGCTCGCTTGGGCTCCTGTGTCCCACAGTGCTTTTACCAGGAGTCCATCTAGCTGGCACTGTATAAAGCACCTTTCACCGATTAGGCTGATGAGGCAATCTTTACTGATTGAGGAATTCTTCTCTCAGGAGTACATCGTTTGACCTCTGCACTGGGCATTAAGTAACTGATGCCCCTGTCTCTCTTACAGCTGTTGTAGACGGAAACACATTTGGGGATAGTACTGACGCAGCCGTTTTACCTCATGCGCCGTTCTGGGGTTTGGGGAGAGTTGGATTTGCTTCTGGGGACTACTTCGTGCCGCGGTTACCAGTCGCCCTGCACTGGCAACCTCCTGTCTTTTAACCCAAACGACCGTGACAATTGGCATTAGAAAGTGGACACAAACCGTACTCTGATTTGATGAACGGCACGCTTCACAAGCCGGGTATCTTCTGTTTTGGAACCCACTCCTGGGTCTGAGTGATACAGGTTCTGGCCTGGAACGAATCAACTTTTTCAACTCATAATCAACTCGGCTCGCAGTTCTCCTATTACTTCCTCCCAGTCAGTGCTGGTGGTCCTCTCTTTTGTTGGTGATTTAAGGTTCCCTCTCGGAGGTGGCACTGGAGGGTCACCATGATGATCTCGGGACTGGCCACCGGGGGTCTCCAACTTCAGCTGACTCATTTTGGTGATTTTAGGAGCAGAGTCTTTCTTTAACTTCTGTTCGCTCTCTGACTCCAAACTAGCTGCCTCATTCATTTTTTCAATTAGGACTTCGTCCAGAATGCCAGGATCTTCTAGGTACTGTTTCAGCTGCAACTTGATGTCTTTGCTGATTAACCCCGTTCCCAATGATCTCAAGAACTTCTTCTGGACTAGTCCAGCATCAAACTTCTCCGCTTCTACATCTCTGGATGCAAACAACACTCTATCCTTCAGTTCAATTGCTCTGAACAAGAAACTTTGGGGTGATTCATTATTTTTCTGTGAGAGGTTAATGAGTCGGTGGAACAATTCTGAAGTACCCTCTTCTTTATAGTGTCCTTTTAAAATCATCTTCAGCTGTTGCAAGGTCAATTGACTCTTCATTTCTAGCATACTATGGAGATTCATTCCTGGGCTGATCGCTTTCACCACCCCCTCGACATCTCATCTGGCTGGTAGCATTTCATGTAAACCTGCATCAATCTGGTGCAACAAGTTCATATAAGACAGTTTCTCTTTCTGTTCACACTCTCCAATCTGTCCCAGTATCTTGAATTCTTTCCTTATGGTGATTTGTGGTGTTAGAGAGGACTGTCTTTCTGATTTATCTAACCCGAGCAGGGTAAAGGTTCTGTCTGAGTCTGTCTCCCGTTCAGAGGTTTTGGTCAATTCCTGCAGGGCTGTTAGGGCTTTGAATTGTTCTTTCAATTCCTGTAGTTCTGTCTGCGGACGGAGATTCCCGCTTTTGGTAATTGGTGCCGCCCCTCCATCCTCCAATTTCAACCTGGTTAGAAACTGTGTTAGCTCCTGGAGGAACGTCCACATGACGTGTTCAGCTTCTTTCTCCCCCAGCTCATCCATTTTTGCATTAATGGCAGCTAACAGTCGCCTGCGGTTGTGTGCTTTAGAAATCTGTTCTTCTGACATCTTTATATGTTCTGCTACTGTTCTCAACCTGTGAAGAATTAACTGTAGAAGCAGCTCACTAATTCTGTCCATTTGTATTTCCACATCCATTGCTGCTAGTGGGTTTTCTTTAGGGCTGGTCCCCTTTAACTGGTGTAGCAGAGTTGAATTGAGGTGCTGTGCTGCTGTGTTTTTCCAGACACTTTTCCACTTTTGCCTCTACACGCACGCCGCCAGGTTCAGATAGGGCGAGACGGGTTTCATGAATTCTTTGGAATCGTTACTCAGGGCGACCATAGGTGGCAGCTTCTCTCAGGCACACGATAGATTCAATTGCTGATTAATCACATCTGACAAGATTCTTTTTCAAGAATGTAACGGTGGAATTTAATCTGAAGCACGGCCAGTGCAATTCAGGGATATTACAGCAACGATCTTCATTACATTACAGTCTGAGTTTCTTGAGCAACCGGCTCCAGTGACAATACAGTAGTTTCTTCACAAGGCACAGTATCACAGTCTCTTCAGTAGCGTAATTCAGCATAGATTAGATCTCTTAGGAGCACACTTCTATGCATATACAGCAGGCTTTTCCTTCACAAGGAATCACTAGTACACAGCATTCTTTATCCTGCATGGAGATGGAGGGGGGGAGGGTTTGATGAGGGAGGTGATCCCTGTGACACAATTCATTCCAGTCCTTATCTTCCTGCCCGATAAACTCCCTGAAATAACATTGCAGAGTATTATCTGACCTGTGTTTAGTTTCTCTCCTGATCTGAATCCTATCCAGTTGCCTTCTGTCAGATACAGATAACACACTACCTTTCTCTTCGACTTCAGCCAGACTACAATAACAAGTTCCCCACAATCCCCCTGGGGCTCTGCTAAAACGCTCCCTGTCTCCTGTGACTGTGTTAACCCCTCTAGTTGCTGGATGCTTCTGAAGCACAACACTTCCTGTCCCCTGTGCTTGTGTTACTTCTAATAGTTGCTGGATGCTTTTGCATGTCACATCCTTTTTTCCCTTAGATTCACCAATTTACAATGACTCTGGGCATAAACATGGATGTAGCAAAATTGCTATATACAAATTCTTTCAACTTTTTTATGGACTAGATGATACAAATAATTGTGAAACAAACAGGCAACATTTAACACAGCAGCCAACATCTTGTTATGTGAGGGTCTGGATTCCCACAAATGTCTGAATTTAAAAATATATTATAGGGCTTGTGTTGAACTTGGGCAGTGTAAAAAATGCAGTCCACTACTTTTTTCTGCATTTAAGTGCTGGAGCAAATACGAGTCATTAATCTTGCTCCAGGAATACAAAAATAAAGCTGGTTTCACACATCTGTAGAAGATAATATGTACAAACCCTTTGTCCGCACGACTATGCGTCTCCTGACCAAAACTCAACAGGTTTGGAAGCATATATGAGGCTGTTGAGTTTGCGTCAGGAGACCCTCTGCTGATTTTATATCTTTAATAGCTGGCTTCTTGCTCCTGCAGATGCATTATCTGTGTACAACTGTAGACTGCCCTGCAAGGATCTTCTAAAATGTTGTCTGAGGACCACCCCAGCATCTTAGAAAATCTGGTGGTCCAAAAGAATTTAAACAGTTTCATAGCAATGAGATTTGTATTTTTCCTGCTCTAACTTTCCCAACTAATGCTCTAGTCCATGGCATTAAAAAAAATCAATAGCTCCTTCTCTGTTCTTTTATGCTGTGTGCTGTGCTGGCTCCATTCACTATTTGTTTCATTCCGGACACGTTGCGGAGGTGGACTGAATGGTGTTTCATTGTGGACATATTCAGGAAGATCTCAATTCTGTAATTCCAGAGATAGTAGTAGTTTTTGCAACAAGAGGAAACCGTCCAGTTCTAAAGTTTTACTCCCTGAACCCAGGGCGTCATGCAATAGCTGTAGATGCTTGATCCCCAAAATGGAATTGGATTCTATAGCACGCATTTCCTCTGCTGGCTCTCATTCTAAAATTTCTGAAGAAAATAAGACAGGGCAAGGATCATTCTAACTACTCCCTTCTGGCTTCTCAGGGCCTGGTTCTCACACCTGAGAGCCCTGTGAATAACTTCTGTAAGTCCTAGACCGTCTTCATGAAGGGCCAATTCATCACCCAGAAGTAAAGGATATTTACTTAATGGCTTGGTTTTGAAAGGAGAATTGTAAAACATAAGGATCTCTCAGATTCAGGAATTTTTTCTCTTCAAAAGTTTGAGGCGTGTGTGCCATCTTATGTGCAAGATACATTTGATCTGGTACAACAGATCAATTAAATCCATCTTCATGATGAAGTTTTCTTGGTAACCTTTTCATTTTGAAGCGCTCGCTATATAGCAGCATTTTTCACCACGATTAACTCAAAGCTACACTATATTTTTTTTTACACGTCCAACAATAATCTGCCATTGATCAGTCTGATTTCTCTCCCCTTGGAGTTTATACTGACACACAACTTTTTTTGTTTTCACTGGCTCCTTCTTCCTATATTTCCAAGGGACTACTAAGGGAGTGGTGTGTGTGTCATCCTATGCAAATTTGTTTCTGGGTTTGTGGAAGAGGGACCTACTCCTGTCAAACCCAGAGCCATCAATTGAATACTTCATATTGTGGTTATAGTACATTGATGTGGTTTTCCTGGTCCGGCAGGGGACTCTGGTCATAATTAAAGGAATTTATAACTCAACCAAAACAGTAATGATCAAAACTTTTCTTTAGCCTTTAGATTTGATAAGACTCAGGTTGACTTTTTGGACATCAAGGTGAGTTAATCATGGCTATATCTAGCCTGATGTATTCCACAATGAGTTATCCGTTAACACTTTACTTCACCCCTCTCAGACCATTGGGGCTGTTCCAGTTGAACAGTTTTTAAGAATGAAAAGGATTTTCTCCAATTAATTGAATTTTGAGCGACAGCCAATGTAGCTACAAAATTGTTTTTTTGGATCATTGTTATAGTAAGCCATGTCAATCAAAAAAGCATAACAGGGGCCTAAAACATTCCACATCAACTGATGCATCAAAAACCCAAATTGGATTCACAGGTAAGATGTATAACTAATTATCATTCCAGATTGGAGGAAATGAGACGGTGTATGGATAAATATTTGGCAATCTTATCATATCCCACACTCAGCAAAAATGTATTTCTTTTCCCAGAAATCTCTGCTCAATGGGCCAAAAACCTGAATATTGTGAGGAGCCTCTACCAGTCCAATATGGGTAGATTGCAGTTTAACATCAAGTGACCCAAATTAATTTGCATTCTTTGCAGTAAATGTATTGCATGCCCCAATACTGAGAAAGCTACGTTGTTCATGGACTCCAAGGGTGAGAAACTAATTATAACATCAAATCACATGTTCCACAAAGCCAGTTGTACATTATGACATTTGGCTTTGGCACATGATTTATATGTGGGTTAAAATAGTCATGGAGAAAATTTTTGAGACTGACACAAATTTTGGTTTTCACAAAGTTTGCTACTTCAATGTTTTTAGATTTTTTAGCCTGATGTTTCTATACTTACTGTATTACAACTCTAAGCATTTCATATATTTTTAACCTTGTCTTGACAAACACATCAAGTTTCTGCAACGAGTCTATTTACATTTTTGACCCCTATTTTTCAAGACTTTTGCAATTCGCTCTTGCATCCTGGGTATCATTTCATTTTCAGGGCCATATGCAAATTGTCTATTCAGAGAGGAAGAGGACCAGAACTCTAGTGCCGCCTACAGGAAGGAGCAATCCTAAAAGTCAATAGTGACCCTTTAACGAGCCCTATCACATGAGTTAGGATATAAGCCAGAACCAGAAACTCAATTTGCAGACACTGTGTTTTGGGTTACTGTCCGTTGTCAGTGCAAAGTGTGAGTTCTGGTTTGGCTGGGTGAGAGACGTCAGACCGGTATGTAAGAGGTAACATGTCTCCTTGCGGAGAGTGACATGTTAAGCATGTCACGGTGAGGAGACTTTTAAAGCCGCTATGCTCCTCTGGGAAATATGCAAATTGTCTCTTCAGAGTGGAAGAGGACCAGAACTCTAGTGTCACCTACAGGAAGTAGCAATCCTAAAAGTCAATAGTGACCCTTTAACAAGCCTTATATTTTCAGGGCCAAATCCTATACTAAAGGGGAAGAGGGAAGAGAGGAAAAGATATGTGAATTAAAATATAGCTTTTATTCGATAATTATTAAAATTATTAATAAAAGGTTACTGTAGTATCATATATAAAATTAATACACGGCTACGTAAATCACCATATTCAAAAACTAATATAAATCTTAGAAACTAGCCAATGTCCCTCTAATGTGTATTGGCTATGAAAAGAATATACCAGGTAGATAGCCAGTCAGTAAATTGGTACTAGACTAAATAGTGACAGAGTTAAACATGACCAGGAGCAAATCACACTTTGCTAAGCCAGGTGGAGACAAATTTGTGAATGGCCAGAATAAATAAGGTAACAATTGGCTAAATAGTAAAGGTTCATAAATGACCATAATGAACTGGATTAAACTTTAAGGAAATGGTAAAAGCCTCTGCTCTTTGTTTGTCGTGAGTGCTAAAGCAATTACTATGCACAGGAGCTCAGTGTGAGCGGCATCCCATGTGCAGAGAGTAGTGGGACCGCCGCGGCTGAACAGTGTAGCGCATATAGCAGGAAGGTATGTCACTATCAACAGAGTGACAGAACGCAAGGCTAGAGGTAATTCAAGCCAATGTGTAAACTGTCACAGAGGCCGTCATGGAGCTGCGTTCTTCATGAATTAAGAATAGAAGCACCGCACTCAGGAAAATCAGCAGCACTAGCTTGCTATGCCTCTCACTACACAGATTAGGGATAATGGAGAAAGACACAGGCTAGCACACCATGTGCCAATACAAGGGCTGCAGGGAGGGATGAATTCAAGTCCCTATTCAATTGCTCTTCCTATCACTATACGCTGAGCCCAGGTCCCTGACACGTGTTTCGCCGTTATATGTCGGCTTTATCTAAGGGCCGAATCCTGACATGGCAACCCATTTTTGCCTAGTCAATGCTTGGAGTTTATCACAATTTCTGTGTTTTGTTCACCCACTTTTTAAGGATTGACCAAGAGTTCTCAATGAAATTGAGATCTGAGGATTTTCCTGGAAATGGACCCAAAATTTCAATGTTGTGTTCACTGAGCCACTTAGTTATCACTTTTGCCTTGTGAAATGGTGTTCCATCCTGCTGTAAAAAGCATTTTTTATCAATTAATTGCTATTGGATTGTTGGGAGCAGTTGATCTTGGAAGAAGTTTAGATACCATTCTTTATTCATGGCAGGATCCTTCGGAAAAATTGTAAGTAAGCCTACTTCCTTGGATGAAAAGCCATCCCACACATGAATAATGATTATAATAATATTTTTTATATCTGTATAGCCAACATATTCCTCAGCACTATACATTTCACAGGGGACATGTACAGACAATAAACACATACTTCAACAGATACCGAGAGGAGTGATAGCCCTGCTTGAAAACTTACAATCTATGAGGATATAAGGGTGACACGAAAGGTAAATGGTAAAAAGTTCTCGTATGGTCCAGCCATCAACATAATAAATAGGGTATTCAAATAATGTTGCATGAACTGGTCACCAGCCAGTATCTGTATAAGTACAGATACAGTTATATGAAAAAGTTTGGGCACCCCTATTAATCTTAAGCTTAATGTTTTATAAAAATTGGTGTGTTTGCAACAGCTATTTCAGTTTCATATATGTAATAACTGTTGGACACAGTAATGTTTCTGCCTTGAAATGAGGTTTATTGTACTAACAGAAAATGTGCAATCTGCATTCAAACAAAATTTGACAGGTGCATAAGTATGGGCACCTCACCAGAAAAGTGACATTAATATTTAGTAGATCCTCCTTTTGCAAAAATAACAGCCTCTAGTCGCTTCCTGCAGCTTTTAATGATTTCCTGGATCCTGGATGAAGGTATTTTTGACCATTCCTCTTTACAAAAAATTCCAGTTCAGTTAAGTTTGATGGTCGCCGAGCATGGACAGCCCTCTTCAAATGATCCCACAGATGTTCAATGATATTCAGGTCTGGGGACTGGGATGGCCATTCCAGAACATTGTAATTGTTCCTCTGCATGAATGCCTGAGTAGATTTGGAGTGGTGTTTTGGATCATTGTCTTGCTGAAAGATCCATCCCCTGCGTAACTTCAACTTTGTCACTGATTCTTGAACATTATTGTCAAGAATCTGATGATACTGAGTGGAATCCATGCGTCCCTCAACTTTAACAAGATTCCCGGTGCCGGCATTAGCCACACAGCCCCAAAGCATGATGGAACCTCCACCAAATTTTACTGTGGGTAGCAAGTGTTTTTCTTGGAATGCTGTGTATTTTTGCCGCCATGCATATCGCCTTTTTGTATGACCAAACAACTCAATCTTGGTTTCATCAGTCCACAGGACCTTCTTCCAAGAAGAAATTGGCTTCTCCAAATGTGCTTTTGCATATCTCAGCCGACTCTGTTTGTGGCGTGCTTGCAGAAACGGCTTCTTTCGCTTCACTCTCCCATACAGCTTCTCCTTGTGCAAAGTGCGTTGTATAGTTGACCGATGCACAGTGATACCATCTGCAGCAAGTTGATGCTGCAGCTCTCTGGAGGTGGTCTGAGGATTGTCCTTGACTGATCTCACCATTCTTCTTCTCTGCTTTTCTGATGTTTTTCTTGGCCTGCCACTTCTGGCCTTAACAAGAACTGTCCCTGTGTTCTTCCATTTCCTTACTATGTTCCTCACAGTGGAAACTGACAGGTTAAATCGCTGAGACAGCTTTTAGTATCCTTCCCCTGAACAACTATGTTGAATAATCTTTGTTTTCATATCATTTGACAGTTGTTTTGAGGAGCCCATGATGCCACTCTTCAGAGGAGATTCAAACAGGAGAACAACTTGCAAGTGGCCACTTTAAGAAGCTTTTCTCATGATTGCATACACCTGACTATGAAGTTCAAAGCTCAGTGAGGTTACAAAACCCAAAAAAGTGCTTTAGTAAGTCAGTAAAAAGTAGGTAGGAGTATTTAAAACAAGAAAATGATAAGGGTGCCCATACTTATGCACCTGTCACATTTTGTTTGAATGCAGATTGCACATTTTCTGTTAGTACAATAAACCTAATTTCAAGGCAGAAACATTACTGTGTCCAACAGTTATTACATATATGAAACTGAAATAGCTGTTGCAAAAACACCAATTTTTATAAAACATTAAGCTTAAGATTAATAGGGGTGCCCAAACTTTTTCATATGACTGTACAAAGTGCTACTAAGTGCACAGAGGGTGTATAAACAGATGCTTTGAGTCACTAGATTTGGAAGGAAATTTTGAAAGGGCAAAACTGGTATAGTTACATAAGTGAGGTGAGGCGATGGGCCAATCTAAAGAAGTGCGTTTTTAGGGCACGCTTAAAACTGTCAGTATTGGGAAATAATCAAATTGTCCTGGGTAGTGCATTCCAGAGACATGCCACAGCTGGCGAGAAGTTTTGGAAATGGGAGTGGGAGGTTCAGATTATTGATGTTATTAGTCTTAGGTCACTAACGGAACAGAGGGCATGGGTAGCATGATAGACAATGATGAAGGAGGAGATGCAGGATGGTGTAGAACTGTGAAGAGCTTTGTGAGTGAGAGTGATAAGTTTATATTGGACTCTATATCGATGGGCAACCAGTGCAATGACTAGCACAGGGTAGAGGCATCGGCGGAGTGGTTGGACAGGAATATGATCCTGGCTGCTGCATTCACGACGGATTGGAGAGGGAAGAGTTTATTAAGAGGCAGATTAGTAGACAGTTGCAGTGATCCAGACGAGAATGAATAAGAGGAACAGTAAGAGTTTTTGCAGTCCTCATGAATAGTCTCAGGATCATTTACTGTTGTCATGACAAAAGATTCATGGTTGTGCTCCCCTTTTTTTATACAGACGATCTTTCTTCCTGATGCCCCAAACAATCCGAAGACTTCATCAGAGAAAATAACTTTACTCCAGTCCTCTGAAGTCTTATCCCTGTACGAACTGTAAAATATCCTGTCCTTGCTGTTGTTCTTGGAGAGAAGTGGCTTCTTATTCTGTATTTTTTGATACCAGATCAATCTCTCAAATTCTTCACCTCACTGCAGTGCAGCTGCATTGGTATATGCCTGCTGCCATTAGTGAGCTAGCACTGCTCTGGTGTTGAACAGGTCTCGTAACTGAATACTCTTTAGGAGAGGGTCCTGGCACTTGTTTCTTTGGGCACCCTTAAAGGGGTTTTGCTACCAACAAAAGTTCATTTTAATCAATACATCTTGGAATAATTATAATTTCCACAATTGGATGTGTTTAAATAAAATGTTCCTGTGCTGAGATAATCTTATAAATGTTCCCCTGTGTAATGGCTCTGTCTGACCGTGTACAGAACGCGGTCTGATCATACCACAGCTCCTGGGCAGGGGAGGAAGCAAAAGAGTATATAGACATTACAGCACGGGATCACAGCTGATTCTTTTTGTGAGGTAAAACATTTCCCTGACTGTTTTTAAACAATGTTTTACTTCAAAGAAAGAATCAGCTGTGATCCCCTGCTGTAATGTCTGTATACTCTTTTGCTTCATCCCCTGCCCAGGAGCTGTGGTATGATCAGACCATGTTTCTGTACGGTCAGATACAGCCATTACACAGTACACAGCAGGGGCACATTTATAAGATTATCTCAGGACAGGAACATTTTATTTAAATACATTCAATTGTGGAACTTATTATCATTCCAAGATCTATTGATTAAAATGTACTTTTGTTCGTTGGAAAACCCCTTTAAGCCTTCTTCACAGCAATTAAACCTCTCTCTTTGAATTTCTTTATCCGATGAATGGATGATTTAGGGACAATCTTACAAACATCCATATCCTTGCCTGTAAAGCCCTTTTAATGCAAAGCAATGATCACTGCACGTGTTTTCTTGGAGGTAACCATATTTAAAAAGAACCTGTCACCAGAAAAAATGCTATTAACCTGCAGATATGTGGTTAATCTGCAGGTTAATAACGTTACTAACCTACCTTGTGCTCACACTTAGCCAAACGGTGCGGGGAGAAAATTAACTTCATTCCCCCTGCAACGTTCCACCTTCAGTCATGGGGGCGGTGCTGGCGCAGATTCAGTCACTGCTCTGATTATACAAAGTGGCGCCTGTAACCACGCCCCCAGCCCTGACTGACAGCAGGCCACAATGCAGAGCGAGTGTCAGTGCCGGGGGCGTAGCTACAGTCACCGCTCACTATACACAAAGCCATGACTGAACCTGCGCTAATGGCGCCCCCGTGACTACAAGCGGAACGCTGCGGGGGGAAATAAAGTTCATTTTTTTCCCCGCAGTGTTTGGCTAAGTGTGGGCGCCTGGCAGGTTAGTAAAACTATTTACCTGCAGATTAACTCTACATCTGCAGGTTAATAGCGTTTTTTCTGGTGACAGGTTCCCTTTAACAAAAGACAATGATTTAAAGCACCAGCACCCATTTAAAGCATCCAGTCTGCTATTATAATCCAATCAACATGACAGTTTGATATCAGCTGTCTTGTCCTTGTTAACACTTTCTCCTGAGGTAACAAGAATATCACTGAAGTGATGAAAGAATGTCATTTTGTAGCAGGGCTGAAATTAAGTGGAATTTTTTTTTTATTAAATTAATTTTCATGGCAAAGAATGAATTTGCAATTCATCTGATCACAAGTTATAACAATCTAGAGTTAATGCAAAGTGTCCATATAAAACCTGAAGCAGCAAATTTTTTGAAAACCAAAATGTGTCAGTCTCAAAATTTTTAGCCATGACTGTACATGTGATCTAAAGGTCCATGTACATAAACATGTGTGAGATATTATATTTGCATGCAACAAGAAGTTTTTGCCTTCTTTGGAGCACATTACCAGACATTTCAAATTATTTTACTCATGCAACTCCTTACTATTAAAAATCTGTGATGAGGACTATTAGAACTGGGATTAGCAAGGAAGAAATATTACGACTAATATCACAGTGTTGAGTCCAATATTTTTTAAATGGCATTGGTGCACATGAACAGTAGCGTTCAAAATAATAGCAGTGTGATCAAAAACATGAGTTAAGCACAAACTCTTTATACTAGTTTTTATTTCCATGCATGGGGAACATTGCACGCTGTTTTCTAATTCAAAACATGAAGAGAAATGTATATCGTTTTTAACTACTTTACAAAAAATAACAAAAAATGAACATTGGACTGTTCAAAAAATTAGCAGTGTCTGCATTTGTCTTTACAAACTACAATATGTACTTTCTTTTTTTTTAGGATTTAGCATTCCTGTGAATCACTAAACTAATATTTAGTTGTATAACCATAGTTTTTTAGAACTGCTTCACATCTATGTTGCATAGAGTCAACCAACTTCTGGCACCTGTCAACTGTTATTCCAGCCCAAGAGGCTTTAACTACATCCCACAATTTTTTGACAGTTGTTGGCTTTGCCTCAGAAGCGGCATTTTTGATGTCACCCCACAAGTGTTCTATCGGATTAAGATCCAGGAATTGGGCTGGCCACTCCATAACCTCAATTTGTTGGACTGGAGCCAAGATTTTGTTGGTTTGCTATAGGTGAGTATTAATGTACGTTTGTTTTTGTTCCGATTTATCTTTGGATTGTTTTCACTGATCAATAATGAATCTCCAGATTTTGAATCAACCAATTTTTTTAGCACGGGATAAAGACCAGGGAGGGTAATTTCTACTTCTCCATCTGTGTTGGACCAATTCAGACTGTGCATTGAAGGCACTTGTGTTGTTGCCATTTCTCTTTGCTCTTGTCAGTTCTACTACTGCTAGGATTGTGGGGGGCGGGTGGAAACTGTGAGCATGTAAGATAGTATTGCCTGAATTCGGTTTCCTATAGGTTTTGCTAGCTATTGTTAAATTAGGGTAACCTGTTAATTCCAAATCCAAAAAATTAATATAGTTTTTATTGAAAAAACTAGTGCATTTTAAATTAAATTGGTTATTGTTCAAATATGCAACAAATAATGGGATTTCAGATCCTGGACCTTTCCAAATAAGTAATAAATCATCAATGAATCTTGCATAATATTGAATTGAAATATAAAATGGATTATTGACATTGTAAATAAAAATATCCTCCCACCAGGCCATCACTAGGTTGGCTACAAAAGGTGGAAATTTGGCCCCCATGCAGACGCCGCTGTTCTGAAGGAAAAACTTTTTTCAAAAATATAATAATTGTGGGTTAACAGAAAAGACAGTGCCGATTTGTATTTAATTTTGTAAGTCATCGGTATATGAGCTGTATTTTTGTAAATGGTATTTCATAGCTAATAGTGCAACATGATGTGGTATACTGGTTGTAGCGTCGGCGTCCCTGCCCTCTGCTAGGCAGGGACGCTGTTCCCCTCACCTCTCCGCTCCGAGCCCGGCGTCCTCCGCCCGCTCTGCTGGCAGCGCACGCTCCTTCCCGGCCACGGTGCTTAGGGCGCGCGCGCGCTCCCCCCCTCTTAAAGGGGCCGCGCGCCGTCCTAAGGAGTCCCCGGCCAATGGCCGGAGGACTTCACCATATATAAGGCACCTCCTCCAAAATGGAGGTGCCCGAGCAATGTTGTTGCACTGTTCACTACTCTGCTTCAGCCCTCAGGTCCCGTTTCCAGTTACCTGCCAGTTACCTGCCAGTTACCTGCCAGATTGCTGTCTGATTCCTGCCTGTTATCCGCTTACCTGCTTGCTAGCCTGAGGTCCGACGGTCTGCCTTCCGACACCTGTCAGTCTGTCTATGGACCAGCTTGCCTGCTCACCTGGGAGCGCCCACCTGCTACCCGCCTGCTAGCCTACCTGGAGGTTCCGCCGTCACGTGCTGTGACCACCTGCCAGTCCAGAGACTCTTGCCCGCTCACCTGGGAGCGATCATCTGCTACCTGTCTGCTAGCCTACCTGGAGGCTCCGCCGTCACGTGCTGTGACCACCTGCCAGTCCAGAGACTCTTGCCCGCTCACCTGGGAGCGCTCATCTGCTACCTGCCTGTTAGCCTACCTGGAGGCTCCGCCGTCACATGCTGTGACCACCTGCTTATCCAGAGACTCTCGCCTGCTCACCTGGGAGCACACATCTGCCATCTGCCTGCTAGCCTACCTGGAGGCTCAGCCGTCACAGGTCGTACCTACCCTTTACCCAGAGACTGTCCCGGTCATTTGCCGTGACCTTCTGCCCGTTTGCCCAGAGACTGTCCCGGTCACTTGCCGTGACCTCCTGCCAGTTTGCCCAGAGACTGTCCCGGTCACCTGCTGTGACTACCTGCCTGTCTTCCCTGGTCGCCACCCGCTTCCTTACAAGGACCGCCCCCTTGTATAAGTTGCTCAGAGGTTCCGCCTCCCAGACCCGTTACAGTTTGCTCGGGCCATGGAACCCGGTGGCACCCAAGCTCCCTCGCTCTCGGACCTTTGTCATGAACTGTCCCGTCAGAGGTCCCAACAGGAGTCAATCCTGAGTCACCTGCGGAATGTCAATTCTCTCCTGGACACTCTGACTGCTCCACCAGCAACCACCGCTAGTGTCTTGACTCGCAACCCAGCAGCTCCGCAATACCATGGTATCCTGCTCCGGACCCCGGCTTTCTGCACCTCCTCGCTTCGGAGGCGACTCCGCTCTGGCTCGGGGCTTCATAAACCAGTGCACCCTGCACTTTGAACTCCTGTCCCACCAGTTTAACTCCGACCGGGCCAAAGTAGCCTTCATCATGTCCCATCTCACGGGGGAGGCACTGGCTTGGCTAAATCCTCTATGGGAGAGAGGAGACCCCCTGGTGTCCGACTTGCCTGCCTTTCTCATGGCTTTCCGGAAAGTCTTCGACGAACCCGGAGGGAAGACCTCATCCGCATCGTCTCTGCTACGCCTCCGTCAGGGAAGTCTCACCGTGGGCCAATATGCCATACGGTTCCGTACCCTTGCCTCGGAGCTGGCCTGGGATAACGACGCTCTGGTGTCTGTCTTCTGGGAGGGTCTGTCCGGCCGTATTAAAGATGAACTCGCCGGTCGGGACATTCCTACCACTCTCGATGACTTAATAACTCTTGCCACCCGGATTGACCTACGGTTCCATGAGCGTGCCAAAGAGGTCACCCGTGAGAGGAGGTTTCCACGTCTAGCTCCTACCTTCCAGAAACCCGTCACTCCCTCCGTTTCTCCCCCGGTACACTCTCCTGAGCCTATGCAGGTCGACCAGACCAAGATGGTCAAAACCCGTCAGGACTTACGCCGTGCCGAGGGGAGCTGCTTCTACTGTGGCAGCAAGGAGCACCGGATCCGTACCTGCCCGGAGAGGTCGGGAAACGCCTGTGTCTAGGTTCGCTCAGAGAGGTCGACCTAGACAAGAATAAATCCTCTCCATCTCTGCTGCTGTCAGTCTCAATTATCTGCGGGGAGAACCGTTTTTTCGAACTAGCCCAACTTGACTCTGGAGCAGCCGGGAATCTTATTTCACAGTCCCTGGTAGAAAAACACCGCATTCCCACCAAACCTCTGGCTGTACCCTTATCTGTCGCTGCCGTGGATGGGAGCCTCTTACCACGTCCCATCCAACTCATCACCGAATCCATTACTCTGCAGGTGGGAATGCTGCATTCTGAGAGCATCTCTTTTCATGTTCTGCCTGGACTCTCTCACGCCCTCTTACTAGGCCTACCTTGGCTCCAGAGACATGCACCCGTGCTTGACTGGAAGACCGGAGAAGTCCTTCGTTGGGGACAGGACTGCCATAAGACTTGTTTGGTTCCCGTTCATCCCGTCCGTGCTTCTCCTACCCCAACTAATCTACCTGGACTTCCGATTCCTTATTGGTCATTTGCTGATGTCTTTAATAAAAAGGAGGCAGAGACATTACCCCCTCATAGACCATACGACTGTCCTATCGACCTGTTACCCGGTACTGCGCCTCCCCGTGGGCGTATTTACCCATTGTCCGCTGCTGAGACCCAGTCGATGTCCGAATATATTGAGGAGAATCTGGCCCGGGGATTCATCCGGAAATCTACCTCCCCGGCGGGAGCAGGCTTCTTTTTCGTTAAAAAGAAGGACGGCTCTCTCCGTCCCTGTATAGACTATAGAGGCCTTAACCAGATCACGGTGAAGAATAAGTACCCCCTTCCGCTCATTCCGGAGTTATTTGATCGTCTGAGGGGGGCTAGAATCTTCACCAAACTGGACCTCCGTGGGGCGTACAACCTGGTCCGTATCCGTCAGGGGGATGAATGGAAGACTGCATTCAACACCCGGGAAGGCCACTATGAATATCTGGTAATGCCCTTTGGTCTCTGTAATGCTCCTGCCGTCTTTCAAGAGTTGGTAAATGACATCTTCCGGGACCTTCTCTACTCCTGCGTATTGGTGTACCTGGACGACATCTTGGTCTTCTCTCCGGATCTCCAGACTCACCGGAGGGATGTTCGTCAGGTCCTGCTCAGGCTCAGGCAGAATCACCTCTTCGCTAAATATGAGAAGTGCCTCTTTGAGCAGACCTCGCTTCCGTTTTTGGGCTACATTATTTCTCAGACCGGCCTCCGAATGGATCCAGAGAAACTGTCTGCCATCGAGAAATGGCCTCGACCGGAGGGGTTGAAGGCTATTCAGCGGTTCCTGGGCTTCGCCAACTACTACCGCCTCTTCATACCGCACTTCTCTTCCCGGACTGCCCCAATTTCCGCGCTCACCCGTAAGGGCACTAATCCCAGAGAGTGGCCGCCCGAAGCAGAGGAGGCCTTTCTTTCCTTAAAACAGGCCTTCTCTTCCGCCCCGGTGCTGCATCACCCGGACGGCAAAAAGCAGTTCTTCCTGGAAGTTGACGCCTCCTCCTCTGGAGCCGGAGCGGTACTTACCCAAAAATCGTCTTCCGGGAGAATGGTAACTTGTGGCTTCTTCTCCAAACTCTTCTCCTCTTCTGAGCGCAACTATTCCATAGGAGACCGAGAGTTATTGGCCATCAAGCTGGCATTGGAGGAGTGGCGTTACCTACTCGAGGGGGCTCTTCACCCGGTAATAATCTACACTGACCACAAGAACTTGGCTTACCTCCAGCATGCCCAGAGACTTAACCCGCGCCAAGCCCGGTGGTCCTTGTTTTTTGCTCGCTTTGATTTTGTTCTTCATTTTCGCCCGGCTGACAAAAACATCAAAGCAGACGCCTTGTCCCGATCCTTTCTGGTATCCGATCTCGAGGAAGAACCCAAACATATCATCGATCCCGCCAGAGTAATGCAAGTGGCTCCCATGAGTCTAAATCGTCTCCCTCCCGGTAAGACGTTCGTTTCAGTACCTGATCGGGAGAAGATCCTACACTGGGGCCATTCGTCTAAACTAGCTGGCCACGCCGGTCAGAAAAAGACCCTCCAGCTTATTACCCGGCACTACTGGTGGCCTACCCTGCACAAGGACGTAATAGACTTTGTTTCTGCCTGTGTGTCCTGCGCCCGCAACAAGGTCCCGAGACACCTGCCAGCCGGTCGCCTCCTTCCGCTTTCTGTGCCTGCTGCCCCCTGGCAGCATATTGCTATGGACTTCATAACTGATCTCCCCGTCTCTGCCGGTTGTACGGTCATTTGGGTGGTCGCTGACCGCTTTTCCAAGATGGCTCACTTTATTCCCCTGCCAGGCCTCCCGTCTGCACCCGAGCTGGCTAAAGACTTTATCCGCCACATCTTCCGTCTTCATGGCCTGCCCCTCCACATCGTGTCGGATCGTGGGGTACAGTTCACCTCACGTTTCTGGAGAGCCACTTGTAAATTACTAGACGTCACCCTGGACTTCTCCTCCGCTTACCACCCACAGTCTAATGGTCAAGTGGAGCGGATCAATCAGATCCTGACCAGTTACCTCCGGCACTTCGTTAATGCCCACCATTCTGACTGGGTGGATCTCCTGCCATGGGCCGAATTCTCTTACAACAATCACGAGAGCGAATCTTCCTCCAAATCCCCGTTTTTTGTAGTCTTCGGTCAGCATCCTCGGATCCCATTTCCCGTCTCCACCTCGGTGGACAATCCGGCTGCGGAATCTCTTGTTAACAAATTTTCCTCCTTGTGGGAGAGTACCCGGTCCGCACTCCTTCAGTCGTCTGAGCGTATGAAAAGACATGCTGACAAAAAACGTCTGGATCCTCCTCAATTCCGTCCAGGGGATAAGGTCTGGCTCTCGTCCAAGTATGTCCGGCTCAAGATTCCTTCCTATAAGTTAGGGCCTCGGTTCATCGGTCCTCTGGAGGTCATCAGTCAGATCAACCCGGTGGCCTATAAATTGAAACTCCCGGCGAACTTGCGGATCCCTAACTCCTTCCATGTATCTCTCCTCAAACCCATGGTACTTAACTCTTTTTCCAAGTCTACAGGTACGCCTCCTGCTCCGGTTTCCGCTGAAAACGAGTTTGAGGTAGAGAACATTCTGGCCACAAAAAGGGTAAGAGGAAAGACCTTTTTTCTAGTAGATTGGAAGGGGTTTGGTCCTGAAGAGAGAACGTGGGAGCCCCGGGAGAACATCCATGCCCCTCTCATCCTTGCAAAATTTCTGTCTGGCCTAAAAAAGGGGGGGCCTAAAGGGGGGGGTACTGTAGCGTCGGCGTCCCTGCCCTCTGCTAGGCAGGGACGCTGTTCCCCTCACCTCTCCGCTCCGAGCCCGGCGTCCTCCTCCCGCTCTGCTGGCAGCGCGCGCTCCTTCCCGGCCATGGTGCTTAGGGCGCGCGCTCCCCCCCTCTTAAAGGGGCCGCGCGCGCCGTCCTAAGGAGTCCCCGGCCAATGGCCGGAGGACTTCACCATATATAAGGCACCTCCTCCAAAATGGAGGTGCCCGAGCAATGTTGTTGCACTGTTCACTACTCTGCTTCAGCCCTCAGGTCCCGTTTCCAGTTACCTGCCAGTTTCCTGCCAGATTGCTGTCTGATTCCTGCCTGTTATCCGCTTACCTGCTTGCTAGCCTGAGGTTCGACGGTCTGCCTTCCGACACCTGTCAGTCTGTCTATGGACCAGCTTGCCCGCTCACCTGGGAGCGCCCACCTGCTACCCACCTGCTAGCCTACCTGGAGGTTCCGCCGTCACGTGCTGTGACCACCTGCCAGTCCAGAA
Source organism: Phyllobates terribilis (assembly GCF_046119375.1). Lineage (NCBI taxonomy): Eukaryota > Metazoa > Chordata > Amphibia > Anura > Dendrobatidae > Phyllobates > Phyllobates terribilis. Next base: position 308,993,140 of record NW_027362763.1, on the reverse strand, counting down.
ACTCTTGCCCGCTCACCTGGGAGCGCTCATCTGCTACCTGTCTGCTAGCCTACCTGGAGGCTCCGCCGTCACGTGCTGTGACCACCTGCCAGTCCAGAGACTCTTGCCCGCTCACCTGGGAGCGCTCATCTGCTACCTGTCTGCTAGCCTACCTGGAGGCTCCGCCGTCACGTGCTGTGACCACCTGCCAGTCCAGAGACTCTTGCCCGCTCACCTGGGAGCGCTCATCTGCTACCTGCCTGTTAGCCTACCTGGAGGCTCCGCCGTCACATGCTGTGACCACCTGCTTATCCAGAGACTCTCGCCTGCTCACCTGGGAGCACACATCTGCCATCTGCCTGCTAGCCTACCTGGAGGCTCAGCCGTCACAGGTCGTACCTACCCTTTACCCAGAGACTGTCCCGGTCACTTGCCTTGACCTTCTGCCCGTTCACCCAGAGACTGCCCCGGACACTTGCCGTGACCTCCTGCCCGTTCACCCAGAGACTGTCCCGGTCACTTGCCGTGACCTCCTGCCCGTTTACCCAGAGACTGTCCCGGTCACCTGCTGTGACTACCTGCCTGTCTTCCCTGGTCGCCACCCGCTTCCTTACAAGGACCGCCCCCTTGTATAAGTTGCTCAGAGGTTCCGCCTCCCAGACGCGTTACACTGGTATATAAAGTGACCACGTCACAAGTTAACCAGAGCCATGACTCCAACCAAGACATTCCCTGTAGATTATCCAGTATATCTCTGGAATCCTGCAACGGGATACGCTGTAAAAAAGGCTGTAAGAAGGAATCCAGCCATTGTTCCAAACGCTCACTAAGTGATCCAGTGCCTGATATTATAGGGCGCACTGGGGGGGAGGGACGCCCGATTTGTGTGTTTGGGCAGGGCATGTTTCTTTTTTTGAGACAATTCCCAAAGATAAACCCTCATTCACTAGAATTTTAATTTTATAGGAAACAAAAATTTGTCAGGTCATTATTTAGGGGAGTATAAATATTAACATCATCCTACAAGTTATTGATGGCTGCAATGTAGTCTTTGGTATTAAGAGCAACCACAGAACCCCCTTTATCAAAGGCAAATAACTCAGATCTAGATAAATTGTGTCTTTTGTTACACCCAGTGAGATTTTTAGTGCAAGTTTTTAGATTTCTCTGTTTCCCTGGAAGTGATCCATGGCAGGCGTGCGCGTCTATGGAGTAAAAGACGGGACTTTTTGTAGAAAATGTTGAAATCACATTTTTGTCCTTGGAAGAAATGTCTGGTTGGTCTAAGTCCGTAAGGCATGATAAACTGAGTTGTTCCATAAACTCCAGGTTTCTATAGATGTTGGTTTTATTAGGATATTGTTCACATTTGTCGCATTGATCATCTTGCGACCAAAATATTTTTTAATTGCGAGGTCCCAAACAAAGCGATTGATGTCCTTAATTACTGAGAAGATTCCTGAATTATTATTAGTTGGTGCAAAATGAAGTCCCCCTTGACAATAGATTTTTTTTACGTTTCTGTGAGTGAGATGGAAGACAAGTTAATCACATCCACCGTTGGTATCTGTTGCGACTTCTCAGACGGTTTCTGATTGAATCCCGAATAGTGTCTGTGCTTGCGACCTGCTCTACAGTGCCGTTTTTTTTATAATAATAACTTGGTGTTTTGCTCTTGTTTGTATTTTTATTTCCATCAGGGAAATCAGTAGATGCATCTGAAGGCTCCACTTCGGGAGCGGAAAAGGTATCTTGATTTCTGTTTTCATGGATTCGTATCTTTTTTTGAAAATAGATTTAATAGGAGTGAATTGCTCGTCATAGCAACCCCATTCATATACTTGATCTTTTTGATAATCAATGGTATCACGATTAAATTTTTTCTTATTAGTCAGAATAATGGATTCTTCCAAATATTGTATTTTTTTGTTTAAATCCTTTTGTAATGAATCATAGTCATCTGAAGTCATGGAGGTTTTGATGCTTTCCATATGTTTGTTTAAATCCTGTTGTTCTGTCAGCAATTCTTGGTTTTTATATTTTATTATTAATTGCATTAAATTAAAGGAGCAGGTGCATAAGATGGAATTCCAATCTAATATGAACTGGTCTGAGTAGATGGTTGTAGGGATCTTTTTAAGCCTTAATCTGCGAGGGATTTTTATATATTTGTCTGTCAATGTTCTAATATAACTGCTGTCATTATATGACTAGACATTGCATATTTCTTTGTCTCAAGATTTTCCCTGAGGATTCTTCCCTGGGGCATCTCAACCATCTGATTCCTGTTCTCTAATTATTCCTTTCTTCCTTAAAGATTCGTTTTGTCTGTCTCATTACTCTGATACCAAAGCCTAAGAACGCCAGGTGTTCGAAACGCGTCTGGTTGTGTAACTTTTTTTCTGCCTCCGTCCTCCCTCCACCTCTTGCCAGAGGTTTCACCGCCTGTTTTGTCATATTTCCCCTTAATTTTTATAATAAAGGACTATTGGTTTTAACACATTGTGGTAATATGAACTGGGAGCTGGATCATATCCTTTCTTCCCCAGGTCTGTGTGTGCACAGTTTCAGGAATCAGAGACCTTTAGTGGTGATACTGTTGATGCTGAACCATCATATTAAAAGTCTTTGTAAGGGCTAATCTTGTGCTTTGCTGTTTCTATGCGATACATTCTGCATTTAGCCTAGGCACAGCTGCAGGAGCAGGGAGAGTGGCTGAATACAGACTCTAGGCAGGGCTTAGGCCTTTGCAGTCCGTTGCTAAATATATAACTGCTGCAGGTGATCAAATTTAATTTATTTTTGGTGAAAAACTTGACAGCACTGTCATCCATACAGCTTAAGCTGCTTTTTGTCACGGTGGCTTGAAATTTAAAAAAAAACGCTTGGCCTGCTACAGATGACCAAATTTTTGTTTTATTAAAAAAATTAAATCAAGGAAACTTGGTTTCCAGAGACCTAGCAATTAGAAAATGTGTAAGACGTGCAGTAAGGGATAGGGACGTGAAATTGCTGATGATGTTGCATGCAGACGTCAATGACGTGGGGCAGGTGCGACTGCGCCTGTTGCTGAAGCGCAAGCAACACCCCCATCCACGACACATAGCTTCCTGTCTCACTTTGCAGGGAGGCACGGAACACCACTTCTGACGTCACACCAGTGCGAACAGGTGGTCGGTTGGATAGCAGATAATGCATCCAGCATGCTTGCCAGCAGCACCCCTTTTCTTCCGCACGGTCCAGTCTCACCAAGAGTCTGTATCACTTAATCCTCACCCTGATCCTCCTTCCTCCTACCATGTTGAGTCCCAGGAAACCAGTGATCCCACACTAGAACTCTCCAAGAAGCGCTTTACATCATCATTTCTTGATTGTGGCCTCTCACCCTGCATGTTCCAAGAGGAACAGGAGGACATGCTATTTAGTGATGCACAAATCTTAGAGCGGCCACGGGAAGGAGAAAGGGAAAGGCAAATTATGGTGGGGAAAGGCAAATTATGTCTAAGGAGGTAAATGATGATGAGACACAGTTGCTGATATGTCAGGTTGTTGTTAAATCACCAAGTCAGGAGGACCAGGGTGCGGCGGTGGATGACGAAATCGCTGACCCAACCTAGCATGCAGGCATACAAATAACACAAGCACAGCCGACAGGAAGTGTTGTGGTTCAGAAGCGTCCAGCAACTAGAAGGGTTAACACAGTCACAGGAGACAGTGAGTGTTTTAGCAGAGCCCCAGAGAGATTTTGGGGAACTTGTTATTGTAGTCTGGCTGAAGCCAATGAGAGAAGTGGTGTGTTATCTGGATCTGACAGAAAGCAACTGGACAGGATTCAGATCAGGAGAGAAACTAAACACAGGTGAGAGAAACTCCCTGAACTAACAGTGCAGAGTATTATCTTGCAGGAAGATAAGGACTGGAAGGAATTGTGTCACAGGGATCATGTCTCTTATCAAACCCTCCCCGCCTCCATCGCCATGCAGGATAAAGAATGCTGTGTACTATTGTGTCCTTGTGAAGGAAAAGCTTGTGGTTGTGTATGCATAGAAGTGTGCTGCTAAGAGATCTAATCTATGCTGAATTATGCTACTGAAGAGACTGTAGTACTGTGCCTTGTGAAGAAACTATTGTATTGTTACTGGAGCCGGTTGCTCAAGAAACTCAGACTGTACTGTAATGAAGATTGTTGCTGTAATATCCCTGAATTGTACTGGCCATGCTTCAGATTAAATTCCACTGTTAAACTGTTGAAAAATACTCGCCAGATGTGTCTAGTCAGCAATTGAATCTATCATGTGCCTGAGAGAAGCTGCAGCCTATGGTCACCCTGAGTAACGGTTCCTCCAGGACCCCAAAGAGTTCATGAAACCCGTCTCGCCCTATCTGAACCTAGCGGCGTGCGTGTAACCCTAACCAGCATCAGCATAATCAGGCACGTCATCTAAGCATCCGACTTGGTGGGCCGAACGCCTGAGCCCACGATTGGTGCCAGCAGGTGACACCATTGCCTCTTCTCCTGTGCTAGATGCTTGCCAATCCCCTGTCCATGACACTAGTGCAGATGCCTCCCTCCCTGCACCGAACTTTGCACATTCTGAGGCACCATCATCAGACAATTCCAAATCCTTGGTCCCAGCACAGCGTTCAGAGGTCCCTACACCAGGCCTTGGAATGAAAAATAAAGTTTCCAGCCACCCACCCACAGGTCCAAACGCTTAACGGGCACATTTTCAGGCTGCTTGCTGTGGAAATGTTGCCGTTTAGGCTTGTGGAGACGGAGGATTTCTGCTGACTCGTGGTGGCAGCACTGAGGGATGCTCGGTACTCGATCCCCAGCCGCCATTATTTCTCCCGGTGAGCCCTTACCAATGCACTTACTGGGATTGTCCATTTAACGACCAACACATGGACAACCGCTTGTGGCCAGGGATGCTACATTTCCCTGACGGCACACTGGGTGAACATTGTGGAGGCTGGGTCCAAGTCCAACCTTGGCACGGCACACGAGCTACCGTCCACGAGGATTGCTGGCCTTACTTCTATCAGGGTTTCCTCCACCTCCTACAACAGTTCCTGCACTACCTCCTGCTCCTCCTCATCCTCCATCTCCGATTTGTTATCTCAGAGCACTTCATCCACATCAGCCAGAAGCTGGAAGCTGTGCAGCACTGCCTCAGTGAAGCGGCAACAGGCTCTGCTGAAACTAATTTGTCTAGGAGACAAACCGCACACCACCGCAGAGTTGTTAAAAGAAATAACAGACCAGACAGACCTGTGGCTCTCACCACTGAACCTACAACCAGGCACGGTCGTGTGTGATAATGGCCATAACCTGGTGGCTGCTGTGAAGCTTGGCAAGCTCACACATGTACCATGCTTGGCTCATGTGCTCAACTTGGTAGTTCAGCGGTTTCTGAAAACCTAACCAGATTTGCAAGAGCTTCTGGTCAAGGTACGTTGTGTTAGCACCCATTTCCGCAAGTCAGTTGCATCTGCCGCCGCTCTGGCAGTACATGCTAGTGCCAGCTCATCAACTGGTGTGCGACGTGACTACGTGCTAGAACTCCACACTGCAAATGCTGGCAAGGCTTCGTGAGCAGCAGAGGCCAGTTGTCAAATACCAGCTACAACACGCCCGTTGGTTTTCTGGTCGGCCTCCGCACATAACAACTGAAGAGTGTGCATGGATGTCTGACATTTGTGTGTTTCTCCAAGACTTTGAGGACTCCACAAAGATGGTGACCAGAGATTATTCCATAATCAATTCAACGATCCTGCTTCTGTGCTTACTTAAACAGTCGCTGCTCACAATTAAACATGAAGCTATGCATGCGGACCAGGTGGAGATGGAGGAAGTCATGAGACAGGGATATACTACCTAGCCCAGCCTCATCTCATCTGCTTAATGCGAATTGGGTAACAATGAGAAGGTCAGAGGCTGAGGAGGAGGAACAGAAGCTGGTTGCTACAAGAAGAACTTTGCATCTCTCCTTCATGAGGCAGAGAGGTCTACTAAAATGGTTCTATACCAGAAGGCCATTGTGGAAAATATACCCATTAGACAACGCTAATGGCAGTGGGTAAGCTTCCTTGCCCAAACTAGGAGGATAGGCGAGGAAGACACACAAGGTACAAACCTCCTCCACCTCCTCTAGGGCCTCCACCTGCACCCTCAACCTGTGCCTTAGTGACACACACGTTCCAACAGTGCAGAGAGAATCCCCCCACCTCCGTACTGCGCAGCTAGGGCTCATCACAATCAGGCAGTTTTAAAATGAATATGCCTTAGAGATCGCAGTCATACAGCTCAAGAGTTGTGGACAGCTATCCAGGCCAAGTTTGAGCAATGGCTGTCTCCATTTGAACCTGGAGCCAGGGAAAGCCGTGCGTTATAACGTTGTGAACCTGGTGCCGGCCCTACACCAAGGCAACCTCACACGCGTGCCTTGCAGGGCTCACTTTCTCAACCTGATGGTATAGCAATTTCTCTGCCACTATTGTGGCCTCAATGCGCTGCTGCAGAAAGCACAGCCGCTGTGTGCTTACTTCCGCTGTTCGCCCCCTGCGGGTCATCGACTTGCATAGCTGCTGAGGTCTCTGGCCCTACTGGTTAACCGATTGATATGCGATGTGCCAACATGGTGGAATTCCTTTCTGCACGTGGCAGCAGCGAAGGGGCCCTGACGCAGTATGTCATTTTGCATAGCCTGGGCCAACGCAGTACACACGTGGTGCAAATCACGTTTGCAGCATGGGCACAGATTAAGGATCTCTGCGTCCTTCTGCACAGTTTCGAAATGGCTACTAAGATGGTTAGCGCTGATGATGCCGTCATCAGCATCACTATTCTGGTCATCTACATGCTGGAGCACACTTTGAATAGTATGCAGGAGGAGGTGGTGGTCCCAGAGGAAGCAAAGGAGGATGCGGAAGGGATAACAATATCTCTAAGTTCCAGACTGTCGCTGCACAGGCGGGTGCCAAGCAGGGTGGATTACAGCGATCGAGGGGGGGCTTGTGGTACGAGACAAACTGTTAGTGAAGGTGCAGGAGCCGAGGAACAAATGGAGGAGGACAAGGAGGAAGAGTTGATGGGCGTACAACAGTCAGGAGATGAAGATAATAATGATCCCTTCTCTGTTGTCCGTGGTTGGTGGGAGGGGACAGAGGAAGAAAGCTTCAGTGTTATCCCGCCACCAACACACTATGGGCTTGGACCTCATGGAAGAGCCTGACACATGAGCTCCTTCTTGCTGCACTATCTGCAACATGATCCCCGTATTGTTAGGATTCAAAATAGTGTTGACTACTGGGTTGCCACTCTATTATATCCACGGTACAAGAGTCCATTTTGCCAGATGGTTCCCGACCTGGAAATGGATGCGCACATGCTGAAATATAGAAACACACTTGTAGACAACCTTAAGAGTGGTTTTCCCCAAGACAGCAGTGAGGCACATAGTGTGCATCGCAATTGTAGACTTCCAACCCCGGGGACGTCAATTTGTCAATGCAAAAACATTAGCAGCAGCAGTGTAAGTGGCAGAAGCTGTGAGTCGTTTCACACATTTATTAGACCAGCCTGTGTACCAGCTGAACAAAGTACAAGTCTGACACGTAGTGAACGACTGGAGAGGATGGTGCAGGAGTATCTCGAGCTCAATACCAATGCCATCAGAGAGGGTTTGGACCCTTTTCAATTTTGGTCTTCAAAAATGGAAGAGTGGCCTGAACTCATCTGTCATGCCTTGGAGGTTTTGTCATGTCCGACAGCCAGCATTCTCTCATAACATGTCTTCAGCGCTGCTGGTGGTGTCCTGACAGATGAGCACATCCGGCTGTCCCCTGAAAGTGTTGACCGCCTAAATTTCATCAAGATGAACAAGTTATGGATCTCCTTTGCACTCCAATCGCAGACTGTGCAGACTAGGCAATGGTGTCGTTTTTAGTGTGCTGCATTGATCTCGCGTTATTGCAGTCTGTGACAACTTTGTCATGGCTTTTATGCCTGCTGTTGCTACTGCTGCTGATGTTATCAATAATTTTTTTGAAATGTGGAGACTCCTGGTTGGGTCTCCATCTTGTGTGTTTCCTGTAGTGGAAGGGGTGTCAGTCCCCATTATACTATTTCTACACTGGTGAAATTGATGCTACTTTAGTGGTGTGAGGCAATAATTATTTGAAATGTGGAGACTCCTGGTTGGGTCGCCATCTTGTGTGTTTGCTGTAGTGAAAGGGGTGTCAATCCCCATTATACTATTTCTACCCTGGTGAAATTGATGCCGCTTTAGTGGTGTATGGCAATCATTTTTTTGAAATATGGAGACTCCTGGTTGGGTCTCCATCTGGTGTGTTTCCTGTAGTGGAAGGGATGTCAGTCCACATATTTCAACACTGGTGAAATTGATGCCACTTTAGTGAAGTTGGGTCTCCTTCATGTATGTTGCCTCTATCAGTAGGGCTCCCAGACCGGCAGGCCTGCACTTACCTTCAGTCAACTACCTGTGTTACTATCCTTACATTCCATCAATAGTAGTCTACAAAACTGATATTTGTGCCACCTGAATGTGGCTGAGCAGAAAAGCAGCGTGAGCTGTTGCATGTGGTATCAGGGCTCCCAGCACAGCAGGCCTACACCGATCCCTCACTCACCTCATCATAATTTGAACTTAAATTCAAAGCTGTAAATGCTGTCCCAGACCCTCATACCTCATGCATGGCCTATGGCTGACTGCTGCTGTGCCATTATAAAATTTGTACTGTGGGTGAATTGATGCCACTTTTCCTGGTGTCTGCCCCTAATTTAAGCTGTTTTGGCAGCTTCTGGGCCCTTTTGAAAGTGTTGTCTATGTGTTTGGTTTTGCCTCCCATTGAATCCAATGGTGTTCAGATATGTTTATCTTACTGTTCGACAAACCACACGAAATTCATCGATTTGAACCAAATCGAACCTTGAATGTTTCGCTCATCTCTACTCACAGCATGGTCTAAGAAACTTTCAGTATATGTATAATGCACTGCAATGCTGGTGCACTGCAATGCATTATACCTGCAAAGAAAGTAAAAAAAAGTGACAGCCCCTTTTACTAAGTAAAAAGGTAAAAAAAAGTAAAAATGCGTAAAAAAAAAATAATAATTACAAAATAGTAGTAAGAAGAAAATATTACACTAATAACTACACATTTTTATGTAAAAAAAATAAAAAAAGTACAAATGTTTGGTATCGCCACGTTCAGGTCAACCCGATCTATAAAAATGTCACATTAGTTAATCCCTTCAGTGAGCGCGGTAAAAAAAAACGTAGAAAACTATGCTTTTTCATCAAACCGCTGGAAAAAAAGTGGATTAAAACGCAATCAAAAAGGGAAATGTAAATAAAAAATGGTATCTCTGAAAACTTCATCTTGTCCTACAAAAAACAAGCTGCCATACAAGTCCATCAAAAGAAAAATGGAAAAATCTTAGCTCTCAGAATAAAGCGATGCAAAAATAATTGTTTCTATAAAAGTTTTTATTGTGTAAAAGCGCGAAAACATAAAAAATGGCATGAATGAGGAATAATAAAGCCACATTATCAATTTTATCACACGCAGAACGGCATAAATAAAAACCCCATAAAACAATTCCTGAATTTTTGGTTTTTGTTTATTCTGTCTACCAATAATTGGAATAGAAAGTGATTAAAAAAAGGTCATGTGCCTGAAAATGGTAAAAACGTCAACTCGTCCCACAAAAAACAAGCCATTACATGACTGTCGGAAGAAATATGGAAAAATTATAGCTCTCAAAATATGGCAATGAAAAAACTAATTTGTGCAAAAAAAAGCGTCTTTTAGTGTGTGACAGCAGTCAAACATAAAAAACCTGATATAAATCTGGTATTGCACCGGCCCAAAGAATAAAGTCGTTTAATCATTTATACTGCACGAGGAACAGTGTAAAAATAAATAAAACCAATTCTTCACCTGCTATTGATTTGTTCATTCTGCCTCCCAAAGATTGCAGTAAGCCTCAGCTCACATTTATCCTGCGCTCTACACTGAGCGTTTACTCTGGGTTTTCCATGTAAATCTCTGAAATACGTGATTCAGACAGAACTCCTGGCAGAAGATTCCCTATAATAAGGCAGATAGAGTTACTGTGGACGCCGTCTGGCCTATGATCCAGCGGAGTTCGTCTTTTAAGGACTGCATAAAAGTGCATCGCCCACAGTTTTGTGCACTTCCGAAAAGGACTCTGCTGAACAGAGGCCAGACGTAATACAGAGTAACTCTGCTGCATTATATTGAATGGATCTTTCAGGAGTTTCATCTGAATCACGTCACCCGGAGATTTAGAAGGAAATCTCGATGTAAGTGCTCAGCGTAGAGAACAAGATAAATATGATCCCAAACGTTATGCGAAATGTTCCCAATAAAGACTTAAACGCAATCCACAAAAAAAGTTCCCACTCAAGTCCGTCATCTGTTAATGGAAATATAGGGGGGGTTCCATGTTACAGGTAGTACAAAGTCTCTGGAAAAAAGCGCTATGGCTCCTCGCCCCCAAAAGAAGTCCAGCAAATTTTGTGCTCCCAAATCCAAATAACCCCTACCTTCTGAGCCATATAGTGTGCCTAAACCACATTTAGGATCCTCATGTTTGGCAGGGGTATAGTTTCTAAAATGGGGTCACTTGAGGGGTTAGTCTGCTCTTCTAACACTTAGGGGCTCTGTATATGGAATCTGCAAACTATTCTAGGAAAATCTGCGCACTAGGAGGCAAATAGTGCTTCATCCCTCCCAAGCCTCACTGTGCGGCTAAGCAGTAATGTACAGCCACATAAGGGGTATTGCCATGTTGTGACACATTTTGGTGCCATTTTTACCCATTTCCCTATGTGAAAATGTAAAATCTGGGGCTAAAACGAAATTTTTGTGGTAAATATGTAATTATTTTTTCTTCCCTGACCAATGGCATAACATTCTGTGACACACCCATGGTATCAATATGATCACTGCATTCTAAGATGAATTAATTGAGAGCGGTAGCTCGTAAAATGGGGTCACTTATGGAGGATTCTGCTGTTCTTGCACCTCAGGGGCTCTTCCAGTGGGTCATTGCACCCGCAAACCATAACATAATAATAATAATATTATTTTTTATTTATATATCGCCAACATATTCTGCAGCACTTTACAATTAAGTGGGGACATGTACAAATAAGAAATTCAATACAGGTAAGACAGTTTAAACAGTTACATTAGAACAGAGGTCCCTGCTCGCAGGCTTACAGTCTGCAAGGAAATGGGGGGACACAATAGGTGAAAAGTGCTTGTTATTTCAGGTCTAGCAATTATAATAGCAAATGGGTAACCAGTGTAATGACTGGCACAAGATGGAGGCAGAAATATGACCCTGGCTGACACATTCAGGACAGATTGGAGAGGAGAAAGTTTGGTAAGAGGGAGACCGATCACAAGAGAGTTGCCGTAGTCCAGATGAGAGTGAATAAGAGCGACAGTAAGAGTTTTAGCAGTTTCAAAGGTGAGAAAAGGTTAGATTCTGGAGATGTTTTTAAGATGCAGGTGACAAGAGGGGGTGAGTGATGGGATATAGGGAGTAAAGGAAAGTTTAGTGTCGAATATGACCCCAAGGCAGCGAGCGTGCTGCTTGGGAGTTATGGTTGAACCCTCCAAGGTAATTTCAATGTTAGGTAGAGTTAGGTTAGTAAAGGGGAGAAACACAAGAACTTCAGTTTTGGAGAGATTCAGTTTAAGATAGAGGGAGCACATGATGTTAGAGACGGCAGATAGACAATCCTTGGTATTTTGTATTGGGGTAGGTGTGCTGTCGGGGGAAGAAGTGTATAATTGAATGTCGGGGGAAGAAGCGGAACCCCGATAGTAAGGGGACGAGGAGAGGAAGAGGAGCCGGCAAAAGATACAGTGAAGGAGCGGTCAGAGAGGTAGGAGGAGAACCAGGAGAGAACAGTGTCCTTGAGGCCTATAAAGCGGAATATAGTGAGGATTAGCTGGTGATCCACAGTGTCAAATGCGGCAGAGAGATCCAGGAGAACCAGCAGGGTGCTGTTAGTAGATCATTAGAGACTTTAGTGAGGGCAGTTTCAGTGGACTGTAAAGAGCGGAAACCAGATTGTAGAAGGTCAAGGAGAGAGTTATCTGAGAGATAGCGGATTAGATGGCAGTGGACCAAGCGTTCCAGGAGTTTAGAGATGAATGGAAGGTTAGAGACAGGTCTGTAGTTAGCAGTGCAGTTCTGGTCCAGGAATGGCTTTTTAAGTTAATGGGTTATGATGGCATGTTTAAATGAGGAGGCAAAGATACCTGAAGAAAGACAGAGGTTAAATATTTTAGTCAGGTGAGTGGTGAGCACCGGTGAGAGAGACTGCAGGAGATGTGAGGGAATGGGGTCACTGTTGTAGGTTGTAGGACAAGAAAAAGTGAGGAGCTGGGTAACTTCTTCTGTGACAGGCTCAAAGAAGGCAAGTGAGCTTGAAGTGCGGCAGGGAAGGGGATCCAGGCACTGAGGAGATTGGGCTGAGATGTCCTGATGAATGTGGTTGATTTTTTTCTAGGAAATAAGTGGCCGGATCCTCACCGCTGAGGTTGGTGATGGGGGTCTGTGCATTAGGTTTCAGGAGGGAGTTTAATGTTTCAAAAATTCGTTTTGGAATGTTGGAAGTGATGAGGGTGGTGAAGTAGGATTGTTTGCCCAGATGAAGGGCAGAGTTATAGGTTTTGAGCATGAATTTATAGTGGATGAAGTCTTCTGCTAAAAGTCATTTTCTCCACTGATGCTTGGCATACCTTGAGCAACGCTGAAGAAAACGTGTTTGCATCGTGTGCCAGGGCTGCCTTCGTCTGTGTTGGGTGTTTCTGTGTGTAGAAGGTGCTGCTTCATCTAGGAAACTCTTTAGTGTATTGTTGTAGTGTGACAGTGCTAAGTCTGGACAGGAGAGGGAGGAGATGGGAGCTAAAGATGTGTGTAGATTGTCCATAAGCTGCTGGGTATTAATGGTACATGTATTCTTATAAGTGTGGTAAGTGGGGGTGTCCCAGGTGAGGAGACAGTTCTTGACAGAGAAGGAAAGAAGGTTGTGGTCCGAGAGTGGGAGAGGGGAGTTAGCAAAGTCATGCAGCGAGCAGAGACGGGAGAAGACCAGATCCAGAGTAGTCCCGTCTTCAGGCGTAGGAGAGTTAGTAAACTGTGAGAGGCCGAATGAGGAGGTTAGAGAAAGTAGATGAGAGGCAGATTGGGAGACGGGGTCATCGATGGAGATGTTAAAGTCTCCCATGATGAGGATGGGGATGTCACAGGATAGAAAGTGGGGAAGCCAGGTGGCAAAGTGATCCAGGAACTGGCGGGAGGAGCCTGGAAGGCGATACACAACTGCCACTCGCAGGGAGAAGGGTTTGAAGAGTCTCAGGGTGTGGACTTCAAAGGAAGGAAACATAAGTGAGGGCACCGGGGGGTGGGGTGACCTGGAAAGCACACTGTGATGAAAGGAGCAAACCAACACCTCCACCCTGTCTGTTATCAGATCTGGCGGTATGTGAAAATTTCAGCCCACCAAACGAGAGCAGCAGCGATGGTGGTGTCTGACTGCTGGATCCAGGTTTCTGTAATAGCCAGAAGGTTAAGGGAATTAGAGAGGAAAAAATTGTGAATGTAAGTTAGTTTGTTACACACAGACTGTGCGTTCCAGAGAGCTCAATGGAAAGCGATAGGCGAGGGCATGCACTGAATGTTAATAAGATTAGCAAGGTTTCTCTATGCAGCTGGAGGAGAGTAATGTATGCTAGTGGAGGGAGGACCCAGGATTGGGGGAGATGTCGCCAGCGACTAGGAGAAGGAGAAAAAAGAGAGAGAGCAGGTGGTGCAACGATTTGTATGAACGTTTTGAGTGCTGTATGGAGGAAGTGGATGGTTTGGAGTGTGTGAGAAAGGTCAGTAGAGCCTCAGACCTATACATGGGAGAGAGGAGAAGGGAGGGGTTTATATGGAGAGAATGCACAGAATGTGTTAAAGGGCGGGAGAGTTGTGTGAAAGCAGAAGTTAAAACATATAAGAAGCAGAGTGATATGACCAATGCATAATGCAGTACAACTGACCAAGAAGCATGTTTGTTTGTCTTATGCACCTTACCTGTCTCCTGCCCTGTCCAACTGCCATGTAGAACTGCATTAAAAACACTTTAAACTATTGAACTTAAAATCTTTTGCACGCGTGCTACCCCTAGCCAGGACTGAAGATATATACAATAAAATCTGCCCCTTAATATGGCACTCCTTCCCTTTTGAGCTTTCCACTGTGCCTCCAAAGTAGTTCCCGATTACATGCAGAGCATTGGTACAATTAGGAGAAATTGCACAACAAACTGTGAGGTCCATTTTTCCTATTAGCCCTTATAAAAATTAAAAATTTGGGGCTGAAACAACATTTTAGTGGAAAAAATGTAATACTCTTTCTTCACCGCCCCATGGTATAAATTTCTGTGAGGCACATGTGGTGTCAACATGCTAACTGCACCCCTAGATGAATTCATTGAGAGGTGTAGTTTGTAAAATTACATCACGCATGGGGGATTTCTGCTGTTCTGACACCTCAGGGGCTCTGCCAATATGCCATGGCACCCTCAAACAGTTCCAGCAAAATCTGAACTCCAATATGGCGCTTCTTCTCTTCTGAGCTTTGCACTGTGCCTCAAAAGTAGTTTTCGACCACACAGCGGGTATTGGCACACTCAGGAGAAATTGCAGAACAAATCTTGTGATCCATTTTTTAATGCTACACTTGTGAAAATAAAAAAATTGAGGCTAAAAGATAATTTTTGTGGAATGTCTTTTTTCATGTCTCTACTAAGGGATGTTTCAATATTCGGTTCGGATTCCGATCATCGAATCTGCAATATTCGCCAGTTTATTCGTCGAAAATTGCCGAATGCCATAGGATTCAATGAAGGGGCAAAAAAAAATACATATACAACACCTTCAAATGGGCCCAAAAGCTGCCAAAACACATCAAATTAGGGGTAGACACCTGGAAAGTGCCATCAGTTGACCCAGAGTACAAGTACTATAATTATTATTATTACAGCGACATTTATTCCGCGGCGATTTACATGTGAAAAGCAGTCACCATCGGTGACTCACCGACTGGTACAAGAGGAGAGAGGACCATGCCTGCGAGGGTGCACAAACAATCTACAAGGGATGGGTGAAGAAACAGTAGGTTAGGGTACAGCTAGTTATGCAGCGGTCTGCTGGAGCGAGGGTTACTGCAGATTGTATGCTTGTCAGAAGAAGTGGGTCTTCAGCTTCATTTTCAAAGTTTCCACGGTAGGCGACAGTCTGATGTGTTGGGTTACAGCGTTACACAGTAGGTGAGATGCACAGGACAAATCGACTGAGAGCCTAAATCACTGTAAGCTTCCAGGAGCTCACAACTGAGCAGATTAACCTCTGCACCAATTAATATGAAGGTGAAAGACTTCTAATGACTTCAGGAGTGGGAGGAATCAGACGCTGCGGTCTTCTGGCTCCTGTCTTTCACAGTAAACCTGTGATACCTTGCAAGCTTCCACACAATGTTCACAAGGCAGACAGCAGCGGTGGTCGGTCTCCTAGACAACGAGCTAACTCCTTTATGATGATAGAGGCCACCATCTCCTTAGCTTGCTGCTGGTACTTTTCTGAGGGAATGAGCTCGTCTCCAACCAGCCTGTAATATTTCCAGTGAATTATGGCACGACGCCATGGTATTAGCAGTGCACCCAGTACCAAAAGCGAAGCCATCCACAAATTTCCTTCTCAGGAATTTTATTTGGTAGACTGAGTGGCTGCCCAAATATTAGTTTCTCACAAAGGAGCTGAAGACGCTGAATGGCAGTAGGTGCAAGTTTCTCCATTATGTTAGATATCAGAGCCGGGAGAACAGAGAGAGCAGCACTGTGGTTTAGTGGTTAGCACTGCAGCCTTGCAGCGCTGGAGTCCTGGGTTCAAATCCCACCAAGGAAAACATCTGCAAGTAGTTTGTATGTTCTCCCCGTGTTTGCACATAGGTTCTCCGGTTTCCTCCTCAGCAAAAAAGCAGCCATACAGGAGTGTTCACAGTTCAAAAAATTAGGGCCTGACACCACCATTTCCGTGGCCAACAGATTGAAGATGGTGGAGTTGAACCTCTTAGCTTTGTCATGTGTAGGAGGAAACAATCTTTTACGTGACCACAACTACAGGACCAAGGGCTGGCTGCTGTGCTGAGAGAGGGCGGAGAATGGTGAAATGGACAAACTGCTGGACCGTGAGTGAGATGCAGGCGGAGATATTACGATGGATTGATAAAGTTGTGGTGTGCTCATTTTCTGAGATCAATCAAAAAACTGCAGACATGTCCGCTTCCATTACAGCTGACGGGCTCTCACTCAGCCTTACTGGAGCAGGTTAAGAACCGGAGGTTCTGCGGTGGGAGACCAGCGTGACAATACTTGGCACGGTAACAGAGGAGGAGGTAGAAGCAGCAGATGCGGTTGATGGGGTTGTTGAGGTCTGCATTTTATCACAGTGAGATTCCCAGTGTAACACATGTTGTGTGCGCATTTGAAGGTTCATGCATGTAGTAGTCAGATTATTGCACTTTTTCCCTCTACTGAGTTATTTATTGCAAAGTTTGCAGATAACGTGAGTTGGCTCATCCTTTGCGGTGTCAAAAAAGGCCAAGGCTAGGCAACCCTTGCTGTTCTTGCAAGCTACAGACCTGCTACCGCTGCTGGTCACAGCCACAGTTGTGGCTAAGGATGCAATGCTCGTCACGTTTGCATCACTCCGTGTGTGCGCCGTAGGACGCAACTTAACCTCCTCGTCTTCCTCCTCCTCCTCACATGAGCTATTCAGCTGTGTGCTTCTGGGTTCACACCAAGTGGGATCCACGACCTCAACATCATCCAATGTGTTATCCAATTCCTCGCCCTGACAGTCACCCTCCTCCTCTTCTTGCCCTGATAGCACAGTACAGTTTGCCTGACCCTCAGGAATCTGAGTCTCTTCAGGATCACCTCCCCCGACCCAGGGGTTAATGTGTGGGGACGATGGTCAGGAAGCTGCCTGGACCCAACTTTTTTTTCCCCCTGTATGGAGAACAGTTTTTGCCCCAAAGAAGTTTAAGCTGAGATGTAGTCTGCTTTCTATACCAATTTTGAGTTTATCATGTCTGTGTACCCCTGTGTGGAGAACAATATCTGTGCCAAAGAATTAAAAGATGTAATATAGCCTGTTTTTTATTCCACGGTTGAAAGAAAACCAATTTCTATTTTATCATGTGTACCCCTGTGAGAACAATATCTACACCAAAAAGTTAATTTCAATAGAGTATAACTATTATAATGGGGACCAACACCTATTCCACTACAGCCAACCCTTTAGATGAAGACTCAATCAGGAGTGTTCACATTTCCCTAAATTTGGGCCTAACACCACTGAAGTGGCATCAATTTCACTACAGTAGAAGTAGTATAATGGAGACCAAAACCTCTTCCACTACAGCCAACCCAATAGATGGAGACCCAATCAGCATTCTCCACTTTTCCAAAAATTAGTGGCAGACACCAGCAAAGTTTCATCAATTTCAGTATGTAACGGGTCTGGGAGGCGGAACCTCTGAGCAACTATACAAGGGGGCGGTCCTTGTAAGGAAGCGGGTGGCTCCCAGGGAAGACGGGCAGGTAATCACGGCAAGTGACAGGGACAGTCTCTGGGTAGAAGGGCAGGTAGTCACGGCAAGTGACAGGGACAGTCTCTGGGTAGAAGGGCAGGTAGTCACGGCAAGTGACAGGGACAGTCTCTGGGTAGAAGGACGGGTACTCACGGCAAGTGACAGGGACAGTCTCTGGACAGGCAGGTGGTCACGGCTAGTGACGGCAGAGCCTCCAGGTAGGCTAGCAGGCAGGTAGCAGGTGAGCGCTCCTAGGTGAGCAGGCGAGAGTCTCTGGACAGGCAGGTGGTCACGGCAAGTGACGGCGGAGCCTCCAGGTAGGCTAGCAGGCAGGTAGCAGATGAGCGCTCCCAGGTGAGCAGACAAGAGTCTCTGGACAGGCAGGTGGTCACGGCAAGTGACGGCGGAGCCTCCAGGTAGGCTAGCAGGCAGGTAGCAGATGAGCGCTCCCAGGTGAGCAGAGAAGAGTCTCTGGACAGGCAGGTGGTCACGGCAAGTGACGGTGGAGCCTCCAGGTAGGCTAGCAGGCAGGTAGCAGACGAGCGCTCCCAGGTGAGCGGGCAGGCTGGTCCATAGACAGACTGACAGGTGTCGGAAGGCAGACCGTCGGACCGCAGGCTTGCAAGCAGGTAAACGGATATCTGGCAGGTATCAAGCAGGAATCTGGCAGGTGACTGGCAGGTAACAGGCAGGAATCTGGCAGGTGACTGGTAGGTAACAGGCAGGAATCTGGCAGGTGACTGGCAGGTAACAGGCAGGAATCTGGCAGGTGACTGGCAGGTAACTGGAGACGGGACCTGAGGGCTGAAGCAGAGTGAAGGCTTTGCAACAACATTGCTCGGGCACCTCCATTTTGGAGGAGGTGCCTTATATATGGTGAAGTCCTCTGGCCATTGGCCGGGGACTCCTTAGGACGACGCACGTGGCCCCTTTAAGAGAGGGGGAGCGCGCGCACGCGTCCTAAGCACCGTGGCCGGGAAGCAGCGCGCGCTGCCAGCAGAGCGGGAGGAAGACGCCGGGCACAGAGCGGAGAGGTGAGGGGAACAGCGTCCCTGCCTAGCAGGAGGCAGGGACGCCGACGCTACAGTACCCCCCCCTTTAGGCCCCCCCTTTTTTAGACCAGAGAGAAATTTATCAAGGATGAGAGGGGCATGGATGTTCTCCCGGGGCTCCCACGTTCTCTCCTCAGGACCAAACCCCTTCCAATCTACCAGAAAAAAGGTTTTTCCTCTTACCCTTTTGGTGGCCAGAATGTTCTCTACCTCAAACTCGTTCTCAGCGGAAACCGGAGCAGGAGGCGTACCTGTAGACTTGGAAAAAGAGTTAAGTACCACGGGTTTGAGGAGAGATACATGGAAGGAGTTAGGGATCCGTAAGTTGGCCGGGAGTTTTAATTTATAGGCCACCGGGTTGATCTGTTTGATAACTTCCAGTGGGCCGATGAACCGAGGCCCTAACTTGTAGGAGGGAATCTTGAGCCGGACATATTTGGACGAGAGCCAGACTTTATCTCCAGGACGGAATTGTGGAGGATCCAGGCGTTTCTTGTCAGCGTGTTTTTTCATTCGTTCGGACGACTGAAGGAGTGCGGATCGGGTACTCTCCCAAATGGAGGAGAATTCGCGAACGAGAGATTCCGCAGCCGGATTGTCCACCGAGGTGGAGACGGGAAATGGGATCCGAGGATGCTGACCGAAGTCTACAAAAAACGGGGATTTGGAGGAAGATTCGCTCTCGTGATTATTGTAAGAGAACTCGGCCCATGGTAGGAGATCCACCCAGTCCGAATGGTGGGCATTAACGAAGTGCCGGAGGTAACTGGTCAGGTTCTGATTGATCCGCTCCACTTGACCATTGGACTGTGGATGGTAAGCGGAGGAGAAGTCCAGAGTGACGTCAAGCAACTTACATGTGGCTCTCCAGAAGCGTGAGGTGAACTGAACCCCACGATCTGACACGATGTGGAGGGGCAGGCCATGGAGACGGAAGATGTGGTGGATAAAGTCTTTAGCCAGTTCGGGTGCAGACGGGAGACCCGGCAGGAGAATGAAGTGCGCCATCTTGGAGAAGCGATCAGCGACCATCCAAATGACCGTACAACCGGCAGAGACAGGAAGATCCGTTATAAAGTCCATAGCAATATGCTGCCACGGGGCAGCAGGAACTGGAAGAGGAAGAAGGCGACCGGCTGGCAGGTGTCTCGGAACTTTGTTGCGGGCGCAGGACACACAGGCAGAAACAAAGTCTATTACATCCTTGTGCAGGGTAGGCCACCAGTAATGCCGGGTAATGAGCTGGAGGGTCTTTTTCTGACCGGCGTGGCCAGCTAGCTTAGATGAATGACCCCAGTGTAGGACCTTCTTCCGATCAGGTACAGTTACAAACGTCTTACCGGGAGGGAGACGATTTAGATTCACGGGAGCCACTTGCATTACTCTGGCGGGATCAATGATGTGCTTAGGTTCTTCCTCTAGATCAGACACCAGGAAGGATCGGGACAAGGCGTCAGCTTTGATGTTTTTGTCTGCCGGGCGAAAATGAAGAACAAAATCAAAGCGGGCAAAAAACAAGGACCACCGGGCTTGGCGCGGGTTAAGTCTCTGGGCGCTCTGAAGGTAAGCCAAGTTCTTGTGGTCCGTGTAAATTATTACCGGGTGAAGAGCCCCCTCGAGCAGGTAACGCCACTCCTCCAGTGCCAGCTTAATGGCTAACAATTCACGGTCTCCAATAGAATAGTTGCGCTCAGAAGAGGAGAAGAGTTTGGAGAAAAAACCGCAGGTTACCATTCTTCCGGAAGATGACTTTTGGGTAGGTACCGCCCCGGCTCTGGAGGAGGAAGCGTCAACTTCTAGGAAGAATTGTTTGTTGCCGTCCGGACGATGCAGCACCGGGGCGGAGGAGAAGGCCTGTTTTAAGGAAAGAAAGGCCTCCTCAGCTTCGGGCGGCCATCTTCTGGGATTAATACTCTTACGGGTGAGCGCAGAGATAGGGGCAGTCCGGGAAGAGAAGTGCGGTATGAAGAGGCGGTAATAGTTGGCGAAGCCCAGGAACTGCTGAATAGCCTTCAACCCCTCTGGTCGGGGCCACTTCTGGATGGCAGACAGTTTCTCAGGATCCATTTGTAGGCCGGTCTGAGAGATTATGTAGCCCAGAAATGAAAGAGAGGTCTGCTCAAAGATGCACTTCTCATATTTAGCGTAGAGGTGGTTCTGCCTGAGCCTGAGCAGGACCTGACGAACATCCCTCCGGTGAGTAGGAAGGTCCGGAGAGAAGACCAAGATGTCGTCCAGGTACACCACCATGCAGGAGTAGAGAAGGTCACGGAAGATGTCATTGACCAACTCTTGAAAGACGGCAGGAGCATTACAGAGACCGAAGGGCATTACAAGGTACTCATAGTGGCCGTCCCGGGTGTTGAATGCCGTCTTCCAATCATCCCCCTGACGGATACGGACCAGGTTATACGCCCCACGGAGATCCAGTTTGGTGAAGATTCTAGCCCCCCTCAGGCGGTCAAATAATTCAGGAATGAGCGGGAGGGGGTATTTATTCTTCACTGTAATCTGGTTAAGGCCTCTATAATCTATACATGGACGGAGTGAGCTGTCCTTCTTTTTGACGAAGAAGAAACCTGCTCCCGCCGGGGAGGTAGATTTCCGGATAAATCCCCGGGCCAGATTCTCCTCAATATATTCTGACATGGACCGGGTCTCCGCTGCGGACAAAGGGTAGATACGCCCACGGGGAGGAGTAGAGCCGGGTATCAGGTCGATTGGACAATCGTATGGTCTATGAGGGGGTAATGTCTCTGCTTCTTTTTTATTGAAGACATCCGCATAAGACCAATAGGGAACCGGTAGACCGGGTAGACTGACTGGGGTAGGAGAAGGACGAGCAGGATGAACGGGAACTAGACAGGTCCTATGGCAGTCCTGTCCCCAGCGAAGGACTTCTCCGGTCTGCCAGTCAAGCACGGGTGCATGTTTCTGGAGCCAAGGTAGGCCTAACAAGAGTGCGTGAGAGAGTCCAGGCAGAACATGAAAGGAGATGCTCTCAGAATGCAGCATTCCCACCTGCAGAGTTATGGATTCGGTGATGAGTTGGATGGGATGTGGTAAGAGGCCCCCATCCACGGCGGCGACAGATAAAGGTACGGCCAGAGGTTTGGTGGGAATGCGGTATTTCTCTACCAGAGACTGAGAAATGAGATTTCCAGCAGCTCCTGAGTCAAGTTGAGCCAGTTCGAAATAGCGGTTCTCTCCGCAGGTGATAGAGACTGACAGCATCAGAGATGGAGAGGGTTTACTTTTGTCTAGGGCGACCTCTCTGAGCGATCCTAGACACAGGCGTTTCCCGACCTCTCTGGGCAGGAACGGATCCGGTGCTCCTTACTGCCACAGTAGAAGCAGCTCCCCTCGGCACGGCGTAAGTCTTGACGGGTTTTGACCATCTTGGTCTGGTCGACCTGCATAGGCTCAGGTGAGTGTGCCTGGGGAGTAACGGAGGGAGTGACGGGTTTCTGGAAGGTGGGGGCTAGACGTGGAAACCTCCTCTCACGGGTGACCTCTTTGGCGCGCTCCTGGAATCGGATGTCAATCCGGGTGGCAAGTGTTATTAAGTCGTCGAGAGTGGTAGGAATGTCCCGACCGGCGAGTTCATCTTTAATACGTCCGGACAGACCCTCCCAGAAGACAGACACCAGAGCGTCGTTATCCCAGGCCAGCTCCGAAGCAAGGGTACGGAACCGTATGGCATATTGGCCCACGGTGAGATCTCCTTGACGGAGGCGTAGCAGAGACGATGCGGATGAGGTCTTCCGTCCGGGTTCGTCGAAGACTTTCCGGAAAGCCGTGAGAAAGGCTGGCAGGTCGGACACCAGGCGATCTCCTCTCTCCCACAGAGGATTTAGCCAAGCCAGAGCCTCCCCCGTGAGGTGGGACATGATAAAGGCTACTTTGGACCGGTCGGAGATAAACTGGTGGGACAAGAGTTCAAAGTGCAGGGTGCACTGGTTTATGAAGCCCTGAGCTTGAGCGGAGTCACCTCCGAAACGAGGAGGTGCAGAAAACCGGGGTCCGGGACAGGATACCATGGTATTGGTGGGCAGCGGCGCTGCCGGGTTGCGAGTCATGACACTAGCGGTGGTTGCAGGTGGAGCAGACAGAGTGTCCAGGCGAGAGTTGACACTCCGCAGGTGACTCAGGATGGACTCCTGTTGGGACCTCTGACGGGACAGTTCATGACATAGGTCCGAGAGCGAGGGAGCTTGGGTGCCACCGGATTCCATGGCCCGAGCAAACTGTAACGGGTCTGGGAGGCGGAACCTCTGAGCAACTATACGAGGGGGCGGTCCTTGTAAGGAAGCCGGTGGCTCCCAGGGAAGATGGGCAGGTAATCACGGCAAGTGACAGGGACAGTCTCTGGGTAGAAGGGCAGGTAGTCACGGCAAGTGACAGGGACAGTCTCTGGGTAGAAGGGCAGGTAGTCACGGCAAGTGACAGGGACAGTCTCTGGGTAGAAGGACGGGTACTCACGGCAAGTGACAGGGACAGTCTCTGGACAGGCAGGTGGTCACGGCTAGTGACGGCAGAGCCTCCAGGTAGGCTAGCAGGCAGGTAGCAGGTGAGCGCTCCTAGGTGAGCAGGCGAGAGTCTCTGGACAGGCAGGTGGTCACGGCAAGTGACGGCGGAGCCTCCAGGTAGGCTAGCAGGCAGGTAGCAGATGAGCGCTCCCAGGTGAGCAGACAAGAGTCTCTGGACAGGCAGGTGGTCACGGCAAGTGACGGCGGAGCCTCCAGGTAGGCTAGCAGGCAGGTAGCAGATGAGCGCTCCCAGGTGAGCAGACAAGAGTCTCTGGACAGGCAGGTGGTCACGGCAAGTGACGGCGGAGCCTCCAGGTAGGCTAGCAGGCAGGTAGCAGACGAGCGCTCCCAGGTGAGCGGGCAGGCTGGTCCATAGACAGACTGACAGGTGTCGGAAGGCAGACCGTCGGACCGCAGGCTTGCAAGCAGGTAAACGGATATCTGGCAGGTATCAAGCAGGAATCTGGCAGGTGACTGGCAGGTAACAGGCAGGAATCTGGCAGGTGACTGGTAGGTAACAGGCAGGAATCTGGCAGGTAACAGGCAGGAATCTGGCAGGTGACTGGCAGGTAACTGGAGACGGGACCTGAGGGCTGAAGCAGAGTGAAGGCTTTGCAACAACATTGCTCGGGCACCTCCATTTTGGAGGAGGTGCCTTATATATGGTGAAGTCCTCCGGCCATTGGCCGGGGACTCCTTAGGACGACGCGCGCGCGCCCTAAGCACCGTGGCCGGAAAGCAGCGCGCGCTGCCAGCAGAGCGGGAGGAAGACGCCGGGCACAGAGCGGAGAGGTGACGGGAACAGCGTCCCTGCCTAGCAGGAGGCAGG
This sequence comes from Phyllobates terribilis, assembly GCF_046119375.1. Taxonomy (NCBI): domain Eukaryota; kingdom Metazoa; phylum Chordata; class Amphibia; order Anura; family Dendrobatidae; genus Phyllobates; species Phyllobates terribilis. The sequence continues at coordinate 308,969,042 of NW_027362763.1, read as the reverse complement.
GACGCCGACGCTACACAGTATAGTAGAAATAGAGTAATTAGGACCGACACCTCTTCCAGTACAGCCAAACTAAGAGATGGAGACCTAACCAGGAGTGTATTTACATTTCACTAAATTAGGGTCTAACACCACCGAAGTGGCATCAATTTCACTACAGTAGAAGTAGTATAATGGAGACCAAAACATCTTCCACTACAACCAACCCAATAGATGGAGACCCAATCAGGATTCTCCACATTTCAAAAAATTAGGGCCTAAAACCACCAAAGTGGCATCAATTTCACTACAGTAGAAGTAGTTTAATGGAGACAGAAACATCATCACTACAGCCAACCCAGCAGATGGAGAGACCCAATCAGGATTCTCCACATTTTTCAAAATTAGTGTCAGTCATCAGTAAAGTGGCATCAATTTCACTACAGTAGAAATAGTGTAATTAAGACCGACACCTCTTCCAGTACAGCCAACCCAGGAGATGGAGACGTAATCAGCAGTGTTCATATTTCCCTAAATTAAGGCCTAACACCACAGAAGTGGCATTAATTTCACTACAGTAGAAGTAGTATAATGGAGACAAAAACCTCTTCCACTACAGCCAACCCAATAGATGGAGACCCAATCAGGATTCTCCACATTTCCAAAAATTAGTGGCAGACGCCAGGAAAGTGGCATCAATTTCACTACAGTAGAAATTGTAGAATTAGGAATGACACCTCTTCCACTACAACCAACCCAATAGATGGAGACTCAATCAGGAGTGTTCACATTTAAAAAAAATGAGGGCCTAAAACCACCAAAGTGGCATCAATTTCACTAAAGTATAAGTAGTATAATGGGGACCGACACCTCTTCCACTACAGCCAACCCAGCATATGGAGACACAATCAGGAGTGTTCACATTTCAAAAAATGAGGGCCTAAAACCTGCAGCAGCAGCAAGAGCAGGCACAGAAGCCATATCACAGACTGCAATTCCGCAAGATCAATGCTATACACTAAAAAGCACAACATCGCCTTGTCTGTACAGTCTGCGATTGGGGTGTAAAATTCCTTGGAGATCCATGACTTGTTCATCTTGATAAAAGTTAGGCAGTCTACACTTTCATGAGACAGCCCACTGCGCTTATCCGTCAGGGCACCACCAGCAGCGCTGAAAACACATTCTGAGAAAACGCTGACTGCCGGGCATGATAAAACCTCCAAGGCGTGACAGGCAAGCTCAGGCCATTCATCCATTTTTGAAGACTAAAATGCAAAAGGATCCAAATCCTCCCTGATGGTATTCATATTGAGCTCTAGATACTTCTGCACCATCCTCGCCAGTCATTCACCACATGTCAGACTTGTACTCTGTTGTGCTGGTGCATGAGCTGGTGTAAAAATGTGTGAAAGGACTCATAGAAATTGCTTCTGCCATTTACTCTGCTGCTGCTAATGTTTTAGCGTTGACGAACTGACGTTCCGGAGGTTGAAAGACTACAGCTGCGATGCACACTGCATCTTGGGGAAAACCTCTCTTAAGGTTGCTTAAAAGCTTGTTTCGATACTCCAACATTAGCGGGTCCCTTTCCAGGGCGGGAAGCATCTGGCAAAATGTACTCTTATAACGTGGATCTAACAGAGTGGCAACCCAGTAGTCAGCATTATTTTGAATCCTAACTATACGGGGATCATGTTGCAGATAGTGCATCAAGAAGGCACTCATATGTTGGGCTCTTCCAGAAGGTCCAAAGCCAGTCTGTATTGATGGCTGCCTAACACTGATGCTTGTTTCCTCCGTCCCCTCCTGCCAACCACGTTCAACAGAGAGGGAATGATTATCCTCTTCATCTTCTAACTGTTGCTCACCCATCACCTCTTCCTCCTCCATTTGTTCCCTGGCTCCTGTACCTTCACTAACAGTTTGTCTGGTATCACCAACCCCCTTCGATCGCAGTAATCCACTGTCACTTGGCACCTGCAATGTGTGATGATTGTCTGGAATTTTGAGATATTCTTATCCCTTCCACATCCTCCTTTTCTTCTGGGACAACCACCTCCTGCTGCAGGCTATTCAAAGTCTGCTCCAGCATGTAGATGACCGGAATAGTGATGCTGATGACGGCATCATCAACGCTAACCATTTTAGTAGCCATTTCAAAACTTTGCAGAAGGGTGCAGAGGTCCTTAATCTGTTCCCACTCCATAAACGTGATATGCTCCACGTCCGTACTGCGTTGGCCCAGGCTATAGGACATGAAATACTGCTTCTGGGTTCGTTGCGCTTCCGTGCTTTCTGAAGCAGCTCATCCAGGCCGGGATAGTGGCGGAGAAATTGCTGTACCACCAGGTTGAGGACGTGAGCCATGCAAGGTACGTGTGTGAGCTTGCTTTGGCTTAGGGCCACCACCAGGTTCGCACCATTATCACACATGGCCTTCCCTGGCTCCAGCGGAGACAGCCATTGCTCAAACTGAGCACAGGCACAGCTTTCTTAGAGAAGTAATGATGGCGACTGGGCAACTGGTACTGGGGGATTGCGACGGCCATCAGCTTTCGGAAACCGTCCATATGTACCAGGCGGAAAGGCAGCATTTCCGTGGCAAACAGATTGAAGATGGTGGAGTTCAACCTCTTAGCTTTCTCATGTGTATGATGGAGCAATCTTTTACTTGACCACAACTGCGGGACCGAGGGCTGGCTGCAGTGCTGAGAGAGGGCGGAGTATGGTGAAATGGACAAACTGCTGGACCATGAGTGAGGTGCAGGCGCAGATGTTACTGTGGGTTGAGAAACATGTGGTGTGCTCGTTGAAACAAATACAGCAGGTATATCCGCTTCCATAACAGATGACGGGCTCTCACTCAGCCTGACTGGAGCGGAAAAAGAATTGGAGGTTCTGCCATCAGAGACCTGCGTGACAATACTTGGCACGGTAACAGAGGAGGAGGAAGAAGCAGCGGATGCTGTTCATGGAGCAGCTGATGGTTGTTGAGACCGCTGCAGTGAGATTCTAGGCGTAACGCATGTTGTGTGCACATTTGAAAGTTCATCCATGTAGTAGTCAAATTATTGCCCCTTTTCCCTCTACTGCGTTTTTTCTTGCAAAGTCTGCAGATAACATGAGTTGGCACATCCTTTGCGGTGTCAAAAAAAAGCCCAGGCTAGGCAACCCTTGCCGCCCCTGTGAGCTGCGGATCCGCAACCACTGCTGGCCACAGTTGTGGCTAAGGATGCAGTGCTCCTCGTGCTTGCATTACTCCATGTCTGTGCCGTAGAGCGAAAGGTAACCTCGTCTTCCTCCACCTCCTCAGATAAGCAACTCGGCTGCATGACTCTGGGTTCACACCAAGTAGGAGCTTCAACCTCATCATCATCCAATGTGTTATCCGATTGCTCGCCCTCAGAGTGACCCTTCTCCTCTTGTTGCCCTAACAGCACAGTACAGTCTGCATGAGGCTCAGGTATCTGAGTCTCATCAGGATCACCTCCCACTGGTGGTTATCGTCTGGTGACTAGGGTCAGGAACCTGCTCGAACCCTACTTCGTCCTGCCCTGAATCCAACCTAAAAAGATTTTGGCCGTCGGTGTATATGCTTTCCTCCTCTTCTTGACTCTGTGAATGTTTGGAGTACACTTCTGTTGCCCATGATATAGAATGGGTGAACAGTTCTACAGACTCGCCCATCTGTGGTTCGCTACAGTCAGTTGGACAGTTGTGACTCTGGGTGGGGGGGGGAGAAAGGTTAATTCGGGTGCCACCTCTGTGGACTGTACTGTGTGTGATGTTGAGGTGGAGGAATAGAGGAGAGGCCACTTGAAGCAGCTCTTGCCATCCACTAGAGCACCTGCTCTTTCTGACCCTTATCAACAAGGCGTATCGCTGTGCAGCTGCTAAAGAAAGGGAGTGGAGTAGCTCGTCCAGTAACAGAAGTTGTCAGTTGTCTTCGGATAGGACAGGACGGTTTTGGTTCACTAGTGCTTTCACTAACATTACCACCTACCCCACTTATACCTTGTATACCAAGCCTATTCTTCCTGTCACCACGTCCTCTCTTTTTCCCGCTCATGTTGCTGAGATACTGTGGTAGGAGCACGCTATTAGCAAAACAAAATTAGATTTTTTCCTCTGCAACAGCTCTGCACACTGAATTTCAGCGGCACTAAATGACAAGATAAGATACAGCTTTCTGTATAAAGTTACTAACGGAAGAAAGTATTTTTTAGTGTAGCTGAGGCCTATATAACATATGAGATATTCTCCAAACTATTTCAAACTGAGATGTCCCCTCTGTATAACGTTAGGACTAGTGATGAGCGAGTATTTTTTGTTAACCCTTTCGCCGAGTATGTTCTGCCGAGCACCGAGTATTTATAGCATGCTCGGTGATATGTTTGAATCACTCCCGTGAGCATGATTTGCGACGGTTTGACAGCTTTAATACATGTGAGGAATGTGTAAGAAGCAGACATTCCTCACATGTATCAAAGCTGTCAAAAAGTCGCAAATCATGCATACGGGAGTGATTCAAACATATCACCGAGCACGCTATAAATACTCGGTGCTCGCCTGAGTATAGCACTGCAGCACTGCAGCACTGCCTTGGCCAAGCGGCACCAGGCTGTGCTGAAGATAACATGCTTAATGCTTAGGTGACAAACCGCCCAGCGCTGCAGAGTTGTTGAAAGCTGTAACACAGCAGCTTGATCTCTTGGCTCTCACCGCTGAACATACAGCCAGGCATGGTCGTGTGTGACAATGGGCGGAATCTGGTGACGGAGAAATGACAGCCGGAGTAGATACAGTTTCCCTCTATGCCAGTCCTTTCACCGAGCTAAAGAATATGGCTGTGGTGAAATACAACTCCCACTGAGAAGCTGTTTCAGATAGAAAAACATTGGGCCCACCAGAGGATTTGATTCTGAGGGCTCACCTTTCTCCCCCGCTCAAGAGCCCAATAGCAGCTGCAAAGAGTAGCGCTATCATGAACTCTCCTGATGTAGAAGCCAGGGCACACCAGAGGATTCTCTGGTGGGACTGTCTAACCCTGCCGAGAAGCAGTCCTGGCTAAGAAAAGTGTGTGGGAAGGTTCCCGGACACTCTATGGCTGCTTTTTTACTGAGGTGGAAACCCACGCAAACATGGGGAGAACATACAAAATCCTTGCAGATATTGTCCTTGCTGGGATTTGAACCCAGGATCCCAGCGCTGCAAGGCTTCAGTGCTAACCACTGATCCAATGTGCTGCCGTTCACCCTCTGATATCTAACAGGCTGTAGAAACTTGTACCTACTGCCACTCTATCTTCAGCTCCTTTGTGAGAAACAAATGTATTTGGGCAGCCACTCAGTCTACCAAATAAAATTCCTGAGAAGGAAATTAGGGAAGGTTTCGCTACTGGTACTGGGGGCAGTGCTTATACCATGGCGTCGTACCATAGTTTACTGGAAATATTCCAGGCTGGTAGGAGGCAAGCAGATTCCCACTCCATGAGCCTAAAAGGCCACATTTCAAGTGAAAGCAGCTTTAGAGGACTTCCTGGGAGCAATCACAGCTGGAGTAGATATGGTGGTCATTTCGGAGATGGAGGAGGTGGTGCAGGAGCTGAACAATGTGATTACATTGAGGTTACATTGGCGACTCTGTTTTCATACTAAAGAAAGATCCTACTGTTTTTTTTTACGTTATTTTTTTTTAAGGCAAATGCATTCACCGGGAAATGTCATTTTAACATTTTACAACTTTATCTGGCAATGTCGTGTGTGACACATCATCAGACACATCCTGTCTCTGACTCTGAAAGACAAATAGAGCAGGGCCACAGTAACGACGAATTCCCATTAGAAAGGAGAGAGTCTGCTATACAGTTGTAGGGTATGCAGTGAGTCCAACGGCTGACCAAATTTAGGAACAACCCCACTAAGAATTTAAAGACACATAGAGCAGGGCCACAGTAACAAGTATGACATGTTCCCATTAGAAAGGAGAGGGTCTGCTATACAGTTATAGGGTATGCAGTGAGTCTAACGACTGACCAAATTTAGGAAAAACCCCACTAACAATTTAAAGAGACATAGAGCAGGGCCACAGTAACGACAAATTCCCATTAGAAAGGAGAGAGTCTCCCATAGTGTTGGCCTATGCAGTGAATGCAAGGGCTGCCAAAAATTTGGAGGCACTTCAATGCCCCTTGAAAGAGACGTGGAGGAGGGCCTCATAAAAAAATGTTCCCATTAGAAAGGAGCAGGCCTCCTATACTTGTAATGCCCATGCACTAAGTGTATGGGCTGACAAACATTTACCCCTGGGGGGTCTACCTGAACATACTGTATAAAAAATTTTTTTTACAGTCATCATAAACACCCTTTAAAAAAATTATGTGGGTGTTGCATCACGGACCACGGTCACCCTGGTGATATGGTGGTGGAGGATGAGGAGAAGGAGGAGGACAAGAGCAAATAGCCAAAATCAGGAAGCGTATACCCATGTGTGGGTGTGAAAAGGTGCATGGGAATACACCTCCCAAGAAAATACACTGAATTTGAGTTTGTTACGCTGCTATCATTCGGTGGTGATGAGAAGTCTGGCCCAATCCAGCCCTTGTTAATTTTTATAAGAGTCAGCCAGTCAGCAATTTCAGTTGACAGGCGGATGCGCTTATCAGTTATAATTCCACCAGCGGCACTAAAAACCCGCTCTGATAAAACGCTAGCGGCAGGGCAGGCCAGGACTTCCAAGGCATAGAGAGCCAGTTCATTCCACGTATCCAGCTTGGATACCCAATAATTATAAGGCACAGCAGAATCACGGAGAACGTTGGTACGGTCGGCAAGGTACTCCCTCAGCATCTTCCCAAACTTTGCACTCCTTGTGAGAGTACCCCGCGCCTCAGGGCCTGTGCGATGGGAGGGTCTGAGAAAACTCTCCCAGAACTTTAACAGTGTTCCCCTGCCTCTGCTGGATTGAAGTTGTGTCTCTCTCGCCTGTACTCCTTGGTTGTCCAACGAAGTGTGCCCTCTGCAGCCAGCATTTTCAGATGGGAATATTTTTAATAGTTCCTCAACAAGGGCCTTCTGGTACAGCCCCATTTTTGTAGACCTGTCCGCCTCAGGAATAAGAGATATAAAGTTCTCCTTGTAGCGTGGGTCTAGAAGTGTCACCAACAAGTAATGACTGTCACCCAAAATTTTGAGAACGCGAGGGTCATGGGAAAGGCAGCGTAACATAAACTCAGCCGTGCGTGCCAGACTACTAACAGGCAAGACTTCCGTGTCCTCACCAAGAGGATGACTGACCATGCTCTCCTCCTCCTCCTCTCTGTCTTCTGGCTATCCACGCTGAACAGACGGTATGACAGCTGTGCAGGTAGTACCGTCTATAATGCATGAAACTAGCTCCTGTCCTTCCTCCTCCTCCTCTTCCTTATTGTCACGCAATCCACGTTGAGATGAGATGAGGCTTGGCTGTGTGTAATCACCCTGTATGGTTCCTTGCTCCATCTCATCGTGCTCCGCATGCAATGCATCCTCTTTGATTGTGATCAGAGAGCGTTTCATAAGACAGAGAAGCGGGATGGTGACGCTAATTATGGCGTCATCGCCGCTCACCTTCTTGGTGGAGTCCTCAAAGTTTTGGAGGATGGTACATATGTCTGACATCCATGTCCACTCCTGAGGTCTTATGAGTGGAGTCTGAACTGAATACCGACGGCCTTGTTGATGCTGGTACTCAACAAGTGCCCTCTTCTGCTCACAAATCCTTCCCAACATCTGCAGTGTAGAGTTCCAACGCGTGGGGACATCACACACCAGTCTGTGTGCCGGAAGCTGCAAACGCTGCTGAAACATGGCAAGGGCAGCGGAAGCTGTAGCTGAATTTCTAAAATGGGCACACAGGCGGCGTACTTTAACAAGCAGATCGGGCAGCTCCGGGTAGGATTTGAGAAACCGCTGAACCACGAGGTTAAGCACATGGGCCAGGCATGGTACGTGTGTGAGCTCGCCTCACCTCAGAGCCACCACCAGGTTCCGGCCATTATCACACATGACCATGCCTGGCTGTAGGTTCAGCGGTGTGAGCCACAGATCTGCCTGCTCTTTCAGAGCTGTCCACAACTTTTCAGCATTGTGCGGTTTGTCACCTAAGCATATTTGCTTCAGCACAGCCTGTTGCTTGGCCGAGGCAGTGCTGCAGTGCTTCCAGATTGTGACTGATGTGGTCATTTCGGAGATGGAGGCTGAAGAGGGGGCTGAGGAGGATGAGGTGCAGGAGCTGTACACTGATTGACCTAGGGCCCGCAATCCTTGGCGTCATTAGAACGTGTTCCGTACCAAGGTCCGGCTGGGTCCCGGCTTCCACTATGTTAACCCAGTGTTCCGTAAGCAAGATGTACCGTCCCTGCCCACAAGCACTTGTCCATGTGTCCATGGTTAGGTGGACTTTCCTGGTAACTGCATTGATGAGGGCACGGCTAATGTTTTGGGACACGTGCTTGTGTAATGCGAGGACGGCACACCGGGAGAAATAGTGGCGGCTGGAGACCGAGTACCGAGGGACGGCCGCCGCCATCAGGTTGCGGAATGCTTCCGTCTCCACGAGTCTAAAAGGCAACATTTCGAGCTCAAACATTCGTGAAATGTGAGAATTTAGTAGTGTGGCCTGTGGGGCGTTGGCTGGATATTTGCGCTTGCGTTCCAAGGACTGGGGTATGGACAACTGAACGCTGCGCTGGCACAAGGACATGGACGTTCTTCCTGATGCTGCTACTTGAGGGTGCTCAACGACAGGTGCAGGGCAGGTGGCATCTTCGCATGCACCATGGACAGGGGATTGGCTTGCATGCACAACAGCGGAAAAAGCAATGGTGCCACCTGCAGACACTGTTCCTGGACCCTGGGGTTCGGCCCACAAAGTCTGGTGCTTTGCTGCCATGTGCCTGATCATGCTGGTGGTGGTCAGGCTGGTGATTTTGCCACCCCTGCTGATGCTGGCCTGGTAGGTGGTGCAAATGGCCTTTTTGGGGTTATCGGCAGAGTCTTCAAAAAACAACCAGACTCGGGAAGACCTAACAGTTGTACTGGCAACTTCCTTCGTGTTGGTGTTACGGGGAACGGTTGCTGCCTTCTGTCTGCGGCCACCACACTGCTTCTTCCTGCCTGTTGGGGTGCTCTGCCTCCCTCCCCCTGTGTGCTGCTGTCCTCACTCTGCATGTCCTCCTGCCTGGTTGGGTCAGTTACTATATCATCCACCACCTCGTCTTCCACTTCCGCACCCTGGTCCTCCTCATGACTTTCTGGCAATTGTCTCATCATCTTCCACCTCTTGTGACACTTTCCCACCGGCGCCTTCGTGTGACTGTGGCTGCTCTAATATTTGGGCATCGCTACGCGCGATCTCCTCTTGCCACGCTTCAAGTGGACCGGGCGAGAGGCCGAATCTATAAATGGAAAAGTGAACAGCTCTTCAGAGTGTCCAAGTATGGGATCCGTGGTCTCTGGGCACTCGGCATGGTGGGAGGAAGGAGGATCAGGGTGAGGAATATGCGGTCCAGACTCACGACTACTGAGATTTGACCGTGTTGAAGGCAGGGTGGTGGTGGTGGTGGTGGCTAAGTGACTGGAAGCTTTATCCGCTATCCAACCAACAACCTTTTGACACTGCTCTGGGTTCTATAGTGGTGTGCTGCGGTCCCCTAGGAATTGGGACAGGAAGGTCAGGCGAGAAGATGTGGGTGTTTGTTGTGGCACAATTTCAGCTTGTCCTCGGCCTCTGCATGCACCATTACCATTACGTCCAGTTCCCCGTCCCTTGCCACGTGCCTTGCCCATTTTAAATGGAGGACAGTATCTTCCACGCTCACTACTTTTTTTTTTTTTTACTGTGGATGAGGCCTGTATAACATATGAGATATTCTCCAAACTATTTCAAACTGAGATGTCCCCTGCTGTATAACGTTAGGAATCGAAGAAAGTATTTTTTTTTACTGTGGATGAAGCCTGTATAACATAGAATATATGCTCCAAGATATTTCAAACTCAGATTTAGCCTGCTGTATCACGTTAGGAACAGCAAAAAATAGATTTTTTTTTTACTCTGCATAAGCTATGCATACAGCTGAATTTCACAGCCACTAAAGGACTATGTGGCTTATAGCAGAGTGTAACACGTTTGCGAGAGAAAAAAATACTTTTTGTAGTCTGGCTACCATCAGAAAAAATATTTTTTTTACTCTGAAAACAGCTGAAGTTCAACGCCACTAAAGTAGTAGCTGGCTTATAGCAGAGTATATCACATTTGTCACAGAAAAAAATATTTTTTGGACTCTGCCTGGCAACAGAAAAAATATATTATTTTACTCTGAAAATTGCTGGATTTCACCACCACTAAAACAGTAGGTGGCTTATAGCAGAGTGTATCACGTTTGCGACAAAAAATATATATATTTTGTGTACTCTGCCTAGCAACAGAAAAAATATATTTTTTTTTACTGTGAATACAGCTGAATTTCACCCACCAAAAAATGACTAAGTGGGCTACTATAGCTTGCACGATCACATTAGCAAATGAAAAAAAAAAGTTTTTGTGCTCTGCACTGAGAAGCTCTGCAGAGTCTGCATACAGCTGAAGTTCAACACCACAAAATCAAAAGATGAGCTACAAAGGCTAGCTTGCTTTATCACATTAGCAAGCGAAAAAATATATTGAAGGGATACTCGTGCATTAAGCACAATACAAACAGTGCACAACACAGTTCTATGCCATGGGCCCTGCTGTTTCTGTCTGAATGTCAGTAATTGCACAAGAAAAAAAAAAGTGCTGCATGGTCGATTTCACAGGTACGCCCATCTATCTAGCTAATATCTCTCATTAAACAGGAGCACACTGAGCAGCTGCGTCTATCACGAGTGACCTGCATAAAATGGCCCTTAGGGAACATGGCCGCTCTTTATATAGAGAGGACATGTGATTTCAGCAGCCAATGGCAGAAGCCCTTGTGTCTAGAAAGTGTGGATGCTTCCTGCGCTCTTATTGGCTAGCCACCCTTTCCTTTCCCTTTCGGGAAAAAAAAAAAGATTAGAAGCGCGCCGCTGATCTGACCTACCTCTTCTGAGCTCTCACCAGCCCCTCCACTCATCTAACACATCCCCCCGCTCATCATGCACAAGCACTATGCTAGCCAAACTGTTAAAAACACTATAGTTGCCCCGCAATCACGTTCCCGCACTTATTTGACGAACGTTGCCGATTTTCCCAAATTTAAGTAAAAATGCTCGCCTTCCCGATCACGAATCCAAATGTGCCACATTTGTGCCAAATTTAACTTTTGAGATTGGATTTCGAACATATTCGCTCATCACTAGTCTCTACGTTATAAACTTTTGTGAAGTACTTGGTGGATCCAGGTGCTCACCACACATCTAGATAAGTTCCTTGAGGGGTTTAGTTTCCAAAATGGTTTCACTTGTGGGGGGTTTCCACTGTTTAGGCACATCAGGCGCTCTTCAAATGTGACATGGAGTTCGCTCTTGATTCCAGCCAATTTTGTGCTCAAAAATTCAAACGGTGCGCCTTCCCTTCTGAGCCCTGCTGTGCACCTAAACACTGGTTTTCCCCCACACATGGGGTATCGGCGTGCTCAGGAGAAATTTAATAACAAATTTTGTGGTCCATTTTCTCATGTAACCCTTATGAAAATTAAAAATTTGGGCTAAAGTTAAATTTTTGTGAAAAAAAAGTTAAATGTTATTTTTTTCCTTCCACATTGCTTCAGTTCTTGTGTAGCACCTGAATGGTTAATAAACTTCTTGAATGTGGTTTTGAGCACCTTGAGGGGTGCAGTTTTTAGAATGGTGTCACTTTTGGGTATTTTCTGACATATAGACCCCTCAAAGTCACTTCAAATGTGATGTGGTCCCTAAAAAAAATGGTTTTGTAAATTTTGTTGGAAAAATTAGAAATCACTGGTGAACTTTTAATTCTTCTAACTTCCTAAGGAAAAAAATTATGTTTCAAAAATTGTGCTATGTAAAGTAGACATGTGGGAAATATAATTTATTAACTATTTTGTGTGATATACAGTGCATTGTGAAAGTATTTGGCCCCCTTGAACTTTTCTACCTTTTGCCACATTTCTGGCTTCAAACATAAAGATATAAAATTGTATTTTTGGGGGGAAGAATCATCAACAAGTGGGACACAATCGTGAAGTGGAATGAAATTTATTGGATATTTTAAACTTTTGTAACAAATTAAAAACTGAAAAATGGGGCATGCAATATTATTCGGGCCCTTTACTTTCAGTGCTGCAAACTCACTCCAGAAGTTCAGTGAGGATCTCTGAATGATCCAATGTTGTCCTAAATGGCAAATAGAATCCACCTGTGTGTAATCAAGTCTCCGTGTAAATGCACCTGCTCTGTGATAGTCTCAGGGTTCTGTTTCAAGTGCAGAGAGCATCATGAAGACCAAGGAACACACCAGGCAGGTCCGAGATACTGTTGTGGCGAAGTTTAAAGCCGGATTTGGATACAAAAAGATTTCCCAAGTTTTAAACATCTCAAGGAGCGCTGTGCAAGCGATCATATTGAAATGGAAGGAGTATCAGACCACTGCAAATCTACCAAGACCCGGCCGTCCCTCTAAACTTTCATCTCGAACAAGGAGAAGACTGATCAGAGATGCAGCCAAAAGGCCCATGATCACTCTGGATAAGCTGCAGAGATCTACAGCTGAGGTGGGAGAGTCTGTCCATAGGACAACAATCAGTCGTACACTGCAAAAATCTGGCCTTTATGGAAGAGTGGCAAGAAGAAAGCCATTTCTCAAAGATATCCATAAAAAGTCTCGTTTGAAGTTTGCCACAAGCCACCTGGGAGACACACCAAACATGTGGAATAAGGTGCTCTGGTCAGATGAAACCAAAATCGAACTTTTTGGCCACAATGCAAACCGATATGTTTGGCGTAAAAGCAACACAGCTCATTGCCCTCAAAACACCATCCCCACTGTCAAACATGGTGGTGGCAGCATCACGGTTTGGGCCTGCTTTTCTTCAGCAGGGACAGGGAAGATGGTTAAAACTGATGGGAAGATGGACGGAGCCAAATACAGGACCATTCTGGAAGAAAACCTGTTGGAGTCTGCAAAAGACCTGAGACTGGGATGGAGATTTATCTTCCGACAAGACAATGATCCCAAACATAAAGCAAAATCTACAATGGAATGGTTCAAAAATAAACATATCCATGTGTTAGAATGGCCAAGTCAAAGTCCAGACCTGAATCCAATCGAGAATCTGTGGAAAGAGCTTAAAACTACTGTTCACAAACGACCCACCATCCAACCTCAATGAGCTCAAGCTGTTTTACTAGGAAGAATGGGCAAGAATTTCAGCCTCTCGATGTGCACAACTGATATAGACATACCCCAAGCGACTTGCAGCTGTAATCGCAGCAAAAAGTGGTGCTACAAAGTATTAACTCAAGGGGGCCGAATAATATTGCACGCCCCACTTTTCAGTTTTTAATTTGTTAAAAAAGTTTAAAATATCCAATAAATGTTGTTCTACTTCACAATTGTGTCCCACTTGTTGATTCTTCCCAAAAAAATTAGAATTTTATATCTTTATGTTTGAAGCCAGAAATGTGGCAAAAGGTAGAAAAGTTCAAGGGGGCCAAATACTTTCACAATGCACTGTAACAATACAAAATTGATATCACATTACTGATTATTTTTACCAATCACAAGACACTTTATGCATTATTGTCTTTATATATTTATCAAAATATTGCCATATTTTTAAGACTCTTAAGATGCACTTGACTCTAAGGCTTTATTCACACATCAGCATTGTTGATCAGTATTTTATCAGTATTTGTATGCTAAAATCACTAGTGTCTCCAAAACACAGAACAGGTGTCAGTCTTTCAATTATAGTTTTTGTTTGTAAACTCCACTCCTTGTTTTGCCATATAAACACTGATTCAAAATAGGAAAAATATATTTCATGCTAATTAAAACTATCCTAGTGATGTAAAGAAGTGAATGGGATTGGACGTCTAGGGTTGTGCCTCATTTCTTGTTGCTCTAGGGGGTACAAGAGGGTGGTAATGTTTTATTCCAAAGTGGTAAAAGAAGTAGGATTCATACCTGTGGTCTAGTGTACAGTATGTTATGGGGATTGAAGCAAAAACTTTGGTTGTCTTGTATATAAGTTCATAGAGAGCACCAGGGGAATCAATGTGCTTGGAGTGTTTCATTTATGCCACTTAGACATTTTATATCCATTTTTGCCAGCTGTACACTTTAAAGGGGTTGTCCGGTCAAAACCGATAAGTCTGCAGCCACTCTGTGTGACTGCAAACTTATGAATCCCCCCACCGCACACATGGTGTGCTGCGGGGATTCGCCGGTTTCAGACCAGGGAATGTATGAGTTATGTATGAGTTGTACATACCCCCGGCCAGTGGGCGCTGCCTGACTCTCCATACACTTGTATTGAGCTAGGCCGCGCCCTCTAGTTAGACACGCCCACTGACCATCTGCCTCACTAGACGGGGCATGGCCTCGCTCCATTCGTGTATATAGAGCGAGGCGGAGCCCACTGGCTGGGAGTATGTATAACTCATACATACCCCTCGTTACCGGGTCTGAAACCGGCGAATCCCCGCAGCGCACAGTGCATACGCTGGGAGGATTCATAAATCTGCAGTCACACAGAGAGACTGCAGTCTTATCGGTTGTGACCGGACAACTCCTTTAATTGAAGCTTCACCATCTCCCACACTATAATGGAGGGCTAAAGCAGATTTTAAATCAAGCATTGGTGTTTTGATTAATTGTGCTATTCATGATCACTCTTAAATCTGAACAAAAAAATACAGCATCATATGTGTATCTAATACAGTGCTCACACTGAGCAGCATGTGAAAATACAGGAGACTGGCTTTTGTCTCGAAGATTCAGACTCTCCCACTAAGTGTAAAGCAATTTTAATTATTATATTTATTTTTTATTTCACTTGCCTATAGAGCGCCATTAATTCCACAGCGTTTTACAGACATCATCATTACGGTCCCCATTGGAGCTCATAATCTAAATCCCCTATCAGTATGTCTTTGGAGTGTGGGAGGAAACGCATGCAAACATGGGGAGAACATACAAACTCCTTGCAGATATTGTCCTTGGCAGGTGTTGTAAACAAGCTAAAATATTAAGTCCAAATGCAAAAATACAAACATATGTATATTAGAAAACATGCATCTAATGTTGTGTACTGCTAAGGCATTTATTCAAGCAAGAAAATATTGATGTTGTCCTATAGGGCAGTTAAACCCAGGACCCCAGCGCTGCCAAGCTACAGTACTAACTACTTAGCCACCATGCTGCCATGCCCTTAAATAAGGCTTGAGGTTCTGATGCCATTCTCTGGGGCTAGTTGCCAATTCCTCAGAATTGAGTAGCCTTCACAGAAGCTGAGAAGGCATCCACATGCCTAAAGAGGAGCCACAGCAACTCTCAGGGACTCACAGAAGATACTGGAAGAGGTTAATAATATGAATGCCTGATAAAAGCTGCAATATGGCTGTGATCGTCATTGGCAAGTGAAAATTTCGAACTGAGGGACATTGTTAGATAATACTGCTTACATTTATTTACAGTCGAGAAACAAAATGTAAAGAGGCTCACCATACCTTGCCAATATGTTACTGGTATAGTTGGAAGCCATTGGCTATTGAATATTCAGTGATATACACTATGTAGTTCCCATTACTAAAACACCCTGATGGGCACCTAGTGTGGCATTACACGACTAATTTAGAATTATTAGGCCATCTGTAAGATTTGGGAATATTCAGAGACTGGCTTACAACAAATATAAATTGCTTGTGCTACGTGAAGCAATTTAATGAATTCTATCGACTTGCAGCAACATATACTATCTCTGAGTGTGCTTTATTCTAATTTGTAGAGTACTGTTTTATCATATACTGGCATGTTAACAATATATTGAAAGCAAAAATATTAAGTCCAAATGCAAAAATAAAAACAAATTCGTATTAGATAACATGCATCTATATACTGCTAATGCATTTTTTTGTCAAACAAGAAAATAGTTTATAGGTCATCAGGCAAAACAGAGTGAAAATGTGTCAGCAGAATCATTAAATATTATTATAGTATCTCTCTATTCAGAAGTAGGACAGTGATTGACATGATAAATAGTTAAATAGCACAAGGAAGACAGATGGATGAATTACAAACCACTCATTGCTCAGCAGGGGAGCCGTGAAATAAATAAATATCTAGATAAATAATTTGAAAGGCACTTAAGAATACATGAAAATGTAAATTAGAAATTCAGGCAAGATGTAACTGTGAAACTAACACATTTCCCTGGATTAGTCCTTTTTTCTGCCTTGTCTGCTTTCAAATCAAAGACCTCTTAGTTTTTGGTTAAGAATTTCCAATTTAAGCTTCTTGTTTCTTCAATGGAAATTTTTCCAACGTGTTGGAAAAAAATGAAACAAAATGTAAAATCGATTTCATTACCTTTTATTCTTTTAAAAGTTTCTGAACTGGCAGCCCTATGTGATGTTCTTGGAACCGCGATCTTTTTCTAGCTTGCAAAAGAAGATATATTTATGGTTCTAAAAGGTGTGTTTTAATAAAATAATATAAAACATACATGAAAAATATCTTTCTTTATTGATGCTTATTTCAATGAAAGACTAGTGCATCGGATATTCAAACATTTCTCTTTTATAGGTGGAATTTTTTTTGTCTTTGTATTAGAGTTAAATTGAAACTTTCAGGGTCATTTGCCCAGCATGCTACTGAGATTTCCTGCCCAATACAATCCAATTAGGATAGACGCTTCCAGGTTTAATGCCACCGATGATGTTGAATCATTCTGTACATTTCTTCTAACCTGTGCTCTACATGTGCATGCACCTTCTGAGACAAAAGCCTCCACGAGAGACACTTTCATTATTATTTAACACAGAAGTCTGCAGGAGATAAAAAAAAAAAAATCACAAGAGTAAAAGTAACACTTGAAAGAACAATGCGTCTCCTTTATGGTCTTCAATGTCAGCTACAGAAGGGGATTGTATGTGTGTGCCAGTATGTCAAAGCCTCATTTTAAAACTTGGCCAATATTAATATTAGCCACTTAGTCCCCGACTAGCAAGGTTCTCATTACTTCAGACAACATTTGTATATAAAGGTTAATTGTAACGTGATATTAACCACTTAAATCTTTAAATCTTTCATGTGAGATATAAAACCAGTATATATAGAATTAATTTACAAGCTGCTCTCATTTTTATTAGATTATTAAAATGGATTTCCATAAATGACTTTTTTCTTCTTCATAGGCTCCCATTGGCAGAAAATAAAAAAACAGAGCTTCACTTACCCTCCCCTGCTCAAGCATCAGCTCTTTGTTGACAGGCTGCAGCAGCGACATCATATCAGCAGTGCTACAGCCAATCACTGGACTCTGCAGCTCATTAAGTTTACATAGGCCTGTATCATCACCTCTGCAGCCTGTCAATAAGGACTTGAAGCAGAGGTTACGAGATGGTGCTGGAGCAGGGGAGGGTAAGAAAAACTCTGTTTGGTATGTTCACCCAGTGAGAGCCTACGAAGTAAATAATTTCCCTCCCAGAAAAGCCCTTTTCAGTGAAGGAAATAATTATTTGATCCCTTGCAGTTTTTGTAAGTTTGCTCACTGACAAAGACATGAACAGTCTATAATTTTAAGGGCAGGTTAATTTTAACATTGAGAGATAGAATATCCAAAAGAAAAATCAAGAAAATCACATTGTATAAATTAGATACATTTATTTGCATTTTCATACCTCTGACAAACAAAACTTAATACTTGGTGGCAAAACCCTTGTTGGCAAGCACAGAAGTCAGACGTTGTTTGTAGTTGATGATGAGGTTTACGCACATGTCAGGAGAAATTTTGGTCCATTCCTTTTTGCAGATCATCTCTAAATCATTAACCACTTCGCTCCAGAGCCTGTTTTTGCCTTCGTGACCAGGCCAATTTTTTCAATTCTGACCACTGTCACTTTATGAAGTAATTACTCTGGAACGCTTCAACGGATTCCCCTGATTCTGAGATTGTTTTTTCGTGACATATTGTACTTCATGATAATGGTAACATTTCTTCGATATCACTTGCGTTTATTTGTGAAAAAATTTGAAATTTGGCGAAAATTTTGAAAATTTTGCAATTTTCAAACTTTGAATTTTCATGCCCTTAAATCAGAGAGATACAGTACAGACCAAAAGTTTGGACACACCTTCTCATTTAAAGATTTTTCTGTATTTTCATGACTTTGAAAATTGTACATTCACACTGAAGGCATCAATACTATGAATTAACACATGTGGAATTATATACTTAACAAAAAAGTATGAAACAACTGAAAATATGTCTTATATTCTAGGTTCTTCAAAGTATCCACCTTTTGCTTTGATGACTGCTTTGCACACTCTTGGCATCCTCTTGATGAGCTTCAAGAGGTAGTCACCGGAAATGGTTTTCACTTCACAGGTGTGCCCTGTCAGGTTTAATAAGTGGGATTTCTTGCCTTATAAATGGGGTTGGGACCATCAGTTGTGTTGTGCAGAAGTCTGATGGATACACTGCTGATAGTCCTACTGAATAGACTGTTAGAATTTGTATTATGGCAAGAAAAAATCAGCTAAGTAAAGAAAAACGAGTGGCCATCATTACATTAAGAAATGAAGGTCAGCCAGTCCAAAAATTGGGCAAACTTTGAACGTGTACCCAAGTGCAGTTGCAAAAACCATCAAGCGCTACAAAGAAACTGGCTCGCACGAGGACTGCCCCAGGAAAGGAAGACCAAGAGTCACCTCTGCTTCTGAGGATAAGTTTATCCAAGTCACCAGCCTCAGAAATCGCAGGTTAACAGCAGCTCAGATTAGAAACCAGGTCAATGCCACACAGAGTTCTAGCAGCAGACACATCTCTTCAACAACTGTTAAGAGGAGACTTTGTGCAGCAGGCCTTCATGGTAAAATAGCTGCTAGGAAACCACTGCTAAGGACAGGCAACAAGGAGAAGAGACTTGTTTGGGCTAAAGAACACAAGGAATGGACATTAGACCAGTGGAAATCTGTGCTTTGGTCTGATGAGTCCAAATTTGAGATCTATGGTTCCAACCACCGTGTGCGACGCAGAAAAGGTGAACGGATGGGCTCTACATGCCTGGTTCCCACCGTGAAGCATGGAGGAGGAGGTGTGATGGTGTGCGGGGGCTTTGCTGGTGACACTGTTGGGGATTTATTCAAAATTGAAGGCATACTGGACCAGCATGGCTACCACAGCATCTTGCAGCGGCATGCTATTCCATCCGGTTTGCGTTTAGTTGCACCATCATTTATTTTTCAATAGGACAATGACCCCAAACACACCTCCAGGCTGTGTAAGGGCTATTTGACCAAGAAGGAGAGTGTTGGGGTGCTACGCCAGATGACCTGGCCTCCACAGTCAACAGACCTGAACCCAATCGAGATGGTTTGGGGTGAGCTGGATCGCAGAGTGAAGGCAAAAGGGCCAACAAGTGCTAAGCATCGTCTTCAAGATTGTTGGAAGACCATTTCCGGTGACTACCTCTTGAAGCTCATCAAGAGAATGCCAAGAGTGTGCAAAGCAGTCATCAAAGCAAAAGGTGGCTACTTTGAAGAACCTAGAATATAAGACATATTTTCAGTTGTTTCACACTTTTTTGTTAAGTATATAATTCCACATGTGTTAATTCATAGTTTTGATGCCTTCAGTGTGAATGTACAATTTTCATAGTCATGAAAATACAGAAAAATCTTTAAATGAGAAGGTGTGTCCAAACTTTTGGTCTGTACTGTATGTCGCGCAAAATAGTTAATAAATAACATTTCCCACATGTCTACAGTCATGGCCAAAAGTTTTGAGAATGACACCAAAATTATATTTTC
The DNA here is from genome assembly GCF_046119375.1 of Phyllobates terribilis. Classification (NCBI taxonomy): domain Eukaryota; kingdom Metazoa; phylum Chordata; class Amphibia; order Anura; family Dendrobatidae; genus Phyllobates; species Phyllobates terribilis. The sequence continues at coordinate 308,949,068 of NW_027362763.1, read as the reverse complement.
ACATGATCTGCTGGCCTCTGGTTTTTATTAGTGTTTGTCTGATGTTTATATCACATACAGAAATATAATTGCAATCATATTATGAGTACCAATAGGTTATATTGACAGTTAGAATGAGTTAATGTAGCAAGTCAATATTTGCAGTGTTGCCCCTTCTTCTTCAAGACCTCTGTAATTCTCCCTGGCATGCTTTCAATCAACTTTTGGACCAAATCCTAACTGATAGCAGTCCATTCTTGCATAATCAATGCTTGCATTTTGCCAGAATTTGTTGGTTTTTGTTTGTCCACCCGTCTCTTGATGATTGACCACAAGTTCTCAATGGGATTAAGATCTGGGGAGTTTCCAGGCCATGGACCCAAAATCTCTGTTTTGTTCCATGAGCCATTTAGTTATCACCTTTGCTTTATGGCAAGGTGCTCCATCATGCTGGAAAAGGCATTGTTGGGCGCCAAACTGCTCTTGGACGGTTGGGAGAAGTTGCTCTTGGAGGACATTCTGGTACCATTCTTTATTCATGGCTGTGTTTTTAGGCAAGACTGTGAGTGAGCCGATTCCCTTGGCTGAGAAGCAACCCCACACATGAATGGTTTCAGGATGCTTTACAGTTGGCATGAGACAAGACTGGTGGTAGCGCTCACCTCTTCTTCTCCGAATAAGCTGTTTTCCAGATGTCCCAAACAATCGAAAAGGGGATTCATCAGAGAAAATGACTTTGCCCCAGTACTCAGCAGTCCACTCCCTGTACCTTTTGCAGAATATCAGTCGGTCCCTGATGTTTTTTTCTGGAGAGAAGTGGCTTCTTTGCTGCCCTCCTTGAAACCAGCCCTTGCTCAAAGAGTCTCCGCCTCACAGTGCGTGCAGAAGCACTCACACCCGCCTGCTGCCATTCCTGAGCAAGCTTGGCACTGCTGGTAGTCCGATCCCGCAGCTGAAACAGTTTTAAGATACGGTCCTGGCGCTTGCTGGTCTTTCTTGGGCGCCCTGGAGCCTTTTTGACAACAATGGAAGCTCTCTCCTTGAAGTTCTTGATGATGCGATAGATTGTTGACTGAGGTGCAATCTTTGTAGCTGTGATACTCTTCCCTGTTAGGCCATTTTTGTGCAGTGCAATGATGGCTGCACGTGTTTCTTTAGAGATAACCATGGTTAACTGAAGAGAAACAATGATACCAAGAACCAGCCTCCTATTAAAGTGCCCAGTGATGTCATTCTTACTTAATCATGACTGATCGCCAGCCCTGTCCTCATCAACACCCACACCTGTGTTAATGGATCAATAACTAAAACGATGATAGCTGCTCCTTTTAAGGCAGGACTGCAATGATGTTGAAATGTGTTTTGGGGGTTAAAGTTCATTTTCTGGGCAAATATTGACTTTGCAAGTACAGTAATTGCTGTTAAGCTGATCACTCTATGACATTCAGGAGTATATGCTAATTGCCATTGCAAAAAATGAAGCAGTAAACTTTGGAAAAATTACTATTTGTCTCATTCTCAATACTTTTGGCCATGACTGTACTTTACATCAGCACAATTTTGGAACCAAATTTTTTTTTGTTAGGAAGCTATAAGGGTTAAAAGTTAACCAGCGATTTTTCATTTTTCCAACAAAATTTACAAAAACATTTTTTTTAGGGACCACATCTTATTTGAAGTGACTTTGAGGGGCCTTTATGACAGAAAATACCCAAAAGTGACACCATTCTAAAAATTGCACCCCTCAAGGTGCTCAAAACCACATTCAAGAAGTTTGTTAACCCTTCAGGTGTTTCACGGGAATTTTTGGAATATGGATGAAAACAATGAACATTTAACTTTTTTTCACAAACATGTTACTTTAGACACAATTATTTTATTTTCACAAGGGTAACAGGAAAAAATAGACTACACAATTTGTAGTGCAATTTCTCATAAGCGCGCTGATACCCCATATGTGAGGGAAAACCACTGTTTGGGTGCACTGTAGGGTTCGGAAGGGAAGGAGCGCCATTAGACTTTTTGAATGTAAAACTTGTTTGAATAATTAGCGGATGCCATGTTGCGTTTGGAGAGCTCCTGATGTGCCTAAACAGTGGAAAACCCCCCACAAGTGACAGCATTTTGGAAACTAGACCCCTTAGGGAACTTATCTAGATGTGTGGTGAGCACCTTGCACCCCCAGGTGCTTCACAGAAGTTTATAATATTGAGCCGTAAAAATACAATTTTCACATATTTTTCCCACAAAAAATGTTTTTCATCCCCTAATTTTGCATTATCATAAGGGTAACAGGAGAAATTGCACCATGAAATTTGCTGTTCAATTTCTCCTGAGTATGCCGATACCCCATATGTGGGGGAAAACCACTATTTGGGTACGCTGAAGGGTTCGGAAGGGAAGGAGCGCCATTTGACTTTTTGAATGTAAAATTTGTTTGAATAATTAGCGGACGCCATGTCGCATTTGGGGAGCCCCTAATGTGCCTAAACAGTGGAAACCCCCCACAAGTGACACCATTTTGGAAACTAGACCCCTTAGGGAACTTATCTAGATGTGTGGTGAGCACCTTACACCCCCAGGTGCTTCACAGGAGTTTATAATATTGAGCCGTAAAAATAAAATTTTCACATTTTTCCCACAAAAAAATGTTTTTCATCCCCTAATTTTGCATTATCATTAGGGTAGCAGGAGAAATTGCACCATGAAATTTGCTGTGCAATTTCTTCTGAGTATGCCGATACCCCATATGTGGGGGAAAACCACTATTTGGGTACACTGCAGGGTTCGAAAGGGAAGGAGCGCCATTTGACTTTTTGTATGTAAAATTTGTTTGAATAATTAGCGGACGCCATGTCGCATTTGGGGAGCCCCTAATGTGCCTAAACAGTGAAACCCCCCACAAGTGACACCATTTTGGAAACTAGACCCCTTAGGGAACTTATCTAGATGTGTGGTGAGCACCTTGCACCCCCAGGTGCTTCACATGAGTTTATAATATTGAGCCGTAAAAATAAAATGTTCACATTTTTCCCACAAAAAATGTTTTTCATCCCCTAATTTTGCATTATCATAAGGGTAACAGGAGAAATTACACCATGAAATTTGTTGTGCAATTTCTCCTGAGTACGCCGATACCCCATATGTGGGGGAAAACCACTGCTTTGGTGTACGGCAGGGTTCGGAAGAGAAAGGAGCGCTATGTTGGCTGGAATAGGTTGCAGACACCATGTCACATTTGAAGAGTCGCTGACATGCCGAAACAGCAGAAACCCCCACAAGTGACCCCATTTTGTAAACTACACCTCTCAAGGAATTCATCTAGGGAAGTAGTGAGTATTTTTTAATTTTTAAATTTATACCATTGGGCAGTGAAGAAAACATAATTATATTTTTACCACAAAAAAATGTTTTACCCTCAGATTTTACATTTTCACACAGGGCAATGGGTAAAAATGGTGCCGAAATGTGTCACACAATTTCTTCTAAAAGTGGCAATACCCCATATGTGGCTGTACCGTACCGCTTAGCCATACGGCGAGATCTGGGAGGGACGGAGCGCTATTTGACAATTGGAGAACAAATTATTGTAGAATAGGCATTTGGATTTGGGAGCACAAAATGTTCTGAATTTCTTTTGGGGGGCAAGGGCCATTTCGCTTTTCCAGAGCCTTTCTGCTACCAGTAACTTGGAAGTCCCTTATATTTTTAACAGATGATGGACCTGAGTGGGGACTAGCTTTTTTTGAGGACTGAGTTGAAGCTTTTATTGGGAACATTTTATGTAACATTTATCCGGCGCTCTAGGCTGAGCACTTACATCGGGGTTTCCATCTAAATTTCCAAGTGATGTAATTCAGATGAAACTCCTGCGGGATCCATTCACTGTAATGAGGCAGCAGAGTTACTCTGGACTCCGTCTGGTCTCTGTTTAGCGGTGTCCTTTTTTTCAGAAGTGCACAAAACTGGCCAACCGCACTTTTATTCACGCCTAAAAAAACTGACACTGTGGGATCACAGGCCAGATGGCATCCACAGTGGCCTATATCTGCCTCATTACAGGTAATCTTCCGTCATGGGTTCCGTCTGAATCACGTATTTCAGAGATTTACACGGAAACTCTGGTGTAAGTGCTCAGCGCAGAGAGCAGGATAAATGTGAGCACAGCCTTACTGCGATCTTTGGGAGACTTAATAAATCAGTAGGAGGTGAAGAATTGGTTTTATTTATTTTTTACGCCGTTCATCGTGTGGTATAAGTGATGAGATTACTTTATTTTCCGGGTCGGTGCGATTACAGAGATACCAAATTTATATTGGGTTTTTATGACTGACGCTTTTTTTGCAAAATCTAGTTTTTGCATCGCCATATTTTGAGAGCTATAATTTTTCCATATTTCAGCCAACAGAGTCATGTGATGGCTTGTTTTTTGCGGAACGAGTTGACAGTTTTATTGGTACCATTTTTGGGTACGTGACATTTTTTGATCGCTTTCTATTCCGTTTTTTGGGAGGTAAAATTAACAAAAACCAACAATTCAGGAATTGTTTTTTGAGTTTTTTTTTTATGCCGTTCTGTGTATGGTAAAAGTGATAAGGCAGCATTATTCTTCGAGTCAGTACGTTTACATCGATACTATACTTACTGTATATTTTTTTAATCTTTTGGCGCTTTTACACAATAAAACAATTTTACTGAAAAAATATTTTTTTTGCATCGCTTTATTCTGAGAGCTATAACTTTTTTATTTTTCGGCTGATGGAGCTGCATGGCAGCTTTTTTTTTGTGGAACAAGATGACGTTTTCAGCGGTACCATTTTTATTTCCATTTTGCTTTTTGATCACATTTTTTTCCACTTTTTGTTTGGCGATATGATGAAAAAGCATAGTTTTTTGCTCCATTTTTTATTTATTTTTATTACGGTGTGCACAGAAGGAGTTTATTAGTGTGACAGTTTTATAGATCGGGTTGTTTCGGACGCGCCGATACCAAATATGTGTACTTTTTTGGTTTTTGCATAAATATACGGATTTATTGGTTTAATATTTTATTTATTTATTTTTATTTTGTGATTTTTTTTTTTTTTAACACTTTGAAAACATTTTTTAGACTTTTTTTTACATTTTTACTTAGTCCCTGTATGGGACATTAATTTTTATTTTTCTATTCACTGTTCTCATGCAATGCAATAGACAGTTTCACACTGTCTGTCTCCTGCCAGGCTTCAGCTGGAGGCTGAGCCTAGCAGGACACCATATATGGCAGATCCGGAGGCGGTCATGTGACCTCCGGCTGCCATGACAACGGCAGGTCCTGGAAGACATCAGGGGTCCGTCGGGGAGGTAAGTGGACGACCCCCTCTCCTCTCACTATCTTCTAAATGCCGCAATCACTATAGATCGCGGCATATAGAAGATAGCAAAGGGTTAACATCATTAGGACCTGATCCAATCAGGTCCCGATGATGTCCCCTGTCAGAGCTACTGCCCTGCACCGCTCATGCAGTGCTTGCAGGACCCTGGGGGTCCTGAGAGCTGCGGGACCACTGACCGTTCATAAACGTCGGCGCTGCACAAAGCCCAGGCAGCGCCGACGTTTATGTACAATGGGCGGTCTTGAAGCGGTTAAGATTTTGAGGCTGTCACTTGGCAACTCGGAGCTTCAACTACCTCCATAAGTTTACTATGGGATTAAGGTCTGGAGATTGGCTAGGCCACTCTATGACATTAATGTGCTTCTTTTTGAGCCACTCCTTTGTTGCCTTGACTGTATGTTTTGGGTCATTGTCTTGCTCGAAGACCCAGCCACGACCCATTTATAATGTCCTGGTGGAGGGAAGGAGGTTGTCACTCAGGATTTTACGGTACATCGCTCCATCCATTCTCCCATTGATGCGGTGAAGTAGTCCTGTGCCCTTAGCAGAGAAACACCCCCAAAACATAATGTTTCCACCTCCATGCTTGACAGTGGGGATGGTGTTCTTTGGGTCATAGGCAGGATTTCTCTTCCTCCAAACACGATGAGTTGAGTTAATACCAAAGAGCTCAATTTTTTTCTCATCTGACCACAGCACCTTCTCCCAATAACTCACAGAATCATCCAGGTGTTCATTGGCCTACTTCAGACGGGCCTGCACATGTGCCTTTTTGAGCAGGGGGACCTTGCAGACACTGCAGGATTTTAAACCTTTAAGGCGTAATGTGTTACCAATGGTTTTATTGGTGACTGTGGTCTCAGCTGCCTGGAGATCATTTACAAGTTCCCCCCGTGTAGTTTTTGGCTGATCTCTCACCTTCCTCCTGATCAAGGATACCCCACGAGGTGAGATTTTGCATGGTGCCCCAGATCGATGTCGATTGACAGTCATTTTGTATTTCTTCTATTTTCTTACTATTGCACCAACAGTTGTCTCATTCTCACCCAGCATCTTACTTATGGTTATGTAGCCCATTCCAGCTTTGTGCAGATCTGTGATCTTGTCCCTGACATCCTTAGAAAGCTCTTTGGTCTTGCCCATGCTGTAGAGGTTAGAGTCTGACTGATTGAGTCTGTGGACAGGAGTCTTTTATACATGTGACTATGTAAGACAGCTGTCTTTAATGCAGGTAACGAGTTGATTAGGAGCATCCAACTGGTCTGTAGGAGCCAGAACTCATAATAGTTTGTGGGGGATCAAATACTTATTTCTCACTGCAAAATGCAAATACATTTATCTAATTTATACAATGTGATTTTTTTTTGATTTTTTGGGGGGAATATTCTATCTCTCAATGTTAAAATTAACCTACCCTTAAAATTATAGACTGTTCATGTCTTTGTCAGTGGGCAAACTTGCAAAAACAGCAAGGGATCAAATACTTATTTCCTTCACTGTAAGCTCTACTATTAGTAGTAATAGTAGTATTATCATAAATTATTGTAGATTGTTGACATGTTTTATCAGGAGATAAGATGAAGTAATAATATAATTGTTGAAAAACAATAATCTATTATTATGTTAAACATAATAAAGTATGTCATGTAGTAAGGTATGTTGGTATACCAAGTATCATACTATATTTGTATAATATGCCACAATGGGCATTTTTTGCAGCCCATAAACAGATTGCTATATAGCCTGTACCCCATACTACTTGCCAGTATTTTCTATAAAACATTCAAAATTAGTTAAATTAAAAATGCAAAATTGGTTCAACTAAGGAGAAACACCTGATTATAGTTGTTGCTTGAGAAATAACAGGTTATTGATGCTGCAAATTTCATCTTCTTCTCAATGATTAGTCTTACCTTTGTTTACTTTCATGGATGTTTGTGTCTATCTTTGGAAACTTAAATTGAAGAAATGTGTTCTTTTCTGTTGCCAGGTTCTTCAAGGGTAGGTGCACAGATGGTTCCCTGACACACCATTCAGCCTGCACCTGTGAGTCTTAGGCTACGTGCCCACAATGGGGAAATGCTGCATATTTTTTACGCTTCTCCCTGGCAGGAAAAACGCATGCATTTTTTACATGCGTTTTCCCGCCAGGTAGAAGCGTTTGTGAAGCGTTTTTGCATGCATTTCTGCATGCGGGTTATCAAGCGCTTTTCCAAGCGATTTTAGCATCACTTGGAAAAGTGCTTGACAACTTGTTCACACTATATAAATCCATGCAACTGGCATGGATTTATATAGTGTGACCAAGTAATAGTTAAAAAAAAGAATAAGAATGGTGAAAGAAAAAAAAAAAAAAATTATACTCACCTTCCGGTGTCTTCCCGGTGTCATCTCTGCTGTGTCGCTGCGTCCGGTCTCTTGCAATGCTCGCGGTGGTGTGAAGGACCTGCGGTGACGTCATTGACTCATGTGATGGGTCACATGACTCAGTGACGTCATGGCAGGTCCTTCACGGCGTGGACAAAACACCGGGAGGACATCGGAAGTTAAGTATTAACTTTATTTTTTATTTTAAATTCTTTTTTTTACAGATTCTATGGTACCCAGGTCTGGAGGAGAGTCTCCTCTCCTCCAGACTTGGGTACCATCCGCACATTAGAACGCGCCAATTACGCAAGTACAGATGCAGTCTTACGGAATTGGCGCGTTCTAATGCAAGTCAATGGCGTGTCCGCAAAATTAATGGACATGCTGCGGATTTTTGAGCGCAGCCTAAACGCTGCGGAAAAATACGCAGCATGGGCATTGAAAGTGCGGAATTCATTGGAGACCATGGGGGAAGGTTTACCAAGCGTTTCCCAAGCGTTTACGCTGCGGAAATTCCGCAGCGTAAACGCTTGAAAAACGCATCGTGGGCACACAGCCTTAGACTTCACACACTGTAGGCATAATGGCATCACTACATCGTGTCTGCTGTATGGACACTCAGTCCTCACACTTCATAGACCCGAGCAGTCTGCCACAAGAATGAGAGCAGGTAGTGTTTTTTTTATGTCAGTACGTGTGGGGGCAATCATACCGAGTGAGGGGCTTGTTTGTAGGGGACTTCATACTAACTGAGGGGCTATGGGGTACATTATACTGAGTGAGAAGTTGTGGGGACCATCATACTGTGTGAAGGGCTCTGGGGGCCATCATACTGAGAGGAGGACCGTAGGAGCATCATACTGAGTGAGGGGGGGGGTGGGCTGCACAGGCCATTATATTGAGTGAGGGGCTGTGGGACCATCATACTGAGTGACTGTAGCGGATATCATTCTGAGTGAGGGGCTGTGCGGGCTACCATACTGAGTGGGGGACTGTAGGGGCTATTATACTAAGTGAGTGGGGGACTGTAGAGGCTATTACACTGAGTGAGGTGTGGGCTCTGGGTGCCATCATACTGAGTGGGAAACTGTGAGGCCATCATACTGAGTGGGTGACTGTAGGGGCTGTCATACTGAGTGGGGAACTTCATGGCATCATACTTGCGGGAATTTGGGGGCCTTCATGTTCAGTAGGGGACATTGGGGCCCATTATACTGTGTGCAGTACTTTGGGGGTATTATACTGAGTGGAAGCTATCATGCTGACAGGCCATCATACTATGTCAGAGCCATGATACTGTGTGTGGGGGAACTATGGGAACATCATAATGGGGGGAGGGGGAACTTTAGGGACATCATGCTGTGAGGGTATTAAAATGTGTGTTGGGGCACTGTGGAGTCATCATACTGTATGTGTGTGAGGAATCTCACTGACAAAGGGATAAAAAGTAAAAATTTTTATAACAATACCAATTAATAAAATAATATACAGACAGTGCACTATTCACACACTGATAGTTAGTCAGAGAGTGACTAAAAAACAAACATATACCCCACGTCTCTGCATATACGGTGAGGTGCAACAAGCACCATCACTTTCAAAAGTCCCTTGTCTCTATGTGTTTCGTCGTCCACACTACAGAGTGTGATGAAACACGTAGAAACAAGGGACCTGTGAAAGTGATGGTGTTTGTTGCACCTCACCGTATATGTAGAGACTTGTAGTATATGGTTTTTTTTTTAGTTACACTCTGACTAACCATCAGTGTGTGAATAGTTAATGCACTGTCTGTATATTATTTTATTAGTTGGTATTATTATAATAAAGGTTGAGTTTTACAGTTGGTACGGAAAGTATTCAGACCCCTTTAAATTTTTCACTCTTTGCTTCATTGCAGCCATTTGGTAAATTCTAAAAAGTTCATTTTTTTTCATTAAAGTATACTCTGCACCCCATCTTGACTGGAAAAAAAAAGAAATGTAGACATTTTTGCAAATTTATTAAAAACGAAAAACTGAAATATCACATGGTCATAAGTATTCAGACCCTTTGCTCAGACACTCATATTTAAGTCACATGCTGTCCATTTCATTGTGATCCTCCTTGAGATGATTCTACTCCTTCATTGGAGTTCAGCTGTGTTTAATTAAACTGATAGGACTTGATTGATAAGAATCATGAGCTCAAAGCAATTGCCCAAGGAGCTCAGAGACAGAATTGTGGCAAGGCACGGATCTGGCCAAGGTTACAAAAGAATTTCTGCATTACTCAAGGTTCCTAAGAGCACAGTGGCCTCCATAATCCTTAAATGGAAGAAGTGTGAGACCACCAGAAGTCTTCCTAGACCTGGATATCCAGCCAAACTGCGCAATCGTGGGAAAAGAGCCTTGGTGAGAGAGGTAAAGAAGAACCCCAAGATCACTGTGGCTGAGCTCCAGAGATGCAGTAGGGAGATGGGAGAAAGTTCCACAAAGTCAACTATCACTGCAGCCCTCCACCAGTCGGGCCCTTATGTCTGAGTGGCCTGACGGAAGCTTCTCCTCAGTTCAAGACATATGAAAGCCCGCATAGAGTTTGCTCAAAAACACATGAAGGACTCCCAGACTATGAGAAATAAGATTCTCTGGTCTGATGAGATGAAGATATAACTTTTTGGTGATAATTCTAAGCGGTATGTGTGGAGAAAACTAGGCACTGCTCATCACCTGCCCAATACAATCCCAACAGTGAAATGTGGTGGCAGCATCATGCTATGGGGGTGTTTTTCAGCTGCAGGAACATGACGACTAGTTGCAATTGAAGGAAACATGAATGTGGCCAAGTACAGAGATATCCTGGATGAAAACCTCTTCCAGAGTGCTCTGGACCTCAGACTTGGCCGAAGGTTCACCTTCCAACAAGACAATGACCCTAAGCACACAGCTAAAATAACAAAAGAGTGGCTTCAGAACAACTCTGTGACCATTCTTGACTGACCCAGCCAGAGCCCTGACCTAAACCCAATTGAGCATCTCTGGAGAGACCTGAAAATGGCTGTCCACCAACGTTCACCATCCAACCTGACGGAACTGGAGAGGATCTGCAAGGATGAATGGTAGAGGATCCCCAAATCCAGGTGTGAAAACTTGTTGCATCATTCCCAAGAAGACTCATGGCTGTACTAGCTCAAAAGGGTGCTTCTACTCAATACTGAGCAAAGGGTCTGAATACTTATGACCATGTGATATTTCAGTTTTTCTGCAATGAAACAAAGAGTGAAAAAATTAAAGGGGTCTGAATACTTTCCGCATCCACTGTGTCCCTTTGTCAGTCAGTTTTCTAAGTTTTTGTGATAGTTCAACTAGAACTTCATCGAACTGTGTACATGTGGGAGTGCTGTGGGATGAAATTGTATGGTTGGTGGATTCACTGAGGAGATATACTATGTGTGTGTCGGTGGGGGCATTTTAGGGAGCATCATAAGCTATAATGGCCAAGAAAGTGGTATTGTGGATAAGAACACTAAGAGGTTTCAATAGGAACATAATTACTATGTACTTTCCACAATATGTGTCCTTCTCGTTGTTTATAAAAATTCAGAGATATGACCCACATAGTCCGCTGAATAATTTTTTAGAGGAGAAGGAGAGGTCCAATTATAATGTTTGCTGTGGGTCCCAATAAATTCTATGAACACCTCTGTGCACAACCAATGCCTAGGCACACGGAATTGTCATGATGGAGTAAAAGTGTATTTGAATGTCATTGAACATGTATGAGATACTCCGAGATAATGTTTAAGTGTATGTCAGCAATTTCCAAAGGGTGAAACTTATACAGTAGATGAGTATATAGCTGCTTTTAAAGGGTGAATCAGAGTCTCTCACTACAATTTTTGAGTAGCTATTTTGAGATGATCTGCTCCAAAAAATGGCTGAAAAAAACTTAGAAAGTTTTGGAAAAAAAACTGTTATTCGTTTCTGTTGTAAAACCACTTTGCTGTTCATATGTTCAGACTTTTCGGTGTTTTCACCTATTTTAGGTTTTGAAACATGGCTGGTAGGAGAAAAGAAAGTGCTTGTCACATTTTTGAAGCGACTCCTGATGGAATTCACTCCAAACAAGATATTGTCCGATGAAAAGGCTTCAAAAACACTTCAGGATTAAAAAAAAACTCTTCCAAAATGGTTCAAAAACTCTTCAATACTGTTCAGGTAATCTAGAAAACAAAAAATCATCCAAAAACTACTCCAAGAAGAAATGTTTCCTGAAGCAGTTTCCACTAGTAAATTCGCAGTTTTTGATGCCCTCAAAAAAACTCAGTGGGCACATACCCTTAGGAGACGCTGTGACAGCATTAACCTTTGATATTGCAGCTTCTAGCGCCTCCCCTACATGGTTTTCTAAAATACCCATGAATTCATGTTACATATCTTCTTATATAACTGCATCCTTGTCACGCTAGTGGATCATGACCCACTGTGCCATGGGCCGGGCTTACCATGGAGGGGCGTGGCTAAGCAGCCACCTGGTATTCACTAGAGCTCCTGATGGTGGAGTTAGGCTTGAGCTGCGGGTAGCCGCCAGGTACCACTCCTAGGGCAATCCCGGGGAACTGCAGCAGCTGACCCCAAGGGTCAGAATAGCAAAAGTGGACTCAGAGTCCAAGGCAGGACTGGATATAGATGGTACTGATGTAAACGCTGGTTCAGACTGGACAGTCTCCGTAACCGGCACTGGCAGCATGGAATTCAGGCACAGGTACTGCCGGAGCGATTTTGGGATTCTGATATCACACATGCGGTTTCTGATTCACGTACCACCAGAGCGGTTTCGGGTTCAGATACCGCCAGAACAGTTTCGGGTTCACGTACCAAAGGAGCGGTTTCAGGTTCAGGTACCACCAGAACCGTTTCAGGATTGTCTTAGACAAGACATACTGGAAAGCAGAACTTGAACTGGTACAGGTTTAATCGGACTAGTACAGGGACCAGCTTGCAGACTGACTACAATTGTTGCTCAGGCACCTCCCAACAGGTGGAGGTGCCTTAAGTATTAAGTGCCTCCCAGTTATTGGCTGGGGACACATTAGGAGCGTGTGCTAAATGTCCTAAGCACTCTGCCAAGGAACCTGCGTAGTGCACACATACCCTGGGACACGAAAGGCAAAGCTGGAGACGCAGCAGGGTGGCCAGGGCAGTGAGTAAGTTGGTGTCCCTGCTGTTTGGGAGGTGCAGAGGCATGCAGTGATGCTGATGTTACAAATAGTTTGAGACTATCTACCCAAAAATTCCAGAACTTTTGAAATTTAGCAGGGCAACCCCTATTCTGGAACATAACTTTCACATATGAAATATTAGTGTTTACCAGGGCCTTCCATCTGCCAATTGTAGGAGGTATGTCAGCCACCCAGTGGAGAGCAATTGTTTTTCTAGCCAAGAATAAGGTCTCCCTGACAAAGATTTGAGTGTGATGCTGCCAATGTTCTTCATCTAAGAACTCAAATAATGCTACTTTAGGTTCACACAATGTAGTGATCAACAATAAAGAGACAGCAACCTAAAAGCATTAATTCAAAAAGAGGATATTAGCCAAAAGGCGGTATTTGGAGAATGGCAACGATGGCATTCTGCAGAATGGGACCTTCCCATCTTGTATAGATGAACAGGATTCAGAGAGGTTTGATAGATGATATCAATCTGGATCAGCTTATTGTTATTCACCTTCGAGGCCACAAGATGCCCAACAAATCAAATCCTGCCAGTTCTACATCGACAGTGAGGAAATGTCAGTCATCCAGTGGAGAACAGTTGTTTTTCTAGCCAATAATAAAGTTTCTCTGAGAAAGATTTGTGTGTGATGCTGCCAGTGTTCTTCATCTAACAATTCAAATAACGCCACTTTAGGTCCACACAAAAGTGTGCGGAGCGGTTTCAGGTTCAAGTACCGCCAGAGCGATTTTGGGTTCTCATACCGCCTGAGGGGTTTCGGGTTCACGTACTGCTGGAGCAGTTTCAGGATTGTCTCAGACAAGACGGATACTGGAAAGCAGAACTTGTACTGGTACAGGTTTAACCGGATTGGTACAGGGATCTGATAACAAGTTTGCAGACTAACTAACTATAATTGTTGCTCAAGCACCTCCCAACAAGTAGAGTTGCCTTAAGTATTAAGTGCCTCCCAGCTATTGGCTTGGGACACATTAGGAGTGTGTGCTCTGTCTCTTTAAGAGACAGGAAGCGCGCATGCCCTAAGCACTCTGCCAAGGAACCTGCATGGCATGTGCACACCCTGGGACATGGAAGCAGGAGACACAGCAGGGCTGTAAGTCTGCGTCCCTGCTGGGTTGGGGGAGCAGAGGAATGCAGGGACCCTGATGTTACAATCCATAAAGAAGTAAGAAATATAACATCACAGATCTCCTTGCTGCAATCCCCCATTCACCCCCTAATCAATGGTAACTCCTAGCTCAGATGCAGGAAATCTCACGCAGTTGTCAAAATAGTGATACTATGGCAAGCCAACTTCATTTTCCATTTCACTAAATTTGATAGGATTTTTTTTTCAATTTTTCTAATTATATACTGTGTATTTGAAAAATATTTTAGATTTTGGACTCCATTTACTTCGTGAAGTTTTCTAGGTGGCCATAGTTCTTCTATAAGGCTGTGTTTACACAGTGCTTTCTACAGTGAGTTAGGGGGTTCGCCTGAATCCCCTATAAATGGGATTGCATAGACTGCAATGACACAAATGGAGTTCAAATGAACTCCATTTATGTTTTTTTTGTGTTTTTTTTTTTTTTTGAATGAGTCAGTTTGTCCAGATGGACATAAAAACAGCCTTAGGTTAAGTGCACACGAAGCGTTTTTGATGCATTTTCGTGGCGGTTTTTCCACCGCAGAAATGCAACAAAAACGCTTGTTAATAGGTCTGCCAGCTATAGCAATGCTAATCCTGATGTGTTGTGCACGTGATGCAGAAATTTCTGCTCAGGATTAGCATTGCGGAAAAAAACGCAGCTTTACCATTATGCCAAGCGTTTCCAGAGCATTTCCCGCCCATTGACTTTAATTGAAATGCAGCAAATCCGCAGGTATTGTCACGGGTGTGTCATAGGTGACAAACAGTGGCCCTGCAGTGGTTTGCAAGAGATCTCCGCGTTTGGCAATGCAGACAGCTGCCTAGATAGGAGGCTGTGTTTAGGACCCAGCGACTACCTCCCTTTAGTCTGGGTGTATATATACCTGGTGTGTCTAGGTGGGCGTCGCCGGTTATACTCATTTCTACTTGGAACTTGAGCAGCATCACGTCCTCTCTGGAGTCTTGAGGCCGTGTGCCCTGTTGGAGTTCTTCTAAAGCTAAGTTATTATTCCCCTGTGTTGTCTTCCCCTTTTGTGTTTAGATTGGTAGCGGAGATTGACTAGTGCTCTTCTCCTTCCACCCCCAGCTATATCCTTATGCCTGGGATAGTAGGGCGAAGCACGTGATCGGGACGTTGGGGGAAGACAGGGTGATGCTAGTCCAGATTAGGAGGTCACCTCTTCCCCCTTTCCCTAGTGTCTGGGCTCCCTTTCCCTTTCCCCTCTGTGTTGCACGAACACCTGGCGTGACATTATAATCAGACAAGCTCTTTTTGGGAAAAAAGAAAAAAAAAACGACACAAGATTGACTTTTTTTTTCTTTGTGTGTTTTTGGGCGTGCACCTTTTTTTTCCTTACTGCCTTTAGTATGGGATTTGTTGCAGAGCAGTTCCGCTGTCTGTCTCTGGAGGTGAATGACCTCCACTGTGAGGTTCAGCAGCAGTATCACCGGTTACAGGCTGCCAATGTAGGGGTTTCTGCTGGTGACCTGTCCAGTCTGAACCCAAGGTTGCCCTCCCAGACAGGTTTCAGGAGGTAGGGACAAGTTTTTTGTGTTTAAGGGGGCATGCAAATTGTACTTCAAATTTCGTCCCTACGCCTTCGGTAATGAGGAGCAACGGGTTGGTATTGTGATCTCTCTACTGCAGGGCGATCCTCAGTCATGGGCGTTTTCGTTACCACAGGACTCAGTTTGTCTCCAGTTTTTGGAGGGTTTTTTTGGAGCTCTTGCCCTCATCTATGATGACCCTGACCGATTCACTTTGGCTGAGTCTAAACTACGTCGCCTTCAGCAGGTGATTCGGTCAGTGGAAACGTACAGTTCGGAATTCCGTCGATGGGCAACGGATTCCAAATGGAATGACTCGGCCCTTAAAAGTCAATTTTGTGAGGGGCTTACTGAAAGGTTGAAAGATGCCTTGGCTGCATATGATACCCCTCAGTCCTTGGAGGCTGCCATGTCTTTGGCCATATGTCTGGATAGGCGCCTTCAGGATAGACGGGTGCAACCTTCTTCTACGGGGCCTTCTTGTTGGGGTTGTGTACCTTTGTCAACGGAGCGGTCTGGGGGTGAACCAGTACTGGGGGAGGTGGAGGAACCTATGCAGTTAGGGGGTGTCTCTACATCATACATCTCCCCGGAGATTCACAAGAAAAGAGGCGTATGTTTTTTTTGTGGGAAAAGGGGACACTTTGTTGGGATCTGTCCTTCAATTTCTAAACAAAAGGAGATTCATTTAACTCTCGGTAGTCTGGAGTTGGATAAATAAGGGTTGCATTTGTGGCCAAACTGCAGTACCCGCTTTGTCCTGACAGCAGAGGTGGTGCTAGAGAGCAAAACCGGAAAAAAATTCTGTGTTTGACAGTGGAGCCGGGGTCAGCATGGTTGATGCTGAGTTTGTGAAAACTCATGGTCTTGCTTGCTGTTCTTTAGCTGAACCTATTCCCATCTTTGCCATCAATAATCATCGTCAAGAATCCACTGGCAGGTCACCGTTTTTTGGTGCATACGGTTATCATCCACAGTTTGGTACTTTCAGTGGGGGAGGAGCTTCAGGAGTTCCTGAAGAGGAATGGTTTGCTTTGTCGCTCTCGTCGGTGTTGCAGGGTGTTCTGTGTAATTTGAAGACCATAAGTGACAGGTATAAACATATGACTGACAGAAAACGCTTGCCAGGTCCGGACCTGAATCTGAATGTGAATGACTTTGTGTGGTTGTCTACCAAGAATATAAGATTGAAAGTTCCTTCTTGGAAGCTGGGACCTAGGTTTATTGGTTCCTACAAAATTACCGCCATCATTAACCCAGCAGCGTTTCGTCTTGAAGTTCCTCGGGCCCTTAATGTTCACAATGTGTTCCACAGGTCCTTACTCAAAAGGTACGTAGAACCTCTTGAGCCCTCACCTCTACCACCGCCCCCAGTAATGGTTGACGGTAATTTGGAGTTCGAGATTTCGAGAATAGTAGATTCTCGTCTCCAACGCCGTTCTCTGCAATACTTGGTGCACTGGAAAGGCTATGGTCTGGAGGAGAGGACGTGGGTTTCAGCGTCAGAGGTGAACGCTCCCAGATTGGTTCGCTCTTTTCACACCTCTTTTCCTGAGAAACCTGGTCCTGAGTGTCTGGAGGCCACTCGTAAAGGGTGGGGGGGGTACTGTCACGAGTGTATCAGAGGTGACAGTCGCCCTGCAGTGGTTTGCAGGAGATCTCCACGTTTGGCAATGCAGACAGCTGCCTAGATAGGAGGCTGTGTTTAGGAGCCAGCGACTACCTCCCTTTAGTCTGGGAGTATATATACCTGGAGTGTCTATGTGGGCGTCGCCGGTTATACTCAATTCTACTTGAAACTTGGCTGAAGCAGCATCACGTCCTCTCTGGAGTCTTGAGGCCGTGTGCCCTGTTGGAGTTCTTCTAAAGCTAAGTTATTATTCCCCTTTGTTGTCTTCCCCTTTTGTCTTTAGAGTGGTAGTGGAGGTTGACTAGTGCTCATCTCCTTCCATTCCCAGCTATAGCCTTATGCAAGGGATAGTAGGGCGAGGCACGTGAACAGCGACAGCTGCGGAGGCTGTATAGGGATGTTAGGGAAAGACAGGGTGATGCTAGTCCAGATTAGGAGATCACCTCTTCCCCCTTTCCCTAGTGTCTTGGCACCCTTTCCCTTTCCCCTCTGTGTTGCACTCACATCTGGCGTGACAGGTATATGCGGATTTGCTGCGTTTCAATTAAAGCCAATGAGCGGGAAACGCTTCGGAAACGTGGTACGGGTGGTACCAGGGTTGGGAGAGGAGGGCTACAACTCGTTTCATCCGACCGCCGCTCCCTCTGATAACACCGAGAGTGGAGCTGCTGAGGGGAGCAGTAGTTCTCCTCAGCAGAGCCGGGAACCACCGGCAGTGAAAAAAGAAAAAAAAAGTAAAAATTAAAAAAAAAAACTTCATACTCACCTGTCCGGCGGCCCCCGTTGTCCTCTTCGTCCCTAGCGATGTTCTCTCCCTGGCGGCTGTTGTATACTGCGGGGAGCGCGCTTGCTCCCCGCAGTATACTTTGCTTCCAGGACCTCTGGTCACGTGAGCGATCAGCTGATCACTCACGTGACCTCACCATGGGAACATTCTCAAGAACGTTCCCATGGTGGTAAGTTCACCGAGGCTCATCAGCTGATCTTCAGCTGATGAACCCCAGTGACCTCGTGCAGCAGCATGTATACTGACAGGGATGATTTTACACACCTGTCAGTATACACTGCTGTCTTCTACAGCAGTGACATCAGTGATTGCTGATGTCACTGCTGTAGAAGTGACCCGGATCACCGTTGGACAATCGTTTGCAGTACGTGGACTACATCGTTGACAGCGGATAGGTGAGGGATATGGTGGTTTGTTATTTTACTTTTTTTTTCAGGAGATCGAGGGATTCGGGGACTGAGAGGGTAATAAAAAATTGTTTAGAACCATGTGTTTTTATTTCATTAAAATACTTTATTCTGGCCGTGTCTTTTATTGAAAAAGCGGCGACCATTTTATTATGCAGTTAGTAATGGGAGCGCCTTATAGACGCCTTCCATTACTAACCTGGGCTTCACATCAGCCGCCAATACAATGTTGACATGAACCCCAACCCCATTACCCCACTCGCCACCGCTACAGGGCAGTGGGAAGAGTGGAGGCTAAGCACCAGATTTGGCACATCTTATGGATGCGCCATTTCTGGGACTGCGGAGGGGAATATTAATAGCCGCAGTGGGGGCTAGTATTCATGGCCCCTTCCCTGGCTATTAATATCAGCTTGCAGCTGTCTTTTTAGCTTTTGCTGGTTAGATTTTATAGGGGGAACCCACATCAATTATTTTCTGGGGTCCCCCTGTAATCTAGCCAGTAAAGGCTAAACAAACAGCTGTGGGATGATATTAATAGCCACGGAACAGTGTTGGCTAGTGGCCCCTTCCCTGGCTACTAATATCAGCCCCCAGTGGTCGACTTTCCCTCTGCTGGTTATAAAAATGACGCGGGGGCCCACGCCATTTTTTTTTAAATTTTAGGCTCTGTGCCCACGATCCAGACGTAGCAGCGCTTTGGACGCATATTTTTGCTGCGTCTAAAATGTTGCATTCTATTGAACGCTGGTAAATCCGCATGTGTTCACTGAACCATGCAGATTTACCGCATTCTATACATTCTAGTGGTCAAATTTCTGTTGCGGAGACACGTGACTCCACAAAAGAATTTGACATGCTTCGGTCCTGAAAGACGCACCACATGTTAGTGTCCACAGGTGATTCGCATCCTCTGATGCACGCATAGTGGACATGGAATTTCTAGAGATCCCATCCACTATGCTGTAACATCTGGACGCTGCGGGTTTGACGCTGCATAAACACGCAGTTTCAAACCTGCAGCGGCTACTGACCGAGGCCACGTACCCAAACTCACTCGCAGCCTGTCAATTTCAATAGCGGACACGCCAGTCTCCACTGCAGATTTTGACCAATTAAAGTGTCATTATATGCGGTGGATTCATATTTACCGACAATAAAAGTGCATCACTAGAACACTGCGTTTTGGCGCAACAAAAATACGCTGTGTCCAAAGCGCTGCTGAGTGCTGATCCGGGCGACATAGCTGCTAACAAACCAGCTGTGAGCTGTTAATTATAGCCGAGGACCATGTTTGCCAATGGCACCATCCCAGGCTAAAAATTGCCGCTCACAGCAGCCGCATAAATTACATGAATAGAAATTCTAATGAAGATTGGGTGAATGGGACTAGCTGACACCTAGCTCTTTTGTTTGGTGATGACAAGGTGTCAATCAGACCTTTTCATGACCAAACCTAATTAAAGTAAGGCGTTAAATAAACACACAGGCACAGAGCAAACACTTTTTTTGAAACACAACAGACACATTCTTTAATCATTTAAATTAACCAATATACTCACCCCAGTTCTTTTTGCATAGAATTAATTTGCATAGAATGGTAGAGTTGGAAGGGACCTCCTGGGTCATCTGGTCCAACCCCCTGCTCAAAGCAGGATTCACTAAATCATCTCAGACATTTGTCTGTCCAGCCTCTGTTTGAAGACGTCCATTGAAGGGGAACTCACCACCTCTCGTGGCAGCCTGTTCCACTCATTAATCACCCTAACTGTCAAAAAGTTTTTTCTAATATCTAATCTGTGTCTCCTCCCATTTAGTTTCATCCCATTGCTTCTAGTCTTTCCTTGTGCAAATGAGAATAAAGATGATCCTTCTACAATGTGGCAGCCCTTGACATATTTGTAGACAGCTATTAAGTCTCCTCTCAGTCTTCTTTTTTGCAAGCTAAACATTCCCAAATCCTGCAACCGTTCCTCATAGGACATAGTTTGCAGACCAGTCACCATTCTGGTCGCTCTTCTCTGAACTTGCTCCAGTTTGTCTATGTCTTTTTTAAAATGTGGTGCCCAAGACTGTACACAGTATTCCAGATGAGGTCTGACCAAAGAGGAGTAAAGACCGATAATGACTTCACGTGATCTAGACTGTATGCTTCTGTTAATACATCCCAGAATTGTATTTGCCTTTTTTCCTGCTGTTCAGTCTATGATCTATTAGTATACCTAAGTCTTTTTCACATGTACTGTTGCTTAGCTCTATTCCTCCCATTCTGTATATGCTTTTTTCATTTTTATTGCCCAGATGTAGTACTTTGCATTTTTCCCTGTTAAAAACCATTCTGTTGTTTGCTGCCCACTGCTCCAGTTTATTTAGGTCTTTTTGAATCCTCTCTCTCTCTTCTCTAGTATTAGCTATCCCTCCTAGCTTTGTGTCATCAGCAAATTTAATCAGTTTACCC
Source organism: Phyllobates terribilis (assembly GCF_046119375.1). Taxonomy (NCBI): domain Eukaryota; kingdom Metazoa; phylum Chordata; class Amphibia; order Anura; family Dendrobatidae; genus Phyllobates; species Phyllobates terribilis. The sequence continues at coordinate 308,928,175 of NW_027362763.1, read as the reverse complement.
TCAATTCCTTCATCTAAATCATTGATAAAGATGTTGAACAATACAGGTCCCAGGACGGAGCCCTGTGGTACCCCACTTGAGACATTCATCCAGCTGGATGTGAAGCCATTTACAACCACCCTTTGAGTCCGATCACTAAGCCAGTTATGAATCCACCTAACAGTTGCCTGGTCCATTGCATACTTGGTCATTTTTTCAATAAGGATGGTGTGAGATACTTTGTCAAATGCTTTGCTGAAGTCAAGATATACTATATCTACAGCATTTCCCTGATCCACCCAGTCAGTGATTCTGTCATAGAAGGAAATTAAGTTAGTCTGACATGACTTGTTAGTTACAAACCCATGCTGACTCTGGTTAATCACTTCATTCTTATCCATGTACTTACATACATGTTGTTTAATAATTTGTTCAAAGATCTTTCCTGGTATAGAAGTCAGACTCACCGGCCTATAGTTCCCTGGGTCCACCTTCTTCCCCTTTTTGAAGATAGGAACAACATTTGCTCTTCTCCAGTCATCTGGGACTTCTCCTGTTCTCCAAGAATTTTCAAAGATTATGGAGAGTGGTTCTAAAATTTCTTCTACGATCTCCTTCAGTACTCTGGGGTGTAATTCATCTGGACCTGGAGACTTGAACTCATTTATGTTAGCTAAATATTCCCTCACAATCTTTCTGTTTACAGATAACTTGGATTCTTCTATTCCTTTGAAAGGACAGTGAAGATCAGTTGATGTTACAATTCCTTTCTGAGAGAAAACAGATGCAAAATAGGAATTAAAAAGTTCGGCCTTCTCAACATCCTCTCTTACCATTTCTCCATTTTCATCCTGTAAAAATCCTATAGCATCTTTGACTTTTCTTTTACTTTTGACATACCCCCAAAATTCTTTTTTATTGCTTTTGACATCTCTTGCAAGCCTTAATTCATTGTCAGCTTTAGCTAACCTGATACGTGCCCTACAGCAGGGTTCCCCAACTCCAGTCCTCAAGGCCCACCAACAGGTCATGTTTTCAGGATTTCCTTAGTATTACACAGGTGATAATTGCATCACCTGCACAGGCAATAATTCCATCACCTGTGCAATACTAAGGAAATCCTGAAAACATGACCTGTTGGTGGGCCTTGAGGACTGGAGTTGGGGAACCCTGCCCTACAGGATCTGCAGACTGCATTATAATCTTCTTTAGATATGCCTCCCTCTTTCCATTTGATAAACATTTCTTTCTTTCTTTTTAGCATGTGTTTAAGTTCTGTGTTCATCCATCCTGGTTTCCTTAAATGCTTCCCATTCTTCCTACTTTTCGGGATTGTTAACGATTGTGCTTTGAGAATCTCATTTTTAAAAATTTCCCATCCTTCCTGGACATTTTTGTCCTTAAGGACATCCAGCCATTGGATCCCTCCTATTCTCTTTCTGAGTCTCTTAAAATCTGCCTTTCTAAAATCTAACCTTAAAGTTTGAGTCTTCACATGTTTTCCTCCTCTAGTTATCCAAAATTCTATAATAGCATGATCGCTGCCTCCTAGGGTCCCAGCCACCTTTACCTCAACCATTTCCTCCCTGTTTATAAGGATTAGATCCAAAGTAGCAGATCCCCTTGTTTTCTCCCCTACCTTTTGGAAGATAAAGTTGTCTGCAAGAGAGGATAAGAATTTGCTTGACCTGTTAGTTTTACTTGAGAGAGATTCCCAACAAATGTCTGGATAGTTGAAATCTCCCATGACCACTACGTCATATTTTTTGGAGAACTTGGTCATTTGATACATAAAGAGTTCATCCATATCTTCAGCTTGCCCAGGTGGCCTGTACTAAATGCCTACAATGGTGTCCTTTCCGTTGTTCTCTCCTTGTATTCTTACCCAAACAGTTTCCACAGAACTCCCAGTCTCTGAAGCTTCAATCTCTGTGCAGATATACGCTTTTCTAACATACAATGCGACACCTCCTCCTCGTTTATCAAGTCTGTTTCTTGCAAATAAGTTGTATCCTTTTAGCCTTTTATTCCAATCATGTGTATCGTCCCACCAAGTTTCAGTGATTCCAATGACATCATATTTCTTTTCCTGCATTAGTAGTTCCAATTCTCCTTGTTTGTTGCCCATGCTTTGTGCATTTGTATAAAAACATTTTAGTTTGTGATTGGTTTCTCTTCCTCCCATATTTTTATTATTTAAATTGTTTTGTCTTTGTTCTTCCTTTCCACTTCCAGTAGCAGAGATCTCAATAGTATTTGTCAGCTGCATGGCTTTTTCTGGCCTTTTGCTTCCCTTCCCACATTGTTCTAGTTTAAAGCTTTTCTGATGAGTGTAGCAAGGCGACTTCCAAATACATGTTTTCCAGTCTTCGTAAGGTGCACCCCATCTCTAGCAAGTAGTCCATCGTATAGGTAATTCATTCCGTGATCCAGAAATCCAAATCCTTGTTGACGGCACCATCGACGTAGCCAGTTGTTCACCTGTAGAATCTTATTCCACCTCATTGTTCCATGGCCATCCACTGGGAGGATGGATGAGAAGACCACCTGCGCTCCCAATTCTTTCACTTTCTTGCCTAAGTCTTCAAAGTCACTGCAGATGGTTTCCAGGTCCTTTCTTGCGGTGTCATTTGTCCCCACATGTATTAGCAGGAATGGGTAGTGATCTGTAGGTCTGAAGAGTCTTGATATCCTGTCAGACACATCTTTAATTTTTGCTCCTGGAAGACAGCACATTTCTCTTGAGGTTATGTCTGGTCTGCAGATAGCGGCCTCTGTTCCTCTTAACAGGGAATCCCCCATGACCACCACTCTCCGTTTTTTCTTCACAACATTCTTCTTTCTCCATTGAGAAGGAGGATTCTGAGGGCTTACAAGGTTATTCATTGCTGGCAAAGTCTTATCTTGCTGTATTTCTTCATGGTGCTCCTGCGAGAGAGCCTGGTACTGGTTCCTGAGCAGTATGGGTGCTGACTGCCTCTCGATCCTCCTGCTTCTGTGGGTCACATGCTTCCATTCCTCTGTTTCCTCAGGTGCAGTTCGAATTTCTTCTCTTTCTGAATCATGAAGAGATAATTCTGCTCTGTCTAAGAACTCTTCACCTTCCTTAATGATTTTCAAGGTAGTTAACCTCTCTTCTAGATTTCGCAACTTTTCCTCCAACAGGGACACAAGCTTGCATTTCTGGCATGTGAAGTTTGGCTTTTCCACTGGCAAGTCTGTGAACATGTAGCAGGATATGCAGCTCACCAAATGGCTCATGGACTCTTCCATGTTCTTACTGTTAATGTTCTGAAAACAGTGAAAAAAGCTTCAAAATGCAGTGGGAATATGCAAATTATCTCCTCAGGACTCCTCCCCTGGTTTACCGATGTCCTCTTTTCAGCTCTAACAGCCAAAATCCAGTGTTCTTTGAGCTCGCGGAGACTCTTCACTTACCCCAAAATGCAGTGGGAATATGCAAATTATCTCCTCAGGACTCCTCCCCTGGTTTACCGATGTCCTCTTTTCAGCTCCAACAGCCAAAATCCAGTGTTCTTTGAGCTCGCGGAGACTCTTCACTTACCCCAAAATGCAGTGGAAATATGCAAATTATCTCCTCAGGACTCCTCCCCTGGTTTACCGATGTCCTCTTTTCAGCTCCAACAGCCAAAATCCAGTGTTCTTTGAGCTCGCGGAGACTCTTCACTTACCCCAAAATGCAGTGGGAATATGCAAATTATCTCCTCAGGACTCCTCCCCTGGTTTACCGATGTCCTCTTTTCAGCTTCAACAGCCAAAATCCAGTGTTCTTTGAGCTCACGGAGACTCTTCACTTACCCCAAAATGCAGTGGGAATATGCAAATTATCTCCTCAGGACTCCTCCCCTGGTTTACCGATGTCCTCTTTTCAGCTCCAACAGCCAAAATCCAGTGTTCTTTGAGCTCGCGGAGACTCTTCACTTACCCCAAAATGCAGTGGGAATATGCAAATTATCTCCTCAGGACTCCTCCCCTGGTTTACTGATGTCCTCTTTTCAGCTCCAACAGCCAAAATCCAGTGTTCTTTGAGCTCGCGGAGACTCTTCACTTACCCCAAAATGCAGTGGGAATATGCAAATTATCTCCTCAGGACTCCTCCCCTGGTTTACCGATGTCCTCTTTTCAGCTCCAACAGCCAAAATCCAGTGTTCTTTGAGCTCGCGGAGACTCTTCACTTACCCCAAAATGCAGTGGGAATATGCAAATTATCTCCTCAGGACTTCTCCCCTGGTTTACCGATGTCCTCTTTTCAGCTCCAACAGCCAAAATCCAGTGTTCTTTGAGCTCGCGGAGACTCTTCACTTACCTCAAAATGCAGTGGGAATATGCAAATTATCTCCTCAGGACTCCTCCCCTGGTTTACCGATGTCTTCTTTTCAGCTCCAACAGCCAAAATCCAGTGTTCTTTGAGCTCGCGGAGACTCTTCACTTACCCCAAAATGCAGTGGGAATATGCAAATTATCTCCTCAGGACTCCTCCCCTGGTTTACCGACGTCCTCTTTTCAGCTCCAACAGCCAAAATCCAGTGTTCTTTGAGCTCGCGGAGACTCTTCACTTACCTCAAAATGCAGTGGGAATATGCAAATTATCTCCTCAGGACTCCTCCCCTGGTTTACCGACGTCCTCTTTTCAGCTCCAACAGCCAAAATCCAGTGTTCTTTGAGCTCGCGGAGACTCTTCACTTACCCCAAAATGCAGTGGGAATATGCAAATTATCTCCTCAGGACTCCTCCCCTGGTTTACCAATGTCCTCTTTTCAGCTCCAACAGCCAAAATCCAGTGTTCTTTGAGCTCGCGGAGACTCTTCACTTACCCCAAAATGCAGTGGGAATATGCAAATTATCTCCTCAGGACTCCTCCCCTGGTTTACCAATGTCCTCTTTTCAGCTCCAACAGCCAAAATCCAGTGTTCTTTGAGCTCGCGGAGACTCTTCACTTACCCCAAAATGCAGTGGGAATATGCAAATTATCTCCTCAGGACTCCTCCCCTGGTTTACCAATGTCCTCTTTTCAGCTCCAACAGCCAAAATCCAGTGTTCTTTGAGCTCGCGGAGACTCTTCACTTACCCCAAAATGCAGTGGGAATATGCAAATTATCTCCTCAGGACTCCTCCCCTGGTTTACCGATGTCCTCTTTTCAGCTCCAACAGCCAAAATCCAGTGTTCTTTGAGCTCGCGGAGACTCTTCACTTACCCCAAAATGCAGTGGGAATATGCAAATTATCTCCTCAGGACTCCTCCCCTGGTTTACCGATGTCCTCTTTTCAGCTCCAACAGCCAAAATCCAGTGTTCTTTGAGCTCGCGGAGACTCTTCACTTACCTCAAAATGCAGTGGGAATATGCAAATTATCTCCTCAGGACTCCTCCCCTGGTTTACCGATGTCTTCTTTTCAGCTCCAACAGCCAAAATCCAGTGTTCTTTGAGCTCGCGGAGACTCTTCACTTACCCCAAAATGCAGTGGGAATATGCAAATTATCTCCTCAGGACTCCTCCCCTGGTTTACCGACGTCCTCTTTTCAGCTCCAACAGCCAAAATCCAGTGTTCTTTGAGCTCGCGGAGACTCTTCACTTACCCCAAAATGCAGTGGGAATATGCAAATTATCTCCTCAGGACTCCTCCCCTGGTTTACTGATGTCCTCTTTTCAGCTCCAACAGCCAAAATCCAGTGTTCTTTGAGCTCGCGGAGACTCTTCACTTACCCCAAAATGCAGTGGGAATATGCAAATTATCTCCTCAGGACTCCTCCCCTGGTTTACCGATGTCCTCTTTTCAGCTCCAACAGCCAAAATCCAGTGTTCTTTGAGCTCGCGGAGACTCTTCACTTACCTCAAAATGCAGTGGGAATATGCAAATTATTTCCTCAGGACTCCTCCCCTGGTTTACCGATGTCTTCTTTTCAGCTCCAACAGCCAAAATCCAGTGTTCTTTGAGCTCGCGGAGACTCTTCACTTACCCCAAAATGCAGTGGGAATATGCAAATTATCTCCTCAGGACTCCTCCCCTGGTTTACCGACGTCCTCTTTTCAGCTCCAACAGCCAAAATCCAGTGTTCTTTGAGCTCGCGGAGACTCTTCACTTACCTCAAAATGCAGTGGGAATATGCAAATTATCTCCTCAGGACTCCTCCCCTGGTTTACCGATGTCCTCTTTTCAGCTCCAACAGCCAAAATCCAGTGTTCTTTGAGCTCGCGGAGACTCTTCACTTACCCCAAAATGCAGTGGGAATATGCAAATTATCTCCTCAGGACTCCTCCCCTGGTTTACCAATGTCCTCTTTTCAGCTCCAACAGCCAAAATCCAGTGTTCTTTGAGCTCGCGGAGACTCTTCACTTACCCCAAAATGCAGTGGGAATATGCAAATTATCTCCTCAGGACTCCTCCCCTGGTTTACCGATGTCCTCTTTTCAGCTCCAACAGCCAAAATCCAGTGTTCTTTGAGCTCGCGGAGACTCTTCACTTACCCCAAAATGCAGTGGGAATATGCAAATTATCTCCTCAGGACTCCTCCCCTGGTTTACCGATGTCCTCTTTTCAGCTCCAACAGCCAAAATCCAGTGTTCTTTGAGCTCGCGGAGACTCTTCACTTACCTCAAAATGCAGTGGGAATATGCAAATTATCTCCTCAGGACTCCTCCCCTGGTTTACCGATGTCTTCTTTTCAGCTCCAACAGCCAAAATCCAGTGTTCTTTGAGCTCGCGGAGACTCTTCACTTACCCCAAAATGCAGTGGGAATATGCAAATTATCTCCTCAGGACTCCTCCCCTGGTTTACCGACGTCCTCTTTTCAGCTCCAACAGCCAAAATCCAGTGTTCTTTGAGCTCGCGGAGACTCTTCACTTACCTCAAAATGCAGTGGGAATATGCAAATTATCTCCTCAGGACTCCTCCCCTGGTTTACCGATGTCCTCTTTTCAGCTCCAACAGCCAAAATCCAGTGTTCTTTGAGTATGCGGAGACTTTTCACTTACCTCAAAATGCAGTGGGAATATGCAAATTATCTCCTCAGGACTCCTCCCCTGGTTTCTAAAGGTGCACCAAGGGTTTAAGCAATGTCCCACCAAATAACTTTATTTAGTTCCAAAAGCATTCATTGATGTACAAAAACGCTTCAAAAAAACATCAAAACAACGCGGAATTTCTGCGGCGTTTTTACTGCCAAATCCGGATTGTGCGCACATAGCCTTATGCTGTTGTTGACAGCTGGCAGTGGCTACCTCTTCTGCGTATTGAAAAGATGAACATTACATATAAGTACTCTATCTATGTTATGCATGTTATACTTTTAGGCTTTACATAGTTTTGCTTTGTTGCTATCTCTTCCTGATGTAAGATAAAATGTATAGCTGGATAAAGGATCCTGAGCAGCAGGTGTAGGCAGCTTTTCATTATACATAGGCAGAGGAAAACTGCTGATGTGCAGAGCCGTATTCTACTTCTTTTCATTTCTTTGCAAAATGCTTTTTTGCCAGCACTAATTAAATGAGACCCTACTTTATTTTCTGCCCACGATCCCATTTGCCCTAAAGAGCTGGAGGAGTAAAAGACACAAAAGCATTAGGGAGTCATAATAATACAGATCGTCAAATGACAGTCACATGTAATACTTTGTAAGAGAAATACATAAGGAAAAAAGCAGAAACACTGCTTACTGATAAATAGGATATTTGGAAGCATATAGAAAAATGCAAATGTACACAAAAACCCAAGGAAGATACATTAGAAATCTCAGTTTTTGACACAAGTAATTTCCATCTAAATGCATTTACTCACTTATATAGCTTCATTAATTCCACAGCACTTTACAGACATCATCATCACTGTCCCCATAGGGCCTCACAATCTAATTTCTTTGCATAATATTATTATTTTTTAACCTTGTTCTGTTCTCATCTTGATTTATACTTCGGTCAGCGGTGTAGCTCAGGAGTTTTCCACAACATATAACTCCAGTGGAAACCTCTGATGTATGCATATATCTCCCATTGCCTAAAAAAAAATACTAACCTATTCTTTGCAGTATACATTTTTTTACTGTCCACCTCTGTATAGGAAAGTTAAACAGATTAAGCTTTCAAGTATTACATCCTATAAAGTGAAAAAAAAAATGTACCGGGCCATCTTATCTTCTGTTATAGGATGTGCTTGGGTGGTTATGGATAAACTTATGTGCCCCCTGGATATTTCTTGGTGCATTTGCCAAATGCAAAGATATAATGAAGTGTGAACAGAGACTGAAGGCCCTTTACACAAGGCATTGATTGCCTGAACAAACGTTCATACCCAATTATTGCCCAGTGTAAACCTACCCAGCAATGAAAGCACAGATGAGAAATCAATTGTTGGGCAGCTGATCACAACATTTATTTGGACATAAATAAATACTTTTATACCCAAAAATGACAAAAGTATTCTTGGAGTGATACCTTTATTGGCTTACCAGAAAAAAATATATATGCAAGCTTTCAGAGCACAGAGGCTCCTTCTTCAAGCAATATTACAAATCAATTGATAAGACAAAAGGCACAACATTTAAGAGATGTTGCAGCAAACATTTGTTCATGAGGTGTAAGGGGTGATGCCTCCTAATGATAAGTCAGATAAGAGATCAAATTTAGGGGTTTTAGTTGCAATTGGTAAGTCTGTGGGAATGTTTAATTATCTGGAGACCGTCTGGTGGAGGTGTGAATTAAATCCATGTAGTGAGTCATAACTCCAAGTGTTAGATTGAGTCCTGTTGTCAAGGAATTGAACATTCTTATCAATTTGAATTCCCAAATTTTTCGCTCTCTGTTTTCGCTCTCTTGAAATGACAGGTCACTCTGAGAATACTTTTGTCATTTTTGGGCATAAAAGTATTTACATCGATTTTTCTGGCTAACACGGTACCACACTATAACTTTGTATTGTACATAATTTGGACAGAAAAAATGATTGTTAGTTGGCATCACATCCCCTTGTGTAAAGGGGAAACTAATGATCATATAAAGGATTATTTGTATGAACCTTCTCATGAGCATTAGAATATGAAAATAAAAGTAAACAAGCTTTATGGTTGTTAGCTATGGCCATGCTCCTTATGGGCAGTGTCAGCTAGTGTGAAAAGACACTTATGTAATGCATATGTAGCAATAAGATAACGTGTTTGCTGTGACAATAATTAGCAATCATTAACATCATTCCTTTGCATAAACCCTGTAAATAATTAACAGTTTACATCAATTGAAGAAGACATCCATCAGAAACATTCGGGATTTGATCCACTGCTGCCACCTGGAGTCATAACACAACACCCATGTAAGAGTTTACAGCGGAAATCATTTTGACAATTTAATGCAGACTGTAACTATCTCAGTACAAGTGGTGTGAGCGTTTTATGCAGACTCAGGGAATCCATTTAAAGTATGTTCTCCTGCATTATGCAAAAATAATTGAATAAATAATTGCCACAGACGCTTGCCAGATAGTTCAGTGAGAAAAGCTCTGCAACAAATACAATAACCTGTGATTTGTAAGCACAAGTTCGTTTTAATGAATATGTTCAGAGTGGTATTTTCTTAACCATCAGCAAGCTTGTCTCTGAAATATCTATAATGACTTTATATATATTTCCCAAAATATCAGAGAATAATATAAAAAACACATAAATACATATACTGTACATATGTGAATGACACAGATCTCCAAGGTGTCATTTTGTTAGTGCAAAACTATCACAGAGTAGAGTAGAATGTATAGGACTAGTCTGCAAATTGCCTCTTCAGAGATGAAGAGGACTAGAACTCTATAGCGCCACCTGATGGAAGCAGCGATCCTATAAGTCACTATCGACCCTTTACAGGAATAGTCTGGTAATTTTGGCCATGAATATAACTTCAAAATGACTTGCCTTTGTAATCTGAAACATTGCCCTCAAAGAGGAATGTGCATTTTAAAATATTTCATTTTAGCTGCAGAGTGCCTAATAGTATACAGACGAGACAATTTGATTCCCCTTAAATGCACCTTTAATGAGTGCTGATCAACTATCAGTCATTCGCAGCTTGTTTATCGGCCTGTATGAGCCAACAATTAAGGGGGCGATCGTTCTATCCATATACAGCATTATGTTGTCAGTAGCTCATCTGTTTATACTTTACCAGGCAGAGAGGGGTATTGTAAGTACTATTAGGAGGCACAATGGGGGGCATTATAATAAGGAACCTTCATCTTGTGCCTTCTTATAATAATGCTCCCCTGTGTTTCTTTATTGTAATAATGTCCCCCTATTGTGCTTTATAATATAGTCCTCCATTGTGCTTCCTTATAATGCTCATTGTACCTCTTTATAACAATGCCCCCATTTTGCAGGGGTAATTATAATAAGAAAGCACAATGGGGTGTTATTATTATTAGGTGGTAATGAGGGTATTATTATAAGGATCACAGGGATGATTAGTTTCATAAAGAGGCACAGGGGTCATTATTTCTATAGGGGGCTATATAACTACAGTGCTGCTCACCATTATTGATACCCCTTTATTTTTCATAGACTGTGCAATATCTTCAGAACTAAATGGTAATGTACCAAAGTTATAGCCTCAGGATTTTTTAATTAGTCCAAAGTCCAAAGTAATACAACAATAAAACATTGTTTTTCAACTTCCATGTTGCAATTTCAAAGAAAAAACAGAATAAACAGCATGTTCAGCAATAAAGGCACCCCTAATTAATACTTGGTTGCACACACTTTGGCATTGCTGACAGCCTCCAAACTTTTCTTGTAGCCATCTATAAGCTTCTTGCACTTCTCAGCTGGAATTTTCTCCCACTCTTCGTTTGTAGTTTATTCAAGCTCTTGAATGTTTGCAGGGTTCTTTTTCCCAATGGCAGTTCTGATGTCCGCAGACAGCTCCTTTGTCTTCACCATTGTGACAAAGGAACAGGGCCTACCATGTGGCTTTTTAAAACACTGAAGTCATCATTCATTGGCTAATTCCTGTCACATGGACACTGACAATTAATGATAAGTGAATCTCTTTTGTGATTTATCACAAGCGAGTCAAAATGTGTTTCCATACTAAATGAATGTAAACGGTGCCAATACCAGTGTCCCAGCAAGCTTTAGTTTTTTTCTATTTTTCCCTTCCATTGTTTTTTGTTTTAAATTATTGTTTATCATTTGCTCTTTTGTATTTAACACGAGGGCTCTATACAAAAAACTGTTTTACTTGATTAATTTTTTCAGGAGATATTCCACATTATGTACTTAAACTTCATGGGTGCCAATAACAATGAGCAGGGCTGTAAATGGAGGGGCAGGGGAGCCTTATTACTATAGGAGGGCTATATAACTATAAGTAGGCACAGAGGAAGCATTATTACTGTGTAGGGGCAGAGTGGACACTGTAACTGTGTGGGGCACAAAAGAATAATTCTCTTTCTGTGCAGGGCACCAAAGGGGCAATTTTTATGTCTAGGTCACTGGTTATAGCATTATATGGTTTGTGTGATGGGGAATGCGAGGAGGGGCCGGAAAGCAGTAATCCAACAATGTCTCTGTGTTACATTTTGCAGGATGGAAGAAGTGGTCATGGTGGTCTGGGCTGAATGAACAATAAAAGGGAAAGTCAGTGAATGCGAACATCAAGAATGTCACTGGTGAGTCACTTTATTTATCTGTACAGTATACACATACTGTATATGGTGTGCAGAGCACTGGTGTACAACTGGTATTAATCATTGATATGGTCACTGTATGGTGGTAATATCAGTTTTAGTATGTTATTTGAATGCACTTTTGCTTTTTACTTATTTAGTTACAGCAGGGTTTATGTTCATTTTGTTTCTTGTAGGTTTTGTCTAATATTGATCTTTGTACAATTATGTTAGTTAAAGAGGATGTCCACTCCTTAGTAGATTTTTGGTGAACCATGCAGCTTGTCAATTCCTAACAGTGTGTAATGTACACCACCTCAGGGTCCAGCTTTGCTTGCAGTATCCAGTGGTCAACACGTGACTGCAAGTATGCAATTTGCATACTTATCGGCCAAGTGTTGACTAGAGTCTCAGCACATTGAGTGAAGTGACTGAGACAATAGTTAGCTTGTGAGCACAAGTACACAAATCTCATACTTGCAATCATGTGACAACCACTGGAACCAACAAGTGAAGCTGAATCCTAATGGTGTGTACATTTACTCACTGTTAGGATCTGGCAAGACCATACCGTTGAAGATCAATATGATGGCATTATTCTGTCAGCATATGGTGCTATTATGTAGAGTCATAGCATGGCAGTATTATTTAATCTTATACAGTTGTAGAATTGATATTGCAGTAAATTTTGATTTCCTCCAACGTTAGGCAGGATACGATTTATAATAGAGGCCCTCATCTAGGGAGAACGGTGTGTGTGTTTGTTAAGGGCAGCATTCCAAAGGCTGAGTTTCAGACCCAGTTTGGCCCTGAATGGGGGTGCCAGCAGTCAAAGCTTCACCCATCAGAAGGTAGTTTTCAATGTTGGGAAAAATATTTTAATAAAAAGTTAACCTCGGGAAGACACAATAATTTTAGATGCTAAGAATGCAAGGAATGTTTTTGTTTCATTACAAACCCGTAGATATAAATTACATTTTTTGCAGAAATTTTTAAACCCTTTAAGAACTAGCAATTTTTTCTTTTTGCGCTTGTGTTTTTTCTTCGCCTTCTTTCAAGATCCATAACTGTTTTATCTTTCAGTCGACATAGATGTGTGAGGGTTTGTTTTCTGCTGGACAGGCTGTAGTTTTGAATGACACCATTTGTTTTACCATTAAATGTTCTGAAACATAGGAAAACAAATTCCAAATATGAGAAAATGATGAAAAAATGCAATTCTGCCATTGTTTTTTGGGTTTTGTTTTTACAGTGTTCATTGTGTGGTAAAAATTACCTGGAAAAATGATTGTCCAGGTCAGTCCGATTATAAGATACCAAGCATACATCAATTTTTTTTCTATTTAAATGATGACAAAAAAATCAAAGTATTGCAAAAAAATATTTTCTTTGCTTTGTGTCGCCATGTTTTGAGACCCATAACATTTTTATTTTTCTGTTGATTAGGAAAATTGATGGCGTGATATTTGCATATTGAGCTGACATTTTTTATTGATACGAGTTTTTTGTACATACGATGCTTTGATTGCTTATTGTTACATTTGTTTAGGGAGGTGAGGTGGCCAAAAAATGCAATACTGGCATTTTGATTTTTTTCTCTTTATGGCATTTACTGATTGTTAATTAATTCCATATTTTAATAGATCGGACTCTTACGAACATGGCGATACCAACTATGTTTAACTTTTTTCCTTTATTTTTAATGGGGAAAAATGTGTGTTCTTTGAACTTAGATATTTAAAAAAAAATGTAAAAAGTTTTTTCTTTACTTTTTTTCATTATTTTTTAGTCACCTTCGAGGACTTGAACCTGCGATGAGTTGATCATTTATATTATATACTGCAATTCCATAGTATTATATTAATGACCTTTCATAACGATAGGTCTTGAATATTAAATTGGTGGATGTCCAACACCCGGCATCCCTACTGAACAGCGGTTTTCAGCTTTAGCACAGGTTTGATGTAAACATTTAATAAATCTGAAATAGCATCTCTCCATTTTCTGTGTAGTGGCCTTTGCCGAGAGCTGCAACTCAGTTCCTATTCAGCAATGTTTGTGGCAATGGCCACTATGCTGGCCTTGACTCAGGTTAATCTAATAATGCCTCGCTTGCATAATGGTCTTACAATGATAAGGACTGTATGCAGGCTGTCAATCACACCCAGGAAGGGGTGACAATGTTCCAAGGCAGGACTTGTCCAGAGTAAAAGATGCCTCACTGTACTAGTCTTGCCTAATTAGCATACTCAGAACTGCAAAATAAAAGTTAATTTTTAAAAACATAAAGCCTAAGTAAGCATATACAATATCTTAACACACTAAGGGAATTTGTGTGTATAATGGTATAGTAGCTGTTGGAAACATTCAGTTGACCTGACAAGTTCCCTTTAACTTTCAAAAGTTTGTCCAGACTAAACAGGGAATTATAATTAGACGATCATATTAGAAATCAGATAAAATATTCACAAGTTTAGTAATGAATGCTGAGAATCGGGACAATGTTTTCAGCATGTAGGTTACAAATAAGACCACATTAGGCCGAGAATAACTTCATTACTTATTGTTTGAGGTTTATCAATGACTTTCCAAAAAAGCAAATAAATAATTGTGTCATATAATTATTACCGATTTTAAGTTTTCACTGCGAGCAGGATTGAAACACATTTTGCTGGAACCAGGTAAGACACTAGGAAGTCCTCATCTTCCCTGCAATGATGCTGCTGGAGAAACAAAGCATGTTTCCTTATGTTATATATTCACCACTCCAACTAATATAGCAGTATCCCAAGCAATAGACTCCCTTATTTTACATCTACAGTGGGTACGGAAAGTATTCAGACCCCTTTAAATTTTTCACTCTTTGTTTCATTTCAGCCATTTGGTAAATTCTAAAAAGTTCATTTTTTTTCTCATTAAAGTACACTCTGCACCCCATCTTGACTGAAAAAAAAAGAAATGTAGACATTTTTGCAAATTTATTAAAAACGAAAAACTGAAATATCACATGGTCATAAGTATTCAGACCCTTTGCTCAGACACTCATATTTAAGTCTCATGCTGTCCATTTCCTTGTGATCCTCCTTGATATGGTTCTACTCCTTCATTGGAGTCCAGCTATGTTTAATTAAACTGATAGGACTTGATTTGGAAAGGCACACACCTGTCTTTATAAGACCTCACAGCTCACAGTGCATGTCAGACCAAATGAGAATCATGAGCTCAAAGCAACTGCCCAAGGAGCTCAGAGACAGAATTGTGGCAAGGCACAGATCTGGCCAAGGTTACAAAAGAACTTCTGCATTACTCAAGGTTCCTAAGAACACAGTGGCCTCTATAATACTTAAATGGAAGAAGTTTGGGACCACCAGAAGTCTTCCTAGACCTAGCCATCCAGCCAAACTGAGCAATCGTGGGAGAAGAGCCTTGGTGAGAAAGGTAAAGAAGAACCCCAAGATCACTGTGGCTGAGCTCCAGAGATGCAGTAGGGAGATGGGAGAAAGTTCCACAAAGTCAACTATCACTGGAGCCCTCCACCAGTCGGGCCTTTATGGCAGAGTGGCCTGACGGAAGCCTCCTCAGTGCAAGACCTATGAAAGCCCGCATAGAGTTTGCTCAAAAACACATGAAGGACTACCAGACTATGAGAAATAAGATTCTCTGATCTGATGAGATGAAGATAGAAGTTTTTGGTGATAATTCTAAGCAGTATGTGTGGAGAAAACCAGGCACTGCTCATCACCTGGCCAATACAATCCCAACAGTGAAACATGGTGGTGGCCACATCATGCTATGGAGATGTTTTTCAGCTGCAGGGACAGGACGACTGGTTGCAATTGAAGGAAACTTGAATGTGGCCAAGTACAGAGATATCCAGGATGAAAACCTCTTCCAGAGTGCTCTGGACCTCATACTTGGCCGAAGGTTCACCTTCCAACAAGACAGTGACCCTAAGCACACAGCTAAAATAACAAAGGAGTGGCTTCAGAACAACTCTGTGACCATTCTTGACTGACCCAGCCAGAGTCCTGACCTAAACCCAATTGAGCATCTCTGGAGAGACCTGAAAATGGCTGTCCACCAACGTTCACCATGCAACCTGACGGAACTGGAGAGGATCTGCAAGGAAGAATGGCAGAGGATCCCCAAATCCAGGTGTGAAAAACTTGTTGTATCATTCCCAAGAAGACTCATGGCTGTACTAGCTCAAAAGGGTGCTTCTATTCAATACTGAGCAAAGGGTCTGAATACTTATGACCATGTGATATTTCAGTTTTTCTTTTTTAATAAATTTGCAAAAATTTCTACATTTCTGTTTTTTTTCAGTCAAGATGGGGTGCAGAGTGTACTTTAATGAGAAAAAAAATTAACTTTTTAGAATTTACCAAATGGCTGCAATGAAACAAAGAGTGAAAAATGTAAAGGGGTCTGAATACTTTCCGTTCCCACTGTATATGACCTATTACCGATTTCTCTAACTTTTTGTCATTTAGGGTTTTTGTAAAGGGAATCTGTCACCAGATTTTTGCTACCTCATCTGAAAGCAGCACGATGTAGGCAATGTAACCCTGAATCCAATGATGTATCACTTAGTTTACTGGGTGGAGCAGTTGTGACACAATCAGAGTTCTTAGACATAGGATGAAGCAGAGCATTGCCTATAAACAGTGAGCTGTTAATCATAGATGGGGGTGTGGTCAGACTAGGTTTCACACACTGCTGTAGCTGCTGTAGCCCAGGTAATGATAGTCACCAGGTGATAAAACCTTCATTGTAAATAAACAAAATCACACAGCTTGATAAGTTACACATCGTTAAAATCTGTGATTTAACCCCTACCTCATCTTGTCCTCATATTACGTACCAAAAACCTGCTGACAGATTCACTTTAAGTATTTCATGATGCAATTTGTTTTATTTCCCAGTGTTCTAATTTCAGTGTCCTTGATAATTATAGGCAGTTTAGAAAAGCTTAACTATATATCAAGTATTCACTGAAGTATTCACATTGATTGTGCTAGAACACTGATTTAGTAATGTTTTCATATCATGTAATTTCATTGGACCAGAAAATGTGAAATTTTGTTATAAAGGGGTTATGCAGGACATGTATTATTTTCGTACATGGCAATTTCCTTACTTCATTTCGCCTCTCATCAAGAGAGCAGCTCTTCCTCTTCTGGTCTGCTCTGTTGATGAGGTGTCACTGCAGACATCATGATGATTGACAGTTAGCTCCCTGCAATTAGGTGGCAGGCAGCCAGCTGTCCAGCATATCAGCAGAGATACCCTGTTAACAGAGCAGAGTGAAAGAGAAGATACTGCTCTGTCCACATGACATCTGCAAAACCAGGGGAATTGCCAGCAGGAGCAGTCTGTGAGTCTCTGAACCGGCAGATCGGCACCGGGCAGGTAGTTAGGAACTACCTTCCTGTTAGTTCTTAGCCCCATATGCAAAAATAATAAAAATCCTGGATAACCCCTTTAAAGGTTAAGAGCTCTTTAGGGGGATATTTTTTTATCTACAACCATTGATTTTTGGCTGTAAAGAATTTTTGCAAAATTGGTTTTGTTAAACAAAAGTTGATTTGCTTTGCAGCTTCTACACTCATCAATATTGAAATTTCAACACCAAGAGGGAAACGTCATGGAGTTATGGTAATTACAGGATCGATAGACAAATTAAAGTTATGCAGATGATGAGTAAAAGGAAACAAAAGTTTCAAAACAACTTGATTAATTCAATATCGAGTATGAGCGCCACATGCATAATTGACACATTTTGGCTGCTATCAATGAGGTTGTTATTGATTGTCTGAGGAATGTTCTGCCATGCTAAATGCATTTGGGCACACAAAACATCAAGATCCTCTGCTTGCAGCTCCCTTTGCAGTTACCGAACAATGACAACCCAGATGTGCTTGATGGGAGACAAGTCCGGAGACGCTGCAGGCCATGGTAGCATGTTTAGGCCATGCAGATTGCTCACAGTAACATAAGAAAAATGTGGGCTGCCATTGTCATTCCCGCAAAAATTCAAAAATTATCACAGCAAAAAAGGGCAACAGTATTCACCTGCCTAGGTCACAAGTTAAAATTTTGGGGAACTTTAATTCCTCTTTTTGTGGCTTTGCTTTTAATTTTAGTGTAGGGACTCACAAGCATGAGGACCCTTGGCACGGGTTGCGAGCTTGAGTATTTTGGCCAAAATATCAACCAATACCTCATATATATTTTTTTGCACATTATATTTTTATTCAGGGTGCAGCCAAGCCCATTAATGTTGGCCTTGTAAATTAGGGTAGAAAATCCAAATGACAATCAGCATTCCACTTCTTGTAGTGCACATGGAAATGATAGGTGAAAAACTCCTGTGAAAAACTCCCGACACTCACATATAACGTGAATCTTGACTCTTTTAGCCTGTCAGGCCCTGCCCCCACTGACTGAGGAATATGGCAGACACGGAGGCCATTATCAGGCCCCCCGTTGCCATAGTGACCCGTCGCACCCTGCTGCAGGGGTAGTGAAAGACTGACAAAAAGATTAATCTAGCTTCATCAAAATCCTCACATTGACAGCACATCTGAAGGGTTAAAGTGCACAGGCCGCAGGAGCTCAGCTGTGTATAACAGCCGACTCCTGCTGTGGATGGTACGGACACAACTTATTAACCCGTGCTATCAATCAGACGTAACGGTACGCCCATTTGCAGTAAATAACTTGACATATGGACGTAGTTACGTCCATTTGCAGGAAGGGGTTTAACATTTCTGAAAATGTTTAGGCTTGCATATATTTAAGTATCCAATCGCTGATATAATTATAGAAGTATTCTGATAACTAAGCAACACAACTACAGAACTTTGACCCTTTCTTCTAACAATATAACCAACTCAGTCAACTCCCCAAACCTAGGAAAGCTCTTTCACGATAATGTTGCAGTGTGAACAGACTAACGATCATCGGACGAACAAGTGAAATGCTTGTTTATCAAGTGAAATATTTTGTAATCAGACTTAAAAATCATTGCTCTATGCAGCACATCATCCAATGTAAACAGGAATCGTTCTGACAAGAACAATGGCAGCTTTCAGCGGGTGAAATAAGTACTGAACATGTCACCAATTTTCTAAGTAAATATATTTCTAAAGGTGCTACTGACATAAAATTATCACCAGATATCGATAACAATCCATCCAATCCACACAGGCAGAGAAATCAAACCATAGATGTCCATAAATTAAGTTATGTGTAATAATGAGAAATGACACAGGGAAAAAGTATTGAACACATGAGAAAGAGAGATATGGAAAGTCATGACACCAGCTGAAATCTAGCAGTAATTAGAGAGCAATCCTGCCACTTAATGAAAAATAATATCAGCTGGTTCAACTAATGGCCTATAAAAAGGTGTCTCATTAGGTGCTGCACAAGAAACATCTCATGATCGGTAAAATCAGTGAGCTGTCTCAAGAGCTTCGCAACCTTATTGTTGCAAAACATACTGATGGCATTGGTCACAGAAAAATTTCTAAACTACTGAATGTTCCAGTAAGCACTGTTTGGGCCATAATCCAGAAGTGGAAAGAACATAATTTCACAATAAGCCGGCCACGACCAGGTACTCCATGCAAGGTTTCAGACAGAGAATTGAAAAGAATTCTCAGAAGAGTTGTATAAAAGCCAAGGACCACCTGTGGAAAGTTACAGAAAGACCTGGAATCAGCAGGTACAATTGTTTGTAAGAAAATAATAAGAAACGCACTCAGTCTCCACGGCCTGCATGCACGCTCACCATGCAAGACTCCATTTCTGAACAAAAAGTAAGTTTAAGCACAATTATAGTTTGCTCAACAACATTTAGACAAGCCAGAGAAATACTAAGAGACTATAGTCTGGTCAGATGAGCCTAAAATTTTACTCTTTGTATGCCATAATACACATCATGTTTGGAGGTCAAAAGACACTGCATATCACCCCAAAAACACCATACCAACAGTGAAGTTTGTAGGTGGGAACATGTTGTGGGGCTGTTTTTCAGCATACGGCACTGGCAAACTTCATTTGTGTAAGAGGGTGGACAAGGAGTCTTGTCCTCCTTAAGAAGACATTGTGGCAAGTATGTGCTAAAAGTTATAGTGTATTGTGTTTCTGCTTATTATATATCTAAGAAAAAAGTATTTTATCCCTATGGCTGGTGTGTGTGTCAGGCTCCTGCAGGGTTAACTGCAAGGCCATCCTCAGGGAGTAGGGTAGGGCGGCCCTATAGGGGAACCAGTGAGAAAGTTTTAGGGATACAGGAATATGCAAATTACCTCTTCAGAGAAAAAGAGGACTTGAACTCTATAATGCCACCTATTGGAAGCAGCAATCCTACAAGTCACAATCGACCCTTTAACGAGTCATGCAATATGACCTAGGGATATAGGAAGTAAGTAGTCAATATTGGGAAGGAGGTGAAAGGGAGAAGACAGGCTTACTAGTTGTGGAACTACAAGACTCAGCATGGAAAGGAACTAGTTACAGAGGCGGCAGGACATCACGGGCAAGTGGAGACCCCTGAAAGGAACAGCTTATAAGTCCGGAAATCGTACTGTCCAGCGGAAAAGGGGCACAATGGGACAAGGTAACGCCCTGCTGTTGGGTACTGAAACAAGGCGCATCGTCTCTATGAACGGCTCCTGGGACTGACATAAGCAAGGACACAGGGTAGCAGAGTCATAGCGACACACCAGGACCTGTATGACCCTACCCCTAGGAAAATGCAGGCAATTCCATCACTCCCCGTTTCTTCGTGGTACTTGTTGCCGGGAAACAAAATGCAAACTCTGGGAAGGGAGACGGTGTATTGTGTGGAAGATGGAGGAGAATGCATAGCCTGTTATCCCCTGTTCACCAGTTTGGCTGTGCATAAAATCAACATTGTTTATAAGGACTGGTCTGGCTTATTGAGCAAAAGGGTAAAAGGGAGCGGGATTGCACTAAGTGCATTGGAAACGACGATAGAGGTAGCAGATCCAGGAGCAATGTCGCACATGCACGTTCACAACACTCAATCCTCTGTAACTGGCTCCGGCGTGGAAAAGGTGGCCCACTCACACGACTGTCGACAGGGGCCAGCTTACTTATGATTGAAGGAAGGATGAATGGACAAATGTACTGAGACATTCTTGAGAAAAACCTGCTGCCATCTGCCAGGATAATGAAGATGAAATGAGGGTGGACATTTCAGCAAGACAACGATCCCAAACACACAGCCAAGGGATCTTTCAATTGGTTTCACACAAAGAAAATAAAGCTGCTAGAATGGCCCAGCCAATCACTTAACCTAAATCCAATAGAAAATTTATGGAAGGTACTAACGCTCAGAGTTTATAGAAGAAGTCCACGGAACCTTCAGGATTTGAAGAGTGTTTGTGTGGAAGAATGGGCCAAAATCACACCTGACCAATGCATGTGACTAGTTTCTCCATACAGGAGGCATCTTGGAGCTATCATCACCAACACAAAGGCTTTTGTACAAAGTATTAAATAAATTTCAGTAAGCGTGTTTAATACTTTTTCCCCATGTCATTTCTCATTATTACACATATTTAATTTATGGACATCTATGGTTTGAATTATTTGCCTCTGTGGATTGGATGGGTTGTTACCGACATCTGGTGAGAATTTCATGTCAATAGCACTTTTAGAAATATATTTACCTAGAAAATTGGTGATGTGTTCAATACTTATTTCATCGTTGTATGTGCACTAATCGATCTATTGCAGATTGTTCAGTGCAGATTGGTGGGTAAGTGCAGCATGTTGACTAATGTAAATGGACCTTTAAGTTTTAAGTTTACTTTACTCAATTAAGTCCCAAAGATAACATTCCTACCCCTGTATATCTCAGGACTCTATTTCCTAGTGTAATACCCCTATAAGCCACCTCTGTGGGCAGGGTGTCTAGTAGTTCTCACCTCAATATGGTGCAGTGCGTCTACCCGAATCTTGCTGGGAGCTGTAGTGGGATGGAGGAGGGTCTTCCTCTTCTGTGAAGGGTTGACTCGGGAAATCTCTGTCCATGCTCCATGCACACTCACAAGACATGAGGTTAGAACAAGTAACAGGTTTATTTATGGAGGAGATAAATGGTAAATATGGTAAGGGGAATAGCAAGTAACAACAAAACAATAGTATTACACAATCTACAAGTACAAATACAGTATAGGGCTTTGTATTCAACCTGAATGTTAGGGATGACACTTCCCCTTTAAATCACAACAACCACACTCCTAACTAATACTGCTTAAACTATAAATGGCTGCAGCAATGGAAACAACACAGTTCAATGTTGGAGCCCGGTTGCCGTGGGTGATGGCACACTTGCAATATCCATTGGTGCACATAATGTCATAGGAACAAGATCCCCTCCATGGCTGGCCCTATTATAACTCCAAATGTACCACTTGAACCACAAGTCCCAACAATGCTCCCTTATAGATAACTCTTATATCCTTGTCCCCAGTGGAACCACAAGTCCCAGCAAGCTCTTTGATATGGCAGTTCTGAAATCACACAGGGTTTCAGCCTGGGGCTTTAAGATTCAGTTGCTTAGGGATGGAAGGTAGAGTTCTTGTCCTTGATGGGAAGCCAGGAGGAGATGGGCCACCTGGCTAGTCTGTAATTGTGGTGCAGTTCTAAGACTCAATGTCCTCTCACATGGTAGTGATGGGCAGTCCGGCTCTTTTTGGTGATCTGGCTCTCATAGATCTGCTCTCCAAAAGGAGCCGGCTCTTTTGGATCCTAAATGGATCCCTATTAAAATGTGTTCACAATAGGTGAGCACATATTTAAGATGACATTAATGTGGCCGAAACCCCACCCAGCCATGGCTGAAACTCAGCCTACTTACAGTTAGCCAATTTAAATTGATGAGTGGGTGGTAGTGATGAGCAAGCGTGTATTGTTAACCCTTTCAGCAAGCACGCTCGGGTGCTCGCCGAGTATTTGAGTCGTGCTCGGCATCTATGTTAGTGTCACTGCGGGTGCATGTGTCACATCTGTTAGCTGTGACACATGCAGGGATTGCCTGTTTGTTAAGCACTTGTACTTGGTTTGTACAGTCATTCTGTGCTGACAGAGTCCCTTTAAGACAGAGATTCCCAACCTTACTGCAATGGTGGTAGTGGAGATTACTAAATGCTTCCATTCCTAAAGGACCTATGTTCACATTCCTAGCTTCTTCAGACATGTATATTCTGCCCAAGATTTTTTGTCTGCTCCAATGCCATATATCTTTGGACAGGCTGTAATCGGTTTGCCACCCCTATTGTAACTGTGACAAGTCTTTCTGCTGCCTACTATGGGGTGCAATGGCACTTTCGCGGGGAAACACTTATCTGAATAAATACAATTTTTCATATTTCATTACACCAATGTACATTCACACTGGCAAAGTAATCATTTTATTATATATAGTAAATGCTACATTATAAAGGGTCTAATCATTTACTCTCTTCTACTGGATTTAGCTTCTTTCTGTTCCTTATTATAAATCACTGGGAATTGTGTTGTATCTGGATGGATTTTTGTTCCCCATCCGAATATTTTATCGCTGGCTGTTTGATAAGTGCTCCTATTAATATCCGAAAATAATATTGTTCCTAATCAGCTGCAATGACCCAATTAGGATGTGTAAATGGGTCCTCCCTTTGGAGCTTGCCATTGGCATCGTAGACTGGCAGCTCCTCAACAAGGAGTACCTCTACATAGACCAGTCACTTGTGGCAGGTAACTTGAAAATTTCAATAAAGTAAACTCTCAGCATTATCAAAATCATACATTTTTGGCTGTTAGCGTGGCCTAGAAAAAGATGAGGACAGGCTCATCTCATTAAAAGAGAAGAAATAGTGGAATTAGCTTGAATCTAATTACAAACCACACTATCTAATGTAAAAACATGACTGTTTTTTTCACTCCCATTCATTTTGACTAGTAATTAGTTTTGGCCTCTAAAATGCCACCCTTTAATCATCCAAACACAGATGTGATTTGCCATGCAATTTAATCTTGCTTTAATGAAGAACTAATGGACGCATCGCAAATTACTTTCCCTGTTGGAGAAAAATTCTATTTCCTGCTTTTCAAAAGATCAAGAGTATCTTGTGATAATAGCCCGAGCAGTCCTGGCAGCCTGGCTGTACAGAGCAAACAAGCTCTTTTACTCAACTCCCAATTCAATGGAGAAAAAGAGGCTACAATTAGCAACAAAGCAGGGGAAACGCAGTATTGCAGCCGAATCACTTTCTGTAGCTCAACCCCCAGCAACCACTGCCTTGTTAGAGCCAGGGCTAAAGTGTCAGGAGTGAACAATGTGCCATGATAAATTACTCTCTTCAAACAGCTGCACTGCTAATTTTCAATTATACTCACAAATGGCTCTCAGATTGGAAGAAAATGGAGTGCATGGGGAGAACAGTAGCAGATTTTCATGTTTGTTTGGTGCGGAGTTTGGAGGTGTGAGAATGACATATTGGAAGCTGTGTTATGTGGAGTGAGGGATTTAACACATGTAGTGCTCACCCCATACTTTTCAAGAGTTGCTGGACTTACATTAGCAGAAGACTTTCAGTATTCCAATCTGTTACATTACATGGCAGAATTATCTAAATGTGCTTCTAACAATAACCCATCCTCTTATAGAAAACGGCATCTTAGACCATGTCCTGGTGTCACTCTGGACACCTTTTATGGCTTTATACATTGTGACCTCAGGAAAAAAGCAAAAAAATTAATGAAATGAAAAAAATCCATAGTACGGAATCTGTTACCAGGTTTTTGCTAGCCCATCTGAGAGCAGTAAGATGTAGAGGCGGAAACAGTGATTCCAGTGACGTATCACTTACTGGTCTGTTTGCTGCAGTTTTATTAAAGGGAATCAGTCAGCAGGTTTTTGCTACCTCATCTGAGAGCAGCATGATGTAGGCAAAGAGAAGCTGAATCCAACGATGTATCACTTATATCACTTTACTGGCTTCAGACATGCTGACACAGAGTTTTTGGATTTAGCAATAGAGCAGAGCTGAGGAAGATAACCCAGCCCACACTAGGCTCTGTATATACAATGTCCATAGACCCTGAGCTGCCTATCACAGGAGGGGGCGTGTCAGACTAGCATGTGTCCCAGCAATGATAAGCTTCTGGTGCTAAAACAATCATTGCAAGCAAACAAAACCACAGAGTTTGATAAGAGAGGCATTGCTGAAATTTGTGCTTTAACCCCTGCAGCATGCTGTCTTCAGCTTACATAGTAAAAATCTGTGTGAGGTGCCTATCACAGGAAGGGGCGTGTCAGACTAGCATGCTCGCACTGCTGTGTCAAAGCAATGAAAAGTTCTTGGTGCTAAAACAATCACTACAAACAAGCAAAATTACTGAGCTTGATAAGAGAGGCATTGCTGAAATCTATGTTTCAACCCCTACAGCATCCTGTCGTCAGCTTACATAGCAAAAACCTGCTGCTATAGATCTACCATTTCTCAAAATGCTGAGATATGTGTTACCCCATCCCCACACCACCGATTGGCAGTTTTTTGTGTACACTGTGCATAGGCAAAATACTGGCAATCAGTGGTAGGGGAGTGGTTGGACTACTTCCCAACCAGCCAAATAGTTCTCTGGTGATAATCTCCTGCTGATAAAACACTGATTTCATAAAAACTACACTAAGCAACCCAATAAGTGACACATCGCCGGAATAAGGGTCTATCCCCCTAAATCATGCAGCTCTCAGATTAGGTAGCAGTTTTGTGTTTTGTTTTCTTTCATCAGCTTACTAAAAATGGATCAAGTCTATGCAATCATCTGTGCATAGGTGTAGCTATAGGGGTTCGGAGGTTGCAGTAGCTCCTGGCACCTTGGGTCTGAGAGGACCCAGTAGTCATCCTGACACATAAGAGAAAAAAAGTATCACTGTAATTATCTGTGTACTGTGACATAAACATGTGCAGCTTTTAGATTTATCACGATTCTTAATATCCCATTACTCTGCTTATTATCCCTGTATTGTTAAATCACTGTTTTCATTACCTTTGTACCGTGACATCGCTGTGTACCTTATTCTGTGAGATATAGTATTATGATGGTGTGATCATTATCCATGTCCTGTGACATTACGGTGGTTCTTAGCCATTGGCTGGATCACTATGTTTGGTATTATCCCTGTTCTGTTATATTTTATATTCCCATACCACCCTTAAATACTAAATATTCCCCAATGTAAATATTTTATACACTCCTCCTGTCCTGTTGCCATTCTAGCAATGTCGGCACCCAGTCTCCCAAGGCTCACGTGATTTTGTTATGCCATGTGAAGCCTGCAGTGAATCAGCTGCCGCTAATGGGCTGCAGTGCTCACTAGTGTTGAGCAAGTGTGCTCGTTTAACCCTTTACTAGAGCACGCATCTAGGTCTGAGGGGCTGCATGTGTCATGGCTTTAGACAGCTGCGACACATGCAGGTATTGCCTAACAAACAGCCAATCCCTGCATGAGTCACAGCTGTCTAACAGCCTGTGACACATGCAGCTGCGGCAACACTAACACAGATGCTGAGCACGCCGCAAATACTCAGTGAGCACCCGAGCGTGCTCGATTAAAGGGTTAAACGAGCACGCTCACTCAACGCTAGTACTCATTCCCCCGGGCATTCAAGGTTCATGCCAAGGAAGTGTGAACACAGCAGCTCAATAGCCATCGCTGATTGACTGCAGGACTCGGGTAGCATAACAATGTCTCGTAAGCCTCGAGAGAACCGACACTGACATCGCTAGAACAGTGCCAGTACATCAGGTGAGTATAAGTTTCACCACTGCCTCCTATTACAGATCCTCTCTTCCTTTGGCATCAAAGATCTTGCCCTATCCTGGATCTCTTCATACCTTTCCAACCGCACATTAGGTCTCCCACTCCCACACTACCTCCTCATCCAGCCCTCTCTCTTTTGGAGTCCCTCAAGGCTCTGTCCTAGGAACCCTACTCTTCTCCATCTATACACTTGGCCTGGGACAACTCATAAATTCCCATGAGTTCCAGTACCACCTAGACGCTGATGACACTCAGATCTATCTCTCTGGCCCAGACGTCACCTCTCTGCTGTCCAGAGTCCCAGAGTGTCTATCAACCATATCCTCTTTCTTCTCCTCTCGCTTCCTCAAGCTCAATGAGGACAAAACTGAACTCATCATGTTTCCTCCATCTCGCTTATCTTCCCCACCTGATCTTTCTATCACAATAAATAACATCACACTTTCCCCTGTACCGGCAATCCGCTGCCTCGGAGTAACCCTTGACTCTGCCCTGTCCTTCAAACCCCACATCCAAGCTCTTGCCACCTCCTGTCGCCTCCAGCTCAAAAATATTTCCAGAATCTGTCTTTTCCTCAACCCTCAATCTACTAAACTTCTTGTCCATGCCCTCATCATCTCCCACCTCGACTACTGCAACACCCTCCTCTGTAGCCTTCCATGTTAACACTCTCACACCCCTCCAGTCCATCCTTAACTCTGCTGCGTGACTAGTTCATCTCTCTCCTCGCTACTTTTTAGAGGAGGAAAATAAAAAAATATAAATTTAAGCAAAAAATGTGTTCATGATGCACTTTTAAGGGAGAGGGGGTCTTCTGCTGACACTGGTATAGGGGTAATATCCCCCAATTCTGACAATATCCCCATATCCTGGTATATATGCCCCCTCCTTCCTTTTATAGGTGGTCCCCATCCTGGTATGCCTGGCATCCCTCCATCCTGGTATGCCTGGCATCCCTCCATCCTGGTATGCATGGTACCCCTCCATCCTGGTATGCATGGCACCTCTCATCCCTATCCTGGTATGCATGGCACCCCTCATCCCTGTCCTGGTATGCATGGCACCTCTCATCCCCGTCCTGGTATGCATGGCACCCCTAATCCTCATCCTGGTATGCATGGCACCCCTAATCCCTATCCTGGTATGCATCGCACCCCTCATCCTTATCCTGGTATGTATGGCCCCTCATCCTAATCCTGGTATGTATGGCCCCCTCATCTTTATCCTGGTATGTATGCCCCCCTCAGAGTTATCCTGGTATGTATGCCCCCTCATCTTTATCTTGTTATGTATGGCCCCCTCATCTTTATCCTGTTATGTATGGCCCCCTCAGCGTTACCCTGGTATGTATGGCCCCCTCATCCTTACCCTGGTATGTATGGCCCCCTCATCCTTACCCTGGTATGTATGGCCCCCTCATCCTTACCCTGGTATGCATGGTCCCCTCATCCTTACCCTGGTATGCATGGTCCCCCTAATCCCCATCAGGCTGCACATAAAAAATTAAACACTCATACTCACCTTTCTTCTCTCTCTCCTCCAGCGCTGCGTCCTGTCTGCCCGCACTGATCTCTCCATGTGAGCCGCGCATGGCATTGACGCCATGCGCGGCTCACATGGAGAGATCAGCTGCCGGAAGTCATTGCTCCCCCACCCCGGGACTGTGTGCGCGGGGAGCAGTGACTTCATGCTGCTTAATAGCCGGCACACAGTGTAGCCGTGCTGCGGCTCCTGCTGCTGCCGGGCTATTGCATGTGCCCGCTTATTAAAGGGCATGAATATTCACCCCTCTCCACTCCCATGAGCGTGGAGAGAGGTTGAATATTCATGCCCTTTAACAGCGGGCACAGGCGATTTCGGCAGCAGCAGGAGCCGCGCTGCGGCTACACTGTGTGCTGCTATTAAAGAGCATGAATATTCACTGCTCCTCACGCCTATGGGCATGGGGACCAGTGAATATTCATTTTCTTTAGCAGCGGGGACAGTGTAGGCTGCAGCGGGCGGCTGCTGCCTCCTGTGCCCCGCTCCTCCACCGCTACCTCTCCCCCCACACCCCACATATATACACCCCCCCAACATTCGGACTATAAGACGCACCCCCCATTTTCCTCCAAAATTTTGGAGGAAAAAAATGCGTCTTACAGTCCAAAAAATACGGTATATCACAGTTAAGTATCCCAGTATTGGTGTATTGGTGACTTTTCCATGTTTATTATCTCTGTGATGCAATTTTGTGCATTACTCATGTTTCGTGACTCTGCTTCTGTTCACTTTATGTGTTGTAACTGCACTCAGTGTTTATACTGCATGTTTATACAGTTGTATATCGAGAAATTGAAACATACATATTACCTTTCTGATGTATACGTTGAATTTGGACAGCAAAAACAGTCAATTGTAAAATTTGTTAACACTATGGCTTCGATTCATCATTTCCATTTATTTTGAGTAACTTTCCTTTTTTGTCTTGTAGTATTACTTGCGGTTTTGGCGCCAAATTCATAAAAATGGTGCACACATGTCTCCAATTTGGCGTAAAGTAAGAAAATTTTTTTTTCCCTGTCTTGAACTGTTTTTGTGACTTTTGCCACCAAAAGTCACAAAAAGTGTGCCAATGTTCTGGCGTCCAAAAAAATACAGCTGGGGGAATGGAGTGAAGTTGCCCCAAATTTTGTGACTTTTTAAAAAGTCAGAATTGATGAGTCAGGCGAAAACATCTGGAATCGATAAACCCCACCTACAAAGCAGAGAACAAAACACAGGCAAGCACATCTAAAATAGACTTAAAAGAGGCGCATATAGAATAATGAATTGGGTTTAAGCAAAAAAAAAGGTGCAAAATACACAAACCTAGGAAAAAAATAGTCTCAAAAGCAATGATGAATGGGAGCTAAATATTGTCTAAGTATTATTGGCATAGTCATTGAAGCATTCTTTATACAAACCAAACTGCAGGATTAAAAGACAAATGATCACATTACTAAATTGATAGTAGGACCTACAGAAAGAAAAGAAAATACACTGTGTTCCAAATTATTATGCAAATAATATTTTCTCAGATTTTCCCAAATTACCTATATGAATTGCAGTCATTGTAATTTTCCAGTCAAATAACTATTAGAGTACAATTGAAAGGTTTTTGTACAAACTGCCTATGATAACAGTATATTTTTAAAAAAATAAAAAATCAAACTGCACTCAAAATGTATGTTCCAAATTATTATGCACAGCAGAGTTTTCAACCTTTTCATTTTAATAAAGAACAAAAAATGGTCATTTTTTAAATTATAAGCATTAGCAGGTTATTACAAACTGAAATCAAACAGTTTTCAACTCAAAACTTTATTCTAGGTGATGTAACATTTGCGCATAGGACCCCTTGTTCGAAAGGAGCTTCTGAACTCTCTCGTCCATTGAATTTGTCAGGTTTTGGATGGTTTCTGCTTCAATTGTTTTGCATGAGGACAGAATACCCTCCCAGAGCTGTTGCTTAGATGTGAACTGCCTCCTGCCATCATAGACACTCCTTTTGATGATGCTCCAGAGGTTCTCAATGGGGTTGAGGTCAGGGGAGCATGGGGGCCACACCATAAGTTTGTCCCCTTTTATGCCCATAGCAGCCAGAGATGCAGATGTGTTATGTGCAGCATGAGACGGGGCATTATCATGCATGAAATGATCTCGATGGTCCAGATGGATGGAGTGGAGGATGGCTGGTTGATGGACACCCCATGCAAACATGGCTACGGCGCCAGCAAGGAGGAGGTGGAGTGATGTTTTGGGCTGGAATCATGGGGAGAGAGATTATTGGCCCTTTTAGGATCCCTGAAGGGGTAAAGATGAACTCCATAATGTATGTGGAGTTTCTCAAACAGCACTTCCTGCCACGGTTCAAGAAGAAGAACCGTGCATTCCGCAGCAAGATCATTTTCATGCATGATAATGCCCCGTCTCATGCTGCACATAACACATCTGCATCTCTGGCTGCTGTGAGCATAAAAGGGGACAAACTTATGGTGTGGCCCCCATGCTCCCCTGACCTAAACTCCATTGAGAACCTCTGGAGTATCAACAAAAGGAGTGTCTATGATGGCGGGAGGCAGTTCACATCTAAGCAACAGCTCTGGGAAGGTATTCTGTCCTCATGCAAAACAATTGAAGCAGAAACCATCCAAAACCTGACAAATTCAATGAATGAGAGAGTTCAGAAGCTCCTTTCGAACAAGGGGTCCTATGTACAAATGTTACATCACCTAGAATAAAGTTTTGAGTTGAAAACTGTTTGATTTCAGTTTGTAATAACCTGCTAATGCTTATAATTTCAAAAATGACCATTTTTTTGTTCTTTATTAAAATGAAAAGGTTGAAAACTCTGCTGTGCATAATAATTTGGAACATGCATTTTGAGTGCAGTTTGAGTTTTTTATTTTTTAAAAAATATACTGTTATCATAGGCAGTTTGTACAAAAACCTTTCAATTGTACTCTAATAGTTATTTGACTGGAAAATTACAATGACTGCAATTCATATAGGTAATTTGGGAAAATCTGAGAAAATATTGTTTGCATAATAATTTGGAACACAGTGTATATCATTTTATTTCAAATGTTGTTTAAATTATGATAGAAAACTTGAACTGCGACTAAAGGCTAACTGAAAGATCAGTTTTTCAGTTACTTAAAGGGGTTCTCGATACTTATAATAAAATTCCCTACCATTCTCCCTATCCTGCTAATCCCTATATCTGCTTTTTTTTTACTTTATTCCCTGTGACGTTTCATTTCAGGAGAGCCTCTCAAAGGGAACGTTACAGGAGTTTGTCCCTGTTGTCACTTTCTCGCTATTTGACTAACCCTTCCCTCCCTCCCCGACACAGGATGTTATCAGTGGGCAGCGCTGCGATCACTTACCACAGTTTATGTCAGTTTATGTCATCGCCATCCTACAATGACGTCCTGTTTCAGTAGTAGTGATGGAGAAGTGACCATAGCTTCAATGATTGCCATCTGCATCTTCAGTTGCCGTCAACACACTTTTGTCCCTGCCAGCACAGTCCCTGTATCTGACATCACTGCCTCTTTCCCCAAAACGAGATGTTATCAGGAGATGGCAATAGAAGCAGTGTCAGTGACAGCAGCACCAACTCACATGCTAGATCACCGCCTACAAACAAATCATCATCAGGGGGCGGTGATAGAAGCAGGGTGAGTGACAGCAGCACCGCTCTCAAATGAAATTTGTTTCAGAGTGTTGATAGAAACTGGGTTGGTTCTGCTGTCACTCACCCTGCTTTTATTACCACCCCCTAATGATGACTCATTTCAGTGAAAGAGGTGACATTTACAGAAGCAGTGACTGTGGTGGTGTCGGCGACTTAAGATGGGGGCAGTGGTGACAGAAGAAATGTGGTGGCAGCCACTGAAGATGTGGGTGGCAGGGACAGAAGCTTCAGTCACTTCATCACTGCTACTGAAACAGGACGTCATCAGGGAATGACAAATACTGTAGTAATTGAATGCAGCACTGCCCCATGATGAAGCCCTGTTCCAGACGGGTTAATAGAAGCTCTTTGGAAGTGACTAAAGAGCCATTCTCCTGAAAGATCACTAAAAGTAAAGAAAAAAACATATAAATATGGAATAGCAGGAAAAGGACCACAGTAGGGAATTTTATAATAAAGCAAATTACAAAAGTGGTTAGGGCTTAAAGATAGATATTTATAAAGGGCATTATAGGTATCGAACAACCCCTCTAAAGGGAATCAGTCAGCAGGTTTTTGCTATTTAATATAAGTGCAGCATGATGTAGGGGCAGAGAGCCTGATTCCAGGGATGTGTCACTTATTAGACTGTATGCTGTAGTTTCAATACAATAAGTGTTTTATTAGGAGGAGATTATCACTATAGGATTACATCACATGCAGGCTAGCCAGGCTAATCTGTGTAACCTCGCCTGATGATTAATTAGCGGATTGCTGACAATGCACAGTGTACACAGGCATAGGCAGATTGCCCTCATTATAATATGTGCGGCACGGTGGCGCCAATGCGGCAGACACCGGCAGGCAGAGGCAGGGGGGCCCCCGGACTGCTCCCCCAGCAGCGGCGCAGGGCCACCGCTTCTTCTTTGGCCGGGCCAGCACTGCACCTGTTAACTTCCCTGTGTGCTTGTGCTGGCCCGGCCACGTCACAGCTAGGAGACACGGCCCTGTGCGCGGCCGTGTCTGCTAGTGTGACATCACACAGTGTGCGTCCTTCACTGCTGCATCGGAGAGGAGCTGGACGACGTCTGAAGCCGAGCCAGGGGATGGTGAGTGACGTGTGTGTGTGTGTTTGTGTATGTGCGTGTCATAGTGTGTGTGTGTGCAGGCAGCTATCATTGTGTGATGTCTGTTTATATGTATTTTGTGTTTCAAATGTGTTTATGCATGTATGTATATGTCTGTATATGTTTGTGTGTGTGTGCGTGACTGCGTGCGTCCTCATCCCGCTGTATCTGGGGGGCGCTGTGCGGCCTCCTCCCGCTGTATCTGGGGGCGCCGTGCGGCCTCCTCCCGCTGTATCTGGGGGCACCGTGCGGCCTCCTCCCACTGTATCTGAGGGGCGCCGTGCGGCCTCCTCTCGCTGTATCTGGGGGGCGCCGTGCGGCCTCCTCTCGCTGTATCTGGGTGGTGCAGTGCGGCCTCCTCTCGCTGTATCTGGGGGGGCGCCGTGCGGTCTCCTCCCGCTGTGTATATATGGCGCAGTCCGGCCTCCCGCTTTGTATAGATGGCTACGTGCGGCCCCCTGCTGTGTATAGATGGCTACGTGCGGCCCCCTGCTGTGTATAGATGGCTACGTGCGGCCCCCTGCTGTGTATAGATGGCTACGTGTGGCCTCCTGCTGGTGTATAGATGGCTACGTGCGGCCTCCTGCTGGTGTATAGATGGCTACGTGCGGCCCCCTGCTGGTGTATAGATGGCTACGTGCGGCCCCCTGCTGTGTATAGATGGCTACGTGCGGCCCCCTGCTGTGTATAGATTGCTATGTGCGGCCCCCTGCTGTGTATAGATGGCTACATGCGGCCTCCTGCAGTGTATAGATGGCTACGTGCGGCCTCCCGCAGTGTATAGGTGGCTACGTGCGGCCCCCTGCTGTGTATAGATGGCTACGTGCGGCCTCCCGCTGTGTATAGATGGCTACGTGCGGCCTCCTGCTGTGTATAGGAGGTCTCATACTGTATATAGGGGATGTCAGCCTACTTAATTGTGCTCAATATTAAGTCATACAATTAATGTAACAAAATGATTATAATATATTAATATTGTGCAAAATTAATTTCACGTGAACTATCACATGATCTATCACAGGGGATCATGTGACATATCACATGATACATCAGGTGTGTGTGTGTGTGTGTGTGGGGGGGAAGCCCACGCCTTCTCAACTGCCCTTGCTACTCTTAATCCACCCCTGTACACAGGAAACTCATACAGTGACTCACACAGTGGAGATCTTGGTGCCCATCATGTGCACGCGGGCGGAGGCATTCCTGGATGTGTCAGCTCTGCCGGCGGCCCAGTCATGTGACTGGTCACGTGCTCTTTTGGGCGTGGCCTTTGGTCTCGTGATCGCGCTGCCGGCGCGAAGCGTTGTGGGGTTGTGTCCTTCTCCAGTTCGGCACTGCGACGTGCGCAATCATTGATGATACTTCGTTTACTCTTCCCAAATCCCTTGTGTCATACAGATGGGAGGAGTGACGAGAGGGTATTCCTCGCATGATGTCATCTTTTAGATACTTCCTCTCCCCCAGGATTGGCTGGCTGACTGAGGTCCCTCCCCAAACACAGCATCACCATTTCCATATTTACATATGTAGTTCCAGCGGTATCCATACACCACAGATTGTATTGTGTGACCCGATTGGCCAGAATGTTTACTAGATTTATGTTCCCTGTGAGGATTGGTTACTTATACCTTTAAATACCTGCCCTCACTGGTGTGATACCACCCCCAGATGAAGGCTTACGCCGAAACGTACGTAGGGGCTGGCGGCATCATTCATTCCTAGGTATTGTATATGCCTATTTTTGATTTGTTAGTTTATACATGTATGCAGGGAAGCGGATTGGTCTGTCCAAAATATTAGAGATTAGGTTCTCATTTATGGACATGTCCCTGGTCATACTGACAATCCTAGTACTTTTGTTTTGCTCTTACAACAGACAGTATGGATTGTGCTGCCATCTTGTGGTTTCCCACTGTAATTTTTAACGTTTTGCTTGTTTTAAGTAAAATTGCTTTGAATAAAATTTCATTCTATTTTATATTTTTTGGGATTCTTGTGCACTCTTTTCTATATGATTTCAACTTGCCTTGTACTGAACCTCCTAATTGTTTCATGGTGGTTTGGGACACCCTATAATAGTTGTGGAGTGTTTACACTGACACGTTTCATTTATGGGTGTCGCCTTTCCTTGACTTGACTTCTTTGTATTAAAGTGTACACAAGGAGCTGCCAATCAGTGATGTGGGCGGGGCTATACAGGGCTCAGCATTCTGACCACTGCCACATCTACTGCAGAGAAAACAGCGATTCTATAAAAACAGCATTAAGAGGCCCAGTAAGTGACACATTTCTGGAATCAGGCTCTCTTTCCCTACACCATGCTGCTCTCAGATTATGTAGCAAAACCCTGGCGACATATTCCCTTTAAATATCTTAGTATCGCTGTGTCTGCTTTCTGCATTTCTCAGTTGTTCAGGGAATATTGTTAGAAGGTGACACACCATTAAGTGTCTTAACAGTGAGTTTACACAATACTTTTGTTTCTAAGGTTTGCAACACATGTCTCAAATAGACAAATAGGAAGACGCCAGGGTCAATAAATCTGCTTCTCAGAGAGACCAGTTTCCTAATGTTTTATATAACACAAACATTTTTCATTTTTCAATAACTAGAAAATAAGAAAATTAAGTAAGACTAGTATCTGAAAATGTCTATTTGCACATTAGGGCAGATTTGTGCTAATCCTCTTGAAAGTCATCATAGACTTAGACAAGACAATCAGAGGTTGCAACAAATTTAACACAAATGCATACCCATATGAAGAATGGCTCCATAGAGATCACGCAAAATCCCACTGCTGCCACCACATGTGAAGAATGACACCAGAGAGATCAAGTAAAATCCCATATTTTCCACCAGATGTGCAGAATGGCACCAGAGAGATCACATAGAATCCCACCGCTGCCACCACATGTGAAGGATCCCCATCACACCTCCCTCCTGATGTCGCTATTACGTCAGACGGATCACGTGATACGGATCTGCACTTTGCACCAATGTGATGTTCTGCACCCCTCGGGGACACGCAAGGTCAGATTGGTACAGTTCTACAAAGACGCCCCTGTCCTCACGGGTTCAGGAAGGTACCGGGAATGAGAAGAGATGGCCCACTCAGTCACTGACATGGCACCACACTTGCTCACACCCCTGACAGGCTGAGAAGCCCCTCTCACTGACCCCAGTAAAATAAAACCTTATCAGCCTGGCAGAGCTGCAACAAGTTCCTATTAGACATAAGCCCCGGTCCGTAATGGGAATTATATCAGGCCAGAAACCAGCCACGGTAGCATGTGAGTTGAACTGAACAATGGATGTGTGGATTCGTAGATCGAGATAAAAGAGCAGCCCAAGGTTAAATTATATATTTAATCGCCTTAAGGGCACACTAGACAATACACTATATACATAAGGGTTATACATACATAATGATCAGAGATGCAAACACAATAGTAGTGGTACAAAAGTATGCAGATATTAAGAGGCAGTTACCAGTCAGATGAAAGGCCTGGCTTGTGGGGGGAGGGCTGCCACATGAGAGGCTTGTGGTTCCCTCTGTTGCGTGACTTTTCCCACTTGATGTGTCATCAAGGCCTCCCAGAGATAAAGTGCTGTGGAATATGTTGGCGCTATATAAAAATAAAGATTATTATTATTATATAGATTTGAAACATCTTACTATAATTTCACAATTTTTAATTGCGTAAGGCCACATTCACATGTTCAGTATTTGGTCAGTATTTTTTTCACCCATTGGAAGTAATGGGTGGTGAAAAAAATGCTGAAAAAACGCAGGTGTCAAGTTTTCAGCGTTTTTTCTACGTTTTTTGTGCCTAAACCAGAATGAGATTTTTTTTTTTCACTGAACTTTATGTACATGCATAACAGATACAAAAGCACAGTGAAAAAACGCACCAAAAGTGCACAAAAAAGCAAGAAAATAGCAACAAAAATCCTGAACAACCTCCTGTCAAGAGATCAGGTTTTGCTGCAGAAAATGAACGCTGAAAAAACCATGATGTGTGAACATAGCCTAAGTACTAGTTTATTGCCATGTTTTAGGCAGTTCCATATTATCTAAACAGAAGATACATGGCGACGTGTTTCCATATTCATTTTTGATACAACAGTTTTACCTTTTGTTTGCCAGTTGCATCTCATTGGGCAATGCAGGGTTAAGAACACAGCTGCCGAATTTAATGTGGACTTGTAAAGTGAGGCACTTTACTATTTTGCTGAAGTGGGATTTCTCTTCCTCCGCTTTATAATTGTTGCAGAAATTTAAACCTCAACCCATTTCAGTGCTAGCTTATGCTAAGCTTGTTAGTGGCGTCTGATGGTCCACGTGATAGAACCGCAGCATTACCATAAATCAGCAGAATTAACGATGATCTTCAGAAACATGCCTGAAAGTGGCTGACAGGAGTCTGCAATTTGGATGCTCTGAATATTATGATAACACTCTATATTAAATGTTTATAATCTACTTAAAGCTCAGCTTAGAGTATATTTTATATTTGTGCCAAACCCATTATAATGAATTCCATGCTATTTATGGTTTGCCTGGAACAACTATCCTGAAAATGAAGAACTGATTTGAAGAAGTTTGCAGATGGATTTTCATTCCCTCCTTTCCTTTATTGCAGCACCTTCTACTGTTCACGGATAAGACTGGTTTGCCAGCTGCTAACACTCACTTTAGTCTATTTGCTGGGAAACTAGAACTTTAGTAGGTAAACTGTATCAAATTAAGCCCAGGTCAATCGAAATTGAATATACAGTTTTAATAAACCATATATTTATATTTTACAATAATTTATTGCAATTCAAAGTGATGATAAATTCCTATGGAATAAGTTATGATACCACTTGAAATCTATGCCCTAAGCATATTAAATACATGCATTATAAATGTGCAATAACTGTAGACATGCTAGGTATTTAAGTAGCCATTTTTTGTCTGATAAAATTAAAATCAAATAAAGATCCATTTACACAAAGCAATTATCCTTTATATTGTAACAATCATAGGCAGATGTTACTGTCATTGCCTTTTGTAAATGAGATTACAATTAAATGAGATGACACTTAAATAAAATGTTAATTATTGAGTTAATGGATTGTACATACATAATATGTACAATCACTGGACAGTATAGTAAAGTTATTATCATGCTCTAAATATTTAAAGAGACCTATTCTCATTATATACTGATATTACTGTATATTGCAATGGGGCCTTTTAAAGTGTTATCATTTGTGTTTGAATTTATTTTTTTATTTGCTTTTAAAGGGCTAAGAAATTAGACGAAAGAAAGCGTTAAAAAGTAACCATTGTTTTATTTTTTAATTTAATAAATCAATAGTACACATGAAAATAAGCAACTTTGTAACATATCTTATCAGAGAACTTTGCTTCTATCTCCACTAGGACTGATAATTCATTTTCAAAACTTTCATTTCACAGTTAAAATGTGTCTTCAGTGAAGACAGATTTTTACATTACTGAGATAGGAGATGGCAGCTGCTATTGATAAGATTCTATCAAAAGCCTCCCATACAGGAAATAAATGGATAAATCTTTATGAGAATTACAAAACAAAATAAGATCCATAAAAGCAGAATAAAAAAAGAGATAGACTGCAGAATTATTTAGAGTGGTATATAGAATGTAAATATATCTCACATGATATTTTCAACAGTTACATACATTTTTATATTTTGGTCCATATGGAGAAAGATATGCGTACAAATAATTCCTTATAAGTACAGTGCACAACAATGCTACATTTTCACCTAGTGGTGTAAAATGTAATATTTCATTTAAAAGAAATAGGCATTTCAAATAGGACATACGGCAAATTTTCAGGTTAGTATATAAATGTGTCCATGTATCAAGAGAAGGTGCCAGTGCTCACAATGGGAAGTTAGTGGTTAATAAAGTGCAAATGCATAACTATAGACTTCCCCAAAGGGACACAAAACACCTTCCAGATAACAGATTAACAAGCATGGCATGTGATATTAATGCACTTTATAGTTACCAGCCTCTGACACACGTTTCGCCTGTTTCTTCTTCAGAAAGGGCACCCTTTAAAGCGTTAAAGTCATAGTTGCCAACTCTCCCTGAGCATCCCAGGCACAGCAAGAAAAGATGAGACCTCCCGGACTCTTAATATTCCAGGAATCACCAAAACCTTAAAAAACTTTTTGTAAATCAACATTTATAGATGTTTTTTAGTATGTGACCCTGGGAAGCTCTGTCAGTAGACAATACGTAAGAATCCTCACACACATTATGGGATCAAGGAGGAGATGTGGAGGGCCATGGCCTTGAAATGATCTGTAGATCTCAGCTAAAATTTCTGGTGGTACGCTTTGCATACTAAAATCACTGTCCTCCCAGAGGTGCATCTATGAAAGTTGGGAAGTATGATTATTTCAGGTGACTATTCAGGATAAATGTGTGTGTAAATATGAGATATAAAACTATTTTATAGGTATTATATTTGGAGTTTTCCCCTTATGCAAGCTCCCTATCTATTTCTGTTTTCCTGAGCTCAGCTCCATAGTGGTTGGAGACTAGCTGTTACAAACCACACATAAAATATAAAAGATGATATCCTGCTTTTCAATTTCCCTGTAGCACACCGTCAGAAGTAGCAGCATGGTACTAAGTAGTGTATCTGTGAATCCAACTCTGCAATGAAATACAAGAATTGCTTGTAGCTGCAGAACCCTCTCTGTGCATTTCTCTGCCTATATTTTCCTGTAGAAGCTCCCACCTCGTCCCTTTCTCCTCTCTGTAGACTTCTATGAGCTGCAGCATGTAAACTGATTTCTCTGTAGATGGACATCTGTAGAGGTATGTCATCCTGTAATTCAGAGAGAGGCAATTTTTGGTACATATTTCTGTAAATGCACATCTAAAGGCCACTTCATGCATTACAGTGGTGCTCGAAAGTTTGTAAACTTTTCAGAATTTTTCATATTTGTACATAAATTTGACCTAAAACTACATCAGCCTTAAAAGTAAATAAAGAGAACCAAATTAAACAAATGAGTCAAAAATATTACACTTTGTGATTTTGTATTGAGGATAATGATCTAATATCACATGTTTGCGAATAGCAAAAGTATGTGAACCTTTGCTTTCAGTATCTGGGGTGACCCCCAAGTGCAGCAACAACTGGATCTAAACATTTTTGGTAATTGTAAATTAGTTCTGCACATCGGCTTGCAGAAATTTTAGCCCATTTCTGTCTACAAAACACCTTTAACTTATGTTGATGGGTTTTCTATCATGAACTATTAGGTTCAGGTCTTTCCTTAACATTTCTATAAGATTAAGGTTGGGACTTTGACTTGGCCATTCCAAAAATGGAACTTAATTCTTCTTTAATCATTGTTTTGTAGTATGACTTTTGTGCTTTGAGTTGTTGTCTTGGTGTATGACCCACGTTCTCTTGAACTTCAGCTCATGGATAGATGACATTTTTCTTTTGAATTTTCAGATAAAATTCTTGTGCCACCTATAGGAGATTACAATCCTGTGTTTCGGGACGAGGGGCAGTACCCCGAAACACAGTGCCTACAAATTGAGATTCTGATTCTGGCTTTTATCCTCCATCATGTGACAGTGACCAGGCTCGTTAATATAGACTTTTAGCATTGCTACTTCGTATAGGTGGCACTAGAGTTCTAGTCCACTTCCTCTCTGAAGAGGCAATTTGCATATTTCCCAGGGGAGCATTGCGGCTTAAAAGTTTCCTCACCTTGACATGCTTAACATGTCACTCTCCTTAAGGAGAAACGCTACCCCTTGGATCCCAGATAAAATGAAAAATTCATGGTTCCATTTATGATGACAAGCCGTCCTGGCCCAGATACAGCAATATAGGCCAAAACCATGATACATACCATCACCATGTTCCACAGATAGTATGAGGATTTTATGCTGTAATGCAGTGTTTTTCTAACTCCAAACATAACCCTTCTCATGAAACCAAAAAAGCTCTATTTTGGTCTCTTCTACACTTAAATCATTCCACTTGTCTTCTTGCTTGTCCAGGTGATCTTAGTTGCTTAGAGGTTACATTAGGTTCCTTTGTGACTTTGCAGACTATTGTGCATCTTGGTCTTGGTCTGTTTAAAAACCTAATCCATAAATCTAGCCTAATATAGTGACTAATGCAGCGATTCATTGGATGTAATAAGGGCACATTTTAAAGTTTGTATTATGGTTGCAATACACAGAATTTCTGAGGTTCTACTTAACTGAACTTAAATTCCATAGGATCCTCTGGTCAACTAAATCTGGTTCAGCAGGACCACAGGATCTCTGAGTATTGTGCCTTTGCTACAGATGCTAAAAAGTGGTCATATTACACCATCTGGGCAGGCAGGTTTCCGAGATGCATGTAGACATAAAGTTGTACATAACTTACTCTCTGGTATAAATGCCCTCACCGATAATTCTAACACTTGTTTTCTCTTTTTAGCATTTGATACCTTAGTAGGATATTGGACACACATTTATTCTGTTTAGAAAATCTAAAAATACTTTTAAATGTAGTTTTAAAAATCTTAATGGGGGAGGGTAGAAAAAAGGCAACAACTTGAGATTAAGATCCTTTAAAATGAAGACCATTTGCATGGCTAGGCTGCCTTAATAAATGGCTCAGCTTCTACTTGGGCTGCTCCATTCTCTAATGATATTACAGGAGGCTTCCCATCTCATCTAATCTGTTAGTAAAATCCTAAAGTCACTTATGTCAGTCTCCAATGCAAGCCAAATGAGTCTTCCCGTAATAAGAAGATTCAGAGAATTAGTTTTCGTTTTGCAGAAAATTGCCATTGGGGCTGGCACTTTTATCTAAAAATTTCACTCGTGCATAAGCAAAAAACTCATATTATTTGGTTACATTCCATCAGTATGAGAAATAACATTGTGGAAATTCTATGCATGTTAATGATATATAGAAATCCACCTGCTTTCAGATAAAAATGAGTTTAATTTTCTGTTGCCCACTGCCTGGTTGGCCTTTCATAAATTACTTATGCACAGCTATTATTAAAATAGAGGGAAAGCAAATTAGAAAAACCTCCTATCTTTCCACTGGATTTAGCCAAAGCACGGCTGTGACAGTCAGAGTCAGCATTTTGTACAAATTCAGCTCTCTCGAAAAAATTTTGCATCTCTATACATTTCTATACCGCTGTTGTAAACGCTCTGACCTGCCTTCTTACCAAATTAATCTAAATCCTTTCTAGTTTTCGACTTTAATGGAATACTCGAGAGTCCTGCTGATATATATTAATATATATTTATTGGTTCATTTGAATTCTAATATTTTGTACCATGTTTCCAATTCTACTATTCAGCTTTAAAGTGCTAGCCTCGCACAATTATAAGATTAGCAAGGAAAAAAAAAAGTACACATTTCCCTTCGGACGTGACTATATGTTTGCATATTTTAGTAGCCTATGAAGCAGCAAATACTAAAGACTGTTTAAGCATTACTGCCAGCAGGAAATATTTAATTGGATTTGACACTTCATTTTAGGGTCGTTACGGTGCTCTAAGTAACTACCTGACCTCTTGGTTTTACATCTGGGGATTATATTATTCCCGAGGTCTCAAGTCCTTAGTGCCTATAAATGTAGTCTATTGTTGGGGGGAATTGTGGTCAGTTTAAGATTAGGTTTCTTTTGATGTATCAGACGTCAAAGAAAATCCTATTACTTGAGTGATTAAAGATCAATTATAAAAATGTCTTTGTTCATGTTATTGATACACAATAAAGCAGTGGGCATATACTCATAATCATATTATAGGGCTGAACTGTGGTGCGTGTTTCAGGCAATCATTTCTGGGGTAATTCCTAAAGAAACTACTTTATCCGCTGAAATTTCAAAAAACAGTTTATTGAAAAATTACACAAGGTAGCATAGTCTAAATAATACCAATGACTAGTAGACTAATTTAGTCCTTATTATAAAGCTATACCAGGAAACATCCAATGCTTTTAATTTTTAATATTTATTTAATTATTATTAAAAGGGTTGTCCACTACTAGGACAACCCCTTTTTGATCTAAATGTTTAAAAATAAAAAAGTCTATCCTCACCTCTCGTCCCAGTGCCGTTTCATCGGTTCAGTACTCGTGATCCCGAGGCTCCCATGCAGTTGTTGTGACACATGGTGGCCGGTGCTCACTGTCCCCGTCTCTTGTCGAATTGAACATGGAGAGGAAGTCCGGGCTGTGGCTGATTTCTGACTTCCTCTTCATGTTCAGTTCGTATAAAGGCGGGGACAGTGACACCAGCGCAGATTGGGCGTCGGGCTCACGTGTCACAGCAACTGCATGGGAGCCCCAGGACCTCGAGTGTCAACAGCACTGGAACGGCGCCAGCACAGGAGGTGAGTATAAGCTTTTTTATTTTTATCGAGGCCAAACACTTAGATCAAAAAGTGGTTGTCCTAGTAGTGGACAACTTCTTTAAGTCCTTGCATTCCACCTTGGTTTGGGATATATCTATTGAACATTTGAACCTTAGTTTCCTGATTCATGAACAGAATTCCAAGATACATAAAACTACTAGAACATTGAGATGCATTTTTTTCCTATAGACACTGTAATGGCTTCCATTGTTGCCTGCCACGTTTGGAACATCATATGAAACCAAAATATTTATTTTTTCAAGGGGGACTTATCTTTAAAATGAAGCTCCTTTTACTAATATATTCAGCAAATACAAAATCTAGTATATTTTTTCCACTCATTCTTATATTAGTGTTCATTATAGTATTGAATCAATCTCCTGCTGGTACATGGAAACCATCAACAAGTCGCTGTTAGTATAGCTGGAATGTATTTAAATTTAGTACTTTGTACACTGGCTTCTACTGGTTATTACTAAATTTAAAGGGAATCTGTCAGAACAATCTCCCCTCCCCCCAAAAAACTATTTATATGGTTATGTTGCTCTCTAAGAGATAATGTTACTTACACCTTTATTTTTCAATCTATTGCTCCCTTAATTAAAAATCACTGTTTTAACTCATATGTAAATTAGACTTAAGTGCTCTGGGAGTGTCAAAGCACTTCTAAGCGTCTGCCTCCCCTACTCTTCTCCCCATTTAGCCCCACTTTCCTCTGCTCAACTGACAGTTTCCTCAGTGTGTAGTCAAACCAGTAAGTTAGGCTGAACAAGGAGTAGAGCCAGAGAGGCAGAGGCTTGGGAAGATTTTGACACTCCCAGAGCACTTAAAGGGGTATTCTCAAGTTTGGAAGTTATCTCCTATCTATTCCCTACCATTGCTGGGATCTTCACCGATCCCAAGAACTAGGATATTGAAGAGACTTCTGTGAATGGAGTGGTGGCCAATCATGAAAACTGCAGCTCCATTCATTCTCAATGGGTTCGCCAGAGATAGCTTAGGGTTAGGGTTAGAGTACTGCACTCGGATGGTCATTGGCACTCCTACAAGTATGAATGGTGTGGAGATGCACATGATCAACCTTCAATTCACTCATACAAGGCTGATTCTTGGGATTAGTGGGGATCCCAGCAGTCACACCCTCAGTGATTGAAAAGGTATCCTCTATACCAGGGGTCTCAAACACGCGGGCCGCATGCGGCCCCTCCGGCTGCTTCTTGCGGCCCGCAGGCACATAGACCCCGTAACGATCGCGGCTCTCTACAGCAGCCGCCGACATCAGCGCTGTAATGCAGAGTATTGCCGCGCAGAGACCGGCTCTCTGCACAGCAATACCAGTGTCAGCCGCCGGCCTATCAGAGGCCAGCAGCTGACATCTGCGTCC
Source organism: Phyllobates terribilis (assembly GCF_046119375.1). Classification (NCBI taxonomy): domain Eukaryota; kingdom Metazoa; phylum Chordata; class Amphibia; order Anura; family Dendrobatidae; genus Phyllobates; species Phyllobates terribilis. The sequence goes on along the minus strand of NW_027362763.1, from coordinate 308,883,533 downwards.
CAGCGCAGCGGCGTATGATGTCACTGCCATGCGCAGATGTCAGCTGCTGGCCTCTGATAGGCATTACAGCGCTGATGTCGGCGGCTGCTGGAGAGAGCCGCGATCGTTATGGGGTCTGTGCCTGCGGGCCACAGGTGCAGAAAGGGCTCCGAGGGAACGGAGGGCAGGTGAGAGTTGTTTTTTTTTTCTCTGTCATGTGAAATACAGCGCTCAGTATGGGGGGGGCCTGTGCTCAGTATGGGGGGGGGCACTGTGCGCCGTATGGGGGGGCACTGTGCGCAGTATGGGAGGACAGGGACCCTGAGTGCAGTATGGGGGGACGGGGACCCTGTGCGCAGTATGGGGGGACGGGGACCCTGTGCGCAGTATGGGGGGACGGGGACCCTGTGCGCAGTATGGGGGGACGGGACGGACCCTGTGCGCAGTATGGGGGGACGGGACGAACCCTGTGCGCAGTATGGGGGGACGGGGCGGACCCTGTGCGCAGTATGGGGGGACGGGACGGACCCTGTGCGCAGTATGGGGGGACGGGGCGGACCCTGTGCGCAGTATGGGGGGACGGGGCGGACCCTGTGCGCAGTATGGGGGGACGGGGCGGACCCTGTGCGCAGTATGGGGGGACGGGGCGGACCCTGTGCGCAGTATGGGGGGACGGGGCGGACCCTGTGCGCAGTATGGGGGGACGGGGCGGACCCTGTGCGCAGTATGGGGGGACGGGACGGACCCTGTGCGCAGTATGGGGGGACGGGGCGGACCCTGTGCGCAGTATGGGGGGACGGGGCGGACCCTGTGCGCAGTATGGGGGGACGGGGCGGACCCTGTGCGCAGTATGGGGGGACGGGGCGGACCCTGTGCGCAGTATGGGGGGGACGGGACGGACCCTGTGCGCAGTATGGGGGAGGACATGCCAGCAAAATAAGGACCGGGATGGGGGACCATGTCTGCAATATGGGGGACCTGGATGGGGGACCTGGATGGGGGACCATGTCTGCAATATGGGGGACCTGGATGGGAGACCATGTCTGCAATATGGGGAACCTGGATGGGGGACCATGTATGCAATATGGGGGACTTGGATGGGAGACAATGTCTGCAATATGGGGGACCTGGATGGGAGACCATGTCTGCAATATGGGGGACCTGGATAGGGGACCATGTCTGCAAAATGAGGACCAGTTCAAAAGGTGTATAGAAAATAAAATGGTATCACTAAAAATGTCACTTTGTCATGCAAATAATGCGTTCCCCCAAATTAAATATTTTGCCGTGTGCGGCCCATATACCCAGCTGAGTTTGAGACCCCTGCTCTATACCATGGATAGAGGATAACTTCCAAACTTGAGAATGTCTCTTTAAGCCTCATTTGCATTTGACATAAAACAGCAATTTTTAGGTCAGGGAGCAATAGATTGTATAAATAAAGTTGTGGATGATCTTTCATAAGCAACATGACCATATAAACAGTTTGGGAGAATGGATCTTTCCGAAGCTTTCCTTTAAAGGAAATATGTTTTTGCTATTTAAAAGGGATATCTGGGACTTTTTTAAAAAAAAAATGTGCCTAAGCACTAACAGGCATGTAGTTGCTAACAAAGGTAATGTTGTACCCGGCGCCAGTCATTGACCGCTCCTGCCGGAGGTTCATCTGCTCCCTGTCAACAGAGCACCAGTTTTTCTTCCTGTTGACAGGGCGGGACTACTGGCATCATGCTGATTGACAGCTGGCTTCCCCCAATTAGGCAGTGGGGAGTCAACTGTCAGTCAGCAGGACACCAGTAGTACCGCCCTGTCAACAGGAAAAGAAACTGCCACTTTGTTGACGTGATGTCAGTGGAAGTCTGTGACCATTCTGTGCCAGCAGAGAACAGCGCCAGGCACGACAGGCACATTTTATTTTATTTTTTTAAAGTCCTGGATATCCCCTTTAATCTGAGAGCAACACAATGTAGAGGCAGAGACTCTGATTACAGCGATGTGTCATTTACAGGACTGTTTGATGCAGTTTTGATAAAATCACTGTTTTATCTGCTGCAGTTCTCTGAATGCTGAGCCCTGAATAACGCCATCCACACCACTTATTGGCAGCTTTCTGTGTACAATGTGCATAGGCACAAAGCTGCCAATCAGTGGTGGGGAGCGGGGTTACACAGAGCAGGAGGACTGCATGGTATGAGACACCTAGTCCTGTAGTGATGATCGCCTGCTGATAAAACACTGATTTTCTTGAAACTACAATTAACCTAATAAGTTATACATTACTGGAAATAAGGTCTCTGCCTCTACATCATACAGCTCTCAGATTAAATGTAAAAAAAATGTTTTATCTATCCTTTTGTGGCAGCTGTGTTATGTTTTGAATCTATGTTTATGCCGAGGATTTGGAGATATGTCTCCGAATAAAAGAAAATAGAACACAAAACTGAAATACTCCAATATAATTTCAATGCAACATTTCATACAATGATTGCAGTTATAATTCATATTCTTTTTAACTTAGGGTGTCCTGCCATTTTATAAGTGATGGCATATTGCTAGGATATGCTATGACGGAAACCCTAAGAATGAAGCTTTAAAACTGCACTTCTTCACAGTTTTTCCCTGCACAGCAGCGCTCCCAGACACTTTGCTATGCAGGGAACACTTTCCTATGTACTTGAATCAGGTAGCTGAGGCCACTCACATGCAGAGGATAAACTGTAAATGGGATGCAGCACTGAATTAGTACTGTGGACCCCTCATTTTTAGGAGAAATGGAAGTCCTAGAGGCAGGACCCATTGCAATCATTAAAGAGAACCTGTCAGGTCTCCCAAACTGCCCCTCATAATTATTTTTAGGTGTAATCCAACAATAAAATCATGCCTTTGGTGTCACATACAGTTATTCATATTTGCACAAAAATGACATTTTTTGTCGTTGCTCACACTTGCAAATTATCTGTGACTAGTCCAGCGGGACCAGACATTGACATTCTTGAGCATTTACGAGACTTCATCCATCCCTGACCAGACAACATGTTTTGTACATAAAAGGTACAATTTTGTTGTTGGAAATCATTATATGGGCAATTTGGGAGGCCCAGGGAGCCTGACAAGTTTCCCTTTAACTGATTCCTAGCTATATGCCATCACTTTTTGGATGAGAATACCCCTTTAATGTACTTGTGTACCATAAGTGCTAATCAATAATGAAAGTAATGCATTGGAATCTTGTTGCTCTCTGCATACATCCTACATAGCAAAGAGAAACATGTCATAAATCAAATCTAAGGCCACACCCCCACTATCAGTATGTGATCAGTATTTGGTCACTATTTTTTCTCAGGAATGGGAGTCAAAACCAGGTGAGGAACAATCAGAGAAAAGGTATAATAGAAACAAGTCACCAATTCTTCATTTATCACCCACTCTTGGTTTTGTCTCCCACTTCTGAGAAAAAATACTGACCGAATACTGACCAAATACGGATAGTGGAGCCGCTGCCTACGATATAGGTTTATATTGTTTAAACTGTAATATAATGAGACACTTTGAGTAGGTGAGAACAAGTAATTGTACTTCTACAAGTGTACTGGAAAATGTCCAGAATGACACAGAAAATTCATGTAAAAGGTGATGATGATGAAGTACAACTGCTGCAGTACCATTTGTTGCCAAGTGGGGGCAATATTGTGCTGACCATTGTTCCCAGGAATATATATTGTAAAACCTTACAGACACCTTTTGATGCTTTAAAAGGTATAGTGGACATATTAAACAGTCAAAAGTTAGTACCATTACAATAAAGGATACTGAGGCAAATAATTAGTTCCCCCAAATAGCTCATATGGTATAAAACTAGTAAGTGAAATAAAAAAATATTCAGTTTACACATCATTACAGGTAAAACACTGATCTTGTTTCTAGGCATATTATGAATGACTTAAAGGGAACTCGATAGCTGATTCATGCTACCCAAACCAGCAGCATGAATCAGAAATCGGCTCCACTATTGCATCTGTGTATGTTTTACTCTAAAACACTGATGTGTGTCTAGAAAACATACTTTTAAAAGCCAGCCAGGAGATGCGACTTGAATGACTAATTAAAGAAGCAGGTCTGTGGCAGCTTGTTCCCGCCCCCCTGTCCTTGACTGACAGGACTTTCCTTATGCACACACATAGGGGAAGACCAGTCAGTCTTGGGGAGTAGGGCTATGAGAAGCTGCTGGGGACTGGCTTCTTGAGCTAATCCCCTGAGTTGCATCATCACTATCCGGCTTTTAAAAATGTTTTCTCTCTACTGCTGCAGCTTTTCAGAGTAATACTTGCGTGGCTGCAATAATGAACCCACTCTCTAATTCATGCTGTCCGTGGATCATAGTTTCATAGTTTTTAAAGTTGAAAGTAGACATTCAGTTCAACCTATAGACTAACACTGGCCTGGGCAAAGTGCGGCCCTCGGGCCACATGCGGCCCTTTGGGTGTTCCAGTGCGGTAAATGGACAGGGACAGCAAAAGGGCTGGATTCAGTGGTGCCCCCTCACAACATGGCCACTCCCTACGCATCATCTCTCTTTCACTGGTATCTGCATACTCGTGATGCAGATACCGATGAACATAATGATGGAACAGGGAGTTGTCAGCTCCCTCTTCAATCACAGCCTCTGCGTTTGAGCGCTCAGCAGGCATAATGACATCATTACTAGTGATGAGCAAGCACTAAAATGCTCGGGTACTCGTTGTTCAAGTCGAGCAAATTAGAATGTTCAAGCCCAATGTAAGTCTATGGGAAACTCGAGCATTTTTCCGGCAGCCGTCCCCCTGGCGTTCTGCAGAAGGCCTAAAAGTTGCCCAAATCGATGGGAACAGTGCATAAATGACATGGGAACAGCATGGGGAAGACCCCTGGAAGCATTTATGACTCCCAGGTCACTGCTGTCAACGTTTCCAGAGGTATTACGCCACTTTTACGGGCTCACAATAAAACATTCAAAAACTAAACCAAAATGGATTTTCCTGGGACTTGTAAGGCAAAATAAATAACCAAAACCAAAAATGCTTCTTCTCCACACCTTGGGCTATGTTCACACGTAGCGTTTTTGATTTATTTTTACACTTTTGCATTGCTTTCAACCATGAAAAAACATTTACCAGTAAATGTCATTTTAACATTTTACTACCTTATCTGGCCATGTGGTATGTGACACATCATCAGACACATCCTGTTTCATTTATGATGGAGGGACTCTGAAAGTCACAAAGACTATTTTTATAGGGCCATCAGGCGGCCCTTACCATTCTTAAAGAGCGAGCAGTCGGCTATGCTTTGCTGTTCCCATTATTAACGAGTAAGTCTCCTATACTGTTATTGCGTATGCAGTGAAGCAACGGCTGCCAAAAATTTGGAGGAACTCCAATGCCCCTTGCAAGAGACGTAGAGGTCAGAGGGCCTCCTGAAAACAATGTTCCCATTATTAGGAGGTGTGTCTCTCATACTGTTTGCCTATGCAGTGAAGCAACAGCTGCCAAAATTTGGAGGAACTCCAATGCCCCTAGCAAGAGACGTAGAGGTCAGAGGGCCTCCTGAAAACAATGTTCCCATTATTAGGAGGTGGGTCTCCCATACTGTTTGCCTATGCAGTGAAGCAACGGCTGCCAAAAATTTGGAGGAACTCCAATGTCCTTTGCAAGAGATGTAGATATGTTGACATGGTACACATGGTGGTGATATGGTGGTTGAGGATGCGGAGAAGGAGGAGGACAAGAGCAAATAGACAAAATCAGGAAGCGTATACCCATGACTGGGTATGAAGACATAGGTGCATGAGAATAGAGTTAGACCTCCCAAAAAAAAGACACTGTATTTGAGTTTATGTTACACTGTTATCATTCGGTGGTGTTGAGAAGTCTGGCTCAATCCAGCCCTTGTTCATTTTTATAAGAGTCAGTCTGTCCTCATTTTCAGTTGACAGGCGGATGCGCCTATCTGTTATAATTCCACCAGCGGCACTAAAAACCTGCTCTGGCAAAATGCTAGCGGCAGGGCAGGCCAGGACCTCCAAGGCATAGAGAGCCAGTTCATGTCACGTGTCCAGCTTGGATACCCAATGATTATAAGGCACAGAGGAATCACAGAGGAAGTTGGTACGGTCGGCAAGGTACTCCCTCAGCATCTTCCACAACTTTTCCCTCCTTGAGAGAGTACCCCTCGCATCAGGGCTTGTGCGATGGGAGGGTCTGAGAAAACTGTCCCAGAACTTTGACAGTGTTCCTCTGCCTCTGCTCAATTGCATTTGTGTCTCTCTTGTCAGTACTCCTTGGTTGTCCAGGGGGCTGTATCGGAATATACTGCATAGGGGATTTGTGAGAACATTATACTGTGTGAAGAGACATTATACATTGTGGAGGGCTTATTGGGGACATCATATTATGTGAGGGCACATTTTACAGTGTGACAGTGTTTGTGGTGATGTCATACTGTGTTGGGACATCATACTGTTTGAGGGGCTGTGTAGAGACATACTATTTGAGGAGCTTTGTGGGGGCATCATACTGTGTGTGGGGACTGGTGGGGCATCATATTGTGTTGTGAGCAGTGGATTAAGGTACAAAGGTTGAATAAGAGGAGTAAAATAATTTTCTGCTTTATATAAATTTTATAAAAAGCAGTAAATTATATGTTTTTATTAGCTGCTACAGAGCAGAACACTTTACGTGTACTAACACTAGCAGCGAGTCACTAGACTTAATTCTGCTCAAGATTAAGTGAAAAAAAATTATATTAAACATTAATAATGGACTCAGCCTGTTGGTTTGGCCCTCTACAGCAGTCACAGTCTTTGATGTGGCCCCTTGGGAAAATTAATTGCCCGCCCATGGCCTAACATGTTGATCCAGAGGAAGTCAAAAACCCTATGGGGCAGATGCTAATTGCACCATATTAGGGGCAAAAATCCTTCCTAACTCCACATAATGCAATCAAACCAGTTCCCTGGATCAACGTCCCATCATAGAGTGCCCATAACCTGTAATATTGTATTTTTCAGGAAAGGCAACCAGGCCCTCCTTGGACATTTTTAAGTGAATCATCCATTACAGCATCATGTGGCCGAGAGTTCAAGAACTCTATCTGCTCTTACAGTAAAGAATCTCCATCTGTGATTATAATTGAACCTTTCATTTGGACATGGAGGATGCCCCCTTGTCATCGTTGCAGGCATAGGTATAAAAAGATTATTAGAAAGATCTCTGTACTGTTTCTTCACATATTTTTATATTGAACTATACCACCTCTAACCATTTGTTTTTTCAATGCGAATAACCTCAAGTTTGTTAACCTGTCTTAGTACTGTAGTTCACCTATTCAATTAATAACCTTAGGTTTGCAGCAGCTGCCTGGCATGAGACAATAAAGTTGAGTTTGCTATACCTTTAATTTCCTCTGTCCACATGCAGGATCTTACATTTATGTACATTGAACTTACATAAATCCTTCTGTAAGATTAAATTATCATCCTCTTTGTTGATTACCTGCAGAGTTGAGTACCATCTGCAGATATTGACATTTTTCTTTGCATGCCCTCCACAGGGTCATTAATAAATATGTTAAAAAGAAGAGGACCCAATACTAACCCCTGTGGTACCCCACTGTTAACTTTAACCCTATCAAAGTTAATTTTTCTCTAAAGCGCCGTAGTGTTTCAAAGGAGATATACTTTAATGATTCAGCTGGGAACCATAGTTGAAGATGAGACTAGTCCGGGGCAGCCCTCAAGTGACATCTCTCTTCGCTGCTAGAGTTAATTGACAATTCTTTTCCTATGTATATACTCGTGAGAGACCTGTCAATCACCTGCAGTGGCACAGGAAAGAGCCAGCCATGAGTAGAGCTGGATTTGTTTCCTCTCTCTCTCTATGGTCCCCGGTCATCTTCAAAGTATATTTTCTCGGAGCATTTCAGAGAAAAATAAACCTGGGTGCAAATGTGTAGCCAGGTTCTGAATCATGCTGCCTGCAGTTTGAGCAGCATTAATCAGTTGACAAGTATTTTTTGAAAATTGTTCAACTATCTCAGGTTACGAATATAAATTGACATTCCCACGTAGAACAAACCCTGCATTTTTCCGCTGTTTTTTTAACCAGAAAATTTTCAGAATTTAACTGTTGAAGCAAAGTGGATGTACTTCTATGAAAACTCATGCCTGCTGCGCATTTAAAGATGCTACTGCACATTGTTTTGTTTTTTCCCTATGGGCTTCTATGCGAAGCCACAAAAAAAAATAATTGTGTTATTCTGTGCAGAATACCAGCATTTCTTCCATTAAAAAGCTGTTTCAAATCTGCACTAAAAGGTATAAAAAAAAGGGGGAAATGCAGCATAAAAAGTAACCAAAACAAAAATGCAATAATCAGCAGGTTGCTATTGAGTATTTAGGTGCTGATATTTGAAAAAAATGCAGCAGAAAATAAAGAGTGTTTTGCACATGGCAGCATGGCCTTATAAGAAGACACAGAATTTACATTTTAAGACAACGGCCCCATTATCAGTATTTGGTCAGTATTCTGTCAGTATTTTTTCCATAAAAAACAGGTGAGGAACAATCAGAGAAAAGATATAACAGAAACAATTGCACCAATTCTGCATTTATCACCAATTCTGCATTTATCACCCACTCCTGGTTTTGGCTCCCAAAAATACTTACCGAATACTGATCAAATACTGATAGTGGGGCCGTGGCCTAAAGCAAAGTCACTAATCAGCCTTACTTGTCTGACTAAGGTCACGTGCACACCTTTGGTATTTGGTGAGTTTTTTACCTGGTTTTCGCTTACAAATACTGAGGTAACAAAACTCACCAAACACTCAATGTATGCACGTGGCCTAATGCTGGTCTGGCAAATGTTGCAGTCCAAAATTGTGGACATGACTGGATCTATGTACTTCATATGGTCATCTCATTTGAAACCGGGAGCAGGAGTTATATCCTATTTAAACTAGCACTGCCTCGTCTGCAAAATGTACACCACTACTATATAATTTTTTCCATCAACAGAATAGCACATGTGCACTAGCACATTAACTTTCTTTGGTCAGTTTGCTGTCCACTGTGAACACTGACAGCAAACTGACTGAAATATATGTGCATCTGAGCACAGCCTCAGGATATGGTAACACTGTGTTTTTTGAGGATTTTTTTTGGACAAGGTTAACTCCAAAAAAGTCACTCAAAAATTCTGGAAAGACTCCTCTTATTCATTTCTATTGAGAGCTGACTTGCTCTCTATGCTGTCAGGCTTTTGATACTTTTTTATTAGCTTCAGGTTTCCAAAAACACCAATCATTTAAATGAAGTTACCTGACCATTCTTCAGGCATTTTCCACCTTGGAGCCCCTCCATAGTTTACAATAGAAGAAAATGGGAAAGCTATAAAAAGGTGTTTTCGGTAAATAAATAACTAGCATTTTATTCAACGCTTATTGGATTTCAAAAAGCATTAGAAAATCACTCGCAGAAGAAAAATTAAAGATGCTAAAAAACGTTAACAAAATGTTCTCAGAAAATGCCATGGGAAAAAGTGGGGAATAATGGAATAGAAAACACCACATAGAAGGAGTGTTTCCCACTGAAAAACTTGTGGTTTTGGACCAACTCAAAAAGCCTTTGTGTGGACATAGATATAGACAATTATACTTTTTCATGTACTTACTACAGTTGTTACCCGTGTCCTTTAAGAGAGAGAGAGTTCAAATATTTATAAATTGCTATTCTATGCCAGATAAACCACTATTTATTCTTGTTTATGGGTAATGAAGAATACGGTTTGCCTGCTGCCAAGCTGCGGTCATGTCTGATCGTCTCGCTAATATGGAGACATTGGATTACATATACAACTTTTTCAACAAAGAGTACATTTAGTTAGTAATACTCCTATCCTTAGCTTAAAAGTACAGGTGCTTCTCACTAAATTAGAAAATCATCAAAAAGTAAATTTATTTCAGTTCTTCAATACAAAAAGTGAAATTCATATATTATATAGAGTCATTACAAACAGAGTGATCTATTTCAGGTGTTTATTTCTGTTAATGTTGATGATCATGGCATACAGCCAATGAAAGCACAAAAACATTTCAATGAGAGAACATACCTTTACCACTCATAATACTATTATTTTTCACCATGGAAGGAAAAAAATGTCAATAGTTGAAGCATTTCTGCATGACAGAAAGCTCCAAATTTTCACACTGAATTATTAGAAGCAGGAAAAAGCCCCTTATGCAAGTTATCCACTATCTATAGTATAGGGACTCCGGATTTTGGGAACTGTTCTCTGCAAAGCTCTGCCTTGATTGCAGTGGAGGTGCACATGGTCTGTCCCATCCATTGTCTATGAGACTACTAGGAGTAGAGCACTATGCTAAACAATGAACCCAGTAGCGGTTGAGCATGCGCACATCTATTCCATTTGAGATGGGGCTCTGCACAACCCAATTCCCGGGGATCCAGAGCCCCGTTCTCAAAAATGTTGAAAGTCCCTGTCATTGGACCTTCAATGAAATGTAAATTATCTCTAGTTTATGGAAAGTAAAGGGAACCTGGCAGTACTGGCAACTTGAAATGGCAGCCGCTGATTGGCTGAAGTGGTCATGTGACACAATAATGTCTCTTCACTGCCAGGAAAAGCAGCGCCAACGTCTCTGGAATGGCGTCACTGAAGGAGGTGAGGATACATTTTTTTTTTTTCTATGGGGTCCTGAATTGATTAATCACTCCTGGACAACCCCTTTAAGTTTTCTTCAGTTTTCAGTTTGTTAAGCGATTCATCAGAAAACAGCATTATGAGAACGGAAGTGAGTAATTTTTTATTATTTTAGAATACATTGTGTGTCTTTGTTTGTTCTTTACTGACCTTAAATTGTCCTGAAAATGCAGTACTGTGTGGGGAATTCTTAGTTGACATGTTTTATTAATGCTCTTGCATCATGCCGAGGATTGACATCCCACGGAGTCACCAATCATGATAGCCATGTAAAGAACATTAAACTTGCTGCTGAGGTCTTCTTGGTTGTAGGTGTTCCTTTAGCATCACTAGCCAATCTTTGTCTAACTAAGCTGTAATGTTAGATAAATATTTTACAAAGATTCAAGGCAAAGAAAACCGTCCAAGGTGTGTTCTTTTGTATACCTCAACTTTGTTCCAGCTAGGCAGGATAACATTTTAACCAAAGAAACATGAATAGCCTTATTATGATGAGCAAATATTTGTTTTTACAGAGCTATACATCAAAAAAAAAAATCAAAGTTACCGGAAGCCATGACAAGGGAAGTAAATTCTTCTATGGAAGATGGAACTACAATCATTTATTTATTTGCTTATGCTATAAATCTATTATCAGCACTCCTTAATATTGAAATTAAAACACCAAAAACGAAAAGTCATGGAATTTTTAAATTCACATAAAGATCGATAGACATGTTAATAATATGCAAATAATAAACAAAATGAAAACAAAATGTTTAAACATCATCCATTCATTCAGTATCGAGTATGAGCATCTTTAGTCGGAAATGCACGTACTTATACGACTTGGCTGCTATCGATGAGGATATTAATGGTTGCCTGGGGAAAGTATTGCCACACTAAATGCACTTGGGCAGGTAAATCATCACAATCCGCTGCTGGCAGCTCCCTTTGCAATTGCCGATCAATAATGTCTCAGATGTGCTCGATGAGAGACAGGTCTGTAGATGCTGCAGGCCATGATAGCATGTTTAAGCCACGAAGGTTGCTCATAGTATGATCAACTTGTGGCCTGGTGTTGTTGTGTAGACAAACAGCTCCTTGGAAACTTTGGAGAATTGGCCATACCACTGGTTCCACCACCAAATCAGTGCACCTAGAATAAAGACTAGAAGGGTCTGTTTACCAAAGATTATGCCATCTCACACTGTAATGCTGGGAGTATAGCATGTGGGACTCTTCTTGTTAAGGCCTTTTCATGCTGTTGTCCACGTGGTCTCCAGACCAATCTCGATCCATCATTGCATCCAAAAGAAAAGCGGGACATCGCTGAAGAGGATAGACCTATTAGCACCATTGCCAGTGCCCCTGAATGGTATCCCCTTCTCCCTCCATGCTGAGATGTCGGCTTACTCACTTCACCGGTCTTAGGTGCGGTCCCCCAGTGTACTCCTGCCTCCTTCCTGGTGTGCATGCCGCACTGTGCCTCTGTGGCGTACCTACTGTGTGCGTGTGCACGCTCCCCTGGTCTTAAAGATGCAGCGCATGCACATGGTAATGTCCCCAGCTAACAGCTAAAGGCATTTAGTTAATGTGATTACCTGCAAGGTGTCTCCCAGCCAATAGTTGGCAGACAAGTTGTATAAAAGGCACCCTCCCCATTAGGGAGGTACGTGAGTAACCCCTATAGTTTTGTTAGGTGGTTTGGTGTGAAACTGTATGTTGCCAGGACCCTCATCCCTAGTCTATTATAGTTTCACATGTCCTGTCCCTTTAATCCAGTATAGTTGTCCTTGTTCCTGTGTCCACTTCGGCGGAGTCCATATCCTGAGACTGCATCTGCAGTATTTGTCTGTCACCCTGGGGGCTGAATACCCAGGCCTGAACTCTGAACCTGTCCCAGTGGCCGTCCGTCCTGTTGGCATAGTCTAAACCTGTCCCAGTGGCCATCCTGTCTGCACAATCTGAACTTGCCCCAGTGGACATCCTGTCTACAAAGTCTGAACTTATCCAAAGTGGCCGTCCTGCCCTGTTGAGAATCTGAAGTAATGTCTCTGCCCTTTGGGATCAGCAGCTAGTACCAGACGCCGTCCTGGTGTGGCACCTGGCAGATACCTGCCGCACAAGCCTGACTTCACCACTAGAGGCTCCAGTGAACACCAAGATAGCTGATTAGTCACACTCCTCCAAGGTAAGCTCGGTACGTGGCACAGTGGGTCAACGAACCATGTGTGCCACCTAGGAGCATAACAGTTTACTTAGGTCATGGATCCCACTCAGCCCCATGGTACTTCGCTCTCGAAGACATTCATATCTTTGCTTGGCAAGTATATGCAACAAGAAATTTTTTTTACCTGATCAGAAGCCCTGACTTTTGCTGCACCAGCCCAATTTACAGTACCTGCGGCCATGCCTATTCAACCTGCGACATGCACTAGAACTCGTCCCGCTGGATCCGCGATGGTATTATGGGGATCTAAAGCAGTGCCGTGGGTTCCTGGTGCAGTGTATGTGTAGCACCCCGAGGGCTCGGCTGCTACAGGGGTATTGCACCTCAAACCAGAGGTGCGATATTCCACTCCCGGGTAAGGATGGAGTGTGGGACTGAGCTCAGTAAGCTGCATGCACTACACTCATCCCATTTCCGGGGGACAGAACTACGGTACTCCCACCAGTTAGATGTGCAGGTACGACAGCGTCTGTCCCTGGCTGGAGTGGGAAGGGGGGAGGAACATCCCAGTAGTGTAGGGGCAGATAGGGGTGGGGCTCTGGGCATAGAAGTAGGAGCCCATTGGGTGCTAGTCACCTGGGCTCACACATAGAGGGAGTATATATGGTGGGCACCATCTTAGGAACAGGGTCAGGGAGTCCAGGAGAGAGTTCAGCCAGGAGGGCTGACAGGGAGCTGTGGCTCCGGCTGGGCCCAGCTCCAGGGCCAGGCCTGAAGCAGAGAGAAGGAGGAAGAGAGTCCCGGAGACATAAGAACAAAAGGGAACCCCGAGATCCCACGAGTGAACCAAAAGGGTGAAGGGTTGGCAGAAGAGGGCACCGGATCCCAAACTGACGGAGGCAAAACATCCTTAGTCAGGAACCGGAGGTCGTGGTCAAGTTTTGCCACGACCCTCACCACATTCACCAGGAAGGTACACCACGAGTAGGGTCAGGAAAGCCATAAAAGGTTTTACCATTGAGAGGCCCGAGGGGACCGGACAGAGGTGGATCCCTGGTGGGGACGGCCGGAGAGAGAGAGAGAGAGGGGAGCTCGGGGCCGCGCTCCGGAATTGCCTGGGGGTTGGCCGAGTCCCGCACCTGGTGGACGCAGCACGGCTGAAGTAACACCTGTGAGTAAAAGCCCTGAAACTGCATTAAACGTTTCTGACTCTCCTTGCTGCACCATCACTACCTCCATCATCCACATCTGCTGCCCTGAGGCCATACCCCTCCCGTTGGGGGTTATACTATCTACGCTGCACAATCGTACCACCGGCCTCAGCGGACTGTCCTGCAGCAGCAGCCCTAAAGCTGCATTCAACGGGTGGCGTAGTCATCCAACATCTACTGCTACTACATCGCCACTCAGTTTGACTCCCTGGGCACGGACCGGGTCACCGCCACGAGACTACAACCCTCAACAGATCCGGCTCCGGGTAAGCTCCCCCGTGCGCGCGATGCCGCGCGAAGCAGCAGGCCCAGGGGCGCGTCATATGCAGCACTTCAAATTTTTTGCTCATTATTTTAACTCCGATCAGGTTAAAGTGGGATTCCTAATGTCCTACTTAGCAAAAGATGCCCTGGCATGGCTCAACTCCCTATGGGAAGCAAGGGATCCTATCACCTCGAACCTGCAGGTCTTCCTGGTGGCCTTCCGAGAGATCTTCAATGAGCCAAGCCCAGATTCTACTGCACAGCCTTCCCTTCCCAACTTCCAGGAGCAAAGCAGACGAGTGACGCTTGTGAGGAAACCGTCACATCTGGCCCAGTCCTTACAAAGACCACATGTTCCCCAGCCTGTTGAGGCAGCTACCCCTGCTGAGTTTGTGAAGCTCGACCACGTCTGGTGGTTTGAGCTGAAGCTGGAACTCAGTCATGAGATGGGATTGCAGTATCGCTGCAGTTGTGTGGGACATCCTCATGGTCTTTGTCCAGTAAAGTTTAAAAAATTCCAAAACCATGGGCCAGTAGGCGAGGCTTTCCTTGGCGGGCGTATTCCCTCTCCACAGATGACAGTGTTACGGGTCCGGGTGGTGGAACCTCTGTGCTGAGATACAAGGCGGGACCAGAAGGGCGTAACTAAGTGCCTACCCGGCTCGACCCTGGCTCCACGTCAGCTTAATCAACTCCGTAAACGAAGGAGAGACCAGGAAGATGGACCAGGTGCCACTCTGGGACCGACCTCGTGTGAGAGCAGGCGACTCCCATGGGACTGATGGCCGAAGCCGTCAGGCTTGACAGATGAGCACGGCTGGTAGGCAGCACAGGTAGACAGTCTGGCTTGTCTGGCAGATGGACAGGTGAACACAGCTGATAGACAGGAAGGTGGCATGGCTGATAGGCTGGCGGGCAGAGCTGGTAGACAGGCTGGCTGACAGGGCTGGTAGACAGGCTGGCGGGCAGGGCTGGTAGAAAGGCTGGCGGGCACGGCTGGTAGACAGGCTGGTGGGTACGGCTGAAAGACAGGCAGGCAGGCTACACTGGGACCTGAGGCCTGGTGAGATTGTTTAGAACACAAACAACAACTTTGCACAGGCACCTCCATTTTGGAGGAGGTAACTTAAATAGGGGCAGTCCTCCGGACTGGCCGGGGACTTTTTAGGATGGCGCGCAAGGCCCCTTTAAGAGGGAGGGAGCGCGCGCGCACCCTAAGTACAGTGCCCTGAGATCTGCGCATGGTGCACACACCCTGGGCAGGTGCTGCGGTGAAGCCAGGGGGAGGAGCGAGGGACGCCGTACTGGGGCCACCCCTCTTCTTCAAGCCCACAAGAAACTTTTCTAGAAGAAGAGGAGCATGTATGTTCTCCCTGGGCTCCCATGACCTCTCCTCAAGACCAAATCCTTTCCAATCCACAAGAAATAAAGTCTCTCCTGTTACCCTCTTGATGACCAAAATGTTCTCTACCTCAAAGACGTCCTCAGCGGAGACTGGGGCTGGAGTGGTACCTGGATCATCAGAGAAAAGATTGAGGCCGACAGGTTTGAGGAGAGACACATGAAAAGAATTAGGGATACGTAACGAGGCAGGGAGTTTCAACTTGTATGCCACTGAATAAATTTGGCTCAGAATCTCGAAAGGACTGATGAACCGAGGACCCAACTTGTATGGTGGTATCTTGAGACAGACATATTTTGAGAAAAGTCAGACCTTGTCTCCCGGACGGAATAGAGGTGGATCCAGATGTCTCTTATCAGCATGCTTCTTCATTCGCTCTGAGGACTGAAGCAGAGCAGATTTAGTGTCCTCCCAAATTACCGAAAAGTCTCTGATGGAAGACTCCACAGCAGGATTGTCCACAGAAGTAGAAACAGGAAACGGAATATTGGGATGCTGACCATACACCACAAAGAACGGAGACTTGGCAGAGGACTCTCACATGGTTTTTGCAAGAAAATTTGGCCCAAAGCAGAAGTTCTACCCAGTCGCTATGGTGAGCTTGACAAAGTGCTGAAAGAAACTAGTGAGGATCTGATTAATACGTTTCACCTGGCCATTGGACTGAGGATGATAGACGGAAGAGAAATGGAATGTGACATCCAGCAGCTTGCACGTGGCTCTCCAGAAGCGTGAAGTAAACTGAACTCCTCTATCCGAGACAATACGAAGAGGTAGGCCGTGGAGATGGAAGATGTGATGGATGAAATCTTTAGCCAGCACAGGCGCAGAGGGAAGACCTTGCAGGGTAATGAAGTGAGCCATCTTGGAGAAGCGGTCAGCGACCACCCATATGACAGTACAACCGGCCGATACAGGAAGATACGTGATGAAATCCATAGCGATATGTTGCCATGGAGCAGAAGGCACGGGTAGAGGAAGAAGTCGACCAGTCGGAAGTTGCCTAGGTGTCTTGTTACAGGCACAGAAAGAGCAAGCCGCGTCAAAATCTCCAACATCCTTGCGCAGAGTCAGCCACCAATAATGTCGGGAAATAAGCAGAAGCGTCTTCCTCTGACCGGCATGTCCAGCCAGTTTGAACAAATGGCCCCAGAGTAAGACTCTCCTCCTATCCGATGCCGCCACAAAGGTCTTACCAGGAGGAAGAAGAGACAGGTCAAACGGAGCAACAGTCATTATTCTGGAGGGGTCAATGATGTATAGAGGCTCCTCCTCTTGATCGGTAGACAGGAATGAGCAGGAGAGTGCATCAACCTTAATATTCTTGTCTGCCGGGCGATAATGAAGAATGAAGTTGAAATGAGCAAAGAACAGAGACCATCTGGCCTGATGAGGATTTAGTCTTTGAGCAGACTGCAAATAGGCGAGATTCTTATGGTCCGTGTAGATGACCACCGAATGCAGAGCCCCCTCTAGTAAGAAGTGCCACTTCTCCAGCGCTAATTTGATGGAAAGCAGTTCCCGATCTCCAATGGAGTAATTGCGCTCGGAAGGAGAGAAGAGCTTGGAAAAGAAGCCGTAGATCACCATTCGCCCGGATGAGGATTTCTGGGTGAGTACTGCACCTGCCCCAGAGGAAGAGGCATCAACCTCCTGGAAGAACTGATTGTTACAGTCTGGACGGTGTAGCACCAGAGCAGACGAGAAAGCTTACTTCAAGGACATGAAGGCACTTTTCGCCTCGGAAATCCATTCCTTGGGATTAGCCCCTTTGTGGGACAGGCAGAGATGGGAGCAGTCCGGGAAGAGAAATGAGGAATGAAGAGGCGGTAATAGTTAGCGAGTCCAAGAAACCACTACACTGTGTTCCAAATTATTATGCAAATAATATTTTCTCAGATTTTCCCAAATTACCTATATGAATTGCAGTCATTGTAATTTTCCAGTCAAATAACTATTAGAGTACAATTGAAAGGTTTTTGTACAAACTGCCTATGATAACAGTATATTTTTTAAAAAATAAAACACTCAAACTGCAGTCAAAATGCATGTTCCAAATTATTATGCACAGCAGAGCTTTCAACCTTTTCATTTTAATAAAGAACAAAAAAATGGTCATTTTTGAAAATAAGCATTAGCAGGTTATTACAAACTTAAATCAAACGGTTTTCAACTCAAAACTTTATTCTAGGTGATGTTACATTTGCACATAGGACCCCTTGTTCGAAAGGAGCTTCTGAACTCTCTCGTCCATTGAATTTGTCAGGTTTTGGATGGTTTCTGCTTCAATTGTTTTGCATGAGGACAGAATACCCTCCCAGAGCTGTTGTTTAGATGTGAACTGCCTCCCGCCATCATAGACACTCCTTTTGATAATGCTCCTGAGGTTCTCAATGGGGTTGAGGTCAGGGGAGCATGGGGGCCACACCATAAGTTTGTCCCCTTTTATGCCCATAGCAGCCAGAGATGCAGATGTGTTATGTGCAGCATGAGACGGTGCATTATCATGCATGAAAATGATCTTGCTGCGGAATGCACGGTTCTTCTTCTTGAACCATGGCAGGAAGTGCTGTTTGAGAAACTCAACATACATTATGGAGTTCATCTTTACCCCTTCAGGGATCCTAAAGGGGCCGACAATCTCTCTCCCCATGATTCCAGCCCAAAACATTACTCCACCTCCTCCTTGTTGGTGCCGTAGCCGTGTTTGCATGGGGTGTCTATCAACCAGCCATCCTCCACTCCATCCATCTGGACCATCGAGAGTTACACGGCACTCATCGCTGAACAAAACAGTTTTGAAGTCAGTCGTCATGTATTGTTTGGCCCACTGGAGCCGTTTCTGCTTGTGTGCAGTGGATAGAGGAGGTCGATAGGATGGCTTACGCACAGCTGCAAACCTCTGAAGGACCCTGCATCTTGTTGTTCGGGGGACGTTGGAGGCACCAGCTGCTTCAAAAACTTGTCTGCTGCTATGACAAGGCTTTTTTGACGCTGCTCTTTTAACCTGACGTAATTGCCTGTAGGAAAGAGTCCTCAATTTTCCCTTATCAGCACGCACACGTGTGTACTGTGAATCAGCTACATACTTCTTGATTGTGCGATGATCACGATGAAGTGTCTTGGCAATGTTGATTGTAGTCATGCCTTGACCTAAACACTCCACAATTTGTTGCTTCTCAGCAGCCGACACATCCTATTTCTTTCCCATTTTGCCAGAAAATGTAGGCTGCTTAATAATGTGGGACAGCCTTCTTAAGTAGTCTTGCCTTTCATTGGACACACCTGCCAAACTATCTAGCACAGGTGTCTGCAATTGCTTACAGTGAAATAAAGAGCCCTGACACACATCACCATCAATGAGTTTAACTGACAAACAAAACAATTCTTACCTTATCACTCCTAAACACTTTTTGCATAATAATATGGAACACAGTGTAAATAGCCTTCAGCCCCTCAAGTCAGGGCCATTTTAGGACTGCAAACACTTTTTCGGGATCCATCCTAAGTCTGATCTCCGAGATTATGTATCCCAAAAATGGAAGAGAAGTCTGTTCAAAGACGCATTTCTCGAACTTGGCATACAGACGATTCTTCCTGAGCCTCTGCAATACCTGTCAAATGTCCCTCCGATGTGAAGGCAAATCAGGGGAGAACACCAGGATATTGTCCAGGTACACTACCACGCATGAGTATAGGACATCTCAGAAGATGTCGTTCACCAGCTCCTGGAAGACAGCTGGCACGTTGCAGAGACCAAAGGGCATCACGCGCGTACTCATAGTGGCCATCTCGAGTGTTGAATGCAGTCTTCCACTCGTCTCACTGGCGAACCTGGATCAGATTGTACGCGCCACGAAGATCGAGTTTAGTGAAGATCTTTGCTCCTTTTAGGCGGTCAAACAACTCTGAGATGAGAGGCAAGGGATACTTATTTTTGATTGTAATGTGATTTATGTCCCTATAGTCAATACAAGGTGTTACGGATCCGGGTGGTGGAACCTCTGTGCTGCGGTGCAAGGAGGGACCAGAGGGGCATGACTAAGTATCTACTTAGCCTGACCAAGGTCGCACGGCGGCTCAGTCGACTCCATGAACCAGGGAGGGACCAAGCAGAGGGACCAGGTGCCACTCTGGGACCGACCTTGTATGAGAGCAGGTGCCTCCCACGGGTCAGAAGGCAGGAACTGACCGATACAGCGGATGAGCACGGCAGGCAGGTTGTCGGGTGGTCCGGGTAGACAGACAGGCTGATTCGGCTGATAGCCAGACGGGTGCTCTGGGTAGGCAAGCTGGCGGGCACAACAGGTAACAGGCAGGTGCTTCCAGGTAAGCAGGCAAGCGGGCATGGCAGGTAACAGGCAGGTGCTTCCAGGTAAGCAGGCTGGTGGGCACGGCAGGTAACAAGCTGGTGCTTCCAGGTAAGCAGGCTGGTGGGCACGGCAGGTAACAAGCAGGTGCTTCCAGGTAAGCAGGCAGGCAGAGCACGGCAGGTAACAAGCAGGTGCTTCCCGGTAAGCAGGCGGGCAGAGCCCATAGACAGACTGTCGGACTGGACTGAAGTAAATAGAAAATTAGCGTGCACACTGTCAAATAAAGTTGAGGTGCAGATGCAATGGACTGGTAGTGTCCTCAAAATGCATAAAAATTAATTGTTCGCACACTCTTAGAAATTTTGCAATTTGGTGCAAGTTTATTCACACAGAGAAAATGCAAGAAAAATACAATGGTGAAGGCGACAGTAGGTAGACGTTTCGGCCACACTGGCCTTATTCATTAAGTCGCTATTGTATCTGGTTTAGCTAATGGGAAGACACCATAGTATATAGATGAATGTTCCAGTTAGAAGCTTCACAGTGGTACCAGGGTTCATCAGCCTGTGGAGAGCTGCAGTTCCTGCGTCATGGACGTCTCTAGGTAGGGGGTCCCACGTGTGGTGGCTGCGGAAGGTGCATGTGCAGCGTTCCCAAGCTTCTAACTGGAACATTCATCTATATACTATGGTGTCTTCCCATAAGGTTGGTGCAAGGCACAGAGATTTCTTCTCACGGATCACCTCCTTAGAACGCTCCTGGAACAGGATGTCGATCTGTGTGGCCAAAGACATCAAGTCGTCCAGAGAGGAGGGTATGTCACGACCAGCTAATTCGTCCTTGATCTGTCCAGAAAGGCCCTCCCAAAAAGTAGACACCAGGGCCTTGTTATTCCGGGCCAGTTCAGATGCGAGGGTCCGGAACCACCGCACTGCGTACTGGCCCACAGTGAGACTCCCTTGGCATATATGAAGAAGAGAGGAGGCAGATGAGGATGTATGGCCGGGTTCATCAAAAACCCTGCGGAAGGCCGCAAGAAAAGCCTGAAGATTCGTCACCAGGGAATCCCCTCTCTCCCATAGGGGATTGAGCCACACCAATGCCTCTCCGGTGAGATGAGACATGATAAATGCCACTTTAGCCCGGTCAGAAGAAAACTGATGAGGCAAGAGCTGGAAATGCAGCATGCACTGGTTGATGAATCCCCGACATAGAGCGGGATCAATGCCAATATGTGGTGGAGCAGATAACCGGGGTCCTAAGCCGAGTGCCACAGTGCCACTGGGTTGATGTTCCGCCGAAGCGGATGTTGCTTGGTTAGAGATGGACACAGCTGGGGTGGACTGTGCATCCAGGTGGGAGTTAACAGTCTGTAGATAGGACAGGATCGTATCCTGTTGAGATCTCTGGCGGGAGACCTCTCGGTACAGATCTGAGAGCAAACCAGCCTGGGAGCCACCGGATTCCATTTCCTGTGTAAACTGTTACAGGTCCGGGTGGTGGAACCTCTGTGCTCTGATATAAGGAGGGACCAGAGGGGCGTAACTAAGTGCCTACCCGGACCGACCCTGGCTACACGGCAGCTTAATCGACTCCGTGAACCAAGGAGGGACCAGGAAGATGGACCAGATGCCACTCTGGGACTGACCTCGTGTGAGAGCAGGCAACTCCCATGGGACTGATGGCCGAAGCCGACAGGCACGAGAGATGAGCACGGCTGGTAGGCAACACAGGTAAAAAGGTAGGCTTTGCTGGCTGACTGACAGGTGGACACGGCTGATATGCTCCTGGGCACAGCTGATAGACTGGCTGGTGGGCACGGCTGATAGACAGGCTGGCGAGAACGGCTGAAAGGCAGGCAGGCAGGCTGCACTGGGATCTGAGGGCTGGAGAGAGTGTTTAGAATACAAACAACAACCTTGCACAGGCACCTCCACTTTTGAGAAGGTGCCTTAAATATGGGCTTTTTAGGACAGCGCGCATGGCCCCTCTAAGAGGGAAGGAGCACGGGTGCGCCCTAAGTACAGTGCCCGGGAGTCTGCGCGGTGCGCACACCCCGGGCAGATGCTGCGGTGAAGCCAGAGGGAGGAGCGGGGGACACCGGACCGGGGCTGCGGCGGTGAGTGGATCGGCATCTCTGCCAGGCAGGAGGCAGAGACGCCAACGCTACAGACAGTGACTGTATCCGTGGTAAGTGTAAGCTTCAGTTCAACAGGAAAATTCGGACTGAAAGCCGTGAAGAGTTGGTGTCTTATTGCCGTGCAAAAGCTCCAGAGTCCGGTGTGGACATTGTCAAGTGAAGGACGAGAACTGCTACTTATACAAGAAGAAGATTGCCTTCCAGGTGCTGTCTGGTATGCCCATAGGTCATCCAGAGCCAAGAACTCTCATGCCCGTTCAGGTCTGTAGACCCTGCATGGTGCTTCGTTGGGACAGCCAAGTCACCAGAGGCTTCTAATCCCCATACCACCTGGTCAGTCAGCAGTGTTGCCATCTTCTCCGCCAGGTCTGCTAGTCACCGACTTGCTGTGTGCTGAAGTCTCCGAAAGAAGGGAAGCGGAGGCAATGTCACCACACAGTCCCGAGAATTGTACCAGTGATCTGCTCATAGGAACTGTCCCGCCTCGTGGACGTGTCGTTTTGGAGATCAGACTGAAGACGGTCCCAAAGTAAGTATCATCAGTCTCTAGTAGGTCTGGTGAAGAGAACATCAAGGCAGTGGCATCCTCCTAGTCTCTACAATCCCCCAACCAGGCAGATGAACTCCAGTTGGTCCTTGAATCCTCCCGGGGGTACTTGATTTCAACAAATGGAGAGAGACTTTTCAATACCCAGTTCCTGGTTCTACGCCCGCTTCGTCCTATGCTGAGGATGGCTTGATGGAAAGAAGCATCCTGGTCGCAAGGATGGTGAGACTTGTCACTTTTCTTTTAATGGAGGGAAGATGTCGTGGTCCTCTTGAGAAGTTCTGGGAGTCTGTGAAGAGGTGTCAGCCTCCAACTTCTCTGCAGAGTGTTCTTGCGGGCTTGAAGAAGAGGGGATACTGTAGCGCCATTGCCGGCGCCCCTGTATGGTATCCCCTTCTCCCTTCATGCAGGGATGCTGGCTTACTGACTGCCCCGTTCCTCGGCGCCTTCCCCCGGCCCCTTAACGGGGCAGCGCGCATGCACATGGTAATGCCCCCAGCTAACAGCTGGGAGGCATTTACTTAATGTGATTACCTGCAAGGTGTCTCCCAGCCAATAGCTGGGAGACATCTTGTAAAGAAGGCACCCACTCCATTAAGGAGGTACCTAAACAACCCCATTCAATATCTGTTATAGTTTCCCGTGTCCTGTCCCTTTAGTCCAGTATAATTGTCCTTGTTCATTCGGCGGAGTCCATATCCTGAAATCTCATCTGCGGTATCTGTCTGCCATCCTGGGGGCTGAATGCCCAGGCCTGAACTATGAACCTGTCCCAGTGGCCGTCTTGTCTGCACAGTTTGAACTTGCCTTCCTACCCTGTTGAGAATCTGAAGTAACATCTCTGCCCTTTGCGGTCAGCAGCTACTGCCAGATGCCGCCCTGGAGTGGCACCTGGCAGCTACCTCTGCCGCACAAGCCTGACCTCACCACTAGAGGCTCCAGTGAACACCAAGGTAGCTGCTTTGTCACGCCCCTCCAAGGTATGTTCGGTCCATGGCACAGTGGGTCCACGAACCACGTGTGCCACCTAGGAGCGTAACAGACCACTATTTCAGCCTCTATTGCAATCTTGCTCTCCACCATAATAGCCTTTGAAAGTGATGGTGTAAAGTCAATGGAACACCTGTAGCTGAATTCTAGTTTGTATTTTAGTCCACTGTTGTGACACCTTAACCTTAGTATGTGATGTAAAATTTCACTTGCAGTACAGAATAGCTCAGTCGTGGTATCAGTGATATGGCCATTTCTCCAAAGCATCACAGGAGTCATTTTTAAACACGACAATGCCAGGCTGCATGTTGCTCATGCTTCTTTCAGCAGCCTCGTGTTTCTAAACACGCTATCATGGTATCATGGCCTGCAGTGTCTCCTGACTTTTCTCCCAAAGAACACATGTGGGACGTCATTGATTGGCAATTGGAAAAGGAGTTGCCAGGAGTAGATCGTTACTCAGAAAACCATTAATAATCTGATTGATAGCAGTCAAGGCATGTAAGTGTGGGGATTTCTGTGTGTGACGCTCATACTCGATACTGAGTAAATGTAGATATTTTGAAAAGTATGTTTAAATTTTTTCAGATCATTAAAGAAATACTCTCAAAAATGTTATCCTCTTGATATATTGCAGTCATCATATTATATAGCACGGTGTACTTACAATTGCTCATTTTGCCCTCCTACCCAGCTATTTCTTATCTTTTCTATTAAGTCTATGACATCGCATGATTAAAAAAGGACTAGCTTAATCATTCTAAGCTCTGTGTAGAAGCAGGAGGTCAATTTTCCCTGTATGACTCATTGGTCACTGCAAAAGTCAATGCAAGGGGGAGGGGCAGAGCAGCTGGGTCAGAAGTTGAAGAGGGAAATGATAAATACAGGGACAAGACATTTCCTATTTCTACATAGAGCAGAGAACAGAGAAGAAATAGCTGGGTAGAAAGGCAAAACAAGCAATTGTAAGTACACAGTGTTATAATATGATGACTGCAATATATTAAGAAGAGGATAAGAACTTTGATGGGAGTGCTTCTTTAACATATCAATTTTGTGATTTCCATAACTCTATAACTTTTCCTTCTTTCCTTCTTGGTGTTGCAATTTCAATGTTAATTCAATTCTAATTTATCAGGGCAGGCGTTAAGGTGGGGTAAACTAGACATTTGCCTAAGGCCACCAGTCTCTCAGGGGCCCCCAGCAAGTGGCGTGCGCTGTGAGTCAGGGGAGCCAGTGAGTCAGGGGGACCCGGTGCGGCATCTCACATTTAATTGTATTAACATTGTAGATGCCGATACAGTTGAAAGCAATTATGGAGGAGGGAGTGTCATGTGATGCTCCCGCTCTCATCATTCCCCCTCTGTGTCTGACATCTCAGCCAGCGGGCGCGATGACATCACTTCATCGCGCCATGCTGTGCCGGGCACTGGAGCTGCTGAGGAGGCGCGCTGCAGAGACTGGAGCAGCAGGAAAACGGGGAGAGGTGAGGTTTTTTTTTTTAAATCAGTGAGTACGTGGTGGCCATAATACTGGAAGACTATTGGGTGTGCATTATACCATATGGGGCTGCATTATACTATATGGCGGCTGCATTATGCTATATGGGGGCTGCATTATACTATATTGGGGCTACATTATACTATATGGGGGCTGTATTATTCTATATGGGGGCTGCATTATACCATATGGGGCTGCATTATACTATATGGGGGCTGCCTTATACTCTATCAAAGACTATGGGGTGCATAATACTATATGTACTATATGGGGGCTGCATTATACTCTATCAAGGACTTTAAGGTTACCAGAGTTCACAGCCACCGAGTCTCCCGGCAGCTGTGAGGCCCGGAAAACTTGAGGGAGCCTTTAAGGGAGACTTTAAGGTTACTGGAGCTCCCAGCTGCTGGAACACCTGGAGGCTGGGAACTCTAGTAACCTTAGTTCACAGCCGCCAGGTGTCCCAGCAGTTGGAAACTCCAGTAACCTTAAAGTTTTCTGACTGTGTGCATACTTTGCACACAGATAGAAAGAGAAATAGCCGGCAAATAGCCGGCAGCTTTCTAGGAATAAATAAATAAATTATAACAATTGGTGTGGGGATCCCCCTATTTTTAATAACCAGCTAAGGGAAAGCAGACAGCTGTGGGCTTATATTATCAGGCTGGGGAGGCCCATGGTTATTGGGCCCTCCCCAGCCTAAAAGTACAAGCCTGCAGCCGCCCCAGAAGTGGCGTATCATATTTGATGCCCCAGTTCTGGTGCATATCCTCAGCTCTTCCTGATTGCCCTGGAACAGTGGCAATCAGGGTAATTGTTTTTGGGGTTGATGTCAGCAGCTTCCGCAGACACCAAGCCCAGGAGTTAGTAATGGAGAGGCGTCAGTCAGACACAACCATTACTAACTCAGGAAGTAAAAAGAAAGAAAACACACACACAGAAAAGAGCTTTATTTAAAAAAAAAACAAAAACACTCCCAGACAAATCCCCTCTTTCACCATTTATTACCCAAAACACACTCCCCCACAGGTCTGGCATAGTCCACGTTGAGGTCCCACGATTATCGACGAATATGCTAGATCCGACGTCTGTGTCAGGAGGGTTGCGGCTGGTCACAGTTCGGGCAGCGTGGGAACTGACGGCTGTGAGCGACGGTAACCTTCCTCACCGCTCGTCACAGCGGCCGGCTCTCGCACTATTCTCAGCGCGAGAACCGACAGGGGCTGCTACAGCATACCAAGCTTTGCTCTGTGAACGAGGCTTCATAAGCTGCGGTCTTCTAAGCGGTGATCATAGTGCTGTGGACTATGTCAGACCCGCACGGGACCTTTACTTTCGAATAAATGGGTAAATTAGGGGAATTGTCGGGGAAAGTGTTTTTTTAAATAAAGGACTTATGTGTGTGTTTATTTGTTTTGAAATAGCTCACCTGCCAGTTAAGCAGATGTAAATGCTTACTGCATATTCACTGCTTCCCCCGACCATTTCTCAGCGCCGAGAGATGGGCGGGGGAAGCAGTGAATATTCATTTTAGCCTCTGATTTCAGAGGTCAGTGGGCCAAGCATAGGGACCCAGGGTTTTAGATGACACGATGCTGCCGGCCATTCACGGTAATGCCAGTAGCCAACATGGCTACTGCATTACTGTGTATGGCAGGCAATCCCCACCTGTTGATTGTCTGTCTAACATCCACAAAACATGCGGACAGGGACTCGAGCATTGCGCTCGAGCACCCTCGATAGTCGGCCGAGTAACGATCATTCCGAGCACCCTAATGCTCTATCGAGTAACGAGCAGTGCCGAGCACGTTAGCTCATCACTATTCTAAACTCCCTCCCACTACTGCTATTTTTCTCTTTTTCACCTCCTTCTTCCAAGAGTTATATCTTTTTATTCTGTCGACATAGAGCTTGGATTTTGTGTGACAAGGTATAGTTTTTCAAATCACCTTCTAATTTACCCTATAATATACTGAAAGTTTCGGAAAAAAATTGTTGGGAGGAATAGTAAAAAAGGAAATATCACCCTTGTTGACCAGTTTTTTTCACACCATTTATTGTGCAGTAAAAATGACATGTTTACCTTATTCTTCAGGTCAGTATGATTGGGGTGATACCAAATTTATATAGTTTAACAACCAAAACATCAACAAAACAATTAAAAAATGTTTGTGCTGCTAAATTCTGAGACCTATACCTTTTTTTTTATTTGTGGTGCTGCGGGAGGGCTTCTTTTTTTGTGAGCTTTAGATTTTATTGGTTCCCTGTTAGGGTACATATAACTTTTTGATCCTTTTTTGTCTCATTTTTGTCAGGGAGGCAATGTGACCAAAAACGTAAATTTTGCCATATATTTTACTTGGGATAATTTCATATTTTCAAAGAGCAGACTTTAAAATACACAATGTTAGCATTACCAAATATGCTTATTTTGTTCTTTTTTTCATTATATTAGACATTTCGTTACAGTTTAGTACCCTTTTTTTTAGTATTGCAGTATACTGAAAATGTATCTATATAGCACCTTAGAGGACCCCCTTTTTCTCTAACCACTTGCTGTATATTGTGACATATACAGCAAGTGTTTAGAGAAAAACGGAGTCCTCTATTGATCACAGCATCTAAGAGGTTAACTTCAAATGACTGCAAGTACAGGCAGGTTCCAGCTGTGTTATAAGTACCGTGTGTGTAAGGCTGGGTGCCCACGTAGCGTTTTTCAAGCGTTTATGCTGCGGAATTTCCGCAGCGTAAACGCTTGTTAAAGGCTAGGTAATCCACACTCCATGGTCCCCAAGGGGATTCCGCATGTTCTATGCACATGCTGCGGATTTTTCCGCAGCGTTTATGCTGCGTACAAAAATCCGCAGCATGTCATTTAATTTTGCGGAAGCGCAGCGGAACTCCCGCCATTGACTTGCATTGAGACGCATAGAAACCGCGACTGTACATTTGTACAAGCGGCTTCTATGCGTCTCTATGTGCGGATGGTACCCAGTTCTGGAGGAGAGGAGACTCTCATCCAGACCTGGGTACCATTGTATTATATTCACCTGTTTGCATGGATTTATACAGTGTGACCTAGTTGTCAAGCACTTTCCAAGTGATGCTATCGCCTGGAAAGCGCTTGTCAATCTGCATACGGAAACGCATGTATTCTGCAGGAAAAACGCATGCACAATCTGCATGCGTTTTTTCTGCCAGGGAGATGCAGAAATGCTGCAGAAATTTTCTGCTTCATTTCTGCATCGTGGGCACATAGCCTAAAGAACTCAACTTCTGAGGCTTCCTATATATTGTAATTCTACATGTGTGAGGAGATGGACATACTGCCCACTTTCCCCACCTTGGAGAAACAAGTATAATGTTATATGATGTGATGTTAACTGTGATGTATAATGTGAACTGTGATGTGCATTAAAGATGTTAGTAATGTTGATAGTGTGTGCAGTTTGACAGTAGGGATAGTGAGAGTTAATGTTTGGGATAAGCCCAGAGTGGGAGGGGCTGAGTTGAAGGGAAAGTGACTGTTTCCTGTTAAAATGTCAGATAGGGCATGGAGTGCAGAGAGACCTAAGGTCCCATGTGAGCAGTGCCGCATTCTGGGGTGTCCCTAAAGTGAGAAGAGACTAAAGGAAGGGGATAGTGAGATCCAGAGCAGAAGTGACTAAGAGATAGAGACAGGTCCTGGGAGAAGACGCGTAAGGCCACGGCCACACTATCAGTATTTAGTCAGAATTTGTCAGTATTTTTTCTCAGGAGTCGGAGCCAAAACCAGGAGGTGGTGATAAATGCAGAATTGGTGCAATTGTTTCTATTATGCCTTTTCTCTGATTGTTCCTCACCTGGTTTTGGCTCCCACTCCTGAGAAAAAATACTGACCGAATACCGACCAAATACTGATAGTGAGGCCATGGCCTTACAGTAATATTCAGAGTTTAACTCCTGAAGGTAACGGGACTGAACAGGACTGAGTACATGAGATGAGTAGAATGCCCAGCTCTCATGCTGATGCTCTGCATATTATACCTGATGAAGGCCGTTGCTGGCAGAAACGCGTTGTTTGTTCTTAATATAGTGTCCGAATAAATCTGATTTTGAGAAAAAGAATTCATCTGTAACTATCCTTATCCTCTGGAAGCGCCGAAAAAGGGAAATCTTCTCTCTACTACAATATCCAACATGCAAGCCTTATACCAGGGCTGACATAGTTCCTGCAATTGTGCTGCAGACCAGAGGATTGCAAAGAGCTGATCCACTATACGGATCATTTGAGTGAAAATACAAGACATCTAAAGGGTGAGTGCAAAAAACAAATATTGTTGTGGCAAATGCACATATTCATCTACACTTAGACTCTGCGCCCCTTGTCTCCCCTTTTATTCTTTTTTTATATCATGCTGATGCTCTGGGAATTCCAGAGCATCAGCACTAGAGAAGATAAGTACCAGCCATACTGGCACCATAGCTTCCTTAAAGGGAGAGAAGACATGGAACCGCGGGTCGAGTAATGGACTCCTGGTAAACAGGACTGTATTGCCATATTTGTTTGTTGTCGAAATTTTGAGAAACCGTGAATACAGAGAACACTTTCATGTAATGTGCCGGGGCGTAAGAGACAAGTACCATTGCCATGGTTACCGTCCCACGCCATGTTACACATAACATACAGTATACAGTGGCATGTAAAAGTTTGGGCACCCCTGGTCAAAATTACTGTTATTGTGAACAGTTAAGCAAGTTGAAAATAAAATGATCTCTAAAAGGACTAAAATTAAAGATGACACATTTCCTTTTGTATTTTAGGCACAATATATATATTTTTTCATATTTTACATTTTAAAAATTACAAAAAGGAAAATGAGCCAGTGCAAAAGTTTGGGCACGCTGCCTGGTTAGTACCTAGTACCACCCCCTTTTGCAAGTATCAGAGCTTGTAAATGCTTTTTGTAGCCAGCCCAAAACCTTTCAATTCTTCTTTGAGGGATTTTCATCCATGTTTCCTTGAAAAATTCTTCCCATTCTGTGAGATTCCTGGGTTGTTTTGCATGCACTGCTATTTTGAGGTCCAGCCACAGATTTTCAATGATGTTCAGGGGACTGTGAGGGCCATTGTAAAACCTTCAGCTTGTGCCTTTTGAGGTAGTCTATTGTGGATTTTGACATGTGTTTAAGGCTATAAGAAGATTGCAAAGTGTTTTCAAGTTCCCCTTTTCTCACTTTGAAATGTAATTAAGAAATTACAGTTAATAGGAACAGTGGAGGTCAAGATAAAGTCTGGAAGACCAAGCAAAATTTCAGTGAAAGCTAGTCTATTGTGGATTTTGACATATGTTTAGGATCACTATTCATTTGTAGAAGCCATCCTCTTTTCAACTTCGGCTTTTTTACAGATGGTGTTATGTTTGCATCAAGAATTTGTTAAAATTTAATTGAATCCATTCTTCCCTCTACCCATGAAATGCTCCCCGTGTAATTGGCTGCGACACAACCCCAAAGCATGATTGATCCAATCCCATGTTTAATGGTTGGCAAGATGTTCCTTTCCTGAAATTCTGTGCCCTTTTTTTCAACACATTCCTTTGATCACTGTGGCCAAAGAGTTCTATTTTAACCTTGTCCGTCGACAGGACTTGTTTCCAAAATGCATCATTGTTCTTTTGCATATTTCTGACCCTGAATTTTATGGGGAGGACCCAGGAGAGGTTTTCTTCTGATGATTCTTCCACAAAGACCATATTTGTGCAGGTGTCTCTAAACAGTTGAAGTGTACCACTACTCCAGAGTCTGCTAAATCTTTCTGAAGGTCTTTTGCAGTCAAGTGGGAGTTCTGATTTACCTCTCTAGCAATGCTACAAGCAGCTCCCACTGAAATGTTTCTTGGTCTTCCAGACCTTATCTTGACCTCCACTGTTCCTGTTAACTGCCATTTCTCAATTACATTTCAAACTGAGGAAAGGGCAATTTGAAAACGCTTTGCTATCTTCTTATAGCCTTATTCAGCTTTGTGAGCTTCCACCATTTTCATTTTCAGAGTGCTAGGCAGCTGCTTAGAAGAACCCATGGCTGCTGTTTTTTGGCACAAGGTTAGAGAAGGCTGGGTTTTTATAAAGCTGGGAAATTTGCATCACCTGGCCTCTCCTAACGATGATAGGGAACAAGCCATAACCCTAACAGGCTAATTAGGGTCTGAAACCTTGGTCAAAGTTATCTGAACACAAAAATCTTCAAGGGTACCCAAACTTTTGCATCGGTCCACTTTCATTTTTGTAATTTTTAACCCCTTTAAAGCCTGGGGCATATTAGCATGCCCCAGGCCATCACCCCCGGTTCAGTGAGGGCTCCGGCGCTGAGCCCGCACTGAACCGGGCACATATCAGCTGATTTATACAGCTGACATGTGCCCGCAACAGCCACGGGTGGAATCGCGATCCACCCGCGGCTGTTAACCAGTTAAATGCCGCTGTCAATCTCTGACAGCGGCATTTACCATCGCCGCGCCGGCAGCTCAGCATTAGCCCCGCCCATCGGTGACCCCATCACATGATCGCGGGTCACCGATGCGTGGGCATGACAACCCAGGGTCTGCTGACCCTTGTGGTTGTCATGTAAAGATTGCTATGAGCATTTCTACTGCATACAGGCGATCTGCTCACCGCCTGTATTCAGTAGAAGCAATCAGACAACTGCTGCTTCTAGTCTCCTATGGAGACTATTGAAGCATGCAGAAAGTGTAAAAAAAATGTTTTTAAAAATATAAAAAAAAAAAAGTTTAAATCACCTCCCTTTTGCCCCATTCAAAATAAAATAATAATAAAAAAAGCCCACATACACATATTTGGTATCGCCGCGTTCAGAATCGCCTGATCTATCCATGCAAAAAAATAATTAATCCGATCGGTAAACGGCGTAACGAGAAAAAAATTCTGAACACCAGAATTACGTTTTTTTGATCACCGCAACAGTGCAATAAAATGCAATAACTGGTGGTCAAAACATCGGATCTACCCCAAAATGGTATTAATAAAAACGTCAGCTCGGAGTGCAAAAAATAAGCCCTCACCTGGCCCAAGATCCCAAAAACTGGAGACACTACGGGTCTCGGAAAATGGCGCCATTTTTCTTTTCTTTTTAGCAAACTTTGGATTTTTTTTTCACCACTTAAATAAAAAAGAACCTATACATGTTTGGTATCTACTCGTAATGACCTGAAGAATAAGAATGGCAGGTCAGTTTTAGCATTCAGTGAACGTTGCAAAAAAACAAAACAAAAAACAACTGTGGTATTGCACTTTTTTTTCACTTTCATCGCACTTGGAGTTTTTTTCCCGTTTTCCCGCACATGATATGGTAAAACCAGCAATTTTGTTCAAAAGTAAAACTTGTTGTTAGAACCTTGCTGTTAGTTTTTTTTTCCTTTGCTGGTCACATGACCTTGTTGGCCTATTTAATCCTGCTCCGCCCTTCTGGCTTTGCTGGACTTCATTGTATATCTACTTTCTAGCTAGCCTGTGCTCTGTATCTAGCTCTGTTAGTTTGCTTGGTCTACGGACCTCTACGTTCTATCTATTTTGTTTGTTCGTCTGTCTGCTACTATTTCTGTTAGGAGGTGTCCCATATTCCTCCCAGTCCTTAGTACTTGTAGGGATTCCCTCCCCACATCTATAGGTCTCCGTACAGACTAGATTAGGACTTTAGCAGGTCTGATCGCAGGATCAGGTTCCCTGTTACATCGTAGGGATTCAGCTGAGTCCTATAGTAGGGACAGATCTCCTCTCTTTCCTTAGCTTTGGTAGCAGAACATAACAGTAAGTCCAGCCTGCAAATTCTCTAAGGAAAGATTTTTTTTTTTTTTTTTTTTTTGTTCCATCATGGTGTCGGTTCAGGATTTGGCTAAACACCTGCAGGGACTCTCTCTGGAAGTGGCCGAGCTCCGTCAGCACGTGAGTAACTGTCCTGGAGCATATTTCTTGGAGCCTAAGGTATGTTTGCCGGATTTATTTTTTGGTGAACATCGAGAATTTTTTTCATTTAAAAATGCTTGCTTATTGTATTTTCGTTTGAGACCCAAGTCCTCTGGGGATGAATCCCAGCGCGTAGGGTTCATAATGTCACTTTTGCGCAAAGAGCCTCAGGAGTGGGCCTTTTCTTTGCAACCTAGTGATACATGCTTCAGATCAGTGGATAGTTTTTTTTCTGCTTTAGGATTATTATATGATGATCCTGACCGTGTGGCATCAGCTGAGACTGAGTTGAGACGTTTAAAACAAGGATCAGGTAATGTGGAAAAATATTGTACTCATTTTCGTCGTTGGTCCACTCAAACAGGGTGGAACGATTCTGCTCTGAAAAGTCTATTTCTTGCTGGGCTCAGTGAAAGGGTTAAAGACCTGCTAATTGCTTATCCTACACCTGAGGATTTGCAACAGGCTATGCAATTAGCTATACGGGTGGATAGAAGACTGCGTGCTAGGGTTAATGAGAGCAAATCCTCTGCTATGTCAGTTTCTGGTTATGATAATGTGTGTACTAACAGTGGTGAACCGATGGAGATTGGATCGGTGGCACCTCGCTCTCAAGAAAAAGACCGTCGTTTTTCGGAAGGCTTGTGTTTCTATTGCGGAAAATCTGGTCATTTGATTAAAGGCTGTGAGCTTCGTATGAAGAAAGAAAAAAAAATGGTCAGTCACGCCCGTATTGCCTGTTTAAATTCCAAGGGTATATTTTTAGCTGCTTCCACGATTGCTCAGGAAAAATTAATGGAATTTCGGGTGTTTGTTGATTGCGGGTCTACACTGAATGTAATTGATGGGGGATTCGTGGAAAAACTCAATTTAAAACCTGAACCTTTATCATCCCCCATTGCTGTGGTTTCTGTGGATGGCTCCCCTTTGAAGAATATTACTCTCAAGGTCAGTGAATTTCCTCTCACTATTAATGGTGTTCACCATGAGAAATTGGATTTGGTAGTGTTGAATAACTTGCCTTCTCCAGTAATATTGGGTTTGCCCTGGTTAAAATTTCACAATCCTGTACTGGATTGGTCTACCAGTGAAATTAAATCCTGGAGCCATAAATGTTATGACAAGTGTTGTAACGGGCGTATTGCAGCTTTGGATAGGGGAGAATTGCCTGTTCCTATTCAGGATTTTTGGAGAGTTTTTTCTGAGAAAGAATCGCAGGTTTTGCCTCCCCATAGAGACTATGATTGTTCTATTGAATTTGTCCCTGGAGCGATTCTTCCTAAAAGTCGTTTATTTAACCTTACTATTCCTGAGAGGAAGGCTTTGGAGGAATACATACAGACAAGTTTGGCCGCCGGTCACATTAGGCCCTCTAAGTCTCCTGTGGCGGTTGGATTTTTTTTTGTAAAAAAAAAGGACGGCGGTTTACGTCCTTGTCTGGATTTTCGTGAGATTAACAAAATTACGGTACGCAATCCTTACCCACTGCCATTGATTCCTGATCTGTTTAACCAGTTATTGGGGGCCAAGTGGTTCTCTAAAATTGACCTTAAGGGGGCATACAATCTGTTGCGCATGAAGGAGGGTGATGAATGGAAGACTGCTTTTAACACTCCTGTGGGTCATTTTGAGAATCTGGTTATGCCTTTTGGTCTTACTAATGCTCCTGCATTTTTTCAGAATCTGATTAATGACATCCTTAGACCTTTGATCGGTAAAAATGTGGTTGTGTATTTGGATGACATTTTGATTTATTCGCCAGATCTGGAGTCTCATTGGCGGAGCGTGCGTGAGGTATTACAGTTATTAATGGACAATTCGCTTTTTGCTAAGCTGGAGAAATGTGAGTTCGCTGTACAGAGAATTAGTTTTTTGGGCTACATTATCTCCAGCCAAGGTTTTGAGATGGATCCGGTTAAGGTTCAGGCTGTGCAGGAATGGCCTAGGCCTATTGGTTTGAAATCGATACAGAGGTTTTTGGGTTTCGCCAATTACTATAGAAAATTCATAAAAAAATTTTCTAGTATTGTCAAACCTCTGACTGATCTCACCAGGAAAGGTGCTGATGCGGTTCAGTGGTCTTCTGAGGCCATTGAAGCTTTTGTGTATCTCAAGGAGAGGTTCACCTCTGCTCCCATCCTTATGCAGCCTGATGTTACTAGGCCGTTTTTGGTTGAGGTTGATGCTTCCTCTGTGGGGGTTGGCGCAGTATTGTCTCAGGATAACGGGGATGGATTACATCCCTGTGCCTTTTTTTCAAAAAAATTTTCGGAGACTGAATTGAATTACGATATTGGTAATCGGGAATTATTGGCTATTAAACTCGCATTTGAACACTGGCGCCACTTCTTGGAAGGTGCGGAATTTCCCATTCAGGTTCTTACGGATCATAAAAATCTGATATATCTTGATGCTGCCAAGCGCCTGAATGCCCGTCAGGCTAGGTGGGCACTGTTTTTCTCGCGGTTTAATTTCTCCGTTACTTACATCCCTGGTACTAAGAATGTTAAGGCGGATGCCTTGTCTCGCAGTTTTTCTCCCATAGTCGGTGCTGAGAAAGAGGAAAACATTTTACAAGAAGGTGTTGTGATAGCTGCTTTAGACTCCGTTTTGGAAGATGAGATTCTTAAAGCTCAGGAGAATGCCCCATCTAACACTCCTCATGGGAGGTTGTTTGTGCCTGGGACCTTTAGGAGAGATTTGTTTGTTGAGTGTCACGAATCTCGGTTGGCAGGTCATCCCGGAATCTCTGAGACCAAGAGACTGGTGGGTCGCAGTTTTTGGTGGCCTGGATGGCAGAAGGAAGTCATTAAGTGGGTGCGCCAATGTACTATATGTGCTAGATCTAAGTCCTCACATACTCCTGCTGCGGGGTTACTTTGTCCTTTGGAGGTCCCCAGTGCTCCTTGGACACATTTGGCTATGGACTTTATAACTGATCTTCCCCCCTCTGAGGGTTTTACTGTCATCTGGGTGGTCGTGGACCGTTTTAGCAAGATGTGTCACTTGGTTCCCTTCGTCAAACTGCCCTGCGCTAAAACTCTCGCTAAGGCCTTTGTCAAGGAAATTGTCAGACTTCATGGCGTTCCTACTGACATTGTTTCTGATAGGGGTCCTCAGTTCGTGGCTCGTTTTTGGCGTGCCTTTTGTGACAGGTTGGGAATTCATTTGTCGTTTTCGTCCGGATATCATCCTGAATCTAATGGCCAGACAGAAAGGAAAAACCAGGATGTTGAGCAGTTCTTGCGTTGTTTTGTGGCAGACAATCAAGAGGGGTGGTCTGAGTTTCTGCCACTTGCCGAATTTGCTCTGAACAATCATACATCTTCTTCTGCTGGTTGTTCGCCTTTTTTTTGTTGTTCTGGGAGACATCCGTCGTTTGGGTCGTTCTCCAAGTTGGGATCTGCCGTGCCTGAGGAGGAGAATTTTTCCGGTGATTTGGAAAGAGTTTGGACGGATGTGCGTGGTGGTCTTCAGGAGGCCAACAGAAAATCTAAAGACTACTTTGATAGGAAACGACAGGAGGTTTTGTTCGCTGTTGGTGACATGGTTTGGTTGTCCTCTAGGAATCTGCGGTTGAGGATTCCTTCTAAGAAATTGGGTCCCAAGTTTGTAGGGCCCTTTAAGGTGCTTCAGGTTGTCAACCAATCTGCTGTTAGGTTGGAGGTTCCTACCTCCTGGAGAATTAATCCGGTCTTTCATGTCTCTCTGTTAAAAAAAGCTGTTGTGTCGGATGGTGACGCCTCTGCCTCTGTTCCTCCGGTGGTGGAGGACGGGGAATATGAAATTTCTCGCATCCTTGACTCTAGACGGTATAGAGGTAGTTTGCAGTATCTTGTGGCCTGGAAAGGTTTCGGACCCGAGGATAACTCTTGGGTGAGGTCAGATGATGTTTCCGCGTCCAGACTTATCAGAGCGTTTCACAGATTTCCTGATAAGCCTGGTCCTAGGGGATCCGGAGGATCCTCTTAGAAGGGGGGGTACTGTTAGAACCTTGCTGTTAGGTTTTTTTTCCTTTGCTGGTCACATGACCTTGTTGGCCTATTTAATCCTGCTCCGCCCTTCTGGCTTTGCTGGACTTCATTGTATATCTACTTTCTAGCTAGCCTGTGCTCTGTATCTAGCTCTGTTAGTTTGCTTGGTCTACGGACCTCTATGTTCTATCTATTTTGTTTGTTCGTCTGTCTGCTACTATTTCTGTTAGGAGGTGTCCCATATTCCTCCCAGTCCTTAGTACTTGTAGGGATTCCCTCCCCACATCTATAGGTCTCCGTACAGACTAGATTAGGACTTTAGCAGGTCTGATCGCAGGATCAGGTTCCC
This sequence comes from Phyllobates terribilis, assembly GCF_046119375.1. NCBI lineage: Eukaryota > Metazoa > Chordata > Amphibia > Anura > Dendrobatidae > Phyllobates > Phyllobates terribilis. The sequence goes on along the minus strand of NW_027362763.1, from coordinate 308,845,994 downwards.
TGTTACATCGTAGGGATTCAGCTGAGTCCTATAGTAGGGACAGATCTCCTCTCTTTCCTTAGCTTTGGTAGCAGAACATAACACTTGTCCCACAAAAAATAAGCCCTCACACGACCATATTGACCAAAAAATAAAAACGCTATGGCTCTGGGAACAAGGGGAGCAAAAAACGAAAACACAAAAACGGAAAATCCCAATGTCCTTGACGATATTTTTTTAACCTAAAATACAAAGGAAATGTCTCATCTTTAACTTTAGGCCTTTTAGAGATAATTTCATCTTCAACTTGCTTAACTGTTCACAATAACAATAATTTAGACCAGAGGTGCCCAAACTTTTACATGCCACTGTATGTATATTGGGAAGGGGTTAGAGGCAGTATGTAAAAAGGCTCTGTGGTTCAACACCCCCACTGATCATAATATAATAAACCTTTCCCATTTTAGGTCAATTAGGATTACCATAATTTTTAATATTTGCCAAATGCCAGAATAATGAGAGAGCGAGAGAATGTTTTAAGGCATTTTATTTTATTTTATCGAACTGCACCTGACGAAACAGAGGAATGGAAGCATGTGACCCACAGAAGCAGGAGGATCGAGAGGCAGTCAGCACCCATACTGCTCAGGAACCAGTACCAGGCTCTCACGCAGGAGAACCATGAAGAAATACAGCAAAATAAGACTTTGCCAGCAATGAATAACCTTGTAAGCCCTCAGAATCCTCCTGGATGGAGAAAGAAGAATGTTGTGAAGAAAAAACGGAGAGTGGTGGTCATGGGGGATTCCCTGTTAAGAGGAACAGAGGCCGCTATCTGCAGACCAGACATAACCTCAAGAGAAATGTGCTGTCTTCCAGGAGCAAAAATTAAAGATGTGTCTGACAGGATATCAAGACTCTTCAGACCTACAGATCACTACCCATTCCTGCTAATACATGTGGGGACAAATGACACCGCAAGAAAGGACCTGGAAACCATCTGCAGTGACTTTGAAGACTTAGGCAAGAAAGTGAAAGAATTGGGAGCGCAGGTGGTCTTCTCATCCATCCTCCCAGTGGATGGCCATGGAACAATGAGGTGGAATAAGATTCTACAGGTGAACAACTGGCTACGTCGATGGTGCCGTCAACAAGGATTTGGATTTCTGGATCACGGAATGAATTACCTATACGATGGACTACTTGCTAGAGATGGGGTGCACCTTACGAAGACTGGAAAACATGTATTTGGAAGTCGCCTTGCTACACTCATCAGAAAAGCTTTAAACTAGAACAATGTGGGAAGGGAAGCAAAAGGCCAGAAAAAGCCATACAGCTGACAAATACTATTGAGATCTCTGCTACTGGAAGTGGAAAGGAAGAACAAAGACAAAACAATTTAAATAATAAAAATATGGGAGGAAGAGAAACCAATCACAAACTAAAATGTTTTTATACAAATGCACAAAGCATGGGCAACAAACAAGGAGAATTGGAACTACTAATGCAGGAAAAGGAATATGATGTCATTGGAATCACTGAAACTTGGTGGGACGATACACATGATTGGAATAAAAGGCTAAAAGGATACAACTTATTTGCAAGAAACAGACTTGATAAACGAGGAGGAGGTGTTGCATTGTATGTTAGAAAAGCGTATATCTGCACAGAGATTGAAGCTTCAGAGACTGGGAGTTCTGTGGAAACTGTTTGGGTAAGAATACAAGGAGAGAACAACGGAAAGGACACCATTGTAGGCATTTACTACAGGCCACCTGGGCAAGCTGAAGATATGGATGAACTCTTTATGTATCAAATGACCAAGTTCTCCAAAAAATATGACGTAGTGGTCATGGGAGATTTCAACTATCCAGACATTTGTTGGGAATCTCTCTCAAGTAAAACTAACAGGTCAAGCAAATTCTTATCCTCTCTTGCTGACAACTTTATCTTCCAAAAGGTAGGGGAGAAAACAAGGGGATCTGCTACTTTGGATCTAATCCTTATAAACAGGGAGGAAATGGTTGAGGAGGTAAAGGTGGCTGGGACCCTAGGAGGCAGCGATCATGCTATTATAGAATTTTGGATAACTAGAGGAGGAAGACATGTGAAGACTCAAACTTCAAGGTTAGATTTTAGAAAGGCAGATTTTAAGAGACTCAGAAAGAGAATAGGAGGGATCCAATGGCTGGATGTCCTTAAGGACAAAAATGTCCAGGAAGGATGGGAAATTTTTAAAAATGAGATTCTCAAAGCACAATCGTTAACAATCCCGAAAAGTAGGAAGAATGGGAAGCATTTAAGGAAACCAGGATGGATGAACACAGAACTTAAACACATGCTAAAAAGAAAGAAAGAAATGTTTATTAAATGGAAAGAGGGAGGCATATCTAAAGAAGATTATAATGCAGTCTGCAGATCCTGCAGGGCACGTATCAGGTTAGCTAAAGCTGACAATGAATTAAGGCTTGCAAGAGATGTCAAAAGCAATAAAAAAGGATTTTGGGGGTATGTCAAAAGTAAAAGAAAAGTCAAAGATGCTATAGGATTTTTACAGGATGAAAATGGAGAAATGGTAAGAGAGGATGTTGAGAAGGCCGAACTTTTTAATTCCTATTTTGCATCTGTTTTCTCTCAGAAAGAAAATGTAACATCAACTGATCTTCACTGTCCTTTTAAAGGAATAGAGGAATCCAAGTTATCTGTAAACAGAAAGATTGTGAGGTAATATTTAGCTAACATAAATGAGTTCAAGTCTCCAGGTCCAGATGAATTACACCCCAGAGTACTGAAGGAGATCGTAGAAGAAATTTTAGAACCACTCTCCATAATCTTTGAAAATTCTTGGAGAACAGGAGAAGTCCCAGAAGACTGGAGAAGAGCAAATGTTGTTCCTATCTTCAAAAAGGGGAAGAAGGTGGACCCAGGGAACTATAGGCCGGTGAGTCTGACTTCTATACCAGGAAAGATCTTTGAACAAATTATTAAACAACATGTATGTAAGTACATGGATAAGAATGAAGTGATTAACCAGAGTCAGCATGGGTTTGTAACTAACAAGTCATGTCAGACTAACTTAATTTCCTTCTATGACAGAATCACTGACTGGGTGGATCAGGGAAATGCTGTGGATATAGTATATCTTGACTTCAGCAAAGCATTTGACAAAGTATCTCACACCATCCTTATTGAAAAAATGACCAAGTATGCAATGGACCAGGCAACTGTTAGGTGGATTCATAACTGGCTTAGTGATCGGACTCAAAGGGTGGTTGTAAATGGCTTCACATCCAGCTGGATGAATGTCTCAAGTGGGGTACGACAGTGCTCCGTCCTGGGACCTGTATTGTTCAACATCTTTATCAATGATTTAGATGAAGGAATTGAGGGTAAACTGATTAAATTTGCTGATGACACAAAGCTAGGAGGGATAGCTAATACTAGAGAAGAGAGAGAGAGGATTCAAAAAGACCTAAATAAACTGGAGCAGTGGGCAGCAACCAACAGAATGGTTTTTAACAGGGAAAAATGCAAAGTACTACATCTGGGCAATAAAAATGAAAAAAGCATATACAGAATGGGAGGAATAGAGCTAAGCAACAGTACATGTGAAAAAGACTTAGGTATACTAATAGATCATAGACTGAACATGAGTCAACAGTGTGATGCAGCAGCAAAAAAGGCAAATACAATTCTGGGATGTATTAACAGAAGCATACAGTCTAGATCACGTGAAGTCATTATCGGTCTTTACTCCTCTTTGGTCAGACCTCATCTGGAATACTGTGTACAGTTTTGGGCACCACATTTTAAAAAAGACATAGACAAACTGGAGCAAGTTCAGAGAAGAGCGACCAGAATGGTGACTGGTCTGCAAACCATGTCCTATGAGAAACGGTTGCAGGATTTGGGAATGTTTAGCTTGCAAAAAAGAAGACTGAGAGGAGACTTAATAGCTGTCTACAAATATGTCAAGGGCTGTCACATTGTAGAAGGATCATCTTTATTCTCATTTGCACAAGGAAAGACTAGAAGCAATGGGATGAAACTAAATGGGAGGAGACACAGATTAGATATTAGAAAAAACTTTTTGACAGTTAGGGTGATTAATGAGTGGAACAGGCTGCCACGAGAGGTGGTGAGTTCCCCTTCAATGGACGTCTTCAAACAGAGGCTGGACAGACATCTGTCTGAGATGATCTAGTGAATCCTGCTTTGAGCAGGGGGTTGGACCAGATGACCCAGGAGGTCCCTTCCAACTCTACCATTCTATGATTCTATTACTTACTGCAAAGTCAAAAGTTTACATACATTTCATTAGTATTTGGTACCATTGCCCTTAAACTGAATGATTTGGGTCAAACGTTTGGGATATCCTTCCACAAGCTTCTCACAATAGTTGGTCGGAGTTTGGGCCCATTCCTTCTGACAAAACTGGTGTAACAGGTTTGTAGGTTGCCTTGGTCACACCTGCCTTTTCAGCTTTGCTCATAAATTTTCAATAGGATTGAGATCAGGGCTTTGTGATGGCCACTCCAAAACATTGACTTTGTTATTCTTAAGCCACTTTGTTACCATTTTGGCAATATGCTTCAGGTCATTGTCCATTTGGAAGACCCATTTCCGCCCAAACTTTAAATTCCTGGCTGATGTCTTGAGATGTTGCTTCAGTATTGCCACATAATCTTCTTTTCTCATGATGCCATCTATTTTGTGAAGTGCACCAGTCCCTCCTGCAGCAAAACAAGCCCACAGCATGATGCTGCCACCCCCGTGTTTCACAGTTGGGATGGTGTTCTTAGGCCTCCAAGCTTCTCCCTTTTTTCTCCAAACGTAATGATTGTCATTATATCCAAAAAGTTCAATTTTAGTCAGACCACAGGACATGTCTCCAGAAATTAAGGTCTTTGTTCCTGTGTGCATTTTCAAACATTAATCTGGCTTTTTTTGTTTCTTTTGGAGTAATTGCTTCTTCCTGGCAGAGTAGCCTTTCAGCTCATGTTGATACAGTTCTCATTTCACTGTGGATATTGACACAATCTTACCAGCTTCCGCCATCATCTTAACAAGGTCTTTTGCTTTCGTACTTGGGTTGATATGCACATGTCGGTCCAAAGCATGTTCATCTCTGGGTCACAGAACTCGTCTCCTTCCTGAGCGGTATGACGGCTGGACATTCCCATCTTGTTTGTACGTGTGTATAATTGTTTGTACAGATGAACGAGGCACCTTCAGGTATCTTGAAATTGTACCCAAGGATGAGCCAGACTTTTGCAAGTCCACAATTCTCTTCCTGATATCTTGCCTGATCTCCTTAGACTTTCCTAAGATGCTACACAAAGAAGCTGTGTGTTTCAGGTGTGCATTATAATACATCCACATGTGTGTCTCTAATTAACTCAGATGTTGCCAAAAAAACAGAAGCTTCCAAACACATTACATCATCATATGGGCAGTACAGGATTGTTTAAAGGCATAGTAATTTTAGTGTATGTAAATACACATATATAGATGTATATATATACACGTGTATACATATATATAAAATGGTTCCATTATGCCGGGAAGAAGTGGGGAGCGAACCTTAGTGTTGCACATGCCGGAGGTCACTGGAGCTGAAGTCACAGTGACTCGCCGCCACCTGTCCATAACATACCTGAAGATAGATAGTAAGATAAAGTGCGCCTTGCATACAAGGAAAATTGCGCAGAGGCGGGATTTGGCTATGAAACTGCACGTCACAGGGCACTGTGATGTGCAGGAGAGGGGGGAAAAATTATAATTCAAACAGGAGGCGGGGATTTCTTACCGTCCCCCAGCCTGCAAGCATCAGAAACTTGAAAGAATAAGAAGACATTTCACTGCAACAAGACCTTTAATATGAGGCATACAGGTAGGTATAGATTTACATACCCATATTAGAGGTCAGATAAGTGCCAGGGGGTTACAGATTCCCTTTAAGAGGCATGATCCTCAATTGCACCTCACCAGAAATGTTACTCCAGTCAGGGACTGGATTATCATTTTTTACGGAAAAAATGTTGGCACTTTTGCTTTGAATTTGATGGCCAAGCATAGCCATGCCCCTTCCCGGCTACTCCCAAGCTCCTCCCATTTTGGCAGAGCTGTTTCAAACTGGCATGAAAATGCCAAAAGTTACACATTTTTTGCACAACTCTGTGCCCTCATAGTGTAGCATTTTGGACACTATTCAAGTGCAATAATAGAAAATAAAGTGCAAAACTGGCAGTGGCTGCTAAGCAATGTATGGGATTTGTTGAGTTCTACCCCATACTTTGCTTATATCCAGCAATGCCAGAACAGATAACAGCTCATCATTGGTGGTGCTTGGTGTCAGAACCCTTCCAATCTGATATTAATGACCTAGAGATTGGTCATCACATTGTAAGGGTATGTGCATGCAATGTCTTTTTCAGGCAGGTACAACCTGTAACTTGCTGAAAAAAGCTCTTAATAAACATAGAATCATAGAATCATAGAATCATAGAATGGTAGAGTTGGAAGGGACCTCCTGGGTCATCTGGTCCAACCCCCTGCTCAAAGCAGGATTCACTAAATCATCTCAGACAGATGTCTGTCCAGCCTCTGTTTGAAGACGTCCATTGAAGGGGAACTCACCACCTCTCGTGGCAGCCTGTTCCACTCATTAATCACCCTAACTGTCAAAAAGTTTTTTCTAATATCTAATCTGTGTCTCCTCCCATTTAGTTTCATCCCGTTGCTTCTAGTCTTTCCCTGTGCAAATGAGAATAAAGATGATCCTTCTACAATGTGACAGCCCTTGACATATTTGTAGACAGCTATTAAGTCTCCTCTCAGTCTTCTTTTTTGCAAGCTAAACATTCCCAAATCCTGCAACCGTTCCTCATAGGACATGGTTTGCAGACCAGTCACCATTCTGGTCGCTCTTCTCTGAACTTGTTCCAGTTTGTCTATGTCTTTTTTAAAATGTGGTGCCCAAAACTGTACACAGTATTCCAGATGAGGTCTGACCAAAGAGGAGTAAAGACCGATAATGACTTCACGTGATCTAGACTGTATGCTTCTGTTAATACATCCCAGAATTGTATTTGCCTTTTTTGCTGCTGCATCACACTGTTGACTCATGTTCAGTCTATGATCTATTAGTATACCTAAGTCTTTTTCACATGTACTGTTGCTTAGCTCTATTCCTCCCATTCTGTATATGCTTTTTTCATTTTTATTGCCCAGATGTAGTACTTTGCATTTTTCCCTGTTAAAAACCATTCTGTTGGTTGCTGCCCACTGCTCCAGTTTATTTAGGTCTTTTTGAATCCTCTCTCTCTCTTCTCTAGTATTAGATATCCCTCCTAGCTTTGTGTCATCAGCAAATTTAATCAGTTTACCCTCAATTCCTTCATCTAAATCATTGATGAAGATGTTGAACAATACAGGTCCCAGGACAGAGCCCTGTGGTATCCCACTTGAGACATTCATCCAGCTGGATGTGAAGCCATTTACAACCACCCTTTGAGTCCGATCACTAAGCCAGTTATGAATCCACCTAACAGTTGCCTGGTCCATTGCATACTTGGTCATTTTTTCAATAAGGATGGTGTGAGATACTTTGTCAAATGCTTTGCTGAAGTCAAGATATACTATATCTACAGCATTTCCCTGATCCACCCAGTCAGTGATTCTGTCATAGAAGGAAATTAAGTTAGTCTGACATGACTTGTTAGTTACAAACCCATGCTGACTCTGGTTAATCACTTCATTCTTATCCAGGTACTTACATACATGATGTTTAATAATTTGTTCAAAGATCTTTCCTGGTATAGAAGTCAGACTCACCGGCCTATAGTTCCCTGGGTCCACCTTCTTCCCCTTTTTGAAGATAGGAACAACATTTGCTCTTCTCCAGTCTTCTGGGACTTCTCCTGTTCTCCAAGAATTTTCAAAGATTATGGAGAGTGGTTCTAAAATTTCTTCTACGATCTTCTTCAGTACTCTGGGGTGTAATTCATCTGGACCTGGAGACTTGAACTCATTTATGTTAGCTAAATATTCCCTCACAATCTTTCTGTTTACAGATAACTTGGATTCTTCTATTCCTTTAAAAGGACAGTGAAAATCAGTTGATGTTACATTTTCTTTCTGAGAGAAAACAGATGCAAAATAGGAATTAAAAAGTTCGGCCTTCTCAACATCCTCTCTTACCATTTCTCCATTTTCATCCTGTAAAAATCCTATAGCATCTTTGACTTTTCTTTTACTTTTGACATACCCCCAAAATCCTTTTTTATTGCTTTTGACATCTCTTGCAAGCCTTAATTCATTGTCAGCTTTAGCTAACCTGATACGTGCCCTGCAGGATCTGCAGACTGCATTATAATCTTCTTTAGATATGCCTCCCTCTTTCCATTTAATAAACATTTCTTTCTTTCTTTTTAGCATGTGTTTAAGTTCTGTGTTCATCCATCCTGGTTTCCTTAAATGCTTCCCATTCTTCCTGCTTTTCGGGATTGTTAACGATTGTGCTTTGAGAATCTCATTTTTAAAAATTTCCCATCCTTCCTGGACATTTTTGTCCTTAAGGACATCCAGCCATTGGATCCCTCCTATTCTCTTTCTGAGTCTCTTAAAATCTGCCTTTCTAAAATCTAACCTTGAAGTTTGAGTCTTCACATGTCTTCCTGCTCTAGTTATCCAAAATTCTATAATAGCATGATCGCTGCCTCCTAGGGTCCCAGCCACCTTTACCTCCTCAACCATTTCCTCCCTGTTTATAAGGATTAGATCCAAAGTAGCAGATCCCCTTGTTTTCTCCCCTACCTTTTGGAAGATAAAGTTGTCAGCAAGAGAGGATAAGAATTTGCTTGACCTGTTAGTTTTACTTGAGAGAGATTCCCAACAAATGTCTGGATAGTTGAAATCTCCCATGACCACTACGTCATATTTTTTGGAGAACTTTAAAGAGAATGAACATATGCATAGCAATGTAAAATGACTTGCTGTTTATATGTTCAGCCTTTGGAGCTTCTTTAAACCACTTCATTTTTCCAAAGATGTGAAGTGGTTAAAAGAAGTGACCTGACCATTTTTGAAGTGGCTTCCACTTGGAAGCTTCTCATGGTATCATACATTACAAGTAAAAAAGAAGAAAAAACAAGAAAAGAAAACACTGGCAGCAAAGCAGCAGAAAAAAAATGACCAAGGACACAGGAAAAAAGATGCTTTAGGAAAACACTGCCAGCGTTTTCTGCTTGAAAAACTCGACCGGTATACCGGCACCTAAAAGGCGCAATGTGCACATACACTTAGAATATGTTGTCAGTTTTACCAAATATAACAAATATTAAGATTATAACCTTTCTCAGTCACTAAAGCATAACCAATTCATTTAGTAAGCTCGAAACTTGTGTGTCCAACTCATAGCAGTAAATTAGATTAGGAAGAGATTATTATGACATAATCCAGTAAACACCCCCATAGTAAGTCTTTCACTTGTAAGAGCATTTTGGTCTTGTGGCTGCAACTTTACAATGATTTCTGGCTGTCAATGTTACAAAGCATCATAGCTTCATTTTATACAAAACATTTGCACTATGTAAGCTCCTTGTAGAAATGCCTCTCTACTTCGGTTTATGGGTATGTTTTTTTCTTTTGATGAATGTTTTATTCTGATAGTATGTTTTTTGTTGGTGGACATGTTTTTTGGTTGTTGGGCGTGTTGTTTTGGTTGATGGGCATTTTTTGGCTGGTGGGTATGTTTCTTGGTTGGTAGGCTTGTTTTTTGGTTGCTGGGTATGTTTTTTGGTTGATGGGCATGTTTTTTTGGTTGGTGGGTATGTTTTTTGGTTGGTATGCATGTTTTTTTGGTTGGTGGAAATGTTTTTTTGCTAGGCGATTATTTTTTTGGGTTGGTGGTCATGTTTTTTTGGTCGGTGGTATGTGTTTTTGGTTGGTGGGTATGGTTTTTGGCTGGTGGACATGTTTTTTGATTGGTGGGTATAAGGCTATGTGCCCACGATGCAGAAATGCTCAGGATTTTTTCCTGAGCGTTTCTGCATCTCCCTGGCAGAAAAAAACGCATGCGGATTGTACATGCGTTTTCCTGCCAGGGACACGCGGAAGTGAAGCGTTCTTCACTTGCATTTCCGCATGCGGGTTGACAAGCGCTTTCCAAGCGATTTTAGCATCACTTAGAAAGTGCTTGTCAACTTGGTCACACTATATAAATCCATGCAAACGGCATGGATTTATATACTGTGACGAAAGAATGGTAAAAAATAAAAAAATAAATATATATTTACCCTCCAATGGCCCCCGCAGTCTTGATTCCCTCCGTCCCGGCTGCTGGCAGCGGTAGAGTGAAGGACCTGCTGACGTCAGCGTCGCGTGACCCGTCACATGACTCGGGTCAGCAGGTCCTTCATTCCATCGCGAACTGCTGCCAAGCAAGGAGGAGCGCACCACGGGCCGCCAGAAGATAAGTATATATTTATTTTTTATTTTATTATTTTTTTTACAGTTTTCTACGGTACCCAGGTCCGGAGGAGAGTCTCCTCTTCTCCACACCTGGGTACCATCCGCACATTAGAACGCATGGAATGCGCATCTACATATACAGTGATGCGTAATCCATGCGGTCTAATGCAAGTCAATGGCGGCAAAAACGCAGCACTTCCGCAAAATAATTGGTAGTGCTGCGTTTTTTTCCGCAATGATAATCCGCAGCGGAAATTTCCGCAGCATGTGCACAGCACATGCGGATTATCATTGGGGAACATGGCAGGCCTTCTACCATGCGTTTTTTAAGCGTTTCTGCTGCTGCGGAAACGCTTAAACGCATCGTGGGCACACAGCCTTAGTGTTGAGCGAGCATGCTCGACACTGCTCGGTACTCGCCCGAGCATCTCACTACTCGCGAGGCCAGCAGCACACAGGGGGAGGGAGGCAGAGTATCCCAACAGGCAGGAAGAAGCAGTGTGGTGGCCGCAGACAGAAGACGGGCAACAATTACCCGTAACACCAACACGAGGGACATTGCCAGTACAACCGGTAGGTCTTCCAGAGTCTGGAATTTTTTTTAAAGACTCTGCTGATAACCCCAAAAAGGCCATTTGTACCACCTGCCAGGCCAGCATCAGCAGGGGTGACAAAACTACCAGCCTGACCACCACCAGCATGATCAGGCACATCTCAGCAAAGCACCCGACTTTGTGGGGCGAACCCCAGGGTCCACGACCAGTGTCAGCGGGTGTCACCACTGCTTCTTCCGCTGTTGTGCATGTGAGAGACCCCCTGTTGTGCGTGCAAGGCAATCCTCTGTCCATACTGCATGCAAAGGTGCCCCCTCCTCTCAGTCTTCACTTGTTATGGCAGTTTCTCAAGAAACCGCATCAAAGTCCACGTCCCACCGCAGCGTTCAATTGTCCATATCCCAGACCTTTGAACGAAAGCGCAAATTCGCAGCCAATGCACCACAGGCCACAGTCCTAAATTCACACATTTCACGACTGCTTGCATTGGAAATGCTGCCTTTTAGGCTGGTGGAGACGGAATCCTTCCGCAACCTTATGGCGGTGGCCGTCCCTCGGTACTCGGTCCCCAGCCGATACTATTTTGCCCGGTGTGCCATCCCTGCACTACACAAGCACGTGTCCCAAAACATCTGCCGTGCCCTCAACAACACAGTTACTGGTAGAGTCCACCTGACAACGGACACGTGAACAAGTGCTTGTGGGCAGGGACGGTACATCTCCCTGACGGCACACTGGGTAAACATAGTGGAAACCGTGACCCAGTCTGACCTTGGGACAGAACACATCCTCCCCACACCGAGGATTGCGGGCCCTATGTCAGTCAGAGTTGCCCACACAGTGTACAGCTCCTGCGCATCATCCTCCTCCTCCTCATGTTCAGCCTCCATCTCAGATATCACCACATCAGTTACAAGCTGGAAGCACTGCAGTACTGCCTCCGCCAAGCGGCAACAGGCTGTGCTGAAACTCATAAGCTTAGGTGAGAAACCTCACACTGCTTGTGAGTTGTGGACAGCTGTGAAAGAGCAGGCAGATCTGTGGCTGAGACCGCTAAACCTACATCCAGGCATGGTCGTGTGTGACAATGGCCGTAACCTGGTGGCGGCTCTGAGGTGAGGCGAGATCACACACGTACCATACCTGGCTCATGTGCTTAACCTCGTGGTTCAGCGGTTTCTTAAATCGTACCCCGAGTTGCCAGATCTGCTCGTCAAAGTACGCCGCCTGTCAGCTCATTTTCGGAAGTCTGCTACAGCTTCCGCCGCCCTTGCTGTGTTGCAGCAGCGTTTGCAGCTTCCGGCACACCGACTGGTGTGTGATGTCCCCACACGTTGGAACTCTATCCTCCACATGTTGCAAAGGATTTGTGAGTAGAAGAGAGCAGTTGTGGAGAACCAGCCGCAACAAGGTCGTCGATATTCAGGTCAGACTCCACACATAAGACCTCAGGAGTGGACCTGGATGTCTGACATATGTACCATCCTGACAAACTTTGAGGAGTCCACCAAGATGGTGAGTGGCGATGACGCCATCATTAGCATCAGCATCCCACTTGTCTGTCTTTTGCAACGCTCTCTGCAGAGAATTAAAGAGGAGGCATTGCAGCCAAAGTATGATGAGATGGATCAAGAAGCTGTAGCGGGCAATTACACACAGCCCAGCCTCATCTCATCCCAATGTGCATTGGGGGACAATGAGGGAGAGGAGGAGGAGGAGGAAGAACAGAAGCTGGTATCATGCGCTGTAGACGGTAGTACCTGTACAACTGTCATACCGTCGGTTCAGCATGGGTGGCCTGAGGACAGGGGGGAGGAGGAGGAGGAGGAGGAGAGCATGGTCAGTCGTCATCTTGGTGAGGACACGGAAGTCTTGCCCATTACCAGTCTGGCATGCATGGCTGACTTTGTTACGCTGCCTTAACCGTGACCCAGTCGTTACTGGTTTGTGACACTTTTAGACCCCCGCTACAAGGAGAACTTTCACTCTCTTATTCCTGAGGTGGAGAGGTCTACAAAAATGGGGCCGTACCAGAAGGCCCTTGCTGCAGAACTGTTAAAAAAATTCCCATCTGAACACGCTAGCGGCTGAGGTTACAGTTCGTTGCCCAACCAAGGCGTACAGGTGAGAGAGACGCAACTCCAATCCAGCAGAGGCAGGGGAACACTGTCAACGTTCTGGGGCAGTTTTCTGAGACCCGCCCAGCTTACAGGCCCTGAGGCGCGGGGTACTCTCACAAGGAGTGGAAAGTTTCAAAAGATGGTGAGGGAGTACCTTGCCGACCGTACCAGAGTCCTCCGTGATTCCTCTGTGTCTTTTAATTATTAGTAGGGTTGAGCGAGTATGTTCTGTCCGAGTATGCTCGGGCTGAGCTTCGAGTATTTATAGCTGCTCGGTGATATGGTTGAATCGCTCCCATGTGAATGATTTGCAACTGTTTGACAGTTTTTTTACATGTGAGGAATGTGTAAGAAATAGACATTCTTCACATGTAATAAAACTGTCAAACAGTTGCAAATCATGCACACGGGAGTGATTCAACCATATCACCGAGCAGCTATAAATACTCGGAGCTCGGCCCGAGCATACTCGGCGAAAGGGTTAATAGAATATACTCGCTCAACACTAATTATTAGGTATCCAAGATGGACACTTGGAATGAACTCGCTCTGTATGCCTTGGAGGTCCTGGCCTGCCCTGCCGCTAGCGTGTTATCGGAGCTTGTTTTTAGTGCCGCTGGGGGAATTATAACTGATAAGCGCACTCGCCTGTCAACTGACAATGCTGACAAGCTGACCCTTATCAAAATGAACAAGGGCTGGATTGGGCCAGACTTCTCATCACCACCAAATGAGAGCAGAGTAACATAAAGTCAAATCCACTGTATTATTTCGGGAGGTGTATTCCCATGTACCGCTTCACACCCACACATGGGTATACGCTTCCTCATTTCGGCTGTTTTTTGCTCTTCTCCTTATCCTCAGCCTCCACCACCACTATACCACCAGGGTGACCGTGGTCCGTGTTGCCAGCATTGCAAGTTCCTCCGTCCTAATTTTTGGCAGCTATTGCTTGGAAGGCATAGGCAAAGACTATGGGAGACCCACTCCCCAATAATGGGAATAATGTTTTTAATATGCTGTACTGCATGGCTCTTGTAAGGGGCATTGCAAGTTCCTCCATCCTAATTTTTGGCAGCTTTTGCTTGGAAGGCATAGGCAAAGACTATGGGAGACCCACTCCCCAATAATGGGAATAATGTTTTTAATATGCTGTACTGCATGGCTCTTGTAAGGGACATTGCAAGTTTCTCTGTCCTAATTTTTGGCTGCTTTTGCTTGGAAGGCATAGGCAAAGACTATGGGAGACCCACTCCCCAATAATGTAAATAATGTTTTTAATATGCTGTACTGCATGGCTCTTGTAAGGGGCATTAAAATCGTCTTGTTAAGCTACTGTGACCTCCACGTCTCTTCCAAGGGTCATTGATATTGTCTTTTTATTCTTTTTATTCCACTGGGACCTCCACATCTCTTCCAAGGGGCATTGATATTGTCTTTTTATTCCACTGTGACCTCCACGTCTCTTCCAAGGGGCATTAAAACCGTCTTGTTAAGCTACTGTGACCTCAACGTCTCTTCCAAGGGGCATTAAAAACGTCTTGTTAAACCACTCTGAACTCCACGTCTCTTCCAAGGGGCATTAAAATTGTCTTGTTAAGCTACTGTGACCTCCACGTCTCTTCCAAGGGTCATTTATATTGTCTCTTTATTCCACTGGGACCTCCACCACTCTTCCAAGGGGCATTGATATTGTCTTTTTATTCCACTGGGACATCCACCACTCTTTCAAGGGGCATTGATATTGTCTTTTTATTCCATTGTAACCTCCACAACTCTTCCAAGGGGCATTGATATTGTCTTTTTATTCCACTGGGACCTTCACCACTCTTCCAAGGGGCATTGATATTGTCTTTTTATTCCACTGGGACCTCCACGTCTCTTCCAAGGGGCATTAAAACCGTCTTGTTAAACCACTCTGAACTCCACAACTCTTCCAAGGGGCATTGAAATGTTGTTTTTAATTACCTCTTACCTCCACGACTCTTCCAACGGGCATTGCATTTCCTCCTAATTTTAGTCAGCTTTTGCTTTTCAATGCATAGGCGAACACTAAGGGAGACCCACTCCCCAATAATGGGTAGAAGGTTTTTAGTATGCTGTAATCCACGTCTGTTTCAAGGGGCATTGCAGTTCCTCATAATTTTTGGAAAGCCTTCCATTCACTGGTTAGGCCAACAGTGTACAGGAGACCCAGTTGCTATAAATGGAAAAAACAGTTTAGTTAAGGCCCTCTGACCTCCATGTCACTTCCAAGGGGCATTGGAGTGCCTCGAAATTTTTGGTAGGCATTGCACTCACTGTATGCCCTATAACTGTGTAGCCCAACCGCTCCTTTTGGTACAGAAACATATCCTACAAGACATGTGTGGTTGACTGGCCTGATAATGATGTGAATGGTCCCTGTTCCTCCTGCTCTTTCTCCTTTGCCACCACCTTATCCATCATTCATCACCTGAAGCTTTGTTTTAACGGGAGTCATTGAACTGGGATAGTAGCAGGAAAACATCCAGCAATCCACGGAGGAGGTAGGATATGCGCCAAAACGCTGACCACCTCAGGCCTAGCCGCTACTACATACATGCGCTTGCATTCCAAGGAACAGAAAGCTAAGGAGATGGATGGCCTCATGATCATGAATAATTTATTTGTTGTGTAGGAGGCCGACCACTGCTGCTGTCTACCTTCTGAACTTTGTGTTGAAGCCTAATTGACCCAGGACCCTCAATCCTCTATGTCTGGAGGACGTGTTGCATCCCAGTGTCCAACTGTGTCCCGGCTTCCCCAATATTAACCCAGTGTGAAGGCGTCAGTGAGATGGACCATCCCTGGCCACATTCACTTGTCCACGTGTTTGTGGTTAGGCTGTCCTTCCCACTAAATGCACTGTGGAGGGCACAGGTAATGTTTAGGTATGCGCGCTTGTGTATAAGGCGCACCAGGACAAATAGGGGCAGCTGGGGACTGTTTATGGACACCGGCCGCCCCCAGGCGGCTGGGGACCGTGTGTGGGCACCCGGCCGCAGGGTGGCTGGGGACCGAGTATGGACACCCGGCTGCCCCCTGGTGGCTGGGGACCAAGCGTGGACACCTGGCCGCCGGGCGGCTGGGGACCAAGCGTGGACACCCGGCCGCCGGGCAGCTGGGGACTGAGTATGGATACCAGGCTGCCGACGCAGCCATGACGTGGTGGCCAGATTCCACCTCCACATGTCTAAAAGGCCCAATTTCAAGTGCAAGCAAACAGTATGGTATTGCAGCCTGGGGGTGGGTGGGTGGCAGGCTGCATACTTGCGCTTGCATTGCAAGGAATGGGGGAGGTACAATTGAACACTGCCCTGGGACAAGGACTTTAACGGGGATTGTTGCAAGTCTGCAACGACAGGTGCAGGGCGGGAGGCATCTTTGCATGTGCCATGAACAGGGAGTTGGCTTGCACACACTACAGTGGAATAGGCTGTCCCTCCCACTAAATGCACTGGGGAGGGCACAGGTAATGTTTTGGTATGCGCACTTGTGTATAAGGCACACCGGGACAAATAGGGGCGGCTGGGGACCGAACATGAACACCCGGCCGCCCCCTGGCGGCTGGGGACCGAGTGTGGACACCCGGCCGCTGGGCGGCTGGGGACTGAGTATGGATACCAGGCCACCGACGCAGCCATGACATGGTGGCCGACGTCTGCCTCCACAAGCTTAAAAGGCCTAATTTCAAGTGCAAGCTAGCAGTATGGTATTGCAACCTGGGGATGGGTGGGTGGCAGGCTGCACACTTACGCTTGCATTCCAAGAAAACAAAGCAGATGCTAACTTCTATCATCATCATCATGCTCCTCACCTTGGCACTCTCAACTCCCCTGATGGAGAAGCCAGGGCCCACTGGAGGAATCTCTGGTTGTCTGGTGGGCTTGTCCAATGCTGCCCTAAAGCAGGCCAGGCTAAGAAAAGTGTTGGGAAGGTTCCCAGGATAAATAGTTGCGGCTGGGGACTGAGTATGGAGACCTCGCCGCCAACGCAGCCATGAGGTAGTGGCCAGCTTCGGCCTCCTCCAAACTAAAAGGCCCCATTTCAAGTGCAAGCTAGCAGTATAGTATTGCAGCCAGCGGGTGGGTGGGTGGTTGGCACTTGCATTGCAAGGAATGGGGGAGGTACAATTGAACACTGCCCTGGGACAAGGACTTGCACGGGGATAGTTGCAAGTCTGCATCTTCTGATGCGGCAAGGATCACTTCTGATGGGCACACTTTTAGTCAGTGACCTGGGTGTCAGAGATGCTTCCAGGGGTCTTCCCCATGCTGTTCCCATGTCTTGGGTTGTAGGCATGTTTTTTTTGGTCGGTGGGTATGTGTTTTTGGTTAGTGGGTATGTTTTTTGGTTGGTAGGCATGTTTTTTTGGTTGGTGGACATGTTTTTTTGGTTGGTGGGTATGTTTTTTCATTGGTGGGTATGTTTTTTGGTTGCTGGGCATGTTTTTTGGTTGGTGGGTATGTTTTTTGTTGCTATGCATGTTTTTTTGGTTGGTGGAAATGCTTTTTTGCTAGGTGAGTATGTTTTTGGGTTGGTGGGCATGTTTTTTGGTCGGTGGGTATGTGTTTTTGGTTTGTGGGTATATTTTTTGGTTGGTGGCCATGTTTTTTGATTGGTGGGCCTTTTTTTTGGTTGGTAGGCGTGTTTTGTGATTAGGGGGCATGTTTTTATTGGTTCGTACATTTTTTTGGTTGATGGGCATATTTTTTTAGTTCGTATATTTTTTGGTTGGTGGGCATGTTTTTTTTGGTTGTTGGGTATGTTTTTTGGTTGGTGGGCATGTTTTTTTTGGTTGTTGAATATTTTTTTGGGTTGGTGGGCATGTTTTTTTTGGTTGTTGTGTATGTTTTTTGGTTGGTGGGCATTTTTTTTGTTGGATATATTTTTTGGTTGTTGGGCATGTTTTGAAAGCTGTTTGAGTTGTTTTTGTGTGTGTCTTTTAATATCAGTCTCTGAAGTGCACACAGATACTTTATTTTTGTTTTTTTAGATTATCATGTATGTCATATAAAAATAAAACAAACCTAAAACTTTAATTAGTAAATTAAATAATACAATATACTAAAGAAGCAATACACAGCGTAATATCCTATTACTTTACTGGAAACATATACTGTAAATGATCTCTTCTAAATGGAGCTTAGTCTTTGAGATAACCTCTCTTTTACCATCATATTGTTATAAATCCTATCTGGTCACTTCTTTGTTTTTCATTTTGTTGCTTTACAAAAAGGAATAATTTGCTTTTGTTCAGATTTCTTTAACTCTTGCATGGAACCAGGCTAATTTACCAGGTAGTAGTCTGGAAAAGTAGAATGACAATCTAAGTGCATTTGCTAATCTATCTACTGGCCAATGGAGGAAGAAACACATGACAGAAAAAGATAAGAATGTAGATTTATCAGTGATTTATTTTATTTGCTAATTTAAACCCTGGACATTTGTCAGGTACCTTTCTACCGGTCCAGAAGTTTTTACATTTAACATTTACATCCTATCTACTTGGAAGTAAGAATTTCCTTCTGCTTGTCCGAACACCTTCTTCAGCTCTGCAACACATTATATGCTATCTGTAGTTCTTGCATGCTAAACTATGAAATGACTTTTCTGCTTTAAGAAGTGCCATGAAGCATGAAGGGTCCATTTAGTACAGTGGATTTTGCCGTTGAATTTAGTACTCATAGTTCCAATCAAATCTTCAGTAGTATGTGAAATTTATTCCTATAAATCTATTTGTAAAATATGGAAATGAAAATGCAAACATGGCTGGTAATTAAAATATGATCAATTGGTAAATATTTATATATACATATATATGTATGTACAGATCTATTTCATGTTTTTTATATATAAACATGGACACATATACATATATTTATAGAATATATATCTACATATATATATATATATATATATATATACACACACATGTATATATCTATCATTTTATTTTTTAAAGCAGTTTACAAATTGAGGATATTTAAATTACCACCCATGTTTGCATTTTCTTTTCCATATTTTGCATATTCGATATTTAAAATATTGTCTGATAAATTCATGGTTAGTCAGAAAAAAAGGTTTCTCCCATTTCAAAGTATACATGGATACTATATTTTTTAGGTTATGTAATCTCTCTGTAAGGGAATGTATGCTGCTCCATACCTTATATGCAAGTCTGCTACATGACTTTTAACTTCATTGTTCAAACAGGAGAACATTTCCCCAAGTAAAGACATGCTGAAAAGGCTATTATATCTATTTGATAATGGATTTTACTCAATTGTCATGTACTTCACTCTGCCTAGACAGGCGTATGTTAGCGAAGGAAAAAACATGCTTTTATGTGTCTGGAACAAAGGGAAAAAAATAACAGCAAATTTAAAGTAATTTGCTTTTGTGCAAATAATACTAATCTGCTACCGTGTTTTCTAGTTCAGACCCGTGTTTAAAAACATTAATGTCCCTTTTTTTGTTATGTCTGGAAATGGGAGGATACATTGAAAGATCAAAAATCAAAGGAAGTGGATTTTTTTTTTCTCGCCTTATTATGATTCAGAAGCCATGGCTTTCTCCCCGCAGGTCCATATTCTTCTGTTCATCCCTTGTTCAAGAAATTACCTTCATGTTTACCTTGGCATAAATAAATGAAATAATGTTACATGTAATGTTCCTCAAACATAATTGAATAAATCGGGTTGAGCCAGGAGATCTTTGTTTGGTAATGGATTATTGTGTTCTCTTAGCACCGAGCATCTGAAGAACTTTGAGGTTTTCATACACATCTAGAAATATGGAAAGAAAAACATAAATCATTTGACAGGAGAGGACTTTGGGTTCACCTTCTATGGATAGCCTGTGGATGAAGGCCAAGTGTCTTCTCATGAATAAGGTCTTAAACCATTAAATCTCAGGATAACACAGGATATTGGTCATTACTTTCCACATGAAGAGTTCATTTTACGACTGTACAATGTGATGTGAAGGAGTTTTTGATCAGTGTCTGTCTTTCAAGGATTGATCCCTGTTTTATGTCTGCATCATTTGCTTCTCTGCTCTCAAGCTCATCTCCTCCCCTCATTGTGTTTTGAATGCATCAAATCCAGAAAGGCACTGATGCTCAACTGAGCCTAAGAGCTGGGAACAGCCTGGCCAAGTGAAACACACAGATATTGCCGTCCTATAATGTACACAAGTGAAGAGGTCACACTTGCCAGGTTTTCGCTGAATGTAATGACATGAATACTAGCTATATTACATGTTGCAATGCTTTTCAAAACCCCAGGACGCACTTGAGTGCACACACAAATATTATTTGTATGTTTGTCACAACTGATGGACTATGGCGGTAAATTGTGAGGATTATTTGCTTGCTTGAGATTTGGCAGGCAATTCAACCCAATATTACACACACCATAGATGTCAATTTAGCCATGTAATCCTGTTGTATAATTCTTCATAATCATGTTATAGCGTATTATATGCTGCCCTATATTACCACCATAGGTCCAAACTCCTAGTAGACAAATTAGTATGAATAGTGCACTCACAACTATGCACTCACCGTATTATTTCATTGCTTCTTTTAGCCAAAAGTCACATTTGGTATCGTTTTGACAAATAGGAGTACCGACCTGTAGCTGTAATATGTTGCCCTTAAATAGGGTAGTATATTGAGCTTACAGCTGTAGAGATCCGATGTGCCAGTCATGAGAAATCTAGCGTAGAAACCATTTGGAAATAAGCCTGTAAGTGCACTGGGGGCGTATCAGTGCACTGGGGGTTGTCAGTCCACTGGCAGTGCATCAGTGCAACGGGGGGTGTCAGTGCACTTGTAAGAAGCTGTATAATCGCATTTCTCACGACTGACACATCAGATTTCTACAAAAGAAAGGCATGAATTTTATTGGGGGATAAGAGCCTATATAGCCATACCAATACTTCCATATGTTAAAAAAAATTGTGGACAGGTTCCCTTGAGATAAGATGTATGAACATAAGCAATCTTGTGTTTAGGAAGGAGTGCTTCAGATAATTACAATACCAGAATAGTAGATGAGATTTTAGAAATTCTAATCCGCACATTGCAGAGAAAATTCATAGTAAAAATTGACATACTCCAGATTTCACCCTTTAAAATGTGATTTTGCCGCAACATCCACATGTATGGTGCAAATTTTTCCACTAAGGTTTTGGAAAAATCTGCGGCATTTCCAACCCCTTGGAAGGCAGCGTTGGATCACGGCGCTTCCAGTTATGTGTCTTGTAATGCAGCGACTTGCTGGCATTACGGTAATGGTCCAGGATGTGTTTTACCTGACCATGTACCTTCCCCCTCAGGTGACTGGTCACATGACTGTGACATAGCACAGGACCTGCGCGCGCAGAATGTCTGTCTGATCACATGACTGTGACATCAGCAAGGTCCTGTCAGTGTGTGTGTGTGTGTGTGTGTGTGTGTGTGTGTGCACGGGATGCATATAAAAAACCCTGCTTGATGGGAGACAGGTGTTCTGTGAGAGAGGCGTAAGGCCTGTTCCCGTGTGTGTGGGACACCGACCGTGTGAGTTCTAGTGAGGCCGAGTGAAGCCTGGTGCCTGAAAGGTCGAGACTGGATCCTGTGTGGATGCTAGTGGCCTTGGAAGGCAGAGGCTTGATGAAGAGTCCTGAATGGCAGAGCCTGGATCCTGTGTGGATGTCAGTGGCCTTTGAGGGAACGACGGCTGGAGACCCCTACCTGGGAAGCCGCGAAGCCACAGTGGTGGCAAGCTTAATGGACTGCAGCAGCTAAACCCGGCAAAGGTAATACACTGTGTTATATGGACATTAATATGGACATTGCTATGTTATTACCTTGCTGAAGGCTGTACCTGGAGCAAGTGGGCCGGTCTGCCACTTGGCTCGTGAACATTATATATATACAGTTATATGAAAAAGTTTGGGCACCCCTATTAATCTTAAGCTTAATGTTTTATAAAAATTGGTGTTTTTGCAACAGCTATTTCAGTTTGATATATGTAATAACTGTTGGATACAGAAATGTTTCTGCCTTGAAATGAGGTTTATTGTACTAACAGAAAATGTGCAATCTGCATTCAAACAAAATTTGACAGGTGCATAAGTATGGGCACCCTTATCATTTTCTTGTTTTAAATACTCCTACCTACTTTTTACTGACTTACTAAAGCACTTTTTTTGGTTTTGTAACCTCATTGAGCTTTGAACTTCATAGCCAGGTGTATGCAATCATGAGAAAAGCTACTTAAAGTGGCCACTTGCAAGTTGTTCTCCTGTTTGAATCTCCTCTGAAGAGTGGCATCATGGGCTCCTCAAAACAACTGTCAAATGATCTGAAAACAAAGATTATTCAACATAGTTGTTCAGGGGATGGATAGAAAAAGCTGTCTCAGAGATTTAACCTGTCAGTTTCCACTGTGAGGAACATAGTAAGGAAATGGAAGAACACAGGGACAGTTCTTGTTAAGGCCAGAAGTGGCAGGCCAAGAAAAACATCAGAAAGGCAGAGAAGAAGAATGGTGAGATCAGTCAAAGACAATCCTCAGACCACCTCCAGAGAGCTGCAGCATCAACTTGCTGCAGATGGTGTCACTGTGCATCGGTCAACTATACAACGCACTTTGCACAAGGAGAAGCTGTATGGGAGAGTGATGCAAAAGAAGCCGTTTCTGCAAGCACGCCACAAACAGAGTCGGCTGAGGTATGCAAAAGCACATTTGGAGAAGCCAATTTCTTTTTGGAAGAAGGTCCTGTGGACTGATGAAACCAAGATTGAGTTGTTTGGTCATACAAAAAGGTGATATGCATGGCGGCAAAAAAACACAGCATTCCAAGAAAAACACTTGCTACCCACAGTAAAATTTGGTGGAGGTTCCATCATGCTTTGGGGCTGTGTGGCCAATGCCGGCACCGGGAATCTTGTTAAAGTTGAGGGACGCATGGATTCCACTCAGTATCATCAGATTCTTGACAATAATGTTCAAGAATCAGTGACAAAGTTGAAGTTACGCAGGGGATGGATCTTTCAGCAAGACAATGATCCAAAACTCCGCTCCAAATCTACTCAGGCATTCATGCAGAGGAACAATTACAATGTTCTGGAATGGCCATCCCAGTCCCCAGACCTGAATATCATTGAACATCTGTGGGATCATTTGAAGAGGGCTGTCCATGCTCGGCGACCATCAAACTTAACTGAACTGGAATTGTTTTGTAAAGAGGAATGGTCAAAAATACCTTCATCCAGGATCCAGGAAATCATTAAAAGCTACAGGAAGCGACTAGAGGCTGTTATTTTTGCAAAAGGAGGATCTACTAAATATTAATGTCATTTTTCTGGTGAGGTGCCCATACTTATGCACCTGTCAAATTTTGTTTGAATGCAGATTGCACATTTCCTGTTAGTACAATAAACCTCATTTCACGGCAGAAGCATTACTGTGTCCAACAGTTATTACATATATCAAACTGAAATAGCTGTTGCAAAAACACCAATTTTTATAAAACATTAAGCTTAAGATTAATAGGGGTGCCCAAACTTTTTCATATAACTGTATGTGTGTCTGCGTGCCACTGAGTTGGACCGGTGGACTGTGGTTTATGAAGTGCAATAAACTGCAGCATTGTGAAATACCGGAAGGACATTGCTGGTGTGCTTTGATTTACCCGGTGCAGCGAGTATCCCCCATTATGATGACTAGTGCTGCCTTACAGTCTGCACATGGATGAGTGGTAGTAGAAATGGACACATTACTCTGTTATATTTCAGGAGCCAAGATTAAAAAAAAATTAACAGAAATAAGTTGGGAAAGGATCTACAAATATGCGTATGCAAAAACAGTGATTGCTGTTACATTTCACATTAAGCCTCCAAATTCTTGTTGCATAGCCCCCCTTTATTTTTACAACCCTGAAGATGACTTTACGCCCAAAGCTTATTGAAAAATGCCACTGTAGTCTGTAATGCAGTATTTTTGAACCAATGTCAGAGGTGTATTAAAAAAGAATATGAAGAATGTGCTTAAAATGTTCATTCTAGCATCTAAAAATAAACAAAAAAACAGAAACAAAGCATATTCTGTTAAACTATAGTATGCCCTCAAACATATTGCTAAATCAGAAAGCAGTTTATGCCAGGTATCTAGTGTAAAACTATTTAAAACTATTTAAAACTGTAAAAATTTTTGTGTATTTAACTGACACACATTTCTTGCGGTGGCACATGGCAACTAAAGGAAGTGCCAAATTCAGTAAAAAATACATCTCTTCATGAATCTGGCACATCCTACTCCAACATCCAGTACATTACTCCAGAGCAAAAAGGGCCTTTGTGTTTTTGATCATTTTTGGGCACTTTCTGCAGTGTTTATCATTTTCTTTTCAAGCATGATTTAATGCAGTATGTCATTTTTTACTGACATATTTCCTACAGACTTTTGTATAGCACATGAAAAGCTTCAGAAAAAATATGTTTTTAAGACTACTTAGTCTTGAGCTAGTATGTTCTGGTCCGAGTATGCTCGGGCCGAGCTCCGAGTATTTACAGCTGCTCGGTGATATGCTTGAATCGCTCCCGTGTGCAAGATTTGCAACTGTTTGACAGCTTTATTACATGTGAGGAATGTGTAAGAAATAGACATTCCTCACATGTAATAAAGCTGTCAAACAGTCGCAAATCATGCACATGGGAGCGATTCAACCATATCACCGAGCAGCTGTAAATACTCGGAGCTCGGCCCGAGCATACTCGGCGAAAGGGTTAATAGAACATACTCGCTCAACACTACTACTTATGAAAATTTCTCTTAAAACCATGCCTAATATATAAGCACAAAGAGC
Source organism: Phyllobates terribilis (assembly GCF_046119375.1). Classification (NCBI taxonomy): domain Eukaryota; kingdom Metazoa; phylum Chordata; class Amphibia; order Anura; family Dendrobatidae; genus Phyllobates; species Phyllobates terribilis. Next base: position 308,820,988 of record NW_027362763.1, on the reverse strand, counting down.
CCATAGAGCTCTGGCTGATTTGTTGCAGAGATGTCTGTAATATGTTCCATCAATGTGAATTGGGTTCTTTCTCCTGCTTTTACATGAATTTCTGAAAGCCTTAGATTGGGCATGCATGGTGACTTTGGAAAGCACGCAGGTTGTGCAGCCAAAGAACGTTATGTATAGCTGCTACATCGCAGCATAGTGCAGGTGAATGGGGCCACATTGTGACTGCTAGGATACCGCAACAAACAAAATGCCAAAAAAAAGCCAAATGGGTCCAACTTTTTGTTGACCTGCTTGTTGCGGTTGCATTACTTTAGGTGTCACAATATGACCCTATTCATCTGCATTACTCTGCGATCTTTAGCAACAAGATCTGTGTCACGGTCAAATTCGCCTTGTATCTCCAGCCATATTCATATTTGGGACAGCTACGGATATTACTGCAACAAATCTGACACAGGTGACTATTGAAGTTGGTGCGAATATATTCTCAGGCCCAGGTCCAGTGGCCACGTCAGTAATCAGTGGTCACTGGATGGAAGTCCCGAGACCCTCTTACCTGACGGCATCCACAGCTCTTCTTTTGAGTAGCCAGGCACAGATCAAAATCACCTATTTAAGTATATACTGTAGGTCAATGAAAAACTCGGGCAGCACTCACATGCCATTCTAGTCGCTACCTAGTTCTGTAGTTCTGTCCATTTTTATGTTTGTTTGATAGGAGAAGCTTTAGTTTTTTTATATATACAAGTGCACCTCACTAAATTAGAATATTATCAAAAAGTTAATTTATTTCAGTTCTTCAATACAAAAAGTGAAACTCATATATTATATAGAGACATTACAAACAGAGTGATCTATTTCAAGTGTTTATTTCTGTTAATGTTGATGATTATGACTTACAGCCAATGAAAACACAAAAGTCATTATCTCAGTAAATTAGAATAACAAAAAACACCTGCAAAGGCTTCAGATGCATTTAAAAAGGTCCTTTAGTCTGTTTCAGTAGGTTTCACAATCAAGGGGAAGAGTGCTGACTTGACAGATGTCCAGAAGACCGTCATTGACACACTCCACAAGGAGGGTAAGCCACAAAAGGTCATTGCTAAAGGAGCTGGCTGTTCACAAAGTGCTGTATCCAAGCATATTAATGGAAAATTGAGTGGAAGGAAAAAGTGTGTTAGAAAAAGGTGCACAAGCAACCGGGATAATCGCAGCCTTCAAAGGATTGTTAAGAAAAGACCATTCAACAATTTGTGGGAGATTCACAAGGAGTGGACTGCTGCTGGAGTCATTGCTTCAAGAGTCACCACACACAGACAGACGTATCCAGGACATGGGCTACAAGTGTCGCATTCCTTGTGTCAAGCCACTCATGACCAATAGACAACGCCAGAAGCATCTTACCTGGGCCAAGGAGAAAAAGACCTGGACTGTTGCTCAGTGGTGTAAGGTGTTGTTTTCAGATAAAAGTAAATTTTGCATTTCATTTGGAAATCAAGGTCCCAGAGTCTGGAGGAAGAGTGGAGAGGCACTCAATCCAAGCTGCTTGAGGTCTACTGTGAAGTTTCCACAATCAGTGATGGTTTGGGGGAGCCATATCATCTGCTGGTGTAGGTCCACTGTGTTTTATCTAGACCAAAGTCAGTGCAGCCATCTACCAGGATATTTTAGAGCACTTCATGCTTCCCTCTGCCGACAAGCATTTTGGAGATGAAATTTCATTCTCCAGCAGGATTTGGCACCTGTCCACAGTGCCAAAAGTACCAATACCTGGTTTAAAAATAACAGTATCACTGTGCTTGATTGGTCAGCAAATTCGCCTAACCTTAACCCCATAGAGAATCTATGGGGTATTGTCGAGAGGAAGATGAGAGACACCAGATCCAACAATGCTGACGAGCTGAAGGCTGCTATCAAAGCAACCTGGGCTTCCATAACACCTCAGCAGTGCCACAGGCTGATCGCCTCCATGCCACACCGCATTGATGCAGTAATTGATGCAAAAGGAGCCTCGACCAAGTATTGAGTGCATTTACTGAACATACATTTCAGTAGGCCAACATTTCAGATTTTAAAAACATTTTTCAAGCTGTTGTTATAAAGTATTCTAATTTACTGAGAAAATTACTTATGTGTTTTCATTGGGTGTAAGCCATAATCATCAACAATAACAGAAATAAACACTTGAAATAGATCACTCTGTTTGTAATGACTCTATATAATATATGAGTTTCACTTTTTGTATTGAAGAACTGAAATAAATTAACTTTTTGATAATATTCTAATTTAGTGAGAAGCACTTGTATATATATGAGAAAAACTGATGAAACTAATGGTAAAAACGGACACAGTGACCAAACACTGCTGAAAAACTAATCCACCCAGATGCCATCCATGCCCAATCTATGTGCTGTTTCTTCTTAAAATTGTAATATATAAGAGAAATGTGGCGCCCATGAGGGTTCGGTCGCCACAGAGGTACTGCATCTCACCCAGAGGTGTGGTATCTCAATCTCAGGTAAGGAAGGAGTACTGCCCGGGACCCTAACACCTGCATCTAACACATTCCACTTCAGTGGGGGCAGGGCGAGATTGCTCCTAAGGGAGAGCACAGTCTCTGGTCCCAAGCTGGTGGGTGGAACTATGCAGTGGGTGTGGGTGGAGGACGTAGTTCAGGGGAGCACAGGAAAGGAAGTGATATAAAAGAGGGAGCCATCTTGGGAGGACAGTTCAGTCTGAGAGGAGAGTGTGTGGAGCAGAAGCTCAGCAGGAGCTCTGCTCAGGAGGAGGGCCGAACCAGAGAGGCCCAAGGCTGAGGAAGGAGAGGAGCAGGAAAGGCTCCAGGAACTAGAAAGGGACCCCAGGTGTACGGGCAGTGCTAGAGGCCACCCGTACGCCCGAATCTACCAGGAGGTGGAGGGGTCAGGCCGCACAAAGGGGACCGGTCCCTCAACTAGCAGAGTACTTTATGTCTCAACTAGAAACCGGAGGCTGCAGTATTTCAAGTCTTGCAGCCAAGAGTCTATATCAGTCTCACCAAGAAGGACCCAGGGGACGGAACAGACGTCGCCCGAAATGGCCCGCGGTAACTGGATTGGGACACGAGGTGTGAGGTGCAGGGAGACGGCCAGAGAGAGAGAGAGAACATACAGAAGGGGGTCCTGCTAAGTACTCCGGATAAACCTGAGGGTTGGCTGAACCCCTCCCTGAGTAAGCGCAGCACGATGAGGGAAGTTACACTGGTACCTGTAACTTGGATTGCAACAACCGTGAGTAAAAACCCTGAAGACTGCACCCCACTGCCTCTGTCCGTTATTGCTGCTGCGTCATCACCCCTGCACTACACCGCCCAGCATCATCTACTTCACTACAACATCTACACTGCCCTGGAGCTAAGCTCTACCTGTGGAGAGCTAAACCAACTCTGCTGCATTTATATCAGCTCCAGAAGACCTGCTCCGCAGCGGCGGCTCCATATAGCCGCATACCACAGGTTGCATCACGAACTATATATAAAAACTATAAATCCCCGGTAAAAATTCCCCTTTTTACTGACCGCCCTGGGTCACGGACCGGGTTACCGCCACTGTGACATCTCCCCAAGCAACGACCGGCCCGGCACAGAGTACCCCACGACCCAGAGGGCGTGTCAGAAACTTTACTATTATTTATTTTTGCATAAAAGAAAATCACTGATGAAACTCTGATGATAAGAACTGACACAGATCCAAAACACTGAAAAAAATAGTCACATTTTTCATGTACAAGAAAAAAATTAATATCTTTATGAAGCCTTATAGTCTTGAACAAATTTTCTAATTGGAATATGAGGAGGGCATGGAAAAATGTAAGAAAAAGGCCTCATTCACATGTTTGTTTTTGTTGTATGTGTGCCGTAAATGTCATTTTTGATGTCCATTTTTCACATGGTCCCTAGTAGAAGAATGAGAAATCGCTTCCATTTTTTTTGCATACAAGAAAAGCAGACACACGCGAATGGTAAAAACTGACACAGATCAAAAACAGATGCAGATCTTATCCAGCACACTGATGACAATTGGTCCATTTTCACTTATGAGAAAAAAACTGAAGTTTGAATTTTACCATCCTTGAGAAATGGAGCGTTTTTTTCTCAAGTGTCATCCATATTGCCTCTTTGTTGTATCCATGTTGCATCCATTTTTCTCATACCCCTTTTTTACTGAAAGAATATCTTTGTTCCCAAACCAAAAAAGACCCCTGAAAGGTCCTGTGTTTTTAGCAACAGATCTTTGAGACATGGATGGAAAAGGAAAGCCTTCTGATTTACATCTGTATTTCATGGATAGCCATAGAGTTTAATGACCAAGTTTGATCCACAAAATGGCTGAGAATAGAACATGAGTCACACAGATCTCACACAGGCATCTGCGTTTTCACAGATGTGTGTAAAGATCCAAGAAACTCAATGTGTCGGTGTGCAGTCTGAGAAAAAAAAAATCATACAGCACATGGACATGTCATACAGATGCGCGAATGTACCCTTAGACTAAGGCCATGGCCCCACTATCAGTATTTGGTCAGTATTCGGTCAGTATTTTTTCTCAGGAGTGGGAGCCAAAACCAGGAGTGAATGATAAATGCAGAATTGGTGACTTGTTTCTATTATACCTTTTCTCTGATTGTTCCTCACCTGGTTTTGGCTCCCACTCCTGAGAAAAAATACTGACCGAATACTGACCAAAAACTAATAGTGAGGCCGTAGCCTAAGACAACATATTGGGCGAGATTCATCAAAGCTTTTACCCCACAAAAGAGCACTCTGTCAAGACTGGCAAAGCACAAGCTTGCGCTACGCCAGTCTTGATGATTCGGCCCCATAGACTTTCAGCACATATCTTCAAATGACCATTATTGCTGTCTGTGTAAGGTCTGACCATTTTGTGACAGAAACTGAATTTGATCCTATCATGTATTATATCTGTCATGTATCATCCTTTGTGGAAAAGGCTTCCTTGATTATACATGGCAGAATACAATCTGTGCTTGGTTCTAAATATATGGCTCCGGCAAAGCGCCTCCTTACAGAATTGAGAATGCTTTCTCAGACCTCATGAGACTCATCATGCATTTTAGCCTTTAAAACGGTGGTCAAAACACAACCTCAATGCGCATCATATTGTTGGTCGTGTAGCCCTTTGTGCTATATCATATATATCTGCATCAGTTTATAGTACTTTAGGAGATCTTTTTCCAACTCCAAAATCATAGTTAACTCTAAATCCCACAAAAAAATTAATATTTTTTTTAAATGGGACAAGCATGAGGAAAAGAGGAAGAAAGAAAGTGGATCATGGAATGTGAATGAATAATAAGATTTTTTTATTACCATGTGAGTTACCTTGTGACATACAGTTATAGAGGTTGTCCCATGAACAAAGTACTTTTTAATTAATAGATCTTGGAATAATAATAACTTCCACAATTGGATGTGTTAAAAAAATCTTCCTGGACAGAGATTATACATGTGTCCCTGCTATATACTGTTATTTTCTTTGCCCGACCCTGCAGAGCTGCTTCAGTTCATGGTTGGCACATAGCACAGCTCCTGGCCAAGTGGGAAAGCATAAGTCACGTATGATAACTGAGTATATGGATGAAACAGCTGAGGCTCAAAGTTGCTGCTTTCTCACGCAACACTTTTTTTTATCTGTTTTTTCACAGGAGCGAGTGTTTCTGCCACATCTCCAGCCTTCTGAGGTAACACATTTCCTTGACTAAGGTAACACAGGAGTGAGTGTTTCTGATGCATTTCCAGCCCTTTGAGCTCATCATAAATCAAGTCAGTGATGTAGGAGCTCCTGCGGGTCCGCCGAATTTATATGTCACTGTCTTGATTTATGATGCGTTCATAGGTGACGAGGCTGAAACACTCAATCCTGTGAAACAGGCAGGGAAAAGTGTTACCTCAGAAAGTAGAAGCTGTGAGATCCTAATGTTTCTTCTGTATACTCACTTATCATGAGTGTCTTATGGTTTTCCTTGGACAGGAGATGTGGTATGTGTCGGCCATGAACTGTAGCAACTCTGCATGCTTGGGCTAAGCTATTATACAGTACATAGCAGGGGCACATTTATAAGATTATCACATGAACATTTATTTGTATTAACACATCCAATTGTGGAACTTATTATTTCAAGATCTATTAATTAAAATCTACTTTGTTCATGAGACAACCCCTTTAAATATGTCTGGGGCATATTTCCAATCTAGATTGCCATTTAGGCAATTTATGGACATAATTATTTTATGATTTTATTTTAAACATACATTTTAATATGTACCATGCTAACACATGCTGTAAGTATCCAACAACTCATGTGACTGGAACACCATACATTTTTCCTATATAACTACATATTGGCTTAAAATTTCATCAAGCAAACTCCAGTTGAGATCTTAAATATTACAGGTAAGTCACTGAAGTCACTGTCTGTATGTAATGTATACCTGCTCTTTATGCTGTTCCGTGTTGCATTGATGTAAGGCACAGCTATGATCAGTCACTACAGTATAGCACCATTGTTAGTAGTTGCTTCATGGTTTCCTTTCATAAAGGATCCGTGACAAATCTGTCTGGTAATGAATCCTTATAATGTCAGCCTTCAGGTTTATTTTGCAATACTACAACAGAGTACATTATTCAGCTTCCAGAACCAATGTAAAGCTGATTAAATGGCCTCTGATGGTAACAGAGCGAAACGACTAAAAGCTGTCTTCTGTATCATCAGAGGCCCACGCTTTTGCTATTCCTCTTCCACATGCTTAAGGGTATGTACAAACAGAATTTTTTAAACTTTTTTGGAGCAGGTCTGCTCTCAAAATGCTTGCAAAATGGCTAAAAAATGCTTGAAATAATCTTTTTCATTTCTATTGTAAGGGTATGTGTAGCACCCTGAGGACTCGGCTGCTACAGGGGTATTACACCTCAAGCCAGAGGTGTGGTATTCCACTCCCGGGTAAGGATGGAGTGTGGAACTGAGCTCAGAAGGCTGCATGCACTACATACATCCCATTTCCGGGGGACAGAACTACGGTACTCCCACCAGTATATGTGCAGGTACGACAGCGTCTGTCCCTGGCTGGAGTGGGAGGGGGGTGGAACATCCCAGTAGTGTAGGGGCAGATAGGGGGAGTAGTCTGGGTAAAGATAGGAGCTCATTGGGTGCTGGTCACCTGAGCTCACACATAGAGGGAGTATATAAGGTGGGCACCATCTTAGGACAGAGTCAGTCAGTCAGTCAGTGAGTCAGCAGTAACTCCAGGAGAGGAGAATGAAGACGGACCCAGAGGCGCAGGACGAGAGGGGACCCCAAGATCCCAGAATAAGGACAAAAGGGTGAAGGGTCGGCAAAAGGGTACCGGATCCCAAGCTGGCGGAGGCCAAAGCAAACCTTAGCCAGGAACCGGAGGTCGTGGGCAAGATTTGCCACGACCCTCACCAAATCCACCAGAATGGCACACCGAGCATAGGGTCAGGGAAGCCAGAGAAGGTTCAACCACCAAGAGACCCGAGGGAGCCGGACATAGGTGGATCCCTGGTGAGAACGGCCAGAGAGAGAGAGAAGAAGGGAGCTCAGGACCATACTCAGGAATTGCCCGGGAGTTGACCGAGTCCCGCACCTGGTGGACGCAGCACGGCTTGGGTGGTCACTGCTGTACAGAGTGACCCGAGCAACACCAGTGAGTAAAAACCCTGAAACTGCATTTCATGCCTCTGAGTCTCCTTGCTGCACCTTCACAACCACCATCCTCCACGTCTGACCCCCTGAGGCTATACCCCTCCCTTTGGGGGTTATACTACCACAGCTGCACACACACCACCAGCCTCAGCGGACCATCCTGCAGCGGCGGCCTTTTGACCGCAAATCAACGGGTGGCGTAGTCGACACTAAGAACATCTGCAAGGACTGCCGCACACTGAGTTTGACACCCTGGGCACGGACCGGGTCACAGCCACTCGGAGACTACAACCCCCATCTGATCCGGCTCCGGGTATCCCTAACAACATGGCCCAGGGGGCGCGTCAACTTTGGCGTAGTCGGCAGGATCACGTGCCCGCAACAACCGGGTACTGCGTGCCTGAAGAAAAATTCGCATTTACCTCAAAACGAAGTCTCCCGCCAATTCCAGAGGGTCCCCGCCATCGGACGCCATCTCGGATCAGTTCCCGCCATTTGCCTGTCATCTGCAGTCTTTTCCCGCCATCTGCAGTGTTTCCCGCCACTGGGAAGCGGTTCCCGCCATCTGAGAAGATTTCCCGCCTTGGCAGAGCGGACGCCATTATGGGCGTGCCAGAGGATGGCAAGAGGCCACCTCCCACCGTGGGCCAGGATCGGAAATGGCGCCAAAAGTGGAAACCGCCCCCACCAGCAGAGACTGTGATGATTGATATGTCCATCAGCGTGAGGGAGCTGCCCCTGGAACTGGCAATCACAAAGTTGCCCCAGGACGACCCCCAATGTTGGCGGATACAGAACAAAAGGAAGAAGATGGGAGCAGCCTGGAGGAGTCCAGAGAGAACACACCCGGAGATGGAGGGAGAGTCAGGCAGCACCGACCCTGTGGTCAGGAGCCTGTTGCAGGCCGCCACTCCAGAAGGCCTGCTGGAGATCCTGGCGCAGCTCCCCGGAGATCGGGAGCGTGCACAGACCGCGCTGGAGGGCCTCGCACGAAGGATGGCCCGGGTGCAGCAGGAAACACTGGCGGAGTGGACCCGAGAGATGGCCCTGCAGGCTGGAGCCTGCCAGCGAAGCATGCCACCCGCAGCGAGGAGCAAGTCCACCTCTGAGGACGGCGAAGGAGGGACGACGGCCGGAGACGACGCCGCGGAGGGAGCCGAAGAGATGAAGGCAGGTAATGGGGACGACAATATCCCGTGCCCAGAAGCCGTAAACCTGCCCCAGCTCCCCGTCGCAGAGCCCGAAGCCCCACTCACCGTTCCCGTAGCCGCTGCGTCATCGCTCCAAGCTAGGCCTCAAGCGGCCGGAGCCGCGGCCACGCCCCCTGTGACGTCACGCGCCTCGATCCAGAGCACGGCCAAGCAGGAGACGCCACCGGCCTGGTCGCAAGGCCGAGTGCCCCCGGGCGCCGCAGTGCCAACAGCGCCCTCTACCTCCACTGAGCCACCGGCCTGGTCACTGGGCCAGGTAACCCCGGGCGCCGCCGTCTTCACGGTGCCCTTTACATTCAGGGTGCCCCAGGCCTGGTCGCAAGGCTTGGTGAACCCGGGCGCCGCCACCACAACAGCGCCCTCAACGTCCACAGCGCCACACCTGGGTGAAGACCTATTTGCCCAGCACACATGCCCGGATGGGCAGCCCTTTGTGTGGCCACCGGAGTATTACCATCCCCGACTCCGGAAGGAAAGACCCCTGGATGAGCCCCTGATCCCGGCTCCGGCGCCCGCCAAGATCACCCCACTCTCGTTGGAGGAAGCGCAGTTTGCGTGGGACCCCACCGGAGAAGACCTCATCGGGTTCACCGAGGAGACCCGGGCAGCCGCAGCCCAGCGTGCGGAGTGCTGCCAGCAACAATTGGAGGTTTTTGCTAGAGAGCGACGAGAGAGGCGGGTCCGCGAGGAGCGGCTCCAAGTGAAGAGCGCCGAGCAGAAGAGCCGAGCCCGCAGAAACCCCCGTGCTGCCCACGGTCCCCGTGCCAGCGGGACTGTAATAAAATTCCAGTTGGAGCACGGGTGGGGCTTCATCAGAGACCACAAGACCCCCGGCGACGTCTTTGTCACCCGCAGAGACTTTGAAAGTCATCTGCCGGAGGGACACAGAGGTCGTGACCTATACCTGGGTGATGAGGTCACCTTCACCCGGCATCAGTGCGCCAAGGGCCCGTATGCCCTGCACGTGCATAGACTTACTGAGAAGGAGCTACGGGGTGAGGAGGATCAAGAGGACCCGGACGGGTCTAAAGATTACCCTCAGCCAAGAGCACACCGCCACTGATGAACTGTAAATAGAATATGTAAATAGTTACCCGTGTGGGTACAAAAACTGTTGCTACCAAAGTGTAGTCCCCGTCGGGACCAGCAAGTGAATACCCGTGTGTCCCTATCCCTTAACAGGCTGAGGACTGTGAACAGCCATTCCTTTTCCCCACTGGCCGAGGACTGAGAGCGGCCATATTCCCCTTTGTACATAGTTGCGCTTCTTAAAGCGCCCCCTACCGGTTTTATAGGAAACTGTGTTTTTTCTACAAGAGACTGTTGCACTCTACCCGGTCACAAGTTGCACCGTGGCCGGAGAAACAAGAATGTTTAATATGAAAAGTTTTATATGAAAAGTTTTATGATATATATAGTGTTTTATATGTTTATGATGTTTTGAAAAAAATTGTATGTTTTTGGATGTTTGTATTCTTTTACAGCCCGAGGACGTGCTGTGATTTACCAGGGGGGAATGTAGCACCCTGAGGACTCGGCTGCTACAGGGGTATTACACCTCAAGCCAGAGGTGTGGTATTCCACTCCCGGGTAAGGATGGAGTGTGGAACTGAGCTCAGAAGGCTGCATGCACTACATACATCCCATTTCCGGGGGACAGAACTATGGTACTCCCACCAGTATATGTGCAGGTACGACAGCGTCTGTCCCTGGCTGGAGTGGGAGGGGGGTGGAACATTCCAGTAGTGTAGGGGCAGATAGGGGGAGTAGTCTGGGTAAAGATAGGAGCTCATTGGGTGCTGGTCACCTGAGCTCACACATAGAGGGAGTATATAAGGTGGGCACCATCTTAGGACAGAGTCAGTCAGTCAGTCAGTGAGTCAGCAGTAACTCCAGGAGAGGAGAAGGAAGAGGGACCCAGAGGCGCAGGACGAGAGGGGACCCCAAGATCCCAGAATAAGGACAAAAGGTTGAAGGGTCGGCAAAAGGGTACCGGATCCCAAGCTGGCGGAGGCCAAAGCAAACCTTAGCCAGGAACCGGAGGTCGTGGGCAAAATCCACCAGAATGGCACACCGAGCATAGGGTCAGGGAAGCCAGAGAAGGTTCAACCACCAAGAGACCCGAGGGAGCCGGACATAGGTGGATCCCTGGTGAGAACGGCCAGAGAGAGAGAGAAGAAGGGAGCTCAGGACCATACTCAGGAATTGTCCGGGAGTTGACCGAGTCCCGCACCTGGTGGACGCAGCACAGCTTGGGTGGTCACTGCTGTACAGAGTGACCCGAGCAACACCAGTGAGTAAAAACCCTGAAGCTGCATTTCATGCCTCTGAGTCTCCTTGCTGCACCTTCACAACCACCATCCTCCACGTCTGACCCCCTGAGGCTATACCCCTCCCGTTGGGGGTTATACTACCACAGCTGCACACACACCACCAGCCTCAGCGGACCATCCTGCAGCGGCAGCCTTTTGACCGCAAATCAACGGGTGGCGTAGTCGACACTAAGAACATCTGCAAGGACTGCCGCACACTGAGTTTGACACCCTGGGCACGGACCGGGTCACAGCCACTCGGAGACTACAACCCCCATCTGATCCGGCTCCGGGTATCCCTAACAACATGGCCCAGGGGGCGCGTCATATGTGTATATAGTTTTTTGAGAAGGTTTTCAGAAACTGAGAAGAAACTCTGCAAATCTTCCTCAAAAACTCAAAACTTGTCAAAAACTTTGAAGTTCAGCTCAGTTTCTGCTCCAAAAATTCTGCAAAAAAACACCTTGTGCACATAGACTAAAACCACTTTGCTGTTCATATGTTCACTCTTTTGAGAGTTTTTTTTCCCACTTTAGGTTTTGAAAAATGCCTGGTGGGAATAAAAAGAAAGTGCATGTCACTTCTTTGAGGCGGCTCCTGATGGAATCCACGGCACACCAAACACTGTTAAATCAAAAGGCTGCAAAAACAAACTTCTGGAAAAAAAAACTTCTCCAAAAACTCCCCAAAGTATGAGCGTTTCTTGAATCAATTTCTGCTAGAAAACTAGTTTTTGATCGCCTCAAAAGATCTCCAAGTGCACATAACCTTACTGTGCCTGCCCCCTTCCAATTTTTATGCTACATCTCTGCTTGCCTATATTGGCTGCTACACAGTCTCCTTGGGAATGTTGATCTTTGCATTGAAAGATCAAACGATTAATATAAAATACCTAAAGTAACTAAAGTACTATTAACTGCCACAGATATAGACATGCATTAAAGCCATAAAGGTACCCTGGAAATCTAGAATATGTTTGACAATTTAATGTACATAACATTTCATCTAAGTACATGCAAAAGTTTTCCAGACAGACATAACTCTGTGAAACAGCATCAGATGAGATAAGCACAGTGTGAAGTGGGAGAAAAGGAAAGAGCACCTGACATATACCAGGGGCGGACATATCATTGGTGCAACCTGTGCGGCTGCACAGGGTCCCAAGAGGTAAGGGGGTCCATTTCTACCTCTAAAGCAGGTGCAATTTAGCATTTTTAAGAGCTCTTGGACTGTAAAGGGCCCATATATTGCTGTTTCCCAGGGGCCACTTTCTGTCTGTGTCCGCCAGTGACATATACACACATGGTCAAAACTGTTGGTACCCCTCGTTTAATGAAAGAAAAACCCACAATTGTCACAGAAATAACTTGAATCTGACAAAAGTAATACTAAATTAAAAATCTATGGAAATGAACAAATGAAAGTCAGACATTGCTTTTCAACCCTGCTTCCACAAAATTAAAAAAAAAAAAATTAAACTCATGAAATAGTCCTGGACAGAAATGATGGTACTCTTAACTTAATATTTTGTTGAACAACCTTTTGAGGCAATCACTGCAATCAAACGATTTCTGTAACTGTCAATGAGACTTCTGCACCTCTCGACAGGTATTTTGGCCCTCTCCTCATGAGCAAACCGCTCCAGTAGTCTCGTGTTTGAAGGTTGCCTTTTCCAGACAGCATGTTTCAGCTCTTTCCAAAGATGCTCAATAGGATTTAGGTCAGGGCTCATAGAAGGACACTTCAGAATAGTCCAATGTTTTCCTCTTAGCCATTCTTGGGTGTTTTTAGCTGTGTTTTGGGTCATTATCCTGTTGCAAGACCCATGACCTGCGATTGAGACCAAGCTTTCTGACACTGGGCAGAACATTTCTCTCTAGAATCCCTTGATAATCTTGATATTTCATTGTACCCTGCAAAAGATTCAAAACACCCTGTGCCAGATGCAGAAAATAAGCGCCAGAACATAACAGAGCCTCCTCCATGTCCACAGTAGGGATAGTGTTCTTTTCTTGATATGCTTCATTTTTCCGTCTGTGAACATAGAGCTGATGTGCCTTGCCAAAAACTTCCATTTTTGCCTCATCTGTCCATAGGACATTCTCCCAGAAGTTTGTGGCTTGTCAACTTGTAGTTTGGCAAATTCCAGTCCGCCCACATCTAGGGAGATTGGCTACAGTCCCATGGATCTTAAATTTCTGAATAATATGTGCAACTGTAGTCACAGGAACATCAAGCTGCTTGGAGATGGTCTTATAACCTTTACTTTTAACATGCTTGTCTATAATTTTCTTTCTAATCTCCTGAGACAACTCTTTCCTTTGCTTGCTCTGGTCCATGTTGAGTGTGGTACACACCATGTGACCAAACAGCACAGTGAGTATCTGTAGCCCTATATACAGGCCCACTGACTGATTACAAGATTGTAGACACCTGTGATGCTAATTAGTGGACACAACTTGACTTAACATGTCCCTTTTGTCACATTATTTTCAGGGGTACCATCATTTGTGTCCAGGCCTATTTCATGACTTTCATTTTTTTAAAAATTATGTGGAAGCAGGGTTGAAAAGCAATGACTGACTTTCATTCTTCTTTTCCATAGATTTTTAATTTATTACTACTTTTGTCAGATTCAAGTTATTTCTGTGACCATTGTGGGTTTTTCTTTCATTTAACGAGGGGTACCAACAATTTTGACCACGTGTGTACTACTGCCAGCTACTAAGTGTCACTCAAATTCTGGATAAATGGAAAATATCACTCTATAAGGATTTTTCCTAATCTGAAATCAAATTAGAGGCTGACTCCAGAATCTATAAGGCTAAACACATTCCTCTAGATGCGACTAGTGCAGCTTGCAATGCTGTTGTTCCCATCAAAGACAGAGCCTCAGATGCTGATGGGAATACAGGCTTAACCATCATTTTTATGTCTTTCTAATTTTTTTTGCTAGAAAATCCTGTGTTTAGTACATATAGTAGCAGCAATAACAAAGTTTATCCAGAGAATTCATAAAAATCTGCAGTGGAAATTGACCTGCAGTGCAGAATTTTAAATCTGATGTATGTCAATTTATGCTGCAGGTTTCACTCTGCAGTGCATAGGATGAAATTTGTGGCAAAACCACATCCAAATTTATGATATACAGTACAGACCAAAAGTTTGGACACACCTTCTCATTTAAAGATTTTTCTGTATTTTCATGACTTTGAAAATTGTACATTTACACTGAAGGCATCAAAACTATGAATTGACACATGTGGAATTATATACTTAACAAAAAAAGTGTGAAACTACTGAAAATATGTCTTATATTCTAGGTTCTTCAAAGTAGCCACCTTTTGCTTTGATGACTGCTTTGCACACTCTTGGCATTCTCTTGATGAGCTTCAAGAGGTAGTCACCGGAAATGGTCTTCCAACAATCTTGAAGGAGTTCCCAGAGATGCTTAGCACTTGTTGGCCCTTTTGCCTTCACTCTGCGGTCCAGCTCACCCCAAACCATCTCGATTGGGTTTAGGTCTGGTGACTGTGGAGGCCAGGTCATCTTGCGTAGCACCCCATCACTCTCCTTCTTGGTCAAATAGCCCTTACACAGCCTGGAGGTGTGTTTGGGGTCATTGTCCTGTTGAAAAATAATTGATGGTCCAACTTAACGCAAACCGGATGAAATAGCATGCCGCTGCAAGATGCTGTGGTAGCCATGCTGGTTCAGTATGCCTTCAATTTTGAATAAATCCCCAACAGTGTCACCAGCAAAGCACCCCCACACCATCACACCTCCTCCTCCATGCTTCACGGTGGGAACCATGCATGTAGAGTCCATCCATTCACCTTTTCTGCATAGCACAAAGACACGGTGGTTGGAACCAAAGATCTCAAATTTGGACTCATGAGACCAAAGCACAGATTTCCACTGGTCTAATGTCCATTCCTTGTATTCTTTAGCCCAAACAAGTCTCTTCTGCTTGTTGCCTGTCCTTGGCAGTGGTTTCCTAGCAGCTATTTTACCATGAAGGCCTGCTGCACAAAGTATCCTCTTAACAGTTGTTGTAGAGATGTGTCTGCTGCTAGAACTCTGTGTGGCATTGACCTGGTCTCTAATCTGAGCTGCTGTTAACCTGCGATTTCTGAGGCTGGTGACTGGGATAAACTTATCCTCAGAAGCAGAGGTGGCTCTTGGTCTTCCTTTCCTGGGGTGGTCCTCATGTGAGCCAGTTTCTTTGTAGCGCTTGATGGTTTTTGCAACTGCATTTGGGGACACATTCAAAGTTTGCCCAATTTTCGCACTGACTGACCTTCATTTCTTAAAGTAATGATGGCCACTCGTTTTTCTTAACTTAGCTGCTTTTTTCTTGCCATAATACAAATTCTAACAGTCTATTCAGTAGGACTATCAGCTGTGTATCCACCAGACTTCTGCACAACACAACTGATGGTCCCAACCCCATTTATAAGGCAAGAAATCCCACTTATTAAGCCTGACAGGGCACACCTGTGAAGTGAAAACCTTTTCCAGTGACTACCTCTTAAAGCTCATCAAGAGAATGCCAAGAGTGTGCAAAGCAGTCTTCAAAGCAAAAGGTGGCTACTTTGAAGAACCTAGAATATAAGACATATTTTCAGTTGTTTCACACTTTTTTGTTAAGTATATAATTCCACATGTGTTAATTCATAGTTTTGATGCCTTCAGTGTGAATGTACAATTTTCAAAGTCATGAAAATACAGAAAAATCTTTAAATGAGAAGGTGCGTCCAAACTTTTGGTCTGTACTGTATATGCATGTAACACATAGATTTTTTTAGAGCTGCAACGGAAAATCTGCTCACTTCTTGTACATAAAAAACAGACCGATTTCCATCAGTGCCCTGATCAGAGTGTTATCAGTGTTTGGACTATTTTTCTGTCTTTATCAGTGTTTCATCCTTTTTGCCTCCAAGCTTCTCCTACCCATTAACCATTAAAAAAACGGACAGAACTCAGATGATACAAGGATGACATTCGTGTGCCGTCCATTGTTTTTACAAAACTATTGATTTGAATGGGTGAGTTTGACTTGGATCAAACAACAGGCATATGAACACCCGCATGGGGGTACATGTTCTATCCACAAAAACACAGAAAGAACACATACATAGAAAAAGAAAGTCTGAATGAGGCCTTAAGGTTCTCTCTGTAGTTTATCAAACAAGATTATATGTAATATTTGTTATGACTTGAATTGAATCACATTTAGATGGGTTTTCCCGCATTATGAAATCTTTTAGAAAAATCTGAAGATGAAAAAAAAAATAACCAAAAGAGTAACTCTTACCTTACCAATCCCCAACCACTATTGCGCTGATGCTTCCCTGGTACCATGAACGTCTCTGTTTACTCAACTTCAACAATGACAAGTGACCACTGAAGCTAATTACCGGAGGCAGCAGTGACATGTCGAATCGAAGTAGGTTACCCCTGGTTCCACTGATTCATAACAGGTAAGATTAATGGAAAATATGATTCTATCTCTTGAAGATTTGTATAATAAATATTGAATTAGAGCAATAGATGGAAAAATGAGTCTTGCTTCCTTGCCCATATAACAGAATGCATGACCAGTTAATAATCAGCTAGATTGGTCACTTACTATTTTACCTTAAGATATTTCATCAATTTTTTGAGGAACCATAGAACTAGGCAAGACGTATATTTGTAAGCTTTTATATTCCTGCATATTTCCATAGTGTTCTGGCACCATCTGCTGGATATACATATTCACTTCTTTCGGGAGGGTTGTGTTCATAAAGAATCTGGTATTTTCATCCAGAGCTACTGCCATGCTATAACCACCTTGTCCATAATCTGCTTTACTTGCACTTTTTCATCATAATATTTTACTACATTTTTAGATGTTCTCAAAAATAGTTTTGTGCAACGTTGAATCTGATTAATTAGATTTTCCTCCCATTTTCACTGTTATCCTTACCCAGATCATTATAACCTTCACCTAATGGTTACACTTGGGAAGTGTAAAGTAAGGGCCTATTTAGACTAGCCGACCATGGGTGTTTGATGACTGCTGATTAGCTATTTACAAGCTGATCGGTGATAGTTTAATCGTCTGTTTAGACAAGCCGTCCAGAATTCTATTTGCACAGAACAATCATTACTGCAATTGTTTTGTGCACATTGAATATCTTTTTCGGTTGGCAATGAACAATAATTTTAATGTCCAAATAACACAAGACTGACTGTCACTTCCAAACAGAAAACTGGTGTGTACAGGTGCAAATTAAGTAGCCATCTCTATACATATCATACAAATAAAGTTGCACTCTTTAGTGCTAAAGCATGAAAGCATGAAATATATGAAATTTGAATTGCATTACTGCACTACATAATATGAAAAAAATGGAGATGCCTAGCACATATTTTGGCCAATTTATGCATGCCCAGTAGCCAACGACAAGGGAATCTCCGGTTGCTGGGAACCTATCTAATGTAAATCCTCTCCTTGGCTGAAGCCTGTATTTATGGGTAGGTAGTAGTGTTGAGCGAGCACTTAAATGCTCGGGTGCTTGAAGTTCGGGCCGAGCTCACCGTGATACTCGGGTGCTCAACCCGAGCAACGAGCCCAATGTTAGTCTATGGGAGACCTGAGCATTTTTGCGGCGGCACCCCCGGCAGTCTGTAGAAAGCCTAAAAAGTACCCAAAACGATAGTGACAGTGTTTAAATGACATGGGGACAGCATGGGGATCGCCCCAGGAAGCATTTCTGACCCCCAGGTCACTGCTGTCAACAACGTGGTCAGAGGTATTAAGCCACTTTAACGGGCTCACAATAAAACGTTCAAAAACGAAACTGAAACGGTTTTCCTGTGAAATATGTTAAGGAACTTCCTTTCCAGGGTAAAGACTTGTGTATAAGGTAAAATAAATAACCAAAAACAAAAATAATCCTCCACACCTTGGGCTATGTTCACAAGTAGCATTTTTATGCGTTTTTTGCACTTTTGTATTGCTTTCAACCGTGACAAATGCATTCACCGGGAAATGTCATTTTAACATTTTACAATCTTATCTGGCCATGTGCTGTGTGACACATGCATACAGTGCTGAAAAGACATGGGAACAGCATGGGGAAGACCCCTGGAAGCATCTCTGACACCCAGGTCACTGCCTAAAAGTGTGCCCATCAGAAATGATCCTTTCCACATCAGAAGATGCAGACTTGCAACTATCCCCATGCAAGTCCTTCTCCCAGGGCAGTGTTCAATTGTACCTCCCCCATTCCTTGCAATGCAAGCGCAAGTATGCAGCCAACCATCCACCCATCCCCAGGCTGCAATACCATACTGCTAGCTTGCTTGCACTTGAAATTGGGCCTTTTAGGCATGTGGAGGCAGACGCCGGCCACCATGTCTTGGCTGCGTCGGCGGCCTGGTATCCATACTCAGTCCCCAGCTGCCCGGCGGCCGGGTGTCCATGCTCGGTCCCCAGCCGCCCCTATTTCTCCTGTGAACTTCCCCCACACTTTTCTTAGCCTGGCCTGCTTTAGGGCAGCATTGGACGAGCCCACCAGAGAACCAGACTCCTCCGGTGGGCCCTGGCTTCTCCATCAGGGGAGTTGAGAGTGCCAAGGTGAGGAGCATGATGATGATGATAGAAGTTAGCATCTGCTTTGTTTTCTTGGAATGCAAGTGCAAGTGTGCAGCCTGCCACCCACCCACCCCCAGGCTGCAATACCATACTGCTAGCTTGCCTGCACTTGAAATTGGGCCTTTTAGGCATGTGGAGGCGGAATCTGGCCACCACGTCATGGCTGCGTCGGTGGCCTGGTATCCATACTCAGTCCCCAGCCGCCCGGCGGTCGGGTGTCCACGCTTGGTCCCCAGCCGCCAGGGGGCGGCCGGGTGTCCATAAACGGTCCCCAGCCGCCCCTATTTGAAGGACAGCCTAACCACAAACACGTGGACAAGTGAATGTGGCCAGGGATGGTCCATCTCACTGACGCCTTCACACTGGGTTAATATTGGGGAAGCCGGGACACAGTTGGACACTGAGATGCAACACGTCCTCCAGACATAGAGGATTGAGGGTCCTGGGTCAATCATGCTTCAACACAAAGTTCAGAAGGTAGACAGCATCAGTGGTCGGCCTCCTACACAATGAGTAAATTATTCATGATCATGAGGCCATCCATCTCCTTAGCTTTCTGTTCCTTGGAATGCAAGCGCATGTATGTAGTAGCGGCTAGGCCTGAGGTGGTCAGCGTTTTGGCGCATATCCTACCTCCTCTGAGAATTGCTGGATGTTTTCCTGCTACTATCCCAGTTCAATGACTCCCATTAAAACAAAGCTTCAGGTGATGAATGATGGATGAGTTGGTGGCAAAGGAGAAAGAGCAGGAGGAACAGGGACCATTCACATCAATATCAGGCCAGTCAACCACACATGTCTTGTGGGATATGTTTCTGTACCAAAAGGAGCGGTTCGGCTACACAGTTATAGGGCATACAGTGAGTGCAATGCCTACCAAAAATTTCGAGGCACTCCAATGCCCCTTGGAAGTGACATGGAGGTCAGAGGGCCTTAACTAAACCGTTTTTTCCATTTATAGCAACTGGGTCTCCTGTACACTGTTGGCCTAAGCAGTGAATGGAAAGCTTTCCAAAAATTATGAGGAACTGCAATGCCCCTTGAAACAGATGTGGATTACAGCGTACTAAAAACCTTCTACCCATTATTGGGGAGTGGGTCTCCCTTAGTGTTCGCCTATGCATTGAAAAGCAAAAGCTGACTAAAATTAGGAGGAAATGCAATGCCCGTTGGAAGAGTCGTGGAGGTTAGAGTTAATTAAAAACAACATTTCAATGCCCCTTGGAAAAGACGTGGAGGTGAGAGTAGCATAACAAGACGGTTTTAATGGCCCTTGGAAGAGTGGTGGAGATCGCAGTAGCTTAACAAGATGGTTTTAATGCCCCTTGGAAGAGTGGTGGAGGTCGCAGTAGCTTAACAAGACGGTTTTAATGCCCCTTGGAAGAGTGGTGGAGGTCACGGTAGCTTAACAAGACTGTTTTAATGCCCCTTGGAAGAGTGGTGGAGGTCACGGTAGCTTAACAAGACTGTTTTAATGCCCCTTGGAAGAGTGGTGGAGGTCGCAGTAGCTTAACAAGACGGTTTTAATGCCCCTTGGAAGAGACGTGGAGTTCAGAGTAGCTTAACAAGACTGTTATAATGCCCCTTGGAAAAGTGGTGGAGGTCGCAGTAGCTTAACAAAACAGTTTTAAGGCCCCTTGGAAGAGACGTGGAGGGTCGCAGTAGCTTAACAAGACGTTTTTAATGCCCCTTGGAAGAGTGGTGGATGTCACAGTAGCTTAACAAGATGGTTTTAATGCCCCTTGGAAGAGTGGTGGAGGTCGCAGTAGCTTAACAAGACGGTTTTATTGCCCCTTGGAGGAGTGGTGGAGGTCGCAGTAGCTTAACAAGACGGTTTTAATGCCCCTTGGAAGAGTGGTGGACGTCACAGTAGCTTAATAAGACGGTTTTAATGCTTCTTGGAAGAATGGTGGAGATTGCAGTGGAATAAAAAGACAATATCAATGGCCCTTGGAGGAGTGGTGGAGGTCTCAGTAGCTTAACAAGACGGTTTTAATGCCCCTTGGAAAAGTGGTGGAGGTCGAAGTAGCTTAACAAGACGGTTTTAATGCCCCATGGAAGAGACGTGGAGGTCACAGTGGTTTAACAAGATGGTTTTAATGCCCCTTGGAAGAGATCTGGAGTTCACAGTAGCTTAACAAGATGGTTTTATTGCCCCTTGGAAAAGTGGTAGAGGTCGCAGTAGCTGAACAAGACGGTTTGAATGACCCTTGGAAGAGACGTGGAGGTCGCAGTAGCTTAACAAGACGGTTTTAATGCCCCTTGGAAGAGACGTGGAGTTCAGAGTAGCTTAACAATACGGTTTTAATGCCCCTTGGAAGAGACGTGGAGGTCAGAGTAGCTTAACAAGATGGTTTTAATGCCCCTTGGAAGAGATGTGGAGGTCGCAGTAGCTTAACAAGACGGTTTTAATGCCCCTTGGAGGAGTGGTGGAGGTCGCAGTAGCTTAACAAGACGGTTTTAATGCCCCTTGGAAGAGTGGTGGACATCACAGTAGCTTAACAAGACGGTTTTAATGCTCCTTGGAAGAATGGTGGAGGTCGCAGAGGAATAAAAAGACAATATCAATGCCCCTTGGAGGAGTGGTGGAGGTCGCAGTAGCTTAACAAGACGGTTTTAATGCCCCATGGAAGAGACGTGGAGGTCACAGTGGTTTAACAAGACGGTTTTAATGCCCCTTGGAAGAGATCTGGAGTTCAGAGTAGCTTAACAAGACGGTTTTATTGCCCCTTGGAAAAGTGGTGGAGGTCGCAGTAGCTGAACAAGACTGTTTGAATGCCCCTTGGAAGAGACGTGGAGTTCAGAGTAGCTTAACAAGATGGTTTTAATGCCCCTTGGAAGAGACGTGGCGGTCACAGTGGTTTAACAAGACGGTTTTAATGCCCCTTGGAAGAGTGGTGGAGGTCGCAGTAGCTTAACAAGACAGTTTTAATGCCCCTTGGAAGAGTGGTGGAGGTCGCAGTAGCTTAACAAGACTATTTTAATGCCCCTTGGAAAGGACATGGAGGTCACAGTGGTTTAACAAGACGGTTTTAATGCCCCTTGGAAGAGACGTGGAGTTCAGAGTAGATTAACAAGACGGTTTTAATGCACCTTGGAAGAGACGTGGAGGTCAGAGTAGCTTAACAAGATGGTTTTAATGCCCCTTGGAAGAGACATGGAGGTCGCAGTAGCTTAACGACGGTTTTAATGCCCCTTGGAAGAGACGTGGAGGTCACAGTGGTTTAACAAGACGGTTTTAATGCCCCTTGGAAGAGAGGTGGAGTTCAGAGTAGCTTAACAAGACGGTTTTAATGCCCCTTGGAAGAATGGTGGAGGTCGCAGTGTAATAAAAAGACAATATCAATGCCCCTTGGAAAAGTGCTGGAGGTCGCAGTAGCTTAGCAAGACAGTTTTAATGCCCCATGGAAGAATGGTGGAGGTCGCAGTGGAATAAAAAGACAATATCAATGCCCCTTTGAAAAGGTGGAGGTCGCAGTAGCTTAACAAGACGGTTTTAATGCCCCTTGGAAGAATGGTGGAGGTCGCAGTAGCTTAACAAGACGGTTTTAATGCCCCTTGTAAGAGACCTGGAGGTCGTAGTAGCTTAACAAGATGGTTTTAATGCCCCTTTGAAAAGTGGTGGAGGTTGCAGTAGCTTAACAAGACTGTTTTAATGCCCCTTGGAAGAGCTGTGGAGTTCAGAGTGGTTTAACAAGACGGTTTTCATGCCCCTTACAAGAGCCATGCAGTACAGCATATTAAAAACATTATTCCCATTATTGGGGAGTGGGACTCCCATAGTCTTTGCCTATGCCTTCCAAGCAAAAGCTGCCAAAAATTAGGACGGAGGAACTTGCAATGCTGGCAATACGGACCACGGTCACCCTGGTTGTATAGTGGTGGTGGAGGCTGAGGATAAGGAGAAGAACATAAAACAGCCGAAATGAGGAAGCGTCTACCCATGTGAGGTGTGAAACGGTGCATGTGAATACACCTCCCGAAATAACAGTGGATTTGACTTTATGTTACTCTGCTGTCATTTAGTGGTGATGAGAAGTCTGGCCCAATCCAGCCGTTGTTCATTTTGATAAGGGTCAGCTTGTCAGCATTGTCAGTTGACAGGCGAGTGCGCTTATCAGTTATAATTCCCCCAGCGGCACTAAAAACACGCTCCGATAACACGCTAGCGGCAGGGCAGGCCAGGACCTCCAAGGCGTACAGAGTGAGTTCATTCCAAGTGTCCAGCTTGGATACCCAATAATTAAAAGGCACAGAGGAATCACGGAGGGCGCTGGTATGGACGGCAAGGTACTCCCTCACCATCTTTTGAAACTTTCCACCTTTCCACTCCTTGTGAGAGTATCCCGAGCCTCAGGGCCTGTAAGCTGGGCGGGTCTCAGAAAACTGTCCCAGAACGTTAACAGTGTTCCCATGCCTCTGCTGGATTGGAGATGCGTCTCTCTTGCCTGTACGCCTTGGTTGGTCAACGAACTGTGACCTCTGCCGCTAGCGTGTTCAGATGGGAATTTTTTTTAACAGTTCTGCAGCAAGGGCCTTCTGGTACTGCCACATTTTTGTAGACCTCTCCACCTCAGGAATAAGAGAGTGAAAGTTCTCCTTGTAGCGGAGGTCTAAAAGTGTCACCAACCAGTAATGACTGTCACCCAACAATTTGACAACGCGAGGGTCACGATTAAGGCAGCGTAACATAAAGTCAGCCATGCGTGCCAGACTGGTAACGGGCAAGACTTCCGTGTCCTCACCAAGATGACGACTGACCATGCTCTCCTCCTCCTCCTCCTCCCCTCTGTCCTCAGGCCACCCACGCTGAACCGACTGTATGACAGTTGAACAGGTACTACCGTCTACAGCGCATGATACCAGCTCCTGTTCTTCCTCCTCCTCCTCCTCTCCCTCATTGTCCCCCAATGTACATTGGGATGAGATGAGGCTGGGCTGTGTGTAATCGCCCATTACGGCTTCTTGATCCATCTCATCATACTCTGGCTGCAATGCCTCCTCTTTAATTCTCTGCAGCGAGCGTTGCAAAAGACAGACAAGTGGGATGCTGACGCTAATGATGGCGTCATCGCCACTCACCATCTTGGTGGACTCCTCAATGTTTGTCAGGATGGTACATATGTCAGACATCCAGGTCCACTCCTGAGGTCTTATGTGTGGAGTCTGACCTGAATATTGACGGCCTTGTTGCAGCTGGTACTCCACAATTGCTCTCTTCTGCTCTCAAATGCTTTGCAACATGTGGAGGGTAGAGTTCCAACGTGTGGGGACATCACACACCAGTCGGTGTGCCGGAAGCTGCAAACGCTGCTGCAACACAGCACGGGCTGCGGAAGCTGTAGCCGAGTTCCAAAAATGAGCTGACAGGGTGGCGTACTTTGACGAGCTTATCTGGCAACTGGGGTATGATTTAAGAAACCGCTGAACCACGAGGTTAAGCACATGAGCCAGGCATGGTACGTGTGTGATTTCGCCTCAGCTCAGAGCCGCCACCAGGTTACCGCCATTGTCACAAATGACCATGCCTTGATGTAGGTTCAGCGGTCTCAGCCACAGATCTGCATGCTCTTTCACAGCTGTCCACAACTCACAAGCAGTGTGAGGTTTATCATCTAAGCTTATGAGTTTCAGCACAGCCTGTTGCCGCTTGGCTGAGGCAGTACTGCAGTGCTTCCAGCTTGTAACTGATGTGGTGATATCTGAGATGGAGGCTGAACATGAGGAGGAGGATGATGCGCAGGAGCTGTACACTGTGGGGGCAACTCTGACTGACACAGGGCCCGCAATCCTCGGTGTGGGGAGGATGTGTTCCGTCCCAAGGTCTGACTGGGTCCCGGCTTCCACTATGTTTACCCAGTGTGCCGTCAGGGAGATGTACTGTCCCTGGCCACAAGCACATGTCCGTTGTCAGGTGGACTCTCCCAGTAACTGCGTTGTTGAGGGCACGGCAGATGTTTTGGAACACGTGCTTGTGTAGTGCGGGGTATGGCACACCGGGCAAAATAGTGTCGGCTGGGGACCGAGTCCCGAGGGACGACCACCGCCATAAGGTTGCGGAAGGATTCCGTCTCCACCAGCCTAAAAGGCAGCATTTCCAACGCAAGCAGTCGTGAAATGTGCGAATTTAGGACTGTGGCGTATGGGGCGTTGGCTGCGAATTTGCGCTTTCGTTCAAAGCTCCGGGATATGGACAATTGAACGCTGCGGTGGGACGTGGACGTGGACGATGATGCTGTTTCTTGAGACACTGCCATAACAAGTGAAGACTGAGAGGAGGGGGCATCTTTGCATGCAGTATGGACAGGGGATTGCTTTGCACACACAACAGGGGATTCTATTACACGCACAACAGCGGAAGAAGCAGTGGTGACACCCGCTGAAACTGGTCGTGGACCCTGGGGTTCGCCCCACAAAGTCGGGTGCTTTGCTGCCATGTGCCTGATCATGCTGGTGGTGGTCAGGCTGGTAGTTTTGTCACCCTTGCTGATGCTGGCATGGTACAAATGGC
The DNA here is from genome assembly GCF_046119375.1 of Phyllobates terribilis. Taxonomy (NCBI): domain Eukaryota; kingdom Metazoa; phylum Chordata; class Amphibia; order Anura; family Dendrobatidae; genus Phyllobates; species Phyllobates terribilis. Next base: position 308,795,596 of record NW_027362763.1, on the reverse strand, counting down.
CTTTTTGGGGTTATCAGCAGAGTCTTTAAAAAAATTCCAGACTCTGGAAGACCTACCGGTTGTACTGGCAACGTCCCTCATGTTGGTGGTACGGGTAATTGTTGCCCGCCTTCTGTGTGCGGCCACCACACTGCTTCTTCCTGCCTGTTGGGATACTCTGCCTCCCTCCCCCTGTGTGCTGCTGGCAATTGTGTCTCGTCATCGTCCACCTCTTGTGACAAATTGCCAGCGTCGACTTCCTCTGGCCGTCGCTGTTCAAATATTTGGGCATCGCTACATGGGATCTCCTCTTCCACCACTTCAAGCGGAGCAGGCGAGGGGCCCAAATATGGAAATGGACCAGTGAACAGCTCTTCAGAGTGTCCAAGTGTGGGATCAGTTGCTGTCTGATGACACTCGGCATGGTCGGCGGAAGGAGCATCAGGGTGAGGAGGAGTATGCGGTCGAGACTCACGGCTACTAAAACTTGACCGTGTGGAAGACAGACCGGAGGTGGTGGTGCCCAGGTAACTGGAAGTATTATCTGCTATCCAATTAATAACCTGTTCACACTGATCAGTTCGCAATACTGGTGTTGTAGTGTGCTTCCCTAGTAATTCGGTCAAGAAGTGGGAGCGATAAGATGTGGCTGTTGGTTGTGGCACATTTTCACCTTGGCCACGGCCCCGTCCTCTACACGCACCATCACCAGAACGTCCAGTTCCACGTCACTTGCCACGCACCTTACCCATTGTAAATGAAGTAACATAGCTTACACTCGCACTATCAATGGAAAAAGGGTACCAAAAAGGAGATTACAACCGTGGAAGAGGAAAACCACAGTTCTAGTTATCTGGCCTACACCAGACTCTTTTAAACAGATATATTGGTGTCTGAACAGTCAGGGAGACACTATTACTGGGGTTTTTTACGGAAAAAATGCCAAAAGTAGGATAATACAGAGATTTGACCCGTGGAACTGCAAAACCACAGTTCTAGTTATCTGGCCTACACCAGACTCTTTCAAACAGATATATTTGTGTCTGAACAGTCAGCGAGACACTATTACTGTTTTTTTTTCCGGAAAAAAATGCCAAAAGCAGGATAATACAGAGATTTGAACCGTGGAACTGCAAAACCACAGTTCTAGTTATCTGGCCTACACCAGACTCTTTTAAACAGATATATTGGTGTCTGAACAGTCAGGGAGACACTATTACTGTTTTTTTTTTACGGAAAAAATGCCAAAAACAGGATAATATAGAGATTTGAACAGTGGAACTGCAAAACCACAGTTCTATTTCTCTGGCCTACACTAGACTCTTTTAAACAGATATATTTGCGTCTGAACAGTCACAGACACACTCAATTTTTTTTTTGGGGGGGGGAGGGGGAGGATACCAAAAGGTTAATAAGACGCGTATTTGTACAGTCTGACTGAGGAAAAAAAAAAAGAGGATTTAGATGAAAAAAAAAGGATTTTTTCTGGCCCCTGAGACTGGGGGATAAGTCTAGCAATTTGACCAACAGAAGCAGACAGGACTGTAATGCAGCGTTTGCTGGTATAACCACTGCGTCTCCTATACAGCCTGCCTGCCTGATATCTGGGATGGATATTAGTCCTGAGAAGGACTGTTTGTCTGATTTGGCAGGCTTTAGAGACCCTACACTACCTATTTCGCACTATCTATCTCTCCCTAACTCAGCAGCACTCTCCCTACACAGTCTGATCCGGAGCGACTGTGCTCAAGATGGCGGCGCCCGGTTTTAAATACTCGAGGTGACGCTGTGCCCAGCCAATCACTGTAATGCCCACAAACAACAAGGCTGCGGCATTACAGTGACTGGCTGTCAATTCCTGCATGTTCATTGGCTCTGTAAAGAGCGCCAAACGTGTAGGGCGGAGACCCGAGCTCCCGCCCGAGTAACCCGGAAATGCTCGGTGCTCGCCGAACATCCCGAGTAGTGAGATGCTCGGGCGAGTACCGAGCAGTGTCGAGCATGCTCACTCAACACTAGTAGGTAGGATCCTGCTGCAATTAAAAGTGCCACGGGTTGGTGAAGTGCCTCATTGTAAGAAAAAGAAGATGGTATCTAGGTAGAGTGTGTGACAGTGCTGGTAATCAAAGCACTCCTATTGTTTTACTAGTGAATTAGAGCCTTCTAAAAGAGATGCCGATGAGTGCAAAGTGGCTCTGGAGACAGTGAGTAGTTGTGGTGTTCTCCCAGATGGTTAGCTTAAGGCCACGGCCCCACTATCAGTATTTGGTTAGCATTTTTTCTTAGGAGTGGGAGCCAAAACCAAGCAAGGAACAATCAAAGAATAGATATAATAGAAACAAGTCACCAATTCTGCATTTATCACCCACTCCTGGTTTTAGCTCCCAATCCTGAGAAAAAATACTGACCGAATGCTGATAGTGGGTCCATGGCCTCAAGGTGACTTCCAAAGTGGGGAAACATCATATGCTAAATTATAGTGTAGAGAGAGAAACACCCTAAGGTACCATGCAGTAATTGTACCAACCTGAACTAGTGATAAAATGGTGTCCTGCAACACTGAGTGGCACTGTGACCTGAGTCAGATGTCTGGGACCTGTGAGGACGAGCTGTTGCTGAGACAAGTAAAACTACGAGCATGCCATGGCCTGAAACAGCAAGGAAGACTGTAATTTCATCTTGAGATCTGCTAAAATTGAAAATGACCTAGAACCCAACTCTGTTGAGTTGTTTGTTGTTGGCAGATACCACCTGCCATTTTTGTTAATGAGAGCGCCAAGCTCTGTAACAATGACTGTTTTTTTTAACCGCCAAGCTTCATGCCACAATATTGTAATGTAGCATTTAAGCTCCATGCCACTCTCTAGAAGTGTTACCCCTAAAAGACTACTATTGTTGTGTAACTGCCAAACTCAGTGTCTCTGAAGTGTAGCCATCAAGATTTGTGCCAACAAGTATAACCATTAATCTTGTACCCTTATATGAGAAACTGTAATCATAACAATTGCCTGCTGAACTTCAAGTAAACCAGTCTAAGGCTGAGTTCACACGATGCGTATTTAATGCGTTTCCGCGGCGTTTTTGCAGTTGCGTAAACACCGCGGAAACGCATGAAAAACGCATGGTAGAAGGGCAGCAATGTTCCCCAATTGAAATCCGCATGTGCTGTGCCCATGATGCGGATTTTTCCGCAGCGTAAATGCTGCTCTCAAAAATCCGCAGCATGTCAATTAATTTTGCGTAAACGCGGCGTTTTCGCCGCCATTGACTTGCATTAGAACGCGCCAATTCCGCAAGACTGCATCTGTACTTGCGTTATTGGCGCGTTCTAATGTGCGGATGGTACCCGGGTGTGGAGGAGAGGAGAGTCTCATCCACACCCAGGTACCATTAAAAAAGCTGTAAAACAAGAATAAAATAAAAAATATATATATACTTACCATCTGTCGGCCCGCGCAGCGCTCCTCCTTGCTTCCCGGCACTTGCAGTGAGTTGAAGGACCTGCGCTGACGTCAGTCATGTGACGGGTCACGTGACGCTGACGTCGGCAGATCTTTCAATTCAAAGTTGCCGGGAGAACGGAGTGTAAAGCAGGACAGCGCGGGCCATCGGAGGTAAGTATATACACTCTCTCGGGTCACACTATATAAATCCATGCTGTTTGCATGGATTTATATAGTGTGACCTAGTTGTCAAGCACTTTCCAGGTGATGCTAAAATCGCCTGGAAAGCGCTTGTCAATCTGCATGCGGAAACGCATGTGAATCCGCATGTGGATCCGCATGTATTCTGCAGGAAAAACGCATGCACAATCTGCATGCGTTTTTTCTGCCAGGGAGATGCAGAAATGATGCAGAAATTTTCTGCTTCATTTCTGCATCGTGTGCACATACCCTTACACCTTTCAGTGTGTGTCACTATTCCATTCACAAGTTGGAAGCAACACATTTTCTGACCTACTTACAATATCAAAAACATATATTAGCTTCCTCACTTACTAGCAGCTACTGAAAATCAAGGATAAAAAGCTTTTTTCCTTTTTTTTGTATTTTTTTGAGTATGGGAGGAAGCTGAAGTTCTCAGAGGAAATCTACAGTATGTAAACTTTGAGAGCATAAACAAACTCTAGTTAAGAGTGCTAAGCACTGAGCTACTTCTCTTCACTGGGGCACACATTCATACTGAAATAGAAAATGGTCTACTCCAAATTTGCATATTGGTAGGTAGTGTTTTCAAGGTATCTGTGACATGCTGAAGTAGTGCTGTTGCTTCAAAAGCATCCATCAACTGTTACAAATAACACAAGCACAGGAGAAGTGTTGTGCTTCAAAAGCATCCAGCAACTAGAGGGGTTAACACAGTCACAGGAGACAGGGAGTGTTTTAGCAGAGCCCCAGGGGGATTGTGGGGAATTTGTTATTGTAGTCTGACTGAAGCCAAAGAGAAAGGTGGTGGTGTGTTATCTGGATCTGACAGAAGCAACTGAACAGGATTCAGGTCAGGAGAGAAACTAAACACAAGTCAGATAAACTCCCTGAACTAACAGTGCAGAGTATTATCAGGCAGGAAGATAAGGACTGGAATGAATTGTGTCACAGGGATCATCTCCCCCATCAAACCCTCCCCCCTCCATCTCCATGCAGGATAAAGAATGTTGTGTACTATTGTGTCTTTGTGAAGGAAAAGCCTGTGGTTGTGTATGCATAGAAGTGTGCTGCTAAAAGATCTAATCTATGCTGAATTATGCTACTGAAGAGACTGTAGTAATGTGCCTTGTGAAGAAACTACTGTATTGTTACTGGAGCCGGTTGCTCAAGAAACTCAGACTGTACTGTATTGAAGATTGTTGCTGTAATATCCCTGAATTGCACTGGCCGTGTGTTATGCACACGCTCGGACTGACTGGCGTGTGCGTGTTTAGTGATCCCCCTGTGCCATGAACCGGAGAGTGCCTGGAGGGGCGTAACTAAGTATCAACCCGATCTGACCCAGGTCGCACGCCGGCTACGACGCCGTGCACCAGGGAGGAACCGAGCAGAGGAACCAGGTGCCACTCCAGGTCAGACCCCGGTCACAGCTGTTGACCCACACCGGAGAATGCAGGAACGGGCAGGTTAGGCTGGCACACAGACAGGCGGGTATTGGCAGGCACGGCTGGAGTGCAGACAGGTGGATACTGGTAAGCACGGCTGGTGTGCAGACAGGTGGGCACTGGCAAGCACGGCTGGTTTGTAGGCAGGGGGGGTACTGGACGGCACGGCTGGAGTGCCGACAGGGAGGCACTAGCAGGTTGGAGCACAGACTGAAAAAGGTCCAGTACAGACTGGGACTCAGGAACAGAACTGCAGATGCGGTAGACAAGCAGAGCAGAGCGAGACCGCCGGAACGGTGAGCAAGGCAGAGCAGGGCGAGACCGCCAGAGCGGTGAGCAAAGGCAGAGCAGGGCGAGACCGCCGGAGCGGTGAGCAAAGGCAGAGCAGAGCGAGGCCGCCGGAGCGGTGAGCAAGGCAGAGCAGGCAGGAACCGCCGGAGCGGTGAGCAAGGCAGAGCAGGCAGGAGCCGCTGCAGCGGTGAGCAAGGCAGAGCAGAGAGAAGCCGCCGGAGTGGTGAGCAAGGCAGAGCGGGCAGAAACCGCCAGAGCGGTGAGCAAGGCAGAGCAGGCAGGAACCGCCGAAGCAGTGAGCAAGGCAGAGCAGAGAGAAGCCGCCGGAGCGGTAAGCAAGGCAGAGCGGGCAGAAACCGCCGGAGTGGAGAACAAGGCAGAGCAGGCAGGAACCGCCGGAGCGGTGAGCAAGCGAGAGCAGGCAGGAACCGCTGAAGCGGTGAACAAGGCAGAGCAGAGAGAAGCCGCCGGAGCGGTGAGCAAAGGCAGAACAGAGCGAGACCGCCAGAGCTGTGAGCAATGGCAGAGCAGAGGAGACAGGGCTCTGTTCACACGGAACAGACTGAAAGGGAAAGGCAGAACCAGATACACACAAGGCACTTGTTAGAACCTTGCTCTTAGGTTTTTTCCTTTGCTGGTCACATGACCTTGTTGGCCTATTTAATCCTGCTCCGCCCTTCTGGCTTTGCTGGACTTCATTGTATAACTACTTTCTAGCTAGCCTGTGCTCTGTATCTAACTCTGTTAGTTTGCTTGGTCTACGGACCTCTATGTTCTATATATTTTGTTTGTTCGTCTGTCTGCTACTATTTCTGTTAGGAGGTGTCCCATTTTCCTCCCAGTCCTTAGTACTTGTAGGGATTCCTTCCCCACATCTATAGGTCTCCGTACAGACTAGCTTAGGACTTTAACAGGTCTGATCGCAGGATCAGGTTCCCTGTTACATCGTAGGGATTCAGCTGAGTTCTATCGTAGGGACAGATCTCCTCTCTTTCCTTAGCTCTGGTAGCAGAACATAACAGTACTTGCAAAGAAGTAGCGAGTGGACTCTAAACTCACAAACGGAAGTACAGTAACAACGAGTAGGAGTTAGGTGTGGGTTCAGACTCTGCAGGAAAAGGGAAGGTACGGACATAGAGAAAAACAGGTAACAGGCTAGGAGAGTGTTCAGACAGGAACTGAGTGTTCAGACAGGAACTGACACTGCAGCGAGAAACAGGAGCGAATCTGGGTATGCGGCCCCCAGAAAGGCGGGACGATAGGAGCGTGTTCAGACTGGCCTGGAAATACAGCCTCCAGGAAGGCGGACAGACAGGCAAGTAAACACAGACAACAGATCTAGGTATGCGGCCCCTAGAAGGCGGGACGAACAGGCTAGGAGCGAGTTCAGACAGGCCTGGAAATACAGCCTCCAGGAAGGCGGACAGGCAAGAAAAACCAAACAGGACCTGGCACCTCAGAGGCAAAAAGCCCTCTGAGGATAAACGTTGCTCAGTCACTAGCTTCCAGGTGAAGCTGGTTTAAATATCCAGTGACAGACAGCAATAGGCTGAGGATGCATTAGGGGTGTGCCCACAGCAGCTACAAGAAACAGGAAGTAACCGGGCCGCCGCCCTAAGCAGTCAGAACAGAGACAAACAGATAGCATGAATAGAAGCCAGGCTAGCAGTCTGGACAGAAGATCAAGTTTGCGATCTTGCATAGTGAGAGATGGAGCACCATGCAAGCCCGCCACCAGGTATGTTACACCGTGCTTCAGATTAAATTCCACTATTAAACTGTTGAAAAAGACTCTTGTCAGATGTGTCTGGTCAGCAATTGAATCTATCATGTGCCTGAGAGAAGCTGCAGCCTATGGTCGCCCTGAGTAACAGTTCCCCCAGGATTCCAAAGGATTCATGAAACTCATCTCGCCCTATCTGAACCTAGCGGTGTTCGTGTAACATATGTGATAAGATTTACACTGTAGATGTTTCCATCAGCCTGTCAGATGAGTAATTTGTAACCTACATTAATTAATTTATTATATGACATAGCCATAGAACGTCTTTCAACTGCTCCATAGCCGGTGATGGCAAAACCAATCTAGCTAACACTTGACATTGTACATGTGCCAAACACATAGTTCTTGCTATGCTGTCATTTCCAGAGACAGTTTAGATTTCTGTAGTTAGTAATTAGGGATAAGTGGACCTGTGCGTATTCGGATTCGGCCGAACTAGAGTTAAAAGCTTGGTTCGGTATACGAACTGACCCTGAACTTGACCCTGAACCCAATACAAGTCAATGGGAACCCGAACTTTGGTGAGTTAAAATGGCTGTAAAATAGTCAAAGTAAGTCTAGGAAGCTGCTAAAGAAACTGTGTAATTTCGTAGGCCCCCTGGAGTACCGCTGGATGAATAGTTAGGCCACAACAAGTAGAGGTGGTTTTTGATTGGTTGGCTGAGTGTGCCTTCAGTTCCTTCGCTTTATCTTCCACCCGGTCCCCTGCTGAAAGCACAGATTTTGCACCTGTGGCCCATGAACATCTGTCTTCCATCTCACCCCCTTGCAAATCAGGCAAGCAGCCTGAGCCCCAAGTCATGCAGCAGTCAGTTCTGCTTTTTGATGACTGTGCTGGATGTGGTTCTGTGGGCCTTCCACCTGGCCCTGGTCAACAATTGGAAGAGATTGAGTGCACTAATGTCCAACTACTTGTTCTGTTGGAGTAGGAGTACATGGGAGGGGTAGTGCATACAGTCAGTGGACCACCACAGCACATCTCTGATGATGATGATGATGATGATGATGAAACACAGGTGCCAACTGCTGCAGCTTTTTGCTGTGTGTAGATCAGCAAGGAGGTCAGGGGTGAGGACTGGGTGGAACATCATGCGGAGGATTATTATTATAATTTTTTTTTAGAGCACCATTGATTCCATGGTGTTGTACATGAGAAGGGGTCACATGCAAAACACAAATACAAATTACAATGAACAAACTAACAGTGACAGACAGGTCCAGAGGGGAGAGGACCCTATGCTTGCGGCCTTACATTCTACAGGGTAATGGGAAAGGAGACAGTAGGTTGAGGGGATGCAGCAGTTCTGGTGTTGGTGAGGTGGCAACGAGGTCATTGCAGGCTGTAAGCTGTTCTGGAGACATGGTTTTTCAAGTTCCACTTGAAAGTTACGAATGTAGGGTATAATCTGATGTGTTGGGCCACAGAATTCTACAGGATGGGAGATACTCAGGAGAAGTCTTGCAGGAGATTGTGGAGAAGATAAAGAGGAGCTTAGTTCAGTGATATATGGAGGAGACAGATTATGGATGGCTTTGTAGGTCAGTGTTAGTAGCTTGTAGTGGATACATTGTGGGGGAGACAATGAAAGGATTTGCAGAGAGGAGTAGCAAGGACAGAAATGGATTAGTAGAGCAGCAGCGTTATGGACAGACTGGAGAGGTGTGATGATGCAATGGGGGATGATGAGGTCTTAGACCCCACATGGAGTCAAGGCCATCCAAGTGATGTGGAAAAAGTGGTGGTCATGCTGCCCCAGCTGCACAGCAAATGAGGGAGCAGGGTGCAAAAGCGCAGAAGCCGGCCCCGAGCCATTAAGTTGGCTGCTACTGCACCCCTAGCCTTTTCTCTGTCCATGTCTCCTTCTACTCCACTTCCTCTTCCTGTCAGAAAGTGCAGCCACCTGTATGCGCTTTTGGTGTTCTCACCCTGCTGCTGCTCGCCTGTCTGTGATGCAGCCTCACTTCTGCCTTCCTTCTACCTGCCTCATATGTGACGTACCAACAAGGTGGAACTCCACCTTGCACATGCTGGAGAGACTGTGCGAGCAGCAGCAGGCAATGCAGGAGAGACTGTGCGAGCAGCAGCAGGTGATACTGGAGTTTTAGCAGCACCACGCAAGGGTGAGTTGCTCTGCAGAACACCACTTAACGACCAACGAGTGAGACTCCATACGGGACGTGTGTCCTGTGTTGCGCTGTTTCGAGTACACAACGAACATGGCCAACGTTGATGACGCTATCATCGGTGGTGTTATCCCACTTGTATGTCTCCTAGAAAAAAAAAGCCATTAGGCGATGATGGATGAGGTGGTGGCATAGAAGGAAGAGTAGCAGGAACAGGGAGCATTCACACCATTATCAGGCCAGGCATCCACAAATGTCTTGGAAAATGAGTTCCTGTACCTACAGCGGCCAGGTACACAAATGTCCAGCCAGGGGACAGTGGAGGATGAGGATACAATCTTGTTCACAGCAGGCGCTCAAAATACTTCATGGGTATCACTGGAGCGTGGATGGCGAGATACTGACTATACAGAGGACCCAGACGATACACCTCCCACTGAGGACAGCTTGTCATTGCCTCTGGGCAGCTTGGCACACATGAAGAAATACATGCTGCTGTGCCTGCGCAACAACTGCCAAATTGCCCAGATTGTTACAAGTGCTGATTACTGGGTGGCCACCCTGCTGGATCCCTGCTACAAGCACAATGTGCCATATTTAATTCCAAGAGCAAGATCTTAAAATGCGGGAATACAAACACTCTGGTAGATGCACTACTGACGGCGTCCTCACCAGACGCTCAGTGGAAGCACAAGGCAAAGGAGGATGAAGTCGCCAACACAGCTGGGGCACTGGCACCACCTTGGAAGGGATGGTTAGCATGGCAGAAATGCAGAAAACCTTACTCTGTACCTTTGGCACAGCACAAACGGAGGCTTTTTGACCCACAAATGGGAAAGAGAAGGCTACATACTAGAATTTTTTCTTGACACATCACTCACAAAAAGAGTAGAAATGTTTTTTTAGAAACACTTCTCGTATAGACACAGCAGTAGCATAAAATTATTTTTTGGGCCCACAAATGGGAAAGAAACAGCGGCATAGTAGAATTTTTTTTTTTAATAAAAACACTAGTCCCAAAAACACGGCTGCAAAGTACAACCCCTGGCAAAAATTATGGAATCACCGGGCTCGGAGGATGTTCAATCAGTTGTTTAATGTTGTTGAAAAAAAGCAGATCGCAGACATGGCACAAAACTAAAGTCATTTCAAATGGCAACTTTAGGGCTTTAAAAAACACTAAAAGAAATCAAGATTAAAAATGTGGTACTCAGTAAGGGTAATTTTTTTCAGACCAAGCAGAGGAAAAAAAAATATGAAATCACTCAATTCTGAGGAAAAAATTATGGAATCACCCTGTAAATTTTCATTTCCAAAACTAACACCTGCATCAAATTAGATCTGCTCGTTAGTCTGCATCTAAAAAGGAGTGATCACACCTTGGAGAGCTGTTGCACCAAGTGGACTGATATGAATCATGGCTCCAACACGAGAGATGTCAATTGAAACAAAGGAGAGGATTATCAAACTCTTAAAAGAAGGTAAATCATCACGCAATGTTGCAATGTTACCTCTGTCTTCACACCCAGACATGGGTATACGCTTCCTGATTTTTTCTATTTACTCTTGTCCTCCTCCTTCTCCTCATCATCCACCACCATATCTACCATATCACCATATCTATGTCTCTTGCAAGGGGCATTGGAGTTCCTCCAAATTTTTGGCAGCCGCTGCATTCACTGCATAGGCAAACAGTATGAGAGACCCACTTCCTAATAATGGGAACATTGTTTTCAGGAGGCCTTTCGACCTCTATGTCTCTTGCAAGGGCCATTGGAGTTCCTCCAAATTTTTGGCAGCCGTTGTACTCACTGCATACCTTATAACTGGATAGCAGAACTGCTCCTTTCTAATGGGAACATGTCGTTACTGTGGCCCACCTCTATGTGTCTTTAAATTGTTATTGGGGTTTTTCCTAAATTTTGGCAGCCCTTGTACTCACTGCATACCCTATAACTGGATAGCAGACCCGCTCTTTTCTAATGGGAACATCTCATTACTGTGGCCCACCTCTATGTGTCTTTAAATTATTGGGGTTTTTCCTAAAATTTGGCAGCCCTTGTACTCACTGCATACCCTATAACTGGATAGCAGACTCGCTCCTTTCTAATGGGAACATGTCGTTACTCTGGCCTCCCTCTATGTGTATTTAAATTGTTATTGGGGTTTTTCCTAAATTTTGGCAGCCCTTGTACTCACTGCATACCCTATAATTGGATAGCAGACCCGCTCATTTCTAATGGGAACATGTCGTTACTGTGGTCCACCTCTATGTGTCATTAAATTGTTATTGGGGTTTTTCCCAAATTTTGGCAGCCCTTGTATTCACTGCATGGGCATTACCAGTATAGGAATCCCACTCCTTTATAATGAGAACATTTTTCTTACTGAGGCCCTCCTCTGTGTCTCTTCAAAGGGGTATTGGGGTGCGTCCAAATTTTTGGCAGCCCTTGCAGTCACTGCAATTACAATATAGGAGACCCACTCTTTAATAATGGGAACAACAAAGCATAGCCAGCTGATGGCCCTCTAACAATAATGAGGGCCGCCTGATGGCCCTATAAAAATAGTCTTTGTGACTTTCAGAGTACCTCCTTCATAAATGAAACAGGATATGTCTGATGATGTCTCACACACCACATGGCCAGGTATGGTTGTAAAATGTTAAAATGACATTTACCGGTAAATGTATTTTTCACCGTTGAAAGCAATGCAAAAGTGCAAAAACGTCTGAACAGAGCCCAAGATGTGGAGAAGCATTTTTGTTTTTGGATATTTATTTTGCCTTATAAACAAGACATTACCCTGGAAAGAATGTTCCTTAACATTTTTCCCAGGAAAATCCATTTTGGGTTCGTTTTTGTATGTTTTATTGTGAGTCCGAGAAAGTGGCGTAATGCTCTAACAACATTGTTGACAGCAGTGACCTGGGAGCCAGAGATGCTTCCAGGGGTCTTCCCCAAGCTGTTCCCATGTCATTTGAGCACTGTTCCCATTGATTTGGGCAATTTTTAGGCCCTCTGCAGACCGCCAGGGGCGGGGGAGGGGCGCCGTAAAAATGTCCGCATTTCCCATAGAGTTACATTGGGCTCGTTACTTGGACCGAGCACTTGAGCATTCCAATTTGCTGGACCTGAGCAAGGAGTACCCGAGCATTTTAGTGATCGCTCATCACTACTAGACAAATATACCAGTCGCACCCAGTCAGTCTTCAACTCTATTTGCCATTAGTTTAATTTGGGTGCCTCCTCCCCAAGTAAAAAAAAACTGTGTTGGCTATCTCCTCCTCCATCTCTTCCACCTACACCGCCACATCCACCTCCTCCACCTTTCCTCCAGTTGAACCTTCGCCACCCAGGTTGTAACTTGTTTTTTTATTTTCGGTTCATTCTATGTTCCTTTAAATCAGTTCCCTAAAAAAAAACAACAACAAAAAACAAACAGTGTTAGATTAATCCTCCCTTGCCTCTTCCAGCTATACTGCCACATTCACCTCTTTTTCCACTTGGACCTACACCTCCTGGTTCTAAATTTCTAGTTTTGTTAATTCTAGCTGGTTTTAAGTCAGTTCCATAAAAAAAGCAAAAAATGAAAAATAAAAAAATACACTCAAAGAAAACAAAATACACACCCCCCACCAAAAAAACTGTGTTGGATTACTCCTCCCTAGCCTCTTCCACCTATATCGCCACATCCACCTCTTCCTCCACTTGGACCTACGCATCCTGGTTCTAGATTACTAGTTTTAGTTTTGTTAATTCTAGCTTGTTTTAAGTCAGTGCCATAAAAAAATAAAATATATATATAAAAAAAAAAAAAAGCAGTGCTGGATTATTCCTCCCTTGCCTCTTCCACCTATACCACCACATCCACCTCCTCCTCCACTTGGACCTGTTCCTCCTGGTTCAAGATTAATATTTTTGATTTATGCTCTGCTTAGCATAGGGACAGGACAGTATTAGGTTTTGTGTGTGCGCAGTTTTCCAAAACACTCTCTGCGTGTACTCTGCACCCGTGTATGTGATAGTACTGTGCGTATCCAAAAGTTTTTCTAATCTGCAACCGTGTGGATGGGATTCATGTGCGTCAAAATTCATTTTTCTACTCTTAGGCACCCATATCGGTGATAGTACTATGCCAAAATGCCGCTGTGTGCACTCTGCAACTCTGCCTGTGGAAGTACTGTGCCTTTAAGCCTCTGTGTGTACTCTGCTACCCCGCCTGTGGGTGTACTGTTCCAAAAAGCCTCTGTGTACTCTGCAGCCATGTCTGTACGAGTAGTATGCCCAAAAAAATATTTCTACTCTGCAGCTGTCTTTTTGTGATTAGTGTATCTTAAAAAAAAATTCTACTATGCTGCCGTCTCTTTCACATTTGTGGGCCGAAGAAATTATTTTATTCTATCACTGTGTCTATATGAGTAGTGTTTTAACAATTTTTTTCTACAACCCCTGGCAAAAATTATGGAATCACTGGGCTCGGAGGATGTTCATTTAGTTGTTTAATGTTGTTGAAAAAAAGCAGATCACAGACATGGCACAAAACTAAAAAGTCATTTCAAATGGCAACTTTAGGGCTTTAAGAAACACTAAAAGAAATCAAGATTAAAAATGTAGTACTCAGTAAGGGTAATTTTTTTCAGACCAAGCAGAGGGAAAAAATTATGGAATCACTCAATTTTGAGGAAAAAATTATGGAATCACCCTGTAAATTTTCATTTCCAAAACTAACACCTGCATCAAATTAGATCTGCTCGTTAGTCTGCATCTAAAAAGGAGTGATCACACCTTGGAGAACTGTTGCACCAAGTGGACTGACATGAATCATGGCTCCAACACGAGAGATGTCAATTGAAACAAAGGAGAGGATTATCAAACTCTTAAAAGAAGGTAAATAATCATGCAATGTTGCAATGTTACCTCTGTCTTCACACCCAGACATGGGTATACACTTCCTGATTTTGTCTATTTGCTCTTGTCCTCCTCCTTCTCCTCATCCTCAACTACCATATCACCACCATATCTACCATATCACCATATCTATGTCTCTTGAAAGGGGCATTGGAGTGCCACCAAATTTTTGGCAGCCGTTGCATTCACTGCATAGGCAAACAGTATGAGAGACCCACTTCCTAATAATGGGAACATTTTTTTCAGGAGGCCCTCTGACCTCTATGTCTCTTGCAAGGGGCATTGGAGTTCCTCCAAATTTTTGGCAGCCGTTGCATTCACTGCATATGCAAACAGTATGGGAGACCCACTTCCTAATAATGGGAATTATTATATATAGACACAGTGATAGAATAAAATAATTTCTTCGGCCCACAAATGTGAAAGACGGCAGCATAGTAGAATTTTTTTTTTTAGATACACTAATCACAAAAAGACAGCTGCAGAGTAGAAATATTTTTTGGGCATACTACTCGTACAGACACGGCTGCAGAGTACACAGAGGCTTTTTGGAACAGTACACCCACAGGCGGGGTAGCAGAGTACACACAGAGGCTTAAAGGCACAGTACTTCCACAGGCAGAGTTGCAGAGTACACACAGTGGCATTTTGGCATAGTACTATCACCGATATGGGTGCATAAGAGTAGAAAAATGAATTTTGACGCACATGAATCCCATCGACACGGTTACAGATTAGAAAAACTTTTGGATATGCACAGTACTATCACATACACGGGTGCAGAGTACACACAGAGAGTGTTTTGGAAAACTGCGCACACACAAAACCTAATACTGTCCTGTCCCTACGCTAAGCAGAGCAGAAATCAAAAATATTAATCTTGAACCAGGAGGACCAGGTCCAAGTGGAGGAGGAGGTGGATGTGGTGGTATAGGTGGAAGAGGCAAGGGAGGAATAATCCAGCACTGTTTTGTTTTGTTTGTTTTCTTATATATTTTTTTTATGGCACTGACTTAAAACAAGCTAGAATTAACAAAACTAAAACTAGTAATCTAGAACCAGGATGCGTAGGTCCAAGTGGAGGAAGAGGTGGATATGGCTGTATAGGTGGAAGAGGCAAGGGAGGACTAATCCAACACTGTCTTTTTTTTTGGGGGGGGGTATTTTGCTTTCTTTGAGTGTATTTTTTTATTTTTCATTTTTAAAGTAAAATGTAAAAAACTGCAGTAGCGCTGCTGCTATAGTAAGATCAGATAGGCAAAGAGCCACAATCTCAAAGCACCGTATGCCCTGGTGCAAATAATAATGGAATTATAAAAAGATAAAAAGAAAAGAGATGCGCTTCAAACCACTCATAAAATACCAAGAGAGTGATTCCTACCTGTCTTAGAGAAAATAGTAGTCCAAATGAAGATATATGTGTGCAGCTTCCAGGGGTCCTTTGAAGAAATCACAACTGCAACTAGAGGTGATGGACAAGTGCCGGAGTCTGTAGAACAAGTCATGAGTGTTGCAGAAAATGGGTTCAAACAGCGCATTAACGCCGGAGATAGAGGGCTGCAGAGACTCTGGCTTTCAGGTACATGCAGCTGTTGCACTAGGTGGATGCAGGGATGAAGATTATGGGTGAGATGAACTGCAGACAGCCTGATAGGTGTGCTGGCCGGTCACACCTGCAGGACAGCTGATAATCAAGGATGTGAGCGCTTAGTATCTGTGTGATGTCACAACAGCTGGGGCATTCCACTGAGGGAAAAAAGTCCAGCGCTTATCCGACGCGTCAGATATTTGCAGACACAGGGCGCTCCCTTGTATATATAGGTGGATAATCATCCCATGAATTAGCAAAAAAATTTTTTTTTTTTTTAAAAAAAACATATTTTTTCTCCTTTTTTTTCTCCTTTCCTTCTCTTTTCTTCCTTTAATTAAAAGCAAAAAAGCTCGATATCACTGTGGTTTCAGTGAGTTTATTCTGAATATCCATCTGCTTTCTGCTTTGGACATTAGTTTGACATAATCGCCACCTCTCCAATGTTTTTCATTTTTGCTTTTTTTATGGAACTGACTTAAAACAACCTAGAATTAACAAAACTAGAAATTTAGAACCAGGAGGCGTAGGTCCAAGTGGAAAAAGAGGTGAATGTGGCAGTATAGCTGGAAGAGGCAAGGGAGGATTAATCTAACACTGTATTTTTTGTTGTTGTTTTTTTTAGGGAACTGATTTAAAAGAACATAGAATGAACCGAAAATAAAAAAACAAGTTACAACCAGGGTGGCGAAGGTTCAACTGGTGGAAAGGTGGAGGAGGTGGACGTGGAGGAGGAGATAGCCAACACAGTTTTTTTTGTTTTTTTTTACTTGGGGAGGAGGCACCCAAATTAAACGAATGGCAAATAGAGTTGAAGACTGACTGGGTGCGACTGGTATAGTTGTCTAGTAGTGATGAGCGATCACTAAAATGCTCGGGTACTCGTTGCTCGGGTCGAGCAAATTGGAATGCTCAAGTGCTCGGTCCGAGTAATGAGCCCAATGTAACTCTATGGGAAACTCCAAAATTTTTACGGCGCCCCTCCCCCGCCCCCCGGCGGTCTGCAGTGGGCCTAAAAATTGCCCAAATCAATGGGAACAGTGCTCAAATGACATGGGAACAGCATGGGGAAGACCCCTGGAAGCATCTCTGGCTCCCAGGTCACTGCTGTCAACAATGTTGTCAGAGTATTACGCTACTTTCACGGACTCACAATAAAACATACAAAAACAAACCCAAAATGGATTTTCCTGGGAAAAATGTTAAGGAACATCCTTTCCAGGGTAATGTCTTGTTTATAAGGCAAAATAAATATCCAAAAACAAAAATGCTTCTCCACACCTTGGGCTCTGTTCAGACGTTTTTGCACTTTTGCATTGCTTTCAACGGTGAAAAATACATTTACCGGTAAATGTCATTTTAACATTTTACAACCATACCTGGCCATGTGGTGTGTGAGACATCATCAGACATATCCTGTTTCATTTATGAAGGAGGTACTATGAAAGTCACAAAGACTATTTTTATAGGGCCATCAGGCGGCCCTCATTATTGTTAGAGGGCCATCAGCCGGCTATGCTTTGTTGTTCCCATTATTAAAGAGTGGGTCTCCTATACTGTAATTGCAGTGACTGCAAGGGCTGACAAAAATTTGGACGCACCCCAATACCCCTTTGAAGAGACATAGAGGAGGGCCTCAGTAAAAAAATGTTCTCATTATAAAGGAGTGGGATTCCTATATTGGTAATGCCCATGCAGTGAGTACAAGGGCTGCCAAAATTTGGGAAAAAGCCCAATAACAATTTAATGACACATAGAAATGGACCACAGTAACGACATCTTCCCATTAGAAAGGAGCGGGTCTGCTATCCAGTTATAGACTATGCAGTGAATACAAGGGCTGCCAAAATTTAGGAAAAACCCCAATAACAATTTAAATACACATAGAGGGAGGCCAGAGTAACGACATGTTCCCATTAGAAAGGAGCGAGTCTGCTATCCAGTTATAGGGTATGCAGTGAGTACAAGGGCTGCCAAATTTTAGGAAAAACCCCAATAACAATTTAAAGACACATAGACGAGGGCCTCAGTAATGACATGTTCCTAGAAAGGAGCGGTTCTGCTATCCATTTATAGGGTATGCAGTGAGTACAACGGCTGCCAAAAATTTGGAGGAACTCCAATGGCCCTTGCAAGAGACATAGAGGTCGAAGAGCCTCCTGAAAACAATGTTCCCATTATTAGGAAGTGGGTCTCCCATACTGTTTGCCTATGCAGTGAATGCAACGGCTGCCAAAAGTTTGGAGGAATTCCAATGCCCCTTGCAAGAGACGTAGAGTTCGGTGGACCTCCTGAAATAAAACGTTCCCATTATTAGGAAGTGGGTCTCTCATACTGTTTGCCTATGCAGTGAATGCAACAGCTGCCAAAAATTTGGAGGAACTCCAATGCCCCTTGCAAGAGACATAGATATGGTGATATAGTAAATATGGTGGTGATATGGTGGTGGAGGATGAGGATGAGGAGAAGGAGGAGGACAAGAGCAAATAGACAAAATCAGGAAGATTATACCCATGTCTGGGTGTGAAGACAGAGGTGCATGGGAATAGAGTTAGACCTCCCAAAAAATAGACACTGTATTTGAGTTTGTTACACTGCTAACATTCGGTGGAGGTTGAGAAGTCTGGCCCAATCCAGCCCTTGTTCATTTTTATAAGAGTCAGCCTGTCAGCATTTTCAGTTTACAGGCGGATGCACCTATCAGTTATAATTCCACCAGTGGCAATAAAAACCCGATCTGACAAAACACTAATGGCAGGGCAGGCCAGAACCTCCAAGGTGTAGGGAGCCAGTTCATGCCACATGTCCAGATTGGATACCCAATATTTCTAAGGCACAGAGGAATCGCGGAGGACGTTGGTACGGTCAGCAAGGTACTCTCTCAGCATCTTCCCAAACTTTTCCCTTCTTGTGAGAGTTCACCGCGCCTCAGGGCCTGTGTGATCGGAGGGTCTGAGAAAACTGTCCCAGAACTTTGACAGTGTTCCCCTGCCTCTGCTGGATTGGATTTGTGTCTCTCTTGTCTGTACTCCTTGGTTGTCCAATGAACTGTGACCTCTGCCGCCAGCCTTTTCAGATGGGAATTTTTTTAATAATTCCACAACAAGGGCCTTCTGGTACTGCCCCATTTTATTAGGCCTGTCCGGCACGGGAATAAAAGACAGAAAGTTTTCCTTGTAGCGTGGGTCTAGACGTGTCACCAACTAGTAATGACTGTCACCCAAAATTTGGACAATGCGAGGGTCACGAGAAAGGCAGCCTAACATAATCTCAGCCATGTGTGCCAGATTGCTAACAGGCAAGACTTCCTTGTCCTCACCAAGAGGACAAATGACCATGCTCTCCCCTTCATCCTCCTCCCTGTCCTCAGGTCATCCACGCTGAACAGACGGTATGACAGTTGGGCAGGTAGTACCATCTATAGCGCAGGAAACTAGCTCCTGTTCTTCCTCCTCCTCTTCCTCATTGTCACCCAATCCACATTGGGATGAGATGAAGCTCGGCTATGTGGAATCACCCTGTATGGTTCCTTGCTCCATCTCATCTTGCCCCGCCTGCAATGCATCCACTTTAATTGTGAGCAGAGAACATTTCAAAAGACAGAGAAGTTGGATGGTGATGCTAATTATGCCATCATCGCCGCTCACCACCTTGGTGGAGTCCTCAAAGTTTTGGAGGATGGTACAGATGTCTGACATCCATGCCCACTCCTGAGGTCTTATGTGTGGAGTCTGACCTTAATACCAACGTCCTTGTTGATGCTGGTGGTCAACAACTGCCCTCTTCTGCTCACAAATCTTTACCAACATCTGCAATGTAAAGTTCCAACGCGTGGGGACATCGCACAGCAGTCGGTAAGCTGGAAGATGCAAATGCTGCTGAAGCACGGCAAGGGCGGCGGAAGCTGTAGCTGACTTTCTAAAATGGGCACACCCGCGGCGTACTTTGACAAGCAGATCCAGGAGATCTGGGTAGGTTTTGAGAAACCGCTGAACCATGAGGTTAAGCACATGGGCCAGGCATGGTACAAGAGTGGGCTCACCTCTCTTCAGAGCCACCACCAGGTTCCGGCCATTGTCACACACGACCATGCCTGGCTGTAGGGTCAGCGGTGTCAGCCACAGATCTGCCTGCTCTTTCAGAGCTGTCCACAACTTCAGCATTGTGCGGTTTGTCACCTAAGCATATTAGCTTCAGCACAGCCTGTTGCCGCTTGGCTGAGGCAGTGCTGCAATGCTTCCTGCTTGTGACTGATGTGGTCATTTCGGAGATGAAGGCTGAAGAGGAGGAGGTGCAGGAGCTGTAGAATGTGGGGGCAACCCTGATTGACCCAGGGCCTGCAATCCTTGGCGTCAGGAGGACGTGTTCCGTCCCAAGGTCTGACTGGGTCCCGGCTTCCACTTTATTAACCCAGCGTGCCATCAGCGAGCTGCCCACAACCACTTGTACGTGGTTAGGTGGACTTTCCCAGTAACTGAGTTGTTGAGGGCACGGCTAATGTTGCAGGACACGTGCTTGTGTAATGCGGGGACAGCACACCGGGAGAAATCGTGATGACTGGGGACCGAGTACCGGGGGATGGTTGCCGCCTTCAGGTTGGGGAAAGCTTCCGTCTCCATGAGCCTAAAAGGCAACATTTTGAGCGCAAACATTCGCGAAATGTGTGAATTTAGTAGTGTGGCCTGTGGGGCATTGGCTGTGTATTTGCTCTTGCATACCAAGGACTGGGGTAAGGACAACTGAATGCTGCACTGGGACAAGGACGTGGACGTGCTTGCTGATGGTGCTAGTTGAGAGTGGAGTGTGCAACGACAGGTACAGGGCGGGAGGCATCTTCGCATGCGCCATGGACAGGGGAATGGTGTGCACGCACAACAGCAGAAGAAGCGGCGGTATCACCCGCAGACACTGTTTCTAGACCCTGGGGCTCGGCCCACTTAGTCGGGTGCTTTGCTGCCATGTGCCTGATCATGCTGGTGGTCAGGCTGCTAGTTTTGCTACCCTTGCTGATGCTGACCTGGCAGGTGGTGCAAATGGCCTTTTTTGGGTTACTGCAGAGTCTTTAAAAAACAACCAGACTCGGGGAAAACCTAACAGTTGTACTGGACACTTCCGTCATGTTGGCGTTACGGGGAACACTTTCACGTCTTGTGTCTGCGGCCACCCCACTGCTTCTTCCTGCCTGTTGTGGTGCTATGCCTATCTCCCCCTGTGTGCTGCTGTCCTCACTCTACTTGTCCCCCTGCCAGGTTGTGTCAGTTACTATATCATCCACTACCTCTTCTTCCACTTCCGCACCCTGGTCCTCCTCCTGACTTTCTGGCCATTGTGTCTCATCATCACCTACCTCTTGCGACAGTGATTGCACTTTCCCACCATTGCCTTCGTGTGACTGTGCCTGCTGAAATATTTGGGCATCACTACATGCGTTTTCCTCATGACCCGCTTGAAGCTGGCCGGGCGAGAGGCCCGAATCTATAATGGAAAAGTGAACAGCTCTTCTGAGTGTCCAAGTGTGGGATCAGTGTTTCTGGGCACTCAGCATGATGGGAGGAAGGAGGATCAGGGTGAGGAATATGCGATCCAAACTCACGGCTAATGAGATTTGACCGTGTCGAAAACAGGGTGGTGGTGGTGGCAAAGTGACTGGAAGCATTATCTGCTATCCAAACAGCAACTTTTTGACACAGCTCTGGTGTTCTGCAGTTCCTAGTAATTGGGACAGGAAGGTCGAGCGACAAGATGTGGGTGTTTGTTGTGGCACAATTTCAGCTTACCCATGGCCACAGCCTCGGCCTCTGCATGCACCATCACCGTCACGTCCACTTCCCCGTCCCTTGCCACGCACCTTGCCCATTTTAAATGGAGGACAATATTTTCCACATTCACTACAAATGGCTGGATTTGAACCACAGTTATACGTGATATGTCTGATGGAGAACCACGGTTTTAAAAAGCGGGCCTGTAGTTTACTAATACTATTCTTCACAGAGACCTCGTGTGAATAGCTACACCGACACACTGCAACAAAATGAAAATGAAGGCCAATATTTTCCATGTTTAGTTCAAATTTCTGGATTTTTATCGCTGTAATATGGAAAAGATCTGGCTGTATCCCTCAGTGCTAACAAGCAAATGGAGCAGAAAAATGGTGTACTTTGGATTGCTTTTTAAGCAAATAAACAGGATTAAGATAAAAAAAATTAGCCCTGGCCCCTGATATCTGGGGCTATGTCTACAAATATCTGTCACAGCAGCAGCAGACAGAACGTGCTATGGACCCTCTTGTTCTGTATGCACTGCAGTCTGCCACATACACTGCCTGCCTGCCTAACTCCTGCTATTACCACTGAATATATGCAGCTGGATTAGTCCTCAGAAGGACTGTTAGTTCAGATGGATATATAGATATGCTGTGGAATACTTTTACTAACTATAAACAAGCAAATCTCTACCTGATTCAGCAGCATCTCTCCCTACTCTGTCTATTTCCAGGGTAGACTGTGATGAGCCTAGCGTCACCAGGTCTTAAATAGACCTGATGACGCTGTGCGGCCAGCCAATCACTGTAATGCCCACAACCAACATGGCTACGGAATTACAGTGCGTGGCAAGCAATCCCTGCATGTTCATTGGCTCTCTAACGAGCACCAAACATGGGGGGTGGGGACCTGAGCTCCCGCCCAAGCAACCCGGAAATACTCGCCGAGCTTGTTGAGCACCGTGATGCTCAGGCAAGTACTGAGTAGTGGCGAGCATGTTCGGTCATCACTATTGTCTAGTCATCCAAAGATATGGACAAGTCCTGTGGGATCCACGCCTGGCTCACTTTAAGGAATGTTAGCTTCCCCACATTGGATGTGGACAGGCGGATGCACCTTTCTGTGGTCACACCCCCTGCCATGCTAAACACACATTCCGACAGTACACTTGCCATAGTGCAGTCCAGCACCTCCAAGACATAAAGGGCAAGCTCAAACCATGTGTCCAATTTGGAGATACAGAAGTTAAATGGGATAGACCCATCAGTTAGTACGTGGAGACGTGTGGACAGGTAGTCTTTCACTATGTCTTTGTAACGCTGCCTCCTACTAATACGGACCATATCAGATGGTGGTTGTAACGGGTCTGGGAGGCGGAACCTCTGAGCTACTATACAAGGGGGCGGTCCTTGTAAGGGAGCGGGTGGCGACCAGGGAAGACGGGCTGGAAGTCTCAGCAGGTGAACGGGACAGTCTCTGAGTGAACGGGACAGTCTCTGAGTGAACGGGTAGGAGGTCACGGCAAGTGACCGGGGCAGTCTCTAGGTATAGGGTTGGTACGACCTGTGGCGGCTGAAGATAGACGTGAGCTCCCAGGTGAGCAGGCGAGAGTCTCTGGATGAACGGGTGGTCACAGCATGTGACGGCGGAGCCTCCAGGAAGACCAGCGGACAGGCGACAGATGAGCGCTCCCAGGTGAGCGGGCAGAAGTCTCTGGACAGGCGGGTGGTCACAGCACGTGACGGCAGAGCCTCCGGGTAGGCAAGCAGACTGGTAGCAGATGAGCGCTCCCAGGTGAGCGGGCAGGAGTCACTGGACAGGCAGGTGGTCACAGCACGTGACGGCGGAGCCTCCAGGTAGGCTAGCAGGCAGGTAGCAGATGTGCGCTCCCAGGTGAGCGGGCAAGCTGATCCATAGACAGACTGACAGGAGTTGGAAGGCAGACCGTCGGACCACAGGCAAGCAGGCAAGTAGCTGATGTGCGCTCCCAGGTGAGCGGGCAGGCTGGTCCTTAGACAGACTGACAGGATTAGTAAGGCAGACCGTCGGACCTCAGACTAGCAGGCAGGTAGCAAGTATTCAGGCAGGAATCTGGCAGGTAACTGGCAGGTAACTGGCAACGGGACCTGAGGGCTGAAGCACAGGTGAGACACAGGTGCAAACAACATTGCTCGGGCACCACCATTTTGGAGGAGGTGCCTTATATATGGTAAAGTCCTCCGGCCATTGGCCGGGGACTCCTTAGGACGGCGCGCGCGGCCCCTTTAAGAGGGAGGGAGAGCACACGCGCGCGCGCCCTAAGCACAGTGGCCGGGAAGGAGCGCGCGCTGCCAGCAGAGCGGGAGAGGGGCGCCGGGCACGGAGCAGAGCGGTGAGGGGAACAGCGTCCCTGCCTAGCAGAGGGCAGGGACGCCGGCACTACAGTACCCCCCCTTTAGGCCCCCCCCTTTTTAGGCCAGACAGAAATTTAGCAAGGACGAGAGGGGCATGGATGTTCTCCCGGGGCTCCCACGTTCTCTCCTCAGGACCAAACCCCTTCCAATCTACCAGAAAAAAGGTCTTCCCTCTTACCCTTTTGGTAGCAAGAATGTTCTCTACCTCAAACTCGTCCTCAGCGGAAACCGGAGCAGGAGGCGTACCTGTAGACTTGGAAAAACAGTTAAGCACCACGGGTTTGAGGAGAGATACATGGAAGGAGTTAGGGATCCGTAAGTTGGCCGGGAGTTTCAATTTATAGGCCACCGGGTTGATCTGACTGATGACCTCCAGAGGACCGATGAACCGAGGCCCTAACTTGTAAGAAGGTATCTTGAGTCGAACATATTTAGATGAGAGCCAGACCTTATCTCCTGGACGAAATTGTGGAGGATCCAGGCGTTTTTTGTCAGCGTGTCTTTTCATACGCTCGGATGACAGAAGGAGTGCGGACCGGGTACTCTCCCATATGGAGGAAAATTTGCTAACGAGAGATTCCGCAGCCGGGTTGTCCACAGAGGTGGAGACAGGAAAAGGAATCCGAGGATGCTGACCGAAAACTACAAAAAACGGGGATTTGGAGGAGGATTCGCTCTCGTGATTATTATAAGAGAACTCGGCCCATGGTAGGAGATCCACCCAGTCAGAATGGTGGGCATTAACGAAGTGCCGGAGGTAACTGGTCAGGTTCTGATTGATCCGCTCCACTTGACCATTGGACTGTGGGTGGTAAGCGGAGGAGAAGTCCAGGGTGACGTCTAGTAGTTTACAAGTGGCTCTCCAGAAACGTGAGGTGAACTGTACCCCACGATCCGACACGATGTGGAGGGGCAGGCCATGAAGACGGAAGATATGGCGGATAAAGTCTTTAGCCAGCTCGGGTGCAGACGGGAGGCCTGGCAGGGGAATAAAGTGAGCCATCTTGGAAAAGCGGTCAGCGACCACCCAAATGACCGTACAACCGACAGAGACGGGGAGATCAGTTATGAAGTCCATAGCAATATGCTGCCAGGGGGCAGCAGGCACAGGAAGCGGAAGGAGGCGTCCGGCTGGCAGATGTCTCGGGACTTTGTTGCGGGCGCAGGACACACAGGCAGAAACAAAGTCTATTACGTCCTTGTGCAGGGTAGGCCACCAATAGTGCCGGGCAATAAGCTGGAGGGTCTTTTTCTGACCGGCGTGGCCAGCTAGCTTAGACGAATGGCCCCAGTGTAGGATCTTCTCCCGATCAGGTACTGAAACAAACGTCTTACCGGGAGGGAGACTATTTAGACTCACGGGAGCCACCTGCATTACTCTGGCGGGATCGATGATATGTTTAGGTTCTTCCTCGAGATCGGACACCAGAAAGGATCGGGACAAGGCGTCTGCTTTGACGTTTTTGTCAGCCGGGCGAAAATGAAGAACAAAATCAAAGCGAGCAAAAAACAAGGACCACCGGGCTTGGCGCGGGTTAAGTCTCTGGGCATGCTGGAGGTAAGCCAAGTTCTTGTGGTCAGTGTAAATTATTACCGGATGAAGAGCCCCCTCGAGTAGGTAACGCCACTCCTCCAACGCCAGCTTGATGGCCAATAACTCTCGGTCTCCTATGGAATAGTTGCGCTCAGAAGAGGAGAAGAGTTTGGAGAAGAAGCCACAAGTTACCATTCTCCCGGAAGATGATTTTTGAGTAAGTACCGCTCCGGCTCCAGAGGAGGAGGCGTCAACTTCCAGGAAGAACTGCTTGTTGCCGTCCGGGCGATGCAGCACCGGGGCGGAAGAGAAGGCCTGTTTTAGGGAAAGAAAGGCCTCCTCTGCTTCGGGCGGCCACTCTTTGGGATTAGTACCCTTACGGGTGAGCGCGGAAATTGGGGCAGTCCGGGAAGAGAAGTGTGGTATGAAGAGGCGGTAGTAGTTGGCGAAGCCCAGGAATCGCTGAATGGCCTTCAACCCCTCCGGTCGGGGCCATTTCTCGATGGCAGACAGTTTCTCAGGATCCATTTGTAGGCCGGTCTGAGAGATAATGTAGCCCAGAAACGGAAGCGAGGTCTGCTCAAAGAGGCACTTCTCATATTTAGCGTAGAGATGGTTCTGCCTGAGCCTGAGCAGGACCTGACGAACGTCCCTCCGGTGAGTCTGGAGATCCGGAGAGAAGACCAAGATGTCGTCCAGGTACACCACTACGCAGGAGTAGAGAAGGTCCCGGAAGATGTCATTGACCAACTCTTGAAAGACGGCAGGAGCGTTACAGAGGCCAAAGGGCATTACCAGATATTCATAGTGGCCGTCCCGGGTGTTGAATGCCGTCTTCCATTCATCCCCCTGACGGATACGAACCAGGTTGTACGCCCCACGGAGGTCTAGTTTGGTGAAGATTCTAGCCCCCCTCAGACGATCAAATAACTCCGGAATGAGCGGAAGGGGGTACTTATTCTTCACCGTGATCTGGTTAAGGCCTCTATAGTCTATACAGGGACGGAGAGAGCCGTCCTTCTTTTTGACGAAAAAGAAGCCTGCTCCCGCCGGGGAGGTAGATTTCCGGATGAATCCCCTGGCCAGATTCTCCTCAATATATTCGGACATCGAGCGGGTCTCAGCAGCGGATAATGGATAAATACGCCCACGGGGAGGAGAAGTACCAGGTAACAAGTCGATAGGGCAGTCGTATGGTCTATGAGGGGGTAGTGTCTCTGCTTCCTTTTTATTAAAGACATCAGCATAAGACCAATAAGGGATCGGAAGTCCAGGTAGATTAGCTGGGGTAGGAGAAGGACGGACGGGATGGACGGGAACCAGACAGGTCTTATGGCAGCCCTGTCCCCAGCGAAGGACCTCTCCGGTCTGCCAGTCAAGAATGGGTGCATGTCTCTGGAGCCAAGGTAGACCAAGCAGGAGGGCGTGAGAGAGTCCAGGCAGAACATGGAAGGAGATACTTTCAGAATGCAGCATTCCCACCTGCAGAGTAATGGATTCGGTGATGAGTTGGATGGGGCGTGGTAAGAGCCCCCCATCCACGGCAGCAACAGACAAGGGTACAGCCAGAGGTTTGGTGGGGATGCGGTATTTCTCTACCAGGGACTGTGAGATAAGATTCCCGGCTGCTCCAGAGTCAAGTTGGGCTAGTTCGAAATAACGGTTCTCCCCGTAGACGATTGAAACTGACAACAGCAGGGATGGAGAGGATTTATTCTTGTCTAGGTGGACCTCTCTGAGCGAACCTAGACACAGGCGTTTCCCGACCTCTCCGGGCAGGCACGGATCCGGTGCTCCTTACTGCCACAGTAGAAGCAGGTCCCCTCGGCACGGCGTAAGTCCTGACGGGTCTTGACCATCTTGGTCTGGTCGACCTGCATAGGCTCAGGAGAGTGTACCTGGTAAGAGACAGAAGGAGTGACGGATTTCTGAAAAGTAGGAGCTAGACGTGGTAATCTCCTCTCACGGGTGACCTCTCTGGCACGCTCCTGGAACCGTAGGTCAATCCGGGTGGCAAGAGTTATTAAATCATCGAGAGTGGTAGGAATGTCCCGACCGGCAAGCTCATCTTTAATACGGCCGGACAGACCCTCCCAGAAGACGGAAACCAGAGCGTCGTTATCCCAGGCCAGCTCCGAGGCAAGGGTACGGAACCGTATGGCATATTGGCCCACGGTGAGACTTTCCTGACGGAGGCGTAGCAGAGATGATGCGGATGAGGTCTTCCGTCCGGGTTCGTCGAAGACTTTCCGGAAGGCCGTGAGAAAGGCAGGCAAGTCGGACACCAGGGGGTCTCCTCTCTCCCATAGAGGATTTAGCCAGGCCAGGGCCTCCCCGGTGAGATGGGACATGATGAATGCAATTTTGGCCCGGTCGGAGTTAAACTGGTGAGATAATAGTTCAAAGTGCAGGGTGCACTGATTTGTGAAGCCCCGAGCCTGGGCGGAGTCACCTCCGAAGCGAGGAGGTGCAGAAAGCCGGGGTCCGGGGTAAGATACCATGGTATTAGTGGGCAGTGGAGCTGCCGGATTGCGAGACATGGCACTGGCGGAGGTTGCTGGTGGAGCAGTCAGAGTGTCCAGGCGAGTATTGACATTCCGCAGGTGACCCAGAATGGACTCCTGTTGGGACCTTTGACGGGACAGTTCATGACACAGGTCCGAGAGCGAGGGAGCTTGGGTGCTACCGGGTTCCATGGCCCGAGCAAACTGTAACGGGTCTGGGAGGCGGAACCTCTGAGCTACTATACAAGGGGGCGGTCCTTGTAAGGGAGCGGGTGGCGACCAGGGAAGACGGGCTGGAAGTCTCAGCAGGTGAACGGGACAGTCTCTGAGTGAACGGGACAGTCTCTGAGTGAACGGGCAGGAGGTCACGGCAAGTGACCGGGGCAGTCTCTAGGTATAGGGTTGGTACGACCTGTGGCGGCTGAAGATAGACGTGAGCTCCCAGGTGAGCAGGCGAGAGTCTCTGGATGAACGGGTGGTCACAGCATGTGACGGCGGAGCCTCCAGGAAGACCAGCGGACAGGTGACAGATGAGCGCTCCCAGGTGAGCGGGCAGAAGTCTCTGGACAGGCGGGTGGTCACAGCACGTGACGGCAGAGCCTCCGGGTAGGCAAGCAGACTGGTAGCAGATGAGCGCTCCCAGGTGAGCGGGCAGGAGTCACTGGACAGGCAGGTGGTCACAGCACGTGACGGCGGAGCCTCCAGGTAGGCTAGCAGGCAGGTAGCAGATGTGCGCTCCCAGGTGAGCGGGCAAGCTGGTCCATAGACAGACTGACAGGAGTTGGAAGGCAGACCGTCGGACCACAGGCAAGCAGGCAAGTAGCTGATGTGCGCTCCCAGGTGAGCGGGCAGGCTGGTCCTTAGACAGACTGACAGGATTAGTAAGGCAGACCGTCGGACCTCAGACTAGCAGGCAGGTAGCAAGTATTCAGGCAGGAATCTGGCAGGTAACTGGCAGGTAACTGGCAACGGGACCTGAGGGCTGAAGCACAGGTGAGACACAGGTGCAAACAACATTGCTCGGGCACCTCCATTTTGGAGGAGGTGCCTTATATATGGTAAAGTCCTCCGGCCATTGGCCGGGGACTCCTTAGGACGGCGCGCGCGGCCCCTTTAAGAGGGAGGGAGAGCGCGCGCGCGCCCTAAGCACAGTGGCCGGGAAGGAGCGCGCGCTGCCAGCAGAGCGGGAGAGGGGCGCCGGGCACGGAGCAGAGCGGTGAGGGG
The DNA here is from genome assembly GCF_046119375.1 of Phyllobates terribilis. Lineage (NCBI taxonomy): Eukaryota > Metazoa > Chordata > Amphibia > Anura > Dendrobatidae > Phyllobates > Phyllobates terribilis. The sequence goes on along the minus strand of NW_027362763.1, from coordinate 308,766,412 downwards.
AACAGCGTCCCTGCCTAGCAGAGGGCAGGGACGCCGGCACTACAGTGGTGCTGGATGTTCTGGCGTGCTTATAAAGTTTTGCCACATTTCGGCGATGCTAACCCTGCGTTCCGAGTTGCTGTCAGTGCCCCAGCTGAGTTGGCGACTTCCTCCTCTGCCTTGTTCTTCCACTGAGCCCCCACTGTCAGGTTGGAAAGCCATCAGTAGTTTCTCTACCAGCTTGTGTTTTTATTCATGCATTTTGTGATCCCACTCCAGTGATGGAAGTAATGATGGTATGTTGTCCTTATAGCAGGGATCCAGCAGAGTGGCCACCCAGTAATCTGCACTAGTAACAATACGGGCAACTCGGCGGTCATTGCGCAGGCACAGCAGCATGCATTGGCTTATGTTTGCCAGGCTGCCCAGAGGAAATGGCAAACCGTTCTTGGTGGGAGGAGTATCACCTGGGCACTCTGTATCCCCCTCAGCCACGCTCCAGTGATGCCCAAGAGCTGCTCTGAATGCCACTCTACTGTAAACACGGTTGTTCCTCCTTGTCCTCTTCCTCCTCCTCTTTCTCATCCTCCCCAAACAGTCCCCTGGCTGAACAGTTGGGTACCTGGCCGCTGTTGGGACAGTAACCCAGCCTCCCGACCATGTGTGGACTACAGGCCTGATAACGGTGTGAATAGGCCCTGATCATCCTGCTCCTCTTTTTCCTGTGCCACCACCTCATCTAGCATCATCTGAATGTTTTTTTCCAGCAGGCACAAAAGTGGTATAATAATGCTGATGTTGGCGTCATCAGCGTTGGCCATATTGGTGGAATATTCAAAGCAGCGCAACTCGGCACACATGTCCCACATGGAGCCCCACTCATTGGTGGGGAAGTGGTGTTCTGCAGAGCGACTCACCCATGCGTGCTGCAGCTGAAACTCCACTATTGCCTGCTGCTGTTCGCACAGTCTCTCCAGCATATGCAAGATTAAGAGCCACCTTATTGTTACATCGCATATGAGCTAGTGAGGCAGAAGTGACGCTGCAGTGCAGACAGGCAATCAGCAGCAGGGTGAAAACGCGAACACACCGTTTTTCAGGAAGCCCTGCACCACCAAATTCAACACATGCGCCAGGCAAAGTATGTGTGTCAAACCAGCAAGCCCCAGACCTGCTAGATTTCGCCCATTATCACACACCACCAAGCTGGGCTTGAGGTTCACCGGTACCAACCACTCATAGGTCTGCTGTTTGATCCCCATCCACAGCTCCTGCACTGTGTGGGATTTTTCCCCCAAACAGAGGAGTTTAACATCAGCCTGCTGTTGTTTCCCCCTGGCTGTACTGAAGTTGGTGGTGCAGGTCTTACTGTGACTGGATGTGGAGGAAGAGGAGTAGGAGGAGGAGGCAACCTGGATAGAGAAACGTCCAGCAATCCTCAGTTGTGGTAGGACATGGGCTAGAACACCTTCTGCCTCTCTCTCAGCCCCCACTAGATTTACCCAGTGGGCAGTTAGGGAGATGTAACGTCCCTGGCCGTGCTTACTGGTCCAGGTATTGGTGGTTATGTGGACCTTGCCACTAATGGCCTTGCGCAGTTCACACCTTATTTTTTGTCCGCAATATGTGTATGCAGGTCAGGGATGGCATGCCTGGAAAAGTAGTGGCTGCTGGGAAGAACATAATGCAGGACAGCCACAACTATCAGTTTTTTTAAACTCTCCTTCTCCACCAGCCGGAATGGCAGCATTTCAAAGCACAGTAATTTGAAAATGCTGTCATTCGGGACCATGGCTCGTGGGTGGGTAAGGGGGTATCTCCTCTTTCTCTCAAGGGTTTTGGGGATGGAAAACTGAGCATTACCATGGGACGGTGTGGAGATGCTCGGTGACACTGGTGGTGGTGGTGCTGTTACATCCTCTCTTTGCAGGGAGGCAGGTGGCCCTGTTGATCGTGAGCGGGAGGAAAAGGCCGAGACCGCAGCAGAAGAGGGAGTAGAAGGAGGCTCTGATCTGTTATGCTTTTTAAGGTGTGTACTCCACTGCACCTCGTGCTTGGAATTCAGATGCCTCGTCATGCAGGTGGTGCTCAGGTTCAGCAGATGTATGTCTTGTTTTAGGCTCTGACGGCACAGCGTGCAAACTACACATCGTTTGTCGTCAGCACATTTCCTGAAGAAATGCCACCCTAGCGATCTCTTTTGAGATGGCTTTGGTGTGCTGATTTTAGCAGCGCGGTGGGCAGTAGTAGGCGACAGTAGTAGTAGTAGTGGGCAGTAGTAGCCGACATATTGGCAAGGGGCCGCCCGCTTTGCCTTTGCACCCTGCTCACGCTGCATTTCACTAGGATGGCCACTGCTCCATGTGGGGTCTGGGACCACATCATCCCTCATTTCATCTTCCACCAACTCCTCACCCCTGCCCTTCTTGGCAGTCTGTACCCTGCAGAAAGACGCTGCAATTGGCAACTGTCTTTCGTCGTCCTCTGGCAAGTGTTGCAGTGGTCCACTGAACATGTGCACTAGCCCTCCCACGTACTCATCCCCCAACCAAACAAGTGGTTGGGCATCAGTGCACTCAGTCACTTCCACTTCTGGGGCAGGGCCAGGTGGATGGGCCACTGAACCCCTGCCAGCGGAGTCATCAAAGAGCAGAAGGGACTGCTGTATGAATGGGGCTCAGACTGCTTGGCTGATTACCAAAGGGGTGAGGTGGTGCCAACTCTGCACTTTCTGCAGTGGACCGGGTAGAAGATAATGTGAAGGAACTGGAGGAACTCTTAGCCATCCAATCCAACACCTTTTCAACATCTTGTGGCCTCACTATTCCTGCAGCGCTACTTGGTCCTCCGAAATGATGCATAACGTCCTGTCACCTGCATGCACCAGGGGAAGGTGTTGTATTTGTGCACGTAGCAGGCACAGAATGACCACATTTTCTTCCTGCAGCAGCTACATGACCACCACCATTAGCAGCTACACCAGCACCAACACGACCACGACAACATCCCCTATTTCATGCTCTCCTCATTTTTGGAAGTGTTTTTTCTGCACATTACTGGCACAGAGATGGCGGAAGAGTAGGTTTATTTTTTGCCACATTACTCATATAGACACAGCAGTACACTAAAATTATTTGTCTGGCCTACAAATGTCAACAAGACGGCAACTGAGATTCAGATTCAGTTGTTAGCACTGCAGCCTTGCAGCGCTGGGGTCCTGGGTTCAAATTCCACCAAGGACAACATCTGCAAGGAGTTTGTATGTTCTCCCCGTGTTTGCGTGAGTTTCCTCCGGGTTCTCCGGTTTCCTCCCACACTCCAAAGACATACTGATAGGGAATCTAGATTGTGAGCCCCGATGGGGACAGCGACGATAATGTATGTAAAGCGCTGCGGAATATGTTAGCGCTATATAAAAATAAAGATGATTATTATTATTTATTTGCCACACTACTCGTATAGACACAGCGGTACAGTAAAATTATTTGTTTGGCCTATAAATAGCAAAGAGACGGCTGCTGAGGTTTATTTATTTGCCACACTACTTGAATAGGCACAGTGGTAACATAAAATTATTTGTTTGGCCTACAAATGGCAAAGACATGGCTGCTGAGATGTATTTATTTGCCACACTACTCATATAGACTACAGCGGTACAATAAAATTATTTGTTTGGCCTACAAATGCCAAAAACACGGCTGCTGAGATTTATTTATTTGCCACACTACTTGTATAGTCACAGCGGTACAGTTAAATTATTTGTTTGATGTACAAATGGCAAAGAGATGGCTGCAGAATATAATTATTTTTAATGCACATTGCTCATACAGACACGGCTGCAGAGTACACACAGCGGCTTTTTGGCACAGTACTCCCACAGATGGGGTTGCAGAGTACACGCAGCAGTTTTTTGGAACAGTACTCCCACAGATATGCGTGCAGAGTACACACAGTGGCTTAAAAACACAGTACTCCCACCAACGGGCATGCAGAGTAGACACAATGACTTTTTGGCACAGTACTCCCACAGACAAGGTTACAGAGTACACACAGCCGCTTTTGGCACAGTACACCCACAGGCGGGGTTACAGAGCACACACAGCAGCTTTTGGCACAGTACTTCCACAAGCGGGGTTGCAGAGCGCACACAGTGGCTTTTGGCACAGTACTTCCACAGATGGGGTTGCAGAGTACACACAGAGACTTTTGGACCAGTACTATCACATATATGGGTGCAGAATACACACAGCGAATTTTTGGCACAGTTCTCCCACTGAGATACGTGCAGAGTACACACAGCGGCTTTTTGGCAGAGTGCGCTACCTAACACTGTCCCTCACTCCAGCTGCTTCCTGTCCCTACAATAATAAGAGGAGAATGACGGCGGCACTCATGATCTGGAATTTATACAGGCCAGGTGATGTGATGCGCCAGCCAATTACAGCCATGTCAATACAATGGCTCCGGAAGTGCCCGCAGCCTAAAAGCTTGTTCATTGGCTGGCTGCAGCCTTTCAAAAAACTTTATTAGGCATCCGAACCTGACATCAACCAAACATCCAGTTAAAAGTCCGTGTTCGGGCCCACTCATCCCTATTAGTAATAGAAAGCTAATTTCACCTGTTTGAACAATTGGCCACCCTGTTCTGTGAGATTCTGTGATCTACCACCTCCAGGCCGAGGTGTTGTTACTCTTATATGCTTCCACTTTACAATGACTGACCTATGCTAACATACCTCCCAACTTTTGAAGGCGAAAAAGGGACAGAATATGTATCACATGCGTCGTGGCAAGATTTTGGGGCACGCCTTTAACCACAGCAACGCACATTTTCCATTTCATTCTCACATGGCCACATTAACAAAAGCCTAGAAAGTGATGGACAACCCCTTGAAGGCTGTATTCACAGAACTGCCAAAACCTTTTTGTTATCTTGTCTATTATAGGAACAGAATAATGAAAATCAGCAGGGGATGGAGTTGTAATTAAGTGTAAAACAGAGCCTGACTGTCCCCACTGGCTAATGAGCTCTGTCAACTTTCTGTCCAGGTGTCCATCACATTTCAAACCTAAGTTCTTGTTCCTATCAGTCCACACTAAGGCTGTCTCCTCAGTGCTCTTCTCTGCTCTCAGGCCATCTGTGAGCCCTTCCCTGTGCCCTCTGGCCATCTCTTCAGTTCAGGTTTGCTCTCTGCCCTTGAGCTGTCTCCTCGGCGCTCCTATCTGTCCTTAAGCCATTTCCTCAGTGCTCCTCTCTATCCTCAGGCGTCTCCTTTGTGCCCCTCTCTGCCATCAGGCCATTTCTTTAGCATTCCTCTTTGCCCTCAGGCCTTAGGTGCTACACTCTGTCCATAGGAAATCTGCTCAGCACTCCTCTCTGCCCTCTGGTCATCTCCTCAGTGCTCCTCTCTGCCCTCAGGCTGTCTCCTTGGCGCTCATTTCTGCCCTCTTGCCATCTCCATGACAATCCTCTCTGCCCTTTAAGCTGTCTGCTTGGCACTTCTCTCTGCCCACAGGCTGTCTACTTAGTGTTCTTATCTGCTTTCAGTTAGTCTCCTGAGCATAGGTGGATCATAATGAGGGCAATCTGGTCTACCGCCTGGGGAGTGAGACCCATGGTCAGATTGCCCTCAATATAATGCTTTGTGTGCCACCGTCAGTGGCGCACATATCCCGACATCCGACACAGTTCAATCCCGTGATAGAGAAGCGAGACACAAGCACTCTGCTCTATCACTGTCCAGCTCCTAAATTGCAGACCACTATAGGCTGTTATGCACACGCCCGGACTGACTGGCGTGTGCGGGTGTTGTGGTTCCACTGGACCATGGACCGGAGAGTGCCTGGAGGGGCGTGACTAAGTATCTGGCCGATCCGACCAAGGTGGCACGACGGCATACGACGCCAGTGCACCAGGGAGAAACCGGGCAGAGGGACCAGGTGCTACTCCAGGTCAAACTCCGGACACGGGGGTTGACCCACACTGGGATTACTGTAACAGGCAGGTTAGGCTGGCACAGACTGGTGGATGTAAGCAAACACGGCAGGTATGCAGATGGGTGGATGCAGGTGAGTATGCAGGCAGGGAGGTACTGGCCGAAAGGACGGGCTGGAGCACAGAGAGGTTAAGACCCAGTACAGACTGGGTCACAGAACCGCAGATGCGGTAGACAACCACAGCAGAGAGGGAACGCCTGAAGCGGTGGGCAAGAACAGAGCAGGACGGGGCTGCAGGAGCAGCGAGCACAAGCAGGGCAGGACAGGACTGCCGGAGCAGCGGGCAGAAGCAGGGCAGAGCGGAAACCGCAGAAGCAGTAAGCAAGATAAGAGCAGAGCAGAAACCGCAGGAGCGGCAAGCAAGGCAGGAGCAGAGCGGACACCGCAGAGCGGTAAACAAGGCAGGAGCAGAGCAGAAACCGCAAGAGCGGCAAGCTAAGCAGGAGCAGAGCGGACACCGCAGAGCGGTAAACAAGGCAGGAGCAGAGCAGAAACCGCAAGAGCGGCAAGCTAAGCAGGAGCAGAGCGGACACCGCAGAGCGGTAAACAAGGCAGGAGCAGAGCAGAAACCACAAGAGCGGCAAGCTAAGCAGGAGCAGAGCGGACACCGCAGAGCGGTAAACAAGGCAGGAGCAGAGCAGAAACCGCAAGAGCGGCAAGCTAAGCAGGAGCAGAGCGGACACCGCAGAGCGGCAAACAAGGCAGGAGCAGAGCAGAAACCGCAAGAGCGGCAAGCTAAGCAGGAGCAGAGCGGACACCGCAGAGCGGCAAACAAGGCAGGAGCAGAGCAGAAACCGCAAGAGCGGCAAGCTAAGCAGGAGCAGAGCGGACACCGCAGAGCGGTAAACAAGGCAAGGGGATAGGACTCTGTTCACAAAGAACAGACGGAGAAGGAAAGGCAGAACCAGAAGCACGCACAGTACTTACATAGAAGTAGCGAGCGTACACTAAATTCACAACAGAGGTACAGAGACGACGAGGAGGAATTTAGGAGCGGGTTCAGACTCTGCAGAAAGACGCAGAAAACAGACATAGAGGGAAAAGGGAGACAAGGTTAAAGTAGAAACGAGGCACAGACAACAGGGAACAGAGGAACGGGAACAGAGACAGCAAGGCAGGAACACAAACAGGACTCTGTTCAGACGGGAACAGATACCGCAAGGCAGGAACACAAACAGGACTCTGTTCAGACGGGAACAGATACCGCAAGGCAGAGACACAAACAGGACTCTGTTCAGACGGGAACAGATACCGCAAGGCACAGGCAGGCAGATCTAGGAATGCGGCCCCTAGAAGGCGAAAGAACAGGCAAGAAGCGTGTTCACAAGAACAGACCACAGTTCAGACACAGAACTGGAAAACAGGCAGGAAAACAGGATAGGACCTGGCATGTCAGAGACAAAAAGCCAACTGACAAGAAACAATGCTCAGGCGCCATCTTGAGAAAGAAGGTGGTATAAATACCCAAAGATGGACAGCAATAGGCTGAAGGTGCAACAGGGGCGTGTCCGCAGCAGGTACAAAAAACAGGAAGTTCAGCGGGCGTCGCCCTATGCAGCCAAAGTGGAGCAGAGCAGAGCACAAGGAAAGAAGCCAGACCAGGAAGCTGGGCGAGAGAAGAAGTTTGCGATCTTGCATGATGAGAGATGGAACACCATGCAAGAACGCCGCCAGGTATGCTACAGTACCCCCCCCTTACGCCCCCTCTTCTTCAGGCCTGCAAGGATCTTCCGCAGGGAATTTGGGGGCCAATCCCTCTCTTCAAGGAGATTACTTCTATTGTCCACAGGAGGAGACAAAACTGGTCTCATAATCTGGATGGCTAGGATGCGACTTCCCATCCAGCCATCTTCAGCAACAGATGAAACGGGTGAAGTACCAGAAACAGCACACAAAAAAGTCTCTCTACATTTATTTTTAGGCAGCACCCCAAAAAGTTCAGGAGACAACTGGAGGTCCTCTGCCGTGTTGGAGGGGTGCAGAGACTCGGGGGTAGCCTCTGCTTCGGGGTACATCTTGTCAAGCTCACAGGATGAAATGGGCAAAGTATCAGGTACAAGGTGTAGAGAAGACACTGCCTCTTTGTTATGTGGTGGTGCCCCGGAGGATTCAGGAAACAACTGGGGGTCCTCCGCCAGGTTGGAGGGATACCGAGACTCGAGGGTAACCTCTGCTTCGGAGTACACAAGGTCAGACTCACTGGAAGAAGCGGGCGAGGTATCAGGTACCGAGTAAAGGAGAGTCTCTGTCCATTCGCTATCAGGTAGCACCCCGGAGGGTTCAGAAGACGACTGGAGGTCCTCCGCCTTGTCGGAGGGGTGTAGAAACTCGGGGGTAACCTCTGCTTCGGAGTACACTAGGTCGGACTCACTGGAAGAAGCGGGCGAGGTATCAGGTACCGAGTAAAGGAGAGTCTCAGTCCATTCGCTATCAGGTAGCACCCCGAAGGGTTCAGGAGACGACTGGAGGTCCTCCGCCTGGTCGGAGGGGTGTAGAGACTCGGGGGTAACCTCTGCTTCGGAGTACACTAGGTCGGACTCACTGGAAGAAGCGGGCGAGGTATCAGGTACAGAGAATAGGAGAGTCTCTGTCCTTTCGCTACCAGGTAGCACCCCGAAGGGTTCTGGAGACAACTGGAGGTCCTCCGCCTGGTCAGAGGGGTGTAGAGACTCGGGAGTAGCTACCACTTTGAGGCACCCATTGTCAGGCCCACAGGACTGAGCGGACGAAGTATCGGGTACCGGGTGTAGGGAAGTCTCTCTCCAATTGTAATCGAGTGGTATCCCAGAGGATTCAGGAGGCAACAAGGGGTCCTCCGCCAGGTAGTAGAGGTGTACAGACTCGGAGGTAAACACAGCTTCGGAGCATCCTTGGACATGTGACGCGCCCCTGGGCCTGTGTCGCGCTGCGTTGCGCACGCGGGAGCTTACCCGGAGCCGGATCTCTTGAGGGTTGTAGTCTCGTGGCGGTGACCCGGTCCATGCCCAGGGAGTCAAACTGAGCGGCGATGTATCAGCGGTAGATGTTGTACGACTACGCCACCCGTTGAATGCAGCTATGGAGCTGCCGCTGCAGGACAGTCCGCTGAGGCCGGTGGATGGATGGTGCAGCGTAGATGGTATAACCCCCAACGGGAGGGGTATGGCCTCAGGGCAGCAGATGTGGATGATGGGGGTAGCAGGAACCACTCGGAGACGGTACGGTGTAGTTCAGGGTCTTTACTGGTGACAACGATAGACCCTCCCGGAGTACTGGCTAGTGATTGGGGCCTGGTCAGTCCTTGAGCAGATGGGATCTCCCCTGGCCAGGCGGAGTTGTAGGCCTCCCAAACTGACTGTACTCTTCTGGCTACCTTGCTAGAAGCGGGTATAAGTAGCCCACGTCCCTGAGTGTACCGTGTGGTGCTCACCCGTATGGCCGGTGACTCGGGGCCTTCTAATGGCTTCCGCTCCACGATGGCGGTGCTGGTCCCACGCGTGTGACCGTGCCTTCGGGCTTCTTGGCCAGAGGACCTGAAATCCCCTGCCTGACGGATTCTGCTGCTGGGTAGGAGTTAGTCCCCACAGCCTCGGACTCCGGGTCCGGTAAGAAATCTTCTCAGTCAGGGCGAGCTCTGCAGCTGCCAGCCCCTGACTCGTAGTAATATTGCTCCCACTGAGCTTCTGCTGTTTCTTCCTATGCTGCTTCTCTGTCTCTACTCTCCTTGACTCCCTAACCCTGCTTCAGCCCCGGGTTTATATAGGGGAAGTTCTTCCCCTCCCAACACTGGGCAGGAGGTGTGGCATGCACAGGATCCCTGACCAAAGGACCTCCCACCTGCTCTCAGACATAACATTACATTACTGTGGAAACCAGACCCCTGGGGTGCCACATTCCCCCCTAGTAAAATTTAGTACTCCGGGACTAAACACATTTTTATAAACATAACAGAGTACAACCAAACATTATAATAAAGAGACACATAACAATGGTCACGGCGTGTCCGCAACCGGGTGCAGTCTTTGAGGGGAAGCAAGGTGTCCATTTCACCAAAACAGGGAGACATAACCAGGTAAGGGTCTGTCCTACCCCGAGTCCTTAACAGTCTCTAGTCCATCCTGGGTTACGCTCCAACTATGTACAAGGATTCCCGGTAAATCCACCAAGGATTCCTAAAAATAACTGGAAACACAAAATTATACACAAGCAACAATACACAGGTAAACATAAATAAAACAATTTATACACTTCAAATCCTCCAACGTGCGGGTAACTGGCCTCTAGTGGCTCTAGTGGACCTACGGAGCTGACTGTCTGGCCCCGAACTACAGGGTGTAGGAGCTGTCAAGGGTAAACTGGGCAGCTGTCTACGAGTTCCCTGGCTCACTAGGGATATGGCAGGGCCACTGCAAGCAGAGGGTTGACCCTCCTGGTCTGCGGGTGCGGGGTCTTCTGCCTCCTGGACCGGCTGTTCTTCCAGCTCTACCTGTTGCTCCGTAGGTGCTTGGGATGCTGGTTGGAGGAAGGTGAGTACGGGTACCACAACTGCACCATTGACTTGAGTCCAAGACCGAGGGAAGTCCCCGAGCACAGTACTAACCATATCTTCCCTTTCCTCTACGGGTCGATGGTCTTCTTGTTCCTCTTCAGGGTTCCTCAGTTGTTCGGGACACTTCTTCAGGTGGTCCCGGGATACGATGGCTGTGGTTTCCCCTCCGTCTTTACTGATGGTACAAACCTTCGGGTTCTCGTGGCTTGAGGGCAGTACGGTGTACGGGTCCTTCTCCCACTGGTCGTCCAACTTGTGGAGCCGTCTCTTCCTCTTCAAGACCTGCTCTCCGGGTACCAGGGGAACAGTGGGAGCATACTGGTTGTAAGTTTTCTCTTGTCTTTCCCTAGCCTGACAGAGACTTCGCTCCACGCTCTCCTGTACTCTCCGGTACTGCTGCTGCCTCTCTGTGTCCCAGTCTGTTTCTGGTGAAGTGTCCTCGGGTGTCAGGACTCCCATTTCCAGGTCAACAGGTAACTTACCATGTCTTGCCCTCATTAGGTAAGCCGGGGTACAGTTGGTGGAACCTACCGGGATGTGGTTGTATAGGTCCACCAGATCGGGCAACTTCTCAGGCCACAGACTGCGTTCTTCCAGGGGCAACGTTTTTAGAAGATCCATTACCACCTGGTTCATTTTCTCACAAAGTCCATTAGTTTGCGGATGGTAGGGTGTCGTCCTTATCTTCCGGCAGCCATACAGATTGCAGAATTCCTGGAAGACCTCCGCTTCAAAGGCAGGTCCCTGGTCCGTCAGCACTTGGTCCGGGTACCCGTGTGGACGGCAAAAGTGCTGCTGGAAGGCTCTAGCTGCTGTTTGAGCCGTTAAGTCCTTGACGGGGACGACAACCAGAAACCGGGAGTAATGATCCACGATGGTTAACGCGTAGACGTAGCCACTTCTGCTTGGGGTCAGTTTTACATGATCCAAGGCTACCAGTTCCAACGGTTGCCGGGTGACGATGGACTGCAGGGGAGTCTTCTGGCTGGCACGGTCCTTCCTTCTCAGGTTGCACGGGCCACAGTCTCTGCACCACTTCTCAATGGTTCCCCTCATGCCTACCCAGTGGAACCGCTCGCGCAGCAGGAACTCCAGCTTCTTCCACCCGAAGTGCCCAGCTCCGTCGTGGTATGCCTCCATCACCATGGCTGCGTCCCTTCGTGGCACCACTACTTGCCAGAGTAATTCATGCGTCCGGGAGTTAACCATTCTGCGGCACAACTTCCCTTTGTAAAGGAACAGTCGACTCTTCTCTGCCCATAGTTGTTTGGCTTCCTCCGGAGCGTCTGGTTCAAGGCGAGCCTCCGGCCGAGTCAGCATCTCCTTCACCAGTCGGACGGCAGGGTCGCTGTCTTGCGTTTCTGCCCAGTTGTAGTGGGGTAAGGGGTTCAACGTAGCAGTCTGCTTACTCCTTACCTGGTGGGAATACTGAATAGTCCCATGACGGTGGAACGCAGGGAGTTCAACTTCTTCCAGTCCCTCTGGATCTTCTCCTCCGTCCGGCAGGTTGGGCATCCTGGACAGGGCGTCCGCGTTGGTATTGGAACGTCCTGCCCAGGATTTGATTGTGAACTCGTAGTTGGACAGACGGGCCATCCACCTCTGCTCCAGGGCACCGAGTCTTGCCGTGTCCAGGTGTGTCAGCGGGTTGTTATCCGTGTACACGGTGAACCGGGAAGAAGCGAGGTAATGCTTAAAGCGCTCGGTGACTGCCCATACCACGGCCAGGAACTCTAGCTTAAATGAGCTGTAATTCTCGGGGTTCCTTTCGGTGGGTCGCAGTTTTCGGCTGGCGTAGGCGATTACTCGTTCTTTCCCTTGCTGAATCTGGGACAGTACGGCTCCTAGCCCGATGTTACTGGCGTCGGTGTAGAGGATAAAGGGCTGGCTATAATCCGGGTACGCCAGGATTTCATCCCCCGTGAGGGCCATCTTCAGCTGGCGGAAGGACTCTTCTTCCAGCTCCTCCCATTTGAAGGGCGACTTCTGGTTCTTGGCCTTCCGGGACTGGCCTATCAGGAGGTCCTGCATAGGTGCTGCCTTTTTGGTGAAACCGGGGATGAATCTGCGGTAATAGCCTACCAACCCGAGGAACTGCCGCACTTCCTTTACACTGGAGGGACTTGGCCATTCCTTAATTGCGGTGATCTTATCAGGGTCGGGAGCCACTCCGTCAGCGCTCACCACGTGTCCCAGGTACTGCACCTTTGGCTTCAGGAGGTGACACTTAGAGGGCTTCACCTTCAGGCCGTAACTTGCCAGGGCTTCGAACACTTCCGCCAGATGTTTCAGGTGGTCCTCATAAGTCTTGGAATATATGATGACATCGTCCAGGTACAACAGGACCGTCTCGAAGTTTTTGTGTCCCAGACAGCACTCCATTAATCGTTGGAAGGTTCCTGGTGCGTTACAAAGTCCAAACGGCATGCAGGTAAACTCACTAAGTCCCATCGGGGTGGTGAATGCGGTCTTCTCCCGGTCCGCCTCTGCTACAGGAACCTGCCAGTACCCGCTAGTGAGATCCAAGGTGGAGAAGAAGTTAGCAGATCTTAAAGCAGCCAAAGACTCCTCTATCCTTGGTAAAGGGTACGCATCCTTGTGTGTGATACGGTTGATTTTCCGGTAATCTACACACATCCTCATAGTGTTGTCTTTCTTTTTGACTAAAACTAGTGGGGCTGCCCAGGGGCTACAGCTATCTCGGATTACCCCAGCCTCCTTCATGTCTCTAAGCATCCCCTTGGCATGTTGGTAATGTGCAGGGGGTACGGGTCGATACCTCTCTTTTATGGGAGGATGATCTCCCGTGGGGATGCGGTGTTCTACCCCCTTGACTCGCCCGAAGTCTAACGGGTGTTTACTAAACACTCTCTCATACTCTTGAACCACCCGGTAGACTCCCTGTTTCTGGTGGGAGGGAGTGGAGTCAGTTCCCAAGTGTAGTTGCTGACACCAATCCTCCATTACTTTCTTAGAGCCGTTACCTTCCTCCGGGTGAGATGGAGGCAAGGGTTCCACAGACTGTATAGAGTTTTGGTTGATGGTATATAATTTGGCTAGCGTGGCATACCGGGGCAGGTACACTTCCCTCTCCCCGATATTGATTATGCGAACGGGCACCCTCCCATGGCGTACATTGACCACCCCTCGTGCTGTCAAAATGGTGGGCCTACTGTCTGAGTAAACTGGTTCTACCATTGCCTGGTAATCTCTACCTCTCGGACCAATAGCTGCCCGGCACCAAATCATCATTTCACTTTTTGGGGGCATGGCAATAGGGAAAGGGTCACACATTCTTACGCTACCAATCTCACCGCCGGAGAGTTCCACCTGTTGCCGTCGCATCAGTGCCCGGATCTCTTTCTGGAGCACCCGCTGCTCGCCGGAGCTGGCGTTCTTGGCAACCTGCTGTAGACGGAAAATCACCTCTGCAAGACAATTTTCAATTACATTAGTTCCTAGAGTTATTTTTGGGTGACTCTCATGTTTGTCAATATCTACAATGATCAGTCCCTGGGCTGCCAGTTCGACTCTACCGATTTTGATGGTCACCTCTTTAAATCCGATCTGTGGCACGGGCTGGCCATTGCTGGCGATGATACTCAAGTCGTCGTCAGGGTAGCGGGTAATATCCGAGTCATTCCAGTACTGCTTAAAGAGCACGTACGGGATGGTGGTGACCTGTGACCCGGTGTCCAGTAGAGCACTCATGGGAATGCCATCCAGTACCACAGGCAAGACTGGACGTCCTCCCACATATCTGTCGCGCCAGTTCGATGGGCCTGGTGATCTTTTTCCTGGGGGTTGGCCCTCTACCCCAGGTTGTGCCCGTTTAAAGAACAGTACCTTGCCATATGTCCGGGTTGATTGCAGCGACGGCAGATGGGTCGTCCGTCCTCGCTGTATCGGTCACTGGGTCTTCCTCTGGCCGGTGGGGTCCTCCTTGGTCGACGCCACGGGATGTCCTCCGGTCCGGATGCCAGCTGGATCTTCCCTGGGATGGAAGCCTGTAAAGACTGCACAGTTCGGGTTAACGCAGCAACGCTCTTAGCTAGCTCTTGGACCTGATGGTGTAGGTCTGGAGCCGGGTCATTGTCCAAAGCCTGCGCATCAGCTCCCACAGGCCCTGCCGACAAGGGCGCCGCCTCCTGGTGGTAAGTGATAGCAGGGCGCCTGTGGGCCACAACGCCACCCGGTGCCGGTTCTCGGAGCACCCGGATGGCTCTGTCCTTGAACTGTGCAAAGCCCAGATGGGGATCCTGTAAGGCCATTGCCCGCAACTGGGTTCGGTGGGTATTACAATACAGTCCCTCGGTCAACAGCCTGTCCTCGTTTCCCACTCCATCAGGGTCGGTCTGCTTAATGGCCCTCAGGGCCTCTTGTAGGTTTAGTGCATAGTCCCTTATACTCTCATGCGCTCGCTGCTTGCACCCGTAGAATCTAAGCTTAATCTCGGCTGAGGTGCGGGTATCAAAGGTGTCCTTCAGCCGGGTTAGTATCCCTGCGACAGTCTTCCTCCCAGGTGGCCAGGATTTTACTTCCCTTTTGGCTGCCCCTGTTAGTTGGGCCACCAGGATGCTCACTTTTTGCTCTTCTGTGAGGGGGTACACCTGGAAGAGGCTATCCAGCTTTTCTCTAAAGTCATGCAGGGTATGTGACTCCCCTGAGTACTGGGGTAGCCAAGCTGCTCCCGGGATATAGGGCATGGTGAAGGGCATAACTGCAGCAGCGGTAGCGCTGGCGGGGGTTGAGGCAGTGAAGCTCTCCTCCGTATCCGACATCTTCCTCCCCCCTAGTGGACCGTGGCCTACCTTGCAATGATCCTCTTCCGTAGGCCGCGGCTCCGCAGTGGATCGTCAGGGTTGAGGACCTTCCGTCGCGCTCCTGTGACGTCGGCGTCTGCTGGGCTCCTTCCAGGACCTTACGCAACGTCCGGACGTGAGGCGGGGCTTCAGTTCTCGCGCGCTTTCGGAGTCCACGCCCCTCTTCTTCCCGCGCGGCGTCCTCAAGATGGCGTCCAATGGCGGGAAAACTCCACGGATGGCGGGAAGAAGGCAGAAGATGGCGCCGGATGGCGGGAAACTTCACCGATGGCGGGAAGAAGGCTGAAGATGGCGCCGGATGGCGGGAATCTTCACCACAGGTAAGTTTGAAAAGTCTCTTTTTCAGGCACGCAGTACCCGGTGGTTGCGGGCACGAAATCCTGCCGACTACGCCAAAGTTGACGCGCCCCTGGGCCTGTGTCGCGCTGCGTTGCGCACGCGGGAGCTTACCCGGAGCCGGATCTCTTGAGGGTTGTAGTCTCGTGGCGGTGACCCGGTCCGTGCCCAGGGAGTCAAACTGAGCGGCGATGTATCAGCGGTAGATGTTGTACGACTACGCCACCCGTTGAATGCAGCTATGGAGCTGCCGCTGCAGGACAGTCCGCTGAGGCCGGTGGATGGATGGTGCAGCGTAGATGGTATAACCCCCAACGGGAGGGGTATGGCCTCAGGGCAGCAGATGTGGATGATGGGGGTAGCAGGAACCACTCGGAGACGGTACGGTGTAGTTCAGGGTCTTTACTGGTGACAACGATAGACCCTCCCGGAGTACTGGCTAGTGATTGGGGCCTGGTCAGTCCTTGAGCAGATGGGATCTCCCCTGGCCAGGCGGAGTTGTAGGCCTCCCAAACTGACTGTACTCTTCTGGCTACCTTGCTAGAAGCGGGTATAAGTAGCCCACGTCCCTGAGTGTACCGTGTGGTGCTCACCCGTATGGCCGGTGACTCAGGGCCTTCTAATGGCTTCCGCTCCACGATGGCGGTGCTGGTCCCACGCGTGTGACCATGCCTTCGGGCTTCTTGGCCAGAGGACCTGAAATCCCCTGCCTGACGGATTCTGCTGCTGGGTAGGAGTTAGTCCCCACAGCCTCGGACTCCGGGTCCGGTAAGAAATCTTCTCAGTCAGGGCGAGCTCTGCAGCTGCCAGCCCCTGACTCGTAGTAATATTGCTCCCACTGAGCTTCTGCTGTTTCTTCCTATGCTGCTTCTCTGTCTCTACTCTCCTTGACTCCCTAACCCTGCTTCAGCCCCGGGTTTATATAGGGGAAGTTCTTCCCCTCCCAAGACTGGGCAGGAGGTGTGGCATGCACAGGATCCCTGACCAAAGGACCTCCCACCTGCTCTCAGACATAACATTACATTACTGTGGAAACCAGACCCCTGGGGTGCCACACATGCACACTGGTTAAAGTGGGTGTAGAATCTGATGCCAGGTGCAGGAAGCTCTCCTGTGTGGACTCTGGATGGGTAGCAGTCTCTTCTGGCTGGAGAACTGGTGCACCACCCACGCACATCACCCGCTGGGGCTTCTCCGGGATACAGGAAGATGAAGCTTCAGTAGGGACTTCAAGGTTGGGGTCAGGAGGTCTCAGGGAGGACAGACCCTGGCGTGACGGCTTGCCTCTGCGTCTAGCATGTCTGGACTGCCTCTTGAGGTTGGGAGCAGTATTCCGGAAAGTGTAGTCATCCTGAGTGGATTCAGGGCAAGCAACAGTCTTTTCGGGCAGGAGAACTTGTGCGCTACCTATGCACATTACCCGTCGGGGCTGCTCCGGGATACAGGGAAGTGAAGCTTCAGCAGGGGCTTCAGGGTTAGGATCATCGAAAGCCAAAAGGAAGGCCACCAGGAAGGCCTGTAGGTCAAGAACGATAGGATCCTGTGCTTCCCATAGGGGGTTGATCCATTCCAAGGCATCACCCGCTAGGTTGGACATTATAAATCCCACCTTAACCCGATCAGAAGAATAAGCATTAGCATAGAACCGGAACTGCAGCAAGCATTGCCACACAAACGCACGGCATTGTTTTGGATCCCCGTAGTACCGTGGTGGATCCGCGGGAGCAGGTGCAGCTTCAGCAGGGACTCCAGGGTTGGGGTCATCGAAGACCATTAGGAAGGCCACCAGGAAGGCCTGCAGGTCAAGGACGATAGGATCCCAAGCTTCCCATAGGGGGGTGACCCACTTCAAGGCATCCCCCGCTAGGTAGTCAATTATAAATGCCACTTTAGACCAATCAGAAGGAAAAGAAAGAGGGTAGAACTTGAAGTGCAGCATGCATTGCTCCACAAATGCACGACTTTGTTTTGGATCCCCATAGTACTGGGGCGGATCCGCAGGAACGGGTGCAGAAAGCTCCATCTGGACGGGTGCGAAATTAGCCTGGAACTCAGCTAGAGAAAAAAAAAAATTATTTATTTACTTTTAATGCACGTATTAGCTGGAAAACGTCTCAGAGAGCGAAGGCCGTGGGGCTCAACGGGAACCATGGCCTGAGCATGCTGTTATGCACACGCCCGGACTGACTGGCGTGTGCGGGTGTTGTGGTTCCACTGGACCATGGACCGGAGAGTGCCTGGAGGGGCGTGACTAAGTATCTGGCCGATCCGACCAAGGTGGCACGACGGCATACGACGCCAGTGCACCAGGGAGAAACCGGGCAGAGGGACCAGGTGCTACTCCAGGTCAAACTCCGGACACGGGGGTTGACCCACACTGGGATTACTGGAACAGGCAGGTTAGGCTGGCACAGACTGGTGGATGTAAGCAAACACGGCAGGTATGCAGATGGGTGGATGCAGGCGAGTATGCAGGCAGGGAGGTACTGGCCGAAAGGACGGGCTGGAGCACAGAGAGGTTAAGACCCAGTACAGACTGGGTCACAGAACCGCAGATGCGGTAGACAACCACAGCAGAGAGGGAACGCCCGAAGCGGTGGGCAAGAACAGAGCAGGACGGGGCTGCAGGAGCAGCGAGCACAAGCAGGGCAGGACAGGACTGCCGGAGCAGCGGGCAGAAGCAGGGCAGGGCGGAAACCGCAGAAGCAGTAAGCAAGATAAGAGCAGAGCAGAAACCGCAGGAGCGGCAAGCTAAGCAGGAGCAGAGCAGAAACCGCAAGAGCGGCAAGCTAAGCAGGAGCAGAGCAGACACCGCAGAGCGGCAAACAAGGCAGGAGCAGAGCAGAAACCGCAAGAGCGGCAAGCTAAGCAGGAGCAGAGCGGACACCGCAGAGCGGCAAACAAGGCAGGAGCAGAGCAGAAACCGCAAGAGCGGCAAGCTAAGCAGGAGCAGAGCGGACACCGCAGAGCGGTAAACAAGGCAAGGGGATAGGACTCTGTTCACAAAGAACAGACGGAGAAGGAAAGGCAGAACCAGAAGCACGCACAGTACTTACATAGAAGTAGCGAGCGTACACTAAATTCACAACAGAGGTACAGAGACGACGAGGAGGAATTTAGGAGCGGGTTCAGACTCTGCAGAAAGACGCAGAAAACAGACATAGAGGGAAAAGGGAGACAAGGTTAAAGTAGAAACGAGGCACAGACAACAGGGAACAGAGGAACGGGAACAGAGACAGCAAGGCAGGAACACAAACAGGACTCTGTTCAGACGGGAACAGATACCGCAAGGCAGGAACACAAACAGGACTCTGTTCAGACGGGAACAGATACCGCAAGGCAGAGACACAAACAGGACTCTGTTCAGACGGGAACAGATACCGCAAGGCACAGGCAGGCAGATCTAGGAATGCGGCCCCTAGAAGGCGAAAGAACAGGCAAGAAGCGTGTTCACAAGAACAGACCACAGTTCAGACACAGAACTGGAAAACAGGCAGGAAAACAGGATAGGACCTGGCATGTCAGAGACAAAAAGCCAACTGACAAGAAACAATGCTCAGGCGCCATCTTGAGAAAGAAGGTGGTATAAATACCCAAAGATGGACAGCAATAGGCTGAAGGTGCAACAGGGGCGTGTCTGCAGCAGGTACAAAAAACAGGAAGTTCAGCGGGCGTCGCCCTATGCAGCCAAAGTGGAGCAGAGCAGAGCACAAGGAAAGAAGCCAGACCAGGAAGCTGGGCGAGAGAAGGAGTTTGCGATCTTGCATGATGAGAGATGGAACACCATGCAAGAACGCCGCCAGGTATGCTACATAGGCCTGCAGGTTAAGAGACTTCAGTGCACCCACGCAAGTGGCATGTTGACATAATTGTATTGCGCCACCTTCTGCAGAAGTCAGAAGAGGAGGCGGAGGCTGTGGTACATGGAATCAGAATTATGTGAGTATAATCTTTATTGCTATTTATATTATCCGGTTGTGGGGGCAACCATACTATATATAAGGAACTACAAGAAGCAAAATGAACATAAACCCTGCTGTAAATATATAAAACGCAAAAGTGAATTTAAATAAAATGGGGTTCTTAGCACTGTTTTTGATCAAAAATAGCATGAAAGCTATCACACCACAACAAGGTGAACCCATTCAGGATACTCCTACTCTGTCTAATATTAAAAACCTTACCATGTGTCAAAGTTGACCTCAGTGTATGAATAAGGGCGGACCAAGGACAGGGTCCCGAACTGTGGACACCAGCCAAGAGAAGATATTTAATTAATATTAAAAACCTTACCATGTGTCAAAGTTGACCTCAGTGTATGAATAAGGGCGGACCAAGGACAGGGTCCCGAACTGTGGACACCAGCCAAGAGAAGATATTTAAATGTATTATCCAGCTCTAGGAAAGGAGGCTACACCCTGGTTTGCACAGAATGCAAAAAATACAAAGAAAATACACAAAATTTGAGCTTGATTTAAGTTGGTATACATGCAGCACATAAATGTATGTTCACAATGGCCATAAATCAGAAAAAAAACTACAAGAAGCAAAATGAACATAAACCCGGCTGTAAATAAATAAAAAGCAAAAGTGCATTTAAATAAAATAGGGTTCTTAGTAACACTGTTTTTGATCAAAAATAACATGAAAGCTATCCCACCACGGCAACGTGAACCCATTTGGGATAGTCCTACTCTGCCTTGCCATGGTGGAATAGCTTTCATGCTACTTTTGATAAAAAACAGTGTTACTAAGAACCCAATTTTATTTAAATGCACTTTTGCTTTTTATTTATTTACTGCAGGGTTTATGTTAATTTTACTTCTTGTCGTTTTTTTCTGATTTATGGTCATTGTGAACATGCATTTATGTGCTGTATGTATACCAACTTAAACCAAGCTCAAATTTTGTGTTTTTTCTTTATATATAAGGAGCTGTGGGGTCCATAATAAAGTACATAAGAGGTTGTGAATGCCATCATATATTGAGCTGTGGGGGCCATAATACTGTGTATAAGGGACTATGATGCCATAAAGTATATAGGAGGCTGTAGGGGCCATAATACAAGCTGTATGGTGCTGTGGGGGCCATAATACAGGCTACAGGGAGATGTGGGGAGCCATCAAACAGTATATAGGGGGCTGTGGAGGCCATCATACAGTATGTAGGGAGCTGTGGGGGCCATCATACAGTATATAGGGAGCTGTGGGGGCCATCATACATATTTGGAGCTGTGGAGTCCATCATACTATATATAAGGAGCAGTGGAGGGCATAATTCAGTGTAAAAGGGGCTGCGGGGGCCATAACACAGTATATATGGAGCTGTGGGGGCAATAACACAGTATATATGGGTCTGTTGGGGCCATAATACAATATATAAGGGACTGAGGGACCATATTACAGTATAAAACGGGCTGTGGTGGTCATAATACAGTATATATGGGGCAGTAGTGATCATAATACAGTAGAAATGGGGCTGTGAGGGCCATAATACAGTATATACGGGGCTGTAGGGGCCATAATACAGTATATAGGGGGCTGTGGGGACCATCATACAGTATATATAGTGAGCTGTAGGAATATCATACAGTACATAGGGAGCCTGTGGTGGACATTATTTGTTCAAAATGGGTGCATTATTAGTTTTGATTGGGGCTTTCAGGGACATTATTACTTTTTTGGGGAGGGCATTGTTACTTTAAGGGGACGCTGTTGCTTGAAGGGAGTACTTGGGATATTATAACCTTTAAAGGGGCATATCGGGCATTATTACTTGCTAGGTAGCACAGTGGGGGCATTAATACTTTCTATGGGACACTTATTTTTATGGGCCCCCTCTATCTGGCACACAGTCTTTGTAGAATTAATTGGTGAAGAGGTAATCATAGTAATGACATCATTTTTGAAGTATTGGGATCACTGTTCCACGCTGGAAGAGCAGGGTGGATGGGGAGTTTGTGTAGGGGATGGGGCTGGAATTGTGAGAAGGCAAATGTGTCTTTGTTGTAATCTCTGCAGAGGAGTCCTGGCTGGAGAAGTTGTCAGGTCTGCCTGGGCAAAATGGAAAAGACGGAAAAAGTGAACGACTCCATCAGAAAGAATGTCAGCTGTAAGTCCCTATACTGTATGTATCTGTACTGTATTCTCTGTAAAATGGTTGGCAGGACTGGTATCTACCACTATATGGTAGTAATATCAGTCGTTTTAATAGTATTTTTTATTATTATTATTATTATGTAGTAACAGCTTAATGCATCTCAGTCATTATGTAGTGGTAGGTGTATGGCAGTATTATTGACATTATGTCACGCAAGTTGTGGGAAAGACTAAGTGCAACACAAACGGAATAGGGGAAGGGAGCCCAGACAATAGGGAAAGGGGGAGTGGAGACCTCCTAGGCTGATCCGGTATCACCCTGTCTCACCTATCATCCCTATTTTGGATCCTCACCAATCGCGGCAAAGGAACCTAAGCCCTGTATTTCCCTAGCGCTTGGTCCTGGATAGGGAAGGGGGGATGAGCACTAGTCAGTCCCCACTAACAACTAAAGACAACAAGGGGGACAAACACGGGGGAAAGTAACTTCGCTTGAGCCTACTTCAGAGAAATTACTCCAAACATCCTCCAAGCACCAGAGAGGAAGTAAGCAGACAGCAATAGCTCCAAGCCTTCACAATGGAACATGTGAATATCACCGGCACCTCCCTGTAGTAAACAGAAAGTATTTAAACACCCAGGCCTGGGTGTCAATTAGCAGGAAGGAGGTAGCCTCTGAGTCTTAGAGTGAGACAGATTTAAGAAGGTGTCTGTAATGCCAAACGAAGAGATCTTCTGCAACCAACTGCAGGGCGACTGTCTTTCACATCTGACACACCCTTGACAGTACCCTTTCCTCTACGAGTGGCCTCCGGACACTCAGGACCAGGTTTCTCAGGATAAGAGGTGTGGAATGAATGAACTAGCCTGGGAGTGTTCACCTCTGATGTTGAAACCCACATCCCATTATTGGGGGCGGCGGTAGGGGTGAGGGCTCAAGAGGTTCCACATATTTCTTGAGTAAGGACCTGTGGAAAACATTGTGGACCTTAAGGGCATGAGGAAGCTCAAGCCGAAATATTGCTGGGTTAATGACGGCGGTTATTTTATAGGGACAAATAAACCTAGGTCCCAGCTTCCAAGAAGGGACTCTCAACTTGATATTCCTGGTAGGCAATCACACAAAGTCATTCACATTCAGGTCCGGACCTGGCAAGCATTTTCTGTCAGCCATAAGTTTATACCTGTCTCCCATGATCTTTAAATTACTCAGAACCCCCCACCATACCGAGGTGAGCGATGAAGCAAAATGTTCCTCCTCAGGAACTCCCGGAGCTCCTCCCCCACTAAAGGTACCAAACTGTGGATGGAAACCGTATGCACCAAAGAACGGTGACCTACCAGTGGAGTCTTGACAATGATTATTAATGTCAAATTCTGCCAGAGGTAAGCAGGATGCCAAATCCTCCTGATTTTCGAGGACAAAACACCTAAGGTAGTTCACCAAATTCTGATTGACGCGCTCGGTCTGTCCATTCAACTGAGGGTTGAAGGCAGAGGAAAAGGACAGCTGCACCCCCAGTCAAGAACAGAATGCTTTCCAAAGCTTTGAAACAAACTGGGTCCCCCGATCTGACACCACATCCGAGGGAACCTCGTGAAGCTTCACGATCTCATTTATAAACACCTGAGCAAATGTCTTGGCATTTGGACATGCAGGTAATGTGACGAAGTGAACCATTTTACTGAACCTATCTACAACCACCAAAACCATAATTTTGCCTGCAGAAACCGGTAGGTCAGTAATTAAATCCATGGACAAGTGTGTCCATGGCCTGCTAGGGATAGGTAGCGGAAGAAGAGTACCAGATGGACGGGTATGCGATACTTTAGAACGCGCGCAAATACTACAAGCAGATACGTGTTCAATCACATCCCGATGCAACCCCGGCCACCAAAAATGACAAGAGAGGAGGTCCGCCGTTGCCTTACCACCTGGATGACCAGCAAGCACAGAGTTCCTTAATTACTCTTCGGCGCAGATTAGATGGTACAAATAACCTTCCTGAAGGGCAGGAGGCAGGGGCATCCCCCTGGGCCTCCAACACCTCACCCTCCATTTCAGGATACAATGCCGAAATGACTACCCCCTTCTGTAATATCGGGGCAGGGTTCTGATGGTCACTGCCACCAGGGAAGCTCCGGGACAAAGCATCTTCCTTGACATTTTTGACCCCTGGATGAAAAGTGACAACAAAATTGAACCTAGTAAAAAACAGGGACTATCAGGCTTGCCTAGGCTTGAGACGTTTAGCTGATTGGAGATATGACAGGTTCTGTAATAGCAGTAATAACAATAATAAGCTGGACAGCCCCCTCCAACCAATGTCGCCATTCTTTGAACGCCAATTTAATCGCCAAAAGTTCCCTATTACCCACGTCATAATTTCTCTCAGCTGAAGACAACTCTTTAGAAAAGAAAGCGCATGGACGCCATTTACCAGGGGACGGACCCTGAGACAAAATAGCCCCAACCCCCACCTCCAACGCATCAACTTCAACAATAAAGGGCTGGGAAACATCGAGTTGACTGAGTATAGGTGCCGTGGCAAAATAGTTCCTTTAGGAAGAAAAAGTCTGGAGGGATGCATCCAATCATTTGGAAAAATCAGACCCCTTTCTAGTCATGTCAGTAAGGGGTTTCAATATTACTGAGTAATTTTGGATGAATTTCCGGTAAAAATTAGTAGAGCCCAGAAAATGTTGTAGACCCTTCGGGACAGTCCCAATCAAGGACTGCATGGATCTTCTATGGATCCATCCAAAATCCCGAAGATAACAGGTACCTCAAAAACTGCACCTCCTTAATGGCGAAAACACATTTCTCTAATTTGTCATACAGTTTGTTACCCCATAATATCTGGAGCACCTGTTTAACATGCCCCGGATGTGTCTCAAAATCAGGTGAGTAAACCAAAATATCGTCCAGATAGACCACCACAAACCTCCTCACCAAATGATGGAAAATATAATTTATGAAATGCAGGAACACCGCAGGTACATTGGTCAAACCGAAAGGCATAACTAGACTCTCGAAATGCCCTTCAGGGGTATTGAACGCTGTTTTCCATTCATCCCCTTCCCTGATTCTAACCAGATTGTAGGCTCCCCTTAAATCCAACTTGGAGAAAACCTTAGCTCCCACAACCTGTCCGAACAAATCTGAAATCAGAGGAAGAGGATATGGATCTTGTATGGTATTTTGATTTAATTCCCGGAAATCTAAACAGGGACGTAGGCCGCCATCTTTTTTCTTCACAAAGAAGAACCCTGCCGCCATGGGCAAAGATGAGGGCCTTATGTGTCCCTTCTCCAGACTTTCCACAATTAAATCCTTCATGGCTTGTCTCTCAGGGCCAGAAAGATTATACAGTCTGGACGTTGGTAGTTTAGCTCCGGGAGTCAGGTTTATAGGACAGTTATATGCATGATGAGGAGGAAAATCCTGACACCCCCTCTCAGAAAAAACGTCCTCAAAATCAGACAGAAAATCAGGTAATATTTCCCTAGAGACTGTAGCAAGGGAAGTATCTAAACAGTTCTCATGGCAGTAATCTCCCCATTCAATGATCTCCCTGGCTTGCCAATCCACCAACGGATTATGTTTCACCAACCAGGGAAGACCCAAAACAATTTGGGTAGGAAGACCATCCAAGACATAGCAAGGGATTATCTCACAATGAACCGACCCCACCCTCAGTTTTACATTATGTACAATCTGAGTTAGTGCTTTCTATGCAAGTGGCGCTGAGTCGATGGCGAAGATGGGAATAGGCTTAGCTAAAGTACAGCAAGTAAGACCATGAGTTTTCACAAACTCCGCATCAACCATGCTGACTCCACCTCCACTGTCAACAAACACAGAAATTTTCTCGGTTTTGCTCTCTAGCATCACCTCTGCATTCAGGATAAACAGGGAACTGCAGGTTGGCGAAAAATGCACCCCTTGTTTATCCAACTCCAGACTACCAAGGGTTAATCGAGTTTCCTTTTGCTTAGGAACCAAAGGACAGGCCCCAATAAAATGTCCCTTTTTCCCACAAAAAAACATACTCTTTCTTTTCTTGTGAATCTCTTGGGAAATATATGATGCAGAGGCACCCCCTAACTGCATGGGTTCCTCCACATCCCTCAGTACTGGTTCACCGCCAGACCGCTCTCCCGGCAAAGATGCATAACCCTGACAAGAAGGCCCCGTAGAAGGTGGTCTCATCCACCTACCCGAAGGTGTCTATCAAGACGTATAACCACTACATGGCTGCCTCCAAGGACTGAGGGGTTTCACTTCCACTCCGTTTTATAAAAAAGAATTTTATGAACGTTTGGATTCAACTTCATACATCATGCAGCATTGTTCACATACTTTTCCAGGGTTACCGACCGTTGCACCGCACGTAGTGATGTTCACTGTCCATTTGTCCCGAGCTGTCCCTTCCATAGTCGACCTTTTTGGCCTATGAGACGCTCGCAGATCTAAGAGTCCCGTACTGTCTTCTCTGTACTATTCCCCGTCCAATTTCCCTTCCTGGAAGATTTTGAGACAAGCTTCTCCGCTGGCTCCTGTGGACCGTAGGTCCCGAATGTTAAGGGAAAGTCTATTTCAGAGTTCCTGACTGACGTTCCTCTGCTGCTGTACAGGCTGTGCTTCTTGTGCCCCCTGGACCTCCAACTACTGCTCTTGTCACATCTCTCCTCTCACCCTAACACCAACTACTTGCAATCAGGAAGTGTCCCAGTTCTTCACTGTCTTGCTCCTCCCACACTGGATCAGCTCCTGAACCCCTTAACTGTTTCCTGACTTATAACTACATACTCCCTATGCTATAGCGCCCCCTCTGCACTACCCTTCTACTAATCTAATACTCTACCTACACTTAACCTATACTGACCCTGTAAGTAACCCATCAGACATTAGGTCATATACAGGTGCATCTCATTAAATTAGAATATCATCAAAAACGTAATTCATTTCAGTTCTTCAATACAAAAAGTGAAACTCATATATTATATAGAGTCATTACAAACAGAGTGATCTATTTCAAGTGTTTATTTCTGTTAATGTTGATGATTATGGCTTACAGCCAATGAAAACACAAAAGTCATTATGTCAGTAAACTAGAATACTTTATAACAACAGCTTGGAAAATGTTTTTAAAATCCAAAATGTTGGCCTATTGAAATGAATGTTCAGTAAATGCATTCAATACTTGGTCGGGGCTCCTTTTGCATCAATTACATCATCAATGCGGCGTGGCATGGAGGCGATCAGCCTGTGGCACTGCTGAGGTGTTATGGAAGCCCAGGTTGCTTTGATAGCAGCCTTCAGCTCGTCTGCATTGTTGGGTCTGGTGTCTCTCATCTCCCTCTTGACAATATCCCACAGATTCTCTATGGGGTTAAGGTCAGGCAAGTTTACTGGCCAATCAAGCACAGTGATACTGTTGTTTTAAACCAGGTATTGGTACTTTTGGCAGTGTGGACAGGTGCCTAATCCTGCTGGAGAATGAAATTTCCATCTCCAAAAAGCTTGTCGGCAGAGGGAAGCATAAAGTGCTCTAAAATTTCCTGGTAGACGGCTGCACTGACTTTGATCTTGATAAAACACAGTGGACCTACACCAGCAGATTACATGGCTCCCCAAACTATCACTGATTGTGGAAACTTCACACTAGACCTCAAGCAGCTTGGATTGTGTGCCTCTCCACTCTTCCTCCAGACTCCTGGACCTTGATTTCCAAATGAAAATTGGAACTCTGGGACCTTGTGGAGTGTGTCAATGACTGCCTTCCGGACATCTGTCAAGTCACCAGTCTTCCCCATAATTGTGGAGAATACTGAAACAGACTAAGGGACCTTTTTAAACGCTTAGGAAGCCTTTGCAGGTGTTTTTTGTTAATTATTTTAATTTACTGAAATAATGACTTTTGTGTTTTCATTGGCTGTATGCCATAATCATCAACATTAACAGAAATAAACACTTGAAATAGATCACTCTGTTTGTAATGACTCTATATAATATATGAGTTTCACTTTTTGTATTGAAGAACTGAAATGAATTACCTTTTTTATGATATTCTAATTTAGTGAGATACACCTGTACATGCTCATATATAAACATAAGGTAAGACATTATGTGCACAAAGAGGGAAGAGGCGCATGACCGTCCCGGTCACCCTCTTACACATTCTCTCTTAAGTAGCCGGTAAGTCGTATGAGGAGGCATGTACTTTGGGGCTTGGGCCCCTGATCTTTTATGACCCTAGCAACGCCCTTGATTCTTGTACTGTACAAGTTTAAAGGGGCATTTACACAGCAAGATAATTGTGAATGAGCATTGTTAAAAACTGCTTGTTTCACAATTATCTTGCCATGTAAACAGGCTGACAATCACCAGAACAAGCAAAATTCGTTCATTGGGTGAAATGATCTTTTAGGCAGCACAAAGGATCATCATTCTCCGCAGTGCATTGTCCTGTATAAACCGCAATCACACTGCCGAGAACAATGGCAGCCTATGCAAAATTTAGTATAGATTGCTCAGTTTGCATGAGTTACATTGATCTGTCTGTGTAAACAGGCATTTAAACAATCGCCGATCTTTAAAACTTTACTAATCGGTGGCCGCACTGTGCCACCAGTTGGTCCATGTAAATGGACCTTAAGAAGATTTTCCATTTCATTTTGGTTGCATATGTCAGTACAACTGAAGGCAGCACATTCCTGCTGTGCAAAAGCACAACCCTCAAGCTGACCTTTGAAGAATCTATAAACAAGCCCCATTCATTATGATTGCATGTAATGCCCACAGCTGCCATAACATCATAAACATTGTTAGGGCTCACATGTCAGTGTCTCCAGTACGTGGGGTGACAGTTTTCACACGTACCGGAGACACACAAGAAGACCCATTCAAATGAATGGGTCTGTGCACATGTCAGTGTGTTTCCATGGACCATGTGTCCATGGGCAAACCTCACTGACATGTCTGTTTTTTTAATGCTGTACGGGCGGACATCCATGTTTCATCAGTGTGACAAGTACCGGCGCCTGGGAATCAGCGGTACAGTTAGCGCTGTTCCCAAGCGCCGGGTGCTGAAGGCATCTGTCATCATTGTCCCGTGCTTGCATTGCTATCAGCGCCAGCAGGGGACAATGTTGACAGTTGTATTCTGCCCCCGCTGTGTCCAGCAAGTGTAAAAAATAAGAATGAAATAAAAAACACTTATGGCTGCCACACGTATGCCACACAGGTAGACATGGAAACACACCAGATGGAGACCAAACCAGGAGTCTCCACATTTCAAAAAATTATTGGTAATATCAGCAGCAGCAACAGCAGGCACAGAAGCCACGACAAAGATGTCACAGACTGCAATAACGCAAGATCAATGCAGCACGCTATAAACTACACCATCGCCTAGTCTGCATAGTCTGTGAGGTGCAAAAGTCCTTGGAGATCCATCACTTGTTCATCTTTATGAAAGTTAGGCAGTCTACACTTTCAGGGGACAGCCAAATGAGCTTATCCATCAAGACACCACCAGCAGTGCTGAAGACATGTTCTGAGAGAATGCTGGCTGCTGGGCATGATAAAATCTCCAAGGTGTGACAGGTGAGCTCAGGCCACTCTTCCATTATTGAAGACCAAAATGTAAAAGGGTCCAAACCCTCTCTGACGGTATTGATATTGAGATCAAGATACTCCTGCATCATCCTCTCCAGTCGTTCACTACGTGTCAGACTTGTACTCTGTTGTGCTGGAGCACAAGCTGGTCTAAAAAATGTGTGAAGTGACTCAAAGAAATTGCTTCTGACACTTACATTGCTGCTGCTACTAATGTTTTTGCGTTGACGAATTTACATTCCTGGGGTTGGAAGTCTAGAGCTGCGATGCACACTGTGTGTCTCACTGCTGTCTTGGGGAAAACCTCGCTTAAGTTGTCTAAAAGCGTGTTTTGATACTCCAGCATGTGCAGGTCCCTTTCAAGGGCAGGAAGCATCTGGCAAAATTTACTCTTTTACAGTGGATCTAACAGATTGGCAACCCAGTAGTCAGCACTATTTTGAATCCTAACAATACGAGGATCATGTTGCAGATAGTGCAGCAAGAAGGCGCTCATGTCAGTCTCTTTCATGAGGTCCAAGCCCAGGATGTGTTGGTGGCTGGGTAACACTGCTGCTTGCTTCCTCCACCCCCCCCACAATCCATGAACAATAGAGAGGGGATCCTTATCCTCTTCATCTCCTTACTGTTGCTCACCCATCACCGCTTCCTCCTCCATTAGTTCCTTGGCTCTTGCACCTTCACTAACAGATTGTCTGGTACCACAAACCCCCCTCGACCGCTGTAATCCACCATCCCTTGGCACCTGCCTATGTGACGACAGTGTGGAACTTAGAGACATTGTTATCCCTTCTGCATCCTCCTCTGCTTCCTTCTTTTCCTCTTGGACCTCCACTTCCTCCCGCAGACTATTCAAAGTGTGCTCCAGCATGTAGATAACCGGAACAGTGATGCTGATGGCGGCATTCACATGCATTCACACCACGCTGCATTTTTTTCAGTCTGATCTCGATCTGATTGGAGATGGAAAAAAAATGCATATGAGCACACTATCATAGATTAACATTGGACCAAATGCAATCTGATTTTTTTATGGGATTGCATTTTTCCGATTTAATCACAAGTGGGAGCGAGCCCTTTAAGTGACTTTCACATTTTCTGCAAAGTGATTCCATTGTTTCAACCTTCCGAACCATAGACACAGCTTATGCAATCAAGCTCAGCAGCCCCCTTCTGGCCGCCCTGTCAC
This sequence comes from Phyllobates terribilis, assembly GCF_046119375.1. Classification (NCBI taxonomy): domain Eukaryota; kingdom Metazoa; phylum Chordata; class Amphibia; order Anura; family Dendrobatidae; genus Phyllobates; species Phyllobates terribilis. Next base: position 308,735,838 of record NW_027362763.1, on the reverse strand, counting down.
CCTGACACGCAGGGTAGTCAATCACTCTTTGTCAGGTCGTAACATAAGACAACGGAAGATACAGTGCTCAGAATAACTGGGTACATCCCAACAGATTTATCTAATTGATTTCTTTCAGAATCAACATTTTCTATGGAATTTGATACTATAAAGTACTCCCACGAATGTGGACCATTAATTGCAAACAAGATTTGTTATTTTACACACTCACTTAAGTGCTTCCTAACAAATTAATTCAAGAGCATACTGCATCATGCTTCATCTTACAGTGAAACATGGTGGTGACAATGTCCTTATGTGGGACTGCATGAGTGCTGCTGGCATTGGGCAGCTACATTTCATTGATGGTATGAATCATGAATAGAGATGAGTGAACATGTTCGACAAACATTAGTTTTTTTCAAATTCGGAACGAACGTTGCACATTCAGATTCGTGTTCAGGCCGACTTTTGCAGATTTTTGCGCAAAAGGCTCGGGAACCCGAACATGAATCCAAATGTGTTTCCCATGTGACAGCACAGGAAACAGGGTCTGTGATCGGCAGTAACAATGCTACCGCCGGTCACAGCGCTGCGGGATCATGGTGTCAGCATGATCCCGCAGCTGTGACAGTGACCCGCGGTAAAAAGCTTACCACAGGTCACAGGCACCGGCTGATGGGACTACTACCCCCATTATCTGGCGCCTTCTGTCACTGTAAGCAAGCAGCGCAAGATTATAAATATATGTTGATATTGGAAAAATAGGTTATTCTTATGGAGATACTCCAGGATAGCATCTCTTAGAAAACCCTAAAAGATGTTGCTCACAGTAGAGGTTAAACTTAGCAGTCTATAAATTCCAGGCTCAGATGTTGTCTCCTTCTTCAATATTGGTACCATATTTGCTATGCGGCTGTAACGCGTGGGTGAATGTAACGTTGGTGGATGTGGGCCCACTGCGTCACGGGCCGGGCTTACCCTGGAGGGGTGAAACTAGGTGTCCACTAAGTCTTCACTAGAGTGTCTAGTGATGACTATAGGGTGGGCTGCCGGTAGACTCCAGGTACCACTCCAGAGCAGTCCCCAGGACTACTTACAATAGCTCATTTTGCCTTTCTACGCAGATAATTATTTTCTTTTTTTCTGATCTATGTACAAAAAGAAAGTCTCTTGTCCCTGCATAAATCATTCCCCTCTTCAACTCCTGACCCAGTTCCATACAACTTTTTGATTACTTCTTATTTCATTTTTTGTGAGCCTGGATGAGCAAAAAAACAGCAATTCCAGTATTTTTTTTTAATTTTTTTTTATTTCTTATTGAGTTCAGCATGCGAGATAAATTATATAGTTTGACACTATGGGTTGATATGATTACAGTGATATCCAATCTATATAATTTTTTTACATTTTGCTACTTTTTCACTAGAAAAACACATAAATAGATTAATTTTTTCTCATCATATTTTGGAAGTTATAACTTTTTCAATTTATTTTTTACAGATCGCCATTAGTGTTGATCGAGCACTAAAATGCTCGGGTGCTCGAAGCTCGGGCCGAGCTCGCCGTAATACTCGGGTGCTCGACCTGAGCAACGAGCCCAATGTTAGTCTATGGGAGACCCGAGCATTTTTGCGGCGGCACCCCCGGCAGTCTTTTAAAAGCCTAACAAGTGCCCAAAACGATAGTGACAGTGCTCAAATAACATGGGGACAGCATGGGGATCGCCCCAGGAAGCATTTTTTACCCCCAGGTCACTGCTGTCAACAACGTGGTCAGAGGTATTAAGCCACTTTTAAGAGCTCACAATAAAACGTTCAAAAACTAAACTGAAACTGCTTTCCTGTGAAATATGTTAAGGAACTTCCTTTCCAGGGTAAAGACTTGTGTATAAGGTAAAATAAATAACCCCCCCAAAAAAATACTCCTCCACACCTTGGGCTATGTTAACAAGTAGCATTTTTTATGCGTTTTTGCACTTTTGCATTGCTTTCAACCGTGACAAATGCATTCACCGGGAAATGTCATTTTAACATTTTACAACCTGATCTGGCCATGTGCTGTGTGACACATGCATACAGTGCTGAAAAGACATGGGAACAGCATGGGGAAGACCCCTGGAAGCATCTTTGACACCCAGGTTACTGCCTAAAAGTGTGCCCACCAGAAGTCATCCTTGCCGCATCAGAAGATGCAGACTTGCAACAATCCCCGTGCAAGTTCTTGTGCTAGGGCACTGTTCAATTGTACCTCCCCCATTCCTTGCAATGCAAGCGCAAATATGCAGCTAACCACCCACCCACCCCCAGGCTGCAATACCATACTGCTGGCTTGCACTTGAAATTGGGCCTTTTAGGCATGTGGAGGCGGAATCTGGCCACCACGTAATGGCTGCGTTGGCGGCCTGTAATCCATACTCAGTCCCCAGCCGCCCGGCGGCCGGGTGTCTACACTCGGTCCCCAGCCGCCAGGGGGCGGCCGGGTGTCCATGCTCGGTCCCCAGCCGCCCCACGGCCGGGTGTCCACACACGATCCCCAGCCGCCTGGGGGCAGCCGGGTGTCCATAAACGGTCCCCAGCCACCCCTATTTCTCCTGTCAACTTCCCCCCACACACTTTTCTTAGCCCGGCCTGCTTTATGGCAGCATTGGACGAGACCACCAGAGAACCAGACTCCTCTGGTGGGCCCTGGCTTCTCCATCAGGGGAGTTGAGAGTGCCAAGGTGAGGACCATGATGATGATGATGATGATACAAGTTAGCATCTGCTTTGTTTTCTTGGAATGCAAGCGCATGTATGTAGTAGCGGCTAGGCCTGAGGTGGTCAGCGTTTTGGCGCATATCCTACCTCCTCCGAGGATTGCTGGATGTTTTCCTGCTACTATCCCAGTTCTATGACTCCCGTTAAAACAAAGCTTCAGGTGATAAATGATGGATGAGGTAGTGGCAAAGGAGAAAGAGCAGGAGGAACAGGGACCATTCACATCAATATCAGGCCAGTCAACCACATATGTTTTGTAGGATATGTTTCTGTAACAAAAGGAGCGGTTCGGCTACACAGTTATAGGGCATACAGTGAGTGCAATGCCTACCAAAAATTTTGAGGCACTCCAATGCCCCTTGGAAATGACATGGAGGTCAGAGGGCCTTAACTAAACCATTTTTTCCATTTATAGCAAATGGGTCTCCTGTACACTGTTAGCCTAAACAGTGAATGGAAGGCTTTCCAAAAATTATGAGGAACTTGCAATGCCCCTTACAAGAGCCATGCAGTACTGCATATTACAAACATTATTCCCATTATTGGGGAGTGGGTCTCCCATAGTATTTACTTATGCCTTCCAAGTAAAAGCTTCAAAAAATTAGGATGGAGCAACTTGCAATGCCCCTTACAAGAGCCATGCAGTACTGCATATTACAAACATTATTCCCATTATTGGGGAGTGGGTCTCCCATAGTATTTGCTTATGCCTTCCAAGCAAAAGCTTCCAAAAATTAGGACGGAGCAACTTGCAATGCCCCTTACAAGAGCCATGCAGTACAGCATATTACAAACATTATTCCCATTATTGGGGAGTGGGTCTCCCATAGTATTTGCTTATGCCTTCCAAGCAAAAGCTTCCAAAAATTAGGAGGAAATGCAATGCCCGTTCGAAGACTCGTGGAGGTCCCAGTAGCTTAGCAAGACAGTTTTAATGCCCCTTACAAGAGATGTGGAGGTCAGAGTGGTATAACAAGACGCTTTTAATGCCCCTTACCAGAGACGTGGAGGTCAGAGTGGTATAACAAGACGCTTTTAATGCCCCTCAGAAGAGACATGGAGGTCAGAGTGGTATAAAAAGACGCTTTTAGTGCCACTTACAAGAGACGTGGAGGTCAGAGTGGTATAAAAAGACGCTTTTAATGCCCCTTTCAAGAGTCATACAGTACAGCATCTTAAAAATATTATTCCCATTATTGGGGAGTGGGTCTCCCACAGTCTTTGCTTATGCCTTCCAAGCAAAAGCTGACAAAAATAAGGACGGAGGAACTTTCAATAATGGCAACACGGACCACGGTCACCCTGGTGGTATAGTGGTGGTGGAGGCTGAGGATAAGGAGAAGAACATAAAACAGCCGAAATAAGGAAGCGTATACCCATGTGTGGTTGTGAAGGGGTGCATGGGAATACACCTCCCGAAATAACACAGTGGATTTGACTTTGTTATTCTGCTGTCATTTGGTGGTGATGAGAAGTCTGGCCCAATCCAGCCCTTGTTCATTTTGATAAGGGTCAGCTTGTCAGCATTGTCAGTTGACAGGCGAGTGCGCTTATCAGTTATAATCCCCCCAGCGGCACTAAAAACACGCTCCGATAACACGCTAGCAGCAGGGCAGGCCAGGACCTCCAAGGCGTACAGAGTGAGTTCATTTCAAGTGTCCAGCTTGGATACCCAATAATTAAAAGGCACAGAGGAATCACGGAGGACGCTGGTACGGTCGGCAAGATACTCCCTCACCATCTTTTGAAACTTTCCACTCCTTGTGAGAGTACCCCGCGCCTCAGGGTCTGTCTGAAGGGAGGGTCTGAGAAAACTGTCCCAGAACGTTGTCAGTGTTCGCCTGCCTCTGCTGGATTGGAGTTGCATCTCTCTCGCATGTACGCCTTGGTTGGGCAACGAACTGTGACTTCTGCCGCTGGCGTGTTCAGATGGGAGTTTTTTTTAACAGTTCTGCAGCAAGGACTTTTGGCACTGGCCCATTTTTGTAGACGTCTCCACCTCAGGAATAAGAGAGTGAAAGTTCTCCTTGTAGCGGGGGTCTACAAGTGTCACCAACCAGTAATGACGGTCACCCAACATTTTGACAACGCGAGGGTCACGGTTAAGGCAGCGTAACATAAAGTCAGCCATGCGTGCCAGACTGGTAACGGGCAAGATTTCCGTGTCCTCACTAAGATGACGACTGACCATGCTCTCCTCCTCCTCCTCCCTGTCCTCAGGCCACCCACGCTGAACCGACGGTATGACACTTGTACAGGTACTACCGTCTACAGCGCATGATAACAGCTCCTGTTCCTCCTCCTCCTCCTCTCCCTCATTATCCCCCAATGCACGTTGGGATGAGATGAGGCTGGGCTGTGTGTAATCGCCCACTACGGCTTCTTGATCCATCTCATCATACTCTGGCTGCAATGCCTCCTCTTTAATTCTCTGCAGAGAGTGTTGCAAAAGACAGACAAGTGGGATGCTGACACTAATGATGGCGTCATCGCCACTCACCATCTTGGTGGCCTCCTCAAAGTTTGTCAGGATGGTACATATGTCAGACATCCAGGTCCACTCCTGAGGTCTTATGTGTGGAGTCTGACCTGAATATCGACGGCCTTGTTGCAGCTGGTACTCCACAACTGCTCTCTTCTGCTCACAAATCCTTTGCAACATGTGGAGGGTAGAGTTCCAATGTGTGGGGACATCACACACCAGTCGGTGTGCCAGAAGCTGCAAACGCTGCTGCAACACAGCAAGGGTGGCGGAAGCTGTAGCCGACTTGCGAAAATGAGCTGACAGGCGGCGTACTTTCACGAGCCGATCTGGCAACTCGGGGTACGATTTAAGAAACCGCTGAACCACGAGGTTAAGCACATGAGCCAGGCATGGTACGTGTGTGATCTCGCCTCGCCTCAGAGCCGCCACCAGGTTACGGCCATTGTCACACACGACCATGCCGGGATGTAGGTTCAGTGGTCTCAGCCACAGATCTTCCTGCTCTTTCACAACTGTCCACAACTCACAAGCAGTGTGAGGTTTCTCACCTAAGCTTATGAGTTTCAGCACAGCCTGTTGCCGCTTGGCGGAGGCAGTACTGCAGTGCTTCCAGCTTGTAACTGATGTGGTGATATCTGAGATGGAGGCTGAACATGAGGAGGAGGATGATGCGCAGGAGCTGTACACTGTGGGGGCAACTCTGACTGACATAGGGCCCGCAATCCTCGGTGTGGGGAGGATGTGTTCCGTCCCAAGGTCCGACTGGGTCCCGGCTTCCACTATGTTTACCCAGTGTGCCGTCAGGAAGATGTACCGTCTCTGGCCACAAGCACTTGTCCACGTGTCCATTGTCAGATGGACTCTCCCAGTAACTGCGTTGTTGAGGGCACAGCAGATGTTTTGTGACACGTGCTTGTGTAGTGCGGGGATGGCACACCGGGCAAAATAGTGTCGGCTTGGGATCGAGTACCGAGGGACGGCCACCACCATAAAGTTGCGGAAGGATTCCGTCTCCACCAGCCTAAAAGGCAGCATTTCCAACGCAAGCAGTCGTGAAATGTGCAAATTTAGGACTGTGGCCTGTGGGGCGTTAGCTGCGAATTTCCGCTTTCGTTCAAAGGTCTGGGATATGGACAATTGAACGCTGCGGTGGGACATGGACGTTGATGCTGTTTCTTGAGAAACTGTCATAACAAGTGAAGACTGAGAGGAGGGGGCATCTTTACATGCAGTATGGACAGGGGATTGCCTTGCACACACAACAGGGGGTTATATTGCACTCACAACAGCGGAAGAAGCAGTGGTGACACCCGCTGACACTGGTTGTGGACCCTGGGGTTCGCCCCACAAAGTCGGGTGCTTTGCTGCCATGTGCCTGATCATGCTGGTGGTAGTCAGGCTGGGAGTTTTGTCACCCCTGCTGATGCTGGCATGGCAGGTGGTACAAATGGCCTTTTTGGGGTTATCAGCAGAGTCTTTAAAAAAATTCCAGACTCTGGAAGACCTACCGCTTGTACTGGCAACGTCCCTCGTGTGAGGTGTTACGGGGAACGGTTGCCCGTCTTCTGTCTGCGGCCACCACACTGCTTCTTCCTGCCTGTTGGGGTACTCTGCCTCCCTCCCCCTGTGTGCTGCTGGCCTCACTCTGCATGTCCTCCTGCCACGTTGGGTCAGTTACTAGATCATCCACCACCTCCTCCACTTCCACTTGCACACCATGATGCTCCTCCTCACTTCCTGACAATTGTGTCTCGTCATCGTCCACCTCTTGTGACAAATTGCCAGCGTCGACTTCCTGTGGCCGTGGCTGTTCAAATATTTGGGCATCGCTACATGGGATCTCCTCTTCCACCACTTCAAGCGTAGCAGGCGAGGGGCACAAGTATGGAAATGGACCAGTGAACAGCTCTTCAGAGTGTCCAAGTGTGGGATCAATTTCTGTCTGACGACACTCGGCATGGTGGGAGGAAGGAGCATCAGGGTGAGGAGGAGTATGCGGTCGAGATTCATGGCTACTAAGAGTTGACCGTGTGGTGGTGCCCAGGTAACTGGAAGTATTATCTGCTATCCAATTAATAACCTGTTCACACTGATCAGTTCGCAATACTGGTGTTGTTCTGTGCTTCCCTAGTAATTCGGTCAAGAAGTGGGAGCGAGAAGATGTGGCTGTTGGTTGTGGCACATTTTCACCTTGGCCACGGCCCTGTCCTCTGCACGTACCATCACCAGAACATCCAGTTCCACGTCCCTTGCCACGCGCCTAGCCCATTGTAAAGGAAGTAAAATAGCTTACACTCGCACTATCAATGGAAAAAGGGTAACAAAAAGTAGATTAGAACCGTGGAAGAGGAAAACCATAGTTCTATTTCTCTGGCCTACACCAGACTCTTTTAAACAATCAGAACAATCAGGGAGAAACTATTACTGTTTTTCCTTACGGAAAAAATACCAAAACCTATATAATAGAGATTTTTTTACCGTGGAATGGCAAAACCACAGTTATTGTTTCCTGGTGTATACCAGACTTTTTAAAATATATAGATTTGCGGCTGAACAGTGAGCGACACACTCAAACTGTTTTTTTTTTTTAGATACCAAAGGCCCAAAAATGGATACTACACAGATTTTAACTGTTGAACTGCAAAACCACACTGGGATTTGTCAGGCGTACACCAGACTATTTTCAACAGATATATTTTTGTGTCAGAACACTCAGGAGACACTACTGTTTTTTTTTACTGCAAAAAATGCGAAAAGCAGGATAATAGAGATTTTTTTACCTTGAAACAGCAAAACCACAGTTTTAATTTACTGCGGTATACCAGACTTTTTTAAAAATGTAGATTTGCGGCTGAACAGTGAGCGACACACTCAAACTGTTTTTTTTTTAGATAACAAAGGCCCAAAACTGGGTACTACTGAGATTTTACCCGTGGAACTGCAAAACCACACTTCTGTTTCTGTGGCCTATACCAGACTCTTTTCAACAGATATATTTGTGTCTGAAAAATCAGAGGCACACTTTTTTTTTTGTTGGGGGGGGGGGGGACACCAATAGGTTAATAAGACAGGTATTTGTACAGTGTGTAGGAGGAAAAAAAAAAAAGAGGATTTAGAGTAAAAAAAGGATTTTTACTGGCCCCCGAGACCTGCAGCTGAGTCCAGCAATTTCAGAAACAGGAGCACACAGGACTGTAATGCAGCATTTGCTGGTATAACCACTGCGTCTCCTATACAGCCTGGCTGCCTGCCTGATATCTGGGATGGATATTAGTCCTGAGAAGGACTGTTTGTTTGTTCTGGCAGCCTTTACAGACCCTACATTAACTATTTTGCAGCAAAAATCTCTCCCTAGCTCAGCAGCGCTGTCCCTACACTGTCTGATCCGGAGCGTCTCTGTCAAAGATGGCGGCGCCCGGTTTTAAATACTCGAGGTGACGCTGTGCGACCAGCCAATCACTGTAATGCCCACAAACAACATGGCTGCGGCATTACAGTGACTGGCTGGCAATCCCTGCATGTTCATTGGCTCTGTAAAGAGCGCCAAACATGCAGGGCGGAGACCCGAGCTCCCGCCCGAGTAACCCGGAAATGCTCGGTGCTCGCCGAACATCCCGAGTAGCGTGATGCCCGGGCGAGTACCGAGCAGTGTCGAGCATGCTCGCTCAACACTAATCGCCATGACTTATTTTTGCTGTAACAAGTTTTAGTATCATTTTGATATACGTTCATCTGTATGACCACCAGAGTCAGACTGGCCATCTGGCAAATGTCAGATGGGCTGATACCTGCACAGGGATCAATGCGCATCCCTTCTCCCCTTAGTCCCACATGACCTCCCTTTCCTCATATTCATGTTTTGTGCATGAAGGATGAAAGAGGAGATGACACCTCAGACAGTCAGCATGGTCATTACCTATGGCCGGCCAGCCAGCCTTGCAGGAGAAGGCTGAGGTATGTAGCTTCCACACACTGAAGAGCAGCAGCACATTAGGGCAGGAACCCTCCCCCAGTTCAGGTGGTGAGAAGGACTTTTTCCCGATGTGCAGCAGGATGTGTAAGGTGAAATACTTGTCTTCTGTTCTGTCCAGCAGCTCCTGCCTCTGATCTGCTGCTCCCATCTAGCTACACATGATCTTTGGCGTGCGAGCCATGGCGCATGACGTCACTGCCATGCTCCCCCTGTCAGGGGCATGCCGACATCAGCTGCCAGCCTCTGATTGGCCAGTATGGCAGTGTAGGAAGAAGCTGGGTTCCCTTTGTCGCAGTATATTTTAGTTGGATGTGCGCCGTTGTCGTGGGACTCCTCCAACTCTGGGCCCCGATGCAGCTGCACCGGTGAAATGTCTGCCCCTGCCATTACTGATCCCTGTGGCACCCCACTGTTACCTGTGACCCAATCTGAGTGTGCTCCATTAATAACCACTCTCTGTTTCCTATCACTGAGCCAGTTGTTAACCCAGTTACACATATTTTCCCCTGGTCCCATTGCTCTCATTTTATTTACCAACCTTTTGTGTGGCACCATGTCAAATACCTTTGAAAAGTCCAGATAGACAACATCCACTGTGTTTCTCTGTTCCAATCTAGAACTTACCTCCATAGTATCTTATCAGATTAGTTTTCAGAACAGATCCCTCGTAAATAGTGATGAGCGAATGTGCTCGGATAAGGGGTTAACCGGGCATGCCCAGGTGCTAACATAGTATCTTTGGTGTGCTCGAAAAATAGGTTTGAGTCGACGCAGCTGCATGTCTCACGGCTGTTCGACAGCCACAACACAACAGGCAATCCATGCATGTGTTACAGCTGTCAAACAGCCGCGAGACATGCAGCTGCGGTGACTCAAACCAATTTTTCAAGCACGCCGAAGATACTCTTAGCACCTGAACGTGCTCGGATAATCCCTTATCTGAGCTCGTTCGCTCATCACTACTCATAAACATATGTTGATATTGGGAAAATAGGTTATTCTTATTGAGATACTCCAGGATAGAAAACACTAAAAGATGTTGCCCACAGTAGAGGTTAAACTTACCAGTCTATAAATTCCAGGCTCAGATGTTGTCCCCTTCTTCAATATTGGTACCACATTTGCTATGCAGCTGTAACTCTGGTGGGTGAATGTAACGCTGGTGAGTGAATGTAATGCTGGTGTATGTGGACCCACTGTGCCACGGATCAGGCTTACCCTGGAGGGGTAAGATTAGGTGTCTACTGAGTCTTCACTATAACATCTAGTGAGGATAGGCTGGGCTGCCGGTAGACAGTATCCTTGAATATTAGAAATAGTGGTTTGCCTATCACGGTACTTAAAGAAGCATTCCTATCAAAGTTTTTATGCTCTTTATATATTGCTATCATCATATTATACAGCACTGTGTACTTACAATTGCTCATTTTGCATTTCTACCCAGTTAATTATTTTCTTTTCTCTGCTCTATGTAGAAACAGGAAGTCTCTTGTCCCTGCATGAATCATTCCCCTCTTCAACTCCTGACCCAGCTGCTCATCTTCCCCCTGCCATATACTTTTGCAGAGACACATTACTTGTGCAGAAAAAAATGACCTCCTTTTTCTACATAGTGCTTAGAAGGATTCAGCTAGTCAGTTTTTAATGTTTTTAATCATAGACCTAATGGAAAACAGAAGAATTAGCTGGGTTGAAGAGCAAAATGAGCAATTGTAAGTACACAGTGTTATATAATATGATTGCAATATATTAAGAGAATAAAAACTTTGATGGGAGTGCTTCTTTAGTTTCCGCAGTACTTGGTGGTGTATGTCATCCGGGTCTTTTGATTTGTCTACGTTAGTGATTTTGCGGCTGCACTGTACTTCCTGCTGGGTTAAGCAGGTGACATTTAATGGAAAATTTATGGAATCCCTGATCATGTCATCTGTCATGGGATTTTCTTGTGTACATACTGTAGAAAAGAAGGCGTTTAGTAGATTGGCTTTTCCCTCATCCTCAACAACCATTTCTCCCAGATTAATTTGAGGGGACCAACACTATCATGTTTGAATTTCTTACTGTTTATGTAAATGAAGAATGATTTTGGATTATTTTTACTTTCCTAGGCAATTAGTCTCTCTGACTATGTCTTTTCTGCCTTTATTTTCTTTTTTCATAATTTCTTTTTTCTATAATTATTTAATGCCTCATCCCTATCCACTTGCTTTAATTCCCTAAACGTTTTCTTTTTGTAATTTATTGCGCCCCTTACAGCTCTATTTAGCCATAGTGGTTTCCTCCTATTTCTAGCTTGTTCATTCCCATAGGCTGTATATTGTGCACAAGTCCTATTCAAGATACTTATAAAAGTCTCCCATTTGCTTTGTGTATTTTTATTTTCATGCACATTGCCCAGTATCCCGATCATCTATTATCAGATGGAAATTTGCTTTCCTGACTTTTAATGTCCTGGTAGTCCCTCCACTATACTATTAATATATGTCCTTCCTTTTTTAAAGGTCGCATCTCCAACCTCAGTAGTGCATCACACCTCAACATTAAATAAGATTCATACCAAAACACCAAAGTGTTTTACAGCCCCTACAGCAAACAACACGCTTAGTTACATCTCCTCTTGATTGAGTCTTGCAGTGATTTTTGCACCCACACATCACTTCACGCAGCATCCTGAAGATAGGTCTGAGAAACAAAGCGCCTGGTGGTAGGAGTGAGGACTTAGCTATGCTATGGCAGAGCACCCCCTATGGTCTTCATCACTGTATCCAATGCATGTGTTTTCCTACTTTGGACGAAACTTTGATGAACCAAATGAAGTCTGGAAGTTTTTACATGGACTTCTGGAGCTGGAAAAACGTTATTAAAAAGTCTATGACTATATAAGTCAGGGGTCAGGGGGCCAATGTCAATGTTTTCTATAGTTTGCAACTAAATCCATGTCGTGAGGATGCAGATACAATTAAAGTTAAACTTGTTAGCAATTCCATGTGTTGGCGCCGTTCTGATCCAGAGACAATGGAGTCCCTACTGCCACAATCTTTACATCACTATATAATCCCCAGTTTCCCATAATACATGAAATCTAAACGACACTCCCCTGCAGAGAGTATATAAAGAGATACCAGTCCTCCAGGTTGCAGATGGGGTTAGAGTCCTCTTCATCCCGGAGTGAGGTTTAGTCTTCCAGTGGACGCTGCTATATCTACCTGAGCCCTTTAACTTTAGGCTGATTTGCTGTGTTGGACAAGGGACAGTAATTATTTTAAAAATGCACATTTCAAAGAGATGTCATCATTTTTTTCCTCTACTTGATTTGTAAAAAAATAAAATTTATTTTAATTTGTTATTTGAGATAGCTGGGTAAACGTGCTCTGGTCATGATTACATAATTTTTGCCATGGATTAAAAGAGGCAGAGGAACAAAAAGTATGCAAAATATCCCAGATGATGATTAGTCCTTGTTGAACATTAAAGGAAATCTATCACCGGGTTTTTGCTACTCCATCTGCGAGCAGCGTGATGTAGGGGCAGAGACCCTGACTCCAGTGATGTATTACTTACTGGGCTGCTTGCTGCAGTTTCGATAAAATCCCTGTTTTATCTGCTGCAGATGTAGCAGTTCTCGGGATGCTGAGCGCTGTATAACCCGCTCACACCACTGATTGGCCTACTTTCTGTGTACATAAGCAGAAAGCAGCCAATCAATGATGCTATACAGAGCTTCACGACCGCAGATTTACTAGTCTTGTAGTGATAATCTCCTGCTGATAAAACAGTAATTTTATAAGAGCTACAGCAAGCAGCCCAGTGACAGATAACTGGAATCAGGGTCTCTGTCTACATACAATTCTACTCTCAAATTAGGTGGAAAAAACATCATTTGCTGCCAGAGGACGATCAGGAAGTCAGTGATACTGTTCAGTTGTCCTTTAGCACCACCACAAAATGGATTTATTATACAGCACTTATTCATATCCGGGGATTGTTGGTTACTGCAGGGCATAACAGCCGTCCAGAGGCAAGAGCAAGGAATGTTCTTTGTAGCCACGAGGATCACAGACAAAAGCCCCCCCTATATTCCCTAGTATTCTTCAAGAAACTATATCAAAATATTTTGTTGTTTTTTTTTTAGTTGGAGAACCCCCATAATTCAGACCACAAATTCTCTCCCATTGGCAACAGATTTGTTTCTAATCACCCATCTCACAATCTGCAGAATTATCCTCCAAGGCTACGTTTTCACAGTGATTATTTGTTGAGTTTTTGATACTGCAAAAATCTGCAGCATTTCATGCTTCAATTAGCTACATTAGGTTATTTGTTGTTTTTTTTTGCATTTTTGAGCGTTTATTTTATGTGTTTATATCGCTTTTTTTTTTCATTTTCGCTTTTAATTCTTTTTGTATATCACATGTAAAACACATATTAATAGCAAGAGATCACACCAAGGACAACATCTGCAAGGAGTTTGTATGTTCTCCCCGTGTTTGCGTGGGTTTGCTCCGGGTTCTCTGGTTTACTCCCACACAGACATACTGATAGGGAATTTAGATTGTGAGCCCCAATGGGGACAGTGATGATAATGTATGTAAAGCGCTGTGGAATTAATGGCTCTATATAAGTGAGTAAAAAAAACAAAAAAGAGAAAGTGACATGCTGCAGATTTGAAAAACTCAATGCATTTCAAATTCTTTAGTGATAAAAAGGCACAGGGAAGTGAGATTTACATACATGTCAGAGGCAAAAACATGCAGTGATTAAGACAGTAGTCTAAAACGCATTTGCATAATTTTTTAATGGTTTTTAGAAATGAAGTTGTGACTTCCTTTCTCTATTTTTGCACAATAATGCATGGCTTTTAATAGAAGATTCTGATGCTGAACGTTTTTTGCTTCTGCCTACCTCTCGCCACATTACAAGTCTCCGTGCATGGATCTTCTTAAGGGTGAGCTGACTTTTTTTTGCCTTTTTGATAATATACATGTCATCCACTGTGTTGGAACTGTAATACTCTGTAATGTGTTTTTTATGCATGAAAATATGCAGCAGAACTTAGCCTAAATGAGTTCGTCTCATACTCAGATGCAGTAGCTGGTTGTAAGTGAGGTGAAGATAGGGAGGCAGTTATAGAAGTAATCATATGCTGCAGTCTTTCCTGGGGAGGGCGAGGAAAATACAGTTTGCTTGTTTTTAAAACGACAACCGGGGGACAGGGTTTTTTTTTAACTGGAAAACTCCTTTAAAGCTTGCAATCTCTGCTGCTTAACTGCAACTCAAACTGTCAAATCAGTCAGTAAGGATTTAGGGCACTTTTACATGGCGATATTTTACATCAGTATTTGTTAGCAGATGCCAGGAGTGGATCCAAAACACAGAAGAGGTGAAAGTGTTCCAGTTATTATTTTTCTCTGTGTTTATTCCCCTCTGGTTTTTAGCTTACAAATACTGATGTAAATTACTGCCCAAAATACTCACTGTGTGAATGAGGCAAGGAAGCTGCTTGTAACACTGTTGTAATACAAGTCCTTATTCCGAGGATGAGTGCACACTTGCAGGGGCTGTGCTGTAATGCTTGTCTTCTCTGCTCCATTATACTCCCCAGAGCAGGGGCAAAACTGCAGCCGGCAGATGTCAGACATATCACTCAGTGATGTGTGATGAACCTCGACTCCCAAATAAAATGAATCAGACAGAAGCACAGAAAATAAATACACGAAGCATTGCAATTAGGTGTCAATCATTCTCAACTTTATTTAAATTTACATGACACCGAAAATAGCACAACCCCGGACTCACGAAGAGTCACCCTCCAGCACTCAGGAGAGGAAAATCCCCTGTGAAGGAAACCTCTAGGGAACATTGGCTGAAGGATTGCCCTTCCCTTGGGCTTAGAGAGTTAGTGACAATATATAACAGATGTAACAGATGTAACTGCAGAATTTTACAATTTGCACATTTTACCAGATTTACAAAGAACGACATAACAAGTATAGATTATAAATGTGATAAACTGGATGTGAGAGAGATCTGGCTGCGTTATCTGTCACAACATTGACTGCTAGAACGAATTTGGTTGATCTGATTGCCAAGGTGGATGTATCATTTCTCCCTTACAGATCCAGGTCCAATTCTCAAGAAGTTGGACACTTGCTTAAAAGGATTGTTCTTTATGGATATCCCCTAATAGGATAAATATCCCCTCCCCCTTTCTCCTCCCCTTCCCAATTTATCACTCATTAAAGTCATAAATTTGTTCATGAACTCCCACAGGAGAGCTGCTCTATGTCGAGGGTCTCTCTGCTCTGGGTAACAGAAGGGAATCCTGTTCTGGGGACCCCCCTCTGTTAACTTCCCATGCCCTGGGGGTGTCTAAAGCAGACAACCCCTTTCCCTGCAAATTACACCAAGGTTGGCACATTACGTGGGGTGGTCAAGCTCAAGGTCCTCAGGCGCATCAGTAATGGCACTGATCTTAGCAGCATGCCTTTCTTTTATGGAATCTTCTTTATGACACTTGTTTATGACCTCATAACAGTTGTCATGGTTACTACAAGAGCTATTACTGATGCAGGCCCAAGTATTAACCCTTTCATCATTGGTAATTTGCTTTCATTATAGAGGCAAATAACTGCACATGTTACCAAGCAGGCGCCTTATCATTATGGCTTCCCATAGGCACAATACCAAATACAGATTACAGATTAAACGTGCAAATGTTTCAGGAGTGTTTTGTACTTTTTAGATGCAGAGATTGGGCTTATATCTACAAAGAAAAAAATTAAGAGGAAATTACTTGTAAAAAAATATTATAGGCAATTTCATTTCAAGCATTTTCCTAATGTACATTCTACATAGTTACATAGGTTGAAAAAAGACCTAGGACAACAAAGTTCAAACTATCTTCAAAGTTATACATTTTCTATTGCTAGATTATAACTCACAATGTCATGTCTTGTTAAAAATGTATCCAGACCTTTTTTAAATGTTGTTATAGTGTCTGCCATTACTACTGCTTGTGGTCAGACATTCCACAATCTGACTGCGCTAACTGTAAAGAACCCTTTCCTATTTAGCTTCCAAAATTGACTTTCCTCCACATGTAACAAATGTTCCATTAGGCTATGTGCCCACGATGCAGAAATGCTCAGGATTTTTTCCTGAGCGTTTCTGCATCTCCTTGGCAGAAAAAAACGCATGCGGATTGTACATGCATTTTTCCTGCCAGGGACATGCGGATGTGAAGCGTTCTTCACTTGTATTTCCGCATGCGGGTTGACAAGCGCTTTCCAAGCGATTTTAGCATCACTTGGAAAGTGCTTGACAACTTGGTCACACTATACAAATCCATGCAACTGGCATGGATTTATATAGTGTGACCTTAAAGAATGGTAAAAAATAAAATAATAAATCTATACTTACCTTCTGATGGCCCCCGCAGTCTTGCTTCCCTCCGTTCTCCCTTGCCGGCAGCGGTACACTGAAGGACCTGCTGACGTCAGCGTCGCGTGACCCGTCACATGACTATGACGTCAGCGCAGGTCCTTCAGTCCATCGCGAACTGCCGGCATGTGAGGAGGAGTCCACCGCGGGCCGCCAGAAGGTAAGTATATATTTCTTTTTTATTTTATTTTATTTTATTTTATTTTTTTTACAGTTTTCTATGGTACCCAGGTCTAGAGGAGAGGCCTCTCCTCTAGACCTGGGTACCATCCGCACATTAGAACGCGTGGAATGCGCATCTACATATACAGTAATGCGTAATCCATGCGATTTAATGCAAGTCAATGGCAGCGAAAACGCAGCGCTTACGCAAAATAATTGGTAGTGCTGCATTTTTTTCCGCCATGATAATCATTGGGGAACATGGCAGGCCTTCTACCATGCGTTTTTTAAGCGTTTCTGCAGCGTTTTTGCGGCTGCGGAAACGCTTAAAAAATGCATCGTGGGCACACAGCCTTACCCTTTGTAAGGTCCTAGAAAGTGAGAAGTCATGTGGCAGTACTATGCATTGATCACATATGTATTTATACATATAAATTATATCTTGTAATAATTCTAAATTCCAAATATCTTTTTTAAAATGTGGAGCCCATATTGGATCCCATATCCAAGATGTTGCCTTGCAAGGGATTTATAGAGGGTTAATAATACATTTGGATCACAGGATTTTATCTCTCTTTATATACTCCCTAAAATCTTGTTTGCTTTTGCAGCTGCTGCTTGACATTGAGTACTGCTGCTTACTTGTAACTAGAATACCCAAGTCCTTCTGTAATCTTTAATATATTTACATTTAATCTATATGCAGCCGTATGATTACTCCCATTGTGGTGCATTACCCTACATTTATTAACATTAAACTTCATCTGCCATATGTTTGCCCTTGCAGGAATATTTTCCTTTTGTAATACTATAATGTCAGAGGTTAAGAATCAACAGATGCATAAAGTTATACACCAAATCACAGCCTGTGAAATGCAATCTCCAAATAGCACCAAAACTTAACCAAAAGGTCTCTATAGGGTATGATATATTAGTTATGTTAGTAATCAGTATATCAAAACCCAGACACAAAGGAGATATGAAAAAAAGCAATATAATTTTATTTATTCAAAATACATAAATGAAGACAGGATATTAGTAATGTCCAGCCATCGGAGGACTCAACCGAGAAAAAATGCAGCTCCATTTATACTTATTTATTGCTATCTAATGATTGTCTTTATTAGCTGCTGTTTATGTTTCATCTCAGCTATGCCATATCATATCTATTTTCTCTGCATTTTTTCTCGGTTGAGTCCCCTGATGGCTGGGCATTACTAATATCCTGGGACGTTTAGTGGGATCTTCTTTGTCACCTGTTGGGATTTTGTCCACCTTATCCCTCCAAGGTTTTAGCTGTTTCTCTCCCATCATCCTTTATGTCATGTCTTCACTTATGTATTTTGTATAAATAAAATTATATTGCTTTTTTCATATCTCTTTTGTGTCTGGGTTTTGGTATACTGATTATAACATAACTAATATATCATACCCTATAGACCTTTTGGTTAAGTTTTGAATCAACAGATGCAGTCTGGATGGTGCTTTGATCCACTGGAAAAGGTAGGGCTATCCAGCAGTTTTTTGGATAAAAAAATTTTATTAGTAGAATTGAATAAAAACAGAACATTTTGGAAAAGGTCTCACATTCTACTAATAAAATTGTTTTGAAATTTTTATCCAAAAAATGGCTGGATAGCCCTATCTTTTCCTATTGCTACCACCAAGCAGGAGTGGTTTTTCACCCTAAAAGGAAACTTTCAGCAAGCAATACAGCTTAAGGAATAACTGACTGATTCGGCTCTGCTCGCCAGTTGGAGCGGTTGTCACATCACTGCAGGAATGGGATTTGCACTAAACTATGGTCATGTTCTGACGAGATTTTCATCTGATTTACTCAGCAGAACATTGAGAGAAGATGATCAGAATCTATTCAGCATGTAACTGCAACTGTGGAAATCATATACTTACAGTTACATGACGAAGAGGTGGAAAGCCTTTTTTTTATGAGAGTTTTTCCCGTTATTTAGAATGGATGAAAAACGCTGCAAAAATGCTGAAAGAATCGACGCTGCAGACATGAAACAGCTTCATATCTGCAAGGGAAAAATAAGCGGCTTTTCCAAGAGATTTTAGACATCTCATTGACTTTTCTGGTGCTATCAAACATAGCGTTTTTGGGATCATGGAGCTTTGCATTACAAATATGTCTATTCCTCCAGTTGAAAGAAATTAACATTTTCCTGGAGGGAAATTTTATATTCTACATTATGTCAATTCAGTTTTGTATCTCGATGATAAAGTGCAGTTTGCGGCAATTTTTATTTAAAAAATGTGACATATACTCAAATCAGCCATAACCCACAAGTGCATAAAAATATTTCACATACACCTCGCACCGGGTGGCCGGTGTGCTCTCAAGTGCCAGGACTCAGCTTCAGACCCAGTCCGGCCCTGATGACCACTTTGTATTTCATCTATCTTTTGTGAGGTGGGATGAACAAAAACCTCAATTCTGGCATTGTACTTCATTCTTTTATGGAATGTTTACTGTGTGGAATAATGATATAGTGTTATACACATTATTACGGGGGTAGAGATACCAAATATATAATGTTTTTAAGGCATGTTTATTTTTTTCCCATATTATTTTTTTTATTTTATTTGTAAAACTGGGGATTTTGGGAGGGTGTTTTTCCTTTTTTATTAAAAGACTTAAAAAAGGGAATTAGACCTACCGGTAATTCTGTTTCCAGGTAGTCCCTCAGGACAGCACACATGGAGGTAGTTCTTCCTTGACCTATGATGGGACAGGATCAAAGAGAGGTGATGTCCCACCTCCACCCTCCTGAGTTTTTACCAATTACCACCGAAGGATGGATGCAAATGGTCTATACGAGCTACTACAAACTTGTATACAAGAACCACTTTAACAGCTCCAGCTTAACCCAGAGCCATGGCGACCAGACGAACGAATGACCCGCGGGAAGACCAATTCCACGAAAGCCCAAAGATAAAAATAAGAGAGGAAATTAATGGTGCTGTCTGGAGGGACTACCTGGAAACAGAATTACCGGTAGGTCTAATTCCCTTTTTCCAGTACATCTCTCAGGACAGCACACATGGAGAAAATACCAAATAAATATCACCAGGGTGGGTACAGAAGCATCCAAGGACCAAAGTCCTGGGCAAGAACCAGGCCAGATATAGAAAAGATCTGTAGTACTCTGTACGATCAGAAGAAATTTAGACAAGTAAATAGATCTACAAAGATAAATCACCATAACGAGTGTCTGATATATATGTACTATAGAATGCAAACATTCAGTATGAATGTGATAAATTATGCAGCAGAAACAGAGGGAGAGAGAGACTCCCATGTTGAACCCCAACACCAGTAATAAACCGCTGTGATTGTTAGAAAGATTGTACTTATAACACCGCAGCCATAGAATAGACCTTAAACACCACTTATAGCCCCGCAAAAGTACGGTGATAGCCTCTGCCACAAACCCAATGAGGACTGTTGGAGACAAACAATAAACTTGCATGTGCTTAATAACACAGGGCTGTTCCTTCACCGGTCCTCCTGGGCTCCGACTAAACCCTGGTTACAGACCCTCTTACCATAGTACGATGAGTCCTGCAGGACCGAGGCCCTGGATTGCTGGAAGATCAAACCAATAACAGTTAGTATATGGATATATGGGCAGAGCATTGGGATGTTTATACATTACTCATCCAGGAGCCCACGGATAACTATTCTGACTTTCTAGATCTCTAGGCCTCAAGTAAGGGGCTGGATATTATTGAAACAAATGAACATGCAGGCTGGCAAGTAACATCCCCTGTCGTTAACAATGCTGGGCTCCTCATCAGAACCCCTGATAGGAAAGCGTAGATCACCCCCCTTGTGGTGTCGATGTTAACGACTCAGGGAATCTGGGCTTTCAAATTAATGAAAGTGGCCTAAATAAATGCCCTTACCGTTGGTTGTGCCATATAAGAAGAAAATCAAGAACTGATTTGTCATATTCACATCTGGCTCATAAACTAGGACCTTGGTAAAACTCCGGGGACTGGTAAGAACCCCTTCCCACAAGAAAGAATACTTTAGAAACTGCCTCTATACAAGTAGCTAGCTCAGACATTTCATGTCGACGTTTGTAATATATATAATTTTATTTTTAATATATTCAGGACCAGTTATCAAACTTGGGCTCGGCCTGGAGAAAATAAAGGCCTAAAAGGCGATCCCACTACCATGTGTAAAATAAATGTGGGAACAAGATGACATCTTCTCAGTGATATTTGTACCCCCGGACTGCACCTGTGAAAGGGATCCTCCTCTATAGCTAGAGGAATGATATTCTCCCTCAGCGATGGGAAGAAACTATCTACTGTGAGGCAGTGGGACTATGGGTTCTTAAATTCTTTATTGTAGACCCCCTGACTGCTGTAATAGTAGCAAGAGTACGGGGTCTTCTGCTATATCATGCTGTGCTGTTGATTCACAACAAAAGTACAAAAAGGGTCAAGATACCCTCCTTGATAAATATAATATTACAGACTATGGGACTAGAGTTTTTAACAGAAGGATGATGGAGGAAACTAGACTGATCGCCGTATGTGGAGTCGGGAAGGATTCTTTCCCCCAACATGATTAGCATCTAACTCATGGGTTTATAGCAAAAGGGAAAAAGAAAAAATCAGCTCACCAACCTAGAAGATCGCAGCACGGAACCAGCAGTGCAACCGGACATGCATATGAAAAAGCAAAAACTCCAGCTGAGCAAATCTTCTAAAACCAATTGTTTTATTGGGTCATGAAAAAATATATATTGCATGCAATGATTAAGAACATATAGTTCGAAACGCGTTTGCTGTTCCTTCCCAAGGTGGACTTCTTAGATATTTTTTCATGACCCAATAAAACAATTGGTTTTAGAAGATTTGCTCAGCTGGAGTTTTTGCTTTTTCATAACTCATGGGTTTATCTACTCCCGGAACAGTAGTATGTTATGTTATAGGATGTACTCAGACACTTATCTCCCTTCAACCACAACCCCTAATACTAAAAGGCAGTATCTGAACCGAGATCCCTGTTCCAAAACAGAATACTAGGCCAATCAGAGCATAGTTGTTCCTCTGTCTAAACCCAGATGCACAGATTGTGGCAAAGAAAGCTGGATCTGGGTCCAGAAATATGAAGATTCTATAACCAGTATCGAGTCCAGAGACAAGGTGTGAAAAGGTAGGCTGGAGACACAAGGTACGAGGCACGATGCCAGCGTCCCAAGGCATAAGCCGTAGGCACAGAACCACAAGCACAAATCCACAGGGCCCAAAGCCACAGGCACAATGAGAAACTATGAGGTTCTGTGAGGTCCAGAGGCACTATAAAGTACAATGAGGTACTGTGAGGTCCAGAGGCACTATAAAGTACTATGAGGTCCAGAGGCACTATAAGTACAATGAGGCAATCTGAGGCACAAAGGCACCCTAAGGTACTATGACACACCATAAGGCACAATGATGCAGAGGCACACTGAGGCACAGAGTCACAATGATGCACTATGACTGTACCATGAGGCACTATGACTGTACCGTGAGGCATAATGAGGCACTATGTACCATGAGGGACTATGATGTACCATAAAGCATAATGAGGCACTATGATTGTACGATGAGGCATAATGAGGCACTATGATGTACCATGAGGCACTATGATTGTACCATGAGGCATAATGAGGCACTATGATGTACCATGGGGCATAATGAGGCACTATGATGTAGCATGAGGCATAATGTGGCACTATGATTGTACCATGAGGCATAATGATGTACTATGAGGGACTATGATGTACCATGAGGCATAATGAGGGACTATGATGTACCATGAGGCACTATGATGTACCATGAGGCACTAGGATTGTACAATAAAGCATAATGAGGTACTATGTAAGGGACAGGAAAAAACATTGGAGGGTGAAGGTGGGAGGGGCCTTTTAACCTCTCTGTGCTCCTGTCCCATCATAGGTCAAGGAAGGAGTACCTCCATGTGTGCTGTCCTGAGGGATGTACTGGAAAACATTTTTTTACAATACTTACTAGTTTCCTAAATGGACATGAACATGTGATCCTATAATCGCATACGTAATACTATCACTCGGCCAGTAAAACTCTGTGCATTTTTTCTTCTGCGTGATTCGGTCGACAGGGTAGGGGTACTCGGATACGGGATGGATGGGCTACTTCGGTGGGGATCACGATTGGTCGGTTCCCGGTTCCGTGCCCTGGACCCTCAGTGAAGTGATGGGGGTTAGGATGATGGGAGTACTGTGTCGTGACACCTCCTGTGGTAACTGGTAATATCGGTTACCAGCGCTGTGAATGGTCGCTGAGGTGATCGGCATACGGCTTGTCCGAACGCTATAGGCAATAATCACAAAGTAGGCACACACACACACATTAAGTCTTTGTTTCAATACCTTCTTTTTTTTACTGATGTCCGGTAACAAGTACAGTTCAGGAGGGTAACCAGGTTTTCGGTGCAGGTAGAGTTATTCACCTTGGGGATTTGTGAGGCCTCCTCTAACACTGTGTGCGTTGTTTGGAGTCAGTCCTGTCTTAAGCTGAACCTGCCACCTTGACTTTCTTTGGGGTCCTTCTCTACAACTGACAATGAAGACCTTTCCTTGGGGCTACCAATTCTCTTTTTGAGCCCCTGGTCCTATACCTGGTCAAGTTTGGCACCTCTTTCCCCTTCTTCTTCAGGGGGAATAGATCCTCCTGATCTGTCCGGGTTTTCTATGCTATTCCTAAATTAATAGCAATCTCGGACTCCGGTGTCCGGGTGAGCTAAAGGGATATTCGTTTTAACTCTTTCTTTCTCCTACTAGCCTCCATCCCTCTCTCTAGGGCGCTTTCACAACACAGACCGGTTTCCTAGTTCAGGGCTTAACTGGTCCCCGGCCAACATCTCTCTTTTTCATCCTTCCTTCACCCCCGTTTTCCAGACTAACTGCCGCTTTG
Source organism: Phyllobates terribilis (assembly GCF_046119375.1). Lineage (NCBI taxonomy): Eukaryota > Metazoa > Chordata > Amphibia > Anura > Dendrobatidae > Phyllobates > Phyllobates terribilis. Next base: position 308,712,065 of record NW_027362763.1, on the reverse strand, counting down.
CTGTCTCCCTGGAAACTGACACCTCCCCTCAGACCTGGGGTGGAAGGTGTTGTGTGTGCCCAAGCGTACATCTCCCCCTGCACCTATGGATCCTGTGGTAATCCCCCTCAGGGGAGCCACATTCCCCCCTAGTCAACTTCAGTCCTCCGGGACTGAAACATTTTTTTTTTTTTAACAAAGATAACATAACATTAACATTTACATTTGTAATTTGAACAGAGTCCCAAAAATAAAATTTACAATAACCAAGGAAAATGGGAAAAACGGATAACCAGTCCATACAACGCTAGTTGATCTGCTGCAGGCTGTTAAAGGGAATGTGTTTTTGCTACCACCAATCCTGTGGCTTCAGTCCATTCTTAAAAATTTGCAAAAAGTTTCAGACGTCCAAACAGGTAAAGTCTCTGTAGGCTTAAAGATTCAAATAGACTTAATAATTCGCAATACTCAATAAAACATTTACTACGTACTGCAGGGGCCTCTACCGGTCATAAGCACTGCAGGCCTTTTGGCCCTTGGGTCACCTATTGGCCAAGATTTTGCTCTCCCTAGACAGTTTCTTACACCCACCCTACTCACCCCTTTTTTTATGTTGTGTACCTGGTGTAACCTGTTTTGGTCTACTCGTCACCCTTCTATATACTGACTTTAACCACATATTTACATTTTTTAACCTATTTACATTTCCCACTTGTTATGGTTTAATCCATGTATCTGAGTGGTGGGTGTCCAAAATTAATACGTGATGACCTCCGTAAAACAGGTATCCCACTGGTGCGTAAGCCTGGTGTGGAGCGAACACTACTTACTGACTCATGTGTTGGTCTATGTAGCACAGGTATGCCGGAGTGTCTTCCCACTCCCCTAGTGGGAATGGCAGGTACACCGATTGCAGGATTCCCTAGCTCGGCTGCAGCAGGTGGTTCTTCTGCTCTTGATCCTTCTACTGGTTGTGGGAATGTCAACATGGGAATTAAATATGCTCCTTCTATTTGGGGCCAATCTGCGGGTAACTCTCCTAAGATTGTCTTAATTGTCCTTGGTGTCTCTTCTTCTGGTATGGGACAAGGGAAATATTCTTTTTGTTGTAAGGGTTGAGGACACTTCTTTAAGTGGTCTCGGGACACTGTTTCTGTTGTTTTTCCGTTATCCTTGCTGATTAGACAGGTTTTCTGGTTGTCAAAATTGGATGGTAATACAGTGTATGGTTCTTCTTCCCATTGATTATCTAGCTTATGAAGTCTCTTTTTCCTTTTCAAAACCAATTCTCCGGGGGTTAAGGGGATTCTTTGTGCGTTCTTATTGAAATTGGTTTCTTGTGTTCTCTGGATTTTGCTAGACTTTTCTCAACACACTCCTGTATTTTCTTGTATTGTTCTGTTCTTCTAGTATCCCAATCTGCACTTGAGGGGTCTTCCTCAGGAACTACAATGCCCATTTCAAAGTCCACTGGCAATTTTCCTGGTCTCGCTCTCATCAAGTATGCCGGGGTACAATTAGTTGAGCTTACTGGGATGTTGTTATAGATGTCAATCAGATCTGGTAATTTCTCTGGCCATCTGTTTTTGTCTTCCAAGGGTAGAGTCTTCAGCAATTCTATTACCATGTGATTCATTTTTTCGCACATTCTGTTAGTTTGGGGATGGTAAGGCGTGGTACGAATTTTCTTGCATTCATACAAGCTACAGAACTCTTGAAATATTTCTGCTTCAAAGGCAGGACCCTGATCTGTCAATACCTGTTCTGGATATCCATGTGGCCTGCAGAAATAAGCTTGAAAGGTTCTTGCTGCTGTCTGAGCTGTCAAGTCCTTCACAGGAGCTACCACTAGGAATCTGGAATAGTGGTCCACCATGGTCAGAGCATAAGTATAGCCTGATCTACTGGGTGTGAGTTTGACATGATCCAAGGCTGCTAGTTCCAAGGGCTGTTTGGTTATGATAGGCTCGAGTGGTGCTTTCTGGTTGTTACGATCTCCTTTTCTTAATGAGCATGGGCCACAATTTTTACACCATTTTTCTATGGAAGACCTCATGCCAATCCAATAAAACCTCTCACGTAACAGTATTTCCAGTTTTCTCCTTCCAAAGTGTCCTGCTCCATTATGGTACGCTTCCAATACCATTTGGACGTCTCTCTTTGGAACCACAACTTGCCATACCATTTCATGTGTTCTTGGATTGATATACCGTCTGCACAATTGTTTTTTTATAGATAAATAACCTGCTTCTTTCTTTCCACAGGTATTGGGCCTCTGGGGGGAGCATTCTTCTCAAGTTTGGAATCCGGTTGGGTTACCAGCTTCTTCACTAGGCTCACTCTTTCCATCCATAATGAGGCAGCGGGTTTAGTGCAACATCCTGACGGTTCTGGTAGATAAGGGTTTCTGTCATTTTCCATTTTCTACTTTTATGGAAAGCTGGAAGTTCTATTTCCTCCAAGTCATCTGCTTCTTCTTCAAGCCCTTGCAAATGTACTTGAGGGTTTCTGGAGAGGGCATCAGCATTTGCATTTCCACAGCCTGCTCGGTACTTGATGGTAAAGTCGTAATTCGATAGCCGGGCCATCCAGCGCTGCTCCAATGCACCAAGTTTTGCAGTATCCAAGAGTGTTAGCGGATTGTTGTCCGTAAAGATGGTAAATTTTGAAGCTGCTAAGTAATGCTTGAACCTCTCCGTGACTGCCCAGATGAGGGCCAGAAACTCCAACTTAAAAGAGCTGTAATTTTCCGGGTTCGTCTCGGTAGGTCAAAGTCTTCTACTGGCATAGGCAATTACTCTTTCCTTACCTTCTTGTATTTGGGACAGCACTGCTCCCAGGCCTACATTACTTGCATCCGTGTAGAGGACAAATGGTAGGTTATAATCTGGGTACGCCAAGATTTCCTCACCGGTCAGGGCCTGTTTCATTTGTTGGAAGGAGTCTTCTTGTTTCTTTCCCCATTCCAACGGCGGCTCTGAAGACCTTCTCTTCTTAGCTTGGCCTACTAAAGATCTTGTAGGGGCGCTGCCATCTTCGTGTAGCCCTTAATAAATCTTCTGTAATACCCAACCAAACCTAAGAACTGACGTACCTCTCTGACGGTGGTCGGCCTCTGCCAGTCCTGGATAGCTGTCACTTTTTCCGGATCTGGTGCTACGCCATCCGCGCTGACCACATGCCCTAGGTATTGGACTTTTGGCTTCAGCAGGTAACATTTAGATGGTTTGAGTTTCATTCCATACTTTGTTAGAGCTGTAAATACCTCCACCAGGTGTTCCAGATGTTCTAAATAGGTTTTGGAATACACAATGACGTCATCCAGGTATAAAAGTACCGTCTCAAAATTCCGGTGTCCCAGGCTGCACTCCATGAGTCTCTGAAACGTCCCTGGTGCATTGCATAACCCAAATGGCATGCTATTGAATTCACATAGGCCCATTGGTGTTGTGAATGCTGTTTTCTCCCGGTCTTCTTCTGCAACGGAGACCTGCCAATACCCACTAGTGAGATCTAATGTGGAGAAATACTTAGCAGTCTTTAATGCAGCAAGAGACTCCTCTATCCGGGGTAACGGGTAAGCATCTTTGTGAGTGATCTTATTGACCTCCCTGTAATCCACACACATCCTCAAAGTGCCATCTTTTTTTCTGACTAAGACTAAGGGGGCCGCCCAGGGACTACAGCTATCTCTTATAACCCCGGCCTCCTTCATGTCCTGCAGCATCTCTTTAGCACACTGGTAGTGGTTTGGTGGGATGGGTCTATGTCTCACTTTAATCGGGGGATGATCTCCTGTGGGTATGTGATGGCGTACCCCTTTTATCCTCCCAAAATCTAATGGATGCTTACTGAATACTTGGCTAAACTCTTGTACCATCCGGTAAACTCCTTGCTTCTGGTGGTAGGGAGTGGCATCCGTCCCTATGTGCAACTGCTGACACCACTCCTCCAGCTGTCCCTTGGGGTTGTTGTCCTCCGCCTGACTTGACGGGGGGCAAGGGCTCTATTGTCTGTATGTTGTTATTACTGACAGTGTACAGCTTTGCTACAGTAGCATACCGGTGTAGTTTCACTTCTTCCTCCCTGCAATTCAACACACGGATTGGTACTCTTCCCCTGCGTACATCCACCACCCCTCTAGCTGTCAGCAGTGTAGGTCTATGCTCTGAATATATTGGTTCTACAACTGCCTGATATTCCTTTCTTATGATACCCATAGCTGCTCGACACCATATCATCATTTCACTGTTTGGTGGTAATACAATGGGAAACGGGTCTGTTACCCGTGCACTGCCAATCTCTCCCCCCAGACAGATTTACCTGTTGCTTGTGAATTAAGGCACGGATTTCTCTTTGAAGGACTCTCCTCCGCCCAACGCCAGCAGTCTCTCTAATCTGTTGGAGTAAAAACAGCACTTCTTCTAGGCAGTTTTCAATCACATTAGTACCAAGCTACATGTAAGGATATTTGTTATTGGAGTCATCTTCTACCACACATAACCCTTGGTCCCTCAACTCCACCCTCCCCAGCTTTATTGTCACTTCTCTAAACCCCACCTGATTCAGTGGTCGACCATTAGCTGCTAAAATGACAAGACTAGAGTCAGGGGGGCTAAGATCAGCATCTGACCAAAATTGCTTGTAAAGGATATGTGGGATGGTGGTGACTTGTGACCCAGTGTCCAATAGGGCCGATGTGGGGATTCCTTCTAGCGTAATGTTGAGTTATGGACAGCCTCCCACATACCTACTACGCCAGTCATATGGGCCCTGCCGTTTTATTCCTGGGGATTGGCCCTGTGACCCAGGAATCTCGGGTTTAAATGACATCCTCTTGCAAAGTGGCCCGGTTTGTTGCAACGAAGGCAAACGGGTTGTCCTGAAGAATCCGTGTGGGCGGTGGCTCTGCGTCGGAATGGTGCATTGGTCCCCTGCACGGGCAACATGAGCTTTCTCCTCATCCACGGAACATCCTCAGGGGATTCAGCTAACTGGATTTTGCTTGGTGGTTGTGCCTCCGGTCTGGCTTGCAAGAGTTTTAACACGTAGTCCATGTTTTTGGTTAGTTGTAACCCCTGATTACGTAGGTCATCAGCAGATTCGGGTGCGACAGCTTGTCCTACCGCTTCTACAGAGTTTTTAGGGGTAGGCTCTAAGTTCATGTGAGAGGTATTAACCTGCCAGGATGGAATTGCAGGTTTTGCAGGTAATGGGTCTCGTAGTACAGTTATAGCATGGTCCTTTAAGGTATTAAAATCCACATCTGGATGATCTAGGACCCACATCTGCACCTGCTGACAGTGAAAGTCTGATCTCAACCCATTCATAAACTGTTCTGCAAGCAATTTATCTTCATCTTGCACACTTGCTGGATCTACCTGTTTTATGGACCGGAGTGCCGCTTGTAAACGTAGGGCAAAGTCTCTGATGGTATCTTGCGGTCTCTGCTTGCATTGGTAGAATAGCATCCTTAGCTCAGACTGTGTGCGTTTTTCAAAAGCAGCTTTGAGCTTATCAAACACATTTTCTATAGAGTCTCCATCAGCATCGCTCCAAGTTTCAGCTTCTAGCTCCGCTGCACCTATTAACTGTCCCTGCACAACGGAGGCTCGCGGCTTTCGTGTCATCGCATACATGTCCAGCACCGCATAAATTTTACGTTTGAAAGCTGCTAAGGTACCGGGTTTACCTTCATACGTCGGTAATCACTTGGCTCCCGGTACATACAGCAAGTCAATTGGCATTATCGGGGCCATCGCTCCAGATGCTGCGGCTCCCTCACCAGCTGAGGAACCGGCTGCTGCTGCGTCTGGGGCATCCCCTCCCTCAAGGTCTCGGATATTGTTTGCTTCACTCATGACGGTGCCCCCCTAGTTAACCGTTGCCAGTCGCTACGATTAACTCCTTCGGTAACCGGTGACTCTAAAAACGGCGGGGCTATCCTCGCGCTCCTTTAGCCGCGCCCCCGCGACTCTCTCCCCGCTCTGTGATGCAGTTTAATTTCTCTATGGCGCAGTAATGACGGCCCTTTTTACAGTACACAAACATTCAATAAAGTCCAATTTAAGCACATAGTACCCGGTTCTACCGGGCCCGGTATCCTGTTTGTGACGCCAATCTGATTTGGTCGACAGGGTAGGGGTACTCGGATACCGGGATGGATGGGTTACTTCGGTGGGGATCACGATTGGTCGGTTCCCGGTTCCGTGCCCTGGACCCTCAGTGAAGTGATGGGGGTTAGGATGATGGGAGTACTGTGTCGTGGCACCTCCTGTGGTAACTGGTAATATCGGTTACCAGCGCTGTGAATGGTCGCTGAGGTGATCGGCATACAGCTTGTCCGAACGCTATAGGCAATAATCACAAAGTAGGCACACACACACACATTAAGTCTTTGTTTCAATACCTTATTTTTTTTACTGATGTCCGGTAACAAGTACAGTTCAGGAGGGTAACCAGGTTTTCGGTGCAGGTAGAGTTATTCACCTTGGGGATTTGTGAGGCCTCCTCTAACACTGTGTGCATTGTTTGAGGTCAGTCCTGCCTTAAGCTGAACCTGCTACCTTGACTTTCTTTGGGGTCCTTCTCCACAACTGACAATGAGGACCTTTCCTTGGGGCTACCAATTCTCTTTTTGAGCCCCTGGTCCTATACCTGGTCAAGTTTGGCACCTCTTTCCCCTTCTTCTTCAGGGGGGATAGATCCTCCTGATCTGTCCGTGTTTTCTATGCTATTCCTAAATTAATAGCAATCTCGGACTCCGGTGTCCGGGTGAGCTAAAGGGATAATAGTTTTATCTCTTTCTTTCTCCTACTAGCCTCCATCCCTCTCTCTAGGGCGCTTTCACAACACAGACCGGTTTCCTAGTTCCGGGCTTATCTGGTCCCCGGCCAGCAGCTCTCTTTTTCATCCTTCCTTCACCCCCGTTTTCCAGACTAACTGCCGCTTTGCTGTCTCCCTGGAAACTGACACCTCCCCCCAGACCTGGGGTGGAAGGTGTTGTGTGTGCCCAAGCGTACATCTCCCCCTGCACCTATGGATCCTGTGGTAATCCCCCGCAGGGGTGCCACACTACGTATGGATGGTGTAAAATTTGTTTTATAACTGGTGCAATAAATGTATTAATCTTTTAAAAATAATTTTTTAAAAACTTTTTTCAGTAAAAATAAAAATTACTACTTACGGCAGACAAAACAACATAATTACTATAACTGTCACAGTCCGTACAATATTGTGCTGGCTGATTTGTGAAAAAAATTAAGCATAATTTTATCTGCATTAGTTCTCGAGTATAAGAGTAAGGTCTTATGCAGCGATATTATTTTTTTGGTTTCATACAGGGTAAAATATAGGGCTGCAACTGAAAATCAGGAGTAGCTCCATGTGCTTTCAATTCCATAGTGAGTTTTTATCAGTCGGATCATATGAATCCGAGAAAATAATTGTGTCATTTATCACTTTTGGCATGTATGATAATATGTCTGTGTGCCTTTATAGATCTTAACTCTTTAACGACCTGTGGCGTACATTTTCATCACAGGTCGCGAGCAGGGTGTATGGAGAGGACTCAGTATACCGAGCAGATGCGGGTTGTCTTACACAGCCGTCATCAGCCTGTAACTGCAGTGTCTGGAGCGAGCTCTGATCGCCACTGTGTAACCGTTTAGATGCCACTGTCAGTCACTGACTGCGGCATGCAAATGGGCAATTGCCGTTGCGATGAACTGTCGTATTCCAGTATACAGAATAAGCGATCAAACACTTGCATGCTAATGCTCGATGAGGGGGCTAAGAAATAAATTCAAAATTTTAAATAAAAAATGTTTTAAAAATGGCAGAAAAAAAAAAAAAATCTAAAAGTTTCAATTTCTCCATTTTCATACGTTCAAAAATAAAGAAATAAAAAAAATAAACATATTTGGTATAGTTGTGTCCATAAAAGCCCGATTTATCAAAATATTAAATTATTTAAAACACACGTTTAAACGCTGAAAAAAAAATTGGAACGCCAGAATTGTCCTTTTTTGGTCATCACATTGCTCCCAAAAATACAATAAAAAGTGATTAAAACATAATGTATAGTATATAACCCCAAATGATTTCACCCCACTTGGATTTTTTCCCCCCATTATTCAGTACATAATATGGTGGCAATGAAAACTACAACTTGTCCTGCATAAAGCGCATCCTCCTACAGCGATCCACGAAAACATGGAACAGTATGGGCTCCTGTAAGACCGGGAAGAAAAAATGATAAAGCAAAAATGACAAATCACCAAATATTGAAAGGGTTAAAGCATTATAATTATTATCCACAACTTTAATACAGTTATAATGTAAGAAATAACAAAGTTATCATAAATTGATAATAATAATGTAATAACAGAAGTATTAATAATAATGTTATATGAGAATAATAATTATAATAATCCCATAATAATTATGAAAGCTAATACTAATAGATAATAATGTAATATTAACAAGCATTATTAATACTAATAATAACAAAAATCTTAATAATAACAGTAATAGTGTACTAATCACATAAGAATTAATAGCAGCAGTGAGATGCAGTCCGCGTGTGTGGAGATACACAGTGATACACAGTGTCCTCCCCACGACCACCACAGGCCAGTGTCCTGCTGGGGGCGACAGGTATGACCGGACCTGCGCTGCCGGCAGGTGCAGAGAGGCCGGCGGCCGCTGACAACCTCCCGCTTCCTGGAGACCGTGCCGGTTGCTAGGGGCGCTGAGCACAACACACTGCAGCCGGAGGAGAGGCCCGAGCTCCATCACCACAGCCGCGTCCTCGTATCCTTCTCTCCGTGCTGTGGTGTCTGCTGCTCGGGAAAATGAGCCGGGAGGTGCTGGCTGAGCTGCACTGGGCCGACGGCTTCGCTATTCCAGTGGCCAATACCGAGAATAAAGCGCTGGAGGATGAGGTGAGGACAATGTGTGCCATACCTGTGTGCAGCATATAGATACATAGACATAGAGGGATATACTTATATAGACATAGAGGGATATACTTATATAGACATAGAGGGATATACATATATATAGACATAGAGGGATATACATAGACATAGAGGGATATACATATACATAGACATAGAGGGATATACATATACATAGACATAGAGGGATATACATATACATAGACATAGAGGGATATACATATACATAGACATAGAGGGATATACATATATATATATAAACATAGAGGGATATACATATACATAGACATAGAGGGATATACATATATATAGACATAGAGGGATATACTTATATAGACATAGAGGGATATACATATATATAGACATATATATAGACATAGAGGGATATACATATATAGACATAGAGGGATATACATATATATATAAACATAGAGGGATATACATATACATAGACATAGAGGGATATACTTATATATAGACATAGAGGGATATACATATACATAGACATAGAGGGATATACTTCTATAGACATAGAGGGATATACTTATATAGACATAGAGGGATATACATATATATATATATAAACATAGAGGGATATACATATACATAGACATAGAGGGATATACTTATATATAGACATAGAGGGATATACATATACATAGACATAGAGGGATATACTTCTATAGACATAGAGGGATATATTTATATAGACATAGAGGGATATACATATATATAGACATAGAGGGATATACATATATAGACATAGAGGGATATACATATATAGACATGGAGGGATATACATATATATATAAACATAGAGGGATATACATAGACATAGACATAGAGGGATATACTTATATAGACATAGAGGGATATACATATATAGGCATAGAGGGATATACATATATAGACATAGAGGGATATACATATATAGGCATAGAGGGATATACATATATAGACATAGAGGGATATACTTATATAGACATAGAGGGATATACATATATATAGACATAGAGGGATATACATATATAGACATAGAGGGATATACATATATATATATAGACATAGAGGGATATACATATACATAGACATAGAGGGATATATTTATATAGACGTAGAGGGCTATACATATATAGACATAGAGGGATATACATATATAGACATAGAGGGATATACATATATATATATAGACATAGAGGGATATACATATACATAGACATAGAGGGATATACTTATATAGGCATAGAGGGATATACATATATAGGCATAGAGGGATATACATATATAGACATAGAGGGATATACATATATAGACATAGAGGGATATACATATATAGACATAGAGGGATATACATATATAGGCATAGAGGGATATACATATATAGACATAGGAGGTATATACATATATAGACATAGAGGGATATACATATATAGACATAGGAGGTATATACATATATAGACATAGAGGGATATACATATATAGACATAGGAGGTATATACATATATAGACATAGAGGGATATACATATATAGACATAGAGGGATATACATATATAGACATAGAGGGATATACATATATAGGCATAGAGGGATATACATATATAGGCATAGAGGGATATACATATATAGACATAGAGGGATATACATATATAGGCATAGGAGGTATATACATATATAGGCATAGAGGGATATACATATATAGACATAGGAGGTATATACATATATAGTCATAGAGGGATATACATATATAGACATAGAGGGATATACATACAGTACAGACCAAAAGTTTGGACATACCTTCTCATTTAAAGATTTTTCTGTATTTTCATGGAATCAAAACTATGAATTAACACATGTGGAATTATATACTTAACAAAAAAGTGTGAAACAACTGAAAATATGTCTTATATTCTAAGTTCTTCAAAGTAGCCATCTTTTGCTTTGATGACTGCTTTGCACACTCTTGGCATTTTCTTGATGAGCTTCAAAAGGTAGTCACCGGAAATGGTCTTCCAACAATCTTGAAGGAGTTCCCAAAGATGCTTAGCACTTGTTGGCCCTTTTGCCTTCACTCTGCGGTCCAGCTCACCCCAAACCATCTCGATTGGGTTCAGGTCTGGTGACTGTGGAGGCCAGGTCATCTGGCGTAGCACCCCATCACTCTCCTTCTTGGTCAAATAGCCCTTACACTGCCTGGAGGTGTGTTTGGGGTCATTGTCCTGTTGAAAAATAAATGATGGTCCAACTAAACGCAAACTAGATGGAATAGCATGCCGCTGCAAGATGCTGTGGTAGCCATGCTGGTTCAGTATGCTTTCAATTTTGAATAAATCCCCAAGAGTGTCACCAGCAAAGCACCCCCACACCATCACACCACCTCCTCCATGCTTCACGGTGGAAACCAGGCATGTAGAGTCCATCCGTTCACCTTTTCTGCGTCGCACAAAGACACGGTGGTTGGAACCAAAGATCTCAAATTTGGACTCATCAGACCAAAGCACAGATTTCCACTGGTCTAATGTCCATTCCTTGTGTTCTTTAGCCCAAACAAGTCTCTTCTGCTTGTTGCTTGTCCTTAGCAGTGGTTTCCTAGCAGCTATTTTACCATGAAGGCCTGCTGCACAAAGTCTCCTCTTAACAATTGTTGAAGAGATGTGTCTGCTGCTAGAACTCTGTGTGGCATTGACCTGGTCTCTAATCTGAGCTGCTGTTAACCTGCGATTTCTGAGGCTGGTGACTCGGATAAACTTATCCTCAGAAGCAGAGGTGACTCTTGTTCTTCCTTTCCTGGGGCGGTCCTCATGTGAGCCAGTTTCTTTGTAGCGCTTGATGGTTTTTGCAACTGCACTTGGGGACACTTTCAAAGTTTTCCCAATTTTTAGCACTGACTGACCTTCATTTCTTAAAGTAATGATGGGCACTCGTTTTTCTTTCCTTAGCTGCTTTTTTCTTGCCATAATACAAATTCTAACAGTCTATTCAGTAGGACTATCAGCTGCGTATCCACCAGACTTCTGCACAACACAACTGATGGTCCCAACTCCATTTATAAGGCAAGAAATCCCACTTATTAAACCTGACAGGGCACACCTGTGAATTGAAAACCATTTCCAGTGACTACCTCTTGAAGCTCATCAAGAGAATGCCAAGAGTGTGCAAAGCAGTCATCAAAGCAAAAGGTGGCTACTTTGAAGAACCTAGAATATAAGACATATTTTCAGTTGTTTCACACTTTTTTGTTAAGTATATAATTCCACATGTGTTAATTCATAGTTTTGATGCCTTCAGTGTGAATGTACAATTTTCATAGTCATGAAAATACAGAAAAATCTTGAAATGAGAAGGTGTCTGTACTGTATATAGACATAGAGGTATATACATATACTAGATGGTGGCCCGATTCTAATGCATCAGGTATTCTAGAATATGTATGCGGCCGACCGGGCGTGACTACTCCCGACGGCAAGTGTGAAGGGAGGACCGGGGAGCCGCGCCGCCTAGGCCGCCGGTCGGGGTACTTCTGCTGCAAGCAGCCGGGAGATGACCGGCTAGCGCCCGCCATGTTGTTCTGAAATCCCGCGTCGCTGATTGAACGCGGCCGGACCAATCAGCGACGCGGGATTTCCTGGACGGACAGACAGACGGGATAAGCCGATTATATAGTAGATAGACATAGAGGTACATACATATATAGACATAGAGGTACATACATATATAGACATAGAGGTACACACATATATAGACATAGAGGTACACACATATATAGACATAGAGGGATATACATATATAGACCTAGAGGGATCTACTGTACATATATATAGACATAGAGGGATATACTTATATAGACATAGATGTATATACATATATAGACATAGAGGGATATACCGTATATTCCGGCGTATAAGACGACTTTTGAAGACTGAAAAATCTTCTGTCTAGTCTGGGGTCGTCTTATACGCCGGTAATGCTTTTGAACTTTCAGAAATTGACATGCGGGGATACTCTGGGGGTGTTAATAAGCTGCCGTGGCCGTATCCCTGCCATGTCGGAGTTAATATAAGGTGGAGGGAGTTAAAATACGGCGGCGGTAGGTCCAGACAGTCAGCGCTTCTGTGCTGAAACTGACACATCGCTGCGTATTCCCAGCTCCGGACACAGCGCAGGGCTTCTGTGCCCACAGCTTTCACTTGTCACAGAAGCGCTGCGCTGTGTCCGGAGCAGGGAAGTTCGCATCGCTTCTGTGACAATATATGAAAAGCCGGCAATTCAGCAGCGGCATAAGCCGGCACCCGACAATTTAGAATAGAAAGAATAGAGAATCACACATAGATTAGATAGATAGAAACATGTCAGTCACATATATATGAAGTACAGTGACAGTATTGCTTACTGTACTTGTCATTTAGTGTAAAGGATTTATTAAAACAAATAATAGTGTTTTCATGCACCGTCTCTTTAAGAAAGCCGGCCGGCAATTCAGCATCTGTACCCGACAATTTATAACAGAAAGAATAGAGAATCACACATAGATTAGATAGATCGAAACATGTCAGTCACATATATATGAAGTACAGTGACAGTGCTGGTTACTGTACTTGTCATCTAGTGTTAAAATAACGGATTTATTAAAAAAAAAATTGGCGTGGGGATCCCCTTAATTTTAGTCTCTAGCAGAGGTTAAGCAGATGGCTGGGGCAGATGTTTGAAGCCTGGGAAGGGGGTAATACCCACGGAGCTTCCCAGACTACTAATATCAGCCCCCAGCTGAATACCTAGCCTTTACTAGCTATTAAATTGGGGAATCCCAAAAAAATGACGTGGGGTCCCCCCTATTTTAATAGCTAGCAAAGGCTAGGCAGACAGCTGGGGGCTGATATTAATAGCCCAGGAAGGGTGCCATGAATATTGGCCCCCTTCCAGGCTAGAAACACCAGCCGTCAGCCGCCCCAGAAATGGCGCATTCATAGGATGCGCCAATTCTGGCACTTAGCCTCGCTCTTCCATGCTGCCCTGGTGCGGTGGCAGGGGGTAATAGGGTTGGGGTTGATGTCAGCTTATAATGCCAGCTGACATCAAGCCCAGGTTAGTAATGGAGAGGCGTCTATAAGACACCCCCATTACTAACCCCATAGTCAAAGTTACAAAAAAAACACAAACACCCAGAATAAAATCCTTTAATTGAAATAAACACACAATTCTTTATTGTTCTAAATTAAACCATACTTACCATCACGCCCATTCCAGCTGAAGCCAACGATCTCCTGCAATAAAAGAAAAATAATAAACCAACCTCATCCTTACCTTTCCATGGTTCCCAGGACGGGTCCAGCTCTGCTACATCGAGATGACAGGCTGGACCGCAGCAGAACGCAGCCATCCAGCCTGTCATCCCACAGACACTGAGAAGCGCAGGCATGCTTCCGCTCCTCAGTGTCTCTCTGTGACGGCATCCAGATGAGCCGACAATGAACTCAGCTCACCTCCTGGACGTCCGTCACTGACAGCGTGGGAAACTTCTACTGCGCATGCGGGGAGCAGGAAAATTTTCCCACGCTGTCAGTGACGTGCGTGAGGTGAGCCGAGTTCATTGGACATTATCTCGGCTCATCTGGATGCCGTCACAGTCAGACACTGAGGAGCACAAGCATGCCTGCGCTTCTCAGTGTCTGCCGCATGGCAAGCTGAACGGCAGCGTTCTGCTGCGGTGCAGCCTGTCATGTGAATGTAGCAGAGCTGGACCGGTCCTGGGAACCATGGAGAGGTAAGGATGAGGTTGCTTTATTATTTTACTTTTATTGCAGGAGATCGTTGGCTTCAGCTGGAATGGGCGTGACTGTAAGTATGGTTTAATTTAGAACATTAAAAAATTGTGTCTTTATTTCAATTAAAGGACTTTATTCTGGGTGTTGTGTTTTTTTTAATTACTTTACTAGAAATTCATGGTGGTCATGTCTAATATTGGCGTGACCCCATGAATTTCGGGCTTAGGGCCAGCTGATAATGCCAAGCTGGCCCTAACCCCTTTATTACCCAGTGAGCCACCGCACCAGGGCCCTGGATGAGTTGGGTACAGCGCCAGAAGATGGCGCTTCTATGAACGCGCCATTTTCCGGGGTGGCTGCGGACTGCAATTTGCAGCGGGGGGGGGCCCAGAAAGCTTGGGCCTCCCTGCGCTGCAGATTCCAGCCCCCAGCTGCCTAGTTGTACCTGGCTGGACACAAAAATAGGGCGAAGCCCCACGTATTTTTTTTTTAAAATTATTTCATGAAATAATTAAAAAAAAAAGGGCTTCCCTATATTGTTGTGTCCGGCCAGGTACAAATAGGCAGCTGGTGGTTGGGGGCAGCCCGTTCCTGCCTGCTGTACCTGGCTGGACACAAAAATATGGCGAAGCCCCACGTCAACATTTTTGGGAAAAATTAATTACAAAATTAATAATTTAGGGACTGCATCTTTATTAACCCCTCAATTGTCATTTAGTGTTAAAATAAAGGATTTTTTAAAAAGAAAATTTGCGTGGGATCCACCATCATTATAGTCTCTAGCGGAGGTTAAGCAGACGGCTGGGGCAGATGTTTGAAGTCTGGGAAGAGGGTAATACCCACGGAGCTTCCCAGGCTACTAATATCAGCCCCCAGCTGAATACCTAGCCTTTACTAGCTATTAGAATGGGGGACCCCCCCAAAAAATGACGTGGGGTCCCCCCTATTTTAATATGTTTATGAGTGACAGTTTTCCTGCTATATACCTGCATGTCATAAGAATTTGAATTAAAAAAGGACCATGTTAAATTCAAATCAGTTTTTTTTTAATTTTTACCGGTGTTTGGTATGCGTTGGAAAAGGGGTAGTCTTATACGGTGAATATATCCTAAACTCTATATTTTAACAGGAAAGTAGGGGGGTCGTCTTATACACCAGGTCGTCTTATACGCCGGAATATACGGTACATATATAGACATAGAGGGATATACATATATAGACATAGAGGTACATACATATATAGACATAGAGGTACACACATATATAGACATAGAGGTATATACATAGATAGACATAGAGGTATATAACGGGGGATGCGTGTCTCTGTCTGAAGCCTTTATAGACTGCACATGCGTGACGCGCAGTCTGGGTCCAGACAGAAGACCGCATCCAGCCATTACAGGTAATAGGAGTGTATCGCGCCTTAGATCGCGGTATGCGTAGGCACTGAACGCATGCCGCGATCTTCGGCGCCATACTTACCTGACCGGGAGGAGCATTGCCGCGGCGCCTCTGTTCGCCGGAGACCGGCGCAGTGCTCCGGCGCCGCACTCATCCCCGGCCTCTGGCAGAACAGGACACCGCAACGCTGGAGCACAGAGAAGAAAGGTGAGTATAACTGTTTATTTTTTTGTATGTATGTACAGTGTGAAAGGGGTGAGGGGGCCACACATACCAGGATTGGGGGGTGAGGAGACCCATGCATACCAGGATTGGGGGGTGAGGGGACCACGCATACCAGGATTGGGGGATGAGGGAGCCACGCATACTAGGATTGTGGGGTACCACGCATATAAGGATTGGGGGGTGAGGGGACCATGCATACAAGGATTGGGGGGTGAGGGGACCACGCATACCAGGGTGAGGGAACCACGCATACCAGGATGAGGGGCCCATGCATACCAGGATTGGGGCGATGAAGGGTGCCATGCATACCAGGATTGGGGCGATGAAGGGTGCCATGCATACCGGGATTGGGGCGATGAGGGGTGCCATGCATACCAGGATTGGGGCGATGAGGGGTGCCATGCATACCGAGATTGGGGCGATGAGTGGTACCATGCATACCGGGATAGGGGCGATGAGGGGTGCCATGCATACCGGGATTGGGGCGATGAGGGGTGCCATACATACCGGGATTGGGGTGATGAGGGGTGCCATGCATACCGGGATTGGGCATGAGGGGTGCCATGCATACCGGGATTGGACATGAGGGGTGCCATGCATACCGGGATTGGGCATGAGGGGTGCCATGCATACCGGGATTGGGGATGAGGGGTGCCATGCATACCGGGATTCGGATTCGGAGTGCCATGCATACCGGGATTCGGATGAGGGGCCATGCATACCAGGATAGGGATGAGGGATGGGGTACCATGCATACCAGGATTAGGGATGAGGAGTACCACACATACCAGGATTGGGGGTGAGGGGTGCCACGCATACCAGGATTGGGGGTGAGGGGTGCCACGCATACCAGGATTGGGGGTGAGGGGTGCCACGCATACCAGGATAGGATGGTTGGGACAGGATGGGGACAGCACAAATACCAGGAGGGGGGCAGTACATACCAGCATGGGAGACCATATACCAATAAAAATGCTCACCACCCGGGCGTAGAACGGGTTCAATAGCTAGAAGAGATATATACATAGATAGACATAGAGGGATATACATACATATACATAGAGGGTGTAACATTCCTGGTGGCGTGCTTGCTTGGTGCACCACCTCCCACCATGCAAGACCGCAATCTTACCGGTCAGTCCAGGCTGCACATTTTGTTTCAGTATCTACTGTGTCCATGTCTCTTGTCTGACTGCTTAGGGCGTCGGCGCGGCTTCTGTCTGTTTCTTATAGTTACTGTGTGCACCGTCCTAATGCGTCCCCAGCCTATTGCTGTGAGTCACTGGATACTTAAACCCCCTCCACGCAGTAGGAGGGGCCTGAGCAACACTTTCCATCTGTGTGTTTCTTGTAACTTAGCTGCCAGGTCCAGTCCTGTATCTAGTCTGTTTCTGCCACCCTGGGGGCTGTATACCCAGGCCTGTTACCTGTACCTGTGACCTTAGTTAGTTTCCGCCACCCTGGGGGCTGAATTCCCAGGCTCGTTCCTGTCTCTTGTTCCCGGTTCAGTTTCTGTCTGAACAGTGTCCTAGTCCGTTACTTGTTTGTCTCTATGTCTGTATCTTCCCTTTTTCCTGCAGTATCTGAACCTACACCTAACTCCAACTCGTTGTCTCTGTACTTCTGTTCGTGAGTTTTGTGTCCACTCGCTACTTCATTGCAAGTACCTTGTGTGTATCTGGTTCTGCTCGTTCTGTTTCCCTGCCTCTGTATCTAACTCCTGTGTTCCAGCTATCTTCTTGTTTTCTCCAGTCTGTTCCTTGTGAACAGAGCCCTGTCCTGTCTACCGCATCTGCGGGTTTTGCTTTTCTCTGCTTGCTCACCGCACCTGCGGTTTTGCTCTGCTTTGCTTTTTCACCGCATCTGCGGGTTTTGCTCTGCTTTGCTTGTTCACCGCATCTGCGGGTTTTGCTCTGCTTTGCTAGTTCGCCGCATCTGCGGTTTTGCTCTGCTTTGCTTGTTCACCGCATCTGCGGGTTTTGCTCTGCTTTGCTTGTTCACCGCATCTGCGGTTTTGCTCTGCTTTGTTTGTTCACCGCATCTGCGGGTTTTGCTCTGCTTTGCTTGTTCTCCGCATCTGCGGGTTTTGCTTTCCTCTGCTTGCTCACCGCACCTGCTTTTTTGCTCTGCTTTGCTTGTTCACCGCATCTGCGGTTTTGCTCTGCTTTGCTTGTTCACCGCATCTGCGGTTTTGCTCTGCTTTGCTTGTTCACTGCATCTGCGGGTTTTGCTCTGCTTTGCTTGTTCACCGCATCTGCGGGTTTTGCTCTGCTTTGCTTGTTCAGCGCATCTGCGGATTTTTCTCTGCTTTGCTTGTTCACTGCATCTGCGGTTTTGCTCTGCTTTGCTTGTTCACCGCATCTGCGGTTTTGCTCTGCTTTGCTTGTTCACTGCATCTGCGGGTTTTGCTCTGCTTTGCTTGTTCACTGCATCTGCGGGTTTTGCTCTGCTTTGCTTGTTCACTGCATCTGCGGGTTTTGCTCTGCTTTGCTTGTTCACCGCATCTGCGGTTTTGCTCTGCTTTGCTTGTTCACCGCATCTGCGGTTTTGCTCTGCTTTGCTTGTTCACCGCACCTGCTGCTCTGTTCCTGTATCCCAGTCTGTACTGGTCCCTATCCTGCCTACGTTCCTACTTGTCAGTACCCGCCTGTCTGCATGCCAGCCGTGCCTGCCAGTGCCCACCTGTCTGCATACCAGCCGTGCCTGTCAATATCCACCTGTCTGCATACTAGCCGTGCCTGCCAGTACCCACCAGTCAATATGCCAGTTTAACCTGCCTGTTCCTGCATTCCCCGGTGTGGGTCAACAGCTGTGACCGGGGTCTGACCTGGAGTAGCACCTGGTCCCTCTGCTCGGTTCTTCCCTGGTTCACGGAGTCGACTGAGCCGCCGTGCAACCTTGGTCGGATCGGGTTGATACTTAGTTACGCCCCTCCAGGCACTCCTCGGTTCATGGTACAGTGGGATCACTAATCACGCTCACGCCAGTCAGTCCGGGCATGAGCATAACAGAGGGATATGCATACATATTCATAGAGGGATATACATATATAGACATAGAGGTATATACATATATAGACATAGAGGTATATACATACATAGACATAGAGGGATATACATAGATAGACATAGAGGGATATACATAGATAGACATAGAGGGATATACATAGATAGGCATAGAGTGATATGCATACATAGAGGGATATGCATACATAGACAAAGAGGTATATACATATATAGACATAGGGGGATATACTGTACATATATAGACATAGGGATATACATATATAGACAGAGGGATATACATATATAGACATAGAGGGATATACATACATAGACATAGAGGGATATACATACATAGACATAGAGGGATATACATAGATAGACATAGAGGTATATACATATATAGACAGAGGGATATACATAGATAGACATAGAGGTATATACATACATAGACAGAGATATATACATATATAGACATAGAGGGATATACATACATAGACATAGAGGTATATAGATATATTCTGTACACACATCATACTAGACACACATCTTTATACATGTGCCATCGTCTCCCTTGTAGACAATCATATCATTATTAGGGGTGCTTAAAGGGTTTTCTGGTTTGAAAAAAAAAAAAAAAGCCACTCTGCTTTACTCACCTATCCTGGGTCCAGCGCTGATGCTCCGCTGCTGCTCTCGGTGCTACGTCAACAACGCTGCAGCCAATCACTGATCCCAGGGGCTCTGCCCGAGTTGACATTACGAGACATTCAAAAGCAACTGAGCTTAGTGATTGGCTGCAGTGCTGTTGACGTGACACTAACAGACAACAGGAGCAGCAGCAGATGCTGAGCACTGGACCAGAGAGGGTGAGTAAAGAAACGTTTTCTTCTTTTTTTTTTTTATCCCCTATCCATGGAAGAGATCGACCACTGCTCCATTCATTCTGTACTCCGGTTCTCGGGATTGATTGGGTCATTTGCGGTCAGGGCCCGAGTGATAGGGGATCTTCCAAATTTTAAGATACCTGTTTAATTGGGCACCTAATAATGATTCCAAAAAGTTAATAAAATTCCAGCACCTGGTGTGAAAATGTTATTCCTTTACTCAGTCATGGTTAAAAGCACATATGTTTATGCGATGGCGTAACTGGATTCTGATGGGCCCTGGTGCAAAATATGAACCTGCACCCCACTGCATATTAGTCAAATGTATTGGCCCTTGTAATGTTCTAAATCCTATAAGGACATAGATGTTGCTCCCCCATTATGTAGTAATGTACCCATCCTAGGCCCCCTTTTGGTATATATGTCCCTCATCCTGGTATATATGCCCCCCATCATTGGCCCCATCTTGGTATATATGTCCTCCATTCTGGTGTATATGCCCCCATCCTGGGCCTCTTCCTGGTATATATGCCCCCATCCTGGGCCTCTTCCTGGTATACAGTGGTGGCCAAAAGTATTGGCACCCCTGCAATTCTGTCAGATAATACTCAGTTTCTTCCTGAAAATGATTGCAATCACAAATTCTTTGGTATTATTATCTTCATTTAATTTGCTTGCAAGGAAAAAACACAAAAGAGAATGAAGCAAAAATCAAATCATTGATCATTTCACACAAAACTCCAAAAATGGGCCAGACAAAAGTATTGGCACCCTCAGCCTAATACTTAGTTGCACAACCTTTAGCCAAAATAACTGCGAACAACCGCTTCCGGTAACCATCAATGAGTTTCTTACAATGTTCTGCTGGAATTGTAGACCATTCTTCTTCGGCAAACTGCTCCAGGTCCCTGATATTTGAAGGGTGCCTTCTCCAAACTGCCATTTTGAGATCTCTCCACAGGTGTTCTATGGGATTCAGGTCTGGACTCATTGCTGGCCACCTTAGAAGTCTCCAGTGCTTTCTCTCAAAACATTTTATAGTGCTTTTGGAAGTGTGTTTTGGGTCATTGTCCTGCTGGAAGACCCATGACCTCTGAGGGAGATCCAGCTTTCTCACATTGGGCCCTACATTATGCTGCAAAATGTGTTGGTAGTCTTCAGACTTCATAATGCCATGCACACGGTCAAGCAGTCCAGTGCCAGAGGCCGCAAAGTAACCCCAAAACATCAGGGACCCTCCGCCATGTTTGACTGTAGTGACCGTGTTCTTTTCTTTGAATGCCTCTTTTTTTTCCCTGTACACTCTATGTTGATGCTTTTTCCCAAAAAGCTCTACTTTTGTCTCATCTGACCAGAGAACATTTTTCCAAAACGTTTTAGGCTTTCTCAGGTAAGTTTTGGCAAACTGTAGCCTGGCTTTTTTATGTCTCGGGGTAAGAAGTGGGGTCTTCCTGGGTATCCTACCATACAGTCCCTTTTCATTCAGACGCCGACAGATAGTACGGGTTGACACTGTTGTATCCTCGGACTGCAGAGCAGCTTGAACTTGTTTGGATGTTAGTCGAGGTTCTTTATCCACCATCCGCACAATCTTGCGTTGAAATCTCTCGTCAATTTTTCTTTTCCATCCACATCTAGGGAGGTTAGCCACAGTGCCATGGGCTTTAAACTTCTTGATGACACTGCGCACGGAAGACACAGGAACATTCAGGTCTTTGGAGATGGACTTGTAGCCTTGAGATTGCTCATGCTTCCTCACAATTTGGTTTCTCAAGTCCTCAGACAGTTCTTTTGTCTTCTTTCTTTTCTCCATGCTCAATGTGGTACACACAAGGACACAGGACAGAGGTTGAGTCAACTTTAATCCATGTTAACTGGCTGCAAGTGTGATTTAGTTATTGCCAACACCTGTTAGGTGCCACAGGTAAGTTACAGGTGCTGTTAATTACAAGAATTAGAGAAGCATCACATGATTTTTCAATCAGTGCCAATACTTTTGTCCACCCCCTTTTTTAGGTTTGGTGTGGAATTATTTCCAATTTGGCTTTAGGACAATTCTTTTTGTGTTTTTTCATTGAAAACAAATTAAATGAAGATATAATACCAAAGAATTTGTGATTGCAATCATTTTCAGGAAGAAACTGAGTATTATCTGACAGAATTGCAGGGGTGCCAATACTTTTGGCCTCCACTGTATATGTCCCCATCCTGGCCCTCTTCTTGGTATACATACATATCTTGGCCCTCTTCCTGGTATATATGTCCCCCATCCTGGCCCTCTTCCTGGTATACATACATATCCTGGCCCTCTTCCTGGTATATATGCTCCCATCCCGGGACTCTTCCTGGTATATATGCCCCCATCCCGGGCTTCTTCCTGGTATATATGCCCCCATCTTGGGCCTTTTCCTGGTATATATGTCCCCATCCTGGCCCTCTTCTTGGTATACATACATATCCTGGCCCTCTTCCTGGTATAAATGCCACGCCTCCTGGATTCCTTTCTGGTATATATGTCCCCGTTCTGCCGCTGTTCTCTAGTGCATAGGCCACAGACGTACAGGCAGGCAGCTCACATTGGCATGCCTGCTATGGGCGACATGTGGTTCCTCCTGTCAGTTGCCGGCCTTTGATTGGCTGACGCCATGTATTGCAGTGCAGGTACCTGGCGTCACAATACATTTTAGCTGAATGTGGGTCCAAGGATGGCTGGTGTCAGCGGGCCCCCCTCTCGCACCGACCTGGTCACGCCCTCTGCGACCACGGTCTTTATGCCCCTGTAATTTTAACTGCGGAACATAGTTACATATTTTTCCAGCCATGAGTGAATAAAGGAATTAAATTTTTACACCAGGTGCAGGAATTCGATCAACTTTTTGGTTTCATTACCATTACTCGATGGTCCTGGAGCTGGCAGTCACTTTATACTGAGATCATAGCTCCATCTGCTAGACTGGTGTGCGGCTAGATCAGCGAGCTGTAGCCTGGCGAGCTTTAGTTCTTTTTTTCTTCTATGATTACCTAATAATGATTGTGCCTACAGGGGAGATCATAGACAAACAGTCATTTATAAAACCACTATGATAGTGACGAGGACTAGTGGTCATTATATGATAGATGCATAGGTAATACATGTTCTGAGAGTCTGACCAAGGAAAACGATCACTGTGCTGATATAGATCCAGGATCTCCCTGTGTTATGTCCATAGACCTGGATGAAAGTAGCTGCTTACCTATGGGGTAAGTGTGGATGACATTATTATTATGCTACGTTTTGCTGGTTCTTAGTTTCCAGTGCAGTATTTTTTGTCCCCATCCAATAGTATCAATTTTGGAGCAAAGTCTGCCGCTGTGTAACCTGCGTACAGGAGATTTGATTGTGACTCCAGAAAAGTTACCAAATATCCATAAGGCTGGTTGTTATACAGCAGATAAATGTTGGCTGAACACGCTGATATTGTTAGGACCAGCTGACCTTTGATTGTGTATGAGGTTGTCACAACTCTCCCCTGTCAGCTGGTGTCAGAGAAGAAAGAAATCAGCATGCTGGAGTTCAACACAGCTGATCATTCTGTTCTGAGGTGTCTGGCAGTAGCCTACTTACTCCTTACCACTGAAATCACACACACGTCAGTTTTTTTTCATGTGCCAGGAAAACAAACTGAGTTTCATCAGTTTTTCTAGAGAGTGTTGTCAGAGTTTGGTCAGAGTTTCATCAGTCTTTCAATGTTGAGAAAGAAAAAAAGTTTCTCCACCTTCTCCTATCAGTCAGTGAAAAACGGACATCACATGGATGACATCCGAGTGCTGTTTGATTTTTTAACGTACTCATAGACAATAATTTCCCAGTTTGATCCGTCACTCGGACCAATATCAGACCAGTTTCAGTGATTTTGCCCTGACCACTCGGTCTTCAAAAAATCACGGATATGTGAATAGCCTCATAGACTGTCATAGGTATGAGTGCTATCCCTGAAAAGCATGGGTAACACTCGTACATGATTGTGTCCTAAAAGGGGTTAGGAAGCATAACTGTCAGGTGAATAAGCATACTGCTGACAGTTACCTGGTTAGTCCAAAAAAATCAAGTTATCCTCTATCCATACGCTAGCCAATAACTTGCTGATCGCTGGGTGTCCGACCGACAGGATACACAACAATACTAAGATCAGGGTTTCTGAGCATCAGTCTTGAATGTAGTGAGTATGAGCTCAGCCTATGATCCATTCATTGTCTATGAGGATGCTGGAGAAATCAAGCTTTGTACGAAGCTATTTTGGGCCGTTCCATTGACAATGTATGGAGCGGCTGTCGACCATGAGCACATCCACTCCATTCAAGCCCTGTCTCAGGGTTATAGAGCCCCTTTCTCATGATTGCTGGGGTCCCAATGATCGTACTCCAGTGATCAGCAAGTTATTTGCTCTCCTATGGCAGACCATGCTTTTGTTAACATCTTAAAAAGTATATAATAGCATCAAAATAGATAATGACTGTAGTGGGGCTCTGTTGGCAGTTACATTGCGTCGGGTTTGCCATCGGAAGCCTGTTATTTGGGGATTCTGACAAACATGCTGATGCAGTGCTCAGTGTGCTACACTGTAGTTGTGTGAACCTAGCCTAAATAGGATTTTACAGGTTTCTTTTACTACCCAGGCTTGTCCAGTGCAAAAAAATAAAACAATATAAGCTTACTTAACCAACCACGGCTTGAGCGATGCCTTCCTGCTCCTGCCCATGGTCTTTCTAAACTAGCCACCTCATGCAGTAGTGGCTGCAGAGCTGAGTAAAAGAAAAGTTTTTATTATTTTATTTCTCATCTCTGTTGCAGAGATATTAGCTTATCCCCTTCAACCAAGTGGCCGTTAGTGGAGATTATGCTCTAAGGGGTTTATTTTTTCCCTTGTATAGTGTTGACCAATCATAAGCCGGCAGCATCATACGGAAAAAAAAGCTCACAAGGAAGGTCAGAACTGTGTATGTCTGTGTCAGGCAAAATGTATTTTTGTCCTAGTTTGAAAAATGAGAGAGGTCTTAAATCTCCACCCCCTGTCCATTTGTAAGAGTTTTACATAGAACTCACTGTTGCTTTCCACCAAACCTCAGGAATTTTTATGAGCGCCATAAAGCCTCAGCCCAGAGCAAGCCTTCTAATACCCTGGATTTTTCCCTCCAATCCTATTGTTTAAGTGTACAAACGTTTAATGTCGATTCTAATAATGCACATGACGGTCACAAACACAGGGACCACATTTTTGGAATGCTCACCTTTTTCCAATTATAATAGTATATCTTGCATAACTGAGAAACCACCGGAAGCCCGGGAAATGGATTCTGAGCTTCTGAGCGTCATAGAGATATCATATTTAATATCCATCTTCATGAATATTCATGACGGCAAACATGATGTCTCCATCTTGGATGTGGGACCCCCCCACACCAAGATATGAAATCTGAAGGATTTCTATGTCCTCTGCAGCTGGGTGGGTTCACAAAACCGAGCCCCCATGTGAGGTAAACACCATGGGTGTCTCCTAATGTTTTGGCCCCGTACTAAAAACCAGAACGGCCATTTTTTAAGTCATTCTTCTCCGGAACGTCAGACGCATGCCCTCTTCGCTGCGTGGAAGAGTCACATCTAATTTCCGGGGAGCCGTCCCCCCCACAGAATCTGAGACCATCACCTTGTGAAGCAGGTTTTGCTATTACTTATCTCTTTTATTTTATTTCGGGAGTAAATCATTATTATTTACCAGCTTTGTTCTTCTTGTCCTATGTCGAGCAAACACGTTCCTCACCCGCTAATTCACGTTACCTAACGGGTACCCGATCTACCTGTTAAGCGATCGGTGGTGGCAGTATACCAATATTTATGTGATATTGTGGTTTGAGGGTGGCTGGTCGGAGGTATATATACGTTCCTGGAAGGAACTGGTGGTATATATACAGTACAGACCAAAAGTTTAGACACACCTTCTCATTTTAAGATTTTTCTGTATTTTCATGACTATGAAAATTGTACATTCACACTGAAGGCATCAAAACTATGAATTAACACATGTGGAATTATATACTTAACAAAAAAGTGAGAAACAACTGAAAATATGTCTTATATTCTAGGTTCTTCAAAGTAGCCACCTTTTGCTTTGATGACTGCTTTGCACACTCTTGGCATTCTCTTGATGAGCTTCAAGAGGTAGTCACCGGAAATGGTCTTCCAACAATCTTGAAGGAGTTCCCACAGATGCTTAGCACTTGTTGGCCCTTTTGCCTTCACTCTGCGGTCCAGCTCACCCCCAAGGTTCAGGTCTGGTGACTGTGGAGGCCAGATCATCTGGCGTAGCACCCCATCACTCTCTTTCTTGGTCAAATAGCCCTTACACAGCCTGAAGGTGTGTTTGGGGTCATTTTCCTGTTGAAAAATAAATAATGGTCCAACTAAACGCAAACCGGATAGAATAGCATGCCGCTGAAAGATGCTGTGGTAGCCATGCTGGTTCAGTATGCCTTCAATTTTGAATAAATCCCCTACAGTGTCACCAACAAAGCACCCCCACACCATCACACCTCCTCCTCCATGCTTCACAGTGGGAACCAAGCATGTAGAGTCCATTCATTCACCTTTTCTGCGTCGCACAAAGACACGGTGGTTGGAACCAAAGATCTCAAATTTGGACTCATCAGACCAAAGCACAGATTTCCACTGGTCTAATGTCCATTCCTTGTGTTCTTTAGCCCAAACAAGTCTCTTCTGCTTGTTGCCTGTCCTTAGCAGTGGTTTCCTAGCAGCTATTTTACCATGAAGGCCTGCTGCACAAAGTCTCCTCTTAACAGTTGTTGAAGAGATGTGTCTGCTGCTAGAACTCTGTGTGGCATTGACCTGGTCTCTAATCTGAGCTGCTGTTAACCTGCGATTGCTGAGGCTGGTGACTCAGATAAACTTATCCTCAGAAGCAGAGGTGACTCTTCGTCTACCTTTCCTGGGGTGGTCCTCATGTGAGCCAGTTTCTTTGTAGTGCTTGATGGTTTTTGCAAGTGCACTTGGGGACACTTTCAAAGTTTTCCCAATTTTTCGGACTGACTGACCTTCATTTCTTAAAGTCATGATGGCCACTCGTTTTTCTTAACTTAGTTGCTTTTTTCTTGCCATAATACAAATTCTAACAGTCTATTCAGTAGGACTATCAGCTGTGTATCCACCTGACTTCTGCACAACATAACTGATGGTCCCAACCCCATTTATAATGCAAGAAATCCTACTTATTAAAACTGACAGGGCACACCTGTGAAGTGAAAACCATTTCTGGTGACTACCTCTTGAAGCTCATCAAGAGAATGCCAAGAGTGTGCAAAGCAGTCATCAAAGCAAAAGGTGGCTACTTTGAAGAACCTAGAATATAAGACATATTTTCAGTTGTTTCTCACTTTTTTGTTAAGTATCTAATTCCACATGTGTTAATTCATAGTTTTGATGCCTTCACTGTGAATGTACAATTTTCATAGTCATGAAAATACAGAAAAATCTTTAAATGAGAAGGTGTGTCCAAACTTTTGGTCTGTACTGTATGTCCTGTCACATCACGTGCCGCAATAGTCGACATAAATTAGAGCAGCTGCGCCCGTGCTTATCCTCGGTCAATACCGTGTTTGACCAGCAGGATAAGGGGGCGCCAGAGAGCTGCAAGGTCTGACCAAAGTGTGTTTTCGTGACATTGGTGGCAAGCGGTGGGATCATAGGACATTAGTGATCTGGTTTGAGCAATCATTCCTCTCACTAAAAACTTGCACGGTTCTTACCTGGACCCTGCACGAAAGTTCTGAAGATCGAACTCAGTGTTTATTAGATCTGAGACAATACTGTATGTGTAGCAGTTACCCCTACCCTTCTTTGTTTTTTCTTTTCTATTTTTATTTTGGTGATCATGGTCGTAGTTGGGGAGCTCTGGTACCGCCAGCAGAAAAAGGACACTCTTATTGGAATATGTATTTCCAGAGGCATTGACCCCCACGGCAAAAACGGAGAACAAATGGCTGCTGCACTGGCGCAACTGGAGACCGAGCGAGCCCTTCTCCAGACCTCAGCAGGGCCAGGGGTCAGCCGAGATATGGACTGTACTGCTGCAGGGGTCCCCCCTGTAGACGCACGCCGCGTCAGCGACCAGGGCAGTGTGGACCCCTATCTGCAGATGGCTCTACAGCAACTTCCTGCAGAGGATCATGATGGACGGCTGAAAGTAATTCAACAGCACCAGGAGGCTGCCGAGCGGCGAGCGGAGGCCGAGAGAGCCGAGGGAGAGGCCGAGAGAGCCCAGCGAGAGGCTGCCGAGCGGCGAGCGGAGGCCCAAGCCCAGAGGGCCCATAAACTGCAGATGGCCCAACTCTTGATCCCAGCATCCACCTCACGGAACGGTGAGACCAACAATGCGACCCTGTTTAAGCCCCGTCCAGAGCATTTTCCTGTGATGGAAAAGGACGGCGACCTCGACACCTTTCTGAGGGGTTTTGAAAAGACTTGCAGACAGTACCAGCTGCCTGAGGAACAGTGGGCACGATACTTAACTGCAGGGCTGTGAGGCAAAGCTCTGGATGTGTTTGTGGCTCTTCCTCCGAGCCTCGATGGGAACTATGATGCCATTAAGCAGGCCCTAATCCAGAGGTTCCAACTGACTCCTGAGGTGTACTGCAAAAAGTTCCGGAACCTCCAACGTGGACCGCACGACAGTTACAGCGATGTGGTGCATGGGCTCCAAACCAACTTTGAGCAGTGGATCCAAGGACTGTCAGCGACCACCTTTGAGCAGCTAAAGGATCTGATGGTGAAGGACCAGTTCCTGCATCTGTGTCCGACTGAGGTACGGCAGTTCGTAATGGATCAGGAGCCACCAGATGCCAATAAAGCAGCGCAGATCGCAGACTCCTACGAGGCCAACCGGAGACCAGAGGTGCGGAAGCCGGTCGTTGCCAGCTGGAAAGGGGGTAAGCCATCAACCACCATCCCTGCCCCTGCCAGCCGACCTTCCGGAAGCCTTTTTCCCGTTTCCAATGCCCGGCCTGCATCTGATGCCCGCAGGTGTTATTTCTGCAACCAGACTGGTCATCTCAGCGCCACTTGCCCAGAGAAGCAGAGGAAGAACCCCCCATTCAAGGCCCCAGGGCCTAATGCATCAGTTCTTTTGGTGGGTGGGCCGGTTGGGAGGGCCTGTGAAAACTTGCAGTCTGTCATGGTGGGAGACACTGTCACTGTCGGCTTCAAGGAGACTGGGGCTGAAAGAACCCTCATCCGACCCGAACTGGTGTCCGCTGAAGAGCTTATTCCGGGAAAGACTCTGACTGTCACCGGGATTGGGGGCGTCCGATGCCCCTTGCCCTTGGCCCGGGTTTTTATTGATTGGGGTGCGGGGAGTGGGGTGAAGGAAGTGGGAGTATCTGCAAACCTACCTGCAAATGTTTTGTTGGGAACTGATTTGGGCAGGATGTTTGCTTATTATGTCCCTGACCCCCCTCCCAGATCTGATACGGTTGGTAAGGTTAATGCTGATACTGTGAATGTCAATGCTTTACCTGATGATGATGATGATGATGATGTATTGGAAGGTACAGGAGAACTCAGTCATGTCACGCTGCGGGGTGATATTGCTGATGATCCCCTACCAGGAACAAGTGTCAGTGCTAAGGGTATTGGGGAGAGACACAGGGACCATGAAGCCAGTGGTGCTGTGCCAGCGACCAGTGTCACAACAGATGGTGACCTGACGGATGGTAGCTGCCCCATACGTAGCACTGTGCCAAAGGTATTGGTGGAGGATGGGGAAGTAGTACTCATAGCCGCCCAGGCTGATGGGACGGTGTTATTCCCCGGGGAGATGGCCTATATAGCCGCTGTTACCCGCAGTCAGAGTGCCCAGAACGCAAGTAACGCCCTGCCTTCTGGACCCTCCTCGGACAGAGGAATAACAGAATCAGGTATGGACCCAGAGCCGGTCCCAGAGGGTCCCAGTGAGGACGTGGCCCTAACCTCACTTCTGGCTTCCTCCAGCCAGGAGTTTCAGGCAGCTCTGCACTCAGATGCTAGCCTAGGGACGTTAAGGAGCCTCGCTGAGAAGCCCACCTCCGAGTCTGATAAGGAGAGGGTGTTCTGGGACCAAGGAAGGTTGTACCAGGAGACAGTTCCCTGTACACCCCAACAGGAGTGGCTGAGGGAAAGACAGCTGGTCGTCCCCTACCAATTCAAGGATGAGTTGTTGCGGATCGCCCATGAGATTCCACTCGCTGGACACTTGGGGGTCAGCAAAACCAAGGCCCGGCTGTCTCACCACTTTTATTGGCCCAAAATGAGGACGGATGTGGTGAACTACTGTCGCTCCTGTACCACATGTCAAAGAGTGGAAAAGTCAGGGCCGGCTCCCAAAGCCCCCCTGATCTCTTTGCCAGTGATAGAGGAGCCTTTCCAGAGGATTGCTGTGGACATTGTGGGACCGCTGGCCATACCCAGCAGCTCTGGAAAACGTTTCATCCTTACCGTGGTAGACTATGCTACCCGGTATCCGGAGGCAGTAGCCCTGTCCTCAATTAGGGCAGATAAGGTGGCGGACGCCCTCTTGGCCATCTTTTCACGAGTAGTCTTTCCCAGGGAGATGCTTACCGACCAGGGGACCCAGTTCATGTCACGCTTAATGGAGGCTCTATGTAAGAAAATGCAGGTGCAGCGTCTGGTATCGAGCGTGTATCATCCCCAAACCAATGGTTTGTGTGAGCAATTCAACGGTACCCTCAAACAGATGTTAAAAATGCTGGTTGAGACCCAGGGACGCGACTGGGAGCGTTACCTCCCACACCTGCTATTTGCTTACAGAGAGGTTCCACAGGCCTCGACGGGGTTCTCCCCCTTTGAGCTTCTGTATGGCAGGCGTGTCCGAGGACCCCTTAGGTTGATAAGGGAATTCTGGGAAGAAGAGCCGAACTACCCAGGAGTGTCCATCGTGGAGTATGTCATGCGCTTCCGTGACAAGATGCAGACCTTGACGCAGTTGGTGCATGACAACATGGCGCAAGCCCAGGCTGACCAGAAGCATTGGTAGCCAGAACGCCCGAGAGCGGACCTACCAGGTGGGTCAGAAGGTGTGGGTGCTGGTCGCCGTACCAAAGGACAAGCTTCAGGCAGCCTGGGAAGGCCCGTACGTCATTCACCAACAGCTCAACCCGGTCACCTACATGATCACTCTTGACCACTCGCGGGGTAGGCGGAAGGCTTTCCACATTAATATGATGAAGGCTCATCAAGAACGTGGACCCAGCATCCTACCGGTCTGCAGCCTGTCCGAGGATGGGAGGACGACCCCCTCTTGGACATGCTGGCCCAAGCGAAGGCCAGCGGGTCCCCAGAGGATGTAGAGATAAGCGCCTTGCTGTCCGCAGACCAGAGGTCTCAGCTGCGAGCAGTGCTGAAACCCTTCCAAGCAGTGTTCACCAACATGCCTGGCAGGACTGAGGCGGCGGTCCATGAAGTGGACACCGGGAATCATGCCCCACTCCGGCGGACAGCCTATCGAACCTCCGACGAGGTGCAGCATGTCATGCGCCAGGAGGTCGAGGAGATGCTGAA
Organism: Phyllobates terribilis; assembly: GCF_046119375.1. Classification (NCBI taxonomy): domain Eukaryota; kingdom Metazoa; phylum Chordata; class Amphibia; order Anura; family Dendrobatidae; genus Phyllobates; species Phyllobates terribilis. The sequence goes on along the minus strand of NW_027362763.1, from coordinate 308,680,249 downwards.
GTTGGGGGTGATTAAGCGGTCCAAAAGCGCGTGGGCCTCACCTGTAGTCCTGGTGCCAAAGAAGGACCGGACCACCCAGTTCTGTGTGGACTACAGGGGGCTCAACGCTATCACAGCCTCTGATGCACAACCCATGCCACGCATTGAGGAGCTGCTGGAGCGGTTAGCCAGCGCGAGCTATCTCTCCATTATGGATCTGAGTCGGGGATATTGGCAGATTCCCTTGAGCCCCGGGGCCCAGGAGAAGTCCGCCTTTATCACCCCCTTCGGATTGTATGAATCCACGGTCATGCCTTTTGGCATGAAAAATGCCCCTGCCACGTTCCAGCGAATGGTCAACCACCTGCTCCAGGGACTGGAGAGGTACGCAGTGGCGTACCTGGATGATATTGCTGTCTTCAGTCCCACTTTGAAGGATCACCTCGAGTATCTGCAGCAGGTGCTCGGGCGCATTCACCAGGCGGGCTTGACCATTAAGCCAGGAAAGTGCCAGATGGGCATGAATGAGGTCCACTACCTGGGGCACCGGGTAGGTGGGGTACTCTGAAGCCAGAGCCTGGGAAAGTGGACGCTATTGTGTCCTGGCCCACCCCCAGGACCAAGAAGCAGGTGCAGTCCTTCTTGGGCACCGCAGGGTACTATAGACGCTTTGTACAAGACTATAGTAGCCTTGAGAAGCCCCTGACAGACCTCACCAGGAGGAGCCTACCCCATTCAGTCAAATGGACAGATGAATGCGAGGTGGCCTTTCGGGCTTTGAAGACTGCCCTGAGCAGATCTCCTGTGCTAAAGGCGGTCGACGGCACACGGCCACTCTTCGTTCAGACCGACGCCAGTGAGTTTGGCCTCGGTGCTGTACTCAGCCAGGTCGACTCGGGGAACCAAGAACACCCCGTGTTGTACCTAAGTCGGAAACTGCTGCCGACGGAAGTGGCCTATTCCGCCATAGAGAAGGAGTGTCTGGCCATTGTATGGGCCCTCAACCGTTTACAGCCTTACTTGTACGGGCACCCCTTCACTGTCGTGACTGACCACAACCCCCTGAGTTGGCTGCACACCATGTCCGGTGCCAATGGAAGGTTGTTATGCTGGAGCCTCACCCTCCAGCAGTACGACTTTACCGTTCAACACCGCAAAGGCAGCGAGCATGGCAATGCCGATGGGTTGTCCCGGCGAGGGGAGCCTCCAGAGATACGCTTGGAGGAGTACCAGAAGGTCCTACCTCCATAGCGCAGTCTAAAAGGGGGAGGTGTCAGGCAAAATGTATTTTTGTCCTAGTTTGAAAAATGAGAGAGGTCTTAAATCTCCACCCCCGGTCCATTTGTAAGAGTTTTACATAGAATTCACTGTTGCTTTCCCCCAAACCTCAGGAATTTTTATGAGAGCCATAAAGCCTCAGCCCACAGCAAGCCTTCTAATACCCTGGATTTTTCCCTCCAATCCTATTGTTTAAGTGTACAAACGTTTAATGTCGATTTTGATAATGCACATGACGGTCACAAACACAGGGACCACATTTTTGGAATACTCACCTTTTTCCAATTATAATAGTATATCTTGCATAACTGAGAAACCACCGGAAGCCCGGGAAATGGATTCTGAGCTTTTGAGCGTCATAGAGATATCATATTTAATATCCATCTTCATGAATATTGATGACGGCAAACATGATGTCTCCATCTTGGATGTGGGACCCCCCACACCAAGATGTGAAATCTGAAGGATTTCTATGTCCTATGCAGCTGGGTGGGTTCACATAACCGAGCCCCCATGTGAGGTAAACACCATGGGTGTCTCCTAATGTTTTGGCCCCGTACTAAAAACCAGAACAGCCATTTTTTAAGTCATTCTTCTCCGGGACGTCAGACGCATGCCCTCCTCGCTGCGTGGAAGAATCACATCTAATTTCCGGGGAGCCGTCCCCCCCACAGAATCTGAGACCATCACCTTGTGAAGCAGGTTTTGCTATTACTTATCCCTTTTATTTTAATAACTGTTTATGCATATATGTACATTGTCTCTTTTATAATATTTTGTATATCTTTTGTAAACACTGCCCACTTTCGGGAGTAAATCATTATTATTTACCAGCTTCGTTCTTCTTGTCCTATGTCGAGCAAACACGTTCCTCACCCGCTAATTCACGTTACCTAACGGGTACCCGATCCACCTGTTAAGCGATCGGTGGTGGCAGTATACCAATATTTATGTGATATTGTGGTTTGAGGGTGGCTGGTCGGAGGTATATATACGTTCCTGGAAGGAACTGGTGGTATATATACGTCCAGTCACATCACGTGCCGCAATAGTCGACATAAATTAGAGCAGCTGCGCCCGTGCTTATCCTCGGTCAATACCGTGTTTGACCAGCAGGATAAGGGGGCACCAGAGAGCTGCAAGGTCTGACCAAAGTGTGTTTTCGTGACAGTCTGTGACAGGGTGCTTTCACACTGCGTTCTGGCACGTGTTCTTTTATCCCCCCTGGACTTATGTCCGAACCCTTCGCAAAATGGGATTCGGGCGTATGCAGCGATGGGTCCATAGACTATAATTGTGCCAACAGAGCAAACGTGCGCTCTGTCGTGCATCATCTTCAGGTGTGTATGCCTACGGAAGATGGACACCCAGACGCAGTCTACTACGTCTGCAGGGGGTTCGGACGTAAGCGCCGATGGGGTCACCGAATGGGTGCCAGAACTCAGTGTGAAAGCACCCTAAGACATGAAAGAACACACAGCTTTGCTCTCTTCCCCGCTTGCAATCACCGTAGGTGTCAGCAGTGAGATCTGTCTGGCCTGGGGAGGAGAGCAGAGCTGTGTGTCTGATCATATCACACTGAGAAAGCAGATTCTGACCTTCTCTGGGCTCTTCTTTTTTTTTTCTTCTGCATGATGCCACCTGCTAGTGATTGGTCAATGACCTACAGGGAAAAAAGTAACTGCCCCGAGAGAAGAGACTATGCTCATGCCCCCATGAAGGGGAAATTAACATATACTGTAGACTTTATAAGAGATTAAATAGAAACAAACTTTTTATTTTGCTCTGCAACCACTATTCAATAACGTGACCAATTTACCTGTTAAGATATTGTGGGGCTGGCTCACACAGGCCAAGAAGTCACAATTGGGGCATCTTATTTTTCCAATTGATAAGGTAACAGGGGCATAAATAAATTCTTTATCTTTCTTACCTGTAAGAGTCAATATGAGTATTGTAAAGCAAAAAAAGAAAAATGTCCAACAAATGCACTTTGCACAGAATGTGAAAGCCAGGCCTGAGTTTCCTAACCACCATACTAAGACACAGCAATGTCCCCCTTTTCCTCCCTGCAGGCACAATAATATCATATTTCTTTCAGTTACAAAGGAAACAAAAGGAAAAGATGAGTTTGTTAAACCTGATAAAAGATATGGAAGATCGAATTCAAGCAATGGCTGACCACCTTAAAAACGTCAGACAAGAGCTGAACTACACACAGGTAATGGAGCGTGGCACATTCTGCCAATACATGGTTTTTAAGAGTATTCCCATATTGTAATATGATAAAATGTTGCCATGATAATCCACATCATTATGATTGGTGGGTCCTGAGAATAAAGAGAGCGGTCCTACATTCTAAGAATCAGTGGGTGGACCCGGCAGTCAGACTCTGCCAATACAAAATTGATGGCATAAATTTGTGATATGCCATCACTTTAAGGGCTCCCTCACATGAGTCTATAAATTGGACAAGTGCAATACGATAAAAAAAAGTATTGCATTCAGACCAATGTTATTCAATGAGGCCTTTTTATGCTGCGATTTGACTCTGAAATAAGTTCAGTGCAAGAAAAAAATCGAATGCCATACGAACCATCAGTATAACATTTGACTTTACGCTCGTGTGACCCCAGCCTTATATTAGGAAGGTCCCTTAAAGGTGTGTCATCTGTGGGACTTTGTATGACTGTAGTACACAATGGGATGTGGGATGAGGGGGGCTTCTTTGCTGCAAAGTCTGTTTTTTAACTTGATACAATGACATATACTTCTTTAGGCTGCGTTCACACATTGCGTATTTCCTTGCTTTTTTTTACGCGCGCGTATTTTCCTGCTTTTTTTACCTGCTTTTTTTTACGCAAGTAAAAAAAGCACCTCCATTCACACACTGCGTTTTTTCCTGCTTTTTTTTTTTCGGAGGTGCAGGATAAATGAAGTGTGACGAGCATGGACACCTGTATGTAATGTAATGTATGTGTCTGTATGTGTGTGTATGTAATGTAATGTAATGTATGTGTCTGTGTGTCGTGTGTGTACTGTCCTGTGTCTATGTGTCGTGTGTGAGTGTGAGTGTCCCCTAGCAGTGTATGTACAGACAGCTTCTGGCTGCAGTACATACACTGCTTAAGTTATTAAAAGAAAAAAACTATGGATACTCACCTATCCGATGGATGGGAGAGGCGTCCGGTCCTTTCCCTCGGCTTCCAGCATCTGCCGTGAAGCGACAGATGCTGGAAGCGGCGGGACCGGACCGGACGGCTCTCCCATCCATCGGATAGGTGAGTATCCATAGTTTCTCCTGCGCCTCCGTAAAAAAGCGCTGGAATTACGCAGTGTGTGAACACCGCTGTGTAATTCCATCGCTTATAATGGGCACAATAGGGAGAAAGCGCAGGACGCAGCTGCGTAAAGAATTGACATGTCAATTCTTTACGCAGCTGCGCTTTCGCACTGCGCTTTAGCGCTGCGTAAAATCACACAGTGTCTGAACGGCAAAGTGAATTTCCCATTCACTTTGCTGGCAGACGCAAGGCACATTGCGTATTTTGAAAAAGCGCGCGCAAAAAAGCACGCGAAAATACGCAATGTGTGAACGCAGCCTTAGGCTATGTTCACACGTTCAGTATTTAGTCAGTATTTTACATCAGTATTTGTAAGCCAAAACCAGGAGTGGAGCAATCAGAGGAAAAGTATAATAGAAACACGTCACCACTTCAGTATTTATCACCCTCTCCTGATTTTGGCTTACAAATACTGATGTAAAATACTGACCAAATACTGAACGTGTGAACGTGGCCTTATAGGGGTCTTAAAACTTTTTTTTTTACTAATAAAACTTTATTTTGTCATTCAGGTGCATTAAAAATTTTATCTTGATAGTTCTTGATCACAGCTATGCTGGGTTCAAAAAATATTGAGTTCGATATGTATAGTTATGATTAATAAGTCACTAAACTTTAATCTTTTTTTTAAATAATTTTGTCCACTATAGAAAGTTATGAAAGTTTGAAAATCACTCTAGTAGGGGATTAGTCTTCATTCCTATAAAAAATGCATATAAGATGGCTTCCAAACTCCTGCTTTTCCCAATCTATTTGCCTGCCTTCAGCTGCATTGATATCAGAATATTATTTGGAGTACAGATGTTGGCAGTGATGGGTCAGCCTCTGTTTCCCCCTTCAAGTATTGTACTTATCAGAACAATTTTCTGCAGCAGCTTATCCCAAGAGTTAGTGTATGTGCCCATGTTAAGTATTTGTTGCAGACATTTCTGCATCAAAAACATCTCTCTTAGCAGGAAAAACGCTAAAAGAATTGACATGCTGCAGATTTGAAACTGCTTCAAATCTGCAAGAAAAAAAATATGCAACGTGTGCATGAGACTTGAGGAATCTGAATCACTTTACATTTACTAGGAAATGCTTCAGTTTTTGTGACAAAACTGCACGGAAACAAACATGACAAACATAGCAAATACTTAAAGGGGTTCTCTCATACTAAAATGTATTTTAATCCTAAATGCCTATCTATTTAATGTCATAATCTATTCTCTTTTCTAATATGCTTTAATTAAAAAGTCCCTACTGTTACCTCACTACTTTAACTCCTTTTTTTTTTTTTTTTTTAAATACTTCCTCTTTGCTTGAAAATCCAAGTGCATGCTGGGATAGTCAAACGAGTTGTCATCAAGGGGCAGATGCTGCACCTTCCCTGTTTCAGAGGCTGGGCTAGAGCTTCATCTACTGAGCATGCATCAGTTGGCAATTCCAACATATGCTCAGTAGATTCTTGTCACTGCGCAATATGCACAGTGACAGTGCGCTCTGATCAGAAGTAAGGAGCCGACAAGAGACTGCACTGTCAGTGCACGTTGTAAGCAGGAGAAGGAGAGACCAGCTCCTCCCCTGCAAGTGATGTCACTTGCGGGGGCGGCGCTGGACTTTGCTTTTCCTCCATGCTGGGTATTATTACAACGTGCACTGACAGTGCGCTCTCTTGCCGGCTCCTTACTTCGATCAGAACCAAAGTATTTAGGATTAAAATCAATTTTAGCTCTCAACTACTCCTTTAACATATGCACATAACCTTAGTGAGACTCAGGTGCTGATCCTTTCAATGCCAGCATCTGTACTCCAAATGGGTACGTTCTATATATTCTAATATTAATGGAGCTAAGGGCAGGAAGATAGACTGGAGAAAAGCAGGGTTTTGTAAGCCAGTTGTATGCAATTTTTTTTACAGGAATGAAGATAAAATCCTCTGATAACACTGATAACATATTTTGAAAAGTTTCAAAACTTCCCATGCTAGACAGAATTATTCACAAAAAAATAAATTAAAGTTTATATACTATTTAAAGGGATTTTCTCAAAAACAAAGTACATTTTAATTAATAGATCTTGGAATAATAATAAGTTCCACAATAGGATGTGTTAATTTTTTTTCCTGTGCTGAGATAATTTTATAAAAGTCATGGAGCCGGCATATGACATACCAGTAAGTCAAATGTCGATAAGAGGTTAAGGATTGTCAAGTTTTAAACAAGTAAATGGAAAGAATCACATGTCTTGTGGAACAAGATGTAACATTTTTTTATGAAGTTTTAGAGCCCATTTAGAAAGGCTGATAGTTGGGTACAAGCGTTAGACAGGCTGGCAATCACCTGACGAACGTAGGAAATGCTCTTTTGACCAGTGAAATGATTTTTAAGCCAGTTTAAGAAGCTCAGTTCTTGGTAGCATATCATCCTGTGTAGACAAGACTTGTGCTGCCGAAAGCTCAATGTCCTATTACGCACAGGGCAAGCATATTAACAATCATTCTGTGCTCATTGAAGTGCAGTCGACCTCTATAATAAGCTATAAAGCAATCACTGATCAGTTTGCATGTAGCCGATCAATAATCATTTAATGACCCGGTCAGCCTGTCAGAAGGTATATCCACACAACATCTTTTTCAGGCGGAATCGCCCATGTAAAAGTGCAGCAAAAAATTAACATGATGCACAGCGATGTAAAAACTACATTGCTGTGCACATGTTCAATTGTTATGTCTTTTAACCGCTTAAGGGTTAGGAAACCGTGAAGCAGTTAAAAGTAGCATCCTTATTTGTTTTTAAGCTAGGAGCTAGCACATAAAAGGACTGCAAAACCACCAGCAAAGCAGCTTTAGAAAAAAGATAGCCGGCTTTTCCCTGAAGCGTCTTCGCCTAGTAAAACCTTAGTGGGTCCACTGGTGTCTTCAAGATGTCATGTCCATATATCCTAAATGTAGGATTAAAAGGGTTTTCCAGGAGTAAGTTTTTTTTTAATCAGTAGGTAGCTTAAAAAATAAACTTTGCTATAATCATTCACTGCATGTCCAGCGCAGATGCCCCCAGTCTTTATTGACAGGCTGCAGTGGTGACTTTATGACTACAGTGTCATGAATGAAGGCTGCAGCCAATCACTGGCCCTAAAGTTCTGTTTTAGCAGGGGAATTGCGTTTTGAAGTTCTGTATACATGAGTCTGGAAGTGCATTGGGTGTGTAGCAGACAGCCGGAGAGTGGAGGCAGGGCTAGGGAGACTGAAGCAAAGAGCAGGAGAGTGGAGGAGAGTCCGGGGTGAGTGAACCAGAGAGCAGGAGAGCAGAGACAAGACTAGGGAAGCAGAGAACTGTGCAAGAAGAGTAGAGTAAGAGACCAGAGGAAGGGCTAAGTGAGTGAAGTAGAAAGCTGGAGAGTGATGGAGGGGCCAGGGTGCCTGAAGCAGAGAGCAGAAGAGCGGAGGAGGGATCGGGGTGACTGAAGCAGAGAGCAGAGGAGGAACCGGGGTGAGTGAAGTGGAGAGCAGAGGAGGGGCTGGCGTGAGTGAAGTGCTGGGTCATGCATCAGAGGAAAGTCTTTCCTCTTGTGGATGTGTTTCAAAAGGGCATTAGCCACCCAATTTAAGTACCAGCCTGTGCCTGTGTGCAGAAGAAGTCTCATGAGTGGTATTACCCAGGAGACTTTTTATAAAAAAAATTAAAAAAAAAGAATAACACAACCTACACAGTCATCTATGACACTTATACAGGCAGTATTGCGACCTGTGGTCAACATTTAACTTGAAGATATCTTCTAGGTGTCACATCATTATAAAAACGTTTCTTTATTATAAATACATTACAGAAATTGCATTTTCCACAATTTTCCTATAAAGTTGATATCCACCTAAATTAATCTGGGGCATCTCACTTAAAACCATCATGTGTCTCATAAACAGATTTTGCTATATCACTTTTTGCTATCCCACTGATACTTTAAATCTTCATTTTGGTCATTTACGGCAGTTTTTCTTCTTTGATTCTGTCAAGTTGCTGAGAGCAAGTTTTTGTTTTGTGGATGAAACCGTGAAGCCTTATTTATGTGAGCGGTGATGGCAACGCTGCTTTGTGAGATGCGGGAAGCAATGCCACATTGACAAAACATTGATAACAAAATGCTTCTTTCCTTTCTGTCATGTTTTTTTTTTTTTTTTGCAGAATGTGTAGTATTTGACCAATAACACAGACAGGGGTCTTTATTATAACTCTTCTTCCAGTCTCTTTGTAGAGCTAGAGAAAAAGAAATTGAAAGTGAAGAACATTTTAAGACTCTAACAGAAAGGGAGATTGGGCGTCTTGCGCAAGAAATACATCGTCTTGAAAATGAGCTGGTGTCCTTGAGAGAAAAGAAAAATAGTCAAGAAGTAAGGGTCATTTTTGTATATTTATTTTTCTTTCCACATGGTTATGCATTCATAAAGAGGTTTTCTTTAGTTGTGGACATTGTGTTTAGTATGTACAGTATATCAGGCTATGTGCCCATGATCAGGAAATAGCAGCGTTCTAGAAGCAGCGTATTTTCGCTGCTTCCAAAATGCTGCGTTTCAATCATTCAGTTAAATCCGCATGTGTTCATTGAACTATGCGGATTTAACGCATCTTATGAATGACTAGGGATTTAACTACGCAGCAGAGACTAGCGTCTCCGTTACAGATAATTTGACATGCTGCGGCTCGAAAACCCGCGCCGCGGATGAGTTTACGCAGCGTCAAATAGAAGCACGGTGGGTATCCACTGTTCTTGTAATGTGGGAAGCAGCGTTTTGGACACAGTGCAGGTGATCTGCGTCCAAAACGCTGCTATTTCTAACTGTGGGCATGCTGCCCAATAGACTAATATAAATGAAGGCATTATAACAATAGAATATAATGGGTATTTCAATTGATTACATTAAGATTTCAGAGCTTTCACTAACTGAATAATCTTATTTAAATTATAAAATGAAAAGTCCACAATAATAAAAAGGATGTTATATGTAAACTGTCTATGTGTATTCATATGTCACATATACAATGAATTTCCTTTTATGAAGAATCCAATAAACTTTGTAATGCAGCGGCTTGCTGCATTACTAAAATGTCCAGGGGGTGTGTTCCGGCTGACCACGTACCTCCCCCTTCAGGTGACTGATCACATGACTGTGACATCATCACAGGTCCTGTGCGCACAGAAGGATATATAAATCCTGGTGGTTTTGAAACGGGGGGAGGCAAGAGGCCTGATCCTTGTGTCTGGGACACCATTAGCCTTGAGATGCAAGAGTCCTGGTCCCTGTGTCTGGGACACCATTAGCCCTGGAAGGCACGTGGCCTGGGGGGGCCACACCTGGTGAGCCTTAAGCCACAGCTTTGGCAGAACAGAGCTGATGGAAGCCGCTAGATCCAGCAAAGGTAAAAACGCTGCTTGATATGGACATTGATATTGTTACCTTGCTGAAGGCTGTATCTGGAGCCAAGTGGACATATCTGCCACTGAAAAGGCTCTAGGATATTACATGTGTAACATGCCTGCGAGCTACTGAGATGGACTATGTTATAGGCAGTTTATGATGTTTAATAAACTGCTGGACTGTAGATTACCGGAAAACATTGCATGTGTGCTTTAATTGACCCGGTGAAGTGAGTGCCCCTCAACATGATGAATAGCGCTACCTTACAACTTGTATTTCTGGTAAATTTAGAATGAAACTGGAAGATAAGAAATATAAAAAAAAACAGTGGTAGGTTTTCTATTAAAATTTAATTTTGATGTGTAAGCTATGTTGGCTCTGGGTTTCCTGGGGCTCGTGTCGCATTGTTATACCATGTGAACCATGCTGACCCCTCACTTCCTTCGGAAGAACCTTGGACAAGCGGAAGAAGTGAGAGCACAGCAGAGAAATAGCTGCAGCTCACTGGCTGCATAGCTCATGTGGCATAATAATTTCACACGAGGTCTGGGAGACCCAGCGCCGAAATCTCTGGAACTTCGGTGATTGAGGTGTGTTGCTGTTATTTTTATTTTAAAAGGGGGACGATTTAATTTAAAAATGGGTTGTCCAGGTAATGGGTATCTCCATAAGACCTTCATCAGACAAACTGGAAATGTAGATAATCATATAGCAGTGTAATCGAAATGTAAGACATATAAATTCATCAAAAGAAAATTGACTGATATAGATTAACAATCTTAGTATAGAAATGCAAGAAAAACAATGAAATATGCACCATATTTTAAGCAAACAGGGTTAATCATTGTAGAACAGTCCCTTTGGCCTTAGTAAAATTGTAATACATGGTATAACTTAACCTATTAATAATGTTCTTTACATATGGGGGGACTCCTTAAAAGATTTCCATTAGTGCCTCGTATGTGGCCAGAACTTCAAGTTGACACTTCATTGTGATCCACACAGTGAATTTCCTTGACCCCACCATTATCAAAGGACCTGCAGGCAATCTCTCCAAAGATCTGTAGATTAAAGAAACGGATCGTAACAACCTGCTCTACTTCTCCAATTGCCATCACTTCACTTCACCAAACAATCTATTACAATTTCACAGTATGAAAAGGTTTACAGAATTGTGTCTGATGCAGAGACATGAACCCATTGGCTAGGAAACATTCATTTTTTTGGCCGTATCTGCCTATTCGAGGCAGGCACCCAGATGTGGTTGACTGCATCTTGGAGCCCGCCTCAAATAGGCGGATGCGGCTGAACATTATGTCCAACAGAGCACTCAGTGACTCTGTTTGCATCATTACAGTCAATGCTCTATCAGCACATACGCCAGAATCCCGTTTTCCAGGGCTTCAGACCTAAGGCCCAACAGAGCCACTGACGTGAGCGTAAAATGAAACATGAATATGGGCTAATACATAGCCGGTGCTAGTCCGACTGCTGCTATTTAGCAATTCAAACGTTGCTGTCAGTCTCTGACAGCGGCATTTAAATAGCGCAATTGCATGTGCGAGTGTGCACCAGCTCCTATTGGGCCCTCTGACGCGTGCACCGATGAGGTATCATGGCAGTTGATACTCCTTTGAAGCTCAAAGGAGACCGCAATTTTCACTATATTGCAGCATATAGTATCACCAATCAAGTGATTGCAGATTAAAGTCACTAAGGGGGGAAAAAAATACAGTGAAAAATAAATGTATTAAAAAAAATAAACACCACCCTTTTCTCGGTTTTAAAAATAAAGAGATAAAAGAAAAAAATATAAACATACAGTTGACATAAAATTTTTCACACATCTGTTAAATTGCCAGATTTTTGTCATGTAAAAATATCATACCAAATCAAATCATTTCAGAACTTTTTCCACCTTTTTGTCACCCATGAGTTGTACAAATCCATTGAGATACAAACTGAAATAATTGTGAGGGGGGGGGGGAATGAAAATAGCACAACTAAAATATTGTGGTTGTATAAGTGTCAAACTCTAAAGCCCCCGTCTCACATAGCGAGATCGCTAGCGAGATCGCTGCTGTGTCACGGTTTTGGTGACGCAACAGCGACCTCACCAGCGATGTCGCTATGTGTAACACTTTGCAGCGATCAGGCCCCTGCTGTGAGGTCGCTGATCACTGCAAAGTGTCCTGGACCATTTTTTGGTCGTTGCTCTCCCGCTGGTCAGCACACATCACTGTGTGTGACCAGCGGGAGCAGCGATCAGGCTGGTAACTATGATAAACATCGGGTTACTAGGGGCTCACGCGCACTTAGTAACCCGCTGTTTATCATGGTTACGAGCCTGCTAAAGTGAGCGGTAACCTCCCGCTCACCGTAGCAGAGTGGTAACCATGATAAACAACGGGTTACTAGGTGCGCGTGTGCCCCTAGTAACCTGATGTTTATCATGGTTACGAGCCTGCTAAAGTGAGCGGTAACCTCCCGCTCACCGTAGCAGAGTGGTAACCATGATAAACAACGGGTTACTAGGTGCGCGTGTGCCCCTAGTAACCCGATGTTTATCATGGTTACGAGCCTGCTAAAGTGAGCGGTAACCTCCCGCTCACCGTAGCAGAGTGGTAACAATGATAAACAACGGGTTACTAGGTGCGTGTGTGCCCCTAGTAACCCGATGTTTATCATGGTTACCAGCCTGCTCCTGCTTCAGCAGGCTGGTAACCAGGAGCAGGACATCGTGGAAAGATTCTTTCCACGATGTCGCTGCTCCCCTGATCGTTGGTGAGCCTGCCTGTTTGACAGCTCACCAGCGACCACATAGCGACGCAGCAACCATCCCTGACAGGTCGTATCGTTGTCGGGATCGTTGCAGCGTCACTAAGTGTGACGGGGCCTAAAGGGTACTTCAACAAATATTAGTTTAATGGTGTGCATATTTATGCAACCACATTATTTTAATTCTTTATTTTTCTTTTTCCACACGAAAAAAAATTCAGTTTGTTTTTCAATGGAATTGTACGGATTATGGGTGATATTAAAGGTGGAAAAAGTTCTGAAATCATTCTTCTTGGTGTGATATTTACAAGACTCAACCTGGCATTTTAACAGGGGTGTGTAAACTTTTTATATCCACTGTAATTAGTGTCCCCTAGTCTATGAAAGTCCGGTCTCTATCAAGACAGAATGTAATTTAATACATATGTTGAACCCCAAAAATAAACAAAAAAAAAGAGTCAAAATTGTAGATTTGCATTTTTTCAGTCACTGGTGACCAATATGTTGTATGTACCCCAAAATGGTTTCAATAAAAATATCAGATCGGCACACAAAAAAGCCAAAAACAAGTCAATCAACAGAAAAATAAAAATGTTACAAGTCTGCAAAATTGGTGACCCAAATTTTTTTTCTTTTTTAAATGAAAATGAAAAAATGAAAAATTGCCCATCTCAAAGGGGTTGAAAAGTTAATTAGTTAAATATAGATTAACCTTGACAGTAAAGAACCCCAATGCAGTATCGTTAAGAGTCGCCCATCTATTTTTTGCATCTTTTATTTCATTTAGAATAATATATTCAAGGCTTCACAAAAACTAGAGAACTTGAAGTGTCAACTTAATTGGGACCAGCAAGCTCTGGAGGCCTGGCTTGAAGAATCTGCTCGTAAAGATGAAGACACTGTTGCCATTCAGAAATATGCACAGAAGGATGAAGGAAAAATTAAAGTAAGTAATTTTATATAACTTAAAGGTATTTTCCTGTCATAGAAAGTAGTGTGATATCACTATTATATGCCTGCGCTAAGTGTCTGGTGGGAGACCCAACAATCGGCCCTCCCATTCTGGTTTACCCTCACAACTTGTTTGGGCCGGGAATTGCTGCATAGTATTATTCACTTCAATGGGAACCCCATGCATGTATTCTACATGTGTCTATAATGTAACTCTTATTTCTTGCTATAGGATCTGTCACTGCAGGTTGAAAGACTGACCATGGAGTCCAACCACAAACGCAAACTTTTGGACAATGAGTTGACAGAGACTATCACTACACAGGTTTGTATTTACACAAGCATCTCCCAATATGCCATGTATTAGTCTATTATTAATAGGGAGGCTGTGAACTCAGTCAGGGTGGGAGTACAATTATTGCACTGATTTGAAGTTATTTTTTGTTTTCTACAATTTCTATACAGTGCCGATTTTACTTCCATCTTTCTGGTCTAAGAGTGGAACTAAAATTACAGAGACGGAATTTAAAAACAGACGTGAACAGCACCAGATATCAGGACAATTCTTATAAGATTAGAAATACTTTTTTTTGTCTGTAAATTAATATTGCTGTATCTCTTAATATGCTTAGACAAGTAATATTAAATATGAATTGCTGCACAGATAGGTTTGTCTTACAGATTGAACTGGATAAAGCAGCTGAGGATTTCCGCAAGGCCCACTCTGAGCGACAACAGCTGATTCAACAGTGGGAAAATACCATTGATCAGATGCAGAAAAGAGATAGAGAAATTGACCAATGTGCACTGGTAAGCGAGTAATTTCTCTCCTGTAGTAACTGTTATTCTAATTAAACTGGTCACAGAATTATGTGTAAGCCAAGTAACATAAGATAGTCAAACAAACAGTTGATTCTATTTTGAATTGATTAAGGGTGCAAGGCCACTCCTGAATATATTTTATCTGCATAAATGGGAACTGTACTTTCAACACAATTTGCATAAATCAATAGTATAAGCACATATAAGAAACTTTGTAATATACAGTACAGACCAAAAGTTTGGACAACCCTTCTCATTTAAAGATTTTTCTGTATTTTCACGACTATGAAAATTGTACATTCACACTGAAAGCATCAAAACTATGAATTAACACATGTGGAATTATATGCTTAACAAAAAGTGTGAAACAACTGAAAATATATCTTATATTCTAGGTTCTTCAAAGTAGCCACCTTTTGCTTTGATGACTGCTTTGCACACTCTTGGCATTCTCTTGATGAGCTTCAAGAGGTAGTCACCGGAAATGGTTTTCACTTCACAGGTGTGCCCTGTCAGGTTTAATAAGTGGGATTTCTTGCCTTATAAATGGGGTTGGGACCATCAGTTGTGTTGTGCAGAAGTCTGGTGGATACACAGCTGATAGTCCTACTGAATAGACTGTTAGAATTTGTATTATGGCAAGAAAAAAGCAGGTAAGTAAAGAAAAACGAGTGGCCATCATTACTTTAAGAAATGAAGGTCAGTCAGTGCGAAAAATTGGGAAAACTTTGAAAGTGTCCCCAAGTGCAGTTGCAAAAACCATCAAGCGCTCCAAAGAAACTTGCTCACATGAGGTCCGCCCCAGGAAAGGAAGACCAAGAGTAACCTCTGCTTCTGAGGATAAGTTTCTCCGAGTCACCAGCCTCAGAAATCGCAGGTTAACAGCAGCTCAGATTAGAGACCAGGTCAATGCCACACAGAGTTCTAGCAGCAGACACATCTCTACAACAACTGTTAAGAGGAGACTTTGTGCAGCAGGCCTTCATGGTAAAATAGCTGCTAGGAAACCACTGCTAAGGACAGGCAACAAGCAGAAGAGACTTGTTTGGGCTAAAGAACACAAGGAATGGACATTAGACCAGTGGAAATCTGTGCTTTGGTCTGATAAGTCCAAATTTGAGATCTTTGGTTCCAACCACCGTGTCTTTGTGCGACGCAGAAAAGGTGAACGGATGGACTCTACATGCCTGGTTCCAACCGTGAAGCATGGAGGAGGAGGTGTGATAGTGTGGGGGTGCTTTGCTGGTGACACTGTTGGGGATTTATTCAAAATTGAAGGCATATTGAACCAGCATGGCTACCACAGCATCTTGCAGCGGCATGCTATTCCATCCGGTTTGCGTTTAGTTGGACCATCATTTATTTTTCAACAGGACAATGATCCCAAACACACCTCCAGGCTGTGTAAGGGCTATTTGACCAAGAAGGAGAGTGATGGGGTGTTTAGCCAGATGACCTGGCCTCCACAGTCACCAGAGCTGAACCCAATCGAGATGGTTTGGGGTGAGCTGGACCGCAGAGTGAAGGCAAAAGGGCCAACAAGTGCTAAGCATCTCTGGGAACTCCTTCAAGATTGTCGGAAGACCATTTCCGGTGACTACATCTTGAAGCTCATCAAGAGAATGCCAAGAGTGTGCAAAGCAGTCATCAAAGCAAAAGGTGGCTACTTTGAAGAACCTATAATATAAGACATATTTTCAGTTGTTTCACACTTTTTTGTTAAGTATATAATTCCACATGTGTTAATTCATAGTTTTGATGCCTTCAGTGTGAATGTACAATTTTCATAGTCATGAAAATACAGAAAAATCTTTAAATGAGAAGGTGTGTCCAAACTTTTGGTCTGTACTGTATCTTATTTGACAAATATGTTTTTTTTTTTCTCCACTTATGAGCCACTTCTCCTCCCGCCTGCTTCCTGAACTCACCTTCCACTTTGATAAAATAGCCCGACTCTGTCTTTCCTAAGACAAAAGCACTGCCAGCACAGTGAGGTGTCAGGTTACCTCATATTACACTCTGTGGAGAGAGGTGAAGAAAGGGGCACAAATAGCGCTGTTATCCAATAACAACCGTGAAGGTAAAAGGAAATATGCTCACCTTTATGGGTTGTGTGATGCACAACTCATGGGAAAAATGTGTGACGAGGTGCTGCAGCAGGCACAAGTCCCTTGGGATCTTAGGTAATATACAGTGTTAGGATGAAGTTGGTGCCGTTACGAACCGCGCTCCTGCTATTATGTGGTGACTAACTTTTCTTCCTGCTTCACTCAATGATCCGTGTCTCCTTGATGTAGCAGGTCTATAGTGACAGAGTTCCAGCTTGGCGCTACAGGATCCAGGTGTTTGGTCACACAGGAAATGGAAAACAGGATTTCTGTTCGTAACGGCACCAACTTCACCCTAACACTGAATATTACTCTATGGAGAGGGAAAGAGAGAAGAAGAGTGAGGAACAGAGTGAGAAAATAAGCAGGGGTAGACAAGAAAGATCGTGATGAGCTTTCTGACAAGTCTTTTATCTTTGCCCCAGAGCTGGATTCACAGCTACCTTGTTCAGTACTATAATTTCCATTATACTACTTCTCTCTGTGTGCTAAGTAAGGAATGAATGCAGAAATCCATCCCTGTGTTTTGAGCTGTGCATGGAAGACATAATGGCAGGTAGTCTCTTTTTTCACCAGCTTGCAAGTTAAGAGATAGAGCCTGCAGAGGGGAAAACTGGGGAAAATGCATGATGAAAGTAATATTGTGGCTTGGAAATAATGTTATTCCTCAAATAAAGAAAAGTTGCTTGAAAGTACGGTTCACTGTTAAGTAAGACAAAATGTCTAATTGAATTGCTGACATTATTTCATTTGATCAAGCAGCTTCCACATTCATATATGAACTCCACGGGGAAACATTATTAAGTCTGATGTTTTATATGCCACTCTTGCAGTATAACTTATTGGAGTAAGGTGCTCTAAATTTCTTCAAAGGCACATCTTTAGGATTTCTGCAAGCCAGAAACTTAGATCTATGCCAGCTACAATTCATTCCAGATTTTGGGCGTAAATTACACTAAATTTATTGTATGGCTGTCGACCAGGCTGCGTTTTGCTAAGTCCCTTTAGAAAATTGCTAAACATATTTTTGTATGTGTGACAGAAGATTTTGAATGTCAGTAAAACTCACTGTTGAGAAAAAGTATAACATACACCCAATAAGTGGTTAGTTTTCTTATTTAAAGGGAACCTATCACCAGAAAAAATGCTATTAGCTGGCTCTACATTAGGGCCAGCTGTCAGTCAGTCGGGGGTGTGGTTACAACCTCTGCTCTGTACTTTCAGAGCGGTGACTGAACCGGCGCCAACCCCGTGACTGAAACCAGAATGCTGCCACAGGGGAATAAAGTTCATTTTCTCCCTGCAGTGATCGGCTAAGTGCGGCGCCGGGCAGGTTAGTAATGCTATAAACCTGCAGATTAACCCCATATCTGCTGGTTAATACCTTTTTTTTTTTCTGGTGACAGGTTCCCTTTAAAACAGAGTTTTGGGGTAAGGATTATTCTTTACTCTAGTAGGCCCTGCACTTACAGCTCTCCTGCTTCTCTCCCTATTCCTCGCCTATTGTCTACTTCTTGTGTCTGACTGACAGGCCACTCACATGTCAGTGACCTGTCAGTCAGAGACAGGAAGCAGGCAGCAGGTGAGTTCTAGGGAGAAAAGCAGGAGAGCTGTAACTGCAGTGCCCACTCAACTGCACTTGCACTTGTTACCATGCAATTTCAATTATGGATTTGTCTAAAACAGCAAAATAGATTTCTACAAGCTAGGTAAGGATTTACTCAGCTTCACAGCACCTTTATATACATGCCATTAGTTTGGTGTATAAAATCACGAGTACACCTTCTCTTTAAATATAAGCTTCACGAATGTGCTTATCTGGAATTTAATTGTGACGCTAGTCACTACTCAAAGACAAGCTGTGAGGCTGGGTAGTCAAGAGGTCCGAGGTCAAAAACCAAAAGGGTACGTCATAGAAAGAGGGGTGAAACAAAGGCATAGTCAGTAAACTGTCAGGGGTCGGAATTCCAAGAAGGTAGCGACAACAAAAGGGCTAGGCAAACGAATGGTCTAAGGGAAATCCAAGGTCAAGCAGCAAAGATCAGAATACAAGCCTAGGAGCACAGAGCTAAAACACACCACTTGAGCAAAGCTACAATTGGCAGAAATCTAATGCAGAGAGCTGGCTAAATAGCCAGGTAATCACTCCAAACAGGAGACACATGGAGGAGGCACCGGCACACCCTGGCCCTTCTTGGGTGGCTAAATTGTCACTCAAGACACTGACATCTTAGCACGCCCCAGATCCCGTTTGGACGGCTGAACTGTCCATCACCATACTGACAGTTCAGCACGCCCCTGCCCTTTATTGAACTGCAGAACAGTTATTCACACACAGATAGGCGGAATCGTGACAGTAATCTTATTTATTAAAAGTTTGTCCAAAATCGTAATTATGTGAACTATAGACTACAAGTGTTCAGCCTTAAACTTCTTTCTTTTTTACTAAGGATAATGAACCACACAACAATTGATGTGATACGTGAGATGTTCTGTTATTTTTCTCCTAGCTACTGGCCCAGGTGAAACAAGAATTACGAGAAAGAGAAAATATTATAAAAGAGAAAATCCAGTTTTTGAACAGCGAAATAGAGAATAATAAGGAATATGAAAAGAAGATTTCAAGTGTAGAAAGAAAGGCTGCCAAACTGAGGCAGGACTACCAGGAGCAGGAGAATATTCAAAGTCAACTACAAGATGAGGTATGGTGGAAAACAAAAAGTTCTTCATTATCAAGCTTCTAACAGCACGAGTGATGAGTTGGTAATGTGTAAACGCGTGGCCCTGGTTCTGCTAGGAAACATGGCAAATCTGTGAAACCCTGTGATACGCATAAACTCTGAAATGTCTTCTGATCATAGCGTTGAAAAAAGCGAGTAGGAATTAAGCAAACTAATCTGTCAAGACGATAATATGATACCTGCTTTGTAATCTCATGTGCTAGTGTTGAGAAATCAAGCTGTGAAGCTATAAACGTCCCTTTGAGAAGTAGAATTGCATAAATGATTTTCTTTAGAGGTGTTGGGGTAGTTGACAAAATCATGAAAGTTTCTAAAGTTTTAATATTCCTCCAGATAGTTTGTAGGTTTTAGACTGTTTAAGCAGATGCTAATGTTAAAGAAATGATAAACATTAACATATGATGTTGAATAGGTCATTAAAATCAGATCAGTGGGGGTCAAACTCATGGTATCCCCATTATTCAGATGTTTTTAGGTTTGGTTGCTGCCAATTGTAAACATTTAACAACGCTGCACTGCACAACTCCATTTAATGTGTAGTGGCCGCTGCCTGGTACTGCAGATCAACTCCTATTCTCTTGCATGTACTTGTCAGTAGCCACTACTCATTGAATGGAACTGCAACCAAACCTTTTTTAATAGCAATAGAATTCCATTAGTATCAGCCTTTTAAAAAGGTAAAAAAAAGAAGTAATTGCCTAGTGTTATTTTTCAAGAGCTGATTCTTTATCTCCAGCTCACCATATTTGACTATTTCAATCTCGAATAAGGCAGAAGGAGTGTAGTAATTATGCAGCCTCACACTGTGAGACTGCTACTTCATTTCCTGACATGCCTTTCTTCTAAGTTGGGATTTTATTGGGTGAAGTTGCATGATTGGTCTGTACACTGCAAGGACTATGGAGGTTCTAAATGTGAAATGATGTCACATTTTGGCTGAGGAGATGTCATTCATGTCATGTGAACAGAATAAAGCAAGTGTGAATAGGTGCAAGTTGCTATGTCTGCATAATACGCAAACAAAAGAATACAGCAGCACTGTGTAAGCGCTAAAATGTATGCAAACCATTGAATATATGTAATCTGTAATCTTTACTGTATTACTGCCATATAGAATATACTTGAAGTTGAAGTATAATGAAGGTAGTTAGCCCACACATTGGCCAGGTCATGATTCTGTTTTAAGGTGTTGGTCAGTTTTCTGTTGTTTGCTATTGGAGGTGGTGACTGCCTCCTTTTCTTAAAAAAACACTCCTCTATTTGTAATTAGTGCTGGATTCTACCTGCCTTTAAATTTGTAGGCTATAAGCATGGGAGAGGCATGTTTGATAAATTTTATTTATTTATTTTACTCACTTACCGTATTTTTCGGACTATAAGACGTATTTTTTTCCTCCAAAATTTTGGAGGAAAGTGGGGGGTGTGTCTTATAGTCCGATTATATATTATATATACATAAATATATGCTGTGGGTGGTGGCTGGTGTGGAGGGAGTGCCAGCGGCGAAGGAGTGGGGCACAAGAAGCAGTAGCCGGCTGCTGCAACCTACACTGTGCCTGCTGCTAAAGAAAATAAATATTCACTGCCCCATGGGCGTGGAGAGCAGTGAATATTCATTTTCCTTAATAGCGCGAACATTGTACCCACAGTGCGGCTCCTGCAGCGGCCCGGCTGTCATGTGTGCCTGCTATTAAAGACCATGAATATTCACTACAACCCACTCCCATGGGCGTGGGGAGTAGTGAATATTCATGCTCTTTAATAGCGAGCACACTAGACTGCCGGCCGCTGCAGGAGCAGCGCTGCGGGTACAGTGTGCACGCTATTAAGGAGAGTGAATGGTCACTGCTCTCCACGTCCATAGTCCCAGCGTGGGGAGCAGTGACTATTCCGGCAGCTCATCTCACAGTGTGAGGGCTCATGGCAGTGACGGCAGCAGAGCTGCAGCAGATAGGAGGTGAGTATAATTGTTTTTTTTTTTGTGTGCAGCGTGATGGGGATCAGGGGGTGCCATGCATACCAGGAAGAGGGATGAGGGGGGCCATACATACCAGGAAGAGGGAGGGGTGCCATGCATACCAGGATGAGTGATGAAAGGTTCATGCATACCAGGATGAGGGATGAAGGGTGCCATGCATACCAGGAAGAGGGATAAGGGGGGGGCATACATACCAGGAAGAGGGAGGGGTGCCATGCATACCAGGATGAGGGATGAAGGGTGCCATGCATACCAGGAAGAGGGATGAGGGGGGCCATGCATACCAGGAAGAGGGAGGGGTGCCATGCATACCAGGATGAGGGATGAAGGGTCCATGCATACCAGCATGAGGGATGAAGGGTACCATGCATACCAGGAAGAGGGAGGGGTGCCATGCATACCAGGATGAGGGATGAAGGTGCCATGCATACCAGGATGAGGGATGAAGGGTGCCATGCATACAAGGAAGAGGGATGAAGGGTGCCATGCATACCAGGAAGAGGGATGAAGGGTGCCATGCATACCAGGAAGAGGGATGAGGGGGCCATACATATCAGGAAGAGGGATGAAGGGTGCCATGCATACCAGGATGAGGGATAAGGTTACCATGCATACCAGGAAGAGGGATGAAGGGTACCATGCATACCAGGAAGAGGGTTGAGGGGGGCCATACATACCAGGAAGAGGGAGGGGTGCCATGCATACCAGGATGAGGAATGAAGGGTCCATGCATACCAGGATGAGGGATGAAGGGTACCATGCATACCAGGAAGAGGGAGGGGTGCCATGCATACCAGGATGAGGGTGCCATGCATACCAGGATGAGGGTGCCATGCATACCAGGATGAGGGATGAAGGGTGCCGTACATGCCAGGAAGAGGGAGGGGTGCCATGCATACCAGGATGAGGGATAAGGGTCCTTGCATACCAGGATGAGGGATGAAGGGTACCATGCATACCAGGAAGAGAGAGGGGTGCCATGCATACCAGGATGAGGGATGAGGGTGCCATGCATACCAGGATGAGGGATGAAGGGTGCCATGCATACCAGGAAGAGGGATGAAGGGTGCCATGCATACCGGGAAGAGGGATGAAGGGTGCCATGCATACCAGGAAGAAGGATGAAGGGTGCCATGCATACCAGGAAGAGGGATGAGGGGGCCATACATATCAGGAAGAGGGATGAAGGGTGCCATGCATACCAGGATGAGGGATGAAGGGTGCCATGCATACCAGGAAGAGGGATGAAGGGTGCCATAAATACCAGGAAGAGGGATGAAGGGTGCCATACATACCAAGATGAGGAATGAAGGGTGCCATACATGCCAGGAAGAGGGATGAAGGGTGCCATGCATGCATACCAGGATTGGGGATGAGGGGTGCCATGCATACCAGGATTGGGGATGAGGGCCATGTATAATATGAAGGAGGGGGCCATATATACCAGGATGGGGGTACATTAACACAATTGGGGGACATTGCCCCTATAACAGTGTCAGCAGCAGACCCCCCTCCCCCATAACAGTGCATCATGACCACATTTTTTGCTTAAATTTTTTTTCTTTTTTCCTCCTCTAAAACCTAGGTGCGTCTTATGGTCCGGTGCTTCTTATAGTCCGAAAAATACGGTATATATCGCCATTAATTCCACAGCGCTTTACAGACATCATCATCACTGTCCCCATCACTTTACAGACATCTTCATCATTGTCACCATTGGGGCTCACAATCTAAATTCCATATCAGTATGTCTATGGAGTGTGGAAGGAAACCGGAGAACTCAGAGGAAACCCACGCAATCACGGGGAGAACATACAAACTCCTTGTAGATGCTGTCTTTGGTGGGATTTGAGCCCAGGACCCAGCACTGCAAGGCTACAATCGTAACCACTGAGCCACCGTGCTGCCCTAAATATTAGTTTTAGGATACCATTCAATAATGGTATGTCTTGTTGTGGATGGTGGGCTCACATGAATTGACCAATATGTTCTCTAAGTACCTTCATTTAAAAGTATATTCTATATAGCAGTAATGCAGTCCAAATTCCATACATTCAATGTTTGCATACATCTTAGCACTTACAGAGTACTGCTGTATTCTTTTGTTTGTATATTTGCGTCGTGTGAGACTGACGATCTGATCATAAACTCATGATTTTGTCAGAGTAAAGTCATATGACTGACTTCATGGACCGAAATTGGGGCTGCAGGAGGACATTGGGCAAATAAGTCATCTATTGATAGAACTGCCAAAATACTTATTTAACCCTTTCACATCATATCACTTCATATGTTGGCTGCTGATGTATGGAATGGGCTCAGGAGCTAAGCCCACACCATAAACAGTTGATGCCAGCTGTGATACATAGCAGGCATTTTGCTGTAACAGCATTGACCTGAGCAAGCGCTGATTGCTGCTATTTAACCATTTAAATGCTGCTGTCAATCACTGACACGCACTACTTCTATTGCCCCCCCTCTACAATGCAATCATGGGGGGGTTGATGGGCTGTCATGGCATTTGAGAGCTTGTTGAAGGCCACTACGGCTCTCACCTTTGTCTTACTGGGAAGTCCAGCCTGTTCCTGGACTTCATAGAAGAATATTATTTAGTCTATATAATGCTAAATAATTGTATTGCAGTATATAGTATAAGCAATTAGACAATCGTAGGTTCAAGTAAAAAATAAAATTTAAAAAAAGGAAAAAAAGCTTAAAAAATATGAAAATTTGAATCACCCCTCTCTTTCCCCATCAATAATAAGGGAAAAGAAAGTCTGACCTGTAAAAGTTCAATCTATCAAAGTATAAAATTAACCCAAACGGTAAACACCATATTTTTTTTTGGCCGCCACACATCTCTAAAAAATTGCAGTAAAACGTATTGTCTACCCAAAAACGGTAACAATGAAAACGTCAGCACATTTTTTTTCATCACTTAAGTAAAAAAAAAATCTTTACATGTTTGGTCTCACCCAAATCATACTTGGAGAGTCAAGTTGTAAGGTTGCAATTTTACCGCACTTTGTTTTTTTTTCATGTTTTGCAACACATAGAATGGTAAAATAAATAGTGTCATTCAAAGCTACAAGCAATGCTGCAAAAAAACACTATAATTTAGCTACAGTATGTCGACAGTAAAATAATAAAGTTATGGCTCTTGGAAAAAGGTTAGGTTAAAAACGTAAGCTCAAAAATTACAATTCTGTCATGAAGAGGTCAAAGTTTAACATTTTAAAACTAAAGTCCATTAAGAACATTGACATATATTGTAATATGTTTATTACTTGGGTAATTGTTGGGTACTATGTTGTATTTATGATATGTATCTTTATATATAGCTGGACACACTTAAAGGGACGGTTGATAGGACAGCTACTGAATTAGAAGTTATGCGTGTTCAAGTAAACAACCTAAAGAAAGAGGTTCGGAAAAAGGATGAAAGGTACTGTATATGTCAGTTACATTGCAGAAATGTAAAAATATTTAACGTATAGTTTTAAGTAAATAAATATAATATAATAGTGATCATAATTACTTTTCATAAAAGGGGATATCTGGGACTTTGCACTAACAGGCAGGTAGTTACTACCTACCTGCCTGTTGTGGCCGGTGCCATTCTTTGCCGCAACAGAGCACTCACACACCACTCTTTCTGGCAATTCAGCTGCTTCTGCTGACATCACGTCGACAGAGCACCAGCTTAATTTCCGCCCTGTTCTGTCAATGGGGTGTGCCTTCTAAGTCATGCTGAGTGTCAGCCGATTCCCCTAGTCACGTGGTTGGGAGCTGGCTGTCAGTCAGCATGACGACGGCAGTCCTGCCCTGTTCTGTCAATGGGGCGTGACTTCTAAGTCATGCTAAGTATCAGCCGATTCCCCTAGTCGCGTGGTTGGGAGCTGGCTGTCAGTCAGCATGACGACGGCAGTCCTGCCCTGTTCTGTCAACAGGGCGTGACTTCTAAGTCATGCTGAGTGTCAGCCGATTCCCCTAGTCATGTGGTTGGGAGCTGGCTGTCAGCCAGCATGATGGCGGCAGTCCCGCCCTGTCGACAGAGCAGAGCGGAAAAGAAGCTGTGACGTCAACAGAAGCAGCTTAATCGCCAGCAGGAGCGGTCTGTTACCGCTCTGTGCGGGCGATTAATGGCGCCGTGTACAAAAAGCAGGTGGGTAGCAACTACCGGCATGTTAGTCCTTAGGCACATTTTTGTTTTTAGAAAGTACCGGATATCCCCTTTAAAGAGATATTTCATTAAATCTGGTTGTCTTTTTGTCATTATCTATTATTTTGCTAGTATTTCCTTCAGCCTATCAAATACATTTAAAGATTTACTTAGTAAAGTGTGTCATGACAAAGAGTTAACACCTAAAGATCTCTGCGCTCTTGTGATGACCTGTATCACCCATGTAAAGAAGTCTCAACAGCTCTTATTGATAGATGCAGGCCAGAAAACCCTACTTCTCATTACATGCTGGGGTCTCAGAGGTGACTGCCCTTACCTCTCAGACTTTTGTGACGTATATTAATCATAGTCAAATTATAAGTTGTAATGAATGGGTTATAGTGGCTGAGAATGAATTGCATAATTGGAATTATATTTTTAGATTAGTTCAGGCTAAAGAATATAATGAAGGTTTGTCTGAAAAATTGAAGCTTGTGACAGACTCGGCTCTGAGTATGGAAGAGAGAGCCCAGCGTATAGAGGACATGCTAAAGGAACAGGAGAAAACGATAAAGGTGAGTTTACACAAACTGTACCTAAGTGTGTCATGCTGACATGGACCCAATTACAAGTAGTAACAAGTTTTAACCATATACTTCTATGTTCACTTAATATTGATAGGAACAAACAGAATATTTAGGATAACATTATACATGGTGCCACCCTCACCCTCTATACTCATGCTTGTCTGGATTAGTGGGCATCAGTAATAAAAGGAGCAGGCAGTTGGGTATCTTGAATCCTTGTATCTTTATCTTTGTCAAGGAAAACTTGGCAGGCTCCTTATACACCTTAGATGGTTGGCCGGACCCACCAAATTGACAAGTACGGAATATCTATATCAAATATGCATGACCAGCATTACAGTGCTAGAGCAAACTAAAAGAAAATGACAAAGAAACATAATGGACAGAAACATGGCAGACAAAATGTCATGTTGCTAAGTGTAGAGTAGTTCACCTAGGCCGGAGTAATTTCACTGCTACATATACATTGAATGGCAATATACTGGGGACTACAGAACAGGAGAAGGACTTGGGTATTCTGGTTACAAGTAAGCTGAGCAGCAGTACTCAATGTCAGGCAGCAGCTGCAAAAGCAAACAAGATTTTAGGATGTTTAGGTGAACTGGAAATGGTTTAAAAGTGATGACAAGTTAATTAAGTAGGATAGAAGGTCTTTCTTGTTAGAACCTTGCTGTTAGGTTTTTTTTCCTTTGCTGGTCACATGACCTTGTTGGCCTATTTAATCCTGCTCCGCCCTTCTGGCTTTGCTGGACTTCATTGTATATCTACTTTCTAGCTAGCCTGTGCTCTGTATCTAACTCTGTTAGTTTGCTTGGTCTACGGACCTCTATGTTCTATCTATTTTGTTTGTTCGTCTGTCTGCTACTATTTCTGTTAGGAGGTGTCCCATATTCCTCCCAGTCCTTAGTACTTGTAGGGATTCCCTCCCCACATCTATAGGTCTCCGTACAGACTAGATTAGGACTTTAGCAGGTCTGATCGCAGGATCAGGTTCCCTGTTACATCGTAGGGATTCAGCTGAGTCCTATAGTAGGGACAGATCTCCTCTCTTTCCTTAGCTTTGGTAGCAGAATATAACATTTCTTATGATGGGAGGCTACAAAAATTAGACTTGTTAGAAAATAAATACATACAAAATATATACAATGGGGGTGATCTTGTTATTATGTGTGGTTAATACGAAGAATTGGCACATGATTTTGTTTTCCGAATGGCTATATAAAGGACTAGGTAATATTTGTGAACTGTGGAAAAAAGACCGTTTAGATATCAGTATTGCAAAGAATTCTTTTCAGTTAAAGTAGTCCGGACTATGGAATGCCCTACCACAGAAGGTAAGAATAATAGTTTCTGAAATATCTGTCCCAATATGTTAATAGGACAGGGGTCTGTAAGCATGTGCAACAGTTAGCCCACCCCCCATCCCTTGGACATCAGGTTTTGTGTGGCATCATCAACATATTACAGGTGCGATTTACAGTCCTGTAGTTTTTCAAGATAGATCCTAATTAGTGATGATCGAGCATGTTCTAGCAACATGGCTCGTGCTCTGCATTTCTTTTAACGTTGCCAGGCCTGCAAGTGTCACGGCTGTTTGACAGCCGTGACACATGCAGAGATAGCCTGTCAGACAGCCGTGACACTTGCAGGCGCGGTGACATTAAAAGAAATGCTGAGCACGCCAAAATACTCGGCGAGCACCCAAACGTGCTCGTCGAATGGGTTAATAGAACACCCTCGATCATCACTAATCCTAATTATTCATTTAAAGGCTGCATAATGGAGGTGTGCTTGGAGAATGTTAGCCAATTGCTATAATACTCCCATTTCTTTTTATACAGATGGTTAACAACGGGGAAGGTTCCCTTTAGAGCTCACTCACACCACTGTATTTTCGGTCTGAGTGCGATACAACAAATTATCGGATCTCACTTGGACCAATGTTATTCTATGGGGCCGTGCATGTGTCTGAGTTTGATTCGATATTCGGATCATACTCGGCTATGCAAGTCAATGAGTGCGTGGAAACCATCAGACTGCACTCGGCTGACATCTGATTTCTGTGCACTAACACAATGGAGAAGATGGAGAAATTTTGTTCTCCATCTTCTCCTCACAGTGTGCTCATCCGAGAGAATTGTCTCTGATCAGAGTGTCCTTTGCATAATCGGCCCGATTCTCTCGGATGAGAGAATCCGACGTCTGTGTGCACCTGACCTTAGTGTTAGACATGAAAAGAATGTAAATTTACAGAAGTAGTTGATGGACTGCAATATTCACTCTTTCCCAACTTGTAACATACTATTACGCCATATTGCTGGGTGCTGATGTATGGAGCGGGATTAAGAGATGCCGGCTGTAACACAGCTGCTGAGCTCAGTGATTGGCTGCAGCAGTGATGTGCTCTGTAGCCACGTCGTCACCTTTTCAGCTACTAATGACGTACCAGAGTAGCGGTGGAGAGGCAGCACTGGGCCAGGGGAAGTTCTTTATACAGGCAGCTAAAACTTTGTGAACATTGCAAGAATGGCTAGACACCTTTCTCGAGATGTCCAGCATGGAGGAGCTTTTTACCCAGGACCAAGACAGAGGGGAACAGTTTTTCATAGTATAAAGTCCTTGAATTTTGTCCAAGGACCCTTACTTGGGGAATATTTTATGTAAAATATCCAGAAGAGTTAACCAATTGTTCATGAACAAGATGTTGAATGTATTTCACTCTCCGATGTGTGTTTCTCCTGTAATACTGACGTTTCCCACTTTTTTGCTGTTAAAAAAAACCCAATTGACCCATACAGACAATCTGTCTCACAATAAGTTGTAATGTCATTTTTGATGCCTGTTATATTATAGTTAGTCACTTAGGATCCAAACCAAAAGATCAGTATATTGTGACATAAAATAGAGGTAGACGACATTTATACATTAAATTTTGAATCTAAAATGCGATCAATTAAATGACACTATCTCCTTAAAGCAGAATAAGACTGAAATGTCTTTTTCAGATATTGTGTAGAACTACCATCATAATATTGTCATTTATCTCCCCAGGATCTTGAAGCCCAGCTACAACAGATAAGAGAGCAACATTTCAAGAAATCGCAGGAGCTGCATGAGCACAAGACAAAAGAAAAGCACATGATATCAGAAATTAATGGAAGCCAAGCCTCACTGAGAAACCTTAATAGTCAGCTGCAAAAACTTGACCTGCATGCTTTAAAGCAACAGGGGATCATTTACAATCAGGTACAAATGCATGCTGGTTTTCAACCATTAAATCCCTTAAATACCATTGCTATGATTAAGAAAAGAAAACCACATGCAGGACATTTTTTTGTAATTGAAATATTTTCAAATATAGAAAGACAGCTAGGAAATAGCTTTGCAAGAATATAACCAAGCATCTGAAGAATAACAAAGGGTCAGAAATCACGATTAAGAACAGTGTCTTAGATGGATTGCAGTAATTACCACCTGCTTTAGTATGTGTGTGCTTATATACACTGCTCAAAAAATAAAGGGAACACTGAAACAACAGAATATAACTCCAAGTAAATCAACCTTCTGTGAAATCAAACTGTCCACTTAGGAAGCAACACTGATTGACAATCAATTTCACATGCTGTTGTGCAAATGGAATAGACAATAGATGGAAATTATTGGCAATTATCAAGACACACTCAATAAAGGAGTGGTTCTGCAGGTGGAGACCACAGACCACATCTCAGTACCAATGCTTTCTGGCTGATGCTTTGGTCACTTTTGAATGTTGGTTGTGCTTTCACACTCGTGGTAGCATGAGATGGTCTCTACAACCCACAGAAGTTGCTCAGGTAGTGCAGCTCATCCAGGATGGCACATCAATGTGAGCTGTGGCAAGAAGGTTTGCTGTGTCTGTCAGCGTAGTGTTCAGAGGCTGGAGGCGCTACTAGGAGACAGGCCAGTACACCAGGAGATGTGGAGGGGGCCGTAGGAGGGCAACAACCCAGCAGCAGGACCGCTACCTCCGCCTTTGTGCAAGCAGGAACAGGAGGAGCTCTGCCAGAGCCCTGCAAAATGACCTCCAGCAGGCCACAAATGTGCATGTGTCTGCACAAACTGTTAGAAACCGACTCCATGAGGGTGGTATGAGGGCCCGACGACCACAGATAGGGGTTGTGCTCACAGCCCAACACCGTGCAGGACGCTTTGCATTTGCCACAGAACACCAGGATTGGCAAAGTCACCACTGGTGCCCTGTGCTCTTCACAGATGAAAGCAGGTTCACACTGAGCACATGTGTCTGACGTGAAAGAGTCTGGAGACGCCGTGAAGAGCGATCTGCTGCCTGCAACATCCTTCAGCATGACCGGTTTGGCAGTGTGTCAGTAATGGTGTAGAGTGGCATTTCTTTGGAGGGCTGCACAGCCCTCCATGTGCTCGCCAGAGGTAGCCTGACTGCCATTAGGTACCGAGATGAGATCCTCAGACCCCTTGTGAGACCATATGCTAGTGCGGTTGGCCCTGGGTTCCTCCTAATGCAGGACATTGCTAGACTCTATGTGGCTGGAGTGTGTCAGCAGTTCCTGCAAGATGAAGGCATTGAAGCTATGGACTGGCCCGCCTGTTCCCCAGACCTTAATCCGATTGAGCACATCTGGGACATCATGTCTCGCTCCATCCACCAATGTCACGTTGCACCACAGACTGTCCAGGAGTTGGCGGATGCTTTAATCCAGGTCTGGGAGGAGATCCCACAGGAGACCATCCGCAACCTCATCAGGAGCATGCCCAGGCGTTATAGGGAGGTCATACAGGCACGTGGAGGCCACACACAATACTGAGCCTCATTTTGAATTGTTTTAAGGACATTACATCAAAGTTGGATCAGCCTGTAGTGTGTTTTTCCACTTTAATTTTGGGGGTGACTCCAAATCCAGGCCTCCATTGGTTAATAAATTTGATTTCCATTGATGATTCCCTTTATTTTTTTGAGCAGTGTATATATATATATATATATATATATATATATAGATAGATAGATAGATAGATAGATAGATAGAGTCATTACAAACAGAGTGATCTATATCAAGTGTTTATTTCTGTTAATGTTGATGATTATGGCTTACAGCCAATGAAAACACAAAAGTCATTATCTCAGTAAATTAGAATACTTTATAACGACAGCTTGAAAAAGGATTTTAAAATCCGAAATGTTGGCCTACTGAAATGTATGTTCAGTAAATGCCCTCAATACTTGGTCGGGGCTCCTTTTGCATCAATTACTGCATCAATGCGGTGTGGCATGGAGGCGATCAGCCTGTGGTACTGCTGAGGTGTTATGGAAGCCCAGGTTGCATTGATAGCAGCCTTCAGCTCGTCTACATTGTTGGGTCTGGTGTCTCTCATCTTCCTCTTGACAATACCCCATAGATTCTCTATGAGGTTAAGGTCAGGCGAGTTTGCTGGCCAATCAAGCACAGTGATACTGTAGTTTTTAAACCAGGTATTGGTACTTTTGGGCAGTGTGGACAGATTCCAAGTCCTGCTGGAGAATGAAATTTCCATCTCCAAAAAGCTGTCGGCAGATGGAAGCATGTGGTGCTCTAAAATTTCCTGGTAGACGGCTGTGCAGACTTTGGTCTTGATAAAACACAGTGGACCTACACCAGCAGATGACATGGCTCCCCAAACCATCATGGAAACTTCACACTAAACCTCAAGCAGCTTGGATTGTTTTCCTCTCCACTCTTCCTCCAGACTCTGGGACCTTGATTTCCAAATGAAAATTGGAACTCTGGGACCTTGTGGAGTGTGTCAATGACTGCCTTCTGGACATCTGTCAAGTAAGCAGTCTTCCCCATGATTGTGGAGCCTACTGAAACAGACTAAGGGACCTTTTTAAATGCTTAGGAAGTCTTTGCAGGTGTTTTTTGTTAATTATTTTAATTTACTGAGATGGAAATTTCATTCTCCAGCAGGACTTGGCACCTGTCCACACTGCCAAAAGTACCAATACCTGGTTTAAAACAACAGTATCACTGTGCTTGATTGGCCAGCAAACTCGCCTGACCTTAAACCCATAGAAAATCTATGGGGTATTGTCAAGAGGAAGATGAGAGACACCAGACCCAACAATGCAGACGAGCTGAAAGCTGCTATCAAAGCAACCTGGGCTTCCATAACACCTCAGCAGTGCCACAGGCTGATCACCTCTATGCCGCACTGCATTGATGCTGTAATTGATGCAAAAGGTGCCCCGAACAAGTATTGAATGCATTTACTGAACATACATTTCAGTAGGCCAACATTTTGGATTTTAAAAACATTTTTCAAGCTGTTTTTATAAAGTATTCTAATTTACTGAGATAATGACTTTTGTGTTTTCATTGGCTGTAAGCCATAATCATCAACATTAACAGAAATAAACACTTGAAATGGATCACTCTGTTTGTAATGACTCTATATAATATAGGAGTTTCACTTTTTGTATCGAAGAACTGAAATAAATTAACTTTTTGATGATATTCTAATTTAGTGAGATGCACCTGTATCACATTGGAGACTCTGGAGCTGGTGTATACATATCACATAGGAGACACTGAGACTGGTATACAGTTGAACCCAGAAGTTTACATACACTATATAAAAAGATACATGCATGTTTTTCTCAATATCTGGCATGAAATCAGAATAAACCTTTCCCATTTTAGGTCAATTAGGATTACCATAATTTTTAATATTTGCCAAATGCCAGAATAATGAGAGAGAGAATGTTTTAAGGCACTTTTATTACTTACTGAAAAGTCAAAAGTCTACATACGCTAAGATTACTATGCCTTTAAACAATTCTGGACTGCCCATATGATGATGTCATGTTTGGAAGCTTCTAATAGGTTTTGTCAACATCTGAGTTAATTAGAGACACACCTGTGGATTTATTTTAATGCACACCTGAAACACACTGCTTCTTTGTGTAGCATCATGAGAAAGTCTAAAGAAATTAGTAAAGATATCAGGAAGAGAATTGTGGACTTGCACAAGTCTGGCTCATGCTTGGGTACAATTTCAAGATACCTGAAGGTGCCTCGTTCATCTGTGCAAACAATTATATGCAATTACAAACAAGATGGGAATGTCCAGCCATCATACCGCTCAGGAAGGAGATGGATTCTGTGTCCCAGAGATGAACGTGCTTTGGTCTGACATGTGCATATCAATCCAAGGACAAAAGCAAAAGACCCTGTGTAGATGATGGCGGAAGCTGGTAAGATTGTGTCAATATCCACAGTGAAACAAGTACTGTATCAACAAGGGCTGAAAAGCCACTCTGCCAGGAAGCACCCATTACTCCAAAAGAAACATAAAAAAACGACACTAATGTTTGCAAATTCACACAGGAACAAAGACTTTAATTTTTGGAGACATGTCCTGTGGTCTGATGAAACTAAAATTGAACTTTTTGAGCATAACGACCATCGTTACGATTGGAGGAAAAAGGGAGAAGCTTGAAAGCCTAAGAACGCCATCCCAACTGTGAAACACGGGCGTGGCAGCCTCATGTTGTGGGGTTGTTTTGCTGCAGGAGGGACTGGTGCACTTCACAAAATAGATGGCATCATGAGAAAAGAAGATTATGTGGCAATACTGAAACAACATCTCAAGACATCAGCCAGGAAGTTAAAGCTTGGACGGAAATGAGTCTTCCAAATGGACAATGACCCGAAGCATACTGCCAAAATGGTAACAAAGTGGCTTAAGGATAACAAAGTCAGTGTTTTGGAGTTGCTATCACAAAGCCCTGATCTCAATCCTATTGAAAATTTATGGGCAAAGCTGGAAATGCAGGTGCGAGCAAGGCGACCTACAAACCTGGATCAGTTACACCAGTTTTGTCAGGAGGAATGGCCCAAATTCCGACCAACTATTGTGAGAAGCTTGTGGAAGGATATCCCAAACGTTTGACCCAAGTCATTCAGTTTAAGGGCAATAGTACCAAATACTTATGAAATGTATATAAACTTTTGACTTTGCAGTAAGTAATAAAATGCCTTAAAATATTCTCTCTCATTATTCTGGCATTTGGCAAATATTAAAAATTATGGTAATCTTAATTGACCTAAAACGGGAAAGGTTTATTCAGATTTCATGTCAGATATTGAGAAAAATATGCATACGTGTCTTTTTATATAGTGTATGTATGTAAACTTCTGGTTTCAACTGTGTATGCATCACATAGGATATACTGGGACAGTTGTATACGCATCACATAGGATACACAGGCTGCTGCATACATTACATAGGAGACTGCTGTCTTCATCAAAAGGGTGGGAAGGAAGCGCAGAACGCCCTAAAACAGCCCACAAAGAACGTGGGACGTAATACCTTGTTGCATGTGCTGCAGCGTTAAATAGTGAACGCTGCATGTGCATGCTCACAGTCTGAGTAGGAATTAAAGGGTCGGCAGCTAAGCACAGCGGTCCCTGGAAATCTGCCCTGGGCTGGAGGTTCCCCACCCTTGGTCTAGAGCAGTGTTTCCTAAACTCCAGTCCTCACGGCCCCCAACAGATCATGTTTTTAGTATTTCCTTAGTATTGCACAGGTGATGGGACTATTAGTAAGGCATTAGAAACTGCCACAGGTTCTCCCACCTGTGCAATACTAAGGAAATCCTGAAAACATAATGTATTGGAGGGCCATGAGGTCGGGGTATGGGAAACACTGGTCTAGAGCCTACTCTCACCACTCTAAAGCTGGCCAGATCGCTGGTCTACTAGCCTCTATTCCTTTGTGCTTCTCCCATGCTGCAGAAGCAAGGCTGCCTCTACTAGCAGCGTAACAGAACATTCACTTCAGGACCACTCTACTAGCATGAACTATCAATTTTCAGGTTCACAGCGCCCCAGCAAAGCAGGAAGCCAGGAGAGTGCTCTCCTGAGAAAAGAATATTAGAACACCCTATAGTATTGGGTTGATTGTGGTTTGACATTAATGTAGTGACACACATTATACTATATGAGCAACAATTCTATGCAACCTCTGACCTTGATTTAATCGTGCTTCATTTTTGGCTTTTTCCACTTGATCTAGGATGCATTCTTTTTTTTTTTAACTTAAATAGATTTTATTAACACAACTGTCAAAATAAATTTCACAACACTTTGTGATCACAATTGCATTATACAAAATATATGCATAAGGATTGTAGACATACACCATTATTGTTCACATATAGATTGAACACTGAATATTTCCCACCTTCCCCCAAACATCCCCTCCCCTTCCGGTGTACAACAAACAATACATTACCCACCAAACCATCTAGAATATGTTCATTAAAGTATTAGTAAATTGAAAATAACATAATTTGCCCATTCCCGCAATAGTGGGATTTGAATGTGATAAACCTCCATAATTAGTCTTCCAACCCTTTCCCATAACTCGGGTTAACAGCAAGCATGACTAAAACATATTTATTAAGTCTGCCCCCTCTACTCTGCAGGGTGGACAGCAATCATCAGTTCTAAGACCCATTCTGCACAATACTTTTGGAGTTCTATAAACTCTTTGGATAAGAAACAGTTGAGATCTTCTATGGGTTGTGTTGATTGAAACCTTCCCTGTTGATTCCAAAATATCACCCCATTTCTCTAAAGAGATAAAGCCCACATATGTTTCCCAGTTAGCTTTAACTAGTGCCACAGAGTCACCCAAAATGTTCAATAACAGTGAGTTGTACAATAAAGAAATAATGTCTTTAGTAGTTTTAGCTTGTACCACAAAGTCTAGTAGTCCATTGGATGAGATGGTGAGGTCAGAGATAGCTTCTTGAAATCTTATTGGGTGCCTTAGTTGTCTCGCATTCCCCACCACTTATTACTGGTCCACCAGATTTCATGTATCAGGAGTAGAATGGGGTAGTGTCACGGGTGTGTCAGATGTGACAGACAGCCGCCCTGCAGTTGGTTGCAGGAGATCTCTTCGTTTTGCATTACAGACACCTTCTTGAATCGGTCTCACTCTAGGACCCAGCGGCTACCTCCCTCCTGCTAATTGATACCCATGCCTGGGTGTTTAAATACTTTCTGTTTGCAGCGGGGGGGGGGGGTTGCCAGTGATATTCACATGTTCCCTTGTGCTTGGCTTGGAGCTGTTGCAGTCCTCTCTGGTGCTAGGAGGACGTTTGGTGTAATCTCTCTGAAGTCGGCTCAAGTTAAGTTACTTTTGCTCGTGTGTGTCTCCCTTGTTGTCTTTAGTTGAGAGTGGGTACTGGCTAGCACTCACCACCCCTTCCCTATCCAGGGCCCAGCACTTGGGATATACAGGGCTTAGGTTTCTGTGTTGCGATTGGTGAGGAACCAACATAGGGATGATAGGGGAGTCAGGGTGATACCAGATCAGCCTAGGAGGTCTCCACTCCCCTTTACCCTAGTGTCTGGACCCTCCTTCCCCTCGTGTTGCACTTAGTCTTTCCCACACCTTGCGTGACAGGTAGCTTCTTAAGTTGGCTTTAAGTTTATGGGATTCCAAAAGTTCCAACAAGAGTTCCTCCCCCAAAAATTTCAAAACTAGCGCCCCCACCTCCTTTGTTCCCTCCAGAGTCCATCTTCTAAAATGCTGAAATTGGGAGGCCAAGAAGCACCCCCATGTATGCGGCAGCGCTAATCCCCCCTGATCTTTGGGTAGCTGTCACTTTTCAAGTTTAATTCTAGGGATTCAGCTTTTCCATGCTAGATCTCTAAAGATGTTATGCATTTTCCTGAACCAAAATTTGGGAATCCAAATGGGGGAGTTGCGCAGTGTATATAGGATACAGGGCATAAGGCACATTTTAATGAGATTTGTTCCATCCAGAGCAGACAAAAGTAATTTTCCCCAAGCACATATTTTATGCCTCAACTTAATCACCAAAGGGTCCAAAGTTAGGGAAATATAATCCTGCGTTTTCCTAGTAATATTGATACTAAGATACTAAGAATTTCTGAACCACTGGGATATTTTATATATTATCCAAAACAAACCCATCCCTATTATCCAGAAGAAGTAGAGCAGATTTTGACCAATTTATAATCTGGCCGGTAAAAACCCAAATCTCTCTATTGTTTCCATTATAATTGAAAGGGAAATATGAGAATTATTAAAAAATAATAACAGGTCATTGGCATAAAAAACAATTCTTTCCTCATTATTGCCATATTTAAAACCCTCTATCCATGGATGCCCTCTAATAATACATGCTAATGGTTCTATTGCAAATGCAAAAGGTTGCTGCGACAGCGGGCACCCTTGTCTTGTACACCTGAAAAGTTTAAAACTATCAGAAATATCCCCATTGGCCCTTACCCTAGCTTTTGGGGCCCTATAAAGTATCTTGATCCATTCAATAAAATTGGGGCCAAAACCCATTTCCTTTAACACAGTCCAGATTTATCCCCACTCCACACTATCAAAGGCCTTCTTGGTGGCATCCAAGGAGAGAACGGCCCTGTGCCCACGGCCGTCTTAAGAAGCCTGTATATTTAGGAATAACCTGCACAAGTTAGTGTCTGTTGATTTAGAAGGTATGAAACCGGCCTGATCAGGGTGAACTAACTAGGTAATGACCATACTCAGCCTTTTTACTAACATTTTTGCTAGGATCTTAACATCTGAGGTTAACAGCGATATGGGCCTGTATGAGTCTGGTAATTCCTTGTCTTTTCCCTTATTAGTGAAGACAATAATTATTGCTTCTTATAAAGATCTTGGGAACTCCCCAGCCAGGAATGCACTATTTATCATATCCAAGTATTGCTGTAATAGTTCCTCCTCAAAAGGCTTATAAATGTCTATTGCGAGCCAGTTCGACCCAGGGGCCATGTTATTTGCCTTTTTCCCCACCGCCTGCCTGACTTCCTCTAATAATATCAGCCTGTCTAGAAATTCGCTATCTCCATTCCCTCAAGATGGGAAGCCAATCCCACCTAGATATTTAGAGAGGTCAATCTGTGAGTAATTGACCTTAGAAGAGGTCTGAATAAAAGCAATACAGAGTCTGTAGTATTTCAGAGGTTCGGGTGTTAACATTCCCCTCCAAACTCCTTAGTTTGTAAATAAATGCACTTTCCTGTTGAGCCTGTGCCAGCTTGGCTAATAGATGACCAGTGGTCTCCCCCACCTCATAGCATTACTGTGTTAGAAACATACATAGTTGCTTTTGGGCCTCTTTCCACAGTCTTGTATTCTCAGGGTTTTTATTTTGAATAAATATTATTTCAGTCTCCTGCATCCTTTATTCCAAAGTCAATCCCTTTTTCTGGAATTGATGCAGTTCAAGAGAGAAAAAAAAACAACACTTTTTTTCTCTCTTGAACCGCATCATGTGTCTACTCTATGAACTCTGGCACATCACACATTATCATGTGTCTCTCTTGGAGCTCTTTTTTTCAAAATGTTCCTCTATATAAATCTCTGTGAACCATTTGTATGCATATGGTTTTTTGTTTCCTGAAGAAGAAGGCTACACTTCGAAACGCGTAGAATAATAAAAGAAAAACGTTATTTTACATAATCTCTGGTACTTGACGTTTCTTCATCAGCTGACAACGTGGATACAGACCACAAACTTTCCATTTTACGTGTGATATACTGTTCTCCTTCACCAACTTCTTGCTACGGGTCATTTCACCCCTGCGGCCTGGGATCCTTACTCCCAGCTTCCAGATAGCTATTGTCCCTTTATAGAGCCCTCCTCATTGCGATGCTTCTGCTTTTACAGACCACCACACCTTGCGCTACAACCTAGAGATGTCCTCTCTGTTATATGTGTCTCTGACGGGGAGATCGAAGAAGCAGGCCTTGGCTGTGAAACAGACTCCCCGAACCACCAGAGCGTGTACAAGCATGAGCAGATCAGACGCAAAGATGGACCTAGAAGGCACGCCGAAGCCTACCTTCCACCCAAATAGTATCGCCGTTCTGCTCAGGCACTTTCTCACACTCTCCAATGTGTTCTGGCTGAATAGATTAGTTCTGGGAGAGTAGATTAGTGTGCTTTACAGCTGGATATTTGTCTGTTCAGCACAAGCACATAGCCATGCCCCCAAGGATGCATTCTTGGCTAAAACAAATGTCCCCACTGAGACTTTGGCATTTGTTACCTACAACTTTAACCTGTGAGTATTTGGAAGTGCAGCACCAGTAGTGAAGGCCAGAGGGTACACCATTAGGGTTGTGAACTGTCTGTATGTTCCTGTCTGTACGTTGCTGCACAGACCTTGGTAAGGATGTCTCTAGAATATTATTAATTAATGGCTAAACATGCTTGTTTCCAAAGAAAATGAGGTGGCTGAAAAGAAAGTTATAAAGTGTAACAACAATGTTATGTAGATGGCTACAAAAATAGTAATGTAGGTTGAATAAAGACCTAGGTCCATCCAGTTCCATCTTTCTCCCCCAATTGTACTCCCTACACTAACATACTAACTTACTGGGACTTGGCCTCACAAATGTATTACCATTTTTATTATTGCTGCACTATTACAATTAAAAATGAATCAGTTTATAATTTTTTAATTAGTTTTATATTTTGTATTACTTTTGTGATTCTAGTAATGGTATTACTAAGATCCCTATGCCTAAATCTGTTGATCCAGTAGAAGGCAAAAACCCCAGGACACATTCAGTCAATTTGCATCAAGGGGAAAAATTCCTTCTCGACCCTGAGAAAAGGCGATCAGTCCCTAGAACCCTGGATCAAACCTAATTATGATACTAGTTATGTAATTGCTATTATCATATTAAATGTACTACTATAGGTGTAATGTAGTTATTACTGGCTTGTGATACATATTTCTGGTTGGTGTACCCTGACTGGCTATTTTTACGTACAGGATTTCCAGATACAACAACTGGAGCGCCGACTAGCAAGACTGAAAGGAGAAGTCAACACAGATGAAAAGCATGTGCTGGAAATGAAAGTATCTGATCTCGGTAAAACGTTTGATGAGCGTAAAGCTGCCCTTAATATCCTAAATTCTCAGCACAAAAAGCTTCAGGTAAGAGATTTCCTAAGTAAATAGATACTAGCAATTAACACATTGACATCCATTTATTTACAGCTTTAAGGGGGCTGGCAGCATATTTTCATAGTTTGATCTTTTCATGTAACCTGTTGCATCTATCTTTTTTACTTCTTTATCTAAATGACATTTGCTTATAAACAGGGAGATGTTCGTAATATCAAACGAGAGCTTGAGAAGACTGGCCAGGAGAAGGGGAACCTTATCAGCAAAATGGAAGAACTGAAACTGTTCAATAATATGTCCGATAAAGCATTAAAAAAACTCAGGTCTTCCAAACAGGTAATTCATTATCTCAAAGCCATAGCCTGAAAAAAAAAATGTCCGTAAGCAGTAGGTTTTTTGGCACTGTAGTAGAGTTGCGCCAAAAGATTTGCAGGACGCTTTTCCAGCGGCATTGTCATTACTCAATGGCTTCCAGACCAGAGAAGAATGAAATTCCAACTACTATATGCAACATTGCTGGTGCCTTTTCTAATTATTAGGTCGCCACAACGTCAGACTTAGTTCATTAATATAGGTTGTACTTCCACCAAACAAAAAAAAAGTGGAGTTCATCAGGAATGCCACTTCTTAATAATTTTTAGTGCATTTTTGGGCTGTCATTGCACCACAAGCTGAAATGTATACCAGTTGTGGATACAAATTGGTATTAATCGGTGGCATAAATTATAGAAAATCTTTTAGGCTGTGGTTGATCATACGCTCCTTTTAAGCCCCACTAACTTTTTCGCATAAGTGAAGACTGATTTTTTTGTGTGTTTCTGTTATATTTTGTAGGATTTAATGGTTGAAGACAATATCCTTAAGCTGGAAATCAAGCGCCTGAGAGACATGCTACATAGCAAAGCTGATGATGTGTTCTCTTTGGAAAAACGCAAGTTGAATTTGCAAACAGCTATGAAAGAGCGTACACAAGAGATTGCTATACACAAGGAAATGCTGAAATCTCAGATACGACTTGCAGACCAGGAAAGACAGACTGTAAGGTATCTGTCTATTCATTTAATGCCAATGTGTATGATCCTTGTTATATTATGTGAAAATAATTTTACTTAAGAGAATGTGGAGCTGGAGCTTCCAAGATGGCTCTAACAAATCACATTCAGTGTTACTACCCGGTCTTATGACAATTCTGCCATCATGGAGAGTAACCTGTGAACTTATGGTAATCAGCTATATATTGTTGTGTGTATATAATGTATCACTTTAAATTAATAGTTTGATAGAAAATGTTTGCTTCTCTCACCAGCCAAGAACTTCATGAGAGACTTGCAAAAGTTGATAAAATGAGAAAAAGATTTGAAATAATTACTGTTGCAATGATGCCACCAGAGGGTGAAGAGGAGAAGTCACAGGCGTATTATATCATAAAGGTAATGAAGCCTTCTCAGCTGTTTCTGTGGACTCTTATTCCTGTCTTCTATCTGGATTTGTGACATAGGATGCTCAGACCAACGAGTCCCAGATTTTAAATATTTTAAGTCTCGAGCTGTGAACTTGTTGGAGTCATCAGCACTAAGGCTTAGTGCCCACGATGCAGAAATGAAGCAGAAATTTTCCTGAGCATTTCTGCATCTCCTTGGCAGGAAAACGCATGCGGTTTTTACATGCGTTTTTGACGCGTATTTAACGCGTATTTGCCATGCGTTTTTCCAATGCATTGTATGCAGAAACGCACAAGAATTGGTCATGTCCGTATTTTTTCTGCGAGTAAAATCTGCGCAGAAAAAATACGGACCATGTGCACAGAACTTGCAGAATGTAATAGGAAGTCATGGGATAAGATATGCAATGTGTTTCTGGAGTGTTTACGCGCTGCAAATACGCACCAAAATACGCACCAAAAACGCATCGTGGGCACACAGCCTAATACCAAGAAGTGGAGTTTTGTGTCCCATGCTTGCAGGAGAGAAGTGACCACACATGTGCAGTCATTCCCATAGGCAGTAATGGTGAGTGACTACCTATGTGTGGTCACCTCTAATCTGAAACTACTAGGAAAAGCAGCTCAGTAGTTATAGTGTGCAGCCCTTGGAAAGAATAAAGGGATGATTCTAGGGGCCTTATAATGTGTTCAGTTGAACAAGATGATCAATTATAATGTAAAATATTTCTAGTAACCTTTAAAGAATACACTTTCAGCAGTTTTTATTTATATTTTGCCTATGTTTTCTATTGAATCCCGTCTCCACTCTGTGTGCATGCTCAGCAGGAGCTGTGCCCTCCCATCTTCTGTGCACTTCCTAGGGGGTCTTTTGACTGAATTAAAGTACTTGTAAAATATAAAAATAGAAACTCTTAAAGCTTAGTTAGTCTTTACTGAAACAAGGCTCCTAGCAACAATTCTTGGGATACTTTCTTGTTACAGAGAAGAGTTCTTTTTGTGAATAATATTATTTACTTAATATAATGTGCTTTTAAGGCTGCACAAGAAAAAGAAGAACTTCAGCGAAATGGTGATGAGCTCGATGCTAAAATTCGCAAGGCTGAAAAGGAAATCAATGCTTTAGAAAACACCCTCCAAGTCATAAACGGCTGTAACAATTCCTTTAGGAAATCATTCCACAAAGTGACTGAAACAAGTAAGTCTTTTATTACATTATGTGAAACATGATCTCTTTTTTAAACAATGTTATTTTCTTAAAACCAAATAAAAAGATAATCAACAGTACATACACTACATTTAAACTAACAGGCAATTAAGTCTACACAGGGTTTTATACTAAAGAAAAAGTAGAAAATAACATACAGGACTAAGTTCTTCGGAATGTGAATTTACACTCATAAACGACCACCATTAAATTAAAACAGTATTTTCTGAATGATACAACCAAACTTTTTAATTAACATTGAAAACTTGTAACTTACTGTTTTTGTGTGCTATCATTTTTTCAAAAGCACAGGTTTTATTTATTGATTGAATTATTTCTTCATTGGCGAGGATGTTTGGGGATTTACAAATTCTTGTAATAGTTATTTTTGCGGCTAGAAGAATATGTGAGGTAGTTATTCTACCATTAGGGGGAATTGAATATATGTCTGACAGAAGTAATGCTAAAGAGGGAAATGGTTTTATTTCTTGGTGGAGTAAAGAAGAAATCAGGCAGAACGTGAACACCAGGTAGATGTGATTACTGGACAACTCCAGAATGTGTGAATTAGAGAACAGTTAAGACCACAGTTGCGCCAGCATAATTGCGAAGAGGAGGGGAATAAGGAATGGAGCGTCATTGGGGTATAGTACCATTTTAAAAAAATTTTCATATATGACTCAGGATAAGAGGCACATTTGAAGGTGCGAGCTACAAAGGCTAGTGAGCTTGTCCATTCATTATTCCAGAATTTCAGATTTAATTCTTTCTCCGACGATATAAATGGAGTCGACTTGATAAAAATTAAGTTACTTAAGTCTATTAAGTTACCTGTAAGTGTCAGGCCCCTTTTAGTGGTTGTAACATTAGATAAGATTGATAATAGTCCAGAGTTAACCATTCCCTCTTAAATTGGACAGTGTTGTAATACATTCCGAATTTGGAGATATTTGTAGAATTCACTGTTGGGAATTTAGAAGTGAGAGTGTAAAGATACAAAAGGGATGAGATTAGGGCCTTCATGCAAGTCTTATCCAATCTTAAATATTAAGATCTGGTATTAAAAGTTCTAGAGTTTCTAATGGAGTCATAGACATAATAGGGGTTGAGGCGTTAGAGCCTTTGCTATGGAATTCTTTCCAACTAGAGTTGGAAGATATCGTTAAAGGGAGAGCTTCTATCTCAATGATGGTGAACCTTTTAGAGACAGAGTGGCCAAACTGTAACTCAAAATCCACTAATTTATCGCCAAGTGCCAACATGGCAATTTAACCTGAATACTTTAGAACAAACAACTCATACGGAGAGCAGGCTGGGGCAACACAGAGCAGGCAGAGGCTTCAGAGATCAGGCAGGGGCAACAGAGCAGACAGGGCAACAGAGTACAAGTGGGGCGGGTGACAGAGCGAGGGGGCAACAGAGCAGGTGGGACAACAGTAAACAAGCAGGGGCAACAATGAACAGGCGGGAAAGACAGAGTGC
The DNA here is from genome assembly GCF_046119375.1 of Phyllobates terribilis. Lineage (NCBI taxonomy): Eukaryota > Metazoa > Chordata > Amphibia > Anura > Dendrobatidae > Phyllobates > Phyllobates terribilis. The sequence goes on along the minus strand of NW_027362763.1, from coordinate 308,636,014 downwards.
AGGGGGGGGGGGTGACAAAGAGCAGGCGGGGGCAACTAAGTGCAGCCACAGACAGGAGCAGGGTACCAGACTGCAGATATAAAGAGCAGTAAAGTGCAGACAGCAGGCAGAGGAGAGACAGTGGTAAATTGCAGAATCAAGAAGGAGAAGAGATAGCAAAAAAGCAAGGTAGAGAGCAGAGATAAAGAGCAGAGGGGCAACAGGCAGGACCCGGTGTCAGGCAGAGAGAGGGGCCGTAGTGTGATCCCCAGTGCAGAACATTTCAGATTGCTGCCAGGCAGTGGTCTCCGTGCGCGCTGCAGGATGTATCTCCCCGGGCACCTGCTGCTCCTATCCTCCAGTGGGCGCCCACCCCATCCTCCTCGGAGGTCCTGTTCCACTATCCGCAGTGCACCCCGGAGCACCTGGCCGCCTGCCCCACAGCCTTCTCCCTCCCTGCCTGTGTGGAGCTGTTTGCGAGGTCCGGCTCCACGTGCTCCCAGCTGGAGGGGAAATCGCATGGGTGTACACTGCTCTGCTCCGAACTGCGCAGCTACCACAACCACTGCGCTGGTGCTGAGGCAATGGCACGCGTGCCCACAGGCAGGGTTCTGTGTACCCCCTGTGGCACGCATGCCATAGATTCGCCACCACTGTTCTATCTTATTAGTTGGTGCAATTAAGGTCGCACTAAACAGCGCTTGTACGTTATTAGAGGCCGCACAGTGAAATTCAATTTGAGTCCAATTACAGATCCCCTTCCCATTTCACCACCCCTTGTTTTGGTCTAGTTGAGTAGCTAAATACTAATCTTGAATATTTGGGAGATTGAGTCCACCAAATTTCTTGGGTCTTTTCATCAGGTGATTGGATAAAGGAGGTCTTTTATTCTTCCACACAAAAACATTTAGAATTCTGTGTATTTGATGGAAAAATGTTTTTGGGAGGGAAATTGGAAAAGTACGAAACAAAATGTATAACAATTTTGGTAGTGAGAACATTTGGAAGGCCGCGATACGACCCACCCATGAGATCTCGTATTGACTGATTTTATTTAGTTCAGATTCTAGGGTCTGCAGTAGAGGAAGATAATTTGATTTGTATGAGGTTGATGTGGATGGAGTTATTGACGTACATAAATATGTAATTTGGTCCTGGCGCCAGTCAAGAGGGATCCTCTTTTGTATATGAAGTAGAATATCGCTTGGAATGTTTAAAGGAAGTATCTGGGATTCATTTTCATTAACTTTATAGTATGATACTTTTCCAAATTGTTTGATTGTCTCTAGGGCCTCCTTAAGGGAATATTACTGCTCTACTAAAGTTAATATCACTTCATTAGCATATAATGAAACGCAATGTGTACATCCAGAAATCTCCACCCCCTTTATCCTTTCATTTTGCCTAATAGCCTATGCCAATGGTTCTATAGTAAGCACAAACACTAGGGGGGACAAAGGGCACCCCTGTCTTGTACCGATAGTTATTAAAAATTCTTCCAATATGGTGCCGTTAGCATAGACTCTTGCTGAGGGTGAGGAGTAAAGGGCTTTAATGGCATTTAATATCACCCCCCCAAACCCCATTCTATTCAACACTGAGAAGGCGAACGACCAGTTAACCCGGTCAAACGCCTTCTCGGTGTCCAAACTACAGAGAAGGGAGAATACGTTTGGATAGAAAGGACTCAATGTCCTCTAGACTAGGGGGGAGTATGATCAGGAGCAGAAGATAAATTATAAAGCGAGGAATAATATTCCTTAAATTTATTTGCAATGTCTTTAGGGCTGTATAATTTTTCTTGTTGAGGGCCGTTTTTGAGATAGGGGATTTTTGCTTTGATTTCTCTAGATTTTAATCTGTTCGCTAATAATTCCCCTGCTTTGTTGTCTTGGGAGTAGTACTGGGCTTTTATTTTTTGGAGATTTTTCTAATATTTATACAATATAAACAGTCTCTCAATTGGATTCAAAGGTTAAGTAGTTTATTAGCTCTTTCTCTATTGAGTCTCTATTTAAAACTTCTAAGTCCTAAATTTCTGAAAGGGTTTCATTGAATCTTTTATCTCTTTCTCGTTTAATTTTATGACCTAATTTAATAAAAATCCCTTGCATATATGTTTTGTGTGAATTCCACGGGGAGAAAGGGCTATCTACTGATTTAGCATTTATTTGGAAAAATTCTTGCATATTATTTTGAAGGTATTCAACATTTTGTGGAGAAGACAAAAGGTACGAGTTAGGTTTTCCAAAGATAAGTGGGAGGGGAGGAGTGTCTCTTCTCCACATGCAGTATCAACGGAGCATGGTCTGACCATGTGATGAGTCCTATGGATGAAAGTACAATATTATCTAATAACGATCTGCTCACTAAAAATAGATCTATGCAGGAGTATATATTATGAACGTGTGAGAAAAATGAATAATCTCTTTCATTCGCATGTTGGATTCTCCATATGTCATATAGGTCTTTTTTGTTAATTAGAGATTAGTGATGAGCGAGTATGTTCGGTTAACCCTTTCGCCGAGTATACTCGGCCGAGCACCGAGTATTTATAGAATGCTCGGGCTTTAAGTTTTCGTCGCTCCGTGAACATGATTTACAACTGTTTGACAGATTTAATACATGTGAGGAATGCTGGAAAAACAGGCATTCCTCACATGTATTAAATCTGTCAAACAGTCGCAAATCCTGTTCAAGGAGTGACGAAAACTTAAAGCCCGAGCATTCTATAAATACTCGGTGCTCGGCCGAGTATACTCAGCGAAAGGGTTAACCAAACATACTCGCTCATCACTATTAGAGATGCAAAGTGGGGGAAAAATCTCTTGGAACTTGTTGAGGAGTCTAATTCACTGAGAAATATTAGGCGCATAAACTACTACAATAATATATATTACATTATTGATGGAACATATCTGAATTATGTATCTTCCTTGTGGATCAGAAACTACGTTTAATGAAGAGAAAGCCACAGAGTTGCTGATAGCCAGCATTACACCTCTCTGTATTTTCTTATAATTGACTTGTATCACCTGTGCGAAGAGGGGGTGTCGCAATCTACTAGCATCTTTATGAATAATATGTGTTTCTTGGGCACAAAAGATGTCACACTTAGAGAAAACCGCCTCCCTCCACATTAAAGATCTTTTGTGTTGGCTATTAAGACCATTAACATTCATTGAACATATCTTAACCACTATTTTTATAATTGAGAAAATGCTGAAGCCAGATAAAATCTGCAACCGGCCATAATAAAATAGATAAGATCATTACCAGTCTTCCTGAGAATCACCATAAAATCAGAATTAGCCTGTAGAAAAAAAGAAAACATGAAAAAACAAAACAATAACTTGACCGACAATAACATTTAAGTAGTAGATCTACCAAAGGATCTGCTGATTCTGTGTGACTGACAAATCAGTGACTCAGAAGGTGAATAGTTCTGTGGGATTAACCGATAAAGGTAAACAAATCCGTCTCTACCCAGATGTAAAGGAGTTTATCTTCAGCTCTTGTTCTTTGTTGATGAAAGTTACCAGCCTTTGTCCACTAGTTGTGGGTGGGATCTGTTGGGATGAGTAGGTTTTGTTATTGTAAAGTTCAAGTTGCGCATGAGGGTTTCTCCCTCTTAAAATGGGTCAACCTTGTGCCACTGTCCTCTGTAATTTATAAGGAGCTTAAGTGGGAAACCCCATCTATATATCACTTCGTTTTCTCTCAGGGCCAAAGTAATGCGGGTCAATAATCTGCGAAACCGGAGAGTAGCTGCCGAAGCATCTGAGAAGATTTTAATTTGTTGTAAGGGGGGTGAAAGTTCTCCCTTTTTTTCTAGAAAAGACTAATAAGTCTTCCTTAATTTAAAGAAGACTTATTAGTGAACGGGGGCCAAAACATCTCTAGTCATTGATTCAGGGAGATGCTTAGAGCTTGGAACCCTATGAATTCTGTCAATAGCAATGCTGATTGAAGAGCAATGAGGTATAGCTGCTTTGATCAGCCCTTGAAGGTAACCCCTCAGATCTTGAGGAAGCACTTCTTCAGGTATCCCTCGCAATTTTACATTGTTTCGGTGAGAGTGGTCTTCCAAATCCACTAATTTGGTTTGTATGACTTCCAGCTCATCTGAGAGTTCATTGTATGCATCTTTCAGCTTATGTGATTTGGCAAAATCTCCCATTTTTTGTTGCATGTGGGTAACTCTCTTATCAAGTTCTTTGGTTAGAGTTTGAACAGGCAATAATAGAATGGAAAGTCCCTTTGCATAGAACTGCTGAAAGCTATCAGCATATCTCTATGTAAGTTGACTGATGCAGGTGCCTCTGAAGTGGTAAATTGTTCCAGTGGTGTTGATATGCTAGATGCTACAGTGTTAGGTGTCTCCCCCTCTGACGCATGCAGCTGCTCCTCCAGCCTATGCCTTTGCTTGGCTGGACTGACCGAAGGAGAAGAAATATCCCTCCGCCTCCCCGACAGGACTATATCTTGATCCTGGTGAATGATTTTGCTGCAGGGAGGGACCCGGGGGCCCTGTACTAACTATGGACAGGGAGCGCGGCTCCACTAGAGAGGTCCGGATCGTAGGGGAAGACTCACTGCCGGTGGAGGCATGGGTAGGAACAGAGGCCTTAACGCCATCTTTGCTCCGGTCTTCTGTGAAGTAAAACTCCAATTTTCCTTGGCCCTTCTGGCTTTATTTGCCGCGGGTCATCATGCCGGGTGTTAGGTGAAAGAACCATAAAAATAGAGTAGGTGCTGAGTAAGTTGCTGGCTAGCCTCTGGGTGAGATGGAGCTCAGTACTCACGCAGCCATGTTACTTGGCTGCCAGGCCACAGCCCCCTGTGAAACATGTTCTCTATGCAAACCTTCATAAAGCTATGTGAAGGTTTATTTTTGTTTTAAGTGCTTACTATATACATCATAAACTTAAAGCCTGTCATTTCAGGTAGCTTTTCAAAATAAGTTGTCATATGTGTGCACATGAGGAATAACACCATTAAATGTCTTGTATTCTTCATTTCTCAACAGTTTTCCCCTCTATAGGCTCTCTCTCTAATTTTCAGTTCTCTTTGATCTGTTGGGAAGAGTCTAGTTTCTATGATGTCTCCTGTACACAGCACACCGAAACAGATTCCTGCTCTTTGTAGCACATTTTTGGAAGCAGCAGCAGCATGGAAGACAATTTACATTAGCATGGAAGATATTATACAGCAGTACTGAGCTGTGTGGCTGGGAATCCAGCACTGTAATGATGTATAGAACTTTCTCAAAGCTGCAGCACAAGTTCGTGTGTGTCTAACTGTACAGAGTGCTCCTCATTTCTCCCTTCTCTCTCCATAATTTACAATAGGAGGTGTAACCTGACACCTCACTGTGCTGTTTCTCAGTCTTGTTTTTGCCAAGGCAGATTTGAGCTGTTTTTCAGAGTGGTTGATGAGTTCAGGAGAAAAGGGAGGAGAGGAAGAAGTAACTGATAAGTGGAGAAAGAAGTAGATTTCTCTGATAAGATGTATTACAATGTTTCTTACATTTGTTTGTACTATTGATTTAAGCCATGTTTGTTGAAAGGAGAGTAATTATTGAATTCTAGGTGAGGAGTATGAAGAAAAAATGCAACTAGAAGAGCAAAAGAAAGCAGCTGAGGAAAAATATAGGTACAAGAGGAGACAGATAAAGGAGATTCAGGAAGACACGCAGGTAAGATTTCTTTGTTTTAATTTGAAGCATTTTATTTTGACTAAAAGTTACAGCCTCTATTATTCTCCAGAGTAGTTTCTGTTTGGAAGCCATCAAACTTGACATGCTTAGCAGCTTAGCTGCACTTGTATAATTTCTTGTATAAATTAGCTTTGCACTGTATATGATTACTATATAGTGCCTTATACCTCAGGATATAAAGAACCAGGGGGCCATGCATTTTAAAGCGCACCTGTCAGCTGGATTGTGCTTAGTAAACTACATACATTGTCAGGTGGGCTCCGTTACAGTGATTAAAATGATACCTTTGCTGATGAAATATGTCCTGTGGTTCTTTTATAATCTTTATTTTCATTCCTGAAATAATGATATGCTCTTGGGCGGCCTTTGGTGAGGGGCTTTATCTGGTGCTCTGCTTACATATTCATATGTATAGCTTGTGACAGGTCACTGTGCCTTCAGTGACTTGTCTCCTATTTTAAATACTGCCTGTGGAATCGTGGTACACATCAAGAAATTTGCCTGCAGCATAACAGCCCCGCCACTCGCGCATGCGCAGTAGCATCTCCTGGTTGCCTAGAGATGCTACTGTGCAAGCGCCGCCATTTTGCTGGACGAAAAATAAAATTTGCTTGCAGCAATATGGCGCTGCCGGTCACACTTGAGGCAGTAGCACCTCTAGGTTGCCGAGAGATGCTACTGCGCATGCGCGGCTGGCCGCGCCATATTGCTGCTGTCAAATTATTTTTCCTCTAGCAAAATGGCGCCTGCGTGTGCGCAGTAGCATCTATCGCCTGCCGATAGATGCTACTGCACCATTTTGCTGGGGGAAAAAGAAATTTGCCTGCAGCAATGTGGCGCCGCCGACATCGCTTGCACAGTAGCATCTCTCAGCAACCGAGAGGTGCTACTTCGCATGTGCGGATGGCAGGGCTGTTTTGCTGCAGGCGAATTTCTTGTGTACCACGATTACACAGGCAGTATTTAAAATAGGAGGCAGGTCACTGAAGGCACAGTGACCTGTCAGAAGCTATACATATGAATATGTAAGCAGAGCACAACATAAAGCCCCTCCCCAAGGGCCGCCCAAGAGCATATCATTATCTCAGAAATGAAAATAAAGATTATAAAAGAACCACAGGACGGATTTCATCAACAAAGGTATCATTTTAAACAGTGTAATGTCGCCCACCTGACGGTGTATGTGGTTTACTGATCCCCTCATTATTCAATAGAAGATGCACACAGAGGATCAAAGAGCTGACAAGTAGTTTAGGACTGAAGCATGAAGAATTATAAATGTAAAACTGTATACAACATTATTAGCAATTACTTGTATAGGTATAAAAGCGATTCCAAAATGGTGAAAAAAAATGAACGTAATTCCCTCTATATATAGGATTGAAAAAGAATGTAAAAACTGTGTACATATAGTACACACTTTTGGTAGCGCTCATCTTCCTGGTAACAAAAATATTGTGTCAACATTTCAAGACATCTATCGTTGAAGAGTACGGAGGCCCCTATAGACATTAAATGGTTAGCTGGTAAATCTAAAATGGATATGCTATAGAAAGGGAACCAGTGCAAGGGTGAGGAGGATTGTAATATATAGAGTGCCAGAGTAGAAATGACACTAACGGTGGCGATACACAGGTGAATAAAACTAGATTACTGGTTAAACAAAAGTTGAACAAATGAATGAATAAATTTTACTCCATATTGATAATTACAGTTTCTCAAATTGACCATTCCTTTTCAATGAATGGTCCAAATTATCTTATTGAGGATGTTCTGGGAATGTTTTTCAAGGAAAAGATTGAATTTTGACTAGGACTATTGGCAGAACATTTTAACCCCTTACCGACATTAGACGTACTATTACGTCCAATGTCTGGTCCCAGTCTTTGATGTAGGCTCAGGAGCTGAACATGCATCATACATGCAAAAAAATACAATAAGAAGCGATCAAAAGGTCATACGTATCCCAATTCAGTATCAACAAAAATGTCAGCTCATGTAAAAAAACAAGCCCTAGCACCTTTCCATTGATGAAGAAATGAAAATGTTTCATGTCTTGAAAAATGGCAACACAAGAAAAACATTTTTTTTTACGACTTTCCAAATTTGTTTCACATTTAAAATAATACTATTAAAAAAGTACAAGCTTACTTTCAACATACCGTATTTTTCAGACTATAAGACGCACCAGACAATAAGACGCACCATAAATTTAGAGGAGGAAAATAGGAGAAAAAAATCATTTTTTATGTGAAAATGGGGGCCGTCTTATAGTCCGAATTTAGCTTACTGGAGGTCAGCGACAGTGGAGCTGGTTCACAAGAGGCAAGGAAGCTGGTGGCAGGAGTGGGGCGATGCTGTGGGCCTTGGGCTGGGAGGAGGGAGTGTCCTGGCGGTGAGAGGCAGGAGCCATTGATTTCACGGCGGTGGGCTTCAGGAAAATGTTGGCGGTGCGAGGCAGGAGTGGAGTCCTTGCTGTGCACATTAATCTCCTGGCGGTGGGCTTCAGCAAAATGGCGCCAGAGGCGGTGCATGCACAGATTGAGATCTCGGCTTGTCATTGAGCCAAGATCTAAATCTGCGCATGCACGACACCATTTTCCTGAAGCCCACCGCCGGGACAACAATGTGCGCAGCAGGGACTCCACTCCTGCTTCGCACCGCCAATATTTTCTTGAAGCCCACTCCCGGGAGATCAATGGGCTCCTGCCTCGCACCTCCCCGTCCTCCCAGCCCAGGGCCCGCAGCATCGCCCCACTCCTGCCACTGCCGGCTTCCTGCAGCGGCAACCCTGCCTCATGTGACCCCGATCCGCCCCCCCATCTAAATGTAAGTTACATTACATATCAGATGCAAATTTGGGAGGGGAGGGAAAGTGCGTCTTATAGTCCTAAAAATACGATAATTGTACTGATTCAAAACTACAACTAGTCCTGCAAAAAGAAGCACAAATTTGGTTATACGCTTTGTCAACAGAAAAATTTAAAGAGTTCTTGAATGAAAGGGTAGTAAAAACTAATGTGCAGTCATGAAAAATCACCTGGAAGGGTTTCAACTAAGCTGCCTACTTATTAGACAATTACATTGTAAAATCTCACGCAATAAAGGAGCATTTTGGTTGAAATCGTCCATTTTAATCTACTTTAGATTAATGTGTATGGCCACCTTTAGATGTGAGCAGAATTGGTATTGATAGCCTTCACATTGATCAATTATACGTTTATGTATACATCATGTAGTACATTGTATAATAGTTAAACACATAATAGTTAACTTTTTTCTGTTCTTCTTAAACTTCCCAGCAAATGTAGGGCAATCTTAATTGTCATGTGGTCACATATATAAGAAGGCAAAAAATATATTAATATGAAGTTTGATAAATGCTGCCTGTCGTTATTACCCATTAGCGCTGTATCCAGCTGTACAGACACACTTGCTGATAAAATGTCTTCTTAGTGTTGAAAGACGAACCAGACTTTGAAAGCCATAACAACAGGCTCTATATGATCTAGAAAGAAACTGTTACTTTATTCCAGATTATGAAAAACACTTTTGATAGCATGATGAAAGAGGAATCGTCGTACCAGGAGAAGGTGAATGATATGCTTCCCTGCATTACACAGCTTCACAAAGAGATGGAGGATCAAAAGAACAAGTTGGAGAGAGTCATAAAACAGGTTAATGTCCACAATTGTGCAGGAGAAACATGGCTTATACTCTCTACAGAACAGAGACAGGATTTCTTACAAGGATCCGTTTTGTTTCAAATGATTTTTCTGTTCACAAAAGCTTCAACGTGTAATCTTTTACCTTGGTAACTTTACATCAAATCTTTAGAAAACACCTTTATCTTTCCAAGTAAAACTTAAACACGAGTCCATATAAAAGGATAACTTAATGCTGCATTAATAAGCCAGTTTCAAAAGAATGTAATTGCAGCAAATTGTTAATTGAAGTTATTGAACGCAACCCTTTTTGTAGTACACCTATTAGATTTTATAGACAAGCATCACCTTTGACTCACTTTCACTATATAGGCAACAAACATACAATGTAGCTTCTCTGCAACATCCATAAAAGGGACGCTGCAGGCAAAATACACTGTTATGTCTGGTGCTGGGCCTGGAAAGGGGCATGAGTCAAAGGACAGGAAAGGATTAAATCATGTACTGCCCTCCCAACTGTGAATTAGATATCACACAACTTAGTTTGCCTGGAGAGTTCTCTTAACCCTTACTAACCACCAATCAATACGTAATGACTGAGTGCTGTGCACTATGCAGCACAACCTGACGTCAAGACTGTAGATATAGAGGATAAATTCATCGCACACGCAAATGTCGTGAATGCAGAATACATTTATTAATAAACAGACAGTTTATTCAAACCAAGTTGCAGGGCGACAGTGGGTAGACGTTTCGGCCACAATTTCGGCCTTAATCATTTAGTCGCTTACTAAAAAAGAAGAACATACATGGTGTCAGCGCCAAATTTGTAGCACCATATTTAAAATTCCAGGCATGTTACAGAGAAGTATGATGAAGAGGTAGGGGTGGAGGGGAAGGCGGGGTGGAGGGGAAGGCGGGAGGGGTGTTGAGGAAATTAAAGACGAGGGAGGGGGGGTGCTGGGGTTACACAAATAGTTCCTAAGTATAGTATATACAGTATATACACAGAACAGGGTAGAAGTACCATAAACAGTATATAGTAGATAAAAGAGGAATTTATTCTTACTTGTAAGGGTGGTTTGAAACTGTTTAGAGTCTGAAATAGGACTAAAGTCCAGGAAAGAGGAGGGCTGCAATATCAAGATGTTACAGTTTAAATATGTTACCCATGCTGTGCCAGTGAGATGATTATACCGTCTGGGGTGGTTACCTCAACCAGGTCCAATAGTGGTGTAGGGCCACTTGGATCTACAAAATTATAGTATGGAGAGTTAAAGATAGTTGTATATTTATAGTAGCATTTGTAGCCCATCCTATGCTGGCTGATCAGTAGCTTACCATGCAGTCAAATGAAGTCCCTGTCCCGTCAGGGTGTAGTTCCCAGGAGAGATAGTGGCATTCATTGGTGGTGTGGATGGGTATAGCAGCGCTCCTACGCCCTGCTTTGGCCGTGGTGGATGGCATAGTGAGGAGGCTGCGCTTTACATACCGGCGGGGAATGCTGGACCGGAAGTGCTTCACTGGTAGGGGGCGTGCCACCGGAAGTGACATTCCGCCGACCCCGCACTGCGTGATTGGATGGCCCGGCATTGCCTGTATTTACAGGCATGGCGCTACCGCTCCCATTGTGTAAGGCAGTTGTCTGGGAGACTAAAAGGTGGCGCATGCGCAGGGGACCAGGCTATAAAGTATAGCGCTGAATAAATGCATTTAAAATTGCTTGGAGGTATATGGTGTATTGCATTGAGGCATAATATATATATCTAGGGCACGGTATGATACACATGTCATTATGGTCATAGTACATGGCATATAATAGTAGATAGATTAATGAGTCAGTGCTGGATGGTAGAAATAAGGGATGGCCTGCAAGGATGGTGATAGTGTAGCCGCGACACAATTAAATAGTATTAAAAAGTATTGGATGGTCACATGGGTGGTTGATGGAGCACCTTAAAGCATTAAAAACAGGTTACGTTATACGGAAGGATTTAGACACTCACCAGTGGGGCAGGATGGATTCAGTGTGTCTGTGGAGGGAACAAACCAGTGAGTCAATAAATGCAGTCTATTTCTCTATTCAAACCATTAGGTGCAAGGGTTTGCAGGGTATAAAGCCAATATGATTCCCGTTGCTTTATTAATTTCACATGATTACCTCCCCTCCTAGGTCTTGGGACATGTTCGATGACTTGAAAGCGGAGTTGTGCTACAGTGTGCTTCGCTTTTGAAAAATGGTCTGGTAGTGGTAACCAGGTTTTACTGCATCTAATGGTTGATTTGTGTCTTGCAATGCTGTCTTTCACATGTTGTGTCATCTCACCCACATAGAGAAGGGCACTTAACTACGTAGATGACGAAATTGGAATCACAAGTTTGAAATCCCTTGATAGGGTAACTCTTACCGGTCCTGGGGTGCGTAATGTTGTCTGATTTGATTACATTAGAGCAGGCAGCGCAGCTCAGACAAGGTAAGGTCCCGCACCTGCGGGTACTCAGTAGCCGTTGTGAAGGGGTGGTACGTGGGCTCCCTATGTCAGCCCTAATGATTTTGTCCTTGATGTTTGGGGCTCTCCTTGTGCACATCAGGGCCGGAGCGGTAAAGGCTGGAATGTTGGGATATGCTTTGGTGAGGAGGGGCCAATGTTTCTTTATGGTAGTGTGAACTTTGGACATGAGTGGATGATAGGTATGAACAAAGGGTACCCGCTCTGGTTTGAAGGAGGGGGATTGGGTAGGTCTGGGTTCCGGTATTCTAGATCTTTCATCTGAAAGGAGTCGACTAGGGTAGTTCCTCTCCTGAAATTTAAGTTACATCTCCTCAAGGCGTAGGGGGAGGGTGTCGAGGTTAGAGATAATTCGCCTAACCCTGTGGAATTGGGAACGAGGAAGGCTGTCCCTAGTGGCCTTGGAGTGGCAGCTTGAGTAATGCAATAAGCTATTGCAGTCGGTTGGTTTAGAAAAAAGGTGGGTTGTAAAGGTGTCATTATCCTCGCTGATTACCATTGTATCCAGAAAGGAGATTTGTTGCGGATTATAATTTAGTGTGAATTGTAATTCTGGTCTGGTAGAGTTAAGGGTGGTTAGGAATGAAGAGAGTGTCTCCGCTGACCCCTGCCAAATGAGGAAAATGTCATCAATGTAGCGGTGGTAGGCGGTACAGTGTCTTAGGAAGAGCTCATTGGAATAGACATAGTCAACTTCAAATTTATGCATGTAGGCATTAGCATAGGCTGGTGCTACTTTCGAGCCCATTGCGGTGCCCTGTTCCTGTATAAAAAACTCGTCTCTGAACATGAAGAAGTTCTCATAGAGAACTAGTGACAGGAGTTCAAGGCAAAATTGGACAGAGGCAGGCGACAGGTCATACTGTGTGAGAAGGTAGGAGGAGGCCTCCAAGCCTTTGTCATGGGTAATGGAGGTATATAGACTGCATACGTCCATTCTGGCCAACAAACTGCCTCTAGGTAAGGCCAGCTAGTTTTTAATTATACCTAAAAATTGACTGGTGTCTAGTAAAAAGGATCTGGTTTTCTTGACCAAGGGGGTTAAGATTTTCTCAAGGTAGATGGCCAGAGGGGAGAGAATGGAGTCAGTGGAGGCTGCTATGGGTCGGCCGGGTGGGTTGATCAGTGATTTGTGGATTTTTGGTAAGGTATAGAATACAGGTGTTACCGGATGTTGGTTGGTCAGGAATGTAGCCATCTTGGAGTCTATTGTATGGAGATGGAGGTGTCTAGTCAGTGTCTCTTGTATTTTAGTATGGATAGTAGGTGTGGGGTCAGTATTGATCCGTCTATAGGTAGTGGTGTCTGCTAGTTGTTGATTAATTTCACTGATGTAGGATGACTTGTCCATAACAACTGTGGCATCCCCTTATCAGCAGGTTTAATGACTATAGACTTATTGCTTTGTAGTGACTTAAGGGCGTGTTTTTCCTCATTCGTTAGGTTTTGGTGTGTAGGGAAAATGCCGAGTCGTTGTTCGTGTATAAGGTTTTTTATGTCCCTTTCAATGAGTCCTATCGTTGTTTTTGCTGCATGGTTGGTGTGGGGAGGACAGAAAGGACTAGTGATACGCAATCCCAGAGTGATTATAGAGAGCTCTGGGACAGGGGAACCCTCGGATGGAGGTGCCCTGTTTACGGAGGTCTCGTTAGATACACCAAAATGAGTCTTTAGGCGGATAGTCCTGTAGAACCGCTGGTGTTATGATCTGCTACAGGGACTAAGGAAAGACTGGAGAACTGTCCCTACAATAGAACTAAACTAGATCCCTACGATGTAACGGGGAACCTGATCCTGCGATCAGACCCGCTAAAGTCCTCGGCTAGTCTGAACGAAGACCTATAGATGTGAGGGAGGGATCCCTACAAGAACTAGGGACTGGGATAAGTTTGGACACCTCCTAGCAGAAATAGTAGCAGTCAAAGACAAACACACAACAAAAAAGATAGAGGTCAGAAGACCTAGCAAAACTAACAGAGAACGGCAACAGAGCACCAAGCTAGCTCAAGAGTAGTAAATACAATGAAGTCCAGCAAGACCAGGAGGGCGGAGCCGGATTAAATAGGCAAAAATGGTCATGTGACCAGCAAACTAAAAAAAACCTAACAGGAGAGTTCTAACAGCTGGAGGTTATTCTCTAGCTGGAACGAGTCCCAGTTAGGCGTCGGACAGAAGGAGAGACCCTCCTGAAGGACTGAGAGTTCGGTAGGAGTGAGGGTATAGTTGGAGATGTTCTTTACCAGGTTAGGTGCCTTACCTTGGACCGGGTTGTCATCCTTTCTCCTCCTCCTCGACCTCCTTGTAGGTCAGTGCGTGGTTGTCCTCTGCGATTTTTCCATAAAAAAGGTTGTCCATTTGCACCTGTTGAGGAGTCGCTGCCCGAGCTGAAGGACCCCATGTTGCGCTGCCCAGGGTAGGGTCTGTGAGTATAGGTGCCTGAGGATGCGTTCCATCTATATACACGGTTATTGGTGTAGTCGTCGTGGTCTCTTTGGAACTTTTGTCTCTTCCGCTCTTGAAGGTTTCTCTGATGGTCCAGGAGAATTTTGTCAGTTTTGGATTTTAGGTTGCTCTAATCAGTAGAAGATAGGTTAGCAGACAGTTGTGTTTCAATTGCAGCGATGGTCTTCCTGCTTCCTCGATTGCCTTCTGTAAAAAATTAACTGTTAATACAATTATATCAAGTGAGCATTTATTTAAGATCTTCCTGAATTTATCGCAATAGTCTTGGTTGTCTGCAAATAGGGATGGGCGGAGTTGACTTCTCAGCCCCCTAGAGATTTTCCCTTGTTTATGGTACTCGGCTAGGGTTATCGAGTGTAGATCATAGGAAACGAGCTTTCATCTTTCCCTCTCGTAATACCTACTCCTTATTTCCTCAGACAGAGTCTTGAGGAATTCGTTAGAGTTCGTGACCAGTGCTAATATGCTGTTGCTGGTCGTATCGTCATAGGCAAACGTGTCAGTCAACATTGGGGGACAGGTGCAGACACACAAGAGTTCATACAGTTCAATAGAGTAATAATTCGCGTGCACTCTGTCAGAAGTGAAGGTGCTGATGTAATTGGCAGCGAGTGCCCCTTAACTGTAGAGGATTAATTCATCGCACACTCAAATGTCGTGAATGCAGAATACATTTATTAATAAACAGACAATTTGTTCAAACCAAGTTGCAGGGCGACAGTGGTAGACGTTTCGGCCACAATTTCGGCCTTAATCATTTAGTCGCTTACTAAAAAAGAAGAACATACATGATGTCAGCGCCAAATTTGTAGCATTATATTTAAAATTCCAGGCATGTTATAGAGAAATATGATGAAGAGGTAGGGGTGGAGGGGAAGGTGGGGTGGAGAGGAAGGCGGGAGGGGAGAGGGGGGAGGGGTGTTGAGGAATGGAAAGACGAGGGGGGGGGGGTTGCTGGGGTTACACAAATAGTTCCTAAGTATAGTATATACAGTATATACACAGAACAGGGTAGAAGTACCATAAACAGTATATAGTAGATAAAAGAGGAATTTATTCTTACTTGTATGGGTGGTTTGAAACTGTTTAGAGTCTGAAATAGGACTAAAGTCCAGGAAAGAAGAGGGATGCAATATCAAGATCTTACAGTTTAAATATGTTACCCATGCTGTGCCAGTGAGATGATTATACCGTCTGGGGTGGTTACCTCAACCAGGTCCAATAGTGGTGTAGGGCCACGTGAATCTACAAAATATATAGTATGGAGAGTTAGAGACCCCTCCCCCCTCTCCCCTCCCGCCTTCCTCTCCACCCTGCCTTCCCCTCCACCCCGCCTTCCCCTCCACCCCTACCGCTTCGTCATACTTCTCTGTAACATGCCTGCAATTTTGAATATGATGCTACAAATTTGGCGCTGACACCATGTATGTTCTTCTTTTTTAGTAAGCAACTAAATGATTAAGGCTGAAATTGTGGCCGAAACGTCTACCACTGTCGCCCTGCAACTTGGTTTGAATAAATTGTCCGTTTATTAATAAATGTATTCTGCATTCACGACATTTGAGTGTGCGATGAATTAATCCTCTACAGTTAAGGGGCATTCGCTGCCTATTACATCAGCACCTCCACTTCTGACAGAGTGCACGCAAATTATTACTCTATAGGACTGTAGATATATGCAGGACAGCTACCAGGAATTTTAGGGCCCCATACTGGCAAAATTTTTGGCCCCCTTGAAACTCCACCCAGACTCCACCCCAGCTATGCCTCCATCCCTGGAACCATCTACAGTTCCACCGCCCACTCTTGGAAAACTCCACTTCTGCACCACGTCCTCACCAATCACACATTACCAGTTTGCATCGAACACCAGATCACACACATAGCCAGCAACGTTTGTTTCGGCCAAAAGATTTTAAAGCCGCCACCACGATAAGGTAGATTCTTCTGGCTGGGTCCTACTCTACTCTAACCTTTAAAAAAACATTTCTTAAAATATCCTATACTCTTTTTAGGTATATTTTTATTTATTTTTCTTTAAAGGGAATGTGTCATATACATTTTTTTAAATGACCAATAATGTCACATACAAGGATCAAATACCACCACACCATGACCAGACCACATATTACCACCACATTGTCACCGAATAATACCATATACAAGGAACAAATACCGCCACACCATGACTGGACCACATATTACCACCACATAGTGACCGAATACTACAATACTGATCATTAATAAAAAAACACAATACTAATATTACTATAAGTGCCATTATACATGGGAACTCTATACAGTGTATAATGTAAGTGTACAGGTAATATAGTGATCACCAGTGACATTATACATAAGAGCTCTGTATATAATGTGAGTGTACAGGTAATACAATGATCACCAGTGACATTATACACAGGAGCCCTGTACATATATAGTGTCAGTGTACAGATAACACACTGACTCACCGGTGACGGCTGTAGGTGAAGTCCTTCATCTTCGCTTTTCTCCTTCATCCAGCAGAGACCGCCATCACTTCTTTCAGCCATGAAAATGCATAAAATGCATAAAATAACACAGTTATCTAGAGCACATTCCCCAACTTTTACATTACACAGCTGAATACAGATGTGCACCCACCATATATAATTAGTCATTATGCAGCCCACCATTCTAAATATAAAATAGTTATCCACCCCTGTGCCCCACTAACTGTAAATAGCCACTTCCCCACCTAATATATAAATTAATTAGAACCTGTACTCTTTACCCCAATATATTACCAGTCACACTCCTGCATCATCAACGCCCCCTACTCTGTACCTCCTGCTCCCCCGATTCATTATATTTACATGCACCCTCTGCCCCAATTCATTATGTCATGTCCATGCTCTCCCCACCCCCACCCTCTATTCATCATCATTTACTCTCCCCCACTCTCAATTCATCGTGTACTCTCCCCACCCTCCACTGCCAATTCCCCCCTTTGCTCTCCCCACCCTCCACTCCCATTTCTCCATGTGCTCTTCCCACCCTCCCCTCCCAATCCTCCATGTGCTCACCACTCCACTCCCAATTTTCCATGTGCTCACCCCCACTCCCAATTCTCCATGTGCTCACCCCCCCACTCCCACTCCTCCATGTGCTCACCCCCCGCTCCCAATTCTCTATGTGCTCTTCCCACCCTCCTTTCCCAATTCTCCATGTGCTCATTCCCCCCACTCCCAATTCTCCATGTTCTCTTCCCACCCTCTACTCCCAAATCTCCAATTGCTCTTCCCACCCCCCACTCCCAATTCTCCATGTGCTCATCCCTCCCGCTCCCAATTCGCCATGTGCTCTTCCCAATCTCCATGTGCTCATCCCCCCACTCCCAATTCTTCATGTGCTCTTCCTACCCTCCACTCCCAATTCTCTATGCTCTCTTCCCACCCCCCACTTCCAATTCTCCATGTGCTCTTCCCACTCTCCATGTGCTCATCCTCCCACTCCCATTTAATTAATTCTATTTAAAAAAATAAAGTTGTCATACTTACCTCTCATACGATCCCTGCAGCAGTCTGCAGCATCCTGTCTCTCCTAGGGTCCCCGCACCGAGGAGAGGTACGCCGCCGGGTTCTCCTGACTGAAGTCAGGAGAAGTATGAGGGAGCTGCGCGGCTACGGAGCTCTGGTAAGCTCCCCTTAGCACCTCCAGATTTGGATTGTAGGTGACTACTAAAGGAACCTGGTTTCTTCTTTGTTTAGTTTTGTAATGTAGGAGATGATTCCTTGATATTCTGGTAGCTCTTGCAATCTGGTTTTCAATTGTTCTTGGATGGTAGCCCTAATTCAAAAAGATCTTTCTGAGGTCACCAAGGTGTTTGTCTCTCCCTAAGGTTGGAGCATATCCGATTGTATCTGATGACTTGGCTGTAGACAGTAGAGTTTATGTGTTTTGGATGAAGACTGTCCAGTTTAAAGGGAATCTGTCACTCCCTGGCACTTATCTGACCTCTAATATGGGCATACAGGTGATAGAAATGTAAATCTATACCTACCTGTATGCCTCATATTAGAGGTCTAGTTGCTTTGAAATTGCTTTTTATTCAATCCGTTTACTGATGTTTGCGGGCCAGGGGACGAGAAGAAATCCTGCCTATTTTGTGAATTACAATGTCCCCCCCCCCCTCCCCTGCACGTCACAGTCCCCTGTGACGTGCAGTCTTGTCTTCCTAGTCCCGCACACATCACCTTTAATGCAAGGCACAATTTTTTCTCCCGACTTCGTTGTTTTGAGCAGTGATCTTGTACGCCGGGGAGTCACTGTGATGGCACACTTGAAATTATTCCAGAAAATGAAGTATTTCTCCAATTACACGTGTTTTATTATACCCTAGTGATGAGCGAGTATGTTCTGTTAACCCTTTCGGTGAGCATGCTCGAGTGCTCGCCGAGTATCTTCAGCATGCTGGGGTGTTATGTTTGAGTCACTCTGTGTGCATGATTTGCAACTGTTTGACTGCTTTAATACATGTGAGGAATGCCTAAGAAACAGGTATTCCTCACATGTATTAAAGCTGTCAAACAGTCGCAAATCATGCACATAGAGTGACTCAAGCATAACACCTGAGCACTCTGAAGATACTCGGAAAACACCCGAGCATGTTCGTAAATCTCGAGTAACGAGCATGCTCGCTCATCACTATTATACACATGTTTATTTTCCTTGTGTGTCTTGGAACAACACAAAAAAAACAGAAGAAAAAAGGCAAAATTGGACATAATTTCACACAAAACCCCCAAAAAAGGCCTGACAAAATTGTTGGCACCTTTCCAAAATTGCAGGAGGACCCCACTGCTGACACAGAGACATAAAAAAGCTAGACTGCAGTTTGCCAAAATGTACGTGAGTAAGCCAAAATGCTTCTGGGAAAGAGTCTTGTGGACAGATGAGACCAAGATACAGCTTTTTGGTAAAGCATATCATTTTACTGTTTACCGAAAACGGAATGAGGCCTACAAGAAAAAGAAACACAGTACCTACAGTCAAATATGGTAGAGATTTAAAGATGTTTTTAGGGTTGTTTTGCTGCCTCTGGCATTGGGTGCCATGACTGTGTGCAAGGAATCATGAAATCTGAAGATTACCAAAGGATTTTGGGTCGCAGTGTAGTGCCCGGTGTCAGAAAGCTGGGTTTGTGTCCTAAGTCATGGATTTTCCAGTAGGTTAATGACCCCAAACATACTTCAAGAAGCACCCAGAAATAGATGGAAACAAAGCTCCGGAGAGTTCTTAAGTGGCCACAAATGAGTCTGGATCAAAATCCAGTTGAACACCTGTGGAGAGATCTTAACATTGCTTTTGGGAGAAGGCACCCTTCAAATATGAGAGACCTGGAGCAGTTTGCAAAAGAAGAGTGGTCCAAAATTCCAGTTGAGAGGTGTAAGAAGCTTGTTGATGTTCATAGGAAGCAATTACAGTTATTACAGAGGATGTGCAACCAAATATTAAGTTGAAGGTGCCAACAATTTTGTCTGGCCCAGTTTTTGGGGTTTTTGTGTGAAATTATTTCCACATTGCCTTTTTTTTCTCAGTTTTTTTTGTGTAGTTCCAATACACACAAAGGAAATAAACATGTGTATAACAACACATGTGTATTTGCAGGAATTTTCTATGAGAAATACTTTATTTTCTGGAACAATTTCAAGGGTGCCAACTCTTTTGGCCGTGCTGAAGCAACAAGAATGCATCTATGTAAAAAAAAAAAATGTTCTCCAGGCCCATTTACAGCATAGTTAAAATATTTTATTTCCATTAGTGTTCAAAGCTGGTAAAAGAAATCCGTTCTGCAAAGAAAAGCAAAGGAGAAACCCAAGATGAATGTGATATTAATGTTCGTGAGCTGCGAGACTTCAACAAATCCATCAATAAGATGTTGGCCCGAGCAATGGATGAACACCCTGAGCTCACTGAACCTTTACAGATGTACTTTCAGCAGGTCAGTAGATTGTTGTGAAATTACTATGCATTATCATCTCTATCAAACAGAAATGTAAAAAGTATTGCAATGCTGCCTCACCGCCGTACTGAAAGTGATTGACAGCTCGCTCTGCACAAATGTGCTGCAGCACCAGCTGTCAAAGTGTTTGTGCGTCCTACAGCCGCTGCTCACAGTATAGTTGAGCGGTGACTAACCGCTCCGTGCATGCCCCATGACTGAAAGCTGGCAGCTCTCAGGAGTAAATAAATTCATTTTCTCCCAGTAGACAGTTTGAGTAAGGCAGCTGGGCAGTGTATAGTGCTATTTACCTGTAGATTAGCCCTGTATCTGCAGATAAATAGCATTTATCGTGGTGACAGGTTGTCTTTAAAAAAAAAGAAAAAAAAAAAAAGAAAAAATAGGGCCCTCACATCTTTAGTATTAAATTATTGTACAGGTGCACAAATACGCCATGTGGCCAGTATACAAACATATACATAAACGATGCGTCAGCACACTGTGACTAATGAATACATGAACTCCAATATTGCTGTAAACTTCAAAAACGTATAGTGTTTAGGGACCATCCATATTAAAAGGTACACCTTAAGGTGGTTGGATGACTTTTGCGCGCTTTGATCAAGAAACACTAACTAGGTTCCCTTTATGTTTACATAATCTTATGGGATGAATAAGTGGGGAATACTCCTTTCTTATAATGCACTGTTGCCTTGCAGTATTGTGGTCCAAGCTCAAATCTGACTTAGGACTATGCCTACATGGAGGTTTTATATTGTTCTAGTTTTGCATGTGTTTCCGCTGGATTCTTTGCTATTCTTCCAAATTTCAAAACATATTGATTATTAAAATGATTCCTCTCTGATTTTGGTAAAGATTAAAGAGTTTATACAGGACTATTTGATTTTCTTCTATTATGAGCCTAAGAACTAACAGGCGGTTACCAACTACCTTCCAGTTCTACCTGGTGCCAGCTCAGAGCGGTCACTGACCGCTCCTGCCGACAATTCTGCTGCTCCATGCCAACAGAGCAGCTCTTCCTCTTGCAGGCTGCTCTGTTGACCGGGCATGACGACGTCCTGCTGATTGACAGCCGGCCCCCGCAGTTTGGCAACGGGGAGCCGGTTGTCAATCAGCATGACATCGGAAGCCAAGTCCAATAAACTGAGCATAGTGGAAGAGAAGTTGCTGCTCTGTCAACAGGACATCAGCGGAAACTGCAGAATCGCCGGCAGGAGCAGTCTGTGACTGTTCTGTGCTGGCAGAGATCTGCGCTGGCCATAGCAGGCAGGTAGTTAGCAACCGCCTGCCTGGTAGTTCTTAGGCCCATAGTAAAACAATCAGTCCAGGACAACTCCTTTAACGTCTTGAGCAGTGGTTCCCAACCTTTCTTACCTTGAGAGCCACATTCAGTTCTAAGAGACGGTTGTGAGCCATATACAATGCTCTTACCCCCCCTCCACCATAGTGACACCCAGAGCCCCAATTACCGGTATAATGTCAGCCAAAGATTCCCCACATAAAGCATCTTGTGCCTCCCTCTCTTACAGGCAGCATACTTACATCCGGGTGTTCTCACTTTACACCTATTCATAATCGTCGCATGAAGCACATTCACCACAATATTGCATGCAGCTTAAACGTCCCTCAAATTGTATCATTCTATCTCCAGTTTACCATATTTGTTCCTCCCAGCTATCTCTACCCCGCCCGTCAGTATATGCGCATCCATGAGTGCTCTTCATGCATAGCAGTCGGCTCCCAATGGGGCTAATAATCTCAGACAACCACATAATCAATCAGCTGGCACCCCCACCCCTGTTAAACATCTATTTGCCCAAGTTAAAAGAGGTCCATAGCCAAACCACTCAGAGTCA
The DNA here is from genome assembly GCF_046119375.1 of Phyllobates terribilis. Taxonomy (NCBI): domain Eukaryota; kingdom Metazoa; phylum Chordata; class Amphibia; order Anura; family Dendrobatidae; genus Phyllobates; species Phyllobates terribilis. The sequence goes on along the minus strand of NW_027362763.1, from coordinate 308,613,821 downwards.
GCACTCCCGCTCTGAACATCTTAGCGTGATCATGTATTAAAAGACATTTGAATGTCTATATAATATAATTACCGCACAGGGCAAAGTCCCTTGGCCAGTGCTCTTCCCAACAAATCAATAATTTCTCATGCAGATGTGAGTTTAAAAATAGCACAGCCCAATGTTGTTCATCTCCGCTTTATAGTTGCAGATTCACACATTCAGTATTTGATCAGTATTTTACATCAGTATTTGTAAGCCAAAACCAGGAGTGGAACAATCAGAGGAAAAATATAATAGAAACACATGCACCACTTCTGTATTTATCACCCACTCCTGGTTTTGGCTTACAAATTCTGATGTGAAATACTGACCAAATACTGTGGCCTAAAAACAATCAAACATTAGAACTAACAACTTAATTAAAGGTATAACATTAAACTTTAGACAGCATAAAATAAGTTTATTTGCAGACGATACGCAAATTTCTATTATGGATCCCATTAATTTATTAAGATCCATCTCCATGGCTATAAAATAATTCTCAGCAGTTTCATACTATAAAATAAATGATAAAAAATCAAAAATTGTAAGTTTTTTCATAGATGACCCATCAAAGACAATAATGGAAAAGGAATTTCCCTTTATCAGGGAAAAATCTCACATTCCTTACTTATAAAAAATTACTAATCCTTTAAGCAAGATCCTAGATGAGAATTTCAGTTTTTTACAAAAACAAATTCAAATCAGTATTGATAATTTTGACAAAACGAACAATTCGTTACTTGGTAGGATTGTCCTATATAAAATGATAATCCTACCAAAACTTCACTACTTTTTCAGAACCATCACAATCCAGATTCCGGAAACTTGGATTAAAACTATTAATAAACAAATGTCAAGGTACATATGGAATAAAAAAGCCCCAAGAGTCGCAAAAACGCTACTATATAAAAATAAAATAAATGGAGGCATAGGTCTCCCAAATTTACAGGCCTATTCCGAAGCCAACATCATTATATAGAGCAAGAAGTGGCTCTCGACGAGGTGAAAACCAGCTGGGCAGCAATGGAAAAATCATATATTGGGGATCTATCCTTAGAGGCTTTTATTATATTGCATTTACTAGACCAAACTCTCCCGTTACCAGACAATACACTAATAAAATCTACAATTTTGTCATGGAGGAAACTATATCATACTTCCAAAAATAGTCAAAGTAGTTACCCATTAGAAAAACTTCCTCTATTTATATTTCAACCTGCCCACCCTGATTTTCCCATAGATACACAGAGAAAGATTGGTATCACAAATTGCTCTGCTTTAATCACTGGCCCTAAAAAAGACTCAATTATAATTTTTTTTAATCTCTAACAACCGTATATAACCTTCCAAAGGAGGAATTTTTCAATTTTTTGGACCTTAGGAAGTATATAAGGGAGAAATTTTCTCTTTCTATACTTCTTCCGAGAGTTATTATTTCTCTTATGGAAAATGTATCAAAAGACACTATTTGGAATACAAGAAACATATATGATATTTTCAATCTTGACATGACTGTTAAAAAATCAAAACCCATGTTAAAATGTGAAGAAGATCTAAATATGTATTTTTCTCCTGAAACATGGAAAGAAGCAATTTAAGTAACATATAGATCAAATGTTAATGCTAATCTGCATGAGAATTATTTTAAAATCATATCGCGTTGGTTCTTTACACCTGCTAGATTAAAGAAAATCTTCACAGATAGTTTCGACTTATGTTGGAGAAACTGTGGTCAAAAAGCTAACCTATCACATACAGTATCTCCTAGTCCTGTTCGAAAATTACTGATTTATAAGAAGTACCTAAACTACTGAGTAAAATTAACAACTCCACGGTTGAAATTTCACCTCAACTAATTCTACTATCCCTTGACTCAAACCGACTCTCCCGGAAGTTTAAACATATTGCAATTCATATATTTTCTGTGACAAAAATGCTGATAACATCTAAGTGGAAATCATCGGATGTGCCAACTATTTCAGAAATTCTGAAAATAATGTTTTCTCAATTCTTTTGAATATTCGTATGCTTTAAGAAATAATTCTTTAAAGAAATATTATACCACATGGTCTTATTGGAATTTGTATCTGTGATCCAAGTAGGAATGCCTCTTTAGATAAAAAGTATTATCTTTATACCAGGAAACCGTATATCTGTTCAAACAAATTGAAAAAATTGTATTGTTTAAACTACTATAATAAGGATGATCTTTACTATCCATATCTTTGTTCTTTTTTGTTTATTGTTCATCACTCTTCCCTTTTATTCCCCTCCCTTCATTTTCCTTTCCTCTCACATTGCCCTTTTTCATTCTCCTCTTCCTATTCCCCTTTCCCTCTCCCCCTTCTGCTTTAACCCTTCCTTCTTTCCTAATATTTCCCTATAGGTTATAATCTTTTACTTAATTGTCTGATTTGAATAATTGTTTACTAATATGATTACTACTTATTGCTTTGAAGTAAAGGGAGAACTGGAAAGACACAAAGTGCAAAAATAGGGTCTTACCTGGGTAACAATATTGAGAGAATAATTTGATAGTGCTCACCTGGTCAGGTTGTGTGCACACAACCACTAATAACGCTTACGCTGCTGCAAACCCACGAGGGGATGAAAATGCAGGTAATGGAGAAACAAATGGGTTAATTCTGCGCTGCTATGTAGGAAGGATGAGGGATGCCAATCCGAGTTTAAGTGGTTTATTTAGTCAACGCGTTTCGAAGTGTACAAACTTCTTCCTCAGGACAACCACAATAGCGATACATTCAGCAGACGCCGGTATAAATAGACACAACATTTGAAAAAAGGCGCGTAAAAAAAGGGGTCAGGTGGATCATATGACCATGGAGTGACATTTCACCCCAGGCCAGCAGTTACAAATCAAATGTTGCAATTAGATCAAACATTAATCATACAAACATAATAGTATAACACAAGTTATCTGGTCCGTTTTTCTGGTTCTCTGTATGACAGAATCTGAATATTTATTAACAGCCTGCATTTTTCTGCATTTGTCCCATGAATTAATCAAAAATCTTAATGTTCAGTGTGGTGTGCATGGATGAACACACTTCATACCACTAAATGGTTCGAAAACAACATGCAAAGCCAAGTTTGAATCTATGCATTTTTATTTTGAATATTCCATACATTCTTTAATCCCCACTTTATCGGTCGACCATGACAGCACCACAAGAGAGGGGATCCGCCCACCAAGGACAGGAAACCTACAGGCTTAAAAGGGGGCGGCCCTCCCTCTCGCCTCAGTTTGGTTTCCTGTCCTTGATGGAGGGAACCTATTGCAGGCTCGTGGAAGATCTGGATGGCGACGGCTGTCGAGCAGCGCCCCTATCTGGGATCTGCAGCTCCAGCGTTCTGCCTATGCAAGTGCTCCCCTATCTGGGAGAGGCACAGCATGTTTTTGCACCGGATATGCAGGGGAGCTGCGCCCCTATCTGGGGTGGCAGCCCTTTTATCTGCTTCAGCCAGATTGCGCTTTCTGTAGAGGAGTCTGCCCTGGTTGGCATCCGGATTGCAGTGGGACTGCGCCCCTATCTGGGGTGGCAAGCCCACCATTGCCCTGGAGATGCGAGTTGCGTGGGGTGTTGTCCCCATCGACACCTAACGGAGGTCGGCGCGCCGGGTCTGAGGCCGTCTACGAACCTCCGCCCCGACCAAGAGCGGGCCGCGGGAGAGCGGTGCCCCATTCAGAGGTAGCTGGCCATCGCTATGGGCAGGACCTACCTGGGAGCGCCGGCGGTGTATGAGGCATCCTCGCGCGGGCGTGCACTTCCGTCCTCCTGTAAGTCGCAGCCTGATGACGTCACCACGCCTCGAGGACATCATGTGACCGGAACCTGGAAGTCGGGTTACCGGCATCTGTTTGTTATTGCGGTATTAACCGCGATGCATGCGTCCCTGAAAAGGAGAAAAAAAAAAAGGGTCGACAGCTCCATTTCCATGCATAAGTGGAGAAGCTGCTGTGGACCTGCGCCCCTGTCTGGGGTCGACAGCTCCAGTTCCGTGCATCAGTGGAGAAGCTGCTGTGGACCTGCGCCCCTGTCTGGGGTCGACAGCTCCAGTTCCGTGCATCAGTGGAGAAGCTGCTGTGGAACTGCGCCTCTGTCTGGGATCAGCAGCTCCAGCTCTGCACATCAATGGGAGCACCTGTTGAGCTGCGCCCCTGCCTGGGGGCAGCAGCTCCTGCTTTGATCGGCGCACTATTGGAGGCGCCCCTGCCTGGGATTTACCACCCCAGTATTGCTCAGGCATGGACGGAGGGAGAGGAACAGGCTTGTGACTCATTCCTGCCTCTGAATCCGTACAGCTGGTGGTGAGTGATCTTCGTGAATGTTTACCTTGTTTATGGGGCCCTTTCCTTGTTATGGTTACTAGGAAAGGCTGAAGGATGTTAGCGCAAATCTCAATGGATGTGTGTGCGCTCTGTAAGACCCCATCTGGGCCAAGGGCATCGTGCTTTAAAATTGGCTTCAGGATGGAAGCTGGACCTTAGACCTCTAGGCTAAAGTTAGCCACATGTCTGGGCCGCCAGAGCCTCATGATTGGCCTTCAGAATTTACCACAAAAATGAGCCTCAATCTGCTCAGTAAATGTTAAAGTAACACTCAGAGGTTTTTACTGTTGTCCTCCAGTCTGTTTACTCCATCCATAGGACGGCACATGGTGTTAATACAGCACATGGTCTCTGTGAAGGTCTGCTGTCCAGCTGCGTCTCATCAGTTGGCTCCTTCGGGTGGGGCTAGTCTGACAATTGAGATTTACCACCCAAAGGAAAGGTTTATCCTTCAGTCAGATGGATTACTCTTATAAATCTGAGCGCAGTGCCTCACAGTGCCTTATAAAGCCTCTTTGCGCTTCACAAAGAGCACATCATAGTGCCTCATGCCACATCTTAATGCCTCATGCCACATCATAGTGCCTCGCCTCATGGCACATCATAGTGCGTCATGGCATAGCGCTTTATAGCACATCATAGTGCCTCACAGCGCCTCATGGCACATCATAGTGCCTCATGGCACATCATAGTGCCTCATGGCACATTATAGTGCCTCATAGCATAGCGCCTCATGGCACATCATAGTGCATCATAGCATAGAGCTTCATAGCACATCATAGTGCCTCGCCTCATGGCACATCATAGTGCCTCATTGCACATCATAGTGCCTCATCGCATAGCGCTTTATAGCACATCATAGTGCATCATAGCATAGCGCTTCATAGCACATCATAGTGCCTCACCTCATGGCACATCATAGTGCCTCATTGCGCATCATAGTGTGTCATGGCATAGCTCTTTATAGCACATCATAGTGCCTCACAGCGCCTCATGGCACATCATAGTGCCTCATGGCACATTATAGTGCCTCATAGCATAGCGCCTCATGGCACATCATAGTGCATCATAGCATAGCGCTTTATAGCACATCATAGTGCCTCACAGCGCCTCATGGCACATCATAGTGCCTGATGGCATATCATAGTGCGTCATAGCATAGCGCTTCATAGCACATCTTGGCACATCATAGCATGGTGCCTCTTGGCCCATCATAGCATGGTGCCTCTTGGCGCATCATAGCATGGTGCCTCTTGGCGCATCATAGCATGGTGCCTCTTGGCGCATTATAGCATGGTGCCTCACGGCACATTATAGCATGGTGCCTCATGGCATAGCTTTTCATGTCACTTAATAGTGCCTCGTGGCACATAGCGCTTCACAGTGCCGCATAGCTCTTCACAGTGCCTCATAACGCATGTTAGTGTCTCAAAGCACATCATAGTGCCGTATAGCGTCTCATAGTGCTTTATAGTGCCTCATGGCATAGTGCCTCATAGCGCTTCATAGCGCCTTATGGCTCTTCATAGCATAACATATTATAGTGACTCATAGCATATCATAGTGCCTTATGGTGCATTCATAGTGCCGTATAGCGCCTGTTAGTACCTCATAGCGATTCAGTGCCTTTTAGTACCTAATGGGGCCTCATAGTATCTCTCAGTGCTTCAGGGTGCCCCTGTGCCTTGTAGTGCTTTTATAGGGTGTCTGTACCTCATAGTCCCTCTTTGTAAAGGTACTGGGAAAAAAAAGAGGAATTTGATTGAAATCTGGTGGCGGAGGGGTGGATCAAGGCCTATTTAACTGGCTAGGCACCACTGTTCAGGGCTTCCCAGCTTCATTCTCCCTATCATGGAGTTTGATAGTGAACAGCAGCAGAAGCTACTGCAGCAAGTTGAGTAGCCGCCATCTCCACCATCTCAGCGGCAGTTTGGGGAGCCCCAAAAGGTGCATAGCCCGCGTGTTTCTGGTTATGCCCGGTTCTCAGGAAAACGAGGTTCGGCGTCTAAGTCCAGTCATCACGGCTCCAGCAGGATGGACGAATCTGCAGCCTCCAGGGATGATCCCCCGGCTGAGAAGGGTCCTTCCTCCAAATCGGTACCAGCCTTTTGAGCCACCTGGATTTCGGAAGGCCATGGTTCTAAGAAAGATCAGAGAGGACAAGGCGAGGGTCCTTCTGGTCGCCCCCTTTTGGCCCAGGAGGCCCTGGTTCTCATGCCTGAGGAACATGTCCATCTCCAATCCTTGGGTCCTACCAGAAATCCCGGATCTCCTCAGCCAGGGTCCGATACTCCATGCTCAAGCTCCTGGCCTCCACTTGACGGTGGGGAACTTGAGAGGTCCCTGTTAGAACGCAAAGGATTCTCCCGAGATCTAGTGACTACACTAATGCATAGTAGAAAACCTGTCACGTCCAGGATTTACGCTAGAACTTGGAAACATTTTTTTTAATCTTTCTCTGGTTCTACAGTTGGTACGGGAGCTCCAATTAGTAAAATTTTTGGATTTTTACAGAAGGGCCTCGAGATGGGGTTGGCGACAAGCACCCTTAAAGCCCAAGTCTCGCCCTTAGGTGCTCTATATAACTGTGACTTGGCAGGGAATTACTGGATTTCTCGCTTTATCAGAGCTGTGTTGATATCCAGACCGGTTATCAAAAGCAATTTAGTACCCTGGGATCTAAATGTAGTTCTAAAAGCATTAACCGGTTCACCTTTTGAACCAATAGAGTCGGCATCTCTTAAGTTCATCTCCCTTAAAACAGCGCTTCTAATAGCTCTAACATCAGCTAGAAGGGTTAGTGATATCCAGGCTCTGTCTTCATCCCCACCTTTCGCTCAAATCCTGGACGATAGAATAATTCTCAGAACGGACCCGGCATATCTCCCTAAAGTAGCTTCCCGTTTCCATAGACTCCAGGAAATAATACTTCCCTCGTTCTGTCCTAATCCAAGAAACCAAAAAGAAGCAGAGTTCCATTCCTTAGATGTTAGAAGATGTGTGATTAAGAACCTGTCGGTCACCCAGGCCTTCAGGAAAGATAGTTCCTTATTTATCTCCTTCCAAGGGCTGAGGAAGGGGCTTAAGGTTACTAAATCCACCATAGCTAGGTGGATCAGGGAGGCTATTACTCTAACCTATGTCTCCAGCGGTGAGGAAGCACCACAGAGGTTGAAGGCTCACTCTAGCCGAGCAGTGGCGACCTCGTGGGCGGAGAAAACTGGTGTCTCGACGGAAGACATATGTAAGGCTGCTACCTGGTCTTCTCCATCTATCTTCTATAGGCACTATAGACTGGATTTGGGTGTTTCATCCAACCTCACATTTGGGAGAAGAGTGCTCCAGGCTGTGGTCTCTCCCTAGACTTTTTTCATCTCTGCAATTCTCTCGTGGTTCTTTCATGGTCGACCGATAAAGTCATAAGTTACTTACCGGTAACGGGATTTTTCGGAGACCATGACAGCACCCTTATATTCCCTCCCTTCACCATATGGGAGCACTCCTCATCTATTAATTACAACCTTTTCTCACTTAGTGGTGTTGTATAAAAATGTTATTTTTATGATTGTTTTGTTATGTCTACTAACCTGGCGGTCCTCTCAATGCTCTGTAATCCAAACTGAGGCGAGAGGGAGGGCCGCTCCCTTTTAAGCCTGTAGGTTTCCTGTCCTTGGTGGGCGGATCCCCTCTCTCGTGGTGCTGTCATGGTCTCTGAAAAATCCCGTTACCGGTAAGTAACTTATGACTTTTTTGTTACATCTAACATGACGTGACACATGATAAAAACGGACCAGATAACTTGCGTTATACTATTATGTTTGTACGATTAATGTCTGTTCTAATTGCAACATGTGATTTGTAACTGCTGACCTGGGGTGAAATGTCACTCCATGGTCATATGATCCACCTGACCCATTCTTTTACGTGCCTTTTTTCAAATGTTGTGTCTATTTATACCGGCGTCTGCTGAATGTATCGCTACCGTGGTTGTCCTGAGGAAGAAGTTTGTACACTTCGAAACGCATTGACTAAATAAACCACTTACAGTCGATTTGGCATCCATCATACTTTCTACATGGCAGCGCAGAATTAACCCATTTATTTCTCCATTACCTACTTATTGCTTTGATCATATATATATTCCCTTATTCCTTAAATTGTTAAAATTACCCAAATAAAAAGAATTCTTACTAAAAGCGATCAAACTTCCTATTTACAAATTACATTATTTATGGGTTGCCTTCTATTAGTTAACAAGATTATTTAGAATAGTTGTCAAGGATGTTAAGCAAATGAAATCTGCCAATTTTTTGAGAGAAATTTATAAGCCTTTTAACCTAGGAAGCTATAGAGCCAGATTATATATATGACTTTGAATTGATAGCGCTTTAAAAGTTAATTTACATTTACAATGCTTTCTTTTAGTTTGGTTTACAAATACCAACCGGGACTTCAACACCAGGAAGCTCAAGATCAGGTTCTGGACAAAGTTCAGTATCATCTGTCCGGTAAGTAAACAGTTAATCAGTGGTTGTTTTATAATCTATATCTTTCTAGTACTGGGTATGACAGCACTATACCCTCAAATCAACTTAGAGGGGTTGTCCACTACAATACTATGGCACTCACATACAAGAATGTCAAGGTAGCACTGGCATCGAAGGTAAATATGTGGTCTTTTTATTTTATATAAGGCAATCTTGCATTTAAGAAGGGGTTGTCCATGTAAAACTGGATTCATACACAGCGTTTCGCAGCATTTACATTTTTAACGTTTAGCAGTAAACATCCAGCACATTATCTAGGTAGGCCTAGCCCTTGGTGGTCCACCTAATCCAGATGTTGGCCTCTGAAGTGCGCAGAGACACTCTTTTCCTTCTTACCCATCCGCAGAACAGGTTCATTGGTCAGTGGCCCCAATTTCTCAGTGTTATTTAACAGGTTTACCTTTTGCAATCTCCCTACTTTTTGGGGCCCTCCTATACGAAATGATATCCAGAGCCACAAGTGGAAAAATCTGTCATTTCCCCCAGGAATTGGCTCATATCCTTCAAAAAATAACAATATATTACAATGCACGCAATTTCAGGACTTACCTAAGATCATACAGTCTTCTCTCCCAAGTGACTGAGTCAACTTCCAGATTGTATTCACACTCCCAACATGTTTGGAAACAGATGGTCAAGTCTTTCATTTACTAACCGTGCCTCCCATCTCACCCATTGTAAAATAAGATACAAGTGGGACAGGTCCTTCTGATGGTGAAGCTCCATGGGAAGAATCTTTCCTTATGATGAAGCTGTGTTACAACGCACATAGTGTCACCATTACAACGTCTGCCCAGTATTTCTGGTGGAAGACCTTACCACTTGTATTTCTGTGTGCTTTCTATCGACACACTGGTGGGAGAGTGAATACCATCCAGCAATTGACTCATTCACTAGGAAGAGAGGACCTGGGATCTAAGATAAGTTCTGTGATTGTACACATTATAGTGAATTGATGATGGTTTAAAGGGGTGGTCTGGTCTGGAAGGACAAGTTTGCAGTCACACATGCACTGCGAGCGGTGAGGATTCTTCGGTGTCAGTGCTGGGAACTGGAACGGAAGTATGCAATATGCATACTCCCTGCCAAAATATTTTCTGTAACCTCAGCTTAATATCTTGCTTCTCTCTGGCTTTCTTGAAAGCACCACTCCAGCGAGGTTGTTTTTGTTTCAGCGCTGGAGTGGTGCTTTAAATCTAAGCCCACCTGCCCCCGGTCATATACTCACCCTTTGGTAACTTTTCGCCGGAGACCGACGGGAGCAACGGTAGGAATGCATGAAAACGCCAGATGGTGAGTATGGGACAGGGGGCAGGGGGCATTTAAAGCACCACTCCAGCAGTGAAATAAAAAAAAAACGCTTTAATATAATATATCTGTTTTTGAAGTGCAGGATTTTGATCAGAATAGGCCTGGGGTTTCTACTCACTGAGCCCGGTCTCGTGGGGACCCTGTGACCTCTCTTCACAGCTAACAAAGGAGTGTGGATGCCTTTGGGTATCCAGTAACCACTTTTTTTTAAAAAGAACATCCAGGTCATTCCCCTCAGCCTTTTCAGGAACCCCCACCAGTCTAAGATTATTGCGTCTCTGACGATTTTCCAGGTCGTCAACTTTCGCAATCAGTGCTGTGACTGCTTGTGTGTGACTTTATAGCTCTGCGGACTGGCGGGAGAGCGTCTTCCAAATCACTATCTCTTCTTTACCCTGCTGTGGTGCGTTTTGCCCCTTTTGTACGTCATGACGTATTATAGAGAAAATTCTTGTATATGGCCAACTTTTCCCATCAGTGTATTGAGAGTAAAGTTGCATTAACTGCATTGAGGACATCTTGCAGGGATGGGGAGCCCCCTGGGAAATCTCTTCAAGGATACAACTTTTCCCTTTAGTATTGCACTCGTCTGAATTATTTGCAAGTGTAGGCGAGCTCTATATCTCCGAATGGCGTGATTCAGATGATACCCCCGAGCGTTCCATTCACTATATAATGAGGCAGAAGTGTTACTCTGGACTTAGTCTGGCCTCTGTTCAGCGGTGTCCTTCTTCACAGATGTACACAAAACTGTGGATGAACACGCTTTTGTCACGCCTTAAAGGATTCTTAAAGAGACGGACAACACCAGATTATAGGCTAGAGAGTGTCCACGGTGCCTCCCTGTGCCTCATTATAGGGAATCTTCCATCAGGGGTTCCGTCTGAATCACTTATTTCATTTGCGTAGAGCGCAGGATAAATGTGCCGAGCCTTACTGCTATCTTTGGGAGGCAGAATAAATAAACAGCAGGAGAAGAATTTAATTTATTTATTTTTTACACCGTTCACTGTGCAGTATAAGTGATAAGAAGGCTTTATTCTTCAGGTCACTACAATTACAGTGGTACCACAATTATATCTTTTTTTATGTGTGGCTACTATCACACACTAACAAATACTTTTTTTGGTAAAAAAAATAAAATATAACTAAAAAAAATGTTGCATCACCATATTTTGAGAGCTATAGTTTTTCTGTGTTCCTTGTGACAATCATGTGATGGCTTCTATTTTACAGCACAAGTTGACGTTATTATTGCTACCATTTTCGGGCACATAACATTTTTTGATCACTTTCTATTCTGATTTTTGGGAGGCAGAATGAACACGGCGTTTGCCGTGTGGTAAAAGTGTTAAGGCAGATTTATTCTTCTGGTCAGTTCGATTACAGCAATAGATGCAAGCAATCGGGGGAAAAAAACACAATAAAGGAAAAAAAGCAAAAGTAGTGATTATAAAATAAAACGTTTCATATATTTACTGAAAACCATCAAATTACTTTAGTGTCAACAAATATAAAATAGCTACGCTCTGTAGAACAGTCCAAAAGCCCCTTAAATCCTCAATATCTTAGAATAAGGAGCCGCTTAGCCAAAGCACACATATATGTTGTACTCAAGAGAAGTGATCCATGGGTAACACAAAAGTTGCCAAAAAACCCTCAAAATCAACATATTCCCACTAGACGAAATGAGATAGAACTGTCCCACCTAAGATGACACCATAAAATTCACACACCAACCACAGGAGTGGATTTGTAACATCTGACCAAGGTGTCAGTTAGGCCAAGAGACCTTAGGCAATAGTCATGTGCGCGGAAAGACTATACATACTAAAAAGATATAGATCAATTGATATAAATCAGAAGCAAAGGGCTCATTTATATATATGTTAAAATCAGCACCTGTGGACAACAGACGTGGTAACCCAAATTATAGGGCTCGCATAATCATGTAACTCAAGATGCAGAACAAGACTGCGATCAAATATGAAAAGAAGTTGGAACATTCTCACCAAATGCTGTAGTGAGGTACATCCATTCAGTACAGCTGTGGTGTCTAACATGGAATCCACATCTTTGGAGATAAGAGGTGCGGTGCTCCCTACGCATTACCTCCCATTATAGATTCGTCAGGGGAGACTCAAGGGGCTGATCGAAAAGACTCAAAGATACATGGCCCATAACCTCATGTCGCCAGTCATTTAGACCAAAAACGCCCTGTTCCCTGCTGCTATGACGCTACCATTTATCTTAGCCGCACTATACCATGCTGCGACGTCATATCCTGTAGCGTCTCATGGCCTTCCGGTATTCTGAGTGCATATGCCGAAAGGTTGGAACGCACAGGCATCACCGGTACATCCGGTGATGTCATTTCCTCTTCCAGTACCTGGAACACATGTATGCTTGGTTGGAGCGCTTGCATCATACCTCGATCGCGCCGCTCCCACGCTTATCAGTCTCCTCAGTACAATGGGATTCAGACAAGGACGGAACATATTTGGGGGGGGGGGGGGGGCAGAGGTAAAAAAGAATACACCCATCCCTAAAGACGACCGTGGGGCTTGTTAAACAAACAGAAGGCCCACATTATGTCTTCTATGCCCCTGCATAAAACAATGCACATTTGGCATATAGACATCAAAGATGACATTGACAGACTAGGTGTCATCTTAAACCCCTTAAAAAGTATAGCCATGTTCACAATCCCGGTATATAACTTATCAGTGAGGCAAGATTGAAAAGAAGTAATCCAATCATATGTAAATTAATTATATCTGCTTTAGTAAACAATAAATAATTGACTCACTAAGTGGGTACACTAAGGCCACTTTAGGATTAAATCACCAGACACAAAAATAAATAAATAGATAAATAAATTGGAGACCCTGGCAAAAGTAAACATACAATGGGCAAGAATGAACAAATCTAAAAGGGAGTATGTGGAGAGAAAGGATGCAGACTAACACTGGAACTAGATGAAACTCACCAACTAGCCTTACCCAACAGTTGAGGTTGGCACGGTAAAACCTGCACAGTGGCGCCCCCACTCCGCGACGGCTGACCTTACTCTCCTCTCCCTAGTGCTGACCCTAAACTTATAGGAAACGTGTAGGATAACTGCTCATTCAGCCCACTAGTTTACAGCAATACCACATTTATATAATTTTTTTATGTTTTGCTGCTTTTACGCAATAGAAACAATGATTTAAAGGAATTCGTCTTACCGGTAATGGTATTTCCAGGAGTCCATCATGACAGCACCATGATAGTCATTCTTACCATTGATAGGGACAGGAACACAGAAGAGGTTAAATAGCCCCTCCTCACCACCACCCTCCAGTGATTTTTCACCAGGATCGATGCAACAAAGTGTTTATTGAATTTCCTTCTACATTTACATCATGAGACTAGAAGAGTCTTTAAAAGAGATAGCCAGAATTGCGATGAAAACCGCTATCGGTATGTCGATCTTTGAGTTCTCTTCCCATACTTTGATCTCTTCTGGGTCAAAGGGAAGACGAGATTTAAAATCCCTTGGGATAACAAGCTTTTTCCCTACATCTGAGGCGGCGTAAGGGCAGAGACAGTACTCTGTACTTCTTCCCTAATCATAGCTTTCATGTCGGCTAGGAATGTGGCTTGCTCGTATTATAGCAATACAATCCTCTCAGAGCTTTTTGCTGTAGTTCCCCGGCAATTTAACATTACAGGTAGCACATCTATTTGCTTTAATTTTAGTAGCGGAGGTGGATAGTCTAGGTGTTTCCATGGACCAGGAACATAGGGTGCCACTGCTTGTGGCCTACTAACGTGCTACACGGATGGTTCTATGGACCGGATGTCCGAACAGCTAGCATTCTGCCCCTCCATGATGAAGTAGGATTGCTGGCCATAGCTAACCCCCTAACCTTTAAAGAGTTGTCTCAACTGGCTTCAGATCATCTGATTTGTCAGATTCTTCTGAGCCCCATCTGCTGCCAACCCCGATGATCGGATCTGGTCCCTCTGGATCGCATGCTGATAATGTGTCCTTCCCCAGCACCATGTGCATTCCACACCGGGACGCAAGGGCCGCTGGTCCTTCCGGAACTGGAAGTACACTTTATTCAGGTGTGCGCGCTGGCCTTGTGACTCCCTGCCTGCGCACACACTCCCGGCAGCTTGTGTCATCCAGGAGCGCACGCACGCCTAGCCCTGACCGGAAGTATGTCCTGGAGCATGCGTCGCCACGTGTTCCTTTGATCCGGCCAGCACATCATCCGGACTTGGCAGCAGGAGCCTAGAGCCCCCTAGAGAGGAATATGGCTGTCCCCAGGAGCACACAGCTTCACCGAAATGCTGAGGGACCCCTTTAGAGGTTTCCTATGGGAGGGAAGGTATGGAACCCCCCAAACCCTCAGAGCCCCCATTTAGGTTGTTCAGATGTGGAGAGTTCCCCTATCGCGATAGGGACGGAAAAAACACTGGAGGATGGTGGTGGGGAGGGGTCTTCTGTGTTCCTGTCCCTAACAAGGATAAGAAGGACTACCTCCTTCCTTGGTGGTTCTGTCAGAAGGGATGTCCTGGAAAAAAAATATATTTTTTGCAGTTTTTTTGGAGAGCTATAGCTTTTTTTATTTCTCAACTGATGGAGCTATATGGCAGCTTGCTTTGTGTGGGGCAAGATGACGTTTTCAACGATATTTTTATTTCCATTTCCATTGTAGTTTTTGATGCATTTTATTCCACTTTGTGTTCGGTCGTATGTTTAAAACGCAGTTTTTTGCCATGTTTTTTTATGGTGTTCACTGAATCGGTTAACTAGTGTGACAGTTTTATAGGTCACATTGTTCCAGACACAGCGATCCCAAATGTGTACTTTTTTTGTTTATATGTAAATATACGCATTTATTGGTATATTTTTTTTCATTTTTTTTTTGTTCTTTATAAAAATAATTAAAAAAAAAATAATTGTAACCTTTTCTTTTTTACTGAGTGCCTCTATGGGATCTTAACTTATTACTCTGATCACTGGTATAATGGCAGTGCAATACACATGTACTGCAATGCATTATACCTGTCAGTGTGACACTGGCAGAACGCCTTTTAGACCATACGCCTGGTCATCCTAGCTGGCAGACCCTGAGGTCATTTGACCTCCGGTTGCCATGACTACCATCGACAGCCCTCCCTCTCCTAGTCTTATAAATGCTGCAATCACTACTGATTGCGGCATTTAGGGGGTTAAACAGGCTTGGGCGGTGCAGGCATCGTTCCTGGCTGTGAAACCTAGATCTCGGCTATCCCATAAGCCGAGCTCCCAGCGGCAACTGTGCGGGCACTGCTTATGTGGCTGCATGATGGGCATGACGTAACTGTATATCATTTTGTGAGACCCCCCTTGCCGATCATTATGTACAGTTACAGCAAATGTCAATAGTTAGCACTGCACTGCAGCGCTGGGGTCCTGGGTTCAAATCCCACCAAGAACATCATCTGCAAGGAGTTTGTATGGGTTTCCTCTCACACGCTAAAAGACATACTGACAGGGAATCTAGATTGTGAGCCCCAATGGGGACAGTGATGATAATATTTGTAAAGCGCCGTGGAAATAATGGTGCTATTTAAGCGAGTAAAATAAAATAAAGAAATCTTCGTGAATATCTTACGATCTGACTTGGGAACAGTAATCTGTCTATAGTTAGCACCAGGGCTGTGGAGTCGGAGTCAGTGTAAAATGGACCGACTCAGACTCCTAAAATATATAATAAATTGGGTACAGTAGTTCAATGCATGATGTGCTGTACCTTTTTTCATAAGAATTTGGGAAAGTTATGAAATGTCTGTTCTGTTTCTGATCTAAGGATCTCGGCTTTTAGTTGAGATGAATCTGTGCTGCACTTTATGTACATGCTCAGTAGTGAGGAGTCAGAGTCTTGACGTCAGGAGTCAGGGAAATTGAGAAGCCTGAGTCGGTAGTTTGGCTTACCGACTCCACCTCCCTGGTTAGCACAGGCCATGGCATCCTTACCAAGTTTAGGTATAAGAGTGATGTAGCAGCGAGGAAGGAATACATGCATCAATCGAGGTATTAAAAAGATTATTGGAGGGATAAGTAAAAATTAAACGTCTGATAATACAAATATGTGAGCCCATCAGGGCCTGGTGCTTTTCCTTTTGGAAGATCTTTAACCCTTTCGCGCCAGAGCCTGTTTTCGCCTTCGTGACCAGGCCAATTTTTTCAATTCTGACCACTGTCACTTTATGAGGTAATAACTCTGGAACGCTTCCCACTGATTCTGAAAATGTTTTTTCGTGACATCTTGTACTTCATGATAGTGGTAAAATTTATTCGATATGACTTGCGGTACTTTGTGAAAAAATCGGAAATTTGGCGAAAATCTTGAAAATTTAGCAATTTTCAAACTTTGAACTTTCATGCCCTTAAATCAGAGAGATATGTCACACAAAATAGTTATCAAATAACATTTCCCACAGGTCTACTTTACATTAGCACAATTTTGGAACCAAAATTGTTTTTTGTTAGGAAGTTAGAGGGGTTAAAAGTTGACCATTGATTTCTCATTTTTCCAACAAAATTTACAAAACCATTTTTTTTTTAGGGACCACATCGTATTTTAAGTGACTTTGTGGGGCCTTTATACCCAAAAGTGTCACCATTCCAAAACCTTCACCCCTCAAGGTGCTTAAAACCACATTCAAGAAGTTTATTAACCCTTTAGGTGCTTCACATGAATTTTTGGAATGTGGAAGAAAACAATGAACATTTAACTTTTTTTCACAAAAATGTTACTTTAGACCCAAGGTTAACAGGAAAAAATGGACTACAAAATTAGTTGTGCAATTTCTCCTGAGCATGCTGATACCCCATATGTGGGAGAAAACCACTGTGTGGGCGCACGGCAGGGCTCGGAAGGGAAGGAGCGTCATTTGACTTTTTTAATGTTAAATTTGCTTGAATAATTAGCGGACGCCATGTCGTGTTTGGGGAGCCCCTAATGTGGCTAAACAGTGGAAACCCCCCACAAGTGACCCCATTTTGGAAACTAGACCCCTCAAGGAACTTATCTAGATGTGTGGTGAGCACCTTGAACCCTCAGGTGCTTCACGGAAGTTTATAACATTGAGCCGTAAAAATAAAATGTTCATATATTTCCCACAAAAATGTTTCAGCCCCCAGTTTTGCATTACCATAAGGGTAACAGGAGAAATTGCACCATGAAATTTGTTGTGAAATTTCTCCCGAGTACGCCGATACCCCATATGTGGGAGAAAACCACTGTTGGGGTGCACGGCAGGGTTCGGAAGGGAAGGAGCGGCATTTGACTTTTCGAATGTAAAATTTGCTTGAATAAATAGTTGACGCCATGTTGCGTTTGGGGAGCCTCTGATGTGCATAAACAGTGAAAACCCCCCACAAGTGACCCAATTTAGGAAACAAGACCCCTCAAGGAACTTATCTAGATTGTTGTGAGCACCTTGAACCCCCAGGTGCTTCACAGAAGTTTATAACATATAGTCGTGAAAATAAAAAAATAAAACTTTTTCCACAAAATTTTTAGCCCCAATTTTTTTATTTTCACAAGGGTAAGTGGAGCCCAAAATGGACCCCAAAAACTGTTGTGCAATTTCTCCTGAGTACGCCGATACCCCATATGTGGTGGAAAGACGTAGTTACTTACCGGTAACGGGATTTCTCGGAACCCATGACTGCACCACAGAGAGAGGGGATCTGCCCTTCAAGGACGGGAAACCTACAGATAAAAAGGGCTGCACCTCTCTCCCACATCAGTTGTTTACAGAGCACAGAGAGGACCCCCAGGTTAGTAACACAATTTTTAACATTTTTAAAAGGAGCTTGCCAGACACACCCTGTGACTAAACATAATAAATAAATGTGCACACCCATGTGTGAAAGGAGGGAATGTATGGGTACCGTCATGGGTTCCGAGAAATCCCGTTACCGGTAAGTAACTACATCTTTCTCTTTCCCCATGACGGCACCACGGAGAGATTTGCAGAGAAGTGTCGTTTAGGGAGGGACCACCGCTTCCAGAACCCTTCTGCCAAAGGTAAGGTCCGAAGAAGAGGTTAGATCCAGCTGGTAGTGCTTAAAGAATGTAGAAGGGGAAGACCAGGTTGCAGCTCTACATATCTGCTCGATTGAAGCCCCAGCTTTCTCCGCCCAGGAGGCTGCCACTGCCCTAGTCGAGTGAGCTTTTAAATCCTCTGGGGCTTCCCCACTTGAGGAGTATGCCAGGGAGATGGCGTCCCTTATCCACCTTGCCAGAGTGCTCTTGGAAGCTTTCCGTCCCTTCCAAGGTCCCTGGAAGCACACAAAGAGAGACCTGTCCTTCCTACACTCCCGTGTGGCCTCTAAGTACTGGATAATGCACCTTCTGACATCTAAGGTGTGTAGGATTTCTTCCCCCTTGTTTTTGGGGTTTGAGCAAAAGGAAGGGAGGGTGACCTCCTGCGACCTGTGGAAGAGTGATCCCACCGTAGGAAGGTATGCTGGGTCAGTCCTAAGTGTCACCCTGTCCTCTAGAATTTGCGTAAAGGGGGGCCCTGCTGATAAGGCTTGTATGTCGCTAACCCTACGTGCCGATGTGAGGGCTACTAGAAGAGACGTCTTAAGAGAGAGAATTTTAAGAGATGCATTCGCTAGAGGTTCAAAGGGACGCTTGGTCAGGGCTGAAAGAACTAAATTTAAGTCCCAAGGAGGAGTATTCCGGGAGGGGATGGGCCTGGACCTGTGAGATGCCTTGATGAATCTGGAGATCCACCTATTCCTGGCCAGGTCGCAGTTATATAGGGCTCCCAGTGCCGCAACCTGAACCTTTAGAGTGCTTGTGGCCAACACCCGCTCCAACCCCTTTTGAAGGAACTCTAAGATGGCAGTAATGGGGGTCTCCCCTAATACTTTCGAACCCGTGAATGAGAGGAATTTTTTCCCAGGTTTTACCGTAGAGTCTGGTGGTTACGGGTTTCCTACTCTGCAGTAGGGTGGAGATTAAATTGGGGGAAAACCCTCTATCTCTTAAGAGCGCCCTCTCAAAATCCAGGCTGTCAGGTGCAGGTTTGCTACCGGAGGGTGAAGGACCGGTCCCTGAGAGGAGATCCAGAGAGGAGATCCGGAATTTCCGGAAGGACCCAGGGGTCGGAGGTGGACATTATCCTCAGCCAGGAAAACCAAGGCCTCTTTGGCCAGAAGGGGGCGATCAGAATTATGTTTGCCTTGTCTTCCCTGACTTTCCTCAGAACCGCCGGAATAAGAGCAATCCGAGGAAAGGCATAAGCTAGTTGGTAGTTCCATGGAATTGAGAAGGCATCTAATGCTGCTGGGTTCCCCTTGGGGTTGATTGAACAATATGTTCACTTTTTTGTTTTGCCAGTTGGCGAATAGGTCTATGGAGGGGTTCCCCCAAGCCTTCGTGATTTGGTTGAACACCAGCTGATTCAGCTCCCACTCGCTCTGTCTCAGCTGGGTCCTGCTCAGGAAGTCTGGCGTGATATTTTCTGCCCCTTTTATGTGGAGTGCAGATAGGGACTCTAGATTGTTCTCTGCTACCTGGAGGATGGATTTTGACACTTGTAGAAGAGAATGGGACCGAGTCCCCCCCTGGCGATTTAAGTATGCCACTACTACCTTGTTGTCCGAAAAAACTCTTACATGGTGTCCCCATAGAGTGTTTAAGAATTCTAAGAGGGCAAATTTTACTGCCAGAAGTTCCCTTATGTTGGAAGATACCCCCTCCGAATCCTCTGACCAGATTCCCTGAGCTATCTGGTCGTTTAGATGAGCCCCCCATCCCCTGTGGCTTGCGTTTGTCGTTAGAACCTGTGACACTGATATTGTCCATGGAACGCCTCTGGCTAAATTGTCCCCCTCTGTCCACCATGTTAGGGAAAGCAAGGTTTTTGATGATAAAGTTAGCCGACCTTCTAAGTGCCCTTTTAGTGACCTTTCCGCCCCCAAGATTTCCCATTGTAAGTCCCTGGTGTGCAACTGAGCCCAGCGGACCCCCGGGATGCAGGCAGTCATGGAACCTAGAAGGGACATTGCTCCCCGCAGTGTCATACAGGGATGGTTCTTTACATGGGATACTCGGGCCATCATACTCTGGATTTTCCCTGCCGGGAGACGGCATTCCTGACTCCTCGAATCTAATAGGATACCTAAATACTCTTGCACTTGATCTGGCTCCAACCTGGACTTTTTTAGATTCAGAAGCCAGTCTAAATTCGTCAAGGAACTAATGACTCTTGCTAGATGGTCCTTGCAATGTTTGAACGAGTTGCCTATTATTAGCCGATCGTCCAGGTACCGGATTATTAGGATGTTTTGCTCCCTCAGATGGGCCATTACCTCTGCCACTATTTTTGTGAAGACCCTTGGGGCTATCGCTAACACGAAGGGAAGAGCCGTATATTGGTAGTGTTTGATTATGCCATTCAGCGGTATCGCTGCTCTCAGGAATTTCCGGTAGTCTCTGTGTATGGGGACGTGATAATAGGCGTCCTTCTGATCCAGGACAGCCATAAAACAGTCTGGGAACAACAATTTCACTGACGTTTTTATTGATTCCATCTTGAACGATTGTACCTTTAGAAATTTGTTCAATTTTTTTAAGTTTACGATAGTCCTGAATGTCCCGTCTGTTTTTTTCCTGAGGAACAGAGGGGAGTAGAATCCTTCGCCTTCCTCCTGAGCGGGTCTTCCTGAAGGACTGCTTTCCCTATTAGGCCTAGAACCTCCTGTTCTAGAGCTAGTTGTTCTACTCCTGAAGACCTCACAGCGGTTATGACGAAATTTGGATGGGGAATGGAGTGGAACTGGAATCTTAGTCCTGATTTTATCAGGTCTAAAATCCAAAAACTGTGGGGGGGGGGAGACGTCTCCAGGCTGGGAGGAAATGGAGACGTCTCCCCCCCACCTCGGGCTGCCTTTCATTGGGTGGGTTTCCTGTTCTCACTGGGGGGGGGGCCTGTTAAACATAAACCCTTTGGCCTTTTTTTGTCTCCTATCCTCCTACCTGTCCTGGTCTTTGGGGGGTTTCCTACGCATAAATTTCCTGCTCCGAAAGGACTTCCTGAATGAAGTACCGGAGAGGACCGGGAAGCGTTTCTTGTTATCCCCGGCTTTGTCAAGGATATCGTCCAGGGTGGATCCGAATAGGAACTCCCCCTCACAAGGAATGGAGCACAGCCTAGATTTTGTATGAAGGTCGCCCGGCCAGCATTTGAGCCAGAGGGCCCGCCTAGCTGCGTTAGAAAAACTCCCAGCCCTGGCTGCCAGCCTGACGGAATCGGCTGAAGAGTCAGCCAGAAAAGCTGCTGAGCCCTTCATTACTGGGATGGAGCCTATTATGTTATCCCTTGACGTTTTGTTTTTCAGTTGCGCTTCTAGCTGATCTAGCCAGGTCATTAAAGATCGGGCTGTGCATGTGGCTGCCACGGCGGGTTTTAAGCCGCCTCCCAAGCTCTTTTCAGGAAGGAGTCTGCTTTTTTGTCCATTGGGTCTTTCTGCACCCCCATGTCTTCGAATGGCAGGGAAAATTTTTTAGAGGCTTTGGCTATTAATACATCTAACTTTGGCACCTTGCCCCAGAAGGAGCATACTGGGTCTTCAAAGGGGTATTTCCTTTTAGGCGACAACAACCCTTTCCTTTCCATTTTTTTTCATTCCCTCTTAATCAGGGAGTGTACCTTATCATTAAGAGGGAAAGATCACCTTTTCTTTTGTTCCAGGCCACTAAACATCATATCCTGGACTAATTTTTTAGGGCGAGGATCTACGAACCCCATAGTGGACCTAACTGCTTTAATCAAACTATCTGTACCCTCTATAGGGAAACAGCTACGACCCCCATCTCCGGAAGATGATGATAAGCAGGATGAATCGGAGACTACCCCCTCCCCGTCTGAACTACTAGATTCTGATACAGGGGATAGGTGTCTGTTTTTTTCCCCGTTTCTTCCCCCCCTTCTGCAGGGACTTAAAGGTATCCTCAACCTGAGACTTAATCAGGGATCTGAGCTCTGAAGCGAATTTAGGGGTCTCCTCACAGATTGTCTGTTCAATGCATGAGTTGCACAGTCTTTTTTGCCACGTGGTGGGCAGATCCTCTGCACAAAGGTCGCAGGTCCTGTGCTTGGACTTGCCCGTACTCTTCCTTCCCGGATTTGAAGAGGAACCCATTCCAGTAGCTGGGTCTTTCTTCGAGGTTGACTCCACGCTGGAGTCCTTGCCGCGTTGTGAAGACCTGCCAGACCGCCCGCTTCCACCGTCACCTTGGCTGTGTTGGCGTGAAGGGTCACTTGAGGGTCCTTTTGTACGCTTCCCGTGTTTCTGAGGTGATGGTGAGTGGGGGTGCAGGGACTGCACCTCCTGTACGCTCATAGCTGAAGAGTGCCAGAGTGTGCCAGGAAGCACTTCCCCTGTGCTTCCCTGGCAATTTAACCTCTATAGGGGTCCGCCCCCCCCCCTCTGGCCTGTCCACCTCTGTGCCATGAGGTGCACCCCCCCCCTGGCTTGACCACCGCTGTGCACCTCCAGCATGGGGGACGCCCCCCCCTCCTGTGCAAGCTGTCCCTCAGTTTCCCGCGCGCGTTCAAACGCGCCGCTCCCAGAGGGACCCGCGTCACTTCCAGTGTGCGCGCCCAGACCGCGTCAGAGGGGAGCGACCAGCAAGCATACTCACTAACCTGAGCCCCGGAAGCCCCGACATACTTACCGACCTGGGCCCCGACACCACTTGGAGACCGCGGCGGTCCAGTCTTTCCTTGCGCTGCATCTCCCTGCCACCCTAGAGGCCCACTGACCCCAGCGGTGGCGATACAGGACACCGCACCAGCCGAGGCAGGGAACCCCCGCTGCCTGAACCAGTCTGGCCGGGCCTGGTAAGTCCATCTTTCTTCTATCTTCCTTTCTTCTATCTGTAGGTCCCCATCAAGGACAGGAAACCAACTGATACGGGAGAGAGGTGCCGCCCTTTTTATCTGTAGGTTTCCTGTCCTTGAAGGGCTTATCCCCTCTCTCTGTGGTGCCTTCATGGGGAAAGAGAAAACTACCTTTCAGGCACAATGCAAAGCTCATAAGGGAAGGAGCGCCATATTATAGTTCAGATTTTACTGTTGTGGGTTGTAGGAGACATGACCCACTGGGAGAGCCCCTGCGGTTCCAGAACAGAAACCCCTCCATAAGTGACCCCATTTTACAAATTACACTTCTCAATGAGTTGATCTAGGGGTGCAGTGATCATATTGACACCACATGTGACTCACAGAAATTTATACCATTGGGCAGTGAAGAAAAAATAATTCTATTTTTACCACATAAAAATTTTTAGCCTCAGATTTTACATTTTCACACAGGGCAATGGGTAAAAATGGTGCCAAAATGTGTCACAATTTCTTCTAAACGTGGCAATACCCCATATATGGCTGTACAGGCCATAAGGCGAGACCCGAGAGGGACGGAGTGCTATTTGACTCTTGAAGAACAAATTATTGTAGAATAGTTTGTGGACTCCATATACAGAGCCCCTAAGTGCTAGAAGATCAGAATCCCCCTCAAGTGACTGCATTTTGGAAATTATACCCCTTTGGGAATTTACCTACAGGTGTAGTGACAATTTTTACTTCATGGGTGTTTTCCAGAAGCAAACAGCAGTGGATGTTGTGGAGTGAAAACTGCTGTTGAAGTGACCAATACGTTGTGCCCAGCTCATGCTTCTGGAGACATTCACCTGTAAATTAGGCAGGCTCTCATCGCTACAGGAATGCCAAACTTGTGGACCCTAAATGTACCGTATTTTTCGGACTATAAGACTCACTTTTTAGTAGTAGTGGTGGAGGAGCAGGGCACAGGAGGCAGCAGCCGCCCACTGCAGCCTACACTGTCCCCGCTGCTAAAGAAAATGAATATTCATGCTCCTTAATAGCGGCACACAGTGTAGCCGCGCTGTGGCTCCTGCTGCCGGAATCGCCTGTGCTTGCTGTTAAAGGGCATGAATATTCAACCTCTCTCCACGCCCATGGGCGTGGGTAGGGGGTGAATATTCATGCCCTTTAATAAGCGGGCACACGAGATAGCCGGCAGCAGCAGGAGCCGCTGCGCAGCTACACTGTGTGCCGGCTATGGAGGAGAGTGAAGTCACTGCTCCCCGTGCACACAGTCCCAGCATGGAGAGCAGTGACTTCCAGCAGCTGATCTCTCCATGTGAGCCGCGCATGGCAGTGACGTCATGCGCGGCTCACATGGAGAGATCAGTGCAGGCAGACAGGACGCAGCACTGGAGGAGAGAGAAGAAAGGTGAGTAGGAGTGTTTATTTTTTTTTATGTGCAGCATGATGGGGATTAGGGGTGCCATGCATACCAGGACAGGGACGAGGGGTGCCATGCATACCAGGATGGGGATTGGGACCACGTATAAAAGGAAGGGGGGGGGGCATATATTCCAGGATGGGGGATATTGTCAGAATTGGGGGACATTACCCCTATACCAGTGTCAGCGGAAGACCCCCTCCCCCTTAAAAGTGCATCATGACCACATTTTTTGCTTACATTTTTTTAAAATTTTCCTCCTCTAAAACTTAGGTGCGTCTTATGGTCCGGTGCGTCTTCTAGTCTGAAAAACACGGTAGTTTAGGCACATTGTGGGGCTCAAAAGGGAGGGGGGGGATTTGGGAGCACAGAATTTTCTGAATTTCTTTTGGGGGGCAAGGGCCATTTCGCTTTTCCAGAGCCTTTGTGCTACCAGTAATGTGGAAGCCCCTTATATTTTCGTTAAAACGGTGCCTCTATCTGCTTCATTACAGGGAATCTTCCGTCAGGGGTTCCGTCCGAATTAAATATTTCAGAAATATACATGGAAACCCCGGTGTAAGCGCTCAGCGCAGGATAAATGTGAGCCGCGGCTTACTTCGTTGTTTTGGGAAGCAGAATGAACAAATTAGCAGCATGTGAAGAATTGGTTTTATTTATTTTTTATGTTCCTCGTGCGGTGTAAGTGATTTGACGACTTTATTCTTCAGCTCGGTGCGATTATAGTAATACCAGATTCATATCGGATTTTTATGATTGACAGCTGTCACACACTAAAAGACGTGTTGTTTTTTTTGCAAAATCTAGTTTTTGCATCGCCATATTTTTAGAGCTATAATTTTTGCCATATTTCTGCTGACAGTCGTGTAAGGGCTTGTTTTTTGTGGGACGAGTTGACGTTTTTATTGGTACCATTTTCGGGCATATGACATTTTTTGATCGCTTTCTATTCTGTTTTTTGGGGGGTTAAATGAACAAAAAACAGCAATTCAGGATTTGTTTTTTGAGGTGTTTTTTTTTTTTAATGCCGTTCCTCATGTGGTAAAAGTGATAAGGCAGATTTATTCTTCTGGTCAGTACGTTTACAGCGATACTACACTTAAAAAAAACTATATATGTTTTGGCGCTTTTACACAATAAAAACTATTTGATAGAAAAAAAAGAATTGTTTTTGCATAGCTTTGTTCTGAGAGCTATAACTTATTTTTTGGTTGATTGAGCTGTAGGGCGGCTTTTTTTTTTTGCGGGACAAGATGATGTTTTCAGCGGTACCATTTGTATTTACATTTAGCTTTTTGATCACATTTTATTCCACTTTTTGTTTGGCAATATGATGAAAAAGCATAGTTTTTTGTTTTTTATTTTTTACGGTGTGCACAGAAGGGGTTAATTAGTGCGACAGTTTTATAGATCGGGTTGTTCCGGACGCGGCGAGACCAAATATGTGTACTTTTTGTTTTTGCATAAATATACGAATTTATTGGTTTACATTTTTTTTATTTTTTTTTTTAACAGTTTGAAAACATTTTTAGACTTTTTTTTTTACTTTTTTACTTAGTCCTTTTATGGGACTTAAATTTTTATTTTTCTGATCACTGGTCTCATGCAATGCAATAGACATGTATTGCATTGCATGAGAGCTGACAGTTTTACACTGTATCTCCTGCTAGACTTCAGCTGCAGGCAGAGTCTAGCAGGACACAGTGCATGGCAGACCCGGAGGTGGTCATGTGACCTCCGGCTGCCATGACAACGCCAGGTTCTATCGGCAATGACAGGGGGCATCGGAAAGGTGAGTGGACGACCCCCTCTTCTCTTACGATCTTCTAAAGGCCGCGATTGCTATGGATCGTTGCATCTAGAAGATAGTAAAGAGTTAACATCATTGGGACCTGATCCAACCAGGTCCCGATGATGTCCCCTGTCAGAGCTACAGTTCTGCACTGCACCCGCTGCGCTTGGAGGACCCTGGGGGTCCTGAGCGCTGCGAGACCACCAACCATTTATAAACGTCGGCGCTGCACAGAGCCCAGGCGGCGCTGACGTTTATGTACAGTGGGCAGCTGGGAAGCAGTTAACGCCCTCTATCTCCTCAGATGATATAATGGCATTAAGAGAGGTAATATAGCATCCTGGGTAGTGTAGGTAAGGCACAAGAAATAGAAAACCTTTTATTAACTCCTTCCTCTCTAGGGAATTTATTAGCAAATTATTGGGTGTGGAGTATAAATTTAGAAAAATAATCCCTAAACGCTTGTGAAATAGCAGTGGGGCCATATATAAGGGTATCATCATTTTGTTCTAATTACATGTAATGGCTGCAGCTCTGTACATTCCCTAGGTTGTCATTCAAAGATGGTGTGGGCAGTGTTGCTCTTTTCATGTTACCTCTGTCACCATGGTATAAAGCTTTATCTTCTCAACTTTATGCATTTTCAGATCTAGTAGGGTCAATCCGAATCGCTATTTCTAAACTGCATGAGCGAAATGTTTGAGGTCATTTGTTGTATGTAATCTTTCTTGATTCTCAAACCTAGATATCTGCAATGGCCTCTATAACAGCCTTGTGAGCTTCCCATAGAATACCGAGAGAGGAGATTGAAAACAGCATTAGTATCAAAATAGTTTAATATTGTAACACACTAATTCAGTCATATTCAAATCTGCAATGACAAGATCATGTATGTATGTATATGGGTTGTTAGAAACTCTTTGCAATAAAGCTTGTAAGTCACACTCCTAGCCTAGGAAACTGGCCATATCTCAGACTAATAGGTTACCAGCCACTAAGGAAAAAGTACATTAAGAGCAAAGGCATTTTTAATTCTATAAATAGAGGGGATTTTGATAAAGAGGTAAATTGTGAAATTGTTTTTACAAGCACTTGTATGCATTTTTGATGAGAAGTCAACCTCTTTAAGTGTGATTTAATAATGTGAAATATTCATAAACTCTGATAATATGCATATACTCATTTACTACATTTGCAGATCAACTTCAAGAGCTTCAACAAGCTCACTTCCATCATCGAGAGTAAACATAGTCCAACTTGGTCTTCCTATAGCCTCTCCGCCATCGAGTGCATCAACAGCTCGCAGCTCTAAGTCATCTAGCAGAGGAAGCACCCAAAGAAGCTCAAAGTAGCAGCCCTATGGAAAATATCGATCGTAGTTTCCAGATTGCGTGATCTAATTTGTGTACTGTGGAATAATAGGCCAATTAGAGAATCTAGAAAAAAAAAAACTATCCCCCCCCCAATGTGTAATGATTTTGAATCAAAAAAGTATGAGCCATAGTGCAGAAGTGTTCTAGGGAGAAGCAAAATACTCAGCCTCAATTTCTCACCAGATTATGAAAGCGGTCACAAAACAAGAAGCTAGAACAAGGATAGTTATTGAATAAATCCATTGGGCACTAGCTTATATTACTTTCTGCCATTAGCTAAATTCATTTTTCTGGATAGCTGAGAATTGAGAAGGTGTTGTATTACTGTGAAATGTCACCTCTAAATTACAACTGACTATATAGTCATCACGATGTAAAATTCAACATACTTGTGAAGGTTTTAAAGCGAACTTGTCAGCATGATTTAGCAATGTAATGGAAAGGCATAGCCATAATTGAGCTGTTATACTGAGAAAATAGATACCTATAGTGAAGAAATCTGCTCTGTGGTTGTTCTTTAATCCGTATTTCAATTTTTGGGGTAATTACACAGGGGCGGGACTGTGGGTAGGGTCTTTGCTCCTGCCCTGGCCCCTTCCCGAGCCTCTGGTGCCTGTATGACAGGACACTGTGCAGATTGATCTTCAGACAGATTTAAAAAAAAAAAAAAAAAAAAAGGGAAACCGTGACCTCCCGGCGGTCTTCAATAAAATACCGCCACATGTGCAGATTTAGATCTCTCCTTGATTGTGTTAAAGGACTTAATCGAGCCAAGATCTCAATCTGCACATGTGCCGGCACCATTTAATTGAAGAGCGGCAGGTCAATCTGAGCCCATGCCACCCACAGCAAGAGAAAATATCAAACAGGAGACAGGTCATGCACAAATAAGTGACATGTCAGACACCAGAGACAGGTGCAGGAGCTGGGGCAAAAGCTGAAGACCCTACCCACAGTCCCACCCCAAAAGCCAATTACCCAAAAATTTCAAATGTGGATTAAAGAAAAAAAAAACAGCATAAATATTTAGTAAGGAAATCCAATGTGTATAACAGCATCATTATGGCCAAGCTTAATGATACTGACCGGTTCTCTTTAATAACAGTTTTAACTTGCAACAAGAAGTCCTTAAACCCAACCCTCACATACATCTCAGCAGTTCTATAGACTCTGCAACTCTCCTGTATAAGACTGCATGACCAATAGATAGACAAGCTGACAAACACCTTCAACATGTAGATAAATGTGACGAGTTTATTAAGACATGTGTGAAACAATACTGCACCACATAGGATGCACATTCGATACACACCTTTGTACTGTCTGAAGACAACAGGAAATGCACAAAAGATACAAACGGCAGTTGGACGATCGTATAGTTCTTTGTGAATGGTTGTCAATAACTCAGCAGCTCACTTAAGGGTTGTGTTGCAACTTATTCCTCTTCTATCCATGTAAAGCAGCTTTGTGCACAGATGCATAAGATGACAGAACATTACAAATAAAGAGTACCTACAAGTCAGGCAGTGTTTTTGTACAAAATAAACAGTTTTTCCATAAATCAGGAAAATGTAGATAACAAATCTGAATTGTTCCATTATAAACCCATAAAATAGATTTGTCTTTCAGAATAAAGGCCTGTTTTAACACAGGGAGAACATTTTAGTTACATTTTTGTTTGACCTCCTTTTTCCTTCTCAAACTCCGCAATCTGGTTGAGAATATTAAGTAAATTTCCAGGTAAATCCTTACTGGTGGCTGTATTACCATTTGAGGCCTCTTTGTGGGATGTATTTGCACTTCCTTGGAGAGACTGTTCATATGATCTACCACCATCACAAGGCTTTCTTTCATTGGTTCCACAGTCAGACATTGAATACTTCCTTTGATAGGAATCGGACTTCCGGCTGAATGATGTTTTGCTGTCTTTGTGACTGTCTTTAATATCTCTATATTTCACCTCAGCTTTTGTGGTGCTTGAAGCTGTAGAATCTCTTCTACTAGGTCTATACTTACTGGCTGAAGCTGCACTTTTTGATGTGCTACCGCTCACATGAGTTTTTGCACTACTGTAAGAATCTCTTGAATCTTCAGACCTACCTCCAGCAGGATCTATAAATTCCAAAGACGAAGACGACTGGGATCGATTCCTTGTTTTAAATTCGATGGATTTTCTGTGAGGTCTATACCGGCTGTCATATAGTCTGCGGTCATCTTGTTTGAGAAAAGAGGCCGAAGTGTCTGCAGGTGGAGTAAGCTGTTCATCTTCACGAGCTGGCACACTAGATGAATGCCTTCGTGAGCGGTTTGAAGATACAGAATGCTTTCTACTTCTCTTTTTCTTGCGTTTTTTATGGCTAGAAGAAGATGAAGAGCTCTCTGAAGATGAGGTACTTGATGAAGAAGATGAAGATTTTTTGTGTTTCTTCTTTCTATCATAATAAATAGTAATTGACAAGCAGTTTAGTAGACACATTTTCAGATTCAGCTGAAACCTGACAGTGGAACGGCTTAAAAGCAAGAGAAACTTCAATGATCAAGAGAAACCATGACTTTGTGATATAATTTAGTATGCACAGCCAACACACTAGACTACCACAAATGAATGTTACCTGGAGGATAAGGTTATTTAGTAGTATTGAGCCAACATGCTCGGATAACATGTTATCTAAGCATGCCTGATCTTATCTGAGTATTTTCGGCATGCTCGGCAAATATGTTTGCCTCCCTGCGGCTTCATGTTTTCCAGCGGTAGACAGATACAACTCATGCGGGGATTGACTGTTTGTTAGCCAATCCCCGCATGTGTTGTATCTGTCTACCGCCGGAAAATATGCAGCCGCAAGGAGGCAAACATATTAGCTGAAAATACCCGGATAAAACCGAGCATGCTCGGATAATAAGTTATCCAAGCACATTCGCTCAACACTATTTAATAAATGTATGGTCATCTTAAGAGCTTAAAGTTTGAAATTGTGTATGCAAAGGTTTTCCTCAAATGGACAGTACTGTGTAAAAGTTTAGGGAGGTGTGGAAGAAAAATCTAAAAAATAATGCTTTAAAAAAATAAATGTGGCAAGTTTATTTATCAATTCATAAACTCTAAAGTGAATTAACAGAAGAGAAATCTAAAACAAACCAATATTTGGTGTGACAGCGCTTTGATTTCAAAACAGTATCAATTCTTCTAGGTACTCTTGCACAGTTTTTAAAGGTTGAGATCAGGGATCTGTGGGGCATATCATCTCTTCCAGCTCTCCTTTCTTCGTTATACAGTCATATGAAAAAGTTTGGGCACCCCTATTAATCTTAAGCTTAATGTTTTATAAAAATTGGTGTTTTTGCAACAGCTATTTCAGTTTGATATATGTAATAACTGTTGGACACAGTAATGTTTCTGCCTTGAAATGAGGTTTATTGTACTAACAGAAAATGTGCAATCTGCATTCAAACAAAATTTAACAGGTGCATAAGTATGGGCACCCTTATCATTTTCTTGTTTTAAATACGCCTACCTACTTTTTACTGACTTACTAAAGCACTTTTTTTGGTTTTGTAACCTCATTGAGCTTTGAACTTCATAGCCAGGTGTATGCAATCATGAGAAAAGCTACTTAAAGCTTGCCACTTGCAAGTTGTTCTCCTGTTTGAATCTCCTCTGAAGAGTGGCATCATGGGCTCCTCAAAACAACTGTCAAATGATCTGAAAACAAAGATTATTCAACATAGTTGTTCAGGGGAAGGATACAAAAAGCTGTCTCAGAGATTTAACCTGTCAGTTTCCACTGTGAGGAACATAGTAAGGAAATGGAAGAACACAGGGACAGTTCTTGTTAAGGCCAGAAGTGGCAGGCCAAGAAAAACATCAGAAAGGCAGAGAGGAAGAATGGTGTGATCAGTCAAGGACAATCCTCAGACCACCTCCAGAGAGCTGCAGCATCAACTTGCTGCAGATGGTATCACTGTGCATTGGTCAACTATGCAACGCACTTTGCACAAGGAGCTGTACGGGAGAGTGATGCGAAAGAAGCCGTTTCTGCAAGCACGCCACAAACAGAGTCTGCTGAGGTATGCAAAAGCACATTTGGAGAAGCCAATTTCTTTTTGGAAGAAGGTCCTGTGGACTGATGAAACCAAGATTGAGTTGTTTGGTCATAAAAAAAGGCGTTATGCATGGCAGCAAAAAAACACAGCATTCCAAGAAAAACACTTGCTACCCACAGTAAAATTTGGTGGAGGTTCCATCATGCTTTGGGGCTGTGTGGCCAATGCCGGCACCGGGAATCTTGTTAAAGTTGAGGGACGCATGGATTCCACTCAGTATCAGCAGATTCTTGACAATAATGTTCAAGAATCAGTGATAAAGTTGAAGTTACGCAGGGGATGGATCTTTCAGCAAGACAAATGATCCAAAACACCGCTCCAAATCTACTCAGGCATTCATGCAGAGGAACAATTACAATGTTCTGGAATGGCCATCCCAGTCCCCAGACCTGAATATCATTGAACATCTGTGGGATCATTTGAAGAGGGCTGTCCATGCTCGGCGACCATCAAACTTTACAAAACAATTCCAGTTCAGTTAAGAGGAATGGTCAAAAATACCTTCATCCAGGATCCAGGAACTCATTAAAAGCTACAGGAAGCGACTAGAGGCTGTTATTTTTGCAAAATGAGGATCTACTAAATATTATTGTCACTTTTCTGGTGAGGTGCCCATACTTATGCACCTGTCAAATTTGGTTTGAATGCAGATTGCACATTTTCTGTTAGTACAATAAACCTCATTTCAAGGCAGAAACATTACTGTGTCCAACAGTTGTTACATATATCAAACTGAAATAGCTGTTGCAAAAACACCAATTTTTATAAAACATTAAGCTTAAGATTAATAGGGGTGCCCAAACTTTTTCATATAACTGTACTTAAGATAGATCTTAATGGCATTGGCTGTATGTTTGGGGTCACTGTCCTACAGTAGAATAAAATTTGAAACCTATCAGATACCTCCCTGATGATATTGCATGATGGATAAGTATCTGCCCGTATTTCTTAGCATCGAGAACACCATTAATGCTGACCAGATCCCAACTCCATTTGCTGAAATGCAGCAACAAACGTGCAAAGATCCTCCACATTGTCTGCAAGCAATAGTGAAGCACTCATTTTTGTATCAACCTCTAGCCCTTTGGAAAACAAATTGCCTTCTGTTACAGCAAAATATTTCACATTTTGACTCAGTCAAGAGCAACTGCTGCCATTTTTCTGCACACCATCTCCGATGTTTTTCTGCATAGTTGAGTTGCTTGGTTTCAATTTCATGTCAAAGAGTATGTGCCCACGATGCAGAAATGAAGCAGAAAATTTCTGCAGCGTTTCTGCATGTTCTTGGCAGTCAAAAACGCTTGCGGATTTTACATGAGTTTTTTCAGCGTTTTTACATGCAGATTTGACTTGCGTTTTTCAAATGCATTGGGACCTCAAATCCGCATGCAGTAACGCACAAATAATGGACATGCTGTGGATTTTTCCGCTGCGGAAAATTCCGCAGCATGGGCACAGGACATGCAGATTTTCATTGGGGATCATGGGGCACGGATTAGCAAGCGTTTTGCAAGTGTTTACGCTGCGGAAAATCTGCATAAAAAAAGCTTGAAAAACGCATAGTGGGCACATAGCCAAAAGGTCTGGCTTTTTGGCCGCAATTCTTCCATGAAGACTACTTCTATCCAGACTTCTCCGAACAGTAGATAGGTGTAGTTGGGTGCCACTGGTTGCTGTCAGTTCTGAGCTGATGGCACTGCTGGACATCTTCTGACTTCAAAAGGAAAGGCTCTGCTGCACTAAGTTTCCTTGGCCGATTACTGCATCTCTGGTCTTCAAACTCTTTTAAAGAAGCACCAAGAAATAGGCAACATTGAACAGTACATCTTGAATAGTCTGCTTTTAAGGGGTTGTCCACTACACGGACAACGCCTTTGTAAATTCGTGTTTCCCCCTTTTAAAATAACACTTTTATTCACCTCCATTGCCGGCATCATTCCAGCAGTGTCGGCACTGTCCCTCCGCGAGAGCGCTTAAAGTGTGATTGTCATGTGAACCCTATGGCCAATTAGCGTCCGCTTTGCTCTCCCCAACATCAGACGTATCACATATCTGGAAGAAAAAAAGAGCAGCAGCGCTCATTTCCTCTGGACGTAAGCAAGTTGTCTGAAGTGAAGCAGTCGCTGATTGGCCGCGGGTTCGAGTGACATCAAACGGTTATGCAATCACTAGGAGAAACAGTGCTGACGCCTCTGGAACGGCGCCGACACTGGAGGGGAGTATAAGTGTTATTTTAAAAGGGGGGAAACATATGAATTGAGAAGGGGTTGTTTGAGCAGTGACAACCCCTTTAAAGTCTGTGCCTGGGAGAGACTTTGCTGTTGCATTACCTTGTTTTCTAGTTGCTGTGCTGACTGTTGTCATTGTGTATTACTTGTGACATGAAACGGTCTTCCACAACCTCACCCTTGTAGCAGAGTTTGGCTGTTCCTCACAGTTTTCAGCATCCTACATAGCTGCTTCTGACTGTTTTAACCTATGAAAGTGATCATCATTATCACCTGCCTAGTATAATTGGTTACTCATACACGTGACTATAATCCTACAAAATCCCTGACTTGTGCAAGTGTACCTTGAAAGAACTGATGCTGTTTTGAAGGAAAAGGTTGGTCACATCAAATATTGATTTGATTTAGATTTCTCTTTTGTTAATAGCTTATTTTTAAAGCATTCTTTACTTTGCAGCATTTTCCCATATCTACCTAAAACTTTTGGATAGTACTGTAGAGGTCATGGTTGAGGATACATTTTTTACACTGCTGCATATAAACCCCTTCGTAATGCAGCTAATTTTAACCTTAATGACCAAGCCAAATTTTTGAAATCTGACCCCAGTGATTGTTAGAAAATGATGGTTAGAAAATTTTGCAAGTTATATCACTCAACATGATTAATAAATAACATTTACCACATGTCTACTTTAAATCTGCATTATTTTTTTTTAAAAAAAACTTTTTTTGTTGATCAGCAATTTCTATGACAAAAAATACCCCAAGGTGACACCATTCTAAAAACTGCACCCCTCAAGGTCCTCAAAACCACATTCAAGAAGTTTATTAACCCTTCAGGTGCTTCACAGGAATTAATGGACTGTGGAAGGAAAAAAAAAATTGAAAATTTTTTTTTTCCACTAAAATTTTACTTTAGCCGTAAATCTTTTACTTTCACAAGAGCCACAAGAAAATGAACCCCAAATTTGTTGTGCAATTTCTGCTGAGTATGCAGTTACCCCATATGTGGGGGAAAACTACTGTATGGGCACACGACAGGGCTCAGAAGGGAAGCAGCATTGTTTGACTTTCAGAACACAGAGTTTGCTGGAATAATTAGCAGATGCCATGTCGCATTTGGAGAGCCCCTGATGTGACTAAACAGTGGAAACCTCCCACAAGTGACCCCATTTTGAAAACCAGACCCCTCAAGGAATGTATCTAGATGTGTGGTGAGCACCTTGAACCCACAGGTGCTTCACATAAGTTTATAATGTTGAACAAGGGTAACAAAGCAAAATGAACCATACAATTTGTTGTGCAATTTCTCTTGAGTACACCAATACTCCATATGTGATCACAAACTACTTTTGGAGGCACAGTGCAAAGCTCAGAAGGGAAGAAGCGCCATATTGGAGTTCAGATTTTGCTGAAATGGTTTCAGGGTGCCATGTCAAATTGGCAGAGCCCCTGAGGTGTCAGAACAGCATAAAACCCCCATAAGTGATGCAATTTTACAAGTTACACCTCTCAATTAATTCTTCTAGGAGTGCAGTGAGCATGTTGACACCATATGTGCCTCACAGAAATGTATACCATTGGGCGGTGAAGAAAGAATAATTACATTTTTACTGCCTTAAGCCCCACATTTTTAATTTTTATAAGGGCTAATAGGAAAAAATGGACCGCTCAGTTTGTTGTGCAATTTCTCCTGAGTACGCCAATACCCTACATGTAATCGCAAACTACTTTTGAGGCACAGTGCAAAGCTCAGAAGGGAAGGAGCGCCATATTATAGTGCAAATAGTACCTGCAAACCATAACAGTAACATGTCCCACTGGGAGACTGGACTTTGAGGGGCCTATATATTGGAAACTCCCGAAAAGTGATATTTTAAAAATCTCACCCTCAAATAAATACTTTAAAACTGTTGTCAGGATATTTTTTTTAACCCATCAGTTATTACGCAGGAAAGTGGAATAAAGGAAATAAAAATAATTTTACCTCTAAAATCTTGCTTTAGCCCCAAATTTCTCACTTTTGCAAGAGGTAACACCAATAAGTGGACCCCAAAGTTTGTTACCCACTTTCTTACGAGCATGTATGGATTGTGTGATGACTGAAAAATGCCAATTTTCTTTTGATTTATTGCGCTTATTCAAAAAATAATAGATTTTGATAAAATCAAACTTTTACAGAAGTGGCAGCTCCAAATGTGTTCAATTTTTTAACTGGGAAAAAGGGGGGTGATTCGAATTTTAATTTTCTTCAAACTCCAGTCACTGCGATTAAAGGCAGATGCTGCATGTGTAACAATGTGGCATCTGCCGGATATGGTGTGGGCTCAGCTCCTGCACCCAGACATATGCTGTACATGTACTGCAGATATCAGGAAGGGTGTAAACCTATACAGAATAAAACCACTAATACTCAACAACTGTATTAAATATAGGCAATAAAAGCTGGTTTATCAGGATCCCTAGAAGATCATGGAATATCTGTACCTTTTCTCTTCTTTTAGAAGTTTACGCAACTTCTCTGCACTGGTTTCTATTTTCCTTTCTTTAGTTTTTTCTTCCTCTTCTTCATGTTTCTCTCTTTTTTCGAAAGATTTCTTTTTATCAAGTTATCAAAAAGATATTGTTATAACACATATGATAATATTCAGCAGACCCACCACCCACGTTATAAATGACAATAAGCCACATGTATAGTTTTAGAAGAGCCAAGATATATATACAAAAGGATCAATTGGCATAAAAAGTGGAAAAATAGCAATGTCCACATTAAACCCATTACGTATAATTTGCCATAAATTACAATATACATGGGCATAAATTCACAAAGTATGGAATTCAAGTGAAGGCGTTATTAGCATAGCCATCAGAACAAGGAGGTATACAGGCCAAAATGGCAATCAATAACACAGAAGTATATGTTCATACAAACCAGTTGACAATGACCCGAGTCCATTTTAGTGGTAGTTTAGGAATCAATCCATTTTCAAAGCAGTAGGAGAAGCGATGGATATTCACAGTCGCAGCCAAGAGTTCAAGGCAGGAGGAGACACAGAGAAACACATCATCAGTATTACAGGACATAGTATACAAGAGAGAAACAACTAAGTGGATAATAAGTCATCTGACAGCTTATTTGGAGAGCCACTGATCTGATGTGTGAAAGCCCAGTTTACCTACATTACCCCATATCCTGAAAAGAATAGTCCTTCTGTCAACTGATCATAGCTGCAAGCTCAACCTCCCCCCCAAATAAAGTCTACAATTAAGGCAAAGATAAGCAATGTATCCATAGTATATAGACAGCAGTTAATGGATTACTATAAAACAGAATTCCAACTATGGCTCTCAAGGAATGCAGCGCTGAGGTAGAAAAAAAATCCTGAGAATATCTTAAAATTTATAAATTAATTATTATTAATAATAAAATTAGACAAACTCACCTTACTGATCCCCCCCACCAGTCTCTGTACATTCCTATAGCTGATAACTTGAATGCTAACCACATGATGTTTGCCCACTGATCTCTGTGCTACAGAGACTCATTAGCTGCAGCAGTCATGTGGGCAGATTGTACGTGCCTACAGCCGATCAGTACGTGCCTGCAGCCGATCATGTGCAGAGACTGTTGCAGGACTAGAATGGCAAATTCGGAGCAGCATGAATTTGTATGGCAAGTATGATTAATTTATAATATTCTAAGCTATTCTCAGATATTTATGGCATGGAGAATCCCTTTAGTATAATATATAGAGAGAAAGCAGCTTGTATTGAAGAATTTATAGTAGCCCATCAATATCAATATATAGGGTAGCATGGCGCTTGCTTGTCCCAGTTCATATCATAGAGAAAATAAAGAATCACCTGTATACATTGGCGCACTTTGTTCAGAGCCTCCTCAGCCTCCATGAAGGATTTGTCAATGGTTAAAGCCTTATTGTAGTAACTCTCCGCATTCAGTAGTTTATCCTCCTCCTCCAGCCTGCAATGAGGTCATTATGTTAGTTTCAACAAAACAGACTGCACTGACAATGAAAGATGGTGAACGAGAGTTCTTATGAACATATTTTCACAATAATCTGTCCGTATAAACAGGCAGCAGATTACCCGATGAACTAACAAAATGCTAGTTCATCGGGTGAAGTGATTTTTAAGCAAGCTTAAAAATTATCCTTCTTGACAGCGCTTTGTCCAGTGTTAACAGGACTTGCGCTGCCGAGAACAATGAAAGCATACGTGCACAGAACAATTATTACTGGTCGCTCAGTGCACATCTTGAGCAGTCTGCCTGTGTAAAGAGACTATTAAATGATCTCCGATAGTGAATATTTAGTGGTCATTTAGTGCCAATCTGACAGTCCATATAAATGGATCTTAAAGCTACGTTCCCACAATGAGCTTTTGGTGAATTTTTGATGTTGCAGAATTTCTGAAGCATTTCTACACCTATTAAGTAAATTATATTGCTTGCGGTTTTTCATTGGGTTTTTGACACTTCCTTGTCTTCGGCTTTGACAAAATGTTATTGACACAGTCGTGTAGTTTACATGCATTTTTAATGTGTTTCTGCAGCACAAACGCACTAAAAATGCAAAAGCGTTTTTTACCTGCCGATTTTCTGTATCTAATGTAATTCTATGGGGAAAATGCTCAGATAAAACGCCATGTTGCGGATTTCAAACACGCACCGCAGGTCAGTTTACGCTGAGTAAAAAAAACAAAACACAACAATGGGCATGACATTTCTATAAGTACCATCTGCTTTGCTGGAACTGTAAGACACTGATTTCTTGGCATAGCGTGAATACACAGCTTCAAAATCTCATTGTGGGCACACAGCCTATAGACATGTGTAAGACTTCAGAATGAATGGACAGGATACAACTGGGGAAAATAGTTATATTAATAAACACATGTTGGCTTTTTTGTGTTTGAGACTGAAGAATACAAGTAGTTAGGAGGGAAGACATGTCCTTTACAGATGGGAAAACGATCACAAGAGAAAGCAATCCTGTATAAAATGGACTTACTGGCCACCTCTCTCCACAAGTGTTTGGCAAAGGTATTTTCTTGCATTCTTATGAGTTGGGCAGTTTTCTAGGGCAATTTCAAAATCATCAATTGCTTTATTTAAGCTGCCTTTTGTAGCGTATCTAGGAAAAATAATAAAACAAAATAGTAAAAAATAATAGAAGCACATTACATTTCATCAGCAAGTCTGCAACACATTAACTCCTAGCCACCATGGCAACAATTTCGTTTATACTCTCCTTCAAAGTCATAACTTTAAAAAAAAAAAAAAAAATCTGTCTACATAGCCATATGAAAAATAGTGAAAAAGACAAGACAGTTTTATTGAGTGCATTTTGGGGT
This sequence comes from Phyllobates terribilis, assembly GCF_046119375.1. Classification (NCBI taxonomy): domain Eukaryota; kingdom Metazoa; phylum Chordata; class Amphibia; order Anura; family Dendrobatidae; genus Phyllobates; species Phyllobates terribilis. Next base: position 308,574,386 of record NW_027362763.1, on the reverse strand, counting down.
ACATGTGTTGATCGGTATTATTGCATATTTAGGTGGGAGATACAGATAAAGTCTGTAGTTCCGGTGTTTTGATTGGTTTGCTTTAAAGCATTTATCGTACAGGTTAAATAATTAATTATTTTTAAAAAATTTGATTTTTTTTGCAGTTTTATATTTTAAATGTCCTTTTAAAAGAGGGGGGTATTTAAAGTTTAACATTTTTTATCTTCTTTTTTTTTAGTCTGGAGACTAACATATGATCACTTGTTCTATACAAGACTTTGCTTCACAGCGTCACCAACACGGCTGCTTTGGGGGCCTCCAGCAGCCATAGCAATCCATCAGCACGCCAGAAACACTTGATGGGCATCAACGGAATTTACAGTGGAATTTAAGCTTAGCTCTGATCACTGATGTAACCGGTAGATGCCAACAGGTGCCGGGCACGGCGAGGGTTCAGTCCCTGAGCCAGCTCCATATACCCGAACTCGACATGCGCTGTACGTGTATTGCAAGATGTCTGAAAGGGGTTAAAGAAGCACCTGAATTTTATTTCTAAATTAATCCCAATATAACGGTGTATTTAAATAAAAGCATCTATACCCCATTTACAAAAGTTTTCACCCTAAGGCTACGTTCACACACTGCGTATTTTCTGCGCGGGTATTTTCCTGCAGTTTTTACCTGCGTATTTTTTCTCGCAGGTAAAAAAAAGAACACCTCCATTCACACACTGCGTTTTTTTTAAAACATGCGTTTTTTTCTGCAGTGTACACTACAAAGACAGACAAAGTTTGTTGAAAAAAAAAAAGTGTCATTGATGTCATTTCCTGTCTTCTCTACTGAGAAGAGATTATACACTGGAGTATACAGCATGGCTAATCTGGCAGCTGCAATGGCCTTGAGTCAAACAGCAGGCAAACCTTACTCCTTTCCTCTACATGTCAGCTGGTCGTCCATGCAACTCAGGCGTGAGTGTGAGGGAAACCTTCGCTAACTATTTTATGAGTCCCGAAGGTGCCGTGTCCTGGCAATACTCCTGTGTCGGTGTTGAGCAGCTGGACCCGCAGAGAGCCCTTGAAGAAAATACCACACCCAATACATAGGACTTAAAGTCCCGACAGTGGTGAATATGTTGGTGACATTTTGCCCCGGTGGACAAAGAAAACAAGCAGACAACATTGTAGTTCAAATTTTTTATATTTCTGGAACTGTTTTTACTTGCAAAAGTATTTCTTCTGGTTTTCAAAAATGTTATAAAAATCGTTTCATCTACATAAATTGGTTTTATTTTTTCTTGTAAACTTTAACATGTTAACATAAAGTGCAAAGCACCAAAAAGTGGTGCGAACATTTTAAACCCACATGGATGTCCAACTCCACTCATCAATGGCCGCCAAGAGGGTATGCTTCCAGCTTTCATTAGTATTGCCCAAGGCCCTTTACTCCTCACCACTGACCGTGAGTCATTCAGCACTTGGGCAACACTAATCAAAGCCGGAAACATGCCCTCTTGGCGGCAACTGAGGAGTGGACTTGGACATCATGGCATTGTCACACCATACAAACTGTCTTTAAAGGCAAGACTTGCCTAATTGTCATGTAAAAGGCTTTGTGTGTAGGAGTAGTAGCTCCAGTCTGGAAAGTGATCTCTAGACTGTGCTGCTACTCTGGCACCATGTGAACCTGCAGTAGCATTGGGTACAGATGTCATAGATCTCAATGCTGCTGTAGGTGCAGTACAACTTGCTGGCTCAGGCTGCCACAAGTCCTCTAACGAGGACACAACTTTTGTCAAGGAGGACTTGCGGTTAGGGTGTTCTGCATAGTATGTCACCACCATCGATAAAAATGATATGCAGGACTCTCTATTGTCAGGGGTTAAATTCCTTACACGTCTGGCTAGCGAGCTCCCAAAGGTGCTATACTCATCATCCTCTGGCTGTTGTTGGATCAAGGCCATAGCCCGTGCCAGAGCCACCTTTTCCTCCTCCTGCACTGCCACATTTTTCCTTTTTTTAGCCTGTTTTCTGGGTGGTGGTGACAAGGGGCTAGACGAATCAACCAGAACAGGTCTAGCAGCACTACGGTCCTCAGAGTCAGGCAGGTTTTCGGGGGCCGGACTTGAGAGGGTGCTGTCAGTAGTCGGTGATTGACACTCTGTTGTCATGGTCACAGAGGTTGAGTTGCATTCTGGCATTGGGGGCGTAGTGCTCAGCACAGCACTGGGGATAACCGCAGGCACGGTTGGTGTTGCAGTCACAGCAGCAGGAGAGGAAGAGGATGGCATCGTTGGGAGTGGCCGTACATTCCCAATGGTTCTGTAAAGGGAAACATCAAAACAATTATGTTAGTCTTTTGTCATTTTGATAACGCTTGAAATTAGAAGTTAAAAACTTTATTGATACTTACGGACGGTAATACAGACTTCCCATCAAGAATTGTAGCTCCTGGTCAAATTTCACATTATTCCCATAGGCCGCAGAGCCACTTGGCGCTTCCCGTTTGACCCGCATGAATCGGTCCTTCACAGACCTCCACTGTTTCCATCGTGTCCAAGCTCGTCACATGTGAGCAGTGGCGGGGATCCAGGAACAAAGAATCCCAAAATAGTGGGATTTCCGGTTCCTGTTTTCCCTAGGGCTGCCCCCGTGTGACGTCACATCCTTCATTTCTCCTGCACCTCCGTAAAAAAGCGCTGGAATTACGCAGTGTGCGAACACCACTGCGTTATTCCATCGCTTATAATAGGCACAATATGGGAGAATACGCACTATGGCCTGCACTAAGAATTGACATGTCAATTCTTTACGCAGCTGCGCTTTCGCGCTGCGTAAAATTACACAGTGTCTGAACGGCAAAGTCAATTTCCCATTCACTTTGCTGGCAGACACAAGGCACATTGCGTAGTCTGAAAAAGCGCGCGCAAAAATACGCAGTGTGTGAACGTAGCCTAACCATGTTTTCTGCATATTCAGGATCAGGAGCTCCTGGGAGAAAGCGCTCCGTCTCTTGTACCCCCAACTCTACCTGCCCATTTAAAATTGTAGGCTTATAGCCCAAAAGTGGCATGAGGATAGGACCCATCAAAAGGAGGTCACCTTGCCATGGTTGATGGTCATATATGAATTGGCCAATTTATGCGCCAAGAACCTTCATTTAAAGTACATTTTATTTAGCAACAATGTAGTTTAGATCTCATGTTTCCAGTGTTTGCATATATCTTGGCCCATACAGGGTGCGGCTGTGTTCTCTTTTTGTATGTTATGCAGTCATTGCAGCATGCACCTGTTCACACTATATGGAGGTGCTGGTCAGGTTTTTTGTACACCCACTCTGATGTAACTTCATACCAGTAAAGTAGTTCAGCAGAGGGCAGTGAACCATTGTAGGTAAAAGGAAGCGTGTTACAGTCACAGCAAGAAATGGTGATAGGTTTTTGCTACCCCATCTAGGATTAGCATGATGTAGGGGCAGAGACCCAGATTCCAGCGATGTATCTCTACGTTGCTGCAGTTCTGATATAAAGCCATAAGTCCTGCGCTGCTAATATATAGCTATTAACGGGTTAATCCTGCACTGCTCACTTCCACATTGAGCGCTGAACGGGGCAGATGACATCACGTCTACTGCAAGGATGCGTACAGACTGAAATACATTTGTACCAAACTAAATAACTTTATATATCCAGTGTTAATTATAGATGAACTTCAAAAATATCAGGTATGAAATATATCTTCTCTATTCCCCAATATTAACTTCTTGTACACACATAAGGATATTGCAGTTAAGAGATACTCACAAGGCACCTCGCGCTACCAGAGCTTCAACATTTTTGGGATCAATTTCTAAAGCTTTGTTGTATTCATTCATGGCATCTACATGGCGTCCTAGCTTGAAGTAATCAACTCCCATCTTCACACTGTAAAAAAATAAAATGGACAAAGGCATTTTAACATTTAACAGAAATCACATTTTACCAGTCCACAAAAAGTAGAAATAAACTTACCACTTTAATGCCCATGAGGAGGACTGCTTTCTTCTTAAAGAAGGAGCATAATCTTGATCACAAAAATTCTCCCTGTGGAAAGAAAGTGTTTTTGTTTTTCTTTACATTTTTCGCCATCTGAGGGATGAAAAGACTTACACAAATGATATAATATAACAATTAAAAGGTTTATCCCAGATTTCATTTTTAAGAGTGCAACACTCCCCAGCTTCCGGCCTACTGGGGAGCAGGAGCGCCTGCTTAATTTACAGTCTGATCATTGCACCACTGGCATGAACTGTGTGCTCTCCGATGCTATGACGCCACCTGGTCTCTGCAGCACTGGAGGAGCGCAGAAGCACTGAAGCTGGCCACAATCTGGAGCCAGCACTGCACTCCAGCCACCCTGGACAGCTTTAGGGAAATACTTACAAGCTCAACAGTAAAGAGCTTGTTAGCATTGTGCATGTTCAGCCACCGCTGCTAGACAAGAGCGGTAGCCAGTAACCTAAACAATGAGTAATACATAAAAAAACAACTTAATTATCGAGGGGGAAATTTTAATGAACAGTTAATTGTTTTTACAAGTACTTTCCAATTATAACCATCTTTGAAGATGGTAATAACCCTTTAATATCCCTTTGGACAATAGATCCATCGCATGTATGTGCACATGCACTTGAAAAAGTGCAACAGAAATGTACAGAATGGATGAAAATACTGCATTTTTGCATTATGGATACTGGCACAAAGTTTTGGTGGCAAAAGAAGCAAAACACAGGAATGATAGGATATACTGCAGTTTGAAAATATGTGTGAATATGGCCTTAATGTCACACTGAAAAACACACATAGCCAAAAGAATATATGGATTAAATACAAATAAGTGGACGCTGTCAGCTTTATGATTGGAAAATCATGCAACAGGAGTGATTTATTAGTTGGGTGCCATTTCATACGTACATTGCATTAGTAAATGTTTATGAACAATGCAGATGCACAGACAAATAATAGGATGCTACCACTGAAAGAAACAACTAATACAAAGGGAAAACAGCAAAGCAATGCAGAAGGAAGTGGATACCTAGAGATATAAAATTAAATTTTTATTGAGCACAAAAACAATCTCTTCTTATCAGCATAGATAAATTCATATATGAGCAATAATATGCACTGTGGTACATATAGAAACTATTGTATGTAACAGCTAGGTATAAATCCAGACAATACTGGTCAATCCCACAAGTATAAGCACCTCAAGCTGAACTAAATAATGTAAGGATAATGTGCATGGCCATCTATTGACAGCGGCATTTAACTAGTCAACAGCCGCGGGTCGATCTCGGATCCCCCCGCGGCTGTTAGAGACACTTGATGGGTGATTAAAGGAGTTGTCCACTACTTTCACAATGATGCCCTATCCATAGGATACGGCATCAATGTATAATCGGCCAGGTTTCCGCACGTGGCACCCCCGCTGATCAGCTGTTATCGGTGCCGGCGATGCTTGGCCGTCAAGTTGTAGGCCGGCGCTTGTTACTGCACATCCGCCTCCTATTCAATTGAATGGGAGGAGGATGTGTAGTACCCAGCTGTGGCCACTACAGATGGACATAAATATAAGTCATTGTTCGTGCAGGGGTTAACCAAACAATCAGTATGGTCAGGAGATGAAGATATCATATAAAGTTCAATGAATCATACCAATAGTAGGTAATGAAATCAGAACCGATAAGCAAGGTTGTGGAGTCAGTAAGCCAAACCTCCTACTCCGACATCTCAATTTCCATGACACAGACTCCAACTCCCTCATACATGGCTCATGTTTACGTGATAAATTTACTGTAGCACAGATTCATCTCAGCTAAAAGTCTAGACCCTTAGATCAGGAAAAGGACAGACATTTAGAGGACATTTCATAACTTTCACAAATTCTTATGAAAAAGTATTCCCCTCAAACAGCATTGAACTACTGTACCCAATTATATATTTTAGGAGTCGGAGTTGGTCCATTTTATACCAACTCCACCAAAATGGGCTCCGACTCCACAGCTATGCCGATAAGTGCCAATAAGATAGGTAGAAGGGGAGAGAGCCCCCACACGTATTGCTGCAACTCAAGCAGCTTCTTCAGGTGATTGATTTATTCTTCTAGTTTGTGTTTGGATATTTTGATACCATTACAGTGCATGATACATGTGGACCTAGTTTTTTATTATACTTACCTCCATTTGCACTCTATCATCCTAGGGGTTTCTGGGATGACCGTGCACATTATCCTTAGAACATTCAGTTCACCTTGAAAGTACCTATATTTGTGGGATTGACCAGCATTGTCTGGATTTATACCTACCGTCAATACTCGAGTATAAGCCGACTTCTTCAGCACATTTTTTATGCTGAAAAAGTCACCCCTCAGCTTATACACATATATACACTGCTCAAAAAAATAAAGGGAACACTTAAACAACAGAATATAACTCCAAGTAAATCAAACTTCTGTGAAATCACACTGTCCACTTAGGAAGCAACACTGACAATCAATTTCACATGCGGTTATGAAAATGGAATAGACAATAGATGGAAATTATTTGCAATTATCAAGACACACTCAATAAAGGAGTGGTTCTGCAGGTGGGGACCACAGACTACATCTCAGCACCAATGCTTTCTGGCTGATGTTTTGGTCACTTTTGATAGTTGGTTGTGCTTTCACACTTGTGGTAGCATGAGAAGGACTCTACAACCCACAGAAGTTGCTCAGGTAGTGCAGCTCACCCAGGATGGCACATCAATGCAAGCTGTGGCAAGAAGGTTTGCCGTGTCTGTCAGTGAAGTGTCCAGAGGCTGGAGGCGCTACCAGGAGACAGGCCAGTACACCAGGAGACGTGGAGGGGGCCGTAGGAGGGCAACAACCCAGCAGCAGGACCGTTACCTCCTCTTTTGTGCAAGGAGAAACCGGAGGAGCACTGCCAGAGCCCTGCAAAATGACCTCCAGGAGGCCACAAATGTGCATGTGTCTGCACAAACGGTTAGAAACCGACTCCATGAGGGTGGTATGAGGGCCCGACGTCCACAGATGGGGGTTGTGCTCACAGCCCAACACCGTGCAGGACGCTTGGCATTTGCCACAGAACACCAGGATTGGCAAAGTCGCCACTGGCGCCCTGTGCTCTTCACAGATGAAAGCACGTTCACACTGAGCACATGTGACAGACATGACAGAGTCTGGAGACGCCATGGAGAGCGATCTGCTGCCTGCAACATCCTTCAACATGACCGGTTTGGCAGTGGGTCAGTAATGGTGTGGGGTGGCATTTCTTTGGAGGGCCGCACAGCCCTCCGTGTGCTTGACAGAGGTAGCCTGACTGCCATTAGATACCGAGATGAGATCCTCAGACCCCTTGTGAGACCATATGCTGGTGCGGTTGGCCCTGGGTTCCTCCTAATGCAGGACAATGCCAGACCTCATGTGGCTGGAGTGTGTCAGCAGTTTCAGCAAGATGAAGGCAATGAAGCTATGGACTGGCCCACCCATTCCCCAGACCTGAATCTGATTGAGCACATCTGGGACATCATGTCTCGCTCCATTCACCAACGTCACATTGCACCACAGACTGTCCAGGAGTTGGCGGATGCTTTAGTCCAGGTCTGGGAGGAGATCCCACAGGAGACCATTCGCAACCTCATCAGGAGCATGCCCAGGCGTTGTAGGGAGGTCATACAGGCACGTGGAGGCCACACACAATACTGAGCCTCATTTTGACTTGTTTTAAAGACATTACATCAAAGTTGGATCAGCCTGTAGTGTGTTTTTCCACTTTAATTTTAGGGGGTGACTCCAAATCCAGGCCTCCATTGGTTAATAAATTTGATTTCCATTGATGATTTTTCTGTGACTTTGTTGTCAGTACATTCAACTTTGTACAGAACAAAGTATTCAATGAGAACATTTAATTCATTCAGATCTAGGATGTATTATTTGAGTGTTCCCTTAATTTTTTTGAGCAATAGATAGAGATATAGATATTGGAACAGCACTACCTCTTGAAGCTCATCAAAAGAATGCCAAGAATGTGCAAAGCAGTCATCAAAGCAAAAGGTGGCTACTTTGAAGAACCTAGAATATAAGACATATTTTCAGTTGTTTCACACTTTTTTGTTAAGTATATAATTCCACATGTGTTAATTCATAGTTTTGATGCCTTCAATGTGAATGTAGAATTTTCATAGTCATGAAAATACAGAAAAATCTTTAAATGAGAAGGTGTGTCCATGAGAAGGGGGGGGGAGGGTGTTGCGGCAGTGGAGGATCGGGGCACAGGCAGTAACCAGCTGGTGCAGGTACCACGTGTGCCCGCTGCTAAAGAAAATGAATATTCACTCTACTCCACGCCCATGGGAGCGGAGAAGAGTGAATATTCATTTTCTTTAATAGCGCACATTGTAGCCGCCAACTCCTGCTGCAGATCAGCGATCCTCTGTGCCCGCTATTAGAGTATGAATGTTCACTCTTCTCCCCGCCCATGGGCGTGGAGAAGAGTGAATATTCATTCTATTTAGTAGCGGGCACACAGGATCGCTGAGCCACAGCAGGAGCCGCTGCTGACAGTGCGTGCCATTAAAAAAAATGCATATTCACTCCTCTCCACAGCCCATAGTCCCAGCGTGGAGAGGAGTGAATATCCCTGCAGCTCACCTCAGCGTCTGAGGGCGCATGGCAGTGATGTTATGCACTGCTCAGATGCTGAGGCGAGTTGCTGGCACAACAAGTTGCAGCGCTGGAGCAGAGGGAAGGAAGGTGAGTAGGAGTGTTTATTTTTTTTTCATGTGTGCAGTGATGGGGGGGTATGCATACCAGGATTGGGGATGAGGGGGCCATGCATGCCAGGATGGGGAAATTTCTAGGCTTATACTTGAGTCATTAAGTTTTCTCACTTTTTGGTGGTAAAATTAGGTGCCTTGGCTTATATTCGGGTCGGCTTATAATCGAGTATATACGTTAGTTACATAGTTTCTTTATTATAAGCCTATGTACCACAATGCATATTATTGCTCATGTGTATTTATCTATGCTGATGAGGAGTTTTTAAACTATGGAATTATATTGTGTTCAATAAACATTTAATTTGATATCTCTAGGAGTGCACCTTCTTCTGCATTGCTTTGCCGTTGTCCCTTCGTATGCATTAGTAAATGTGACAAGAGTCGATATGCAGCAGCATCTTCTGTAACCCATGACATCAATTTACAGCTAGTTATGTTACGTAACATTACCTCTGAAGGCCTCGTATTAAAGATGGTGGCTTAGATTCATCAATTCCAAGACTACTTAAGAGGAATTCAACAGTAGATGGGTTGGAAAACGCCACAGATTGCCGCAGGACCTTTTCATAAGTGTTGTTGCTGCTGGAAAAGGCAGTACTGTGTCTTGATGAAAACAAAATTCATCCAGTAGTTAATATACATTTATCATTATAGTAAAAAGGCTGTGAAAACTGTTTTTTACCATATGCTGGCATTGAGATTTATTTGTTGAGCATTTCATAAATTTCATGTCTGCTATTTTATGGGCAAAATAAAGATATACTTATACGACTGACAGCAAATCCCAAAACTGCTGTTTCATAAAACCCTTTACTCTCTAACAGTCATGGGGGAGAGCTGAAGAAAAAAATAAGAAAGAAGAATTCAACATAAGAGTCTTATTCACTGTAATAGCCATCTCGTGAGGTGCTCGTTTGCCTAAAATATATGGCCGGCCACAGTTTTATTGGTATATCTTCAGCTCTTATGAAATATTTTATGTGCTGTGCTTGTGCAAAACAGATACCATACAGAAACCAATGTTATTGAATGGGCTAGTTTCAATTATTTATTTTCCCCATGTGATAATAGTAAAAAACAAAACAAAAAAAACAATGCACATGCACTAGTCTCTTCCATTTTATGGATGAGATTTGCCTATAGAACTCAGTGGGTATGTAAAAGAAACAAATGCCATACTGTAACCACCTATATTGCATCCTTTATTAATGGATCCAGTTCCAAACTTTAAAAAAAGAAACTGACTTTAAATTTTTTTTTATTGATTTGTGAATGTCAAAAATAATTTACATTCGTGTATTTGTCATCCCAAAACAATAAAAACGGGCAAAACTTCATCCATATATCCATTCGACATACAGGTGGCATATGATCTTTCATATGCTCGTCTTAAGGAAATCAAGTACACGGCTGCTATACACAGTTCTATAAAAAACTTTTGTGCTTGCAGATTTCCCATACACTGTGGAATTGGGGAGCTTTTCATGATGTATCAAGATGAAAAAAAGGTGGCATCAGGATCAAGAAATATTTTCTGCACCAGTAGAGTAGTACAAGAATACTGCAACGTAAAAGTTTCAGGAATGGGTAGGATATATATTTGTGTTTAGCAGGTGTGGAAAAATGCTGGAAAGTAAGAATGCCTTCATAAATAGAAGGGTTACTAGTTTAGGTTTATCAATTCAAAAAAGCAATGAGTGAACAAAAGAAATCCAAATCAATATTTGGTGTGACCACTCTTTGCGTTCAAAACAGCATCAATTCTTCTAGGTACATTTGCAGACAGACTACAAAAATATTATTCTGCAGGAGGACAACAACCCCAAAACATACAGCCAATGTCGTTCAGACTAACTTCAGCTTAAATAAGAGCAAAGAGTCCGGAAGTGATGATATGGCCCTCACAGAGCACTGATCTCAACATCACTGAGTCATCTGGGATTATATGAGGAGACAGGAGAATCCGCACAAGCGACATCCACAGAAGATCTGTAGTTCGTTCTCCAAGATGTCTGGAACAACCTTCCTGCTGGGCTTCTTCAAAAACTAGATGTAGAAGAATTGATGATGTTTTGAAGGCAAAGCCTGGTGACACCAAATATTGATTTCATTTAGATTTCTCTTGTTTATTAAACTATTGTGCTAATAGTTCATTTTCATCGATTAACAAAATTCTATTATTTTAAGGCATTTTTACTTTACAGCACTTTTTTTCCACATTTGCACAGTATATATATTATATATCCAAAAAAAAAAAAAAACACCTTGGAAAAACCATGTGAAGCTTAAACAATACAGACTTACACTTGACCCTGCTTCATAACAGCCATGCCGCTCCCACGAGACAAAGGACCTGTACTTAACTTAGCATATGCAAGTACAAGATCTGCTTTAGTTTCTGTTCACACTAGGGTCCTGACTTCCCTTTATAACTGACAACAGCTATGTGACGCCAGCTTTCAAGTGAATACTAGCAAGTCCTCATGGTGCTCATTAGCTTTAATTGGGTCTGTTATAAAATATGAAACCATATTTTTGATGGCAAGAATAGAAGCACCGAATGAGGAACTGTAGTAAAAAATACCATAAAGTCTGATGGAAACCTGCCAGACCCCATTATTCCAATGGAAGTTTAAATTACTTTTCAGACAGAAAATATATATTAAAAAAAAAAAGAAATATCTGAGCGAAGATTTCTAATCATACTTATAGTATTCAGGCATATCTTCTGAGCTGGTAACTCCAAGCTTTAGATGAGACAGATGACTGGGAAGTGAAGACTTATGCAAGGACAGGGTGATCTTTTCATGGTAACGGTCAATGTCCTTTACAGCAGCTAAAAGAGATTGACATAAATTAAATGACTACTAAAAATTGCATGGAGAACATTATATAAGCAGTGGAGCTCATCCTCTATCAGATGGCAGAACATGACGGGTCCTGTGATCCGAGTTAGGTAAACTTTCTTGGTTCACATAGCAAGATGGATGCATTGATTTGCATAAAGCACAATTTCCTTATGCCCCTTCCTCAATTAGTCATTTTGTGGCCGTACAGTAAATGCTACTGTAACCGCTAAACCACATGTCAAACTCTGGCCCGTGGGCCAAATCTGGCCCGTGATGCCTTCCCTGCCCCCCCCAGTTGAAAGCAATGATGGAAGAGGGAAGCTGTCCGCTCCCCCATTATTCTCCTTCTGACATCTCAGAGCAGTGGGCACGATGATGTCACTATTTTGCGCCTGCTGTGCAGAGCAGTGAGGAGCTTCAAGGCATGCACTACGGAGACCAGAACAATGAGAAACAGGGGGAGGCAAGCATGTTTTTTATAATGTGGGTCCCATTCTACTGTGTGGAGGGCCAAGTAGGGCCCATTATACTGTGTGGAGGGCTATGTGGGGTTTAACATACAATATGGAGAACTATGTGGGACCCATCATACTGTGTGGGGATCACAGTTGGGGCATAATACTGTGTTGGGGTCACCATAATTTGCTGGAGGGGGGTTCAGTAGGGTATCATACTGTGTTTTGGGGGCACTTTTGTTGGCATCATACCTTATTATGTGTATTCTTTACTAAGTCATGTTTTTTTATCCTTTATTATTACGTATTTAAATTAAGATATTGGGCCATATGCATTTTACTATTCTTACATAACATATTCCAGTATGCCCCATTTGTGATTATGTGTATGTTATTCTAAGATCTGTTTATTAAAATGTACTTTTGTTTGTGGAACAACCCCTTTCAGTTTGTTTCCATACGAAAAGGTTCACAGCTATATTTTGCGGATAATGAAAGCCATCCTCAATTGTAGGCATTTTTATTAATAAAGATCAAGGTTGGCCCATGACTGTCCAAGCTTTTAATTTTGGCCTTTTGTGTATTTGAGTCTGACATCCCTGCTCTAGACGGATGTTATGAAGCGAATCAATAAAAAGCTTTAAAAAATTATCAAAGGGGTTGTCCAATAGCTGTACAACCCCCTTTTAAATGAAGTAGTTCCACTTGTAAAATAAAAAAAAATAAAATAAAAATAACATACTCAACTCACAACTACTTACTTTTTCTACAAAGTCCCAGATATCCCCTTTAAAGAGGTTGTCCCACAAAGAAAGTACATTTTAATAAATAAATCTTGGAATAAAATAAATTCTACAATTGGAAGTGTCAAAAAAACAATGTTCATGTGCCCTGCCGAGGGCAGAGCAAAGTACTGTAGTGTGCATGCCCCGGAATAAAAGAGCACCGATGACCCGGAAGTAAAGTCGGCGCATGTGCGCTACAGTAATTTGCTCTGCCCTCAGCAGGGCAGGTAGAAGAACGCCTGTGCAAGAGCACGATGGAGGACACTGTGTGGATGACTTAGGACGCATAATCCACAGAAAGCAAGGAAGGAAGACAGCGATCGCAAGAAGAGAGGAGGCGCCGGATCAAGACCAGAGACGCCCATTGGACCGGATTGCCACATCTCTAAGAGTAATAAAAGCTCTTTTTTGGGATCTGCAGACTGGATTGGGGAATTTTCTTTACAGCATTCCAGTATGTTGTGAAAAATTCCCTAATGGTGGCAGCCTTACTTTATAAGGGAAAAACTAGGTGACAGGTTCCCTTTAAAAGTACGATAAAGGATGGATTCTCATGATAGTATCAGATGCAGTTTTTGGTGCACACACACAGACCTGCAATATACCGATGTCAATAAAGCAACACTATGATATTCAATTGTGAGGTATTCTCTACAGGAAGTATACGTGGTTACATTACCTTGAATTAGGTCTCCAATTTGGTAATATGACAAAGGATCACCATGGTTACTTTGGGAAGGCACATCTCTAATAGGGCACAAAGCCTAAGAAAATAAATAATAACCATTAAAGTACTTTACTGGGCACCGCATCCTCATCATGAACCCAGTTTGGCGGCAGCATAAATACCTACACTTATCTCTAATGACTCAAGAGCTCTCAATATGCCACTGCCCATTGAGATCAGCACCATGAAAAATCCAAAGTCACGAATCGAAGTAATTCTTCCAATAACTACATCACCACGCTCAACATCTCTGAAGAACAATTCCCTTTTCTGACCGCAAGGGACCTCCATGAATTGCTCCAAAGGGGGCATGACTGCATAGCAACCTTCAATATAAAAATACAAAGCAGATTAAGTTTTCATGTGGATTGTATCCAGGCAGTAGACGATGGAGGTTTTTCGGACTATAAGATGCACCCCAGTATTAGCGAATATAAAAAATATTTAATACTTTTTACAGATTCCTTGGAGATCATAGGAAGTGGAGAGGTTAATATCACCAACTTCAGTGGTTTAAGGTAGGATTGAGGTTTCATATTCCTTTCATACTGCCAGACAATCCTAGCAACCAATAAAGCGTCTAGCAGTTTTTGTGGCAGGGTGAAGTAAAAGTCTACTTGTGGCAGGTCTGCTATTACTCGAATATTTATTGCTATATAAAACTTGTAAGTCAGTGGCGTTATGCCTTCTGTATTGCTTGCTTATCTCCACTAGCCCTATAGACAGGGAGTCGTGGTCACACATGCACACTACTGCTTTATTCACACACACTTGTGTGTGAAAATGAAGCCTTTCTGCTGTAAATGAGACAAAAAGGAAAACAAAACAAAAGGAAAATGGGCTGATGCAAAAGTTTGGGCACCCTGTACAGTTAATACATAGTAGCAGACCCTTTTGAAAGTATCACAGCTTGTAAACACTTTTTGTAGCCAGGCAAGAGTCTTTCAATTCTTGAGGGATTTTCATTGGAATATTCTTGCAGTTCTGTGAGAGTCCTGGGTCGTCTTGCATGTAGTGCTACTTTGAGGTCTAGCCACAGATTTTCAATGATGTTCCGATCACGGGACTGTGAGGGCCATAGTAAAACCTTCAGCTTGCGCCTTTTGAGGTCGTCTATTGTGGATTTTGAAGTACGTTTAGGATAATTATCCATTTGTAGAAGCCATCTCTTTTCAACTTCAGCTTTTTTACAGATGGTGTTAGGTTTGCATCAAGAATTTTTTGAAATTTCATTGAATCCATTCTTCCCTCTACCCGTGAAATGTTACCCGTGCCATTGGCTGCAACACAACCCCAAACCATGATTGATCCACCCCCCCCATGCTTAAAGGTTTGTGAGATGTTCTTTTCCTGAAATTCTGTGACCTTTTTTGTCCACACATACCTTTTATCATTGTAGCCAAAAAGTTCTAGTTTAACTTCATCGGTCCACAGGACTTGTTTCCAAAATGCATCAGGCTTGTTTAGATGTTCTTTTGCATAGTTATGACGCTGAATTTTATGGTGAGGAAGCAGGAGAGGTTTTCTTCTGATAACTCTTCCATGAAGGCTATACTTGTACAGGTGTCTCTGAACAGTAGAACAATGTACCACAACTCCAGAGTCTGCTGAATCTTTCTGAAGGTCTTTTGCAGTCAAGCGGGGGGTTCTGATTTGCCTCTCTAGAAATCCTAGGAGCACCTCTCACTGAAATTTTGCTTGGTGTTCCAGACCTTATCTTGACCTCTACTGTTCCTGTTAACTGCCATTTCTTAATTACATTTCAAACTGAAGAAAGGGGAACTTGAAAAAGCTTTGCCATCTTCTTATAGCCTTAAACACACGTCAAAATCTACAATAGACTACCTCAAAAGGCGTAAGCTGAAAGTTTTACAATGGTCCTCACAGTCCCCTGATTTAAACATCACTGAAAATCTGTGGCTAGACTTCAAAATAGCAGTGCATGCAAGACGGCCAAGGAATCTCACAGAACTGGATGAATTTCCCAAGGAAGAATGGATGAAAATCACTCAAACAAAATTGAAAGACTCCTCCTGTCTGGCTACGAAAAGTGTTTACAAGCTGTGATACTTTCAAAAGGGGGTGCTACTAGGTACTAATCATGCAGGGTGCCCAAACATTTACATTGGCCCATTTTCGTTTTTGTAATTTTTAAAAATGTAAAAAAAAATAAAAAATTTTTTTGGGCTAAAATACAAAGAAAATGTGTCATCTTTAAACTAAGGCCTTTCAGAGATCATTTCATCTTCAACTTGCTTAACTGTTCACAATAGTAATTTTGACCAGGGGTGCCCAATATTTTAACTGCCACTGTATTTGTGAAATAAGTACTCTTAAGAACACTGCTTCAAGATTATCTTTCAGTGTAAATGCAGCTTATGTGTGAATTTATTCCCAATCAATATTTATCATCAAATCCACTGGATAAGTGATAAATGTATGATCAGAGGGGCCTTGACTGCTGGGATCCTGAGAATGGGGGCTCCCAATAAAGCAGTAGAGTGCATGCATGACCATCGCTTTATTCACTTTAATGGTTTATGTGAGCAGTAATGCACCAGCATGGTCACTGTTTTAATCACTTATATAGGGCTATGAGCATGGTAGTGCGCAAGGTGATCTCAACTCCCAGAGACCATGACCTAAACAGTGGTCACAGAATCCCAATTTTCGTGATAAGTATGGGTCTCAGCAGTTGGACCCCTACTGATCATAGATTTCTAATGCAGGGGATAAGTGATAGAGTATTGGTGGGGTAACCTCTTTAAAAACATTATATGACTAACTTGAGGCTAAAAGAACACAAAGCAGTTTCATCAAACATGAAATGTTAGCATACCTTCTGACGATTCATGTGACTCTGCATTTTCCCGGACATTAGATTTCCATGACAGGGCAAATAGCAGATCTGCTTTCCTGGCAATGAACTGCTGAATTTCAATGCTGTCAAGATTCCTCTCTTTCCTGCCAGAAAAGAAAATGAAACAGTGAGTCTATGGCGATCGGTCAGTGTAAGTGTAAAGATACCCCTCCGTGGTTCTTCTCCCTGTTAGTGTAGGCATGATAGCAAGAAGAAATCCCAGAAGCCCATAAATTGCTGACACACTTCTAATAGGCTCTGCCCAGAAAGTACTGCAGACTATACTGTGTTCTTACATACAAAAACACTAATGGAAACAGTGGAAACAGGCCAATGCAGCCTAAATTCTCAGATTCAATAACTTTCATGCAGTGTTAGTCAAGTGTGAACAGGAGACACTGGATCTTGCAACCATCATTGGCCAGAGTTTCATGTGGACATCACAAGCCAAGATCCCCTAACCGGGACCCTCTAGTGGCCAAAGATTCTGAAAAAAGCAACCGACTGCATGACCATTAATTAAAAAGTAGCACATGCCTTTGAATGGGAACCATCCATTTAATTAGAAAATCACGAGTGAAAATTGACGTCTACAAATCGAATTAAGGCCAATAGTCCATACAAATTCTGATAAGCCCAGTTTAAAGGAATTTAGCCCTCTCTTGAACGCTGTCCGGAGATTACGGAAACGTCTTTTGGAGTCTCTGAATTAAAGATGTTGTCCACTACTTTTACATTGATGGGCTATCCTTAGGATAGGTCATCAATGTCTGATCAGCCAGGGTCCGACACCTGTCACCCCTGCCGATCAGCTGTTATTGGTGGTAGCGGCCGCCAGCCGGAAGGACTCAATTGTGGAGCTGGCCGTCTGCTTGTAGTGGCCGAGGCAGGGGACTGCACATCCACCTCCTATTGATCTCAATAGGTGGCAGGTATGCAGTAACAAGCCTCAGCCACTACAAGCAGACAGCCAGCTCCACAAGCAAGTACTTCCGGCCGCAACCGATAACAGCTGATGGGTGGGGTGCTAGGTGTCGGGCCCCAGCCAATCAGACATTGATTACCTATCCCAAGGATAGGCCATCAATGTAAAAGTAGTGGACAACATCTTTATTGCTCTTGCAATCTAGCAGAAGACCCAGTTTGTCAGACAGCTGCGGACCTTTGGGAGAAGAGAGTAAAAGTTTATCACTTCCTCTAGCTTCACTGCTGTAGGCTACATAGTGCTAAATGAGAGCTATGCCGAAGTACCCGCATTACCAGTGCTTCTATTGGATCCAGTGCTTACATGATCGCTGGGTATTAAAAAAAAAAAAAGAAAAAGCACTGTCAATGTATTTTGTCACCTTTGAGAGGATGTATTCTTTGACAAATACATTAAAAATAAAATCAAAGAAAAAAAAAATAGAAGTAAAAGATTCAGTAAAAAGAGACCCCCACCAAAAAACAATCCGCAATATTTTATTGCATACACAGGAAATCAACAACCTATATTAACCTGAAGAATTTATCAGGGAAATAAGGCTATGTTCATACGATCCGGAGCTGACTGCGGCCCTGAGCCTGCGGACGAGCTGCCTCCGGCTTCCGCTCATTATGTAAATGAGGGCGGCCGGATTTTTTTTTTTTCTCACAAGCTGGCTTTCCCCATAGAGAATAGGTCTATGGGGAAAGCCCACATCCGGACCCGCAGGAGAAATTGACATGCTGCAGTCTGGAAAGACGCGCCGCATGTCAGTTTCCGTGGGTGAGCCGCAGAAACATAGTGGGTATGGGATTTGTATAAATCCCATCCACTATGCTGTAACATCTGGTCACTGCGGATTGCACGCAGCGCACTTGTGCTGCAT